>NC_135537.1:80096371-82620015 GCF_045843805.1 Urocitellus parryii
TTATTAATTAATAGTGTATGTATTTATATATTCAGAATATTCTTTCTTCCCACAAAATAGGAAGAGAAAATTCAAATGCATAATTAAAATGCATATCAATGTTCTGATATCTCAGTTTCCTCCTTTGTCAAGTGAGAATATTGGACTATAAAATCCTGACGTTTTCTCTAAATTATAAAAGCAAGCGATACCAATGTAAATACATTATTGAGAATTCAAATGCAGCACAGCTGTTACATAGTATCTCTTTCTCTTTTTAGTATTCCGAACTTTTGATAAAGACAATGACGGCTGTATAAATGTATCGGAGTGGGTTAACGGATTAACCGTGTTTCTTCGAGGATCCTTAGATGAAAAAATGAAATGTAAGAGTTCAGGTTGTCCTACTGTTTGTACATTATGATTAACATAGCCAAAGTGTTTAAATTACTGTCCCCCAACCAGCCAGTGGGTGGGTGAGTTTGTTGGTTGGTTGGTTTGGATCCTCATTAGCTTCTTTTATGGAATGAATTTGAGTCAACAGGGGATAAAAGAAAATGACTAAAAAGGAAAATCAAGTAATTCTGAAGAGTGATTATGATGCCAGGGAAGTTTGCGTAGGCGTTGCTGTACACACTAATTATATACACATGTATTTATGTACTAAGGACTTAACATCATTTGAATTTTAAGCAGAAAAGCAGAGACTATTGATTTAAGTGTTTGATTCTTTTTTTCTTTTCATTTCTTTTGAGTGCAAGAGTAGGATTTATTGAAGGATAGAGACAGAGATAGAACTCTCTCAGTGCTAGAGAGGAAACCATAGCAGATTTTCCAAAAGTTCTAATGTTTAATAGTTGAATCTGATGAACTCTAAGTCATATTTTTAATCGGTGTGCCAAGAGTTTCAGGATTTAAAAATGTCCAATGTTTTGTTCCTTGATATGGTTTTTTATAACTGAGAGTAAAGAAATTTCCTGAGGATTCTTGAATGCATTCCACATTTACCATGAAAACCAGGTGATGCCCAGGTCTTCAGGGTTGATGAAGCATCAGCAAGATAGACCTCAGCCCTCAAGACTCGGTCAGAGAAAATGTTACCTTAGTGATAATATCAAACTCATCATTTGACACTTTCTTTAAAGATTGCTTTGAAGTGTTTGACTTGAATGGGGACGGCTTCATTTCAAAGGAGGAAATGTTCCACATGTTGAAGAACAGCCTTCTGAAACAGCCATCAGAGGAAGACCCAGATGAAGGAATTAAAGATCTGGTTGAAATAACACTTAAGAAAATGGTAATGATTTTGAGTAATTTAGAGTTTTATATTGAAATGCACAGGTCACATATGGGATGGAAATAAGAATTTGAATAATGAGAATTTTCAGTTTCCTTTTTAGTTAACCAAACACTTGAATGGTGCTATTACAATATGCAAAATTCTTTTGAGCTGGGGGGATAGCTAAGTTTTAGAGGGCTTGCTTAGAATATGCAAGGCTCTGGGTTCCATCCCCAGCAAACCCCCCAAAATTCTTTTCAATTCTATGACTCAATCCCTTATTCCTCTAGAACCTTTCTTCCATTAACGTTTGAGTATGAAAATAACAAGCAGTTGTGGTAAGCATGTTACGTGTTAACTGTTGTATTCCTGCTGTCCCCTCAGGATTATGACCATGATGGGAAGCTATCTTTTGCAGACTATGAAAAAGCTGTGAGAGAAGAGACTCTTCTGTTGGAAGCCTTTGGACCATGTCTACCTGATCCAAAGGTAACAATATTGCTTTGGCTGAACTGTAACTAAAGTGTAATATAAGATATGCAATCCAGAACTTCTTGCTTATAGTGGACCAGAGGAATCATGTTCACCCAGGGAGAATAGCTTCTCAATACTGAAAGGCCACTAAAGAAGAAGTTGCCAGTTCATCTCATAGTACTTATTGTAGCCAAGTGCTTTGCTTTCCATTCATAACTTAACTCACTCATGTTAGAAAACAATTAATGAGACTTAATGTGTGCCAGATGAAAGGCTCCTTGATTGTCTTGAGAGAAAAAGACAATATGAAAATAGTTTTATAACAGTGTGATAAGTGTTGTTATAATAATATTTAATGACTTATAGGGTGCTTCATCTGTGACAGGCAGTGTCACAAGTACCATATCACCTCAATGAATCCATCTAAAACTCTCTGAAGTAGATAGTACTATTATCCTCTTTTTACAATTGAGAAAACTAAGGCTCAGATAATTTTGGTCAACTTTTCAAAGTCCATTCACTAGTTGGCAGAGTGGCCTGGGTGTCCTAGTGTCAGAGGCGTCCTTAGAGATGTATAGAACATGGTGATTGGCAAGAAGAGGGGTGTCTAAATCAACGGTATGTTTCAGGCATTTGTGAGATCCATCCATCTCATAAATGCAGAGATTGGATGAAGGAAGAGATTGAGCTCTGGTCTTGGGAAAGGACTTCCAGGTAGAGGCAACATCGAGTGCAAAAGCTGTAGGGAACCACCGGAACATGGACAGTGACATAGGAGGGCTTATCAGAACTGGGTTTTGAAGGAGAAAATAGCCAGGTCAAAATGGGGGAAAGTAATCTAAGCAAAAAGAAATATATAAAATAAAGAGGGGAGTGAAAAGGGAAAGAGTAAGTAAAAGATGAAAATACATCTGTCTTGGATGAGAATTAGGTGCATATGAGGCTGGAGATCAGGTGGCAGATGCAAAGAAGGACCATATCTTGTTGTCTTAAAGACGATGGAAATTCATTGGGGGTTTACAAAAAGATAGCGTTACGTGATTTATTAATGTTCCCATCCTTTGAAGCTTTAGTTTATCTCTCCAGCTGCCCACTTGACATACCCTCAACAAATTTCAGGTTTTCCCTAAAACTTCACCTCTCCCTCAGTCTTCCCTATCGTTAAGTGGCATTCCTATGCACCCAGGTTTTTCATTGAGAAGCCTGAGAACCAGTTTACTATCTGTCTCCTCCAAAATTTACGATTACAACCTCTTCCCACATCAACATGTATCAGGCACAATGATCTGTCTCTCAGCCCAGATCATTAGGTCTCTTGGTTCCATTATTTCCCCCCTACTTCAAGTATGTTCAATAATGCCAATGCTACTCAAGTATGTTCAATAATGCCAATGCTATCATGCTCTATCCTTGCTCAGGACCTGCCTGTGGGTTTGAGAGTAGATACAATGGCCTCTTTCTCTCTCTCCCCTGTCACATCTTCTACTGTCTCCCATTCTCACATGGCACTGAGCCACATCAGCCACCTTGCTGTTCTTCCCTATATGCTTTGTATTGGCTGTTGCCTCTACCCAGAAGTCCTTTCCCCAGACCAGAGCTCAATATCTTCCTTCTTCCAATCTCTGCACAAATGTGGCTTGTGTGCAGCACATAGTAGATGCCCAGTAAATGATGGAAGGACATATGGATAGATGGATGGATGGATGAGTGGATGGATGGATCTCATAAATGCCTGATGGAGAGTTCTGGATCTGTCTCCCTCCTCCTCTTTATCATTTACCTTTGCTCCCTCATTTACCTTTACCTCTTCCCTCTCTAGTAAAACCTTCCCATTAGGACTTTAAACATTTTAAACTGTCCCGCCTGAAAAACAAAACTAAAGGAAGGATAATAAATAAATAGAGATAAATAATAAATAGAGAAGAAATAAATAAAGGAAGGAAAGAGAAGAAATAAAGGAAAGATGGAGGGACAGGGGGAAGGAAGGAAGGGAGGAAGGGAAGGAGGGAAAGGGCAGAGAAATTAATTTTATAGCTTTTCTACTTCTTGTCTAAAGGCTCCATCTCACAGTCAAGGTTCTTGAAAAGATTGTCCAGATTTGGGACCTATATTACCCTCTATTTCCTCTCATCCATCCCTGTATCTGCTGTGGCCAGGGTCACTCTGCCCTTCTGTTAATAATTCCTGTGAACACTCTTGGGTCTTCACCTTACTGAAGCACATCCCTTCATTGTCCAGAGCTCTTGGTCTGCCTTCCTCTGCTCCAGGAAGTCTCGCCACTTCCCTCTACTTTCCCTCCCACTTCCCTCCATGGTCTAACTGTGCCTGGATCCCTCCTCCAGGACTTCCAGAATTCAATGTGTACTGATTCCTGCTGCAGTCCTCCTGGCCCTCATCTGTCCACCCAGTTTCTGGCCATTCTTTGATACTAGGTTGGAAGCCCTTGGAGAGCTATGTCAGAGGGTCTTGTTCATCTCTGTGGACCAAGAACCAAGCATTGTGCTTGTAATACAGTCAGTACCAATGAAGTCTATGGAAGAAGACAACCACATAAACACTTGAAAGTCTTGATGCCCATTCTCCCAGCTACCCTTTCTCTCTATAAACATTAGAGAGACATGCAGAGTATTTTGTTTTGCCCTACCTGTTTTTTGGAAGTTCGTGTGTGTAAGTCGAGTCTGTAAGTCTGTAAGTTGAGTATGTTTTTTTTGCAGAGTCAGATGGAGTTTGAAAGCCAAGTATTCAAAGATCCAACTGATTTCAGTGATATGTGAATTCTAAATGCGCATTGTTTGAAGTGAGTACTAAAGAAGGTACACCCGTAGTTTATTTTTTTCTACTAAGCTCAGAAATATGATGTTGAATTGTGCATCTGGGGGTGGTGATGGGGCTCACTTCCATATATCACTTAACTCTGGTATAAGGTGCAAGTAAAGCAGAGTAGACGACAAGTTTCTTGTTAGAGGGGATCTTTCTAACAAATATTAATATTTCCAATATTAGTTTAGTTGGGTTGGGTATGATTAGTTAACATTCCTAGATATATTTTCTCACATAGACTATCTTTCCAAGAACATAACTGTTGTAAAATATCTGGATTCATTAAATTAATGGACAGATTATGTAATTATCAATTATGAATACAAATATTCTTCATGTCAGAAAGAGGTTAGGCATACTTTGAAAACTCATTGAAACTACTGAATTTCCTTTGGAGAAGGTTGGCATCAAAAATAATACTTGCATTTAGCACCTAAACACACTTCTGACAGGAACTAGGGCAGATTTAGAGAAATGAAAGTTATACAGAGGCTTTTAAATATGATTTATGTGGTTGTGTGAGGCTTTGCTTAATCATTTTACCAGCTTGTAAGTGTCAAGGGCAGGGATTTTATCCTCACACATCTTTATATCTGCCATAGCAGTTAGTCTTCTGCATATCATGGGCCCTCTATAGATGCTGTCCATTGGATTGAAAGCTGAATATCACTGCAACATAAGTACAGACTTATGGTGACCAGAGAAAGAGGAACAGGTTCTGTTTCTTAGCCTTAATGGCTAATGAATGGGCAGTTATCAGTTAATTTTGGAGTCATTCACCTTTAATGCATTTGGGTGTCAAAGTCCTCCTCTCCTCTGTTCCCAGTGTCTCTCTACCCTAACCCTCCTGAGGGTCCCCTGGAACTGCCTGACTGCATTGCAGTGTCATAGTCCCCCACTGCCTGGATTCCTCTTCTGAATGTCCTCATCAGGGATGGTACATATTTTGTGCTAAGTGTATCCACCAGCTGTAAACTCCAGAAGACACATCCTCCTTCTCCCTTTAGCTATCCTGCAGCAGATGCTTGTGGGCATTATAAGCAGGAGAAAGACAGGGCCTAGTTAGCTTTGTGTGAGCTCCTTTTAACACATGTAAGTAGTTGAGAGAAATAGACATGATATCTGCTGTCATTTAGATTTTGTTACTACACATGCACTATTAAATGTAAACAAATAAGTATATTCTGTGAAAAACTGGGCTGTTAATAATGAATAGAATAAGCAATTCTGTGAAATAAAAATATTTCACTGTGTATTTTCTAAAAAATTTAGCTGCTTGTATAGATGGGATTTGACACAATTCTTCTATTTGCAGTTGGTATAAATAATACATCACACAGTGTTTTAAATTTTCCACCTTTGCTTTTAATTAACAAATAAAAAATTTTGTATGTTTAATTATTGTGTGCAATTTCATGTCTTGATGTATGTACCTTGTGAAATAACTACCAGTATAAAGGTCATTAATATATCCATTGCTTTACATAGTTGTCATTTTTTCTTTGGGAGTACAATGTACCCTCTTGGCTCATGTTGTATAACTGAAACTTTGCACCCCATGACTGACATCTCCCCATTTCCATAACCACCATTCTATTATTTACTGCTATGAGTTTATTTCCACATATAAATGAGATTATGCAGTATTTGTTTTTTTTTTCTCTATGGAGCTAATTTCACATATCACAATATCTTTCCAGTTATCCATGTTGTTGAAAATGACATGATTTCCCTCTTTTTAAATGTTGGCTAGCATTCCATTGTTTGTGTACAAATATATACATCTATACACATAATGCATATGTACATATCATAATTTCTTTATCCATTTGTCCATTGATGTCAATTTAGATTGTTTTTATATCATAGCTACTGATGCTGAAATGAACATGGGACTAAAGATGTCTCTTTGTGATACACACTTATTCCCTTTGGATATATACCTAGAAATGGGATTGTTAGATCACATGGTAGTTTCAATTTTAATTTTTTGAGGAACTTCTATTTTCTCTAATTTATATTCCCACCAGTGGTTTCTAAGAGTTCCTCCTTCTTCATAACCTGGCCACCACATGCTATTTGTTTATTTAGTTATTTGGTTATTTAATTTTGTATTTTTGATAATAAGCCATTTCAACTGAACAGAGGTTTCTCATTTGGGTTTTGATTTATATTTCCCTGATGATTAGTGATATGGAGCACTTTTTAAATATATCTGTTGGCCTTTGAAAAATGTGTATATCTTTGAAAAATGTGTAGTCAAATCCTTTGCTAATTTCTTTAGATTTCTTGCATTTTTGCTACAGAGCTCTTGGAGTAAGTACCAGCTGACAGGAGTAGCAGCTCTGGCTCCAGGTAAGGACAATGGCTTGGACTCTGAGCAGCTCCATCAGACTCATTCATGAAAGCTGCAGGTGTCTGTGATAATGGCAATGTCTGGAAGCCTCAGTGGGTGTTTTATTCAGCTTCTTCACTGCTGGGACTTAAAGACCCAATCAGAACAACTATAGTGGAGGAGAGTTTATTTGAGGACTCACGGTTTCAAGGTTTTAGTTCATAGAAGGCCAGCTTCATTTCTCAGGGCTTAAGGCAAGATAGAACATCATAGTGGGAGAGTGTGGCAGAGGGAAGTAGCTCATATCATGATCAGGGAGCAGAGAGAGAGTTTACTCACCAGATACAAACATACACCCAAAGCCACATCCCAATTCCCACCTCCTCCAGCCACACCCTACCACTTCAGTTACCACTCAGTTAATCCCTATCAGAGGATTAAATGACTGATTGGGTTAAGACTCTTATAACCCAATCATTTCTCCTCTGAAATTTCGTGCTCTATCTGACACGTGAGCTTTTGGGGGATACCTCACATTCAAACCATAACATTTGCCCCTGGCCCCCAAAAGCTCACAACCCTCTCACAATGCAAAATACATTTTTCCCCATTTCCAAGAGTCCCCACAATCAATATTTCCAAGATTGCTCAAAGTTTGAGTCAAAATTCTTTTTTTTTTCTGAGAATTTTAAGAATTCTCAAGGCAATCTCTCATTGTGAGCTCCTGCAAAATTAAAAGCAATTTACAAGTATCCAATATACAATGTTACAGAGTACACATTTCCATTCACAAATTTAGGGGCATAGAAGGGATAGGACCAAAATCCAGCTGGGCAAACAAGTGCTGTAGATCCATGTCTGGCATCTAGGGCACATGACATCATGATGTTCTCTCAAAGGGCTTGTTTAGCTCTACCCCTGGGGCCTTGTTGGTTGCAGCCCAAGTGGCCTCTTTGTTGGCTTGTCTCTGCTCAATTCCTTCAGCTTCCTAGGATGATGTCCCACATTACTGGTATTTCTTAATCTCAGGGGTCTCCACTGGAGCTTCAGTTTCCTCCTCACATTTTGACTTCCTAGGGGATACCTGCACTGCTGCAATTTGCCTGGCCTCCCAGGCCTTCCTTTGAAATCCTCCTGGAAGCCTCCATGAACCCCTAACTCCAGCATCCTGCATTCCTGTAAAATTAGCACCATGTGGTTGACTCCAGGGTCTGCTGCCATCTGAGCAGTAGCCAAGCCTCCAGGGGCCCTGGCTACAGCAGTCTCTGAGTGTCTGGGTGGCTGAGCATGTTGAAAACACTTCCTAGGCCCACTTGTGCAAGAAAGGTGACCCACTGGACTCTTCTCCAGAGAATTTTCACCTTTACCCCCTGGAGCCTGAGATGAGTATGGTCTTGCCAGCTCCTGAGATGACCTCAAGCCATCTTTCTCATTGTCTCTAGGAAAAGTCTTTAGCATTTCTGTATTGGCAGTAAAGTCTTTAACAACTGCAACTTCCTTAGCCCTAGTTTTACTCTGGCCTTTCAAATCCACATTTTCCAAATCTTTCTGCTCTGCTTTCTTCCCCTGATTATCACAATAAATTTCGCTAAAAGCTACTAGCAATATTCATGCCACCGCCTGAATGCTATGGTGCCTAGAAGTTTCTTCTGTCAGATTAAGAAGTCCATTACTTCTAAGATCAGTCTCCCAGAAAGTCTCTGGACAGGGCAGAATGAAGACAGCTTCTCAGCCAGAACATAACACAAATGGCCTCTACTCCAAATTCCAATAGAGTAGTCGTCTGAACCCTCTTGAGACCCATCTTCATTGTCCCCAGTCCTATTGCCATTCTGGTCTTCTGAAGTCCCACCAGAATTGGCCATTAAGCTCTGCTTACAACAACCTAAAGCATTTCTAGCTTGCACTGTTAAACAGCTCAAAATTCCTTCCACCAATTCCAAAAAGCTCAAAAAGCTTCTGAACCACATGGTCAGGTTAGGCACAGCAAGGACCCCACTCCTGGTACCAATTTCTGTTTAAGTCAGCTTCCTTCACTGCTGCAACTTAAAGACCCATCCAGAACACCTATAGAGGAGAAAAGTTTATTTGAGGGGTTCAGAAGTCTTTGTCCATAGAAGGCTGGCTCCTTGGAGCTTGAGGCAAGGCAGAACATCATGGTTGGAGACTGTGGGTAGATGGAAGCAGCTCACGCCATGATCAGAAAGCAGAGAGAGTCCACTAGCCAGATACAGTGGGGAAGGCAGCTGGGGTCTGACTGCTTCTTCCACAGAGAGAGGTCATGGCAGAAAGGCTCCCCCTTGTTACTTGTGTCAGCCTAAGAGATGTGGTAACACACGTTAAATGCTGCCCACACTTTTCTATGCAGCCATCCTGGGTTTTGTGCCTTAATGGATTGCAGAACCTTCTTCACTTTAGTCTCTAAGCTCTCCCAGAGCTATTTTTGCTGGTGACTCATTGTTAAATTATTGCTTTTGCCAGGAGAGCAAGGGCCAGGGCCTCTTTATTCATCACCTTCCTGATATCATTTCCTGGCTTTTAATTTTTTAATTGATTTTTTTTCTGATTACAAAGTAGCAGGTTTACTGAAAAATATTTCAGAAGTTTAAAAAATTAAAACAATAAAATGAACTATTGATTAATAATCTGATATAAATTCAGGCTTTTTATAAGGCATTTGTAAGTGTACCTATATTTTAGCTAAGTATACCTACAATTTTGAGATGATAACTTTGAAAATGCATTTTTAGGAACTGCTTTTGTAGTGTGCCACTATCCCACAAACATTTTTCAGGCTGTTCAGTATTTGTCTACAGCCTGGTTTATAATGGCTGCCTGCTGTTTCATCACAACAGACTGTGCAAAATCGCTTGCCTGCCATTGACAGTTTGGTTGTTCCTACAATTTTTGCTATTATAAATAATTCTAATAGTCTGTATTCTTATAGTTTAATCTTTTCACATGTCTCATTACTTACTCTCTTGGTCTAAGTTTGTAAAAGTAAATCATTGGGTTAGAGACTCTGTGATTCTGAGATTTCTAGCATGTGCTGCCTGGTAACCCTCCACAAAGGCCCCTCAATTGAACCACCTTGCCCAATGTGTGGAATACCTATCCCTTTGCCTA
Organism: Urocitellus parryii; assembly: GCF_045843805.1. Lineage (NCBI taxonomy): Eukaryota > Metazoa > Chordata > Mammalia > Rodentia > Sciuridae > Urocitellus > Urocitellus parryii. The sequence goes on from NC_135537.1 coordinate 80,106,385, forward strand.
CAGGGAGTATGTTTTTACTCTCCTTGCGAAATCCTGGATGATCATGAGTGTGGTTTTTATTTGTCATTTCAAGATATATATTTGTACCTAAACTTTTTATTGTAGGTTGACTACAAATTGACCTCCAAGTGAATAACCCTCTTCTATTTCTTGACATTATTTTTTAAAAGTTAATAACCAAAGTGGTGAAAAAAAAACTAATTTCAGTGCAGCTTAAGATGCTTCTGGCATGTGATTGTAAGAACTCATAAGATCCAAGATCTTCTTGATGTATATACATAGAATATATCCTCTCTGCCAATGTGCTTCACAATGTGCCCAGAGTATTTCTATCACTAGACCTACATTGTAAGATTCTCTTATTTTCACTACTGTAGCAATTAATGGATAATTTTAAAATGAAAAATTTCTCCCTGTCTAGCAAGGCCCTCTGCATACACACAGAGTCCCTTTGAAAGACAGCACTCTCCCCTCCAGCCCACTCTGGGCTCTCACCTCCTTGGGGCTAGGCTTGGCATCACTTAAACTGCCCTTAGTACAACCAACCTAGAGCCCAGTTGTTGCCTACCTTTGGGGTGACTGAGTTGGGACTATAATCCAGCAGTTAAAATTTGGAGGGTTGGATATAGTCTTCCTCCTACGGGCCCCTTGGTAACCTGGCTTCCTCCTCTCCCATCATTCCAGGACTAGTAGAAAGTCAGCCTGAGTCCCTCTGGGAGAGGTACACAGCACCTCACAAGCAGCACAGAGAGATTCTGTTTGGGAAACACTCAAGTACTTTTTTTTTAACTACAGGATTTAAAAACCACCACTGAAAACTGGTAGTCCTACATTCTTAACCCACAAATATCTCTGTGTACAAGACAGCACTTGTAAGAAACCAGGCCTGCAATTGCTCACACCATAAAATCATCCAAAACATTTGCTAAGTTTCCACTCTACGCAACACTGTGAGGGTTAATGAAGTCTAAGTCAGTTACCCCTGTTCTCAGCTTATTTATGATGGAAAATGACAATTATATACCACACACAGATTATCACCTGTTACGGTTTAAGTTTATGGTAACAGCTCTTCTCCTTCCAACATAAGCATACTTATAGCATTTTAAATTAAAGACAATTGATAAAAGGAATCAAAATCTAATACAAAGTCTGCTATCATCTGAACAAATTTCTCTGAGCTGCTCTCAGATTCTCCCTATTTTCAGATCCTGCCCTTAGTCTAACAGGATCCTATTTCCACACGAATGATTCTCAACCTCTTCCACAGTTATCCAGAGCTAATGGCTAATTCTCAGCAAGTGTGGCTAACAGAGGTTTGGGAATTGCAATTGGACATAGACTATAAATGATACATAATAAAACAGAAATTTAAACCACAAGTATATTAGTTACCATTTAGCCAACTGTAAGGATGTTTGGGTGATATTTCAAAAACGGTCCACAGCAATAATTGTGTATTTCTGGTGACTGCCCCTTCCACTGGGGTGGAGTCGATGACCGCCTGAAATGTTTTTCAGTCTAAGTTAACGTTAAGGAATAAACCGACCCCAAAGCATATCAAGTAAACCAAAGCCCTCTCCTCATAAGACATATCTCAAGGAAACTCCTTAGTTTCAAGGGAGAGTAAAAGAAAGAAGGAAATCTTAACAGTGACATGTCCTGAATGAAATTAGGCATGGTTCTGCATTTGAGATGTTTTTATCAGGGTGTTATTAACCTGAGCAACAGCTAACTGCTCACAATTCCATCCTTGGTAATTTGTGGCTTTCTGAGTACCTCATGCCTCCTGCTTAATCCATCAAGAAAATATTCCTCCCCCTAAAACACACATCCTCTTGTTTATTTTTACCTCCCTCCCGCCCGCCTGCTTAGCTCCACACTGCCCCTATTATGTGGCCCCAGCCATGCTCACAGAGAGCTCCCTGGGGTAAGGACTTGACAACTGAAAGGACCTTTGGACAGATTGGGTAAAATACAGGCTGTCCTTCCCATCCCCTGTCCACATCTCCAAAGCTTGGTGTAGATGAAGGGTATCCCGAGCAAGCTGTGACCTAGGTGAGGACAGACCTATCCCAGACACTGAGCCTGGGATAGAGAAGAGCCTGGCAGGAGGCAGAAAAATTCAGAAGTCCTCCCTGCAGTGGGTGTTTGGAACTTGAGTCCCTAACTACCTCCCAGGATGAACCATTAACACAAAAGCCCAGAGCAGTCTAGTGTACTAATTAAAACCATTTGGTCAGGTCTTCCTTAATGAATCTTTCAGAAACATGGTAAAAGTCAGAAAATGGAATGAAAGAATCCACATAATTCCAGAAACACATGATATAAAAATCCAGTGAGCACTCATGTGCCAAGCCCTCCACATTTATATAGCATTGACTTCTCACAGCTATTCTAACAGGTAAACATGACCATTGTTCACTAGTGTCATCTTAGAGATTGAGGAAATTGAATTAAGGGAAATCAAGAAACTTGTTATGTGTCCCAAACTGGCAAATACAATGCCAAAATTCAGGCCTTATCTCATTGTAGGATTAAAGATTTTTTTTCTCTATCTGATCTTCTAACCACATATCCTCAAGCCATGGAGAGATTGAGTGCCACAGCTTCCTGGAGAGTCTTCAAACAGACCGTCATGGCTGTGGGTGCTGGTCCCTGTGAAATGTACAGGTCTTGGGAGTGAGACCATTGCCACTTCCATCCATTCATACTTCTTATATGAATACACTTTGGGACTTTAGTTGAAAGTTTCTTGTTTAGATATAAAGACCTTCATATTTAGTACTAATAGGAGTCTAGACCTTAGACTGGAACCTTGCATTAGCAAGAGTCCAGATGTGATGAACTCCATGAAATGGCCCCCAGGATGTCAAATCCTAATGGCTCCAAAGTCAGTTAACAAACAACAGAGAGAGAGAGGGAATACCCGCTGAGACCACCACTGGTTTGTGAGAAGAAGGGCAGAAGCTGAATTCCTCAAATGGGAAAGGACAAGCCATGTGTCTTTGGGTCATATTGGGTGACAAAAAGAAGGGCTGTTATCTGGAGAAGAAGATGCCAGTAATAAGAGGCCAGGTGATCAGCTGGCCAACACAAGAAATCATGGTGCATAGTAGATGCTGTTAACTAGCCTGATATAGTTTGGATTTGCTAGATCTGAACCTGCATCCCAGGCTGTTAACAATGTCTAGCCTGACCCCCCTCTCATGGTCAAAATACCACATGACATTGCATAAATCACATGCATTTTAAAAGTCTGACATAAGTTAAAAGTGATTTATAGATTGGTGGGGACAGTGTTTATCATCCATACTGAGAAGATATTGAGATTGGAAGGAGAGAGTATCATAATTACATCTGGACATGTACTCTGGAGTTGTTCCAGGAAAAGCAGGATTATGATCACCAATGTGTGGGCTATACATTAATCCACAAATTACATTTTCTGTGAAATGGGAGTAACACCTACTCTCTTTGTCTACATTATAGGAGGACTGAATGACATAATAATGACAGTTACATATTTTTGTAAGCTATAATGTATGATATAAATAAATAGATTATACTGTGTAAGCATAGAGTGATTTACCATGGAGTATGCTTTGCTCTGAATAGATGCTCATATGCACCAATATCATGGGCATGAAAAACCTTGGCTTCTGGGCCTTTCCTTGTGCTAAATGTGTGATAGTTCTGTCTCTTCACCAATATAAGGAAATTGAATTTATTAGCATACGTTTAATAATTGAATTAATTTAAATAAAGTTATCTCATCAGATCAAGATAATATTTCAATGTAGACATCAGTAGAGTTTTCACGAATGTTAGCCTCTTGGACTTAGTGAAATTATAATCCCCCATATGCACACAAATCACATACACTTACCTTCCTCATCACAAATTCACAAGCTGAAATCACACAGATGCACACATGATAGTTTATCCCATTTTAAACTAACGGGTTTATTAAGATTCTCTGAATTCTATCAAGATACCACTGACTCTAGAATAATTGGTGTCACTATGTAACTATGGTTCTGATGAACTTATACTCAAGATTTAAAGCATTTGTTATGCTGGCCTCCAAGCACCAAAATGTCAAAGAGATGTCCATTGGATGCATGACTTATGTGATAGCAAAAAAAAAAAAAAAAAACAAATCGAAAATCCCATTGAGTTACCATGAACTTCATCCAAGCTGTGTGAGCTCCAATGAGCCAAATTTATCCTGTGGTCAACTTGCTGATTCCTTAATTTGAATGGTGTTAATCAAAGTGCAATGAAGGTTTCTTCTCTCTTTTAATTTCTAGTTACTTGTTACTATATTTCAATTCATATAAACGCAGAAGGAGCACACTAGCCATAGGAATGCTAGTTACTCACTAACCAGAAAAATGGTGCTCATTCTTTATTTACAAGGTCCTTGGGAACCATTCTCTCTGGATTTAAGCATGATGCATACATACCCCTATCTCCAATAACTGCAGACTATATTTAAAAAAAAAAACAATGAAATGAAAGAAACTCCCACCTTCAAGGAGCACACAATTTAGGAACTAAGAGTTGCCTTTGCTTGAAAAAGAAGAGAAGGAGGGAAAGAAAGGAGAACGACCAAAGGAGGGAGAAGGAGCTAGAAAAAGAAAAAGATTAACTGAGTAGGGGAAATAGTTTTCATGCCAGGATTTTCTTTTAAGGGAAACAGAGAGAGAGATAAGCAGGAGGGCATTTCTTTTCTGTTTCTTTCGTGGCCCCATGATTACAGAACATCAAATGGCGGGGGCAAGAGTGACAGGTTCGCCTCACCAAGGCTATTGAGAAGGAGGGCAGCAGAGGAGATAGAATCACAGCTAAGAGCAGGATGTGGAGCAGGCCAGGGCCTGCACAGCACCCAGGTATGTGGCTGAGAGGCAGGCGCTGGCCCGCGGCAGGTGCAGCACAGCCAGTGCCTGGCGGCCTCAGGAAAAGAAATCCTGCAGGTGCAGTCAGGACATGTCCTGAGCCTCCCCAGCCACGCGTTTTTTTTTTTTTTTTCTGAATAGTTGTCCTATCTTCATTGTCTGCCAGCAAGATTATGATTTGCAGTGGGAGGGACGTAAAGGAGGAAGGAGTGGTTGGTGGAGTCTCCAATTCTAGTGACTTTGATGTACCACACGGCGGCTCTGACAAGATGAGGTGGACCTTGGGGGTCCCTGGGTGAGCTTGAACTGGCTGAGGCTGTAGCACAGGGTCCATGCCAGTGGAGGTGCCCTCTGACAGCCTCAAAGCAGCTGTCTGCCTGCTGCTTCCAGGCTAGATGAACACTGTGCAGTGTCCTGGCTGAAGCTGTGCCTGCATCTTCCTTCTGAAAGGCCACTAGTCACTGTCCTCCACATCTGAGAGTCTCTGTCTGTTCTCCTTCACCATCCTAACTCAGTGATCACAACCCTGAGATCTTCCAGGCTGCCTGAATTCCCCTTGCACATTCCAGAAGTTAACGTGGTTTAGCACACACTGTAGGTACTCTGTATTTTGTCCAATTATCTCTCAGCCCCTGTCATGACCTGTAATCAGAGGCAGTTTTGCAAATAAGCAATGGTCGTCTTCAACTGGAAACAGGAGAAAGAAATGAAGACAGGGTATCTTTTGCCAGCAGTGAATGCATGGTCACAGGAAGCTCCACCCTGTTCAGAAAAGTCTAGGATATATGGGGGGAGGGCGCTGAGAAATGAGAAGATGGGAGCATTTTATCTTTTATCTCTTTGGAGCATTTCCTTGAGGTAAGAGAGTTGTTGTAGCAGTGACCGTGACCAACAGAATGAGAAGGAAGGAACGTAGGGGGAGGTTTTGCTTGCCCTAGACACTGACCCAGGGAAAAAAGAAGGCTGGAGGTTGTGCAGGAAAGGAGGTACTGACACTTGCAGAAGGTTCTGGAACAAAGGTTAGAGAGAAAGCAAGATGCAAGTGGGTCTTTTCAAAATGAAAGAGCAGCTCAGGTCACAGAACAATCTAAATAACTCTGGAGAGAGGACAGAGGCACAGAATGACAAGGAAATATGGACAGAATGGGTAGCTAGATGCTTCAAGGGGGCAACGTATAGGTACTTGATGGAGGAGGTGGTGAAAGAGCTTTGGGACAAGAGGAGATCAGAGGACCCAAGCATTTGGTCAGGTTGGCACAGATGCCGTGGGTGCAGAATGCTAGGGAAGCTCTGCACATCGGGTCTGGTCTTTCCTCTGACACAGAGGCCAGCGAGTTCCCCAGTGACATCAGGTGTCAGGGTGGAGTGAGGAGAGGTGCAGGAAAGGTAGCATCTATGTGAAGTGCACCAGGGGTTATTGTAGTTAAATCCCTTCTTTCTTGGGCCCTGGGCTCTGGCTGCTCCGAGTCTCTCCTGGCCCTGACCCTTTTTGGCCTCCTCAGTCCACTTGAGTCATGTGGGCAGCAACCACACACATCCTGTCAGGACCTGTTCCTTCTGGAGAAGAGTGCAAAAACAAGAAACTGCTTCGAATGCTGTAAGAGACCAGCAACACCTGCCGAGGCGGAGGGGGGCGGGATTGCAGGGATATGTAACAGCACCAAACCAGAATACAGAACAATTTAAGACCTGGCCCCAGTTGAAGAGCTGATCCCAGCATCTAGAAAGAGAGAGAGAGAGAGTGAGACAGACACTTGGACCACAAAAGCATAAAGAAATGGCAGGACTCTGCTCTGGGCTACAGGTGAGCTAGGCCCAACCAAACTTCCAATCCCTTGGTTTCATCCTCACCTCAACATGGCTTGAGCTTGCTCTTGAACGTGGTGCCCTGAAACCTGTGCTCTGCCCTACACTCTGAGCCCAGCTCTCACCGATGCATTCTTCAGGATCCAGCAAACAGATGCACCTTTGTTCTGGCCACGGAGAAAGATCTCCTCTGCACTGTCCCAGGGAAGGTTTTTCATCCTCCAAATCCCATCAGACTGCAAGGTATTCCCATCCTGCTGCCTCATTGCGGCTCTGCTCCCAGGCCTTCCTGAGGGTCCCAGACAAGCACCTGGAGCACACTGCACTTAGCTTTCCATAACTGCAGTGTGTCAGTGTGTGTGTGTGTGTGTGTGTGTGTATGTGTGTGTGTGGTGGTGGTGGTGGTAGGGTGGTTCATCAGAAGACCTTCAACCCTGTAGGGTAGGAAGATTGAAGTAAAAAAAAGCCCTTAGAGGAGTTCATATAATACATGTTAGCTCTCATAATTATTATATGCAGATGATCTATCCTATAAAGATCTGTGTGTTTTGGGGCCACATTTCAGAGGTTTTGACCTGTCTTATCCAGTGTGGCATTCTCAAGAAAAGCCATGATATCAGTTGCTGCAGGGTTACCCCTGATAGCACTCAGATTGTGCTCAGTAAGTGCCGCTGGCTGCCAGCCCACCTGCCGCAGTTCCTGAGCAGAACTGGAATTCCTCCAGGGATCAGCGTCCTAAGTGGGCCTGCCTGGAAGGAGCCAAGGCAGGTGCAGTTCAGCTGCTGTGAGTAGGTGATTAAGAGATTCCTCATTATATGATACACAAAAAAAAATCTTCCCAGGAAAAATGCTCAGCAAAGAACACAATGGTCTACTTTTAGAGAATGCTGACTCTAAGTCAAATTGGGATCCCCATCGATTGAGAACAGCCAAGTGTTCTTACAAAACTTTGCTTACGGTGTCCCCTCAAAGCACAGCGGTTGCTTTGAAGAAATTCTTTCTTAGGAGCTGGGTATGTTGCTCCGTGGTACAGTGCTCACCTAGCAAGTATGAGGACCTGGGTTCAATCCCAAGTACAGGGTCAGGGGGAAAACAGGAGGGGGAAAAAAAACTCTTAGACTTGTTACTAAGTGCCATACTGCAATCCATTGCTATGTGAGTTTTAGAGAAGTTTGTTATCTGGTCTGAATTTAAGGTCTGGTTGTATGTGCGTGTGTGTGTGCATGCATCTGCCTTTACACCAATTGGACTTTTTCTTCTCTGAATCTCCTAAGTCCTTGGCTCCCTCTGCTATTGCAAATGCCTGCATGTCTTGCCAATAAACCCCATATTTAATGCACATTGTCTTCTACTCACCTTGTTGGACTTTCTGGTCACTCCCCAGGTTGTGGGAAAGTCATCTCCATGTGGAGCCCAGATAATCAAAGTGACAGGCTTTGGATCAGGGACAACAGATATGCCTCTGAGCTTCCATGTTCTGCCTTTTAGAACATGGCTGCCCCTTAATACTGGCTCCTACACAAACAACTACTCCCAACCATGAGGGCAGCAGGCAAGAGGAAGTAAGCTGGCAAATCCTGATGGCCGAGACCTAGGATCAGAAAGCAAAGCCTGAGCCTGACAGGTCACACAGACTCCACATGGCCACACTAGGCCAGTTCCTCATAAACAGTTACAGAAAGAGTGCTAATGGAGAGCCATGATACTAATTGTCACCTGAAACTATATAGAAACACAAAAAGCTAGGCTTTCATGTACAAAATCAAGCTAGATGAATTTGAGCAGAAGAGAGGGAAAGCAACAAGAAGAAAGAAAACCAAACAACATGGAAAAATAAAATGGTGAGAAAAGAGAACAGTCTGAGTGCCGTTATCTAGGAATTGCCAGGTGTGCTGTAGAGCAAAACAAAGAGGAGGTGGGCTCTTCCTTCTGGTAAGGAAAACATGCTTCTGATGGACAGGCAGGAGGAAATGGCTAAGCCCAGTCTCCAGGAATAATAAACAAGCCAGACTGAAAACTCCGTAGGGAATAAGTAGGAAGGGGTCACCTAGCTGACAGTGGCTCCTAAAGCCTCCCATCCACATGGCACATGGACAAGCTCCACACCCACAAAGGCAGTGTGGTACAAAGAGCTCTTGGGGGATGGAGTGTGTGCTTTGGAGCTCATCCTTCTCCATCAGGTGTCACATGAATAACAAGTGGTGGGCAGAGGGGAGTGGAGGGGAACAGCAGAGCACAAGCACCTGGCACTGAGCAGGGGTGCCCCTGTTGGGATCCAAGAGTAACCGTGGTGTCCGTGTTTCGTGTTTCCATGGAGAAGCTCCCTGCTCTTGAGAACTGGTTGGAATTTGCAGAGTCTCAGGCCTTCAATTCTGCAACAAGCATTTCACTAGAGCCACAGTGCAGGCCACACAGGTCAATGGATGGCTAAAGACACACCAAGCATGACTGAAACATGTGGCAAAAAATGTCACAGACTGCAAGAGGATTCACTTTTTGACCTGGAGAAATGAAGACGAGAATTTAATTTAATGACATGGAGTTCTTAAAAAAAAATAAAATAAAAACAATCACCACCACAACAAATGGGGACTTGTTTAAACTCAATGTCACCTTAATTTTATATGTATCCAAAGAAACTTTTTAATAAAAGGAAACGGTCTTTATTGTAGCTAGAAATAATTTGTGAAGCCATAACCAGGTAGAGTATACTGATGGACTGGTAACCTATCAAAAGGATGTGTTGATGTCCTCATTAGGATATGTTAGGACAGCCTAGAGAGGGGGCAATGGGAAAATCAGAGGACTTCATGACTTAGCAGAAAGGAACAAAATGCACGTTCTCTTGAGGGCTTGCTAGTAAACCTAATATTAAAAAGAGATTTTAACCCAATATGTCCATCAAGTGAACAGAGGTTTCCATATTGCCTTTCATTCTCACGTGTATTTCCATGTGTGGATCTCTCACGAGAACTTCAGGAGCAACATCACAGAGTGCCCGGGACATGCCAGAAGCCCCTCAGTGTGTCATTAGATCTGCATGCCATCGCCAGCGGCATTTGCTGCAGAACAGTGTGGCCCTCTGCTTCAGTAATTTGTGGCTTTCTGTGTTCTTCATGCTGTCATTTAATCCACCAGGAAAAAAAATTCCTCCCTCTAAGACACACAGCCTCTTGTTTATCTACCTCCCTCTTGCCTGTTTGGCTCCACACTGCTCTACTATGTTATCCTTCCCACTCACACAAAGTTCTCCCACAAGGAGCTCCTTGGGTGAAAGAACATTTGAAGACATGGGTAAAACACGGCCCTGCCTTCTCCCCTTCACCTGCATCTTCCCCAGATCCCTTCTTTGCACCACCAGACGGGCAATGATGTGGAGGACAGTCCCCAACAGCCAATCACTCTTCCCATTGCAGTAGACAGAGCCTTCTCCTGGCCCTAGATAAAATGAAATTCAAGAGAAACATATATGCTCAGGGGAAGAGGTCCAGGAAAGCAGGAGCAAGATTCTAAACTTCTGTCACCAGGAAATACTTAGCATGTGTCAATCACTGCTTGGTTCTGAAAAGTTAATGCCACCTGCTCATTCATAGCAGAACTCCCTTATTGTTGAGCATGGAGTAACAAATTACAGAAGCCAGATGATTGCAAACTACGGATTTCAGTCTTCCTTAGTGATTCAGATAAAGTGGTCTGAGAGCTCCAAGATGGGGTACACTGGCATTGGCACAGAAGTCTTCTGTCTCTCTCTCTCTCTTTTTTTTTTTTTACCATGTACTGCTTTTGAGTTGATACTGCTGCTTATTTCTTAGAATTTTTCTGTTTTTCTCAATAAACCCACCCACCCTACAGTCATCTTTTAGAGCTTGAAAAAACAGGAACATTTTCTATCTCCAGTAGCAAATGACCTTTGGTTTTACAGAGCATTTATGTGTTAGTTCTGATAGAAAACAACTGGACCCTTCTTCAAAAGGACCTTCTAAAACTTCCTGTCTGGGTGCATGATTGATTTCTCCTCTCTTCCAAGATCACCTCCTGGTAAGCACGGTTTCAACCCGAATATGTGGGTCTGCTCCTTGAAACACCATCATCAGGAGAGAAATCGACAACACCTTGAACCCCCAGGCAAGCAAGGTCTCGCAGTGGCCTGTGGCGGGGAGGGAGAGGCAAAGGGGTGTTCTTTTACATTTTTTTCATGGCCCCATGATTACAGAACATCAAATGGCGGGGGCAAGAGTGACAGGTTCGCCTCACCAAGGCTATTGAGAAGGAGGGCAGCAGAGGAGATAGAATCACAGCTAAGAGCAGGATGTGGAGCAGGCCAGGGCCTGCACAGCACCCAGGTATGTGGCTGAGAGGCAGGCGCTGGCCCGCGGCAGGTGCAGCACAGCCAGTGCCTGGCGGCCTCAGGAAAAGAAATCCTGCAGGTGCAGTCAGGACATGTCCTGAGCCTCCCCAGCCACGCGTTTTTTTTTTTTTTTTTTCTGAATAGTTGTCCTATCTTCATTGTCTGCCTGCAAGATTATGATTTGCAGTGGGAGGGACGTAAAGGAGGAAGGAGTGGTTTGGTGGAGTCTCCAATTCTGGTGTCTTTGATGACACATAGGCTGCTCCCGAGGGGTAGCTGGCGGAGGTGGAGAAGTTCTGAGGGTTTGAGGGAGCCAAGTGTGGGCTGGTCAACACTGGGCCAGAGAAGGGATGATGGTAGGACCCTCCTCCCTGCTGGCCACATAGAAGTCTCTCATGTCACCCTGTGGTCACTCTCTGCTTTTTTTTTTTTCCTATTTATTTGTTTCTATTTTTTTTGTAATGATGGGAAAAATCCCTTTGGTATTGTATCTTTTCAGAGTTTGTGAACTCAGGAGAATGTTGTTTTTCAAGTTGATGGGACACCATTTTTGCCTGCTTTTTTATTCTACCCATGATTGCATGGCCTCAGTACTGTTCTGTTCATTTTTGGCCTCAGTACTGTTCTGTTCATTTTGGTCATCAAGCAAAATTTAAAATGCCACCATAGAGAACAAAATGGTGGATACTTGCATACCTAAAACTTTGCTAGGTTAAGTGCTTCTATGTATATAAATTGATCCCATTGGATCTACCCTCAAGAAAAAGGAAAGAAAGTAAGCAGACTCTAACTACAGTGTACAGCAACTTTCATTTGAGGTGAACAAAGAGCATTCTAGCAATAATACTGCAAAAAAAAAAAAAAAACCTGCCACAGTCCATTAAGAAAACATCCTTGTGTCCAGGTGTGGCGGTGCATGCCTATAATGCCATACACTCAGGAGGCCGAGGCAGGAGGATCACAAGTACCAGGCCAGCCTGGGAAAATTAGAAAAAAAAATTGTCTCTAAAGAAAAAAATAAAAAGAGCTGGGGATGCAGCTCAGTGGTGGAACACAGCTGGGTTCAATCCCCAGTACCAAAAGAAAAAGAAAAAAAAAAGAGTAAATAAATGAAATAAACATCATTGTGTAATTAAAAATTAAACTGTCAGCTATGCTATAATCCCTAAGATGGGCCCCCAGCAGGTGTAAGTGACTACAGGACTCCACTAGGTTGGTGATTCTACTAGTCTTCACCCCTGGTAACATTGTAATATGGAGAGGTTTGAAGTGCATGGATTTTTGGCACCTGGCTGACTACAAAATCGTAACTTTTAAAGGAGGTGAATGATGGTTAACAGAATAAGAAATTACATGATAAAAGTGATGCTGGCTGAGAGAAATCTTCCTTTCGTTCACAGTACTTTTACATTCCTTGACACCCATCCTGTGTGTGCCAGTTAGGAGAGGTAATGGCAAGTTGGTGCTTCTAAACAATTGCTCACAAATGTAGCTCTTTAGAACACACTGTGCATCTATAGAGTTCCTTCAAGTCATCTGTTCCATGATGTTCAAATACTTGGTCCACCCAGGTCCCCCAATACCTCTACTCCTCCTTTACAACGGTTTTCCTTCTTCTTTCTTCTGCCTATCAAACTCCTATTCTACCTTCCTGTCAAATTTTACCTCCTCTCTGAAACCTTTCCGGTTTCTGCCATGAAGTTGTGCTATGTATAATCCATTGTCCAACCCTGCCTTCCAATATCACAAAGCTTTGCACTACTTATCAATGTCAATGTCACTAAGGCTTGGAACACACTCCCTCTCCTTGTCTGGTAAAAATCTCCATAACAGGGATGGATAAATGAAGCATGATGCTTCCACAAGAATGTCCCCCCACAAGCTGGTCTTCCTTGGAATACATTTCTGTCAGTCTTAATCTCAGCTATTTTATTCTTGAATACAATCTCCCAGTTTCCTGCCTCTCCAACTCCAGTCTCATTTCACTTCATCTTCCATGTCATAAACAACCTCACAGCCTTAATCCCAACATTTTCTCCCAATTTATCATCTTGCACTGACCTTACTTTCTCCTCTCTTCTTGGCATTTCCTGTCCAGCATTTCCTGTCCCTGCTCTTTATCTGGGGAACTCCTCATGTACCAAACTTGCTCCTGGCAGAGTCTCTGTCCAGATAATCTCTCTGCTGGGCTTTTGTGAGCTGCATCCCCCAGTAGTGTCACACACTCCAGTCTCCCCCACATGGCACTGAACCTTTCATAGTTCAATTTCCTGTTAGTGGAACTTTACACTTTACAAAATATAATTTCTCCAGGACGAAATAGATCAGACTCATCTGTACTCCCCATATTAATAAATGATAGTCAAGCTGTCACCTTGTGTAAAATTCTATAATTACCTGGGCAGGGTCTGTAGAGCAGTTGGCTCGATCCTAGGAAAGTTAGAGCACTCCAACATTATTGCTAACATCTAAAGAAAGTCAAACCAAACCGATCCTGTCCTGCACAGGTTTAAAATGTCTGTCCACACAGGAACTGATGTGAATTTTACCTCCCCTTTCTTCCTTTACTCCCAATGCAATACAACCACCACTCCTTGGAGACTTCTGTCTGTTCCAGGTTAAACCTGAGTTTTCTTACCACTCCCAGCTTGCAGCACAGCTCACCACCTGAACTATGGGGTGCACAGACTCAGCACAAGACATTTGCCACCGAGGAAAGCAACCAGTGATGTGGTGTCTCAGGGCAAATTCCAAAATATGACTCACATGAATACTCCCAGTGAATTATTTGATGAGTCCATTCTTCTCTGTAGACTATCCATCCTTGAAGCTGCACCACAAATTCTACTTCTTCCATGAGACATTCATTGATAAAAAGCAAAACTTGAAAATGAGAGGTGCAGGAATTTCCTTCTCACTCCTTTGAATCATGATGTCATATTTGTCTTTATCACCGATTTGACAATTTTTTTTCCAGATATTAGGGATGCTGATGTAGGAGGGTGGTCTTCACCACTGCCTCCATGAACATTTTTATTTCAGCATTGATTAACACAGTGTCTTGTTTGAAATAGGTATTGCATAAATATTGCTTGGGTGATTAATGAAAGGAACTCATTGATCACTGATATAAAAGAATCATCTCCCAGAAAGCTAAAGGTCAGAGTTTCTAGTAAACAGGATGACCATTCTTCAGGGTTATCCTGGCCATCATAAAATCTATTTCCCAAAAGGTAGTTGCCGAAAGGTCAAATACTGAGTCAAACAGCTTGTGGGGCTGGTTCAATGGTAAGCATACCTTATCCAGGAAAACTATGGAATTTTTATTATTTGTGTGGCATTTTTATACTCTGCAGAATACTTTTATATCTATGACTTCATTTGATCTTTACCATCAGCCTGGAAGTAGATGGGGCAGATGTGGTGACGAATGGATGAACAAACTGAGGCCCAGAGAAGTCAGGAGACGACACCTTCAAAGTCTGCCGAAGAGAAATGAATGGGAACAAGATGCAGCTCTGGCCCTAACAGAGCCTGCAACTCGGGAGGAGATGCAAAATTCACATGGGGGACCACATAGAAGAGTATGATGAGTGCTAACTGCTAGGTCTGTCTCCAGTGCTGGGGAAGTGCAAAGGAGGATCAAAGATCTACTCCCCTGTTGTGCATTCTGTACCCCTGGAGAGGGGCCCTGAAGACTCCGTGCAGCCTGAGCAAGAGACTCTGGCACACAAACCTTTCCAAATGCTGCAGGTTCTGGAGGGATGAAAGGGGCTTTGAATATGTGAGCTCCAGTAATTATGTTTGCTTTAATGGAGCAATGCCTGCTTTTGTTGTGCTATGGTTGCAAAGGCCCAATTATTCAAACGCAGCCATTAGTTCCCACACAGCAGAGATGACGGCAGATGTTATAAAGATACCAATCTCTTGGCCATTTGCCCACCCAACCCAGCCGCGAGGACACTTCAAACGCAAAGGCAGCTCCTGCCAGCAGCATCCACCACATGTCCTAAGACATCACACAGCCCAGAGTTGACCTGAGACATCTGGAGAGTAGAGGGACCAACTGGCTGCGATCGCTGCTCCTGCTGTGGCTCCCCCGTAACTGAGGCACAGCCAGCCAAGCTGGGTTAGAAGGAAGTGACCTTGACTTCCTGGGGCCCTCGGTGTCCTGCTGGCTGTTTTCACCCAGGCAAGCAACTCCAGGGCTGTGACACTGTGTCAGGGCACAGGCACTGTGTCAGGAACCCAGTTCACACTTACAGGGTTGAAAGGAAGTCATTCATTTCACTGGAGGACGAGATGTACCCAGAAACCTGTCCAACTTCTTACCGCCACCACCAGGAAAAAAAAAAAAAAAAAAAGTGACTTGCTGAATTTGTAGGTATACTATTGCTCAAACATGAGCACTCAGAAGCAGGCACTGGCCTGTCTGCATTTTTCCCTATCCCAGCCCTTCTATGAGTAACTGTTAGGAAAACACAAAGGGCTTTAAAAAGTTCAAAGAATTAAAAAAAAAAAAAAGAAAAATAAGTGGCTGCATCATTATCATCACCAAACTGCTCCATATAGACTTGTGTAAACTAAAACAAGAAAAAAAAATACGTTGAGAGGAAAGCAGGGGTTATATTTTCCTCTGCACCAATCGTAGCCATGAGATTTCCTGGAAGTGCAGGAAAATCTCTGGGTAACATGCAATCAGAATAGACTTATCTTAATCAAGATTTCTGTCCCCTGGCCTTAAACTGCATTTCCCTTGGGCTTTTTCTCTCATGTCTGCCAAATGATAGAAGGAATGCCTCATGAAAACTTCAGTGTGGAGAGTTCTCAGTTTCAAAAAAGAAAAGCATGGAGGGACTGGGGTGCAGCTCAGGGAAAGGGTGCTCACCACGAGTGGAAGGAGTCAAGGAAGACTGCAGAGGTCCTGCAGGAAGTCCCTCCTCCACAGCTTACTAGCAGATTCTGTCTGGTGGGTCTGCCCAGCTCAGTGCATTACTTTTTCTTTTTCTTTTTTTTTCCATGTGGACATATACGAGCAAACATAGGCAAGGATGAAGTCCCAGATCTGGCTTTTTAGCTCAGGAAGGAGAAGACGGACTTCAGAAAGACCTGCGGTATTCAAGAGAGCTCTGAAAGTATGTCAACTTAAAAATTTAAAAGCACCTGCAGTAAAAATGCACAAAAAGTTTAAAAAGTAATCAAAATGTGAATGAGAAGGAGCAGTGAGCATGCCACATAACTGACTTTCTAACAACTAAAAAGAGAAGAAGGTGAACCCAGGCCCTTTGCTAAGAATAGGAAGAATTTCACAGGTCTGAAAAGATGGAAATAGCACTCTAAATCCATATTTTAAATGCCAGAACCAAAGAACATCAAGAAATCACTAAATGCCATCCTTAGAGGTAAGATAAGGGGGAGACAGTAGAGACCTCCCAAAGTGAAGGCTTATCCTATAGACAAGGAAAGCAGGCCCAGAGCTTCCCAGACATGTGGCTAGCTGCTCAGTGCAGAACTGAGAATAGAGTGAGTCTGCTCTTCTCTCTGTTCTGCTCTTCTCCCTGCTCTACAGATAAGGACACTCTGGCTGAGTAACACATCTAGAGTCATCCAGCAAATAACTGGCACACAAGAGTTCTGACCCACACTTGCTACCTGCGGAACCTGTGCTGTCAATGTCCACACAGCACAGCTCTAGGAAATGATGGCCCGTTTCTTTCTTTCTTTCTTTCTTTCTTTTTGAAACAGGGTCTTGTTATGTTGCTCAGGCTGGCCTCCAACTCCTATAATCAGGAGATGCAGATGAAGATGGAGATGGACTAACAAGCCTCTCTGAGTCCTGGGTCAACTTCTGCAAACTCTCCCATTAAGGCCACCTCCCTTTCTCCTACCCAGCAATGCCCTGTCCCCTAGAAGAGGTTAAATTCCCCATGTTACCCAGAAATCAAATCAATGCTTTGTTTTTCTGACTAGTTTCTTCTGAACAATTGCACTTGTTTCTTTATTTTCCACTTGGAACATATCAAAGCAAACCCCAGGACAGCTTTGATATCTTCTTGCAGCAACACAGTCACAGGTAGGATGGTGGTTACAGATTTTTCTCCACCTTAATAAAGAGAGAAGATGCTGTCTTAAAAGACACAGCCCACCCAGGCTGGGTGTGTGGACTCCACCCTCCTTAATCCTGCAGGCTGAGTGCTCAGCTCCTTAGGCTAACAGAAGCATGTCCCTAAGTGACCATGTTACTGCTTGCTGGGACCAAAGGCCAAGCCCATTCTCCTGCGAGGGACAGAAAACTCTTTGGCAGAGGGAGTTTTTCAACTACAGTCCTTGCAGGAAGAGGCTAGTCATGGGGCAGGTTGAAAGGGGGGAATGCATACTCTGCTCAGGAGCCAGGTGCCAGGCCTGAGGTGTACTGGGATCATTTGGGAAAACCAGACACCTATAAGATGGAGCTTCCTGAGGAAAATTTGGGGTTCTTGGACTGTCATTGTGTGTGAATCACTTTGGCTTCTGAGAAGCCTGTACATTCCTTCTTAGAATAATGTCATAAATACAGAAAACTCAGGGGGATGAAAGGAAAGCAATTCTATTGAGATGGGATATATCCATGCATTCCTTGGTTAAGAACTGCTTAGGGAACTAAAGAGGCCTACATTTTGACACAAAACCTAACTGTGGGGAAAGAGTCCTTGTGAGATCTGGGTTTTGTAGTCTCAGACTGCCATGGGCCATTTGGACAGCCACTTGTGATAAAGACTACTTGGTTCTTGCAGAGCATCCAATTCAAATGACTCAGTCTGAGTGTTGACTGAGTCACGTAGATGTTGTATTATACTTGAACCTCAAATGGCAGGTTGCAATGTGTCTTCTAAATGTAGAGACATTTCCATAGAATCAGATTTTAATTGTGTTGAATAGGTTTGTTTAAGAAGGACATCAACACGTTGTTTTATATTTTATATTTTAGACTACTTTTATTTGAAGTATATACATCATAATTCAACCCAATTCAACCCTCAGAGACATATAAATATAGGGCATCGAAGACTCACTTTAACTTTGATTTATGCTTGGTGTGCATTTAGACAGTTTCCATGAAGCCTGAGAGCGGCCCTATGCACATTGAGTTCCATGCTTAGTAGGAATTACATTGATCAGGCTGAAGCTTTTGCTCACCTGCTCCTGTGGGGCTTTGCAACTCCAACAGGCACCTGCACATTCAGAGGTGTTGTCATTACCCTCAGAGCTATGTACGCAAGCGAGTCCTGGCCTGTTAAGAGTTGCCTTCAGTTATCACAGACTCAGACACATGGCCTGTGGAGGAGCCAAGGAGACAAGCAGCACCCACACCCTGCCCCACAACCAGCCTCAGGACCCTGGCATACCCACTCCTCCCCATGCAGGTCTGGGTCACCTTCCCCATGCATCCTGCCACCCTGATCCCAGGCCCAACTGTCACTCCCACACAATGTGGGTGACAAGCCCCTCTGCTAGAACCATCCAAAATACACCCAGATCACTGTAGGGAAGACTTGAATCTAGCAAAAGGCCCCTCCTGGCTCCCGGCCAAGGGATTCTGCAATCTCCTACAATAGCTTCTCTGCAGTGACCTCTTCAAAGGAACCCTTCCTTAACAGTTTACATCAATGCTTTTCATGCAATGTAGAAAGGCGTTTAAGACAGGTCTCTGGCTGAACTCACTTCCTAGTGGCACCTATGAAAGACTTGCAGTCTCCCCTGTGGTCTGGGACGTCCCCACTTGAGCTACACTCTTCCACACAATGTGTCCTTTTCAGAGGACTCACCAGCTAAACTGAGTTTTTGCAGATGGTGGTATCTGCTCTATGGAGCCTGAGGAATTGGAGTCCCCAGAGTGTCTCAGAGGTGTCTACACTCAATCAAGCCCTGAGTAAGGTCTGTTTCAGATCCTGGGTAAAGCCTGGGGGTTAACATATTCGAGTTCTTAAGAAGTGCTGGAAGGAAAAAAAAAACTTCTGCAGATAATAAAGTCTAAAGAATGTTTAAATATCAAATATGTCACTTCTTTACTTGGAAGTTGTCAAATGGAAATTGACAGATTCAAAGGCGAAAGAATAAATTTCTCATCTCTAAGAAAAATCTTGTTTCCAAGGGATATAAAAAGAATGATGAATGAAAGGAATTGAAAATCAAGTAAGCTCAGGGACCGATTTTGCTTCATGCACTCTATTCATCGGAAAAACAAAAATGCAATCATTTACTCACCTCTTTAAGAGAAGACAGACCTGAAGAGAATGTTCCAGTGCCAATTTCCTATTACTAATCTTTTCAATGTAGAAAAATATGATCTAAGCAGTCTTCACAAAAGCGGGAGTAGATTATAACCTCCTGACATTGCCTTGTTGGACTTGCCGGTGGCCCCAGATGAGCCCCAGACACCTGTAACTTCTTACAAATAGTGTGACAGGTAAGCCCTTAATAAAACATCAACTCTAAAACCTTGGCAAAGGCCACTTGGCTTTCAAACATTCTTTTGTGTATCAAAGCCTAGGCCTGACGCTTCCAAAGGACACACGCTGCAAGATGTTTTTGGTAGGTCTTATGGCAAACCTCTTTGCAACACCTTGGCAAGGAGATCCTCATTCCCTCCAAAATACACAGGCCAATGCATGTGAGCACCGGCTCCCTCCCCTTCCATCTGAAGCATTTAGGAACTCCAAGCTTTGCTTAGGCAGCTCTCTCCATTTGGAAGGCCCTTCTTCCTAGATCCTCTTCTGCATATATGAGATGCAAGGGTCCTTTTCACTCTACTATAAGTAGAAGGACATTACGCCATCATGTTGTGCCTTAAGATGTGATTCTTGTCCACATTCCGATGGAGCACAGCATCTCACTCTTCCTGAAATTTCCCCCGTGGGGTTGGTATGTTAACTCACAAGCATTGTTTTGAGAAGCAAATCAGCAATTATTATTGTGTTAGAGCCGTATATATTAAAGTAGTATCTGGTGTTAGCTATTATTTGAATCTTCCTTAATATTATTATCATTTCTCAAAAGCATTTTCTCAGATGTTGCTTTGTTTCTCTGAGACACTATTTTTGTGAACTTGTGTTGTGTGTGTGTGTGTGTTTATAGGAAAATTTAGTTAATTCTTCTCTTGGCCCAAGTTCAAATAACCTAATTTCCTTTTTATCGGTCCCACTTAGAAACCACAGCCACTGCATGGAATTTGCAGAAACGTGGCAACTGCCCTGTGAAAAGAACACTGGAAGATTGGGATGGCTCTGAATATCTCCCCTCTGTCAATGTTAATATTTGATGACCTTGTTTATTTGTTTTTTGTGATAGTTTTTTTTTTTCCATCATCCTGGGGAAAATAGAGTATAAAGAGGTAAAGCCAGGATGGTTTCTCCAGTAGTCACTAGGGCTGGAGTGGGAACCTGTTCCTACCAAAGGATCCAAGTTCCACCTCCTGTAACAATAACTAGAATAGATGTTCTCGATGTGTACAGACCAATTAAAGTAAACTACAGGATCCACTAGAGGAGAGTGAATCTGGGAACCCACTTATGGCATGGGAACTGAGCAATCAAGCTTTTCACAGTGATTGAAGGTGCAGGTTTAATAATGCCAAGGGGTGGGCCGGCCCAGTCTCCCCATGAATTCACTAATTGTGTTTATTTTACACACGGTCTACCTGTGTCTTTGAGGTCTGGGATCATTAAGAAGGAATGACAGTGCTCCTATGCAGAGCAGTTGATCCTGGAGTTCAAGGTCAGAGGGAATTGTGTTAGCAGCATGGATGATGGAGTCTCAGCTGTTGGAGTCTCAGCTCTTCTAATGGGTTGGCCAGTCCAGAGAAATCCCATGCTGAACACCCAGCAGCACCCGTGCCAGCCACCAATCCATGCATCCTACCCCACTGGTGAAAGGGAAATTCCATGTTATCAGTATAATCAGATCACCAAGGGGAAAAAGCTTTTCAAATTAGCAAGAAAATAATTTCTTTTTTTTTAAAGAGGGATACCAGGTTCACTTAAATTTGGCTACAGATCACACCTGGGCCACCTGGCCAGGTTGGGGAGCAGGGATACCACCCATGCTGGGGCCCAACACAAGCTGGTGGAGGGATTGCCTTGCATCAGGACTGAAGGCTCACACCAGCCTCACCAAAGTCCTGTATCCAGAATGCACATTACCAAGGACATACATATGTGTGTGTGTATGTGTCTGTGTGTGCATATGTGTGTACATGTGTGTTTGTATGTAGTTTTTTACAAAAAAGCAGAGGAACTCACATGCATAAAATTGCAATTCTCATATGCATAACATTGGCAATTGTTTTAGTCATCTTTTTCACTGCTGTAACTAAAAGACCCGACAAGAACAATTTTAGAGAAGGAAAAGTTTATTTGGGATCTCACAGTTTCAGAAGTCTCAGTCCATAAACAGCTGGTTTCATTCCACAGGGCTTGAGTTGAGGCTGAACATCATGGTGGAAGAGCGTGGTGGAGGGAAGCAGCTCACATGATGATCAGAAGGCAGAGACACAGAGACCCTACTCACCAAATACAAAATATATACTCTAAAGCCATACCTGCAATGTTCACCTCTTCCAGCCACACCATACCCACCTTCGGTTACCACTCAGTTAATCCCTATCTGGGGATTAAATCATAATTTTTCCTCTAAACCTTCTTGCATTGTCTCACACATGAGCTTTCAGAGGACAAACCATAATAGCAATCTCCAATTTGTGTAATTCCATGTTCACTGTCAGTATGCTGTTTATAATATCTACTGTTAATAATAAAGACAATGAATTGTCTCACTATGGCAATATATCTATATTGATCCTTTCAATAAAAGTTACTATGTACATAATGAGTGTCTAACATAATACCATAAAAGAAATGAAAGCAACTGATCTTCTTGGGAGCCACTGTAAGTACAATCTGCAAATAAAATATTACCACTTCTTAAAAGTTTTTATAAAACTTTTAAGTTTATTTAATTTTAATTTTTTAGCCACTCACCAAATTCAACTGGATAATTAGCAATAGCAATGGGAATACTGTGTTCTGGAACCAGCTCACACTGGCTCACACAAAATGCCTATTAAACTCCCAGGAATTTTGTAAGCTAATTGTTAAATTCTGACATTATTAAATATCAAATTATTCAAACTTGTAAGTTTGAATTGAATTAAATTAAGTGGCACTTGGTGATGTCTTTCATAGCAGAAACTGACTATGTTGGGAGTATTTATATCACAGAAATCAGCAAACATTACAAATCAGAGCCTGATTTGTTGTTTTCTTGAGTGCCTAGACTGAAGAATGTAAAGAAGGAAATGTTAGAATAAAATCAAACTTAAAAGTGTGTTGTGTACATAGCTGTTACATTGTGAAATAGCTCAACAAATTGAGAAGACGTTCTTCCAGTATTCAGAGTCTATCATCCCATTCAACACTCACATCACTGAAGAGCAGACCCTGTGAGTTCCAATATATACATCTTCATTGTTTCATCTTTACCTTATTTGTTGGCATAATTATGAAAACATCAACTAACATTCACGTTAGAGTAACATTTTTACATCAGCTGCAACACTAACTAAGTCAGCTACAGATATGAGATGTCCACAAAAATCGCTGGGAAATCATTATATGGGAGTTCAATGGTATTCATGATACAATTATATTTATTTTATGTTATTGATAAATTGTGTGCAATATATCTTCATTCAAGGATGATTGGCAATAAAACTATGTATGTATATAGGCATATGTTTTTGTTCAGAAGAGGTAATTACTGAACATTTACCAGTACTCCACTTAGTGAGTGTTTTCATTAATTTTTCTCTGCATGTATGAAAATTCTAGTCAACGTAGAGGAGATCTATTTGGTTGGTCATGGTGGCACATGCCTGCAACCCAGAAGGACCCATTTGAGGCTAACCTGAGCTAATTATTGAGACCCTACCTCAAAAATGAAAATAAAAGGCCTGGGAATATGGGTCAGTGATAGAGTACCCCTGGAGTCAATCCCCAGTACTGCTACCAAAATAAAAAGGAAATATATTCACTTAAGTATTTTTTCCCAAGACAAGATATTGATATGTGGTGTTCATTTATAGAACTCCAATTAAGAAATGAATTCCTTTAGTGATACTTACCAAAATTTAAGCTATACTCAAAATGATTTATATACTACCATTCCAGTATTCTTAGCAAAAAAAAAAAAAAAATATTATCCACTTTCGTCCATTTAAATTACAGTAGTTCCCCACTCCTCTTATTCATTGTTTTGTTTTCAGGGTTTCAATTACCCAAGGTCAACAGCAATCCAAACTTTGGAGTGGAAAATTCCCAAAATAAATCATAAGCTTATATTGCATGACACCTGAGTAATATAGTGACAATCATCTCACCCCATACCCTGGGGATGTGAGTCACCCTCTGTCCAGCATATCCATCTTATCATGTACCCACCCACTAGCCACTTAGTAGCTGTCTTGGTTCCAGATCAACTGTCACTAACTCACAGCGCTGTGCTCAAGTAACTCTGATTCTACTTAATAGTAGCCCCAAAGCGTAAGGGTTGTGATACTGGCAATTGTACTATGCCAAATGGAAGTCATAAAGTAGTTTTTTAAGTGAAAAGAAGGAAGTACAGAGACATATTTTGAGAAATTTACAAAATTTTTATTACAATATATTTTTAAAAAATCATTCTATGTAATGAATATTTATTGCTGTCAGTCTTTTACTATGCTTCATTTATAAACTGAACTTTATTCTAGTCAAGTATGTATAGAAAAAAATACAGTATACAAAAGTGCTTCATAGTATCCGTAGTTTCAGGCATCATTAGAGGTCTCAGATTTGATGATGTTACATATCTCATTATTCCATATACTGTTTAATAAGATTTTATTTTTTTTACTTATATTTTTCAAAATTTACTGTGTATGTGTGTGTGAGAGAGAGAGTATGTGTGTATTTATATAGGCACACCTACACATACTGAATTTTTTCAGAAGAATGAAAGCAAGGATATTCTAACAAGCTCAGTGTCCGGCTTCTTCCCAGAAGTCCAGGCAAGAGAGTCAGCCCAGTGTGGCAGGAAGGTACAAGATTCCAGTCCTGTTACTAGCACCAATCCCAAAGGAGCATTGGCCAAGAAGCTCAGAAGCATATTCCAGAAACAAAGAGACAAAGCTGCAATGAGAGAAACGGTAAAGTGAGGGTGTGCCCAACAAACAGGAGCTGAGTGGGCAGGGCACCTGTTCAAGGAATAACCAGAAGCTAGAGGAGACGACCAAGGTATTCTAATGAGCAAAGCACATCTTGGGGGGCAGATATGTCAGGACAAATCGATTGTGGGAATAAAATTACATTTCTGGGATTTTTGTGTTGTTGTTTCATTTGGAAAAGTGCTTAGCCACAAGAGGGTCTAATATCATGGAATAACTGAAAGAATGAATAATGTGGGGAGCTGGGGAGTAGGCATAAAGCTTGAAGATTGTATGTTTGGAGAATACTTAGAAGGAAGATTTTCTCTGAGCACTGAGTTTAAAGCACCAACTCTCCAGGCGGGGGTGGGCAAATTCCAGCACAGCTCCTAATCCAGCCTATCCTCTGGTTCTACAAATTAGATTTTACTGTAACTCAGGTGCTCATGGATTTATCGTGTCTTTTAGCATAATCCCCAGAACTGAATAGTTGTGATGGAGAATGCATGCCCTAAAAAGCCTAAATATTTCCTCTTTGGACCTTTGGGGAAAATGTTTGCTCATCCCTGCCTTAGAAGAATTAATGCAATGCGATTGGCAGAATTCTTCTGATATTCCTCTCTTTCATATGATTCCACAGAAATAAAGTGATTGAATGATTCATTTTTTCCAACTAATATTTACTGAATGCCTTCTCGATGTTGTTGGGAATAAATAAGATATTGGTACAGCCCCACGTGCTCAGTTCTGGTTGGAGAGAAAAATGTCTATCATGATGTTCCATGTCCTGTGAAGGATGAAAACATAAACTCAAAGAAAGCACCCATGGTCAGCATGTGGCTAGAGCAGGGGCCACTGGTAAGGGATGACTCAGGCTTCACAAAGCAGCTTGCTATCCCTCATTGTTCTGCTTCTTTGAAGCAAGAGGGTCCTGTAGCCTCAAAACAGTGGTAAAGGCCTAAGGATGACCCGATGGGCCTCTGCACATGGAGAGAGATTATGATGACAGCAAATGCAACAGGGTGTTTCTCATTTTGAACAATGACCTTGTTCATATAACCCTTGGTGCTGGGAGAGGTAAGTGACAACCTATTCTGTTAGGTGCATCAGGTTCTGTGCTAAGCCCTTCAGGAACATCACTGCATGGAATTCCTGCAGTTCCCCATGCAGCAGGACCTATTTTTGTTTGTTTTTGATTTTTTTTTTTAATTTTGTAGTGGGGACATGGAGGCCTGGAGCCATAATAGCGACTTAAAAACATTCCCCAGTAACAAGTAGTAGAGGGAATTTGAGGGTGTTGGGTTTCAAAGCAAGCTGTTAGGAATCCTGCTGGATTCTGCAACCTGGAGGGAGGAGAGAGTTTCCAGGAACAGGAGTTAGGAGTGCTGGGTGTAGTCAAATGTAGCCAAGTTGAGGAGCACAGTCAACACAGCCTGCCTGTGCCAACCTCGGTGTCACTGATGACCTCAAGCATGGGAAGATGCCTCTCACCTGTTACCTCTCCCGCGGTGCTGCCTTCAACCAGGTGGCTTTGGAGAGTAGGAGTTCCTGGGCCCTGTTTGTCTTCTCTGTGTCAAGTTCAGCCTTCCTGGAATAAGAAGTCATAAATGGGCAGCCTGTGCAAAAACAGGTCTGTATGTTCAGATAACAATTGAGAAAAGAGGAGTTACTCAATGTTATTCAAATTCCGTACTTGTAGGACAATGTATGCATTTATTTAGAGCTCCCATTTCTTTCTTAATTATGAAGTCCCACAGACCAGGCTTCAGGACTGGACTCCATCCCTTAGTAATTGCTTAAACTGGAGCAAATGTTGCATCCTCTTAGAACCTCTGCTTCTTAATTTACCCCATAGGGATAACAAGTTCGAATTCCCAGGGTGGTAGGGATAATGCCATGAGGTCATGCTTGTAAAGCAATTTAGTGTGATGCTTGGCATCTAACAGTCTATCAGTAATGCTGTTGTTCCTGTCGTTAATGTTATTAGGATGGATGGAATTGCCAGTGTTGAGAGTACTCAAGGCCAAGTGCCATGACAAGAAATCAGGATACAAGGGTGAGTATGTCTATGCAGGCAATTCATGCAGGTCAGAAGAGTAGCGGGCAACAGGGGACAGATTAAGGAAGCACAGTTGCCCCTGTTTCTGCTTTTGCTCATTCTCTGCCTCCAGTCACTTGTGTGATTGCAGACCTGACCGACCATGCCAAAACCGGAGATCACATCCACGTGTGAGATCACGTCTACCTCTCCAACAACTCTCCTCCACCAAAATTTAGCTCAGCTGGCATTCTCACGGATGTTCTGATGGAGAGCACTGGCTGAACAGGCTGCTCCCTCCAAAGCACGTTTCAACCGTGGAGCTGACCCATGTAAGGATTTCCAATAAGTTGTTTAGCTCACAGAGACCCTGAGAGCAAACATGGTGATCGTTTCCTTTGTGTGGCCATCCCAAGTAGAAAGACAAAAGTCTCAACTCCAACAGAGAGACTCCCACTGCAAATCCAGAGGGTTTATTTTCATTTCTGCCCAACCATCACTTCTGTCCCCGAGAACCTTCACTTGACCAGCAGATTAAATTATAACTATTAAAGAACTCAATACATTTGGGGCTTTCCTGTTTGTTTAAAATGAAATGTGTAGAATGGGAAGGATAGTAATACTTATCACAGGAAATCCTACAAGAGTAAATTCTAAGTATTCTAAGGATGGCTTGAAGCTGCCTATAGGAAACTTGCTGTTTAAATAAAACATATGATTATACTTCTGATGAAGATGAATTCTTGGTGCACATTTATGTACCTGTTTGAGGCAACTGCAAACACGACCCTCCAAGAGATACAAAAAGATTCTTAATAACATGTCCACTCTGTGAAAGAATATGGATCAGTAAAGAGGAATTGGATCAGTTACATCCAAACCATCTATAACCAACAACATATATAAGCAATGTTTTAACCAGCAACATGCTGGTAAAAGTGTAACAATCAGGGCTTTAGGGGTAAGGCAAAGTGAAGCTCTTTTCTGTAATTTTACCCATTTCTGTAATATGAATATTCCCACCAGCACTGAAGCCACTGATCATTGAGTTAGGACCAGTTCTGTATAACTGATGCAAATTATTCCATCAATGACTGAAGCTTCAAGCTCTGCCCTCTCTAAGCTAAGCAGCATGGCAGAATGAAAATACCCTGGACCAGCAGCTGGAAAGCATAGCTGACATCTCAGTTTAGATAGCTGTGAACCCACTTGGGTCACTTATTCTAGCAAACTAAATTTTGCATCTAAAAAAATGGTATATAACAGCTATCCTACAATCTCTGTGAGATTGCAATGAAATGAAAATATTTTATTAAGGTAATTTAAACTCTAAAGCTCTATACTAAGCTTTTGCTCTCATTACTAAGGCTTTTAAAATACCTGGATATATTGTAATTAGTGTGCTTAAAAATCTATAACTTCTGTCTGACACCTTAGACAGAAGGTGTTCATTGGGTATCCAGAGCCATGATCTAGCCTACTCTATAATCTAATATGACTCATTAATAAGTCAGGAACCTCATAACAGCATTCATGTCAATGTTTGACTGCTACAATCCTATAGTCCTATCAAATCACAATGGAGCAGAAAAATTCTTCTGTAGTATTTTTACTATCCCTATTCTATGTTTACTTATGTTTAGATACACAAACATTAACCTTTGTGTTACAATACTTGTGTTACAATATTCAGTATGGTAATGGGCCATGCAGATGTGTAACCTAGGAGTAATGGGCTATGCCACATAACCTAGGTGTATGGTAGGCTATCATGTGTGTGTAAGCACACTTTAAGATGTTCACACAATGGCTTAATCACCTACCAAAGCACATCTCAGAATTTACCCCTGCCATTAAGTGACATATAATAGCAATTTCTCAATGGATCTAGAGTTACTCTAAGAAACCCCACACTCATTAGAATGGAGAGCCTCATGAGAAATGCAGCTAGTGTTATCTCTAAACCTAACTGATCATGGAATATGATCAGTATGACCTTTCTTCTGGAATTAAATTTTGAGAACTGCATATTGTATAAAAACATTGAGCTTGGGCTGGGGATGTGGCTCAAGCGGTAATGCACTCCCCTAGCATGCACAGGGCGCTGGGTTCAATCCTCAGCACCACATAAAAATAAAATAAAGATGTTGTGTCCACCAAAAACTAAAAAATAAATATTAAAAAATTCTCTCTCTCTCTTAAAAAAAAAAAGTTGAACTCCAGGTTCTATTAATTTAGTTCAATTAAGACCTTCAAAATATCTAGACATTGAGCCTAGATTTCTAGTTATGAGCACTTGTTCAGCTTCTCCAACCCTACATGGAAAATAAACTAATGTCCTTGCCATAGTCATTTTACAAGAAATAAATCTGTTGTGTTTTTTTGTGTGTGTGTGAATGAGAAGTATTTAGCTTCTCTTCAACTCAGAGGTAACTCATTATAGATCGACATTAATTTGCTTTATGGGAATATATCTGAAAATGCTTGAAATCCCAACAGGTACCTATGAAACACAATCACTATAGAATGGTAAGTGGCATTAATAAATGAAAGCATATCAGAGATTTTATTTTTCAATTTTTGGTGCTAGGGATTGAAACCAGGGCTTCATGTGTGCTATACACACAATCTACTACTGAGATATACTCCCAACCCCAAGATTTTTATTTTTGAAAAAAGAAATTATTTCTGTGGTTTGAACTTGGGGATCAAGAAATCTTTCAAGTTATCTTTAAAATATTCCTCAAAATTGTTTGTGGGTGTCTTACTTTCCATTTCTTTTCAGAAGGCAAAACATGCATTTAGTTCTAATGTCCATCACCATGGGTAAGTTTACCTTTTCCCCATGTCTAGGTATAAGTGGTGATGGGTTGAAGTCAATGATAATGGTAAGAGTCACCTTGTTTGGAGTTTATCTAAGTAAGCAATTCATGTCTGATATCCAAGGAAACCCTCTGGAGGTGAGGAAACTTTTAAGAACAGTTTTCATATTCCTATGAAGAAGACCCTGGAACATACGGTCCATCTCTTTCCTTTGGACAGTCTTGATCTGGGTGTGATACCTGGAAGAGCTGCACCATCTTTGTTCTCAGCAAAGAGTGAGGCCAACAGACAATACAGATGGTGGTAGTGAATTTAACTCACAAACTATCGAATCCACAAACCTAACACTGGTATTGTTTCTGGACTTTATTTTCTAAAATAACAAATTTCTTTATTGTTAAAATTTTCTCTTACTTGTAGCTCAGTGAATCTTTGCTAATTTTTGTCTGTCAGAATATCCCAAGATGTTAAAAACAGTTGCCCAATCTCATCGAAAGAAACTAAATCGCATCTTGAATAATTTCTTGTGATGGAAAATGCTATTGTCATATGTAGTATGGAGGTGAAGTCTGATCTCTCACAGTTCAAGGGGCAGAATAGCTGGTGATGGGTGCACCTGAGGACATTTAAGCGTTCTAAAGATCTGACTGCTCACTCACATGATTATTTGAGAAATGTTCTGGGCCTAATGTGTCTCCATCTGAGTATCGTTCTCTAATTTAATAAAACTCTCAGTAAGAAAGAGAGAATGAGGTTGATAAAATGGTATACCAGTTGGAATGCTTGCCTGGTACTAATGTGGACTGAGCTTACCAGGATGACCTCCCTCCATAAAAAATACACCCATAAAATGACATTGAGGGTGTACCATCAGGTTTAATGATGAGGATGACTTCATGTGCCTCATAAACTCAATTAATTATGTTATTCTACTTCTAAAATATAGTGGGGTTAAGGAATGGGTCAGGAAAGCTCTAGTAACATACCAGAGGCCAGAGGTTCAAAAGTTCAGGCCAAAACAAAGCAATATGTTTTTCTTTAAGGATGAAAAAAAATACCATGTCAAGATGGATTCAAATAAATACACCCAAATCATCTACTAATATTAAAAAAAATGAGGACTACATAGAATGTAGTGGTATGCGGTAGAAGAAAAACATTTGCATGTTCCAGAGATGCAGGAGAAACTGGAGACAGTTCATCTACATAAAATATGACCCTTCAAGTACTGCCAAGGTCAATGAGACCCAGTGCAATCAGCTAGATCTAAAAATTGGGTTTGTTCGTTTTTTTTCTTAATTGCCCTAGTTCCTCCCTTTCTTGTATATCTGCCACTTTTTTTTTTTTTGCTCACTAACGATCCCTCCAGATCCACCTCCTTAGGACATGTTTTATAATTGTTCCAGAAGATAAATGCCTCACAGTGAAAACTAGAGAGAGCATTGAAACCATCGATGATCCCTGATTTCTGGACCAGTACGTTTTCTGAGTTCCTCATCCTTAATGAGACCCCATAACCTTTGTTTCTTTATGGCTTCACCTTCAGGGATGGTGGGATAGAACAGAGGCGTGTTTAGCTCAACTCTTCTGAGTCATTTGTTGTAAATGAGTCAAATGTTCCCTTCACCAACTCTTGTCTTTCCATTATTTCTCTTGCTCTGAGAATTTTTTTTTGCAAGCTGTCGTCTTTCCACAGGTGAGATGTTCACACCAAAGAAAGTTCAATGACAGGTTACAGAGTATACGGTTTTGACTAAGGTTTAAAATTATATGTTCCGGGTTGAGAAAGTAAAATCTTAAGTCTTTTCATGGATTAATAGATTTAAAAAATCTACTGGCAAATATTAAGGTAGAATAAGATCCAAGTCATCTCTTGAAACAATAATTATAATTGTTCCCTGGGTATGCAATTGACAATACAGTACAACTTCCAGAAATAATGATGCTTTTTTTTTTAAGGAAAAAAAAAAAAACACCCCAGGTTGTCATGGAAACAGAAATAGAGTAATAAAAAACTTTTTACATCTTTTAATTTTAAAAAGACACCGTTTCATGTCAGAAACATAGGAGCATGAACTTTAGCTTCTGATGTCCAAAATTACAAAAGGAATATTTATGAAAAGATAAAGAAGCACTATTGTAGTATTCCTATAATACAGAGAATGTCACAGTTTAAGTTGTACAAGTATTCTCGGCTTAATTCCAATTTATCTCATTTATCCCTAGGTTTATAATTTTCTGAAAAACAAGTTATTTTTTTTCCCTGAAAACTTTCCATGCTATGACTCCAGGGGTCACTTATTTACATTTTGGAAAAAAAATCTTCGTAACATCTGTTTAAGGGCTTTGGCTTTTAGGAAAGCATGAAATGGGGGAAGTACAAAATAATACACTTGGTCTAAAAAAAATCATTTCTTTTTTATCTTCAGATCACTCATTAATAAGGAAAGTTGCAGGATCTATTCATAGAGCTCAACAAAGAAGATAATTTTGTAAAACAATTGAGCCTAAATGAAAAAATATCTATATTTGCATGAAACAGTGAGCTTTTCTCTAAAGATATTATACTCTTTGTAAATCACTCCCCAGAAACATGCCCTGTGTGTTCTAGTTTTTTTTTTCCCATTTCCCTAGTTTGAGATAATATATTAATTCCCAGAGAATAAATGTGGAGAGACAGCTGTAGAGTCTCCATTTAATATCAGGTCATGTACTTACAGTAATACCTTAAATTTTTTATCTTTCAGTCCTCTGTGGACTCAAAGTTCCTTCACACATTTGAGCATCTTGACTCCTAAGTCGTGTCCACATTTTCAACATAGCCCGGGACAATGGAGATATAGTTTTACCACAAGCTTAAGAAAATTGAGGAGACTCAGCTATGAAACCCAGTGTCTCTCAATTGCTGCTGTGGTCCTGCATTCACTGAACTCCACATAGTTCCTATCTCCTTTTAGAACCTTCTAGAGACAGAAGATTCAAACCCGTTGGTGGATATGACCTACTGACCTTCCTGAAAGGCCACCTACATTGTTACTGTTTTACAGTTGAGGAAGGAGGAAATAGCTGAGACCATTGACTCTGTCTATTGGCTTTATAACCAGAGGTCACTGCCAGGCCTATTGAGCAAGTTCAATTCTTTTTTTTTTTTTTTTAAAGAGAGAGGGAGAGTGAGAGAGAGAATTTTTTAATATTTATTTTTTAGTTCTCAGTGGACACAACATCTTTGTTGGTATGTGGTGCTGAGGATTGAACCCGGGCCGCACGCATGCCAGGCGAGCGCACTACCGCTTGAGCCACATCCCCAGCCCCAAGCAAATTCAATTCTATGGGACTGAAAGTATAACTTCTCGGTAGAGTGCTTGGTTAGTATGCAGAAGGCCCTGGATTCCATTCCCAGTACCGAAAAGAGAGAGAAAGAGAGAGACTGAGGCAGGAAGATTGAAAGCTTGAGGTCAGCCTCAGCAACCTTCAAGAGACCCTCAGCAACTTAGTGAGTCCCTGTCTCCATAATAACAACAACAACTTAGAGAAGAGAGAGTTCAATCCCATGACCTCCTGATAGCAGTCTGCTTTCTTAAACAATTTTCAATAAATTTAAATATTAACTCCAAATTCTGAATTCCATATTTGTTCAGGATTATAATCAACTCTCTACTTCACATGTGGAATGTCAATTCACTGTGTCCAATTGTTTGGTGAACTCCTGGTAGAATCAGTTCCTAAGAATTCTGTAAATGTGCCTGAATCATCCTCAGGCCTCGGGTCATAGAAAGACCCTCCAGGCAGAAGAATCACTACCCCGTCCCAGAGCTGGTGACACATGCAAGGGGTTATGTCTTTGCAGCCTCCATCATATTTTAGGGGTAAGCACAAAGCATTATAGGAGCCTATAAAAGTGAAAGCTGACCCAGAATGGAAGGGTTAGGAAAGGCCCAATGGAATAAGCTTCCACATTGAGATGTGGGAACTAATTATTTTTCTAGAGAAAGACCAGAGGGGAGCTATTGAGGTAGGGAAAATCATATGGTCATGCAATAGCACAAAAGCCTAACCAGAAGATCAGTCACCTACCTAATGCTGTGCAATATGCAAAAATGTATCACCCACAACCTCCTTCCTTTGTTTTGACTCTCCCATCTTTTCTGTAAGAAGCCTTACCTCCCTCCCTTCATAGATCAGATTTTTTCCCTTTGCACCAAAAAAAAAAAAAAAAAAAAAAAAAATGGTCACCTCCTTGCCTTAAAAGCCATGTTTACACAACCAGCATGATTTCTTTTCATTGGTGATTTTTGGCCCTGGGGTTGTATTTCTTATACTCACAATGTTTTGAATGTGACATTTTAAACCTAACTTAACTCTTTTCTACTACCAAAGCTAGATTAATCTAGTAGGAGGCTTAACAGACCATCCAAGCAGACAGACCTGCAGATTCCCAGTGCCACAAAAAATGTGAATTGTTTTTCTTCTGCCTACAGGATGGAAGGTTATTGCAGAGTTTCAGATTTTTTATGAGCATTTACAATTGTGGATCTGATTGGGATCCGGGCTCACGTTCACTCATTTCAGATTGCTGAAATATTCATCTTTGAGTTAATAAAAATGATTGTCAAATCAGAATTATGAATATCAAGCCATGGAGGAAAAGAACATTTTGTATATCTTAGAAGATACTCACAAAATCACTATGGAAAACTAAGTAACAAACATGTAAGTGGGCCCAAATTACCTGGTTATACCCAATAATAGAAAGGACATTGCACAATTCAGAGAAGGAAGAGCAGAACTTTTTGTATACATTTATCCTACTTCCTGGAAGAATCAGTGGTTTTAGAAATCATGAGGCCCATGTCCCACGCCCCAGCCCTAGAGATTTTGTACAAGCCAAGGGTAGTTTTTTGATCTTGTAACATGTGCAAACTCATGCATGTCGAAGTTTTGCAAGGAGTCTATATTTATTTCTCCCAGTGGGCCTTCTAATTTGAAAGTTAACAATGACAGTGATTATGCACGGACCTTTCCAGATCTCCCTGTTCACCCTCCTTCCAGCGACCATAGAAGCTCAGGGCCCATATAAATTGAACCATGGCCCCCCCTAGGTTGGGGCATTATTTTATTCAGTTTACTTTTTTTTTTTTTAAGTTGGTTAAAGTTAACTTCATACTTAGATTCTCCATAGCATGAAAAGATACATACTCAAGAAGCAGAGAAGGTGTTTAAAAACAAAGCAGAATTTTAATCGTTTTTCACATCCATATGATATCTAAAGCTTATTGATTGATCAATGATGTTATAAAATATCAGAGTTAAACATGATTTTTATTATATTTGATCTAACTCTGTGATTTAAAGAATATTTTTCTTTGGCTCTTATCCACTTCCACTTTTGTTCAGTATCTTGCCATATAACATGCTTGTAAGTCCTGGCTTGTGAAGAATTCTTATTCCTGCAGTGGAATAACAAACACCAGGCTCACTCTCTCCAAATCATAAATCTATTGCCATATTCAAATCTTCTGTCCTATCTATGTGAACATTTACGACATCAAAATCAAGTCTAACTGCACCATATTTTCTCCACCTTCAAGAAGAAAAAAAAAAATTTCTCCAACTAAAAATGGAAACATGTGACTCTTCTATTTGAGTTATAAACTTCAGGACTCTCTTGGTGGGAAAATGGGAATGAGTTCCTTTCAACCTCTTCCAGGAGGAGAGTAGAATCTGAAGAGGGAAGGTGGCTAATTCATTCTCCCCTGTGGGAATTTAGGACACTCACAAGATTTTCTAAAAATTTTGAATAAAGAACATGTGAATGTAGTACCTCTTCCTCTTTTATCATTTTTTAAAAATTTTTGAACATTGGTAATGGGGATTGAACCCAGGTGCACTCTACCACTAGCTACACCCACAGCCCTTTTTATCTTTTATTTTGAGGGTCTAGATCAGTTACTGAGGCTGGCCTCAAACTTGCAATCCTCCTGCCTCAACCTCCCTAGTAACTGAGATTACAGGTGTGTACCACCATGTCAGTTCACTTTTTAACAATTTTTAAAAATTTTTTTTTTGTAGTTGTAGATGGACAGAATGCCTTTTTTTAAATTTGTTTATTTTTATGTGGTGATGAGGATTGAACCCAGTGCCTCAGGCATACTAGGCAAGCACTCTGACACAGAGCTACAGCCCCAGCCCACTTTTTAACAACGTTGATAAACGGTGTTCATAGATTTCATATCAGCCTTCAGTTATATAGGTTAAATGACAGGATTAGATCAATCAGAACTTTGGAGAAGCAGCTAAAAGCATGGGCAGTCTGCCAGCAAGAGTGAAAGCTAATTAACTCACTTTTTATTTCTTAACTTTTGCTATTTACCAGACCAATAAAACACATAGGTGGGAGGCTCAGAGTTGAAAAACAGACTCTACTGCTCTGAGAAAAGATCAAGAACTGCTTCCTTTATGAGGTATAATAATAATTGTGAAGATATTAATTATTTTTTTCATTAGGCAGGTGATGGATAATAATTATTATTGTGCAAACTCTTAGAAAACTAAGCAGATTCCTACATCTGTGAGCAGAAAACATATCTGTGTACACACACCCTGCAAAAAGTGCATGTCCCTGATGTATATAAGAAGGCAAAGCAGCTACAGACTCAGAGAAACATAGATCACACAGAAGTGTCCTGTTCAATGAATGTCACTCTAAGATGTAATATGCCATAGAGACAAAGACATGCAAAACAAGTGGCAGTGTTCAGCCTCAATCTACAATTGTAAAGATGCCAAGGAAGATCTCAGAGCTTGAATAAGTTAATAACATGATTGTCATAGAGACCATAAAGAAAGAAAGTTCAAGATATGCAAAAGCTTACTGGTGATGATACTACACATTTGTATTAACTTTATAAGACTTCAGTGCCAATCCTCTTACAGACTCAAGTGGCATATACTCTAGGATGACCACCACATAGTGACACGTTGACATTGACACAATACACCACTGCATCTTTTTCCAAACCTCTTATATCAACCATGTCTCCTAATTCAAACTTTCTACAATATCAAGCTGGGTCAAACAATATCTTTTGTTTTCAAAACTTAATATCTGACATTAGAGAAATTTTTTTTGGTAATAGAATAAAAATAAGATATTAAAATTATGTATTTTTTCATATCTTAGCTGCTTTGCCTATAAAAAAATATATAAGGTGATTACTTTGTTATCAATTTTATTCTCAGTTTTTAAAATGTGGGGGAAACAAGCCAGGCATGGTGACATACGCCTGTAGTCCCAGTGATGCCAGAGGCTGAGACAGGAATATCACAAGTTCAAGACCATCCTCAGAAACTTAGTGAGGCTTCAAGCAATTTAGTAAGACCCTGTCTCAAAATTTTAAAAAATAAAAAATAAAAAGGACTGGGGATGGAGTTCAGTGGTAAAGTGCTTCTGGCTTCAACCCCCAATATATTTTTTAAAAAGTAGGGAAATAAGGATTTATTTTAATAGCATCTCTCTGCCAAGCTCAGAACACTTTAGATCATACACATTAGTCATTTGAGTTATCTCCATCTTAAACCCTGACCACAATTATTGTCAGATCAGCAAAGTGAAGAGAAATAATTACCTCTCCAATTGGCTCCCCTCTCAGGCAACAGGTACTTGGCCATCTTCCAGTTTTTATGATTTTTGTAAGAAATGTGTAGGATTCCACTTTCACTAGCATAACGATGGTTTTATCTTCAAACTACCAAATGAGCTTCTCTGTAATCCTAGTAGAAAAAAAAATACATTTGTATTTTTAGAGAAAATATTTAATCAAAAACTATCTTAAAATCCAAGAACTAGTTGGACCTCAGCAAGGCTTAAGGACAAACCACAGATTTTTTTTTTTTTTTTAATTTCTAAGCTTGAAGAATCCTCAGGATCTTTTAAACAGTCTTTTGTTTTTGTTTTTGTTTTTACAGTGTTGAGGATCAAATCCGTGGCCTCATGCATGCTAGGCAAGCACTCTGTCACTGAGCCTTGGCCCCTGTTTCAATTTCTACCTCTTTTAGTCTGTTTTCTATAAAATTATATTATATTGTCATCTATGTATTTGAAAACAAACTTAGCCTTTTCTTCTTAGGTCAAAACAGCTACAATTAGCTCAATGTCCAATTCCAATATTCAAATTACCTTACCATTTTTTGTAGAATCTTTTCAAGTTTTTAAATATAACTCACAAAACCTGAAAGTTAGTGCTAGAATCTAGTTGGCACAGTGGTGCATGCTTATAATCCCAGCAAGTTGGGAGGCCAAGGCAGAAGGATCACAACTTTGAGGCTACACTCAGCAATTTAGCAAGGCCCTAAACAACCTAGTAAGACCCTGCCTCAAAAAAAAAAAAAATAAAATAAAATAAACAGATCTGGGGATGTTGCTCAGTGGTAGAGCACTGAGATTTAATATGTTGTATAAAATTATATCCAACTTGTGTTTAAGGTGTACATGAAACATAAATGAATTTTGAATTTAGAACTCTTGAGTCTCATAACCAAAATATTTCCTTGTGTATATGCAAATATCCTAAAATACAAAACAAACCAATAAAACTCTGAAATCCAAAATACTTCTAGTCCCAAGCATTTCAGGTAACAGGTATTCAACCTAGGTGGTATTCATAAAACAGACTGTCTTAGCAATATTCAGTTCTTATCCTCATCACTCAGAGAGGAATTTCAAATTTTAGATCTCGAAATTAAATAATTCATTTCATAATTTTAAATTGCAGAGGTTGTACTATTTTCCTGGGATCAATTTTCTGTCGAACATGGCTACACCATGGAATAGAACTGACAATCTTTGAAAAAGCAAAGGGATTCACTGTGAGATGTGGATGCAGGGGTGGTCCCTTTGTCTGCACGGCCCACCTGTGTAGACCCTCCTTGCTATTATGGGGAAAGTAAACAGTCCTATTGATTCCCAGTGTCTGTTAGCTCTATGTGAACACACCTAAGGGCTCTTCCTTCCAGTAGACGTAATGCTAACTAGGACAGATTATTATTGAGGGCTATCCACAGATGCATCAATACTGAAAATTTACCCAGTGATAAATTACCAGTCTTATCCCAGCTTGGGTTGTTCACCATGGGGAAAAAAAGTAATTCAAAATGGTCTTAAAAGGATTATCCATATCATTGATGGCCAAAGGTATGGAGACCCTTTAGGATTAAGACCTCAAAAAGAAACAAATAGTGACTGAAGTTGTCATTCTCGTCATCACCTTCAGTTACAAAAAAAAAAAAAAAAAATTCTGCTCAGGACTTCTTGAAGACTATGTTCACCTTTGGGCTCATAAAAGAAATATATATGCACTGTGACTGCTTACTGATGGAGGTGTGTTCATTATATTTAATATGGGAGAAAGTTATTGGCTACAAAAAAATAAAATACATTTGCAAGACTGGAGCTTAAAATAAAAGATTTCAGCTGTCCCTCTTGAAGGAAAATTTATTAAGAATGAGAAATGAATTTCTCCAGCAATTACTAATTCTAAGACAGATATTGTGAGTGATGTGTGCTCCACATCACTGCCATTTGTCCAGGTTTTGCATGCCATCCGGTGTTTTTAACTGCCAGGTCAACAACATTGTGGGAGGAAAACCACACGTGAATTGTGAAGACCTGCAACCCTGAATACACCTGGATGGGTGTCATTTTCTTGCCACATTCTGTTGGTCTTACTTCTTAGGAATAGTTAAAATATTCTTTATGAATCTTGCTGCCTATAGATCCTTAAAAATGAGGATGAGGAGACATGGAGAACGATTTTACTAAGTGAAATAAGTCAGGCACAGGAAGATAAAATACTTCGTGTTTTCACCCACATGGATGTTTAGAAAGTCCTTCTCAGTTATGTTTATGTATTTAGGTCTCTGTGCTGAGAATGAGACCGAGGGTCTCATGCACGCTTAGCAAGTCCTCTACCACTGAGGTATGTTTCCCAGCTCTGAAGTTGATCTCGTAGAAGTCGAGAGCAGAATAGCGATTAGGAGAGGCTAGGAAGGGTATGAGGAAGGATGGGGAGAGGATGTTCAATGAAGTACAGTTGGAGAAAAAGAACAACTCCTAATACACACTAGGGTGACTATGATTGATAACAATTATATATTTCAAAATAGCTAGTAAGGAAGACGATGAATGTTCCAATCACAAAGAAATGATCCACATGACATGCCAGTTACCCTGATCTGATAGCTGCACATTGAAGACACGTTTTGAAATACCATGGTGTGCCCCATAGGTACGTACAATTGCTATAAATCCATTTTTTTCAAAATATTTTTAAAATGATGATGAGAAGGGTTGAAGATGAGAGAGAAGGAGGAAAATCTTCCAAAACAATGTAAAGTCAAGCACCGAGGAGGAAGAACAAAGAACTGGACGGGCCATCGGAGATGATGCCCACCCACATTATTCACTTGTCTCCAAAACAAAACTAAAACTTTTATGCAATGAATCAATAACTCATAAACCCAGAAAACATTGTTCATGACTACAAAATAAGCACGTTTCAGTGTTTTCGATTAAAAAAAAAAAAAGAAAGAAAAGCTGTACTAATTTCCTACTACACCCTGCACCAGAAGAGAACTTGGAATCTGACCCTTGATTGACTTTGAATTTAACCTGGTTTATCTGTTCCCCATGCCCCTCATGCCACAGGGAGGGAGATAAATCTGTTATTCAATACCCTCTCCTCCAGGTACAGTGGAACACCCCATCTGGAAGTCCAAGCTGTGCTGTGTGTCACAAACTGCAGTGTGGAGTTTTTGTTTATTTGTTTACTTTTTCATATTAGAGGCCCAGCGAAGATGGAAGAGTTCTTTTGAACAGTGACAATCTTTTTTTCTTAACAAGTTATGTTAATTTACTATAGTTAGTTCACTTAAGTCCGGAGTCCAATTTAGGAGTTTTGTTTTTGTTTTTTGTTTTTGTTTTTTTACAAAATGGAATAAGTTGTAAGTAGCAATTGTCAGTAATCTTCCCTTTGATAAATATTCATTCTAAATATGTGGGCATGATATGGCAATTCTGAAAATGACAATTAGCTTCAAATCAAATATCATTCCATGACTGAGGACAAAGGGAAGATGTTTTTCATAAATTTCAGACTATCGCTTGACCACTTATGATAGCCAAAGAACATGTGGAAGGATTCTCTGCTTCTCCAGTAAAACTGGGTGTCCAGGTTTGGCATGTCTTTAATTTTTCATGAACTCTTTTTTTTTTCTTTCTTTTCTTTTTTTAAATTCAAAAGTTTCAACCTCTACAAATTTCTTGGCCCATCTTTTAGGCTTTGTTAAGTTTCCTGGTGTATTGTCTTAAGAATCTTTTCTTCCTTAGCAATTCAGGATGTGTCTGGGGACACAGCACATGTCAGCATGATAAGAAAGGAAAAGACATTCATGTGTAGCTGCTACAGGAATTTAACAAAAGCAGGGATAATTTAATGATAAAAAGCAGCAGCAGCTGGGACTCAATAGGATGCAATTACAATCGCAAAGTCCAGACAGGATGTCCATAATTACAGCTGTCCATGTGTCACCTTGATCTGGAACAAGGTGAGCACCACCTTTCACAGAGATTGGCCAGTCACTGGGGATATGTGGGCATGCCCATCATTCAGGCTGGTAATCTTCAGTTTAGTCTAATGCTCACCAAACACTGTATTTGCTGATTTTAAAAATCCCTATTTGTTCCTATTATCCAATGAAGAGGAAAAAGATTTTTCTCTCAAAATTTGTTTTGTTAGTCTAAGCCTGTTTGCAGATTAATTCTGGAAATCTCTTTCTGTGTTCCATGTCTTTTTATCCTGGGCCTAATTTGCTAGTAAATTTTTTTTCCACCATTCAGATTATAGATCAAAGATAGAGCACAGGGCTCTCTTTGAAGAGTATGGTCTCGAGGGTTAGCAACCTTGGTGAGACTTTCCTTAACGATGATTTGTGAGCCCTAAGGAAACGGCCTATGTAAAATGCTTGGTTTTCAGATATTACTATTGTGGTTTTCATTGCATTTTCTTAACTTGACTGCCTGTCCAATGATATCTGACCCTTGGTAGCTGTGGTCACAGGGGCTACTTATAACACTGGGGAGGCAGGTATCTTATATAGACCGAGGAAAAGAGGTCAATTAAATCAGTGGATGCTTCCGCTGATACGGCTTGCCTTTCCTAAAACCAAAGAGACTTTTCACTGGAGACTCACCTCTTCCCCAAGCCCTGGTGGATGCAAACAAGGCCAGAGAGGTAGGGACATGTACAGGGCTCCAGAGGAACCCCAGGAGAGACCTGCACGCTGGAAAGGAAGGAAACTTTGTTCCCAGGCATATCCTGGGATGCCAAGTTGCAGCCTGGAATTTTTACAGCTGAGTTTTAAACCTCTGACAATGAGAGTTTATAATGGAAATGCTGCCAGACCTTTAACTATAGCGACGCCACTATAATATTTATAAGTACCTTATACTCTTTCCAAACACATGTGCTCATTACTTATGTCTCTGCTTCTGCCTCACTTCTGGGGGGAAACTCTCTGTATAAACAAAACAGATTGGCTTGCTTATACTTTCAAACTCTAATTGCTCTCCATCTCTATTTGTCAGAAGAAAGCCAGCCCCAGGGCCAAGCATTGAAGCCTGTCCCACAACACAGTGCCCAACAATACGCAGACTTCCCTTTACACTTTTTTTTTTTTTTTTTTTTTTTTGCTGTGGGAGCTAGTCATTCTGCACATCTTTCAGTGTTTGCTTCTAATTCTTTCTTTCAATTATGTACCTGAGTGGGGGGCTGGCTGGCAGGCTGGAGACAACCCATGAACCCACCAGGTCTGACAGGTTCTGACCATTAGGCAGTTTTTAAGTAAACAGGGGTCCAGGCGCTGCACATCAGTGAAAGGCCTCTCAGAGTGCTGACAGCTTATCTGGTCCAACATAAGTAGGATTCCAGGGAAACTGATTGCTTAATAGTGATGAGGAATGACAAGGATTTCCTAACTCTTCTATGCAAACCTCACAGCAATTGTATGTCTGCCTCCAAAGTCATGCTGAGCTGCTGAGCTGTGAGATGCAGGCATGACCTGCAGTTGAGAAGGAGAAGAACAAAAGGAAACCCATCCTCACCGTGACTCAGGCTACCGGACATCCACCTCTGCGGCACAAAATGCGGGGCAGCCTTGTGCAAAGAGGGCTTCCATCTCTCACTTAGGCTATGGCCACCTAGGGTATACGACCCTCAGAATATTGGAATGGGTTTAAATACAGATTATCCTGTGGTCTCAGGACCTAAGATGCTTGGCCAGAAAGGAATCAGGAATGAGAAGTGAAGGTTTGTAGACAATAATTTCATTGCTGGATTTCAAAATCATCAGAGAAGGCAAGAAAGGGTTATGCCATTAACCAGCTTACCAGACCGCTTAGCACCCAGGGACACAATCTTTGGGTGGGCAAGGTTGGCTCTGGGAATATACTTGTGCAAACTTGTGCTATGCCCAGCATGTGGCAAGATGACGCATTCACACTGTGCCGTGCTTCACAACCACAGTTAACATTTGCCCACCAAATGCTATCACTAAAAGTCAGAGGGGAAAACCCAATGCTGATGGTTCTCATGATAATCCACAGCCACGTGGAATTTATAAGAATACAGACTAATTACCTTATGCAACAGACTGTTCTAAGGTAAGATATTCAAGAAGATGGCATGCAGTGAAATGGCTCATTAAAATCTCTAGGCCTGGAAGTTCAGCTCAGTGATAGAGCACCAGCCCAGCATGCACGGAAACATGGAAGAATGGAAGACACCAGCCAGTTCTCTGGTGACAGGAAGTGAAATTTTGAGAAAGGTGGGTGAAGGAAGAGACTGCATCATGCCATGTACAGTCTGGAGATACTTGATCCTTGAAGTAAAGTAACAGGACTTTGGTGACCAGCCAGCAAGAAGCTGCCACTAGAGTTGAATTCCCATCTGCTTGCAGATGATAAATACAGCAGGTCACTCACCAGGGATATCTACAAGTTGACACTTCGGACAAGCAAGGTAACTATGGTCCTGCAATCAAACCAGGAAAAAAAAAATTGCATCAAGGGATGATTAGACCATGAATATCAATATCACATTAGTGTTTTCAGAAAAGTCACTGGGCTGACACTTCAGGATGAGGCTATTAGAGAGATTACTCTATAACAATGTCACTTACTCATCACTGCTCACAGAACCACGTGCTCATGAATCCACTTTGTATCACTGCTTTTTTTTTTTTCCTCCTGAATATCTGGCATTGAACTAAATCAGCTATTAGCAATTTTTAGAACTGGTATATTGAGACCTTTCATGAGAACACTGTGAAGGAAAAGTAATAGCACAGTGATACCATTCAGAGGCTTCTAAAGAAAATGCAATATAAGGACAACACATAAAGGTGTCTGGCCACAAGGAAAAATCATGTCAAAAGAACCACATGGAGAGAGTATTGATTTCTTCTCTGTCTGTACTTAGACAACACAAAACTGTTGGAACTCAGGCCGTTACTCACCCCCCTGGAATTGCCTGAGACCTCACCAGGTGAAGTCTCATCTACAGATTTTTGGGGGGGAGGTGGGGAGGGAATTGAACTCAGAGGCAGTCAGCCACTGAGCCACATCCCCAGCCCAATCTTGTTTAGAGATAGGGTCTCACTGAATTGCTTATTGCCTGGCTTTTGCTAAGGCTCACTTTGAACTCACAATCCTCCTGCCTCAGCCTCCAGAGCTGCTGGGATTACATGCATGGACCATGGAGCCCAGCTCATCTTCAGATTTTAGAACTGATGACACCAAGTTAAGGAGGGACTGTGGGGTCTGTGGACACTCATGTCTGCTTGGAGCACCGTCATTGGGGTGTTTGTAGGAGCAGGGCTCTGCCACGGATGTGGTAGCTGTGTTTGCTGCTTGAGCCTCTACACCTGCCCTGGGACAGAGCTGTCCCTGCAGTCCTCACAA
Source organism: Urocitellus parryii (assembly GCF_045843805.1). Taxonomy (NCBI): domain Eukaryota; kingdom Metazoa; phylum Chordata; class Mammalia; order Rodentia; family Sciuridae; genus Urocitellus; species Urocitellus parryii. Next base: position 80,150,530 of record NC_135537.1, read on the forward strand.
AGTCTAATTTAAGCACCATGTTTTGCAAAGAGTCTATATTTGAGTAGTTGATTCCAGATAACCCTTGAAAACAGGAAGCAAATGCTATAATTTTAAAGAACTATTTGGCAATCAACCCATGAAAAATAACAACCCTAGATTTTTAAGTGTAGGGGGGATAAAAACCTCAGTCATTTAATGTGTAAACATTTCATTCTTCTTCCTCTAGTTTGTCAGCATTTACTGTGGCAGACATAGGGAAAAGATTAAAGATTTAAAGTTACCTCTGCAAATAAATAATTGAAAGATTTCATCGTGCTTTTTCTCAAGAGAAAGGGGACGCAATGAAAAAAATCATTTTATTCCAGTAGTAACACATTTTTAAAGAAGGAAAAGGAAAAGGATCACTTGGCAAAGGAAGAATCTAAAGCTAATGTAAGCATCATGGTGAATGTGAAAGGAAAAACCTTAAAATAATAGAGCTTCATTCTCTTTCCCATGAAATGTTGCCATACATTTTGTAACAAAGTAATGAAATGCAGGGGCTCTGTTTACAGAGAACCTGATGTCCCACTGAGGGAGGCTTCTGAATTAGACAGGAATGCCTCTTCCCCAGGAAGAAGCTCACCCCCTGCAGGGCCAGCCCTGCTCCACAGTGTCACCCCGTATAGCAGCTCAGATTCACTCAAAGGAGTGTAGTTTAATAGTAAACCACTTCTGGGTTCAATCTCTGTGGTCTCTCTCTCTCTCTCTCTCTCTCTCTCTCTCTCACACACACACACACACACACACACACACACACACACACACACACTTGACATAAGCTCTGTTCATACCTGATCTGAACCAATCATCTAGGTAGTGACCTGAGCTCTGTGGAGTAGTGGAGATCTGGCACACCTGTGTGAGTCAGTTTTCTAGCACTGCAGCAAAATACCTGAAATAATTAATTGGAATGAAAAAAAAGTTTTGTTTGGTTCACAGTTTTGAAGGTTTTGGTCCATGATCACTGGTGGCCTGTTGCTTCAGGGACTGTGGTGAGGCAGAGCATCATGGTGGGAACACAGGGTAAAGGGAGATGTTCACCTCATGGGCGCTGGGAGATAAAAATGAGAGAAAAGAGGGGCTGTGGTATCAACATCCCCTCCAAGGGTACACCCCCAATGACCTAGCTTCCTCCCGCCAAGCCCCACCTCCTAAAGATTCCACTACCTCCTAGTAGTGATACAGGCTGGGAACCAAGCCTTTGGGGTCTTTGGGAAACACTTCAGATTCAAACTAAAGCACATGCCTATGAACCTCTTGGCCTTCCAATAACAGAAACAATGTGTGTTTCTTCCTCCAGCATAAAGTTCTCACACCCAGAATAAAATCTGACGTGCCTCACTGGTAGTCAGCCCTCCCCATCCTCAACCTACCCCTGACCCGGTGTCATCGTCCACCAGAAAGCAGGCAGAATTTGCTGAGTCACTCCTGGAGGAAGAGTCCTGTTCTCTCCTGTTAATTCTGGGACCCGCAGATCTGAGATCTCTCTGTGGAATTATATTAGGTCTAACACAATTCTAATCTGGGGGATGAAGTGTCCATTAAAACAGAAAATTTGTGAACCCCCCCCCCTTTCTAAATGCATCTGGTAATATAATTAGCACAGAATGAAAACATTTCCACTGGACTTTTAGCTCATTAGGCTCCCTCTGTTGATTCAATGACATGTTTCAATTCAGTGGTCAGATTTCAGCCTCTGAGAAGCATGCTGAAATGGACAAACCTCATGGAAAATGCATCTTCAGCTGGTTGTGGTGATGCCTGCCTGTAACCCCAGCTGCTCAGGAGGCTGAGACAGGAGGATCATGAATTCAAAGCCAGGCTCAGCAATGGTGAGGCACTAAGCAACTCAGCAAGACCCTGTTTCTAAATGAAAAATACAAGCTGGGGATGTGGCTCAGTGGTTGAGTAGCCCTAAATTCAATCCCTGTAACCCAATAAATAAATAAAGCCAGACCAAAAAAAAAAAAAAAAAAGCACATCATATCTTCCTCCCTGTAAAGTGTGTATCATCATGCTGTCACTATAAGAAAATACCTGAGATAAGTAACTTATAAAGGGAGATGACTTAATTTGGCTTACAGTATTGGAGATTCTGGTCCATGATCAATTGACCTCATTGTTCTGGGACTGTGGTGAGCGGCACATCATAGTGGGAACATGTAGCAGAGCAAAACTACTTACTTGGTGGCCAAGAAGAAAAAGAGAAAGAGAAAGGGGCTAGGGTCTCAAAATTCCCTTGAGGGGCATGTCCACAATGGCCTAAAGACCAGCCATTGGGCCCCTTCTGTTAAGAAATTCACCCGCTCCCAATAATACCACCCATTTGACTTAGCACATGGGCCTTTGGGGTACATTCACCATACAAACCATAGCATAGTCATCACTCAGTATCTATGGGGGATTGGTTGCAGGACCTCTTGAGAATACCAAAATCCACAGATGCTCAAATCCTTTGTATGAAATGAGGTAGTATTTGCATATGATCTGGGCACAGGCACTTCACATCATCTCTAGATTACTTACAATGCCCAATACAATGTAAATGTTATGTAAATACCTGATCCATTGAGTTGTTTGGGGAATAGTGACAAGGAAAATGTTCACATTCAGTATGAATGCACATTTAAAAATATATATTTTTTTGACCTTGAGGATATGGAGGGCCACTCTATTTTAAAAAGTTTCACCCTCATATTTCACCCTCATTTTTCCCACAGACTGACTCTTTTCAGCCAGCAACAGATCTAAGGCTCTTCAGTTGGGCATGCGGCTGCAGAAAGAAACAGTCTGAAAACAGCTCTCTTAAACAAATAAACAACTCAGTGCTTGAACTTTATGTGCCTAATCTCTGCCACCATTAATCACATCCAAAGTTTGTCTTTGAGAGGCTGCAACGAAGGAGGAGGAGGTGGTAAGAAAGGAAGGAAAATAAACTCCTGAGTCCAATCAAAATCCAGGACACACAGAAGATGGAAACCTACTTCACCTGCCAAAAAGACCTCAGGAAGCTGAGGAGAGGTGCCCCAGGTGGGTGTGATAGGATGACTGTGATGGAAATCAGAGGAGTTAGGAAATAATTCAGGAGCCTAACACTGGGTGTCACTTCCGCAGGTGACAATAAACCTCATCTGAATTTCAGTAGAGCACCTACCAAGGTTCCCAAGTTGTCTCACCCACACATTTACGTCTATTGTTTAAGAAAAGAAAAAAATAAAAAAGAAGCACACAATAAAACTATCACAAAGAGCTGCAAATATAAATGTCACAGATGCTAGAAAAGAACAAGATACAGTGAAACAAAGCTACCTGTGTGCACCCAGTCCCTGCCTCATATTGCACCTGGCTTCCAGTCTGTGTCGCCCCCGTTTTGAGAGGAGTGACATTGTACAGTTATCTCCCACAGCTGCATGTGGAACAGGAAGTAAACAAAAATCTGTTAGTTTTTTACCTGTTCTTTGTAATCATTTCCTTCCTTTCCATTTTTCAAAACTCCTGCCTGACTCCCTTTCACGTCTTAAATAACCTCATCATCATTTTCACATTTACAAATGAAACATTCTGTTCCCAAGAAATCTAAGTAAGTGTGAGGTCATGAGGTTGCCCAGGGCCATCTTCCACATTGCAGTGATGAGAGACCATCCCGTGGGGAGTCAGGCTGGCATCATTGTGTATTTTTTTGTATATCCTGCTCATGACACTGAATGTTTCTGATTTATAGCAGTTAGTAAAACAATGGGATGTTCTCTTTTTTGCCTTTTGTTGTTGTTAAAAAAAAAAAACAACAAAAAAAAAACTACTGATTGCTTTCTGGCTGAAATTTGTCTTGTTGGGTGTCAAAAGAACACTATTCAAATGATGAAAGCCAGCTGGGTCATCGCATGTTTGATGTGGCAATAAGATCTTCATGCCGAGGGCTAATGTCAGCCAAGGGGTCACCATCAATTTGTGGATATCCTCAACTTAATCAAAGATGTGTCTGCCAGCTCAAATACTTTCCAGAATCTGACCCATTGTTAGGCAGAAGAACAAGAAAATAGTCATCTAAACAAATGTCTTGTTGCTAGACACTTGATGTAGACATGCATCCTGAACCCTAATGACAAAATCAACTTTAAGAATGGGTTGTGTGCTTTACTTCAATTTAGTCTCTTCTCCAAGGAAAAGGAGCAACTGAGAGTCATTATCTGGATAGATATTACTTCAAAGTTTTATCCTTCAGCTCAATAGAATCTTGGGTGTATATTTTCCTGGGAAGATTTGTATGTGGACCCCAGAACAGAGAAACAAGCAAAGGCGAACTGAACAATTGACAGATCAAGGTCTACTGTTACATGATACATCCCTCCGAGTTAGAGCAACTTTGTTGCCTAGAGTAAGCACTACCACCACCACACATTTACAAAAGACTTTGATGAGGAGAAAATTACAACCTTCTTAGATAGTTTTGATTGTTTTTCATAATGTTCCAGTGTATTTTTCTCATGTAAATCCACATTGAAATCCTAGCTAAGCCACATTTTTTTCCTCATATAACACTACATTGAAATCCTCACCAAGTAATCCTTAGACAGGTCGAGGGCACAAGCCCAGGGAGAAGGCTCAGAACACATCACACGTGCACTTATCAAAAGACAGCTATCTACTCCAGAGAACGTAATTGTGTTTTTCTCTCATGTGCCTTTGATGTGAATGAAATGTAGATCCAAATGGCCCCAGCTGCTGGAGTATTGTATAGACACCCAAAGGGCCACTGGACTTTATATAATCTTAGTTTGACTCTTTGGGATCTGAATGAAAGTACCTTCTCTATGATGTCATTTCCATAACAGCTAACAGCAATTCGTATGTAGATAATGTTCTATGAGTACAAACCTAGCAATGAAATGCACTTTCATTTATGCACATGGAAAACCTCAGCTGTCATGCATAGCTAGAATTTCAAGATCAAAATTAAGCAATAGGCTATAAGATGCAAAAGAAAAGGAAAAAAAAAAGCTGAGCAAGATGTAAGGAAGGGAAGGGAATGGGGTGTATGTTGACTGAATGAGTATGTATTTACTTATTGGATCATACCACACTGTTTTTCCTAAGTGTGCATTGAAGAGTTGGATAGGAATGTATATAAAATGGGATCATTATGTAGCTTTAAAAAAAAAACTCACTGAAACTGTACTTGCTCAAGGTTTCTGGATAATCATTCAAATCATTCAAATTTCTAATTTTAAGTTTAGCTATAATAAAATGCATTACCAAAAAATAAAGGCATTACATAATTGGGTTTTAAATCAAATTAAAACAAAATCCATCAAAATGTGATAAAAGCTATCTATGGATTACATAAAGTAAAGTGTAATATTTTATAGTATAGTTTCTAATCATACCCTAAGTAATTCAGCTCCAAACATCATTTCTCCTTATGTGATTTTAAAAAATATAATTGTGATATATTCATATAATCAGATATGAAGTTCCCACCATATATTAAAATCATAGTTTCTGAAAATATAGATTATGGATCCATGATATAGAGAGATTACAATGAATTCTCAATCTCTTAATTGTATAAAAATTGTTGTGCCTGTATTAAAAATGTGGGGTGAATTTTTCTCCAGAGAAAGGCTAGTTTTTTTTCTTATTATCAAAGAGTTATCTGCTTTTAAAACACAGTAAAAGCCCCAAACCCTTTCCTTTTCGTGTAACCATTCCAGTACACATAATATCTTTGTTCTCTGTTCACTTATTATTCAAATAATATTTATGAAGTGTCTCTGTGGAATCCAATGATTGATAAGACAGAAATAGCCCCTGCCTTTGGGGTTCCTTGGGATAAGTTGGGGGAAGCAGATGGAAAGGAAAAAGTTCCATTTGCTAAGTGTCTCAGACTATGGAAAGGTTCCTGAACGAGATTTGAATGTATGATGGGTTCAGACTCCTACAGCTATGATTCATAATGATCCATACATGATTCTATCTTCAGCCTCCTCCGGTTGGCTCCTGGATCCTTTAGACACAACTCCTGGACACGCTGGGAATGGTCGTGATTTCTTGAGTGATGAGATGTTCAGACGTCCTAGTTGTATCTTGTACCATCCCTGACCCTGATCTCTTTTTTCCACTGTGGTTGATTACAGGGTTCAGTAAGGAGATGTAGGCAAAGCATCTGGCACTTCATATGCCATATATCATTGAACTTAAAGGCCATAGATTGCAAAATGCCCCTCAGTTTCCATCACCTCACAATGGCATGAGACTGACGACCCAGGGCTGGGAGATAGCTCTGTGACTGAGCGCTTGCCTAGCAGGTGAGACGCCTTGGGTTCAATCCCCAGCACACACCACACACACACACACACACACACACACTCCCTAGAATAAAGGTCAAGCCGTGCCCAGCCTGTCTATCCTGTGTGGCAGCCCCTGCACACCCACCTGCTCCCCTTTTGCCTTGCGGACTCCTTTCTGCTTTCTGTTTGTAACTTTAGTCTTCTACCAGGTTCTTCCCTTTGTGGAAGCATTCCCATCAGGGTCACTCCTCTCATTGTTCAGAGTTCATTTTAAGTAACTCTCCCTCGAAAAGAAAAGAAAAGACTTCTTTTTCTCTTCTCCGTAGGTGAACCTCTTGACCCATGATATGGGAGGCGTTTGCTTTTTAACCCGAGTGCCCAGATAATTTCTTCCCATATTCACCTAAATATAAGGTGCTGACTGTCTTGAACTTGAAGATGAAGAAAGTCAAGCTTCACATAATTGGCTATTGCAAATTGCTCTGTGCAAGTGTCCTAAAGCCCTTTCATGAAAGGCACCATCCGCTGTATCAATGAAATACCCGTTTTTAGCATGACATTGGAAATGTCAGAAACCAAGTTCATTTCCTCCCAAATTTAGGGAATAACATTGAGCCATTTTCTAAAAAACAGTAATGAAAACTGTTATAAGATGTCCCTGTGGAAACCGATCTAGGATATCAAAAATGGTCACGAAGATGGCAGGCTCTTAAATTACATGTCACAGAAATACTGATTTGTCTACTTTTTAGCTACAGGTCCAGGGTAAATTACTTAGTCTGGCTGGACATCAGTTTTCTCTTGTAAAAACTTGTCATAACAACAATTCCTGTTTTAGAACATTGTTGGATGGAATAAATAAGACCACGGAGGGAAAGCCATCGGAAGAGTCCTTGTGTGACTCCTGCTTGCCATCAACTTACAGGGGCTAATTTACTCTCCTTTATGAACATATGAAATTCAGCCATTTAAACTGTTTTAATGTCCTTGTCCAGCATATTGTAATATTATACCGATTGTCAGTTTGGATATAGAAGATGCAAAAAGAAAAAATACCCAAATTAAATCTTTAGAAAAGATAGCTATAATACCTGAGGTAACATATTTTCTATCATACATTTTATGTTTAATTTATATATATAATATACATTATATTTGCATATATAATAGGTATGCTATACATATTATATATGTAATATTCCACCCATATATCAGATGGAATTAATGGCAGAATAGGCATTGCTAAAGAAAATATTAATGAACTGAAATTAGAAATAGAAATGACCCAAAACAAGAGGGAAAAAAAAACAGTTTTAAAATAAAAAACAGAGTGTCATTGAACTATGAGACAATTTTAAAAAGCTAATCTCTGCATGACTGGATTTCCAAGAGGATAGGATCGGGATAGAAATAAACATCTAAAGAAATAAACTGAATTTTTTCCAGATATAATAAAAACTATGAACTTACATATAAATTCAAAAAACACAACAAACTTCAACCAAAAAAAATCATAAACTACATCAAGGAATATTATCACCAAATTGTTTAAAACCAGTGATAAAGAGAAAAACATTTAAAGCATCAGAGAAATAGAGAGAGAGATGTTTTACTGAGGGCCAAAATATGGTCAGATTTCTAGCTGGAAGCAGGTACAAGTAAGATGACATTGGATTAACAACTTTAAAATATTGAAACAGCAACAAAAATATGTCAACATAGAATTCTATGCTCATGGGAAAAAATGTAAAGATGAAGATGAAATAAAGGCTTTTTTAAGATGGACAAAAGCAAGTGAACTCATCACCAGGATATTTATACTATGAGAAATGATAAAAGAAGTTTTAAGGCAATCAATTCATCAAGAGAACATGACAGCCCTAAATATTTATGGACCTAGTAAAACAGCTTCAAAATACATGGAGTAGAAACTAAGGAGACTGCAAAATGATTCATGAGAGAAAAAAACTAGTAAGCTAAACCTTTTTTTTCCAAAAAGAGAGAGAGAGAATCTTTTTTATTTATTATTATTATTATTATTATTATTATTATTATTATTTGTAGATGGACACAACACAGTGCCTTTATTTTTATGTGGTGCTGAGAATCGAACCTTGGTCCTGCCTTTGCTAGGCGAGCGCTCTACCGCTGAGCCACAATCCCAGCCCCACTAAACACTAAAATATTTTTTGTGAAAAACACTGTCAATAAAATAACAGATCAAGCCACCGATCAGAAGAAAATATTTTTAAAACACCTGTCTGATGAAGGACTGGTGTTCAAACTATACAAAAAAACTCTCGAAATTCAGTAATAAGTAAATGAACATCCCAGTTAAAAGTGGGCAAAAGAACTATACATTTAAACCAAGAAGATATGCAGATGGCCAAAAAAAATGGAGAAAATATTCAACAACATATAATTAGAGAAATAAAAATTAAAACAATAGTCATGTACTACTGCATACATGTTAAAATGGTTAAAATTCATTTAAGAAAAACAAGTACAAATTTTTGGTGGCAATGTAGAGCAACAAGCACTCCAGTTCCTTACAGGTGGGAATGAAAATAATAAAAACACTTTGGAAGATGGTTTGGCAGTGTTTTTTTATAAAACTCAACATAATCTCATATGATCCAGCAATTATGTACCTATGGAGTTGAAAACATTCCATACAGTCAGGGTAAGTGGCCTTAGACAAGCAAACAGAGAAGGCAGAATGTTTCACAGGGCAAGGGATGAGAGTAGAGAGTCAGAAATGTCGGTGTGAACTTATGCTTAATATAGATGTGGATGGTTTCATATAAAAATATCTATACATATGTATATGAGAATGGGTCAGTAATATTCATATTTTCTTACTCTGTAACTGAGAGGGTTTAGAAGCAATGACATCTCAGTAGCAACGTGCACACTGGGCTAGCACTCAGATCTTGGTTTTGAATATTCTCTGATGGAAGGAAACTGAGTTCATTGGAGAAATGGCACCGGATGAGAAATGGATATTGTGAGCCAGGAGTATCTTCTGGTGTCAGAAAGTAAAGAATAAAAACAAGCAAACTGAAACCACCCTGCAATCATGGTGAGTGACAAAGGAATACGGGAACTGACTGAAACTTAACGGTAAATGCCAGAAAAATTTTAGCAAATAAATAAATAACTCATGCATGGTCCCATCGTGATATAAATAAGTTATTGAATGTATAGATCAATAGAAGAAAATAGATAAATCTTTAATGCAGGAGAATTCCAAGTAATTGATGTAGATCCTAACCCCTTAAGGATATGGAGCCTAACCCCACACCTTTTAAGGGTGTGGGTGGAGTATGTGTGTGACTTTGCAGTGGATGAATTTCACAAGCATTCCTGCAGCCAGGTGGTCCAGATCAACCTCAGAAGTGGTGTCACACTGATACTCTGTACCCTTGATAGGCTGGAGGACATGGCACTGTGCCTCTGTGGTCTTCCTCCCAGAAATCCATAACACCAGCCATCATGAGAAAAATAGGACAAACTCCAACAGAGGGAAATTCTACACAATATTGGTAAATATTCCTCACAATTGTCACTGTCACCGAAAACAAGGGAAATTTAAGAAACTGTCACAGTCAAGGGGTATAAAAAGTAAAGGTAATGCAGGATCCTGGAAGGGATGATGGAATGGATAAAGAACATAAAAATTAATTAAATTTTAATGATGTATTGATTTTAGCTAATAAAGTGTAATTATTGGCTTTTAAATTTTTTATTCTAATTAGTTATACATGACAATAGAATGCATTTTGACACCTCATACTTAAATGGAGTATAACTTCTCATTCTCTGGTTGTACATGACGTAGAGTTACACAGGTGATTTACTCATATACGCACATAGGGTAATAATGTCCGATTCATTCTACTATCTTTCCTAACCCCATGACCCCTCCCCTCACTTCACTACCCTCTGTTTAATCCAAAGTACTTCCATTAACCTCCCCTGCCCATCATTATGAATAGCATCCACATATCAAAGAAAACATTCAGCCTTTGATTCTTTAGAATTGGCTTATTCTGCTTAGCATAATATTCTCTAGTTCCGTCCATTTATCAGCAAATGCCATGATTTTTATTCTTCTTTAAGGCTGAGTATTATTCCCTTATGTGTATATACCACAATTTCTTTATCCATTCATCTGTTGAAGGGCACCTAGATTGGTTCCATAGTTTAGCTATTATGAATTGAGCTGCTATAAACATCGGTATGGCTGTGTCATTGTAGTATGCTGATTTTAACTCCTTTGTGTAAAAACCCAGGAGTGGGATAACTGGGTCAAATGGTCATTCCATTTCAAGTGTTACTGATTTATTTGTTGTGACATGTAACAATAGGAAAGTTAGGTGCAGGGTATACAGCAGCCATCTAAACGATCTTTGTCTCTTTTTCATAAATTTACAACTATTCTAAAATTTAAAAAAAGTTTATTAAAAGAGTAAATGATTATTTTTAAAAGGATGGTGCATAGCATATACTTATTATTATTTCTAAGATCTACTTCTCTTACTATCAATGAGAATCTCATCTGAAAACTCGAACCTTTTAAAACTATGTAGCATCCTAATGAGCAACTGAGGGGCACATACAGATTTTTGAGCAGACCATAACTTGGGCCGTTTTAGCGACCCTTACTTTGAAGATGAAAACACAATGCCATGCACCCAAAATCAGATTCAGGGTCATTGAAGTATCTCATTTGCAACTGAAGGACCCTGAAGCCCTACTTGGGCTTCACAGTAATCCCCTCTGTGTCAACCTATATGACTATTTTTTTACTCCTAGTTAGTGATAAGTTTACAAGGTTAGGAAAATTATCATATCTGAGAATTGAGTATGAATTGCAGGAATTCAGCCTTGGAAATTCAGTAGATCCCACAAGAGATGAATAAATTGTCAGCAAGTACTTCAGGTTAAAATGTAGTGTAAGAAATACAGCAAGAGGCAACATGTTCCTCCAAGTCAGTCATCTTACAAAAATCATCCATGTAGGTAATCGGAGGATCATCTGCCAAAATGATATCCTTATGGTTGGTTTGCATTAGAATTCTAAGACCCAAAAATGGCTAAAAGGATAACATTTCCCATAGCTCTCTAGGCTAGGTGTCAGATGTTCATATCCTGATTAAGCATCTCTAGGTGTCAAGCAGGGCTTTGGTAGGTGAGGGAATAAAGGCTTGCCCAGCTCCAAGGACCCACCCCTGACCGCCTGGCAGGCCTCAACAGGATCACAGTCCTGTGTGGTGCGTCACCAGCACTCACTCTGCTGGGCCTGCAGAGCAGCTGCAGGGGCCACACCAATCAGAACACACAGGTAATTAGATACAGTGCAAGCTGAGTGCCCGGCGTGTTGGAGCAGGTTGGCACCCCGAGTTGAAGATGCACCTGTTTACGATTAGCGACAATGGATTCCACACCCCACACCTCATTTCTTGGAGGGAAGGAAGAACTTGTTTGAGCAATGATCACAACCTTTTCTCTCTTCCATTTCAAACTCGTTCACCTGGTCTGCTTTGAATGTTCTGTCTCTCCAAGTCTGCTGCCAACTGATCCAGTCAACTGCTCGGTAAAACTCAAGAAATAACTCTTCTTCACTCCTCTTGTCTGTGAGAGGGAGACGTAGCCTCCCAGAGTATATTGTGGCCCCGAACCCCACACCTGCCCTAGGGTCTGTGCAGTGTCACTTACTCCCATGATGGCTGGCATGAATAATAAGCAGATGAGAGGAAACTCTGACTACCTGGGGGAGATTTCTATGATGTCCTTGTGTGTTCCTACATAGGAGGAGCGCTCCGATGTGGCACACCCAAACACATTCATCCATCTGCATGGACCTGTGAGCTTAATATGAGCAAATTCCCATCCCCTGTGTCACTCAGAGAACCAAGGGCCAAAGAGGAACAGGATGAGTATTTCATTGTCTTCTTAGGTAGTTAAACTCAGTGAGTAATGGCAGGTCACAACCCAACATGGTTAATAGCCAATCAGATCTCTTTCTTTCAAATGCACACGATGCTCTGCCTTCAATTTGCCTTCAAAAGACAAATACCTGTTGGTCATTTTACCGTGCAACATAATTACAGCTGGCTGTCACTTGAGATTCTGGAGCTGCTGGGGTGAGAGTGCTGAGCTGTGGCACCGTTGCCCACAGACTACCCACCCACTTAACCCATGGGGGCAACTCTGAGATCACGGACATGCCTTCAGGAGTGGGAGGTAAGCCTGAGAAGGCAGAGAGGTAGACAAGGAGCAGGCCCATCCTCAAAAATTTCCTCAGAGTTTCAGAAAAGGGCGAACCTTCTCAGAAATCCTCCAGTTCAAAAACCACACCCACACACCCACCTAACCTTGAGGAGAACCAATCAAGAGAGGCAGGGCATGGTCCATCAACTTAACCCAAATCTGAATGATCTTCCTCCAGACTAAAGAATCCCCGGGTGTCCTGGTCATGACTGTAAAGATTTTTCTATGATTTTTGCATCTCCATAGAAACCTAGCTTGATCCTACAGGCGGTGTGCTAGTACTGGTCAATAAGCCGAGAAACACCTGGAGTGCCCTCTTCTTCCCTCAGCCATCCTGACACTGCCCCCAGGCCCCCTTTTAAGATTCTCTGCCCCACGCTGATTCAATTCTGGGGTACTCAGATAGGAATTTGCCGTGGTGGCTGAAGCAGGGCGATATAGGCAGATAAAAGAAAAGATGATATATCATAAGGATTTTCAGACACCCTCCCTCCCAAATTTGGTCACTTGACCCAGTGATAGGAATGGTTTCTAAAATTTTATAATGGAAAGATTTCACAAGAAAAAAATGTGAAAAAAAAAATTGGCCCAAAATTCTGACTGCCTGGGGTTGGAGTTGAACTGTGTTGTGTGCCTCCTTCAATTTCATGTGTTAATCAGGTTTTTTTTTTTTTTTTTGTGACTGTGATCAAAATACTTAACAAGAACGATTAAAGGAAAAAAACAGTTTATTTTGGCTTGTGGTTTCAAACGTTCAGCCCTTGGTTGGCTGACTCCATAACTCTGGGCCCTAGGTGTGGCAGAACATCATGGCGGAAGGGCATTGGTGGAGGAGAGCATCTCAGATCACAGCAGTGAAGAAGCAGAGAGAGTAGAAGGGACCAGGGACAGATATAGTCCCCAAGGTCACGACTTCTGTGACCTACTTGCATTAGCCATATTCTACAGCCCTCTAGTTTCTACCCAGGAATTCATTCAAATTATTTATCTATCACATGGATGAATCCATTGGTGAGGTGACAGCCCTCACAATTCAATCACTTCCTAAAAGTCTAACTCTGAACCTTGTTTCATCAGAAACCATGCTTTCAACCCATGTCATTTGGGGTACATTCCAGATCTAAACCATAACATTGCATCCATTCAAATTTAAGAGTTGTTGATCTATAGTTCAGACAACTCTGTCAGCTCACCTGCTCACCAAGACCCTGTAGTTTGGGGTCTCTACATGGAATTTCTCTTTACTTATCGTTCTACTCAATTTCACGGTGATCCACCAAACAGCTCACTTATTCAACAAATATTAATTGAAAGTTTACACAACCATTAAAACTTACAAGTTTTGAGACTTCAGTGTTTTCAATCTTAAGTTTTCTGCAGTTACAGAAAAATGAAACTTAAACATTGCGATTTTTTTTACCCTTATATAAATGAATAACAGGACCTAGCATTTTCCATAAACTAAAATATTTTCATATATATTGTGTCCTTTTGAAAGAAATAATAAATAACTTTTAGATCAGAGTTCTGACCCCCCCCCCGCCCCGCCAAAAAAGATTACATTTCAAAATCTTGTTTTTCAAGAATGGTAGGGATACAAAGTACAAAATGACACACAACAAAATAACATTTATTGAATTCTAAATTTAATATATTTCCATTTTCTTTTACCAAGAAATTTTTTCTTTACTCATTTTTTTTTTCCATTCTTCAGTTGAACTTCAAAAAATCCTAGTTTTCTTTAATAAGGACTTGGGAAGGGACCATATTTAATTATGTAATATTGAATTCCTTTAATAATAACATTGTCTTTTAAGTATCTAAGAAAATAAAAAGCTATAGAAGTCTGACACAGAATGTGGAAGTCTGTCTGGAGGTGTCTCTGAGCTGACGAAAGGCTTTCCCCATTTCACAGAAGACAGGACATACTTCCCAACACAGACACTTACCACGTGCACCCAGTGCTTTCCTTGCCACGGCCAACCTCAGTGTCAATGGAAGGCCTTGTCTTTGAGGAAAGTTTAGAGGTGATGCCACTGATCTCCAAGTCAGGGACCCGTCAGCTGCCTCCTGTGCTGAGTGTGTTAGCTCCAGGCTTCTGCTACTCCAGATAGAGTCCTTTCACCTTCTCTGACCCAAGTTTCAAAATGCCTTTTGCACTTGGATTATCTCCTACATGCTCAGTGAAGTTGAAGTGGAAGAAGAGAACCCAGAAGTATAATTTGACCCAAGTGAGCCTACCCCGCTTTAAACAAAGAAAGGTGACTTGACTGAACCATGCTGTGTGACAGGAACAGAAGTTGAAGAACACGGAGCAGAGTAACTCTCATTGTTCTGGCATGACACACCTGCTCTGACCCAGATCGATTGCTGAGAAAGCCGACAGAGGCTACAGCTGCCCAATAAGTGCTCTGCGATGATGATGGAATGCTTCAGATCTACGTTCTTCAGTGGGAGGCACAAGTCACCTGTGGCTACCGAGCCCTTAAAATGTGAGTGGTGTGACTATCTAAAGGGCTAGTTCCATTGAACGTTGACTTCACTGTAAATATAGCCACTATTGGTGACTTTATTATATGGTGCAGCTCTAGACTATAGAAGGAAGCAGAAATCCTTCTGAAATTACATTTTAAAAACTATAAATTTACAAATTGGGGACACAGAATCCTAATGACCAATGATTCTTCATTTTATAAAATGATTCATACGGAAGATGCCTATTATCATCTTGCTCCATAGAGGAAAAAAAATGGAAAAATTAAATATTGGAGATCAAATAGTATCTGATAGAATGGGATGGGTCATGTATTATTCTGTTTGTCATTGCTCTGACAAAATACCTAAGGCTGGACACTTTATAAGGAAAAGAAGCTTATGTCACTCACAGTTTGGGAGGCTGAAAGTCCAAACAGCAAGATGCTACCTCTAGCAAGGGACCCCTGGCAAATGGAACCCTGGTTAGGAGCTCATGGGGAAAGAAAAGATCGCAGAGTGTGACAGGAAGCTGGGGAGTGGGTAGAGGGCCCACTTATTCTTTTATAATAACCAACTGTCTGGGGAACTAACTGGAGTCCAAAGAGAACTGTGTTAATCTTCTCTGAGGGTGGGGCACCCACACGGTCTAATCGCCTTCCCTGAGTCCCTTTCTCATAAAGGTTCTGCCACTTCTCAATGCAGCTATTCTGGGAATGAACTCTCTAACTCATAAGCCTTTGGAGAACAAACCATACCCCGACCACAGCCAGGTTGGTAGCAGGTGCTATGGAATCTCTGTATCTCATCATCCTGAATATACAGGGGTAAATTCTTACAATCATCTGTGTATTTAACAGTTTTGCCTGAGCCTTTCGACTGCTTATATTTGTGTATGTATGTTCATACATGTTTTCAAATTCCTTTTCTTTCTTCTCTATTATTAAAATCTACTATTAGAGTTAGCTTGTCTCCTTCCTGGAATACGAATACAAAAAACATTGCCAAATTTTTGACACTACCTGAGACAGAACAGACACTCCATAAATGTTTTATGAACAAATGAATTTAGAGATGATAAATCAACAGACATAAAATTATCTTGGACCATTGATGCCAAGCCTAGAAGTATTCAGATTACTATTCCTTTCTCCATTTCTTTCCCAGTGCCTTTCAAGCTGTACAGGATAGACAAAGTCACTTGGAGTGTGTGTTTCCTGACATGTTCAGTTTGGTCCACAGCCTTAGTGTTATTTAAACATCAGCCTTACTCTCTGAATAATGACCAGGCTAATGCGGGGTCATGTGTTCTTTTCCAGTTAGTTCCTAAATTAAGATTGGGTTAATATTAGTTCAAAGAAAATACAAGCTAGACTCAACCTTCCTTTAAGTTGCAGATATAATCCAAAGGGATAAACGGATTATTTTCCATAAAAAGAAATTAGTTTACAAGACAGTTACTCCCTTTTAGAGTTCTGGGGGTGGCAGTGTGGATGGTGGGCAACAAGGAAGAGCTATCGACTAGCAGAGCTGGACAGTGCTCTTGCCTCCAGACACAATGCACATTCAACTGGTGACCATGCCCATTTCACTGAGGATTCAAAAGTCACCTGACAGTGTATTTTCATCAAAACTTATTAAGGAAAACAAAAATCCAAGGGTAGAAAGTGCCAAGAAATATGTGGCTGAAAACTGGGTTGAAATATGTAACAAGATTCAACCCTGAGTCGCCTGGAAATGGTGTGTGATGAATGGGAAGGGATACAGGGTGACTGCACAGGGTGTCTGCAGGGAGTTGGGTTTAAATATTTGTGACATATTTGATTATGAAAGTGAGACATCTGTCTGTGAAGTTGGTGACCAGCAAAACTTTTGGTTATTACCAATAATTCTAGGAGACTCTGTGAGACACACATGGGATAGTCTTGATGGCCCAGGACCAGAGGTAGAGTGTAAGCAAGAGATGGATCTGGCCCTACACAAGCTCCACAGGCAGCTGTGCCCTCCCTAGACCCAATCCCAGGGCTCTGGTGATAACCTTCATCTTCTGAGATGCCCAGAACCAACCCCTGCCCTTTTTCCTAACCACCAGCTCCTACACCTGCCCTTTGGTGCATGACCTGCTGGAGAAAGAGAGGACAGCTTTGGACAATCTGGTTTCTGGCTTTTAGAATTAGCAAACAGTATGAGCACAGATGAGAACTCTCTGGACATGAAAGAAAAGCAAGAAGACAATAAACTATGCCACATGTCTTTTCCAATTCCCTGCATTTCCAGACAGGGTTGAGGGAAAATATAAGCAAATTTCAACATATATTAAAGAAACATTACATCCTTCATAAATGAGACTTATTGTGGAAGTAAAGTACTTTTATAATGACATATATGCATAGAACATGCTATGAATATCTGCTTAGGCCATGTTTCCATATTTGCATAGAAAATACTGCAAGTGTTTCCATACTGTATTTCTGTAAATTGTGTGTGTTTGCATAGACCACATAAATACTATGAGTATTTCTAAAATGCCATATGTACAGAAATACATATTGTAGTTCTGCAATAAATAAGTGTAGATAAATAATAGAGAATATATTGAGAATATTTTTGTAAAAAAATATACATCTATTCATACATACATACATACATACTTACATCTGCATTTCTTAAGAGGGGTTGATATCTCCATTTTCATTTTACTTCCTGTTTGATGGACTGAAGGCTGCAGAGGCTAATGTAAAAATTAAACACAAGTTTATGCCAGGATAGGATTTTATAATCTTTCTTTTCTCATCCATGCTATCAATAGTTTAAGGTAATATATAATATACACAACACAACACACACACACACACACACACACACACACACACTTATAAAACTCCTCCAAACTAAATTTAGCATTTTGGAGCTTAGGAAAAACATAGAGAAGCGAGTACACACGTGCTTCTGCATGACGCTTCCACAGACTGGAGTGTTCAGACCACATGACTGAGAGAACATAGACTCCCATCCAACTCAAACCTCTCCAGTGTCCTCCTTCAGTTCAGGTTTCAGCTCCCTGGGAAGTTGGGGAAGGAAGGAAGTGGGGGATCTGCTCCTTCCTCCCCAATCACCTGCCAGGCACCCGCTGCCCACATCACTAGCCACAACTGCAGAACCGTGAGGAAATGACATTCCAGGATCAAACTCCCGCACCCTGCCTGCTGGGAAAGGTGGACTCCACCTCCTGGCTCCTTCCCTCCGTTTCTCCCCCATTTCCTTTCTTCCCTGAGCATTTGAGAATTTACCATAGACTAAGTACACATGTGAATAAAATGTAGAGAGCCCCCATACTTGGAGAGTTTGGTTTATGGAGAAGGAGTCGCATCTAAACGATGACCAGGTAAATAATCTATAAACTTGTGGTCTCCTTCTGTGCACCCTGTGATGCCCACACCACAGGACATCCTAAGGGGACAGGATGGCCAGGGAACTGCAACGGTGAGCATATTGTTTTGGTTATTTTGCTGGATGTTCACTGGCAGGATGGAAAGAATAAGGTAGAAATGAAACATGAAGTGGTGCAAAGGGGCTCAGGAGATGATAAAGGAAGGAAGTGCAGAGAGAGATACTGCACTGATGGTTGCCGCAGTCCAGCTGCAGCAAACTAACGGGGGGGGGGGGGGGGGGTGACAAACAACTTGTGTACATTGATACAGCAGGAGTGGGAGCCGTTTATTGTAGGACAGGAGGGGTATATATACATTCCACACAGCTTATCTTAATTAACATAAACTAGATACAGCAGTCAACCAATAAGGAATCTCCACACTTAATGGCTCGCTGGCGTTACTTCACAAACCACTCCCTCTGGAAAAATGCCAGGCGCCATCTTGACTTGTTTACAGACCCTAACAGATTGTCCCAGAGGCAAAGAGAGCATTATAATTAGGGATATCCCTGAATACATTTCTCTCTCTCTCTCTCTCTCTCTCTGTACTGGGGATTGAACCAAGGAAGACTTTACCTTGGAGCAATATCTCCAGCCCTTTTTATTTTTATTTTTGAGACAGGGTCTCACTAAGTTGCTTAGGGCCTCAGTAAGTTGCTGAGGCTGGCTTTGAACTTTCAATCCTCCTGCCTTAGCCTCCTGAGTCACTGGGATTACAGGTGTGTGCCACTCTGCCCTGCATAAATTCATTTCTTAAAGTTCAGAATTTGAATGTTTTTCTAGACCATCTAAAGCTATTCCACTTCAAACGCCCTGGGAAGTCAATGAAATCATTCCACCAAAGGTATGGATCGAATCCTGGCTCTGGAGGTCCCATGCCACCTGTGACTGATACAACCTCTATTTTTCTGAACAAACTATCACATCCACAAATTTTACCCACACAATTGCCATCACAGTGTCATAAGATAAGCCCATTGAATGTTGAAAGTTTCAGTAAAGTTGTTCATTTACAAAAATGGCGAGCCGTTTAATTAGTCATATGTTTGGATGCAGCAATTCTACTTCCAAGGGTCCATTCTGGGTGGGTCATTAAAAAAAAAAAAAAAAAAAAAAACAGAGGTATCCCCATGCTTTTGTGTGTGAGAATGCAGAGCACATTGTTTATTTAGGTGACAAATTATAAACAATAGAAAGGTACTTTGAAGAATGCAGATGTCAATGACAGTACGTTCAACATGATGGAGTACTATGCTGCCATCCAAAATCTGTAATGGTAGCGTACATTTGTGAGGCACTGAGTATGTCAAAGCTTTATGCCCATTAGCTCAGCTGATCTTCACAGCAACCAGAGGAGAAAGGTATTCATTTTTACCATTTGACAGAGGGCACTGTAAAAGTGAGGAGCATAGCTGGCAGAGGGAACTAGAACTTAGACTGCATTTGATTATGGAATCCGAGTTCCGAACTGCACTTCGGACTCCTGTCAAGATCTGTAAACAAGATCTGATGTTACAGGGAAATGCTTACGCCATGATGTAAATGGAAAAAGCAGAATACAGAACAACATGATTCCTATTTTATAATTAAACACTTCTGTAACCAGAAGTAAATATCCCCAAATGGTAATAGCTCTATATTATCTCTGCATTGTGACAGCAAATGGTTTTGAACAAATTTTCTATGTGTCTTTTCCTAAACTTACAAAGAATTAAACACCCCCAAAAATTTCTGAAGAAAGGGAGAGAAGATTACCTACCACTTAATATTTCTGTACCCCAATTTATAAATTTGCATGTTAAAGACTTTGTAAACATTAAAGCAGATTACAAATATTAGTTTTTATGTTATTCACTTCGTGCTTTGATTTTAGTGGTCCACTTATCTGTGCACGTTTTATAAAACTTTCTGCTCCATTCATCTTCTGGGGAACCTGGGGGTTTCCTGTCTTTGGATACATTTTAGAAATATGTTTGGAAACCATAAATTATTTCAAAAGAATGAATATATTTTTGAGATTTCAATGTGCTAATTCCTTTTTGGGCAAAAGAAGTTTATAAAATCAGTGTATGCAAAATCATTTTCAAATGATCTTCTAAAAAAAATAAATAAATAATGAGAAAACTAAAATCTCTGCACATTTTTTTCCTTTCAATAATTTGGAATCAAACCTCAGTTCTGCAGAGGTTGTTTTATCCCCTCCAGCCTATTTTGGAATGTGCGAATAACCCAAATAATGTTTAAAAATGTGAAAACTTAAATTAAAAATTTTTTAAAAAGCTTATAATTCTCAGAATATCTGTTCTGGATGAATGTCTCTGATGCCATACCCCACGGTGAGCAAGGTCTTCACTGTAGGTCTGGGGCTGCCTGTCATCTGGTGTCCCCCAGCCCTTATCAAGAATTCTCCTGAAACCTCTCTAGGACTGGTGACAACCATATGCCTTATCAACATCTAACGTGCCACCGAGTTTGACACGGGACAGGCAAGAGCTTCCAAGAACTGATGACAAGACTGAAGAACACGAGAGCACGTGCTCTCTCCTCCCCCTACCTTGTGCTCCCTGTCCAGGCTGTGGCAGGCCCTGCTGGCTCCTGCCTGGGTCCAGGGTTCCTCCAGCAACAGCCCTCCACAAGTTTTCTTTGCAAGCCCCTATAGGTACCTGGTCATTTGTCATCTTGATGTTTCCATTTTCTTTCTAAAACATACAAAGTAAACATTTCTCTAACACCATCTCCAGAGCTACTGAAAGGCAGTTAGTAAACAGGTGCTTGCATGGGCACACACACGAACATGCACATACACACATGCACACACACACACACACACACACACACATCCATGCACAGACACACGTGTGCACACACAGGCAACACCCAGACCTCACGACTCCTTGCTTGCAAACTTCAAGTCATATGGACTTGGACTCTGACTCCCTTTCATTTGCCAAGATTCCTCTTATTGAGCAAGTGAGAAGAGTTGAGCCAAAACAAATCAAGTGATTCCACAGGCCCATTGTGAGGTGCAGAGGCAGCACTTTGGATATTGTGTAATTAAGGCCATAGCACACATCGCAGAGGGAATAAGAATCCAGATTGTCACAGAAATAAATCTGCTTGGCTTTGAAAAGTTTTCCTTAAAAAGAAATATTTTGGTTCCCGTATCTGTGCAAGAGGGAGAGAGCAAGCCGTCCTGGACACAGGAAGTAGATAACACCTGTCAGTAGAATTCAAACCACCTGCTCAGGGTGCCTCTGGGAATTAAGCCCACAGCTGGCTGCATGCTCTCCCACTTACCCGCCACACCTCAGGCTGGAGATGAGTTTCAGAGTGGACAGGATCCTTTCATTCAGCACCGAAGACCCCCAGCTACATAAATCATGACAGGTTGTGGAATTTTCCCAAAGGGATAGAGAAAGGTTGGACGCTCCATCTTCAGGATCTCATGCTGCCAAACAATCTACACAGTGACCTTGTTCCCCGTAGAAGAAAAACACAACAGTAGAACGCAAACCCTAGTACACTGTGTCTGTTCCTCAGAAAGCAACACCATGAGAACCTTCACCTCAGACTCATGTATAAAAGATTAACTGAAATGCCAAAAGTAACAGCTTCTATTGGATTTCTCTCCTCCACTATAGGGCGGCTCTGTGTTATTCTTGGGAAAGCCCTTCCTGGCTTGCACTAACGTCAATGCCTCACAGACGTTTGCTATAAGCATTCTTTTTCATGTTATTAAAAAAATTTTTTTAATGAATTCTGGAGTCTGAAAGACTCAAACAGGGTTGGCATTGGAATTGTACCCTTCCTGTGCAATTTTTGGCCACAATAAAACCTGAGATGCACTGAGTGGTTCACTCCCCAAACTTGTTTTTTTGTTTTCTTTTTCTTTTTTTAAACTTCTAAGATGAATTTTAGCTAATGAAAACCTAAAACGAGCAATAAAAAGAAAGAACATTGAAAACAGAGGAAAATGATCGTAGTCAACAGTGTATGGGTCGTCTCGTCCAGGACAGGGGATTGAAGAGGTTATTCCTCGAGACCACAGTTCCTTTGTCCCCCTCTTTTTAGTGTGTCCACCTCTTTTAATAACATATTGAGTGGAAGCGTTTTGTTACGATGGCAGCTATTGCAAAAATATGTTGCAAACATGAAATCACCTTCAAAATATATTTAAAAAAAAAATGAGTGCATGAGGACACTTGCATGCATCATCGGAAAAGCAATCTAAATCCAAAGGCAAAAAGTCTCCTCTCCCCCATGTCTTTGTGTGAATTCTTTGTGTAAATGTGTGCCACATGTCAGGCTGTTTACTGAGAAAGGGGTTTTGCTTTCTGAATCACACATGTGGTAAGCATGCCAAATCCAACGGAAAGAAGAATGGAGAAACAACTTGCCCAGTGATGCCTGTGTTCATAAACAGAGACCACAAGCTGCCGCAAGTGTGCCACCAGCTCAGAGCCAGTCACGGCTCAGGAAAGGTCAAGAAAACACCTGTCTTGACCATCTAGTGAGTCACAGTTTCTCGGAGGCAGGTTTAAGTTGTCTTCCCAAAAGCTGGGAGGAAAATGGTGAGGAAGGCCATCTGTGAGTGAAAAACTCCCTGGCTTTGCACAAACGCTCCTATTGTCCTTGAAGTCTTTGGTTCACACATACACACGCAGCTCAGAGGCACAAGCATGCACATTTCACTCACCCACATGTAGTCCTAAGGGAGTGGGTCAGAGAGCCTGTCTGGTCCCAGTGATCCATTCCAATTCTTCCCTCTCATTCTGTCACAAAGGTTTGTGAAGGAAGAAGATTCCAGGTAGGTCTGGAAGGAGGCAGATGCTCCAACATGTGAGCATCTGTGCCTTCTTCTCAGAGTCTGACGAGGAGGTGCCTGACCACCCTGCTCACATGGACCTGCCTCCATACACTTTTCCCTTTCTTGGCGAATCTTCGCCCTTCCCTTCACCACCAAAACCTATCCTGTACGTAGAAATGCTTATTAGCCATTAGAATCTTGATAGCAGCTCCCACTGATTGTACACTTGCTGTACCCCAGGTCCTCCTCGACTAAACACTTTGAATGCATTTTTCTAATCCTTGAATCTTGAAGTGGATTTTATTGGAATATCCAATTTATAAAGGGGGAAACCGAGGCTTAGGATTGTGTGTAACCTGCACAAAAGCAGACACAACTCATTCTCGTGGCGCACACGCTTTCAAGCTGCCATATTGAACTTACCCATAAGCATCTTACATCTCAAAAGTAGCAAGAGGCTTCCCTGATGAGGACCACTTCTTTTATGGGAAGTGGCTCCTCTCAGCATGTCTTCTGTCCCAGCCCAGGTCTCCAGCCTGTCTAGCCATCCTGCAGCTGGTTCCCCCACTCTCCTCCTGCCATGGAAGTTCTTTCATGGTGTCCTGGCTCCTCCCTTGACCTCTACCCACAGGGCTGGCTGGATGTGTAGGCTTACTCCTGTGGGCCCCTGGAATCACATGGCCACCTCACATGGACCGTAAGCTCACAATATCCCAACCCCTAATCTCAAATATCACTTTTTATCTTAAACACCATACACACGAAAATAATCCTACCAGCTGGGGGTGTAGCTAAGTGGTAGAGCCCTTGCCTCATATACATAAGGCCTTGGGTTTGAACTCCAGGAAAACAACAACAATAACAACAACAACAACATCCATCTGGTCATCTGAGCTGAAACCTGAATTACCTTCTGCTAATGAAGTTGTCCATGAAGAACTCCCATTAGGTTTCTACCTCCTCCTGGTTTCAGCCCAGTCCTTGACTTTTCTCCATCGCTCTTCATGCCTCCCACTTGCTACAGCAACCTCCATCCCATCTCCTTGCCTTGAACTGACCTCAGAGTGATCACGGAACCATGGGAATCACAAAGCATCTGACTGTGCCTAGAGTTCCCATAATTTTCAGAACCCAGCCCACATCATCCCTTAGTGTTATGGTTTGGATATCAGGTAACCCCCCCAAAACTACTCTGTTAATGCAGAGGATAAAAGGATTAGATTATGAAAGCCATGACCTAACGGATTGATCCATTGGATGGGTTAATAACTTGAATGGACTACTGGGTAGTAACTGTTATGGCCTGATTATAAGATGTTCCCCAAACCTAATCAGTTCATTCCAATTTGAATGAATGAACCAGGTGGTAAGTGTAGGCAAGCAGGGTATGGAGGAAGGAGGTGGGCAACTGGGGAGTGCCCTGGAGGATTCATTTTACTTGTAGCTTCTACACACACACACACACACACACACACACACTGCTTCTTGGCTGCCAAGAGCAGAGCAGTGGCACTCTTCCACCACACCTTTCCACCATGCCCTTCCACCATGTTGTTCTCCCTCATCAGGGCCCAGAGCAATGCAGTCAGCTCCCCATGGACTGAACATCTGACAGCCAAAATACACCTCTCTAAATTATTCTGGTTGGGTGTTTTGATCACAGTGACAAAAAAAAAATGGACTAACACACTAAGCATGGGGTGAAGGATCCTTCCTTTTCTGTGTCTGTCTCAGACTTAACACTATTTTGCCCTGGGACCTCCTGCTCCAGGCCTGAAAACTCACCCTCATCCTTGCATTGCTGAAACTTATGAATGAGCCTAGTTGCATTTCTACTCCGACCTGAGTGCCCAGGAAGCGTTTCTTCTAGGACTTCTGGGTATTCTCTGTATATTCCACATCTTCCATGTCTATCAAGTATGCTTCTTTTCTAGCATCCAGGAAAATTTTCTGAACACCTAGAGACAGCAGGTGTAGCTCAGTGGTATAGCACTTTTTCAGCATGCACGATGCTCTGGTTTTAAATCCCAACCCCAGGAAAAATGAGGAAGGCAGGAAGGGATTAAAAAAATAATAATAAAGGGCCTGGAGATGTGGCCCAAGGAGTCAAGAGCTTGCCTGGCATGCGTGGGGAGCTGGGTTCGATCCTCAGCACCACATAAAAATAAAATAAAGATGTTGTGTCCATCGAAACCTGAAAAATAAATATTAAAAAATTCTCTCTCTCTCTTCTCTCTCCTCTCTCTAAACAATAATGATAATAATAAACAAAACAAAACAAACAAAAACCTACTGAACAACTTCTATGAACCAGGCATTATGTTGAGAACTGGGAATTCAAAACTGCTCTCACCAAGACTGAATCTAGTAGGAAGAGAAAGAATGGACACCTATCAAGCAATAGCACTATCATAGAGTCCCAACTCACAAGGGCCTGCACTGGTTTTCTGGTGGTTCAGGAGTTGGGGTGAGGGCTGGGTAAGGAAAAGATGGAGACATTAGTGGGTCTCATCCTGCAATACCAATTTGAGGAGATGAAATAACATCTGAGACCGACCTAAACATCAATTTCCCCAATAGTAGTATTGTATGAACTCTATATACTATAGTATGCATATATCATATATATGTGTATATGTAGCACACACACACACACACACACACACACACACACACACACACACTATAGTATGAACCCCCAGGACTATGCCACAAATGCAAGTAACTCAAAGTTTAAAATCACACAGAAATTGGAAACTTCATTTTTAAACTCTAGCATTTTTTTAAAGGCTTCATTTTAATTTACACACCTGTGAGTGTCTTTCAAAAGGGTAACAAAAACAAAAGTTTTGCTTTTAAAATACCTTGATGTTGTCTATAATAAATAATGATATGAGCACACCTGATTGTGGCTGTTGCCAGAATGCCCTGAGAACCCTGGGGTTGCATCTAGAGAGCGGCGTGGCTCTCCCCTCCATTTCCTGCCATTCTGTCCAGTGTCAGAAAGGGCCAAGGGCCACTGTCCTTGATAGCAGCATGTGCACATTGCCAGTGCCCATGAACCAGTCGTGGGAAAGACAGATTGGGATGCACCCTTCAATGGGGACTCTCTGGGGGGGGGGCAATGGAACTGAGAGGGAACATCCTGGGCTGTGGGAACAGCCCTAAGGGGTGGGTTCAGTCGTGAGGGAGATGGATACAGCCTTGTGAGTACCTATACCCGAGGGGCACGCAGCCCTGAAGAACCAGTACCTCCTAGTGTGGTTGGTGGCTACAGACCAGAGGGGGCGAGCACTGCCCCATGGGACACAACCCTGAGGGAACAGGCCTGCAGGTGGGCATATTATAGGAATAGGCAATATAGGTCCTCAGGAAATGATGAGAAATCCAGGAAAGATAGAAAAATGTCCAAACACACTGGCATACTGCCCTGACAGATAATTAATGTGATCAATACAAGGACTCTTAAAATCGTGTGTGGTTTTTTTGTTTGTTTGTTCGTTGTGGGTGCTTTGACAAAACAGGTATCCAGGAAGACCAGGTGACAGACTGTCCTACTCTTATTATTGGTGCCCCTCTAACTTACTCTTTTGGTATTGCTTGGAACTGAATCCCATTTTAAGCCAACAGATCTGAAGGAAGTGAAGACTTTCCATCCAAATGTGAGTTTGTGAATCCATACCTCATAAAGCGCCTCCAGGTGGTCCCCTCTACCCCACCCCTCCTCCAACTGGGGGATGGTCTCAGAAGGAGGGCCTGAGGATGTGGTTCCTGCTGGCCAAGGAGAGCAACAAGCACTCCCAGGACTTCCCAGTGTCCACCGGGTCAGCAGATGGAGACCCTGGAAGTTCTGCCTAGATGAGGGTATGGAAAGTAGATGCCACGTACGAGGTGGGAGGCATAGGGCTGGGTCCTATCCTCCCACGCCTGCCATAGGCCTAGAAAACAAAAGGAAAAGCCCTATTGGCCCACTGTCCTTTCAGACGAACCAATGACTTCCCATCCTGAAACCCACCTCCAGGTTCCAAACTCACCAGCTTTGACGGAACATCTTATTATAGAAATAGGATTCGCAGGAATATAACTAGTCCCAGGCCAAATGTTTCTGAGATAGAGGAAAAAAGAAACCCCAATTATTTAGAACAAAGGGCCTGGAAGGGTTTATGGAAATGCACTTTAGTAGAATAAGAACAGACTCGGACTATACCCAAAGGACTTAAAAACAGCCTACTACAGGGACACAGCCACATCAATGTTCATAGCAGCACAATTCACAATAGCTGAACTGTGGAGCCAACCTAGATGTCCTTCAGTGGATGAATGGATAAAAAAAATGTGGTATTTATGCACAATGGAACATTATTCAGCATTAAAAAAGAACAAAATCATGGCATTTGCAGGTAAATGGATGGTGCTGGAGAAGTTAATGCTGAGTGAAGTTAGCCAATCCCCAAAAAACAAATGCCTAATGTTTTCTCTGATATAAGGGGGGGTGACTCATAGTGGGGTAGGGAGGGAGAGCATGGGAGGATTAGATTAATTCTAGATAGGGAAGAGGGGAGAAAGGGAAAGGAAGGGGAAAGGGGATTAGCAAGGATGGTGGAATGTGATGGTCATCATTTTACAAAGTATGTGTATGAAGACATGAATTGGGTGTCAACATATCTTATATACAAACAGATATGAAAAATTGTGATATATATGTAAGAATTGTAATGCAAAAAAAGTACATGTTCAATGGCATAAATTGACGTGAACATACTTTATATACAGAGATACAAAAAATGTGCTCTATATGTGTAATAAGGATTGTAATGCATTCCACTGTTGTCGCATATTTTTAAAAAAAATTATTAAAAAAAATTAAAAAATAAAAAAGAACAGAATGCTCAGTGGCATACATCCCTCACTTCCTTCCTTTAGCCTTTGATGGAAATATTATTATAATATTCACCCTACAGATGAGGATACTGAGGCTTTATGATCATGGCGTCTCCCCAGTCAGGTAAGGATGGAAACTGGGGTTTTGAAAGACTAAATAATCTGCCCCCATTCAAGAACAAAAACCCATGTCTTGGATTCTAAATCTTGAACTCTGAACCACTATGCACCACACTTTTCTCTGAATCCTTCAATTTGTAATTAATATCAATAACACCTATACTGGATTACTACAAGAATTAAATGAATAATGTATGTGGAAGCATCCTGTAAAATAAAAATTGTGCTTTTTTGGCAAACATTATCAGACTATAACCATGAACCTAGTAAGAATGCAAAAATAAGATGGTTTGGGGAAAAAAAAATCATGGTGGAGTTAGTTGAGATTAAAACAGACTGCAACCATTCTTCACCCCACACCTGAAAACTCTGCTCTCTGGGATTTTTCCCAGTGGTCTCTTGGCCATAAATGTCTCATTCATCCTTTAAGCACTCACCAAAATCAAGGTTTATTCATCAAATTTCTACTGGTAAGGATTTTTCTTCTTAACTCTAAAATTCATCATTCATGGAAACTATGTAGATTTTTTTTTTTTTTTCATTCTTGCCTAAGTTGGTTTCTGACTCTCAGGAACTCAGCTCCTAGGAGAATTCCAATTGTTCTACTGGAACTGTCTGAAGAATTTAAGAACTTTACAGTTTCATTTTCAGTTTTGTTCTACATTTTCTTCGTGTGATTGAAATGAATTCAAAGCATGAGCAAATCTAATTTATATTCCATAAGTGTATTATTTAAAAAAAAAAAACACACAGTGAAGAAAAAAAATGCACTCATTTTTACCTTGGATACAGAAGGAAGGTATCCATTTGTACTTTTGTATAAAACTACCCCTATCTACACAACCTGCTCTCAGTACACAGCTGCAGGCCATTTCCACGGAAACAAGATGCACTTCCCAGTTCCACTGTGAGAAGATGCACGGAAGTTTAGTCTTGATCTGGAATGTCCTCCAAAGAGTGTGTGTAAGATTTGGTCCCCAGTTTATAGTGCTGTCAGAAGGTGCTGGAACCTTTTGAAGTGGGGCTCAGGGGAAGGATGTTAGGTCACTGGGATGTGTACCCTTGAATGGGGATAAAGGGACCCTGGGTCCTTCCTCACTCCCTCCCAGATGCCATGAGATGAACAGGTCACCTTCACCATGTTCTGCTGTCATGATGTACTGTGCCACCACATGCTCCAAGAAATAGGGCCGAGTGACTCTGAATCAAAAGCACTGACATCATGGGCTAAAATTAACCTTTCCTCCTTATAAAAGTTACTTGTCTCAGGTACTTGTCACAGTCATACAGAGAGTTATACAGAGGGCTTCTTTCAACTTTTGTTCATGCTAAGAAATGTGTTGTTGGTTTTTTTCCTG
This sequence comes from Urocitellus parryii, assembly GCF_045843805.1. NCBI lineage: Eukaryota > Metazoa > Chordata > Mammalia > Rodentia > Sciuridae > Urocitellus > Urocitellus parryii. The sequence continues at coordinate 80,180,188 of NC_135537.1, forward strand.
TTGCTAACTTCCTTGTGTGTGTTTTCTCTTTTTCCCCCTTTTTCTTCCATTAGTTTCATTAGGGGATGCTCCTAAACAGCAATGTCCCAGAAGCACACTAGCATACTGGCCCAGAAGGCAGGGGACCTACATTCTAGTCAACTCTGCTGTCCACTGGATTTGTGACCTTAGCACACAGGCATATTCCTCTGCAGAAGAAGATTCCAAAGGCTTTATTCCAGTCCTAAACATGGGTGGCTACCCAGAGCCACCAATGAAATGCTACAGGGCTCCTCAGAGCTCATTTCATCTCCACGGTGCTTCTGCCTTGGGGGATTAAGAACAGAACTGCTTGGGATTGCAGGGCCAGGCATTCCACCCAGTTGGACACTGAAAGATCCCAGAGCCCTGAGAAATCCAGCTGACATTTTCCAGGGAGATAAGCAGGAGCCTTCCAAGTGCAAGACAGCCAGACACATTTTCACAACACTCTAGAATGTTCCCAATCACACAAAAGATAAAAGCATGAAAATCTTGAAAAGTCTGAATTCCTACTTAACTTTATCAAGATGAATCACTTAAATACAAAAGGGTAGTTTAGCAAGTTTGGAAGGACTTTGTTGTTTCTTAGACCTAAGTGGTTTCTGAGGTTTTTTTTTTTTTTTTCCCCCCTTAGGTTGCCGTCTGCAGGACCATGTAGCAATTCTCTCTTCAAAAGGTATCTTTGATAGCAATTATCCCATAGTTAAAAATCCTCTGGGCATGGTCACGGCGCTTCCATTAGAATGAAGTCCACTATAGTAAGGCAATATATCTAAGTACTGAAGTTTTAAAATAGGAAACTTTTTTTTCATTTCTTATAACCCATCAACTCCCACCGCTACTAGTAGCTTACAGCTAAAAGGGATGTTTACCACTGACACAGACTGACAGAAAAGAACTGGGTTTCCTTAGGATAATATGCTCAAAAAGGCACCCTGGGTTTCATGCCTCCATAATCTCTGTTGCAGTGATATATGTATGCAAATGCAGGTGAATATTTTGAGTGCTGAATATGTTAAAGACTGAAACATTCGTGGTGGTACATATGACAAAAAAACATCTCCCTAGTCTTAATTTTTGCACAAAGAATCATTGTGGGAAATTCTCAAATTGTATTCTTAAATCTGGATGTTGATCCATGGTACTCATGAACTTTCAGATCTACACGCCAACGTACTATCCACTGATGAGACGTGGCACCGAGAGAAGTCCTGGATCAAAATCTACAAAAGAAGTGCATGATTCTTGAAGACTTTCCATTTTGAACCCCAAAACTGAGGTGTCCCAAGAGACCCTAGAAATTGCCAGGAGGAATTATCAGAACTTCATCATCACCATAAATATTGATTGAACACTAAACAAGCCAAATCTTATATTTAGTGCTGAATATGTGCACCCAATTTCCATGAAAAACCTCAGAGGCAAGTTCTTTGAGTACTCCCTCTCTAAAGATGAAAAAAACTTAGTCTCTCTTTTAAGAAAATTGTCCCCGTTCACGGGTAGGAAGTGCTGGAGTCAGGTGGCAAGCCCTGGCAGTCTACCTTCAGGACCTGAGGTAGTCAGAGGACAGACAAGGATAAAGAAGAGAGGCCCTCAAGTTCACTCCATGACAATTCCAGAAGTCTGAATCAATGTGGATGATACGACCCCACTCAAATTGGCACACACAATAGGGGACACCAACTGGCTCCCACCTTGGGGTCAGAGACAACTTCAATCTGCAATAATCCTTATCAACTCCAATGTCAATGAATAAACAGGGCTGCTTCCCCCAACAGCTGGAGCAGGTTTCTGACACACACTTAGGCCTCCAGTTCATTCCTGATTAAATATTATAATAGACTGTGATCATGGAAAGATCAAGGTCATAATGTCCCCAAATCAAGATTGTCCCCAAAGGGACTGAGCTCAGAGAACTTTAGATCCAAAGTTGTTCATTAAAAATATATATATATAAATATAGGGGAAGGCTTTTACTCCCAGGTGAGGCAGAAAGAACAGGCAGGAGAAGCACAGGTGTTCATTACAGAAGACTCCACAGGACTAAGGCCAACTTTGCAGGGTATCCCTAAGAATGCCGGGGCATCTAGATCTTTTAACAAAATACTATGTTCTTTGTTTTAAAATATTTTGAAAACAGTTTGGTAACTATACCTCGTCAAGTACCCCAAAGTGGATTGCATCATTTAAAACGGTGGCAACCAAGGTTTATAAAGCAATGACATTGAGATCAACTTAATCGCCAGTCCCCAGGAATGATTGCCGCCCTGAGTGGAAGTGTTCTAGAATCAGCAAAATGCATCAGCAAATGGCTTCTATATCACATGAGTGTTCCGTGAATGCTAGTGTTTGACATACGTATTGAAACAAAATTACCTGTATCTACTCACTGTATAATAAATTCACACTGATTTTTCATGAGCAGTGAGTGTATATTTACAAGTTAGACAAGACATGATTTTAAAGCACAATTCGTTACATGGGCATTTACATTTTATGGCCTTCAAAACGATGGCACGCTGTCCCTTTTTTTATATGACCAGGAATAGCATTCTACAACTCGGTGCTGCAACATTTAATGCATGTCTATTGTGTGTATGTAGCAGGAGTTCTGGATAAAGAAAAATAAACATCATCCCTATTCCTGTTAGCAGGGAAGATAAACAGGTTAAACATATCTCCTGTCATATGTGCTAGGATAGAAGTAAGAAGTATACCCAGCTGACTTTGGGATCTCTGGTAAAGGTTACTTATCTTGAGAAATGAGTAGTGTAGGCAAAAGAAAAGATGAGAGTGTTTCAAGCAATGAAATAATAATAATAATAACAAACTAATAATAATAAAAGGATGGAAGCCTGAGGTAGCATGATGGATTCATGTAGATAAAAGCAGTGTGAATCAGGGCAACACTGACCAACAGAAGTCTAATGTGAGCCACAAATATAAGCCAGTCCACGTTAGTTTAAATTTTAGTAGACCAAATAAAAAAGCAAAAAAGAAACAATTTAACTTGAAACATGTGTTTTATTAACAAAACATATCCCAGAAATTGCCATTGGTTTAAGTCAGCTTTTTCACTGCTGTGACTAAAATACCTGACAAGGAAAAACGGAGAGGAGGAAAAGTTTATTTGGGGGCTTACGGTTTCAGAGGTCTCAGTCCACAGTCGGCCGACTCCATTTATCTGGACCTGAGGTGAGGCAGAGTATCATGGTGGAAGTGTATGGAGAGAGAAAACAGTGGGGGACAGGACACTAGGAAGCAGAGAGCACCACTCACCAAGAACAAAATAAATACCCCAAAGACCACCTCCTGCAGCCACACCAACCTGCCTATAGATACCAGTTCATCCTATCAGCAAATTAATGCAGGGACTAGGTGAAGACTCTCATAACCCAATCATTTCACCTCTAAGCTTCCTTGCATTGACTCACATATGAGCTTTTGGAGACATCTAAGAACTAACTCATAACAACTAGCATCAGGTGGGAGGTGGAACATGGCAGTGATGGAGGGGAGAGATGAGCAGGTCAGGAAGAGCCAGAGATGAGGGAGAAGCAACATGGAAATAGTATAACCAATGTAAGTCACTGATGAAACATGCAACTATCTTTATTTAGTAACACATCTTCAGAGCCCCATGTGCATTGAAACAGATAGCACACCACAGTTTGGACTGGCCACATTTCAAGTGCTCAGCAGCCACCGTGGCTGGAGGCTACTGAATCAAAGTAGTGCGATTCTAGAATGTCAAGTTTGAGATGGGAAGTGTTGAAGTAAGCAGGGACAGTCACACAACATCATAGGAGCACCTCATGCTATAAGTCATAGGAGGTAACAAACAGTAAGACACTTTGGATACTGAGTGAAGGATGAGTTTAAAGAGAATAAAATCAAGGGTTGGATAGTGTTTTAGTCTTTTTGTTGTTCCTATAACCAAGACCAGGTGATTTATAAAGAATGAGATTTCATCTGCCTTGTGGTTCTGAAGGTCGAGAAGTCTAACAGCATGGTGCTGGCATTGCTTGGCATCTGGTGAGATCCTTCTTGATGCACCATAACACTGTAGAAGACACCACATGGCAAGAGGCAAGAGTATGCTAGCTTGGGTTCCCCTCCTCCTTCTTTCTCCTTCTCTTTCTCCTGCTCGTCTTATTCCTCTTCTGCCTCCTCCGCCACAGTCCCTGAGAACCAGTCACTTCTTCCTCTGGTTTTCTTTATCAGGCTGTAACTACACCAATAAATCACCTCTCTTTCTCTTCTTATAAAACCACCAACACCGTGGGGGTGACCCTATCCTCACGACCTCATAATTCCAATTACCTCCCAAAGGCCTCACCTCTAAATACTATGAACATATCAATTTGTGGACTCAGTTGGTAGCCAGGTGCGGTGGCACCTGCCTGTAGTCCCCACAGCTCAGGAGGCTGAGGCAGGAGGATCCCGAGTTCAAAGCCAGCCTCAGCAAAAGTTAGGCACTAAGCACCTCAGTGAGACCCCATCCCTAAATAAAATACAAAATAGGGCTCAGTGGTTCAGTGCCCCTGAGTTCAATCCCCAGTACCCCCCCCCAAAAAAAAGCTTCTAACACATGGGCTTTGGGAGAACACCTTCAAACCATAGCAGATGGTTACAGGGTTCAGTTAGATGTAAAGGAGTTTGAAATTGGAGCCCATGGTAAGAGATATAGCAAGGAAAATACAGAAATATTGAGGACAAAATGTCTAGGTTTCTGGAAAATTCAATGTGAAAAAAAGATGTGAGGCATGAGTTAGGATGTTTTTCAAACTTCTGGCTTGGATAACCAGAGAAGCATAAGAACTGAAAATGGGGGCTAGAAGCATCTAATAATCAATGTACCTTCTTATTTGCTATAGCAACATGCAGCCCCTGTGTATATCCACTGGCTCCAATGTACATATCCACCAAAGTTATCAAGAAAGGAGAACCCGAAGGCATGAAGACTCAGGGTGAGTTGCCTCATCACTCCCAGAGTTTTACAGGTTTCCAATGCAGTGAAGGCATCTAGGGGAGAACGGTCTTTTACAAATATGAAATTCAGAATTGAGCACAAAAGGCTAAAATGAAACAACATGAGTTCGGTTGGGAAGTATCAACCCCTATCTCCCTGCCTGATGAAGGAGGAAGAATTAGAATTATGACAGTGCAAGGAAGCACCTGACATTAAGGCGCATAAGCAAGCCAACCCCCTATCAAGAGAGTGGCATGCACCGTGACGTGGAGAAGCTCCGACTCCCAGGTGTTCACTAAGGGACGGCATCAGCAAGCTGTGGTGGAAAGGATAAGCAGGAGTGTCGAAAGCAGTCATCCTCCATTAACCTGCAAGTGGGGACTTTCCAGCATCATCACAAGATACACTGAGTGGGATAAGCCAAAAGCTTCATAACACTGGAGCCCCTCCATGTCACAGCAATGCCCACAAGGAGCTACACACAGCCATCCCCAGGCAGAGCAGTCATGACTTCAGATGGAAAATTCCCCAGCTGAAAAATGAAGGGAGTCACTAGGATTTAAAGGGGGATGAGGAGCGAGTCACTGACTCACCAATAACTTGGGGTAGAGACGTTTTGGATGTAGTGATACTTGGGAAAGTCTACAATAAGGATCCGATGGCATTATTCCTTATTTTTTTTTTTTTGCCAGATAACTCAAATAGAATGAGGGGGCTTAAACACTAGGAAGTCAGTGAACATTGGTGTGGGCTTCAAGTTAATGCCAAAAAGTTACTGGGTCCATGGATCAGGCAGTGTCGAGTCGTCAGAAAAGGACTCGGGAGGAGCAGCCAAACTGACACGGTAAAGCGAGTCCCTCTCTCCATCTTGAGATGCTCACTCACAGAACATTAGAGCGTGAAGGAGGGGGCAGGAAGGTAGGGTGTAGCTCATGCCTACCTGGAGAAACCCTCATCTCGGGGGACATCAGCCCTGTAGGTAGGCATGACAAGGTGGCACCTGTTTGGGGTATTAGAGAAGACAAAGGCCTTGACTCTTGCAAAGTTTCAAGCAGCTCACCACCCTAGATGTTCTTTTAAGAAGACTGACTTAATTCACTCAAATGGGGGAAGAGGAGTAATGAAGGAATTTCCGGGAACCATTTTTTTTCAGGTCACGTAACATAAATAATGTTCTAGCATAGGAAGAATCTCATCATTGTGTCACCTTCATCATGCGGGGCTCTGTAGCCATAAAATGTGCTCATTCCTTTCTGAATCAAAAAGTCATTGTTATTGGCTCCTTTCTATAAATAACCAATGTCACTAAGGATACCATGTGAATGTGTGGATACAAGCCACAGAACACAGTGAACTCACCAACCCAGACTTTTTCCCCTTTCTATTTCATCCTAGAGACAGACTTACCTATCGCTGACCTTATAAAAGCTAAAAATGGCCATGTAGATTTTTTCCCAAACCCTGCTTGATGAAATCCATGAGTAGTTAATGTCAACTTTTCAAACTCTGAAACATATCAGGATTATTTTAAGTAGCAATGAACAAATCTCAGATTTTATCCCAGGGTTCAGTCACTTATTCATCTTGATCCAAATATTTTGAACTGAAAACACATATTACATCAGATTGTCTACCAGAAATTCAAATATTTCAGTGAAAAGGTTGGAGAGGAAAAGATACTGACCTAATCAACTTTAAAAGTGGATGAACACTGAAGGCAAAATAAATTGTCCATAAACACTCGACTGTAGTTGATAAAGTTGTTTCCCATGGCGGGTGTGGGTTAACAATTTTGATGCTGCGATAGATGTACACCGGAAGTGAACAATTAAGTCAATGGAAGGTAGGTATTGGGGACTGGTTTCTCATTGTTGATGTGGAAATGACAGGTGCTCAAAGTAAAGGTTAGAACAGTCTAGGTAGTAATGGGTGACAGCAGGAGACATCAACATGAACTCCATCCAGCCAAGCTACTCCTGGTTTACGATAGATAAAGCTAGTTAAATATGCATTATTTATAGAAAAGTGTAAATATAATGATCCCTTTACACATACGGGCATCCCTAGTCTGTAGGCTGAGAGAAACAGGCACCCCAATAGCAATAAGAACACACAGGTCTCAGTTTCTATTTCACTGAGGAAGGAATTGGTGTCCTTTGAAGAAATGACTGATTCTAACCTTTGGATAGGAAATATACGAGATGATGCTGAACACATGCACTCATTAGACAGAGCTGGAGTAAAATTGAGCAACATAATAAAGCAATATTATATCATACCTCAAAGTGTTCAGTAAATATCCATGAGTCCATATGGACATAAATAAATGAATGATTGGGATAAGTAAATATATGGGAAGAAGAGAAAAATCTCCTATGCAGAGGAATATCAAATCATTTTATGAAGATACTTCTCCTTGAAGGAGAAGAAACATAACTTCCACTCTGTACTTGTGGGCTGTGCATAGTGAACTCCTCCCAAAGAGGACGGTATGGGGAAGGGAGTATTTCACAGTGGAGAAACCTGGCAACCTCAGTCAGATGATCCAGGTCAACATCAATGGCGTAAGTCATGTCCACAGTATGTATGTAACCTTGATACCATAGGCTGAAAACAGCACTTTTTCTCTGTACCAAAAACCCGTAACAGCAGTCTCATCATGAGAAAAACACCTAATACCTAGTCAATACACCTAAAAATTATCTAATCACCCCAAAGTCTGAAAAATTGTCACAGCAAAAGTGTAGTCTAGAGGTAGATAACAAATAAATGGAAAATGAATTCCTGGGATAGAAAGGGCACATAAAGGATAAAAAAGAAAAAAAGGAAGTCTGACATATATGTATGTGGACATTAGTAAAGGGTCCTGTATCAGTATTGGTTCACTAATTGTTTTAAATGTATTTGCAAATCTGATATATTAATAAAAAGGAAAACTGGATTTGGAGTATATGTGCACTCAATCACGTTAGCAGTTTTTTGTATATGTAAAACTATTCTAAAATTAAAACACAAAGCCACGAATTTTGGATACACTGGGAGAAGTCTGATGTCTGATGTGTACTGATTTTATAACATGTTCTCAATTCTTTATCATATTTCCATGAGAGAGGTGCAATCTAATTATGCTCCCCTGGTATATGGCCAGGATTAGTAGCTCACCTGGAATGAGCCCCATAAAGCAGAAGTAACAGTGTGTGACATCAAAGACTAGGTCATAAAGGTACTGAGGCTTCTGTGGTATGTGCTCTCTTCTGGGGGGAAGTTATGGCCCTGCCTACAGGTCACTCAAGCCCCCTTTGGTAAACAGTTCTCCAGCCACCAGTCAGGTGGAGTAGCCATCTCAGAGCAGCCCCCGGCTTTGGAGAAGGCTTCCGGAGACTGCCTTCAACACCGCTGATACTTTGACTGCAGCCTCATGAGATCCCCTAAGCCCAAACCACCCAGCTGTACTACTCCCGACTTCCCTACCCTTAGAAATTGCAAGATCCTTGATTTTTCTTTCATGAAGACATTATTCCGTGGGGCAATTTGTTTGGAGGCAAGAGAGCACTGATAAACAACGCTCGGTGTTTGTGAACATTGAACGGGATGGATCAAGTATGACTGTTGAGCCAGACCCATTTCTCCCATCTGCGTAGAAAGCTCCAAACAATTCCCATTCTCTCTATAAAGACAATGAGGACAGCAGAGTAAGTTAAAGAGAATTGGTCAAGACCCAGTTTTGTAAGAATTTGAAGGTTGAAAATAAAAGGTAGCTTTCACGACTCAAAAAAGAATATGTAGAAAATGTATATCTTTATTTTATCAAAGCTTACAACAAGTGTTTTAAAATAACCCCACGAGAAAACTGAAGACATGTGGAATGGGTGACACTTCAACCTGGATGCATACAGGCCACAGGGGCAGGGGTTGGGGGTCTGCCAACAGCACACTCTCCAGGCCTCAACCCGTTAATGCTTTAGACGGCGTCGCAGCAGTGTGCTTATCAGATCTACACCATAATATGTTTGACAGACTTAGTGTTAAATGACCTGGATAGATAAGAATAATGTGTAGGAAATGAGAATGTTCAAGTTTAATAAGAATGAATGAAAGTTCTGCATTGGGATTTAAAAAAAAAAAAAAAAAAGATCAACTATATAAATACAAGTTTGGGAAACCATGTTGTTTGCCAGGAGTTCATGTGGAAAAAATCTACTTAATATGAGCCGGCACTGGGATGGGGCTTTACAGAGAGCTAATAAAAATCTTTAATAGCAATAGTAGAAAAATGAGGGAGGGAGAGAGCCACTGAACTCTGAGGAGGTGAAGCTCAGCTTCAAGGCTGGCCATGTTCAAGGCTGCTCCATGTTCAGAGGCCCCGAAGAGTCAGACTAGACAGGGAAACAAGGCACCAGCCCCACAGGAGTCCTGGCCCCTGAGCTCTGAGGAGCAGTGAGAAGAACAGGTCCCAAGGTGGGGCATCCAGACTGTCTTCATTTCTGAACAGACGTCGTCTTAAGAAATAACCCCTAAGAACTAAACTAGGAGCCATGAATGAACCTCAGAGTGAAGACTTTCACTCAAATACAGACCTACCCAAAAGGGAAATCAGAAATCAGCTGCCCTGAAAGGTGAGGAGTGGTGAGAAAATGCTATGCAGCCGGTGGTAAAAGACCCTAACAGAGCTTGGACAGAAGAGTTCATCTACGCAGCAGGACTCCTACTCCTAATAACGTGGTAATGTGTGGGAAAGAATTCAATGTATGTTGCACAGAAAGCCCTGTCTTCTATGTAGTGTGTTCTTCCTAAGACTAACCCAGAAATATTTCTTTCGTATCATATCATTGGAAATCTTGAAGGCAGAGGCCAGGTAAAGATTTGAAAGAAGTAGGTGGACTTTCAACAGGAGTTTGGTAATAGCCAATTGTGTTAGCTTCCGTTACTGTAACAAAATACATGAGATAATCTACACAGAAGGAAAGGTTTATTTTGGTTCATTGTTGGAGGTTTCAGTCCATGACAAGTTAGTCCCATCCCTTTGAGCCTCCCACAGAATATCATGGCCTGAGGGCATGACAGAGCAAAGCTAAACATCTCATGGCTGGCTGGAAAATGAAAAAGGAAGGTAAAATAGAAAAGACTGTCAGGGGACAAATGTTTTAAAAACAACCTTTCTGTGACTCCATCTAAAGCAATGGGTTGAGGCGTAGAAGAATGTGCTGCTGGCAAATCACCAAGCCCTTCAAGAGCATACCCCGAAAGACCCCAAACCTCCCACCAGACCCCACTTCTTAAAGGTTCCATAACCTTCCAAGAGTGCCAGGCTGGGAACCAACCCTGTAGCACAATGTCCATTTGACATCCAAATTATAGACATTGATTGCACATTTGAATTACCAAGGAGCTTTTAAATGCTTCTATATGTAGGAAAAGCCTCAATCTAATTCAAGCAGAATATCTCAGCAGCACAATGAAACCACATGGCTTGAGACTGTTACCAGTATGGAGCCAGAGGGCCAAGGCAGTGTTAGTATTTCTGCAGCTCTCTGAATGACTCCAATATGTAGCCAAGTGTGCAAACACTAGGGGAGTTCCAAAGTCCCTTTCTGCTCTGTGATTCTGCCATTCCTTACCGGAAGACTCAGAGGCTATTCCATGGATCCTCTCATCCTATAGTTCTCTTTTTTGAGGATCATCTTATAAGGGCAGAATGGACTTCCTCAAATTTCCCAGTGTCCAGGATCCTGAATCTCTGTGGGCTACAAATTCAAGGTCTCTCTTGTCTCTCCATATAATGTCCTCCACTGTAAAACAGGAATAGTAATATTGCTTAAGATAACAATGAGGGAATTAAGTCAATGGAAGCAATTTTTACTCACACAAGTATTAAAGGGCAGGACCTATATAAATCACTTTCTTTGAAAATAACCTAAGTAAATAGAGTCCATAAAAAAAATGCAATAGGTAGTGTCTTAATAAATCAAGTAATAATTTATTTTATCTTAGTTTTCAAACCTGTGATGAGAAATAAGACATATAGTCTTAATTTAAAAGTCCAGTTTTTCTGTGTAATTGGACTCTTCTTAGATCATTTGAAATGCCAGAATAAAAACTGACATAGAAAGTCTTAATTCTAATAAACTTCACACAATAAATAAAGGAATTTTAAATAAAATTTAAATAATATAAAAAACAATTTTATATTATTACCCAAATCACCATCCATGAAAGAAAAATTAAAAATATTTGACCTGAGAAAGGAATGAAGAGAGAAACTATAGACTGGGGGCGGGGGAATTATGAATCATATATCTATGAGGCGTTTATAAGGAGCCCCTAACACTCAATAATTTAAAAAATAAAAAGGAAGGCCAAAGGTCTGAACAGACATTTCAATGACTGATGGATGACAAATATTGTCTAACCTAAACTTCCAGTATAGAAATACGAATTAAAATTTTTAATGAGCTACCACAGTATATCTGCTAAAAGGGCTGATTTCCTAAAACATGACAACAAATGTTTGGCCACAAGGCAAAACAAAAGAAATTCTCATTCACTGAAAGCAAAATGTCTTCCAAATTGGCAGACCATTTGGCAGTTAAGGTTAAACATGGACTTACCAAAAAACTAACAATCCTACTTGTAGGTATTTAACCAAGTGGATTAAAGAGGCATGTCACAGTAAATCCACATGCAAATGTTTCTAGAAGCTTTATGTATAACCACCTAGACTAGAGGCAATGAATCTGGAGAAGCAAATGTGGTACTTTCATATAATGGAATGTTGTTCTGTGATGAAAAGAAATTAAGCCACAAAGACAGAACACTTCAATGCATATTGCTACATGTTAAAGTTTAAAAAAAATCCAGGTACTATGTGGTTGAGTTTATGTGACGTACTGAAAATGACCAAACTAGAGAGACTCTAAAATGATTTGTGGTTACCAGAAATTTGGGGAAGCAGCAAGAATTGAATCATTGGAGAATAGAAGATTTACATGGGGTGAAACTACTGTACAGAATACTCCAACTGCTGATGCATGATCCTATTTGCCAGAACCCATAGAACTTTAAAGATGAAAGGGTAAACCTTAATGGGTGCTAATTTAAAACTAAAATTAATCAGGAAGTCAGAAGATGGAATACAGAATGTAACAAAATACTCTATTACAATCCAGTGAAACAACCTCAGTAAAGGGGATGAAGTGGAGAGGTGCTGACTTAATAACTCTAGGAATGAGCAAAATCCATGGGAATAAATGCAATAGAAATTGTCCATCCCAGCGACTCCGGAAGCTGAGACAGGAGGATGGCAAGTTCAAAGCCAGGCTCAGCAGTGGAGAAATGCTAAGCAACTCAGTGAGACCCTGTCTTTAAATAAAAAATACAAAACAGGGCTGCAGATATGGCTCAGTAGTTGAGTGCCCCTGAGTTCAATCCCCAGTACCCTAAAAGAAAAGAGAAATGGTCTATAAGTTTTTCTCTTTAGTTGATAAAGTTGGTTCTTGTATGAGTCCAGGCTAATAATTCTGATACTGCAATAGATGTGCACTGGAATTGAACAACTAACTAAATGGATAGTGGTGGTGGGATCTAGGTTTCTCAGTGATGGAGTGAGAGGTTACAATAGTGTGAAGAGGCTGGAATGGTCCATGTGGTCATGGATGAGAGTTGGAAACATCAGTATGAATTCCTGTTTTGCTTACCTTAGTTATAGCTAGTTACATACAGAAGTAGTTTTAGGTTAAGTGTGTACACACAAGTCACTCCACAATTCCCTTGTTCCATAAGCTTAAAGGGGCCCTAAGGCAAAGATACCCCTGAAGTAACATGCACATCTAAGACCCAAAATGGTTTTTATACACCATTCTTCAGAGAGGAACAGGACCCATTGGAAAAAGGACTGATATGCGGCTTGGGTTCAGAAACACATCAAATGAGTCAGGAATATCTTCGGGTGCCAGTAAGAAAGTGCTTTAATATATATATATATATTTCAATTGATAGAAGTATATCAAAGGGACACAGGAGTCAACTGAAAGAGCAATGACAGGACAAAGTTTGAGAAATTCAGCAACAAAACAATTTTGAATCATAGCTCAAAAAATAAAGTAAATATTCATACATACATACTAATAGAAATAAATGAATGATTGAATAAATAAATGGTAAAAAATATCTTCCATGCAGAAGTACTCCAAGGGACTAATTTCAGAGTGCACAAACCTGACAAGCACCAACCCAGCCACTTGACCAAGGTTAACATCAACAGTGCTAGGTCAAGTGCACAGTGTGCAACCTTGATACAAAGTGATGAAAACTGCACTTTTTCTCTCTAACAAAAACCTGTAACATCAGTCTAATCATGAATTAAAAAAAAAACTTAACAAATCTTAATAGGGGAACATTCTACAAATAAGTAGCTCAATACGTATCAAAATTATTAAGGTCATCAAAACCAAATCCTGAGAAACTGTCATGGTCAACAGGAGCCATATAAACTAAATGTAATATATCTTGGGACAAGAAATGTAGCATAAGATTAAAAACTAGGAAATCTAAAATATGTATTAGCTTTCATTAATAGTAAATACAATATCATGATAGTTCATGCTATGATCCAAATGTTTTTGTGTCCTCCAAATTCATGTGTTCAAATTGAATCCCCAATGTGATGGTATTAATAGTTGCCAAGAGACATAGTTAGGACAGAAAATAGAACCCTAGTAAACATGATTGGTGCCCCTGTAAAAGAAACCACCAGGTGAGGGCAACTCCAAAAGGCACCATCAGAAACTAGGAACAGACCCTCAATCAGATACTGCCAGCACCTTCATCTTGGACTTTCTAGCTCTTAAAATGTAAAGTTCTCTTTCTTTTAACTTGCACAATCTAAGGTATTTTGCCCAAATGAGCTAAGACAATTCATTGAATACAATAAATATGCCATGCTAATGCAAGATGTTAATAATTGAGAATCTGGGTATGAGGATTTGGTAACTCTGTATGGCTTCCAGTATCTCGATACATCTAAAACTGTTCTTTAGTAAAAGTTTATTTATTTATTTATTTATTTATTTATTTATTAGTTGTTCAAAACATTACAAAGCTCTTGACATATCATATTTCATACATTTGATTCAAGTGGGTTATGAACTCCCATTTTTACTCCGTATACAGATTGCAGAATCACATCGGTTACACATCCACGTTTTAACATATTGCCATCCTAGTGACTGTTGTATTCTGCTACCTAGTAAAAGTTCATTTAAAATGGAGAATATTAGAATTTACCGTAACACTGTACTTGAATTGGTGAATCTGATTCTCATACAAGTATGAAATAAAAATTCCAAAAGTACTTCACATCTGTGTTAGGGTTGAACAAATAAGTAAATAAAGGATAGAAGTGATGGTCTAGCTTCTCATTAAAAAAAACAATTTTATGACAAAAGCAAGAAGCAAATCTAGATTTAACCCTATGCTGATAGGTTGGTATCAGAAACATCAGTATAAACTTAGTGCTTAGTCTTTATTTTATACACATACACACACACACACACACACACAGAGATGAACAAATGGAAAAATATATACATGTATGTGCACACAGGGTTAACATGCCCCCACATATTCCCTAGCTCTAGCTGCTCGGAGGACCTAAAAGCAGTAACACCCCAGCACCGATGAGTATACCTGTGGCCAGATCTTGGTTTCTAAGTAACAATTCCTTCAATAAAAGGAATAAGGACTCCTTGGAGAAATGGCTGACTACAGTCATGAGACCAAGAAAATATAAGACATCCTTCAGTATCTTTTAAGGCCAGAAATTAAGGAAGTGCTCAATTAAAAAATATAGATGAAGACATACCAAAGGAACCCAGGGGCCAGCCTGAAAGAACTCCCAATGGTGAAAGCCGAAATAATCGGAACAATGAAATTAATAATGTAAGCCTAGGATTATAACCTGAGGTATAAAATGAATATCCGTGAGTTCATACTGATCTAAAAAAATGATAAATATGGGAAGAGAGATAATTTTCCTTCTAGAGGAATTTCAAAAAATATACAATATATATAGCTACACCCTCCCAGGAGGTGGACCTTCATGTTCTTCCTTCAATGTGAGCTAGATTTCGTGATGCATTTCCAGAGAATAGGGTATGCAGAGGGAAAGATGGTAACCTTAGAGTGGGGATTCCTGCCCCACAACACGGTCACCAGTGAGACAGTCCTGTTCATAGCATGCACCCCCTGAAAGGAGACGGGGAGGGCATGACACCTCTGCCAAAAACCCGTAACCCCAGGCTACTTATAAAAAAGCACCAGAAAAATCTAATTTTAGGTGCACTCTGTAAAATTCTTCCTTACCAGTAGTCTTCAAAATTGTCAAGGGGATGGAAAAAAAGAGTGAGAAACTGGCTCAGTACAGAGGGCACTCAGGAGACATGGTGACTAAATACATGGTGGCATCTGCAAGGGGATACTAGAACAGAAAAAAGGTGAAGAAACATGAAATTCCAAACAATAGTCTGAGTTATAGTTTATGATGATTTACCAGTGCTAACCTCTTAGTTTTGACAAGTGTCACAACTTTATGTAAGATATTAACATGGAAGAACGTGAAATGAAGGATAGACAGGAACTTTCTGCTCTTTCAATTTTTTTCTATAAAACTGAAGTTAACCTGAAATAAAAGCTTAATTAAAAATCAAAATAAAAAAGTTGTTTCAATCCATATTCTTTCACTTGGTCACAGTTTAATTGGTCAAAACTATGAAGCTTCAATATGTTAATTTTTCTGTGGGACATATATTTTGGATAATTGCAACACACACATATTCTAAGCTTTTGTTGAGTTTCTAATGGGATACTTATGACCACTGGTAAATGCTGGGAGGCAAAGTAGCCTCAAAGCCTGGACTCATCCAAAGCCCTGCATGAAGTTAAGGGTTGTACCATGGTCAGAATGAACTTTAAACTGTATTGTAGTATCAATTTTGGTTAAATAATCTGATTGGGGAATCCCGGTGGATTGGAAGTTGCTTCTCAAAGATCCAAAAGATAAAATGGAAACTAAATTTAGAGTGATCCAGGGAATCCTGAAGCCTTCTCCTGCTCAGCAGACATTCCAAAGATCCTGTTAGAGGGAGAAAGCTAATTCCCCAGCATGACTCTGGGCCTTTACATCTCATTACCACCTACAGACCCCACAACCCTGGAAGCCAGCACAAGATTCCTACAACTCCATGGTCTCATGGCCGGCGAGTTCATGACAACACTGGGCTTCACTGGGCAGGGGGGAGTAAGCAGTCACTACCCAGAGAAGCCTGAGTCTATTCTGAAATTGGCCTGTTTCACTGATTGTAAGATCCACTTTTTAAATAATTTTACCTCTTAACATCCCTGAAATTAGAATGTGCCACATTTTATAAGATTTTACAGTCAATGAATTATCATAAATTATATTCCAGAGATATTAATAAAATTGACAAAAGTAGGTGGAAAAGATGAAAGAGGGGGACTAAGGCACATGTTGTAGTGATGATTTTTAACATCAATAGAAAAAATAATTGAGGCATATTTGGGGGATTAAAGGTGAAAGTCATGAAGATGTAAACTGGAGGCCGTAAGAACAGGCTAGGTAGATAACCAACTTCCTTCCACTCAATGCATAGACCTTGGGCAGCTGCCCTGGACCTAGGGCTGTGCCACCTTTCTTTTCCTCTCTCTCACTAGTGACCTCCTAGTCCCCACCCTCATAGGGCCAACATGCTCCGGCCACCATCTCCCAGTCCACAGCCCCACAATGGGTCCCTCAGCAAAATCTGTCCTTCTTCCAATTCTCTAGGTCCTCTCCTCTCATTGCCGTCTCCTCTCTTTCTCAATCCTCATCCACCACACACAGGCGTGCCAGTGTGTGTGCTGGGACACACACACACACATTTTTGCACACTCTCACCTAGACACACATACCAGTGCATTCAGTCACACTCACTCGCAGCCACCTAGGGTGGGTACCCAATTTCAAAGCTAAATCTGGGGGCCACAGGATCAGCACCTGTTTGTGTTGATTAACAAACTTTTAAGCATTAAATATGAGCCATGAAATTTACTAGGAACTTGAAGGATTTCCTGGGCTCTCTGAATGGGTGTTCCGCCTGCTCTGAGGGGAGGGAGGGTAGAGGGAGGAGAGAGCCTCTAGGGAGAGCGGGAGGAGACAGATACTGCCTGACTTTCCCTCGCCCTGGGGGAACCTCTGGCTCAGAAACTGAAACCCAGTTTAGCCCAGGACGTGTGAGGGAAGCATCTGGAAAAAGAGAAATGGACCCATTTTGTCCTGAGAGCTATCTCCCAGAATACCCTGCTGTGGGCTCTGAACCCAAGGGAATGGAGTACTGTTCTGGGATCTTTAGAGGCCGCCTGGGGAATCCATGTAGCATCATTCCCTTCAGGAGACACCCATTATGGCGATGCCACCTTCCCACCCTACGGCCAGTCCACAGGGGTGGAGGGGTGGGCCTTCAGCGGGTGTTTATGTGTCTTTCACAAAAACATATCCAGTGCTGGCTTTCTGTCAAGTACTGTCCAAGCAGCTGGGTATACAACCAACTTCCTTCCACTCAATGCTTAGAGCTTGTTTGGAGAAAGGGACATGCACACAAGAACCCTCAAGAACCACGCCAACACTGACCAGTACTGAGCAGGGGAGTCAAGTAGGATATGCCACATCCTGGGCTATTCTGTTAGGTTTCTGCCCCGAGAGGCCACTGTGGACGGCGGTGGGGGGGGGGCTCCTAGACGCTACGAAGGACGTGGATAGGTTAGGGCAGGAGTATTCTGGTTTGGGGGTTAGTCATTCTGAGTGCTGAAGCAGGTACCAAGTTGTACTGTAGGCAAAGGACACAGGTCTATGATTGGACATGTGAACTAGGGCAGATCAGTGCTTCATGAATCAGGATAAGGCAAAGGAACCGCAACATGCCATGTTATCCGAAACACGGGGGCTACTGTCCAGGAATACTGCTAGCCATCTGATGATAGTAAAAAAGAAAAAAAATGCTATCCCTCTGACAGCTGTGTAAGGACTGTATTGCAGAAGACCAATTGGACAGGGAAACCAGGTCTGGTCCTGTGGCCAGTCCAGGCTGGACAGGATAGGAGCAGGGAGGATGCCATGCAGGAACTCGAGGGGAGAGGAAATGGGGTTCGTCAACAGACTATGTGTGTGGGAGTTGGGGGGGGGCACACGGAAAGAATCACGGAAGACCATTGTTTTCACTCAACTGAACATGAGTGGGTGGTGGTCTCATTTCCTGAAACGGGAATTCCAGGGCAGAAGTAGGGGGTGGTAATCAAGCCTATGTTAGATCATGTTAACTTTGAAGTTCTAATTTGATATTCCAGTAGGTATGGCAGGGCGCTGGGGCATGTGTGGGGTCGAGGGCTCTCAGGACAGTTCGAGTTGGAATGAGCCTTTGGAAGTTGTCAGCTTATAAATAGAACTTAAAACCAGGCCCTGAGGAGGGTCTTCCAGTTTCATGAAGAGGACACGGGACACCCAGGCCAATCTTGGTTTGCTGGGACAGAAGATAAAAAAAAAAAAAAAAAAAAAAAAAAAAAAAAAAAAAAGCCTAGGAAAGAGCAGCACCAAGAAAGGGGGAGAATCCAAGACAGCAACACTATGAAATGCACAGAAAGAAAGCGCTTGCAGAAGCACAGGCTTACTTAGAGGAAACGCCTACATTGGTGCCTACGGTCACCCTCTGGTTCTGCCCAGGGCCACCACCACTTCTAGGAGTGGATGCAGAGCCAGGTGCTGCCAGTCAGACTACTCTCTCCATGTGTTTTTTAAAACCTTGTAATTTCTCCACAGGGAAGGTGAACCTCTTTTGAAATGCACTAGATGCATTGACGATTGTAACCCACCCAGCTATCGCTCACCTTCTTTCTCTCCAAAATACAGACTTGCATTTCCACTTGCTGTGAATGTTCCATGAATGCTGACAAGTTGTGCATCCTCTGCCCCTGGACATGGATTATGATCTAGCATATCACACTCCTTGAAGTCTGTGACAATTCCCCAGAGATGGACCATCTTGTCTTCTGAGATGCATGGCACATGGTTTCTTCAAAAGACAGCAAATAATGGCATATCAGCTCATTCGACTTTCCATCTTTAATGAGCTTAACACTCACAGGGGGCACCACATTTTGGAAAGTGAATCATATTGGCTTCTTCACTACATGACCAATTCTCAGCCAAGGAGAACTAAGTTTCTCCAGATGGACTTCAGGATATCTCTAGGACCCCCCAAACTATTATAGCATCACAAGTTGATGCCAGAAGATTCTAGGAAAAGAGTGCAGAATTATTGGAATTATCAGAATTGGGTTAGAATGTTTTCTTCAGTTGTAGTAGATTTATTGGAGACAACTCATTTCCTCCAGAATCAACTTCGAGAAACTCCAAGGGAAAGAACTGTCACTTCCTTATACTCACATAGCCGATTGAATAGATTTATGTCATGTTTCTCCTAGAATCTGGCCCCACACAGATCCTTTGTTCTCAGTGTTATGAATTCCCCCCGGGGGTGGGGGGGCTTTGGTCCAGGTTCCTTGCTCCAGGTGATCCAGATCTAATTCTGAGAAGCCATGCCAAGCCCAGCCTTGTCCTGAGAAGGTATGGAACCCAAGAGGGTTATATCTTACACAGTGAGGTGGGTCTGGGAAAAGGGGAAGTGCCAAAGATAACATTTCTAACCAAATCCTATTCAAAACTTGCTTGGTCTTCTTTACTGACTTTTATACTCATGGTGGCTGTCATCTGTAAACCCCAGAAATATTTGTGCAGCACTTTCCAGATGTCTGCTTCATTCTAGGCACCAGAGTCAATTGTGAACAAAAGAGGCATAAATCTCTACTGTAATGTAATGTGCTTTCTAATGGGATAGATGATAAGAGATAAGTTTTTTATATATATATATATATATATATATATATATATATATATATATATATACACACACACACACACACACACACACACACATATAACACACCATATATATGGTATGTTATCTGGTAATAAGTGCTGAGGAGAAAATAAAGAAGATTAAAAATAATGATAAAGAGTATTATGAACACTTTTATAGTATGTATCATGTACTGGACACTGATCTAAATATTCTGCATGAATTTGCTCACTAAACCTTCAGGACAACTGTGTGGGGCTGATATTACTATGATCCAGATGAAGCACAAAGCTGAGTACTTTGCCCAAAGTCACACAACCCCCAAGTAGTGGGGCCCCAAGCTATAGACAGGAAGCAGAAAGGAGTACCCTATAGGAAAGGCAGCCAAGGAAATCCACTGGATATATTGCATGAGTGCACATACTATGGACTCATGCAAGCTGCCAAGTGATTTTGGTTACTGCTCCAAACTTTAAAGTTAGCTAGAATCCTGGTGCTGAAGGATCCATTCACTCCCAGGAGCCAAAGGTTGCCTGTCCAGCATGCTTCTTTCTGCCTACGCACCCAGGGAGATAGATGACGTGAAGAATCATTTCCAGAACAAATGGTTTGGAATGAGAATTTCTACAGCTTGAACATAAATTGAGATTTGCAAACTGTTAAAAAAATTTTAGATGCTACTTTCTTTAGATTAAAAGAATGAAAAGTTTGAAAATATTTTTAAGGGAAAATATACACTGAGGGGAAAACAAACAAGTACATAGAAGTCATGGCATTACACAGGTTCAATAGGACAATGGGAAAAAAAAAATCTACAGAGAGACTTTCATCAACTCCCTCTCTGAAAGCAAGGAGTCTAGCTAAAAATGATGTCTGATTGAGAGATAATTATGGAGGAAAATGCCAGTTCCACATTTCCTATCTGTGTACTTTACTGAGAACTGTTGAAGTCCCACAGAGACGGAATATGAAAAGAATAGCATGTCAGGAAAAGGGAAGGGAAGAAAAGGAGTCTTGGAGCAGAGCCAGGCAATGTGGAAGTAATTGAGATTTACCAGCATCATTTCCATAATCGCTTTTGGATGCACAATAGCTGAAGAGTGTGCCATGGATTCCCATTTATTAGCCTTCTGGGGTTACAATGTTGCCATCGAAGGTGATGAACCTATTGCTTTTGCAACAGTTCAGAGTCTCTCAAGGAGCCGTGTTGGAAACAAACTACACCCATGATGCAAAAGCTCTACTCTTTAGATCTAGCCTGTCATACCTTCCTGATCAGCTGTTTATTTCCTCTACTACCATGGCAAGAAATATATTATCTAAAACCATTTATGAATTATGAGGGCCATTATTTTCCGCCTGAGAAAGTCCATATCAAACAGTGCAAGAATCAACGAGTCATTGAAAGTTTTAAAATCTCAATACAAGCAGTGACGTCATCTGCAATGTTACAACTAATCACCTTTGGCCTGTTTCCCCTTTCCCTAGAACACTGAACTAGCATGTTAGAAAGATGGCAGGTGCCTCTCACCATATGCATCCTTTCACCTGCTCACACAGAGAATGAAGATTCACTCCCGTGTAGACTTTACACTCTTCTGATGCCTGGCCAGGTTGAGAGTCCTTAGAGATGCTTGTAGTTCATTCCACAAAGAATTAACCATCTGCTAAAGGGAAGATCGGTGTTCCCCATAAGCGTGGAGGAGACCATTATGCAAGAATACCCCATCAGTACACTGTGGACTAATAATAACTTCTCCCTGCTAGAGAACAGAAGTGCCTAAAAGACTGCTTGCAATGGTAATTGATGATTCTCATGGAGCACATAAATTAAACCATCTGAAAAACTGTCCTTAAGCAGAGGATATACTACTGGGCCCAGGGCTCACCCATAACCAACCATTGGAAATCATTGCAATAAAAAATAGACCAGCCCCAACGTTTTCCTCTGTGTGATGTTCCAAGCAGCTCAAGCCAATCCTTATAGCTGAACTCAAAGGATTAGGTCAGGTGCTCCTACAGGAAGTGGGATGGCCAGCACATGGCTGAGACCAAATCAGTTCAATATCGTACAGTAATTAAAAGCTTGGACTCCGGAGCCAAACCTCCTGGATCTGAACCCCAACTACTGGCTATGTGAATTAGGCTCTCGGTTCCATCATCTGTGAGATGAGGATAATGGTTGTGCTTCCCACATCGTGCATTGTTGAGAAAAAAAGTTGGTTAACATTTATAAAGTACTTAAGATTAGAATGGTGCCTACCATGCGGGGAGTAAGCACTGAGTGTGGGCTATGACCGTCACTGTTGCCTCCATGAACAAGCACAGCCAACAGCTTCAGTGGACTTGCTGATAGCACAGACAGTGGGACCAGCTAACAGGTTCTCAAGGGAAAAGACCAGTGACAATGAAGGATGCAGTGGGCTGGAAGAAAGACCCAATCCAGAGCTGACCGTGAAGCACAGAGAGCAATAGGCTGTGGGGCTTCCAGCTAAAAGCAAATAGCAGGAGAACCATATGTCCAGAGCCAGTGAAAGGGCTCTCACAGGAAAAGAGGCCTGGGAAGCACCCAACAAGGTGGAACAGTTTTAATTCTTCTCAGAATCAGGTCTTCCTCTTTGGGTTCCTTTTGCATACTTCCTCTTTGGGTTCCTTTTGCAAATATAATAAAGTATGCAAATATAATAAAGCCTCTGAGCTTTATCATAGCAGCTGAGAACCCAGAGTCTCCACCGAAAATCAGTCTACAAATAAGAGACACATATGCACAAATCAAAGTTGTTGGTCCCTGTTTTAAGCCAACAATTTTTTTTTTTCCACTGTGACCAAAAGACCTGACAAGAACAATTTTAGAGGAGACTAGATGCTCCCAGCTTCAGACGTTTCAGTCCACAGACAGCCAACGTCATTGGTCTGAGCCCAAGATGAGGCAGAATACCATGGTGAAAGGGTGTTGGGGGAGAGTGTGGTAGATGAAATCAGCTCAGGACATGGACACGAGGAACCAGAGAGCGTGCTCCACTCACCAGGAACAAAATAAAAACCCCAAAGGCACTGGCCCAGCAACCTATCTCCGCCGGGCTACACCCTACTCACCTACAGTTACCACCCCGTTAATGCCTTCAAGAGTTAATATGGGTTAGGTTAAGGTTCCCCGACCCCAATCCTTTCACCTCTAAACTTCCTCGCATTGTCTCACACATAAGCTTTTGGGGGGACACCTAATATCTAAACCATAACAGTCCCACATACTGGAGCAGTCACTTCAACAGTTGCTATACCCAGGCACCCCACAGAGACAGCCTTTTTACTCCCTGGTCCTCCCTGCAGTTCTAGAAGACGAGCAAATGAAATAGAAAGGAAAAAGAAAAAAACAACCCCCCCCCAAAAAAAAAAAAAAGATATCTTGGGGCAAAAGACCCGGTGCAATTTGATATACTTATCTCCTGTAAGTATAGTTTTAATTAGCTGAATCATTTCTTAAGCAACAGTAAAAGACAGACTGTAACACTGTAACAGATCTTATACTCCGATAGGCTTTGTCCAATCTGGCAGCATAGATTCTTAAATCTGAAATCATCCACAGCAACCGCTTTCAGAACGGGGCCAATTTTCAGACCTAAATTACTTCTGGCTCCACAGTAGCATCTGCCCATGAAATAAGCTTCTAGCAAAAGCTTAAACTCTCCGGCAGCAATTATCTGGAACAGCCTCAAAACTGCATTCTTGCCATTTGAGACTCTGCTCCACAGTTGCCAGCCATCTTGCCTGTTAGCATGCTTGTGGGAAGGACAGGCTGGCAGCTCCACTGTGGCTTTCCTAATTGAGCTGTTGTCCTCTAATACTTCAGGGCCATCAGACTCAGCCCCCAGTGAAAAACGAGACCAACTGCATGTAAAGTGTATTCAAAAGCTGCCACCCTACGAAAGAAAATCCATCTCCACCCTCTAGGATGCAGGTCTTGATTCACAATTCTTAGTTGCAAACTCCCAGAAGGAGAATGAATGATCTTTTCCACAAAGTACTTAAATGGAGAAGTGAAAACGATTTTTGACTCGGGGAGTGGGTTTTGGCAGATGGAAATCAAATCCATTTTGAATCATCCGTGATGAACAGAAGTGATTTGCTCCATCCACAAATGACCCCAAACAACTCCAGAACCAACCAGTTTGCCTCTGGGAACTTTTGTTCCCAACAAACATGTCCCTTAGGGTAATTTGTTCATCATTTCTGCAGTGAGTTTACTTATGAATGCCTATCACCATATTTTAATATGATGTCAGTAGTTAGCATAATATTTTTTTCCTATAGAGAATAGAATTGGTCTTTTAGCACCAAAGGTTTATGACACTACCACACTGCAGTGATCCTATGCTCGATGTCCTCATTCTTAACCCCAAGAGTTCTTGATGTTGGTTATCCTTCAATTATATGTAACACAGGCTTTGTCAAGACAGAGACAGTTTGTGTTAGCTTGATTAAAGTAAGCCCACAGGCAAAAGAATAGATTCCTAACCCCCTAACTTTTATTTAAATGAAAATACATGAACAGAAAAAAAAATGCAGAAAACAGATCTGCCAAGTCCCTGAACAATGTTTCAGTTTTCTCATACCTCAAAATTATTTTCTCATGCCAGGGCTGTTATTTTCTCCAATGTGATTCTTATGGGAGGGCAGCATCAGTGTAACCTTTCCTATACGCCTTCCTCAGATGGTTTAAAGAACAGCCTTCTATCAGGGATGCTTACCAAACACCTTGAGCCGGATTCACCGGGAGGTCAGTGGTTTTGCATTAGCTCAGCCCATGAGTTCACCATTCTAAATCTATCAGAGGAGGAAAGAGTTGCCCAACGTTGTTCTTATTCTGCTAAAGTTGGTGAGTAATAATGTAAGCAATTATGTAAAACACTCAAAGAGCTATCCAAGACAGCTGCTAGGTATGTGGTAAGAATGCCCAGCCTCAACAAGAGAGCAGAGCTTTTCACATGTACCAGAATTAGTATGGTCTTTCCATCCTTCTCCTGAACACCTAAACTGGCAGGAGAGATCCATCCACTTTGGATTCCCCACAGAGGAAGGTTAAGAAGATGAGCAATACCAACATCATTAAGGCCTTGGGACCAGTCTGGTTTGGTTTCCAGTATCCCATTGCAATGATATTTGAGAGTATTTTCATTGTCTTTTGGGGGAGCATTATTCAAAAGGTTCATTTGTTAAGATTGTCTCTTGAAGAGTTTCATAACTTGACATTTGGTAGCCATAGTTTTCTTCCTCTGTGAGCTTCCCACCATAGTAAATCTTAAATATAGAAACTCCCTCCTCTTTCCTTCCAAATTCTCTTTTCTTTTAAGTCATCCAAGTGCATGGTTAGGCTCCATTCCTTTTCTCAGCAGAGTATACAGTCGTCTCTGCCAGATTTCCTGCAGCTGCTGTCCATGAGTCCATCTGCTGTAGTTTCCCCTCTTGAAAGGTATCCCAGAAAGCCTTGCCTTGCCTTGTTCCCAGAGAAATCCCAGAATGCCTGAAACAACAGCTAACAGCTGGTCCGGAGATCTCCGTCCAAACCTTTAAAGCCACCGATGGCAAACTGTAAGAACACCATTGAGTAAAAGCAGAAGGACTACCTGAGTTTATCTGGACCAAAGAAAGTGTGGGGAGCAGGGCAAATGGTCGTGGCTGAGAATGAAGAAGGCCACTGCTTCTATCCTGCACCCTTGCCCATCCCTGGTACTGGGCATCCATGGTAGCATAATCGTTTCCATCTTAGTAACAATCCGCTCTATCATAAACACAAAATTATGACTTCATGAGAGGATGGGCCAAATGAGAAGCAGAACTATGAAAGGAAGAATGCTTGTTACAGCAAAACGATTTTCAACAATCAAACGAGGGATTGGAGAAACCAATTCTGGCCAAGAGCTCTTTTTTTAATATATGTATTTTCAGCAGTGGAACTGTGTCCCAACCAGCCCTGCTCACCGGTCTGTGGCAGTTGAGAATGAACTCACCTCTCAGAAACAATCTGAGGGACAACACAGGAAGTGCACTATCCCTGGTCCTATTGCCCACCCTCCAGTAGCTTCCACAAGCTGTAGGAATGAAAGTCCTGTGATTTACACCTTATCCCAGCAAATAAGGAAAAAAATATATACAGTAAAACAGTATACATAATATAAATATTTTCTTCAAAAATATAGAATCAAGGCCATACATCAACCAGAGAACACAATGCAATTTCAACAAACATTTTCTTAGTTAATGCTTTATTGCCACCGGGGCTCCTGATCTTATCTGCATAAACAGAATGATGGGAACACAAAGATTGTGTTTCATGTTATGGAATAAAATACGACTATCATGAGACATCAGTAAGAATAAATTTCGTATCAAATGTCACTTGTGTCTTTGACACACAAGATCATCAATTGAAAAGATCTTAACTGTTTCCAAGTAGACACAAGGGTTCTGGAAAATTCCTTTTGTTTTCTTTCCCCACCCCCCATCTCCTGAAATGGAGCTGCCCCATTTGCACAGCACACCTCTGCAAAAATTATGATTGAAATCATTTATGTGAAAAGAATCCTACCCTAGGGAGCCTGGGAATCGCACTCTGGATGAGGACTTTGTGGGAAGTAGCCAGGTGGTCTCGTGGGAGGTGCTGCAAAAGTGAGCCGTGGTTGCACAGGAAACACTTCCTAAAACTCCAGAGAAAAAGTGTGCACTCAGCAACCAGGGGACGGTAAGTGAGAGGGAGAGAGGAAATAACTCACAGATAGGAATTGTGTCCGAAAATACAATATACTCCATCCTGATCAACCCAATAGCTGGCAGGAAAAGTATTTTGACTTTTATATCCTTTTCTACAGACAAAGGCCTTCTGTATATCACTATCTATTTGAATAGGTGTGCTTCAGGACAGCTGCTGAGAAATGACCCTGTTCTGAAAGCAGGAAGAGAACTGATGCTAATAGAGGATCAACACAGAGCCGCCTGAAGGAACTCACAAACCCAAAGCCAAAACTAGGATCCATCTGAAAGATCAAGTGTTTGTTTTTTTTTTTTTAATTTTAAATTTAGTTTTTAACTGATACATAAAAATGGTACATATTTGTGCAGTGCTATGTGATATTTTGATACTTGTATACACTATGTCATGTTTAAATCTGGGTAAGTGTATTTATCTTTTCAAACATTTATGACTTATTTATGATGAAAACATTCAAATGCCTTTCTTCTAGCTTTTGGAAATAGAAGTGTATGATTATAGTCTATAGTCGTCCTGCTGTGTAATATCAACAATGGAACTTCTTACTCATGTTAAGTTAGTGCATTCACCTTTTGCTATCCTTCCCTTTCACCTTATGTCCCCAGCTCTAGTAACCACCATTCATTCCACTCTCAATTTCTGTAAGATCAACGTTTTCTATTCCTTACATGAATGAGATCATGCAGCACTTGTCTTTCTAGTGCCTGGTTTATTTCACTCAATATATGATATTTTGTTCCATTTGTGGGGTGAAGGGCAGGATTTCATTCTTTTCATTGCCGAATAATATTCCAGGGTGCATATGTATCACATTCTCTGTGCATTCATCAGTTGATAGATACATAAAACAAAAAAAACCTTAACTCACATCATCTCAAAGACTCTGCATACTACTAAATCTCCAAAAAATACTGCCTTTGTTCAACTCACCTCTGCCATTTACTAGTTTAGTTATTTGGGGCAAGCGACTTAATCTCTCTATGCCTCAGTTTCCTTCCCTGTAAAATGAGAATATTGAGTTTACCTTGTGAGTTGTTGGGAAGAGAAAAAGTCAAGTGTGAAGCCCTGGAACAGGGACTAGAACAACATGACCTCTGCATACACGTTGCTGCTCTTGTGTGAATGTCAGACCCACAACGCCGTTTGGGACACTACAGAACTTTTTTTCACTATAGGGTTGTTTGTGTTATAGTTGTCCTTGTTACAAGAAAACTGCTCTAACTCCACCAGCAATGAGTGTCTGCTACGCACACAGCGATCTTTTCTGCTTTGAGAACATACATCCACTCCGAATAATAGTCTACTATCCATTATATCTGTCACCTCTATTATTTGTTGTTTAAGATATTCATTTACTTTTAGGAATCCTTCTTCCAATCATCCACAAAGTTTCCAAAGTCTGTTCCTTTTTGCACCTTTCTTGATTTACCAAAAGCTGGTCCAACAAGGGATTGGGAAATAAAGAACTCAGTTAGGAAATCTCTTCATTCCTCTCCCCATTAAAGAAGTCAGTGCACAAGGGTGGAATCTTTTAAGAAAGCAGCCCATGATTGTCAGGGGGAAAAGTGGAATTTGGACTGACACTGGACAGGAACACCTTTGCAAATCTAGTACTTGCCTTCCTTTATGTGGTCGTCTGTGTTTTGTCTCTGTAACAAAAATACCTGACAAGAACAGCTTGACAATTTTGGTTCACAGTTTCAGAGTTTCTGTTAGTGGATCAGCCGACTCCATTGCTCTGGGCCCAAGGTGAGGCACAATGTCATGACTGAAGGACCTGGAAGACGAAAGCTGCTCCGCTCATGACAGCCAGGAAACAGAGAAGGTAACGGGAAGGGTCCTCCTCCATTCCCCCCTCCCCACCTGCCTGGAGTTACCACCCAGTCAGTCCATTCAAACTAGGACGGACTGATTAGATTACAGCCCCCGCAATCCAATCATCTCATCTCTGAACATTTCTGCATTAACACAGGAGCTTTGGGGAGATGGCATCCAAATCATAACACTTTGTTAGTATATTTTTCAACAAGATCTACTTTTCGTTTCAGAGGAGAAATTGACGAAGTCACTTTGTTCACATTTCTCCATAGTTCCTTAATAGACTTGTAAAGATTATTTATTATTAATGTGTGGGCTTAATATTTACTTTGGAATATTTATAGAATCTTATGCCATTATAAAAAGCAATACAGAGATCCCTGTGCCCTTATTCAGATTCTCCCAAAGTAGCAACTTGCAAAACTATAGTAGAGCATCACAGCTGGAATATTGACATAGATATAGAATATTTTCATTGCCACAAAAATACCATATGTTGACACTGTATAGCCTACCACCTCCTAATCCCCACCGACCACTTATCTGTTCCCTATTTCTATGTTTTTTGTCACTTCAAGTTATCAAATTATATATAAATTTTTGTAATTGACCTTTTTTTCACTCAGCATGATTCCCTAGAGATTCCTCCAGATTGTTGCATGTATCAATAATCAGTTCCTTTTCATTACTGAGTAATAGTCCATGTACCCCAGTTTTTACTACGTAATAGTCCATGTACCCTGGTTTTTCTATCCTTTTGCTCCTCAAAAAGACATCAGAAAGTTTTCAAGTTGTGACTATTACAAATAAGGCTACAATGAACATGCTTGTGCAGTTCCTGTGTGAGTATAAATCATTATACTCACATCTACATGTGCATGTACATTATACTCACATGTACATGGCCAAATGTACATTCCTTGTATACAAGGATACAATGCAAAGTGATAGATTGCATAGCAGTTCAATAGTTTAAGATTCCCCCAACTTTACAATTTCACATGTTGTTCAATAAGGTACAAGTGATCCAGATTCTCTGAATCTTTGTCAGGATTTGGCCTTATGGCTTTTTTGCTAATCTGAGGGGTGTGTGATAGTGTCTAATTGTGGTTTTAACTCTCTCTTCCCTAATAGTTAATGATGTTGAACATCTGTTCAGGTACTCATTTGACACATGCACTTGGCACTCCATGTTTGTGGGTTCTGTATCTGTGGATTCAGCTAACTATGGATTGACAATAATTAAAAATGTGTCTGTACTGAACATGTACAGCAATTTTTCTCACCATTTTTCTATAAATAATACAGTATAATGACTATCTACATTGTATTATTGTAAGCAATCTAGAAGTGAGTTAAAGTACATGAGAGAGTGTGCATAGGTTGTGTGTACTACACCACTTTCTGTAGGGACTTGGACACCCACAGATTTCAGTGGTCAGAAGGGTTCTGGAACCAATCCCTACTAGATATCAAAAGGTGACTTTATCTTCTTTTGCAATATAGCTTTTCCTATCTTTTGTCTACATTTTAATTGGATTATTTGTCTTTTTACTGTTCAGTTTTGAGGGGTTGTTATGAATTCAAGAAATTAGTCCCTTATTATATATGTGAATTGCAAATATCACCTTTAAGTTTGTAACTTATCTTTTCATCCTCTTAGCAAGGTTTTTCACAAAACCAGTATATTTAAGTTTGATAAAGTCCATTTTATCCATTTTTTTCTTTATGGACCTTTATGCTTTGGGTGTCAGATTTAAGAAGTATGCCTTACTATAGATCACAAAGATATTTTTCTATTTTTTTCCAAGAGTTTGCAAGTTTTACAGCTTACCTATAAGTCATTACACATTTAATTTTTGTACAAGTGTGGGATTTATGTCAGAATACATTTCTTCCATGTAGATGTCCAATATTTGTTGGACCAAATATTGCTGAATCAGAAATATTTGTTTAAAAGGCTGCCTTTCTTTTATTAAATTATTTTTCTTACTTTGTGAGAGATCAATTAGACCTATTTGTGTAGGTCTATTTGAGGGTTATCTTCTCTTGCATTGATCCAGTCAGTCACCAACATCACAGTCTTGATGCTTGTTGCTATAGAGTACTTGAAAATCAAGTAGACTGATTTCTTCCGCCTTATTCATTTCAAAATGGTTTCAATTATTCTAGTTTCTTTGCCTTAACATATAGATTTTTGAATAATCATTTTTATATCTAGAAAATCTTTCTGTGATTTTTATAGGAATTTCATTAATCCTGCATATAATTCTAGGGAGAAGTGATGTCCTTGTATTGAGTCTCCTAATCTATGATTCCTTATATTGAGTCTTATAATGTATGAACTTGGTATATCTCTCCATTTCTTCAGAACTTGATTATAGTACATGATAGAACTTCTAGAACAGCATTAAAAGTGGCAAGAGCTAACATCCTTGTCTTATTTCTTATAAATAACATTCCATCTTAATTCCTATTTTTTCTGAGATTTTATTTAGAATGGTTATTGAATTCTGTAAAATGTCTTTATGATCAAATGATATGGCATTATATTTCTTCTATTAATAAGGTAGATTACACTGATTCACTTTCAAATATTGAACCAGCCTTGTATTCCTGACATAAAACTTCTTTAGTGACAATGTCCAATTCCTCTAATAGATTAACAAAAGTCTATTTGGTATATTGTATTTGTTATAGCAAATAGAATGCTACATTCTATACATATAGCAAATGCTACATTCTATTTGTTACAAAAAATGTTATAACAAAATTCTTTTGTTAAAGAACTTTACACCTAGATTCAAGAAAGACAAAGGTCTGTATTTTTCTCTTTCTCTCTCTCTCTCTCTCTCTCTCTCTCTCTCTCTCTCTCTCTCTCTTTCTTTTTTTGTTTGTTTTTGTTTTTTGGTGTTGTGGTTGATTTTTTTTACTACAGTTTCTCTAGTTTTGTATCAAAGTAATCCTAGACTTATGAAATTAATTCAGGATTGTTCCTTCCTCTTTTCTCAACAAGATTCTAGAGAAATTATGTTAATTCTTTCTTTATGTGTTTGGTCAAATTAACCAGTGAAATCACTGGGCCTGAGATTTTTTTTTTCAGTTTAATTATCGATACAATTTGCTTAATATCTGTAGGGGTATTCAAATTATTTCATACTGGGTGAGTTTTGGGTAGTTCTTTTTTTTTTTTTTTTTTTTTTTTTGAACAATTGGTCCATTTTACTTAAGTTGTAAAACCAATGTGTGTAGAGCTGTTCATAGTATTCCCTTATTTTTCCTTTTTTTTAACTTTAAAAAAAATTTTTTTAGTTATAGATGGACACAATACCTTTATTTTGTTTGTTTATTTTTATGTGGTGTGGAGGATCAAACCTGGTGCTTCACGTGTGTGAAGCAAACACTCTGTCACTGAGTCACAACAACAGCCCCTTCCCTTTTTTTTCATTTGATGTCTGCAGAGTCTGAGCTGATGTCCCTTTCTGTTTCTGACATTGGTCATTTGCTTCTTCTTTTTCCTGAATCCATCATGACTTGCCAGCTGCATTGATCTTTTCAAAGTGCCCATTCTTGTTTACTTGATTTCTTGTCATTTTATTGTTTTCAATTTTATCGGTTTCTGATTTTGCCTTTTGTATTTCCTTTCTTTTGCTCTCTTTGGATTTCTTTTATTCTTCTTTTTCTTGGTTCTTAGGACAGAGCTTAGAATACTGATTTAACATTTGCTTCTTTTCCAATGTCTTCATTGGTGCTATTAAGTTTCCTTCTGTCACTGCCTAGCTGTGCCTTACAAATTTTGATATACTGCATTTTCACTTTCACTGAGATCCATATTGGGTATTTTTAATATTTTTTTAATTTCCCCTCAGACTTCCACTTTGCCTTGTGGATTATTTAGATTTTTTTAAAAATTTTTCAAGTATTTGATTTTCCTTTCCTACTTCCCCTATTAATTTGAGTTTTATCCCATCCTGATGAGAGACACGAAATTATTTCACTTCTTGTTCTTGTTGGGGTTTGTTTCACAGGCCAGGATATGATTGATTTTGCTGTAGTTCTGTGGGCACTTAAAAATAATGTGTATTCTGCTGTTCTTAGAAGGTTCCATGGATGTCAATTATATCCTGTGGATTGATGGTGCTATGGAATTGGTGGAATATAATTTCTTTGTTGATTTTTTTTTTCTATTTGACCTATTAAATGTGCAGGGATGGGTATTGAACTCCAAACTTTCCAAATATAACTGGATTTATCTGCTTTTCCTTTCAGCTCTATCTCTTTGACTCATGTATTCTGCAACTCTGTCCTTTATATACTTATCTATAAAATGATATATTGACCCTTTTACCTTCATCTCCTGTTCTTCTCTGTATTTCTTTGCTCTGAAGCAATTCATATGATGTTAAAATAGTCACTTCTGTTTTCTTTTAGTAAATATGTGCATGACATGTAATTTCTCATTCTTTGAATTTCAATCTGCCGGTACAGTTTATCTGAAGTTCTAGAGAGCATAAAGGTGGCTATATTTTTTTTATTTCACTCTACCAACTTTTATCTTTACTGATCTATTTAGACTATTTATATTTATTATGATTGCTGACATGTTAGGGCTTTGACCTGCCATTGTATTGTTTTATTTGGGGCTTTCTTCTTCTTCTTTTAAATTTTTTTCTTCCCTGACTTTTAGTGTTACTTGAGGATTTTTTATAATTTCATTTTTTAAAATTTATATTATTTTTTGTTGTTTTTCCTTGTATAACTTTCAAAGCAATTGCTCTCCTGTGTGTGTGTGGTGTGTGTGTCTAAAATTTAACAATTTTATTAGAGCTATCATCTTATCTGTTGCAGTATAGAAATATTATATTTTGTGTCCCTTTTATAATAAAATTGTCACAAACATTTCCAGTACAACCTTCAACATAATTTAACAGCTCAAAAGGATAAAGAAAGGCTATTCTATATTTTATTTTCTGTGTTTTCTTTTTTCTGATGCTTTGATGTTCCTGTTCTTATCATTTCCATTCTGTTTGTGAATTTATTTTAGCCACACCTTAGGGTAGTTATGCAGGTAACAAATTCTTTAGTTTTTCTTCTTTGGAGAATGTCTTGAATGTCCCCTCATTCCTGAAGAAATTATTCATCTTGGTTAGCAGATCTTTCATTTAAGCACTTGACAAATACTGTGCTACTTTCCTGTTCCTTCCGTGGTTTCTTATAAGAAACTCCTTGTCATTTTAATTGTTTTTCCTCTTTAATTGTTTTTTAGTTTTTTCCTGGCTTCTTTGAAAAAAAAATATATATATATATGAAAACTATATATATATATAGTTACAAAATGCCTCAGGTTCTCTCTTCTTGAGGCTGTGGGTTAATTTCTCCTGTTCTCCTGTCAAATCTGGGATATTTCAGTGAATGTCTCTTCGAGTACGTTTTCAGTCACCCACTCTTTCTTAATCCTTTTGGCATTTCTAGTGATGTGACCTCAGATTCTGAGAACTGCATGGGTCCAGATATTCTTTATAATTTTATTACTATATTTTTCTTATTGTTCAGATTAATTTCATTACTGTCTATTTTCTATTGTTCGTATTACTCAAATCTCTTCCAGTTCACTGATTTTCCTCTGGCCTATCCACTGAACCTTCAATTTCAGTTAAGGTATTTTTAAAGTTTTCAAATTTCCATTTAGTTCATTGTATTTTTTTCTGAGACTCTTTTGTTTGTTTCAAGTGTCTTCAGACTGTGTATTGAATATTTTAACATGCCTGCTTTAAAATATTTTCAGATAATATTTCTTGGTATTGGCATCGACTGTCTTTTGTCCTGTTTGAGATTTTTCTGGTTCCCAGAATGCAAGTGATTTTTGTTTCCAAGTGATGATTCATGTCTCAGTAGACATTTGATTAGGAAACTAGAGCTTATTTCAATCTTTCAATTTAGCTAGGTTTTTCACTTACTTGTTTTGCAGCACTCCAGCAGAGGAACAGGAGAGGATACAACTTCATTACTGCAGGGTGGAAGGAGAAGTGCACCACATTCCTCACTCCACCTCTCTTGGCACCTGAAGGCAGAGTTCCAGGGAAGGGATTTGTTCCTTGTTACTGCTAGGCAGATTTGGGAGTTCTGGCTCCCCACATGGCTTTGACAAGCACTATAGGCGGGTTGCAGGTGGCTTTGTTACCTCTGAGCCTCCACTAGGCTGCTTCTGACTCCTCTTCAGTTGGAGAGGAAGGGGACCCCCATTACCACTAAGTGGGAATAGATATCCAGGCTCCTTGCATGGGTTCAACTGCCACAGATTCAGGGGGTCATTGTCAACCGGCAGAAATCCTTTCTTGGCTTTCTCTGACACTACCTTAACAGCAATGTAGGGATGCCAAATTACAGCCTAAGAAAGACAGGAGCCATCATCTGGTATGTGTACAGATGGTGCTAGAGATTGAACTGTGGTATTTAGCTAGAATAAAGCAGTATTTCAGTCTTGCAGCTACTTTCCTGATACTTTGGTTGGAGAGAGTACTTTCACGTGGGGCTTTTGGGTCTGAGCCCATTGATGGTCCCAGTTTTCTGGTTGTGGTTATTGTTGTTGTTCTTGGTTCTTTTTGTTTGGTTTGGTTTGGTGTTTGATTTTTTTCCCTCCAAGTCTAGCATATATAAGATGAAAGAAAGAAAAGAAAAGATCCAGAAATTCTTGATTTGCACATGTTTAATCTGATGATTTATAATGTAGTTTAAATTACCAAATGAAGTGAAATTCTGTGGCCACGACCAGATAGTTTCGAACTCAAGGTCAATGGTAAAACTTCTTCCTTTTTTTGTATTATGATAATGCAGTTTTATATTTTATAAGGACTATTACAGACTATTCTTTGAATGAATGTTTTCTTCAGGTTCGCATTGCTGTCACGAAAAACCCTGATAAGAAAAACTTAAAGAAGGGAAAGATTATTTGGGGCTTATGGTCCCAGAGGTCTCAGTCCATAGATGGCTCATTCCATTGCTCTGGGCCAAAGTGAGACACACATAATGGGGGAAGGGCCCCACAGAGAAAAACTGCTCAGCTCCTGGTCAAGGAGCGGGGAGGGCACCGGGCATATGCCCAGTGACCCCAGGCCCCACCTCTCTATGTCACGACCCAGCCCATTGAAACTAGGATGAACTATTAGGTTATAGCTTTCATAATCCAATCATATTACCTCCAAACATTTCTGCATTAATACAGGAGGCTTGGGGGGACACTTTATATCTAAATCATAACAGTGAAGAATATTAAAGTAGGTGCTATAGATGTAACTCGGTGGTGGAACACTTGCCTACCATGTAAGAAGCCCTGGGTTCAATCCTAGCACCAGGAAGAAAAAGGAGGAGGAGGAGGAGGAGAAGGAGGAAGAGGAGGAGGAGGAGAAGGAAGAGGAGGAGGAGGAAGAGAAGGAGAAGGAGGAAGAGGAGGAGGAGGAGAAATGTAAGGTTATACATATTTCAATAAATAAAATTAGGAAGTATAAATAATTTTAAATAGTACATAATAGAAAAGTGTGTACATAAAAGTTTATATATATATATATATATATATATATATATAAAATATGTATTTGCATATATATGTATAAAGAAGGTGCAACTGTGACTTCCTAAGGGCACCACTGGAAATATTCACCATACTTACTGAATCCTTATTTTCCAAGGCACTCCACTGGACTCTATGGAAGGTAAACAGAGAAAACAAAAGTTCTTCCCTCCAGAAACTTATAATCAAGTGGTCCAGTTAGATAAATAAGACCAGGCAACATGGGATTTCAGCTGAGGAGAATGGACAGGCAGGATCCAGAAGAAAAACGTCCAAGCTGAGCTTTGGGAAGGAGAAAACACTGAGAATCAATGGGTCTTATGTTTGGAGAGGGCATCTCCAGCCGGAGGAACCGACTGAGTACAGGCAGAAACAAACTAAGATAATTCACGCAACAAGGAGGCTCTGAGTGTAACTGAGATGAAAGCAGGATGTGCTTAAAAATGAGGAGAAATTGTGTCCTGCGAGTTAGGGTGAGGAACATCTCACACACATCCTCAGGAGCTCAGATGCCACAGAAAAGCCACCGAAGGGAAAGTGACTGGC
Source organism: Urocitellus parryii (assembly GCF_045843805.1). Taxonomy (NCBI): domain Eukaryota; kingdom Metazoa; phylum Chordata; class Mammalia; order Rodentia; family Sciuridae; genus Urocitellus; species Urocitellus parryii. Next base: position 80,216,841 of record NC_135537.1, read on the forward strand.
ACTCATGTCTTAGAATTAAATATGAATGGTGTCGATGTAACACAACAAAGAAGGAGGAAATCCTGTTGTCTTAAGCCAATCTTATGGGATATGTCAACTTGAACTCTCTCAGACACCTTTGCCCCAGTTATTAAATGAGTATTAACTCAGTTTCTAAAGAGTTCAATAAATTTTATAATAATGAGTGGGGTTTATTTGTTTGTTTGCTTGCTTGCTTTTTGTGCTACTGGGATTGCATGAAGTCGGCTGAGCAGACTCGCTACCACTGACCTACATCCCTAGCCCTTTTTATTTTATGTTGAGACAGGGTCTCACTTGAATTGCCTAGGCTGGCCTCAAACTTGTGATCCTCCTGCCTCAGCTTCCTGAGTAGCTGGGATTACAGGCATGCACTACCATGTCTGGCTTATAATAATGTTTTATAAAGAGTAAACATGTATCATTGAACACAATTATCCTTAGGTTAAAGAGGAGGACACTAATAGCAGAGAGACTTACCAGGAAGCAATTAAAGACATCAAACAAAATGCACTAAGGGTCTCCATTAGTGCTTTTGCTGCGGAATTAGACTGACATTTCTGGGAGAGATGCCAAAAACCACGGCAGCTCTGTGGCTGGAAGGGGAGAGGGCATCACACTGCATTGAGCATTCTATTGGGCCTCCTTCTCTTGGCCACCCGACTTCTTTGCTGTGCTCTTTTTTCATCCTCCTCTGACCCCTATTTGATCTTGCTCTTCCCCATTCCTCTTTTATCAACCTAACACCTTTTCTTCTTGGTTAGTGGCTCTTGTCTTCTTTCTCTCCTTTCTGTCCATCACCCTTTCTGCCCACCCCCTCAAGACTACCCCACCATGTAGTCCCCTTCACATCACTTCCCACCGACCTCTCCTCCAGACTCTGGAGACGTTATGCTCTTTGCTGGATGATACTGTAATCATGTCAGATTTAGCACGTTTGCAATAACTGTTCATCTTCCCTTCTTTTCTTGAAATAATTTGTCACCCTTCCTTACGTCTTTTGAAGAGGAGAAAGGGATTCCAGAAAAATAGAATTGAAAAGGACTTTGAGGTAAGAGGGAATTCAATGGGCAGACACGGGGAGCATCATAATAATAATAATGACACTCAGGTGTGTCACTATGATGCTTGTTCAAGGTGCTCTGTATGCTTGACTATCTCAGCAAGTTCCATCAGTCATTCAGTCCGTAAATGTTTAATGTCGATGATGTATCAAACCCTGTTCTAAATGCTAGCCATGGAAGGGTGAAGGAAACCTCTGCGGGGTCCTGTCCTTGTGGAGCAACATCTAATGAGGAGAGACAGATATCATTCAGGTGAACACACTAACAATTAGATGATGGTGGTTGTGTGAAATAGTTGTTCTAACGGAAGACAACAGATTGTGATGAAAGGGAAATGAGGGTGGGCAAAGGAGGACTACTTTAAGTTGGATATCAGGCGACATCTCTGAAACAGTCACATGAAGGATTGATCAGTAGGAACCAGGCAGATGGAGAATGGAGAAATCGGCACTTTCACAGGCTCTATGAGGGGAGAGGTTCTGGTCTAGGAGGCATCATGAGCCGGAGGAAGACCAGATGACCCTGCACAGCAAGGTAAGGGCCAGTTCAACTCCAATGCAATGGGAAGGTTTTAATCAGGGCGGTAACATGACCAGGTTTCATTTTATAGGGAAATGGTAGACAATAAAAATGAAAACGTAGTTTGGGGACACATTGTAGGAAGGCTTCAGTAACTGTCCTGGGAGTTTTCACTTAATTCACAAGTCAGAGGAGAGTTCTCAAGGAATTCACTTTTTTAAAAATAAAACACCTTATTCCTAGTTTTATTACACAATAAATACACATTGTAAAACAATAAGATGCAAATGAGCAAAAAGAAGAATATAAGCAAGCATAACCCATAACCAAACCAGATTTGAAAGACAAACTCTTCTACAAAACCAGGACATGCACCTTGTGACCTTGTGTTTCTACACCTGTCTACGCTGCTCTGTTGATTTTTCAAACTATTTCTCAGCCCCTGATTCTTTAAACGTCATAGGCCATGATGCCATTTAATGTCCAGAATGACAAGTCATCCTTATATTCTTCTTTTTCAGAATTTTTATTTTAAATGTTTGGGTAGGTGAACAATAAGACTGGAATAAGGAATAGGAACTGCAACCTCACACTATACTAGGGACACCCAGAAGGATGAAGAGATTGCCAAGGCAGATCCAGAACTTAGGTCTCAAAGATAATTCTTGGAACAAGCTTAAACCAGCAACTAAACACATAAAATTTTTTTTGCTGACATCAAATTATGACCTAATGGTCCTCATCCACAAGCTCCAAAGGATGTGATAAAAAAAACCAAAGCTGTTTAAATGACCTGGAGAAATAATCAAAGTAACCATGAAGGTATGAAAAACCGTTAGCCCTGTTCAAAGACATGGAGGAGGCTGAGCCGTTAACCCTGGAACAAGCTAGTCTTCTACTGTGCTACTGTTCTAGTATGACAGCACAAGAAGCATTTGAGTTTTTAAGAACTTCTGCAACAAACATGGCAGAGCTAAAAATTCTGCAGATTGGTCCTTCCCATCAACACACATACACACACGAAAACTCTTGACAAAATGTACCAAATCAACATCGTAGAACTTGAGGATATATAGTCAAATGTTTACAGCAACCAAGCCAAAGTTTAGCCATAGAATGGACAATTGAAATCTTTGCCACAGTCTAACTCACCCCCGACCATTCCAGGATGATGACCTTGTAGACAGCAGCTCACATTTCCTAGGTGGGTACCTGGTATCAGAGGAAGCAGGGCAGACTCGGAGCCCAAGGAACTGTGACTGTTTTGACCTGATTGGGATTTCCCCCAAAGGACTGACACATGGGGATTCCCTTTGTTTTTGCCTGCCTCAGAGTGCCATGGCTATGTGGAGGGGGTTCCCCAAAACAGCAAAAGACAAAAGAGCAAGCCACTGTGCCAGGAGCAGACAGTTACAGCTGGAGCAAACTATAAACACACTGAGAGCCTGGGAGGAAAAGCCAGCCACGTGGTACTGGGGGGGAAATGAGGGGTTTCAAAAGTCCTTGCTATGCCAGTGTGGCTAGAATTGCCAGATGGCACAACAAATCTGCTCCGAGGACTGTATCGGGGAGAATCGAAAATAGGTGTTCCAACACACACAAATGTTCATAGCAGCACTATTAGTAATATCCAAAAGGTGGAAACAATCCAAATATCCATCAACTGAAGAACAAATAAGCAGAATGTAGTATGTTCATATAAAGGAATATTATTCAGCCACAGAAAAAGAGCTGCAGATACATGCTTCCACTTGGATAAAACTTTTGATATTCCATGTCCATTCTATCAGCAAATCCTGTTGATGACATCTCCATAAAATATCCATAATTGCCTAATTTGGGCCATCTCTAGTCACAGCACCCAGTGCAGGGCACCAACATGTCTCTGAGACCGCACAAGAGCCATCTGTTGGTAAATTTGTAATTCTTTACTAATGTATCAACTAACATTAAAATAAATTAGGTATTGAGGATACAAAAAACATGGTACTAAGTATCTGCCTGGGCAGGTTGCCTGTCCACCATCTTTTAACTGAGCTATGGTGTCCTCTCCATCTGCATCTAATGTAGCATTTTAGCACACTGAGCTGCTTCAATGCCCACACCCTGATCCATCCTGCAGTGTGGCTATCCTAGCCTACTCCACTGGCAATGAGAAGCTCTTAAGCCAGTTACCTTGCCCACCCAGCCAACAGCCAGCCACTCTCCAGGAGCAGAACCACGTGGCTGGCCAGGCCTCCCTAAGAGGTGTTATTGGAACCAAGATGCACATGGAGCCCTGTCCAGGGCAGTAGGTCCACTGTGACACACACTCCCACCCCACCCCCACCAAACACTGAGTGAAGAACACAATGAAAGTTTTGTCGTCTGTCACCGAGATGGGCAGGAACTTCTTATGGCAGCCTCCTGATGACCTTCCCCTTCCACACCTGCTCCCACAGTCCACACTCAACAGAGCTGACCCAAGAACCATTATAGGGGACGGAAGGATCAGGGTGGCTGGGGATTGGCCCTGGGAAGGCCACCATACACCTTAACTGTCATTCTCAGTTGCCTCAAGAGCCACTGAAAAATGAGCAGCAGAGAGGAGAGGCAGTTCCCCGGGCGTTTGGAATGGTGGCTCTGTCCCTGATGTTGGATAGATTCCTGTCTCCGGAATGCTCTTCCTTTGGGCATGTGCAGTATCCCTCTCTCCCACTCATTTCTCCAATGTCACTTCCACGGAGCATTTCACGCCTGGCCACTCTATTTAAAATGGTGTCCCTCCCTGTAGCTCCCCCAGTCTTTTATCCTATTTTATGCTTTATCTAAATTTATATCTTTTTTAAGTCTGATATTTTTTAACATTATATAAAAATCACTTACTGATCATGCAGACAGCAGATCTACTCCCAAGAGAATCCCTGCCTACGTGGATCTCTGCATGATGCCTGCATGGAGTCAGATCAGACTGCTCAATAATAAACCTCCAACTCTGAGACAATCCTAAAGCTCTGCATGTGTGAAAACATTTTAGGTCTCAGGAAAATGTCACTTTTAAATCTGTGACCACAAGTGGCTCATCCTGGACATGCACCGGCCATCATCATACTGGTTATGTCATCTTGGTGACCGACGCTTACTGGCCAGGTGGACATGGACAGGAGTATTAGCCTTGATGCTCTGTGTGTGCCTTAAGGCTGCTTCTCCTCAGACTTAGGGACACATACCTGTAATTCCAGCAAATTAGGAGGCTGAAGGATCACAAGTTCAAGGCCAGCCTGGGCAATTTAGTGAGTCCCTAAGCAACTTAGCAAAGTTCTGTCTTAAAACAAAAACATAAAAAGGGTTGGGGATATAGCTCAATCAATGGTTAAGTGCCTCTGGGTTCAGTCCCAGTATTTAAAAAAAAAAAAAAAAAAGAAACTGCTTCTCAGGCTCCATCTGCGGATTCTGTTACCTATAAAAGGCAATAGAAGGAGAATTCTGCAGCATTAGAATACAGGGCAGATGATACAGATGGGACACCCTTAGATTTCCACAGCCAGATGCTGGCTGCTGCTCACAGGAGAAGCGGTAGGGTATGGAAGCAGATCACTGGTTGCTGATTCTCAGCAAGAGGCCGTAGGGGGGCTGCAGAGCTCAGAAGCGCCTTTCTGCTCTGCAAAAATAGCAGCTTATGGCCCCCTCCAAATACTGTACACAAATCTGCAGCTTTTTGGCCTTTGCCTCACATTCTGTTGCTGAAAAATAGAAAGAAAATTCTGCCGGGTCTAACATGACCCCTGAACAGGATGTGAGGGGGCAGGTACCGCTCAGCGGCCCATGTGGAAGGGCCAAGTTAGAAGAGGGTCATGCACTCAACATAATGAGATGGATGTTGCCTGGAGGAGAGTCCCTTCCTGCTGACACATCTCACAGCAGTCATCCTTGGCTGCCGTGACCGACAGGTTGAAATTAATAGAAAAATAAATGGTGAGGAATTTAGGTCTCTCAGCTAATCTTCTGAAGATAATCAAAAATGCTTTTGTGGTTATGAAGTTGTTTGTTTACTCCAGATGTGATTAGCCCAACCATCCTTCCTTGAGTATTCCAAGGTTGGGTGCCCTTATTTTCAGTATTTCTTCAATAGTAAGTTGGAAAGTAGAAGATGAATCTGGGAGAAAGAAATATCAAAAAAAAAAATGGGTTCCTTCCTACAACAGGACCCCTGGAGCTATGTAGAAAGGATCCCAGGTCACAGAGAAGAGCCCCTGTGATCAGCGTTTCATATTGACAAGTACCCAGGGTGAAGAGAGGCCGTGTGTACTCTGGGAATGACTTGGTCCAGTCACGGAAGTCCTCTTCCAATTGAGAATCATGATAATACCCCTCATGTTTCCAGCAGATTCCACAATGCCAAACTCTCTGTTGGTCTTAGCAGCTTATCATTGGCTATGGCAAGATGTGAGGAGGACCCTTCCTAAAGTCCTCCGTAAAACTCCTGCTGGGGCTAGAAATCAGGACACGCTGAATGTGCACAGGACAGGCTCAAAGGACACCACTCAGGCCATCAAAGCAAGCCCATGGGACATGGATTTCCATAGTGAACACTGGCCAAAGGCGTCCCTCAGGAATTCTTCCTGTGCCACTTCATGGGCACGTCGTCATCAGCATCAAGTTTGTCATTATGAGTCATCAAGATGTTCTTTGTGACTATTTCATGTGCAGGATACACAGGGACAGGGGTCAGCATAGACTGCTAGAGAAAGTAACCTGTACCTGCTGTCAGATACCACATGAAGCCCAAGTGGAAGTGCGACCTTGAGCGCACAGTGAACCCTCCAGGGCTGAGCTAGCCCCGTGGCTAAAAAGCAGCAGCGTAATAAAGAACAGATGCAACCGTGAGTCCAAGCCATGATGGAGAAGTCATTTGTACACACCAGGTTATGCCCTTTGTTCCCTCTGTTTCAAAAGAGATGTTTGGGGAATCTCTCATTTGGCCACAAGTTTATACAACCTCTCATCTGCCAAATCTAATAGAGAAAAATGCTGGAGGTTTTACAGGATGATTATGTTCACATAAAAACAACATCAGATTCTGTATTTTAGTAGGTGAAATAAATCCTGCCCAATTTTCATCACTAATGACGATAGAAGGAAACGCTCTTTGAAAGCTGGCTGTTCTCTATACCAATAATTGCTAAGAGTCTAGTCATTGTCAGAGGGACAAGTACAGATAATCTCCAAGGATGATTAAGTATGATTTTTTTCTGGATGACTTCCTCATTCATTACCAGTGAGGGAACTTTGAGTCCAATTTACAGACTCCATGTACTGTGATTTTTTCCCCCAATGCTAAAATACTCATTAATTTGTGCACTCACAAAATGGTGCCCCACGTGACCAAATCACATAACTTTTGCATTTGGGATTTGAGAGCGAGCACCGTCAGCTGAAGCCCCTGCGAGCTTAGATCCACTGGGGAAAGAGACGGAGAGCGATCCCCACAGTAAGTCCATCCTGGAGGCCAACACAGGAGTTCAAGGGAGTTCCTAGGAGCCCCGTGCCTGCCCCTTCGACCCACATTCTTTGCCACTCACTACTCCTGCAGTGACACAGATGCTAAGGACAAACAGTGAGGAGGGACAGGTATATGATCAGCGCTATGGGAGAAAGAAGTACACACAGGACAGGCTCCAATGACAAGTAAGCCCTAAAGACCCAGGTGTTGAAGGCTTGGTCCCCGTCCTACAGTGCGATTGGGAGGTGGCAGTCCCTTGAAGGGGTGAGGCCCCGGTGGGAGGAGGTTAGTTCTTGAGGGACACTCCCTTAAAAAGAAGTTGGGGTCTCTGGCCCCTTCCTCTTCTTCATCATTTGCTTCCCAGTCACTGTGAGTGAGCAGCTCCCTAGCCACACCACCTCTGACAATGGTGTACCCTCTCTCCACGAGCCCCAAGGCAACAACACCAACCGACCATGGACTGAAACCTCCAAAACTTGTGAACCAAAATGAACCCCTTTCCTCTAGTTATTTTCTCAAGTGTTCCCTTACAGTAATGCAAAGCTGACCCACAGAGCAGAATAATGATCGTGAGCAGATTGCTCCAAGTTTGTTCATAGAATCCTTTGGCTAAGTTAAACCTGTCCACCAGGTTGCTTTTAAATATCCCTCTTTGGATCATTCAGGCTCACTCAGTGAAGTCCCAGTCCTGATGCTGCCCATGGGCAGAGGGTGTTGGCATTTCCACTTCCAGGTGGGAGATGTGGTGGGAAAGCCCTCAAAGTCCCCAGGTCCCCTGCACTAATCTGAGTATACCTAAAGCACTCAACTTGAGAGAGACCCCACACTCCTAGAGAGACCCATCACATATGACAACCTAAAGTCTCTTTTTTCCCATATCCTTGGTGCTAAAAAGAAGTAAATCCATCAAGGACCTCTTCATCTTAGAGCAGCAACATCTTGGTGGCCTCTTCTTTATTCAAGTGGGTGACACTGTGCTCTAAATAGGTGTGTTTGACATGTTTAGAAAGTGTGAGCTCTCCCTCTGTGTGTGTGTTCACACGCACACGTGTCAAGCTTGGTTTTCAAGCGTACTGAGTTGCCAAACAAAACTTGGATGTAAATCTCAAGACAGAAATATCTTTTTTGTTCCATAGTTGGCCTGCCCACTTCCGGTAGAAGCAAAATCCAGTGCCTGCTAAGGTGGTGCATTCTTCAAGACAAATAGAAGAATATGGCGATCCCTCCGGAAGTACTGTCAAAATTCTTATTTCTTTTATGCTGTTTCTAATGACAATAACAGTAATAATAATAAATAAATTTAAATAAATAAAATAAATAAATAAACTTAAATTTAAATAACAAAGCCTGCTTAGTGGGGAAGGGTAAGAGATGGAAAGAATACTTTTAGAATGTACCATCCCTCCCAAGAAGTCTTGGACTTTTTTTTGTATGTTTTTTTTTTTTTGCTCTAAAATATTTCCAAATAACTCAAAGCAAAGGAAAAAAAAGTGTCCCTTACCATGTATGCATTCAGCATATACTTACTAAACGCCTACTAAGCAGTCATACATTTCTAGCAATAAGCTAGAGACAGGATGTATAATGGTGAAAAAGTCAAACATGAAACGTATTATCCAGGAGGGCAGACAAATGAAAGAGAGCAAGTTTTCAGCATTCTCTCCATAGCTCTCCCCTGGCACCAAATGTTTCTGAGCATTCCTTATAGTAATGGTAACAGAGTCAAGCCAGGCTCACATCAACATCATTACTACCACAGGCAAGCTTTAAGTGAGCTAGATGAGCCCCACAAGTGGGAAGCACCCAGCCCATCCGGTAAAGCCCTACTCTCTTAGAGTCTCTAATCTGTCATCAAGAGCTAAGGGACATCAATCCTGTTGCGAAAGCCCACCACCCTGCTAAGATCTGGGAGCAACTACTCACTCCTTGAAAGAGAATGATGATCAGACTTAATCTACAGAGGGCTTGATTCTGTATCTGTCTTTTTTTTTTAAAATCATCCTCCATCGCCAGGTGGAATGGCATGCACCTGTAGTCCCAGCTTCTTGGGAATGGAAGGCAGAAGGAAGGCTTGCGCTCAGGAGTTTTATGGCCACCTAACAGGGCAATGTTTTGTTTTGTTTTGTTGGTACTGGGGATTGAACTCAGGGGCACTCAACCACTGAGCCACATCCCCAGCCCTTCTTTGTATTTTATTTAGAGACAGGGTCGCACTGAGTTGCTTAGTGCCTCACCACTGCTGAGGCTGGCTTTGAACTCAAGATCCTCCTGTCTCAGCCTCCCGAGCCACTGAGAATACAGGCATGCACCACCACACCCAGCCAGCAGGGCAATGTTGACCTCAAAAAAATTAAAAAATAAAAAACCTCCATTACCTGACCTGATCATTAAACAGCGCATATAGCCCATAAAGAAACACACCATGAAGTTGAAGATGTTCCTAACACTTCTCCCCTCCAATGTCTCTAGAAAAACAAGACCAGGGAGGAAGATCATCCAGATGGGAGTGTGGTCATGAGCATTTTTTAAATTTTCATCTACACCACAGGAAAGTCATTGCTCTCCCATTCATCAGATAGTTGAAGACTACCTGACTTTCAAATGAGAAACCTAAAGAGGCACTCAATTTTTAAGTCTTCCTTGCATCAAACTTTTAAACAAAATGCTATTGCAAGCATAAATTATTTGAGAAATGAAATTTCAAAAAGCCACCAAATGGAAAGAAATAAAACTTTAGAATATATTTTTAGGTTTCATTTTTAGTATGGGTATTTAATTTGTGTGTGTGTGAGTGGAGAGTCAAAGATTGCTATCTTACCAGTCAAATCAGAGCAAAACCAAAGTTGTCAGAGGGGTATAAAGAGAGAAAAGAATGACTAGCACCTGGGTCTGTACAAAGAGGGGCTTCCAAGAGATCGATGAAGACAGTCCATCAGGAAGAAGAAAGTGAAGCTCTGAAAATAAAGATAACTGCTTTGGATTCAGAGAGGGTCATGGTTTCTTAGTAACCAACAAGGAGGGTAATTTTGTTTTTTTATTGTTTTTAGTCATACAAGAAAATAGAGTCAATTTTGACATATTTATATTAGTATAAAGTATATTTTATTCTAATTAGGATCCCAGTCTTGTGGAGGTACATCATGTGGAGATTCATGGTATACATTCATCCATTCATATATGTACATTGGAAAGTTATCTCAGATTCATTCTATTGTATTCTATTCCTATCCTTCCTTCCCTGTACTTCCCTTTATCTAATCCACTGAAAATTGATTTTTTTTCTTCCTTGCCCCTTTGCTGTGTGTCAGCATCCACATATCAGAGAGAATATTCTACCTTTGGTTTGGGGGGGATTGGCTTATACTCTCCAGATCCATCCATTTACCAGCAAATGTCATAGTCATTCTTCTTTATGGCTAAATAATATTCCATTTTGTATATATATATATATATATATATATATATATATATATATATATATATATATATTTATCTACTCATCTGTCTAAGAGTACCTAGGTTGGTTCCATAGTTTAGCTATTGGGAATTGAGCTACAGTAAACATTGATGTGGCTGCAACATTTTAGTATGCTGATTTTAACTCCTTTGGATATATACCAAGTAGTGGTATAAACAGATCAAATGGTGGCTCCATTTCTAGTTTTTTGAGGAATCTCCATATGTTTTCCTAAGTGGTTGTACCAATTTGCAGTCCTATCAGCATTGTGTGAGTGTACCCTTTCCCCAACGTTTACTGATATTTGTATTATTTATCATTACCATTGTGATTGTAGTGAGATTAAAATCTCTGTGTAGTTTTAATTTGAATTTCTCTAATTGCTAGAGATGTTGAATTTTTTTCATGTATTTGTTGACCTTCATATTTCTTGTTTTGAGAAGTCTCTGGTTAGTTCCTTTGTCCATTTCCTGATTGGTTTGTTGTTGTCGTTGTTGTTTTGTTTTGGTTTTGGTTTTGGTTTTGGTGTTAAGCTTTTTGAGTTTTTTATGTCTGGAAATGAATGCCGATCTGAGGTGTGCAAGTGGCAAAGATTTTCTCCCATTCTGTAGGCTCTCTCTTCATGCTCTTGATTGTTTCCTTTGCTGTGAAGAAGCTTTTTAGTTTGATACCCTCCCATTTATTGATTCTTGATTTTACCTCTTGCACTTTAGGGGTCTTGTTGAAGAAGTCAGTTCCTCAGCTAACATGATGGAGAGCTGAGCCTATCTTTTCTTCTAGTAGGTGTAGGGTTTCTATTCTAATGCCTAGGTCTTAGAGTGGATGCTTGTGCAGGGAGAGAGATAGGAGTTCAATTTCATTCTGCTACATTTGGATTTCTCGTTTCCCAGCACCACTTGTTAAAGAGGCTACCTTTTCTCCAATGTATGTTTATGATGCCTTTGTCTAGTATAAGATAATTGCACTTATGTGGGTTTGACTCTGTGTATTCTATTCTGTTCCATTGGTTTTCATGTCTATCTTGGTAACAATACCATGCTGGTTTTGCTATTATAGCTCTGTAGTATAGTTTAAGGACTGGTATTGTGATGCCTCCTGCTTCATTTTTCTCACTAAGGATTGCTTTGGCTATTCTGGGCAAGAAGGAGAAGGAGAAGGAGAAATAAATATTTTTAATTATTTTTCCAATTCACAAATCTGAATCTCCTAACAGCTTTTTCTATTTCTGTGAAGAACATCATTGGAATTTTAAGAGGAATTCACTAAATCTGTATAAGGCTTTTGGTAGTATGGCCATTTTGATAATATTAATTCTGTCTATTCAAGAACATGGGAGGTCTTTCCATCTTCTAGGGTCTTAGTCAATGTCTTTCTTTAGTGTTCTGTAGTTTTCATGGTAGAGTTTTTACACCTCTTTTATTAAATTGAGTCCCAAGGTGGTTTTTGTTTGTTTGCGTGATTTTGAGGCAATTGGGAATGGGATAGTTTTCTTAGTTTCTCTTCAGCTGATTCATCAATGGTATAGAGGAATGCAATTGTTTTATGGGTATTAATTTTATATCCTGCTACTTTGCTGAGTTTGTTTATGAGTTCTAGAAGCTTTCTGGTGGGATGGTCTGAGCTCTTCTTATTCATAGCCGTTCAATTCCTTTCTTTTGCCTAATTGCTTTGGTTAGAGTTTCAATGACTATCTTGAATAGAAGTGTTGAGGGAGGGCATTCTTGTTCCAGATTCCAAAGGGAATGCTTTCAATTTTTATCCATTTAGAATGATGTTGCCTTAGGTTCAATGTCTATAGCTTTTACGACATTGAGGTAGGTTTCTACTATTCCTAGTTTTTTTTTAGTGTTCAAACATAAATGTATGCAGTACTTAAGTCAAATGCTTTTTCTGCATCTATTGACATAATCATGTGATTCTTGTCTTTCAGTCTCTTGACAATGTGAGTTACATTTATTGATTTCCATATGCTGAACCAACTTTCCATCCCTGGGATGAAACTGATTATGGTACACTGTCTCTTTCTATGTTTTTGTGTGTGATCTGCCAGTATTTTATTAAGAATTTTTGCATCTATGTTTATCAGGGATATTGGCCTATTAGTTTTCTTTCCTTAATATGTCTTTGTCTATTTTTGGTATCAGGGTGATGCTAGCTTCATAGAATGAGTTTGGAAGGGTTCCCTCCTTTTCTATTTCATAGAATAATTTGAGGAAGACTGATATAAGTTCTTCTGTGAAAGTCTTGTAGAACTGGGCTGAGAATTTGCCTCATCCTGGGCTTTTCTTTGTTGGCAGGCTTTTGACAGCATCTTCAACTTCATTGCTTGAAACTGATCTGTTTAAATTTTCTATGTCCTCTTGTCTCAATTTGGATAGGTCACATGTCTCTATAAATTTGTCAATGTCTTCAACATTTTCTATTTTATTGGAGTACAAATTTTCAAAAGAGTTTCTGATTATTGTCTGTATTTTAGTAGTGTCTGTTCATGGTGATATTTTCTTTTTTATCATGAATTTTAGTAATTTGATTTTTTCCCTTTTTCTCTTGGTTAGCTTGACTAAGGGTTTATTAATTTTATTTTTTCTTTTATAAAAATTTTTATTTATGTTTTAACATGAGTTATTATTATTATTATATTGCATTACAATTCTTAATACACCTTTATACCACAATTTATCATATCTCTGTATACAAGATATGTTGACACCAAATTCACATCTTCATACATGTATTTTGTACAACGATGAGGGTCTCCTTTCACCATCCATGCAATTCCCTTTCTCCCTCCCTTTCCCTCCCACCCCTCTTCCCTATCTAGAGGTAATCTTCTTCCCATGCTCTTCCTCCCTACCGCATTTTGAGTCAACCCCTTTATATTAGAAAAGACATTCAACATTTGTTTTTTTGGGATTGGCTAACTTCACTTAGCATAATCTGCTCTAATGCCATCCATTTCCCTGCAAATGCCATGATCTTATTATTTTTTTAGTGCTGAGTAATATTCCATTGTGTATAAATGCCACATTTTGTTTTTAATCCATTCATCCATTGAAGGGCATCTAGGTTGGCTCTACAGTTTAGCTATTGTGAATTGTGCTGCTATAAACATGGATGTGGCTATGTCCCTGTAGTATGCTGTTTTTAGGTCCTTTGGGTATAGTCCGAGAAGAGGAATAGCTGGGTCTTTTAAAATACCAACTTCTTGTTAATTGTTTTTGTTCTTGTTGTTGCTTCAGTTTCATTGATTTGGGCTCTACTTTTAATTATTTCCTGTCTTCTGCTTTAGGTACTTGATTTGTTTGTTTTTCCATAGGCCTTGAGATATAATGTTAGATTATCTATTTGGTGACTTTCTATTCTTTTAATGAATGAGCTCAATTCTATGAATGTTACTCTTAGGATTGCCTTCATAATGTCCCAAGATTTTGATAGGTTATGTCACTATTCTGATTGACCTCTAAGTATTCTTCATTTCACCTCTGATTTCTTCTGTTATTCATGATCATTCAGTAGCATATTATTTAGTCTCCAGGTGTTACAGTAGCTTCTATTTCTATTTTATTATTTATTTCTAATTTCATTCCATTAAGATCCGGTAGAATCCAGGATATGATCTCTATTTATTTATTTATTTATTTATTTTGTATTTGCTAAGAGTTGCTTTGTGGCCTAAGATATGGTCTACTTTAGAAAATGATCCATGTGCTGCTGAGAAGAAAGTATATGCAGCCCTTGGTGGATAGGGAAGGTAACTCTGAGGTATCATTTTATTAGCTGTTGTTTTCCAACGGTTTAAGAAGAGGAACAAGCGAACCATGCTTTCCCATTAGTTTAAATGGTGGAATTTGAAGGTGGCTGCCCGGAGATACAGGAAGTGCCTAAATGTTGATCGTTTGCACGTATTTCTCTCAGAATGAGCCAAACACTTTACAGAAATGTCACTAATTTTCCTAAAATTCCCCAGAAGGGTTGCAGAAGCAAAAAAAGAGGTAGAATTGATCACCATGCAGAGAGAAGTGTCCAGGTGGGAGCAACTCCCAGGTGGCTGTCATATTCCATTTCCTGATTTCATGCAAATTCCAAGCTCCTTCTAAATGTTTGAAAGAATTTACAGTGTAGGGCTTCTGTTTTGTTGTTTGGTGGTGCTTTTTTTCTGGTTTGTTTAATGAGGTTGAACAAATGTTATGTAGAGTGGGAATCTATCCTCTTTGAAGGAATTTTCTGTCACCTGGGTTTACATCACTCCTCAGGCCTGAAGATGGACAAGACACCAGATGATTTTTTGAAGACAAAAAAAAAAAAAAATGAACAAAATGAATTCTCACTTTAGATGCTTTAAAGATTTTTATTATGATCTATGTCATGTGGCTGTGTTTTTTTTTTTATCTAGGTAAAGTTTGGAAAATGTAATGGGTCTAAATATAATTAAATTTATGAACACAGGAAAAAAAATATGAAGTTTTATGAACTGTGGAAGGAATGTGGGTCCTTAGCTGCCCCTCCTGGTTCTCAGAGACAAAGGAGATCAGTTTACGGGGGTTAAATAAACACAATATTTTATATTATAGTTCAAATGAATCCATTTGCCACAAGACTAAGAGTCGAAAATTGGCTTACCAGACTCGGTTCTCTCCAGGGACACAGACATGAGCACTGTTCCAAAATGAAGCCATGCCAAGGGGCAGTAGGCACCCTCAGAGTGCAGCTCACACACCCAGACCTGCCCTCTTCTTGGGGCTCAGCATCTCTGCCCCGTGTTTTCCTGACTATTTTTCACTTCCCTGCAGATTGCATGTTCTTCAGCTCTCAACATTCTTGGGTTGGAGTTCAGTAACCAGTCTGTCAGAAGCAGGAAGTGCAAAGAATGTGTTTAGGCAAAAAAAGAAAAAAAAAAGAAAAAGAAAAAGAAAACTCATGGGAAGTCAATGCTCAGAACAAGGTGGAGGGGAGGGGCCCCAGCCAGTGCATTGCACAGGGAAACGATGATAGGATTTGTAAATTGGTTGATGACACAACTTTCGATGGATGATTTTTTTTTTCTTTTTTAGAGATCTAAGCGAATGCATGCAGAGCCAAAATTCCAAGCTGGGACCAGGAACACTGTGCAAAGAGGCAAGTCGAGCCTTTCCTGTGGCCGGGCTCCTCTCCCTAAGCCCCCAGGAGTCAAGAAGACCTGCACAAAGTTAACTTCCCTTTTCAAGTATCATTTGGCTAGCCAGGAGCTTGTTAATTGGTGCCAATTATTGGTCTGCCAGCAACTCCTACAGATTAATACTTCAGGAGTTTAGAAACCCAGCTGAGCATGAAAACAGCATCCACTCCAGTTAGGAATCACATTTCAAAACTGCAGGGGAGAGAGAGAGAGAGAGAGAGAGAGAGAGAAGAGAGAGAGAGAGAGAGAGAGAGAGAGAGAGAGAGAGAGAGAGAGAGAGAGAGAGAGAGGAGAAAGAAATTGTTTCTCAAGAGGAAGAGATTCATTCATCTTGCTCACACTCAGGACTCTGGAAGTCTGAATCAGGTCCCCAGACAAAAAAAAAGCATGGCATTCACCTACACAGAACTGATGGAGTGGCCTTGCAAATACAGCCAACTGCCCCTACGGTTCAAGTCGCACTTAGTTTTTCTGTAGCAGAAGGAAACATGCTTAAACTTCCTTCAGTGAAAAAAAAAGTGCTTTTCAAAAATGTGTTTCTGAAACTGGTCCCAACGTGACTTGAAAGTGGGCCGTGCTCTCCTCACAAAATGCCTGTCCTTCCATTCACAGAAGGTACCACATCCTTGTCCTCGGCTCACCATGAAGGAGTGGACTGGGGCATGCTCTCTCTGCCCCACTAGCCTCTTTACTTTCTTGAGAGGTCCCAGGAACACAGGACGGTCCCCCTGTCAGGCTGAGACTCCTGAGGCAGCGGAGTGGGTACAGCCACCAGCTATCCTAAGCAAACAGCCAGACCCAGGCTGGCCACGCCGTGGTTCCCACCAGGACACAGCCTGTCTGGACTCCTCCACCACCCCCAGGCTCCCCTTCCCCCATCTCACCCCTGCATCCCTACTCTTCCCCCCACCTGATCCCAGGCTCACCCAGCCACCCACCCCACCTATATCCAGCCTTCCCTGGGTTCCTCCCCAGGCCCCGGCTCCCACCCACACCCAAGCCTCCCTGAGATTTCTCTCAGCCCTTCTCCCCATACCTTAGTGCCCCACCCAACCCTGGCTCTACCCCCCAACTCCAGAATCTTCATACAGCCACCCCCAGCCTTCCACCAATCTCTCTAGCCCACCTCTCCCCTGCCCCCAGCCTGAGGCTCAGGTACCCCCCCCCCGCCCCCCTCCCCCACCCCTCCCCTGCAGGCTCTGGCTGCCTCCCCTCCTCCCTCCCTGAAGCCTGTTCCCGGCCTGCCTATCATCTTGCTCTAATTGTTTCCAGATTCGTGTGGGAGGTCAGGGCCCGGGAGTGCTGCTTCATGCCAAGTTTATAAACAGAGCAGTGTTTCCAGATGGCCGCTGGCTCCAGCCTGGCGAGCAGGTTGATTGGGACCAGAATAACAACAGGTGGAGCGCAGACAATGAGTTCCTTGACACTTATTTACTCCCTGGGCTTTCTCTTCCCCTTGCAGCCCTCCACTCCATCTGCCATAGGCACCAGGGTGGATTTCCACAGGGTCAAATGAGAAGGGGGAGGCAGTGGAATGCAAAAGAAAACAAGTGATTTCCCTAATGAGAGCCGGCCAGCCAGAGGTGGGGAAGAACAGGGGGAGCACATGGAAACCCAGGGAGGCCAAAAGCAGCTTACCCCTCTGTGCACAGGCCCCCTGAGCTTGGAAAGGTGCGATGTCCACCTGCTTCACAAAAGTCCCAAGTGGCACCAAGTGGAAAGGTTGGGGCAGGGTCCCCTGCCTGCCTGTGAGGGAGGCAGACAGTGACCAAAAGAGGCCCAGGACCCCCTGTTGCACAGACCCCTTCCTCACCTCCCTGCCCCCCCTCCGAGAGCCCAGGCTCAGTTACCCTGACTGATCCCTGCCCGTCAGGACAACAGGGTGTCCATCCTGTGGAAGCCGTGATTCTGCAAACTGCCTCATCATTCCCTGAAGGAGGATTGACCAGGAGGCCTGAACCCCATTAAAAGCTCCAAAGGATGCGAGTGGGAGGAAATACAGTTTGGACTTAAAATTGGGAACCTGTCAAAATGAACCAAAGGAGTCTTCCGTGGAAGAACTGCTCCCACGCACTCCTCTCCCCTGGGGGACCGGGAGGGCTGGGAGTTGGCCCCAGGAAGAACAGCCCAATGGGCCGACTGCTTTATGGAGTGAAATCAAGGGTTTCAGTCAACAGCAGCAAAGGCACCAGATGCCTCTAGTTAAACACAGAGTGGCAGAGCGAGCCCTGCAGAGAGGGAGACACCCTGCAGCAGACTGTGCAGGAGGGGGAATAAGTTATAAGTCACACTGTCGGGCGAGCTGTCCCCGAAGCCCCAGCAGATAGGGCTCCAGACAGAAGAGCCCCTGGCAGGGCGTGCGTGAAATCATGAACCAGCCCTGACAGGGCGGAACAGTCTCCGATAGGGAATGATGAAGTGGCCCAGAAGCCAGGCTGGCTTTGTGGTGGGAAGGATGACGATCCCTGGTTTACAATCCTGACCTATAAAAGGACTGGCAGAAAGAAAGTGCCTGTGCAAAGAAAGCATATAAATATCAAAAGTACATTTTTTTAAGGGTCTCAGAGTTAAGGCTAGATTATCTCTGTGAGCCTTTTGAATCTGAGTTTCTACTTATAAAATGTAACCCGACACTCTGGCTTTGAAGATCCAGGATCCAGGACCAGGACTGTGTAATTTATCTGAACTGACAGAGCCATTAGAAGCCAGGCGCCTGACCCCACCTCCCATGCATCAGTCCTGGATCCCCGACTTCCTGCAATCCACGGCGGCATCGCTGTGGTTTAAAATATATTGTCACCGGGATGTTTTTGCTTCTTAGCAAAACGCAGGGTATATTCAAAAGTGCCCCCGTCTAAAAAGCCAGACTTAGGTCGATTTCGCTTAGTCAATGCAGCAGCACCTTTCTATAGAAAGAACAGAAATCCATGTTTCTCTAATGATCTTCACTAAGTTTTCTACATAGCAATCACTTACTGAGGTTTTTAATTCTGAAAAGTGCCAAGAATTATATAAAGGAATTCTTAAGAAAAATAAACATGCCTTAAGCTAAAGAGCAACAAAATAGGCTAAAGGCAATACATTTGTAATGGGGGAAATGAATAGGGACCCTAGAGAGCGAGACCAGGCAGAGGAGCAAGTGGTGTAAGAATCAGCTCACATTCCAGGCCTACATAGTCATTCACTGGAGGGTGAAGTCAGCTCTCCTTAGGGGATGTTTACCCCCTGGAGGAGCATCTTTGAAAGATGCTGGAAATTTCCTGATGGCATTGCTGATGACAGGTGCCCCCATGCAAATGCTAGCTTCCCATAGACTTTGGGAATATCAGACAGAACCATATTGGTTGTCATTCATGACTCTGGTACATAACCACCCACACACTTGGGAACTTCAAAAATGAAGTGCCAACAGCTGTTCATCTGAGTACCTTGTAACAGTACCCTTCAGCTGGAGGCAACGATGGCGTAGTCCCCTGCCATACCCACCCATCATAAGGGAGAACTTTTTCACTTGCACTCCAAGACTAAGCATGAAATTTTGTTCCCAACCACAAAGCACCCCGACACACCATTGTGGCATCCACTGAGTTTACCAGAACAGGGACACATGATTTGTCCCGACAAATTGAAAATACCAGGTTAAACTGAAAGCTACTTTTATAGCTTAAGTACTTAGCACTCCTCTCTCCACAGTTAGTTAGTGCAGAATGGACTCTGTGTGGGCTCTCCGTCTACACAATGATGAACATAGAGTCCAAAAAAAAAATGGATCTAATAATAACATTTCCAGAGTCAAACATTAGCAAGGGCACAGCATTTCCTAATTTCATTGATACATGGAAATTTTACATTTTAGGAAGTGCTGAATTACCAAGTGTCGATTTTTGTATTCCATTGGAAGGGCAAAGATGGAAAACCTAAGAGATTGGAAAAAGAAACATTTTCATGAAAGAATTTGATTTTTCAAATTGAAATTTATTGTACCCTTGCCAATGGAGATGAGGGTATTTCAGCCTACACAATGTATTTGTTATTTGTATGTACCGGTAGTGTTCTTAGGCAGAATATAAAGAGGTAGTCAAGTAGGGATGCTGAGGTCTAAGAGGGGCCTTTCAATCATGGGTGTTGACTAGCAGTACTATCCTGCAGAACATGCTCAAGTACTGACTGAACCGAGACGCATTTAGAAGTTAGCCACCCTGTTCTTGCAGTTAACCAGCCAAGCTACCTTTTATGTAACATTTAAAATCCCTCTAACCAGAATTAAGGGATTTTTTCCCCCTTAAACTTGGCAAGCAACTGAAAAGACTAGTGTGGTGGAGGTGAGAAATGCCATTTCCAAATCCTGAAAGAGCCACGTAAGCCCTCCATGGTGACTTAACCCAAATTCCCTCACAATGGTCTATTTGTGAGTGCCAGGTTTAAGTTTTAAGGAGGCAAAGTCAGAGAAGTCAAGATAAGTACATCCTTTGGGCTACATTTTTCCCTGAGAGTTAGCTCCTTTCAGTCACCCCCCCTCCTCTGCTTTGCCAAAGCCCGGTTCCCCATTCGCACAATGTCCTCCACAGACATAAGTCATCGCTGCACCCACCACTGGTGGCATCTCACTGTGGGGGGAGGGGGGTGAGCAACAGACTGCAGAGTCCACCCTGAATCCCACCCCAAACAAGTGCAACTGCAGCCAGTGCAGGAAGATATCAGGCACTCACGGACCCAGGGCTGTAATCATATGCGCTTTCCTGCCTAACTCAGCGGGCACGCACGGTCTGCAGGAGACCACTGCTCTCCAAACCAGTCCTAATCCCCTTAAGAACTCCCATTCACACCACTTGGCAACCCCTGTGTAAGGAAACGGCGCAATTATGGAACTCACGCTGCGCCTAGGAAAATGGCAAAGCCAATCACACTGATACTCCCCACTTCAGCCAAACTGGCGGGGCTCCCCCAAATAAACCTGACATGGTATTACAGGGTTGCCGGCCAGGGCCAGGGCCAGGCCTCCTTGTAAATTACTTTTACCCCAATAGGAATTTCAGGTGTTTGTTCAGGTTTAGAGCTTTTTTTTTTTTTTTTTTTTTTTTTTTCATTTTAATCTCCAAAAATGCTTCGATAACAGTATCGCTAAATTCATCCTGGATTTCAAAGTTTTAATTTCGGGCAGCAAAAGTAGAAGAGCATCCTGAAGCAAGGCTCCACAAACCAAGCATGACTTTTAGCTTATAGTGACCAGAGTTTAGTCCGTTAAGATGGGACCCACAATAAAATCTTGTCTGGAGTCACTCTGGAGGCTGATGATGCAGGAGGGGATCACAAGTTCAAGGCCAGCCTCGACAACTTAGCGAGACCCTATCTCGGAAAATAAAAAAGGCTGGGGATGTAGCTCAGTGGTAAAGCATCCCTGTGTTCAATCTCCAGGATGGGGGCAAGGGGCACCCTGTCTGGGCAATGACTATAAGTAATCACAGAACATTCCAAACGCATCTGAATAAACACCAAAATTAGTAAATACTATCATTATCATAAACATGACCAAGTGTCGATTTTTGTATTCCAAAATTAAGAAAATTTAGCAATTTTGAATCACACCTTTAATATTATTCAGTTACAATGCCATTGAATCCCTGCTTATATAAAAAGCAGCTGGGAAAATAGCTCTGACATCATGCATTTGATGATAGACCAGACTTTGTTTGCAACATATATTCATGTAACTCAGTTTAAAGGTTTTAGGATGACTGTGCATAAAAAGGTTAGTGCAGGATCCCTACTGGTTAAATATTTTTATCTGAGTATTTGGCCTGAACTAAATCTAATCTACCGGGGACAGGGACAGTTAACATCTTTACTGTGCAGGTAAAGTCAACAGACCTCTCGTTCCCAGGCCATCCAGCCAGAGACGGAAGGGGAGGGCCATCCAGACACAGCCAATCTCCTGGGCTTTCTCTAACTGGGGTTCTCTACCTATGACTCTGGGAGCTTTCACCATTTAATTCAAATTAGTAATAATAGTTATAAAGAATTTCTATATCCTGAATGAAAGATCTGTCTGATGCAACAAAATGTTGTTTTTACTGTGAAGTCACTTTACAAACAACAACAAAAAAAAAACCCAGAATTCCTGAAATCTGAAATGAAGGTTCTTATTCTACAGAATTGTTGAAAGAAAGAAAGAAAGAAAGAAAGAAAGAAAGAAAGAAAGAAAGAAAGAAAGAAAGAAAGCCAGCCTACATCACCAAGAGGCAAGGAATTTTTTCAATAAAATTAATTCCATCACAAAGCAGAGCAATGCAACACAAAATGTTTAGATGATCTCATGTAACGTATTATTCAAAAGACAAAGTATTTCCTAAGCCAGACTCAGAAAGTCAAGGGTTCTATGTTTTCTCTCATAAGTGGAAGCTAGAGAGAAACAAAAGGAAATGGCTGGGGCGGGGGGGGGGTTGAATCTTATGAAAATAAAAGGGAAACATTTAGGGAAGAGAAAAAGGATTAGAAGGAGGAAGAGAGAAAGAGAAAGGGGAGGAGCTGGGGAATGAAATCGACCAAATCATGTCGTGTGCGTGTCTGAACAGATAACAATGAAGCTCAGTATTATGCATAAGTATAATGCACCAATAAAAAAAAATTCCCTTTGCATTTTTCAATCTTTATTTTCATTCATCGTGGGGCTTCTGTAATCTTTGATGTTTTCGAAATCGGGGATTTGTTTTCATTGGATGGATGCTTACCTCAGCACTGTAACCTCACAGGTGATTTATTCACTCAGCCCCTTATTCTCGTCATCTGGAGCCCAGCAATGGCTCACTCCCATCACTTCGCCACCAGATTCCAACCATGGTGCAGCAGGCTCAGAATGAGAAATCACCTTTGCCTGGAATACGGGAACATTTTCCAAATCTGATTTACTTAAACTTCCTTCCAGGACATCGTTTCCTCTAAGAGACAAATAAGCAAGTTGTAAATAATACAATTAAAATCTGTCATAACACTGAAATAAATTCTTGCTACAGTGGAACAAAAGTTATTTTATTTGGAAAGAACTAAAGTTACGAGTGTCCCACTTGCTTCTGATAAAGACTCTTAAATATCCAAAAAGGATTAGAGATGTAGTACTTAGTAATAATAACTTATTCCCCATAAAAATGATCTTTTGGCTAAGGACCAACTGAAAGTTATGTAACCAAATTAAATGCCTGACAGTTGAGAAGGGCTCCCTCTCCAAATGTCAGCGTCCTCCAGCAGATTTCCTAATGGCTGCCTGATGGTTCGTTATTCAGGAAAATACAGAAAAACAGAGAGATGAAAAGACAGGGAAACAATGTGAATGTAAGAAAGACAGCTCTAAATTAGACTTGAGTGCATTTCAAGGAACTGAGACATTTAAAGTGTGTGTGTTAAATATCCCAGGTCCACCTAATCTAATTTTCCCTCTGAGAATTCCAATGTGCCATCATGAGCCAGCAGAAGTTCTCTGACGTAAACATCTGGAGTTTCCCTGACAGAAACAATGAAGAGAAAGACTGGCCCCGTCCATCGGGCAACCTCCAACAGGACCGCAAGCTCCTTCTGATAAGAGAAAATTGAAGATCCCAGGTGACTTCTGAACATCTAGGCTGGTGCAGACAGGAAGCTGTGGACAGGTACCTGTGCAACACAGGTGCATAACCTCCACCTGCCCAGGGCATTAAATTGTGAGCCCAAATAAAAGACTTGCAACTCAAAAAGCACTCTAAGAAATACCATGTGCAGAACCGGTTAAGAATGGCAAGGTGCAGACAGGATGGCTCCCCCAATCTCTGTGGAATGGAGGGTGATGTCAGCCCCACGCTTCTTACAGGGCCTC
Source organism: Urocitellus parryii (assembly GCF_045843805.1). NCBI lineage: Eukaryota > Metazoa > Chordata > Mammalia > Rodentia > Sciuridae > Urocitellus > Urocitellus parryii. Next base: position 80,240,379 of record NC_135537.1, read on the forward strand.
AGGGCAGGTGCAATGGGAGGTGAAGCCATAAACCCACATGCCATTGGTATTTGTAGGAATTAAAAAAAAAAACAGAGGAAGGAGACACCAAACCCGAGAGCCCTTGAAGATTCTCTGGGGAAGGTGGAGAACTTGGAATCTAATCACTCTGCTTCAGATCAGACGTTGGATCCAAGGCTCAGGCTGGGCTCTGCATGTTCAGGAGGCCCACTGTGCAATTCTCCGTGAGTCTGCCTGCCCTTGATGGCCCTGTCTGTTCCTCATCGTTAGTAACTAGCACCTGTAACCACATGCAGCCCGCAACAGGCAAACGGTAAGTGCCAGCAGGAAGGATCAATGGAAGACAAGCATGGGCCTGGATGCCTGTTCAGCTGAGACCTGAGAGCCAATTTCCTCACCTATCCAACAAGATGACACCATGTGGCAGGGCATTCTGAGGGTAAAGATGATGGGGTATGTACGAAGCTCCTCACACAAGACCTGGCACTGGGTAGAAGCTCATTTCTACCCCGGCTGCTGCTGGTTAGCCATACTGTTACTCTCTCAGAATGGACAAGATGTAGTAGTCCACGGTAAGAAATTATTTAAAAACTAAAACAGATATCTATTGTATGTTGAAAAAAAATATATTGTTATTTTAAATGACGTTCAAGAAGCTGAAATATGTTTAAATCTCTAAAAGTTTAACTCGACAATTTAAGACGTAAAACACAAAGAAGAGACGTGTTTCATGTCCTGCATTTTATAACTTCTCTGAAATATCTGGCACATGAAAAGTGTATCGAAACCTGGCTCCAAAAAAAAGTCACCAACAGATCCCGTTGATAAGAAAAAGCCAAGTTGATTGCTTACAGCAGTAAGGGAAAACACTACCTCTCAAACTCTGGCTGGGCCTCAGAGGCAGGAAGAAAAGGTCTGCAGTTACTGGGAACTGAAAGTTATATTTAATGTGAGACTTTCCAAGTGTGTGTGTGTGTGTGGGGGGGGTGCTTGATTAGGGTTGGGCAGCAATCCTAATATCTTACTTGGGATTGGAGGAAACAGAGAGGACAGGCCCTTGAGATGAGGAGTTCCCTTGAATCTTAGGGCAACAGTTGGTTTGGTTGTATGTTTTCTCCAGCTCATTTCTCACATTCCAGCCAAGTGCTGCACTCATGCCAAGGAAGCACTAAGGATGCAAAATCAATGTAAGAACAGGAGACTTGGAATAAATGGTTGAAGGTGCTGCTACAGTTTGGATCTGAAGTGTCCCCCAAAAGCTCATTGGTTTCCAATGCAGTAAGTAGCATTCAGAAGTGGAGCTTTCAGAGAGTGATTGGCGCATAAGGGCTCTAACCTCATTAGTGGACTAATTCATTGAAAAATTCATAGTTGAATGGATTATTGAAGGGGGTGCAAACTGAAGAAGGGGGAACCAGTTAAAGGGAGTGGGTCCTTGAGGGTGTGCCCTTGGGGACTGTATCTCATCCCCAACTCCCTCCCATCCCCCTCTGCTTCCCTGAAGCCATAGGGTGAGCAGCTTTGCTCTGCCACAACCTCTCTGCACTGACGGACTGTCTCACCACAGGCCCAAAAACCAGGGATCCAGGTACCAGGGACTGAAATCTCTAAAACAGTGAGCCAAAATAAAATTTTTCTCCTTTAAGTTGTTTTCATCAGGTATTTTATCACAGTAAGTAAAGCTGAGCTGACTAACGCAGGTGCCTTGAGCCAGTAAGAGGAAAGAAGGCAGCTAAAATCCAGAAAGAATGCAGATTGCAGAGTGCCAACAGAGTCCTTCCAATCAGTGTTATGAAGACAAAAACTCTCCCTGTATCTGAAACTTCCAGGAAGCACCAAAGAAGTAGTAGATACAGATGGCAGAGACTTAAAATGGCCATGGTTATGTTATTACTGATTCTTTCCAAAGAGAAAGATCTGATGAGATTTCATCACGATAATGAAAGTCACAAAAAATATAGTTATGTCTATGGCATATGAAACATATTTAAGGTATATAAAGTTTTAGACAAAATGCTGATAATCACAGTGTTTCAAAGACCATATGAATAAATTTGATTTATAAAAATGAACTTGAAATGTAATAGAGGAAAATACTGTGATCTATAGATATCTAGAGATATAACATGTATGACATATCAAGAATATACTAAGTGTGTAATAAAAATATACCAAAAATATCAAGAATATCCAGAAAATGAACTCAATGAATTCAGACTACATACTAAACATCTGTATTTTAATAGAATTTCCTAGGTATATCTCAAATTGAAAGCACTGGCCTAAAATAAATCTTCATGATTTTTCCAGAGCCTTGGGAAATCCCAAAGAAAATTTTAGGTATGAAATATATCCTTGACATTATTTTATTTCACTTCCACTTAGAATCCTTAGAATCAAAGGAAGGAAGAATTGTCAGATTTAAACCATACTGATAGGATTCGGTGTACCTGAGAAAGAGTATATGACAATTCATTTGATAATAAAACATTTTAAGACAGCATAAAAGTAACCCAATTAAACACAAGAAAAGTATTCTTATAAAACTAAAAATTAAAAAAAAACTTTATATTTTAGGTGAATACAATAAATAGTAAACCTAAGAAACAAGCCCTTCGAAACTGAGGAGATCTTACCTATATTTGTAACATATTTCATAGCTTTTAGATCCATCATTTGCACTTATTTAACCCTGTAAGCTAGTGGAACTCTTTTCTTCTTTAAATCAACTTCTTGAAAATTCCCTCTGAGCACTGTATTGATAGATCATTTCATTTTTAAAGCACGTCTCTGTTTTCTTAGACAAGATAGGGCAACTTTTATTCCAATGTTCTTTCAGTTATTGTCTACGTATATTTTTGCCAAGAGACTTCCTCTTTAGAGGTTGAATGATAAGAGTCAAAAGACTCTAGTTATTTTACCTGTAAAAGCAACAGTTTCATCAGTGATGAATTTTCCTTCCATTTGCAGGTATTTTCAGAATGCTTCACAACAAGTTCTGAGTTCTAGGGTTATCTCCTGTTCTAGTGTGTATCTATGGGTTGATCCCCCAATTTCTAGCTCAACCTCATTTCCAAAAATTGAGGAGGGAGCTGGGGTCCATCTGACTCGAGGTCCACCAGATGCTGCCCACGGTGCCCTGAGGCCTATCTGTGAGGTCTCTAAACTCTGTCCTGTCTCAGCTCGTGGAATTGGAGTCCAATCTGTTTTCATAGGAATGACTTTGAAAGCAGCCTCCAGTACATCTCTTCCAACACTAACAGCTTTTCTGAGCCCCTCTAGTTTCCTATGAAATCTGAGATCTTTAAAATCATCCTTGGGAATTCCCATTCTGCTTTTTACACCCAGATTTTATAAATTTAAGTCCTCACCAATAATGGTATATATATATGAAAGCCCCAAATCAGACATTCCTAAAATTATTCTTAATCCTTCTCGGAATGTCTCCCAATCTAGACAGTTATTTGGAAAATCTCACAATGATGCTCAGCTCAAAAAAAAAGGAGGGGGGGAGGGCTTCAGAACAACAGAGGAGGCTCCCTGTTCTGAGGGAGGTTTGCTTCAAGAGGCAACTGAGTGTTGGAGGTTTCTGGCAGGTAAGGAGGAAAGGGAGTGGATCCAAGGGCAAAATGGGGGCAAAAGGAAATGAAGCATAAGATGCAGAAGGAAACAGTAGGAGAAAGTCTGCAGGGTTCAAGTTGTGATTTATGAGCATTTAAAAGGCCTATTTTTTTTTAATTTTCCCACATTTTTTTCTTTTGTCTTAGCCAAAGGAATCTCTTAAGGAAGAGGTTTTTTGACAACTAAAATTTTCTTTATTTCCCTTTTTTTTTTTTGATACCTCTTCACACTAATAAAAGAATGGGAATTATTGAATTTTGAAACTTAGGTCCCTGTTCTTCTAAGAAACTTTCTTAGCCATATTAAAAGTTTCACAAGCATCTTAATGAAATCATGCCGTTTAGAAAGATGAGCACACATGTTGGGATTATAACATGAACATATTCACTGTAAAGATGGAGTCCAGCCTGGACTTAACTCTAGACTGAAACAAATCCATGAAAGTGTAGAAATCTTTTGTTCACAAATACTGCTTTACACCCCGTACCCCGGACACCCAACCTAACAGATGGGCCATCCAGCTACAGAACTCAAGACTTGTGGCCCCTGGAGAACAGAGAGATTTGCCAATGTCCTATCTCCCCAAACCTGCCTCTGCCTTAACAGAGGAAGGACAGGACTGAGGAGGTGTCTCCACTAGAGTTGATGAGGGATAGAGGCCAAATTTTGTGGAAAGGCTGCTGGTTTTAAACGAAAAACCTCAGGACTTCTCAGTCCCCAGGACCAGCTTCAAGAACGAGTTCACTTCAAGGTCCCCCTAATTGAAGGGCAATAAAAATAACATGGACAAAAAGTAGTGCTAATAATGAGGCTGGGGGAAAAGAGAGAGAAAAAAAAAATCAAGAAAGAGCCAGGGAAGTGAGTGGGGGGAGGAAATGAAGGATGGGAAGGAAGAGAAACAGCTCTCCTCCGAGTCCTGTGGAGCTGTATGGTCCGGGGGCACTTCACCATAGAACTGGGGTAAGTGAGTGTATCCTAGAAAGAAACAACCATCTCTTTCCATGAGGATGGAATGGAAAGGAAGGAAGTGGAGGAAGAGAAGGAAAGGGAAGGAGGAAAAGAAGAAGGAAAGAAGGGAGAGAGAGAGAGAGGGGGCAGATTTCCACCAAGGACAAACATTTCTCAACTCTGATCAGAGAGCCAACAAATATCTAAAAACCATTTGTTACTCCTAGGAGACAAAATCAACTCATGGCCTGAGAGCTCATGGAAAGAGATGGTTGTTAGTATAGAAAGATCAAGGGCCCCCATGCCCCCCCCCCAGGACTCAGAGGGGGCCTCTGTTCTCAGTCGGGAATGCAGCCAGAGGTGAGGCCAAGACCATTGAAGCCTGGCTCCCCAAACATCTCCAACAGAACCCACCAACACAAAGCTGAGCTCATTGCCCACCTCAGGGAGGTGGACTCCACTCCAGGAAGTTTCCTTGGGGCCTCCAAGCAGGAAAGAGAAGATCAGAATTCACTGACAACTGGAAACTAGACTTCAAGCAGGGCTGGGTTAAAATGGAGTAAGGATCAAGACATAGCTCCCCAGGATAGGAGGCAACAGCAAGGTAAGGACTTGGAGATGAGGGATTCCTTCAGTCTTAGAGAATATACTGTCTGATGTCTTTCACCCAGGAGTTGATGCATCTTTCTAAAAGCTTCTATAATGAACAATCAAACCATTTGCCCTGTGGGGATATTCCTAGGAAAACAAATTATGCTGATGAAGCTCGGAGAAGAATAGCTCAAGACTGTACTAACCAGAGTCAGGGGTGGTGGTCGATTCTCAGCATCAAAGTGTTCAGGCAAGAGTGTGCAGACAAAGGTTCTCAGAAACTACCAAAGTAATGTAATAAATGATAAATGCACTACTATCAGAAAGAGAAACTAGGAGAACCACTTCATGTACAATTGTCTCAAAAAAAAAAATACTTGGGAATCAACTTAATGAAAGAGATGAAGACCTCTACAATGACAGAATGCTAAAGAAAGAAATTAAAGAATGTGTTGGAAGATGGAAAGATCTTCCTTGTTCTTGAATAGGTAGAATTAATATTGTCAAAATGACCATACTACCAAAAGCACTATACAGATTTAATGCAATTTCAATCAAAATCCCAATGACATTCTTCATAGAAATAGAAAAAGCAGTCATGAAATTCATCTGGAAAAATAAGAGAACCAGAATAGTTAAAGCAATTCTTAGTAAGAAGAGTGAAGCAGGTGGTATCACTATACCAGACCTTAAACTATACTACAGAGCAACAGTAACAAAAACAGCATGGTATTGCCACCAAAATAGACTTGTAGACCAATGGTACAAAATAGAGGACACAGAGACAAACCTACATAATTACAGTTATTTTACATCACACAAATGCACCAAAAACATATATTGAAGAAAAGATAGCCTCTTTAACAAATCATGCTGGGAAAACTGGAAATCCATATGCAACAAAATGAAATTATCCCCTATCTCTCACCATGTACAAAACTCAACTCAAAGTGGATAAAGGACCTAGGAATTAGACCAGAGACCCTGTGTTTATTAGAAGAAAAAGTAGGCTCAAATCTCCATCATGTCAGATTAGGACCTGACTTCCTTATTAAGACTCCTATAGCCCAAGAATTAAAATCAAGAATCATTAAATGAGATGGATTCAAGCTGAAAACCTTCTTCTCAGCAAAAGAAACAATCAGTGAGGTGAATAGAGATCCTACGGAATGGGAGCAAATTTTTACCACACACACATCAGATAGAGAACTTATCTTTAGGATATATAAATAACTTAAAAATCCTAACACCAAAAAACCCCCAAATAACCCAATCAATAAATGGGCCAAGAAACTGAACAGTCACTTCTCAGAAGATGAAATACAATTAATCAACAAATATATAAAAAAGTGTTCAACATCTCTAGTAATTAAAGGAATACAAATCAAAACTACTCTAAGATTTCATCTCACTCCAGTCAGAATGGCAGTCACTAAGAATACAAACAACAATAAGTGTTGGTGAGGATGTGGGGGGAAAGGCACACTCATACATTGCTGGTGGGACTGCAGCCAATCTGGAAAACTGTATGGAGGATTCCTTGGAAAACTGAGAATGGAACCACCATTTGACCCAGCTATCCCTCTCCTTGGTTTATACCCAAAGGACTTAAAAACATTATACTACAGGGACACAGCCACATCCATGTTTATAGCAGCACAATTCACAATAGCTAAACTGTGGAACCAACCTAGATGCCCTTCAGGAGATGAATGGATAAAGAAAATGTGGTGTACATACACAATGGAATATTACTCAGCATTAAAAGAAAATAAAGTCATGGTATTTGCAGGTAAATGAATGGAGTTGGGGAATATAATGCTAAATAAGCCACTTTCATAAAACCAAATGACAAATATCTTCTCTGATATAAGGATGCTGATTCATAATGGGGATGGGACGGGGAGCATGGAAGGAATTTTAGATAGGGCAAAAGGGGAGGGAGAGAAAGGGAGGGGGAATGAGGGTAGGAAAGACGTTGGAATGAGATGGACATCATTACCCTGAATACACTTATGAAGACAGGAATGGTGTGACTCTACTTTGTGTACAACCCAAGACATGAAAAATTGTGCTCTATATGTGTAATATGAATTGAATCACATTCTGTTGTCATACATAACAAATTAGAATAGATAAAATAAAAATGAAGTTCTTGAAAATTCACATCAACATGAGAATTGGCAAAGTAAATAATAATAATAATAATAATAATAATAATTAATGAACCTCTATCAAGCACCTTCTTAGTGCCAGAAAATTTCACAAACATTCTCATTTATTGCTCAAAATGATTGAATATGATAAGGACTATTGTCCTCATTTTTGGCATCTGGGGTAATGGAACCCCCAACATGTTAATTCTTTCCAGATCACACAAAGAATGTTGGAGTCTCAGCTGAAACCCAGGACATCTGACTCCAAAGAGACACTGTTTGTCTACACCACACTGCTTCAAAACTCAGGGAAAACTAAGAGGAGGAAAGTCAAGCCCAAATGTGGAGCAATAATCAACCCAAAAAGACAACCAGAGCCTATAAGAGGCCTTTAAGAAGTCATCGTTTATCACCACAATTTAAGTCCAAGCCTCCCTCGATTTCTTCTCACTGTCTCCTTTTCCTCTGGACTGAATGCAGCTTTGCTAGCATGCTGTAGCTTAAGAATCAGAAGCCTAAGGAAAAGCCACCTCTCCTTGGGCTGTTTGCTTTCTGCTAGTGATGCAAATACAGAGCAGAGTCCCAAGATAAAAGTCCCCCTTCTCCCCCAGAGAGCCCTGGGGTCCCATTGAAGGACTCAGCCTGCACATTTCTCACAATGGAAGTTGCACTCTCCAGCAGTGCATTAGATGACCGCATGAGTGGGAAAGAGCTTCCTCCCTGGTCCTCAATCCACTAGGTCCCTTCAGGCCACCCTGTGGAGAAATTGGAGGGAAAGCCTTCCAGGAGAGCTGTTTTCTCTTGAGTTTTCCATATGTGTCTGAGCTAGGTCCCAAGGAGAGAGGATGTGAGCATTCCCCGCCTAGGTGCTTTCTCCATGGGGAATGGGCTGACCTTGAAGATATATCAGAATAAAGTCTATCCTGAGACATCCAGAAATACAGGTGGATGCTGGGATTGTCCAAGGCACTGGTTAATAAACTCTTTGTTTTTCCTATGCTCAGAATCAGTCCTTTTAAGAAGACTATAAAATCTGTGAGCTGCACATTATCATCAGTTTGATGTGTAATATGAAGAACATGAAAGGAATATGAAATTGTGAGATGTGAACTGCCTTGCCCTATGTTGCAGATTTAGAAATCTTTACAGTGTTTTGAAGGAGGATAGGACAGTGTGCTGTTTCTTCTATCAGTAAATAGTCACATATAGAACCTGAGATGTCAACACCTGCACCCAGTCCATCAAAGGTCTGATCCTTATGGCCCACAGCTCGAGTGCTACCCAACTGAGAGGGCACAGGGCTTGGAAAGGAGGGAGCCACTGTCTCAGTCAGTCCTGAGGTCAAGGGAGACGTCATAAGGACATGGCCCTCGTACTAGATCTCCACAGATGGCTGACAACGGACCACAAGGCCTGAGAAGAGAGGAGTGATCTCATGGACCAACTTCAGTAACATTATAAGCATAGCCTATCATCTATTAAGCATCAGGTACTAAGAGTTGCAATTTTGCAACCTCATTTAGTTCTTGCTAAAGAATTACTAAGCACATACTGAATTTCTACTAAAAGCAGATCTCCATTTCAGAGATGACACATTTTTGATAACCTTAGAAAGTTACCAATTGCACACACATATAGCTTGTTGGGGCAAAGCCAGGATTTGAACCAGTATCCTTCTGTATCTTTTCCCCAATGCCAGACTGCCTCCCATTCCTTCTGCTCCTCCAACAATGGGGCCCAACCTAGAATAAGATGGGCATGGAGCCAGGCAGGGGCCCTGGGCGGCCTCAGTCATAGCCACCTTCCACTGAACAGTGGACAACTGAGAACATAAGTTTCACCATTGTATATACCATGTTATTTATTTTCACAACCCTATAAGTTAACTATTATTATCTCCATTCCATAGAGGAGTAAGACAAGATTTGATGGATTTAGTGATGGGGCAAAGCTCTAGGTTGCCGTTAGCAATCCAAACACCTGACCAAGCTGCTCTTGGGGAAAAAATGGGGTCCCAAGCAGGTCTCCCATCACCCTCAGACACACAACACCAAAAGCCCAGGTAGCCAGGGTTTAGAGTTCTTTCCTGAGCCTACAACGGGTTCATTCCATCCAGTAGAACTTGTCTTTGTAAAGCAGTCCATCTACCCTTTCTTTTATTTCTCACCTTCTCAGAAGTTTTTGATCAAATGCTAAATTCTTGAGGGAGTTTTAAATTGTTTTTACCTCTGTTTGCCCTTAAAACCCTCCACTGCATGCTGAGGCACTTGGTGAGGAATAGGTTGACACAAGTGAAATAACTCCCACATTCTTCATCCTGGTCCTCCAGTTCTTCATGAGGTATGGCCAGGTCACAGTGTCTCAAGACTGAAGGGACAGGGATAGGACAGGGCCTGGAGTGCAGTCTGTGTGGGGTCTCCAAAGGATGCACTCTGAATGTATGTGAAAAGATAGTACAGTAAATACTTTTCTCATGTAGGATATAAAATTGTTACTATTGTATCTAATCTCCCACTACTTTTACTAAACTTTGTTACTTGTTGGTTGTTTCTGATCTTTTTGCAGCAAGAGGTATTAGTTCAGTAGTTCACTGACCTCAAAAGCACTGTTAACAGCCTCCATGTACTTTACAAAGAGCAATAAGAGGGTATTACTAATAAGGAAAAGCCCATTCCCATTATTACCCAAGTTTCCTTTTCATCAAGTGAATTAGAAACAATGTGTGTTCATTTGTTTGGTTTGTTCCCAATGAACTGAAGGATTGCACAATCTTGATTTTTGTCTCACACTCCTTTCCCTGATTACTTCACTTACCACGAGAGGCAAGAAATTAAACTGAATCCACAGATGGGGCAGAAAAACCTATGTTGTGCTTCAGTGGAAAATGATGCATTGTCTATATCACACGCCTCCAGATGGTCTGATTTTACCACGTTTGTTGTCATTGAGCTATTTGGTACCTCTTTGTAAACAGCAGGCAAAGGATGAATTTGAAAACTTTGGAAGAATTTCACTGTTGCTGTGAAAAAAAAAAAAATCAGTCTGTGATGGCAGCAATGACTCATTGGTAAAGCACCTGCCCAGCATATGTTAGGACCTGAGTTCAAACCCCAGCACTATAAAACAGAAAAAATAAATCAGTTTTTCTTCCATTCACAATTCATATCATTTACTCCATATAAATTTGTGCCTTTTAAACTTTCCTTGGTTTTAGCAATGATCTGGTTCCCTTATTGATTATCAAGTAAAACAAAATCTTTATTATGTATTATTTCTAAATCAACATAAGAATCACCCTTTCACCTTTTTCTGAAATTATCTTTTAACAAAGAGTCACCCAGAAAGTGATCACCTGATGTCTTCACCTGTGGCTAGTACCTCACTGTGGTAGAGCTCACATGATATTATTCACTTCTCACCTGGACCTTCCAAATTTTGAGGAGTTTCCCTTGGTTTATAACTAAACTGCTCATAATGCTTTACCCACAATCATATATTATCTATCATAATTTCCTTTTTCTTGAACCTACTGTGTATTTTGTGAATTAACTGCAAAGGTCCAGTCAACATCGGGCCCTAATGCACCCAAGAACACTGGTCTTCAAAGAAGTCCTTTTTGATGACAGAAGTATAGAATTAATGACTTTGGTTTTCCAGCGAAAAAATAAATAAATGATTCAAATATAAAAAGAGTACAAAATATTTTAAGAGTTACTTTCGAAGTTATCTAAATTAGTAATATAGTTCCAGAATTAGGTTTTCAAAAAATTTTTTCGTCTGAATATTCTCTCAACAATAATGGAAATATTTTCACAGATTTGTGTGCGTGCGTGTGTGTGTGTGTGTGTGTGTGTGTGTGTGTGTGTTTTAAGAAAACACATCTATAAGAAAAACCCTGGAGTCTTTAATGAATACATTTAGAGCATCATGATATTGAAATGTTTTCAGGCAAATTCAGCATCTTACTGAGGTACAAAGAACATTCATTTAAAGCAATTTTCAGTGTGATAATTCAGAAGAGTCTAATTGGCTTAAATAATCTTTTATAGGCTACATGGAAAATGTTATTAAAGTAACTGAAGATTAAGAAAGAAATTAGTTGACTTCTGCATTGTATAACTAAGAATCTCATTTGCCTCCTTTAAAAGTTTTGTAGAGCTAAAAATTTTTCATTAAAATAAAAATTGGAGAAGAAATGATTAATTATCTCCTGAAGTCTTTACAGTAGATATCATCAGGGGTCAAGTCTAATATAAACTACTAGTTTTTCTTCAGTTATTTCCCTAGATGGCAAAGAGGGCTTTCATTACAAACTTTTAAAAAACAGTTTGCTATGAACATGAATTTTTTTTGGAACTAGTGGCAAATTTCTAGTAAGTCTTCTTCAAATATCTGTATTGTCAAGAAATCCTTTGGCAGGTAAATACAGATAAAGCAAATCATGTTCAGGATCGGCCTCACCCCTTACTCTGTACTATATGTCATTAAATTAAAACAAAAAAATAATCGAGAAGTAAAGTAAACCACCAAAGAAACGTATTACTGCCACTATTAAAAAAATACCTGAATGGTAAACAAGCCAGGGGTGGAACACAGTTCAAACAGACTTTGCAAAGCGGGAAAATATCCATGAATCAATTAATAGCAGAAATTTCTTTTTTTTTAACCAAATTGCTTACTCCCAAAGGCAGGGCTGTAGCTTGCTGCTATATTGCACCATAAAACTTTAAATGATCTTAATTAGAGAATGGCAAGTGAAACAGGATATTGCCCCCGGAGTTCTCTCTTCTGTTGCGTTCTCACAATTCAAATCCTTCCCTCCTCAAATAAACAGACACTTTTCTCAGCTTTCTTCAACAGCTGGATACCTAGCCTGAGTCCCAGACTGAGAGTCACTGCTCTATTCATAACCTGGTCACCTCTGAGAGAAAGAGCCCCAGGAGCGACCAATGCGACATGACACTAATGGAGGGAAGTGTCAAAAGCAACCCTTGTGTGGTCCTGTGACATTATGTCTATCTAGAGTGATGCTGCCCTCCACATCTGTGCAGTCTTCCCTCACTCAGCTGTACTCACCAGTTAGCAAGGGATTCCGGGTGCTTGACCTTGGGGCTAGTCAACACAGGGGCGCCCAGAAGCATAGGAGTCAACTCCCTAGGGAGGATAGATGAGAACTTTATATTAATGTTTACTAAAATAAAGCAGGAAAACAGATTTCTTAATATTTAATAAATGGTTGACATATTGACATGTATTTTACACTTTCGAAGAAAAGATACATATGAATCCAAGAATCAGGGAAATCATAACTTGGGAATAAAAGAAAATAAACCAATTTCAACAGTGGTAATAATCTACTGTTAGAATTACCTGGCAAGAATTTGGAATGGCAGTCAAAAATATGCTTCAACAACCAATTAAAAATTCTCTTGAAACCAATGAAAAACCAAACCTTAGGAAATAAATAAAAGTTATTTAGAATACCAGATGAAAAGTATAGAACTGAGAAATGCACTAACAGATCCAAAAATTTGCTTTATATAGGCTCAATGGTAGGTCAGACATGAAGAAAATGAAACGATAAATTTTAGGACAAAACAATAAGATTTACTCAGTACAAACAACAGAGAGAAAACAGATTTTTAAACAATGGTTAGTCTTCCTCAGGCACTCCTCCGAGACAAAAATTCACATTCATATCATTGAGCCCTGAAAGGGAAAGGGAAAGGGAGGGATCTAAAGAGTGTGTAAAGAAATAATATCTGAAAACTTCACAAATCCATCACCAGATTTTAAAATGCTGAACAAGCCTTTAGTAACAAAAAGTAAGAAAAAAATTTTAGTAAGAAAAAAATTTTCATCCTGAGTTCTCTACCCAGAAAAGCTATCTTTCTGGAATAAAAGGGAAATAAAAACATTCTCAGATGCAGCAAGTTAAATGATTTATAATTAGCAGGACCACCTTTAAATATCATCAAAAGAAAGTACTTCAAACAGAAAGAAAATGATAGAAGAAAGAATTTTGGAGAACAAGGAAGAAAGAAGGAATAAGAGAAGAAATATGCATGCATCCATATGATAGACTATCCTTTTCCTTGTTAGTGTTACTGGATTATATTTGATATTTTAACAAAGATCATGATATCTTCTGATTCATAAGACCAGGCAGAGGAAGGAGGAAAGGGGAGACGTGAGGAATGAGATTGACCAAATTATGGAGTTATATTGGGTGCATGTACAAAAGTGTTAACAACAAATCACACTGTGTAATTCTAATGCATCCGTATAAAAGAAAAAATTTAAAAAGGAAAATCTCACAGTTATTTCAAGAGAAAAAAATAGAACAAAGTGAAAACAAACAAAAATATCCAAAATATCAAAATATGTAGGAAACAGTTAAAGCAGCTACAAGAAGGAAAGTTCCATTAAATGCTTATATTAGAAATGATGAAAGATTGAAACCCCTACCTCAATAACCTAAGAGCAGAAATCAATGAAATTGAAAATAGGAAAACAGAGGCAATAAATGAAACGAAATTCTGGTTCTTTGGAAAAGTTAATATAACTGGAAAGCCTAAAGGAAAAGGTGAAGACAAAAATCTGTCAGGAGTGAAATTACAAATATCTCTACAGATCCTATAATCATTAAAAAGGTAATAAGAGGTTGGGGGTGTAGCTCATTGGTAGAGCACTTGTCTAGTATGTACAAAGGCACTGGTTTAATCCCCAGCACTGGAGAATTTTAAAATAAAGAAGTTGTAGGTAATATTATAAACAAATTTACTTTAAAAAAAAATTCTCTACTTAGAACTGGGGATGTAATTCAGTAGTAAAGGTAGAATGATTGCTTAGCATGTGCCAGACCATGAGTTCAAGGCCCTGTACCATGTATATGGGAGGGGGATGGAGTCTTCCCATCCTGATTGTAAACACCTGTAATCCCAGCCACTCAGGAGGCTGAAGCAGAAGGATCAAATGTTCAAAGGCAGCCTCAGCAACCTAGTAAGACCCTATCTCAAAAAGGCAAAAAAAAAAAAAAAAAAAAAAAAAAGGCTGGGGATATAGATCAGTTTTACAGCATTTGCCTAGCACATGCAAGGTCCTGGGTTCAATTTCCAATACTCACCAAACAAATAAATCAATAAATAAAATTGAAAAAATGAACAAATTCCTTGAATACCACAAACTACTAAAACTTGATCAAACCAACCATATGATTTTAACAATCCTTAAAACATTAAAGATATTAAATTCATAATTTAAAATCTGCTTAAAAGAGGCGATCTCTAGAACAAGCAGTTCACTAAACTGGAGTATTTCACCAAAATTTTTTTTAAACTAAAATTACTAGGTGATAAAAGAGGAAAGATCACTTCTCAGCTCATTTAATAATGTCAGTATGATCCTGAAACCAAAGTCACACAGAAATGGTAAAAAGAAACTATAGGCCAACCTATATAATTGACTTATATGTAAAAATTTTCAATACAATATTAGCAAATGAAATTGGACAATGTACATAAAGAAATATGCACTCTAACCAAGTGAGATTATTGCAGTTATGCAAATTTATTTCAACATTTTAAATTTGGTCAGTATATTCCAATATTCTACCACATTAATAAGCAAAGAAGAAAAATTATATTAGTTGATAATGAAAAGTATTTGACAAAATCCACATTCACCTGAGTCAAAAACAGAAATGAGTAGTAGAGAGAAATTATCTCAAATTATTAAAAACTGTATAACTTGCACACATACCCAAACAAAGCCCTGCACAGATAATTTTATACATATGGATGAAAGATCAAATGCTTTTATCCTAATATTTGGAATAAGAAAAGACTCTACCACTGTTACTCAACATAATACTAGAAGTTCTAGCTATTAAAAGAGCAAGAAGAAGAAATAAAAGGCATACATATTAGAAAGAAAAAGATAAAAACTGTATTTACAGATGATATGGTTGTTTACATAGGAAATAAAGGATTTACAGATAAAACTTCTATGGTAAAAAATAAGCTCATTGAGGTTCCAGGATGAAAAATTAGTTTTCCAACATTAGTTGATTTCTAAATAGTAATGATGAGCATATAGTGACTGAAATTAAAAACACATTCCCATTTACCCCAAGAAAATGAAATATTTAAGATACAAACTTAACAAAAACTTAAACAGAAACTTAACAGAAACTCAATAATTAAAATGTAAAAAATGCTTAAACAAAATAATACATAAATAAATGGAGAGACATGCTGTGTTTATAAATCAGAAGCTTCAACATTAGTAGCAAAGTCAGGTGTCTCCAAATGTATCCATAGGCTAAATGCAATTCTTCTACAGATCCAACTAAATTTTTTTGTAGATACCAAAAAGTGTATTCTTTAAATTTGTATGGAAAAGCACAGGCAAAGGTAAAATAATCTCAACAAAGAGGAATAAAATAGGAGGAAGCACTCAGTATCATCTTATCATGTAGCTACTGTACAGTGTGGTGCTGCTAGAGAACGTCACATAGATGCATGGAACACATGAAAGAATCCAGAAATAGACCCAAATATTCTCAATTGATTTTTTTTACAAAAATGCAAAAGCTTTTTTTTTTAATATCAAGAAAGGGTAGCCTTTTCAAAAAACGATACTGATTTAACTGAATATCCAGAAGAAGAAGAAAAAAAACAAAAAACATTAAAACTCTCATATACAAAAACTTGTTTCAAACTAAATTAACTGCAAAATGTATAACTATAAACTTCTAGGAAAAAGACCTAAGAGAAAATATTTAAGATCTAAGATTAGACAAAAGCTTCTTAGACTTGAAATCCAGAGACATACAGGGAAATACTGATAAATGGAACTTCATCAAAATTAAAAGTCTTTTTTCAATAATAGTCCATGTAAAAAGGATAATAAAACAAGCCTGCGATTGGGGGAAAAATATTGGCAAGCCACACATTTGAAAAAGGACTACTATTGAGCATATATAAAGAATTCTAAAAACTCAACATTAAAGGAAAATATATATATATATATATATATATATATATATATATATATGACATTAGCCCATGAAAAAAATATTAAATATCATTAGACATTAAGGGCATTAAAATTAAAGTCACAAATGATATCAGTATATACTTATCAGAATGGCTAAAATGGAAAAACTGATGAAACCAAATGTTGGCAAGGATATAGAGAAACTGGGTTACTCATATACTGCTGGTGGGAATAAAAAGTGGTACAGCCACTCCAGAAAACAGTTTGGCCGTTTCTTATAAAATTAGACATTAAACTACCATAAAATCCAGCAATTGTCAATTTGTACACTTATCCTAGAGAAATGAAAACTATGTTTACACCAAAATCTATACACAAATATTTGTAGCACCTTTGTTTGTAATAGCCGAAATTAGCATTAACCCAGAAGTCCTTCAGCTGGTGAATAGCTAAACAAACTGTGATCTAGCCACATTATGGAATACTACTCATCAATGAAAAGAAAAAGAGTATGGATACATGCAGTAACCTGAATGAATTCTCAAGGAATCATGCTAAGTGAAAAATGCCAATCCCAAAAGATTAAACTGGGATTCTGCTTACATAATGTTGTTCATGGGGCAAAATTTTTAGAATTAGAAGACAGATTTACAAGGATTAGGAAAAAAAAAAGGGAGGAAGCAGTGGTGAAGGAAAGTGGATGTAGTCATAAAAGGATGGCACGTGGGCTGGGGATGTGGCTCAAGCGGTAGCGTGCTCGCCTGGCATGCGTGCAGCCAGGGTTCGATCCTCAGCACCACATACAAACAAAGATGTTGTGTCCACGGAGAACTAAAAAAAATAAAAAATAAATATTAAAAAATTCTCTCTCCCTCTTCCCCCCTCCTTAAAAAAAAAAAAAAAAAAAGGATGGCACGAAGGATCTTCATGGTGATGAACTACATTAGTATCTTGACTGTGGTCAAGGAATCTACAAATATGAAAACTTATAAAGGACTAATAAACACCCACACATAATACAAATCTGAATAAGCTAAGGCAATTAGGTTGATTTCCATCTACCAGTTGTGATACTGAATTATAGTTTTGCAAAGTGTTCCCATTGGGAGAATCTGGGTAAAGAGTACCTAGGATCTCTATGTTATTTCTTACAACTTACAAAGGGGCACTACTATTATCACAATAAACATTCCAAGAAGAAAACACAGGCTAGGACTCAGTCAGTGCTCTGCGCTAGGCTCATGTTTGGCTCAGGACCCCTCCCCTCAAAATAAATCAATAAATAAAATAGTCTCTGGCCCAAGTAGGAAGAGGATGGTGTGGCTGACATGGCCACACACTGACACATCTGCTCCTACGGATCCACTTGCTGAGGTGACGGTCAGAGTGAACTGATTGTCCAGACTCAAAGAAGCCCAAAGTGCACAACCTGACACTGGGTTTGATGATGGAACAAAGCGTTTGAAACAAGGAACTTCCAAAAAATAAAAAGGCAGATGTTTGTAATGGATTTTAAGGAGGTCTCTTTAAAGACAAGAAAACAATATGTCTTCATATTCCCCCGTGTCTTTTACAGATGGGAAGACAAAGGGCGAAAATACAAAACTCAAACTGAAGTGCAATGAGCCTTACTCCATAAACATTTACCAAGTAACTCCTATGTTGCAGGCACGGGTCTAGGCCTTTATATGCATTACCTAGTTTAACCTCTAGTAACCTGGAGACATAGATATTGTGTCCTCATCATAGTGATGAGGAGACTGAGTGTCAGAGTGGTTCAGTCACCAAGTCACCATGCTTGTCTCTCAGGTAGCAAACTATATAGAACCTGCTGCCTGTTTTCATGGTATCTCCATAAAAATTTGATAGCATGTGAAAAGCCAAGGACCTGGGTCTTTGAACGGAGGACTCCTGAGTTCCTGACCCACTTCTCCATGAGCTTCCTGATCCACTTTCTCCATCCTAGAAAGTCACTGGAGATTCCTACTTGCATCTCAACATGTACAGGGAGCAGATGTTCTCCCTATTCTCTGTTCGCTTTGGAGGGTCATGAAAGATTGCTCTAAACTCAACTTCATTATCAACTCCTTTGGGCCCCAACCTCTTATCAAAATCAGGAGTCCATCTGCTAACAGCCAATGGGCCCAGCTGGACCAGGAGTCTTGGTCCAACCGCTGGCAAATTCATCAAAATGCAATCTGGGAAGACAAGAAGCCCCTGTTAACCTATCAATGAGTGATTAATCCTCAACCCCTTCCTTCACAGAGAGATGACTGTAAGTCGGAGTGATGTCCCAGGGTTTCTTTTCACCATAAAACTGTTCCTGAAGTCCTGCCATTGTTTTGTGGCTGAGGGCTCAAAACGTTCTGAGAAGTCTCCACAGGAAGCTGCACTACTGAAATCTTACACCCACAGCCCTGAGCTTCTTCCAAGCCTGCTCCTAGCCTGCAGATCCGCCAGATTCTGCCCTCAGATATGCACACATGGCTCCTCCCGATTGCCATTTAAAAAGACTTTCTCAAAACCAGTCCCTACTTGAGGGTTGGGGAAGCTCTGCCAGTATCTGAGGACGAGGCCGCCAGTCGAAATTTCTAGACGCGACGGGTTTTCAAATGGCTTGTAACTGGACTGCAAACGCATCTACATTTCATTTTAATTATCAGTGATGACAACCCAGGCTTTGCCATCATTTAGAATTTTCCTTCTCTACCAGCGAGGTCAAAAATGACTGTCGTGGTTTAATAGTTGGCTGATTTCTACTTTCACGAACATTCAGAATCCAAACGTTTCCAGAGAGAGCTCTTATCCCCTGCCCATAGAGGAAGGGAAGCCAAACAGCTAAAGGGGGGGGGGAGAGAGGTCCCAGCCTGCGAAGGAACGCACAGCAGGACAAGGAGATGAGTCCCAAGCCCCTGTAAAAAAAAAAAAAAAAAAAAAAAAATAGAGAAGGAACCGCATCCACTTTTCAGGGTAGGAAACCTGTCTTTTCAGCCCTCCCCAAAGCAGAGCCTTTCTGGGAACCCAGGAAGGAAGCGCATTCTTGGCTGGTCCTCAAGGACAGAATGCAACGCACTTCTCCCAGAACCCCGTGTCAGCGGGGAGAGGACTGCCGGGCACCGGTGGGGCCCTTGAAACCTTCAGCCACCAGCCTAGAAACTAACACATGCCTTTAGCACCACAACAGGAAAAAAAAAAAAAAAAGGCATCTTGTTTCCAATTTGGCTGTAGATAATGAAATTAGCCCCCAAATTACCATAAAGTGGAACAAGTAAACACGAAAGCAGGAGCTAGGTTTCAGGCCTCCCCCCCACACACACAACCACCACCTCCCCTCCACCCCGAAGAGCAACCGTCTATATGGCTTTGGAGCTGTTTGAATTCAAAGCAACGCTTCTGTTTTTCTAAGTCGCTGGGTTGACCCCAAGCAGATAAAGAACACTCAATGACACATTCAGCAGAGCCGCTCTGTTCTTGCAGGGCCGCTCTGTTTACATCAGGAAATCCAGCCCCGGGTTGGGACCGGGGGGTCGGCCGGCGGAGGCTGCCCGGGCGCCGGCCTCCCTTGCGCTCGCCGCCGCGCTCCGCTGGCTTGGCCGCGCTGGCCCCTGGCGCTCGGCAGCTGACTCCATCCAGATGTGCCGCGGCTCCAGAGTGGCTGCCGCGCGCAGTAAATGGGCATCGGAGGCTCGTCAATCTGGGCCAGAGCAATTGCGGTCTCGCGGGCCGCCCCAATGGCACACGGAAACGTGCGCTCCGGAGGGGACCGTGGGGGGGCGGGGGGCGGGGGAGTCTGGGCAGGGGGCGCACCCTGGGCGCGCGGGGGAAGCCGCGCGCGCTCTAATGACCGACCCGGGATATGTTCCTAATACATTTGTACATTTCCTTGTAAATGTTTTACACTTTTGAAAGAAAGGGGGAATGCTGTATATCATTTGGAAATGTTGGCTGTCTATAGGTCCCTGTGGATATTACTGGGTTAGAACGACTTGTAACCAGAGCAAGAGAAACTCGGAGGGGGGGAAAAAAAGACTGGGAAACACTGCCAATTAGTCATTACAGGGAGATTGTAAAAACAAGAGAAAGAGAAAGAGGAGGGAGAAAAAAAAAAGGAATCAAAGAAGAAGAAAATGCCCCAGGAAAAAAAAAAATTAAAAGAAACTAGATGCGTTTTTTGTGGTGTTCTCCGGAATAGAACAGGGAAGCAAGACAGCTGTGGGCCTTCTAATCAGGAGTGAACTGCAAACCAACGAGTTCCCCAGAGCAGCCTTGGAGGGGGCCCTGCGATTTCCCAAACTATACCTATTTACTGTCCCTGTAAAACTCGAGCTGGGTCAGCCGGCAGGCAGTGTGCTTTGGAGCAGAACCCAATTGTGCAAAATCCAAGTTAGACATTTATTTCTGATCGCCTGCCGCCTACACAGCCGTTGCTAGCTGGGCTGTAATAAAAACGAGAAGACAGGAACCATTTTTTTTTTTTTTTACAATCCCAAGTTCCTACCAACCAGCCCCAAGCTTCAAGCAGACTGTGGCCATGCTTACCGAAAACTGTTTTTAATTTTACAGTAATTCTGATTATTAAAATTTTTTCTTGCTTTGTGCCAGACAAGAATCCAAGAACATGTAACATCACAATCTGAAATGAATCAGGGTGAACTTCTCCATCCTCCTTGAGTAACTTTTTTGACTTCATTTTAGGATTTCCAGAAATGTGTATAGAAATGTTAAAGTCGCAGCAAAAACTTAGGCTGACCAATGCTTTTTCCCAGGAAGAATTGTGATAGTTCCTGAGCCTCTGGGGAGTGGGGATGGCTAGGAGAGGAAGCCAGGGCCCACTCCCTAGGGACTAAGAGGCCAATGTTGCTGGCTGGAGAAGAACTGCTTATCTCAGCAACATGAGGAGCTTCTAGCCAGGCCTCTTCAACCCACAATGATTTTAGTCCCCACCTCCTCTGAGTCAGGAGGACAGCCACATGTGTCCCAGATCCAGTTCCTGGCAAGGATACAACTTTACTAATCAGCTGGGGTCCTTCTTGGTGTCTGGCCACAAGTCAGCAGATGCACAGCTCAGCCTTACCAGTACAGAATATCTTGCATAAGATCTGTTTCAAAAACAATTATATGAGCAAATTATCTTGGCTTCTAGCAACAGATTTTAAAAATCTAGTAGCAAGATCTCAAAAAATGATTAAACCACAAACGCTATTTTAAAGTAACATTAAACCAGACAAGAGATGAAGAATTCTTATAGAACCATCAAGAACATGTCCGACTCCCTGAGCCCCAAACTTCTTCACATGTGTGCACTGTGGTGGGGAGGGGGCATTTCTCAGAGATGATAGCTGAAGTTCAAGGACAGACTTATTTATATCTGGGCCTTCTTCAGAGATAGAACCGGTCTAGAACCATTCCTTATCTGGCGACGACTTTTACCTTCATAGCCTAGAGCTTTGAAGTCTCCCCATGGAAAGTTTGTAATCAGAGTCTAATTGGAAAAAAAAAATCTTTGTGACCTGGGTCCCCAACCTACCCACTAGCACCATTCACAGCTTCAGAAGATTTGACTAACGACAGGGTCCACAATCAATTAGTGAGTCTTCTGGACTGAACACTCAAAAATAGCACCATGTTGATGCTGGAGAGCCTGTTTCTGCAAAGGTTGCTTCTCCATCATCTCCTCTGGCTCTTCCTTACCAGCTCATCTCTCTCCTCCATTGCTGCCATGTTCCACCTCCCACCTGATGCGAGTTGTTATGGTTTAGCTATTAGGTGTGCCCCAGAAGCTCATGTGTAAGACAATGCAAGAAACCTTAGAGGTGAGAGTCTTCACCTAATCAGTGCATTCATCCTGATAGGGATTTACTGAGCAGTAATTACAGGCAGGGAGGGTGTGGCTGGAGGAGGGCTTGCCCTTGGGGTTTATATTTTGTCTGTAGTGAGGGGAACTTTCTGCTTCTCAGCTGCTTTCCTCTCCCACACTCTTCCAAGGACAGGGGCCCAAGGGCTCTCTCTTTCCTCATCCTAAGGGCCAGACCTTCCCTTAAAAGGACCTCTAGCCTATTCCTTCCTGCTTCATCTTGGGCCCAGAGCAACAGAGTTGGCCATCTTTGGACTGAGACTCTGAAACTGGGAGCCCCAAAATAAACTTTTCCTCCTCTAATATTTTTTCCCCAAATCTTTTAGTCACAATAGAAAAAAAAAATGCTGAGAAAAAAAAAAAAAAAAAAAAAACTCCTTTCTTTAAAACACTAGTTGAACCCTATGGTTAAGACCAGGACCTTCCACTCTCCACTCGCTCTCTACGTATTGTATTCTTCAGTCCTTATCTTTGTACTAACAGTTGTATCAGAGACACTGTCCTCAGGTTCTAGGTGCCTTCTTCCAGTTGTCACTGGACATTTTCATTTGAATTTCATACCGTCCTTTGAAATTTACAAGGCAAGGAACGGGGTCCTCTTCTTTTCAAATTGGACTTAGTTGACCCACTTGTCTCTCCAATGCCTACCAAACATAGCATCGATCTCTTGGTCACAGAGGGCACATGCCCTCAGAGCCTCTCTTTAACTCATTCCCCTCTTTTGTCATTTTTATTCTAATTTCTACACCAGGCTTCTGGAAATAAGGCTCTATCTGGAAGATGGTGGGACTTTTAAGAAGTGAGTGGGGCCCAGTGGGAGTTGGTGAGGTCATTGGGGGGTATTGGGGGCATGCTTACAGAAGGCATTAATGTAATTAGTTCCTAAGAGAGAGGGTTGTTATAAAAGATAAAACCTGCCCCCTCCCCTTGCTGGGTGGCTTCCAGTCTTACCACGTGATCTCTCCCTCTCACATGCATCCCAGCCACGGTGTCATCCAACGTGATGTGATGAAGCCAGGGAGCCCTCAAGAATACCAGCACCTGGGGGCTTTCAGACCCACAAAACTCTTTTCTTTATAAGTCAACCATCCTTAGGTGTTTTGTTATAGCAAAGCAGACTAATGCAACACTTAAGTCTATGTCTTTCTCTATATTTCAAGAATCCATGGGCAGGGCTGCATTGGCAAGTGTTTCCAAACCACCAACTTCTACTACCTTTACCAAACTGTGCCTCGGACCCACGCCTCAGCCTTCTGTGCTCTGCCAGGTACACTGGGCTGCCCACCTGGTTCCCTCATGTGGTTTCTGTCCTCCAACTTTTAGAGGCCAGTGGAGCGGCAGATAAGAGGTCTATCTCTCCCTACCACTTGCCCTGTATCCTGTGCCATTCTTTACTGCTTTTCCTGAACCTGCTCACATCTCTGTACACAGTTCCTTTGTTCTCCTCTCTTCAAATCACCCAATGTGTGAGTGTTTGATACCAAGAAAACTGATATATTGACTGATACACAGAATTCTGTCCTGTATATCATAAAACTCCATGTCCTCAGTCTCTAGCACAATTCCTGACACAGAGCAGTTTGCTGAGTGGGGGAGTGAATAAATGAATGGAGATTGTTCAATCTTTCAGTAGTTAATGTACCTTTCAAAAATTTGATTTATTAGGCGAATACCGCGAGCACCTAATGGTATGCCTTGCATATAAGAAGTACCCCAATAACTATTTATTAAATGAATCAGAGCTCCAAAGAGATTGGATATAGTCTGTTTAGCAGAAAGATGCTGGAAAACAGAAACATGAGTAGAAGAAGATATCTAGATTGAGACAATTCAGTAAATTAAAGTGACTCTTAAGCCCCATCTGCATTTATCCATTAGTTCATTTGTACACCAAGATTCTACTCCCTGTGTCTGATACTTAGAACTAACACACATTGATGTGATTCAAAAATTACACTAGGAGGAGGTGGGTTTTGGTTTTCTCTAGCTAGCAGAAGACTTACTACCAGGAATCAGATGTATCTCTAGTTCTGACCCAATCCAGACAAAGGGGTGTGGTCCTTCCCATAGACAGCAATGGTAAAGGAGTTGGTACTGGAGTGTCCCTAATATTACAAGCATGACAGACACAGAAAGATACAGGACAGGGGCCCAAGGGCGCTCTCCTTCCTCATCCTAAGGGCCATACCTTCCCTTAGAAGGACCTCTAGCCTATTCCTTCCTTAAGTCCTGCCAAGTGACAGTGACCATTTACTAATATCCATCTCTGTCACACAGTGACAGCGGTTACCAGTTTGCTAAGAGGCTGGGGAAAGTTAGTGCCACATCACGGGAACTTCACAGCAGGAAGAGCCACCTTGTTGTTGATGGAGATGCTTTCTCGATTCAGTTAGCTTCAAAACAATAAACAGGTGGGTTAGGCTAATAATCAATACCTGATCTACCCACCACCTTCCCCTGCCCTCAACCACCCTACAATTATGAATACATATTCCCTTTTTAATGTGAAAATGAATTAGGGTGATATGAGCTTAGAGAAATAGCAGTACAGATGATAGGCTGTAGGCCCAAGGACTGTTGAAAGAAAGAGAGAGAGAGAGAGAGAGAGAGAGAGAGAGAGAGAGAGGACTGTAAATAGAAGTAAAGCACAGCCCTGAAGTTTTGGCTCACAAAGCAAAGGAAAAGAGAGAGAGAGAGAGAGAGAGAGAGAGAGAGAGAGAGAGACTGTTGGTGGGTGGGGGAGATTCCTGAAGCCGTAAGTAAAATCTGGCAGAAGGCATTCTATATAGCCTCTTTTGGTTTTAATCCACATGACATCACAATCTATGAGTTTTGCTGTGATTGGATTTGAATCAATTTGTAGATTAAAAAAAAAAAATGAAACAAACTCCAAGTTCCACAAAGCAACTCTCTTTCCCTCAGCAGTTCAGGGCATTTTCTAACTGCTTTTTTCTCTTCTGGATACAAAGTAGATTGCAAGTCCTGCCCAGGACCAACACAGCCATGTCCAAACCACACAGACACACATAGAAACACAGAGATACACAGACACAAATAGGAGCAGACAGACACACAGAGGGACAGACACACACACTCAGAGAGAAGCACAGACACACACACACACACACAAACATGGGCGTACATCAAGTCACAGCGGCAGTGGTGGAAATAGCCACGGGAGCATTGGACTGCACTGTCAATTCTGAGGAACATAGCAGTCCTTTTTCTGATTTCCCCCTCCTTGTTCCTACCATCCTAATTCTGCACCAGAGGGGTAAGAAGGAAGACTTAGACCCACAATACAAACATGCTGTGAGCTTCCAAGAAAACAGGGCAGGAGAAATGAGAACCGCAGACAGCCGTCCTGAGGCAGTGGTTAGCATTTTCTACCTACTCCAGATCTTTCCTTTTCTCTATGGAATGTCCTTCTAAAGAAGGATTTCATGTATTTACTTACAACAAGCTTTTTTAAATAGTGAGGAGTAAAGGTTAGCATGCCTCTGAAGTACAAGATCATTCAAAAAAAAAAAAAGCCTGAATTAACTCTTGTTTAAAGGTCAGCTATGCTACAATGTGTCAACAGGTTTATTTAGTCTATGTTCTAATATGCAAAGAACCTCATCATGAATGCTTTCTTCCCCCCACCCCCATGCATGCCTGACCTAGGGCTCTCAAATCCTGCCTTCAATCACCTGAAAGACTCCAAAGTTAACACAGTCACTCTTGATTATGGATGATTCCCCCCTCCCCAGGGGACAGTTAGCCACATCTGGAGATGTTTATGGTTGTCGTAACTATAGGATCTGGGTGCTACTGCATCCAGTGAGTAGAGAGACCAGGGGTGATTCTCAACATCACACAATGCAGAAGACACCCCCATTATCCAACATGAACTGATCTGGCCTCAAGCATCAACAGTGCTAAGGTTGAGAATCCATGATTGAACACACAGCCTACCTTTCCCCAAGAGAGTGTCTCAACACAACTGCCCCATAGTGTTCTCTGACTTCATAGCTACCAAAGCAAGAGCCACCAAGGAACCCACAGCCGCCTGGCAGGAAAACCCAGCAATCAAGTCTGCTAACCAGAACTAGAAGTCAGTGTGCACTACACAAGGCAAGAGCGATGATCCAAACCTCTTGCAAAAATAAATTGGAATAAAAATCAATGTCACCCTCAGACCACGGTCACCTTCTGCCAAGCAGTTAGTGAGAATTACAGGCATATGATTTCAAGAAAAATATTTTATCTTGGTGAGTTTTATGCAGGAAAAAAAGGAAAGCATTTTACCCATTATGCAGTAGCACTATTCATTTGTGGTCTGTATTTGATTTCCTTGAGTAAGATGCACAGACTTCAGAACTAATGTCAGAATAAATGATAGCTATTGCAAATGGCAGTCATTGGGTTTTGCTCATACAATCCAGATCTCTCACTGGCCTCAGCTTGAAGAAGCCTAAAGGGGTGTTTCTACCTCAAAAGAGGACAAAGCTTTGTCCTCAGCACCGACTTTTTGTAGTTTCCTCCTCTATTGCAGGCTTTGGCATAAGTTGTGAACAAATGTTGTGCATTTAAGAGAGAAACTTGTGAGTTAGAGGCTTCAGAGTGTGACCTTGAGCAAGTTTTGTACAACTGCCCTACGTAATAGTCTCAGTTGAGCAAGTTTTACTTCTGAACCTCAGTTTCCTCACCTGTAGGATAAACTGCAATATGAATAAAACAGTGGACAGCAACTGAGTATTTGCTATGTGTCATGCATTGTCTAGGTGGCTTTCATGTCAATCTAAATTAACTCTCTCTATAGCCCCATGAGGACCGGGCATATTTCAAAAAAAGAATGCTGTGTCCCAGAGTGGCTACACAACCACCAAGGTGACACAGAGGGAGGAGCTCAGGTTTCAAGCCAGGCTGCCTGACTTTTAACCAGGATGCTCTACTATTACTGTGGCTCCTGGTTGCAGTAAAGGACACGAGGCTTGTACTTATTGTCCAATCACTGACAGCCATACTATAATTAAATCAATGAGCTTGCTTTTCTGTTTCCCTTCGTGTAAATGCTGCTGGAAGATCCAGTCAAAAGGGAAGCCACAGGCCTATATTCACATCCTGGGAGAACGTGTTGATATGCCACCCTTTAAGTTGGAGTTGCATGGTGGGCCTGAGGTTTAAGACACCCTGATAGAACTGAAACCCTAACAAGAACAGATCATTACAATTTAGTATTTGGGGGGAATGATTCCCTGTACACAGTCTACTATAACCATGGAACAGTGAAGGTTCTTCTTCAGCATTTCTCTTCTTAGTTTAAGGAGGACTATGTGTTGCCATGATCCGTTATCAATTTCACACATGCTTTTAGGCTCCTGACAGAATGATTAAGGAGTTGAACTTTTATATTATACCTGTTCCATCTTGCTTTGAGTAATAGAACAAATCCAAACAGGAGCGGAGATACGCAAATTCCAACTTGACCTTCCCAACAAATTGACCTTGGCAGTAGGAGTCCTCTATAAGACATGGGCACCCTGTGGGTGGTATGAAAATTAAGTAAGAGGTGAGAAAATGCTTTTTGAGTAAAAATTAATGCACCACATTTGAATAACTCTCACAGGAGCAGCACCCAGATTTCTAAAGTTCCCTCGCATCTGACACCCAGTCTGGTTGTACAACAGCCCTATGTAATAGTCACAGGATGTATTGCTATTCTCAGTTCACAAATATGGAAACCAAGCCCTCCCCAAAGTTAGATAGATAACTGTCTAGGGTGAAACAGTTAGAACCTGACCTTCATAAATGAAATTATCTGTACCAAGCCAGGGTTACCAGTCCAGTCCAAGATTATATATGACTTAATTTTGGCATCTCCAAGATGATTTTTCAGAGTTTTCAACTTTGCTGTTATCACCAGTGCCTAAAGCATAATAATACACATTTTTGATGCTCCCGACACCTGCAGATGAATCTTGTGAAATCTGCAACTACAGTATTAGGTAATGCAGTAGAAATGGATGTCCAAAACATCCTGTTCTTTACGTAATATTTCTCTTTGTATTCTCACACAAAAGCAGTTAAAAATAAGAGCAGCTGCGTCCGTGCCAGCCACACAGAGCCTTGTTTACAGGCTCAGTCTCTTTTAGTGAGAAAGCCATGTTCCTAATGTGACTATCCTAGGCAAAAGAAACCATCAACCCGCAGTGTCTACCAGAGCAATATAGTGCAATGGGCATTTACAAATTCTTGAACATAAAAAGAAAAATACATTCATGTGGGACTTTGAAAGCCATACCACTTTCTTTCTCTCTTTAGGACACACTGGAACAATGAAGAAATAGCCAAGTGAACATCTGACACATAAAGCTTACCCTTTTACATGCTAACACTTAAGATGTATCAATATAAAGATAAGGTACTTCTATAGCCCCCTTGCATATATACTGGTGAACAGTCTACGAGGCCCTAACTCATCAACTACAGGATTCCCAACCAATTCAGATAAGACAGGGTAAGAAGTGCTCCGATGGCCTATGTGTTCATACACCCTTACACTGCCTCAGATTTTGCTACCCTACTCTGTCAGGAACATGTCTGCATCAATCCCCAACATCATTCGTGTCAACTCCTTATAACGTGGTGTGGACTTGAAACTGAGGAAACCTGGTTAAAGACCTGAATACTAGCTAGAAGTCAGTGTAGCCTGATAATGACACTGAACACATCCAGTACGTGTTTCCTGTGTTAGGAGTTTGCTTCTTGATACTTCTGACACTGAATGCTTATTCGTTTCCAGATTCAAAGGCATTTTTCGGAAAGTTCAAGTTGCCAAAATTCTGACTTCTAGATAATGGTCCATGGCTGTCTTTCACATCTGTGTATCTAATGACCTCCATAAACCACTCAAACAAGTTCAGGAAATATTTATTGAGTGCCTACTTTGGATGAGACACTGTTCTAAGCACTAGGGAGAAGCATTGACGAGACAGAAAATGTCTCTTGCATCTCAGCCCAGCATTTACACTCTAGTGGGACAGAAGAGTGAGACAGACAATACACACACAAGTGACCCTGTACATAAGCAGAGGGTGTGAGAAAGACAAAAGGGAGTAACAGTTCTGCCCTAAGTTTGGCAGCGTGGGGCAGGCGCCATTTGAGCTAAAACCTGAAGAGTGTGGATGCTTCTAATGCTGAGGTGGAGCCTTACAGTTCTCTTCAGTGTACACTCAAGCCGATTGCACAACTACCATTCCATAAGCACCAACTGTGTACTTTGCCCTCGTGTGCTGAACGTGAGGGCTGCAAAATTAAGCACAGGTGCCAGTTTTTCGATTCCAAGTGGAGTGGAGGATTAGCCAGTCTCCCCTCCCCTGTTTGTGGAGAGATTGTGGAGCCACCGTCATTGTGCCCTGGGATGGAGCCAGCATCCGGAGGGAGGCGTCTATGCCAGGCTGTGCTATCTGGTCACTGTGAACCCTCTCTGTGGATGAGATATGATCTTTATATGGGGTGACAGCATCTACAGCTGCTTTATATGTTTGTTCAAAAGAACATTACTCAGACTATCTCTGAATAAACTGCACATGCCCCCTTTAAAAGGGAGGCGTGCTTTCAGAGTGAGTCTGCACTAAAATCTGCGCCTGGTATTGAAGTCTCAAGGTTGGAGACGCAAAAGTGAAACCTCCTCTTGACCTTTCTGGGCATCACAAAGGAAAGGTGAAAGAACCCAGGAACACACGGGGCCTGCCTCTACCCCAGTCCCTTCCTCCTTGGTCCTCCTTTAGCTTTCCAAGGAAGGGAGGAGCTACACTGTTGATGGCAACAGCACTGCTGACACTGAGACCAGTGATACTGTCAGAGAGAGTAGCACCCAAAACATACCCTCTCCAGCAGGCCTGAACATGGGTCTAAAGAATGGCACGGTGGCCTTGCAGAGGTCAACAAGGACATCACAGCTGGAAGGAAGGGTCACTAGACAGCTGTATTGATCCTGTTCACAACCCAACTGGATGGTGATCCCCCTGACCCTAAGACCCTTATGATGTGAACTCAGCAGACAAAATCCCAAGAATAAGAGAAAGGAAACATTCATCAGACACTTGTGAAATGCTAAGGGCTTTCCCATATATGACTCATTTGCAGAGCAATCTTAAATAGTGGGACTGGTACCATTATCTCTACAGACTAGAACATTGAGGTCGAATCACTGTGATTGACACCCGATAAAATAGAGTCTATCCCTTGTCAAAACTCAAAGTCCAAGCTCTTTTCCAAATGCCAGATTATTCCTGCCAGCCCAGTAGCTAGAATCAAAACTTTGGATCCAGTAGCCACAGTACCTAGGATCACCCTGACTTACCACGGTCTCCACCTGGAACCTAGCCTCCTGGCCTGCCCCTCTTTGAGCAACCTCTTTGAGGTGGAAGGAACTTCGACACTGTGCCTTGTGAATTTCATAGATGAGAAGATCAAGATTAAAATAGGTAAAATGATGTGCCCAGGTGAGCAAGCACACTAGAGGCACAGCCACACTGTGGCCAGTTTCTGACTCCTGAACTTCCTGCAAAATGTGTCATGCTCCTTATCTCAAAAGGCTCCTCCCAAAGCTGCACCTGATATCATTAGCCCCTGAGGGCTTTCTTGATAATACACTGTACTTCCAAAAGTATTGCAAGGCCAGCATCCTGAAATATTGACCACCCTACCCAGGGACACACGGACATATTTGAGTACACACACAACCTTCTAATCATTAGGGGGGTGTTGTTGTTGTTGTTTGCAGTGCTGGGGATCAAACCCAGGACCTGGCACCTGCTAGGCAAGCACTCCACCTCTAAGCTACAGCTCCAATGATGTTAGCCTGAGCTCATAGAAAGCCCAAAGTGAGTCACAGGATGGTGTCATGGAGTCCAGAGAGGGCGGTTTCATCCAAGCTAATCAGCATAAAGAATACGGTGCAATGCAAATGGGGCTTCTTGTCACCAACATTTGTTTTTTAGAAACAAATTTTGCTCACTGATTTTAATTTATATTGTTTAGTAAGAAAAACACAGAAATCAAAAACTTGGAAAACTCTGAAGGATTTCATTACAAGAACTTTATTTTATACATATTGTTGCTGTGGCCAGCCAATCCAAGATGGCTGCATTTCATTTGTCCTTCAGCTTTAGTGTCACACTATTACATAGTTTAGTTTGAGTTTGGGTTTTGTTTTGTTTTGTTTTCTTTGTTTTGTTTTGGGGCGGGAGATTTAGGGTTCAAAATGGTACTCTCTCATAGTTTAAAATCATGGCAAACTCTAAGAGAGTTAAGTGAAATCCTAGGAGTTATGAATGAGTCCCTGCCTTTAGGAGAGATACATAACATTTTAAAAGGTATAACAGAGAATACATCTGCTCATAGCTAGCATGAGGGAGAATCCAGTCCTTTCTTGTTGATGGAGGACTTCTTGTGGGACTTGAGAACCAGTGTTACATGAACGCATCCTTCATTTTTAAAGACCACAAAGTAAAAATCTTTCACATAGAAGAGATTGCTTCTTGAGCTATTAACAAAAGCTTTTCCACTCCTTGTGTGTTACAAGTTGGTAGCTATTAGATGTGAGAGCCCTCAGCCCCATAACTAAAGTTCCTCATGTTCCTTCCATCTTCATACAGAAGGTTGATGTCCGGCCAAAATAAATATGGGATAAAGAGTGCTCAGCACTCTCATTAATTCTGGCCTTTTCCTTTAAGGGGACTTGAGAATGAAGCTTCACCACGAGGATTTCCTGCTTCATTTCCTTTCATCTCTCTCTCTCCCACGTTCCATGCCTTTCATTTATATTATGTTGTGATTCTCCCATGAAGTTTAAGTTATTCAACTTCCAGTAGGGCCCTGGAAGTAGAGGATATGAATGTTTTTAATCTCCGAGAAGATTAGACTGTGCTCATTTTCCTATCAGCTACTCAGCCTACTCGGAGCAAAGTGTGCCTCTGACAAACCAGACCTGAGACAGCGCTACCCCGGGACAGGTGGAAGAGCATATGGTCAGGCAGCTTACAAAGAAAAAATCTCTCCCTTCGTGCAATTATAAAATTCCTTTTTAAAAGTTAATTGGTGTCGGGTGCAGTGGCACATGCCTGGAGACTGAGCTATTCAGGAGACAGAGGAGGGAGAATTGCAGGAGTCCATCAATTCAAGTCTGGCCTGGGTATCGTAGCTAGACCCCCATCTCAAAAAACAACTAATGGATTGTTTAGCTAGCAGGGAGGGGATAAAGGGGGGAAATTGCTATCAAATCTGCCTTGATACTTGTTAATTAAGAAAAACAACTTCTGCTGTACTCCATTAACAGAACTTTTAAATCCTTCTTCACTGATGCCATTTCGCCTCCAACAACAACACAGAAAAGTCCAATTGCTCTCTGGCCAAAATGGCTTTAAAATCTGTTTGCCCATGGATGATCTCATAAAAAAAAAAAAAAAAAAAGGAAGAAAGGAAGAAAAGAAAAGAAAAGCAAGGCCAAAGGGAATGTGTTGATGGATATCTATTTTCCCTGAGAAGCAAGGACGTTTTTTACTGTTACTGTTCACCTCCTGGGGTCTCGGACCCTTTTCAGTCTGCCCGTGACTCTGAAGGTTTTTGATCAGGCAGAGGACTTAATGGTGCCTCATTAATCTGCAAGGATTAACACATTCCCCCAGTTTCTTAATGAATCAGAGAACTCTAGAGCGCAAGCCCCTCTCAGAGAGCATTTGCCACTCTCTCAGCCCAGTGGCGCGCTTTGCTGACAAATGCCTTTTGCTGTCTCAGGAGCTGGGACAGCTTTCATGTCCCACCTGGGACCTGATCTCTGAAACCAGGTCACTCCAAAAAGCCACGGGGTATCTTGTAAACAGCGCGGGCCCACGACTTGTGGCCTGATAGAGAACAGAAGCACCGTTCCAGGGAACTCCTGAGGAATTTCTCCTGCTCTGGAGGAGGCTGGCTAGCCACGTGACCTTCTGGAAGGAGAACAAAAGGATGCTCCCTTCTCAAGACAAGGGAAATGTCTAGCTTTGAAAGGCTTTCTTAGGTGCCGCCTGGCTTCCGCTGGCCTGCTCTCAGCTGATACTGCACGCAGCACAACCTGGCAGTAACTGATTCGACAAACTGGGTGCTGCTGCACCCCCCAAAAAAAATTTCTTGTGGGTAAAAAGTCAGAGGGTGTAAAATAGGACCACTAACTTCTCTCCCATTGTCTATACATTTAGCACTTTTTTCTTTCTTTTTTTCTTTCTTTCTCCTTCCCCCCTCTTTTTCTCCCTCCCCCACCCTCTTTTCTCCATACTGAAGATTGAACCCAGGGACACTCTACCACTGAGTTATATCCCCAATCCTTTGTATTTTTTTTTAATTTTATTTTAAGACATGGTCTCGCTAAGTTGCTGAGGCTGACCTTGAATGTGCATCCTCCTGCTTCAGCGCCCTGAGTAGCAGGGATTAGAGGCTTGTGCCACTGTGTCTGGCTAAATTTAGCAATTCTACACAGAAAACAAAATAATAAGATGTGTGCCTACTTTTTTAGTAGGGAAGTAGAGTTATGCAGCTGCATTTCTTAGTAAATGTGCAGGCTTTGTATGAGCAAGAACTCCATGACCTCTGAGATGATGCTCTTTGTGGAACTTTCTATGTAAACTTCAGACGACTTCTGTTGACCCTGTACCTATTCCTTTGCTCCCATTGATGTATAAGGGAAACCTTGGTCACTTTAACTTTCAAATAAATTACAATTGATCCAAAATACAACATTATTTCTTAAAGTTACTTGCTGAATTCATGGGGACTGGAAGATACCAGCTTTTATTTTGGATTTTGGTAAGTCTTTTAACTTTAAGTTGGATTGGTTTCTATAACTGCACAATGCAAAGCAAAAGGACATGATCTGATACACACAAAGATTCTTCTGGTGAAGCAAAGCAGATTGACACAGCCCAGGAAGGCATGCATGAGCATCTGCTTTGCTTTCTTAAGTAGTTCATGGCGGATATGATAAATGCATTCTGTAGACATTATGTGCGAATTTAAAGAAAAAGTTTTTTTTTTAAAAGATCACTGCTTTCAGTTACAATTCAAAATGGAAATAAAAAGAATCCTGGCTGGCATAGTGACATTACTGAAGGTTGGCCGTGCCTGAATCATCAATGCAACATAACACACCAGGTCAATGATCAAGAAGATAGACACAGTGCAACCCTTGTGTTCCTGGTCACTTTTAGAGGGTTCAAAAAGAGATTTTAGTCCCCCCCCCAATTCAAGAGTCCAAGCATGTCACTTCACTCATACAGTGAATCCATATTTTATATATAATATATATATATTACATACATATTATATATATGATTATGTGCTGAATATTTTTTCTCTTCTCTAGGGACTACAGTTACAAAGACAAAAAAAATAAATTCTACTGTCATGAATTTTGCCATCTTATGGAGGAAGATAGATGTAGATAATAAATTATTAAACAAACAAGGAATATCAGAAGTGTTACAAAGTTAATTAAAGAGTGATGGGATAATCTATTTTAAATGGGTTCACTGGGCATTTTTTAAAAGAAGACAGAAAAAAAATGACCCAAAATAATATGAACAAATGCTCAACACCACTAATCATCAGGGAAATTCAAATCAAAACCAGAATGAGATATTATCCTTCCCTAATGGCTATTATTAAAAAGACAAAAATAGCACATGCTGACTGGGGTGAGGAGAAAAGGGAATTCTGCTACATTATTGGCATAGCCATTCTGGAGAATAGTATAGAGGTTCCTCAAAACCTCCATAAATAGAATAGAAATAGAATCGCCAATTTATTTGATTACATGGATTTGTTTGTATCTTTGCTTCTATACTTATCAATAAAAACTCCATCTTACTCACTTCCGTCCACCGGTTCTTCACAATACCCGTTATCTAGTGGGCAGTCAGAAAAAAAAATGCAGTAGTAAAAGAATTACTGCAGAAATGCTTCCATACTTTTGGAGGGTCCCAGGTAATTAAATAAATGAAACTTTGAATCACTTGCTATTTCTTACTTGTACTCAAGTTGACAATCCTCTAAGGCTAGCTCAAGATGCTATCAAAGATGTGCACAGAGTCCTAAGTTTTAGAAATAGTCATTTTGAATTCCCTTTTGGTTTCTAGATGTTCACTTTTCAATTCTATGTTAGTCTCCAGAGTATCTCACTGGGTCAGCACTGTCTTGACGACTTCTTTCTCCGAGAGCCTCCAATCTGTGTATTAAGCCCCGACAAGTTGAGAACTCTACTGTGTTTGTCAATCCCTCCCAGGCCCTCCAAGGAGGGTGGTGTGGCAAGCCACACACCATGCAGAGACAAATGAGAACGAAAATCTCCAAAACAGCTGGAATGGAAAAAGGTCTGCAAACCAGCCCAGACACCCTCTGCCTCCATGAGAAACAGGAACCTTTGGGGAATCCCTTGCATGGTCTGATATCCTCGTGATTCAGGAACCCCCAAAACATCTGGAGAAGAAAGCAGAAGGCTGCCCTGAGCAACAGTGTTTCAGTCAGGACCACACAAGAGCGCCGGAGAAAAGTTATGAGAATCTCATAATCAAACTTTCAAAACACACAAGGAAGCATTTATCATGAATGAGCCAGCAGACACAGTAAATCCTAAAAGCTTGAAGTCATAGAACAATAGGCTCAAGCAAGTTATAAAATAAATATTTTATATTATTAAAAAGAGAATAGAATTCACATGGAAAGACTAAGACACTTCTAAAGAAGGATAGATTTGTAAAAACATAAAACTTTTAGAGAAAAATGTAGTTAATTAAAATTTTAAAAATCATTACTGGTTTAAATGCCTCATTAGACATAGATGAAGGAGGAATTAGTGAATTAGAATATGTATCTGAGGAATCACCCAGAATATCAAAACACAGAGAGACAGAGACAATTACATAAAAGATACAAGATATCAGACAGAATCCCAACATGTGCTATCAAATCCACTTATAGTTTATGGATAGTTCCCTTCTTCCATCTTTAGTCACAGATGGCTGATTTTCTTTAGAATGATGATATGTCCACTTTAAAAAAAAGAAAGAAACAGAGAAATCTCTCAGCTCCCCAAAGTAAAAGAGCAATTAAATAACACAGTTATGTCCAATGAAATAGAAGCAGAAGCTTCCAAGTTCCTGAGGATACTCTAAAAGAATGTCCTTTGACATCCCAATTCCTCCTGTGTGGAAAACTATCACAAAGGTGAAGCAAATATACAAAAACAATGAAGCAAAAAGCTAAAAGGTCCTAAACCCACTTACCTCCAAACACTTAATGATGTTAGGGGAAAAAAAAGTCTTA
This sequence comes from Urocitellus parryii, assembly GCF_045843805.1. Lineage (NCBI taxonomy): Eukaryota > Metazoa > Chordata > Mammalia > Rodentia > Sciuridae > Urocitellus > Urocitellus parryii. The sequence continues at coordinate 80,276,892 of NC_135537.1, forward strand.
CTTATTCAAATCACCATTAAAGTTGTTGTTGTTTTTTTCTATCTGATGTGAAGCTGGATATAATAAAGTTCATAAAATGCATAAGAAAATTCTTGAAGGAGAGGATAGATAGAAGAGAAGTGGGATAATATTTTAAATAGAAAGTCCCTGAGAAATTTCCAAATAGAAAGAAATACTCATAATTATGAGTCTCACCAAGTTCCAACCAGAAAGTTTAAAAATAAATCTATGCTTAAACACATTCAAAACACCAAGGGGAGAAAGGAAATCTTACAAGTAACCACAGAGAGAGCACACTTAGATTAGAGTGAGAACAGATTCCTCAAAAGAAAAAAAGTTCAGAGACAATGAAATAATAGTATCAAAGTGTTGAGAGAAAACCATTGTTGACCTGAATTTTACACCTCGATAAATTGTTGTTTAAGAGCAAAATAGACGTTTTCAGATGAAGAATTTATCAGTTACAGACCTTCACTGAAATACCACTAAAGAATGTATGTCCAGAAGGTGAAAGAGGAAGCCAAAAGAAAGATTCCAGAAGCATTAGTGAGCAAAAGAATTAATGAACATGTGTGTAAATCTTCACAGCCATTGGCTATAAGAATATGTGAAACTCACACAGTGCTTAGCAACAGCTTATGATTAAAAGAGATTATTGAGAGGCTGGGGCTGGGGCTGGGGCTCAGTGGTAGAGCACTTGCCTGGCACGTGTGAGGCACTGGGTTTGATCCTCAGCACCACGTTAAAAATAAATAAATAAAGGCATCGTGTCCATCTACAACTAGAAAAAAAAAACATTAAAAAGAAAAAAGAAGGAGAAATTACTGAGCTAAGAAGCTCAGCAGCTGCCTTTTCACTATCATTATTTTTTTAGCAAATACCGGTCTCTGTTACTCTACAAAAAGACTTCTGTCTCCAGTTCTTTCTCTAAAAGGCAGATTATAAAGTCAATTTTCTACCACAAGGGAAAGATTAGGACCAAATGGGGTTTTCCCCATGTTTCTGATGCTACCTAGAAATCTTAGAGAACTAACATAATTCCAGCTTACACATTTTAGTGAGGGAGGAAATAAATTTTAATTGTTTTATATAGAAAATACTGAGTAGTTGAGTCAAATACACATGAAAAAACAAAACGTGTGCCATATCTAACCACCAAATACCACCTCTCATTTAAATGTTATTACTCCCACCATGTAATCTCCCATCCTGTCAAACTCTCCCACATATACTTACCTAATTAAATGAATATGGCACAAAATGAAAGGGCCATCCCACTGAGAATGGTCTCCATGTGGAAAGGAACTTCATTATGGCCAATTGTTTCCATGGCAATGTCTTCTGATGACTTATGATGGTCTATAATAATCCAATAATCCATGTGGCAATCCATGTGGCTCTGTCTATTGGATGTTCTTTCTTTGTGTTGAGATTTGCTTTACTGGATTGTATTAAACAAATAAAAGGGATAATTCATTCAAAATCATATGATATTCAAAATTCCTACTTTGTTTTTCAAAACTTGATTTTTTTTCAGATCTTCCCACCCATCTTTTTTTTTTCTTTCTTTCTTTTTTTTTTTTTAACATCGAATCATGACATAAGGGCTCACCGTCTTGCTCTCTTTAGAGTTAATTTCCTTTGGTCTGATTATTTCCAAAATGAAGTAGAGAAAGTTACTCATAAGATTCCTATGGATTCTTCCTACACCAGACAAAAAAATGTCTCTTGACCTCAAATCTAGGCCAACTCCAGCCACTTTGAGATAGAACTTGATATCATTGTCATCTCAAGTTCCATTCCCTCTCATCCCCAGATTAGAGACTTGGAATCCTTTGATTCATTAGAGACTTTGAGTCCTTTGAAATATGCTGGGGGTTGACAAAATATTCTCAGGAGGGGAAAAAAAAAAAGAATCATTCCATTCCTCTCTGACAAACACAACATAGAAACAGGACCCAAACCCCAACACGCTAGCCCCTTGTGGTCACATTCCATTCCCAGGCCTGGCTGATGAGGTGGTCTGGGAAGCATTCTGGCTGGGAGAGATCACATTGCTAAATGGGGACGTGAAAAGGAATGTGGTTTCCTGAAAGTTTCCAGCAAGTACATGGGAATGGAGCTCTTGAAAGTTCCTGGAGCTGGAAGCACTTCCCTTCTGAGAAACACTTCCAATCCCCCCACAGAGCCAAGCCTAATAACCGTCCTGACATTATTATTACAAAGGGGGGAAAAAAATCATTCATGCAGATTGGCTGCTGTAATTTGGGCAGCTATAAGCCACACCCACTTTGCAACCTTAAAGCCATGTGGTTAAAAATGGAGCCCACACTAAAGCCATACAGCCATTATGGTCCAGCCTCTTTGAGGGTGTCAGGGGTAGCTATTTTTTTAAGGACTTGAAGACACTTTTTAAAAATTGACCTCTTTCTCCCTACATGCAATATATATCCTCAAAGTTTTAACAAAATTTTCCCTTTTTTGACCACAAGATAGGGTTCCAGACATGGGCAAAGAGCACTTGTAATAAGAGCTCACGGTTCAGGGGAACTTAATACAATAATCGTGTGTTCAGGAAAATCTTCTGCAATTACAGCTCATTTTTTTTTCCCTTGAGTGAATCTGCTTTATTTAGAATGAACCAATGTCTCCCAGAAGTCACTGTGGCCTCCCACCAAGCCCATGTGTCATCAGTTACATTTGGACCGACTTCTCCAGTGGTCATGAACAGAACATTACTTTTGGAGACAGTATTACATATTGACCTGTGTAGTGACAGGACAAATTTCTTTTAAGTTGCATAAACATAAAAATTGCCATTTAACCATTATGAAATGCGTGGTTCTTCCGTGGTATTCAGCACATTCACGTTGTTGTGCAACCACCACCACCATCCATCACCAGAACTTTTCCATCTTCTTAAACTGAAATAGTAAGTCCTCATCTCTCTCCTCCTCTCCAGCTTCCGGCAATCACCATCCTGCTTTCTCTATTTGCCTATTGTAGACATTGCACAGAGGTGGAATCATACAACGTTTGTACTTTTTTTTTCTCCCTAATTTCACTTAGCATGATATCTCCAAGCTTCATCCGTGTTTTACATGTATCAGAATTGCCTATCTTTTAAAGGCTGAATACTATTTTATTTTGTTTATTCATGCATCCATCAATGGATACTTGGTGTATGTACACCTTTTGGGCTTTTTTTTGCAAATAATGATGTGGTGAATATTGATGTGAAAATATCTGGACCCCTGATTTCAATTCTTTTGAAAAGAAAACTACAGAAGTGAGATTAACTGGCTTGCATGCTAATTCTATATTTAAGTTTTTGAGGAACTGCCATATTCTTTTCCGTGGAATCTGAACCACTTTACATTCCCGCCAAATGTACACCATTTTAATTTCTTTACATCCTCACCAACTCATGTTATATTCTGTGCTTTTCTTATAGTAGCCATTCTTCCAAGTATAAGGTTGATATTTTATTGTGGTTTTGATTTGCATTTCCCCAATGATGGTGATGCCAAGTCTCTTTTGAGATGCATATTAGCAAATTGTCATATTGAAGACTTTCTATTCAAGTTTTTTGCCTATTTTTTAAATTGTGTGATTTGTTTTTTCACTGTTGAGTTATAAGAGGTTTTTTTATATATTTTGGTATAGATATTATCATTAGATATTTTGTCTCATTTTCAGGTTCCCTTTTTACTTTGTTGATAGTATCCTTTAATGTGCAATTGTTATATTTCAATGAAGTCCAATTTATCTATTTTTCTTTTATTGATTTGTTCTTTTGACATCAGTCAAGAAATCATTACCAAATTCAAACTTATGAGACTTTTCCCTATCTTTTCTACAAAACCATGTTTTCTAATTTTAGCTCCTACATTTAGATCTTTGACCCATCTTGAATTAATTTTCACATGTGGTATAAGAATACAACTTCATTATATTGAATGTGGGTATCTTTTCCCTGGCACTATTTGTTAAAAAGCTTTCTCATTATCCACTGAATGGTCTTAGCACTCTTGTCAAGTTATTTGATCATGCATATGAGTGTTTATTTCTGGACTTTTATTCAATTCTATGGTCTATTAGTCTATCGGTGTATGAATACTACACTTTTTGACTACTATAGCTTCATAGTAAGTTTAAAATCAAGATGTGATGATTGTTCTAGATTTGTTTTCTTTTATAAGATTGTTTCAGGAATTCATGATCATTGAGGTTCCTTGTTGCATTTTTATAATTCATTTTTCAATTTTTGCAAAAATATCATTAGTAATTTTGATTGAATCTACATAAAACACTTTGAGTAAAATTCACATCTTTTATTCAATTTATTAACAACAAAATAATTTAATTAACAATATTAAGTCTCTTGATCCATGAAAATAGGATGCCTTTCCATTTGTTTCTGTCTTCTTTCACTTCTTTTAGCAATGTTTTGCAGTTTTCTTTTTTAAAAAATATTTTTGTTTTAGTTGTAGTTGGAAACAATACCTCTATTTTATTTATTTTTTTATGTGGTGCTGAGGATCAAACCCAGTGCCCTGCACATGTTATGTGAGCACTCTACCGCTGAGCCACATCCTCAGCCAGCCCCTGTTTTGCAGTTTTCAAAACACAAATTGTTGTTCCTTTGATTATATTTATTGCTAAGTATTTTATTGTTTTTGATGTCATTGTAAGTTGAATTCTTAATTTCTTTTTCAGATTGTTTGTTGTTAGTGTATGGAAACACAGCTAATTTTCTTTTTTTATATGTTGGGATTGTTTTAAGAGGTTAAGTATCACCAAGAAATACCTTTTATCTGCAAGTTATATAACACTGTATACTTACATTCTCTGAAAGTATCTATATATTGGTTCCTTGAGAGTTTTCATCAAAGACCTATTGGAAGCCAAAGAAGTAAAAAAAAAAAAAAGAAAAAAAAAAGATGAAAGAGCGATCCTAATAAGAAGCTGATCTCTAGCATGGTCTACTCCAAAAATTTTTTTAAATAAATAATAAAATGACAGAGGATATGGTCTTGGTTTAGAGAAATAGTCATGACAAATGAGAAGTTTTCACTTAATAGCATACCTATTAAGCATTAGACACCACGTAATACAAAGGTGATCAAAATACAAAGGCCTACTGTCATTCAACTTCTAGGCAAGAAGAAAGAATTAAGAAAAGAAACAAAAATAATCAAGTAAGTGTAGTATATTGTCCACGTGTGGGGGGAGTAAGAAGGTAAAGCAGTCCAACCTCTCAATACAGTGGTCAGGGATGACTCAATGAGACAGTGGTGCTGGGCAGAGATCTAAAGGAGGTGGTAAAGCTCAGTGTGGAGAACCCAAGGAGAGGTTCTACAGGTAGTAGCACAGGCTTCTGTGGCAGGGTGAGCACAGACAGAGTGGGGGGGGGTGCTTGGAAGACACTGGAGAGCTCTGTGTGGTCTCTGGGTCTTACTCTGAGGAAAATGGAAACTCTTTAGGAGGATGTGAAGTGGCTATACCTGACAGGGATGTGTCTGAGTGATCTCTGGACCTTATTCCTAAGGGAAATGGAGACTGTTTAGGAGGATATGAAATGTAGCTATGACCAGGATATACCTGGGTTCGTTTTCATCATGAGAAGCTATGGTTCCTCAGGCAAGGTGTATGTCTCTCTGAGCCTCCACTGACTCTTTGGGATATTTATGGCATGTTGTCTTAGAGAGGATTAAGCAAAACAATGCTTATGGAAACACTCGGTTCTGAAACTGAGTAGACATGTTCTATGTCAGGTACTATAAGTTCTGTGAAAATGCCTATTGTGTAGCCAGACTTTATCTCAGTGGTCTAAGTTAAATTGCACCCAATGGAGGCATGCCGACCAGAGCATTAGTGATACGAAGACAGGGTGAAACACATAACGTAGGTGCTCACTGAGAGTGAGAGAGGGTGAAGATTAAATCACAGTACACAGTTCTCAGACTCACTGGGAAATTACATTAACAGACAGAGGGTAGTGTTGGTGTGGCATAAAAACAAGTCAGTGAAACAGAAAAGAGAATCCAAAAATAGATCCAAATATGACAAACTGATTTTTGATAAAGGTTCAAAGGCAATTCAATGCAAATGAGGTCGAAACAATAACACATCTAGGTGGACCCCCAACTTGACCTCAACTTAAAACTCACAATTTATATAAAACACCTAGAAATGGACCACAGGCTTGCATATAAAGCAAAAAACTACAAAGCCTCTAGAAAAAGAAAGCTCAAAAGAACATCTTATGACCAAGTTAAAGAGTTCTTAAATATGTCATCATAATCTAAAAAGAAAATAATAATACATTGAATTTAGTTAGAATTAAAAACTTTTGCTCTGTAAAGATACTAGTAAGAGAATAAAAAGATTGGCTGCAGACTGAGAAAACATTTGCTTACTCATGTGTCAGACCAAGTATATATATATGTATCCAGAATATGTAAAAAATTCCCACAGTGCAACATTTAAAAAAAAAAATTTAAAGAAAATATACAAAAGATGTAAAAGACATTTCAACAAAGAGGATAGTAGATGGTGAATACGAGTACAAAATGGATGTTTGAAATCATTCATTAAGGAAATGCAATTTAAAACCCTGTGCACATATAAGAATAAATAAAATTAAAATATCAACAATATCAAGTGTTGGTGAAGAGGCAGAGCATAGGAACATTCATGCACTGCTAGTGGAATGCAAGACATCACAGCGACTCTGAGAAAAAGCTTGTTAGTTCCTTATAAATTTAAACTTTTGCTCCTAGGTGTTTCTTCTAGAGAAGAGGGAGAAAACTGTTCTTAAAGGAGCAGACAGTAATATTTTAGACTTAAGATTTTTATCACAACTTAACTCCCCTGTTTTAGAATGAAGTCTTACAAAAATATGTTAACAGGCATGGCTGAATGACAATAAAACTGCATTCAAAACCAGATACTGCCTGTTTGTTTTATTTTGTTTTGTTTTGTCCTAGGATCTGAGCGAGTTGCAAATGGTTTTGAGGTTTTAAAATAGTTATTGAAGTACCTGCATATGAACCTTGATTTTACCCCTGGGCCCATGAAGCCTAACGTATTTATTAACTGGCCCTTAAAGAAAAAGTTTGCCAGTCCTTCTCTAGAGAAATGGAAACTTATGTTTACCTAAAATCCTGTCAACACATGTTTATAGTAGTTATACTAATAACCACAGCAAATGGGACACAACCCAAGTGTCCTTTAACATATGAATGAACAAATTGTGGTACTTCTATACCATGGAATACTAGTCAGCAACAAAAAAGGAACCAAGGATTGATATACTCAAGCATTTTGTGCATCTCCAGGAAATGATGCTGAGCAGAAGTCTATTTCAAGGAATCTGTACTGTCAGATCCTGTTTATACTATGGAACTGATCGGTGGCTACAAGGTAGCTTGGGGGAGGGTGTGACTGCACAGAGGTGGCTCAGGCAGTGTTGGGAACCTGGCGTGGTTCTGCATGCTAATGCCGTGGTGCATTAGTGCTACCCACGGATCCAGCCTACGGGAACTGTGAACACATGCAGAAAAGCTGGGTTCTACTGAATGCTTGTTGAAAATTTTAAATTTTAGGTATATTTTCAGAACTGTCCATGTGTACTCCTTCAAATAGTCATACATTTAAACATCTGCCTTTGTTAAAATCTACAAAATACTGCTAAATCTATGACAGGCTGAAATATATCATTAGAAACCTTGGAAATCTTCTCCAGAGAAAGAAACTGTGATGCCAAAGGACTTGGGTAGGCTTCCAAGGAGGAGTAAGACACAGGAAATAAAAATCAGATTCTAGCATCAGCTCTGCAAATATGAAACACTTCATTGTAAAGTTGTGATGTATGACAATGTTGATGACAATGTTCCACAAGGTACAAAGGAATAGCAGTTCAGACAGGTGAAGTTTATGCTGTTTTTTTTTTTTTTCATGAATTCTGGAGAAAGGGAATTTTAAGTATCAGGTAATCACCCATCAATGTATAATCGAGTCCTGGTCAAGAGCAGATATTGCACTACAGGCATCTCTGTTCCTTAATGACAGAGAGGAAGACCAAAGGCAAATATTGTCCTTTGGTGTTGTGCAATCGCATAGCAGATTAAGTGCATGTTCAAGAAAAAGACCACACAGAGAACAGGACATGGAAAGACTCCTCAACGCGGTCTGGGAGGGGACAGTCAGCGACCCACACGGCCAGACTCGGCTTGCTCCCAAAGAGATCAAACAAATGGAGAAGTGGAGTCTTATGCAGGTACTTGAAAATGAACAGGACAGAGACTAGTCAGCACCTGTCAGAAAAAGCAGAGAAATTAGGCTTCCCAGAAAAACTGAGAAAGCAACTCTAAATGGCACTGGAGTAAAGAATGAGCAAGTCACTGGAGGGGTAAACGGGCTGGGACCAGAGAGAAAGAGAAGCAAAGCCTGAGAGGCCATGTCCATCATCATGGAGAGCAGTGTCTCCGGTCCCCTGCAACCCAGGTTGAGTGGACACGGAGAGTTGGCCACTGGCTTAGTAGATAGCAACTATCTACACTAATCTAGAGTTTCTATGCAGAAATTAAATCAATAGAATATGTGTATATATACAGAGAGATTTCTATTTTAAGGAATTGGCTCCTACAATTATGGAAGCAGGAAATCCAAAATATTCAGGGTAGGTTGGTAGGATGGAGCTCCAGTAATGTGCTATGGTTGAAGTTCAAGCCCAAAGACGAAAGCCCTGCTCCAGTTCAAGTCTGGAGGCATCTAGGTACCTTTGGCTGGGAGAAAGGTTGTGCGTAAATTTTTGGTAGTGTATCAGGGTCCTTCCTCAAAGAAAATCAACCTTTCTTCAAGATGTCTTGATCCATTAACAGGCTCAAGTCTAGGAATAAACAGAAGAACCCTACCTCTTTGTTTTTATGATTCAAGTTAGACTTTTGTTCATTTGACCTAGAACTTCTCTGCTTATACAAATAAAGAAAAAATTTAATAGACTTCCTATCTACTCCACTTCTAGAACCACATAATTACAAGCCAATGCCGAAGGTCTGCACAGGTCAGACTATTCTGATTACACTGTCCATTATGTTGAACATGCCAAACTTGCCCTTGACTATAGAGTACAATTAACACCACTTGGCCTCTGCCACTCTAGGATCCAATTACTCCCACTGCACTTAGGTTTTATAATTCTGTGACTAGATTTCCCACTGCTAAGCTTAGTCCTACAGAACTCTTCAAGGATGCTGGAGCTCTCCTCACAAAATTATTTCTCACAGTTGTGGTGAAAGGTATAATTTCTGGACCCTCCCAATGTGAGTGAGTAGGTCTTAAGTAACAATCCATTCCAACATTCCGATCTCTCTAAGCCTTTGAATCCCTTCCTCTGCATTAAACCGTGACAGGTCTAGCATATCCAACTCATTCACTGTGGACCACCTTTAGGTTTCAGCCAATCAACCAAACGGTTGGAGTTCTTTCAGCTCCTCAAGCAGCTGCAAAATTAAATGCAGAATCTCTGTTAAGAGGCTCACATCAATAAATTTGCCCTGATCCAATATTATTTTTCTTCCACCATGATCCTACTTCCTTAGTATCCACAGAAGCCCCCCTTCTTCTCTTCTTAGGAAAAGATTTACATTGGCTGCCATCACAATGGGATCCAGTTTTAAGGTAACCCATTTCTTGAACTTTATAGATCACACTGAGGGAAGGAAGGAAGGAAGGAACAGAGAAAAAAAAATGGTCTGACTGGTCAGAGATCCTCACATTGAGCACTTATTGGGTGTCACTTGCTGGTGCTGAGACAGTCTCAAAAGGTAGGTGCTACCAGGTGTAGAGACGGACTCTAGGATGAGAAGGGAGCTTGTTCAGTGATAGAGAAGGTGGCAATCAATCCAGGTCTGCCTGACTCCAAAACACTTTTAAATAATGCATTGGGTTAAAACCTAGAATCTTTGGCTACCGGTTGCTTCATAATGCCTTGTGGGTTTTCTCGTTTCCCAAAAGTTTTGCATTCTGGCACGCTCCCCTTTTGTGAATCTGGGTCTGGAATGTTATGGAAATAAGATGAGAGGAAATAGCCTCCAGTTTTATTTTAGAGTTCAGAAAATGTTCATTTTGTATGGTAGACACAACCAAAATCAACATTGTTAAATTAAATCATGACTTTTGCAAAATTGCTAGTTCACATAGATACCAATGTTTTCAGAGAGAACATGTGAATTTTAGGGGAACCAGCCTGACTTGAACAAGGAGAAGTTATGCTGGACAACTCCTACTTCAGACACCCCTCTGGGCATTTTGAAATGCCAAAATCTGGGAGGTCAGCTTAGCCATTGTACACAACTCTTTTCCAGAAAGTATGATGTATTATGTTTGAAAAACTAATAGAAGCTCCTAGTTTGAGAGTGAATGAACAGTAAGCTGTAAAAAGACCTGAGATTAAGATTCTCTAGAAGACAGTCATTTATGGCCTTAAGATTTATTGAGGTTCATTGGCTGTCTAATTCCAATTGCCCACTCAAACAGCTGTTATACAAGTTGCTTTTGGACCACACTAAGAATACACTGAGATTGAACCATAAGTAGACACAGCTAGCTTTGTCTTTCTGTGTTGCATGCCCAGCACAAAGTCCAGTGTATGGAACTCAGTGAAGCTCACTAAAGAATCGCAAAGTTCACGAGTAATACCATGTTGATGAGAATCTTCTCAGCACCAAACATGTGAGATTAGGTCAAGACTATAGGATTAGAAACCAAGTCCACAAAGTGTGCATTATTCATTTTATTAACAACAAATAAAATTTTCCATAAAAAGTAAAAACATAGAAGATGTAGCTAAGGTTAATGATGTTTCTTGAAATGGCTGAACTTAGTCCCCAGAGAATAAGCCATTTCTATATACCTCTTCAACTTAGCTGAGAAAAGTTCAACAATAATAAACATGAAATGTCTGTACTTTTTACACACCAGAAGAAAAAAAGTGGAAATCCTCACTCTGCCTGCTTTAGCAGCAGATCCTTGTTCGAAGGGTAAACAAACAAAAGCTTTAGGAAGCATGCATTCCACAGATGGGGGGCTTATGCGTGCATGTGGACCCAGAGCAGTGTGGAAATTAAAGGGCAAGGGCCAAAAACTACCCATTTTTTTTATTCCTGAGATTCAAAATCTGAGACTGACCAGGTTAGAGAAGGTCCAAAAATCAATGTGCTCTGTGCTGCTCCCCAAAGCAGGGTTTGAACATGGATAAGCAGTTGAGGACAGGATTGCAGAGTAAAATGCAGGGAATTCTCTGCCTCTTTTGTGAGACCCTCCTGTATCCTGGGGACAACCTAAGGAAGAAGCTATGTTCTCACCTCCAGCACAAATGGCCCAGCTTTCTGCAATCTCGTTGGTTACTCGAGGTACCCTGGCTTGGGTTTTTTGAAAAGAAGATTGTTGTTGTGGTTTGAATATCCTCACCCAAATTCATGTTGAAGTTTAGTCCTCATTGTGAGACATTAAAAGAGCAGAAATTTAATGGACTCTGGAATTTGGAGGTGATATCCTTGGGAGGCAATTAGGATTGAGGTCCTTATAGTGAGGCCCTGCATGGTAGCATTAGTGGCTTTATAAGAAGAGGAAAAGAGACCCAAGTTAGAAAACTTACTGTCTTGCTACGTCACACCCTGCACCTCCTTGGAACTCTGTGGCAAAAAAAAAAAAAAAAACTTCACTAAACGTACGTAGCTCCTTCACCTTGAAACTCTAGAGGCATATTTATTTTTTAAATAAATTCCCAAGTCTGTGGTTTTCAGTTATAGAATAGAAAATGGACTAAGATATGAGGCTAGCAAAATTCTCTGGAAAACATATGTGGAAATTCCAGCATGCTTAGTAAAAAGAGTAATGGAACCCAGAAAACAATCAATCAATTACAGCAAGAACCCCAAAGAGTGGATCAGGGTTTCTGGAAGATCTGCTGAGGTTGCTGCCTATCCATGTAGTTTCTGTGCATCAGGTGCCACTCACCCCACCTCCAGCTCCAATTGCCCAAAGGGCCTCCATCCCTACCTCCCCAAGCACTGCCTGAGGCTGAGCCAATCCTTGTCTTCTGCTAAACTCCCAGAGCCCAGCCGAGATAGTGGAAGGGAGCTCAGAAATACAAATTAAACAAGTATGTTTGCATATAAAGATTTAAGGTTTAAAATACCCAGAAAACAAAAAAGGAGGAGCCCCCAGATATTATCTAAAGAAAGGAATTCAGATAAAGGAAAAAATCCTCGCTTCAATGGCATTGAAATGAAGTCCCTACAAAGCATCCCCAAGAAGGGCTGGTGGTGGTGGAGGGGTGGTGGTGGACCTTGAATATATTTCCTCAAGTTTTTGAAACACAAACAGAAAAATCCCCTAAACAGCTCAACCATAGGGGTGGACTTAGGTGGAGCCAAGACTCAACCTGTCAATATCTGCTACCTAAACTCCTACAAATATGGCCAACACGATGGAGAAAGCAGAATCTAAGGACACACTGAACCCAGATACATGTCCCGATACACTCAAAATATGTGAGCATTTTTAAATATGTGATTTACTGCAAAGATGTGTCCACATTAATGAAAAATAAAACAGCCTCTTTTTTTGCATTACTAATTTTTTGTTAGAGCATTTTAATTATATATAATCCAAGGGCTTTTTGTGGCATATTCATACATGCAGATAGCATACTTTTATTCTTACTAATAATCATTAGCCAAACTACATAAAAGAATCATTTTGTGGGAGTCTTTTTGCTCACCAACCTGCCCTGCAATATTAGAGGACTAGAACAAACAGAGAAATGTGATGGCTTCTAAAATGATTTCGCTGATGGAAGCTAGAGAAGGATATGCTTTATTCGGTTCATTTATAAGGCACAGGATGTTGACTCCACCAGCGCAGGAGGGGCCCACTGCCTGCAGACTTTCAGGGATGTTTCCTCTGCCCTAAGGTGGGGTCAGCACCTCTGCAGAGCAGGCAAAATCAGGACACACACCAAGTCCAGTGGACAGGAGGCTTTACTTCTTCCCTCAGGGGTCCCAGACTGAATTTCAATTCAGCAACCATGGTCACTGGTCATGGCTACCTAAATTCCCACCTTCAGAGGCTGTAACCCCCGACTCCACAAACCTACTCCATGCCACGGCCAATTCTATTAAAAGGAGATTATTCCCTTGAGCCATCTCAGCATTTCTGTCACAGAGGTTTGTATATCAGAAAGGAGTCAGGGTCTATCTGGTGTCTTCAGATTCTGAAAAATGATGACTTTTGCTCACAAGTGTACCAGGCACACAGTTTGTCAAAGGACATCTCCGTCCCTAATGGGTGTGTATCCCTGAACACTCTCGACCCTTCCTGTCCTAGGTCCTTCACCCCGAACTGAACTCCTCCACTGCTGCCATTAATTCTCATCTGCAAATGACTGAAAACTTGCCGCCAGGGTGCATCGAGCCCCCAGGGGCAGGGCAGGACAAGGGGCAGTGGCCCATCAATAATCCTCAACATGGAAGGCAAAAGCAGCCCAGCCGCAGCTAATTAGGTGGGGTTGGGTAATTAAATTCACAGGCTTTGATCTTTTCTTCTGATATTTCCAAATGTTCTGTATCACTCAGCTTCAGACAGCGTAACACTCTGCACAACGAGGAGATGCCTTCCTGGGTGACCTTGCTCTCCTAGGAGCCAAGGGTCCCTGATGACAGAAAAACGAGCATTCCCCAAAGAGATGGGTGGGAAGCCACAGCCAGACCTTCCCAGCCTGGCAAATGCCCACCCTGGGGGGATCCACCCGCAAGATAACTCAGTTCTCCTGCCAAAAGCAGGTTTTCCAGTGTGCCAGAAGAGACTGAGGCCCAGTAATCCGCCTCTCACTGTGGTGCTGGGTCTTGTGCCAGAATAGGGCACTTGCCAGGTCCCAAACCCGCCTTGAACTGAGTCATCAGGCCCCCATTAGGAGGCTCCCTCTGAAAGGCGCCTGTCCCTGGAAAGGAGGGGACCCTCGCCAGGAAAACCCAGCAGGGTGGATTTTGTCATCCAACGTGGCCCCTGCAGAAAATCTTTCCCAAATTGCTTTGAAGTTGTATTAAAATGAGTAACAGACCAGGGTGTTGAGAAAATGCAGGAAATGGCTGAACAACTCACTTGTCGGTCTTTCTGGATTTCGAAAGTAGGGTGGATAATAATGAGGGGACTTACAGGGATGCTCCTTTGCAACATGGCTATCCCTGAGGCACACACTGCCACCCTTCCCAAGAAGAGAAAGCATTCCCCAAAAACAGAGACACAGCACCGTCCTCTAGAAAGGTCTTGTTTCTCAAGTCTTCCGACCCCCAAGAAAAGAAGTCGTTCTGTGTGCAGGTCCTAAAATCAGAGCATAGCAAAAATTGTGTTGTCTCTCCTCCCAAAGGGCCAAAGGCACGCAGTTTTGCTACTGATGAAAGCAGCTGCTTCCTTATTAGCTTCTGCTGCAAGAAGCAGCCTATTATAATAGTTAAGGACAGCGTGGAGTTTGGAGAAAGCTGTGTCTCTTGGCCTCCCTGTCTGCATCCCCCACCCCAGCTCTGCAGTGATATTGACAAGGTTTGGCCTTCCTCTTCTTGTGCTACCTGATTGGTACAGAATCTCTAGCAAAATCAACTGAGATTTGCTGATCAACATAATAATTCTATCAACTCCAACACGGATACCAGGTCCAATGTAAATCCTTCTTCCCCTTCCTCAGAATACCAATAAGCACTAAGTGAGCAGGAAGTGTCTGTATATGGGTAAACCGGCTGTGTGAAATGAGAGCCCACTCCCAGCCCTGCTTCTGCAGATTTCCAAAACCAAACAGGAGTCTGGATGTCTGAACATTTCTATTACTTCATCTGCGTGTAAAGCACTCACAACCATCCAATAAGCACAACCTTTGAACACCAAACAATAGAAAGTGAGAAGGCTGTTTCATTACTTTTCCATCTTTGGCTCAGACACGGCAAGGCTATTCTGGGCTCACACTTACAGGAAGTAGCAAAAACCTCAGGAGAAATGGACTTGCTGCAAGATTTCCAGTCCATTTTTTTTTTTTTTTTTTAACAGGCTGCTGGAGACATTTCAGACAGGTTTTCTGCTGAAGACTCAAACATGTGGGTGCTTATCTGTACCGAACCCAAATCTTTGGAATTTTACACCTCACTTCTGAAAACCTTGCCACATGCTCTGACTTGCAACTCCCCCAGGGCACTCTCCTCAGGGAGTAAGAGTCACCTTTATATACACCTGTTCCGCCCAGGGTGGTTGGAAAGCCAATGGCAACCACACAGCGCTTCCTCCTCGGACTTTGTCTATAATTCTCCGATTCATTCTATATGGTCTGTGCAACCACCAAGCTTTCAAAGGAAGCCCAATGGAATGCTTCATAGTTGGATGATCATAGGAAGACTTTATAATAAATCCACTTGGAGCGACTCAGAACAGGTATCAGCTAGAAGAACAATTAGAGTGCTTGTTCTGCCAGGAAACTCTGCCAGTTTTTACCTGTTAAAGCAATTGGGAAATAGACCTGTACTTGCTGAAAAATGTACTTGTACATGCACGCATGGTGTGGGAGGGTGAGCAGGTGTTTGTGAACCACAGTTATATTCTTAACAATGCTCTCTGTCTCCAGATTTAAAAGAATGCTTGGTGCTCAGGCTTTGTTACAATAGGAGGAAAAATGTCCTGTGGCACTTGGGAGCCTAATAGGGTGATCAGTATTTTAGGAGTGGAAGAAAGTGTTCACTATTGAGCATGAATTTCCACTGCCGGGGGGAGTCTTTATTTAAAAGCTACTGGCTTTGGATTCTTCTTCCTAACTCTTTGCTGTCAAACAGCAGGAAAGGAACTAGCCCTGGTAACCAAGGCCCAGAGGACACCATCAGTCACTTGCCCATCCTCTGCCGGGATGTGCCCAGTAGCAGTATTTTCTCCTGTGCTGGTCCACAGGACCCCACTAATGGAACAAAGAGACAATAAAGTAATTCATTGAGTAATCCTGCTGAGAAATGAATCCCGTTTGAAGCCAAATCTAATTGCACAGAGACACTAAATTAGTGCCTAGGTGATAATAGATAAGGAATGCTTTCATTATGCCACAATGTATGAGTGAGACTCTTTTCAAGAGTGGGCAAAGCACCCTGATAATGCACATGTAAATAGGGATTGCATCAGTGTGTTCCACAGACTTAATTTAAGATTAGAATGAAACACAGGGAAGACATGTTTTCATGACAAAGAAAAAAAAATAATAATTTGGGGTTTCTTTTTCATTCCTCTGGCTGCTTCCTTCTTGACCTGGCTTTAAGGTCGATTACAGTGTGGGCAAGATAGGGGGCTCTCTTGTCTTCCCTGCCATGTAGGAACTGGAGAAATTTGAAACCCAGGTGTTAGAGATATTCCAGTTGCTCAGCCTTTGGTAAAAGCCAAAGCGCAGGAGAACCCCGCCATTTTGCCCTCACTACCTCCCCACCATCACGGGAAAGTAAAGCTACTGCCCTCAGGAAGCCGTGGCCGGTCTATTCTCAGTGTGTTGTCTGTGGTCCAGCTGATTACAGCCAATATTGTGGTTTCCTCATGGATGTTTAATCCATGAAGATGCCACCTTGAATGGTGCCAACTTACTACCATCCTTTCTCTCTCCTCCAAAATGCTCTTCTATGGCACATTCCATTAGGTTACATATGAACATACATCAGTGAACTTTTTGTTCCAGCGTGGGCTTTTGGAGGCCTCGGGCCTGTTTCTTATACTCCCAGTGCAAAGGAGATAGTGGAAAATGTTGTAACAGAGGAGCTGTAGAAATATCTCATTTAATCTGGCCAATGATTCCCAGAGTTTTGCGTACAAGTGGCAGGAAGAAAGGAGGCTTAGACCCTGAGGCAGATCAATCCCACAGAGCACCTGTGAAATGGGTGGGCATGAAGGACAAGTGCAATCCTACGAACACAGGTGCACGGATGGATTCACAGAAATAGGAAATACTCAACCTAATTAACCAACTTCTATTGTGGTATTTTAAGGCCTTACAGTACTACTAGTTACCAGTAAAGCTGTGGCTCTCATCCATCTTTCTGACTTGCCTAGAGGCTTTCGTTTTAATGAAAAAAAAAAAATGGCATGTACATTCAAAGAAGCCCAAGGGAGTGTTCTGCAGTTGAGAAATCCAAGTCTGAGCACCAGGACCTGGGTTTACCAGCAGATTCATTGTTTCTTGTAGCCTCAGAATCAAACACATTTACTTGTAAAAGCTTAGTTAGGGTCTTATATGGTTACAACATTGTTAAAAGGGATGTGCACAGAGATTCAAAGTGTCTGTTCCCTTCTTGCACATTTACCTTAACCTAACTCCACTTTGGGAAAGCAATGCCCACCACCCAACAGCCATTATGTTGGAGTGAGCAGTTGCCAGGGCAGAACACAAGAAGGTCAAGTTTTTATTTATTTTTTTTCTTCTGTTTAATGGCCTCATCTTCTATGGTTCCATATTACTGCCAATGTGCTAAAACCCCCTTCCCAAACGAGCCAAAGTGTTTAGGGTCATTCAAAACCACTAGAATTGCTGGCTGACTTTCAGGTGAGCACTATAAGCAAACCCCTGCCCAAGCGGAAAATCCGTCCGTCTCCAAACCTAAATGTTTCACAAGGGCTTTCTCAGGTTTTCCATTTCCTTGTTTCCAGAATGCATCCTCAATCCCAAGCCTTTTGGGTTTGTCTCTAATGGGCCTCTCTTACAGATGGTCTTGCTATTCCATTTGGTCTTGAATGGCTTTAAAGTCTTCTATCCTGGGGATGGGTGGGTTTATTCATTACAGGATAGAAAATCTGCAACTCAGTGGGCAACAAACACTTCCTGAGGTTCTCACGGCTTGCTGGTTTGCTACTGGCATTTATTGTAGGCCTTGCTTACAGTGAACTGGGTTGTTTTGCAAGTATTGCCTCCTTTTACCTTCACAGTATTTAAACAGACAAACAAAAATCTTCACAGTACCTTAGGAGGCAGATGACATTATCAACCCAGTTTTACAAATAAGGAAACTGAAACACAGAGTGGAGTCACCGACACACATCACACAGCAAGGAAGTAGCAAATCTGATCCCTTACCCAGGTCACTGCTCCAAAATCCAAGCATGGACATATCCTGGCACTCAAAACATCAATGGTTCCTCCTGTATCCTACAAGGAAAAATACTGATTTAAAGAAATACAAATAATGTATGAAATGATTCCAGGAAAAATAGAAAGTCCAGATTGCTATAGAAACATGTAACAGTGGAACCTTGCAAACTCTGGTTTCTTTATATAGAAACACACACACCCTCTCAGAAAGAAAAAGAGAAGCATACACCAATGCATTTCCTCTCCTCTGAATCTTTTCCTTTTTTTCCAGAATTTTTGGGTGCAAAAATTAATTATATATAATGGTGAGATTCATTGTTACATATATAACAATATAATTTGGCCAATGTCATTCACAGAATCTTAATCCCTATCTAGAACTGTGTATCTTTTTCATAAGGAGCCAAAAAATATATAGGACATACCTAAAATCTTTAATCTTTAATTGATTCTTATCTAAACCCTAAAACCATCCCTAGAATGCACAGCTTCAGTTTTTTTTAAAAAAAAATAATAAACTGCAAAATAACATCATTTATATTATTTCCAAGATAGTATGTCTTCCTGAGTTAAAAAGTATTCTCCCAAGATTTAAGAAATTCTGCAATCTGTATTTGGGGTAAAAATGGGAGTTCATAACTCACTTGAAACTAATGTTTGAAATATGATATGTCAAGAGCTTTGTAATGTTTTGAACAACCAATAAAAAAATTAAAAAAATAAAAAAAAGAAATTAGAGTGAAAAATGGATAAATGCTGCTTTCTGTATCACGTGGACATTTTTCATTAGAATTTGTTTTCTCAGGGAAAATTTAACTTTTGGCAAATGTTCTTCCTTCTATGAGGTGAGATTGTAAAAAGCAAGCATTGATTATGAAGTGAAAAGGAAACCAAGGAGAAGAACCTTGGTCAGTTTGCTCCTTTATTGTGGTTTTTTAAATGATTCATGAGTAAAAGCATTAAAGGTACTGATTAGAATAAAATTATTTGTCCACAGACATCCGTTATCCCTACTGTTTTACTAATAACATTGGCTAGCATGGGTTTCACATGTATGATTACATACCTAGTAGACTAAGTCTTTTGTATATGGCCTTGCAGACAGATAGGTTCATAATGGCTTCATAGAATATAGAAGCGAATCACTGTAACAAGCTTCTAGTGAGTGCTTGCTCCTTACCAACTATGATCCTATACAATTTAGGATTCTTAGGGTACCTTTTCCACTGATTAGTAGCTCAGCCTGTGAATCTTCATGCTATTTGAAGGAATGTCTCCCATTTCCCCTTGACACACACCCTGGTAGTTAGGTATCCTAACCTTCAGGTGGGTTAGTCAATCTTGAGAAACAGCAAGTCTACCTTGCCATCCTCCGTGGAGTGGAGTCTGGCAGCAGTACCCACCAGGGGTTGAGGGTTTCCACATTCCAGTCTCTTTTGATTCCTGCCCATTTTAAAATATACTTTCCCAGCTGTGCCATGATACCCTTTCTAATAAACTCATTTCCCGCTTAAGTAAGTCAGTGATCATCTGGGATGTTTGCAAGCAAGAATTCTAACTTAAAGCACATGAATTTTCTAAATTAAGCAACCAAATGGGTTAGGAGGTATTTTCACTATGCCCATTTTGTAGAAGAAACTAAGGCACAAAAAGTTTGAATGCCCCACTTGAGATTGCACATCTGTTGTCAGTGTTGAAACTTCGGCACTCTGACTCCAGTTCCAGCTCAGAGAGATTTAATAACTTGCCCAAGCAACTCTCAGAATAGTCATTATCTTGTTCCACTACCTCAAGATGACTTCCTTTTTGTTAAGCCTAAGGGAGACATGGAAACACAGAGACCTAGAGCAGAGGATTCCAGAGATTGCTGTAATCCAGAACATAACACCTCAAGGTTTGTCCCCAAGTCCAAAGATCTTTCAAAGACTTCATATCCCAACTCAGTTTCTGAACAGCAAGCTTGTCCTCCCCAAGTGGAGCCCTGATCTCCCCTCCCTGTGTCTTGATCTCCCAAGATCCAGAGGGTCAGATGAGGTCCTACAGACCAGAACATTACCCAGCACTGGGAGAAGAGGCCCTACTAGTCCTGCACCTGCAGCCAGGCCAAGGGAGATTTCTTCTTCTTTTCAAAAACCCCTTGTCGTTTCCATAAATATTGGACCTCTTAACCCCTGGAACTCTGCATAAAGGTGCAGTGTTTGCCCTTCACAAACAGCATACTGTGCCTCACTTCTATCAAGGCAAGGGTCACCAAATGCCCGTGGAAAACAACCTTCCTATTGAGAAATGTTTGCCTTGCTTCCTTTCCCGGTAGTTCAGAATCTTCTTTCCTTGTTCTTTCAAAGATCCAGTGAAGGTGACTCATTGGTAGCAGCTTTAGCCTCTCCAGTGTTCATGGCTAATATAAGGCCATGGGAGACTAACTTCATGGCCCCGAGGAATTCGGAAGATGCTGGGAATGGGGTAGTTCCCTGGGGCCACCGTGGAAAGCTGTCTTTGAGGAGCCCCACTGGGGCCACTGTGGAAAGCCATCATGGAGGAGCCCCACAGGGCAGGCAGCTCTTGATGATGACACAGCCTTCTCAATGACTCCCTTCTTTAGATGAAAATGAAAGAGGAGTCACACACATTTTTTTTTTCCTTCTTTAATTCCTGAAATGGCTTATTCTGCTTTTTTGGTCAGTTACCCATTGCCAGAAAAAAAGTTACTGACTGTTTCAAGGGATTTTTAATACAAAGGAGAAGGAGAGGGCAGAGGGAAATTGGGGGGAGGAAATTCTCCCCTTTGGTTTCCATTTTCAGGGGGCTATGGGACAACCATGTTGAAAATAAGAATAGCAAGAACATATTGGATTTGGAGAGTAAGTTAACCCAACAATTTCATGAGGGACTGGCTTCCAATTCTGGTACCTCTTTTCTCTTATGTAGCTTTTTAAAGATAAATCAAAATATATTAAAATAAAATTAATTTTTTAAACTGCTAAGGTCAAATAGATCACTGCATTTTTTCCCTTATCAAGCATTTTTATATTGTGTATGCTACGCTATGGAAACTTATTAGCTGTTAAAATAATTGCAATTACATATATGTCCACAGCAAATGCAAATATGCATCTGTACACAGCACTTTTTATTTTTTGTCCCATAAGAGAAAATTCATATTAGGCAATTTAGAATTTATCTCATCAACTGAAACTTTGAAGAGCATATTCAAACGAAAATAATAAAAATCCTTGTTGTTTTAGCAGACTTTGATATTGATCCCAATGTTTGGAGTCCTACTAAGTGTCATGTTAAAGGAATTACATTGGCTCTGAAAAACAGTCAAATGTGTTGTGGGATAATTTGGAGAAGAAGTCCACCACCTAGGCTCCCACAGCTCTGCCTTGTAGCAAAAAAAAGTTCCGAACAAAAGTTATTTCTTTACTGCACAGAACAGTGGAAAGATCTCCCAAGTTCTCTTCCAGGAGAAAGCGTAGAACAAGTCTTCTGCTAAATGACCCTAGAGTCACAAAGCCCCCTGGTAGACATCTTGAGAGAAGGGAATTTTACAGAAATAGTGGAGAAGGAACTTCTCCTCCCTGGTGGACTCTCATGATTTAAGAAGGTTATCTGTGATAGGAGTGCGGTTCTAATCATTCTCATTCCACCCAAAGGAAAAATTCTATCACAGTTGCTTAATTCCTTTATTTATGTTTACAAAACTTTAATAAAAATACAATTGCCCTAAAACTGTGAAACTTTGGAAGGGAATATCCATGGGCCATCCTTTCAGAGGCTGCTAATGTCTTGTAGGCTGGGGATGTTATAGACACTGAGAAACCAGCCTGGCCTTTCCTCTTCCCTGATTCCCCATTCTAGCCCTCAGACACACAACTGAAGAGGGAAGTTGGAGGAATTTTGTATCCCACTCTAGAACCTATTCTGGGAATCAGTACAGTGCGCCTAGGAAATAAATGAGGCTAATGTCATTTCTAAACAAATACTGAGGTATGGAGATGTAATGAGCATCTGATGATTCCACTGCTTATTAGTGTAATAAAAAATAAAAATAATAATTAAAAAAAACCAGTATTCCGCCTTAGAAATGGTTTCGTTTACGGGTCTCACATTTCGTTTATAAAGCTTGTTTGAGGGAAAGGAAAAAAAGAATGGAACTTTCAGTTGGATTCTTCATTAAAACTTGTAACATTCTTTTATTTTTCTCCAGAGACCGCCCAGGCGACAGTGTGCACTTTGCATTCCCTGGTGTCCCCAGTCGCTGTGTGCTCCTCGCCCTCTTTCAGGACGCAGATGAAATCCATCTTCTGTCTTTCATGGGAGTGGTGGGAGGACACGGAGGTGGGGAGAGAATCAAGTTTAAACACTAAGAAAATGAAAACAGATGCGTGGAGGGGGTGGGGGGCGAGGCTGGTGGGAAGGAAGAGACCGGAAGCCGTTCCCAGTGCTGGCAGCTTCTGCACCTCCCTCCTCCTCCTCCCCAGGACCCCTCCCCCAGGCTCGGGGGGGGGGCGGGGGGGGCGGGGTAGGGGGGATGCTGGCCTCCGAAGGCAGCGCCCAGGGGGAATCGCTCTTCTCTGGGGTGGAAACCCTGCTTGGAATTCTCTACCCTGTAAAATGTTTGTAATTAATTGGACGAGCCTGGGCTGCGGTGTGTGTGTGTGGGGGGGGGGGGGATGGTGTCCCAGGAAGGGAGGGTGGGGGTAGAAAGGGACCAAGTGTTTTAAACTCAGGAGAAGAAAAGTGTAGGGCCTTGTTCCTCTGCAGGCACGGAGCAGAGCGCAGAGGCCAAGAACAGCAGCTCCCCCTGCCTGGCGGGAGGATCCAGGGGGCGTGAGGGGACCAGCGACAGGTAGCTGGCCTGGGCCAGAAGCTGCTGTTTGCAGAGGGGTTGGCGGGCCTGCCGGACACTGGAAGCCATTGTGGACACAGGCGGCCTGGAGCGGGGCAGGCTGGCCATCCATCACCCGCCTCCCAGCAGCTCCGGGCCAGAGCCGGCGCCGCCCCGCCCACCCCGGCTCCGCCCAGCCGCCGGCCACCGCGCAGGGGGCCCTGGAGCTGACGTCAGCGCCCCAGCCCCCGAAGGCAGACACCCCTGTCCGGCCCCTTCTGAAACCGCAGGGCACCGCAGACTTGCGGGGCGGGAGGGGGGGGGGCAGGAAGCTGGGACTCCACCAGAAGGCTGGTTGCCCAGGGGTCTCTGTCCCCCATCTCCTGGCCGCAGAGGGAGCCATCCTCCAGCACAAAATCCCTGTTCCCAACCACGAAGCGGCTGCCTGCCCACCCTCACTGCCTCAGGACCTGCTTTTACAAGACGGGTGTGGGGTGGCCAACTGGAGGTGACTTTTCCTTGTGGTCCCGGAGGCATCTGGCTGGGAGGCTGCTGGTCCTGTGACTAGAACTGTGTGGGCTGGGCCGGATGCGCTGTGCCGAGAGAACCCTGAGGAGGACCCAGCCAGAACCAGAAGGAGCACCCTGGAGCGACACTGCCATTCTCATGGGGCCTCTGTCGTCACACAGTGCTTCATGAACAGGCAGTTTTCCACCTCGGAGACTCGTTCGCTTGAATAAATAGCAATCCGAAAGAAAATCTCTGTGTGTTTGCCAATGAGCATCTCATACAACTCCCAATATGCTGCTTAAAGTTAATTGGACCCAATCCAGGACTTCATTGTGGGAACACAAGAGTCAGTTATGCAACAGGCATCATTGTTCTGTCTGCTTCCAGCTCCTCTTCTGTGCTGAATGTGCTGCAGAAGACGGAAGGCCTGGGAGTTTCAGCCAGTGCCAGGATCCAGGGCAAACTAGGCAAAAATGCTAGAAGACACTGGACCCACAAAGGGCCCTGGGCTTTGACTAGGTCTTCCCCGACTCAGGACAAGGAAGACCTGAAGCATACAGAAGCCTGGGTGACTTGAAACAGGCAGACATCACAAGGCCTAGCCTTACAGCTGAGACCTGCAGGTCTACAGGCATGTGGCAGCAGAAGCCTGGGTGACTTAAAACAGGCAGACATCAAACGGCCTTGCCTTACAGCTGAGATCTGCAGGTCTCCTGGCCTGTGGCAGAGCCATGGGTTGTTTTGTTTTTTTTAGTCAGTACATCGGGACTTTACAAGTTCTTGCAACTTCTTGAGAAGCGTACTAGTGTTTTAGGCCTCTGTCTTCAATGACCCTATATTGCTTCATAGAACCTCAGTGATGCTGGCATTTCGCCTTGTACGATCTTGTTACAGATTAGTTTTCACAGACATTTTACAGCCACTAGGATGGGGTACAAAGTCTGATACTTTCCTCTCTTCCAAAAACCCAATATTTCTGAGCCCACCTGCTCCACTGTCCACTTGTGTCACTGATTCTGTGAATTTTATTTAAAAAAAAAACATTGAACATAATAATTTATTCATCCTCATATACCAATATGTTGACTCAAAGGATAAAAAATTCTTTTTTTTTTTTTTGGTCTATAGAAGAATTGCATCCTCAAGAAACAGAAGAAATTGGCTCCTGTCAGAACAGGTTTACCCAGTAAACTGCATTTGCCAAACTGTTTCATTGAAGGAAAGTAACTTCTGTGGCTGAGTTTCTTCAAACTGTTGAAAAATACTCAAAGGCCCTATCTCTATTAACCAATGATCTAGAACAGTCTTCATTTAAAAAAAAGGCATATCTGAAATACAAGTTTTCAAAGTAGCTCATCTAGCTTTCTATTACTTTGATTTGTGTCTTTATCCACGTAAGATTTAATAGGAAAAATAGCTAGGCATGGTGGCACAGGTCTGTAATCCCAGCAATTCAGGAGGCTGAGGTAGGAGTATGGCAAGTTGGAGGACAGCCTTAGTGATTGAGAAAAGCCCTAAGCAACTTTGTTAAACCCTGTCTCTCCAATTTTATAATAAAAATCCAAACACCAAAATATGGCAGAATTTCAGTTGGGCCTCTAAGGAATGGCAAAAATATACAAAGTATCACCAAATTTTAATAGACCTCCCCTTCTTTAATTACCATAATGAATCTGAAAGAATAAAGCAAATAGAAATATTTTCTTCTATATTCCTGTTCCTCTCCCCAAATACTGCCCATCTTTAGTTTAATTTACCAAGATTTGGGGTTGAAAGTTACCCAGATCTGACCAGGAGCTTTTTATGATGAATGATAATTGGGGATAAATCCTGATGTGATTCACAATATTGATACTATAACAACAATTACTATAGGCACCGACATTGGTCATTCTCCAAATACTTTTAGGTATTATTTTAATATTATGATATGCATTGTTATCTCCACATAGGTGAGGAAACAAAGGTCAGGTACATTAAATGTTTTGCCCAGAGTCACACAGCTAATGAATATAAACCAACCAAAAATATGAGCTGTCTTTGGGCTACTATAACAAATTAATATGGACTGGGTGGATTAAACTTCAAACATGTATTTCTCACGGTTCTGAAAGCTAAACGGGTCAAGATACTAACAAATGTGATGTGTGGCAAGAGCTCTACTCCTCATTTTCAGGTGTCTGCCTTCCTGTTGTATCCTTAACATGAAAGAAATCTGACATAGGAATCAATCTCTGTCATCACTCTCTCTGTCCTTATAAGGGCACTAATCCCAACACGAGGGCTAACCCTCATGACCTCATCTAAATCTCATTACTTCTCAAAGTCCCCACCTCCAAATACCACCCACTTGGGGTCAGGGCTTCAACATATAATTTTGAGGGTGACAAAATTCAGTCCAGAGCACACATCTTCAGAAGAGGGTTTTTTTTTTTTTTTTTTTTTTTTTTTTTTTTTTTTTTTGTGCATGTCTTTGGTTTGGTTGTGTCCTCTGACCATGGGCCCTGACTGATCTGGATAGAATAAGAATGCAAATCTATGATTTCCAGAGAAACTGCACAAGGCCCTAAAAACAATACAGGATGGCCTCATGAGGAAATAAAAGATAAATATAAGCATGTGCTAGACAGAACTTTCCAGGAATAAAAAAATATATATCAACTACCCTCCAAATACATCATTTTAACCTGAATAAAAAAGGAAGATGGAACAACTAATTTGCCAGGTAATTACTAAGCTATCGTTATTTTATTACCTCATTAATTTGACCTCACCAGAACATTAGCCCTGTGAACATTAAGAACCAATCTCCAAGTATAGGGACCTAAATTCAGGCTGTGGATCCCAGATGTAATCTTGGGCAACTTACTAAAAAGGTCATTAAAGGGCTAGTGTCTTCATCTGTAGAACAGTAATATTAAAAAAAATACTTATCCCCTGAGTTTTACTCTGAGATTTTAATGAGATACTGCATGCACTGATGCTTTGCAGAAGAGTGAGGGCTGAGTAAATGTCCGCTTTTTCTCAGAAGACCACAGGCCTTAAAAAAAAAAAAAAATAGAACACTATTTTAGCTAAGATGAAACATGAAAAAGACCCAGCCCAAAAGTACTTGCTGGTTCATTTGAGGAGGAGATCTATTTCAGATTATTTTTCAGTTCCTTTTTTGGGAACTGATTAGTTTACCCAAAAAGTTCAGCCATCACAGGAAACCTGGGAAAGGAAGCCATTCACACTCTAAAAATAAAAAGGGTTTCAGCCAACCTTAACCTGAATAGGTATTATATTATTTTATTTGGGTCTTTTCCTCCAACACGAGTTCAAATAAAAATAACCAAAGGTACTTAAACTCTCTAGCTGCCCAGTGACCTGGCTCTGCAAAGGCCCTGAGGCTTTGGTACTGTGTATGAGAAATTGGAGGTATTTGCCTGGGAGGACCCCACCTGTATCTTGCCTGACTGTTCAGTAATTGCTGGGAGTCAGCATAGGTGAAGATAGGGAGGAGACAGAAAGGGGGGGTGGGGGTAAGCTGAAACAGTCTTTAAATAGCTAAGATGGGGTTTTATTTGTTTTTGTTTTTTGTTTTTCTGTTGAACAAATATGGAGAACAGAAGGACAAAGAAAAAAAAATATGTGGAGCTTAAAGACTGTGCAAGCTCTTCCACTGCAAATAAAGGTAGGTATGAAAGCATTCTCTCCTCCTAGTAAAAGTCCCCTCTCTCAAGAAAAGCAGAGGATCCACCCCCAGTTCAGGGCAGACCTCATCTTCCCATGATTGCAACAGCACCCAATGACACCAAACCAGCCACAGGCCCTGGCCAAGCTTTGACCCCCCAGTCATCGTGCAACTCAGCATAGCTACACAGGCAAAATAAACTAGGAATCAAGGTTACCTGCTTCTGGAAGAAATAAGACTTATGGAACCTCTTTATAGACTTGGGGATTTTTAAGGAAAACGGTGAAAACCCAAAAGCATCCAGAGTGATAATCCACACATCTAATTTACTCAAAAAGCATTCCGCTAGACTAATTTGGTCTATGTAGAATTGGACTTCATCTCCAAGTGGTCTGTTGTTTGTGATAAAAGCACAAAGATCACTCATGTAAGGAAGAACTTTTTTTCAGATGATCCTGCTTATCCTGGTGTGAGACCCTTAGTGGAAAATGTAGGAAGACAGTGAACAAGTGAGCGGATCTACACCTGGCAGTCAGCCAGAATGCTCCGTATTCCCTGGCATGTGTATATAATCTATTAGGCTGTAAATTCCTTCAGTACATGGGCCATGACTTCCATTTCCTTTGCACCCTCCCCCCTGCACCTAGTACAGCAGCCTGCATGAAGTCCATAGTCAGTAAGTGTTCTCAGTTGTCCGACATTTAGAACTCTGTTTTTTAAGGACCACGTCTACCCCCTCAAAACCAGGACTACATATATGACTGTGGTCCATCAGATCAGATGTGCCATATTTATTTGGATAGTTCTCTCCTGATACCCACATGCTTTTTAGCAG
The DNA here is from genome assembly GCF_045843805.1 of Urocitellus parryii. NCBI lineage: Eukaryota > Metazoa > Chordata > Mammalia > Rodentia > Sciuridae > Urocitellus > Urocitellus parryii. Next base: position 80,304,907 of record NC_135537.1, read on the forward strand.
GTTTCTACAGCATGGGCTGATTACTCCACCTTCACTCACCTGGGAATACAAGGAACTCCAGCCTTGAAGCACCTGCAGTTGAGACAGGGGCTGCTCCCCACTCTTTCCAGCATTTCCCCTCAGCAAGTCTCCGATGCCTGCTTTTCCTACAATGATACAAGAGTGGTCAGTGATTAAACACGAGTCCATTCATGTTCCAGCCATAAAGGATATGCTGGCTTGTTTTGTTTTGACGGCATCAGCCGCTGCTGCCACGTTAGCTGATAATTGTGCTGAAAGAGGAATTCTGGGGAGAAAAACATTTATATCTGTAGATGCACACACCCACACACCACACATACACATTATAAGTAAAATGTAACAACCAAGGGTTAGCTCAAAGTTACAAGGAAAAACAGTTCAGAAATATACGAAGATAGATAAAATTTTCACCAAGTTGGAATATTCATATATTGTACAGTTTACTGTTGTGATTTTAAATTAAAATATTATGTTATTTAGGTGTTTTTTTTTTCCTCTCTATCTGTCACACCACCTATTTCCCAGCTTCCTTGTGGGGACCATGTGACTTTGTCTGGTCCATGGAACTTGGGTTGAATGAGACACATTGTTTCTGGCTTTGAGCCTGAAGCCTTCCTGTGTGCTCTTGGAAGCTATCTCCTCTCTGCTTGCTAGTCAGTGTCTAGTAGCTGGAGGAGGTTGCTGAAGCCCTTGCCCACTAATCCTCAATTGGGGCAATTTTATGTCCAGGGGTCATTTGGCAATATCTGGATCCATTTTAAATGCCACAATAGGACAAGGTACAATTGGTAACTAGTGGACAGAGGCCAGACATGCTACTAAACATTTCAGAGTACAGAGAATGGCTGCCACAACAATGAGTTACCCAACCTAAAATGCCAATAGCACTGAGACTGAGAAACCCAGCCCCAGCAAGGATTGACCTTCCCGTTGAAAAGATCCTGGATCCCTGAGTGACCATGTGGAACAAGCACTTCCTGCCATCATGAGTTCACATCTCCACTCGGCACCATTTTTTCTTGTTGGCTTCAAATCTATGTAAATATTGTGAGAAATAAACTGTTGTGTTAAACCCCTGGGATTTAAAAATTGTTTTTAAGACAATTAACCTATGCTGGTTAATAAATAATAACTAGGGAAGGCAATCAGTATAGGAAAAAAACTCAGAGATGTTTCTAAAGAATAAGATACAAAAAAAAAAAAGAGAAAAATGTGTTTAATTTTAATTTTGTTTGTGTGTGTGTGTGTTTGTTTGTTTGTTTTGAGGCGATTTTATCATAGAAATTGAAGTCCTGGTATGGTCCCCAAAAGGAGTATTTTGCAATTAAGAGCTCATGAGATGTCTTGTGCAATAAAAATGAACGGGCCCACCAGGGCACCTGAAGCAAACAAATGAGGAAGATAGCACTTCCCACATTTTGCACGGTACCATGCCAACTTTCCTCACCATTCTTCAAATGGCTAACATGGATTATAGTGCTGCTGCTTAGTCTAAATGCTTATAAGGAATAACAAATATAAAAGCATGAGGAGGACATGCAGTCAGTCATCATTTAACAACAGGGGACACATTCTAAGAAATATGACATTAGGCAGTATTGTTATATAAACATCATAGAGCATATTGACACAAACAAGGAGAGTATAGCCTACTACACAGCTAGGCTATATGGTATGTGTGCATGTGTGTGTGAGAGAGAGATACATACACATACATAGATAAGGCATATATATGCATGCCTATTGCTTCTAGGGCCAAAATAAATGAATAAAATTAAGATGAAATCAAGCATAAGAGAAAATGGTGTGATCAGTAGATTCAGTAAACATGAGATGTAAGAAGCTGCTGCCAGCATAACATGGAATACAGTTTTACAGTTGATTGATTTTTGTAAGTAGAAGTACACTCTAAAATAATGAAAAAAGGTATTATATAGTACATACATACCAGCAACATAGTCATTCAATATCATGATCAAGTATTATGCCCTGCACATGACCATACGTGCTATACCTTTATTTGCCTGGCAATTCGTTAGATTTGCTTATGCCATTAGAACTACAAACATGAGTGATGTGTTTTGTCACAACATTGCAATGGCTTTGTCAGCAGGTAATAGCGGTTTTTCAGTTCTGTTACGGGAAACCATCCTACATGCAGTCCATCATGGACCCAAATGTCATCGTGCAACGTAACTATACTTTCAAAAGAAGTACAGAGACTGGATGGGGTGTAGCTCCCACTGACTCATCTGGAAACCTTCTGTGCTTATGGTTTCATTTATTTATTTTTACTTTTTTGACCACTGACACCAACTCTTCCTGGTGATTTTCCCTATCTTGACCTGACTAAATTCTCACACATTTATCATATACCCACAACGTTTTGTGATTGATAAATCAAGGACTTAGAGAAGAAACAAAAAACAATGGGTGAGAGCAGCTGCTGGCTGAATAGTTAGTTGAGCAGGAAGCTGGTCAGAGTACCAAGAGCCCAGAGTTAGGCAAGACAATTAGGTCAGATAATTGACATCATAAAGTATATGTAAGAACTGGGCAGTGGACAGAGGAGGAAAAAAAATGTAAACTAGTTTTCTCCATAAAATCTCCAGACTTAAATGGCTAAACCTTTTCTAATCCTCAAAGGGCAAGAGAGATAAATGTTATTTATTCCATCCAAAAGTTATCTTAAAATGGTGAAATGAGATGGACATCATTACCCTAAGTACATGTATGAAGAAAAAAAAATGGTGTGACTCTACTTTGTGTACAGGGATATGAAAAATTGGGCTCTATATGTATTGTATAAATTGTAATGAATTCTGCTGTTCTATATAACAAATTAAAATCTTAAAAAAATGAAAAAAAAATACCATTTCTGTATACTATGAGCTTAACAAAAGAGAAATGCAAATGTAAGCATATCCCCTTTGACGTTGTCCAGTGAGTTTGGACCCCTCTCATTAGTTTAAATATTTCCTAAAATTTTCCTTGCAGATCCACACATCCCCAACTGCCTGCATGCTGCATGTGTGGAACCAAGAGCCAAGCATCAATCAATGTGATCTGTCACACCAAGTTCCACAGTTCCATGCCAGCCTCCTTCTTGGGCTGAGAACACAGCTGCACCACCTTCCAGCTGCCTCCCTCCCTTCCTCAAGGATTTCTCCAGCTAAATGGAACTGAAGTCTAATGTCCCTACATAGACACTCTGAGGTGCAGAGTGTCATAGAATGGGGAGACATGTAAGTAAACAGAGGCTAACAATAAAAAGCAGTCAGCGTTGTAAGAGGTGATTTTTTTTAATATTTTTTTTTATTTTTTAGTTTTTGGGGAAAAAACATCTTTGTTTGTATGTGGTGCTGAGAATCGAACCCGGGCCACACGCATGCCAGGCGAGCGCGCTACCGCTTGAGCCACATCCCCAGCCCAGAGGTGATAATTATTATCATCAACAGTCATGAACTGTTGGGCACAGCAGTAAGCACCATATAAGCATCCATCCATGTTCTCATTTGAGGAACCTGAGCAGTTCATAGAAGCATTTCATCATATAGTCTGTGTGGACCCATGAAGATTCTGGGGACACAGGACAGCCGCTGAGTCTCGATGTACAAATACATGGGAATAGTTGGAAAGACTAGAAAAGAATGCTCCCAGAAAGGACAGCAGCATGTGCCAGGACACAGAAGCAAGGGCGAGCATGGCATTCCTGACACGTATTTCAAGGCTCTAACTTGATAGAAGTTGTTCTTATTTTAAGCCAGATGATCCCAGGCCTTTCAACGTTCTGATTGACTTTCTGATTCACTGGCCATCCTTCAGCCCAAAGATTTCCAAATGTGCTTCATCTTAATCATTTGTTAGTAAAACTAATGGATTTCATCTACCCAACATAAGCATATTTATTCATTTTAAAAGTATGTACTTGTACTATTGTATTATATCGCATATGTTAAATAATATGCATATGGAAATATAATTTTTCAAAGGATAAGAGAGAAAAGCATACAACAGAGTTGACACATAAATAAAATACCTAATATTTTTTGCCCACATCTCAGTTTGTCCACTTTCTCATCAGAGAAAAGGTTTAGTCCACCAGAGTAAGGACAGAGTGATTCTGTTCATCATTGTGTCCCTACCTACCTAGTACCTGATACTTATCATGTCTTCAATGAACATTGTATCAATGAATGGGTACATCCAGCTCATTACCAAAGGGTTACAATAGCATTGAATGCAGAGGCAATTAATAAAGAACATCTAACTTCTTGTGAAACAAACTTCAATAGTAGTAAAATAGAGGTTACGATTTGCTTTATTACAAAAAAATAAAAAATAAAATAAGAGCCATCAATACAGTAGTCATTGGGGTGCCACAGGACAATGTGAGGAAACAGACCACCTATTTCTCTTTTCTTGAGCATCTGGCACAAAGAGAAAATCAAACTTACCTCTGTATTGGGTTTATTGTTCATCGCTAAAAAATAATATGCTGTATCAAAAAGCAGAGTGATCAATGAAGAACTGGAGGGGCTGCTTTACTCCCTGTGTCTCGGGCTGACAGTATGCCTAACTCTAGGACAGATACTCCTCTCTCTCCTGAGCCTTCAGGGTCAGTCCCTCCCTTCCAAAGAACACCCCTCAACCCAACAGAAGTCAGCAATCTAAGTATATCCCAGAGAGGAACTGAAACACAGAAAGTGCACTCCAGATTACATATGTTAGATCTTCTCATCAGATGATTCCAATAAGTCATCACTTTTCTGGCTCAAAGCAAGGATTTCTTGAGGAGAGGGTAAAGGAGAACGGTATCTCTCCAACTCTCACTGAAGTCTGTTAGTCCCCTTATAAGACCGTGCTTATTTATCATTCCATCCACATTTGAGTTTTGAAGAGGAAAAAGATTTTCCCCAATTAGAGTATTTTCCACAAATTCTTTTTTGTAACCATTTTTTTTTGTTATACATGACAGTAGAGTATAATTTGACTTATTTATAAAAACCTGGAGTACCTCTTATTCTAAATAGGATCCCAGTCTTTGGGTTGTGCATTTGGTAGAGACGCACTACCAAGATCCATTTGGTAGTGTGTTGTTACTAATATATGTACATGGAACAGTTATGTCAGAATCATTCCACTGTAATGCACCTTCCTGTCCCCTCTCCCTTCTCTTCATCCCCTTTGTCTAACCTATTGAACTAATTCTTGTGCATTTTGACCTAACGATTCTACCCATGAGTCCCCATGAAGTCAGGTAAGAGAGATGGCCCCACCTAGGACATAAAGGCCTTGCATCTCCAGCATCAAGAGTTCCCTCTTCTCAGAACAGTGCAGCATCGGCTAGAAGACAGAGAGTGGGGAGATATCCCTGGGGAGAGTCTGTGGCAATTGTCTCATTTTCATTTTATCCTGAACAGGATGCTTTCATAAAAATTCAAGAGACACTTGTTTTGATTTTTGTTTGCTCAATAAATCCATCCCAAGTGAGTACCACAACCCACCTCTGGTCCCCAAGAGTAAAAGCAGAACTCCACTCTCATATTAGAACCCCCGAGTGACCAGCAACACCCCTAGAAAGTGACAGCATTCAAAGTTTTGGCAGGTCCTACAGTAAAATTAAACCCGATGAACTAATTATCCACCCTAACGAAAAGGGCAGGGTTTCGTGGGAAACGCATGATCCACATCTTGCTGTGAAACATATTCAATAAACAGGTTTCACAATATGCAGGAAGCCAAGCAGCAGGAGCTGTGTGTGGGAAAGCTGCCTGGTGGGGCCAGGGCTCTGGGAGGTGAACGGGGAACTGAGCAAGCCTTCGAGGGCTCTGAGGGACGGGCCCAGTGAGTGGCCAGGTGACAAAGCTGCATAGCAGGTTTGAGCTCCCAGCAGGTTCCCAGCCCATGGAACACCCTGGGAAATTTTCTCACGCTGTTGATAGGATGGGAACCCAGCACGGCCCTCATTGCCTAAGTCCATTCTGCAAAATGACATTTATTGGGGTTTTTCCCTGATGAGCTGGAACACATGAGAGTAATACACGGTCTAAGACTATTTTTTTAAAAAATGAAAATAAATAAATACGTAGAAGCAAATACAAAAAAAAAAAAAAAAAAAAAAAAACCCTGGATATTTAGACCATTCGTTTTCTCTAGGATTGTTTTATTTCTATTAAAGAGTAGAAGCAAAAAGACTGGGAACCTAAGCATTCTTAATGGCGTTGGAAGTACACTGATCATCAAGTCAGGATTTCAAAAAATAAAATCTCAACCAAAGAATCCACAACCTGAAAGACAGCAGGGAGTAGGCTGAGGACACTGGTGTCATGGGGACTTTTCTTTCTAGCCCCATACTGTCGGCCTTCCCAAGAGGAAAATGAGGAAAAAAATATATAAAAAAACAAAAAATAAAAAAAATATATACACACACATATGTATTCATATATCATATATAACATATAAATGTTGTATTTATATAAATTATACATGTATATTACATATGCATATATGTATGTATACATATACATATTAAAATTTATATTTCCATGGTTTGAATGTCTCCACCAAAACATGTTGAAACTTATTTTTTAAAATTTTTTTTAGTTGTAGGTGGACACAATACATTTGTTTTATTTTTTTTTTTTAATGTGGTGCTGAGGATCGAACCCAGGGCCTTGCACGTGCTAGGCAAGTGCTCTACCTCTGAGCCACAACCCCAGCCCCACATGTTGAAATTTAATCTCCATTGGGAAGTATTAAGAGGTGTATCTACTCTAGATAGTATCCATTGTTTTCCAATATGATAAATGAATAACTGTACTTCATTTCAATTAAAGATTAAAAATCTTTTAACACTGGAAAACAAAAGAGGAGAGACTGATAGGCTTTTAAGAAGTGATTGCATCATGGGGCTCTGCCCCTGCTTATGAATTAGTCCATATGTGAATTAGTGGGTTATTTTGGGAGCAGCTGTGTTTTAAAAGACACAGCTCTCAGGGTCACTAGCTCTCCCTCTCCATGTGAGGTCCTCTGTCTTGTCAGGACCCAGCAGGAGAGCTCTCACTAAATGCTGGGTAGTGACAGCAACATGCACTTGGCTCTTGCAGCCTCCAGAACCATGAGCTGAATAATATTCTTCTTCTTAAAGCCCTCAGTGTTTGATGTTCTGTCATAGCAAGAGGAAACAAGCTAAGACGTTATCATACAAAGGGGGAAAGTTTACATTGATTTGGATATTAACCTTAAATGTGTTCCTCAAGGACATATTCTTGGGGAAAAGTGAGTGCATATAAACTTGGCGAGTGCAGATTCAAAGGGCCATTTGGCAGTTCATGCTAAGCACTTTTCCCCAAAGTTCTTGCTCTTCTTCATCAACTAACTGACTAAAAAAAAAATGCAATCACCTAACCTTTCATTTAATCATGCTGCCAATATTTGCACCTGCTGCATGGCTGGAGGCCTACAGGCCCTGGAGTTTTTGGTGAGAAAGGAATGATCCATTTCCTCCCTTCTGTACCCTCAGGAGGGATGAAAGATTTATAGGGGTAGACTTCAGGAGGAAAAAAAAAATTAGATAAGACCACACACAAGACCTCTGGATTCCACCCTGAGTCCCAGAAATTGCTTCTATAATAAAATAAAAATACCTCTGTGCTTTAAAAAACACATATAAGTAATGTGTATTTTTAAAAAAGTAAATAGACTTGTATTTGAGTCCAAGATATTCATCCTTGATCTAGCTAAGATAAAAAGAGATGGAAGATTTTGTGGTCACCTTTATATGTAAATTCCATTGGAATTGGCCAACTGGTCAGTTTATTTATGAAGTATAAGCAAAATGGATTCAGAATCCTGGAAACATAAAAACACGAAGTCTTCTCCACTGAGCTCATAACCAAAATCAATTTAAAATAAAAGTTGGCAGAGTACTGCAGATCAAAGAAATGGTCTCCACTAATAAACAATGAAAATATTAATATTAAAGCTATTGCTAATGTACAGGTTATTTTAAGCCACATTTTAATATTATCCTAAACCTTCTAGAAGAAAGAAAAATAGATTTAAGTTCTTTTTAAAAAGCCAATCCACTTCTCTTATTTCAGCCAATGTTTACATTACAAAAAAAAATCATACCAAATCTTAAAGAACACTATAAATTAATCTTTTTTTTTAAACTGCCATTGGAGCTTCCAAGTCTCACATTAAAATTTAAAGAGCACCAACCTCAAATTAAAAATATATTTTTAAAGGTAACATATTTTAATAAAATTGTCATCGTCTGTTTCATGACACATGTAAGTTTAAGACCTTATTTTTGAAACATACAATTGTGTCTAAAGGATAGATTTTCACAATGCCCTTAAATCTCATTTGTTTGCTTGTTTTACAACAAATTGAATACATGATACAAACTGCATATAACCAGCTTTGAAAATTTCCAACCTTTGGCAATTGACTTGTGGTAGAAAAATAATAGAATGAGATGGTGGAAAAGTAGCCATGTGACAGTTTGCTAGCAGTTCTTCCGGCTCTTCCCTGTGTGGGTGTCACCCTGACACTTCACCTGCATGGAGACCAATCACTTACAATAGGAAATCCACACTGTTGGCTCCGGGGCTGATGTGTGCACTGTACTCGACATTTTCCCACATAACGTGGGAATCCCATAGGAACAAGTCCCCAGACTGAGATCTTTTTTATGAATCATCCTTGCATCTCAGCTATACCACACCCCCAGGATATCTTGCTGTTGGCAAAGTATTATTGCAACAAAAAGAAAAGGCAGGCAGGACCTTCCCTGGCCAGTTGGGCCCATGTCAAATCGAGTAGCAGAGTCTTGCCCTCTAGCTTGAGATGAATTTTAATTGTGGGACTTTGAAGGAAGCTCACCTTGGCAGCTAGTCACTCTGGAAGTCTGCCAACTTTAGGAAAGAAGATTCCATCACCTGATGATAAAGTGTTCCTTTAATGCACAGGTGCTGTATTAAGGGATCCAGAGCAGGGCGTGTAAGATGTGCTCAGGGTGCCATCTCTTAGGCATATTGACATGGTGGCCTTGGCTATCCCCGCTTCTAGGCTCTTGGGTGGCTGGTCATGTTTGCACAGGTCCCAGGAGAACCATTGTTCACAAAATGATCCCAGGGTGCTTTCCCGAGACTATCAATTTACTTCAGGTTTCAACTGAAGTTTTTCAGAAAAAGGAAGAAACTAAACTGCACAATGAACTTCTGCCACGAAGTAATTTTCTTTCCATTTTCTACAAGTGAAACTAATGTCCAATTTCAGGTCTTACCTGAATGGTGTCCAGTCCCCATCGAGATGATTAATTTTATTCTATTTATTTAATTTTGTCTTCTGCTGGTAAAATGCTTATGTTTATAATTAAGTCCAAATGAGGGGGAAAACATATCATTTCAGAACATGAAGATAGATAGCAAAACATATCCCAAGCCCAAGCATGATCCTTGACCTTATCATTTAATCACGTGGGACACACCACACTGTCCCAATGCATCAGTATGCCAGTCTTGGCTTAGAGAAATTTTCAAGGCCAGTTCCAAGCACGGGCCTGAGTGCCCTATGCTGCATGAGTTAATGGATCTCCAGGAACAAATCAAAGGACACCAGTGTAACTGTAGGAAGGTGGGAGTAGTAATGATAAAATGGAAGAGGAAACCTGCTTTCTTTTGTGACTCCCCTCTCTCTCTAACCATCATGCCTGGAATCAACTCAGATACTGAATTAATTAAATTTATTTATTTGTTTTGATTTGCAAAGGTAAAGGTATCCAGTTGGGATATAATTTTTCCTCACCTGAAATTATAAATCAGAAGAAATCTTCTAGGGACATTTGACGATGTAATGAGAAGAATGCATGGTCTGAGAGTGGAGTTCCAGTCATGGTTAACTGCCTGGGTTTCAGCACCTCTTTGGATCTTTGATTTCCATCTATAAAGCAAGGTGTTGAAGTAGGCAATGAGACTTCTGGGTTTCTTCCTGCCTGGCTCTGTGCACCTGCATTGCCGGTACCACCTGGGATGCTTGTTAAAAGACAAATTCTGGAGAATTCTAGTAGACTTCATGGACCAGAATCTTGAGTTGGATCTTGACATCTACTTTTTGTCAATACACATCCTTAGTGGTTTTTATGCATACTGATATTTGAGGACTGTGATGTCACAAACTACAAATAAGGATTCACTGAAAACACTTCTTATACGTTCTGGTATTTATTCTACTCTTCAGAATAGCTCAAGGTTAAGTTCCTTCCCTATATCCCAAACCTGCTATTTGAATATTCAAGTCCTAAGTCAGATACATATTCTTCTGATGAAAGATTGCAATGGACCAAATGAATCTCTACATAAAATTCATGGGTTGAAATCCTAATATGTCCCCCCAAATTGGTGGTATTGGGTTGTTAGACCTTTGGGATGTGGCTCTGGGGGCTGCACCCTGACAAACAGGATTAGTGCCTTTAGGAAGGAACCACAAAGAGCTCTCTTTCTTCCAAGTGGGGCTACAACAAGAAAACAATAGATTGCACCTAGGAAAGGCCCTCAACAGACCCAACCATGCCACAACCTGATTTGGGACTTCCAGCTTCCTATAAGAAATAAGTTTCTGTAGTTTATAAGGCACCCAATCTATGGTATTCTGTCATAGCAGTCCAAACTAACACAAAGATAAATCTGTGGTCCTTTTGATTATAAATGATTCTATAAAGTGTTACCTGACAGATTAATATCCAACTGTATGAACTTTTAGTAACTAAAACAAAATACCTGAGATCATCAACTGAAAAGAGGAAAGGTTTATTTTGGTGCCCCATTTCAGAGGTTTCAGTCCTGCTGTTTGGGGGCTTGTGGCAAAGCAGCACATCATGGCAGAGAGCACATGGCAGAGAGCAAATGTGCTGGGAATCAAAAGAAAGACAAACAAAAGGGGCAAGGATCCCACCATTCCCCTCAAGGATGTGTCCTCAATGAACTAAAGACCAACCCCGAGGCCCCCCACTTAAAGTTTCCATCACCTCCCAATAGCACTGCAGGCTGGTAAAAAGGCCTTTTAACATGAACCACTGCAGAAACTCCGGCACCAACATTCTTCATGCTGTCACCAAAAATTGAAAAAGAAGACCTTTCTTGGAAGATATGAATAGTGGCTTCATGCCAAAAAAACATTTTGTTTTTTGAACTTTAAGATAGTCTTTTAAGAACTTATTTGCTATGAATAGGCATAACATTCTCCATCAGCTTTCTTCCCTTATGAGAGCCATACTGTGGCCAGATGACTATTTTAATATCTCCTATTATTAAAAGAGAAGCTGTGTTATCCAGAGTATCAAATCCCAGGCAGTACCTCTAGAGACCCGGAAATCTGCTACCATCTCATCAAGCTGTACTCTGGGGTCTCAGGTTCTGTGCCTCAGTTTCCCTGTAGGAAAGTATCTGACTGTCTGGAATCCTTTTTGTCTAGATAGAGAAGCCCTTTCTGATATCATAACTTTTTTGAGTAGTCAAGTTTCCAAATGATGGAATTATAGAAAATCTTTTTTGAATTCCCCTAAAAAAATAGGAACATTTCCCTCGAAGTTCAACCAGGCCCTGTAAGGAAGCTCCTGACACAGAGCTTGTCAGTCATCAGTGTTCAAGGGGGCATAGAGACAACCCCCCTGTTTGCTGGAGACGTTACAGAGAAATGAATTCGCCTCCTTTCTTAGGCAGGTCGGGGGGCAGCGGGCTCACTTGGCCTCTCTCACTTTGTAATTGTCTACAATCGTGTGTTACTTAATGATGGTGATAAATGCACTGGTGATAAATTCTGATAAATGCACTGTTAAGTCAATTTCACTGTTATGCAAACATAATAGAGTCTATTAACACAAACCCAGATGCTATCACCTACCTAGGCTATCCAGTGTAGCCTAGGCTTACAACCCATATAGCATGTGACTGTACAGAAAACTGTAGGCAATTGTAGCACAATTATATATTGCATCTACCTAAACATAGAAATGGTACAGTGAAAAAACTAGGCTGTAGGGAATTTTTAGCTCCATAACAATCTTACAGGATCATTATCTCCTATGTGGCACTTGACTGTCATTCAATTCAGTAAACATTTTGCAAGCCCATCTGAAACTCATGCCACTTTGTGGCATACCAGACACACTCTGTGGAACCTCTGCCTCCTGGTCTTCATGCCTTGATGCAGTTCCCACTCCCAGAGTGCGAATGGAACCCTCAATTTCCTTCAGACCAACAGGATATGACAAAGAGGTGGCATGCCACTTCTATGGTTACCCAATGTTCTAGAAAACTCCATCTTGCTAGCCAAGTGGCTCCAGAGACTCCCTGCAGGTTTGATTTAAATAAACAACTATATTGAGGAAACCCATGTGGTAAGGAGCTGAGGGTAGCCTCCAGATGACAGTCAACAAAACACTGAAGTTCAGTCCTTACCACCATAGGGGACCAAACACGATTAGCAAAAACACACAAGTGGGGAAGTGAAGCCTCCCACAGTCGAGCTCCCAGATGAGACCTCATCTCACCAACAATGCAGTGGCAGCCTTGTGAGACTCTGAGCAGAGGAGAGCTGAGCTGCGCATGCCCAGATTTCTAGCTCCTAGAAACAGAGGTAGAGAATGTATATTGCCTGGAGCCACTAAATGTGGAGAAAGGGTGCAGTAATTTGTTATGTAGCAGAGTTCATAAATTGATTGTCATTTGCAGCACATTGGATGGAACAGGAGGACATTAGGTTAGTGATACAAATCAGACATCAAAAAGCAAAGACCAGCCAGGTGTGGTGACACATGCCTATAATCCCAGCAACTTGGAAAGCTGAGGCAGGATCATCACACATCCAAGACCAGCTTCAGCAACTTAGCAAGGTCCTAAGCAAATTAGTGAGACTCTGTCTCCAAAAATAGATAGATAGATAGATAGATAGATAGATAGATAGATAGATAAAGGGTTAGCAATGTGGCTCAGTGGTAAAAGTGGCTTTGGGTTCAGTACCCAGTCCAAAAAAAAAAAAAAAACCCAAATACCCCATGTTCTCACTTACATATGAAGCTCAAAGAAATAAAGAATAAAGCAGTGATTACTAGAGTCTGGGAAGAGTGTGAATGAAGGAAACAAGGGGAGAGGATGGTTAATGGGTAGAAGGGTACAGTTGTATAGGAAGAATAATTTCCAATAGTCCATAGAACATTATAGATTATAGGTAAGTATGGTTATGATTCTTATCTCAAAATAGCTAGTAAAGAGGACCTTGAATGTTCCCAGCAAAAAGAAACGATAGATATTAGAGGTGATGGATATGCCAGTTGCCCTGATCTGATCATTACACCTGTATATAAATGTCCCATTATACACCATAACTGTGTATAATTGCTATGTGTCAGTTAAAAATATTTTCATCCCGATTCATTGATTTGTTTTTCTTTCAACCAATTAGATTGGCCGTCTGACATACGAAAGGCACACCGGGCTCATAACACACAAAGATGCATGTATGACTTCATGGAGTCAAATCTTCCCGTGTGACAAAATGCAAAAGAAATGTGGGAAACTCACAAATCTGCAAATGAAGATTTGCTCAAAAGAAGGTGAGCACATTCCTCATCAGTTCAGCTGAGGAAAGCAACAGCAAGTACACATACGGGAGCTTGGGAACATTTTGTAAATATGGTTGAACCTGATCTTTTAAAAGGGAACTGTGGTTGATGGAATATATGAAATCAAAAGATTTGATTTTTTTTCCTGGTCTCTCTGGCTTCACTAACACTCTTGAGAAGTTGGAAAACTATGGCCTGCTCCCCAGATCTAGACAGAGGACTGTGTTCATAAATGAAGTTTTATTTGCAGTACAGCTTTGCCCATTCATTTACATGTTGTTTCTGGCTGTTCTCTCTCTCTCAACAGCAGAGCTGAGTAGCTCCAACAAAGACTTCATAGATCACAAAGCCTAAAGTAGGTAATTAGGCCTTTTCAGAAAATGTTTGTTGATTTCTGCTCCACCGTATCTCCCTTTCCAATTTCTTTCCAGAATTTATGACAAACTTTGTAACATTCTGTTCTCTTCTGGCTCATGTATCTTAGTCTGACTTGAACTTGAAACGTAAACCCAATTTACATATTTTTTCCTCACCCAATACACAAAAAAAGGCTTAAGTGAACCCTGAATTCTTAGAGGAGAGGGGGAGAAAAAGTAGTTTTATTGCTGTAAAATGGCTTGTAAATCACTCTGTCCTGTGTTTTTTCTTCAGTTCATTAGTGTGATGAGGAGGTCAAAGAAACAAGGCAAAATCATTTTTATTTATCTGGCTGAGACTAGCTGCTTCATAGACTAATACTGACTGCCATCCATTTGGTTTCTAAGGATTATTTATTAGGGCAGGGAGAGTCCTTTGGATGATGCTGTGGGGAGTGTCCCTGTATAGTTCCCTGACATGAACATTTCTGTTGCAGCGTGACTTTCGGTGCCTACACTTCGGTGCCTACCACCAGAGCTTCTTGTGTCTGGCGTCTCCTTGCCCAAAGGGCAATCCTCCTGGACTCCGTGTCCTCTTGAGACATAAAACATTAAAAAGAAAGAATATGAATTGCTCCTATACCACCCTCTTCCCTGGTATGTCTTCCAAACTCAAACAGGCAAAGAAGAACATCAACAAAGCTTTCATCCAAGCAGCTATCAAGTCAGGAAGTGGAATGACAGTTTCAGACTTCCTACAAGTTTCCTCATCCCTCACTTGTTTGCTGGTCTTGGACGGAAAAAAGAGAAGGTGGTATAGGAAAGGAAGAAAATGACTTTTCACCATAGATTTCCACCTTTCTCTATGACCTGTGAATCAGATGATGGCCACTTTCCCCGTCTCTCTTGATCACCCCACCTCCGCGCTTCACAATCATTTTAGGTCAACTGGGGAGAGAAAGGTGCAGCAGAAGTGGTAGCAGAACAGAGAGTCTGCCCCCATGAGTCACCTTGTACAAAGGTGTTTTGCCCTGCCTAGACTGGAGGAGTTAATTAACGGACCCTAGTGCCAGTTCAAAACCCCTGTTACAGGAAGGTAGAGGAAGAGGGCATACTCCAGCAAGTATTCAGATAGCACGGAGATGTTACAGATAAAAAGATTTTGGCATTAAATCAGAGTATGATATCACACAAGAGTTCAGCACCATTAAAAAATTAGATAACGTTAGGCAGGGTTTTTAACAGCAGCATTATTAACATATTGGACTGGATACTATTTTAGAGGGGGTACAATCCTAGGGCATTGCAGGATGTTTAACAGCGTCCCTGGCTTCCATTCACTAAACACCAGTGCACCCACTTTCAAAATCAGAACAACCCAAAGTGTCCCAGACGTTACCAAATGGCCACAGTGTGGGAGAAGGGCATGTTTGAGAAGTCGTGAGAATACAGGACCCATGAGATGAATCACTGGTTTATTTCTATTTCCTTCTTATTCAAAGAATATTTTCATGCAGTCAACCTCAAATTCTTTTGAAAATTGAAAGAACACTCTGAGAACTATCTAGAAATTGTCAAAGGTAAGCGATGTAAGTAACATAAATGAAGTCACACTAACTCTTTCTGCACATGCCTATATCTCATCTTCTGGCAGAAACTAATTCCTACAATTGGATTTTTGACCAAAACGTCATCTGGCAAGTCAGGGAAAGGAAACCCTACTGTGTGCAGGTCCTGGGCTAGCCAATTTGACATTTGCTATCCCTACTAGTCTTGAGAGAAGTTAAGTACTGTTTTCATTTCAGGATTGTAAAATAAGAAAGCTCACAGGTAGTGAGTTATGTAACCTCAAGGTCATACAGCTAGTGATTAGAAATAGAATTCAAATAATATCAGTGAGAGTGGAATTCATGGGACCCAACATCACAGTCTTACCTTTCTCACGGTCACATGCATCTGCTTTCTGGATGATACCTGTGGTCCTCTAGCACACAGCCTCTCAGCAGTGGATTTTTAACCTTACCAATGACCCTGCTCTGGTTCTTTGGAATCATTCCAGATAGTTATGGTATCATTTCTAAGCCAGTCACTATGGAATTTAAGAACAACCTGTCTCCCTCTATAAATCAAGGAGCTTGACCAAATGACTTCCGTGGACCCATTCAGCTCCAACACACCTCATGTAATTCTATTCTATTTTAGAGTTTTTTCTGGACTTAAACTGTTGTTATATTGCTTTTGCATTTAACATTACTATCTATTCTCTTCAATTCAGATTGATATTTCTTGCCCTGCCACATTCTAGTTCAATTAACCAGTTCACAGCTGATTGACAGTTCCATAGGCTGTTCATGCCTATGTTCTCATATCTGGAACTAGCTGTCAGCCACCTCTGTCCAGAACAATGCCATGACTCATGCTGAGCAAGCATGGCCCAACAAAGAAGGTGTTAGCCTACAACTTTTAACATGTCTTTTTTTGTGATTATAAGACTCATAGGAAAAGATAGAGCAAGAGGAGAAATCAGAGTTTACAAATCACTTATTTATTTTACTATTATATTTTATTATTATTCAATATTTATTTATTATTATATTATATTTTGTGTACCCCAGAGCATCATACTTGCTACCACTGAGATACATCCCCCACCCTTTAATATTTATTTTCAATAAACAAAGACATTTCAAATAAAGCTGAAATGGAATATCCATGTATTAAATGGATCAAAATGGAATCTGCATTGGATTTAACTTTTTGAATGAAGACCTGGAGTCTTATTTGGCCATTCTTTAGACTCCTGGAATGAATGTCTTTTGAACGCTTTCTACAGATTTCTTAGGACTCCCACAACACCATTTTAAAACAGCTTTCTGCTAGACGCAATTCTGTGAAGGGGAATAAAGACCTCCAAAGATCTAGTCCTCCATAAATGCACTGAAAAACTGTGGGTAAAAATTCAAAATCAGCTTTGTCAGGATTCTGGAAATTCTGATCCCCCCCCCAAAAAAAAATCATTAACAATCGAAGGAGTTAAAAAAATAATAATAATGGCTGAATCACAGTAAGAATAGTGAGCTTCTCAGTGCCTTCATTTGCCTCTTCGGATCTCCACTCCATGTGTTTCCTACGTGTCTCGATAACAAATCACCACACACTTTGTGGTTTAAAATAATGCTAATCCCCTAATTTATTATCTTACATTTCCGTTAGTCAGCAGTTACACATGCGTGTCACTAGGCTAAAATCAAGATGATGAATAGAGCCACATTTCATTCTGAAGCATCCAGGGGAGAATCCATTTCCTTGCCTTCCAAGGTTTCCTCGGGTTTCCTTCATTCCTTGGCTCATGGCCTCCCTCCATCTTCAAAGCCAGGGAAAAGGGTCGAGTCTTCCTCACATCACAGCACTCCAGCCTTCTTTTCTGCCTCTCTCATTCCTACTTTTTAGGACCCCTGTGGTCACAATGGACACCCTGAGATAATCCAGGTCCATCTGCCTGTCAACTGATTAGCAAACAATTCCATCTGCAACCATAATTCCCCTTTGTCACGTCATATGGCAGATTCTGAGTATTAGGACATGAATTTGGGGTAGGGTCACATTTTTCTGTCTATTGTACTTCTCTACTTAGCTTTGTGGTAGGATTGAAAATTACCAACCATACAACTACACCAGCTTGAAAAGCAGAAGCCTGGTGGCCCCAGGGAGGGAGACTGAATTTGAAGCACTCCAAAAATCTTCTTTCCCAGCTGAGTGCCTGGAAGATCCCTAAAACACTCTTCTTAGGGCTTGCCTTAATGTGACCTGACTTGGTATCTACTCTGTGTGAAAAGTCTTCTACTTAGGACCTTGACTGAATAATCAGTGACAGCTGTTCAGCATTTCAGCTTCCTGAGGCACTGGTAGCAGTTCGGGTGAACAATAGGCTGATCACACACCTTTAAAAAAAATATCTGGCCCCGTGGTGGCATGCCTATAACCCCAGTTGCTCAGGAGGCTGAGACAGGAGGATCGCAAGTTCGAAGCCAGCCTCCACAATGGCCAGGTTCTAAGCAACTCAGTGAGACCCTGTCTCTAAATAAAATACAAAAAAAAAAAAAAAAAGAGCTGGGGATGTGGTTCAGTGGTTGAGTGCCCCTGAGCTCAATCCCTGGTACTCCCCCACCTTACCCCCCCCCCCGCAAAAAAAATATATCTGAAGAATGATAGGTCAATAAACAGCTTTGAAAAGTTCTCACATATTGCTGGGAGCTGAGAAGGCCACCTACATAAATCCCTAAATGCCAAACTCTGTATAATCTAAAGGTTTACACAAGAAGTAAATGAGGGCAAAAGCAGAGTGTTCAAAGCAAGCCTCGACATACACACAGAGCCCTGAGCAAAGTACTAAGGCACTTACTGGTTTAACACATTAAGGAAATATCTGTCTAATCATTATCTGATCACTAAGCTAACTGGGCAGATTTTAGTAGCCATACATGACAAAGAATACAGAATTTACACAAGCATTTTAAGAAAGTCACTTAAAAAAAAAAACAGCAACAACAATATACACTAGTACAAAAGAGAAGGAAGGAAAATCTGATTTCTGATTTCAACCACAACAAAATACAAGACATAAAATGAAGTAAGAAAGTATGGTCCATACCTAGGGAAAAAAAAATAAGTCAATAGAAACTTCCCTTTGACAAAGTCCAAATGTTCATACCTATAAGAAAAGATGTGAAGCCAGGCACAGCAGAGCGTGTCTGTAATCCCAGTGACTCGGGAGGCTGAGGCAGGAGGGTCTCAAGTTCAAAACCAGCCTCAGCAAAAGTGAGGTGCTAAGCAACTCAGTGAGACTCTGTCTCTAACTAAAATACAAAATAAGGCTGGGGATGTGGATCAGTGGTCAAGTGCCCCTGAGTTCAATTCCCCGTGCCTAAAAGAGAGAAAAAAAAAGACCATTATAAACATATATGTTTAAATAACTAAGAGAAATAATGTTTAGTTAATTAGAGTATAAGAATGATATTCCACCAAGTAGGGAATATCAAGAAAGAGGTCAAAATTATTTTTACAAAAGAAGATCTACAGTTACATTGTATATCATTACAATGAAAAATTTACAAGAGGGGCTTAAGAGAAAATTATAGGTGATCAAAGAATCATGGAACCTGAAATAACTTAATTAAGAGTGTCCAGTCTGAGTAACACAAAGAAAAAAGAAGAAAGAGGAGGGCCTCTGAGACCTCTGGTGTATCATCATGCACAATGAGAGTTCTAGAAGGAAAGGAAAGGGGCATAGAGGATATTTGAAGAAATAATGGCCAAAACCATCCCAAGTGTAATTAAAAATATTAAGCTACATATTTGAGAAGCTCAATGAATCCCAAATAGATTACATGTCAAAAATCCCAAATTTAGACAAATCATTATCAAACTCTCAAAAGCCAAATATGAGAAAATTTTGAAAGCAATAGCAGAAAAACAACCCGACATATACAAGTGATGGTCAATCAGATCACTAGTCGACGTTTCATTGGAACACACGAAAGCCAGAAGGAAATGGACATTCATGGTGTCAAAAACAAATAAATTAGGGGGCTGGGAATACAGCTCAGTTGGTAGAGTGCTTGCTGCGAATGCACAAGGCCCTGGGTTCAATCCCCAGTACCACCAAAAAAAAAAAAATGATAATAATAAATTAATCAATTAATTAATCAAGAATTCTATATACAGGAAGACTACTCATCAGAAATTAAGGATAAATCAAGATATTCTCAAAACAACAAAAACTGGAAATATTTATCACTGGCTGGCCTTCCTGAAAAGAAATTCTAAGAGGGATCCACGAAAGGACCTGAGACAATAATACAAAGACATAGAAAGAAATAAAAAGCAAAGAAAAAGGCAGCTACACAGTTAAACAACAGATGATGTCCATGTATTTTTTGTTATTAACAGTGTTCTTCTCCTACTTAATTTAAAATTACCTAAAGCAATCATTGTGAAACTACATTTATGGGTTTATAAGTATGAAGATGTAACTTTTGTATCACTGATAGTCAAAATGAGAGCCGAAGAAGTAGAACTCTATCAGGGTAAAACTTTCTGTATTCTATCAAAATTAAGTTGATATTCATATTAGTTAGGTGATTTAAGTTGTGATATTAATTTAATAACAGATAAAGTAACTATGGTGAAGGAAATGGCAAGTAAATGCAGATGTCACCCGTGATAATGTCTGTTTAAAACAGAAGAAGTACTGCAGTTAATAAAGGACATCTTATGATGATCAAGTGACAAACCCCCCAGAAGTACATAATAACTACAAACATATATCCACCTCAATAATAAATCATGCAAAACCAGTAGAATTAAAAAGAGAAATCGACAACTGAAAAGAGTGGTATATTTCATTATTCCACTTTCAACAATGGATGAGACAAGTAGAACATCGACAGGAAAATAAAGTACTTGAGATAACACTGTAAATCAACCAGACCTAACAAAACTCTGCCCAACAAAAGTAGAATTTACTTCATTCTAAAAATCCCCATGGAACTTTTCCCAGCTTAGACAAAACGACAGGCCATAAAACACACTTGAATAAATTCAATGTAATTAAAATGGTACAAAATAAGTTATCTCACAAAATGGAATCAAATTAGAGATTAAAAAACAGAAAGAAAGTTTGAGAAGTTCACATATCTATGGAAATTAAATGCATACTGCTAAGGAACAAATGTGTGGTGGAAAAAATTACAAGAGACATTATTTCTAGGTGTGTCATTGAAGGTGTTCCTGGAGGAAAGATAACTCTCATTAATATGGGCAGACACCATTCAATCAGTAGGGGCCCCAGATAAAAGGACAAGTCAGGAGAAGGGTGAATGTGCCCTCTTTTTGAGCTAGGACCTCCTTCACTTGCTGGACTTAGCCATCAGAACTCCTGACTCAGGCTTCAGACTTAGAATGACTGACACGACCAGCTTCCCTGGCTCTTTAGCCTCCAGATGGCAGCTAGTGGGACTTCTCAGCCATCGTAACTGTGAGCCATTTCCCATAAGAAATCTCCTCATTTATGTTCTTGTATTAAATTTGTTCGGAAACTTTTGAAACTGTGAGCCCATATAAAACTTTCCTCCTCTAAATTGTTCTTGTCATGTATTGGGGCTGCAGGGATGAAAAGTTGATTAACACAATTAGTTAATTAACACAACTAGTTTGCAGTGACATCTGCAAAGACCCTATCTCCAAATAATTTTACATTCTGAAGTTCTGGAGGACTCTGACAAATCCATTTTTTCTAAAGCTTTTTCCCCAAAATTAGATGATGAGGTGAAGGGCAGATGCATAGTGTTAGAGCTCTGAGTTCTAGGCTGTCCCTGCTCCTTATCCACCGTTCCTGGTAAAGCATCTGTCTTACCTTCTGATTCCTCTACTCAACAGAAGCCCCAAGCCAACCACAAACATTGCTTGGGGACAAATGCAACTATCTAAGCCTCCCCCAAGTGCCCTGGACCGCAGCCCTGCATTGGCACCAGATATGCCAGCCTCAGTCTGAGGATGCGCTGTGGCCTCTCCCCATCCCCTGTGTCCCTCTGGGGACCCAGATCCTCCCATAATGTCTAAGGCTGAATTGCCACCCATAAACCCTTAGGTTCTTAGTGCTTCTGATCCTCAGAATGAGTCCTGGATGATATCCAGGATCTTCCATTTTGCATTTGTTTGGTCATTTGGGAAATAAAAGTTTTCAAGCTAAGACATACTCAGGTACGTGTGGCACATTCTGGTTGGATGCAGTGATGAGCAAGGTAGATGCCAACGTTGTCTGTGGACTTAACATCTGGTTAGCATGGACAAGACCATTCAGCAGCTGCAGGAAAGGCACAGGCATTGGGGAGTCTCCTCTTCTGAGGTCCTCAACTAAGATGAATGTAACAAAATGTGGACAATTCAACAACTTTATTCTTCTATTTATTTGACATCTCTAGAACATTTAGTGTGTCATGCTAGGTCCTAGGGATCAAACACACTCCCGCCTATCACAGGGAAGGGAAAGATGGAAGAAGTAAGCATTTAATTACAGATGCACTAAGTGCAATCACCTACAAATGGAAGCCATAGTGGAATGAACCCGGTTGCCCAAAATTCCTATCCAGCTGGAAACTTAAGAAAGTAAAATTATTTGGAGATAGGGTCTCTGCAGATGTCACTGCAAACTAGTTCTGTGAACTAACTAATTGGGTTAATCAACTTTTCATCACTGCAACCCAAATACATGACAAGAACAGTTTAGAGGAGGAAAGATTTATCTGGGCTCACAGCTTCAAAAGTTTCAGTCCATGATTATCCAGCTCTGGGGAAGAAACATCATGGTGGAAGGCATAGCAGAGAGCTGCTCAACTCTTGGAAGCTAGGAAGCAGAGAGAATGTGAGAAAGAGGAGCAGGGACCAGATACAATCCCCCAAAGCAAGCTCCGGTCACCCACCTCCACCAGCCACACTCCTCCTGCCTACAGTTACCACCTAATAATCCATTCAAATTATTAATCCACTAATTGGATTAATCCACTGATGAGCCCTTGTGACTTAATGATGACTTAATCATTTCCTAAAAGCCCTGTTTCTGAACCCTGCTGCAGAGGAGTCCTTTGAGGGAGCTTTCAGATCTGAACCATAACATAGTTAACATTGAAATTGTATTACTTTAGCATAGGCTCTCTATAACAATGACTAGGATCTTTATAAAAAGGAACAGTCACACAGAAATATTAAATGTTAATGTTACCTTTAAAAACAAAAAGATGATTCAGGTAAGGATCTCAAGAGGAGGAACTACCCAGGGCTATCTGGGTGGTCCCAAATGGACTCATGTGTCTTTGTAAGATAGACACACAGTGGAGGCCCTGTGGCCAGGGGACAGAGGTTTGAGTGATATGGCCACAAGCCCAGGAATACCAGCAGCCACCAGAAGCTGGAAGAGACAAGAACAGATTCTTGCCTGAATCCCCAGAGTGGGCACGGTCCTGCCAGATTGTGGACTCTGGCTTCCAGGTGGGGCAGAAAATTAATTTCTGTTGGTTAAGCCACCCAGTTGCTGGAATTTGTGAATGTGTGGGAGTCCTTGGTCTCCTTTTCTGGTAGGGCCTTTTCTTCTGCTCTACCTTCAAGGACCACATCCTTAGGAGGAATTATGAAATGTCCTTCTCATGTTCTAAGCCCTGCTGTTGAACCAGTTCCTTGCAGGGGCGGTCCCTGGATGCCAGAGCCAAGCCTCAAGCCCTCCACACACAATCTCAAAAGCAAACAAGTACAAAAGGCCCCCTGAAAGCCAAGTGCTCTTCCAAGCACTCTGCACGCTTTCTGTAATTTAATCCAGGGACAGTTCTAAGACTTGAACAGATACTGCACCTGCTTCTCAGCCGGGCAAGTTGCAGTGCATGGAGTTTGGATAACAGTGGAAGAGTCCATTGATGGACAGCAGAGCCGGGGTCCCCCCTTCAAAGGGCAGGCGCATTGCCTTGCTTCCTTCTCCACACTGCATGGCTTCCTGGGTAAAGCGCTTCCTCTAATCTTATCTGCTATGGGAATTCTTCAGGGAATAACCCAATTTAGACTTTGTCCAATGAAAATAAAGCCCAGAGTGCTTAATGAATATTACAGACATTCTTTCCCATCATGATGAGTTCAGAGATAAAATTCACCCGCCAACTTCGCCTTAGAAACACCACAAAACATCCAACAAATCACAGTCTCAGCCAACAGACAGTTTAGCCAAAGTAGATAAACACACAAAAAAATCCCCTTTTCAATCAAGAGTATTTCCCCGGCAATTTTTCATTGTCAGTTGCCTATCTTGATGTTCACCAATCACCGCCTCCTCTTTCCTGTAACAAACCAGGCAGATTTGTCCACAAATACACACTGTCCAGCGGAGAGAAGGGGTGTCTCCAGTCATGTGTTCGAGTAGGGGTAAGGATAGACCTTAGTTGAAATTATGGTTATTAGTAGTGTGATCTGATCCAGAAATACAGCCTCAACATATACCCCAGTGTTCCCGTCAGTTCAGGAAAGATACAGGCTTCATCAAGTCAGACTAAATGACCTTCCTCAAATCGATTGCCCAAGACAGCCACCCAATGGAAAAGAATATCCTAGTTCTTTGTACTTAAAATAATGTTCTAAAAAAACTTCCAAAAAAATTAATCTCATCTTGGGAATTCCCTCTTGAGAAAAATATTGCGATTTTAAGTGCTCTATATATCAGTGTTGTGGGAGATTCATATAAAATTATCAAAAGATAAAAAAAAAATTCCATCCTGTTAAGCCCAGTTTTTTAAAAAGTAGCGTTTTTAGGAATTGGTCTAGGATAGATTTCAGTTGAAATCCTAATTGCTTAGTAAAAATGTATTCTTACTTGTGCTAAGGCATTGCGTGACCGCTGCTCCCTGGGAAATGAAGGCACAGACCGAGGAAGAGCCAACCACAGGACTTGTGGGAGCACCCAGGGTGTGTCTGGTGCAGCAGGGCTCCTGGTGTCAGGAGAGCCAGAGACGGGACCCTACGGTGCCTTTGCCCACCTTCCTGGTGCCCAGCCTGACAAGACCCAGGCCAGACACCAGTCTTGGGAGGACTGCCAGCTGGTTTAGGGCAGGAACTCGCACGTGACAGGCCCAGGGACAGGCTGAGCTTCTGTTCTGCAGTACCAGCTTCCACTGCACACTCCATGGTTTCAAGCTTCACCCCCCATAAACAGGTATTATAATACTTAAACTATTTTGTATAGTTTTGGGGAACAGGTGAGGCTTAGCACACACTAGGCAAATAATAAGGTTTTAGTCCTTGATCATGATGAACTGTAATAAAGGGAAATTTAAAAAAAAATGATCAGGTAGGACATAATTTTTATTAAAGAGTTTTTTTTTTTAATTTCTCCTGAGTCTTCTCTTTGAATCCCAGCCCCTACAGTCATTCTAATCTCTGCTTCTATGAGCTTGACATTTTTAGACTTCATGTACGATCATGAGGTACTTGCCCTTCTCTGCCTAGCGTATTTTCTTCAATAGGGTGGTCTCCAGGTTCACCCTGGTTATCTCAAATGATGGGGTTTTATTCTTTTTTAAGGCTGAATAGTATTCCATTGTGTATATATCACAGTTTCTTTTTTTTTTTTTTTTTAAATATTTATTTCTTAGTTCTAGGCAGACACAACATCTTTGTTGGTATGTGGTGCTGAGGATCGAACCCGGGCCGCACGCATGCCAGGCAAGCGCGCTACCGCTGAGCCACATCCCCAGCCCAGAGTTTCTTTATTCATTAATCTGTTGATGGACACTGGGTTGTTTTCTCATCTCCGTTATGGATAGTGCTGCGATGAACTGGAGAGTACAGATTGTCTTCCACATAGGGATTTCAAATCCGCATGGAGTTTTCATAAACTTGATCTCTTTGACCCTCCACCACCACTGCTCCACTAAGCAGGCAGTAGATAAGAGCTTTGGTGACTATGATTTTTGTTTTTCTGATGAAGCAATGGAGAATTCAGAGATTAAAAGTTTTGCCCATGTTCACAAAGTGAGGCTAAAAAATAGGCTGAGAATTTACCTTTTTTTGCTGACTCTTGCTGACAGATCTATTAGTTTCCTCTTGCTCCTGTAACAAATTACTACAAAAGTAATGACTTATAATAACATATATTTATTTTCTTACCATTTTGAAGATCAAAAAAAAAAAATGGTAAGGCCAAAATGGTATCTCCCTGAGGCAACAACGGAGCAGTTGGCAGGCCTGTATTCCTCCTGGGGTCTTTTGGGCAGGACATTTCTCTTCATTTTCTCATTTCCCAGAGGCCACCCACATTCTTCAGGGTGTGGTTCTTCTTCAACTTAAAAGCCAACAGCATAGCGTCTTCAAATCATGTTCAGACTCCAGAATTCTCTTCTGTCTCTCCCTTCTACTTTAAAGGGCCTTTGTAGTTGTGTGGGATCTGTATGGATAATCCAGAATAATGTCATTGAGGTCTGCTAAAAGCAACCTTAATTCTCCCATCTTCGTCTGCAACCTTAATTATCCTATAATGTATTCCCGGGTTCTGGAGACTAAGATATGGATGAACTCAGGGTGGTCATTATTCTGTCTCCCACAACGATCAAGGAATTAATTTTGAAAAGTAAGAAATTGACACAAAGGGAGAAAAATACAAGGATCAATAATGAAAAAGAATTTGCTATATGTCTTTGTAAATATATATTAATTTTGACTATAACATAAACACAAAATAATAGCAATACAAGAGAAGACGATGGAATAAAAATACTAATATATATATTATGGAAGATAGAGATTATCAGAATTAAATTCCAGTATTCTTATACCAGAAGAATGACAGAGATGTTAATTTACTTTAAATTTTGTTAATTGAAATATATGTGCTACTTTTGTAACTTAAAAAATAGAAAAAAATTATGTGACTTGTTTCAGTAGCCAAGGGGGAAAAAACCCATCCATTGCTAAAGGAAAAAAAAATAGAAAAAAATGGATAAAGATTACTAGAAAGAAAACAGAAAATAATTTGGTAGAAACATATAATGCATTTATATACATATAATTTGTTTCAACTTGCTCAATTAACAGAACAAAATTTTTAGATGAAGCACCATATTGTTTATATGAGACACAAATCTGAAAAAACCATACTGAAAGATTGAGCATAAAAGCTAGAAAAAGCTATGCCAAACAAAAACCAATGAAGCAATAGATTATCAGGTGAATTTGCATCCTGGATAGGGGTGACCAGAAATTTTAAATTTTGATCAACATAAACATAAGGAACAATTTAATATAAGTATGCCCAGTATAATATTTCCAATATACTTACACTGAATGATCATTGCTTTTTTTTAAGTTCAAATTTAATTCATGTCCCATATTTTTATTTGCACCATTTGGCAAATTTAGGCTGTAGCGCCTAGTGCCCAGATTCTAAGAATCATCTCTCTAAAAATTTGGATAATTTGCATCAGAATGGGAAATGACAGAAACCAACATGTTCCTCCTACATTACCCATTTCCTCCAGGGAGACTGCAGTTTACTCTCAAGATAATGATCAAATGCCTGACAGCCTTTGTAAGCCTACCTGCACCCCAGAGGCCAAGGTCTACTGATACCAGCACCCCTACAGCTCTTCCTTCAACCATGTGTCCTGAGATCACCATGGCTTTGCAAAAACAGAGAGAGGTACAGAAAGCACCGACGTTCCTGCCTGGAGTTACACCCAGGACCCTTAGCGACTTGATTTAATTTAGACTTTAAAAGCGCCTAGAGATTGTTCTAGTCCCATTCTACTACATTTACCCATCAGGAGTGGTAATTTTGTGTCTTATCCAGCCCCAGGCCCAGCCTTTTCTACCACTATCTAGGGCAGAATTCTCTTCTCTCAAACTTCTATTCTCCTTGAAGCCCATTCCCACAGAGAGCCCTAGGAATCAAAGAAGACAAAGCCCTTATGGACTATTAACATCTGGAAGATAAAATAAGTCTTCAAGTTGAGCAGGCCAAGGATTTCTTTTTTTATATATTGACACCTGTTGCGTGTGTATGAACCGCATTCAGAGGCACGTGCGTTTTTATTTATTTCTTTATCTTTATGTGGTGCTGAGAATTGAACCCGGTGCCTCACTCATGCTAGGCGAGCGCTCTACCACTGAGTCCATTTGTGTACCATGAAATGAAATGCATTCTGCTCTCACGTATAACTAATTAAAACAAATTAAAAAAAATAAAGAAGGACATGTGCATTTTTCTCAGGGAACACTTTTCATCTTGAGGCTAAAGGATGCCCCTTACCCACCCAGTGCTAAAGCCACCTAGTAGGCCTGATTTCCCAGGAGCAGAGTTTTGCTCTAAGGGGCCTTTTGCAAATGTCTTTTCTTCTTGGTCCCCCAGGTCCTTAGCAAGCTCAGGGCAGCCGTGCCTCCTGTTCTGCTGTGCCTAGTACTTGGCATCTGAGGCCAAGTCCATGACAGTGACAATGGATGGTGGCTGGTGTGGCCACCCCTTATCGTCATCAGATGAGACAGAGAGTCTCAAAAAGGAGAGAAATCCCAGGCAGCCGCTGTCTGATGGTGGTTGGCTCTCATGCACCCATTAGTGTTGCTCAATTTACGATGAGCCAGCAAAGCCAGCGGCATGAAGAATGAAATCTGGGCTTTGTTTCCCAGCGTCTACGGCCCTGGGATATGTCACAGTGTTACAGTTTGAACCTAAAATTTCCCCCTGCCAAAGGTTCTTGTGTTGAAAGCGCCGTCCTCAATGAAGCAAGGTTCAGAGGTGAGAATTTTTAGAAAAATGAATGGATCGTGAGAGTTTTAACCTCATCGGTGGCTTAATCCATTGATGATCTCATGATTTGAAATGACTATTGGGAGGTGATAGTAACTACAGCAAGTGAGACCTAATTGAAGGGAGGGAGTCCTGGGGGCATGACCTTGGGGAGTATATCTGGTCCCTGGACCCTTTCTCTCTTTGCTTCCTGGCCACCGTGAGGTGAGTAGCTTTGCTCTGCCACATTCTGCCTCACATCAAGCCCAGAAACAATGGAACTGGCTGACCATGGACTGATGGCTCCGCCACTGTGAACCAAAATCCATCTTTTCCCCTTTAAGTTGTCTTTCTCAAGTATTTTGTCACCGTGATGAAAACCTCGCTAACACACTCGGTGACTCACTCTGAGAAATACTTGATTTCTTTGAAAAATTGAATGTTAACATCTGCCAATTTCTGGGAGAAATAGAAGGCTTTGTGCATGACAATAAAACACACAATACATTTTTCATATGGATGAGACATGACCCTGACAAAGTTAGGAACACGATCACCAATACATTAAGCTGTATGAAAGAGGTATGGTTGATCTGATGCTGCTTAGTACTCCAGGACAGAAGTCATTGTCTCCATTGCCTGGAAGAAGAAACAGACACAAAGAAAGTAATAAATATAGGTCACTGATCAGCAGGACCTAGGCCTTGTCCTTTATGGCTCTGCAGGTTGGTGTAGACTGTGCAGAATGGTCAGAAATTATACCATGGTTACAGGGAGGACTATGCTAGGGCAGGTCACCTTGTACTTCGTGGATATGTGTGTTCAGGCACAGCCATGTGCTGTACAGAAACAAATCACTCAATGACAGACTGTAGATATGATAGTGGTCACATAGGATTATAATTGAGCTGAAATATTCCTATTGTCTCCTGATGTCATAGCCGTGGTGGCATCATAGCATGTATATTTGTGGTATTGCCGGTGCGAATGATATAAAAACGATATAAATGTGTAGCCCAAACAATCATGCATGGTGTATAATACTTGATAATGATAATAAACAACTGTTACTAGTTTAAGTCATTGACATACTAGACTTTTATCATTATTACAGAGTGTATTCCTTCTACTTATAAAGACAACTTTGCAGTAAAACAGGATGATGGATTATGCTACACACAGCAGCAGCCTCACGCATCCCATGTTAAACCACATCTCTTGATTGCCTCAAGAAGCAACTTGGAGTGCTTGATGTAGACCATCTAAGTTTTGAAGAAATGCACAAATTTCCCTAATACTGCCTTTCTCAGCACATATTCCATTATTAAACATCCCAAGAGTGCTTTATGGAGTAATATTTAAGGGAGTGAAGCACAGAGAGGTCAGAGCTATAATGGACAGGTGGACATGCCACCTATTTCCACACCACTGATCCCCTGCCCACAACCTTTCCCCTCCTCCCCCTCCCCTGAGTCGCCTGTGTCCTCTTTTCTCTGGTTTTCACAATTTCTCTACTTAACGTTGCTTTTATTATAGCACTAAGCATACTTCTTTATCACTCTCCTGTCTTCCCAATTAGGCTATCAGCTCCTGAGGATAGGCCCTGTATCATAATGACCTAGAGTATAGTGTAGCCTACTAACTCCGTGAGCCATCCAAAGTGCTTCAGAGGTCAATCGCGTGTTCCACTGAGGTTACCCAAAGGTATCTTGAAGATGCAAAGATAAGAGAAGAAGTACAGAAGAACTAGTAAAGTGCATTAGCCTGTCACCATACTTCACTTGTAAAGATGCTTGGAGAAACTGATGGCAAAGGTCTCTAACATCTGCTTCCTGAATAGCGAAACATGCTGATTTTGTGCCAAATATTTCATATACTAAGACTTTAGTTGAAAATTCCTGGGCATATTCTATGCACTATTTAATCTTCCTTTTTTCATGCGAAAGGCTGATTTAAACTGATTCCTCTCACTTTCAGCTGCACCATCCTCTAACAGTGGATGTCTCAGAGAAGACTGGGCAAACCTGAGTTTCTAGCTCACCCCAAGGCACCATGTTAGGACACTCAAGATGTCGCGCACAGATAAAAGGACACTGGGTCAGCCCTGGCCGGCGACTCAGGTGCAGGCACACTCAGCTTTGCTAAAAAACCTCAGCCAGTAGCTAGAGCAGTGAGAGTAGCATCTTGGTCACACTGTGGGGCGTGTGTTTCCCCTGGGGAAAGAGCAGCTGCGAGAGGAGTGACCGTGTGAACAGTGCAGGGTGATCTGGAGGCAGTGTCACTTACAAACCAAGTTGAGGATTCCAAAAGGAACTCTCCGGACCTTCTGGTCTGTCCCGTCCCCTAACACAGAAGACCACATGTTGCCTCCACCTTGGTTTCTGTGGAAACACCATGATGATGGGATGCTTCAGTGGAGGAAACTGCCCTTTGTGATAGGTTCTCCTCCCATGTGAAATGTGGATGGCCTCTCCATTTTCATCATAATAATAACGGCGAAGCTTTAAGAGCTCTCAGTGTATGCCAGGAAATTTTCTCATTTAAACTTACTGGCAACCCTATGGATTATTTACTTCTCTTACCCCAACCCCCCACCCACAGATGGAAAAAACTCAAGCTACAAAAAAACGGAGAGACTTGCCTAAGGTCACACAACTGGCAAGGGATAGCAGTCTAGTGTGCTTGGGAAGCAATCTACAGCTTATCCAAGGCCACACTGGCCAAAGTAAGAGACTTTACAGTTCCTAATAATCCTGGGTAAAAGTGCTGTCCAACCTCCCCCCACTCCTTCCTGGCCATGTAGCCTAATTTAATTTACTTCCAGAGAGTCAATAAATGTATTATTTTAAAGGAAAATGAAAACATTCCAGAAGAACATTTGAGTATAATTTCAAGCTCAAAAGAACACAAAGATCACTTTACAAAGAAGTTCTATAATGAATAAACTCTTCGTGGGGGGTGGGGAGAAGCAGGAAAAATAAAGCTGGATTTCCTTGGGATCAATTCAACTCTTTAATTCTGACTCTCGGTTACTAACAAAACATTCTCCTATGCAGGGACCCTTCACCCCACGCCATTCTATCAAACAGGAAATTATGGGGGAGCCTTTACCCAAATCGATGCATTCTTTCTTTTAAATGAATCATCAGCTCGGACTATTGTTCTTTCAGAGAAATTTTTAGGGAAGAAAGAAAACCAAATTGTCCAAAATTCAAGATTTGATGTTGGATATACGTTGTCTTCTTGGCTGTCTATAAAGAGCTTTATCAGAATCAAAGAAAAGGATACATTGTTTTTAAAAGAAAGAAAGATGAAAGAAAACCAAAAGAAAAAAGATGTGGTATGACCAGAGGATTGGAGCCAAGGGGATTGGAGAGATTTTGGTCAAAGGACGCAAAGTTTCAGGTGGGCGAAAGGAATAAATGCAAGAGGTCTATTGTGTAATAGAATGATGCAAGTAAGGGCACTCCTACCACAGACAGACCAAAAGAGGAAAACACGAGAAAGTCACATCATCGAAGGTTGGTGAGACCTGGGAGACTTCAGAAAGTAGACTCCAGACCCCAGGTGAGCTCTTTTTTGCACATATTTTCAAAGAAACCTGGACAGCTGTGTAGAAGTGTGGTTGAACAAAGGTGTAAGCTAATGAAACACACGGACGGGCCCCGAGGAAGGCCTGTGGGCACAGTTCTTATTGGCCTCTCTGTGCACCATTCCTCTTTCCCAGTGTAGGGCAGAAAACTTGTGGAATGAGGGCTCTTTCAGAGGGAAAGAGCGGCCTTTCTAGATTTTAAGGCTGTCTTGGGAGAGCAGGGTTCTAGTGTCTATGGTCTGTCTTGAGAAAGAAGAATTCTGGTTGCTCTGACTCACTTCCAGGGAAAAATTGGAGCTCCAGACAAGGGGCAGGAGAAAGTCAGAGAGACCTTGTTTCTGACCCCTTCCACTGACTTCAGCTCAATATCCTCAGTATGCCAAGGTGCCATGTTTTGGTGTACTGTGTTCTTAGCCCTGACAGTGACTATAGTTAATAATGATGTATTATATACTTGAATATCGCTGAGTCAATCTGAGGTGTTTTCAGCACACACACATCAGGGGAAAAAACTGCCAGGTGATTCTGATATTAATTTCTTCAATTAGCCATGCTACCACATAGACATATTTCAAAACATGTTACATGGCATAAATAAATGTGATTTTTATTTTCCATTTAAAAATGAAATCATCTTTAATGAAGAATCTTACAGAAAATCATATTACAAAAACATTTTGATAAATAGGGAAAATATCAAGCGGGGACAGCCGTTGACGGTCTCTGGTGTGTGGCAGTCCTGGTCACCTCCTCCAAGGCCACGGCTTCCCTTGTCTCCCGCTGTCCTTGTAAACTGGGGACCCTCTGGCCTTCCTTCCCTGGCAGCCTCCATTTCTACGTTCACCCTGGGAGTTCCAACCCAGGACAGCAGCTTCGTTCACCATCTACACACTGTTGAGACCCAAGTTTATCTTCCCAGCCCAGACCTCGTAAGTGTGGATCTTTGTCCCCCAAGTCTTTCCTCTTGGGTGCTACTCACCTACTAAAGAAAGCCTAAAGTTTTGCTGCTGCCTACCCACCCTTGTAAAGGACTCTCTGTTGGTCTCCATTTAATGGCCAGACCCCTGAACAAGACTGGAATGGCCTTGCTGCTCTGTACCACGCTCACCAAGTCCCAGGGGCTACATTTCAGCCCCGAGAATCCATCACCCATCATGATCACGCTGCAGGCAGCCTCACACTCTCTCACTCCACACGTTGGACTGCTCTCTTTGCTGCCCTGACCAACTTTTTTGTTTTCCACTAATTCACACCTACTCTTCTATAAGTTTCCGTAGATAAACCAGACCCCCAGAAAGGACCCAGTGCAGTTCCTCTGTGGGCCAGCCCTCATGGTACGTGCCTGACATTGCACCCAGAGGGCCGTTGACGTGCCATGCACCTGCTGGACTGTGTCCCCCGGAGCAGTGTCCTCTTCACTGTTGATTGAGTCACAGTGCTTGGCTCATGACAGCAAGTCACACATACAGGTCGTTTGAGTGAATGAGCCAAAGGTCATGATCACAGCCTGAAGAAAGGAGTGAGACTGACTCCTAGCCAGCTCACAATGTCTTCCTGAGGATGCACTTAGTATCGAGCACCATGGGAAGTATTCTACAACCTCTATCTGATGTTAGATTATTTGCATCCCTAAAAGTTTTCTCTGGAGAGCACAAAAGACTCAGACTCATTACATAAATATTGTATAGTTCCCCATTCATGGGACCCTAGTTATTTCCCATGAAGGTGTTTTTTATAAAAGAGTGAGTCTGGACTCTCTGACATCCCATCTCTCCACATGGTGGCTCCCTCTTGCACTCCCTCCTGCCATGGCAGCTATTCACTGTGTGACACACCCAAGTGGACCCTCACCAGAACAGAGCAGATGTCAGTGTTATGCTCTCAGACTCCAAACACTGTGAGCTAAATATACATCTTTTCTTTAGAAATTACCCAGCCGTGGATATTTTGTCATAGCAACAGAAAACAGAATAATACAGAAACTATCTTCATACTAATCCTTTGGAAGTCTGATTGTCTTACATAGACAGTGTGGATTTGATTCAATCCCAACACAATCACTTTCAGGGTGCTAAATCTGTAGGTAGAAAAGAGAGACAAGGGAAAGTGATAAAATGAGAATAGGCAAAATAATTCTCTTGAGTCTCATTAATACCCAAATCCCTACCTCCTTTCTTGCATAGTTAAAAAGATATTAAAATTCAACCATAGATAATTGAAAGTATCTTTAAGAGCTATAAGGAAGTCAGACCCCAGTTGGGTTCCTCTCATCTCAACCTAGTACAGGGTTAGACTTTGGTGCCAGGCAAGGTATGCCCAGGGGTGGGTAGAGAAGAGACAAGCAGCAGCAGGAAATTAAGGTTTTTTTTTAATTTGGTTTGATTTTGCTTTTGTTTGGACTTTAGTTTTTTAATATATGTTTTTAAATTTTTAACTGAAACATAACTGTACATGTCTATGGGGCACAGTCTAACATTTCAATTCATGTATATAATATGTACTGATCAGATTAGGGTAATTGTCATATTCATTATCTCAAACATTTATCATTTCTTTGTCTTGGGAGCATTTGAGATCCTATTAGCTATTTTGAAATATTCCATCAATTGTCATCAACCTTTCTGTGCTATAGAACATTAGAAGCTATTTCTCCTGTCCAGTGCACCCCCCTGTGCCCATGATAAAGCCTCTCTCTTTCCTGCCTCTGATGACCACTATTCTACTGTTACCTCTGTTATGGTTTAGATGTGATGTCCCCCAAAAAGCTTATGTGTGAGACAATGAAAGAAGGTTTGGAGGAGAAATGATCATGGGTTATGATCTTAACCTAATTAGTGAATTAATCTCCGATGGGATTAACTAGGTGGTAACTGGAAGCAGGTGGGGTGGTGTGACTGGAGGAGGCAGGAATTGGGGACATGGCTATGGGGTGTACATTTTGTATCTGGAGAGTGGAGTCTCTCTCTTCTTTCTGACCATCACCTGAGCTGCTTCCCTCTGCCACACTCTTCCACCATGATGTCCGGCCTCACCTCAAACTCCAAGGAATGGTGCCTGCTGTCTATGGATTGAGACCTCTGAAACCATGAGCCCTCAAATAAACTTTCCCTCCCCTATAGTTGTTCTGGTCACATCCTTTTAGTCATAGCAGCAAAAAGACTGACTAAGACAGCCTCTGAGAGATCAACATTCGTAAGGGCTCTTGATCCAGTTTTTAGGCCATAAATGGAGGCCAGTCAGCGCCCACCCCAACCTTGAGCAGCCAATGAAGTTCACACCCCAACCCACTCTTTTGTCAGGTTCTCATACCCTGGGCCACTATTCCCGCATCCTCATCACCAGAGGACCAGGCATCAGAGACCCAGGGACAGCTCCTGTGCCTAGAGTCCTGACGTGATTCGACCTGACCAGCCTCCACCTTCTGGCCTCCCCTCCCTGCTCCTTCTCACAGAAGTCACACAATAGAGGAACTTGTCCAGAGGTCCTGTCTTCTCATGCTTCCTGACCACCCGAGGCCTCCGGACCCTGTTCTCCTGGGCCTGTGAGAACAACAGACTAGAAAACTCCTTCTGGGGTCTCTCTGGTGCTCTGTCTGGTCTCACCCTTCCTCATCTGAGGTAATGGTTAAGACAGGCCCAGCCCAAAGCATCATCAGGGCATTAGCCAAGCCCCCATCTAGATAAAAACGCAATGTCCCTGGCTCCCTCTGCCCTGATAGGAAGGTTGCTGTCCACCCTACCCCACAGATAGACAGAGGTCTCTCCTTCCATCCTGTTAAATGGTTGTTGAGGTCTGAGGTCATCATACTGTAGGTGTCAAATGCCAGAGGTCTTTCTCCCTGAGGCAAACTCCCAGGAGCAGAAGGGGTACTGGCCACACAGTCAGTACCCTGAGCTTCCACCAGGATTCCTCCACCAGGGCCAGGTCCCCCCACGGCCCCATGGCTCCATTTGCTTAGACCTACCATGGAAACAGTCGTGTCAGTCAGTCACATGGGGCTAGAATGAGTGGGCAGGAAGGCTGTTCAGCCCTCTAGCTATACCATTGATGAGAGCTAACTGGGAACAGGGCTTTCCCAGGATGGCCTGGGAATCCCACCCCTCCTGGGATGCTCATTTGTAACCTTAGCTATTTCTTGCCTCTGTCCTGGAGAAGGAAAATATCCCTCACTGGTTCATGGATATGGCACCGTTAGCAACTTGCACAGTCAGAAAGATAGTCCCGGATGACCTGATGGCTGCTTCCTGGTCAGGCAACACACAAGCAGCTTCCTTTTCTAAACTAGAAATTGAATTCACCCTCGATTTACCCGGAAATCGCCCTTGTGTGTCTGGCTTCATGTGTTCCTTTAATGTAAAAATACACAGCAACATTTCGCCACCGGGAGTCAAGGATTTCTATAATTTCATGTGACTGTGGGATTCCCTTAAGGAAAAATAATAATGAAAAGCTTTGGGTGGGAAAGTTACATGGTAGGAGGATGATTTTTTTTTCTACTTATGTAGTCAGGTTTACTCCTGAAAAACTAAATGTATACCCAGAAATATAAATCTCCTTAGATGTGTTTTTTCTTTGGAAAAACAAAATCACTGAATTGAGTGATTGGGTTTAGCTACTTGTGAGAATCTTGCTTTGTGGATGTCATTACCCAAGGGCAAGAAGAGCTGTCCCCCAGATCTGCTCAGCAGGGATCCCGTGCTTTGGCTATCACGAGGATCCTTCTAATTTGAAGTTAAGAAACAAATCTCTCCATAAATAAAAATAGTTTTCAACAGAGAAACTATTCCTCCAGAATTGATCAGTGCTTTTTTCAAATTCTTTCTATTCTTGTACAATGTGGTTACTCACAAAAGAATTTATAGAATTACAAATAATTGATGAATCAATGAAAAATATATTAGGTCTCGATTTAGTAAGACAATGATTTCTGTGTTTAATGCATTTTCATTTGTTTGGAAGATAATGACAATATTGAAATTTATCAGAGCCTATCTCCTGGAAAAAGTGCCAAGAAATGGGAATCCCCATGTCCTGAGGCAAGACCCTCTGGTCCCTTGGGCTCTATTTCTGGTTAGTGATCCAAGGACCCTATCCAGTCCTCTAAGGTCTTGCTTTATAGGATCCACACCTACCAGGAAGAGAACAGCTCTTCCATATGGACCACTGGGCTCTGAAATTCTATGTTCACTCTTGATACAAGACCAAAAGTTGAACGAGTTCCTGAATTCACACTTTCTTTCCTTCTCCACCCCAACCTCATTTGTAATTCAGGAAAGTCACAAGTCTCTCATGTGGGTGTATGATATATTCCTATCTCCAAATGATTTTGGAAAATTAGATTATAAAAATCTCTTAAATTAAAGGAACTCTATTGTGATTGGTTTAGGGATACTTAGAAACAATTTGAATATTTTCCAGAAACTGAGGGAAATATCTTTCTAATACTTTCAACGTGCTTTTTTTAAAAAGTATCCTCATAGAAACTAATTCAGTTGTGTCAAGAACTCAGGCTCACAGAATTTAGGTAAGACTTTGGTAAATGAGACTAGTTTATTATTATTGATTTAATTTAAAAGATGTCTTCTGCCCAAAGTACAATACAAGTCTATGATTCTATTCTACTTGAATATGTCCTTCCTAAATCTATTCAGGTATACTGATCAAATAGGTTAGCATTATTTCTATTAAGTATTTATGATTATGAAAAATATTTGGGCTAAACCAAATCAAAACATGATTTAGACAAACTTTATTTTAACTATAACTATGTTTTGTAGTATGTCAGCTTAAAGATGGTCTCTAAGATCCTCAGGTAATTTAAAACTGGGAACTGATACTAAATTAAGTTTAATGAATACTCTTTAGACATTGAGATCTAATGAATGCTGGAACATCAATTATTAAGCATAATTTTAAGTTTGCATACTTTCCACCTCTAAGACAGCTCTCTATATTTTTGTCCTTGTTGATGAATGTGTCTGTTTTTCTTTCTTTGAGAAGTTGTGCTACAAGGGATGTGTATGGTCATAGAAAGTTGTGAGGTGTGTATCCATAATGAGGTGTGTATCCTTGTCTATTGCAAGATGCTGGTGCATAACAGACAGTTCCCAGTTACCTACCTCCCAGTTTTCTCTATGCAATAGAAGTTGCTTTGGTTAAAAGTTATAATTAATATTGATTATAACTCTCCTAATCAGAACTCTCTTAAAAGCAATAAAGACAGAGAGCAAAGGCCCTCGGCAAACTATGCAGGATGTATTTTTGTTAAAAGGAAAATAGAGTAGTGTTGTCCTAAAATAAAATGATTGGTTGTTTTAGAGTAAGAAAGAGTAAAACGTGAGACAAAACCTGAAATAAATAGAAAATTGTAGAAGGTTCTAAAAAAAAGGAAGTTTCATTTGAAGTGCTCAAAGCTGACAAGGTTTAAGGGACTTATTTGCAAGATTGTCAAAAAAGAGGACTTGTGTTTACATTTTTCTTGAACTGTTGTTCTGCCCTCACTGAGAGACTTTAAAAGGTTTTCCTTAACCTTCGGGATAATCTGTCTAGAAAGCAAAGGTGCTGCGCTTTACCAGAGTTCCTGTGCTTCACTTTACCATGTCCCTAATACTTAAGACAGCCAAATAGTCTCACTTTTGCACGTGCTAAGATTCTTTACAGTCATGTTAGCCCCTAGATTTTCTTTAAAAATATTTTAGTGTCACTTTAGTTAAGTAGGTAACCTAGCACTGGTTTTCAGGAATCCATGATTACAACTTCGTCGATTGTTCAAATCTCCCGACAACGTTTGATATTTTGCCTTCCCTAAAGGAATCTTAAATGCTATCTTTTGTACCTAAAGCTATCTTTGAGGTTTCCTGGAGGCCTTTGGAAAATCACAAAAGATTTGTGCTTTCATCCTGTAAAAAGAAAGGTGCATGAGAGGTTAGGAAGGCCTGGGAGGAGATCAGGGGTGGTTGGATAATGGTTACCAAAATACAGCTAGATAGGAAGAATATGTTTCTGTGTTAAACTATTCACTGTAGCTCACAAGAATTTGTTAAATCTTTCATAAATAACTAGAATAGTTTGAACCATCCCAATAGAAAGAAAAGATAAATATTTAAGTAGAAAGATATGCTAATTACTTGGATCTGATCATTATACATTATATACTTGTATTGAATTACTATATCAGACTCCATAAATATGTACAGTTATTACATGTCAATTTAAAAAAGAGAGGTGCTAGAAATAATTTCATTTGATTTCTGAACATTGAGTTGTATGGGAAGCATTGTCAGATCATAAGAGATGCATCATCTTCCCTAGGCTAAATTTACATGAGCAAAATGATGTCAACCTAAGTGTTTTACAAATTGTGCACTACCCCAGAGACTGGTCAGTCCCTGCTGCCCACGTATTCCTTAGCAGAGTCCTACTGCTGTGTTGCCTGTTATCATCCAACAGGGTAGTCCTATCAATTATAATTTCAGTTATTTTTTAAATGGTCAGCATGGTCATAACTATATGCATAATTTGAATCTAACATTGTCTTTTTCAGTGATTTTCAACTGGGTCTTCACCTCATTTTATATGAAGTTTATTAATGTATGGACATTCAAGACCCACTCAGCCTTCCTAAATCACTTTGGTGGATGCACTTCATATATTCTTGATATATTTTAATGGTAATTTTGCTATATTCATTGTATATTTTCTCAGGATTATTACAAGCTATATCTAAAAATAATCACACTATTAGGAGCATGTTCATCCATTTTAATAAATTACATAGCATAGTCATTCTCCTTTGCAAATAAGATGAATCATGTTTATAGATATTTGTCTAGGATTTTTTTGATTGACTTTATTATCTTGTTTTGCATACCATAGCAACAACCAAATTTCCCTGGTTCGTGGCACTATTCTTGTTAGGAACTCTCATCGGAGACCTCATTTCTGAAAATTTTTGGTAATAAGTTAACTTAAAGTTGTCAATCTTTTGTCATATACAGATGCTTTTTCGTTTTCCTCTGGCATTTATCTGCTACAGGCGAAAGCATTTCATTCTCAATCAACCAAGGACTGTCTTCAAAGCCCACGGAAGGGACAGTGCCAGGTACCTCGGCTATGGGGCTCCGTTGGCATTGCCCAAGGGTTTCCAGAACTCTGTCAAGTAGACGGAGTCATGAAGAACCCAGCAGATGTGTTCACGAGAATGCTAACCCAAGTCCATGTTTGTATGATGTTAAAATACATTCTACAGTCATATATAACTAAAAAGAACAAATTAAAAAAAAACCATACCATACATCTTTATTTGTCATAGTTTAACAGATAATTATTTATGTTTTTATTGTATGTTAGAAAACATTTCTTTGCCTTTGCTTATTAATGCTGAATTGTTATTGGGTCTTGCTGGTGATGTTCCTGTAATCCTGTTGAACAACCTGTGGGAGGGGGTGGGAAAGAGATATATGAATGTAAAGGTTGTATCAAAGGGAAGAGCAGGGGTCTGAGCCCTGAGGACCATCTGTCCAGTGGGTTCTAGGAGGTGGGTGAAGGAGACCTGTTACTATGGAGTTCGGTCCCTTGAGTTCCTTCAGCTCTGAAGCTGGGCTGTGGGTGTTCTCATGATGCTAAGCCCAGGTATGGTGTGTCTTATGTAAGGGTGGGCATGCACTGGACATTTTACCCAACTTCCTTGGTGGCCCAAACAATGCTGTGGTTCTTCCTCCAAATGGAAAAATGATATTTTTAATATGTGTGTATTCTTTTATTATTAAAATATTCCTGACCAAAAGAATAAATGCTAACTCAAGAGCTAGGCAGACCAAAAATCAAATGTGTCGGACTGAACAAATTGGCAAGAGATGATTGTGGGTTTTGTTTGAAATGTTGTCAATGTTTTAAAGATCTGTTTTCTAGATACAAAAGGAAAGTCCTCTGGCTTTCTTCTTAAGTTATTTATAACTTAAAACAATGTAGTAGGCTCAGCTTACAATCTACCAGGTTGAAATGAAACATCTGAAAGCGCTATTCTCCCTGCCTGAGCCCTTGAGAATCCGAAACTCTTATTCAGTATTCTTACTTGTCACGGCAACACGATTCTGTATCTAAGTCCAACTTTGTCTCTCTTTCCTCGTGACAGGACATAGCTAGCAACCTTAGTGACATAACGAAGGCTGTGCATGAAGTGTTATCGTTGGGAATGATGGCCATTTAATCAGATATGATCAGACACTTTTAAGGTACTCAACTGACTTTGTAGAGCCAAATTCCTCTGGTAAAACTGGTCTGCTATCTGATCCATAGGTTCCCACCCTCCAGGTAAGTAAAGAAGGTCACTTCCTGGTAAGCCTAAGAAACTTAGGAGACGTTGAGAATTTCTAGAAGAGAAGAATTTGTCCAAATTTACTATGTATTGCATATAAGATCTGGTGGCTTGTTCTTGCTCTGTGTCCTAGCCTGAGGAGGCTTTAGAAATGGAATAGGAGATCCTGTACGACAACTTGTAGCACAGAAGACTTAAGACTATCACGTAGCACTCATCTACTAAATTAACACTCGGCTGCGTATATGGAAAGAGCAGATGAAGTGCAACGTGACCTGCTTTATTGTGTGATCAAAAACCATCTTTCTAGGGGTCAGAGGTATAGCCTGGAGACAGAACACTTGCCTCACACGTGCAAGGCTGTCCACAGCACCAGGGAACCGTATAAAGAACTGATTGGTAAAGAACTGATTGACTTTCTTCCCACTGTGAAAAAACTTGTCAGTAAATTAGGTTGGATCTTGTCGCCTTACCCGAATCACCGGTTTCCTTTGAGATCTGGCTGTATGTATCCACATTAATATGTTCACTTTCTCTCCTCTCCCAATTTGGTCCTACTAAGAGCTCAAATCCCAGTGCCAGGTCCCTGTAGGAGATTTATGCTGCCTGTCAGCTGGCCCTTTCCCAGGATCTGAGAAGTCCGATGAGCTGAGGCCTTTGGACTCTATCCAGACTCCCCAAATCTCTCTGAGCACCACAGCAAGCCCTGTGTTGTCAGATTCCTTTTGGACAAGTCACTGTTTGGGCCACCAGGGAAGTTGGGTAAAATGTCCAGTGCATGCCCACCCTTCCACAAGAGACGGCCACACCTGGGCTTAGCATCATGAGAGCACCCACAGCCCAGCTTCGGAGCTGAAGGAACTCAAGGGACAGAGCTGCCTGCCTAGTGACAGGTCTCCTCCACCCACCTCCTAGAACCCACTGGACAGAGGGTCCCCAGGGCTCAGACCCCTGCTCTTCCTTTTGATACAACCTTTACATTCATATCTCTCTCCACCTCCTCCCACAGGTTGTTCAACAGGATTACAGGAACATCACAGCAAGACCCAAGGATATGCTGGGACCTGCTTTGTCCCACTTGGGAAGTATAACTGTGTCTGAGTGACTCCACAAGAAACACTGCTTGATCCCTTGGAAAGAGAGGAGAGAATGACACATTGAATCTATGGTATCCTCAAAAACCATCATTCAAGAAACTTCCCCTGTGTGCTTGTGTTCTGAGAGAGAAATGGAGGTCCCAGAGGACCCCAGTGCCTCTTATTTTCTGAGATAAAACCCAGTCCAGACCTAATCGGTGCCTCCATGAGGCCCAGCTTCTCTTCTCCCTAACGCTCATGAGTTTCTGGGCATCTCAACCTATTCCCACACTTTCATTTTTTTTTTCCCCTCTAAAACACAAGAAGTAAAATTGAGAATCAATAAATGGGATGGTAAAAAAAAAAAAAGCTTCTTCACAGCAAAGGAAACATCAAGAGGGTGAAGAGAGAGCCTACAGAATGGGAGAAAGTCTTTGCCAGCTGTACCTCAGAGTATTAATCACCATCATATATAAAGAACTCAAAAAACTTAATCCCGAAAAAGCAGATAACCCAATCAACAAATGGGCGAAGGAACTGAATAGGGACTTCACAGAAAAGGAGAAAATATCAATGGTCAACAAATATATGAAAAAAATGTTCAACATCTCTAGCAATTAGAGAATTGTAAATTAAAACTACACTGAAATTTCATCTCACTCCAGTCAGAAAGGCAACAATCAAGAATACAAGTAACAATGAATATTGATGAGGATGTGGGAAAAAGATACACTCATGCCTTGCTGGTGGGACTGCAAATTGGTGAAACCACTCTGGAAAGCAGTATGGAAATTCCTTAAAAAACTAGAAGTGATACCATCAATTGATCTGGTTATACCACTCCTCGGTATATATCTGAAGAAGTTAAAATCAGCATACTACAGCCACACCAATGTTCATAGCAGCCCAATTCAAAAGAACTAAGCTATGAAACCAAACTAGGTCCTTTCAACAGATGGATGGATAAAGAAAATGTGGTAAATATACACAATGGAATATTACTCAGCCATAAAGAAGAATGACTTTATGACTTTTGCTGGTAAATGGATGGATCTGGAGATTCTCATGCTAGGTGAAATAAGCCAATCCAAAAAACCCAAAGATTGAATGTTTTCTTGATAATATGCTGACATACAACAACGGGCAGGGCACTGGGGGGAGAAAAGTATAGTCTTTGTCTAATCTACTGAAGGACTATAGTAGATTAGACAAAGAAGAGTGAAGGTAAGGGAAGGGGATAGAATAGGAAAGACAGTGGAATGAATCTGACTCAACTTCCCTATGTATCTATGAATGCGCCACATGAATCTCCACATTATGTACAACCACAAGACTGGGATCCTAATTAGAATAAGATATAACCCTTGTTTGTATAAATATGTCAAAATATGCTCTATTGTCATATATGTCTAAAAAGAACAAATTTTTAAAATGTGAAGAAAATAATATCATGATATTTTCCATCTATCACCTTTTCATGGCATAATAGGATTCCTTTATTGATTGATAAGTACTTTTTTATCACTGTAGGTAGATGAGGCCACATTACATTATTGCCCATCCCACACATATACAGGATGCTTAGAAGATCATTGTCCAAGTATTATGTTTTGTCTGTTCTAATGATTGACAAATCATCTTTCTTAATGACCAGACCCCCAGGTTCTCTGGGTGGATCCAGGGTTGAGTGACTTGTGACTGGACAATCTCTGGAAAGCCAACTCCTGATTTTCAGTTTGATCTCTATAAAGTCCAGAGAGCCTCCAGCTCTGGGGAATATCTGAGCAATTTGAAAGGTAGCTTTCATGAACTGAGCACAACACACACACACACCAGATCTTAGAATTTAAAAAAAAAAAAGTGGGGGGATGGAAAAATAAGTTCTTCATCATTTGTATTGGTTCCATTTTGATGGGGTTCACATTCTGTATATATTGCGATAACTAAAATATGTGGTTAAACTTCCCCTATCACTTCCTTTGAATGTCACGACCATAAAATTGGATATAACACCCATTGCTCACATTCTGTTTCTATTGGACTGCATTGTGAGTCCACACTCTTCCTTAAGAGAGTTCCAACAATGCAAAGGGAGCTTACAGGTTTGGAGGGGGCTGGGGGTAGGCTGTTTTACAAAGGTCAAACATTCGAAAGCATCTATTCTTTCACCTCTTGTCCCATGGAGACCCCAGAGCAGAGACCTATAAGCAGCAGAGCCCCTGAGCAGCAATTTCAAAAGCTG
Organism: Urocitellus parryii; assembly: GCF_045843805.1. NCBI lineage: Eukaryota > Metazoa > Chordata > Mammalia > Rodentia > Sciuridae > Urocitellus > Urocitellus parryii. The sequence continues at coordinate 80,349,451 of NC_135537.1, forward strand.
CCCCACCACAGGAATTCTCTACCCCAGGTCATCCGCCAGCACCCCACCTGCTGACAGAGATGTCAGCTAAGTGTCAAAGACCTGGCCAGACCAGACGCCCTGCTGCCCGGGACACCAACCAGTGCCTTCCCACCAGCTCTCCAGGCCTGCAGCCAGCTGGCTCCAGAACCTTCCTCAGGGGCTTTTGCAGCCCAAACACTCCCCAGGCCTCTCTTCACACCTTAACCCTCACTCACATCGTCTCTTTCTTCCTTTCCCTGGAAGGGCTCTTAATTATAGAGCCGCTGGACACTCATTCACCTCTCCCTGGGGGGCTCCTGCTGTCCGTGTTTAATTGCGCCTGCATTCCAATGTAAATGACCCCAGCAGGCCCTGGCGGGCCTTCCCTAGAAAAGGATGGCAGGAAAGGCATTCATTCTGGAGCCTCTGGGACCAGCAGAGGCGACTTGAATCCAAACTAATCTATGGTGCAGTTATCTGAGCCGCCCCAAGACCAGGCACCCACCACCGCCCCATGCTGGCTGGTATCTGCCTGTCCTCCTCCCTGCCTCTGAAGAGCATCATGTTAAACTTTAGTTTACATTCTCGTTTTGTACCTTAAAAAACGGATCTGTGTGTTTGTCCTGGGTTTTGGCTTCTGCTCAGGCCTGTTTTCTGGACAGATCATCCAAAGCTCCCCGAGAAAGACCTTGGATTCCCGACTGCAGGGCAAACCCAAGCTAATCACCTGTGGGTGACCTCCCTGGAGCATGGAAAGCATGCGTTTTGCAAGGTAATGAAGGAAAACAAAGAACTAAGAAAGACCCAGCCAGTCGACTTTGTGCAACTCAACAGACAAATGCTACTTTAACTGCTGCATATCTTACTGGGTTCCGTAACCGGCAATTAAACAATCTGTCAGACTTAGGACAAAGCTATCATTAATTCATGCTTGCTGCTGATGAAAGTGCACAGAGCATAAATATCAATCTTCAAATCACGGGGTAGAGCACAGAAGCGTCCTGAGGATCTCTGAGTGGTACAACTAGCCAGGAAGCTCTGGGGCCCATTTCTGAGAGGGAACAGCCAAGTCTTGCTTATTTTTCAGATGCGTTTTACTTCTGGTTTGGTGTTCTCTTTCTGACACTCTTGCTTTCTTTAGAATTTTGAGGTTTTTAAAATGCTGGAAAATATCAACCCACTGAAATTTTTTTTCAGAAGTTCTACGGGACACAGTTCCCATATTAAAAAAAACCAACAAAAAACAAAAGCAAAACATGAAACAAGGTACAGGTTATAAGGCACCCCAGCAAAGGCTTGGGCCGTCCTGAGGGTCTGAGCAGAGGACTGTGGGGAGCTTAGCGACAGAGGGGACAACTGGAATTGAGCAAATAAGTAAACAGCTTGAGTTTTTTCACTGTAGAGGAAAATGCTTATAAATACAGAAGAGGAGACGACTATAATGAATTCATGATGCTGGTTTGAAATGTGAAGTTTTGGTTTCTGACATACGTTGTTCTATATACATCGGAAAATGTAGAAAGAGGTATAGATGCAAATGTGTATATAAGCATAGATGTGTGTGTGTGTGTGTGTGTGTGTGTGTGTGTGTGTGTGTAAAGAGAGAGTAGAGAAAGGGAGAGAATGTATTTCTTAATGCTGTCCACAAAAGCATCAGGGAACAGAGGTACCATAGGAACAAAGACCCCACCCTTATTTCAGATGTTGGCTCACAAATAAATCACTGCACTGCTAAAAGGAACCAGAGACCCTTGGAGAAATGGCTGGTTCAAAGCTCCGGCAGGGAAACATAAGATGAGCCTGGAACATAACGGAGCAGGAAATAAGAAATTACTTAAAAAATAATGGAAACGTGCCAAAAAGACATGAAAACTAGTCTGAAGTGGCCAAATCCTAACAATTTGAACATCAAAACAATGATAGCAATGAATTATAATTCAATGACTAAAATAAGAACCCACAAGACCTTACATTAATAAATTTTAAAAGTATATGTATGCGTGTCTATACGAATGGACTTTTTAAGGAGACAGGGAAGGTTGTTTCTTTTTTTTCTTACAGTAAAGTGTCAACTGATAAGTGCAGAGAGAACAATGGCATTTAAAACCCCCTCTCAACAGTCATCCAGTCTAGTAAGAAACATCAATGAATACCAAAACACGTGGATGAGAGGATGAGGAATGAGACATTAAATGGCTTCAAAGTCATTGCTACACCAGACATTAATTGCACACAGAATCAAAAGCAACTCTGGGAGTAGAAAAGGCTGGCATATGCAGCATCTTCATCCTGTGATCAAAGTTAATGTCACAAGTCATGGGATAAATTGGCATCCATTCGCCAACTGATAAGATGGAATGAGAAAAACATTTCTGTGATAAAAGAATTTCTGTGAGACATTCCACTTCTGTGATACTCTGGAGGCCAGGTGCGGTAGTACATGCCTATAATCCCAGAGGCTCAGGAGGCTGAGGCAGGAGGATCATGCATTCAAAGTCAGCTTCAGCAAGCGAGGCCCTAAGCAACTCAGCAAGACCCTGTTTCTAAAAAAAAAAAAAAAAAATAGATATTTTAAAAAGGTCTGGAGATGTGGCTCAGTGGTTTAGTGCCTCTAGGTTTCATCCTTGCTACCCGCCTCCCTCCTCCCCCCCCCCCAAAAAAAAGAACTGGGCCTAAGCATATGGAAACTCTGGACCATCCTTGATGGAAAGATGGACTATAAAACTATTAGCCAATAATTTTCAATCATGTCAGGGTCATAAAAGTCAAGTTAAGCCTGAGAAACTGTTCCAGATGGAAGAAGTTTCAAGAGATACAACAGTGGGTGCAATGTGTGACCCCGAACTCGAGCCTTTCCTTATAAAGTTTGTTATTCTGAGAACTGGAGAAATATGAATAGGCTCTTTATTATATTCTTACAACACGTCTTTAAGTTGGAAGTTATTTCTAAATAAAAAAAGTTTTAAAAGAGAAGTCTCTTGTTCCTTTCTCATTGTTGCCTGTGGCTGATAAAAAAATCATTGTATGTTTAAATAGGTAAAATTATACCTGTTTAGTACCTCATAAATGAATGTGTGCATGTGATATAGGAGGAGGAGGAGGATAATGGTAGATAGGTATAGATGATAAGTAGATGATAGACAAAATACATACATAGATGTGTAGATAGATAAGAGATGGTGTAACTTACCTTTCAGTTAAATACATACGTCCATGACATCACACATAAGACTTAACCTTTGGGTGGGCGTACCTGGGCTGGGGATGTGGCTCAAGCGGTAGCGCGCTCGCCTGGCATGCGTGCGGCCCGGGGTTCGATCCTCAGCACCACATACCAACAAAGATGTTGTGTCCGCCAAAAACTAAAAAATAAATATAAAAAAAAAAAGATTCAAAGAAATTCAGTACACCTTTAAGACATCTTCCATACATTGACATGAATAGAAACGGTCATTTCTAAAACAACATTCCAAAACCACAGTTGAACCGTAAATTAGAATCATAAAAGTTGTTTCAAGAAGCCCTGAGTCACATTCCAAAAAATGTGACTTCCTTTAAGCACTGATGAGGATGCTATTGGCTTCTGGAAGGATGTACTTTAATTTTAAAAGGGTATGTGTCAGAAAGTCCTTAGCTCTCTGACGGATGGAACTTTAAAGGACTGGACTCCTGGGTTGCTGATTCTCCAGCTCCTTGAGGTCTTGATTCTTTCTACTCCGTGGGTTGCTGCTCTCTGTCACTGCAGTGCTTCCGGACTTTTGCATGAAGCCTGGAGCTGCCATGCCGCATCCTGTGCCCTCCCCACTCTGGGCTGCCTCAGACCTGGTTTCTAATGAGCTGGGCACAGCCTCACAGAGGCTGCTGAAGAGGATCCCTCCACGTTCCCGAGAGAATCTCCTGCACCCTTCTGGGCCCAGTAACACATTCATTCATCCGCACGCCCTGTCTCAGGACAGCTCCACCTACCACTGTCAATTTTTCCATAATCATTTCTGCAACATTTAAGCCTGACTGACTTCTCGGGATATTCTGGTAAACAAACACATGGATATAATCATTTTTTATGAAAAACCTGAAAAAAAAAAGGACTAAAGAACGTGCCCCATCTTACTCAGTGTAGCTGCTTGACCCAAGAGACTTCCAATGTCCACTTTTGTTCTCTTTCGCCTCTCAAGCCCTTGATGTTCTGCTCCTGGTTTCTAAGATTTACCCCAAATCCTTTAAGACGGTGTGAGTGCCCTCTTGTCCAGTAAAAAAAAATAATCAATTGGGATGAGGAGGGATGATCTATAAAGAAAGCAGCTCTACTGCAAAGAATGGACACCAGATGACACCCTAGGAAAGACCACAGCCAGTCTGTGAGGTTCTGCACCTGCCAATGTCAGACCGTCATTCTCCTCCGACTTTAGAACAGTGCTGAGCAGGCAGCATCTCTCGTCCAGTTTTCACACAGACACACGTTTACATGTTCCACTGTGGCACTGGAGACCCTGTCGGTGGAGAAAGATTATTGATGACTCCAATAGTTATTTATAATCAAAGTTATTTTGTTCTTTCCAAAAAAACCTTGTTCTAAATCCTGGATGATGGTGTCAACTGTGAACAAACCAGGGCCAGTGACCGGTGTAAGAAGAAGCAAGAGCCCCTTGTGCTTATGCCCCAGATTTGTTTACCAGGTCCCCTTAGCTAGTCTGCAAACCTGAGAGTTTTGCAATCCCGCATAAAAAGGCTTGAATGAAGTCTTTATGTGTAATTCAATCGTTTCAGCCTTGGGCCTAGTCCACAGGCCTGGATATTTATTTTCACATCTTGACCCAAGGTTAGCTCATTTTCATAGCTGTGACTAGGATTTGTTCTTCATGAGCCTTCCTCTGGGTAACCCATTACACCCTGCGACGACGGGGCAGCAAAGAGGCAGAGAGTGCACGAACGTTCGCGTGAAAACCCCAAATCAATTTCACACAGGGCGCCTGGAAACAAAACCCTGCCCTTCATCTTTTCTGCAAAGGTCTTAAGGGAAAGGAGCCTCCTTGACAGGGCCCCTCGGGATGATTCCATGGAACCTCCGGGAGTGGATGTGGGGGGATGCAGCTGGATCCAGCAAGGCCAGGCCAGGCCAGTCCCCAAGAGCTCCATCCCACCCTGGGAAGGAGTCAGATACTTGCTTCCTGGAGACAGGGCTCCAGAAGGGACCCCGCCCTGGATGCTAGAACTAATGGCTACCGCCAGGCGTCTGCTGCCCACGACGACTTGGCCAGATTCCTTCTCTCTCCTTCTGCTTGATTTTAGTCCAGTTGGGCATTCGCTGCCAGGCAGTTTTTTTTTTTGTTTTTTTTTTTTTAAATAATGTTCTCCAGTTTTAAAGTTAATTTAAAGGTCACATTATCGGCCGCTGTGCAGACATGGAGGGTAGGTTTCATTGCAGACTGGACTGAGGCCCCCTGTCAAAGCACAGGGCAGGGCAGAGTGTGAAGACACATGCAGCCAGAGCCTGTGGCTCTGGACCCAGAGGCTGGGCTTGAGATGGGCAGAGATCATTCACACTGAAATGTAAGATTAGGACAGAAAAACTATATTATTGTGTGGATCTGAGATAGCCACCTCCCCCCGCCCCCCCCCCAAAAAAAAACAAAGCTCATGCAGCAATCAGAAATTTTTAATAGAAGTAAAATGGTCAGATTATGAAAGTATTGACCTGATTAGTGAATTGATCCATTTGATGGAATAAAAATTTTAATGGATTACTGGGTGGCAATTGTAGGCAGCTGGGCGTTGGCCAGAGGAAGCAGACCACTGAAGGCGTGCCTTTATGCTTATGCCTTATCCCTGGGTCTTCACACTCCCCCTCAACTTCTCAGCTGCCATGAGCTGAGCGGTTTGCCTCCACCACACTCTTCTGCCTTGAGGTTCTGCCTCACTCAGGCCCAGAGTGATGAAGTTTGGCCCACATTGGACTGAACCTCTGACACCAGGAGCCAAAAGAAACTTTTCCCTGCTTGGAGTTATTCTGGTCTGGTATTTTTGTCATAGTGACAAAAAGCTGACTGATACATGGCTTCTCTTTTTTTTTTTTTTCCTCCACTATCGGCTTAGCGTGGCTGGATTGTGAGCAGAGAAGAACCACATCGAGGACTGACCCCCATCGCACGGAGAGACACAGTCAGCATTTACGTTTCTATCCTTGTAGAGGTTATGAAATCGGCCTTTCATTTTTAAAGAAGCGACTTTGTCCTCCACCTCAGCCATCTGACCCAGTCACGATTTCTGTGCCACTCACATACTGAGAACTCCTGAAGGTGGGACCACAGTGGCCCCCCAGCCCACAAACACTATCACCCACTGGATGCTGAGCTGTCCTGTGGGTGTCCCAGATATGCCATGCTCCCTCCTCAAACAGTGAATCCCCTGTAATGCACTTTCCTTCAGGGTTCTCAAATACAAGGAGCTAGAGCTTGAGAGCCTGACACGATTCCTGCCCGTTCTTCCCCATCCAATCCCTCGCCCAGTCCTGGTGAATGAATGGGCCTCCGAGGGAAACTTTTACCAGCCCAGGTTTCCCTGCTCCAAAGCCCGTGGGGTTGTCTTACACCATCATCATTCTGACCCGCCCCTCCCTTATGATCAGATGGCCTCTGGGATAGTCAAGGCCAGTCCTGGACAGGTACTCTCCTTTCCTGCTCCTCTCTTGCTTCTGATCTGCTTTTGCCCTGATGCTCCCCACTCTCTCACCAGGCCTTTATACAGAGTCAAGACAGCCTCTCACCTTGCCATGCCCCTTCTACCAAAAACCTCTCACCAGGTCTTTACACCCAGCATGTTTGCTTCCACCCAGTTGGAAGGACCAACTGGACTGTCTGTCCCCCGATGAATTCATACCTAACTTCACCTTGAGACTTCAGCTCAAAGGACATTTCCTGAGTCCTGTTCTCCCCCAACCCCAACTCTGACGACACCTAGTGCCCCCCGACTACCACCACTTTTATGAATGCAGAACTCTTCTTCTAAATTATTTATCAAGTTTGCAATTACAGATTTAATGTTGAGTTTCTTTGATTACTCTCTGACTGTCCTCCTAGGCTCTTCTCCTACCCAGTTTTGCCCAACGGTGTGTCCTTAATGCATAGCACAATGCGTGGCATCTACTCTATGCTCCGAAGTGTTAAATAAATACATTAGTGAATTACAGAAAGATGTTATGAAGTTAAACATGCTGGATCTTACAACACTGTTCTAGGTCAGTATCACTTTAAGTTCATGCAAACCTGATCTGCCTTTGCCCAGGCTATAAGTATAAAAAAAAAAAAATACACAAAATATTTCCATAGATAAGAAAGCAAAAGAACTAGATGAATGATGTGTTGATTTCATTGTCATTCATTTTTAGCAGACTTTTGGTTTTATCCTGGGGAAGGTTTGCATTATGCCTGTGCTGTTCCTAGTGGGTAAAGCATGGACTACTCATTCCCAGGAGGTCACAGGAAGTTGGAGTACATCTGTAAATCTCTGTGCATTCCTCCTCGATCCTAAAAAGAATGTAGACAGAGGGTGTGAGTTACAAAACATCTTTAAAATGTCTCTAAATGCATCCTTTTACAGTTCATAAAGTCCATAAGGAAATAGAAACCAGTTGAATTCCACAGCCCCAAGGAGGTTTTGCACTTTTCTGACTGATGATCATTCTGCCACGAAGCAGTCTCACTGAGAGTCAGTATTTAACTTCTCATGTCCAAGAGGCACAATCCTGGGGAAAATGACACTGGTGGAGGACCTCCGCACAGTCAGGAAAGGGCCGAGCTTCTGTTACATGCGTAACCCAGCAGAGCCATGGTTTCTAAGCTACACACAAGGGAACATTGGCCACTGAGGTCTGCAGAACCCCAGGGGACATGAACTCTCCCGGGACAAGTTGAACACTAGAAGCTTCGGACTTAAGAATGCTAGGCAGGAGATCTGGAAACATGGCTAGAGGGACTGGGGGAGTCACTACATCATGGCTCACTCTCTCTGCTCCCTCCATTCAGGGAAGAAAGAATCCAGCAGGTGGATTTGGGCAAACCAGCTTCAGGAATGTTTGATGGACCAAAGGTGAGTGAGGAACACTCGGAGCATCATTTACCAGACCTTTGCAGCTCCCTTTCGAAGGCTGCCAGGCAAACTCTGGGGACTTGAGAAAGGATACGCTCAACCATTTCTACCTTTTAGCTGCCCCTAGCAAATTCCTGATGGAAAAGCTATGCCGTCCCTTGAAGGCTGGTAAGTCCATATAGGGCCAAGAAACACAATAGACACATCTACTCTGGGCCCCTCTGGGAACTCTCCCAATTTCACCTCTTAGACTTCAACTGATGTGGCACAAGATAATGGAATTAGGAACGATATTCTGGAGTGACAACATATATAAACTACATAGTATCACACAGGTATTTGAGTTAGAGATTTCTTTGCCTACTGATAAGATGGGAGTAAGACAGACAACTCCAAACCAAATACTGCTTTTGCTTACAAAATAACAAGACTAGAAGGAGTTGCTCCCGGGATGAGCAGCAGACTAATAATGTCAAAAGTGTTACAGGCTCCTTCAGGATTCTGCTCTGTATCCCTAAGAGACATCTCATCCTCCCAGGTACAGTCTGGCACCCACTCTGCTCCCAGCTCTGGGCTGTAGCCTCTCTCCCCTTTTCAGGAAGAGAAAAAGCTGTGCACCAATCTTCTGTTCTCATTTGAAGGAGTTTTACTGAAACCACATCCAGTTACCACATACCATGTTCAGAATTGCCCTGTGGCCGCTCCCCAGCAAAAGACTGCTGGGAAATGTAGGGGTTTTAGCTAGTCAGTTGCCACCCACAATAAGACCAGAGTTCTGTTAAGCAGAGGATGGTAGAACACAAGGAGGCTTTTTGCCTCTTGGAGACAATCTTGAGACAATGTGAACGTGTATACACACACACACACAGCCAGGTATCTGGCACCAACACAGGGCCTGAAACAGGATTCTGCTTCTGATCTTCCAAAGAATCCATTGCCCACTTTGTCTATTTCTGTTCTCAGTGCCAGACATCATGATCACATGCAATTTCAGTCAATCCGGTTGCAGAAATAACCGCTCAATGATGAGGAAGTTCAGAGGGCCCATCAGGCGCCCACATCGTATTGTGACCCTAAAAGTGAATGTGAAAAATACAATTTACAACACCAATGGTGTTTAGGTGTGACAAAAAGATACTCTGAAAACTGCAGATACTATAGAACACAGAGGCATGGTGTGTGTGTGTGAGAGACCTCATTTCTCAACAGTTTTTCCTAAAGCTAATGCTATCTTTCAGAGTGCAGTGTGTAGGTCAAAGAGCTGCAGATTTCCATACGAGCAGAACTGGTTTCAAATCCCACTTCTCCCACTTCCTAGTCTGGGAGCCCCCATCCACATTTTCTGTGCCAGTAAAATGTGGAGAGCATGAGGACAGAGGTTTTGTATATCAAGCAAAGTCTCAAATAATGTAAACAGTATTGGCTAAGGCCCTTGGAAAATTCTGTTTTCTAAACCATTGATCAGATTGATTTAATTCGTTTAATCAATTGTGAAAAATTAGGTGGAAAAAAATTAAAGCACAGCACTTTACCTTGCAGCAAAGCAAAAGAAATCTATGAAAGAAAGGATATGTTTTAAGGGTTTGGGTTGCAGACTATTTAACCGCAAATTCTAGCAGCACAATTTTGGGGGATGTATTTTATTGTTAAGAAGCAGAGATGATTATTTCTCAAGGTGAGAATGGTCAACATTTTATTTTCCCAGGGACTATTTGGAGAAACCAATGGGAGAGGAATTTCATTCTGTTTTCCCTCCATCACTACAGACAGGCTGGCCTGCACTGGATTAACACCCCAGAGCCTCTCTCAGGCCCATAGGCCTGGCTGAGCTGGAAGGGCAGAGCTTAAATTCCCAGGGCCTCCGTCTGGAGCAAAGGCCTAAGCAGCCCCTGGAGCTATTTCCTGGCCAGTTCACGGAGCCAAGTAACAGCAGTTAGAGGGAGGTGAAAACAACTCCAACCCGCCTGCTTTGTCACTTTTCAAACCTGCCTGAATCCTGTTAGTTTTTCTTGCTGATATACGAATGACATCTCATGACTGAGAATTTAAGATGATGATCCCGCACTCTCTTGCGGGATCATCATTTAAAAAAAAATAAAAAATCTTTTTCATGGACAAAAAGTAAATTAGTGAAAAAGAAAAGCAAATCCATTCTTCACTTGCAAAAGAGAGAAGGAGAAGGAGGAAGAGGAGGAGGGACAGAAACTTAGGGGTGGTTTTGGATACAGATTCCCAGCTTCTAGGAACACAGTGTCTTCTTCTGCTTCCAAATTTCCCTTCCTCACCGGGGACCCTGGGACTGAACCCATCTCCTTTCCCATTGAAGAAATGCTCTCCTTGCGTCTCAGGGAGTCCTTGTTTCTCAGAGCTTGCCAAAGCCTGCAGTAGCAGCCACAGCAGCAAGCCCTCTGATACTGCAGTAACACACAGGACAAAGGATGCCGCGGGAGAGGCACATTTATTTTTATAGTATCACTTCCTTAATCTCCCCAATGATAACTGTTTGGATTACTTATTATTTGATCGGAGCGGGGAGAAACCTCAAATCTAATTTGGTTTTCAGTATTTGTGCCACTATTTATTTATCTTTCATTCATTCCTGAGCTTGGGAAATTATAAAAAAAAAAAAAAAAAGATAGAAAAGAAAAAGAAAGAATGAAAAAAGAAACTGGCTATTCATTCTACTGTGTCTAGAAGTTTTAATTTGCTGCTTGTTCCATGGCAGTCCTTCTCTGTTACTTGCATTATTGAAATACAAAGCACTCGTGTGGCTTCTGTTTCTCTGCAGAATCTAGTAGAATGTGCAGAGCGGGGAAAGTCCCTACATAAAACACACAGGAAGTAATTTGTTGAATATGACTGAGCCATTTAGCCTGACCAGCAGGTCTCTGGGCATAAGGGCTGTCAGACAACAGGAGCTCCTAGTCTCAGAAAACTGCAGGAAGCAGAACCATCAAACATCACACATGAATTCATCCACTCTAACATGCTGAGGAGACCCCAGGTGCTAGGGAGAAAGGTAAGAATGTCAAGATGGACACAAGATGCAGAAGACAGGCAAGAGGTGGGAATGTGACAGTAGTCCCCCTTATCCAAAGTTTTGCTTTCTGCAGTTTTAGTTACTAGCTGTCAATCCTGGTCTGAAAATATTACATAGAAAATTCCAGAAACAAAGCATTTATAAGCGTTAAATGGGTCACCATTCTGAAGAGCATGATGCAATCTCTGGCCATCTGGTTCTTTCCTACCGAAGACATGAATCAGCCCCTTGTCCAGCCTAACCACACTGTGTTCACTACCTGCCTGGAAGACAGTTGGTAGCCATCTCAGTTATCAGATTAACTGTTGCCGTATCACAATGTTATGTTCCAGGAACCCTTATTTTCCTCAATAATGTATGCAAAGCACCCGAGTAGTGATCCTGGAAATTCTGATAAGCCAAAGAGAAGCCATAAAGGTGCCTCCTTTAAGAGAATAGGTGGAAGATCATTCTAGGAGCGTATGCATATAAAAACCAACAGTTTTAGGTATTCACTGGGGGTCATAGAACACATCCCCTGAGGACAAAGAGAGGGTGAGCTTGCATAGCTCCCAGTAATGCAGCCAATTTTGGGAAGCTGGGAAATAAAACCCCAGGACTGTGGTCAGTCAGGGAGAGTCACACAAACGAGTATCGGCATGGCTACCATCCCACATCATCTAGGGGTAGATGTCTCCTGCACCTGTCCCCTGCCGTAGCTGGGGCCAGCTGCACAATCCTGCTCCAACAGGAAGGCAGTGTGTTTGGTCACCACCCTCACACCAGTGTGCCCCAAACTTCACCCAGAACCTTTCCTACCCACATCAGTGGCTGGCCTTCTGAGAACGTGCACTTGACAGCTTCCTGGAAATGCTGCCATTCACCCTTCCCAACAAACCCGAGCTACAGGTTCCCTTCGATGATGTGTGAACTCTTCCAGCTCTTTCAACAGCAGCCTGACTGGTTCAGAGCCTCATCTGCTCATGCCTGTAAGGCAGTGTACGGCAGCAGGAAGAACATGGGCTCAAGTGGAGGTGATCTGAACCAATATCTAACTCCTTATTGCCTTGTAACCTTCATGCGGAGGCTCAAGCCTTTGAAATTTTTTCAGGCATCTGAAATATCCAGTGGTATAAAATCCTGCTTTGCAGGGTTATCACAGAGGAACATCGCACTTGCAAAGATATCGCACAGAGCAATGTTAGTGGTCTTTCTAAACACCACAAAATAAAAATTATAATTGTCATTGTCCCTATTCTACAGATGGGGGCACAAAGATACATAAAGTAAATCTTCCAAAGTCCTGCAACAAGCAAGTGGCAAGAATGAACCCCTGAGCTGGCCTCAGCCCGGGCCACTGGGCTCTGTTGTATAACCCAGGATGTTCTTAGAGCTTCACATTTAATTCTTCTCCAGCAGTTTTATGGGTGTGCTCCTTGAAGGAGGAAGTAACTTTCTGAACTTCTTAGATAAAGCATGAAGGGCACAGCAGCAGTCACAGCAAACAGAAAGAGGTGCTATGGTTTAGATAGGAGACAGCCCTCCAAAGCTCATGTACGAAACAATGCAAGAATTTTCAGGGATGAGATCATTCGATTATGAGAGGTGTCATCCAATCAGTGGATTAACCCACCGATATGGATTAACTGAGTAGTGACAATAGGCAGGTAGTGTGTAGCTGTAGGTCACCGGATGTTTTGGAGTTTATATTTGTCCTTGGTGAGCAAAGCTCTCTTGGCTTCCTGGCTGTCATATCCTGAGCTGCTTCTCTCTGCCATGCCCGTCCACCATGATATTCTGCCTCACTTCTGACCCTTTCACACTGTGAGCCAAAATAAACTTTTCTGTCTCTAAATTGTTCAGGTATTTCAGTCACAGCAACAAAAAGCTACTAAGAGACAACACTTATTAGGTCTATACCAGATGCCAGGTATAGGTGTTTTTGTTGTTGTTTTGTTTTGAAGTGCTGGGGATAAAACCCAAGGTTTCACACATGCTAGGCAAGTGCTCTACCACTGAGATACATCCCCAGCTCCACAGGCATGTATTAGTATAAATCCATTTATAGAGAGTGAATGAAGTCTTTCTCTCCTTCTCCATGCCATGACAATTCAGAATGTCAAATGTCACAACAAAGCCAGTTAGCATTAGGTGGGGACTTCACCAAGGAAGCCTGAGTTCTTTGGAGAGAACTACCAGGCACTTTACATATAATATGCTTCCTTTCAGTCACACCAGGCCTCTGTTTCAGATGCCACCAGAGGTGAAGTTGATATTTTCACAGTCAATCTTTGTAAAGCAATTTTGTGCGCTGTGATTTTTAAAACAAAATGGAGATAGGGTGGGTTTTCATTATTCTGTATTCCCAGGTCTTGTATAATACTTTTTCAGTTATAAACTGCTGGTGGAATCCAACAACCTATCTTGGGGCTTGTACAACAGAACTCTAACTGTGAAAGATCACAAATAGTTCAAAGAGTTTGTGGGTGCATGTATTGCGTGTGTATGTGTGTGTGTGTGTGTGTGTGTGTGTGTGTGTGTGGTGTCTGTGTGTTCCTGGCAAACCTTCTTGTTTTTACATGAGGGTTTTGCTCATGCTTCAAATATTTGAAATTTAATATTTAATTAAAAGTTACTATTTGGGCAATCCTAGGGATAGAAAATCAAACACATGCAGAAACTGCAATAAATATATGTATGATCTCATTTTAAGTACAAAGTGTTAGTGCTATTCTTATGGCTTTTTTTTTTTTTTGCTAGCATTCCTTAAATTTGAACAGGGGTTCAATCCTGGGACTTGTCAGGAGCAGAAGAAACCCTGGATGAATAGTCTCCAACCCAGGTGACTTCTGGCTTTCCTGCTCAGAGTGCAATTGAAGGAAGTGTGTGAACTTCCTAGGACTGTGTCCATGTCAACTGGGAAAGCAGCAAGCAAAAGGAATTACTCTTCCTACCTACAGAAATACTGTCATTGACTAAGAAAACGTGTACACGACACGCTTTAAGACCTAAGCAAATTTCTCCACTTCCAGTCTCCACTATCCAACAATGATTTAAGACCTTTTTGTAACAGAGATAATTCAGTGAAGTCTTAATCCTTCCCACGTGTTTGTGAAGAAAGATTTAAAAATAAAATAATATTGGGAGGTACAAGATCAACCCTAAGGCACACGTAGAAAGCAAAATCTCAGGGCTCAGAAAGACGCAGAAAGATGCAGAAATATCTCCCAAGTGACTGCCAACCCCAGGGTCTAAAAAAGCTTACCTTCTCTTCCAGACCCACACAACACTCCCTATGTTTTGTGCATCGCTGAGGTGTTAGGAACAGACACATGGAGTATGAAAAAGAGGTCTAAGGGCACAGCCATGGGTCCAGTGGGGAGTTCAGAGCAGCAAGGGGTAGGTGTTCACGGTGTGGAACATCAGGGAGGCAAGTCACACTTGTGGTTAGCCGTGTTTCCCACACCATCTCCATCCTAAAACAGGACAGTAAAATTGATGTAGACAGTGACAACCTGGGACAGAAGGAAATAGATGAGTTATGTCCAGGAAGCTTTGTGTAAGAAGGCAGGAAATTGAATAATATATTTCAAAAAGATTGTCACTGAAAAAGTGTTCAAACTGAAGCGCGGTTGGCAAAAGGGTTAAAATCTCGGCTGTTCAAAAAAAAATTACTTTCTAGAAAAATTTACTCATCCTGATTCTGGATAATTCACATTTCACGTGGCAACACCATTTTTTTCCCTCTATAATTAAGGGAAAAAAAATGGAAAATTTCATGATTTTTCTTTGCACCTTGAAACTTGCTCTTCCTTGCTCAGAACTTGTTTCAAGTTGATGTAGGTCCAGGCCCCAAAATTGGGTAGAACAAACATTCATTGAATATTTACCACTTACCTGCACTGTGCTACTCGTGTGCAGGAATCATCTCATTTAGAGCTCAGAGTTGCTCAGTGGGGTGGGCCTTGATATTGCTCCCCAGGTGATCAATGAAGAAATTGAAGCTCAGAGAAGTAAATTAAATGATCTGAAGGCAAACCACAGGACAACCACAGAATCCTAAGTCATGTCCCTCAGGCTCCAGATCCCAAGAACTCAACTGCTAGATGATGGTGCAAAGGAACAGAAGTCAAAACAGAAGGCTGAGATAACTTTCAGACCCATTTTTTTGGTTCTCATGAGAAAGACAAGTTGACTGCAGTACTAAATCTCAAGCCACTCTTTTTCTCGGGTGACATTTTAAACATTCACTTAAGGCAGTGTTCACAGCCATCACTGTAGCCTGAGATGAATCCTGGAATAGCTTTGGGTTCCTTCAGCAAAGGACAGCCTTTTGCAGAAAAGGGGACTCTCATTAGGTTCTGAAATCAGAAAACAGCAAGAGGAAGCAAAAAGCCCTAATCAGGTTTATTTCACTGTGGGTCTCCAATAGATGCTGTTTCTCCAAGCAGAATGCAGGCTATGAATTCCCATGTGAGGGGATTCTGTGGAAGCTTGCCTGGAAGACATAGCCCCCCACATCCGTGATGAATGCTGACACTCAGGTTTTAGCTGAGAGGCTTGGTATTTAGGCTGGGCATCTCTCAAAGATCCCCCGGAAAGATGGCTTGACAACTCCTAGTCAACTAGTAGAAGCTCTAGGCGCTGCCCACTGCAGACAGGGAGGCCATTCCTGTGGTTTGGGTGCAACCACAGCTCAGAGAACCCAGGAGTGGTGGGAACCTTCACCAACCCCACTCCACAGCTGTCTGGAACTGTTCTGTGAACATACAGTGCTCAGTCTGAGAAGTTGGCTCTTGTAGGAATTTAAGTTTGGGCTTTTAGCTATTTCTAGTTTTTGTTTCTGGAAAAGAGGGCGAAAACAAAGGGGGGTGGGAAGGAGTGGAAAGAAAGACATTAAATGTCCTCTGTTCTATTGTCCCTCATCATCTGAAGCTCATTATTTTACTGCTGAATGATTGATGGTCTTGACAAAATGTCTCTGGGGGTCATCAAGGGAGCCCACAGGTCCCATAGGCTCCCGAATGGCTTTGGGGCATCTCAGGACCATGCTGGCTTTTCCATCTGTCCCAAAGGCTTCCTACCCACTTGTTCAAGGAGAGGCAAACATAGCTGCTGACATCTATAATCTTCCTTGACTGAGAGGTAAAAGCAAAATGCTATGGTTAAACGGAGGTGAAGTCAGAGGCGAGGGTGTAGGGAATTTTGAGATCTTGAAATTCCTGGGTATCATAGAATCCAACAATGGCAGGGTGATAACATCCTTGTCTGAGACTCTTAAGCCAGGGTGACTAGCACTGAAGGGTACCTTCAAGTCACCATTTGGCTTCAGGTAGGCAACATAGAAATGAGGCAAAAACAGGAGTCTCAGTGACTTCTGGTTGCATGCTCTTCCCACTCCTGTATGCCACTCTGCCAGGGAGAGAGCCCTTCTTCAATGCATGTGTAGCATTTGCCTTTCTGTGGCTGCACTAGTACTTGGACAATACTCAGCCATTTCTTCCCAGACTGGTTGGTGCCTTTGTAAGGCTGGGCAACCCACAATGTCTGAACCTCAGGGCCTTTCCCATTGAAGAGCTTCAGGGACGTATCAGCCTTGGAATAAATGGCTGAGTATTGTCTGCACACAGGTTGTCATCACTTCCCATGCTAGATTTGTTATTTATCCTTGCAATCTAACAGTACTCTGATGACTGGCAAAAAAAAAAAAAAAAAGAGTTTTGAGCTGGCCCAACAAATTTTCAACCAACTTATTAGTGAAAGAAGGAATAAGTTTGTTCTTTGGTACCCTAGGAAGAACACTGCATGAAACGTTTTCATTCCGAATTTTTTAAAGACATCCTAATATCTATAATTTTTAGTTGTTAAAGAAGAGAACATGTTAAATCCTCAGCCCCACATAAAAATAAAATAAAAAGATGTTGTGTCCACCGAAAACTAAAAAATAAATGTTAAAAATAAAAGAGAACATGATGTCTGTATAGAGAGAACACTTATCTTCTCGAGGAAGGCTCAACAAGAAGCTGGCTTATGTGGTTAGGAAGATCAATCCATTCATTCCATCATTCTCCCTCGCCTTCCATTCAGGGATAAGTAGGAGGCTTTCTTACCCTGCCTAGCATAAGTAACAGGAATAAACATAGAGATGGAACTGTGGCTCCAGCCTGAGAGATCTCACGTTAGAACCCAAGCTGGAGACATAATACTTTGAGTTTCCTTGAATTTTAAATTCCATAACTTGAAAGTTAACAATGCCTTATTATATAATATTCCTCCCAACCATAACTTCAAGTCCCTGATTCCACATTTCCTTCTATCCTCTGTCTTTCTGTCAACGTGAGAGTAAGTTGTGACTTTTCTAGCAAAGGGTAACTGGAGAGCCCAAGAAAGTATCTAGATGTAAACCAGGGTTATCACCCCTAAAATCAAATTCGACATCAGATCAATTTGTTTCCTAACTCTGTGTTCTGTGCATGGCTAATGCCATCCCTAAGATTTCAGAAAATCTCCAGAGGTTTGTTGCTTATATTCTTGCCCTTTGAATCCAACAAGCGTCATCTATTTATTGATCAACTCACTGTGAGACTCCAACCTCTTCATTAACTGTTACACACCAAGGCAAAATGATGTAGGCACACGAAGAAGGGGGAAAGTCATATCATATAAGGACTGATATTATAAAGCTCCAACTTGTACAGTTGTCTTTCTAAAGTCCAACAGCCACATCTCTACCCAGGTCATACCCCGCTGCATGCAATGCCCCTTTTCTCCCTCCTCCTCCCCTCTCACCCCTCTGACTTATTGGAAAGTCCTGTTAAGTCATGTCACTTAACTCCACAACTCTTCCTGATCCAACACTCATTGTATTCTTATTCTGAGCAGCCATTGCTCTAGGTCCCCTTATAGGGTTTGCCTTTGCCTTCATATGATGGGGAGACAGGTAGCAGGCATATGACCTATTAAGTAACAATGAGGCAGCGGAGGGAAGCCAAACAGAATAAGGGAGGATCATCAGCTTTGTATCAATATTAAAAAAAAAAAACACATGACACAGGCTACTTAAGAAGTAAAAAGAGATTGATTTTGGCTCACAATTCTAGAAGGTCAAGTCCAAGATCAGAGAGCCCCATATGGGAGAGCAACACATTACACAGGAGGCAGGAGACATGGCAGAGTGAATCTTCCCAGATCACAAACCAGGAAGCAGAGAGAGACTAAGAAAGACCAAGGTCTCACAATCCCCTTCAAGGGCATGCCCCCCAATAGCCTTAGGACCTCCCATAATGTCCTACCTCTTTGAGGTTCACAGCATCTCTGGACAGCATTGCCCAAGGGACCAAGCCTTTAACACATGGCTCTCTGGGGGATACTACTCATTTTCAAAGCCTAACAAGGGGCATAGCAGTTGCCAGTGCTGATGGTTTTATTTAAGTCCTGGAGGTCTTCTAGAATAAAAAGGACATTTAAAGAGAGTATGGTTATCTGGAGGAAGAACATTCCAGATGGCGGCATAGCATGTGCAAAACACAGAGGCAGGAATAGCCGCATCTGCAAGGGCTCATGTGTCCAGCCCAGGAAGGGAAGAAGCATGTGATGGGACGATGAGGTCAAGAGAGCTCAGTAGAAGGGGTCAGGTCATGCCAGCCTTAAAGGGTACTTGAAGCTTTGGCTTTTGCTCAGCCTGAGGTAGCAAGTGACTGAGGCTGTCAAGCTAAGCATGACAAGCTCAAGAGCCCTCTGTCATTTCTCAAGAGGAGAGAGAGTGTGAGCTGGTGACCAGGCAGGCCATCAGAGACAGGGGTGGCTTGAGAAACCAGACAGAGTTGGAAATGGTGAGACGGGTGGTTTCTGTTATATTCTGGAGGTAAAAACCAATCAAATGCCTGATGCACTGGACAAGCAATGTGAGCGGAAGAGATGAGTCACCCATGACTTCAGTGTTGAACAGCCACGCAGCCTGTCACCCTCCCCTATGAAACCTATCAAAGCCACTTGCTAAACAAAGACAGGTCCCTCTTGAGGTGGAGTTTGGGTAAAAGCAGAACCTCTCGAGATGCATGAGGATCCCCCCTGTATCTACTATAAGCTCTCTTCTCTCCTCTGGCCTGGGCAGACAGAGGGAATCAAACCGTCCTCTGGCAGGAAAACATGCAAAGGGAACTTTTCCTAGAATTGTGAGTAACAGTGAGCTGCTAAAAATGAGGCCTGACTTTACAGGGCACATACTGGAAATGAAAACTATTAATAGGTTCCTGCAGGCCAGCTGCCATGCTGAAGCCGGCTCTGAGCCTCGCCCAGCAGCATCCACGGCGGGTGGGAAACAGAACTCCAGGGCTTCTAAGCAGGGCAGGGAAGGAAATCATTTCACCAACTCGCCTTAAGAATGCAAAAGCAGCCTATAGCTGAACAGGGCCATGAGCTAGTGTGGGAATATTTGAACTCCACACAAAACTGAAAATTCAAAGGGCAAAGAGACTGAGACTGAGTCAGGGGCCTTCCGCCTAGCTCTTCCTTTGCATGAAAAACATGAATGAATGCCTTGGTTCCCCTCCACAGGCTTACTGAGACCTAGCCTGAGTGAGTGCACTCAGCTAAGACAGCATCTGTGAAATATAATGTGTATTGAAACAAAGAGGAAATCAGACAGTTAGAATGAGAATCCTTGAAAAACTGCCCATTTCACTCAAGTGCCAAGAAGCCAAAAAAATAAAACTAAGTTCCCATTGTGGGCCTCTTTTCCTAGCCAATGCTTTGGAAATCAACTGGACATAGTAAAATTTCTGCACTCTGTGCAGAAATCTTATTTTGAATCTCACTTCTACCTGTTCCCTTGACCTTGGGCAAGCTGACCTAATCTTTTTGAGCTCAGTTTTCTCGTCAGTCAAATGGGTATAACATCACTTATTGCCAGTGTTTTGAGAATCCAATGAGCTTGCATGTAATGGGTCCCCAGTGAGGAGTTGCAAATGTGAGTTTGCCTTCCTGGTTGCTAATGGAAGAGGAAAACAAAGAATTTAAGCCAAGGGAACTGCACATAGCCTGGGAATCCTGAAGGAAAGCGTTGCAGTATGTGTATTTTCCAACCAATGTCACTGGACCCTGATCCCATATTGAGTATACCTGATGACAGCGGTGCCCACTTCTCTGTCTCGCACCAGGAAGCCCTCTGTGCCAATGCAGCATTGCAGAAATACAGTCTGGGATTTGTCCAGTGTACAATGAACAGAAACTGACTTGCTTTTTCACTTAGTCTTTCAGACTTGTCATGTTTCCTGCAAAAAAAAAAAAAAAAAAAGAGAGAGAGAGAGAGAGAGAGAGAGAGAGAACACCAAACTAGTGAGGGCCATTCTTAGGATGCCTAGGCTCAGGAAGCCCCATGTGGGCTCTGGTCTCCTTCATGTGGCTCTCAGTTTCACCTGTGTCTTACACAAAACCAGAAAGCCCTCAAGTAGAAACAGACTGGAGCTGAATCAACCTTTTTTTTTCTTTTCTTCTTCTTCTCCTTTGTTTCTTTCATTTTTTTTTTCAACCTCTTGGAACAGATTTGGGCGGAATCTAAGTATCATCGTAAAATTCACAAAATCCCAAACCCACTGAGTGAGCAACAGATGAGGGAAATTGTTCCACATCCCGTGGAGAGGAAATGAACAGGACTGGGGAGGAAGAATGTGCTGCGTGGTGTGAAAGCTGTTTTGATTCCTGATGCCGAACATCTGCCACGTTGGGTGGAGAGCTACCAGCTCAAGCAGACGGTGAGGACCCTCCAAGTACAAACTGGAGCTGTGGCCCTCAGCAGCTGTGGGAACACGAGCAGGAAGCAGGGGACCCTGGATAGAGAGTAGGAGTGCATCCTGTGGGGATAGATAAAAAAATAAATAAATAAATAACGGCCGAGCTGTGGGAACTTCTTCCGAGCAAACACGTGAGCTCAGGAATTTCCTGAGCCAAAGATCTGACTCCAGTTATTTGTTGTATCTGTTTGTTGGTTTTCCAGATTTTGCATAATTTGGACAAAGGGAAAGAAGATATAAAGCCAAAATGTATATGATTGACCTTCTGAGGCATTTGTTCAGAGAACACCCTAGTAATCTTGGCTAAAGGGACAGGAGTCTACAGTTCAGAGTTTGCCACAGGGCCAACAGGCTGAGGAGCAGACAGGGCAGAAGGCCCCAACTGAAGAAGCCAGGTGTGTCTGACAGACCTCTCCCCATGGACAGACAGACAGCAGAGGAAACGTCATCCGACACATGACGTCGCTGCTCCTTCCTACCCAGAGAGCACTTTCACATCACCTCACCCAGCTCAGGCCGGCAAAGAACCACACAACCAGGAAGCCATTTGTCATTATCAGAGGCCTTATCACAGTCTGGCATTCCTTGGAATTTCCAAGAAAGCTGCTCCATCATTTTTTTTTTTTTTAAACCAAGACTTATCCTTCATTCATCTGACAGTATGTATTAGAATCGTAAAGTGTAAGTACATGTTGGGTACAATGACATTTCCAGTGGTTTTTGGTAGCAGAGATTTTTGTTGTTTTGTTTTTTTTTTATGATGATGATTACTGAATGGATTTTTTTGGACTTGCTCTTTCAGCATCCACCAGGACAGGTTTGGAATAAAGAGTCACAGCCACCAGGAAGACACAGGCCTAGTCCTCCCAGAAAATGACATCTGCCCATTCTCCAGAGGGTTGAAATATCAGTCCGACTCTGCTTTCTTCTCCGTGAGGGGAAAACAGAGCTCAGAGACCTCCTCCTCCACCCGGATCACTTTCTGGTGGGGGTCTCCTCTCACCTCTAAGCCTGCTTCACACGGACACTTGATGAATATTCACGAATGCTGCCTGGATTGAGCAGATCTTCTTAGGATCAGAGGCTCCACTCTTCTCCTCGTCTTTCCCATCAGGAGACCCTCCACTTTCATCCTGTCTCCTTACAAAGCCCAGGGCTCAAGGCTTACCCTCCTGTGAGGCCGCAGCTGTATCTGCATTTCACATTTTCACCAAATGAGCCTCACTGACCTGAGCCTCACTTACATTCCTTCTAGATGTTACACGTTTAAAAAAAAATTTTTTTTAAAGAAATTCTCCCTTACTTTATGGCACCTCTGTGTTGAAACCTTTGCTTTTCTTCTTTCCTGGCTATTTTCCTTCTTTCTTTTAAGACTCTAATCCCCTTGGAGGACGTCTCTGTAAGGCCCCCTTGTGGACTGGGGAAGACAGCCCTGCCCAGGGCCCCTCTCTGGCAGCTTTCAGCAAATGTCCCAGAAAGTCCGTTCTGGCTCTGCCTGGGCCATCTCTCTGCTGTGCAGTTTTCAAGTTCACCTTCCACTGAGGGTCATCATCCACAGCCATCCACCACTGGGTGGCTGGAGTTCCACTGGGTGATGATGCACATCTACCTGTACCACCATAAATAAAAGGAATGGGGTGGGGGGGGGGTCTCCCCACAAGATGCAACCAAATCACAAAGAATCATTTTAAAAGGCTCTGGGATTTGGTGGCCAGCATCTCTCAAACCATCTTCTGATTTCCCAAAGCTGATGGAAATATTCTGAAGGTATTAATAGAACGCAGATGTTGGAGAATGCGACGTAGAATTCTGCTGAACAAATGACCCTGTTGGGAGGTCGTTTCCATTCTCCAGGGACATTCCGCAGAGGGCCCAGCTGATGGTCTCATATTGAAACAACATGTCCAAGACGCATTCCAGCCAGAAGAAAGCGGAACAGGGCTACTCTGACCAAATATAAATTATGAGGCAAAGGGCAACTGAACTCCCTCAGTCCTGCCCTCCCTCCTTCCCTGATCCACCCTGGGCCCTCCTCCTCCTCCTCCTCCTCCTCCCACCCCCCAAGGAAAACAGAGCGTTGAGTCAGAGACTGCCAAGCCAAGCTGACTCAGGCGCCAGCCAGCCGAGCGGCACACATGGCGGCCGGCCGGCTGGGAAGTTCGCAGCTTTCCACGCTGTGGCCCTCCTGTTTTTGCGGCTTGCGATTTGTTTCTGATCTTCACTCAAGTCCTTACAATGCTGGGATCCCCTAGAGAGTTTACACTGTGACCTTATGACCATTAACACCAGAGGCCAAGAGGAAGAAAAAAAAAATAGATAAGAGAGAAATTCTGTGGAGGGGAGGTGGATGGCAGGACCCGGGTGGGGGGACTTTCTTAAAGTCAATGTGCGACTTGGGAAATGATGGCCCATCCAAGAAAAAGAACAGAGTGTCTTTCAAGAGACAGGTTGCCAAAGTGGAAAGAAAGTCTTCTTTCAAAGACTGCCAGACCTGGCGATCCTCCGGTGAGCTGTGTGTTCAGGGAAGGACACAAATTAGTGGGGCCAGGGCAGAAGACCTTCCACGGCAGCCTTTGGCTGGCAACCGGCAGAGCTGCTAGACGAGGCCTCTCAGAGCTCGGTTGGTTATGAAAATGTGGGTGAGCCCACCACGTCCTCTGCAGGGGAGCCCTGGCCAGACCTGCCTGCCTGCCTGCCTGCCTGAGGGGCAGGTCCAGAGTTCTGGGCCAGAAGCTGTGGTCCTGATTCCCTGGCCACCAAGCCTGCTGGGGGTGATTGGAGGACACCAGGTAGAGCCAGGGAGGTGCCTGTTTTCACCAATCAGACACATCCCTAGGTGGTGGGGCAGGAGGACATCACCAACAGCGGCCCACTGCCTGGCATGGTGACACCCAAGTCCTATGTGACCTTCCAGTCCTGCTGAACAGAAGCACCCATGTCCCTGGAGTCCCATCCAGCCTTCTGGGCCCAGGAGCTAAGACCTCCAGTGACACCCTGGAAACATTTGAGACACGGAAACCAGAAACCCATCCAAAGCACAGGACCAGGCATGGGTCCTACCTCAGCAGTCAGGACAGGAAAGGCAACCAAAGCAATGTACTCCAAGATAGGGTACGTGCTTAATCCAGATCTCCCCCTGTGAAGGAAGGGGCCGGGTGACTGCACACCCGGGTGGAATGCGTGTCATGATGTTTGATGTGCACATGGTTTGTTGCAAAAGAGAATGGCCTCTCTCTCTCTATGGAGACTGCGGAGGAGGAGGTCCCCAAGGGCTGTGGGATGTTCACTGTTCATCACCCCACCCCAGTAGAAAACAACACAGAGCATGAGAGACGCGGGAGGGTTTTCACCCACACACAGGCATGCCAGCAGACACAGAGAAGCCACGCCAACCAGAGAGGCTGGTGTTCAGAAGAAGTTCTGAATTGAAAAGAAATAGTCAGAATTATTTTTCCCCTCTGAGAATTTATCAGAAAGCAAGATCATTACTCTCCTAAGCAGCTGAATGTTTGGACTTCCTTAGAAAATAAAACATTCCTTTGACAGAAGATGCCTGCTGACTCCCAGCAGGAGACTTGCTTTGAGGTGCCAGGGCTGGAGGCTGTCCAGGGTCCCTGGTCCACAGGGAAGGGAGAGGACTGGAGCTATCTGCACTCTCTGCAGGGAGGAGAGGGTATCATCAGAGCTCAGGAGAGAAATCAAATCAAGTTTGTGAATCAAGGCAGGTTGGGACTTGGAAGAAGAATAAAGATAGCTTATGGATTATCCAGAATTACCCAGATAATGAAAGCAGGAAAAGTATTATAGGCAAGTGGAACAGCATCCGAAAAGGCTAGAGAGGAACTGAGAAATATTTTCCAGAATCTGGTATTGGGTTGTGGCGAGAGAAGAGAGCTGGGTAGAGTTAAGCCTGCAGAAATTTTCAGGATTCCAGGTCACAAATCCTATCCAGACCTTTAAACCCTGTAACGAGTTTAGACAATTTTTGTCAAATTTTTTTATTGAGGAAAATAGCCATAACATAAATAAATATGCATAACATAAAATTTGCATCCTAACCATTTTTAAATGTACAGTCCAGCAGGGTTAAGTTCATTCACATTGCTGTGCAACCATCACCTCCAGCCATCTCTGGGAATCTTTTCCTCTGAAAACACTGAAACTCTACCCATTACACATTAACTCCTCATTTTCCCCTTCCTCCTACCCCTGGCAACCACTTTTCTATTTTCTTTCTCTAGGAATTTGAGAATATCTAAGTACCTTATATAAGTGGAGTCATACGGTATTCATCTATTTGTGATTGCCTTGTTTCACTTAGCATAATATTCTCAAGCTTCATCCACGTTGTGGCATGTGCAAGAATTTTCCTCCTATTTAAGACTGAATATATATCACAGTTTGCTTCTCTGCTCATCCATTGATGGACACTTGTTGGTTTGCTTCTACATCTTGGTTATTATAATAATGCTATTATGAACATAGGTATATGAATATCTCTTTGAGACCCTACTCTCCTAAGTGATGAGGCTGGCTTTGAACCTGTGATCCTCCTGCCTCAGCATCCTGAGCTGTTGGGATTATAGGTGTAAGCTACCACACTTGGCTCATTTCTTCATATTTGAATGTGTTCTTGGAACGTGTATTATACGGTTTTATGAGCATGCATTCTTGATTTGTGCAAAGGACTGTGTAGTTTATTTCATCAAATTTCCTGTTTTAAATAAGAAATCAGTCCTCCATATGCATGGGTTTTATATCAATGGTCAACCAACCTAGGATCACAAATATTCAAGGAAAAAAACCGGCATCTATTCTAACCACATACACTTTTTTTCCCTTGTCATTATTCCCTAAATAATACATCCTAACAACTATTTACATGTCATTTACATTTCATTAGGTATTAAAACTAATCTCAAGGGCTGGAGTTGTGGCTCAGTGGTAGAGTGCTTGCCTAGCACATGTGAGGTACTGGGTTCGATCCTCAGCACCACATAAAAATAAATAAAGGTATTGTGTCTATGTGCAACTAGAAAAATTTATAGAATAAAAAACACTAATCTCAAGATCATCTAAAGTACAAGGAAGTATGAGTGTATATGACGTTCAAATACTATGGTATTTTATAAAATACGAAACTCAAGCATCGATGGATCTGCATACCCATGAGGGGTCTTGGACCCCACCCTCCTCAGATACTGAGGTGAGGCATTTTTAAGACTGCCCATGTCACCAGGCACACACTGAGTTCATCGCACTTAATTAGCAAACATTTTCTATGCATTTTACATACACTGCTGCCTTTCTGTTATACTCAGCATTTTTGCCATTGTGACCAAAAGACCTAACAAGACCTAACAATTTTAGAAGAGGAAACTTTTATTTAGCACAGTTTCAGAGGTCTCAGTCCATAGGCAGCCGACGCCATTTCTCTGTGCCTGAGGTGAAACAGAACATCATGGTAGAAAGGTAAGGCAGGAAAAAAAGCAGCTCAGGACATGACTACCAGGAAGCAGAGAGAGACTCCCCTTACCAGGAACAAAATAACCTTAAAAGCTCAACTTCAGTGGCCCACCTCCTCCAGCCACACCCTAGCTATAGTTACCACCAGTTAATCCCTATCAGGGGACTGATGCACTTTTTAGGTTTAGGCTCTCTTAGCCCAATCATTTCACCTCTAAGCTTTCTTGCATTGTCTCACACATGGGTTTTTGGAGGACACCTCATATCTAAACCATAATACCTTCTATCCAGATCTCAGAGACCAGCATCCGTCTGCCCCAATCCTGTGACCTCACAAACAATGCTGTTAGGATCACCTTCACCCCCATCAGCTCCAGGACCCACCTGAGTATTTCTGCAGAGCCTATGGTTTGGTCCCAGGAAAGTCCTGTACTTGACTTGGCTAAAGGGTCAGCTAAAATGGCTATCCTGTCTGTAAACCCACCAGCAATGCAGAATGATTCCTGGGAACAGGAAGTTATGGGAGAAAGCTTCTGAGTTTTGCAAACAGATTAGAACTCCAACTTTGGCGTCTAAAGAGTGGAGCCACGGAAGGATTTTAGTAAACTTTATAAACAAGGTAGAGAACCCTACCTTTTATATTCTAAATAATATTTAGGCAAGACCTTTCTTCTTGTCACTCCCCTAGCCAAGTAACTGCTGATAACAGTAATTTATCAAATACAAAAGTCAACACAGAGAAATGAAATCTCTGCCCCACACCCCTCACTCACACTTGGCAGTTCCTACAACTTTTTTTAAACTGTATGTCAAAAGCAATTTTCTAATAAGAAACAACAGTGGAGGCAAGGATTAGCGGCCCTTAACCACACTGGGGTGACATTTCAGCCTATGTTATTTTCACTCGTATTCACATAATTGAGTGTATACCTAAAATTCTAAAGATGAGTGAGAACTTGATCAAGGACAAAAGGTTGAGTGAGCAGAGAGGGTGAGACAAAAGTTCTAGAAGGAGGTAAAGTCTCTAGAGGTAGATCTGGAATTGGAGGTATTATCAAGCAGGGAGTCAGAAGGCAGCTTTCCTTGGGACTCCCTCTGCACAAATCATTACATCATCAAAGGGGACTTTGCAGAGGACACAGACACCCAAGGAAACAATATGTCCAAGATAGGAACTGCCTGCAGCCTCAGTATTAGGAAGGAATAAACTGTCTATGAACTACAAAATGGACCTCATTCTTTGCTTACTCCTTGGGTCTCTAAACTTTGGTTTCTTTTTAATAACAGGCATTTCTACTTCTTGCTTTTCCAAGGATTCAGCCATTCTCTGAACCTGGCGCTATTCTAGCTTTAGCAAATGAGCAAATAGGATCAGAAAGCTTGCACCCATTGGGAATAAATGATAACAAAATGAATAGTTCCACAAAGATCAGATATGTTACCCATTGACGAATGAAATCCATCAAATTATGCTACATCCATGTATAAATATATCACAATGAATCATAGGTGTGTGTATGCGTTTTATAATTCACCAGTTAAAGTAACAATGATATACGTTATTGATCTCAATAGAGTAGAGCAAGCTGATGGGAGGAGGAAGGAGGAAAGAAAAAGGGAGGGTACTAAGGAATGAGAATGATCAAATTATGTTATGTGCATATACAAGTACGGTATAGCAAATCCCACTATTATATATAATTATCATGCACCAATTTAAAAAAAAAAAGATTTCCATCCACACCATTCTTAACCTCAGATATGGTAATCCAGATGTTAGCTGGAGACTCTGCTTCTTAAGATCTAATGACACTGTGTCCCATCTCTACCCCATTCCATATAAAAGAAGTCCAGGGACCACCCAAGAGTTTCTGGAAATACTTTCTCCAAGTCATTCTGCCCCCTACACCAACACACACACAGCAGTGACTCAAGGTCTTATTGAAGACTTTGAAGCTATGTTAGGGCTTCCAGGGCATGAAGGCTAACCTTCAGCTTTTACTCTGGGTTACAAGGTCTGCTATGTCCCATAGGTCGCTGGGCCACTTTGCTCAGTCCTCCCTCTTCTGTGTCTCCTAATTCTCTCCTCTCTGTTCTTCAAGCCCTGAAGAGGTGACATTCCATCTCCAGTGGGTTCAGAAGTTAGGACCCACACACAAACCAATGAGTCTGGAAGACAACATACATCGAGAATGAATTACTCTCAAGCCTTAAGATTTTACATAGTTTGGCTGACTGGGTTTTAGACTTGCTGGGAAACTACAAGCCCCTCCTTCTTGCCTATTTCTTCCTTTGGAATAAGAATGTCTGTCCTAGATCTGTCTCACCACTCCATTTTGGGAGCACACACCTTGTGTGATTTCACAGACTCATAGCTGGGGGGAAAATTTGCGTCAAGATGAATCCTACCTGAGTCTCATCCACGTCTGGTTTCGATGTTATTTAGATGAGACTTCAGACTTAGACTTCAAGGTCGTCGATGCTGAAACAAATGAAGACTTTTGGAGTTGTTGAGATGGAATGATTGTATTTTGCATCTGAGAGGGACATAAATTTGGCTGAGCCAAGAGTGGAAAGTCATGGACTGAATGTGTCCCCCACCCCAACAAATTCATATGTTGAAATTGTGCCCCCTGATGTAATGGTTTACAAAATGGAGCCTTTGGGAGGTGATTATGTCATGAGGGTGGAGCCCCCATGAATGGAATTAGTGCCCTGATAAGAGACTTCAGGGAACCTGCTCACCCCTTTCTTCTATGTGAGGACAAATAGAATGCATCATCTATGAAAAAGGGGCTGTTGTGCAGCAGGGAGTCTGTTGGCAGTTTGCTCTTGAACGCCTCACTTCCAGAATTGTGAGGAACAAATTTGTTTATAAATTACCTAGTCTGTGTAAGTTTTTGTCAGAGCCTCCTAAAAGACAAACACATCTCTCTTTTATGTTTTCTCTCTCAGAAACAACAACAGAATCAGGTAAGTCAGGCACCTGGGACTTACAAAATGAAAATCCTTTTGAACCCTCTTATACCCTGATCTTTGTATTTAACTGCTGTTTTACTCGCCAAGTATCGCTTGAGTTTTGCACTTTCCTCTTTCCTTCGCATGACCACTTTCTGCACTTCTGTAGTCTTTACCAAAACTATTACAAGATTCCCATCCACCCCTCCCTCACCACCCATCCATTCTCCAGGGCATAGCCAGCAGGGTGGTTCCAAAACATAGCTGCGCTTGTGCTTCCCTGCTTAGAACACTTCCCACTGAAAAACCCAGAAGTCTTATGCATCATCAAACAGTGCAGCAGGTCTGGCCTCGTCCCCTGGCTTCATCTTACACCATGCCTCTAGTCCCCTCTGTCTCTACAATGCTCTTTCTCCCTCTTTCCCTAATTTTTCCTCATCTAACATATTAAGTTTCAAAAAGATCTCAAGTCTAAGATATTAAATAATAGAGTATAGCAACTATTTACATAGCACTTACAGTGTATTAGGCATTATTCTAAGTAATCTAGAGATGATTTTAAATTCGCAGGATACATGTATCTAAATTCTGTGTCATTTTATAAGAAACATGAGCATCCTCAGATTTAGGAATCTACAGCAGGTACTAAAACCAAGCCCCCTTGGATATCTAGGCACAACAGAAATAGAAAAGCTTGTTACTCCAGGTGTGAATAACATGATCACACAGGAGCCAAGAATCAACTCTGCAGATGGGGACTTTAGCTGCACATCCAACACTTGTCATTACAAGGCCCGGGAGGTGTGGTGGGCTTTACCGTCATTTTATCTTCTGGCTACAAAGTCTCTCTTCTTTTTACACATCAACATTTCTAAAATGTGTGCTCTGTCAAAATGTTTATAAGGAAAGAGGGGGATCCTGCGCTCAGAGAGGAGATCCTGTGCTTAGATGTGATTGGAAAATCCCAGGGCATCTTCTATATCCCTGGTGGAGATTCTGCAAGAAAGAAACTTGTTTAACATTTACAAAATGTATTGAGCCTCCATAAATCTTTCCCCCATGAAATACTTTGAAAATCTCTTCAGAGATATCTTCTGTTGGACACACTTGGAAAACACAGATTATTAATAATCCAACTATATAGTATTCATCATGATATGGTAAATGCAGTACAGCACCCATCCTGATTTTTTGCTCAAGAAATACCACGTCTATCACTACAGCCCTGAGGAGGAGGATTTGCATGAGGGGTGTGGGGAGAAACGGGGTCTCAGCCTTCCTTCCCATAGAAGGTCTTTAGCTCCTTAATTACCCCCATTGCTCCATGTTTTCAGGACCACTGATTTAAACTGTCTCAGAGAACATCAGTTTCATTATCTGAGCAAAGTATTTCACTTAAAATAGAAATAACAGAAATAATGCTCTTAAGTGATTTCTGAAGTTTGAAAGAGGACTTAAATACTTACTTACAGGTTTCAATATGGGAAAAAAAATTGAACATCAGAATGTGCCTCACTCAGTCTTGGATATGCCCCCGGGAGCACCACATTGACCCTCAATGTTCATAAACAGGAATAAGTTTGGAAAATCCTTCTGAGATGCTACCAGTAACATCACAAGTGTTCTCTGTTGCTCCCAGTTTGTAACTGGAGTCCTCACTTAGACATGATGTACTTCCCCCCCTCGGGGCCAGCTTCTCATTCATTTTTATACCATTCTACTTCCTGGCACAGAGTTCAAAGATAATAAATTGAATAAAGTTGAAAGCCTTTTGATTATGATCTTACAGACCCTTAACCAACTAATATTTTTGGAGCCCTTACTATCTGCTATACACCCTGTTAGGCCTAAGTCCAGGATCTCACTAAGGGGCAAGATAGTCAGGGACGCAATGATTCATAGTGTCCTATATTAACAAAGGCTATATCATCATCATGAATGATAGGAGTTTTTGGGAAAGTGAGAGAAGTATCCCAGAAGAGACTCGGTCATCGGAGTGCCTCCTAGGTTGGGATAATCCACACGAGGCGTGCACATCACAGCGTCCTGACGGAGGAACAGGAGGTAGCATCTTAGAGGAGCTTGTATGAGGTCTATCCAAACTTGTTCTCTGAGTAATGGAAGCCAGGGAAGACTTTCAAGCCAAGCAATATGATTAAATTGGAGGAAAAGCTCAGTCCAGAAAGATTATAAGGGAGAAATCTTCTTCTTTGATTGAAAAGGAATAACAGGCGTGCTGTTCCAACTAGTTTTGTTGAGGATTCGACTGGACATCCCCTGAAATACATAAAATACAGATGAAGTCCCCATGAATGAGCGGCTCCTAGCGGACAAGGTGCTGTTGGATATGCGTGAGGAAGCCACCTCCTCATGGCTCTGCACTTGTTCTGGCCGGAAGAAGGCAGAGAGCCAAGGATCTAAAGAAACCTGTACTCTCCAAGCCTCCTTGTTCCCTCCTCCTTAGGGAATCGGGGCATCTCCGGCAAGGGTGAGGTCTGTGGAGGGTTCGGCGGCGCCCGTGGCAGCAGGGGGGCGCCTCTGCCAGGAGGTGCTATCCTGCCGGTGTGGCCAGGACAGCAGTCCTGCAGGATGCTGGACAATACTGGGAAGGAAAAGGAGGGAATCCTCGACCTTGGGCCGGAGCCTGGCCACAAACCACTGAACCCTGGGTGTCTTGACAGGTCTCAATATGGAAAAGAAAAAAAATTCTTGGAAGCTGACACGGCAGTGAAAACAAAAGATTCTATCTGGTAGGAAATAGGACAAAATGGAGAGAAATTTGTTTTGTTTGGGGAGATAAAATAAGCAACAGACCACTGAACTCGGGTCAGGAGAGCACGGCAGCCTGCCGCAGGAGTGACGGCAGATGGAGAAGGAAGCTTCATGTTGGAGACAGGTACAAAGAAACTATTTTGAGGAAAATCGTCTTACACCCAATGTGCCTTCTTTTTTTTTTTTTTTTTTTTTTTGCCTAGAAGGTGACATCCATGTGAATAAACCAACCAAATCCATCATGATGAAAGATATTTTTCTAACTCACCAAGGCAAGTCTAGGTGAGTTTCTTTGTGCAGATTCTTACTGGAAGACAAGATGCCCCTACCCGGGCATACTGGCATCTTCTCTAAGTGGATCCCCTACCACATCAGTGCAGTTACCAAGTCGGCATCTGATTCTGAGCTGTGTGGAGCCAGATCTGGAGGACCTCGGGGTAAAATGCCGTCATACTCAGGAAACCCAGCTAGTCAGCTCTGTGGGGGCAGCCCAATGGCTGCAAGGCCATGGTGTTTGAAACCAGGGAAATGAGGTGGGCTCTGCATATCCTTCCCCATTTCATCTCCTGTGTCCCTCTCTAGAAGATGTCCAGAGGGCTTTCCCAATGGGATCCATTGCATTGGGAGAGTCTTGAAAACCGACTTCATTACTTTCTTCCTGGGCAGATTTTGTTCCTAAAATCCGAAGACGATATATTAGCCAGTTTTCCATCACTACAACAAAGTACATGACACAGGTTGACTGAAGAAGTAAAGAGAGGGATGTTTTGGCTCACAGTTCTGGAAGTTCAAGTCCATGATCAAGCAGCCCCATGGATTTGAGCCTCTGGTGAGGGAAGCACATCAAGAGCAGTCACATCTCAAGACAGGAAGAGACTTGGATCCCACCTTTCCTTTTGAGGGTATTTCCCCAGTGACGTAAGAATTTTTTACTAGGGCCCACCTCTTGAAGGTCCACAGCCCCACCCTGGGGAATGAGTCTTTACAGGCGAACTTTTAGAGGATTCTCATCCAAACCATAGCACCATCTTCCTTCCAACCGAGATGGTCGAGTCATAAGATCAGCCACTTCAATGTGAAGCCCAGTAGAGAGTGTACAGTATGAACCATCCTATAACGGCTACATGGGCAAGAGAACTAGAAGATCCACATCCGTCCTAGAAAAAGACAAAGCATTGTTTGAGGTTCTTGGTGACAAGTGATGATGATGGTAAAAGAGCTAGGGAGTTAACCATGCATGCATCCAGGTGATTTTTTCTCATGTTTATATTAGTGCATTATAGTTTTACATAATTGACAGATTCATTTTGACATATTCATCAATGCATATAACATGAGTTTCAATTCCTGATATTCTCCCCTTCCCTTCCTATCTTCTCCTCTGATCCCCTTTCTCTATAGGTCTTCTTCCTACTAACTTATTTTTATTTTTTTATTTTTTTAAGAGAGAGAGAGAGGAGAGAATCTATTTTTTTAGTTTTCCGTGGACACAACATCTTTATTTTATTTTTATGTGGTGCTGAGGATCAAACCCAGCACCACGTGCATGCCAGGCGAGCGCGCTACCACTTGAGCCACATCCCCAGCCCCCTTATTTTTAAACAAAAAAAACAAATGCATTATAGTTAGACATAAAAGTGGAATTCATTGCAACACACTCATATATGCAAATAATTGGATCAATTTATTCCAGTTTCCCAAAATAATGCACAATAGCTCTATTGAAACATAATTCACATACCATATGATTCACCCATTTAAAGTACAGATTCAACGATTTTTAGCATAATCACAAAGTTGTTAAATCAGTGTCACAATCAATTTTAGAATACTTTCACCATCCTGAAAGGAAAACAAAATTAGCAGTCACTCCCAATTGACAACCAACTGCCCCAGTCCCAGGCAACCATTAATCCATTGTCTGTCTCTGTAGATTTCAGGCAAACTTTTAATATGCCTGAGCCTCAGTTTCTCTGTGTATGAAAGGAAGGGAGATAGGACATGTGGTTGTTAGTAAAGCCCCCTGAAGTCTCTGGCCCTTTCACACACCTAAGATCCATTATTATATAATAAAGAAATTTTCACAAGACCTAGTGAAAACAGGCCCTGGGGCTGGTCCTGACTTGGGTTTTGTTCTTCCTTTCATTGTAAAAGCAAAAGATTCACCTGAGCAGCCAAGGGGCACATCGCACCCCAAGTACCTGTGGCTCACACACCCCACTCTGTCATTCAATCCACCTTGGAGAGATGAGCCCCAGGCCATGCGTGGGCACTTCAACACAGGTCACCAAGCACTGTAACAGGAGTCTACTAAGGCTGAAGGGACAAAAGCACTGGCCAAATTCTAAAGAAAGGCCACAGACTTTCTAGAAATAGCGCAGCATCTCTTCTGGAATTCTCTGTCATCCCCCACTTCCAGCCTAGGTGGGGACTCCAGAACAATGTTGCAGATGGAGAGGGCATTTTGTTAAATTAACTATTTTAAAGTGAATAAATGATTTGGTGGCATTTGGAACATTCACAATGTTGTACGACTACCACCTATTTAGTTTCAAAACTTTTCCATCACATCAGAGAAAAACTTCTTACCACGAAGCAGTTTCTCCCCATTTTCCTCTCCTTCTGGGCTCTGAAAACCACCAGAGTTCTGTCTATATGGATTCATCTATTCTGCATATTTCATAGAAGTGAAATCATATGCTATAGGACCTTTCATGTCTGTTTTCCTTCCCTTAATATACTTTCAAGATTCATTCACACTGTAGCATTTATCAGTATTTCATTCTTTTTTATGCCTGAAAAATATCCCATCACATAGATATACCACAATCTGTTTGTCCATTCTTCTATTTATTGGCATTTAGTTTGTTTCTACTTTTTGGCTTATATTAATACTGTTACTGTGAATATGCACATACATATACCTGTTTATGTGTGCCTGTTTTTCATTCTTTGGGCTATATCCTTAAAAGCAGAATTGGGAACCATGACATTGTTTACCACAGAGGTTCAACCATATTATTTCCCTACCAGCAAGGGTTTCAATTTCTCCATATCTTTCACAGTTTTCTTCCATTCCATATGTTGTCTTTTCACCTTCTTGTTAATGTCCTTTGATGCACAAATATTTTTAAATTTGTATAAATTCCAACCTACTTATTTTTATTTCTTTTGTTGTTTATGTTTCGAGTATCATAGGTTAAAAAAAAATTGTCAAGTCCAAAATCTTGAAGATTTATCTCTATGTATTCTTCTAAGTATTTTATGAGTTTAGTTCTTATATTTAAGTCACTGATTCATTCCAAGTTAAGTTTTGCATAGGAGGTGAGGCAGGGATCCAACTTTATTCTTTTGCATGTGGATAGACAGTTGATCCAGTACTTTGTAACTTATTAAAAAGACTATTCTTTCTCTATTGAAGGTTTTGGTGCCCTTTAAAAAATCAGTTTAACATAAATTGTTTATTTCTTGACTCTAAATTCCAATTAATTGGTCAATTTATCTATTCCTATACCAATTTATCTATTCTTAAACCAAATTGTTTTAGTTACTGTAATTTATAGGAAGTTTTCAAATGGGAAAAGAATGAGTGAATTCTCCAATTTTGTTATTCTTTTTCAAGATTGTTTTTGTTCCTTGGGGCCCAATTGCAAATCTGTATGAATAATTTGAGGATCAAATTTTCTACTTCTTCCAACAGGTGATTAAAATTTTAATAGTGATTGCATTGAATCTATAGTTGGCTTTGGGTAGAATTAACATCTGAACAATACTGTCATTCAATCTGCAAACATAATGTATTTTCAATCTAGTTGTACCTTCTTTCATTTGTTTCATCAATATTTTATAGTTTTCATTGTACAAGTCTTTAAACAACTTGGTTATATTTATTTCTAGGTATTTTTATGCTATTGGAAATGAATTTTTTTACTATCTTTCTTGTATTGTTCATTGTGGGTGTATAGAATCACAACCGAGTTGTGAATGCTAATCTAGCCTGTAACTTTGTTGAACCCATATGTTAGCTCTAGCAACTTCCTTGTGGATTATTTTATAATTTCTGTATATACAATCATGTTATTTGCAAATAAAAGTAGATTTATTTCTTTTCTAGTAGAGACACCTGGGTTTTTGTTGTTGTTGTTGTTGTTGTTTGTTTGTTTCCTTACCTGACTGTTTTGGCTAGAATTTCTAATACAATGTTGAATAGCAGTGGTGAAAGTGAGCATCTTTGCGTTCTTACAGATTTTAGGAGGGAATTTTCAGTCTTTTCCCATTAAGTGCAATATTAGCTACAGGTGTTTCATAAATTCCCTTCATCTCACTTAGTTCCATTCTATTGCTAGTTTGGTGAGAATTTTTATCATGAAACATGTTGAGTTATATCAAATGCTTTTCTGCATCAATTATGAAGACATTGTGATGGGATCCTCGCTATGTAGTACTGTATTACATAGATCAATTTCATTATGTTGAACCACCCTTGTATTCCTGGCATAAATCTCAGTGGGTCATGCTGTAAAACCATTTTATACTGTGGGATTCAGCCTGTTAGTATCTGAGAATTTGTGTATCTATATTAAAAAGAGATATTGATCTATAATTTTCTTGTGATATTTTTATCAGAATTTGATATGAGGGATATGCTACTATCATAGAATAAGTTAAAATATTCCCTCATAGTTTTCTTTAGGAGTCTAAGAAGAATTAGCATTAGCTCTTTTTTATATGGATGAAGTCATCTAATCCTGGACTTTTCTTTGTTGAAAGGTTTTTTTTATTTTTATTCAATCAATTCCATTGTTACAGGTCTCTTGAGATTTTTCTATTACTTCTTGAATCAGTTTTGATTATTTTCATGTTTCTAGGAATTTGTCCAATTCAGTTAGGTCATCTAATTGGTTGACATACAACTGTTCATATGATTCTCTCATAATCCTTTTTACTTCCTTGATCAGTAATAACGTTCCCACTTCCATTTCCAATTCTATTTTCATTTTTCACTGCATTGTTTTCTTTGTGATTACCAAGGGGATTATAATTATATATAATTATAACTTGATGTCAACTTAACTTTAATACCATACAAAGACTCTTCCACACAGTTCCATTACTGCCCACTTAGGTTTTAATCACAAATTACATTTGTATACATCATATGTTTAATCATACAAATTTATAATTGTTTTTAAGCATTTTTCTTTTAAATTATTAGGAAATTAAAAGTAAAATTATGGACCAAAAACATAATTATAGTGGATTTTATATTTGCCTATATAATTAACTTCCTAGAGATTTCAATTTTTTTATATAGCTTCTAGTTATGCCTATTATTCTTTCATTTCACTCCCTTTAGCATTCCTTGTAGGGAGGGTATTCTGATTTAAAAAATAAATAAATAAAGCTTTTTTAGTATTTGTTCATCTAGGAATGTCTTAACTTCTCCTTCATTTTTAAAGGATAATTTTGCTGAACATAAAATTTTTGATTTACAGTATTTTTCTTTTGCACTTTAAATATGTCATCACACTGCTTTATGATTTCCAATAATTGGCTGTTAATCTTATTGACGAGTCCTTGTATGTGCTGCATGACTTCCTCCTGCTGTTTTCAAAACTGACTCCTTGTCTTTGACTTTCAGCAATTACGTAATGTGTCTAGTGCAGATCTTTTTTTAATTATTCCTACTTGGAATTTGTTGAGCTTTTTTGGAATTGTAGATTCATATCTTTCATTCAATTTGGAAAGCGTTCAATCATTCATTCTTTATATATTCTTTCTGCTGCTTTCCTTCTCTCTTCTTAGATGTCAATAATATGTACGTTCTTTTCCTCAATGCTGTCCCACAGTCTCTTAGATTCTGTTTACTTTTCTTCGTTCTTTTTTTTCCTTTCTGCTCTGTGGACAGTATAACCTTAATTGTCCTATCCTCAAGTTTACTAATTCTTCTTTCAGGTATAATATCCTGTTTAAATTATTCCAGTGTTTTGTTTTGTTTTGTTTTCATTTCAGTTATTGTACTTTTCAACTCCAGAATTTCTATTTAGTTTCTTCTCTAATTTCTTTTTTATTGGTATTTTCATTTTGTTCATACATCATCATCGTGATTTCCATTAGTTCTTTGTCTAGGTTTTTCTTCATCTGTTTGAAACCAATGAGTTAAATCTTTTTCTAGAAAGTCCAATGTTTTGCTTCCCTAAGAGATAGTTTCTGTGTCCACTTATGGTATTCTTTTGAATGAGCCACAAGTAACCATTTCTTCATATGTGTGAGTTTTTGGTTGAAAGCTGGACATTTGAATACTTTAGTGTGGCAACCCTGAAAATAAGATTATTCCCCTTATCCAGGGTTTCCTGTTTTTGATTAAAAGCTGTGATCATCCATTTTTATAGTGACTTTACCAGACTATTTTTTTCAAAGACTGTATCCCCTGTGTAGTCAATGAAAGCTTTGTGCCTTTCGTTTGTTTTCAGGCAGTGTTTTGATAGAGATCCCCTTGAATACCAGGAATTAAAAAAAGCAAACCAACAAAACCTCTCCTAGTCTTTGCAGATTGACTCTGTGCTGGTGTACTCCTTCAATATTTAATCAATCTGTTTGTAGCTCTGACTTAGCCCAGAGCTTGCACTGGGCCTGTAAATCAACAAGAAATGAAAGTTCATAGTCTTCGTTCTCTCCACATGTGTCCTGTTCTGGGGATGCATATTGCTTTCTAAATTTCCCAGTATATACATGAGTGCCTTTTGAATGACCTAATTTCACAAAGAAATTCTCCAGCTTTCCCCTCCCAGGACTTGTGTGGTCAGTTGTATATCTCAACTGTCATCTTCGGTCCAGGAGTCTGTGGATTGTTTGCCTTATAGTGTTTGTGAGTAATGCCCACTGTTTCTTCACCCGGAGTGACTTCCAAGTTAGCCAAAGCAGAGATAAGCACCTTTTGTAAGTATTCCAGGCAACCCCCAGGCATGTTAGAACACACAAACACAATAATGTCCATTTAAAATCCCAGACTCGGAGACCAGGGTTCCTTCCTGGGAATGTGGACTACCTTCCGCATTCCTTTTTTATTGTGGTTCTTGAAGGTCCACCACCAAGCTGGGAAGGGGCATGGAGAAAGAGTAAATAAAAATTCCACCAAGCTTTCCTACCATGTTATTAAGTTGTCTTTTCCTTCATGCAGCATTATTTTGGTCACTGTCAGTCTTTGACTATTTCTGCTTATTTTTTTCAACAATTCTGTGGAGGGCTGAGTTTTTGGTGCCTATGATCCCATATTGCTTTCCTACCCTGGTGAGAGGAGACATTTTGTCCTAGTAAGGATAGATGGGAGCTATGGTATTCAAATTCCCTAAGACACAAGTACTTCAAGCCAACAGAAGGCTCCTCGCAGGCCCTGTAGCATTATGCAAGGGCTCTCAGAGAGGCCTTGGGGAATTAGATGAATGTGACTGCTTCTCCTGGGTAAAACTCTAACCATGAGGAATGACATGAGCTGCCATGATGGCAGAGCAAGGACACTGGCCATCGAAGGAGTTGCAACTCTTCCTGTGAGGCAGGTCATGACCCAAATCTCCATGGGCAAAATTCACAGTGATACTATCAGAACAGAAGTCGAGGTGGGTCGAAGTGGTCAGCTGGACTATGAAAGTCTACCCTTCTGAAATGGACATTCTTTAAAAACCCACAAGAGCATCCATGGAAGGAAAAGTCAGCCTCAGAGTCTCTGTCAGCTCCAGTGTCTGATGAGAGCTTCACCAGGCAAAATGAGACCCTCTTATCATCAACTCTCCTCTCTCCCAAAGTCTGAACTCCAGAGTACGAAGAAAGGATGGATGAATGTTCTGCTTCCCCAGCACCGGGTCCCAGCGCTAAATCGGGACTGAGATAGAGTAGGAACAGAACAGGAGAGGAGGAAAACTTTCAATTAGATGAGAGACCAAACTTTTTATGTACTTCAGGTTGGATTTTCAATACCTGAAATTGAACAGGAAAGCTGTGAGGTCAGCCCAAGATCTTATCCAAGAGTAATGAAGAAAATTCCAACTAGGATAATAAAAGTTGGGTCATTTCCTGCACTTCCTTGAGTCAAGTCTATTCACTATATGGGTAATACACATACTGGAATGTGATTTAGAGAAAAGGGCAGGTAATAAATATATATATATATATATATATATATATATATATATATATAAATTGAAACACAAACTCAATGGGAATTTTAGCATTGCACACAGGTGCATTTAAATCTTTAGGGTCAAAATGGCCATGATTTCCCTTCGTATGTGATGCAAGAGAGGAAGAAGGGAGGGGTGCTTGCATGGGTCCACAGTGTCCTGGGCAACTCTCCAGAGAGGGGCTCCTCCTCATTCCCAGGCCCAGGCTCCAGGAGGCCTGCTGCTGAGATCCTGAGGGAGGGTGTGCACTGGCGGGAGCCTGTGTAGGAAACCCTGTGTTCCTCAGTGGTTTCTTTAAACTCAGTGCCAGAGAAGCTTCAGCAAGTTGAACGTCCAAGCTGTGCTCTGAGCGTGTGAGACATTCCAACTCCAATACCCACCCCAAAATTTTAAAAGGAGAGGAGAAGAAGGGGAAGCCCAGATCTCAGTGAATACAGATGATTCTCCCAACACCATCTGGAAACGAGGGTCAATGAAGTAGCCTCTGTGGGAAGCATTCTTGTCCCCATCTCTCACACTCTAGCCTAGGG
The DNA here is from genome assembly GCF_045843805.1 of Urocitellus parryii. Classification (NCBI taxonomy): domain Eukaryota; kingdom Metazoa; phylum Chordata; class Mammalia; order Rodentia; family Sciuridae; genus Urocitellus; species Urocitellus parryii. The sequence continues at coordinate 80,390,249 of NC_135537.1, forward strand.
GTGCAAGGGATGCCCAGCAGGGTTCCCTCTTCTTCTTTTCCAGTGGGTTCTGTTTAAGATCCATTCTTGTTTGTCTGTGCACTTCGTATCTTCCTGGTCATAAAACTGAAATAATTTATTTTATTGGCTGCTCCAGAAAAAAAAAATGTTCTATGAATTTACACTGTAGGAGGAAAGGGAAAAGGAGGAATAAATGTGGCATGAGGGCTTTTTGACTGTGGTTTTCATTTCCATAAACCTTAGATCACAAGAATGCATGAGATATTTACACAAATCTTTCCACAATTCCTGTGGCCTTTGGGGGCATAGCATTTGCATGACTTCACCACTGTGCCGTGTGCTTTCTCAGCAGCTTTGCCTGTAACAGGGAGCAGCCCTTACCAGGGCCTATCGTTGTGTGCATGTGCATAAGGAGCGGGGGGGTGGGGGGGGTGGGTGTTGGGACTGTGTCATTTCTCCTTCCTTCCTTTTTCTGTAGTAAATTCGACTTTGCAAGGGACCTCAGGCTTTGCGACGTCACAGTATGGAGACTTTTCTCTTTGTAAATATTCACTTAGGCCTGGATCATGTCTTTGGAAATGATAAAGCAAGAGTTGGTCAACTAAGAGGAGAAAGGTTTCATTCATTTTTATCATCTTTAACTTGAGGTCTGGTCTGGCCCAGATAAGAAGATGATGGGAAAGAAGGTTAGTGAGGCAAACGGGACCCACATTCAAGTTTCTCAAGTGAGTCAGATGTCTGTGGCTGCAACAGGTTCTCCAACTGCTGGGGGTGGGGGTGGGGGGTGAAACATCTGGAGGTGCCCTCAGCTTTGAATGAGGCCTCGGAACGGAGCTCCACACAAACACAGGATGGTCCTGGGTCACGGCATTTCCCACGTAGACAGCCACTATTGCAAGTACCATCTGTGTGGGAAAACCTCAAGTGCTAGCTGCCTGCTCCCACATAAGGAAGGGGTGCTGTGCTCACCGCAGGCTCACAGCCACCTAATGTCCTGCTGGGATACAAATGAATCATCCATCGGCTAGACACCACCCCAGCTTTTCTCACATTAGTCATCTTATTTCCCTATTTCTCTCATTTTGCATTATTGCCCACTAAAAATGTTGATATGGTGATCGTCACATTAAATGGCTGCAATCAGAGGGGTGGGTGTCAACTTTGGGGGAAAATACAGCCCTTCTCTGGCTGGAGGCACTTGACCCTTTTAGTCCCTCTATACTTCCTCCTCCTCTCATCTTGGAGAGCCAGTGCATTTAGGCAGAAAGATCAAAAAGTGTAGACATGAGCCAGGCATGGTGCAGCACACCTGTAATCCCAGCAGTTAGGGAGGCTGAGGCAGGAGGATCACAAGTTCATGACCAGTCTCACCAACTTAGTGAGGCCTTCAGCAACTTAGTGAGACCCTGTCTCAAAAATAAAAATTAAAAAAAGGGCTGGGGATGTGGCTCTGTGGATAAGTACTCCTGGGTTCAATTTCATTATATATATTTTAGAAGCGTAGACGTGTAGACCTGCATGAAGTCACGCCCTCACCACTTCTTTCAGTGTGAAATTTTGCTCAATCTTCCCGACCCCTCTGTGCCTCCATTGCCTTATTTGTAAAGGGAGAGAGGTCATCTCTACCTTGTAAGAGCTTTGTCAGCATAAAACGTAATTATTTGGGGCCACATTTTGAGGTTGAGGAGGGATCTCAGTAAATGAGACTCTAAAAGGGCAGAGTGGAAAATCTGGAAACAACCGTCCTCCAACACAGCATGAGAATCCCTGGCTCACCTAATACCCTCACCGACTGGGTAGGAGCTGAGGTGTGGCAGTTGCATGCCTGGCCACCAGGCCACCCCAGATGACAGTGAGGTGTCCCACCCGAGTAAAACAGAAGGAGGCTTTATTCCCAGTAGGGAAAAGTCAAGGGATTCTTCAGGAAATGTCTAGACTCACATGCAGTCTTGTGGTGACAAGAGTCAGACCTGGGTGACCTGAGCAAGAGCTCAGCACCACCATTAGGAGGCCGGTGCCAGTGAGAGAAGGAATCAGTCAGAGCCCAGCACATCAGACAGAGGGCTCACCCGACGTACTGTGGGCTCATCTCTGGGATCTCTCCACTACATCCATCCCTTATGAGGGAAATTTTAGCTTACTTTGATGCAATTTTAACAAAAGGCAATGTAGATTTTACTACATACAAATTAAAAGGTCTCCATAAAAAACCCTTGTGTGAATGGGAATTAAGGCTTTTATAAAAGAAGCAGAAAGAAAAAGAGGTCTAGGGCTGGGGTATGGCTCGGTGGTAGAGCACTTGCCTAGCATGTGTGAGGCACTGGGTTCAATCCTCAGCATCGAATATAAATAAATAAAGGTCCATTGACAACTAAAAAATATTTTAAAAAAACGCAGAAAGAAAAAGAGGTCTAAAAAGATGGAGTAATAGGTGCTTTCTTGGAAGATCAGAGCAGCCTCCCAGACAGCAATGTCAGTTCTTCCTATTGGACTCCCTGGCCTCCAGAACTGTAAGAAATAAATTCCAGTTCTTTATCAATTATCCGTCTGTGATATTTTATTATAGCAGTACAGAGAGACGAACTTGAGTGCCATATTTTACATGCAAGTCAAAACCTGTACATCAGACAAGGGTGTTTCTGTTTCAGGTGGACATGCAAGTCCACCAGCACTAAGCACATGGGAGCCTGTGCCCACAGGAGAGGCTGAGGGAGTACGCCAGGCATAAAGGGAGAAATCTACTAAACAGCATCAAAGCAAACTGCACAAATAGATGACAATACTGTCCCACAAACTGGGTATTATCAACTCTGCTCCACAAGATTATAAAACAATAAACAAGAAAGTAAGAAGTCGAAGTTTATTTAGGCCATTTAATTTGTATGTAGTAAAATGTATATTGTCTTTTGTTAAAACTGAATAAAAATAAGCTAGATTTTCCCTCACAAGTGGTGGACGTAGTGAAGAGACCCTGGAGATGTCCATTGCGGTATTTAAATGTGACCAGAAAGTCTCTGTTCCCACTTGAAAAGCTCCATCCCATGTCAGGGTTAGGTGAGCTCCACAAGTCAGAGGCTTCCCGCTACTGGGGCCTCTGGTGGTGAGGGGCCTCTGCTGAGGGACCTGCCTTTTCCCATTGATGACAGACTGAACGTGTGTCTCCTTGAGAAAACGGAAAATGCCAGGCATCACCAGCATCTTTGATGTACACCATTTAGCACTTTTGAGATCAAGGTTAGACGATTTTAAAAGACTCAAAACTTTTATTAACTTCAGAACTCTGCATAGTGGTTCTTAAGTGGGAAACAGAGAAGAGGAACTCATTCCCACAGAGAGATAAAAAGCAAGTTGATGATGTTTTTTAAAAGTCAAATCACCTTAAATCCCAAGATGAAAACATGCATAGACTTGGTGGAGAGTGCCTTCTTATTATGCAGTTATGCCTTCTTACTGTGTGGTTCTTAACACAATATTTAGAAATGGAACTTTCTATGATATACATGTCATATTTATATGACTTATAATACGGTATGTGCATACATATACAAAATATATTGAATATAGAAAATATATTCTATACAATCTATACATATGTATGTACATATCCAATATATATATGTATGTATATATGCTATATATTGTATAGAATATATATTTTCTATATTTAATATATATTAAATAGCATATACAACATATGTATATATTGTATAGAATATATATTTTATAGAATAACATTGTATAGAATATATACAATATATAGCATATGTATACATATACTATACATTGCATATATATTGTAACCAGATCAGACATACTACTCACAGACTATGATTCTAACAGTGTTTGAAATGATTTAAACAACATAATTTTATACATCAAGTAAAAATACAAACAGAAGCATACAGAAATTCTCCGAGTTTCCTTTAGATAGTGATTCACTAGGAAATAAGACATATAGGATATGAAAAATCGTCTGAGGCCTATTATACCTAATTGCCAGCCTGTAGAGCTACTAGGAGGGAGATGGGGCCCAGTGGAAGAAAGGTAAGTCATTGGAGTGTGTCCTTGGAGAAGCTATTAGGATCCTAGCTCCTTCTTTTTAAAAAAATATATTTTTATTTTTTCACCTTTGCTTTGTTATTTATTTTTATGTGGTGTGAGTATCGGACCCAGAGCCTCACACGTGTGAGGCAAGCTCACTACCACTGAGCCACAACCTCAGGCCACCTAGCTCCTTCTTGTTTCCTTCTGCATCCTTCTTCACAATGAGGTGAACAGATCTCCTCCTCCATGTGCCCTCCTGCCATGTTGTACTGTACGGTCACAGGCCCAAAACAACAGAGCCAAGGGGCCATGATCTGACGCCTCTGAAATCATGATCCAAACTAAATCTTTTCTCCTTTAAGTTGTTTATCTTAGGTATTTTTGTGACAGCAACAGAAAGCTAACACAAACTAAGCACTCGCTTGACCTATCCTGGAAAGCAGCCAAGCACCCACAAAAGACAGGTCAGGAGTCATAAGTGGAGGAAAACACAAAGGGAAAGAAGGACCCAGCCCATCAAGGCCACTGAACATGTGACAATTGAGGAAAGTCCGGGACTGACTGGTTTTTTCTCTTTTCATCCACATTTTTAACTTATTATCAATACATATTAAAGCAGATCTGGGGGGCATGATCCTGGCCTTGGTTTTCTTGAATAACAATGACTTAATCAATGACTACAAACCTCAATTACTGGCATTTGAATTTAGACAAAATTGGAAAAGGCTTTCATTCAAAACCAAGAAGGTACAAAATAACACCCAGCCATGCAAAACCTGTAGCGGCCGGGAAAAAAATATCAATTCATTGAAACACTCCATTAACTCTGACCACCGAATTTCTTATGATTCCACTTCTAACCTCACACCTATAAATCCAGCTCACCGCACCGCCAAGCTATATTTCTTCCTCCATAACCTCCTTCAGTCTGTTTGTGTTCAGATAAGCACAGTGATGGACTTTAAATGGACCAAGGCCTCAGGCAATTATTTATTCCCAGGCAAAGTGACGACAGTGCAGCCTCCGGGAACAGTATGTGACAAGGTCAAGCTGTCACCGGACTGGAGGAGACAGCATCAGTCAGCTCGTCTTTGTTTTTGACCAACACGGCCTCATCTCAGTTGGTTTTATTTCGGGGTATATCATGCTCATCTCCTGGGGGTAATGGTGCTGAGTGGAGAGATCCTGAAAGGGGACATAACTCCGAGCCATGACCACCTTGAGGCTAGCCCAGCAAGAAGGGCCACCAGAACCCAACAGAGAGCTGCATCGATTCAGTCTCACCTTTTGGAGCTTCAGGATCTCCACCTTGCAAGCGTGGAGGGGTGCTATATCATCTCTGAAGACGCTGATGCGTGAGAAAACCCTGTCTGCTGTACAGCCAAGGATGCCAGGCCTGCGCGCATTCCCTGGAGCAGTTCAGGGAGCTAAAGTCTCAGCATTGACCCTCTGATTGTCCTCGTGTACAGGAAAGACTGGAGGAGGGAAGATATTCCAATATCTACAGATATTCTCTCAAGACACACACAAAAAAATGCTTTTCAGACTTCTGTCCCCGACTCTCATTCAAAAACAAGAATAAGGATAGAGTTGATAGAGCACTGATCAATCCAAAGGGATCCTGGAACCAATCACTGTATCCCTGATAGAGCGCTTACCTAATAAGTGCAAGACTCTGGGTTCAAACTCCTGTATACACACATGCATGCGTGCACACGCACACACACACACACACACACAATAAATAAATAAATTACCGTTTTTTTGTTTGCTTGCCTACAATCATAATTTAACCTAGATAGTTAAGGCCCTGGGGTAGTTTATAGCAGGTAAGCAAGCAGGTTTCAGAAACCCAGGTGGCAAGTGGAGGCACAAGTCCTCTTAAGAAAATGAGAAACAACCCAATAGGTCATTCTAGATCTATTACTGCAAGCTGTTTCCACTGGTCCTTCTTCTCCGGGTGAGTGATTTAAACAATGTATTCCTGAAATGACTTGATAGACCAGGTCCTCCGTCTCATTGGCAGGCACAGGACCTATCAGGCTGGTGAAATACTGAACCTCTTGCTTTCTGAGCCATCTACTAACATGTTTTCATAGTATCCATTAGTTCTCTTTGATTGCAAACAATAAATATCTACTCTGGCCAAGAGAAAGTACACCGCCATTTATCAAAAAGATATGGGGTAGCTCAGAGAATATAGGGACAACGTGAAACACTGGGCTCAGTGTGGCTTTTTTTATAAAACTAAGCTGCTGTCATCCAACCCAGGAAGCAGAGCAGAAACTTTCCCTGAGATGCACCATCACGACAAGAGTCACAGATTCTTCTTTAGGCACCTCTATCTCATCTCTTTAAGGGCAAAGCTTTTGTCCTGTGAGTTGTACAGTTGGCCTTCTGTATCTGCAAGTTCAGCATCTATAGATTCCACTAAGCATGGACCAAAAATATTTGAAAAAGGAAGTGTGTTGATACCAAACATGGACAGACTATTTTTCCTTGTCATTATTCATTATTTCTTACAACAAAGTACAATAACGTTTTGTGCGGTGCTAGGAATCAAAACTAAGAATAACGACACAGTGTTTTCTTTGTATTATGTATCATAAGTAATCTAGATATGATTTAAAGTATATGGAAGGACATGTGTAGGTTTTATGCAAATACAATGCCATTTTGTACAAGGAACTTGATCATCCGTGGATTTTGGTATCCAAAGGGATCCTGGAACCATTCACCCTGGGATATTGAGGAACATTTGCAACATCAGTTACACAAGAACCTTGATGATAAATCACAGACCCTAAAAAGTAAAACAACTGCCCATGGTAATCCTCCTCAGTCTCTTTCCTGCTTGGCTCGTCATTAGCAATGAAGGCAGCACTGTGAGACCACAGTGTCCTCTACCATAGTCTCAATACTAAAGAATATAGACTACGGTATTTCTAACCAGATACAGAAATGTCTTAGAGACACAATTCACCCCTAGTATATCCAAATCTTTCTCAGTGAGGAATGCAGCCAAATCATCCCACTGTACAGAATATGTTGTTCTAACACAAACTGCATCAAATGTATAATAGGGGAGTATGTAAGATTCATCTCTCCATATCCACAGGGAATTGGTTTCAGGATCCTCCACAGATACCAAACTCTATGATGCTCCAATCCCTTATATAAAACACTGCGGTATTTGCATGTAACATAAGTACATCCTTCTGCATGCTTTAAAACGTTTTTAGGTTATTTATAATGCCAAGTACAATGCCTACACATTACTCTACTCTCATTGATTCAATATAATACTTGGCATGTGGCAAATTCAGGTTTTGCTTTTTGGAACTTTCTGTAATGTTTTTTTTCCATATATTTTCAATCTTTGGTTGGTTGAATCCACAGATATGAAACACACAGATAGGAAGAGCTGACTTGTAGTTGGAAAATGCCTCTTTGGTGGGTTAGATGCTGACCTTCATCCAGCCACCTAAGCTGCTGATAAAAAGCTGTGCAACATTAAATTTCCCTCCATGAGACAAGACTTTGGCAGAAGATTGTGAAAGATAAAAGCAGGGGATTTTAAGCCAGCACTCTGACAACTTACAAGCTATAAGTCTGCAGGCCAGGCACTAATAGGCCTTTCATAGAACCATTGCCAGGCTTTAACAGATGATGCTATCTACGTACAGTGCCCAGCATAAATGTTTGCTCAAAAACAGAGTAGCCAGTACTAAAGAAAAAAAACAAAAAAAGAAGAAGAAGACAAAGGTTTCCATGCACCATTCTTAATTTTCTAACTGCTTCCTCTCAGACGTGAAAATGTATACTGGGCATGTGTTTCTGTATGGGAGAAAGAGAAAAGGCTGATGGGAAAATAGAGAGATGATACCAGAAACATCCAGAGAAGAAAGTGGGAAACTGAGGCAGGGGAACTGGAGAAAGGGAGAAAGGCAGGTGTTCTGGGAGGGTGTATAGGGAGTGGGAACCAACAGATCAGCAGCCCACACAGATATAGTGAGGACAATCCAAGAAGCCATTGGCAATCTTCAAAACGTTCAATATCTGCCCTGGAGGTATTTCAACCTAGAGCAGCCCATGTGGTAAACTGTGGAGCCCAGTGTGGTTTCCAAGCGTGTTCTGTGTGAGGACCCACGAGGAACTACGCACGCAGGACCCCATCTCTGGTTTCAGGAGGGAGCCCCAATTCATCTGGGTCCAGCACAGCGTCTCTATCTCTTTTGTCCCTGATGGCTCTGGAACTCCACCTGCAGGCAGCCAGTCAGCCTGGGCCTTCCCTGAGGACTGTGATCCGTCCAAAGATGGGCCTGGGACCAGCCAGGCAGATGGAGCCTCCCTCAGCCACCGCTTCTGGTGCTGCTGTCTGTTGGGGATGACTATTAAGAAATGGTGGTGCTGCCATTCAGGAGCCTGCCTTCCCTACGGGACTTTCAGGGATGTGAAAAATGTATTTATGTTTTACTGTTTAAGCTATTGGAAGTGGTCTTCCAGTTACTTGCAGCCAAGAGCATCTTAAAAGTTTCAACCTGGCAGATGCTATTCCTCATTGATTATCAGTGGCAATAAGGAGCAAATTCTGCCACTCCTAAGCTGCTAGGGATTGGGTTTCCTCATCCTCAATATAGGGAGAGGTCAACTCCATGCTCCCACCATCTCTCTGATCCTTCCTCCTTTGAAATGTCACAGTCAGTTGTTCTTGCATAGAAAATCATACTCCTGAGTTCCCGGCCTTTAACCCTCTCCCTCTTTCTCGGAGATCAAGCAGAAAATCCAGGATGCAAACCACATACAGTAGAGATGGCAAATGAACACGTTGTATTACTCAATTACTCTGTCTAATTCTAGAAGCCTCTTTTACCTCACTTCCATCCTTGGAGTTACTGTTCTTCTAGTTTCACCCTGAAAATCGAGCGGACTCATTCCCTTTAGCTCACCTACAATAAGGTCTTTTCCTTTCTTAGGGTCCCAGGTGCCATCATATTTGAGTTTTTATGAAGTTGTAGATACCAACCTCTTTAACTCACACTGTTTGTTGCTCTGTTCTGGCCGTAGCATTGCTGTCTCTCCTCCATTACTTCATTCTACTCAGCACCCTATACCTTTATAACCACGCACTCTTCTCAAAAAGATCTTTTGCTCTTCACATCAATAAGCCTGAATGTGAGCCTCTCACTGAGACCTCGGAGAAGTTTAATGCTTCCATGCATTCCCTCAACTGGCCACCAACTCTCAAATATGCACTGCTGGCCTCTGCTGGCTGATAAGCTATGGAGTCACTGTGTAATATAACAAGATAAATAATTTGACCCTGTCCTTACGGAACTTACAGCAGAGCAGGGAGTGCACATAGCTTCAATAGAGTCTCTGATGATATCATGGAAGAGATCCAAATAAAACTCTATGAGAGTTTTGGAAAGAGATAAGATTCTCAGCTGGGGGGAATCTGAATAAAAGCTACTTGGACAACATGGAATTTAAGCTGGGTTTAAAGGATGGAGAGAATTGTTAATTGGTAGCGAAGGTAAGGGGCAGGCCTTGTAGACAAAGAGACAAAAAGGCAGAGGCAGAAACAGAATGGCAGGAAAGGTGGGGCATGCTCCGGAAGAGGCAATTAATGCAGTGTGGCCGTGAGGACAGGAAGCAGATTAAAGGAAGACCTATTAGGAAGCCAAGTCGGGCCCAGGTGGCGGAGAGATTTGGATACTGTTAAAAAAATAAATAAATAAATGAAAAGAAAAAAGTTTTAATTCTGTAAACGTAGGAATCAAATTTCTATCTTAGCAGTCATCACCTGTATCTTAATGTGCCTTCTAGTTCAGCACCGTGCTTTGCAGATGATAACATCTGTAAGGATCTACATAACTGTGTCTTTACTTCTCTGTCACCTGGCCCAGTGTCTGGCACATGGAACATTCTCACATTTGTTGAATGGAAACTTGGATTAATCACATCTATACTTTTTGAAAGGTATTCTAGCAGCAGGGGGAGAATGCACTGAAGTTGGCAAAGGGAGAGGAGACTTAGAGAAGTAGATAGGAACTCAAGAGACCAGAACCCAGTGGAACATGGTCAAGAGAATGAGAAGTGAAGAATGAATAGAGAGAACCAAGAAGGCTTGATAAAATGCAAAAAAATCAAGTGGAGCATTTGCTAGTAGAAGTCATAGTTCCTCCCGAATTTTGCCTGGAGCAAACTCTGCCCACACATGGCAGGGACTTTCTTGTTTTACTTTTTCCACTTCTGTATCCCCCAACACCAAGAACATAGACTTCTAGGCTCTCAACAGTTTCAAACAACTAAGTGAACACGTTGCATTTGAAATGATGGCAGTTCAAGCACTTATAGATGTCTGATTTAGTTAGAAATATGGCCCTACTGTTAAGTAATAGAAGTTTAGATTTCAGAGTTATCTGCACAAAAGCAGTTATTGAAGATGAACATTGGCACTCATCCCCAGCCAGAAAGTTCAAGTACAGAAAAGGTTTCTAGTTATAAAACTCAAAGATGTTTCCAGAAAAAACCTGACTAAACAACTTTGCAAGATATTTCACAGAACTTAATGGAATTAAGGATTAGGAATTGGCCTTTGAACTGGAAGTCATTGTGCCCTTCATAAAAGTAGGCTTAGAATTGTGGGTCCTAAAAAATTAGTTTCATTATCCCTAGTAAGATATGACAATACATAACCATGGGCTCCAGACACACAATTATATTTTCAAACAGAAACAGACACCTCCATCTTTCTTCAGGATCTGGGGTCAGCCAAAACACATTAATTTTAAGGAGAGAATTAGGATTTTTATTTCCAAAAGGTGGGTGACCACCCATATACCTGACGGTGTGGCATTCCATCTGAATGTGTACGTGATCTAAGCAAGTGGAAGGTACAGTTCAGTAAGAAAGTGTGTCAGCTAGTTTCAGTACATATTCAGGTCCCAAAGGCAATTCCTCTAAGGGATATTCTTTGCTAGTCGTGGATCCTTCCTGAGATCTAAAGGGGCTCAGCCTCCCATCATCCAAGAATAAGTTGAAGTTCCAAAGATATGAAGGAAATTTGGGCTTCTCCTGGTCTCCCCCACGGAGGGCTGATGGAGGAGCAGATTGGAAGCCCCAGGTTACACTGAAATAAGCCTAGGCTGACCATAGGCCAGATGGGGCCGACCTCTACCAGGTCCCTGCCAACTCACACCTAAGCCCTACACCTGAGCACATCAGGAAGCCCTCCCTGAGTCCTCACAAATGGCCCCTGGGCTTACAAAGTTCCTTCCTGTGCCACTGCATGAGCACAAGCGTGTTTATTGCAAACATGATTAGAGTTCCTCTATTCAGTAAAAGCTTAAATACTTTTTGATATACAGGAACATCAACTATATTAGAAATCTAAGCAAAGGGCTGATCAACTTCTTAAAAAAGAAAAAAAAAAAGGAGCCAGAATTTGGAAAACATCAAATGCCTCCTCTTTGTAATTCTTTAGAGAAGCTGTATCCTTCATCTAGTTGCAGAATACCACGCCTCCGGAAAAAGCACTCAGTATGAAAGGATCTGAAGCCAAAACACATGCTTCGTGACATCTGAGGCAGTGTCAGCCCAAAGAACTCTTGAGACACAGGAGGTTGAAGGAAATCAGATGTGGGGGGGGGGGTTAGATAGAATCGTTCGGATTTGTTGAAAGGGATCAGAAATATTCCGTTATGTGTTTGTAACATCACTTTACTGGAATTATCATGCTAGAGAAAAGAAAAATTTTAAAAATTCTTCCAAGTAAGTATTCCACGCCACTTCAGCCGTGAGCTGGGACACCAAGCTGAGATTTCCTGATCCCCAGCCGCACACGCACGGCCCTGCGCACAGGAAAGCGCCTCGGTGTGCTCAGGGCGGGCGGTAGAAATCTCCATGAGATCAGACCGAGTGCCGTGGGTGGAGAGGCAGAGCTGCCAGAAATAGCTCCTTTCCTGCAAACCACGGAGAGAGATCGCAGCTGCGATACCGCCCGGAGAGCGGGGGCGCCTGGGTGGAGGGTAGAGGGCAAAGAAATGGGGGTCTGTGCCCCCAGAGGCAGAGGCCACCGAGGCGGGAGCCGGCTTGGGAGCCGCTTTGAAAGGACCTCATAAAAGTGCCATTTGTTGGGAGCCCGGAGGAAGTGGAGGCAGCTTTGGCACACGTGGCCGCGGTGCTAAATTAACTGTTAACACAAATAATCAAAGTGCAAGACCCATCCAGGGGCTGGCGCCAGCGAAGCGCGGGGGCGGCGGTCAGCCGGGTGGGGGCGGGCGGCGGCGGGCGGCAGGTGGAGGCTGGGGGGAAGGGGCGACAGAGGAGGCCCCCGGGGAGCGACTGGAGCCGGGGAGAGGTGGGCGTGTGGGGCTGAGGACTTGCCCAGAGATTCTGGGCAGGAGGAAGCCTGAAGAGTAGGTGGGGATTGGGGAGAGGCGTGCCCTGTGGACAGGGAACCTAGGGCAGGGAAAGATGGGGGCGGGGGACAACCCTGGTGGCCAAAGGCAGGTAGCTGCTGGCCGGGTTTTCACGGAAATGATAATCCACACCGCAGAATCAGCGTGTGCCAGTCCAGGTGTGGTGCGTCTGCGAGCTGGAGTTTTTCCCTCTGCACAGGTGAGCAAAAAGGTGCGAAGCGATTCTCTGAAGTCCCCACCGCCACCAAGATGTAAAGATGGCCTGGCTTTCCTGGCAGTGAGGCCGTGGGTGTAGCTGAGGTAGCAAAAAGAGGTAAAATCGTGGTTAGAGGCCATCCCAGGGCCAGACAACCAAGCCGCAGGCTACCTGAAACAGGTGCACAGACCTCCTGGGGACACTCACCTGGGAAAATCACTGTCAGAAAGCCTGGAAATCTGTTTCCTGCGTACACACTTCCTACCAGAAAGGTCGGAACACTTTTTCACAATTTTTTTTTTTTCTCAGTCTTGCTCTGTGAACGGGGTGTGTCAGGGACCATCAGTTTGCCGACAGAGAAACTTGAGTGGATGCATATAATGCTGGCTCCGAGATTAGCCTCCTCACCTGCAGGGTTGTGCGACGGGCTGGGTGTCTGGCGAAGCTGGGGAAGCATACCTGGCCAGCAACCAGATGGCTTCACAAAGTAGGATGGAATAAGAAGATGAGAGAGAAGATCCCAATAAATGGCCTGTGTTCCAGGGTGCCCTTCCTGGAAGCCTGGAATAAGAAGGCACTTCCTGGAAAAACAAACTGTCTTTTGAGTAGATTTCTGAACACTAACGGATACCTATTTTTGAGTAGGCATTCTCATGCAGGTGTGTCTCTAAGAATTAAAACAAGGTGGGATCAGAGTCAGTCTAGCAAATAAGTTGGGGGAAGAAAAAGAGAGAAAAGGAACAAGTTAGACAAGCCAGCCAGAAGCACACAGGTGCCTCCAGTCATGTGGGACAGCCAAGAACACAGTGAAGCCAAAGTATCAGCTTCTGCAGTCTGAAATAATCAAGTCAAATTGAGCAGCAGGTAATTTCATCTTTATAAACTGGATTTAACTTTAATTTTAGTGCATTTATGTCCAACATATATGTTTATACAGACCCAGCCAACAAAACAAAGAATTATTTCTCTCCCTTTGGAAAAGACATGATATAGTGAATAAGAAAACTACAATTTTTTATAGAACATCTACATAAGGAAGAGTTCTCGTGGCTGAAAGGCATCCTCCACTGTTTCTGTGGATAGTCAGAACCACTCTGGGAGGCAGCTGTGGTCACAAGTTCTTTACTCACAGCTGAGGACCCTGGATAGCAAGGTCAGAGGCTGGCCCAGGACCACCAAGGCTAATCAGTGAGCCTATGTGATTGGAAACTGAGGCCACATTTCGCGCCCACACTCTTTCCACCCTCGCAGAAGGAGATGATCCTCAAGAAAGGCCACAAGAATGTGTTGTTCCTCTGTATTCATTAATTCAACAAATATTTATTGAGCACCTATCATTTTCCTGGATCGGGAGTCAGAAACCAAGAAGGAAAATCAAATAGATGGGATTCTTTTTTTTTTTTTTGCAAAGCCAGTTAGCCTTTCCTGAGGAGCAGGAGCATATGCAGTGAGGCTCCTCTCAAGTGACCATGCAGGACAGGTTGTGACTGTTCCAGACTCCCAGCACTCAGACGGAAAAGGACAGTGACCTGATTCATGACCACATTCCTTCGAATAATGGCAAGGATACTTCCAGAAACATCTGGAACTCAGGACATGGAGTGCTGGCTATGGACAGCCCCTGGGTGTGGTGCCTTCACAGTTGATTTACTTATTCTTTGCACTCATCCCATGCACCAGGCTTTGTTGTTATCCCCATTTTAAACAGGTGAGAAAAAATGAGGTTGAGAGAAATTATAAACATCCCACAGGTCTCACAGGGTAGAGCCTAGCTTCGGATTAATGTCTTGTGAGAGGGGGATTAAATAATTTTTATTTATTTTTGAGTACTAGGGATTGAACTCACAGACCCTCTCTATTACTGCACCATACCCCCCAAAAAAAACTTTTTATTTTATTTTGAGATGGAGTGTCACTAAGTCGCCCCTGCTGTCCTCAAATTTGCTCTGGGGCATGGAGCAAAGCACCTCCTCGCAATGATGATAATGTGGACAGGCCCTCCAGCCAGCCGTTTCTCACAACCTTGACAGCAACCTGAAGTAGGCCCAATGCTCCCCTTTCTAGAAAGGAAGAGACTGAGACTTGAAACACTCACCACTAAGACCTGAGAAGTAGAACCTGGGGCTGTAGACGTTTTGGCCACTTGTAGTACATCACTCCTCTCAAACTGAAGCAATCAAGGACCAGAAGTCTCCTTTCCAGCTTTAATGTCCAATCATTTTAGGGTTGAAAAAGCTATAGAATTCAGTTCCTAGTTTTAAAAAAAATCTATTAAACTAGGTCAGGTAAACAAAATCATATTGGGACTAACCTTGTCTGGCTCTAAAGTCTTGTCATGGAACATCTGAATTAGAGTGGAAAGGGCCAAGTTATCCAAAAATGGTGCCCTAGTTGGTGATGCTGGTTGTCCCTGAACACAGACTGTCTGACGTGGCTCTTCTGTATCTGCCCAGAGTCTCCCAAGAGCAGCCGAAATGGGGCCATGTTCCTTGATCACATCACTTTGCCCCTTCCCCTGAGCCTGGGTGAAGGGACTCCACAGCCATGTCACAGGAATCAATGGTGGGCCCAGGCTGTGGTTAGTGTCACCCAAAGGCCCATGTGTTAAAACCTTGGTCTTCAGGATGGTGCTGTTTGGAGGTGCTAGGAACCTTTACAAGGCTGGAAATTATAGGAAGTCCTTAATTAATTAGGAGATGCCCTCAAAAGGGATTATGGGACCTCGGCCATCCTCTTCCTCTGCTTCCTGGAACATGAGCAGTGTGTCCTGACACAAGCTCCTGCCATGATACGCTGCCCTCATCAAATACTCAAAGCACCACAGTCACTTGGTCTTCGTCTGGAACCTCTAAAACTATGAACTAAAACTAAGACAGAATGTTTTCTCTTTATAAGTTAACTGCCTCAGGTATTTTGTGATAGTAATATGAAGCTAAGACAGCCCACTTCTATGGGGAGAGTGAATCTGTACCACCCACAGTGCTATAGACTTCTGGTAGCAGAATACAACAATTACTAATATGGCATCATGTAAAATTGTGGATGTGTAACCGACGTGATTCTGCAATCTGCATTTGGGGTAAAATTGGGAGTTCATAACCCACTTCAATCTAATGTATGAAATATGATATGTCAAGAGCTTTGTAATGTTGTGAACAACCAATAAAAAAAATAAAATTAAAAATAAAATAAAACAAAAATTAAAAAAAAGAAAAAGAAAAAAAAGAAATTTCATATGGATTATAAAGAGGAGCACAGAGAAGTCATCCAAAGTACGTACAACCTGAGGGGCCAGACACAGAGGTCCCTTGCTCATCACTGCTGACACTTAGACAACCCAAATCCCAGCAATTCTTGGATGGTCCATCCAAGGAGCAGTTCACACCTAACCCACATAGAGTTATGAGATGGCACCATGGGTTCTTGGCACCCAGAGCCTCTGCTCGCTCACATTCCCAGCTGAGTTCAGCCTCAGCTGCCCTGGGAGAGGAGGAGGATGCTCCAGCCCAGAAGTCTCTCTCAGGGACACACGGCTCTGATAGGAGCCTCTGGTAGTCTTGCCAAACACTAATATTGGGAGATGGCTGGGAAGTTTTCCACATTCACTGCTGTTCGTAAGACATCAAGACCTCTAAAGGTGAAATTTTAGATGTCAGGAGAGAAGCAAAAGGTCCTCTCTGCTGCCTGAGAGGCAAATTGCTCCTCTACATCATCATCAGAATGCAAAGGTCCACTCCAAATAGAACAATGTGTGCCCTGAACAGGGGGTCCCAAACCTCGCTGGGATCCTTCCAGTGACACCCCACCACAACTGAGCCAGCCCCGTGCCTGATACCCTGGGCCTACCACCCTACGGGACTTTAGGTGGGGCTTGTGCAGTCTTTTTGTAGATGTGGCAAAGAACAGTAAAAGTAGCAAAAAGATTATCTGAGAAAAAAAAATATATTTCTTCCTTCTAAGCACAAGGACCTGCTGCTGTCAGAGCCTCCCAGATTCCAAATGCAGTTATCGTAGAACCTCAGTCTCTAAGGGAATGAATGGCTCTCACCATTGTTGGGCCACAGGAAGGTGTTCAAGCTGCAGCTTGAACTGGAGACTGGCTCTGGGGCAGCTCCAGAGTGGGCTCTGACCCAGGGGGAGGAAATCCAGCTCTGACCCCCAGAAGGACACTTCTGTTCTTGCTGCATCTGCCCTGCACAAAATTCCACCCTCCCAGGTGCTCTGCCACACATCTTTCCTCAACTAGCTCAGCCTTTGAGAAGAATGCTTCTCACTGGGAATGTCCACTTGTCCTGCATGTTCTCCTACGCCAACCTCCCCAGGCCACCTGTGGCCCAGATCATCATCGTTTCTCCTCTGGGATCCTGCGGGTGTGCTTTCCCAGCTCTGCTCTGAGTTTCATTAATGAACTTGCAACCTCATTGCTCATGTGCAGCTCCCACAGGGTTGTGAGCTCCCACAGCAATGGAAGGTATTGTAGTCTCACAGTCCACGGGGCAGATTCTCTGCTCTCTGGTAGCACTGATAAGTGTGCCAGGCCAGGACTAGAACTTGCAAAGGGTCTTTCTAAGATAACTTTTTTTTTTTTTGGTAATGGAAATTTAATCTTGGGGCACTTTACCACTGAGCCACATCCCTGCCCTTTTTATTTTTTAATTTTGAGGCAGGGTCTAGCTAAGTTACTTATAGCCTCACTCAATTGCTGAAGCTGGTCTCAAATGTGTGATCCTCCTGTCTCAGCCTCCCAAGCTGCTGGGATTGCAGGCATTCACCATCACACCCAGCTTGACCCATAAGAGTGTTATGAGCAAAATCAGAACCAGCAAAAGACAGTTAGTATTGACCATAAAATACCAATCCAAACTTTTAGAGGGACCCAAGGTACTATGTTTCAATGCATCGGATCATTCCACTGGAATTAAAAGATCAGAAACTAGACTGAGGATGTAGCTCAGTGTGGAGGGTTTGCATAGCATAAGCAAGGTCCTGTGCCTGAATAATAATAATAATAATAATAATAATAATAATAATAATATTTTAATTTTAAAATAATAAGATTAAAAATAAATTCCCTGCAATAATATCTGTGTTATGATTTGGATTTGAGGTGGACCCCAAAAGCTCCTGTGTTAAAGCAGAAATATTCAGAGGTGAGGTGTTTGGACTGTGAGAGCTGTAACCTGTTCTGTCCATTCTAATGTGAATGGACTGACTGGGTGGTCACTGTAGGCAGGCAGGGTGTGGCTGGAGGAGTGGACTACTGCAGGCATGCCCTGGAAGGGTGCACATTCCCAGAGCAACACCTTTCCACCCTGCCTGTCTGCCATGATTGCTGCCTCACTTGGGCCTAGAGCCATGAAGTGTCTGTCTGCAGACTGACACCAGGAGCCAAAATAACCTTCTCCTCCTTGAAGTTGTTCTTGTCTGGCATTTTGGTAACAGTGACCAAAAAAAGCTAACCCAATCTGGGTCTGGTGGACTTTCGAATACCCTTTTTAAACACCTGATAGGCATTTATTAAGAATGAATGAATGAATGAATGAATGGTGACTTAGAGGAGATAAAGAAATGAAATGTGATATTGGTGAAGGCATTAAGTTTACAGATAAAAAAATTCATTTCAGAGTTTTTTAAATATGATCATTACTAAGTGAGATGATCACTGCAAATTTACACCATCTATCCTGCTCCTGACAGGTAAAGCAAACCCTGAGCAGCAGTGCACTTTGTACAAGGCCCTGTCCAATTGTCTCCCTTCCTAAAAGAGATGTGTCCCTAGCACAGGGCAGCAGCATGGTGTTTCCCCTTCAGGCTTCTATTTCTGTTCAAGTGAAAAGTTTGGGGTCAGCTAAATTTGACACCTCTTGTGAAATTCCAGAGGTTCAAAAACTATTGGAATTTAAGGCCAAAGGACCTTATTTTTTTTTTTTTTAGAACCATACCCAGGAGGTCTTTGTGAATATCCTTTTAATAAGAGAAAGACACAAGTGGTGAGATGTAGAAGAAAAAACACATGCACTCAGAATGTCTTACACTTTTTTTAAAAGTTCTTTTTTCTTCTTTTGGTACTGCAGACTGAACCCTGAGTCTGTGTATGTGAAGCACATGCTCTACCACGGAGCCACACCCCAGTACCCTTTTTTAAAATTCTTATAGCAAATATGGTTTCCTTGCTGTTTACATTTCCAACACCTTAGCTATTTGCTTGCAGTATTGGGAAAAATACAGAATTTGTAATTTTTAAAGGGTTTTTTTTTTCAATAGAATGATGTTTTAATATAAATCAGCATGGCAGCCAGAAAAATGATCTGTTTTAAAGAAATTTTTTTTTCCAAGTCTGCAACTACATGCAACATAGACCAATTAGAAAACATCCCATGAATCCCAGCCCCATAGAGCTGTTTCTAGACACAGTCGGGTTTTGCAGCCTGCTTTGTCTAAATGTGCCCAAAACTCTTGTCCAGAACATCCAAGTTGTATCCCAATGTCGAGCTTTCAAGATTGGGTCAGTCAGCTACACGGAGATTCCTCTGAGGCTTTGTACTGTTTGGGGAAAGAGGGAGGAGGGGGAACACAGAGTCAGAGGATGTGACCTCCCCCAGTGGCCAGTGTGTCTCCTAACTACACACACTGTGAGGATCAAATGGCACTTCAGCCTTGTGCTGGTGGTCCTTTTTTTTTTTTTTTTTCCTGTCTAGAAACTGAGGGTTTTCCATTTTATTTTCCAAAGAAGCCAAAAGTATTGCACATTTACTGTAACAGTCCCAAGGAAAATAGTATCACAAACCAAATAAAATTGGAAAATAAAACACAAGTTTAAAAATTAAAATAAGGCATTTGGTCACCACACTTTTGCAAGCAAGAAGAAAAGATACTTTTTATCTAATCTACTCCATACATCTTTTTCATTCTAACTTCATTGTTTAGAAAGCAGTGGATTGTTAAGCATGCAATGCAGTGGCCTGTGCCAGGAAGCTGATCTGAATGGTTATCATGAAGTCCCTCAGATATTCCAGGACAGTGTTGTTCAGAGTGGAGATGGCTCCAGATTCCACTGTACTTGGGATTTCTCCAATCCTAGCCATGCTTTGTGTTTTTCGCCAATTCTGGTATTGGAACTTACAGGAATTCCACTACTAAAAGTCACTCAAGACTCCAGAAGAGCTCAGGGATGTAATTCCCTTGAAAATTAATGGAACTTGCTTTAGCTTTGCTCTACACAATTGATAAGAATCGAATGCTTCAAACTTCAGACTTACACTGCACCTCTGTTATCATGGGTTCCAAGGCAACAAGCCCACTCCTCTTCATTCCTTGTCTAGTTTAAAGGAAAACACAAGGGAGTCAACTGGAAGATCTCACGTTTTTCCAAGAGATTTCAATAAGGGTTTTAAAAAGGTTTGCACTGTTAAGAGATTTGGTGATTGCAAAGAACTGAACAGGAACAAAACATAATGTTTAAAACCAACAACTTTTTCTCCTACCAATTATTTCTCTCACTTAAAAGAAAAATTATTATGCAATAGCCTACTTACTGTATGTACACATAAACTAAGCAGACATTCTGTTTTGATGATGATTCTCTCAAAAGATTATGCACATCTGGCCCTGCAGGGCTCAACTTCCTTAGGATTGTACTGTATATGCTCAAAGCCAGACAAGAAGGAGCAGTGAGGATTTTCGTCCTGAGCACATTGTTATCAACAGAGGGACATTTCCAGGACTCTATTGCGTTCACATCATATTGTCGGGGAGAGGTTTTTCTTACTGCAGTTCATTCTTTTAGCCCATATTTGGTGGTAGAAAGTAGATGTTGAGAGCACGGACAAATACATAGAGACAATACTTGGATATTCTAATCCGACCTTTGTTCCAGCCACCTGCCTAGCCCTATGCAAACCTGTGTCATCTACCTATGGAAGTCCGGTTAGTAAGACAGGTGAACATTCCGCAGCAGAGAGAGGGAGATAGTTGATATCATTCTTCAGATTGAGAAGGGAATCAGAGGATGAGATACAACCTGTCTTTTCTTTATTCCCTCACAAATGGAACCATCTTGACTTGCCTTTTCTGTTGTTTTCTGATCTCCACTCTTACAACCAATCCTAGCATCCTATCTTAAGAGCAGAGCCCCACCTGCTATGTTCAGGGAGCCAGGTGAAGGTTGTGAGGTTTTGTTGTTGTTGTTGTTGTTGTTGTTGTTTTAGTTGCTCATGACAATACAATGATCTTGACATATCCAGGTGGAGGTTGGCAGGGCATTTTTTTCTTGCTTTCCTGCCCTGATCCACACTGCAGGTTCCTAGGAATATAGGGTTTTATGGTTTGGATATGTGGTGCCCCCCGCAAAAGCTCATGTGTAAGACAATGCATGAACCATCAGAGGTGGGATGATTAGGTTATGAGAGTTGTAACCTAATCCGTGCATTTGTCCACTGATATGGATTAACTGGGTGGTAAGTGTAGGCAGGTAGGGTGCAGCTGGAGGGGTAGGTCACTGGTGAACAGAGCGCTCTCGGCTTCCTTTTTGCCACATCTTAGGCTGCTTTCCTTGGCCACATGCTTCTACCATGATGTTCTTTCTGCCTCACCTGAGGTCCAGAGCTATGGAGTTGGTCATCTATGGACGAAGACCTCTGAAACCATGAGCCCCAAATAAACTTTCCCTCCTCGGTGTTGTTCTTACCAGGTTTTTTGGTCACAGTAAAAAAATAATAATAATAATAATTGACTAATATATAAGAAATTTAGAAAATAAGACATAATCAAACTTGTAGTGAATCAGAAAACCTCACTGGCCACCTATTGGGAGCTCTTCTTGTAAGGCAATAGAGAGAAACAAAATATTTTGAGAGAAAGATGAACTTTGAAAGGGGAATAAAGGAGAAACCTAATGGTATCTCCTTTGAAAGGCATTGCCACCTACAGCCACAGGTATGCCATTTTCACTGTTCATAAGAGTTAAGATAGGGTATGAACTTAAATGTCCGTCCATGGATGAATCAGTAAAGAAAAGTGGTTTAAATTGAATACTATTCAGCCATGAAGAAGAATGAAATCCTGTCATTTTCAGTAAAACGGATGGAATTACAGGCCATTACATTAAGTGAAATAGCCAGGCAGAGAAAGAAATATTGAGTGTTCTCTCCATAAGTGGAAGATAGATTTATAAAATGGATCTGAATGCAGAATAGTGATTATGAGAGGCTGGATGGGTGAAGGGTAGAGGGTAGGGGATTAAGGGAGGTTGATAACAGTACCAAAAAACAAATACAAGAAATAAGTTCTAGTATTTCTCATCACTGTGGGTGGGTGTAGTTCCAGTAATCTATTATATATTTCATAAGGATCTAGAGGAAAGGAAATCAAGGGATGGAAATGCTAATCACCATGATTTGATCAGTACACACTGTGTGCATGTATTGAAACATCATAATGCGACCCATGAATATGTACAATTACTACATTTTAATCAATTTTTTTAAAAAAGAAAATCATTGCCACCTATAGCTACATGCGTTATTTTTCTCTTTGACAAAATATTTATACCAAGAGTTTTTAGGAGAACTTTGAATACCCATGCCTTATGTTTACACTGAGGGGCTGGGTTGAATTTATAGTTTCTTTGTTTTCTAATTTACTAAGGGATGGGGTAGAATCTTATAAATGTCCTATACTGATCATCCAACTTTCACTAGCATCCATAGATCCCAATGTATGATTTAATTCCTATATCACCCAACTTAGAGACCTTGATCAACTTCTCATTCTCTTTGTGTCTCAGTTTCTTGTTCAGTAAATATGGAACTTGACCTATTTTTGCTATGGTTCATTCCAGTTTTAAAACGTCGTCCTCACCAAATGATAAACCGATCTCATCACCGGAGCCTAAGCCTGGGAAAAAAATAGAAGACAAAAAAATCCCCAAGGTAGCAGAATCCACACCCCTGGACTGTCCCCTGGGGGAGAGGTGAGAATATTTGACCACCCGTTTGGAATTTAAACAAATGAGAAATGAACCTCCCTCGTTTTTAAACCTTTACACATTTGGAGGCTCGTTGATAATAATACCTAGTGTTAACTATATGCTCTGGACTTGGGTTTACTCATTCAAAAGAGTGAGAATAAGTAATTAGCATCTAGGAATGTTCCTGTGAGGTTTAAGTCAGTTGATGTATGTGGAAGGGCCCACAATGTGCTGGTAAGACCGAGCCTGACTTCTTGGCTCCTTGCCTCCATCTAGCTGCAGAGGGAGAACCGGGAGTCCTCAGTCAGCAGATGGATGTGAATGAGGTCATGGTCTCTGAGGCCCCCCATTGCATGCCGTTCTTCTGAAGAACAGCTCACCAGCCTTGTTCTCCCAGAAGGAGTTGTGCAGGATGCCACGCCATCACACCATGACAGACTAGGGACTAAAGGTGATTGGATGGATCTCTCCCAGGGTCTGGAAAACTGAATTCTTTTTGTTCCTGTATCACCCCCACTTGCTTCATCTGTTTCTCTGCTTACACAGTGGCTTCTCCTCACCCCGAGGATCACCACGAGGACCATACTTGGAAGCCCAGGGCTCCGTCACATCAGTCCTCCTGTGAAGATTGTACGCCACCAGGTTCCAGCTTCGTTGTGCCCCCCACCCCACACAGAAGCTCTTTCTGATGGAATGGGAGCATCTTGACTCTCTGTTGGGGGGAGATGCACACTCCGTTCAACCAGCCCCAGTCCTTCTAGCATAGATTGCTCTCACAGTAGAGAGGCCGTCTATGCAACAAAGCCAAAATAAAAACACACAGAGTGGACTAGGGAAAATTCATTCCTTGCAATTGTAAGCATGCTGGAGAAAAACAGGATACCAGGCAGGACTCCGGAATGGCAAGAAGAAATAAGGATCAGGATGACCGTCGTCACAGCCGTGGTACAGAGCCATCAGTGAACCCAAAGCAGTGTCACAGAGTCCCCGCCCCAAGGTAGTATCAAATATCCTGCCCCCCAAAACCACAGTGAGATCTGTCATGGGTGTAAGTGTGGGGAAAGAAGTGAATCTCCAAATTCGGTTCACACTAAACCACATGCTGAGCGAACCAGCAACTAGCAAGACAAGCACCTCTTCACTCCTGGTGATGATAATGAAATAGCTTATGCACACATGGGGACTTGCTTTACTTTCCTTACATATTAATCTCAATGGCCGCCAACGTTTCCTTGATTGTACACCGTGCTATCCATCATCTCACCAACATCATATCACTTTTCTTACAAATTGCTTGGAAGCTCTAACTTACTAAATTTTCCAAATCCTAAGTTAAAAAGTAACATGCAATCTCTCAGACCTCAGTAGTATCAGTTTTTTTCCCCCCCTCCTAAGGATGCTTTGAAAAGTTTATGAGTCTCCATCACCCTGGGGCCTTTTCCTGGGGCCTTGCCCCACCAAAGCCTGAGCCGTGGTTGAGGGGCTAGGGGCTAGTTCCGTTGGCCGAGCACTTGCCTGGCATGCACAAGGCCCTGGGTGCAGTCCTCAGCACCACTACATTGGCTGCAAAGGAATCCACCCAGTGAGATAAATCCTTCTGCCCAAGGCACGGATCCATTCTTCTGAGGTCACTCTCAGAGATCACAGTATGCCTCCTCTCTGTCCTTAGCCTAGACAAGTGTGAGGCAAGCATGACCTGAGTTGGTGGCTCCACAGACACAGTGTGCCCTCCCCTGTAGTCTGCACCTTATGTCTCTCCCTGCTGTCTGCTACTCGCCTCTAACAATCCTCTGCACTCATCACAGGCCAGTGTTTCATGCTGCATGACTCATCCAGCTGGTTTTCCTGCTACATCCTCTCGACCCCAGCCAGGTTTCCTTCCCTCAATTACTCAGTGAGACGCTTCCCACTGAGCGAGGTCACATGAGGAATGCTTCCCGCACTTAACCATCCTGCTCCTGCCTCCACTCGGCGCCTTCTGGCTTCCAGGAGCCTGGTCTTCTCTCCCCCTTCTTCCTTTCATCATTCCTTAAAATTATCCTCTCCCCAGGAGAAACCCTAACTGTGTTATCATACTTCTGTTTTCTCTATCAGTGCTTCTTAGCTTTTTTTTTTTTAAAGACTCCTCTGAGATTCTGATAAAAGACATAGATCTGCCCCCCCCCCCCCAGAATACTAGCTGCAACACATTTACAGTTACCCTGGACCCCATCAGAGCTGCCCCCCACCGGGGCTTTGGCTGAAGCACTTGGTTCTAATATTTCCAAAGTTCTGGGTACCAGTGGGTGCCTGTTGCCCAGCACTGGAGAGGGTCCCAGAAGAGCGCCTCTGCGTGGATATTTATGGACCCACCACCTGGGAAGCGGGTTGGTGGGACGCCCACTGGGAGCCTGGCCCAGATTCTGTTAACCTTTCTCCTCCCGGGGCCCTGAAGCTGGGGACAAACCTCCAGAAGAAATAAGACACATGGCCACGGGGAGAAGGGAGGGATTAGAAGCTGTAATTCAATCTAATATTTGAGGCTTGGCAAGTGGACCTATGGGATTTCACAAAAAACCCCCGAATCTTTTTCATTTCAGAGCAATTAAGCAGACCCCAGCGTCCTGGCTCCAGTAAGCCGCTCAGCTCTGGGTTTTATTGCCCGTTTCCTTCCCCTTTGCCAGCACTAGCTCCCATCCTTGCACTCAAAATAAAAAAAAAAAAAACCCACTCCGTTTCGGTGCCACCAAGGGGTCCCCACAAGCAAGTGTGGGCTGCAGGGCGGGCACAGGCGCAGGCAAACTAGTGGGGCACATGTGGCCCCAGGGCTGCAGGCACCAATGTGTGGTATAATCAGAAACATCCAGCAGTAATTTAATAGTTCCCACCAAGCACAGACACAAAGTCTAGCAATTCTTCCCTCCACATGTTTAACCCTTGGAGGAGGCAAGAAGGGCCAAAAGAAAGGGGAATTAATCCCTTTTAGTGGCTACCCTGGGACTTTGGGCTTTTTTTTTTTTTTTTTTTTTTTTCCCTCTCTGATGTGATGAGAGAGAAGAGAGATGGAAGCTTGCAGGGAGCAGGAATTTCTATTAAAATGCCCTCCTTCGGGGAGAGGAGTTGGGAAGGGCAGTGAGGTCCCTGGTTCACCAGGGAAGGGCCAGTCCTGCTAAGAGGACTGTCCATCTTCCAGGCCCAACAGTGCCATGAACAAAGTGCTGCAATTTTTTAAAAAAAAAATGTGTTCGAGTCCAGATTTGATACACAGATGAGGCAATTGGTTTAGCGGAATCTGAGGCCACCAAGAGAGTGTCCTGCTCTTTTCCCAAAACTCCGTGGCTCAGCCTCATTCCTCTGGGGTGTGGACATAGGCATCACTGTGGACATCGGCCCAGGATCAACTAACTGGCCAAGGGCCTGAAGCGGGATGCGGGTGGGGGTGAGGGGGGAGTCTCACTCAGCCAGGCACATTCTAACCCACAGGTGGAGTCCCATGACTCAGCAAGTGACAAAATTGGAAGAAAGTGTTTTGGAAGAAGTTAGAAGTTTTGATTTGGGATGAAAATACGTTTTCTTAGAATTCATTAATAGGAACTCACCATTGTCAACTTTTTCCACATCTGTTAACATGGGTGACAACTCTTGCCTGTGATACCGGCCCCCTGGCCCCAACAGCCCTGCCAACCCACCAGGCTTCCTGTACATCTAAGGCCACTGATGTCCAGACCTCTGCTGGGCAATCTGAATGCACAGGCACACACGTTCCCATGTGGTACCTTCTCTTGGTGCGTGTACATCCTAGAACGACAGCACACCGGGGCTCATGCTGGAAGAAATAAGTTCTGCAAACTTGGCTTCAGCTTCAAAGCACTTGGGGGAGTTTTGAAAAGAGTCTTCAATTCACGGAATAAAGTAAGGCGTCTGAGAACTTTTTTTTGTTTTTTATTTTTAAAGGCTTCCACTCTGCTCTATCCCACAACCGGGAACCAGGAGCAGAGTTTCCATATTTTACCACCCCTTGAGAAGCTCACCCTTGATGCGGTGCCTGTGCAGGAAAGGATGTCTGAGGTCCAGGCGCACAACATTGCTAGAGGACTCTGACGAGAAATGGGACTTGCAGGAATCAGTGCTTCAGTTTCCTTATCTGCAAAAGGAAGACACTAACAGGGTCTGCCTTAAATAGATCTCATGCACATGGAATGAGCTGATCCTTGAAAAACATTTGGAACAGTGTGAATTGTGAGTGCTAAATAGGAGCTGATGACTATTTCACTTGGGATATAAGATAGATGGTGTGGACTGATGGGGCGGCTGGGGATATTCACAACATTGGTGGAGAGAGTGGGTCGGGGAAGGCTGGGTGGAAGAAGAACCTGGGCTGATGGTCTGCAGGTGGAATTGATGAGAAGACACACAAAGATGACAGAAAGTATATGAGCGTGTGTTTATTTACATGTGAGCCACAGACCCAGGAACGATTCTGATAGCTAAATCATGGTTATTCGTTTCACACGCTTCGTCAGTCTTCCCAACAGACCTAACTGGGAATAGGTGAGTAAGAAGTATGGGGACCCTCGAGGTGAGATGGGGTCCTCTGCAGGCAACACAGGCCCACTCTGCTTTCAGGGCATTTGATAACCTAAATCTACTCATGTCCCCAACTACTCAAGGGCTGCATGGCAGGAACATTGACAGGACATCCTGTAGGTGCCAATGACTGCGTGACACATTACTTCTATTTCCTTCACCCACTGGGAGAAGGGAGCTGGGAAGGGGCTGTTTAGGGTCTACAATCTGGATCTGGGCCAAGAATGGAATTCCATTCACTCAGACCAGGGTCCTGACAGGTGGACTGACCTCCATACTCTTTCTGATAGAAAAAAAAAAAATTCTATATCAGATAGAAAATACTTTATGTGCATATTCACATGATATATAAATGAAGGTGATATTTATTAAGTTTACATATCTGCCAAACAGGCACTGTGTTTTAAGCGTCGTGTTCTTCTGTCTGGAGAAGTTGGATCTCGGATGTCTCTGAGATGGAAAGCTTTGTAGACACAGGCCGGTGTTCTACTTGGAATCGGGAACAGTGCTTTGTTGTGAAGGGTGACTTCAGTGTCACAGCAGTTAGCATCCTGTCCCCCCCCCCAAAAAAAAATAGAACAACCTCCCAAGTGAAGTCCAGGAAAACCGAAACAATCATGACAAGAGAATGTGTTGCACCAGGCTGATCTGGGCCCTCGATGTTTTCTCTCTACTTTCCTCATTATTAAATATTGTGTGGGGAAAGAACAGGGCTCCAAGTGGGCCAACTGCCTCCAGCTTCTCTCTGGGTGTGCTCCCACCCATAGTAGTCAGCTTCTTAATCCTGAAGTCCGTCACTCTGTTATACTGACCGGACACTGACCAGAGGAGAGCATACCGGGGGATCCTCTGTGTTTGTTTCTCTGGCTTCCTTAGTAACTTGCAACTTGGCCTTCACTCTCCCACATTTCTAGTAAATCCAAGCTCAGGTTGTCTGGGGTGGCCCTGGCTAGGGTGCCAGCTTCCCTTAGGCCCCACGAGGAGGTGGGTCTGGTCCCTATGTGCTTTCCAACCCTCCCTCCAAAGTTTCATCCCCCAGCATGCTGCCACCAGGTGGCTGCCACGGGCTACCCCCCAGGGACATTGCCTCCCCATCACTCCTGACCAGCTTGCCACCTCTGCACGGCAGGCCGTTCATTTCTCGGCAAGTATTGCTCTACTTGGGTGGCTTAAAGTCATTCAACCTTTGGCCTTATGCCTATAACTCCGCCTAGAGCATTCGGTAATTGCTGAGAAATGCAACACAGGACATGTTAGATAGCTTCCTTGCAATCTCTCCCCACTTTATTGATGTGTGTCATCTTTTGATCCTGAGAATCACTTTTCCAGGATCCTTCACCCATCGGAGAGGCATCCTGCGGAAGGTTGCCCAACATCTCAGGATCTAAATAACACACTTCCCCGGAGCTTCCACAAACCTAGAACAGATCTAGAAAACAGGGCACACCGATGGTAAAACCTGAAGGTTTATCTCAGCATCTCCAACCCCTGTCTCCTTCCTCCTTCTCCAAGGGCAACTCCCCCCTGTCCTTTCTTGTCTCCTGGAACTTCCTGCTTCCTAACTCTTTTCTAACTCACAGCAACATATTTATCCTGGAACTTGACCCCTTTCAAGCCAGTGTGGTAATTCTCCAGGCATTTGCATTTCCAGATTTTTATCTCCAATCATTAAATGGAAGCTTTGTGTCTTGTTAAAGGAATGTCTGGTTTGAGGGGAGGATTTTTGGATAAATCCTTCTTACACCTAAAATCACATCAAGATTTCTGCATGCCTGGATCTGAAAGAGCCGTAGGCGCTGGGCTGGTGCTCCTCAGCCCGCCCCATGCCATCCCTCACCCTGGTCCCTGCCCTCCCATCTTGTCTTCTTCTGGAGACTCTCCAGTGAAGAGAGAAACATTCAGCCAGTGTCCTGTTGCACGGGGTTGACAATCCCAGACTCTTCCTACAGCGTGGACCTCAGGACAAATCCTTGAAGGGGAAGAACAGGGGTAACATGGGAGGAACACGGGAGGAACACGGGAGGAACATGGGAGGTGCGGAGCGACCCCCAACAGTACTGTCCACCTCAGCAAGGCCCAGGTATGAAGGACTAGGTGTTTGTGTGCCTATGTGAGCCGGGCACAGTGGCAAGTTGCAGCCATACTCCAGTAAAGTCAGAATGACACCAGATCTGAATGCTAGAGACCTAATAAAATAAGAGAAAACTTTTGGAAGATGACTTGTCTGTGTAAAAGGCATACTGATTATAGTTATTTTGCTTGACTGGTGATCATTTAGGCCTAATTACCATGCAGTACAATAACGACTACGTACCCCATGAAATGTGTGTCAGATCAACTGTTTCTTTTGATTACAGCAGCAAATCCTGCAAATGGGCAACCCCTTGGTCTTCATAATTAGTTTCTTCTGTGGAAATCTTTACTCAGACAGCATGGATGTATGCACTTGTCTTAAAATAAATGATAAAATAAAAAAGGTGAAATAGAGAGAAACAATAATACCGGGCTTGACAGAAGTCTTAGGCGACCAGGCCTCCTGCCTGTCAACTCGCGGAAGGAAATCAAGACTGAAAGATCAGGCCACAATGCTGTTGTGCTTGCCTCCTACCCCCCAGCACCCAGAACATCCGCTGTAGGGGCTTAAAAGGTATTTAAGAGGCAATGGTAAAGCATGACAGAAAGTTGGAGTAAGTCCTCTGAAAGCCCCGATCCATCACACTGGCATCCCAGTAAGGAGAAAAACATAACTCAGCACAAGTGAGAGCATTTCAGGTGGCCATCTGAGTTGACACCCTGGCTCCCGCAGTCATTACAAATTTGCCCACATCATTCACCTATTGAACCTTCTGTTATTCTCTCATGGAAAAAAAAAAAAGGAGATTTTAATGATCTCATAGAATTCATGGTAGGATTACATAGGTTTTCAAAAAGTAACTGTGTAAAGGTCAATGCTAAAAGAAATCATAGCTGAGCACTGTTAGCACACACATGTAATCCCAGCAACTCTGGAGGCTGAGGCAGGTACATCCCAAGTTCAAGGGCAGCCTCAGCAATTTAGTAAGCCCTAAACAACTTAGCAAGAGCCTGTCTCAAAAAAACAAAAAGTGCTAGGTGTGTAAAGCACTCCTAGGTTCAATCCCCAGTATGAAAGAAAGAAGGAAAGAAAAAAAAATTTATGCTTTCCTAGTAGGCCCTTTATGTCCATTTCAATGATATGGGTTTTGTTTTTATTTCTTTCTTTCTACCTTTCTTTCTTTCTATCTATCTTTATTTCCTTCCAATTGTGTTGGGGATCAGAACCCAGGGCCTATGGCATGCCAGGAAACCCCTCTATATTGGGCTGCACACCCAGTCAACAATGGGAATCTTGGAGTTCTACAGTTTAAACAAGTGTTAAGAAGGAAAACCAAAGGTGTAGCTAAGGACTCTTTGATAAGGAGGTTGGAGTGGGTGGAAAGAAGCCTGGGTGTTATTCAACAAGACAATGGAGAATGACCCCCAAGGTATATTGAGATCTTCTCCCAGGCTGCCCCTCCATCACAGGGTGCCAGGGCCGTGAGCACACAAAGGTTTTGAAGCAGGAACCCAGATTGCCATGGGACCTCGGGGCTTGCAGGCTCAAGCCAGCTCAAGTCTCTGCTCCCTACCTCTGGCTCCTGTCCTCCTCGACTGCCCTAGGTGTGACTTGGTCTGTTGCTCTGGAAGGTTCAGGTCCTGAACCTTGGAAGCATCTACCAACTGTGCAGGGCCACAGAGTACATGAGCGGTGGAGGCCACAGACAGAGACCAAGGCAGAGAACTGCCCCAGGGGCAGAGCCACTGCAGAGAGCCCGGGAGACAGCAATACCAAGTGGAGCCATAAAAGTGGTGCCATCCCCAAGACCCCAGAACTCTGGACTCACTAGTGGACAGTCCTGGCAGGGGAGAACTAGAGACTTCTCACCATGACAGCTGCCGTGTGGGCTGCCCCAGCGTTCAGAAGGCAGGACACAGAGTCAGATTGTTCTCAAGCCTGAAGATCACATGTCATTGGCTACGTGGGGTTTTGGACTTGCCTGCGACCTGTTCATCCTTTCTATGTCTTTTCTTCTTGTCTACTTGTCCCTTTTGGAAGGAGATTAGCCCTAGGCCTAAAGTACCACTGTATTTGGAAGCACACACCTCATTTGATATCACAGGCCAACAGCTGGAAGGGGATTTGTGTCAAGATGAATCCTACCTCCAGTCTCACCCACACCTTATTTAGATGGGACTTTGGACTCAGACTTGAAGGTTGATGCTGGAACAAGTTAAGAATTCATGGTGGCTATTGAGATGGAATGAATATACTTGGTATATGAGAAGACATGAATTTGGAGGGATCAGGGATAGAATGTTAGGGTTTGAATTCAGATCCTTCCAAAATCAGTGCTGAAACTTAGTCCTCATGACAGTGGCATTGGAGGTGGGGCCTTGTGAGGAAGTGATTAAGGCCTGAAGACTTCTGCCCGCACAGATGGATGAATGCCCTTGTAAAGGAAGCTTCTGAGACAGGGCTCACCTCTCTTACTCTTCCACTCTTCTGCTGTGTGAAGACATCTCGATTGTCTTCTTTGGCCCTTCCCTCCCTTCCCCCACCTAAGGAGGCAGCCAAGAAGCACCATCTTGGAAGCAGAGAGCAGCCTTCACCAGACTCCAGTGTTGCCACCTTGACCTCAAACTTGCCAGCCCCCAGAGCTGTAAGAGATAAATTCCTTATCAACCATCAAGTCTCAGGTGTGTTGTTAAAGCAGCACAGACGGGCCAAGACTTACGCCCTGTAGTCACCGTTTTAGAGTCTGTCCTGCGGAGCCACCCTAGACAAAAGATGAGATCCACAGTCGGTCTCGTATTTTAGAGAAAATCGTTTCTGAAGTTTGCCTCTGAGAAGAGACGCACTACACCAGACATGGGGGCACTCCTGCTTTCCACGGTTTGTGGTTCAGGTGGCGAGTTTCATTAGAACACAGGAAGGGAGACTGTGAGTGAAACCCTCATTATGGCCTCAGCCAAGTGCACTGAAGGGTATATTCAGGGCTCGACCAGTGCCCCCTGCAGAACCAGAGGAGACATTGCTCTTGGATGGTGCATTGAGCGTGTCACTTCACCTCTCTGGCCTCAGTCTCCTCCTCCGTAACTTCTCATTTTAAACAAAGTCAACCTTCAGGGTGACTGTTATGAACTAAACTGTGTCCCCACAAAATTCAGAGGTTGAAGCCTTACCCCCAAACAGAACTATGCTTGTGATAGTGCTCATAGGAGGTAATTAAAGATAAATGGGATTATCAGGGTAGGTTCTAACCTGTGAGGGTCAGGGGCCTCATAAGAAGACACACTGAGCATATTCTCTCTCTCTCTCTCTCTCTCTCTCTCTCTCTCTCTCTCTCTCTCTCTCTCTTGCCTTCCAATCAAGGAAGACATCTATAAGATAAGCCAGGAAGTGCCCTCACCTGATACCGAATCAGAACTTCGAAACCTCTAGACCACTGCAAAATGAAGTTTTGCTGTTAAATCTGCCCTGTCCACGGTCTACTGTTACGTGAGCCCATGCTGACTGAGGATGGAATGAGAACTTGAGACAGAGTTCCCACCTCAAATAGTGCTCATAAATGTTAGCTCCCCCAAGCACAGGACTTCGAGCACAATTTCACTTTCCTTTGATACATCAGAATCACCATTTAAAAAAAAAAAAAAGAAATCTCCACATACAGTTAAATGAAAGAAACCATAGAAAGTGTTGGAAATACTGGTGATGGGACATCTCTTGGAAAGCAAATTTCTCTTTCTTTTCCCAGTCAAATCCCATTGTACCTTCTGCTATTTGATATTTTAATGTAGTCAATGCTGCAGTGGGAGGTTGTGAACTATATTAAGTCAAGGCTCTGTTTCAATTAGAATAAAAACAGTGTTCTTTGAAGACCAGGGTACTCTAGGTGAACTTGTCGCTAAATTCCTCCTGGTGAATGTATTCAATATCCAAGAGTCCTTTGATAAATTTATTGTTGAAATAGTTCGTGTGTTTTTGCTTCTCCGGGGGTGGCCAGAAACATCAGTGTGCATTCGTCAGTTTTTCATTGCTGTGACCAAAATACCGGAAAAGGACAACTTAGAAGAGGGAAAGTTTATTTTGGCTCATGGTTTCAGAGTTTTCATCTGGGGTTGACCGACTCCATAGCTCTGGGGCCAAGAGGAGGCAGAACATCAAGGCGGAAAGGGCTGGTAGAGGAGCACTGCTCCATTCTTGGAGGCGAGTAAGTAGAGAGAGTGAGGGGAAGATGCACCCTTCCAGGGCACACCCCCATTGTCATGCCCCCCTTGCCTATAGTTACCACCCAGTTAGTCCATTCAAACCAGGATGGACCAATTAAGTCACAGATCTCACAATCTAATCATTTCACCTCCAAACTTCTTTGCATTAGCTCAAGAGCTTGTAGGAGGGCACCTCAATTCCAAACCATAACAATGTGCATAACCAGAGTCACCCTTTTTCTATCCCTAGACAGTTTCTGAGCTGCCACCCAACTCAGGTACTCCTTTCCTCCGGGGCTCCCCTTCCCCTTCCCTCTGCTCCTGAGTCTTCTGGAAAGCATGAAATGAACTAAAATGTCAATAAGAATTCACTGATGATTTGGAAACAGAGCGGCACTCCACTCTGGCTTTTCATTTCCACAAGCAATGCATTCTTGAGGACAATAAAGGATCCTCGAGTTATAAATGTCAATCACCTGTAGGGGCAGCTGTACCTCAGGGTGGGATGGGAAGCCAATATCTGCTCACAAACAACCACCTGCCAGAGGGATTCTGGGCCTGGTCTGCTGTGTCCACTCTCCTCTTCCCATGGACGCTGCAGATAATTCCTCAGCATTGTGAAGAGGTAATAACAAAAGGATCCAGTACCGGGCATTCAAATCCTTCTCATACAGGTGGAATTCTATTCCATTTCCCCAAAAAAATAAAAGACTGGCATGGAAGAGCTGGCCAATTCCTGGGTCATCAGTAGGCAAGGATGTGAAATGCTACCTCCTTTTCCCCAGGATTGCACTGTTTAGCCCATGTGACCGCCAGTTTACAACAGAGGCAAAAGTAGATAATTACCTTTTTCTGTACGCTTTATGCCAAACTTCAGATCAGCCTTGTGGAAAACGGAAGGCAACAGTTGAATCCGACCTAAAGGATGGGTGTCAACAGTCTGCTCAATCCTAGCCTTTATACACTCTAAGATTAACCACCAAACTCAAAGTGCTTTTTTCATAGTGCAGTGACCCTGGAGGCAGAATATCTATCCTTTGTCTTTTACTCCTTAATCTGAGTTTTTTCTCTGCCATGGATGCTTCAATGGCATGAAACATCAGTGAAGTCAGTTTGACTTGGACCAGAAGGGTTGAGTCCTGGTAATGTCCAGTCTCCCCAGAGAGCAGGCCTATGGTGAGGGACATGATTGGGTCTGTAGGACACTAAGCTGCAAAGTACTAAGCTACTGTAGAAGTGTGCAGAAAACAGACTACAGTAGCACATAGAGCAGAGGGTGGGAGCTCAGCAAATAAGAAATATTTATATAAGAAATATTTAAAAATAGCCAGTCCTGGCCCTGTGCCATGAGAACAACGCCCCTACTGACCATGTGGTGGCCGCGCATCTATCTACTCACGGACAAAGAAGCACAGACCTGACCTAGCAGCTCTAACTTTCAAAGCCAATTTCTTTATCACTTGGGTATGTTTAAAAAAAAATGCAGCCACAAAAGATATTTGAAACAAAAAATTGCTACTTTTTTAGGAAACCCAAACCAGACCAAAGCGTCTGTAAATAACATAAAGAAACATCATTTAATAGATGGTATTAACTACTACAAAGTGTTCAGGGCTTGTCTTTCAGAAAGTAAACATTTGCTTACAAAGAAAACAGTGGAATTGGGCAAACCAGTTTTTCAAGCCAGTGCTGAAAAGTAAAAATCTGGTTTATTTTCCCGCTGTTCTCTCCCATTAAAATGAAATTGTGCTGAAAGCAATGTTTCCATAGGTTTGCATGTTTTTAAAAGGTGAGGGAATTTTTAGTGAACAATTATCAAAATACGATGCCCACTGCAGCTCTTCCATGTGTGTGGTAAAGACACTAAAGTTTCCTTAAAGGGTCTCTTAAGGTCACTTCAGTCGATGGTGCGCTGAGCCCATGCAGGCCAGCTCAAGAGAAGGATTGTGCACAGCTTCTTATAGCCCCTCACTTAGTGACATCATATAGGTAGCTTCAAATCAATCATGGTGGGAGTCTTTCCACTGCAGAAACCAGTAAACCTGAAAAACAGGGCCTCGTTCCCCAGAGATCTAACCATTAAACATTTGTCAGCACACCACTGGAAAAATGCAGAACAGAAATAGGCACACGATGGCCTTCTGCCTGATTTTGTATGGCCAAGCTAAGAATGTTTCTCATATTTTTAAATAGTTGGAAAAAAACAACCTTCACCCCTATTATCCAACACTGAGTAGCTTTGGATATCAACTTTTGCTGAAAACTTGATCGTGTTTCTTAAAGAATTCAACCTAAAGTAACAAGGCAAAACAGGGCTTATCCACAACAATGAGGAGGCAGTAAAGTCATTTCCACAACAACTAATATTGTTGAATCACAAATAATGTCAAGATGTGTTGTTCGAGTTTAAAACAAGAAATGAGATTGCCATTCCCCCATAAATATGTAATGGATACTTTTTTTTTTTTTTTACAATTCCAAGGACAGTTGTAGTAGCAATTCTTGCACCTCATTGCAAGTGCAATAAAATATCAGCTCAAAATCCATTTGAGCTTTCAAGATCTGGAATAAGAGATATACACCCACTTTTCCCTGCTTAGCTCTTCAAAATACAACTAAATAACCCTGGAAATTATAAAACAGACAATGGTTAAAGAAACTCTAAAGTCTCAAAAGGAGGGGGACTGACTAGGGATTTTAAGTCTTGAGGAAAAACAATGTGATTCTTTATATTTTCCAAAGGTTCGGAGAGGCCTGCCGTTCAGTAGTTCAGAACCACCAAAGAAGGAGAGAGAGAAGAAGGAGGAGAAGAGAAGGAGGAGGAGAAGGAAAGGAGGAAGGAAGAAAAGGATGAAGAGCAAAAAAGGAGGAGGAGAAAGAAGAAGAAGAAAAGGAGGAGGAGGAGGAGGAGGAGGAGGAGGAGGAGGAGGAGGAGGAGGAGGAGGAGGAGGAGGAAAGACTTTTCTAGCATGCTCTTTCTAGCCAAAAAAAAAAAAAAAAAAAGGGGGGAAGGGGAATCCTAACAGAGCTCTGGTGTGGAGCTTTAACTTCCCCTCCACAACCAAGGACACAGTCAGGCCATCCCACCTGCAGGGCTCGTCTTGGGAGATCCTCGAATGCCCTGCTCTCTGCCCAGTTGCACAATGACACCCAGCCACACACCCTCTGAGCTTCTGCTCCCAATGACAGGAGGTGGTGCACCAACAACACAGGGCAATGCAGAGAAGTGCCTTCCATGCCTCCAGGCAACAAAAATAAAGATTGAACGAGGACCCAGAAGTGCTAGAAGAATGCACCAAATCAGAAGAGCATCATGGCGGGGGGGGGGGGGTTGTTCTGAAAACTAATCCCAAACAGGATGACTTCCTGCTAAATCAGAATATTTAAATAAGATGAGCATCTCTCAATGTAAAAAAAAAAAATGTCCAAAATACAATTTAAAAAAATCACTCATCATACCAATAACCAGTAATAGCTTCAATGGGAAAAGACAATTAACTGGTACAGAAATGAACCAGAAGTTGCAGTCAACGGAGTGGATATTAAACCAGTCATTATAAAAATACTTCAACAGCCAATTAAAACTTCTCTTGAAATAAATGCAAAAATCAAAAACCCTAACAAAAAAGGAGAAAAAGTTATAAAAAAATAATCAAATGGAGGTTGTAAAACAAAACATATAATAAGTAAAAATTTAAAACGACTTGATAAACTCAAAAGGAAAGTGACAGTGATCATACCTACACATACAATGATACATACTTCAGTGAACCTGAAGACAGATCAATAGAATTTATTTAATCTGAACAACAGAGAAGAAATACTTTAAAAAATGAACAGAGCATCAGGAATCCATGAGATAATAGAAAAAGTCCTAACATTCATATTATCAAAGTCTCAAAGAAGAAGACAAAAGAGTATGGGACTAAATACTTATCACATTTGATAAAATATATAACCTGAAAGATTCTAGAAGTTGAAAAAAAAACTAAATGTGATAAATGAAAAGAAATCTTCACAAAGACAGATCACGATTGAATTTCTGAAAGGTAAAGACAAAAGAAACTATCTTAAAAGCAGTGAGAGAGAAATGACACATTACTAATAAATGAACAACAATTCAGATGACAGCGTATTTCTCCTTGGAAACCATGGAGGCCAGGGAGAAGGAACATAACAACTTTCAAGGGCTGAAAGAAAAGAACTGTCAACTGTGAATCCTCTCTCTGGGTAAACTTTCCTTGAGGAATGGAGAGGAAAGAAAGAAATTCTCAGACAAAGGAAAACTAAGAGAACTTGTCACTAGCATACCTATCTTTAAAAAATGACTAAATGAAGGTCTCCAAAATGAAAGAAAATGAAATCAAAAGAAGACTGGAAATTTTAGGAAAGTAGAAGAACAATAGAAAAGGTAAAAATAGAACTAAGGATAATTGACTCTTCTAGAATGAGCTGCTTTAATCATATTTTATGGATGAAGATTTACAACACCATTTGATATCGTATTCCATATGTATGAAGGAAATAAATATTTAAAACAATTGTATTTTAAAACTAGACAGGGGAAGAAGGACCTAAATCTGCATATCATTTAAAGTGATAAAATCTCAAAACCAATAAACCATGGTAAGTTATGTATGTCTGCGGTAATACACAGAACAATAAGGAAGGAGTTTCTATGAAATGGTATACTCAAAAATATCAAATCAAAACCCTAAAACATTGTTTAAATAACACGGTTGGCTTTGCATCTCTGTGACCAAAATACCTGATAATAACAACTTAGAGGAAGAAAGTTGATTTGGGGCTCACACTTTCAAGGTTCATTCCAGAGTTTCCGTCCATATTCCTGTCACACTGGGCCCGAGGTGTCAGAGGGAATTTACTTAATTCATGGCAGTCAGAAAAGTATAAAAATAAAGGGGAAGGGGCCACAGAGAAGATAAACTTTTCCAGAGTGCCCTCCACATCTGACTATAGTTACCACCTAATCAGCCCATTCAACCTAGGATGGACTGATTCGGTTACAGTTCTCACAATCCAATCAATTCATCTCTGAACATTCCTGCATTAACACACAAGGGTTTGGGGTACATATCCAAACCATGGCAAACACACACAAAAAATAAATGAATAAAAATAAAGGAATGAGAAAAAATATACATAAAATAAATAATAAAAAGCCAGACCTATGCCATATTATTGCGAAGATCACTTTAAATACAAATGACCTAAATATACCATTAAAGCACACAAATTGTCCATTGGATTTTTAAAAGATATAACCCACCATACATGTTTTCTGCAACAATCTCACTTGAAGCATAACAGCACATGTAGGTTAAAAGTAAAAGAATGGTAAAAGACACATCATGCAGACACAAATTTTATAAAATGGGAATGGATATAATAATGCATCTAAAGTAGGTTTCAGGGGGAAAAAAAGAACATTAACAGGTTAAAAAGAGGAAAATTTTATTAATCCACCAAGAATATCTACAAATTCTATATCAAATACCAGAGCTTCAACTAACAGAGTTGAAAGGAGAAATAAATCATAGTTGAGGACCTCAATAACCCACTCTCAGTTACTGACAGAACACTAAACAGAAAGTCAACAGGTTATAAAGTAACTCAAAAAACCCATTCGACACAGGATCCATCAAGAGCAAAATGCACATTCAATTAAAGTGCTCAAGCAACATTTGTTAAGAAGGTTGGGTCATAAAACAAATCTTATCAAGTTTAAAATAATCAAATCATACAGCACATTCTCTGACAACAATGAAATCCCACTAGAAACAAGATAAAGATAAGATAAATCTTTAAAATTAAAGAACACATGTTTAAATAATGCATGAATCGAAGAAGGAGTCCATAGGAAATTTTTAAAAATAATCACAACTGAATGAAAATGAAAATACAACAGGTGCAGTGATATAA
Organism: Urocitellus parryii; assembly: GCF_045843805.1. NCBI lineage: Eukaryota > Metazoa > Chordata > Mammalia > Rodentia > Sciuridae > Urocitellus > Urocitellus parryii. The sequence continues at coordinate 80,429,658 of NC_135537.1, forward strand.
GCAGCTCTGGATGCTTTTACTAAAAAGGAGAAAGATCTAAATTGAAGACCTCAGTTTCCATCTCAAGAATCATGAAAAAGCAAAATGAAATAAACCAAAAGCAATTAAAATGAAGGAAACAATAAAGGTAAAGCAGAAATTAATAAAATTGAATGAAAAAAATAGGAAAAAATTGAATCTTTAAGGGAACAAAAATCACTGAAATTAACAGGCCTCTAAGCAAGATGACAATAAAAAGGGAAAACACACATCACCAATATCAAGAATAAAGTAGGTGAAATTACAAAAGTTCCTGTAGAATAACAAAGGATTAGTGATACCAATTTTATACTTACAAATTAAACAACTTAGAAATGACCAATTCTTGGAAAAGTCAAATTATGAAAACTCAGCCAAGATGAGACAAGTAACTTAAATGGTCCTATAACTGTCAAATTGAATGTACAGTTTAAAAGTTGTCAAAAGAGAAATCTCCAGGCCCAATTCATTTAATAAAAATTTCACAAACTCCTCTAGGAAACAGAAGAGGGAACCCTTCTGAAATCATATGATGAATAATTCCATGCACAGAAGTCTAACATAAATGAAACGTATCAATGTATTTAAAAGTACAACCACAATTCACCCCATATAAAATAGATTATTTTATTTTAAACTCTATATTAAGGGATTTGAATTCTTAATTTAAAAGCTTTACCAAAAAGGGCATGTCTCACTGCATGGCTTCCCTGGAGAATTATTCCAAATGTTAAGGAAGAATCAACACCAGTATGTAATATCTCTTCCTGGAAAAAAATAAAAAAGAGAGAATACTCCCTAATTCATATAGTATTATGTTGGTACCAAGACTAGACAAACACCTTACAAAAAGAAAAGCCACCAACCAATATCTGTCATGAACATGGATGCAAATATTCTTAATTACTATTAGCAATTAGTGTATATAGGTATATTTATATACACACACATATATCTCTCCAGGAATGCAGGTTTTGTTCAATATTTTTTAAAAAATGTAACCCAACATATCAACTATCTAAGGAAGAAATATTATATGTTCATATTAATTGATATAGAATTTAAAAGTCAACATCAATTTATAACTTTTTAAACATAATAAAGATGGCAATTTTCTCAACTTTGTAAAGAACATCCACAAAAATATAACATATACTTGATAGTAGAAAACTCAATTCTTCCCTCTAAGATCAGGGGCAGGGTGAGGATGTATTGTCTCAACTCTCTTATTTAACACATTTCTGGAAGTACTTAGCCAGTGCAATTAGGCAAAAGAAAGAAAAAAAAAGGACATGCCAATTAAAAATTAACAAATAAAACTGTTTCAATTTGTAAATAATGTGATTTATCTATGTAGATATGCCTACATTAAAAAAAAAAAACTCCTAGAACTAATAAGTGAGTTCAATAAGATTGCAGGTTACAAAATCAACACACAAAAATTAATTGCGCCTCTATTTACTGAAAACAAACAGGTAGAAACCAAAATTAAAAATGATGTATGAATTATAGTCTCTTAAAAGAAAATGAGACACTTGGCTATAACTCAAACAAAACATGTACAGGGTATACAATATAATTATATTTATGATATAAGCTTTTGTAATATGATAAAAATTATAAAATATTGATGAAAGAAATCATAAATGCTTGAATATACGTATCATGCACATGGAGTTGAAGACTCAGCATAGGAAATATATAAATTCTCCCTAAATTTATGTACAGATTTAATAAAATTTCTATCAAAACCTTAGAAGAATTTATTGTAAACAAAGTAGCCAAGCACCGTGGCACACATCTGTAATCCCAGTGGCTTGGGAGGCTGAGACAAGGAGGATTTTGAGTTCAAAGCCAGCCTCAGCAATGATGAGGTGCTAAGCAACTCAGTGAGACCCTGTCTCTAAATAAAATACTAAAATAGGGCTGGGGATCTGGCTCATTGGTCGAGTGCCCCTGAGTTCAATCCCTGGTACCAAAAAAAAAAAAATTAATATGGACAGAAAGAAGACCTATTTTAAAAAAATAGAATAAAGTAGGAGGAATCACTAGGCATATCATATAGCTAGAGTAATCAAGATTGTGTGTTATTGGTAGAGAAGTAGACATAGACTGATCAGAGGAACAAAACTCAGAACCCATTCAATTAATTTTTGACAAAGTAGTAAAATAATTAAACAAAGGAAAGAAAGCCTTTTCAACACATTGCTCTGGAGAAATTTGATATCAGTAGGGAAAATCTCATAATCTAAACACAACACCTTACACAAATGTCAACTCAAAATTGATCAGGAATTAAATGTAAACTATAAATCTAAAAAAACTTTTAGGGGGACCTGGAATCAAGTAAAAATGACTGACTTAACCTCCCAGAAGCAAAATCCACAAAAGAAAAAAAAATGATAAATTGGACCTCGGTAAAATTTCAAACTTTTGCTCTGCAAAGCACCCTGTTAAAAAGAGTGAAAAGACCAAGCATGGTAGCACATGCCTATAATCCCAGTACTCAGGAGACTGAGGCAGGAGGATCAAAAATTCAAAACCAGCCTCAGCAATTTAGTGAGGCCCTAAGCATCTTAGCAAGACCTTGTCGCAAATAATAAAAAGGACTGGGGATGTGGCTCAGTGGTTAAGTGCCTCTGGGTTCAATCCCTTATACCAAAAAATAAATAAATAAATAAATAAATAGATAGATAGATAGATAAATAAATAAATAAATAAATAAAATAAAAAGGACAAAAAGAAAGCTACAACACAGGATAAAATATTTACAGATCACATAGTGAGCAAAGGACTTGTATCTAAGACACCTGAAGAACTCTCAAATCTCAATTAAAAAAACAAAATACCCAATTTAGAAAATGGGCAAGAAGTATGAAAAGAGACATTTCACCAAAAAGGATATGACAAGTGAACACATGAGAAGACTTTCATCATCATGACCCACTAACAAAATGCACAGTGAAACCACCATAAGATGTCACTCCACACCTATTAAAATGGCTAATACAAAAATGGTGCCAACTCACATGTGGCAAGGATAATATGGAGAAATTGGATCACTCATACACCGTGGGAGGAAATGCTATGGCCATTCAGGGAAATACCTTTTGAGTTCCTTTTAAACCTAAATAGAACTTACCATATGATCCAGAATCACACCCTAGGGCATTTATTTCAGAATAATAAAAAACATTTTCACACAGGAAGTCAATCATGAATATTCATAGCAGCTTTATTCATAACAGTCCAAAATTCAAAACTACCAAATACCATTTAATGTGGATGAATTGCTCAATAAACTGTGATGCCTCCAGACAGCAGGATACTACTCAGCAATAAAAAATTTTAAAATAGACCTATCAAGCCACATAATAACTTGGATGAAACTTCAAGGAAATTATGTTGAGTGGGGGGGGAAAAAGGAGCCAATCTCAAAAGTAAATATACTACACCACCACAGGAATGAAGTAATTCAGACTTTGGAGATGTCACCAAAAGGTCCCAGAAATGACTGTCTCCCAAATTAACAAGTGAATTACAACTCATATAGGACATGTGAAACGTAGCCTTTGAATCACCTCTTTAAAAGCCCCTTGTTCCCCTTGATGGGCAGAATTACAGCCTCTGGGTTGGGAGTCCCCTATGCACCTCCTTTGCTGGCAAAGCAATAAAACCTTTTTCCTTTTCTTTAAGTAGATATATTACATGATTCTATTTACATAACATTTGTGAAATAATAACATTATTATATATAGATATAGGTTAGTGACAGTCAGGGTTATGGATAGAGATGGAGGCATAGGTGTGGCTATAAACTGGTAACCTTATAGTGATGGTTCATTTAAGTATCTTGATGGCAGTGATAGGTACACAAAGTTTTACATGTTAAAATTGCATGGAACCACACACACATATGCACACGTAACTGGTGAAATCTGAATAAGCTTCATGGATGGAACTGAGATCAATTTCCTAGTTGATACTATACTACATTTATGCAAGAAGATAACATTGGGAGAGACTGGATGAAGAAAGGGTATTGCTACAGTTTGGATAAGTGTCCTCCAAAGACTCTGGGGTTAAAGGCTTGGTCCTAAGCTTATGTGCTGTTGGCAGGTGGTGGAATCTTTAAGAGGTGGGACCTAATGGAAGGAAGTTAGGTCATGGGGACATGACCTTACAGGGCATACTGGGAACTCAGTCCCTTCCTCTTCTTCACATTGTGGAAGAGGTAAGATGCTTTGCTTCTCCGTGTGCCCCCTACCATGGTGTGATAAGCTGCCTCACCACAACAAGTCCAAAAGCAATGTCAACTAACCATGAATTCAAACTTCAAAAACAGTGAGCCGAAATAAGCTGCTCCTTCTTATAAGTTGATTACCCAGGTACTTATTATAGTGATGGAAAACTGACTAACACAGGCACACAGAGCCTCGAGACACATTTCCATGCAAATTTCTGTGCATCTGTAATCATTTTAAAATTTAAAATTATTTTTTAAAAAGACATATAAATGTAATGGGATTGGTCACTTCCACACTCTGATGTGCAGAGAAGAGATAACTGCATTTATTTTTTTCTATTAACTAGTTTGATCTTGCTTTCAAGTCTACACTGCTCGATATCAAGAAAGGAAAGCATTACATTTTTCTAATTACAAGTATTTAAACTGTTTTTCTTGCTAAAAGAATATTTATGCAAGATCCAACAATTTTAGAGATGAGTACTGGCATGATACATAGGAATTAAAGTGGCATGATACCTGGGACTTTCTCCAATTTTTTTTTTTTTAAAGAAACAAGGGAAAGAAGAAAAAATGGTAGACGAAGTGATCATAACAAAATTTGAGTTATTCTAGAATCTAGATATATGTGATTAATTAGACTATTTTCTTATTTTGTGTGATGTTTAAAAGCATTCATTAAATATTTTTTCTTTTTAGCAAATCAATTTAACTGTGCAATTGAGTGAAACCACCTAATCTTCAGTGGGAAGTGTTAAGTCTGGAATACCATAAGAGAAGAATCTAATCAAATTCTATAAATGTTTCCAAGTGATAAATATCTTCAATTAAAAATTACATGCTCAGTATTTGGCAATAACAATCTGTGGGAAAAAAATTTCAAAAGGGGAATAAATAAAATTTCATTTCAGGTCAGCATTAAGAAATGATTACTTGTAATTGATTTGGATGATTGAGAACATTAACTATGAACTCCACTCAAGTAAATGTTATACCTCAATAAAGAATTCAACTCTTCTCATTATTAGGCCTGTATCATAAAATATTACACACAATCTTTTTAAATTTTCAATGGAAATTTTGTGGAAATGTGTTTTTCTCTTGTTAGGTAAGTAACTATGTGATAGCAATATTGCTTCTTGGCTCCCAAAGCATGAAATATTTCACCTGACTTTTTTATTGATTAATTTATTTATTCTAATTTAGTATATATGACAGCAGAATGCATTTTGATTCATTGGATACAATTGCAGCACAACTTCTCATTTCTCTGGTTGTCACAATTTTTTGCAGAAAAAGTTTGCTGGACCCTGTTGTAGAGGGGAGTTTTCATTTGTGATGGTATAACCAACTCTGGAGACTCCCTGTTACAGATCTAAAATAAAGCAGAACAAACTTTAGAAATAACTTGTTGGTCATTTTTTTCTATTCTCTACCATTGCCAGTGAGGCAGGAGATATGCAGCACCCTTCGACTTTCTTGCGTCTCATACATACCACATAGTTGGCTTCCTGAATCAAAGGTCCGGAAGTGACACAGGAGTAAAGAAAGTATAACAAAGACCAGGAAGAGACTCTCACTGTAAGTGCAGGAACAGGCAGCCTCTGCTCTGGCATGTGCTCACCCAGCTTTGTTCCAACCTCTGGTCCATACCCTGCACCTGGTCTCACTCATTCTCATAGACCATCACAGCTGCCTTAACTCCTTTCTCCTCATTTTCAACCTGAGTCATAATGATGCACTGAATATTTGTGTCCCCTAAAATTCACATGTTGACCTGACTTCCAGTGTAAGAAATAATTAAGGTTAAAAGAGGTCTTACAGGGGCTGGGCTGTAGCTCAGTGGCAGAGCGCTTGCCTAGCAGTGAGTTCAATCCCTAACACCATTAAAAAAAAAAAAAAAAAAAAAAAAAAGTCCTACAGATGGGTCCTGATCTGATGGATTAGTGTCCTCATAAGAAGAGATGTTGGATAGCTCTGTGGCACTCTCTTCCTCTCTACTCACCCACACCAAGGGAAGAACATGCAAGCACATGGCCAGAAGGTGCCCTCACCATCCCAAAGGCCATGCCCTCACCAGATACCAACCCTGCCGGTGCCTTGATATTAATCCTCCAGTCTCCAGAACTGTAAGAAAATAGACTTCCATCATGTAAGCCACCCAGTCTGTGATGTTTTGTTATAGGGGCCTGAGACAGGCCCCTTCTGTTCACCGGGCCTCACTGCTACTACCTTCTTAACATACTTGCAATATTCAACACTTTGTATATAAAAAGTTGCTATCTTTCCTGATGGCTTGACAAAAATCTAAATTCCTGGGTCTGACCTACAAATCCTCTACTGCCTCCTGTTTGGGTCAGCTTTTCATCACTGTGACCAAGAACACCCATCAAGAACAGCACAGAAGAGGAAACGTTTGGCCATGTGTGGTGGCACGTGGCTATAATCCCAGTGGCTCAGGAGGCTGAGGCAGGAGGACCGTGAGTTCAAAGGCAGCCTCAGCAAAAACAAGAAGCCAAGCAACTCAGTGAGACCCTGTCTCTAAATAAAACACAAAATAGGGCTGGGGATGTGACTCAGTGGTCAAGCGCCCCTGAGTTCAATCACCGGAACTCCTCCCTTCCCCGCCCCCCCCCCAAAAAAAAGGAAACGTTTACTTTGGCCCAGTTTCAGAGATTTAGTCCATGATCAGCCAACTCCATTGTTTTGGGTTCAAGGTGAGGAAGAACATTGTGCCCTTCTGCCATGATGTCAGCAAGCTGCTCAGTTCATGGTGGTCTGGAAATAGAACCTTTCCAGAGCATACTCCAGTGACCCACATCCTTCAGTCATGACTTACCTGCCTACAGACGCCATCTTGTTAATTCATTCAAGCCAGAGCTGATTTGATGACAGCTCTCACAATCTAACCATTCCACCTCTGAATATTCCTGCATTAACAGGAGTTTGGGGGGACACCTCATATCCAAACAATACCATCAGCAAAACTCTGACTCACCCACTTTTCATTCCCACTGAGCATCCCAATGTACTGCTCTTCACTACCCTGCTGCATCATGGGTTTCTCTCCCCATTACTCTGATTCTAGTAAGAGGAACTGTAGTTATTGTTTCCTCTCATCCAGATCCTACCCAACCTCAAGGGCAAATGAAAGTCAAATACTTCCTCCATAATATTTTCCTTGCCCCCCTCCTGAGAATGTCATCCATCTGCCCATGAAATATTATGACACTGAGTCTTATCCCTTCCACATGGGACTGCATCCTCACCCTTCAGGAGAGATTCTTCAAGCCTGAACCATGTCTAATTAGGGTTTTAAATTTTCACTCAAAAATCTAGCAAAGCAAAGAAAAAAACAACACCCAATAAATAGCCGATAAAAGAAAGTTACATGTTTTAATTAATTACATGACAAAATTTCTTTTTTTTTTAAAGAGAGAGAGAGAGAATTTTTTAATATTTATTTTTTAGTTATCGGCGGACACAACATCTTTGTTGGTATGTGGTGCTGAGGATCGAACCTGGGCCACACGTGTGCCAGGCGAGTGCGCTACCGCTTGAGTCACATCCCCAGCCCACATGACAAATTTTCACATTATTGATTAATTATGAATAGATGGAAACAAACTGATCAATAGAAGCATGCCTCAGTTTCAGAGATTTAGTCCATGATCAGCCAACTCCATTGCCTAAATGATCAGTGTTTGAAATCTCAAAAATTCTAAATATTCATTTTGACCCCAGATTCAGTACAGGAGCTAAGCATAAATGTTAGCCCATGGAAGGATAGTTATTGCTCAGTTTCCCTGACAGGTCTCTGTAGAAACAAGGATTTGGCTCTTTCGGAGCCCAAATCCTTTTCTATTTGTAAATGATAACATTTTGCTTTAAGAGCCAGAATATAAATGCAATATTCCTAGTATCAAATATCCTCTTAATAACTTCTTGCCCTTTTCCCCTTTCAGAAATGATCCTTCATCATTTAACTTTATATTATTTGGGGAGTGATATTGAAACCCTCAGGTATGCTTCACCAAGAACTAAATGTGGCATTCCAAGAACTTCCAAAGTGTCCCCATTATCAATTTCTGACAATTCAACATAAACCCTTCTCTAAAAGCTTCATTCATGTTGAACCAGGAACAGAATACAGTTCCCAGTCTCTCACTCTGTCCTTGTTCTCAGTTGTTCTCACTCACCATCTATGCCATTTTTTTCCTTAGAAAATAAAATACAACACCCTGACCTACCTTTGCCTGGAAGCGATAATTCCATGGCACCCATTTGCACACATCAGATGCTGGACAAGTGTTATTTACTTAATTCTCATAGGACTTCTCAAGAGAGAGAGAAATATTCTGTTATTAGGCAGTTGAGAAAGATTAACTTATGGACTTAAGAGTCACTTGACTATAGTCACAGAGCCCAGTGAGAATGAGAAAGAATTTCATATGACTTCAAAGTGGATCTCTTCATCATTCTGGATCATGAGTAAGATAGATGAAGGTGCTAAGGAATAAGGCTTTTCACTCAAAACAGAGGAAAGTCCTTGGAGAAACAAAGCACATGCAGTTTCTCCAGGAGACCCACATTGCTTTGTCTGTTTAGACCCTTGATACAGGACTTCAGACTGGCCAACAGGAATAGCCATTGGTTAAAAAGTGAGAAATTAAATTATAAATTCTTCTCCTGGGTCAGCAGCCATGTTGGTTTGATGAGTGCATGAAGTTCCCCTTGTTCTACTAACATCAATAATAATAATAATAATATCGCCCATGTCACAAACTCAAATGTCTTTGACCTCACAGCACACCACCTGGAGTGTTCAATGTCCATAAAGTATCTGTCCCCCCACCACCCTTCCCACTGCTGCTAAGCCCAGTGATACCCAGCTCTCTCCGTTAGGACCAGCCTGTCCACTTTCTTCCAAGGATACCACTCATATTTCCACCTGCCAACTTTTGTTGTTGTTGTTTCTTTCTTTCTTTGTTTTAGCAGCTAAAAGCAACTCAGTTCATGTGGGTTAGGAAACAAGGCAGGGCTCAGTGGCACTGATCAATCAGCATCCCTCACAAAATGCTGGCAGGATCATTCTGGGGATGAACCAGGGTCTGACGCTTAAGGCGAAATCCTCTTAGCTGTTGGGCAAACAGAGGGCCTTCTAAGTATTGGCTGGAGATCTCACTCCCTTTTGCCACAGAGTTGCTCACAGGCAGTTTGATTCCCCTGAGGGAGGAAGAATGAGAGTGTATCCCCGAAAGGAAACTGCACTCTCTCTATAACCCAGTTCCAGGAGGGGCATCCCATTATTTTTTTTCTGTATTCTGTTCATCACAAGTGAGTCACTAAATCTGGGAATTATCAAAGGGCATGAGAAGATGATGGGGACTATCTTAGAGGCTGCCAACTAGACTTAAAAGAAAAACACTTTTATTTGGAATAATTATAGATATACACAGAGTTGCAAAGATAATACAGAGAGGTCCCAAGTACCCTTGACCCAGTTATCCCCCACTGTTATGTCTTACATAATTATAGTACAAAAGCAAAACCAGAAAATCGACATTGGCCTAATGTGTGTCCTAGTTTTGTGCTATTTTATCTAATATGTAGATTTGGGTAACCACTACTCCGATCAAGAATGACAATTATTCCATCACCACAGAGCTCTCCTTTGTGTTACCCCTTCATAATCATGCCTCCCCTTCCCCTCACCATCCCTCACCCCTGGCAGCCACTCATCTATTTTCTATCTCTGTAATTTTGTCATTTGAGAATGTTATATAACTAAATTATAGAGCATGTGAACTTTTGATATCGGGTTGTTTTGTTCACTATAATTCTCTGTAGAATGATCCAAAATATGGTGTGTATGGGTAGTTCATTCCTTTTTTATCGATGAGTTGTATTCCATGTTATGAATACATCAAAGTTCACTTACTCATCACCTATTAGGAACATTTTGGTTGTTTTCAGTTTGGGACATTTACAGATAAAGATGCTGTGAAGAGGCATGTATGTATTTTTGTGGTTTTGCATTTGTACATAATTGTACATTTGTACCTAATCTAAAAGACACAATTCCAAAAGCCATTAATGTCAAATGCTAAAATCTCAAAAGATTAACATCTCCGAAGACTAAAATCCCTACAGTCTAAACCCCAAAGCATCATAATCCTGAAAATATGATTCTAGAAAAATAAATTTTTTAATTAAGTGACATTTATTTACATTTTCAAAAAGAAATTTAAGAAACATGAAACTACAACAAAACACTTCATAGGACACTTTGCACAATAAAATAGGCAATAATACATATTTCTGCAATCACAAACACTGAAGTATACTAGCAACAGTTGTAATTTGTAACAATTCTGTTATTGTTCAGATATTAAGTGTCCCCCATAAGCTCATGTGTGAGACATTGCATGAAATGATTGGGTTATGAGAGCCTTAACCTAATCAGTGCATTAATCCTCTGATGGAGATTATCTGAATGGTATCTGTGGGCTGGTAGGGTAGGGCTAGAGGCGGTGGGTCATTAGGGGGTTTGCCTTTGGTGTGTATATTTTGTTCGGGGTGAGAAGAGAGCACTTTCCCTCCATCCCTCTCCCTTCCTCTCCCCCCTCCCCCTCCCTCTTTCCTCCTCTTCCCCTCTCCCCCTCCCTCTCTCTCCCCTTCCTGGTGCAATGTCCTGAGCCACTTTCTTCCTCATGCCCTTTCACCTCAGAGCAATGGAGTCGACCATCTATAGATTGAGACCTCTGAAACTGTGAGCCCCAAAGTAAACCTTTCCTCCTCTAAAATTGTTCTTGTCAGATCTTTTGGTCACAGCAGTGAGAAAGCTGACTAAAACAAGATGAAGCCTATTCACAGAGAAGTACCTCAAACAGTGAAATGTGTGACTCAGAGAACTATGGCTGGTAATTGTGTGCATCCACTTTAAAACTGAAGTCACATGAAATACCGTGTTGAACAAAAGCCACAGGAGGTCATCACTATACATGCTGTTGCCCAAAGAGTCAAGATCTCAAAAAATATTTTTTTTTCACAAAGACAGTTGAGAAAGGACATCTTTTCATTTATTAATGAATTTCCAACATTTTTACTCATGCCCATATGCTTATACACAAAGTCAATGTTGCGATAATGTACTTTCACAAAGTCAGATATTCAAAAAGCTGCATAAAATAAATGAGAACTAAGTGTCATCATGCAATTTATACCTCCTATATTGGAAATGATGTGAAGAAAAAACATGCAACATAGTAAATTACAGAAAGTAAAAGTAATACACAATATAAATAGTGGAGGGGGGGTGGGTGAAGAGAAAGGTTAACATATGAAAAAGTGTACCATAGGGATAGATTTTCATGGGCAACTGCACAGAGCAGACAGAAAGAGCTGAACAAACTTTCATAATCATTTAATATATTTTGAATCTTGCACCATGATGAATAGCTGCCTTTTATTCTCTCAGAGTATGGCTTCTTGAACAATAGGTTCACATTCATTTTCTACAAGGTGCTAATGTGTTTTAAATTCTTCTATGATTTGATATACGCCAACTCAAACATTCCCTCTTAAATTTTCCCATCTTCTGTGCCACACTTCTGTGTTGTTGGGGATATGAGGAAATCCATTCTGCCTGCACTCGTACGCAGAACTGAGACTTAGAAGAACCAGTACCAGCAATTGAGCAGCAGCAACACTGTGTAAGTCTGCTTACCCGACTGTGCATGTAATTATTTTTGATAGTTCAGTCAGTAACTTCTCTGGTTTTGTAAGGCAAATGCAGACTTAATCCATTAAAACTCCTGAACTTCATTGTCTAGAAAGAATACCCATGCAGATAATGATGCATTTTAAACTGAAGTTTTCACATTGCCATATCATGTAGACATCCCTTCCACAGAATTCAATTCTTTATCCCCTCATATAGCCCTTTTCTTTCTTTTTTTTTTTATGGGAATTGCAGTTTGAGGAAGATTGGCTTTCAAGGGTTCAACATTTGAGATTTTAATCTTTGGGGGATTGTGATTTGGGGGTATTTAGAGTTAAGGAAATACAATCTTTTGAATTTATGGCATTCAGGATTGTGTCTCTTGAGATTAGAATCAGCATCAATCCCATGCATGAGGGCTCCATCCTCATGACTAATCAATTCCCAAGGCATTGGAGACGTGCCTAACACCACCACATCACATCCCACCAGGGATTAGGCTCCCACATGTGGAGTCTGGGGCACACAAACACTCAGAGCGTGGCAGCTCAGGAACCAGACACTCACTTTGCTCTTACTGTTCCCCATGGAAGAAATCTGGAATTGAGAGGGTCTGCCTTGTCACTGAGCTGCACTGCCTTGGAGCAGGGGTGACAAAGTAGAGTGACACTGTTCTCCCTGACCTCTTCAGCGCATCCAATATTGGATTTTGGGTTCCCATATAGGGCTGGAACCTATCCACTGGTCTCCCAGACTTCTAAAAAGATATTACCTACCATGGGTGCTTGTTAAAATCAGTGTATAGCAGGGGTGGGGGGGAGAGTAGGGTTCTATTCTGCCAGCTTCCTGAGTTCTCCCGGACTGTTTAGGTGCCGATGTTTTTATCATTGTTATATCTTTGTAATGGATTGAACTTTTTATTATTAAAAATGCCCCTCTTTATCCCAAGCAACATTTTTTTTTCTTTTAAAGTCTCTTTTGCCTGATATTAGAATGACTCCAACTTTCTTATTGTTGCTGTTTGCATGAAATAGATTTACCATCATTTGACTTTTGACCTATTTGTATCTTTGAATTCAAATGATATCTGTAAATGAGGTATATATTTAGATCTTATTTTTTTATTCAATATTACAACCCCTTCCTATTGTTTAATTAATTAGATTGTTTGGTCAACACGTGCTTAATATAATGATTGATACAGTTGGATTATGTCTGCCATTTTGCACCTTATTATTTGTCTCACATTCAGTTTGTTACTCCTTTACTGTTTAAGTGAATAGTTTCCAGTGTAGCATCTTATTTCTTTAGTGAGTTTTTGAGGTCTTTTTTGGTGGTTGCTCCAGGAGTCGTGTATACATGTTAACTTACTAGAATTGGCTTCAGAGTTGTACTCATCTAGTGCAGTGAGATACAGAAGTCCCTAGAGCCAACTGCTACTGGGGGGGTGGGGGCAGCACATTGCACCAGTGAGAGGGTCGGAGTGAGCAGGAACAGTTTCTAACTGGAGTTTCACATCCTTGGCTGCACATTAGAATCACCCTGTAGCTCCTAAAAATGGCAATACAATAACAATACTCCTCTGCTAATGATGGGGCTACATCCTGCTAAACCCATAAGCTGAAAATATCCACAACCAAAAATGCACCGAATACACCTAACATCAGAGCTGAGCATCACAGAGCCCTGTGGAGCCTCAGTCGTTCATGACCACACAGCCACCTAGGAGCTGTGGCGCACTGCTGTTGCCCAGCAACCCAACAGGTTTACACTGCACATCCCTAGCCCAGGAAAAGATCCAAATTCAAACGACTAAACATGGTTTCCATTGAATGCCTGTCACTTTCACACCATCATAGAGTTGAAAACTCATAAGCCAAGTCATCACAGGTCAAGAATGATCTGTGTATTGGTTCCATCCCAAAGTTTCTGACTCAGCCAGTCCACTGGTATTGTTTTGGAGTTCTTCAGAGGAGTCTACCTTGGAGAGTTCAGAACCAGGCACAGCACAGAATGTCTTCTGAGGCTGCGGTTGCTGATATGCTGTGACCACTAAACGATATTTTCTTCCATTTCCAAGTTGTCTGATCAACTGTTTGACCATCCCACCAGACTAGCTACTTACCCAGATTTCCCCCAAATCCTAGACGGGTGAGCAAAAGCTTAGTGCCAAATGCTCACATTCAGATACCAACTACGATTCTCCCAGTGGCTAGCTGATGTCCTCCTCCACAGAGACCACACTGCACTCATGTGTTGCCCCTCCTCAGGCCTCCATCAGGGTCACTGCCAGATATGGTTGCTGCTGAGCATGCACTGCCCATCAGGTCAGATCCTTTGGGATATTGGCCTTGGTCTTCCCTACGCTGATCGATGTTGTTCCTGCAACCTCCCAGCCCCACACATCTTTGGCTGTTTTTTTCCAGCAGTGAAAAAAAAAAATTCCAATTTCTGGAAGGCCAAACTAGGGCAATCAAACTAGATTCAGTATGTACTCACACCACAGTGGCCAGTCATAACAGGAGCATCACAAATGAATACCCCCAATCAGCAATGCCCATATTCCAAGCATCCAAATTAGGCTGTTACACACATGACCCCACCCCTCCCCATCATGTCCACCGATAAGGTTCTTCTCCTCTGACCTGCTCTTTCTATTACTTTACACACACAAACACACACACACACACACACCCTTTTTCCCCCCTGGGTCCATTATCAGCAGCTGATTTAATTATTTCATTGCGTCTTCATTATCTCCCTGAAGTGGAGGTGTTTCCACAATGCACACCTGTCCAGAACTTGACAACTAAGAACCCATTTAGCACGCCAGGTAAGGACCGGCAGGCTGGTTCATCTGTAGGTGGAAGTGTGAACAGGGTGTATGAGTTCTGTCTACCCCTCATGTACGCTTCATTAGTGAAAGAATGCTGGACACAAGCAATTACTAACAACGGGCTGGCAGAGGGCTGTCCCCTTAGCCATATCTGCAAGGTACAATTTCTTTATTATTAGACTGCCTGGATTTGATGGCTGAATCCCTAGGAAGAAGAGAATGTTGTTTCTTTGGTAGGAAAAAATAAATAAACCCTCTACATTTGGAAGCATAATAGCCCAGTTAACTACTGAAGGCTAAGCTCACAAATCACAAGTCTCTTGAGAAAGTGGGCCTTCGTGGTCCTTGGGCACAGGAATATTTGTGAGTGTTTTCTCATTCCATCTCCAGTAGGCACTCACCCTGGAAAACGTGGCTAAGTGGGGTGCTTGGCAAACAGGAGCCTCACACTTTATCCCTTTCCCAGGCACACACTCTTCCCACGCCTGCATTTCTGGAGCTGGTTCGTTTTTCCCTCCGCGGAGGCAGAACTTGTTGTCCAGAGCTGGCACCGCTAAGCTCCTGGCTGCCTGAGCCCTGGCTGGGTCCAACAACGGAGGTGTAATTTGATGGGTTGCACTTCTGGGGATTATTTGGAGAGGGGGAGCAGCAGGAGGGGCAATAAAGGAGCCCACACTGTCTCTATTATGACCAGGTTATGTTCAAAGACAGAAACAGGAGCTGTGGTTCAGCGGCATGAGTCCATCATAGACTGTGCTCTCTAATCGATGAAGCAGATGGTACTGGACACATCAGAGGGCAAAGGCCAGGTGCTATTTTTACAGACAGGAGAACAAATTCAAGCATATTGGAGAGAAGAGCCCGCTGCACACCTACTTGACTGGGAGACTCTGAGACGTCTCTCACTGCTCTGTTTCCTTGGCTCTAACTTCCAATGTCTCCTCACCTCCATGTCCACATTCCTGTTCTGAGAGGTGACTACTCATTTATTAATACTCTGGCAATGATGAACTATGGGTTTAGACCATTCAAAGTCGTCCCACAAGCTAATTATTGTTAGCAGCACTCAGAATCCTGTCTCCTACCATATACATTTCTTCTTTGGGGTTAATGATTCAGAAAATATTCAAAGTGGTATAAACTTTAGACCTCAATTCTCCCCCTTCATACCACACACTTAAAAAAAAATAGGTTTGAATTCTCCTAAACCCTGTGGTTCCATCCTATTTTTCTCCCTCAAGATTTTTTTTTTTTTGTACCATGATTAAACTCAGGGGTGCTTAAAACCACTGAACCATATCCCCAGTTTCTAAATCTAGACGTGTGAAAGAAACTAGGCCGCTAAAAGACCTGCAGCTAGCTCCTCCCTAACTCTACATCATCACATCGACCTGTTTCTCCCTCCCTTCTAGGTTCCAGCCCCACAAGGGAAGGTCCAATATGGTGGGCAGAAGACAGTCGTAATAAAAGACCCCAGGGCACTAGCAGATAGAGATGTACTGTGGGCCACTAACACAGCACCATTGTTCTGTGCTACATCCTCACTAACAACTGAACGGAATTTATTTCTGAGCCTTCTTGTCACATTGGACTCCTCTTACTTTTTAAAGTAGGTAGGCCCAGGATTACACCTGTCCCGCTCTCAAGGTGACACAGAAGAGCAAATAGAAGAAATGGATGAAATGGAAGAAATAAATCCCTGAAATTCTTGTAGCATTTCTGTTGAAGACTTACCGGGTCAATGTCCCTTACACAGACACACATGGCTCTTTCTCTTTGAGTTGAGAGCCAGACCCTTAAATCAAGTTCAAACTGGTTCACCTCTATTCATGAAATAAGGGAATCCAGTACTCTGCTGTATTTAATTTTTGTCTCCATTTCCTTTAGTTACTAGGCATTTCAAAGCTGAGTTAGGCTGACAGACGCAGCGTCTCTAGCATATGATGACATCTTCCTTCCTACACATTTTAAGTTTTTGAAGCTGGTGATGGGACCAGAGCCTCAAGCATGCAGAAGCTTGCTATTACTGAACCCCATTCCTAGCCCTCTCTAGTCCTCTCTCGATGTCCTATCGTATGTGACTTCTAGCCTAGATAACTTCGAATCTTTGTTTTTAAGCAAGGATTTACCCACAGGAAGTAAATCTAGAGAAGAAATAGAAACAAAATTAGAAACCACAGTCAACATTTACTCTACCTCCCTGTACGTACCCTTAGCCCAAGAAAGACCCCCAGGGCCCAGGAAGAAGGGGATGCAGCAGACCCTTGGGAGCACGCGCTGGTTCATGGGAGAGACGGAGGGAAGTGCTGGCAGGAATGGAGGCTCAGGACCTGTGACTGCACTGCGAAGGGGTGGCTCTGGGTCCTGCCTGGGCGGACTCCTGAGTCCCTGGTGATGGAATCATAGAAAGGCCATCTGAAGGTTTTATAAACTACATTGTATTTTTTTATTTGTTTTAATTAGTTATCCATGACAGTAGAATGCACTTATATACTTTGATGTGTCATACATAGATGGGATGTAATTTCTCATTTTTCTGAGTATACACATTGTAGAATCACATTGGTCACACAGTCACATACATACATACAGTGATAATGTCTGTTTCATTCTACTATCTTTCTTATCCCCACATCCCCTGCCTTCCCCTCGTTTCACTTCCCTCTACCTAATCTAAGGTCACGCTATTTTTTTTTTTTTGCATTACAATTCTTAATACACATAAGTACCACACTCTTTGTATTTCTGTTTGTATATAAAGTACGTTGACACCCAATTCAAGACTTCATACGTTGTATGTTTAAACTGCAATCCAACCAGCGAATGGATCATCACAGAAACATTAAGACTAGGACACTTACTGAGGCAATCTAAACAGAATCATTTTTAAACTTTAAGGAAAAATAATTATAAATCACTAAAGACCTTAAAATACATCATGTATCAGGTTTTGTTCCCATTTTTGTTTTAATCAGAGCCTTTTTCAAAAGCCATGTAAATTGCTGAGCTGAAAGAAATAATAACTAGTTATTCAAAGTGTTATGGTGATTATGTGCCGCAGCCCGGCTGCAGCAAAATAACCGGGGGGTGACGAGCAACTTGTGTACATTTATACAGCAGGAGTGGGAGCCATTTATTGTAGGACAGGAGGGGTATATATACATTCCACACAGCTTATGTTAATTAACATAAACTAGATACAGCAGTCAACCAATAAGGAATCTCCACACTTAATGGCTCGCTGGCGCCACCTCACAAACCACTCCCCCTGGCAAAATGCCAGGCGCCATCCAGACTTGTTTACAGACCCTAACAATTATGAATTTATTTTTTTTGTGTGTGTGGAGCTCCTTAGCTTGAGGTCCATAAAATGTGGGTGATGCTTTCTGTTGTTTTACCAGCTTGTTAAAGCCAAGGCAAGAACTCCCTAACTTTGTTTCCTTTTCCTCCCAGAATCAGAATTGATCCTGAATTAAGAGAAGAATCGCTCCAAACTGCAGCTACCCAGGTTGTGGCTTTCCAAAACTCATCATTAATAAAAGTAACAACCACTTATATAGCCCTTTCCCTATGCCTTCTGTCTGAAATCTCCCAACAATCCTTTGAACTGAGCTTCCCATGTTATTGATTAGGAAACCAAAGCACAGAGAAGTCAAGAAATGTGTCCAAGGTCACACAGAGTATTTTGTTTTTGTTTTTCACTTTTAAACACTTTTCTTCTGTCTGCTTTTCTGCTCATCTTTCTGCACTCCTGCCCTGCATTACTGCTGAACTCAGAGAAGGATCTGCCATTGGCTATTTCCATTTCAGTGTGGTTTTTAGTCTGTGTTATCCTCTGATTCCATAAGTTGTGCATTGCTGTTTTAATTATGGAAACAGAGAATCTTAACCTTGAGGCTGGAATAAAAGGGCATCCTTTTAAGAATGGTGGCTTGAAGTCCAGAAAAAGATGACAGTGACTTGCCCAGAATAATTATTCCAAAGAGTTCTCATATTTTAAAAATCATAAATTTTCTAAAATGTAACTTTTTATAGAATTTTAATTTTGACCATATTTTCTTTCCATTAACACTCAAAAGCCCCAAGGGGGCCAGATCCAATGATCAATTTCTCATAACTTGCCAAAAAGAAGAACAAGGACTTGAAATTTGACCCTTCTGGAAGAATTATTGGGGAATTTCAAGGCAGGATAAACAGGTGGAAGGAAGAGTTCAGATCAGAAGTCCCTGCCTGTCGGGCTGTGGGGTCTCCTAGACATCTGGCCATCTTATGCTTACTGGGCCAAGGAACGAGCCCTTGCACTTCCTAGGCTGTCAAGTAATCCCATCTCCTGAGAACAGAGTTGGCGCTGGTGAAGCACCTCTGATAACCTCTTCATACCTCTCAGAAAGATGTGCTCAGCCCAGGCACCAGCTAAGCCTGCCATTCCCACCTTGAGCAGGTCACTGAGCAGAGACCCCAGGCTTACCTAGCCAAATGAGACCAAGGACCTGAGCATTGGCCCTGGAAGGCCATGGGGACTTGTCCCTTTCTCTGTAGCTGGTCTTCTCAAATCCGTGTTGGTAACTGATAACAGATCCACACCTTGCTTCCCACCACAGGTATGATGACAATCTTTCCCTGGGAAAGGTCACATGGGTGTGAATAAGACAAGCTTGAGCCGTGTTATGGCTGAAACTGAAACTTTTACTCCTCTGAGTTGTTCTTGTCAGGTCTTTGGTCAGAGAGACATCAAGCTGACTAAAGCAAGCCCTCTAGCTATGATCCTGCAGGCTGACCCCACACCATGTTAGCCCACACGGTCTCAGTGCGCTGAGCCTAGGTGAAGACACACCTTGGTACCATGCTTCACTATTGCTGGAAACAAACCAAGGAGCCCCCTCAATAAACCTTCCTTGTAGAGACAGACATTTTTCACCCAGTTAACATTCATGAGGTATGAATGTTGTTCTTTGTAGAATGTGAAAGCGCCCGTGTTGGTCATAACTTGGTGTGTGTGGGACCAACAGAGTCAGATACCCCAAAGCCAATGTGAAACACTCGTGTGAAATATTCCACGAGTATTGAAATAGTTTATTAAATTATCATTAACTGACTTCATTCTTTTACATCCTCAGATAGAAGTTATGTTTTAAAGACTTTGTCAGAGAGAAAAAAAAAACATGATTTTGAAACAAGTTAGAAAGCCAACAACTCTAGTGTGTTTTTTTAATAATAAATAATAATATTTTTTTTGCATTACAATTCTTAATACACCTTTATACCACAATTTTTCTAGTGTGGTTTGTGAGCAGATTTCCTCCAAAAAGTTCTTCTAGCCACTCTGTCTGTTCCCCCCTCAGCACAAGCTGAGGGCAGTGCCCTGCTTACCTGCCATCAACCTGCACTTCCTCCAGCACCAAGATGGCGGCACAAGGTGGGAGTTCAGTGGCTTCAGGTCAGTGGCAGCTCCCAGTTGGCCTCTCTTGCACAACCTTCTCCCACTGTTTCAGTCCTTGTAGGCTACCTTCCAGATGGCAGCACTTAATCAGGCTGGTCTGGCTTCGTAGCACTACCTGCGGCTCCCAGGGCTCTGAGGCCAGGATCACTGACATGGCCCTGTTACCTGAAGTATCAGGCCCAATTCCCCCAACTTTGCCCAGCACACAGCCAAAGAGTGATGCAAGCGCCTCCATTTGAGACTCTATCCTTCCCATTTCAAATGCAAAAGTTTCAGACCCTGGAATGAAAAACTAGAGCTGTGGGAATTCTAGTAAGAATGTACCTACCCTTTGCTCCGGCATCATCCCAGGAGCCCCAAAGTCTTAATCAGACTAAAAATGCTTATGTAAATTTGCCAAGGGTTTAGACAAATCAGACCAAGTGATTGGTGATTTATGTAAGTTTAAGAATTCATGCATTCCATTCCAAACATTTTTCAAGAAAAATGCATTTACATAAATATACATATATAAATATGTTTATATGTAACGTATAAATATACAGTATACAGTCTATATAGTCGGCCCTCTGTATGTGTGAGTTCCATATCCTTGGATTCAACAAGCCACAGATGGAAAATATTCCCCCCCAAAATTGCATCTGCACTTAATATGTACAGAAATTTTTCTTGTCATTATTCTCTAAACAACACAGCATAACAGCTATTTCATAGCATTACATTGTACTAAGTTATTAGATATTATTTAAAGTGTTTGGGAAATAAATAAATAAATAGGGAGAGGATAGAGCTCAGTGGTAGAGCTTTTCTCTAGCATGCACAAGGCTCTGGGCTTGATTCTCAGCAACCCAAATTATTATTATAAAAAATAAAATTTAAAGTACATGGAAAGATATACAACTATTTTATATATAAACATGCCTATGTATATTCATATATTTACCTTCATACATGTGTACTGGGACTGAAACACAGCAAATTATGTCCAACACATGTATGATTATATAAAAATGAGCCCCACTATTATGAATAATTCTAATGCAGTAATAAAAACATTTTTAAAAGTATATCATTATATCTTAAGCATGTATTATATATTAAGTCTTTATATATTATAAATATGTTTATATATTAAATTTTATATATCAGTTATCATAAATATTTAATATATGCTATTTATATTATATATAATTCAATTGAGCCCTTTTATATACTAAATATTTATGTATCAGGTATCATAAATATTTTACATGTTATTTATATTGTGTGTGTGTGCATGTGTGTAAACTCAACTGAACCCTTTATGCCGAGGTACAGGTGTAAGTTGACCTCAGTTAATTAAAGTGCAGAAGAGAAACGATAGCTCCCATGACCTGTAAAACTCAACACAACTGCACCTGGTCTGCAGTCACCTAGAGGGCAGTGCAGGCACTGCTTAGTGGCAGCACACAGAAAAACAGGCGTCTTCTGTGAGAACTCCCGCATTCCCTGCAGAAAGAGAAGATTAAAGACAGGCCATGCAGATCCCACTGCCAAGCCCGGAGTTCCCGATGTCAGTGACAAGCAGGTGAACAAGCAATCACAAGAGAGAGGCACATCACCTCGTCGACGCTGTCCGCTACACACAGAATAAAATATGCACCCGGCACCCTGCCAAAAGGAGTCTCTGTCTGGCTTTTTCACATCTCCTTGGAAAGCCACTGCTCCCAGAACCCATGCAACTTTACCCACGTGGGTAGGACACATGCCTACTGTGGATTCCACCTGACCCACGTGGAGCCCCCTTCCCAGGCAGTGCCTGTGTCCCACCTCTTTCCAGGGAGCGGTCCTGCCCCTGGTACAGCATTCTCTGCCATCTTACCCTTCAAGCCCTGGCGGGCCTGGTCCTGTGTTCTCTTCTGCCCTTCCAGCCTGTTCCTACCCAGAAGAAACTCTTGCCAGCTTCTGTGGCTGGGGGTCTGCACCATATCACCAGCTCACCCCACTCTACTGAACTCCCCCTCCCAGCTCAGCTCTCTGTGTGCTTATCTGTCCCCTGAGCATTGCTCTTGGGGTTTCTCTGGAGTTCTTCCTCACTCGGTCTCCCAAACTCTTCAGGGGCTCAGGGTCACCTGGGGACCTAAACTGAGCTCCTTAAAACGCTGCCATCCACACTGCCCTGCTTCCCTCCATCGCCAGTCCCCACTGTTACCAGAAATGCACACACACTCATCTTTGGGAGTCACTGACACATTGAACCCTCACACTCATCACTTGGAGTCACCCCTTCAAAACTCCCGCTTCTCCCACTCACAATCACCCCCTCAAAGTGCCTCTGGGAGGAGCACTTTTGAACCTCATTTTAGTAATTAACTTGGCTTTGATTCAAAATTTTATTCTGCAGCTATCTAAAGAATTGCTGGAAAATTCTAAGTTCAGAATTTCCATTTACCTGGGAGAGTGTGGACTATGACAAGTTTGAATCTACTGAAAACCAGAGAATGGATGGAGAGAGGGATCCCATGGGAACTTCCTGGAGAAGGTGGCATCTCTTTACTTTGAGCTACAGTTCTAAGGAGCGGTGTAAGCCCATGAGGGACATTGCACTGCTCCAAACTCAGCAGAAGCCACCGTCCCACACATCTCACACCAATGTCATCAGTCTTTCTAGAGAGTCTGTGCTGCAAAACTTTGCACAATGCAGTCATAAGACACAGGGGTCTCCGTGAATTTAAACTGATTGAAATTAAATACAGCAGTCATAATAAAATATCATTATCATTGCAGTCACAGTTTGCTATATGTCAAGTACTCGTGGCCAAATGGGTCATGTTAGTCTGTTACTGTTATGAAATAACTGAGGTAATCAACTTATAAGGAGGAAAGGTTTATTTTGGCTGGTGATTACTGGGGATTTAGTCTATGGTTGCTTGGCCCTGTTGTCTTTGGGCCTGTCATGAGGTGGTATTATGGTGGGGAATGTGTAGTAGGGCAAAGCTGTTCATCTCATGGTGGAAAACAAAGAAAGGGAGAAACAGGAAAGGGATAGGATCCCTATATCCCCTTTATGGGTACACCCCCGATGACTTAACATTCCTTACACTAGACGCCACCTCTCCATCTCCTAGGGGTTCTACCACTTCCTCACAGCACCATAGGCTGGCAACTAAACCTTCTACACATGTGCCTTTGGGATCCAAATTATGTGTAGTTAGTGGCTACCATGTTGGACCATGCATATTATAGACACTTTCATCATCACAAAAATTCTCTTAGTGTTCATGTAGAAGGCATGTTCCATGGAATGAGATAATGTGAAACAGCCATCTCATATCTCCCAGAACTTCTTCCATGAGAAGTAAAATGCTCAGAGCAGTACCCTGGCTTTATTCCAACATGACCAACACTGGTCAAATGAAATATCCTGTCATATGTGTGGTATGGTGTGTAATATATGTTTGGGCATTTTCCCCAAATCTTAACACAGAGCTCCCCAAACTCTTGAACTTCCACGAATGTTAGGGATGAGAGGAGGATTTTGCTATCCATAACAAACCCCTTTCAACCATCCCTGAGTTATGATACTGACTCTCAGTGAGTCCCTAAGTAGCTTTTAGTTGGCTGCTGATTGCCAGGAGAACCCACCATGTGATTAGAGGATGGGAACTTTCAACCCACACTCTGACTTCTGGGAAAACTGAGTTCATTCACCAAGGGCCAATGATTCAATCATGCCTATATCATGGAATTCTTATAAAAATCCTAAGCAATGAGTCGTTTAATACATCAAGGTGCTAGGAGGTTGGTATCCCCAAAAAGGGCATAGAAGTTTCATTCACCCCTCCTTTATACTTTTTCCTGTGCTTCTTTTCATTTGGTTATTTCTGAATTGTGTCCTTTATAGTAAACTCGTCATGGTAAGTAAAATTTTCCTAGAGTTCTGTGAGCAACCGAACTTAATTACAGCATCTTATCAAACCTGATGAGTACATCATTGGAATTCCCAATTTGTAGCCAAACTGGACAAAATCATGGGTAACCTGGTGCTCTTCTGCCTGAGACTGGTGCCTGCTCCTACTCGGTGGGGTCTGGGCTAATGTGGAATGGTTCGTGTCATGTTTGGTTTGAATCATTGAATACCCGGTTGATCACAGAGTATCAGAATCAATTGATGGGGGGAAAATAAACTCACTCAGTTCAAAATGTAGAAAACATTCTGCAATTTTCTCTTACAACAAAAATGCCAGGGTGGTGTTGGGGCCCTATTGTGCCTTGGCAGAAGGCTACCTGTGGTGGTGGGGGAGGTGTTTCTATTTATGCACTGTCTGCTGAGCACTTTGCAGTGCTTCACCATGAAAG
Source organism: Urocitellus parryii (assembly GCF_045843805.1). Taxonomy (NCBI): domain Eukaryota; kingdom Metazoa; phylum Chordata; class Mammalia; order Rodentia; family Sciuridae; genus Urocitellus; species Urocitellus parryii. The sequence continues at coordinate 80,454,259 of NC_135537.1, forward strand.
GTGCTGTAGAAGTGCAAGGTGTTACTGCAAGGTGTTAACAGTTTCAAATGAACCTTTTCATTTAACTGCGTCAACTTCTGGATTAGCCAGTCTTAACTCAATAGATGGTGGAGTGGGTAGAACTAATGAGGCTTTTGTTTGGAATATTTATATGTCTGACCTGAGAATTATGAAAGATTTTTTCAATTTGAGCCAGGGGGAAATATTAAGCATTTTTTGCCAAAAACACATAGGTCATAGAACCCCATTCCTCATTTTCTTTATAGGGAGAATTAAACCCAGAAATTTTAATCATGGCAATAATACGAAATATTTCCTCCAGCATCTTTCTTTTCAAAACCCTTGAAAGAAAATGTGCACGTGAATTAGTTTATTTATACCTACAACCTCCCTGGATTTATTTGTTCTCAACAGTCAGTGTGGGTAATGGGAAAAGGAGACTTTGTGAGGTATTGGCCTCGTGTTCCTTCTGTCCTAATCTCTGTGGAAGAGCACTTTTGCTCTGCTCCCAGAATCTGCAGGACTCCTAGGTTTCACATATGCAGTTACTTCTTCTGGTTGCTCATTTCTTTAATAGAAGCGTGAAGACACTCCCTGAGCCTTCCAGACACTCCTTCACAGAACAACTGAGCGGATCTCCTCCCAATAAGAGACAACTCAGAGGGAGATAGTCAGATGCTTTGTGTATTACCCAAAGTTCTCCAGAACCAGTGGAATTTATATTCTTTTAGATATTATTAATAGGTGTGTGTGCATGGGTAGAGATAAATACAATATGGACACAGACATGGATATAGATGATGATATAGATATGGATGGAGATACAGATGTAGATATAGATATGAAGTTGACCTTCTATATCCTCAGGTTCTCCACCTGTGGATTCAACCCATCATGAATGGAAAATATTTGGGTGAAAGATTGTGTCCGCTCTGAACATGTACAGGCTTTTCTGAGCATGCTTCCCTAAGCAATATAGTATGATAACTACTTACACAGCATTTATGGTGTATAAGGTATTGCAAGTAATCTAGAAGGGATTTGAAGTATGCAGAACACACTGTAGGTTATAGGCAAATACTATGTCATTTTATATCAGGGACCAGCGCACCTGTGGATCTGTATATTCGTGGGGTGTCCTGGAGACAACCCTCCTCCCATACCAAGGGATGACTGTATGATGAGGAAGAGAGGGAGAGATTTACTGGCTTATGTGATCGTGAAGACTGGCAAGTCCAAAATCTGTATAGTTGATGTTGCAGCTTGAGTCCAAAATCTGGAGACTACCATGGAACTAGGGAGAGGTGAAGTCCCAATTTCCCTAGAGGAAGATCTCGAGGCAGGAGAATTCTCTCAGTATGGTAGGCCAGCCTTTCATTCTGTTCGGACCCTAAACTCGTTGGGTGGGGCTCACACACACACACACATTGGGAGAGCAATCTGCTTTACTCAGTCTACTGACTCAAATGTTAACTTCACCCACAGCACCCTCAAAGACACAACTGAACTAAATATCTGGGCAGCCCCTGGTCCAGTCAAGTTGACACATATCACGAGCATTCTGTAGTACATACAACACACAAGGCCTGCTGAGAGAAGAAGAGGGTACAGTTGACATGCATCTCTCTCTTCTTTGGGGGAACCCGTTTTTCTCAGTCCGTGCATCCATTCAGGTCAGTGAAGCTCAGCAGCAAATTTCCATTTGGCCCTGAATCTTGACTTGAATGGGCTGGGGATGACTGCATGCCAAGATCGGGCCTACTGTTAGGACCATCTGAGGACCAGTCCCTGCTGGCCCGATGGACAAGACAGGACCACTGCTTCCTCATGTCTGTGCTGCTCAGGATCCAGTCTCTTCTGCCGCCATTCCCACAGGGACTCAATTACTGCTGGCTTCTCAGGGGATGCACCCACCCATTTGTCCCATGGGAAGGGACCTTTGACCAGCTACCCTGTGTCTACTCAGAATCTACATGGGAGTGGGGCCTCCAGATTATCTATGTCAACCTCCTGGTTTTACAGAACTCACTGTGTATGTGGTGTGTGTGTGTGTGTGTGTGTGTGTGTATGTGTGTGTGTGTGTGTGTGAGAGAGAGAGAGAGAGAGAGAGAGAGAGAGAGAGAGATCTGGCCCTCCTTGGTCTTCCCGTCCTCTGCATTCAAACACAGCCATGTTCAATTGCACATAAACTGGGGATTCTATTCCTTTTGCTCCATCCCACTGTGGCACTGACTTCTCTGCTGACGGCAGCAGCAGCAGGTGCCACCCTGGGTTGTGCAGTAGTGGCATTAGTAGCTCAGGAACATCAGTGATGTTCCCCACACATGCCCAAGCACTCCTGGCTGAGATCCTGCAAGCACCATGGCTCTAAATGTTCACCTTAAAAGTTCTGTCACCCCTCTCCTGCCTAGGAGGAAGCAAATCCCAGGCTGTGGTAAGTCACATATCAGGGCCACAGAAGAAGCCTAGAGAAGAGGAAGACACACACCCAGGTTGGCTGATATCCAAAGCTGTGTGGCCCAGCCAAGAGGCCTCAGTCCTACAGCACAGGCCTCAGGGAGTGCCCCACCTGAGAAGGAGAATCCGCAGCTGCGGCTCCAGCCAAAGGGCAGCGCCTGGCCTCCCGGTGAGGCTGAGAGTCCATCACAGCTTTTCCCATCCCAAAGAGTCAAGGCCAGACGGGGACGGGTGCCGGGACTTCCTGGCTCCAGGGCCTGGACGGCTGCTCACCTCAGCCCTCACTGCAGACTCGCACCTCTGAGCTCCCTGTTCCCAGTGGGAACGACCCAGGCCCAGGGATGTGGACTGTCTGGGCCAGGCCATGTAGTAGGTGAAAGTTCTGGAAAATTCACAGAAAAATCAGTTCTTATAAAATGTCCAGTGTGCCTTTGTGAGTCCCCACAGGAAGATCTGTGCACTCCAAATCACTCCAGCTCTGCCCACTCTCAAGGGCAGCAGGAGGATTCCTTGACGCTACACAGTGCCCACCATGTATGACCTGGGCGTGACCCAATTCTTACTGAAATTTAACCTCAGGTGTGCCTGACATCAAGGAAGATAAGTGGTAAACCAGATATGTCCTAGTTCAAAATCAGACAATGCCCAAGCTTCCCCCTTGAACTTTGGGGTATCCTGTGTGTGTTCTTTTTTTAAAAGGTTAGAGAGCACAGTGTTCAATTCATTGTCATCCCAAGGAGCTACAGACGAGGATAGAGTGAAAGACAGTTGGGAGAATATGCCAGGAGGAGAAGGTTTAAAAGGAAATATATTTAAATAAAACTACTCTTAGAAGTACCTTCCCCCAAGGGTCCGGCATCAGCTCAAGTTTGCCTGATTCCACTAAAGAACTATGGCCCAGACGGCAGCTATCATTTCAAGAAGATAGACTTTGGACCTGAAATACATGGTTATTTTTAACCCTATGACAGGGTTCATGCCTATTTTCTCCAGGAGAGGTATGAAATAGATATAATCAACCTGAATAGAGTGTGGATCACTCAGTGCAAAACTACCCTCAAATAAAGATATCAGAAAACATCGAATATCAGGAAATGAACAGCAGCCCTGAGCCTGAAGACCCAGTAAGAGCAGCTCTGCCCAGGGCCATCCCTGCCCCTCCTCTCACATCCAGGATGGGTTGAGAATCCAGATCCACAAAAGGAAAGAGCTTTCATGGGTCCTGTTGGCCCATGGTGTAAAGAGTCCCAGCTTGGTGATCTCAACTCACCAATGGTTTAGCTACCAGGTGGCAGAGTTCCTGAATATTTAACAACCTGCCCTCCCTCCTGAGCCCGTTTCAGATGACCAGTAATGGACTATGTGTTCACCCCAGTGAATTTCAACATCAGGTATGCCCACAAGCCTGGGATAATAATTAGAATAATATATACTCCTTGTTTGTATGTCAAAATAGACTCTACTATCACGTATAATTTAAAAAAATTAAAATTTCTTAAAATAAAAATAAAACTGCACTGAGATTTCACCTCACTCCAGTCAGAATGGCAGATATCAAGAATACAAGTAGCAATAAATGTTGGTGAGGATGTAGGGGAAAAGGCACACGTGCATTGTTGGTGGGACTGCAGATTACAGCAACTACTCTGGTAAGCAGTACGGATATTCCTTAAGAAACTTAAGAATGGTACCATCATTTCATCCAGTTATATCACTCTTCAGTGTATATCCAAAGGAATTAAAATTGGCATACTACTGTGATGCAGCCACACCAATGTTTAGAGCAGCACAACTCACAATAGCTAAGCTATGGAACCAACCTAGGTGCCCTTCAACAGATGAATGGATAAAGAAAATGGAATAATACTCGGCCATAAAGAAGAATGACTTTATGACATTCACTGATAAATGAACAAATCTGGAGACTGTTATGCTAAGTGAAATAAGCCAATCTCAGAAAACCAAAGGTTGAATGTTCTCTCTGATATGTAGATGCTAACACACAATAAGGGGGCAGGGGGAGAAGAATAAAAATTCAGTGGGTCAGACAAAGAGAAATGAAGAGATGGTGGGGTTAGACATAGGAAAGACAATGGAATGAATCTGACATAATTTTCCTATGTACATATATGAAAACACCACAATGTGGGCTGGGGATGTGGCTCAAGCGGTAGCGCACTCGCCTGGCATGCGTGGGGCGCTGGGTTTGATCCTCAGCACCACATAAAAATTTAAAAAATAAGATGTTGTATCCACTGAAAACTAAAAAATAAATATTAAAAAAAAGAAAAAACACCACAATGAAACTCCACACGGTGTACATCCATAAGACGGGGATCCTAATTAGAATATGATATATTTCATGTTTTTATAAATATGTCAAAATAGATTCTACTGTCATGTATAACTAAAAAGAACAAACAAAAATTTTAAAAAAAACAAATAGACTTGGAAACTGACCGCTTCTCTCCCCGTTGTCTTCCAGGTTTAACGATCATGGTTTCTCACCAGGATCACTACAACTGCCTCCTCATCCATATCTGTTCCACCCTGGTCCCCTTTAACCTTTCCAAACTAAAGTCAAAAGCCCAACTTTCCTGCCCTCAAACCTCTCTGACCCAGGGTGACAGCCAGAGTGTTTCCAGGGACTCCAAGCTCACTGAGTGTGCCCCCAGCACTCTTGATCCGTCTCAGCTCTCTTCCTGGCCAATTCTACAGCCACACAGACGCCTCACTGTTCTGGAAAAACACCAGCAAACTCCTGCCTCGGGACCTAGGGTCTGGATGCTGTCCCAGGCCATCTCTGTCACGGCTCTCTCACATTCCCCCACACCTCTGTTCTCGTGTCCTTTTCTCAACAGGACCACCCTGGACTCCCTCTCCCCATTTCCTACTTCATTTTCTCCTTGGCACTTCTCATCTAATCCGCAGACTACATCATTTACTTCTTTCTGTGTCTCTTCCAACCAGAAGTTCTGCTTCACACATCTTGTGATGTTTGTCTGTCTTGTTCACTGATGTGTCTCCAGCATCAGGCCCCATGTTTACTGAAGGAATCCCAGGTTTAGTTTGAGAATCTGGTACCACAGAATTTGTTTCACCTGCCTTTTCCTCTGTGGAATTGCTCCCCATTGTATGGACTATACAGGGCACTTTGCCCAGGGCCATGACACACACCCCCGCCCCCCAGTATCCCCATATCTGTCTTTGTGCACGGTGTGTCTGTGTGTGTGTGTGTCTCTCCACTTCATCTCACTTAGAACCATATTAGCCACACCCCCAATACTAGGTGTAAGTAAACCCTTGATGCCTGTCATCCAGCTAATTCCTTCAAGTTGAAACAGCAAAAATGGAATCTGTCCAAATGTCCCCAAAACATAAAGAATTCTTATTCACCCAGGAACCCGCTAATCAGGAAGAAGAAAATGACCACCTTCCCCCGTAGCAAAGATGCTCACTCCCTGTTCTCTGTAGGATGCTGACAGGCTTTTCCTCATCATCCCCGAGTTCAAAAATAGAAAATCAACCACTCTCAGATCCCAACCACAGGGAGAATTTCCCCCAGTAACAAATGCTCTTGAGCGTCTCTGTACAAAGAAGAATGTGGAACCTGCTACTGCTGATCCTTTTTCTTGTAGATACACTAAAGGGCTCTTAGCCCTCTCACTGTGGTTGGAGTATAATAGATGGACTAATTTAGATTTTTTTTTGTCCCTCCTACACAAACAATTATCACTTCCAATATGAACCTGCAGATGGGTTTGATTATATGCAATAGCAGTGAATATTAAAACTGAAACACTACCCCCCAAAAAAAAAAAGAAAAAAAAAGAGGAATTGAATCAAGAGACATAGAATCATTATCTGAAAAATAAATTTAAAGCCCTGGGCCATTCCAATCATATGACCATCTAGGCAAGCATGTGTCCCTCTTCCCTGAGGTGCCATCTCTGTCCCCAGACAAACATGTGGAAACATGGGTCCTTCCACTAGTGACTTGGAGCTGTTCCTGTGGGCCACGTGTCTCCCGCAGTTGTGTAGCATTAGTTACGGATTCTGAGGCTTCCCTGGGGACCTGGCTGGTGTCCTCATCCGCAGCCTGCTGGGAGCCAGCCCCTCCTCGGTGGCCACCACACAGGCTCTCCTGATCTGGGGATCAGTTCCTGTGCCTGTCGCGGGGGCTCTCCCTCACTCCACTCTCTTGCCTGCAGAGTGGAAACAGGCAGGCAGGAATCGTGGGTGTGGTGGCTGACCCAGAGCCCCACGCGCAAAGAGCACACATGCGGGAAGGTGGCGCAGGACCCAGCCACAGGCACGGGCCGGGCGCTGTTCTCTTCCCATCCAGCGCCCAGCACCAGAAGGTGGCACCACAAGGTGAGTGCCCTTGGGCTGCTCGGTTCAGCTGGATTTTTCCACGTGGTCAAGGATCGGTCTAGGACAAGGCTCGCTGTAGGACTCTCCACGTTGAAATGGCCTCGCTAGCTCCCGGGCTCCCAGCAGGATCAGCAGGTCGAGAAACAGGCTGGAGGCGGTGACATCTAGTGGCTCTAGGTGGTATCTAACCATAAACACGCCAGGTGGATGGATTGGGAGGAGGTGGTTCCAAACCCATGCCACAGAATTTCCTAAGACTCTTCAGAAAAGGCTGCGATGGCCCCCTCTTTACACCTTGCTTTGTCTTTCGTACTGACAAACCTGGTTTGGCATTTCCCTCCCATAGCTTGCCTGCCAAAATAAGCTTCGCCGGAGGGCAGAGAACCTTCCGCTGAAACAGGTGGGTGTGGGCTCCAGGAGCAGGTCCGAGGGGTGAGAGTCAGCGCACAGGCACGGGCAAGTCAGAGACAACCACACAGGAAGGAATCTGCTGCTAATAAAGCACATATAGGAGATGATTAGCTATCCGTCATCGGGTGAGGGGGGGGGTGCTTCATTTTTCTCGGATGACAAGTATTGCATTTTGTAATGTGGGGGACTCCTCCCTATACTGGCCAGCATTTCCAAGTGCAATTGAAGTTGCCAGGAATCTGGCGGAGATAAGGAGGGAGGGTGTACCTTGAGTTTTGACAAAGTCACAATATTGAATAAAAATGCAGAAATAGAATTTTTGGAATTTCTAAGTGCAAAACTTCACACAGTCTGCATTTCCAAAGAGATTTATAACTTGTGTGTGTGCCAGAAAGTTTAGATACATTTTTCCCAGTTAGCACATGGAGGATTCTTGATATTTCTCCATATGGATGAGAATATTCGTCACAGAGTTTATAATTCCAACGTACAAGAGTAGAGAAATGTAGAAAACCCATTTTTTAACTACTAGCTCATAACGTGGCTTATGCATATTTGGCATATTGAAATCAGAGGGAAAATCATGCAGAGAGCAATGAAATGCCTACATCTGTACTCAACAAAGTAATATCACAGGGAAGGCTTGAATTTGCATCTATGAACTGACCTATTCATGCTTGATCTTGGTTTTGATGGTCATCCGTCTTATAGGGGAGATTCACTGTGGAACATTCAAATGGGAGAATGGTGCTTTCCCATTCTACCCAACAATTGGCAGCATCCCGCCACTTGCTACCATGAATTATTTTTTAAGTCATTGTAAAGCTTACTACTGGTCTGTGAGTCTTAGTTACAAGTGCACCTGCAATTAGCACATCAAACTAATCATAATAAAATGGTAAGAACCTGTTTTTATTTCCTTGTGACAAAACTTAAAGAAAACTTGCTTAACTAAAGAGAAGACCAACAAAGTGTTTCCCTTTAGATCTACCCTTCCAGGTTATCAATGAGTGAGTAGAGAGACAAAGTTTATCCTTCTCATGGATCTCAGGTCACTTCCTCCCAGTTACTTAGTGCTGAGAACAACTAGTGGAAAGGTTATGGCCTGAGTGAGTTACGAATACCAGCATACTGCCACCCAGTCAAGCCTCAGGAGCACCTTGTCCAGGATAATAATCATAACAGCTAAGCCCAGAGAAGAGAGAAGCTTGATTTAAAAAGCACACAGAGCTTTCTTACTAGAACCATTATCACTTTGACCAAAGTAATTAAAATATACCTTTATTTAACAGAGAGGATGTGTTGTAACTGTAAGCTCAGCTCAAATCCGGGGTTAGCAGCTCAGGGGGCTGGCTAAGTACAGGACTAAATGCATGCATGTAGAGGGAGCCACCCAGGGTCACACACAAAACCTCAGCCAGGTACTTCCCAATGCCCGTCCTCTCTAGGTGAGTCTCAGGTCCCTGATCCAGCACACCCTCCTCCCATGGACAGCTGCCAGCATGGATTCTCCCTGTCCTGAGGGGACCTTGACATCATCATTTTGCTAAAAAGAATTGCATTAGTACAGGAGTATAGAGCTCTTCACGGCACTCAGCCCTTGGCCACTGTCAGATCCTTCAGGGCTAAGAAATATCCGTATGTGTATTTCTCCTTGATGTAAAAAATAGCAATAGCCTTTCAGAACTCAGGAGACTCAGGACATTTCAACGGGAGTAGAAAAACTGTCGGATGGAAAGCTCAGACCCCACAGTTACCTACCAGAGACCCCTGGGATGCAAGGAATTCAGGGTCTCCTAATCCAGAAGACTGGGCCACCCCCCTTCATACACACAGCCCATATTCATACACAACCACACACATACATACTGTCCTGGAACATCGATGCAGGAATGACTCAAAAGAAAGGTTTGCCTCTCGATGAATCACCAGCATCAATCCCTGCAGTACCCTGGTTTTCCTGGGAGGTCTGGTCCAGGTCTGGTCCTGTGGAGTCAATGAGATCATATCCCAGGGCAGGGTGGAGATCATCTCCCCAGGCTCTGACTCCAGTGGTGATGGCTCTTCTCTGCTCCCATCTACAGGTGGTTTGACTGCGGTTCTACTCTTGCTGTTCTCTCTGCCTGATATGTCCCTTTCTTCCCTCCACCAGGAAAAATCCTGCTCTTGCCAAGACCCTCCACCTGCACTGCACTACTTAGCTTCTCACACCTGATGTTTCTATGTCTCTTGCCCAAAGGTCGTGGGATTCATGGGTTCTGTGTAGTTCTGCCTCCATTTGGAGGAGCCACCCCAATTCAGTCAACATTCTTCCAAAGGGAAACGTTGGAGTCACTGAGCTATTTCAAGGGCCATAGCACAACATCAAAACCCCTCTGAATGGGAAAAGGAAAAGATAAACTTTACTCTATCAGAAATGCCCTAACGTAAGCAGAGGCCTCTGTCAAAGATAAATCATACTTAATTTAACAAAATGTTAGCTCTGCACAAGCCACTGGACTTGGTGCCACGTAGTCCAGATCTGGGCACATTGTGGCTGCTCTCCACCCAAATACCAGCAGACAGGGACCTCCCAAGTCACACCCAGAACCCAGCCTGTGGGAGAATGATGTAAGGGCTGCAGGCATTTCATACACACTTCGTCATCCATGGTCTGGTCATGGATGCCACAGGGATGGAAACAGCTCCAATTCGTGTAGCTCATGTTTAATCAGGGGAGAAAGATGATAAACAGCATATAGATAAAAATGGAATATGACTTCAGCTAGGTACGTGCTATCTGAACACAGCTAAGGGGACTAGCTGTACCCAGCTAAGGTCAGAGGTAATAGAGACATCTTTTCTGCCACACTAACATTTAGGCAGTGACCTCCTGAGTGATCTGGGAGAGTGATTTCAAGAGCAAGAGCAATTCCAGGTAGAGTGCACAGCAATAAAACATTTCAAGATGGAATGGATTCAATAAATTGGAGAGGCAGCAAAAAGGCCCATATCCTGAGGCAGAGGACCAAGGAAGGAACCCAGGTAGGATCCTCGCCAGCTGCTCCTCTTGCCCACGGCTGTGAAGAAGGTCCTGAAGGGCCTGGCAGGCATGGTCTCCCTGCAGAGCTTTGTATTCTCTCCTGCTGTGGTACACAGGGGTCTCATCATCGTGAGTCTCCAATCCTCATCTGCAAAGTTGAAGGCAAACCATTTCTTCTAGGTTGCTGACTTGTACAGCTACTTAATAACCACACATACACAAAAAAAAAAAGGGGGGTGGAGCATTTTGTCCTTCCTGACTGTCCAGTCTAAAGTTGCCCTGCTGTAGCTATCATGGTGAGTAAACAAAAGTCAAGCTGCCTTCCCGTTCCACCTGCCCAGCTCTGTGAGGTCTCTGAGGAAGGCTGCTGCGTCTCAGCCCTTCTAGGAGGTTTACATGGTACTTTGGGATCCTTCTGGACTTGACGTGTTATGTAAATTTAAGTGCATTATCATTAATCTCAGCATACATTTCTCCTGCTCTTCAGGCGCCAGGTTAGTGTAATGATGCAGCTGCTGCGAGACAGGGAAAGAAACTGTGAATGCAGGGAAAACCACAGCCCCAGGGGGAAAGAAAGACACACACACACACACACACACACACACACGCACACACACACACACACAGAGTCAATTCCCAAGTTCATAACGTTGTGTTTCTCTGGCATTCCCCCTGTCAAGACCAACCTTCACTACAGGAGGAAAAATATGAAGACCTCATCAATACCCAAATACCTGGGAATTTTCCCATGTCTAACATGAAACTTGGCTAATCATGTGATCATTAAGAATAGTCTCTCAACAACTAGCTTACTTTCTGGCTCTGGCTTAGGTTGAAATGAACACACACACATATGCATATATGTATACAGTATATGCATCTACATATATAGACTTATATATAAATCTACAACTGTATAGCTAATTTTATCACCCATTATGTAAAATATCTGTGTGTATGTGTGTGTGTGTGTATGTGTTGTGCTGGGGATTGAACTCAGGGCCTTGTGCATGCTAGGCAAGCACGCTACCAACTGAGCTATATCCCCAGCCCCCATTATATAAAATATATTAAAATATTAAGATATTTTAATTATTCAAGTCCTAACATATCTGAATCATTTTGTATCCTGGTATAACTTTCATCTCCACCCATTTCCACCCCACTTCAACTACCCTATACAGGCACACACATATATGCACACACACATACATGTGCATGTGTAGATGTGTACACATTCACAGATTATGTATATACACATGCATGTGTGCACACATATGCAGACGTGCACATACACAGATGTGCACACTTGCACATCACATGCATTAGCACACTGGAAGCCCCTAGGGAGAGCCCATTTTGCCGGCTCCTTTCCATTCCCTTCCTTCCCACTGCAATGCACCAGTCCATGTCTTCAGGCCTTTCTATGTTAAGCTAATGTGACAAATTAATCTCTGATAAAATGCTAATAACTTTGTGTGTTTTCCAAACACATTGATATGTGCCAATAGGACTCCTTAAAGCTTGGACCTAAAGGCCTAACTCATTTCTGCAATTTCTGTACTAAAAAGAGCCTGTGGGGGCAGGATGTCCAGAGATGTTCCTCACGTCAGGATCGTGCCTGGCTGGAGCTGCAGCCAGGAGGGGTTGCGTGTAAGCCTGACCCAGGCTGTGCCCTATAAAACTTAATCCACTCACTGACTAGGGGTGGGGAGTATGTGAAAATAAAACAAAGCAGGACTCATTTGGGTCTTATTTCCCCCCCACTGGCACTCTGAGGGGACGTGCGTGCTTCACGCCTCCCAGTAATCCAGCTTTAGGAGGAAAAAAGAAGACTCCCCTCAAGTGGAAAAACCTACCTGTGGCCATAATGATTTAGTAGGTGCCAGTCTAACCTGGAATAATAAATACCATTATGATGTCACTGTCTCACTGCTCATTTTTAGAGTCTCTGGATCTTTCTTCCAAAAACACAAGCTTATGAATAGAACTCTGTGGTGCCTGACATGTCGTTTATGGGTCAGTGCCGTCGTGGTGGCTGGGCCACGGGGAGAGACTTTACGAGACCCTCTCTGGCACGTCTCGCGATAGCCAGTTGGCCATCCTGCCACTGCACTAACCCAAGTCAGACTTCAAAGAGCCATGTCAAGAATTCAGGCTTGCTGCCGTGAGTTGTGTCACTGCCACCAGAGCCTGCCGGTCTCCATGTAGAGTCGGTTCCCTCTGTCCCTGAGACACCTCAGAAAAGCTCCTTCTGCCTCTGGGACAAGGACCCCAAAGTACTCTATAAACCTACGAGAAGGGCTGAGATGCAGCAGAAGCCCAGGCATCGGCATGACCTAAAAACATACCATTTGCTCCCACCTCCATCTTTCTGAATGTTGCAACATTCTGCGCACAGCACGTGTTCCACAGAAAGTAATGAGGGACACGATACAAAAGCTGAATTTCTGATAAGCAATTTCTACTTTCAGGGAAACATCTTTGGGGGGAGCGCATAAAAATAAGGAAAGTGGAAAATATGAGAAATCTGGGAGAAAAGAGGTGGAGAAGAAAAGCGTAATAGTAGGTAACATTAATCAGCTCTGTTTTAGTACACAAAAAGTAATCAGCCCTAAGTGGAGGCACCAGTTGAGTTTAGCTGGAGGCATCACATTGAAAGTCCAGGAGACTGGTCACCTTCCTTCTCTGCTGAAGGGTAAGAGTGCCAGGTACAGTGGAGGACACGGGGCATTTTCTTCAAGCACATTTGAAGAATGTTCCATTCTCCTCCTCAGTCATCCCTGTCAAGGGTCCTCGAGAGACAGCTGGCAGTGTAGATCAGTGGTCGAGCACTTGCTTACAAGGCACAAGGCCTTGGGTTCAATTCCCAGTGCAAAAAAAAAAAAAAAAAGTAGGGAAAGTCCCTAAATCATCAATGAACCAATGACCCTCTGCCTCGTTTAACAGCTAGAGCTGTCTGGACTACCAAAACTAGTCTCTCCTCACCCTCCAATGATGTGCTCTCTTTTCCCCAGATTTATTGAGGTATAATTGGCAAATTAAAATTGTACATATTTATGTATGCAACCAAATTATTTGATATGCATATAAAATTTTAAGTGATTACCACAATCAAGCCATTGGGCACATTATCACCTCACATCTACCTTTTTTTGTTCTTGTTGTTTTGGTTTGTTTTTTGGTTTTTCGTTTCATTTTTTTGTTGTTGTTGTTGTTTCATTGGTGTCTATCTCCCTCTTTATGCCAGTACCATACTGTTTGGACTACTATAGCTTTACAATATATTTTGAAATCAAGAAACGTGAAGCCTCCAGCTTTGTTCTCCTTCCTTAAGATTGCTTTGTCTATTAAGGGTCTTTAGTGGTTCCATACACATTTTAGGATTGTTTTTTATATTTATGAGAAAAACGACATTGGAATTTTGACAGGGATTACATGGAAGCGATGGATAACTTTGGAAAAGTTAGAGACTTTGTAACAATATTACTTCTTCCAATGAAATGCCTTTCTATTTATTTGCATTATCTTCAATTTCTCTCATCAGTGATTTATAGCTTTCAGGGTAAGATCTTTCACCTCCTTGTTTAAACTTATTCTGAAGTATTTTCTTCTTTTTGATGCCACTGTCATTGGAATTGTTAATTTTTTTTAGGTATTCATTGGTAATACATAGAAATACTACTGTATTTTGTATCTTGATCTTGTATCCTGAAACCTGACCTGATTCATTTATTAGTTTTTAAACTGTTTCCTGCTGGAGTCTTTGGGGTTTTCTACATATAAGATTATATTATCTGCAAATGGAGATAATTTTTTCTTAGTTTCTAATCTGTATGACTTTTACTTCTTTTTCTTAGCTAATCGCTCTGGTAGGATTTCCAGTACTGTGCTTAAAAGTATTGAGAGTGGGCATCTTTGTCTTTTCCTTGATATTAGAGGAAAAGCTTTGAACAATGGTATGGAATCCACACTGCTGAATATGTTAGATGCAGTTCTGTCATACATGACATTTGTTATTCTGAGGTTTATTTCTTCTGTATCTAATTTATGAAGAGCTTTTGTCATGAAAGAATGTTAAATTCTGTCAAGTACTTTGGCTACATCTACTGAGATGATTATGTAATTTCTATCCTTCATTCTGTTAATGTAATATATAATAATAACTGACTTCCATATGTAGAACCATCCTTGAATCCTAGGGATAAATTTCACTTTATCATAGTGTATGAACCTTTTAATATAATGTTTAATTAAATTTGCTCCTGTTTTATTAAAGATATTTGCATCCATGTTTATCATGAATGTTGGCCTATTATTTTGTTTTCTTTAGTATCCTTTTCTGTATTTAGTGTCAAAAAATACTAACCTCATAAAGTGAGTTTAAAAAGCATCCCCTCCTGTTCGATCTTTTGAAATATTTTGAAAAGCATTGTCATAATTTTTTAAATGCTTTCAAACTTTACCAATAAAGCCATCTGGTCCTGGGATTTTCTCAGTTGAAAGAATTTTGATTACTGCTTCAATCTCCTTATTCATTATTGGTCAGCTCAGATTTTCTATTTCTTCATTATCCCGTCTTGATAGATTCTATGAATGTATACGTTTATTCTAGATCATCATGTTGGATGGCATGTCATTTTCACAGAATCAGTTATAATAGTTCTTCACTTCTTTGTGATTTTATTCATTTGATCTCTCTCTCTTTCCTTGGTTAGTCTAACTAAAATTTTGTTGACCTTTCCAAAATACAACTTTCAGTTGTGGTCTTTTCAACTGTCTTCCTAGTTTCTATTTCATGTATTTCTGCTCTGTATTAATTCTCTCCTTCTGATAACTTTAGGTTTCGTTGGTTCTTTTTTTAGTTCCTTAACGTGTTCGTTAGGTTATTCATTTTAGATCATTCTTTTTTCTTAATGTAGGCAGTTATCACTATAAACCTCACTCTTAGAACTGGTTTTGCTACATCCCGCAAGTTTTGGTATGTTATATTTCCATTGCATGGATGGGTGTGGCTCCTGCTGGGTCACCGGGCAGGCCCCTGAGCAAGCAAGACTGGCCCCAGACCATGGCTGAGAAGGGCTGGAGCCAAGTCACAAGGCTGCTTCAGGATCCACAGTAGGACTGAGCCAGCTTCAGGAAACATGGGGGTGTCTTCCCTTCCCCACTCCACCATTCTTTAGGTGAACATTACTCTCCCAGACCCTGGTTGAGAGACTGGAGCTGGGTCCCAGGCTGCTTTAGGATCCACAGACTGATCAAGGTCAGGGGCCCATTCTTAGAGAAATGAATGGGCACGGTTTCTTCCAGGTCCCTTGACTTTGCAGATGATGCTGGTGACAGAATCAAGGTCAAATAGGGCTGTAGCCAAGTCCCTAGGAGTACTGGGTTGTTTCTGTAGCCTGGACCACAGCTGGCAAGCCTGCCACCTGGGTGCAATTCTACTTCTCAAAATGGCCCCACCATTTTGGGCTCCACCAGTTTTGGGCTCTACCAGTTTTGCAACCTCCTACCTGGATCTCAAAGCTCCCACAGAGGCAATCTAGCCATCGGATGGCTGCCAAATCATTGCTGCTAATGGAGCATACGACTCCTCTTTATGGATTTTCCACCTCTCCTGTGATTCATCCCTATCTCTGCCAGTCATTGAGCTGCCCAGGGATTATGGAGCCTCAAACTTCCCACTTTTTCCCTGTCAGCCTCACCCCTGGTTTCCTAAACTTCCTAGACTGAGATGATCTAGTCTTATCCTCCACATTCCAGGTATTCTCTTGCATAAACTATTAATAAACAATATGTGACCAACTTCTGAATTAAGAAGGTCATCCTTAATCAATTCTCCTATGCCTCAGAAAACTCTATAGCAATAGCCAGGTACCGTGGCACATGCTTGTCATCCCAGCTACTCACAAGGCTGAGGCAGGAGAATCCCAAGTTCGAGGCCAACCTCAGCAACTTAGTGAGAGTGCTATCTCAAAGGCAGGGGATGTATCTCAGTAGTTGAGCACAATTTCCAGTGCTGAAAGGAGGAGGAGGAGGAAGAGGAGGAGAAAGGAGAGAGAAGGAGGGAGAAGAGGAGGAGGGGGACAATGAAGATGAAAGGAAAGAAAAGTACCACCGCCGATATCCACAGTTGAAATCAGTACGGTATTTAAAGTATTCCTTTAAAATTGAGGCATTAAATCTTTGTGTAAGAAAATAACTCTTGACTCATAGCACTGTATGAGAAAATTAGATCTGACTTACATCACTTCCTCTAACAAAACATTTTGGAAGAGCACTGCCTGCCTCAAAAACTGACTATATTTGAAAAACATTCGTGTGCTTTTTCTTCTGACATTTATATTCTCTAAAGTATTTCTAAGCAAAATACCTATTATAAGAAGTAAAAAAAAAAAAAGAAATTAACACTAGTTATGAAGTGAAAAGCACACCAGTAAAAAGGTCACTTTTACCAAACCACGTCATTGTGACATAGAAGTTAAAAAGTCAGATTTGGGGGTGAAAAAAACATGACTCTATAATACATTGAATTCTGAAGTTTCAGAATAAGATTCAAACAATCCCATGTAAATATTTTCCACTATCATCAGCTCTCTCATTAATAACAATTTGGTTTCCTTTTATGTGGCAATCCTTAAAAATGCAATTTTAAATTATTGAATGTTTTCCTTTTTAGAATGAATCTATTTATTTTGTGCTTCCACTTAGAAGAAAAAAAATAATTGAGAAGAGCTATGTTTTATAAACAAACAAGAGATTCTAAACTGATGCTGAAGCTCATTTTGGAAGTCAGCCTCAGGCTGATAGTCAGGTCTGGATTTATCTACATGCAGTCTGAAATTTTGATAAGTGAGGGTGTCAAGATGAACATAGGAAAGCAAAGTCCATGAGATTTGTATGTGTATTCATTTATGCACTTGATTTTACAGGTTTTTTTTTAAAGCATCATCAGTGTCAGGTAATGTCTCATTTCTCGGTATCATACATGGTATAAAGGAAAGACAGAACACTAGATTTCCAAAAGAGATATTTTGTTTTACCCAGGACTTCTTCCTTTCACCAGATACAGTGCTATCAACTTCAATTTAGAAAATAGTTCAACTGTTTCCAGGTTGGTAAAGACACATTCCCCAGCTTCCTCCAACCCTGGAGTTCCCCTTGGAAAATGTAAAAAAAATTTTTTTGTTTTGCCTTTAATGCCCTGAAACCAAAGTCAATGATGCTACGATTTCATGTCCTAAATCCCTCTTCATGCGTTATCACCAGCATGATAACTGTGAGTGGATTTCACACGCAGGCTGCTCTGACCTGTGACACAAGGAGCAGGAGCCTGTATCTAATTAATTAGCGTGGGCTCCCTCTGCTGGTGAGTGAGGAAGACAAGCGCCCCTAAAAAACAACATGGGTGTGAATTTTTTTAAAAAAGGAATTTTGATGCAAATGAATCAAGTACAAAATCATCAGAAGTTTCCAGGCTTTTGAAGAGCCCTGGGATCTGCTTCTGCCTTCTTGATAAGCTAATAAGTTAGCCTGTGCCACATTTTGTATCTTAACATCCCCGCAAAAGTCCATGAGTTTGGCCCCCAGGGTGGCACCATGAGGAGACAGTGGAGCCTTTAAGAAGTAGAGCCTAGGGAGAAGTCTCTGGTTGATTGGGGTTCACTTGAAGGGGACTGTGGGCTGCCAGTGCCTTCCCTTCTCTCTTGCTTCCTTGCCGTGGGGTGAGTAGTTTTGCTCCACCATCTATCCCTATCATAACATGCTGCCTAACCATAGGCCCTCCCCAACACGGGGCAAATTGGTCATAGACTGAAACCTCCAAAACTTTGAACCAAAATTTACCTTTCCTTTTATCAGTTAATTATGTCAAGTATGTCACTGTAGTGACAGAAAACTGACAAACACAGCCCATATTCTATGGTTGATGGTGGAAGACATGAAACTCCTGGATCGGAGACACGGATTTTATCACTCAGGCCATGCCACACAGTAGGAGCATCTGCCTGCATGCATATTCCAGTTCCCTTCACCCCAAAACCCAAGAGTTCACACAGAGAGGCCCAAATGGATGTTTTACACACAACAGTTTCGGCTCACAACTTAGGAACACTGAGCTTGGGGAACCCACTATTGTTATGGCAAACAATAAGCAAGCCCACACTTTATCTTGGAGGGAAAACTTACTCCACTCCCTCGATGTGGCTCACTGCAAAGACAGCCTAAGAACTGGCCCATCGGAAGAGCAATCGGGGCCTCATGTTCTTGGAATGTGTGGCAAGACTTGTAGAAGTAAGAGAAACCCATGGGGAAATTTCCCAGTAAAGACTTGATGATTATTATTGCTAATGAAGTTTCAAATACACTAAAAATCACTGCAGAATATGTTTCTTCTTGATTTTGTAGATGATTTCTTTTTTTTTTTTTTAACTTTCTACCAAATTGTTGGTTGCGCCTATTCCTCACTATAGAAGTAAAATTTCATGACCTTTTATTAAGGAGTAATGGGTCTATTTGCTTAAACTGAAAATGAAGATAAATGAGCACCAATAGTCCCCATAGTTGGGAAATTTTAAAAACTAAAATTACCCCGATGTGAGGTTCCTTGTTTATTCATGAATACTTTCCAGAGTCTCTTGAAATAGTCAGGGTTATAGAATTTCAACTGGGATTGAGTATTACAGAATGGCAGGAATCCACAGATAAGCCCTTAAACTTATAGCATCACAGAATTTAAAGCCTTAGGGTTAGACAGAAATCAATTATAATATTTTGACAGCTGGATTTTATGTTCTTATTCTAGCATTAGCCAAAAATCTCCTACCACCACAGTGTTACAGCTTTAAATCAAGAAGTGGTCAAATTTCCGCAATTGTTATAAACATTTCTGCCTTGCGTTCACAGCACACTTGACCATCTCTAAAGTGTTTTCACACACTTTCTCTCTGTGGTACCTCAGTCTTACTAGGAAGCTTGAGTAAAAAAAAAAAAAAAAAAAAAAGATTTGGCCACCTCCATTTTACTGCCTTGGAACCATAAAGCAGACCAATCATAAGATACTTCTGACATGTGCTGCCAATCGCTCAAGAGGCAGGGTTGCATCTGACTTGGCGCTGTTTCCAGCACCCCTGGCTTTCTTCGTATCCACGGTATCTCCCTATGCCATCAGCTAAGAGGCTGTAGCCAGTCAATCACAGAAGACCTCACTCAGACTTACTTAAGCTACAAGCTTTTAGCTCTCATGTCTAAAAAAAAAAAAAAAAAAAAAAAAGTCCAAGGAGAATCAGGCTTCAGCTGAGGACTGATGGGGTACCACCTGTGTCTGCTGTCCCCTAAGAATCTATTTCCTCCCCAGGACCACCTGCCTCATTATAATAAGTTGCCTACCCAAGTTCCTTATCCAACACCCACCAATCACTCAGACTCAAGACCTGTCATTCCCTCAAACATCAAAGAAACTTCTTAAGCATCCTTCTAATTAGACCAACAGAAACAATTCATTTCAGGCAGGGGCGGGGGATGTCAGAGATCCTAAGCAGCAGCCCCAACATCCACTACGCTGATATTCTGAAAAGTGTATACGACGCAAAACTCATTCTGCAACATGATTTATGTGAATGACTTGTTAAGCTTTAACTATCTCTGGACGTGTGCAATAAATAAATGCAAGGCTTTGCATGAATTAGCTAATTTATTTCCCACAACCTTGAAACAATCTTATAAGCCAGGTGATATTATTATACTCCTTTTATAAAAGATGAAATCGAGACTTAGATTCAAATAACTTGCCCAAAGCCACCAACCTCCCCAGTGGGAGATCCTAGATTCAAACAGACAGGCTGAGCCTGGAGCTCTCATCTTCACCCAATAGACCAGGACAACCCATGGGAAAAGGAAAAGCAATAGACCTATGACTACACAACTTTGGAAGTCCTGCATACCATATTCCCCTCTTGGAGACTCACAGGGCACATTAGATAAAGAATGTTCTGAGTCATTCTGTAGTAAAGAAACCTATTTAACCAGCTTAACTTCATATTTCCCAAACTCAGCTGAGTTTTGGAGCTTCTTTTGTTTAATACCTCCAGAGAACAGCCTCAGGGTCACACACCCAGCAGTCCATCCATTTACCCATCTTCAGTGAAATCTCTGACGTTATGACTCTGTTAATAAAATTCATGATAAATAAGCTCTTTTTTTTCCCTTGGAAAACCTTTATTTGCATCTTTTAGCTTTGCATTTGCAAGTTCAGTCAAGGCTAGGGTCTGGCAGTAGCGCTGTCTTGCACTGGCCCTGACTTACCCAGCAACTGTAATCAACAGGAGTTCTCTGTGGATCAGAACAGCCATGATCTCCTCATTTGGCATATCTTTTACTTCTAGTACATTTCTAAGTGAGAGTGTTTGGACACTGAACAAGATGAGGTTTGATAAGACAAAAATAGAGTAGCACTAGACGTCTGAGCCCAACATTTTAAAGAATTACACTGGAGAGCTCGCTTAGCCTTTGGTATCTTTAGTTTATCCTTGCAGATGTTTCTTGAGAAGAGAGAGGAGAAGGCACTACTGTTCATTGGGTAGTTCTGGGCTCTTTGGCTGGGAAAAGTGCAGAGCGCCACCTCTTGTCTGAAGTTATTTCATTTCCCTGAACTTGTCATGATTCACACATCAAAGCCTCTGGCTCCAGGCTTCTGACTTGATGTCTGAAAATCTGACTCAGGCAGAGTCTGTCTTCATTTCCTGGTATTTTATGAATGTGTCTTGTCCACGAAGTCAACCTTCAGTCAATTAATTATTGCCTTTCTGGGTCATTGGCTACCCTGGTGTAATTCCCAGGCTGCTTGTTTTTGCAAAGCACACAACTGGAAAGGGGTTGGTTTCATTTGAGTCCAGAGAAGTAGGAAGGAATCACTCATGCCAAGGCTATTTTGAGCTGAGGGTAGGTAACATGCTGGGCAGCAACTCTGACCATGCCTCAGGCGAGGGTGCAATGCACAGTGAGGAGTCTCTGTCCCCTTCTAAGGGCAACTTCACAACCATCTTGATGTGGTCACTTTATATTCACAAGCACTGTCTGCCTTCTTCTCAGTATTGCTAAATTCACCTACGGGCACTTCCACTATACTGTCTAGGAGATGCAGTTGAAACCATAGTATTGTTTCCTTCTTCTGAGTGTAGAAAGAAAGTCTTAGCATAATTGTCCACCAGCAACTTATGATCATTGACCAGGAAGTTCTCAATCTCAAGATGACACAGAGATTCGCACTGTTTGACTTGGCCTCACCCTTAGTCACTGTCCTGGGAAGGTGATTACTTGTTCTAGAGAAAATCTGTTCTTTTCAAGATGTGTCAAATGACATGTGTCATTCCAGACAGGGTGCCAAGAGCTAGAAGCACGTGTGCAGGGTTATTTCTCTCTTCTCTCTAGTTTCTACCCCAGAAGAGCACAAATAATGCCCTCCATGCCTATGAGGGCGTCATTACTCCCCCTCAGCCACTTTCAAATATCTAATTCCGTCCTCATCCTGACTTACTTGGCCTGAGTCAGGGAAGAAGAATTTGGGGATAGAGACCCAACATTTTTCCTTTAACACTCCAGGAATTCTAGGTATATATGTCTTCCACTAGGCTGCACATTACTGATTGAGATCCTTTGGCTTTGCAGCCGTCCTAAAAATAGACCCATTTATTTTATTTGTTTTCCTTTTACCCATCAGCAGATTTTGTGTCCTTATATTTTTCTAAGTATCAGGACCCCAGGGTTGGTGATGTTTGCAAAACAAGGCAGTGGCCAGGAGCCTCACCAGCTGCACTGGATGTATCTGATGGCAAGTGACTCACCTCCTAAGCCATTCTCTCGCATCCCCTTTTTATCAGAGGGTCTACTCTGTTTTCTGGGAGTCTCCACCTGGCTACAATGGAGAATTAACTTCCTAAATCTGTGTCCAGGGGATTCGCTGTGATCAAAGAAGCCACATTTGAAATGATCTGAGAGCACGTGGGTTAGAGAAACCCACAGAAAGACGTCCAGGAGGCTTAGAAGTTTAGATCATCGTTTGCCCTCTCAGATCCCCATTGGGTTTGGTCCTATCTCTGAAGAAGGTGTGGTGCGGTCCCAAGTCTGTGCAGCTCTCTGAATGGGCCAATCATTTTACCTGCAATGTCACCAACTCTCCCTCAAAACCCTGCTACATGGATAGACATTCACACTTGTTCTATTTATCTACTGCTACATAGAATTTACCCACGTGATGGTCAAACCTATCTGAGTTGACCTTGAAACGTTGTCAGGGAAGAGCAAAAAGTACATTCTTCTTCTTCTAGAAGAAGAATGCCTGAGTTTGAGTCCCAGTCCTGTCATTTCTAAGTGGTGTGATTTGGAACAAAGTTATTGAGCCCCCATAAGCCTGACTCCTCATACATAAAGTGGGAATAAGAGAAATAGGGTTTCACAAGGTCACTGGATTAACAGCTAATGAAGGTGAGAGACATGGCCAAAATGGCCACAGGCTGCCTCCGCTCCCGGTATCACCAACTCCTTTCCAATGTGGTTATTGGTGCCTCCCATGGAGAAGCCAACTCTCTTCCTGGAATCTGGGCGGGTCCTGTGGCTTTTTGGCCAATGGAAGGTGGTAGAAGCAGCATCATGCCAGTTCTGAGAGGGACCACAAGAGGTTGGGCATTCTCTGACCTCCCCCTTTGGAATGCCATGGCCATCTTGTGGTCACAGTGAAGCTCAGGTGCTGCAGAGTGGGACAAGGGGCCCCATCACTCTATGGCCCCAGCTATCCATCTGCCAACTTCTAGATATTGGAGTGAAGCTCTCTCAGTCCAAACAACCTCAGTCCACACAACGGCTGATCTCAGGTACATAAACAACCAGCCCTGCCATGGTCAGCTAAGTCCAGACCCCTTCGCCCAGAGACTCATGAGCATTAAGGAATGGTTCTTGGTTTAAACTTTGGTCTTTGTCAGCTCAGGCTACTCTCACCAAGTACCACAGACTGGGTGGCTGAAACAGTCGACGTTTATTTCTTCATCATGCATGCTGAGAAGTCTGGGATCAATAGGCCAGAAGATTCTGTTCTAGGTGAGGTTTCTATCTTGCAGATGATTGCCTTCTCCTGTGCCCTCACAGGATGGAAAGAGAGAGCTCTAGTTACTTCCTCTTCTCATAAGGTCACCAATCCCATCATTACCTCATCTCAACCTAATCACCTCCCAAAGGCTTCACAGAATGCAATTACCTGGAGGGTTTGGGTTTCAGTATGTGAATTTGTGGTAGCAGGGGTGGGGATACAAACATTCACTTGGAAATAGCCGCTAAGTTTTGAAGCGGTTTGTTAACAAATCTAACTGGTATCACATGTTAAAAAAAAAAAAAAAGTGCCCGTGTACTAAAGTGCTCAACAGATATCAGTAAGTATTATTGTTTATCATGGCAATTCTGAAAAACTCTCATCCAATATACAGATTTGAAAACAATAAAAGAATAATGGCCTCTTTTTCTTTTTTTCAGAGAGAGAGTGAGAATTTTTAATACTTATTTTTTAGTTTTCGGTGGACACAACATCTTTGTTTGTATGTGGTGCTGAGGATCGAACCTGGGCCACACGCATGCCAGGCGAGCGCGCTACCGCTTGAGCCACATCCCCAGCCCTGGCCTCTTTTTCTATGCCTCATAGTTAGGGAGAAAAAATGAGTTTGTGGTGTGTGTGTGTGTGTGTGTGTGTGTGGTGCTGGGGATTAAACCCAGGGCATTCTGCACTCTAGGCAAGTACTCTACCACTGAGCTACATCTCCAGCCCCAAGATCATAGCATTTCATTTTTTAACATAGGAAACTTCAATTGATGTTTCCAAGTCATTAATTGTTAATGGTTTCAAGTGTGGCTGAGCTTTTGAGCCATTTCCTTTCACATGAAAGATGCAATGGATGAAAACAGACTGATGGGAGAGAGGAGAGGTGGTGGACAATAGGAAAAAAAGCTTCATTATTTTTCACTATGAAAGAACATGAAGTTGAAGGTTGATAGTTGTTGCAGAAATTTCAGAGAGATCTCTGAGATTAGATATGAGACAATTTTCCTGATGTCTTGTTCTTTGGGTTGGAATGTCTACACAGTAGGATGTCTACATGAGGTCCGAAAAGATGGAAAGGATAAAAACAAGCTAAAGGAAAGCAGTGAGGGAGGGGCAAAAATATAAAACAAGAAAATATGAAGGGCTATAAAAAATTGATTTTATATGTAGAAATAAATACCAGCTCCTGAGCTCACCCCTAAACAATGACTTGGGGTAGCTCACTTTCAGTACAATTCCACAGTAAGGAACAATCAGAATCCTGCACACTCCTGGGATTCTGTGGCCGGCAAAGACTCTAGAGGCTCAACCATAGGAGGAAATGCTTACTGATGTCCCATCTTCTCCCAGGGAGGCTCACTTATTACTGTTTAATTTAGCACTCTCTGTTTCTCTAAGAATTTGTATTAATATGATCTTTTCCTTTTCAGACTAATGTCAACACATAACTGTTCCAATTAATGTTCACATCTCAATTGACTCATCTGGCCAAAAAAAGCAAGTTCACAGATGCCCTACGCCATCCCTGCACAGAAAAAAAAAGAAAAAAGAAAAAATTGAGGATGTGATTGCATTTTCATACTCATAACATTAAAACATTAATGCTAGTAAGCTTTTCAACCCCGAGTAAATGCACGAACATAAATACATATTTCAGTCGTGTGACAGACAACACAGGTTTTTCAACCCAAAGTCCATTCTGTTTTTCTTTTCTTTTTTAAGCAACATATTTCCAATTTCATTGAGCAGCAATGCACCCAGTTAAAAACCCTCACCTCATCCAGATTCTTTTGCAGTCAGGCATAGCCCTGTGACACCTCACAAGGAAAACCACAGGGGTGGTGACTCTCTGGTATGCATCCTGATCCTGACTGACGCTGACAAAGTGGGCACTCATCTCTACAGCCAATATCTCCTCCAATCAGAGGCCACAGCTGTAAAAGTATTATATAGGGCACTCTCTAGTGTGCCCCCACAAACAATGACACCCATCTAGAAGCTGAGTGGGAAACTGGTATATGTATGAGTGTGGATAGCATAAATATCAATATATATTTTGTATATTTCTAATTAATTTACATTATAGATATAGATATAGTCATCCCTTACTATTCAAGGGGAATTGGGGCTGGTTCCATGACACTCCAGCAGACACCCAAATCTACAGATGCTCAAGTTTCATATACATAATGGCATCATATTTGCAAAAAACTTATACATATTCTCCCATGCACTTAAATCTCTAGATTATTTATAATACCTATTACAATGTAAATATTATGTAAATAGTTGTTATATTGTATTATTTATAGAATAATGACAGCCCCAAAATCTGTACCTGTTTAGTAAAGGCACAATATTTTGAATATTTTTGATCAGTGGTTGGTTGAATCTGATGATATGAAACCCACAGACACAGAGGGTTTTGTGTGTGTGTGTGTGTGTGTGTGCGCGCGCACGTGCACATGTATTGATAGTATAGTGGTCCTCAAAGACCCATGCCATTAGATCCATACTAATCCACAGTTGTTTCAAAATCTCAAATCCTATTGGTAAGGTAACCTTGGAATCCTGATTTTAATAAATGCTTTAATTAATCTAAAACCCAATGGAGCCAAATTCAAATAAAGTCCAACCTTCTTTTGGCCCGGGGAGATGCAACATAGGTATCACTCATTGCCAATCCATTCAGAAAACATTTGTCAAACGCCTACCCCAGACCCAGGCCCTGGAAAATCAGAGTAACCTACATGGAGAAATATCAATTCCATATCACAAATGAGTAGGGCTTGGACTGGGGCATCAGAATATCTATTTGCCGAGTGTCTAAGATTTTTGATTAGTAAAGTGCAATAGCAGAAGAGAAGGTGAGAATCAACTGCTGTTTTACAGCTGCCTGTAATTTGAAGGAGTACTTTTTTGCTGGATCAGATTGGTAATTTCTAAAATAATCTATCTTTCTAAGTTTACTTTAATCAGGTCTTCGTCTTCCTCTTATGAATTCTGAACTCCTAAATGTGTCTAGGGTTTGATCCAAAAATAGTTTCCATTTCTACCCCTAGTTAGAAACAACAGACAAATGGAAAAGTTGGGCTCAAAAGTCCATTAATCACTAATTACCAGGGACACCAATAGATGGCCTGGTCTCCACGCCACTTCTTCATTTCACAGGAAATCTGGCAACACTTCATCATCAGCGGGCACTTATTAATCACTCTCCTCTGTGTACTCTGTAACAGTATTTGTCACTATAGTGATTCCCTGACAACTGAGCTGGTGAGCCAATGAAGACTCCTTTCCCCTTGGAGTGGGCTAAAATTAACTGCTCTTTATGAAGTGCTACAGGAAATGGACTAATGTGTCTTGTCCAGGAACAGTCATTTAAATCCATCACTGCTTGATGATATGAACCATAAAGTCTCTGTGTTCAACACTCAGGCCCTACCAGTCTCTAAGAGCCTTGGTGATCTGAGCTTCCCCACCCCAAAAAAGTTAGCCATCATCTGCAGCAGCATTCAGACTCACTTTTTAAGTGACGGCTGCTAAGCAATTTTACACTCGTCCAATTTGGTTCTCCTTAGGAAATTCAATGCAATGATCCCAGAATAACCAAGTACAAGATCAGTTTGTAGGAATTAGGTGACACCAACTTCAAGAAAACGTTCACACCCTTGGCATCATAAGCAACCAGAAAGGAATCCACAGTCCTCTCTGAGGATGGAAGTCATGGGATCCTGATGATGAATCTGCATACTAAGTCTCAGACTTGCTTCTTTCCACTTGCATAGATCCTCACAAGTTAATGACAGGAATTCTGCTTCTGGGAAGATGGAGTAGGTGTCCCTCCTAACTCCTCCCACCAAGTACAAATAAAGATGCCAGACATTATATATGAAACACTGAAAGGTACAGAGAGGAAGCCAGACTTCTGGATAAAGAGCTCTGGATCTCGGGAACAACATGATGTCCAGTGTCCTGGGTTTTCTTTTTGGCATCCTAGATCCCAGAATTGAAACTGAAGAAGCAGACAGCCTTGGAATACCAGTGAGCATAAACAAAAAGAGTCCTAATGAAAACTTAGGGCCAACCTGTCCAGTCAGGAAGCTGTTAGAAAATAGCTACTTGCCTCCAGCCAAGAGGAGGAAAAAGTAGGACCCCACCCCTACTCCCTGCCACCGGAGGACAGGTGAGAAGCCCAGATCCCCACGCTCCCCAGGCTTTAGGAAGATCCCCACCACCCTGCTCTTCATCCCCACTAGAGTGGTGTCAGAATTGGTCCAGGGGACAATCAGAACTTTCACCATGGTCCAGAGATAATGAGGCCACCCCCTGCCCTGCTGTCAGCGGAGGCCACATGGAAGGTCAGTCTTAGCCCTCATAACCAGGGACCATCAGTTAGATCAGTGAAGAGCTGGAGCTCCCAACACCCACTCACCCTGAGGAACGAGACACCTAGGCGTCCACAGAGACTTAGTTGGTAACCTGGACTTGTAACCCAGGTAGCAGGAACAAAGCCACACCCTCCCCTCCCACTTCTATAGCAGTATCAGAAGAAGTGTCCTAAAACCCAAGGTTGACCTAAGACCTGGAGTCCCAGCATATAATAGTTATATGTTCAGGTTTTAATCTTAAATCACTAACTATACCAAGAACCAGAAGAATCTTGCACTGACTGAAGAAAGAAAATCCATGCAGGCCCACACTAAGATGACACCAATGTTAGAAAAGCTGGCAAAGGTTCTAAAGCCACCCACATAGATGCCAGTGTACTTAGGACAACTGAAAAAAAAAATAGTGTTAGCCATTGTTAACAAAGACATGATCTTCACAAGAAATGGAAATCAAATGTAAACTTTAGAACTGAAAAAAAAAACATAAGTAAAGTTTTAAAACTCCATGGAAGGGACTAGGGAAATAATCAGTGACCTACAGATCAACAGACTTTACCCAATCTGATTAACAGGGAAAAAATAGTGAACAGATCCTCAGAGACCTATGAGACAAATGTCTAATATTTGTATTTTGGGAGTCTCAGAAGGAGAGGAGAAAGTGGGCCGACCTGAAAAGAAATCAAACAAACAATGGCTGAAAATTCCTCAATTTAGCAAAAAACTAACAATTAAAACTAACCTTCCAATTAAAGATGTAAAGAGAACTTCAAAATAAAAGAAACTCAAATTAATATCAAAACCAATATACATCATACTTAGACTTCTGCAAACAAAGGCAAAGAAAATTCTTGAAAGAATACAAAGGAGAACAATACTTCGTCTATAAAGGAAAAACAATTTAAACAACAGTAGATTTCTCGTCAGAAACCATGGACATTACAGGAAATGCCACAATATGATTTAAGTGCTAAAAGAAAAGAACTGTCCAACAGTTATAAAATGGGATGGCATCAAATTAAAGACTTACTGCACAGCAATGAAATAATTAGGATTGTGAAGATAAAACCTACCGAAGAGGAAAAAATCTTTTCTAGCTACTCTTCTGACAGAGGATTAAGATCTAGAATGTAAAGAACTCAAAAACACTTTAACACCCCAAACCAACTAACCCTATTAAGAAATGGGAAAATAAATTAAACAGACACTTCACAAAAAAGATAAATAGAAAAGGCAAAAAATATGAAAAAAAAAATGTTCAATATCATTAGCGTTAGAAAAATGCAAATCAAAAGTACACTGATATTTTATCTCATTCCAATCAGGATGGAAGTCATCAAGAATATAAATAATTAAAATGCTGGAGAAGATGTTGAGATGGGACTTTGATGGGACTCTAAATTAGTACAACCACTGTGGAAATCAATATGGTGGTTCCTCAAAACACTAGGCTTGGGAACACCATATGATCCAGCTATACTACTCCTCAATATTTATTCTAAATAATTTAAGTCACCATACTGTAATGATACATTCATATCCATGTTGATAGCAGCATAATTCACATTAGCCAAACTAGGAAACCAGCATACGTGTCTATCAACAAGTGAATGGATAAAGAAAATGTGGCATATATACACAATGGAGTTTTATTCAGCCATAGATAACAGGGAAATAGATGGAACTAGAGATCATTATATTAAACAAAATAAGCCAGACTCAGAAGGTCAAGGGTCATATATTTTCTCTCATAGGTGGAAGTGAGTGAGCCAAAAGGAAAAGTCAATGGATCTCACGAAAATCAAAAGATCAGTAGAGGAAAGGGACCAGGTGGGGGGTGAGAGGGAGGGGGACAGTGCTAAGGAATGACAATGGCCAAATTATATTTTTATATTGTAGGGGGCTAGGGCTATGAGGACATTGCTAAGGAGTGACAATGGCCAAATTATATTTTTTATACTAGAGGGGGCTAGGGCTATAACTATAACGCACCAATAAAAAAAAAATGTGGAAAGAGAAAGAGAACTGTCAAACTAAAAATCTACCCAGTGAATATATTCTCAAGGAGTGAAAAAGCACTCAAGAGATCCTCAGTTGAAAGAAAACTAAAAGTGTTTGTCACTATGGGCCACCCAAAAGGAATGACTGCAGGAAGTTTACTGAACAGAAAGGAAATTATAAAAGAAGGAAGGTTGAGATATCATTAAGGAAAAATAATATCATAAGAAAATGTGCAAGTACATGCAATAGGCCTTCCTTCTCCACTTGGGTCTTCTAAGTTACACTGGATGGTCGAAACAAAATTTATAACAGTCCAATGGGTCCTACATGTAGGCAGAGGACATGATTAAGACAAGTGTATCACAAGTGATGTCATTGGAGGTAGGTTTTCTAGAAGTCGTAGAAAATTAATAGTCATGGTACAATAACAGAGCAATAAACTGTGATCAGTTATATAATGTGATAGCTACAAAAAAGCACTTAAAAAGTTATATAACAAAATGTAAAAAAAAAAAACCACTATAGGGGGCTAAGGCTATAGCTCAGTGGTATAGCACTTGCTTAGCAAGTGCAAGGCACTGGGTTCAAGCCTCAGCACCACATAAAAATAAATAAGTGAATAAAACAAAGGTATTTAAAAAAACACTATAGATAAATCAAAATGGCATTCTAAATAAATGCTCAAGAAACTCACAAGAAAGAAGAAAAAGAAAAAGGGAAAGCAGAGAACAAAGAAATATCAAAAAAAATAACATGACAGACTTAACCTCTAACGTGTCAGTAAATACATTAAATAAAAATTATCTAGCTATAATTCAATTATATACTGTCTACAGGAAACTCACTTCAAACATAACCATAAGCAAAAGATGGAAAAATATACATCATGCAAACCTTCATCAAAAGGATATAGGAATAGCTAGATTAATATCTAATAAGAGGACTTAAGAGTAAAGAAAATTACTAGAGACAGAGAAGGACATTCTATAATGATAAGGTCAATTCATGGAGAAGGCACAGAAATCCTGATGTATGTGTGCAACACCAACAGAGCCACAAAATCATGTGTGGCAAAAATTAATCGAAACTGACAGGAGAAATAAACTAATCCATAATTATTGTTGGAGATTTTAATATCTCTTTCTCAACAATTGCCAAGACAACTATCATTAAGGCTAGTGGAATAAACCAACAGCATATTAATGAACAGTTTCTGATCAATAGAAAAATGGGGTTATATTAAACTAAGAATACCCCACACCACAACAGCAGAATATGCTTTGTTTTAAGAGAAAATATACCAAGATAGACCATATCCTGTGCCACACACACACAAAAAAAATCAGCAAACATAATAGAATTAAAATCATACACTCTCTGACCACAATGAAAACAAACCAGAAATATCCAAATACTTGGAAACAAACAAACAAACAAAAAAAAAAAACCTCTCTGAAATATGTCTAAAATTCCAAAGGTCAAAAAAGAAACCTCCAGGGAAATAAAAAATACATTGAGTACTATGAAAATGAAAATATACCAAAATCTGGGGGACACAGCTACAGTAGTGCTAGAAGGGGAATTTAAACTACTAAATGCATGTATTAGGGGGAAAAAAAGGCTGTATATCCTAAAATGAAACTAGACCCTTATCTCTCAACATACACAACATCAACTCAAAATGGATCCAAGATCAAATGTAAGAGCTGAAATATGGAACAACTAAAAGAAAACATGAAGGAGACGCTTCAAGACATGCATATAGATAATATGGGGGGGATGTCTTTTTACATTTTTATTATTTGGAAAAGATTCCAAAAGCTCAAGCAACAAAAGTGAAAATTAAAAAATGGGATTATATTAAACTAAGAAGCTTCTACACAGCAAAGAAAAAAGTCAACAGAGTGAAGAGACAGCTGAATACAGGGAGAAAATATTTCCAGACTATTCATCTGATAAGGAATTAATATCCAGACTATAAAAGAAACTCAAGGGGCTGGGTTTATGGCTCAATGGTCGAGTTCTTGTCAAACAGGTGAGAGGCACTGGGTTCAATCCTCAGCACCACATAAAATATTAAATAAATAAAATAAAGGTATAAAAAATGAACCCAATTACTGTGTGATACTATATGCTCTAATAAAAAATGAAAAATAGTTTTTAAAAAAAACTCAAAAAATTTAACAGAAAATGCACAATCTAATTTAAATTGGGCAAAAGATCCGAATAGACCTTTTTCAAAAGAAGATAGAAAACAAAACAGCCAACAAATATATGAAAAATATACTGAACATCACTAACCATCAGGAAAATACAAATCAAAACTCTTATGAAATATCATCTCAAGTCAGTTCAAATGACTATTATCAAGCAAAAAGAAAAAAGAAATATTTGCAAGGATATATAAAAAGGGAAACTCATATGCTGTTGTGAGGACATAAATTAGCACAGTCATTATAGAAAGCAGTGTGGAGGCTCCTCGGAAAACCAGAAACAGAACTACCATAGGATCTAACAACTTCGCTTCCAGGTATGCGTCCAAAAGAAATCAAATCAATATTTCAAAGAGATACCTGAATACCCATGTTTATTGCAGCACAATTCATAATAACTAAGATATGGAATCAACCAAGATGTCCATCAGCAGGTAAATTGATAAAGAAAGTGTTACACAGACACAGACACAGACACAGGGATATTATTCAGCCACAAAAAGAATGAAATCCTGTCATTTGTGGTGATATGGATGGAACTAGAGGGCATTTAGTGAAATAAGTCAAGCACAAAAAAGATAGGTTGAAACATTTTTCACTCATATATGGAAACTGAAACAATTGATCTCATAAAAGAAGAAAAAGTAGAATAGTGATTATTAGAGCCTAGGAAAGATGGAGGGAGGGGGAATAGAGGGAGGTTGGATAATGCGTGCAAAAAATACAGTTAGATAACAGGAAGAATAATTATAAGGTTCTACTGCACAGTAGAGTGATAACAGTTTGCAACAACTTAATATTTTTTTACAAAGAAATAGCAGGAGTTTGAAGGCTTTAAACACACCAAAAAAAGATGTTTAAAGAGATAGAGATGTTAATTACAATGATTTGATCACTGCACATTATGCGTATGTATCGATTTATGTATTATGCATATGTATTGACTTATCACACTCTACCCCTAAAAATATGTACAATTGCCATCAATTAAAAACAAATAAAAAATAGAATGAGAAAATTTTCAAATCAATAATTTAACCTCCCATCTTAAGAACATAGAGAACAAAGAAAAAAATTACCTAAAAGCAAAATAAGTGAGAATATCAATGAAACAAAGAGTTACTACTTTGAAAGCATTAACAAAATTGGCAAACTTTTAGCAAAAGTGACAAAGAAAAAACTCCAAACAGCAATATTAGGAAGAAAATTGTTGAGACCAATTTCCCTGCATACATCCAAAGGATAATAAGGGAATACAACAAACAATTCTACACATTTAAATTTGGCAAATTAGATTAAATGGAACAATTCCCCAACTTAATCAATACTAAATAATTTGATTATCCTTATAACTAATAAGACAAATTCATAATTACCAAACTCCCAAAAAAGGCAATATTTAGATCCAGGTGATATCATGGGAAAGTTCTATCAAATTAAAGATTTGAAAAGATTTTATAATAATCATTTCTTAAAATAGAAGAGAACAAAATATTTCTGAGTTCAAAACTAGACATACACAGCACAACAACAGAAAACCACAGGCTAATATTCCTCATGAATGTGGTATGAAAATCCTTAATAAGTTACTAGCAATTAGAAGTCTGCAAAATGTGCAAAGAATTACACACAATGACAGGTTGGGTTTTATTTCAGATGCAAATTTGGCTCAGTATTTGAAATTCAAATACTGATTTTTCAAGGGCACTCAACCACAGAGCCACATCCCCAGCTCTATTTTGTATTTTATTTAGAGACAGGGTCTCACTGAGTTGCTTAGAGACAGGGTCTCATTGAGTTGCTCAGCTTTTGCTGAGGCTGGCTTGGAATTCGCAGCCCTCCTGCCTCAGCCTCCTGAGCCGCTGGGATTATAGGCACGTGCCACCACACAGAGCTGACATACAAATTAAATACAATTCCTACCATAACTTCAGTAAGTTTTTTTTTTATCAATTTAAACAAGTTGCAAAGGAAATTTAATGACATAAAAATAGCCTACCACCAAATAATGCTAGAGCATTGAACACCTATAGGCAAAAGATAAGAAAAAGAACCTACATTTAGGTTGTGAAAGATGTCATGAACTTAAATTTAAAAAATAAAATTAATATACTTCTAGGAAAATCCACAAGAGAAATTTTCATGATCTAGTACTCAGCAAAGAATTCAGCTGTGGTAATTGTTCTATAGCTTTGCAAGATATTACCATTGGCAAAAAAAAAATGGGGAAAGGGTACACAACCTCTCTATTATTTTTTACAACTGCATATGAACCTGTGATTATTTCAAAATATAAAATTTTATTTTTAAAAAAGTTAGCAACAACTCATTGGTGCCAAAGCCCAAAAGGAATAAAGGAAAAAGGATTCTTGGCAATTTTTATTCCTTCCTATCTCCAATATCCTGCAATTGAAAAGGGTCCATCTTTTATGAACATTCTGCAAGGCTATGGAACAAATTACTTCCTTGGGCATTCAATACCATGTTCTTTCCTCTCAGTAGCATAGAGTGTTCCTTGATACAGAGAACACAAAGGTTTGACTGCAAAACAGAGACGAGAGACAGACTCTAGCCAGAAGTTTGAAATGCCTCTAAAATCAGTGACCTGGGACAAGTCATTGACTCTCTTAGATCTTAATTTCTCCACCTACAAACTATATCCAAATGCTGCCATCACATCATAAACCAAATTCTACAGAATTAACATGTCAGGCCACTATAAAGAAATTTCCTCTTCTATGCCTCCTCTTTTATGAATCATTAGTCAGGAAGCAATTAAATGTAGAAGGGAGACCAGTAGAGTAAAGGGAACAGGGAAAAGGGAAAGAGAGGTGCTTGATAAAATTAACCAAATTATGTTACATGCTGGTTCAAATATGTCACAGTGAATCCTACTATTATGTGCAATTATAATATGCACCAATAAAAATTAATTCAAAAAAGCAAGTAATGCTAATATTCTTTACCCTTTTCCTTAAGTCAAAGTTTGCTCTCTAAGCAACCATCTCTGCCCTTCATTTGAGCCCCACTCCCTCCATCAGCTGGAAGGATTTCAATCTGCTGGGGACGATTCCAACATCCTGATTGTACAGATCCACACATGACAAAATCCAACGTAAATGATTTTGGGTGATAAATGAAGCCAATGGTCTAAGAACAAAAAACCATCTTTGCAACAACAATAATAAGAGTTATAATTTGTGGGGTACTTGTATTAATAAATTCTGCTTTTTAATAGTTTCTTAGACTTCAATCAAATGAAGTTTCTTTCAGCCTCCCCACTTCAAAATAAGGACACGAAGACCCAGAGGGGCAAACCGGCTGCTAGCGGTACACCACACATGCACTCAGAATGAAAAACAGCCACTCGGGCAGCAGAGGCCACACCTGCACGGAACTCACTGAAGGCTGGCGAAGTTCCTGCTTCCCTGAGCTTGAACAGAGAAAGACAGCTCTGGGGCCAAAGAATCCCAGGGTTGAGGCCATGCAGGAAGGACCTAAACTGCACGGACTCACCCAGAGCCACTGACTCCCACAGCCACCACATCTGATTCCAATGACTTTTTCTTTGAACCCAAGTGTTCATTGAAAAATCAAATATCCACTATTATATTTTTCTTTCTTTCTATGATCCATAATAAACAAAGGCTCACTGTCGGCCTTCAAAGTTGATTATGTCATCCTTTATTATGGGAGATTTTAACCCTGCTGCTCACACTAGTCTGATTTTAAATGACTCCATGGCAGGAGTTCTACTAATGGTCTTTGAAACGTGTGTCCTGTTAGCCAATGTGAAGGAGAACAAGTCGTCCAATTCCTGTCCTCCTGTTGTACCCTTGTTGCAACCACATCCCCTTAGAGTGTAAGACCTCATGGCCAGACTCACTTTAATGACAGATGAAGACGTTCCAAATTTCTCATTTGGCCCATTAGGGCAAGAATCTTGTCCTAGGTTGGGCCCCCTTGGGAGAGCACTGCCCCATGGATCAACACGGTTCCGGGGCAGAGCAGAAGGCATCTGCTGAGAGGGTTATGCCTCTCCACCATGCCCAAGACTGGCTCTGCAGCACAGCAGCAGCACAGCATGTGCAAAAATAAACAACTAAACCCAAGCTGAGGGAGCAAGAAGGACAGAACTGGCTCGATCACAAATATGTATACAGTCATCCTGTACATTTACAGTCTGGAAGCTGCAAAAGTTGGAATCAAGCTTGTTTTATGGTTCTATAGGAGCCAAATATGACATTTAAACGATCCATTCCATTAATATTGTATCACTGTGTCAATCTGGAATGCATTTTAATCAAAAGGGCCCCCTTGAAATGGTCTCCTTTGTTGTATTTTCTTGTTGGCTCATTTTATCAACATCTGCTATGTTTAGACAATATGAATTAAAACTGAGGAATGCTGTTTGTACTCAGCTACTTTTGTTGAGAGTGTAACATCCCAAGATTGGCAGTGTTTATGTAAATCAGTGTGGCTGACACAGCCATCATAAACAAATGAGGAAAATATAACAAACACATTGTTCACGCAGGAAATGTTTGTTTTGAGAGTTGGCTTTGGTCTCCCCAGATTGATGAAGAGCTGCTGATATTGCAGATCTGGACAGCACTGTACACCAGGCCACCTCCACTGGCAGGCCCTGCACGGCCTCCCACCCACAGCCTGCAGCCGGCGGAACAAGGACCCCGAACCTCACCCTGAGGCATCTTCTTGAGGTTCAACCAGCTGAAGCTTAAATGGCCAGATGCATTTTGACACTGGATGCGGCAGAGAGCTGGTAACTGCCCTGCAGCTCCACAGGACAGTTAGAATGGGAAAGGATCCAGCAAGGCCCTCTGACCCTGAGTCCCCATTCTCATTCAGAAAGAAAGGACGACAGAGAAATCATCATGCAAAGACACAGCGACACGTATGTGCAATGATGTTCTGGGTTGTTTATAGGCACAAAAGTCCAGAAACTACCTACACATCCATCCTTTTAGAACTTCTAAACCATGGCACACCACGCAGTAAGGCACAAGTTATGTGCTGACCGTCTCCACCTGTCATAGACATGGGAGCAAACAGCATGCAAGATGGCATAAAACACATTCCCAGTTGTGTTCTTTTTAAAAAGGATTTGTAGACTGCGGCCGTAGCTCAATGACACAATGCTTGCCTAGCATGTTTGAGGCCTTGGGTTCCATTCCCATCAGTGCAAAAAAAAATTATATGTATATATATTTGTTTATATAGGGCTAAGATATTTTCCAGAAGGATCTTAAACAACTCATAGTTACCTTGGAGAGGTACTGAGAGACCTCAAGTTAAAATCAGAGGGAGACTTGCTTGTCATTTTATACTGCTTTATACGGTTGTATTTTGTTGTTGTTGTTATGTGCAGGACACAAAGCATTTCTTATAAAAACAAGACCCACTAGAATGGCTATGATCAAAAAGACAATAACTATAAATGATGACAAGAATGAGGAAAAATTGGAATCCTCATACACTGCTGGTGAGGGTGGAAATTGATGCAACTTTGGAAAAGACTGGAAGTTTCTCAAAAAGTTAAACATAGAGTTCCCATTAGACCCTGCAATTTCACACTTAAGTATGTATCCAAAAGAAATAAAAACACATTCGCAGAGAAAAATCTTGTCCATGAATGTTCATTACAAACATTGTTCAAAAGAGCCAAAAAGAAAAAAAAACACCCTAAAATCCCTTCAACTAATAAAGAATGGATAAACAAAATGTTCTACGTCCATGCAATATTATTTAGGAATAAAAAGGAATAAAATGTGAATGTGAGTGAACCTTGAAAACATTATGCAAAGTGAAAGAAGCCGGTCACCAAAGGTCACATGTTGTAGATTCCATGTATATGAATGTTCAGAATAGGAACATTCATAAGATTTTGTTGTATTTATTTTTTTCTTTTTTATTTTTATTTATTTATTTATGTATGTATGACAGGGGAATGCATTACAATTCTTATTACACATATAGAGCACCATTTTTCATATCTCTGATTGTATACAAAGTATATTCACACCAATTCGTGTCTTCATACATATTCTTTGGATAATAATGATCATCATGTTCCACCATAATTTCTAACCCCATGCCCCCTCCCTTCCCCTCCCACCCCTCTGCCCTATCTAGAATTCGCCTATTCTTCCCATGCTCCCTCTCCCTATCCCACTATGAATCAGCCTCCTGATATCAAAGAAAACATTCAGCATTTGGTTTTTGGAATCGGCTAACTTCGCTTAGCATTATCTTCTCTAACTCCATCCATTTACCTGCAAATGCCATGATTTTATTCCTTTTATTGCTGAGTAATATTCCATTATGTATATATGCCACATTTTTTATCGATTCATCTATTAAAGGGCATCTAGTCCTTAATAAGATTCCTTTGGTGCAAGAATTAAAATCAAGAATCAATAAATGGGATGGACTCAAACTAAAAAGTTTCTTCTCAGCAAAAGAAACAATCTGTGAGGT
Source organism: Urocitellus parryii (assembly GCF_045843805.1). Taxonomy (NCBI): domain Eukaryota; kingdom Metazoa; phylum Chordata; class Mammalia; order Rodentia; family Sciuridae; genus Urocitellus; species Urocitellus parryii. The sequence continues at coordinate 80,492,704 of NC_135537.1, forward strand.
GAACAGAGAGCCTACATCTTGGGAGCAAATTTTCACCCCTCACACATCAGACAGAGCACTGATCTCTGGGGTATATAAAGAACTCAAAAAAATTAAACAACAAAAAAAACAAATAACCCAATCAATAAATGGGCTAAGGAATTGAACAGATACAATCAATCAACAAATATATGAAAAAAATTTTCAGCATCTTTAGCAATTAGAGAAATGAAAATCAAAACCATCTCACTCCTATCAGAATGTCAATCATCAAGAATATGAACAATAAATGTTGGCTAGGATGTGGGGAAAAGGTATACTCATACATTGCTGGTGGGACTGCAAATTGGTGCAGACAATATGGAAAGCAGTATGGAGATTTCTTGGAAAATTGAGATTTTGTTTTTAAAAAGAAAAGAAAAAAAGGTTCATATTTAAAAAGATCAGGAATGAAATTAAAGAGGAAGTGGTTGCTTTAAAGTTTTCCCTTTTGCATGATGAAAATGTTCTAAAATTGACTTCAGTGATTGTTGTACAATTCTGTGGCCTGAGAATGCAGCTCAGTAAAATAGCATTTGCCAAGAATGTGCAAGGCTCTGAGTTCAATCCTGTACCACCAAAAATAAATAAATAATGTTTAAAAGTCAGGTGCTGTGATGCACACCTGTGTTTCCAGTGGCTTAGGAAGCCAAGGCAGGAGGATCACAAATTTGAGGCCCGCCTCAGCAACTTAATGAGACCTTGTCTAAAAATTAAAAATAAAAAGGGTTGAGGATGTTGCTCAGTGGGAGAATGTCCCAAGTTTTAATCCCCAGTACTGCAAATAATAATACTAATAGTAATATTAGTAATAATAGTAGTAATAATAACCATTGTATTCTTTAAAGAGGTATATTTTATGGTATGTGAATTGTGAATCACGTAGAGCTTTTTCTTAAAAGAAAAGCAAGCATTAACAGATCTTAACATTTTGAAACAAAAACAAAAATATAAGAAAGTGGTGATGCTTCCCCCTCTTTACTCAAAAGCACCACAATCTACCTATCTAAACTTTCTGGACTACACTGCATTGTACTGTACTTTACAATACTGAACTACCCTTTATTACATTGTCCTATACTATACATGCTACATTGTGTATGCCACATTGTATTATACTCTACTGCTTTACACTACACCATAAAACCTCCCTGCATAGCACAGCTCAGATTAAGCTGAGCGAGTAGCTCATTGTTTTCACTTATTTCCTTGGTGAACACTTGCCCTCTTGCTTGACCCCTTGGTTCTCTGGCACTGGGATGCCCAGGAGACTCTGTGGTCATTCTTTCCCTCCAGCAAACAGTCTCACCTGCTAACTGCCCTATCCCTGCATCTGCCTGAGTCACTACCACAATGTAGCTTTTTTTCAACCCTCTAGAAGACTTTGACCTAGACTTACGTTGTAGCAAACTCCTCCAACTCAAAAGTAAACACTGGTCATTCTCCATTTCCTCTAGTTTCTTCCTCCAGTGGAGTAAGGAAAACACCTCTGCATTGCAAAAGATGTGCATAGATCCCAGCACAGAGATCTTTCCTATATCCACAAGAGTGGAATCTGGGGCTCAGAGACCCACCAGGGTAGGACCAGTGCTCAGTCACTGTGACCTGATGGACTAGAAGCCAAGAGCCCTGGATGGTGATGTAACTCAGTGGAAGAGCACTGACCTAGCATACAGTTCCAGAAAAAATACAAAGAAACTTGAGTTATGCCTCACTTTAGCCTCATGGGATCTCTCATTTGTGATCCAAACAGCAAAGAGGTTAATGAGCTCTTGGTGCCCATGCTGGCCTCTGAGTGCCTCTTCAGGAGAGACACATGCTGTCCTTTCCCTCCCCCAGTCACCTCAACCCTTGGCTCTGTGCCCATAAATCAACACGAGGCACTGTTTGCCTTGTGAGCTCTGTCGTGTTAGCTTCGCCAAAGGCCAACAGCACCGTGAGAGGAGGTGGTTCATGAAAAGACCAGGCCCATCTTCACATGGCAGGGTGGTCACTATTGCCAAGGACCTGAGAGGGAAGTTGAACTTTAATCCTTTAAATTAAGACGCCCCCATTCCCGATTAGCATAGGCCTGACCCCTTTACTTTTCCACCTACCCCTAATCTACTCTTCTTTCCTGAACAATAATGTGACGCCGACAACAAAGGGTTAAGGTGCCTCCCCCCTAAATGAAGTTTTGGTTTGAACCAAGAAGCAAACCCAAGAGAATGATACCTCAGAAATGAAGGTCTCATGGTAAAATTTCAGTGGTCTGTTCTCTGGTTGGAAGAGGACGTACACAGGATCATCCGAATAAGCCTAAAATTCCCCCGACAAGGTGGGCAGTGAAATATGGCAGTATGTAAAAATGTGGATGTGTAACCGATGCGATTCTGCAATCTGGATTTGGGGTAAAAATGGGAGTTCATAACCCACTTGAATGTAATGTATGAAATATGATATGTCAAGAGCTTTGTAATGTTGTGAACAAACAATAAAAAAAAAAAAGGTGGGCAGTGAGCTGATGTTCTGAAGCATGAGGTTGAAGCTGCTGTGAGATGGATCCCAGGACTTCAGCCATGTCTCTTGGAACCCTGACTCAGCCTGAGTCCAGCTACTGAGCAGGCCTACAAGCGTGTGTTCAGAACCCCCTGACATGTTCCCGCGCTTGGCCACATGATGCTACACGGTGGCCATTGCTCACATCCTGGCCCTCTCTAACCCCCCAACTAAAGAGCCCCACATCCATGAGCAATTGGTCCACAGGGAAATCAACAAGTAGGTGGAGGTGAAAAGAGTCCAAGAACGGGAAGCTTCTGTGGCGGCCAAGCAGGGGTCAACAGAGTGGCAGTTCTGGCTCCAAGTCTGGGCACACTGAAGGTCACTGATATTGTGCTGCTCCGGAGCAGAGGCTGAAACATGTGCTGTTCACCACAGCTGTTCACCACAGCTCTGGGCCGCCTCAAACAGTACCTTCATGACAGTGAGAGGAGAACACACCACCTCTTGTCCTCTCTGTCCCCAGGCTCCATTATTTCTGCTCCCTTATTACCCTTACCAATGAAGTCCCTGCATCCCATCCTTTGCTCAGGGGTCAAAACCAAGAGAAAGGAGGCTTTTTTCCATCGATGGCAGAAGAGAGAAAGTAGCGGGTAGTGAACTGGCTTTGGACGCTCATAGGCAGGAATATTCACAGTCGGTACATAGAGCAGGAGCTCGTCTCATGCAGGGCTCATGATGGAGGTCTGTGTGAAAGAATGTTATGCCCAAAGACACATAAGAACCGCGGATGGTGATTCCAAATGGGAAAAATGATGTCAGGGAAATGCCTGGGATTGCAGTAACCCCAGATTGCAAGATATCCACCAAGATCCATAGCAAGTAGCATCCAATCATTGATATCCCTTGAAAGCTCTTGAGCAGTAACACCATCTCCTTTTCATACATGAGATCCCTATCTACACACAAAGCTCTACTCTTCCTTCTCCTGGGGAGAGAGCAAGAGCTTTCTGCTGTGACTTCAAAAGGATGTTGTGCTGAAAGCCACAGACCTTCTGTGAAGCAATGCAGGAAATCAGAGAAAGGAAGTGGATGAGCTTGTTATATTGGGTCATGATGAAAGAGTTAGATGACCATTTGCCGTTGCTTTGTTTGACAGAAGGAAATAATTAGCTGTGAAGCTCACTCTTTGCTTTGCAAGAGAAATAACACCTCCTTTCCAGACCTTGGGAATGTTCTCAGCAATTTTTGGCCACAGAATATTTCTTAGTACCTAGAGTAAGACTGCAATGCTACCATATTTCTGGAATAGAACCTCTTTATTCCAAGAAAACAAAGGAAATAAATCCCATTGCCCTTAAAATACATTTGTGACTACAGTATTCCGCCTTGTATAAGATGCAACCTTTTCAGCAAAAGAATGCTAAAATAGTATTGTGTTATTAACGTTGTGAGGATATAAAAGCACAACCATGTCCACTGAGCCATTCCACCCTGACTCCAAAACTTCATTCACCTTTGCTATTTCACATGTAGATTCTTTCATCAATAAACTTGACAAGTATATCAATTAATCAATTTATCCAATATTAATTGAAAATCCAGTATTACAACAGACACTAGTATGGCAGTATGTAAAAACGTGGATGTGTAACTGATGTGATGCTGCAATCTGTATACAGGGAAAAAATGGGAGTTCATAACCCACTTGAATCAAATGTATGAAATATGATATGTCAAGAGCTTTGTAATGTTTTGAACAACTAATAATAAAAAAAACATATCCTAAAAAAAAAGAAAATCCAGTATTAAAGGAATCTATTACTGTCTGAAAGTTATCACAGTCATTCTGTTATTATCAACCTGAAGAGGCCTTAATAAGGATATCTGCCCAAACCTTCCTAAAAATAGTAACCAAGTCCATTTTTAGTGTTTATGAAGTTTCTTGGCCCATGAGCATTTTTATAACCAAGTCACAGCATAAAACCCTCCTTATCTAAAATATGCATGACTAGGGGGAACAGAATGGTGTTAGGCTATCTTATCCACATTGACATTTCTATACCTCAGAAGACCCAGCACCTATGAATAGATGGATGCATGCATATGCATGAAGGCTCTCAGAAAAAAGAAAAAGGTGGGTGGGGGGAGATTAATGAGACTCAGAGTAACAACCTGATACTTTAAAGGTTGTGTTCGTCCGCTTTCCATTGTTTTGTCAAAATACTGGAAATAATCAACTTTTAAGGAGAAAAGGTTTATTTTGGCTCATGGTTTCAGAGGTCTCCATCTATGGTTGGCTGGTTTTATTGATTGGGGGGCCTTGGGTGATGCAGAATATCATGATGGGAGCACATGGCAGAGGAAACTGTTCACCTCATGGCAGCCAGAAGGCAGAGAGAGAGTGGGGGGGGGATATGCCAAGATCTTAATATCCCCTTCAAAGAATATCCTCTGTGACCTCACTTCCTTCTGCTAGGCCCCGCCCCTTAAAGGTCCCACCACTTTCCAATAGCACCATGGGCTGGGGACCAAGCTTTTAGTATATGGGCCTTTGGGGGACCCTTATGCAAACCACAGCAAAGGTGGGACAGGAAAGGCAGGAAATAAGCTCCCTATTCTCTTCAGCAAGAAACATCTAAACTGTATTAGCTGAAGGACACAAAGAAAGGCTAGTGCTACCCCCAATAAATAGACATACACAAACACTTCCCGTGTTCAGAGACCCCCTATCTTTTTTAGTAAACCATGCGACAATTCATCTTCAGTCTTGGCTGTTTCAACCAGAGGGAGCTGGGTTTGCTGGTAAACACTTATTCTTACAATGACTCAGAAGACTGGGGCAGGAGGATGGCGTGTTCAAGGCCAGCCTCAGCAACTTAGTGAGGCCCTAAGCAACTTAGTGAGACCCTGTCTCAAAATAAATAAAAGGAACTGGGAATGTAACTCAGTGGTAAAGTGCCCTGGATTCAATCCCCAGTATCCAAACAAAACCAAAAAAATTGAGCAGAGGAAAAAGGATGAACATTATGTAAACAAGACTTTTATCAGAGGTTCAAGTGTTTGGTGAAGCCACAGAATATACATTCTCCCACTTCTTGCTGATGGGTCCTTATTTTTAAGCCTCTTCTGAAGGAAGATAAGTGGCACCAGCTTACTTGGCACAGGAGCTGGATAAGATCTTTGAACATCAAATCTCCTAAGCATACATTCATGGGAAATAGGACACATCTGAATGCTCTGGAGCTTAGGAGTGGAAGAAATATTCCTTCTGTGTCATGGCGGTGCTAGAAGATGCCATTGATGATATCTTACACCCTTAGCCACAGCAACAGCAAAGCAGAACACCACACAACAGAGATCTTACTCATCTCTATCACCCTTGCCCTGGAGGAAAGAAAGCACTCAAGGCACTTTGACATTATTACCTTGGAAATAAAGTTAGATGGGTTTTGTGCCTTTACTTCCTGAAAGTGAAACAATAAAGTTCATTTGTAAGTGAATGTGCATGGAATTATCAAATCACCTCCTAGGAAAGTAGATTTAGCCTGGAAAGGATGCATAAAACAGGTAGGTGTGGATGAATAGAGGAGACTGGTGACAGGACAGAGGGGCTCAAGGACATTTCTACTTCCTCCACCATTGGCAGGGCCAGTCCTGACACTAAACAGAGGCTCTGTCCACTTGGGAAAGCAGAAATGTTCTGGCTTGGCTCATCACCAGCAAGTGTCCCCACTGAGGATATCAAGTAGCAGGGAAAGTTTTAAACTCCTGGGGATGGAACTTGCAAAAGGAAGAACCACCTTTTAGAAATGGTATGATGAAGATGGAAGTCTGAAGCCAGAAAGGAAATCTGTGAGGTTGCACTTCGCAAAGATGTTCTAGACCCAAACACTTGGGAACTGAGGGCTCGATGCGGGCCTCAGAGACTTACCTCACCTATGCGCTATTGCAGGACGAGAGAATGAGGCTTAGCTTAGTTCAGAGTCCAAAGCCAAGTCCAAGCAATGAACACTGAGACCTGGATTCCAATCTCTCGTTTCACAGTCTAATGGTCTCTCCTTGATTCCAGGAAAAGCCCTAAGGACAGTTTTGAAAGAACATGAAAAGTGTCATTTCTTTTCTGCATATCACACTATGAGAAAGCTTCCAAAAGAGGGTCCTTAATCAAACTCAGAGTTCAGCCTTACGTGAACTCAGAAGAGCTACCTCAAGCCTCTCATTTTACAAAAGAGAGAGCAGCCCCCAAGTGCTTCATTCCATCCTGTCAAGGAGCCACTGAACATCAGAATAAGGACCTGGGCTAGCCTTCCACATCATACCTCTCCATCTGCAACCAGGAAATACTGGCTCTTTAGCATCGTGGACAGGTATGCCTAGTGCTGGGGAACCACAATAAACAAGGCCAAGGTCACTGTTCTGCAAAGTCGAGTACAGGGAAAATAACACATTCTAGAAGATTCAAGAAAGCTTTCTTCCTACTCCAGGTCACTGTGGCTATCCCTTCAAGAGCACGCTGGCTGTTTGGGCGCAGCCCAGGGATGCTGCTTATAAGCATCATCATCTTTCCTGGGCAACTGGCCATCTTATACAGAGTGAGCACTGTCCGTCATAATCACTTGTATAGAAATCAGACCTTATGAACATCTGTTTATCAAGAATGATGAAAGGCAGACCGTCGAAATCTCAAAAAAAATTCACATCTTCATATCTGTGCTGGAAAAGTTCTCAAATATGTACACAAAAGGAGTTTCAAGATATTCATAGCAGCAATATTTGTAGTATGACCAATCAGGAAAACCTAAGAATGTGTCAAAATATGTGTCATTAGTGAAAAGAGCTAAATTAACTATGTATTATAAGACAGCTGCTAAACAGATGCAGAAAGATCCTAAGATTAAAATGTCAAGTATGAAAGCCAGTTTGCAGAACAACATGTATAACATGATACCATACGTGGTTTTCCATCAGTACACATGAAGTACTGATGTACACATGTAATGCATACACACACACACCCTACAAAGAAAATTGAGTTTAGTTTTGGAAAAAGGATAGAATTATAAATGGGGGTGGTTACAAATCTTTTGCCTTTTTTTATAATTTGTATTGTGACTTTATTCATGTCAGGCATTTTTCTACAGCTGGTGATACAAATTTCCATTTATTTTCTAGAATGAACATAAACATTTTCATTTGTTTGCCATCATGAACAGCATAAATAATAGTGAAATAAATATCCCATGTCACTTCTTTATAAAAACACGTGAGGAGTGAAACTGATGATTCATGGGATATGGGCATTTTTTTGTATTTTATTTTCTATCTTTCAGAGTTTTTATGTAAAATTGTGCATATTTATGGAGTCTCATATGATATTTTCTTTTTGTTTTTGTTTTCATTTTGGTACAGGGGATGGCACCCAAAGCCTGGCTTATGCCAGGCAAGTATTGCTTATGATGTTCTGATATATGTACACATTGTGTAAACATTCAAATCAGGGTAAACATATCTCTCTCTCTCTCTCTCTCTCTCTCTCTCTCTCTCTCTCTCTCTCTCTCTCTCTCTCCCCAAACATTTATCCCTTCTATGTGGCGAAAACATCCCAGATCCATTTTGAAATAGACAATAGATTGTTATTATCTCAGTCACCATCCTGTATGATAGCACACCAGAGCCTCTTGCTCTTATCCAACTGTACCTCAATACCCTTGATCAACTGTTCCTCCTCCCTCCCTGCTCCCCACTCTTCCCAGACTCTGGAAACCACCATTCTACTCTCAGCTTTCAGGTAGTCTGCTTTTTTAGATTTCACATATGAGTGACAGCATACAGTAAGACTCCTTTTTGTGTTTGGTTTATTTCACTTAACATAATGTCCTCCAGTTCCATCCACAAATGACAGTGTTTCATCCTTTTTCAAGGCCGAATAGAATTTCATCATGCATCTATATATACCACATTTTCTTTATCCATTCTTTCGTTGATGAACACTCAGATTGTTTCCAATCACTGTTGAACAGTGAAGGTGAACAGTGATGCAATGAACGTGGGAATGCAGAGGTCGTCTTGACACACTGGTTACATTATCTTTGAATATACATTCACCCAATAATGGGATCGCTGGATCATGTGGGAGTTCTATTCCTAGTTTTTTGAGGATGGCAGATTTTATATATATTCATACTGGAATGTATCACCAATGTAATTAAAAATAAATTCAACAGAATAAAATAAAAACAAGCAAAGTGCTAGATGTTGGAATCAAGGCAGAGGAAGCAAGATGCCAACTTGGAGAGAGGCAGAGGTGTCTACTCAGTCAGAGACCTGGTCTCACACCAAAAATGTGCATGAAGACAAAGTTAGGCCTGAGGGGGAGCCTGCCACACTCCATGCCAGTCCCTTACCCTTCTTGTCACGTTCTCTCTGTCCTCTTCCCCCAGGCTCTGCATTGTGGCTGCTGGTCTTTGCCCCAGGCTCTGACCGCCCCCTTTGGACATGTTTCTTCAACTTAACCCCAGCATGATGGGTTGATTCCAAGGTGGTACCTGCCCTGCAGCCCAGGACACTTCACATTGTCACCGAAGGGGCACAACTGTTCACTTTCACCCCAGCCCAGTAGATTCTCCCAGACTAATGAGAAGAATCACTTCTACAGTCCTCAGAAACCAGAGTGAAGATGGATAGCTGAAAATGGTGCTGGCTGAAGCATACAGGAGTCAATTCCCAAACTAGATCAAGTATGCAACTCATAAACAAAGTTAAAAACATGAAACCCCTCTGCTGAGTTAAAGGCCCAACCTCTCCTTGTTTGTGCACTGCTTCTCGTTTTCATCCAGGTCGTGCACCTTCCTGACTCAAGGATTCACTGGATACTAAACCTTCACAATCTGTATGCCTGGTACCGACAACTAATTATAAAAATGTTCCATCCACACCATAAACATAGGCTGCATTCTCTGGAGGGAGAAGTCCCTGAACCACCGGATCCTGGTCAGACCCACTAGGTACCCCTCACACAACCCAGTGTGTACAGCTTGCCCCAGAAAGGGATCGCCACTGCCAGAGCTCTGTCTGTCAGCCCCCTGATAGAGTTCTTGATGGCTTTCTGTCACAGGGCAATACAGCTGTGGTAAGTGGGGGGAAATGGGAGGAAAAGCAATAATGACCAATCTGAAGGGACCGTTTTCCACTCTTACATGTTTCTTGGTCAGTGGTTCTGCTGATGGAAGTAGTTGGCTTTATAGTGTATTTTATGTGGTTTCTTTTTATCATCTCTGTAATGTTGGGCCATGATGTTCCTGGGACTCTCCTACCACCCGACTTGAAGCAGAGCCTTAGAGACCTGCCAACATTCAGGAATCAGACAGTACCAGGCCTCACCATGCGGCCCTGCAGAGTCCCAGCCTCACCAAGCCCTCAGGGGTGTGGGGCCAGGGCTGAGCAAAGCCCTGACGGAGCAGAGCTCAGTCCTTGGGGAGCCTTGCAGTGCTAGGCCCCTGCCATGCTGTGGCTGTTGCTCATGCCTGACTCCCCCACCCAGGACGTACAGGGAGGAGGCCAAGAGCATCTAAAGCCCTCAGAAGTCTTCATGAATATGGGCTGCCTGGGATGGATACACAGGAGGACCTTTAATCACAAACTAGAATTATTTCTTAGCCTCAAGTTAAAAAAAATCACAAAATATTAGTTTAACCTTTTCCAAATAGAAAGTGAAAACATTTCTACAGAATCTTAAAAAGCGCCTTTGTTCCTGCTTCCATTACCAATGCAAACAAAATGCCTAAAGACTGAGTTGTCCTAAAATATCTATCTAACTTCTTTTATAATTAAAATACACTATATTATGTTCTGTATTTTTTTGGGGGGAGGGGGTGGGGGGTACCAGGGATTGAACTCGAGGGCACTCAACCACTGAGCCACATCCCCAGTCCTATTTTGTATTTTATTTAGAGACAGGGTCTCACTGAGTTGCTTAGTGCCTTGCCATTGATGAGGCTGGCTTTGAACTCACGGTCCTCCTCCCTCAGCCTCCCGAGCTGCTGGGATTACAGGCATGTGCCCCAACACCTGGCTTATATTCTATATTTGTGATGGCAGGCTCCCCAGTCAAGCTGACCAAGTCTCTTACTGAAGGTCAGCATCTCAAAGTGAGCACAGAAAGCTCTCTTTATGCTGATTCCTTGTCCAAGACTCGGTGACAATAATAGTAGTGTCTGTAGAGTGAGAACTAGAACTGGGGACACAGTCATAGATCCGCTACCTCAGTGAGCTCCTTGGGTTTTGAGACCACGTCTCCTCTCTAAAAGAGGCCGATGGTAACACGTTTTCACACGGCACCAGGAGAGCCAGAGGGGTGACGTGCTCTCCTAATAGATTTTCACTGAATTCACCATCCCAGACATCACCTGACAGACCTGTTCTCCTGCCAATGGCCACATAGTCTGTTCTGTGGAAATGTCTCCTCCCCAACCCCAAATTTTCCTTTGTGCACCCATTGTGCACGTGTGCTCCCTTTCCCAGGCACCAATAGACTCCATACATAGGTAGAGACATCACCTAAGCCCCTCACACATTCTTTTTTTTTTTCATTTTAATTTTTGACTTTTTTATTTGCTCTTTTTAGATCTACATGACAGTAGAGTGTATTTTGACATATCGTACATACATGGAGTACAGCTTATTCTAATTAGGGTCCCATTCTTGTGGTTGTGCATGATGTGGAGTTTCACTGGTCCTGTCTTCATATTATGAACATAGGAAATTCATTCTGTTGTCTTTTCTATTCTCATCCACCCTCCATTCCCTTCATTCTCCTTTGCTCTTACACATTCTTCTCATAGTCCTGCCTAAGCCCTTCCCACCCTCCCCTTATTCCATGCTCCTCCACTCACACACTCACATACTAACAAGCAGATGCACACCCATTCACACACCCACTCAGACACACGAATAGGCATACACACATTATCAACAAACACACTCACACTGGATATCCACACACTCTCTCAAACATGTATACACACTCAGACACACACTCGGATACACAGTAACACACTCTTACACTCGATACATACACTGACATATACACATGCACACACAAACATGCAACACATAAATCCATACACTCGCATACTCACACCTACTGATATACACAAATAAACATGCACACATACACACACACACACACACACACACACACAGTGGAACACACACTGAACTACTCAAAGCGTGGCACACAGAATGAGATCCGTCCACTCACTATTCTTGCATTGAGACAAGTGTGGGGATTGGGAGCAAGCACTTAGAAACCATCATGTTTATTGACTCTAAGAATAAACTATTGAACTTGTACTTTGCATGTCTACTTTTCAAATTTTATTTTTTAATTATTCATTTTATTGTAATTTATAAAATTACAGACCTGTGATATATAGAAAATTGGCAAAAGGGGGGGGGGGAGAAATTGATCCTTCATCCCAGACAGTGTAAGGGGCTCTGAGCGTGCCTCTGGCCCTTCTAGATGCCAGCCTCGGGGTCATTGCTCACCCCTGGAGCTAAGCCTTGGATGTCTGGATCCCAGAAGGAATTGTCTTTCTGTCCCCTACAAGGTCACCCTCTGTGACCTTCCCCTAGGACTCAGGCCTCTGGGACTGAGCAGCCAGGACCCACTAGCAGGGGAGGTGACCCCATAGTAGGGATACACAGGCCAGATTTCCCGAGGGAAGGGAGAGAGAAGCCAGCCACCAGGTCCCGTTCATGAGCACTGGGAGGCCCGACGTGGCAGCTAGCGATGGATGGCCCAGCTCTGCGCTCCAGCCAGCAAAGAGTCACTTAGACTGGATTTGAAAAGTGTGAGAAAAATCTGGCAACTCAGAAAAGGGGACAACACACAGAAGGAAGGAAGCTGTTAGCCTGCAGCTGATAAAACTCCAGTCTTGTAAAACCTCCCGTCACAGGGGAAACTGCCAGGCGCTGTCTGCCGGGCATTCAGCGCCCAGAAGACCTGGCCAGCCCCTTTGACGTCGCTGCTTCCCCTGGCCACTTCACGGAGGGGGCTCCAGCTCTGTCCCAGGCCTGGCAGGAAGCTCTTCATGGTGATGGCAGGAGCTGGGATGGCTCACTTGCTCTGTATTTACATCTGAAAGCCCTTCTTCAGTCCCAATTTCACTACAGATTGCCTGGCAAGGACAGCCCTGACACTGGCCCTCACAGACAAGCGGCTTCAAGACAGCCTGAACACATCCACCAAATGAAGTGTCCTTGTCAGGAATGACAAGGACCAACAGCAGTTTCTTTTTCAATCAAAAAAAAAAAAGTACATTAACTTGAGAAACCGAAGTTCACAATGTTGGGAACCTGATTGAGGGGGTGGAGGAGGGTATCAGAAATACTGGTCTCTCCCCACCCCCAAACTTGAGCAAATTCACTCAGGACATGAGTCACTCTTGGAGTATGACAGGGGTTTACAGTGCATAGCATGTTTGGTTTAAAGGAGAAATAGATTCCCTATCTTTAAAAAAAAAAAAAAAGAAACAGTTTTTTGCATCTTAAGCACATGCTTAAAATACATTCAAGGTGCAAAACAGTCACTCAAAATGGAGCTTTTCTTCCCCCAAAGTTAGTCACTCACCCACTTCCCAGAGCAAAGGGAGTATCTGTTTGCTTGGACCCTCCTTTTTGCAGAACAAGGAAGTTTCTTACACCAGGCAGAGCAAGGTCTATGTCCATAAGCCCTTAAGTGCTGCTGCAGGGACCCACCAGACAGCGCCACTGTACTCCACAATTCTGGTCACCTTACTGGAGAAAACCGCCTGGTGTGTTTCAGACTTTAATGTTGGTCCTAAAACTTTGTATGATGCCTTTTGAAGAATTCAGTGATTTTGGTGAGACGTAAGCTCCCTTCTGCACCACTCCACCGATGACTTTGGGACTGATGATTTTGGAAGGTCCAGAAACGGCATGATGGGCTTATGCTGCTCAGGTGTTACGAGGCTCCACTTGCGCAGTCTTTGTGCTCCGCGTGGTATGGGGTGCCTGTTTTCAGGAAGAAAAAGGCCGTGCACTGAACTCTTCCTTTTCTCCTTCCCAATCTAGTAGCCTGGGACGTGGGATTGATTGGTGCCGTCCTGTATTGTGATTTGAATGTGTCGCTCCCCTCCCCCATGTTCATGTGGCCCTAAATTCATACCTTGATAGTATTTGAAGGTGAGATCTCTGGGAGGAAATTAGGTCTGATGAGTTCATGAGGTTAAGGGCCCACAATGGGACTCGTGACTCTGTAAAAAGAGGGAGCAAGGGCCAAGCCAACACATACTCTTGCCCTCTCACCATAATGAAGCAACAAGAAAGCCCTCACCAGACACCAACAGAGGCTGATGCTCTCGGACTTCCCAAACTCCAGAACCATGAATAAGATAAACCTTTATTCTTCACAAATTGCAGAGTCTCGGGTATTTTGCTACAGCAACAGAAGCCGGACCTGACACCCCCTAAGTGTATCATGGAGGGCCAGTTGGGAATTGTCAACCTAGTCCCCAGCACTGATCCATCTGAGATGGTCTGGGGTGGTAACCCCATCTCAGGTGGAGCTCTAGTCTGAAGTCCTGATCCAGTCTGACAGTGACCTAGTCTGGGGCAGTGATTCCCCAGTCCTCACACCTTGAAAACTGCTGATTTTCAGAACCCACCCAAACCTATGAAATTAGACCTCTCTGGGTGGAGCTCAACACCTTTAATTTAACATGTCCCCGTGATCCTTCTTGTACCAGGCTGGACCACCTGAGGTCCCAGCATGGGACAGCAGCCAGTCAGTGTTCTTATAATCCAGGAGCCAGAACACACCAGGCACCAGAGGCAGACCCCCGTGGGTCCAGGCAATGCCCTCTGCACCAGAGCACCAGGCAGTCATAAGGTAGCTGGGAGGCGTGGAGACTGTAGGCAGGAGGGCACCTCAAGCTGTGCAGGCCAGTCCCCCGGCAGGCACACTCTGCCTGTCACACTACTCTTTGAAACACAGCACAGCGTAATCCCCCAGTTCACACCTAGCACGGCTTCATATCTCCTTGCACAAATGAAGCCTGGAACAGTTCACCTTCCAATACACTGGCACGGCCAGCACATGGGCCTACAAACCAGCAGACCCCACCCAACTGGAGCCCCCTGCAGCCGAGCCGCCTCTTCCCCAAAGGAGCTCTCTCATTTGCTCAAACTTTGAACAGGGACCAAGGATTATGAAATCAAACAAGACCATGCATGTCCTTTTTCTGGGGAACTGTGTTGCATGCTGTTTGGGTCCATTCGAAAGCCAAGCTACAGAAGTTTTTAATTTATTGATGGCTCCAGTGGAAGAGTGGGAGCCACGGGGGCAGCCAGATGCTGGTCTGTTTAAAAAAGGGTCCTGCTGAGCAGTTTCCCAGGCCAAAATCTGGCAGAATCGAGTTCCTGCTTTTGTGTTTTCTGCCTGCATCTGCCAGTGACCGGCACCAGACACAGGTGAAGGCAAGACAGGATGGAACGCTCAGGCTCTCTGGGCACTCGGTTGGCAAAAAGGCAGCTGTACCCACACATTTCATCCCCTCGGAGCATCCACGTACCCTCTTAAAAGCTTTCCTACAGCACACACCTGCACCATTTGAGGTTTGCACACTCTTTAAAGTTGTTACATCATAATGGAAAAAGTTATCACATCCTCTGGATGCCAGATAGAAGTCTTTAAATCTGTAACATGTGGCACATTGGCTCTCTTTCCTATGTGCCACGTCCTTAAAGGAACAGGCCTCATGGACTGATACTGACCTTCAAGGGACCTTCCCAGGCTGGGGCTCTGCTGGGCTTCCTCTCCTCCAGGCTCCTGAATACCCTGAGTCCCCTGTGACCCATTGCAGGGTATACACTGCCTATACCAAGGGCCAGTTGTGGCTCTCTCTAGACCTGTTTTCCAACCCATAAAATGAGATATTAGATGGTATCTCGGGTTTGTGCAAATTCCAACAACTAGCACCTCGGGTTCTATGTGCAGTCTATTTAACTGTAATGAACACATAAGGTACTATGTAGATGATACCTGGCTCCCACATAAGCTCACTTCCCTTTCCCCATCATCAGTGCCAGAGGTGGTTCCTGCATGGGGAACTAAAGCCTCACCCAGTCCTTCCCACCCACCCGCAGCTGCGTGCTTTGCACAGAAGCTATCAGCTGTCGCATGGACGCCCACGTACCGCAGGAAATGCTGCCCACAGCCACTCCAACTCCTCATCCTCCACACCTGTTTCCTAAAGCGGGAAGCACCTTGCACAGCTTAGGAAGAGATTCGGGAAGTTCATCTTCTGTGCTGCAAACGCTGGCTGACATCTACTATGTGTGGCCACCTGCCTCTGGATGACATGCTCTGCCAGGAGCAGGTGACAAAGTTGAGCAGGTGACAAAGTTGTGCAGGTGTTGACAGAGAGCTCCCTGGGAGCATCTATCTCCTCTGAATATTAGAGATTTCAGGAATGGCATTTGCCAAAACTCACAGCACCAGGCCCTCGGTTCTGTGGGGTCCAAATCTGGGCCCTTTAAAGGAAAAACAACATGCAATAATGAATACAAAGCTGCAGACGATATTAAAACCAAAAGAGAAACCACAACAACTTAAATGAGTTTTGGGAGCATCAGATTCTTTCTTCTAAAGGCTCTTTAACTAACTGGGAAGACTTACACTGGATAGATTACTGACAGAAACCTGTCTCCTTGCTCCTCACCTAGATCATTTCATACCTCCCAGCATCTCCCATCAAGCCTAGGCAAGAAGCCCTGAAACCTGAGCTTAATTAACTCCACTGCAAACCTGCCTCTGCTGCCAGGAGAGACTGAGTACTTCCACTGAGATTTTTCTGAGCACTGCAGACCCTGGGCCCTTCCCCCAGAGCCTGCACTGGCCTTTGTGAAATCGAACTCCATTGCACAGTGTTTACAGACTGCTCAGTGAGTTTCCAATCCACAAGAAAAACAGGGAATGAGAGCATGTAAATATCAGGGTTGCTCCGCTCCATGTATGGTGTCTGATGTCAATCTGAAACAAACACTGAAAGAAAGCAGGCCCATGGAATGTTCTCAGGGTCTGCGCATCCCTCCAGCCTGTCGCCACGCGTCCCCTTCCCAACAGTGACGTGAGAGTGTTCCCACTCCACTAACTGCTGCCCGAGGCACTTCTGACTCACATCCACCCGGCTCAATTTTCGGACTAGGGAAGTCTCCAAACTAATAAACTGCTTTGGAAATATATATACACTCCCTCGTATCAGTTGTTTTCCTTCCAGAGGATGTTACTGCATGATACAGCTTTAAGTTTTCAACTCTGTCATATTTTCTAAACTATGATCTCTTCCATTTACTTTAGGGGCTGTGGCATTCCCCCTTGACTGGGGTGAAAGCTAAACAATGTGGTTTGGATTTAGTGTTCCCATGCATCACCATGAAAATGTTTGTCTCAGCAATCGTGTCATTATTGTTACTGGTCACAGCTGCTCTGCCCCCTTGGTTTGTGAACCACACTTCACTGCACCCCTATCCAAGTGGGAAAGGTGGCTCTGTGCCAATGAGATAAGAGACTTGGGATGGAATAGGCCAGGATCTGGTGTAAGTACCTCTCAAACCAGCCAGGGACCAGTCAAAGAAAAACTAGTTCTGATCAGCAGAGAAGCAGGCTCTACAGAGCTGACTTGGAGCAGAATATGGGATGGATGAAACCCAGGGTCCTGTGCCGTGGGTCTGCAAAAACCAGACATGGCTTGTCCACTCAGAATGATATCCTGAAGGAGCGGGGACCAGGGGATATCTCACCTCTACACTGAAGTATGTTAGGGCTCTGGATCTGTTCTTGCACTGACCTAACTTTGTAGACACTGCATTCTCACAAGAACAGTGTCCTGGGTAGAGATTTGCTTGAGGAGCAGTTCATGATGGCTTTGTGGGTTTCTGTCACAGGCAGGAGATAAACCTGCCTTGTGGTTCATATGCTGTCTATGGTAACAGGTTCCAGATGCCCGGGTCTCTTGGGGCTCTCCACCCTGCTCTCATCAGGCTCAGCTGAAGCCAAAGCCTTGCACCAAACACTTGCAAGATAAGAAAACGCTCTGCATTCTAGGCTTTAGGCCAGTTCCTTCCACACAGACACCTGGCATGATGCCTACCACCCTCTGGGCTGGGCCTTGCTGGGCCACAGAGACCTGGCCTGCCTAGATTTGCTTTTTTAAAAAAAAAATATGAAATAAGATATATAGATAGATAGATAGATAGATAGATATTAACTAGGGACTCCTTAATTAAATTATGGAATACAACCAACCAATAATCATGCAGAATTAGTTTTATTGACATGGAAAGAAGTCCACAACATTGTTGTATGAAATATCAGGACACCAGACTATGTAAAATGGTAAATATCTAGCTACATATGTTTGCATAATTGAATATATGCCCAGGAATATTCTAGAACAGTGTGAAACCAGCCAATTAAGAGAGTGATTATTTTTAATTTCTGGAATCTTAGATTTAACTTTGATTTCTTTATTTGGACTTTCATCTTTATCCATATAGATATAAAAATATATAGTACACATGAATTACATAACCTTTATAATGAGCAGTCATTGTAAACCTTAAAACAAAGAAAGTTTTTTTTTTTTCTTGTTTGTTTTGTTTTGTTTTGTTTTCAAAAGGAATGAAGTATGTTAAGACAAAGGCAGCAGGAAAACATTGGTAGAGGCTGGTGGAAGGACTCAGGGTGACCAGGCAAGGTAAAGCTCACAGCCCCAGACAGAGTACCCCCTTCCATCCTGTGGAATATCCTGAGCCAAAAGTGGGGTGGAAACTTTCAGAAGCGTGGTTCAATGAAGACTCCAAACCTACTTAAATTCTAGAAGTTCAATTACTTGTGTCAAGTGTTCAAGTTAAAATTTCACAATTTGCATTCAACATTGGCCTCCCAGGATTCTATAACCATGGCAGGAGACCAGCAAGCTCTTAACTGTGGAGTTTCATTTTGTAGATATTCTTCATTCATTCCCAGGGGCCTCCAATAAGTCTAGTTATGATTGCAACTTGTGCTGAACGTCTGCAGCTAAAGACCCAGTAGGAAACCAACTGGTTTAACTCATCCAATCCCTAATGCACACCAATCCTCTTTCCCAGAAACACCACACACTTTGATTCACAGCTAGATATTGAGTTCAGGATTCTAGATGGGGATGGAGAGGACAAAGCAGGCCACACTGAGGAGGTGTCAGACAGCTAGATCTCCTTGACTGTCAATGCACACCTTGTCTGCAAAGGAACATATTAGTTCCAAGCTAAAATGTTTCAAGAAAAGGAAAGAGGAAACTGATCCCCCTCTTAAAGTCCAGGCCCAGAATTGGCACACCTCACCTGCAATCTATTTTGTGTGTGTGTTGGGGTATGTGGCGGGGGGGAATACCAGGGATTGAACTCAGGGGCACTGGACCACTGAGCCAAAAAAATCCCCAGCCCTATTTTGTATTTTATTTAGAGACAGGGTCTCACTGAG
The DNA here is from genome assembly GCF_045843805.1 of Urocitellus parryii. Taxonomy (NCBI): domain Eukaryota; kingdom Metazoa; phylum Chordata; class Mammalia; order Rodentia; family Sciuridae; genus Urocitellus; species Urocitellus parryii. The sequence continues at coordinate 80,511,749 of NC_135537.1, forward strand.
TTGCTCAGTGCCTTGCTTTTGCTGAGGCTGGCTTTAAACTCGTTTGTGATCCTCCAGGCTCAGCCTCCTGAGCTGCTGGGATTACAGGTGTACACCACCAAGTTCGGCTGTCACTTTTCATCTATTTTATTGATCAAAGGAATCAGTACAGACTCAAAGAGGTCAAAAAAATGGTAGTACCTCTTGAAAGAGAGGGAAAGAGATTCCCAGGAGGGAAGACATGGAAGGCTGCCATCATGAGATGAGCTACCACACATAGAGGCTCCAGTTCTCAGGGCCCTGAGTTACCCCAGGTGTCTTAAATGACTCATCTGCAGTAATCAGATGTTTGGAACAAATTTTGCCAGCAACCCTAGAAGACTCAAGTTGGTGAATCACTATTTCTCTAATTCTAAACAGTCACTCGTGTCTTCTAGCCCACAGATAGTTGGCGTAAACCCTAGTAACCATGATACTTTTGCAGATGTGAGCAATTATTGACTTAATAGAAATTATAGACCACTTGCTCAGCAATTTTTTTCTATGCTCCATAACAACTTTTCCAAGTATTGCTTTCTTTGCTATCAGTTGTCCCTAAATCTGCTTCTATGTGCATAATAATTCCCACATTAGGCAAAATAGCATTTATTATTTTTACAGTTTTCTAGGCATTATCAGTCAGTAGCCAAGCCCTTCCCTTCAATTTTCTCATTCTGTCCTCAGAGCATCCCTTTAAAGGGGCCATTGTTGTCGACATTTAGCAGATGACGGATCAGAAGTGCATGGTGGTAGAAACATTTAACCCAAATCCTGCATTTCCTCGAATATTAAGCCAGGGTCTGGGTCCACAGTCTTGCCTCCAGCATATGCAGCTCCCCCAAAGAATAGCTATTTTTTTTTGCCTTTGTACGGGGGGCGGGGGGGGATGGGAAGGCCAAAGTAGTAAACCAATCGCTCCTACCTCTCTGAGGTCAATGTGTCACCATCACTGATTTATGGTGGACACAGCTATAACTTCCAGAGTCCTCTTTGGCCCTCTGTCTACCTGAATCCCTGCCCAGGCAGTGCAAAGAGACCTATGGCCTCAGCCTTTGGAATGGCACACCCCACCCCCAAGTCTTGGAGCTGGTTCCCTCCAGCTCCAGACTGCTCCTGGCACATCTCTGGTCACCCCGCCAGGGAATGTGCTCATCAACTTAAAAGAGGAAAGACTTATTTGGGCTCTTAGTTTCAGAGCTCCTAGTCCATGGTCATTTGGCTCCATTGTTTCTGGACTGGAGGGAGGCAGAAATCACAATGGGGAGCACAAGGTGGAGCAAAGCTTCTCACCTCATGACAGCCGGGAAGCAGAAAGAATGTGATAGAGCCTTCAAGAGAATGCCCCCAAGAATCTCCTTCCTCCAATTAAGCCCCACTCCCTACGTTTCCACCACCTCCCAATCACGTGAAATTATGAATCCATCAACGGATTAATCTATTGACGAGGTCAGTGCTCATTATACAATCACCTTCCAAAGTCCCCACCTCTGAACACTACCGCCTTGGGGACCAAGTTTTTAACCCACGAGCTTTGGGGGTACTTTTCAGATTCAAACCATCACAAGCTCAAATCTCACTACAATAGCTGTCTTCTCCTGGGCAGGCTGCTGCCAGGGTCAGCTGGACCACTGCGGATCAGAACAGTCTCCAGGTCCAGGAGTCTTCCTCTAGTGAGATCTCCAGGGGATTCCTAATAAACTTGGTCCTGAGGCCAGATGGCCACAGCATCGTCATGGCACATAGCCTGCTGAAACACTTCCCTTTCTCACGATGAGTTGCTCAGTTTCTCAGAGGTAACTTTGCAAAACTTGCCAATCACCTTTCCTTATAAGCAGCAAAGGAATTAAAACAGTTTAAAAGAAACTATGCTAACCTGATATTCCATTCCATGATATGGAGGGAAGTCACCCCTCTTCTTTTAGAATAATTCAAACAACTAACATTGGATTAGAATGTCCTCCTGGTAAACATAACCAGGACTCTGAAAAGGTTGAGTATCGTCTACAGATCACATGGACCTAGAATGTTACCATCTAGAAAAGATTTTTTTTTCAAGGAGTCAATCAATAAAATTGCAAGTGCTCTAGCCCCACTTGTCCACTGAGAGGAATGGAGGACCCTGCTGGCTTGGAACACCTCCCAAGACACGGAGTTCAGGAATGAGCCCGTGCAAGAGCAAATGCCAAAGGAATGAGGGTCATTTAGAAAGTCAAGGGAGTCAGCTAGGCAGGCTGGCTTTGCTGATTCAGAAAACCCTAAGTAACTGAGAAGAGATGTCCACCACCCACCACCTCGTGTCCTTATTTTTGGATGTGATCAGTGTGAAAAATTACTTGGGGGAGTATGAAATTAATGACATATTCTTCACTGGAGAAAATAGGATTTATTTGAAAATGAGGACCTAGTGTCCACCATTTGGGTAATGAAGATTTGACACAAGGTAATTTTCAAAAAGGCAGTTTCATTTGTAGACAACCTACCAGAGCCTCTACCCCAAGCTCTAGGCAAGCCCAAAGGTGAAAAATATTTTCCCAGTGGATGAGATAAAGGCTATAAAGCACTTTCATCAATTTCAGCAATTACGTCTAAGTCATGTAATATATATCCCCAAACATGCTTAGTACTAGAGGTACGTAAGCCACCTTCTCACCATGTCTTTGCAATCTTACCTGCCAGCAAGAAGAGTCCTCTCATTGATGTGTGTGCTCCCTGGTTGTTCACACAGGGCCCTAGCAGGCTCCCAGAACCCAGCAGCAGAAGTACTGAAGGTATCTACCAAACCACGGCAGGCATCAACCCCGCAGGGAACAAGTCCAGGCTTGCTTGACCTTCATGTCACAGAGCATAGAGTCAAAGGCCATTCAGCAAATAGGTAACAGAGCAGTCTCTCATGCTGCCATTTTATAAAGTATCAATAAAGTACTTCAAGTTGAAAACCAATCTATCTTCTTCATAAATGAAAAAAAAATACTAACAAAATTGCTTATCAACTTCTGTGTGGGTCTGTGTTGTATTCTCTCACACACATAGGCTAGCAAAATACAAGATAAATTTAACCAAATGTGCAGCTTGGTTTCCTAAATGGGTGTTGTAAGAGCCATCAATCAGCCCTCATAACTCCCCCTCTTCTTACTATCTTTCACGGACTAGCTGGGACCATACTTCCAGGGGCACCATAGTAAAGAAAAATGTCAACTTATTCTCAAATGAAAAAAAAAATCATCCTTTTTCTACCACTCTCAACCCCTCGATCTTCAAGGACTGTGGAAATGATTGTTTGTAGGAGTTTGTATTATATTCTGATAATCCACATTTTTTTTCAGACATATCCTCAAAAAAGTTTTAAGTTGACTCTAGACAATAATGTCTGATCATTTAACGTAAGTTAGGGTAAACTCTCGGAGCACAATATTCATCTCTGCTCTCTTAGTGAAGGGAATTAGAGTGGACTGAAGGGAAATTCCGCTGAGCACATGAACGTGACTTGGCCTCTTACCCAACGGAAACACAGCTCCCACCAGGGATCCCATCAAAGCCACTGTCCAGAGCTAACTTAGCTCACCGTCCACGTTTAAACTGAGGTCCCATTGTTTTATGCCTTCTCCAAGAACATCGTTTCAACAAAATTTGAGAACCTCACTTTCTCAGATGTGAAATAGATTGGCTTCACTAACAACCCCTGACCTCAATGGATCCATCACTATCACCTTCGCCAGACCTCCTCCATGTTTGTGGCTTTTAAATCAGGTTGCTTGATATGTGTCTCTAAAACATCAAAACCAAGCCTCTGGGCAAAAGAGTAGACACAGTTCCAAGTGCTGTATGTGCATACCTTTATTGATTATTACAGCAATACCATGAGGTGGATTGGGATGGCATGTGGCCCCAGAACCAGGCACATTCACTCAAACATTGTGCTGTGTTCCCTCCACACTATGCCAACTCAGCAGCTGCTTAAATACCATCATAGTGCTCAGCGGAATGTCCCTTCAGTCCACTCTAATTCCCTTCACTAGGAGAGCAGAGATGAACATTGTGTTCCAAGAGTTTTCCCTAATTTATGTTAAATTTTCAGACATGATTGTCTATAGTCAATTTAAAACTTTTTTGAAGATATGCCTGGAAAAAATGTGGATTATCATAATAATGAAGGTATTTAACACTTATTTAGTTGCATTAAGAAAGATTTTGGACACATAAAAAAGCAACTGAATCACCATCCATTTTACAAAAGAAAATCGTGCACACAGCAAGAGCTCCTGCATACTTCCTGTAACTCCCTTCTGTCAGAGAGGTAGTTTACCTCCTGCTTTAGATTTTGATCATTGCCATGTATATTCTTTTAATTCATAGATAAGTAGATAGTTGATTAATTGATAGATGATGTATAGATAGTAGAGAGTAGATTAATATATGGATAGAGAGATTAAAGACAGAAAGAGTATCGATTATATAGAATATGGATATATATATACATACCCTGAATACATTTATATCATTCTTTCAGCACATTGGAAAGTTTATACCAATGACTTGACTATAAATACCCTGTGATTTTTTTTTGTTTTGCTCAATGTACTTTTCAGAATTATCCATGTTACCATAACTATAGTCTAATCATTTTCACTACTCATTTCACTCCATTGTCTGACTATATATATATATATATATATATATATATACACACACATATATATACATATATATTTTTATATGGTATATAAAAATATTACTTATTTTTAAATAAATAAAGATTTTAAATAGATAAAAATAGAATATATTCATCCTTTGTTTCATAAACTTTTTTTTCTTGTCAAATGAAAGAACCTTTTAAAACACTTTCAATTTATTTTAATATGTGGAAGTTAAGTACTAGAATTCTCTCGTGTGTGCACATTCACAGTGCAAATGGCTTTGGTGTGGTGAACATACAGAGGGTCCAGATCCTTTCTAACATGCCTAGCTGCATAGCAAACTCCTTTCTGCTATGCCCTTCTGATGGTGGATGTCTACATGACTGTCTCCACCTTGTCTCCACTACTGTTGTGGCTGTGATCCGTGAACAGACTGGGTCTGGGAGCAGGAATTTCCTTGGCATCACAAATCTCTTTTTAGGTATACCTAATAGTAGGGTGTATTTTTACATAGTATACATACATACATGGGGTGTAACTTATCCTAATTAGGATCCCATTCTTGTGGTTGTACATGATGTGGAGTTTCACTAGTTGTGTATTCACATAGGAACATAGGAAAGTTATGTCCAGTTCCACTCTCTTTCCTATTCTTATCTCTTCTCCCTTCCCTTCATTCCCTTTTGTCTAATGCACTGAACTTCTACCCCCCGCCCCACAACTTAGCATCTACATATCAGAAGGAACATTCAGTCTTTGGTTTGGGGGATTAGTTTATTTCACATAGCATGATAGCCTCCAGATCCATCCATTGACTGGCAAAAGTCATAAAGTAAGTATTTTTTATGGCTGAATAATAGTATGTGTATACCACATTTTCTTTTTTTTAATTTTATTTTTTATTGGTTGTTCACAACATTACAAAGCTCTTGACATATCATATTTCATACACATTTTCTTATCCAGTCATTTATTGTAACACACCTAAGTTGTTTCCATAGTTTAGCTATTATGAGTTAGGCTGCTGTAAACATAGACGTGGCCACAGGACTGCAGCACACTGATTGTAACTCCTTTGGATATGTACCAAGGATGGTATAACAGATGAAAGGGCGGTTCTTTCCCTAGTATTTGGAGGAATCTCCATATTGCTTTTCAGAATGTTGCAACAATATGCAGTCCCACTAGCAATGTATGAGTGTACCCTTCTCCCCACATCCTCACCAACATTTATTGTTACTTGTATTTTTGATAATTGCATTCTGACTGGAATGAGATGGAATCTCAGTGTAGTTTAATTAGCATTTCTCTAATTGCTAGAGATGTTGAACACTTCTTCATATATTGGCTGACCATTCATAATTCTTCTTCTGTGAAGTGCCTGTTCAGTTCCTTTGCCCATTTATTGATTGGGTTATTTGGAGTGGGGGGGATTGGTGTTAAGTTTCTTGAGTTCTTTATATATCCTGAAAATTAATGTTCTATTGGTGGTACAGGTAGCAAAGATTTTCTCCCATTCTATAGACTCTCTCTTCACATTCCTGATTGTTTCCTTTGCTATGAAGAAGCTTTTTAGCTTAAAACTATCTCATTTATTGGTTCTTAATTTTATTTCTTGCACCTTAGGAGTCTTGCTAAAGAAATCAATTCCTAAGCCGACATAGTTGGATCTACTTTTTTCTTCTAGTAGGCACAGGGACTCTGGCCTAATGCATAGGTCTTTGATCCAATTTGAGTTGATTTTTGTGCAGGGTGAGAGATAGGAGTTTAATTTCACTTTGTTGCATATGAATTTCCAGTTTTCCCAGCACAATTTGTTGAAGAGGCTATCTTTTCTCCAATGTATGCTTTTGGCACCTTTGTCCAGTATGAGATAACTCTATTTGTGTGGGTTTGTCTCAGTGTCTTCTATTCTGTTCCATTCATCTTCATGTCTGTTTTGGTGCCAATACCATGGCATTTTTGTTACTATGACTCTGTGGTATAATTTAAGGTCTGGTATTGCAATGCCTTCTGTTTCACTTTTCTCACTACAGATTGTTTTGGCTATTCTGGGTCTCTTATTTTTCCAAATGAATTTCATGACTGCTTTTCTATTTCTATGAAGAACATCATTCCTCTTAGAACTGCCTTCATGGTGTCTCAGAGATTTGATATATTGTTTTACTGTTCTCATTTATCACTAAGTACTTTTTTATTTCGCCCCGATTTCTTCTGCTGTCCATTGGTCATTGAATAGCATATTATTTCATCTCCTTGTGTTAGAGTAACTTCTATTTCTTATTTTATTGTTGATTTCTAGTTTCATTCCATTATGATATGATAGAATGCCAGGTAGTATCTCTATTTTTTTGTACTTGCTAAGAGTTGCATTGTGGCCTATGATATGTTCTATTTAGAGAATGATTTGTGTGCTGCTGAGAAGAAAGTGTTTTATGTCCAATGGATAAAATATCCTATATATGACTGAATTATTAATTATATTCTTTAGTTCTATAGTTTGTTTAGTTTTAGTTTTGCTTGGACGATCCATCCAATAATGAGAGAGGCATGTTAAAGTCACCCAGTACTATTGTGCTGTGACCTATTTGATTCTTGAAATTGAGAAGGGTTTGCTTGATCTACATAGATGCTCCATTGTTTGGGACATAAATATTTACAATTGCTATGTCTTGTTGGTATATAATTCCCTTAAGTAGTATGAAATGACCTTCTTTGTCCCTTTTGATTAACTTTGGCTTGAAGTCCACTTTATCTGATATGAAGATAGAAACTCCTGCTTTTTACGAGATCCATGTGAATGATATGTTTTTTCCCATCCTTTTACCTCCAGTCTGTGGATGTATTTGCTTATGAGATGAGTCTCTTAGAGACAGCATATTGTTGGGTCTTGTTGTTTTTTTTAAGAGAGAGAGAGAGAGAGAGAATTTTTTAATATTTTTTAGTTCTTGGCGGACACGACATCTTTGTATGTGGTGCTGAGGATTGAACCCAGGCCGCACGCATGCCAGGCGAGCGTGCTACCACTTGAGCCACATCCCCAGCCGTTGGGTCTTGTTTTTGTTTGTTTTGTTAGTTTGTTTTTAATTTTTTAAATTTTTATTTTATTTACTTATTTTTATGTGGTGCCGAGGATCTAACCCAGTGTCTCAAATGTGCTAGGTAAGCACTCTACCACTGAGCCCAACCGCAACCAGGGTCTTATTTTTTAGTTCAATCTGTCAGTCTGTGTCTTTTGGTTGATAAATTTAGGCCATTCACATTCAATGTTGTTATTGAGAAATGGATTTTATTCCCCGTCATTTTTATTTATTTCTAGTTTTTAATTTGAATTTTTCCTCCTTTGACAATTCTTCTACTGTACTTCTTCCCTATGCAGATTTTCACTCTAATTTTTTATTTATTCTTCATGAAATATTTATTAAGTATATTTTCTAGTGTAGGCTTTTTACTTGTGAATTCTTTCATTTCATGGAAGATTATTTTTTCATCATCAAATCTGAAGCTTAATTTTTCTAGGTATACTATTCTTGGCTGGCATCCATTTTCTTTCAGAGCTTTGTATATATTATTCCAAGACCTCCTAGCTTTGAGAGTCTGGCTTGAGAAATCAACTGAGATTGGTTGCCCTCTAAAAGTTACCTGTCATTTTTCTCTGGCAGCCTTTAAAATTCTATCCTTTTCTGTATGTATATTATTTTAATAATAATGTGCCTTGGTGTGCGCCTGTCATAATTTTGTGCATTTGGGGTCCTGTAAGCCTCTTGTATTTGATTTTCCACTTTGTTTGTAAGGTTTTGGAAATTTCCTGATATAATTTCATTGGAAAGAGTGTGCATGTCTTTGGTTTGTATCTCTGAGTCTGCATCTGTCCTGATAAATCTTAAGTTTGGTGTTTACCCATGTCTCTCAGAAGTTCTGTGCATTATCTCTTAACATTGTTTCTCCATGGTCAACTTTATTTTCTAGATTAAATATTTTGTCTTCATTTCCTGAAACTCTATCTTCCTGTGAGCTACTCTGTTGGTGATGCTGTTCACTATATTTTTTAAGTTGGTTTATTGATTTCTTCATTTCAAGGATTTCCACTTGATTTTTTTCAGAATCTCATCTCTTTATTGAAGTAATCTTTCACTTTCTGTATTTTCTCTCTGATTTCACTCCTTACATTCTCCTTTACCTTGCAGATTAGGTTTTTTAAATTACTTGATCTGTTCAGATATACATGACAGTAGAATGTATTTCATCACAGATCAGTTTAACTTTCTAAACTTCTTTGACATTTTCTCCACTGTGTTGTCAATGGATTATTGAAGCGTTTTGGTTTGTTTGGGGTAGTTTTTTTTTCCTTGCTTTATCGTGTTGTTTGTATGTCTACCCATCTTCCACTATGGATCTGAGGCAGTAGTTTCTACTCTGTGGACTTATAATGTCGCCCAAAGGGTTTCAATTCCTCACGGTTTATGGAGAGACAAATAATAATGACAACCAATTCAAACAATATACAGCACTAATCCAAATAGTTTCTGCTATGACAACTACAATGTTAATTTTCACAATTAATAGAAGTGATGTGATCAACTCTTTTCCACAGAAAAAACAGTAAGTTTACAAAAGGGTTTATAATTTCAATTGGTGATTAGGCAGAGAACAGAAGTGGTACAGTATGTGATTATTATGAAGGAGAAGCAAAGAAAATGTAAGTAAAAAAGTAAAGGAAGGGTGAAAAAATAGTAGAGTTTGGCTGTTAGAAGAAGAAAAGAGAAAGAGAATCAAAGGAAACTGATAAGTGAAAGGAAATATATACACATGAAATAAAAGTATAAAATTAAAAAAATAAGCAAATACAAAACACAACCAAAATATACTAATCAAACATCCCAGCCCTTAAAAGCCTAAGCCATGAACATTAACTGTCTTCAAAAAATGCTACAAATGAGAAAAAGAGAGACAAATGTGTGTATGTGTAAGTATCCCTGGACTGTACAACTCACAATTAAACAGAGACATGTTTGTGAGTTTCATCAGCTCTTGATGAAAGGTTAAAGAATTGTTTCCTTCAGAGTTCAAAACATTCTTGGCTTTCCTTCTCAGCAGTGCTAGGTGGGGTGAGCTGGAGTGTCGTGTCTGCTCTACCCTCAGGGTGGTGTTACCAGAGTCTTCTTTGAGAGGAGATCCCATAGGCAGGGTAGGCTGCAGGTTCTTTGTTGAATGGTGATCGGCCTAGATATTTTAAATCGGCAGTAGCCAGTCCACCCTGGAACACTGTACCCCAGGAGTTTCCCCTGGGTTCCACTCATGTGGCAGAGGAGCCAATCCTTTGTCTCCTTCATCATCCACAGACCCCACATTTCCTGGAGTCTCGGATTTACTCTCCAAACTCAACCACTCCCACCCAGGCATTCCCCATTCCCGAAGGGTTCCAACCCTCCCAGCTGATCCTGAGAGTTGCTTGAGCCCCTGGGGGAGGGAAGAGCAGCTGGTTTTCCATGACCCATCTCCCCTGTGTAAACCCCTCTCCTCCTCTGATTTTCACCTGGTCACTTAGGCACACTCTGTGTTGTGAGATGTGAGTTGGTCAGGCCTGTATTTCAGACCAAGCTCAGGTTTGCAGGAATCAGCTCCCACTGCTGCTGGCCCCCACTGCGTGGCTACAAAGTGGCTTCTTCCTCTGCTCTCCATGGACAGCGGGGAGAGACCCAGCTTCTTTCCCACAGGAGGACATTGTGCAGCCTGCCTGTCAGGTTGATCCAGCACTGACTTTGACCTCTGATCTCACTGCACCCTCCAGACATACCACAAGCCTCCTAAAAATGCTGGTTCCTTTAATTCCCTTATCCCTCCACTTTGTCTGCTGGGATGGGGTGGGAACAGCTCAGGCTGGTACTGGTGATGGCAGTGATGGCAGAACTTTGTTCTTATTTTATTACATCCAGCCTCCTGAGCTCCCAATCTGCTTTGAACGTCCAGGATCAATTCCCAGAAAAGTCCCCCTTTTTTTCCACCTACCTGACGGAGAAGCTGTCTATCTGCTTTCTTCGTTTTATACCATGGAGCAGCCAGAAAAGCAATCTCCTCTGTTCTGCCATCTTCCCATTTCCTAGTGTTTGCTTTTTGTGTCTCAAAAATATTACCCTAAACTTTTTTTAAAAAATTTAATTCTCTTATATTTTCTGTAAAAGTTTTAAATTTAGATTTTGTGAGTGGTAGAAACTAAAATTTTTCATTTTTATAACCAAATTTTCTACTACCACACCTGGTTTGTGATACTCCCACTATTTCATATATCTGGTTTTCTTATTTGTATACACTTGTTTCTGGACTCTGTGGTCTTACCCATCAGTCTATTTGTCCATATCTATCTAGAGTGCCCTAGTTATTTTTTAAATTTTCTTGTAGTTATAGATGGATATGGATGTTTTATGTGGTACTGAGGATCGAACCCAGGGTCTCACACATGTGAGATGAGTGCTCTACCACTGAGCCACAATCCCAGTCCCTATAATGCCCTAATTATTAAAGCTCTATTAGAAATCTTAATATCTCATATGGCAAATCCCTCTAATTTTCTTTTTCTTTAAAAATTACTTTGGCTATTGTATCAGTAAACTACTGTTCCATAACAAATCATCCCAAAGATCAGACAGTTAATGCCATCACTGTCTAATAATTTATTTAGTTCTCCAAGCCTACAGGCCAGTTATTTAACCTAGGAAGCTATTTTACCGGCTGTTTGACTAACCTGAACTCAACTGGATGGTTCTGATCCTCCCTGGGCTGGCTCACATGTATGGCCATTGGCTGGGGCAAAGGGGGTAACTAGGCAACTTGTCTCTCATCGCCCAGCTGGCTTGGCCATGGAAAAGCAGGGGAGCTCTAGAATAATCAAGCACATACCTAGTCTCTTGAGTCCACACTCTACTGGCCAAAGCAAGTTCTGAGGCCAGCCTAGGTCAAGGAAAGAACCTCCTCTTGCTGTGAGAGCTGGGAGAGCAGGAACTGAAATCATGTTGAAAAGCAACCTACTGTGGCTTCACTGGACCTTTGCTCTCCCAAGGAAATTCTAGCAGCATTCACTGAGATCATAATAATGAACCCACTCTGATATGTCACACCTAAGTCCTTATCATTACCCAAATCCTCTCCAATAAGATGACCAATTCAGGGGGACCTCCCTGTAACCAAATCCTATACTCCCTCCAGCTTGCTTCTTCAGCAATTTTTTCTCCCCTGAGTTTCTTATCATGGAAATCTATCATTTCTCTCCATCATCTCTTCTGTATTTAAGAAGCTCAGTCAGGTCACAAGTGCTCCCCTGCTTTTCCATGGCCAAGCCAGCTGGGTGACGAAAGACAAGGTCACAAGTCTGTTCTGTTTGAAGGTCAGTAAGAATGAAGATTTGAACCAGGTTCATGTAGGAGTCTTTTGAGATTTTCTGCCAAACCAGAAAGAAGATCTATATTTTGTAATAGAAATGAATGAGCAGATGCAGCTCTCTCCTACATCCTCAAACTCAGTGATCAATGATGACATATTCTCACTTGCTATGCATCCACTTAGGTGGCTGAGCCCTGCTGAAGAAAATCACACACTCAAGACAATCAGGTCCATCCCAAGTTTACGATCACTAACTTTATTTGAACTTCAACACTGCCTGAAAATAATACTGTGTTTCTCTGGGAAAATTTGTCCTCCTACATTTCCCAGTAATTGTTTCTATCTTCTCCAGCCCTCAAAACCCACTACCAACTTCCTTCCCATTCTACTCACACGTCTTCATAACTGTTAGAGAAGGAAAAATAGAGTCCCCCTTAGGAGAATCCCATGATTTCCAATCACCAAATCCCAGCCCTGCCAACATGTGTCCTCATCCTTATTCATCCTTTCTTCTTTCAAAATTGTCACCTTTCATCTGTGGACTGAATCTCATTTCTCCCCCACCTCTCATATTATCAATTATCTTCTCTCCCTTGAATTCCAACACACTCTCTCTCTCTCTCTCTCTCTCTCTCTCTCTCTATTAGCTACTTGCCATTGACCTTTTAATATGTTCTCAAAACAAATCAGACCCAATTTATCTCCACTCCACCATCTACTGATTCTCCCAAATGCTCAAAGCCTGCCTTTGCTGACTTCTCTCACATTTCTGCAGCCTCCAACTACAGCGTCTGCTCTTCACAAAAGCATCCCTCAATAGTGTCCCCATTACCACCTCCATGTGCTTATTTCAGCAGGTATTTGTCAGAATCACTTTCCTAACCTCTAATTAACATTCAACAGGTGAGTTTCCCCTATTTCTGAAAGACTCTCTTTTCTCATCTCTTCTGGTTGACAGTTTAAACTGTCTAAAAAGGTAAGTCAGGCACCTGCCTGCAACCCCAGCTGCTCAGGAGTCTGGGGCAGGAGGATCACAAGCTCAAAGCCAGCCTCAGCAACTTACCAAGAACCTGAGTGACTTAGTGAGATCCCATCTCAAAGTAAAAATTAAAGGGCTGGGGATGTGGCTCTGGCTCAGTAGTTGAGATCTCCTGGGTTCAATACCTGGTACAAAAAAAAAAGTCAGAACAGATTTATGTTAAACAAATTAAAAAAAGAGGCATATACCCTAGAATAGTTGATATTCTTGCTATTGCTATGTTTACATTTTCCTTCTGAATCTATTTATACCTAATAAATTCATCTACTCATTTAAGTTTTGTAACATATAAATGTTTATCTGTTTTGCATATAAATATCACTCGGGTATTTCTTTCAAACTCTCAGTTTTTCAATCCTAAAATTATACCTGGCCCTTTAATAAAAGTGGCCCACAAATCACTTAATGGTAATCACTAGAATTAAGGGCTTGATCCACAGATAAACTGAAAGTCCAATTTTAGGATCTGTCCCAAAATTTCAAGAAGCAATTATGACAACATATCCATCCTTTAAAGAATGGACTCCAGTGTTAGAAACCTCAGATACATGATAAGGAGGGTTTGGAAACACAACCTGCCTACCCAGGCACTACCAATACACATTCATCCAGGATCTACACTGGACCATATTGGTGGGTCCCATGGGTCAAAATTCAGTTGTGTAACAGTGGGAGTGGTGGAGGGGGCAGATAATCCACAAAGGATAATGTGGGATTTCAAGTGACTTTTATGATACCTTTCCTCAGAGTCAACAGAGATCAAAATATTAATCTTCTCCCAATTTCCAAGCCCATCCAGAAAGAAATCTTCAAAACCAAATGTGTGCTTCAAAGCATTTTGAGTTCTTCTGAGGAAAAGCACCCCTAAATTCAAATTATAGAATTTCACCTCTGACGGATTCTTTCTGCTAAGTTGCTTAGATATTGTGGGTTGTCCATTAGTCAGCACTAGACTCCTGTATCTTAAGGCTAGACTCCCACTTCTTAAGAAGTGCCCATTTTAAAAATTTACATAAAACCTCACCAGGGAACCATCATATGTAAAAGGATAAAAGCTGACTCCTTGGACAAAAGAAGTCACATAGACCAATTCCATGATAAAGAAACCTATGACTGGGCAGGGGTGAAACTCAGTGGAAACGACGTGCTTGCCTAACACATGAAGGTCCCTGGGTACGATCCACATGGGGGGAGGGGGAGTGTTAGGGTTACTACTCTACTTAAAATCTGAAGTAAATCAGTTCACCAAAGAAAAAGATGGAAAATTGGAGCAAGGGAAATGGATAGCGATTTTTCTATGTGAAGTTTTGTTTTTATTGTAATATGGTATAATAGGAAAATAAAAATACATCTAACACCCTGCCAGGTTTCTAGCACTAGCGCAGGCCAATATCTATGTTTCAGAGACCTTATCTAGATCTAACTAAACTCAGCACACTGGTTCCTGTCCTCTCCACTGGCAAATCGTCCTCAGTGTAACAATCTGACTATAGAAAATTTGTCGCTGAATTCCTAGTGAATAGTGGAAAATACTAGAAAATTAGTAAATATTTATTGAGTTAAACAAATGAGTATTTTAATATCACACAATTAAATTTCTTTTTTTGTTGTTTGTTTATTTGGGTTTTTTGTGGGTTTTTTGTTTTGTTTTGTTTTTTGTTTTGTTTTGTTTTGGACTCTCAGTAACACCCAGATTTCCTAAATTAAAGTGAACCATAAGAAAATGGAATGAGAAAGTTGCAATTATTTCATCTTTAATATCCCCCAAAGGCTTGTGTGTTAAAGGTTTGGTCCCCTGGGAAGGCTATTGGGAAGTGGTGAAACCATTAAGGTAAGAGGCTACTGCGAAATATTCAGATCATGGAGGGCATGCCATTGAAGGGACCCATCACCCTCTTTGCTCTCTTTTGCTTCCAAGAATGAGGTAAGGGGTTTGTTTCACCACACACTTCCTGCCATAATGTGTTGTCTCAACTACAGGCCAGGAACAACAGGGTCATGGACTGTGACCTCCAAAACTATGAGCCAAAATAACCACTTCTCTTTCCCAGTTGATTTGTGTTTCGGGTATTCTGTTGTAGTGACAGAAAACTGACTAACATGAAAGTGCAATGTTAAACCTGCGGCTTCATGATCTCATGCTTCTTCACTTCCTAGGAGACTTCCGTGTGTAGGAATGAGTTAGTATAGTTGCCAGGGAGGATATTTTGCATCTTTAAACCTCTCCAATTTCTCCTCTGTGGAACTAGGTTTAGCTACATATCTAGTTTAGTTTCCCAAAGCAAGTTCTGCAGAATATGTGTACCACAATCTTTTGTAAAATAAATAAATAAATAATAAGGTTTATTTGATTAGTTGGTTTTTGGAGAAGATAAAGAGTCTAGGTAAACCCTTACTCAAACTAACCAAAAGAAAGAAAACCAAGATTAATGAAATTAGAGATGAAAAGGGAGAAATTATGACAGACATCATAGAAATACAGAAAATAATTAGGGGCCAAATTTGAAAACTTATATTCCAATAATTGGAAAATGTGAAAAAAATGGATACAATTCTAGGCACATAAAACCTGCCAAAATTTAAACAGACCAATAACAAGCAATGAGACAGAGCACTGATTAAAAAATAAATAAATAAATAAAAACTGAGAACCAGATGAACTCTCAACTGAATTCTACTAGAGCTTTAAAGACTAACTAATGCCAATGCTCCTCAAATTATTCCATGAAATAAAAAGTGGTGGAATACTTCCAAATTCATTCTGTGAAGCCAGTATAACCCTGATACCAAAACCAGATAAGGACCCATCAAGGAAAGAAAACTATAGACCAATATCTGTGGATGAACTTAGATGCAAAAATCCTTAATAAAACAAAAAATGCAAATACAAAATAATATATATATAAAGAACAATAACAAATCATATTGAACAACATATTAAGAATATTGTGAATCATAACCAAGTTGGTTTCTTTTCAAAAATGCAAGAATGGCTTAACATAAACAAATAAATATGTGTAACTCATCACATAAATAGAATTGAGGACAAAAATATATTGTCATCTCAATATATGCAAAGGAAGTTCTCTGGCAAAATTCAGCACCTATGCATAATAAAAAACACTGAAGGAACTTATCTCAACATCATTAAGGTTATATATGACAAACCCAAAGCCCCAACATCATAGTGAATGCGGAAAACAGAAAATATTTTCTTTGAAATTTGTAACAAATTCTTACTCTATTCAATATAGTACTAGAAATTCTAGCCAGAGAAATTAGGCAGGAGAAGGAAATAAATCAATTAAAACTATGAAAGGAAGAATTCAAACAATCACTATTTGCAGAGTATATGATCCTGCACTTAGAAGATCCAAAAAGCTTCACCATAAGACTGTGAAAATTAATAAATTCAACAAAGTACAAAATCAAAAGTTACAAAATCAAATACAATAATCAAAGCTGTTCTGTATACCAACAAAGAACCAGCTGAGAATGAAAGCAAGAAAACAATCTTACTCACAATAACCTCAAAAAAACAAAATACTTGAGAATAAATCTAACCAAGGAGGTAAAAGACCTCTATAATAAAAACTTCAGAACACTGAAGAAAGAAATTGGGAAAAAAACTAAAAAAAGAAAGAAAAAAAAAACTCAGAAGATTGAAAGTCATCTCACGTTCAGGGATAGGCAGAATTAAAGTTGTTAAACAATGGTCATATAACCAAAAGCAATATACAGCTTCAGTGCAATCTCCATCAAAATATGAAAGACATTTCTCAAAGAACTAGAAAAAAATGCAGTCCCAAGATTCATTTGAATGAACAAAAGACCCAGAATAGCCAAAGAAATTCTAAACCAAAAAGCAATGATGGAGGCATCACAATGCCAGTTTTCAAATTATACTACAGAGCTAGAGTAACAAAAGCTATGGTAACAAAACTATAAGTTTTATGGCATAAAAACAGACACATAGACCAATGGGACATAATAGAAGATACAGAGACAAATCCACATAGATACAGTCATCCGATCCTTGACAAAGGTGCCCAAAGCATACATTGGAGAAAGATAGCCTTTTTAACAAATAGTACTGGGAAAACTGGATATCCATATGTAGAAGAATAAAATTAGATCCCCATCTCTCACCCTGCACAAAAGTCACCTCAAAGTGTATTCAAGACCCAGAAATTAGTCCAGAAATTGTGCAACTCCTAGAAGATCAAGTATCTAATGTGTTGGTATAGGCGATCACTTCCCTAACAAGCTTTAGGGGTAAAGCTCAAGAACTAAAACCAAAAATCAGTAAGCACAACAGCACCAAAGTAAAAATCTGACTAAAAAAGAACAAATAATAAATAAAAGCTATTATGATGAGAAAAAAAAAAAAAAGCTTCTGCGTAGAAAGAAATAAACAAGAGCATGAAGAGAGAACTTCCACAATAGGAAAAAAATCTTTGCCAGTTACTCTTTTACAAGGAATTAATAACCAAAATACACAAAGAACTGAAAAAAAAACTTAACCTCCATAAACAAATTACCCAATAAATGGACAAATAATCTAGAGACATTTCTCATAAGAAGAAATAAAAATGGCTAGCAAATACATGAAAAAATGTTCAGCCTCCATGGCCATCCAGGGCATGTAAGTCAAAACTACACTGAGATTTTATCTCTCTCCAGTTAAAATGGAATTCATCAAGAAGACCAATGACAATAATTACTGGTGAGAATGTGGGTTAGGGGTGTACCTATACATCGCTGGTGAAATCAGTATGAAGCTTCTTCAAAAGACTAGGAATGGAATCACCCTAAGATTCAGCTATTCCACTCCTTGGTATTTATCCCAAAGAACTAGAATCAGCATACTATAGTGATAGATGCATACTGCTGTTTATGGCAGTGCAATTCACCATAGCCCAGTTAAGGGACCAGCCTAAGTGCCCATCAACAGACAAACAGATAAAGAAAATTGGGTCTCTGCACTTCTCCCTGGTGAGCTGTGAGACTTGGGGGTCTGCTCCTTGACTTCCCTCACAGGATAGCCCCCAAACGCCAATCTTCGCTCCAGTCTCAAACAAAAAATCCCAAACTGCCTGCCGCCCCTGAGCAGGCGAATTCATCGGCCTCTCTGGGTTTGCCGAAGGGAGAAAAAGAACAACAAGAAGCAATTGAACATATCGATGAAGTACAAAATGAAATAGACAGACTTAATGAACAAGCCAGTGAGGAGATATTGAAAGTAGAACAGAAATATAACAAACTCTGCCAACCATTTTTTCAGAAGAGGTCAGAATTGATTGCCAAAATCCCAAATTTGGGGGTCACAACATTTGTCAACTACCCACAAGTGTCCGAACTGCTTGGGGAGGAAGATGAAGAGACGCTGCATGATTTGACCAGAGTTGAAGTGACAGAATTTGAAGATATCAAATCAGGTTACAGAATAGATTTTTATTTTGATGAAAATCCTTACTTCGAAAATAAAATTCTCTCCAAAGAATTTCATCTGAATGAGAGTGGTGATCCATCTTCAAAGTCCACTGAAATCAAATGGAAATCTGGAAAGTATTTGACAAAATGTTCAAGTTGCAGTCTTTTTTTCCCTCCTCCACCCCCCCCACCCCCTGTGCTCAGTCGCCCTGTTCTTGAGGTCTCTTTTCTCAAACCATGCTTCTCAACTTATTTTGGGGGGAAATACCTTGAGCAGAGTACAATGGGAAAAGAATCTCTACACCCTTCTGTTCTAAATTCATTTTTATCCCTTCCTGTCTCAAAACAAAAAACAAAAAACTGTATGGAACCAACACCACCGTGCTCTGTGGGAAACAAGAAAAACCTTCTGCTCCCTTCACTCTGCTGGAAGCTGGAGGGTGCTGGGCCCCTGTGTAGTAGTGCATAGAATTCTAGCTTTTTTCCTCCTTTCTCTGTATATTGGGCTCAGAGATTACACTGTGTCTCTCTGTGAATATGGACAGTTAGCATTTACCAACATGTATCTGTCTCCTTTTTCTTGTTTAAAAAAAGAAAAAAAATTTTAAAAATGGGGTTATAGAAGGTCAGCAAAGGGTGGGTTTGAGATGTTTGGGTGGGTTAAGTGGGCATTTTGACAACATGGCTTCTCCTTTGGCATGTTTAATTGTGATGTTTAACGGACACCCTTGCAGTTTAAGATGACACTTTTAAAATAAAATTCTCTCCTAATGATGACTTGAGCCCTGCCACTCAATGGGAGAATCGGCAGAACCTGTAGGATTTTATTTGGAATTGACATTCTCTATGGTAATTTTGTTTGTTTGTTTTTAAATTTTCTTTTTTTGTTTTCACTGGAAAGGAAAGATGATGCTCAGTTTTCAACGTTAAAAGTGTACACGTTGCTTTGTTACAATAAAACTAAATGTGTACACAAAGGATTTGATGCTTTGCTCTCAGAATAGATATACTTTTTTTTTTAATGTTGGTTGTTCAAAACATTACATAGTTCTTGATATATCATATTTCACATTTTGATTCAAGCGGGTTATGAACTCCCATTTTACCCCGTATACAGCTTGCAGAATCACATCAGTTACACTTCATTGCTTTACATATTGATAAACTCATGTCTGTTGTATTCTGCTGCCTTTCCTATCCTCTACTATCCCCCCTCCCCTCCCCTCCCCTCCCCTCCCCTCCCCTCTTCTCTCTCTACCCCCACTACTGTAATTCATTCCTCCCCCTTGTACTGTTTTTCCCTTTCCCCTCACTTCCTCTTGTATGTAATTTTGTATAACCCTGAGGGTCTCCTTCCATTTCCATGCAATTTCCCTTCTCTCTCCCTTTCCCTCCCACCTCTCATCCTTGTTTAATGTTGGTCTTCTTCTAGTGCTCTTCTTCCCTAGTCTGTTCTTAGTTACTCTCCTTATATCAAAGGAGACATTTGGCATTTGTTTTTTAGGGCTTGGCTAGCTTCGCTTAGCATAATCTGCTCTAATGCCATCCATTTCCCACCAAATTCTATGATTTTGTCATCTTTTACTGCAGAGTAATACTCCATTGTGTATAAATGCCACATTTTTTTTATCCATTCATCTATTGAAGGGCATCTAGGTTGATTCCACAGTCTTGCTATTGTGAATTGTGCTGCTATGAACATCGATGTAGCAGTGTCCCTGTAGCATGCTCTTTTTAGGTCTTTAGGGAATAGACCGAGAAGGGGAATGGCTGGGTCAAATGGTGGTTCCATTCCCAGCTTTCCAAGAAATCTCCATACCGCTTTCCAAATTGGCTGCACCAATTTGCAGTCCCACCAACAATGTACAAGTGTACCCTTTTCCCCACAACCTCGCCAGCACTTATTGTTGTTCGACTTCACAATGGCTGCCAATCTTACTGGAGTGAGATGCTATCTTAGGGTGGTTTTGATTTGCATTTCTCTGACTGCTAGAGATGGTGAGCATTTTTTCATGTACTTATTGATTGATTGTATGTCCTCCTCTGAGAAGTGTCTATTCAAGTCCTTGGCCCATTTGTTGATTGGGTTATTTGTTATCTTATTGTATAATTTTCTGAGTTCTTTATATATTCTGGATATTAGGGCTCTATCTGAAGTGTGAGGAGTAAAGATTTGTTCCCATGATGTAGGCTCCCTAATTACCTCTCTTATTGTTTCTTTTGCTGAGAAAAAACTTTTTAGTTTAAGTAAGTCCCATTTGTTGATTCTAAATGTTAACTCTTGTGCTATGGGTGTCCTATTGAGGAATTTGGAGCCCGACCCCACAGCATGTAGGTCGTAGCCAACTTTTTCTTCTATCAGATGCAGTGTCTCTGATTTGATATCAAGCTCCTTGATCCATTTTGAGTTAACTTTTGTGCTTGGCGAGAGAAAGGGATTCAGATTCATTTTGTTGCATATGGATTTCCAGTTTTCCCAGCACCATTTGTTGAAGATGCTATCCTTCCTCCATTGCATGCTTTTAGCCCCTTTATCAAATATAAGGAAGTTGTAGTTTTGTGGGTTGGTTTCTGTGTCCTCTATTCTGTACCATTGGTCCACCCGCCTGTTTTGGTACCAGTACCATGCTGTTTTTGTAACTATTGCTCTGTAGTATAGTTTGAGATCTGGAATCGCTATACCACCTGATTCACACTTCCTGCTTAGTATTGTTTTTGCTATTCTGGGTCTTTTATTCTTCCATATGAATTTCATGATTGCTTTCTCCATTTCTACAAGAAATGCCGTTGGGATTTTGATTGGCATTGCATTAAACCTATAGAGAACTTTTGGTAATATCGCCATTTTGATGATGTTAGTTCTGCCTATCCATGAACAGGGTATGTTTTTCCATCTTCTAAGGTCTTCTTCAATTTCTCTTTTTAGGGTTCTGTAGTTTTCATTGTATAAGTCTTTCACCTCTTTTGTTAGGTTGATTCCCAAGTATTTTATTCTATTTGAGGATATTGTTAACGGCGTGGTTGTCCTCGTTTCCATTTCAGAGGATTTGTCGCTGATATACAGGAATGCCTTTGATTTATGCGTGTTGATTTTATAACCTGCCACTTTGCTGAATTCATTTATTATCTCTAATAGTTTCTTTGTAGACCCTTTTGGGTCTGCTAGGTATAGAATCATGTCATCTGCAAATAGTGATAATTTAAGTTCTTCTTTTCCTATTTTTATGCCTTTAATTTCTTTCGTCTGTCTAATTGCTCTGGCCAGTGTTTCGAGAACTATGTTGAACAGAAGTGGTGAAAGAGGGCATCCCTGTCTTGTTCCAGATCTTAGAGGGAATGCCTTCAATTTTTCTCCATTCAGAATGATGCTAGCCTGAGGCTTAGCATAAATTGCTTTTACAATGTTGAGGTATGTTCCCGTTATCCCTAGTTTTTCAAGAGTTTTGAACATAAAGGGATGCTGTACTTTGTCGAATGCTTTTTCTGCATCTATCGAGATGATCATATGGTTCTTATTTTTAAGTCTATTGATGTGGTGAATAACATTTATTGATTTCCGTATATTGAACCAACCTTGCATACCAGGGATGAATCCTACTTGATCATGGTGCACAATTTTTTTGATATGTTTTTGTATCCGATTCGCCAGAATTTTATTGAGGATTTTTGCATCTAGGTTCATTAGAGATATTGGTCTGTAGTTTTCTTTCTTTGAAGTGTCTTTGTCTGGTTTTGGAATCAGGGTGATGTTAGCCTTGTAGAATGAATTTGGTAGTTCTCCCTCTTTTTCTATTTCCTGAAATAGCTTGAAAAGTATTGGTATTAGTTCCTCTTTAAAGGTTTTGTAAAACTCTGCTGTATACCCGTCCGGTCCTGGGCTTTTCTTAGATGGTAATCTTTTGATGGTTTCTTCTATTTCCTCAATTGATATTGGTCTGTTTAGGTTGTCTATATCCTCCTGACTCAATCTGGGCAGATTATATGACTTAAGAAATTTATCGATGCCTTCACTATCCTCTATTTTATTGGAGTATAAGGATTCAAAATAATTTCTGATTATCTTCTGTATTTCTGAAGTGTCTGTTGTGATATTGCCTCTTTCATCCCGTATGCTGGTAATTTGAGTTCTCTCTCTTCTTCTCTTCATTAGCATGGCTAAGGGTCTGTCAATTTTATTTATTTTTTCAAAGAACCAACTTTTAGTTTTGTCAATTTTTTCAATTGTTTCTTTTGTTTCGATTTCATTAATTTCAGCTCTGATTTTAACTATTTCTTGCCTTCTACTTCTTTTGCTATTGTTTTGCTCTTCTTTTTCTAGGATTTTGAGATGAAGTATGAGATCATTTATTTGTTGGTTTTTTCTTTTTTTAAGGAATGCACTCCAAGCAATGAATTTTCCTCTTAGAACTGCTTTCAATGTGTCCCATAGATTCCGATATGTTGTGTCTGTGTTTTCATTTAACTCTAAGAATTTTTTAATTTCCTCCTTGATGTCTTCTAAAACCCATTGATCATTCAGTAACCTATTGTTCATTCTCCAAGTGATGCATGATTTTTCCTTCCTTCTTTTATCGTTGATTTTCAGTTTCATTCCATTGTGATCAGATAAGATGCATGGTATTATCTCTACACCTTTATATTGACTAAGAGTTTCCCTGTGACATAATATATGATCTATTTTTGAGAAGGATCCATGTGCTGCTGAGAAAAAAGTGCTTGATGTTGGGTGGTATATTCTATATGTGTCAATTAAGTCTAGGTTGTTAATTGTATTATTGAGTTCCATAGTTTCCTTATTCAGCTTTTGTTTGGAAGATCTGTCCAGTGGTGAGAGAGGTGTGTTAAAGTCTCCCATGATTATTGTATGGTGGTCTATTAGATTCTTGAACTTGAGAAGAGTTTGCTTGATGAACATAGCAGCCCCGTTGTTTGGGGCATATATATTTATGATTGTTATGTCTTGTTGGTGTATGGTTCCCTTGAGCAGTATGTAGTGTCCCTCTTTATCCCTTTTGATTAACTTTGGCTTGAAATCTATTTTATTTGATATGAGTATGGACACTCCTGCTTGTTTCCGCAGTCCATATGAGTGATATGATTTTTCCCAACCTTTCACCTTCAGTCTATGTATATCTTTTCCTATCAAATGCATCTCCTGCAGGCAGCATATTGTTGGGTCTTGTTTTCTGATCCATTCAACTAGCCTGTGTCTCTTAATTGGTGAGTTTAAGCCACTATCATTTAGGGTTATTATTGAGATATGGTTTGTTCTTCCAGCCATAGTTTGTTTATTAATGCTATTAAACCTGATTTGTTTTCCTCTTTGATTATTTTCCCCCCTTTACTGTCCTACCTCCCACTGTTGGTTTTCATTGTTGTTTTCCATTTCCTCTTCCTGTAGTGTTTTGCCAAGGATTTTTTGAAGAGATGGTTTTCTAGCTGC
Source organism: Urocitellus parryii (assembly GCF_045843805.1). Lineage (NCBI taxonomy): Eukaryota > Metazoa > Chordata > Mammalia > Rodentia > Sciuridae > Urocitellus > Urocitellus parryii. The sequence continues at coordinate 80,535,693 of NC_135537.1, forward strand.
AAATTCTTTTAACTTTTGTTTGTCGTGGAATGTTTTAATTTCATCTTCCATCCTGAAGCTTAATTTCGCGGGATACCCGATTCTTGGTTGGAATCCATTTTCTTTTAGCGTTTGAAATATGTTATTCCAGGATCTTCTAGCTTTCAGAGTCTGTGTTGAGAGATCAGCTGTTATCCTGATTGGTTTACCCCTAAATGTAATCTGCTTCCTTTCCCTTGTAGCTTTTAAAATTCTCTCCTTATTCTGTATGTTGGACATCTTCATTATAATGTGTCTAGGTGTGGATCTCTTATGATTTTGCACAATCGGCGTCCTGTAGGCTTCTAGGATTTGGGATTCTGTCTCATTCTTCAAGTCTGGGAAGTTTTGTTGTATTATTTCACTGAATAGATTGCTTAATCCTTTGGTTTGGAGCTCTGTGCCTTCCTGTATCCCAATGACTCTTAAGTTTGGTCTTTTGATATTATCCCATAGCTCTTGAATGTTCTGCTCATGGTTTCTTAGTAGACTTGCTGTGCTGTCTATGTTCTTTTCAAGTTGAAATACTCTGTCTTCATTGTCTGATGTTCTATCTTCTAAGTGATCAACTCTGCTGGTAGTATTCTCAATTGAGTTTTTAAGTTGGTTTATTGTTTCCTGCATCTCTAGTATTTCTATTTGTTTGTTTTTTATTACCTCTATCTCCCTGTGAAATTGATCTTTTACTTCCTGGATTTGTTTGTCAATGTGATCTTTCATTGTCTGATTTTGCTGTCTCATGTCTTCCTTGAGACTCCAGATCATCTGAAGCATGTATGTCCTGAGCTCTCTATCTGACATTCCATCTGTTGCAGCTATTACCTCTTCTAAAGTTGAGTTGACCTGCATTGCCTGTGGTCCTTTCTTTCCTTGTCGTTTCATACTGCTGGCGTTTCTTTCTGCTTGGTGAAATTGTTGTGTCTTTGATATTTTCCCTCTATTTATTTATATTGCTCTTGTATAGTTGAAAAATCACCCTTGCAGGGCAGGTAGTGGCTGTGATTCTCCTCCAATTAGTGTGATCCATCTACCATTCTGGCAGGCCCTAGGTCTGCTTTGCTGGTCGGTCAAAGGTCCACCTACCCAGCAGGCGCCAGGGGCACCTGTGTCACTCCGTAGGTTGCTGGGCCTAACCTCCGGATGGGTTGCAGGTTCGCCTAGCTTGCAGGCACTGGGGGAGGGGCCGTTTCCGCCCCTCAGCAGGCTTTGGGCCGGCTCTGCTGGTGTTCACAGTCCCGCCTACCTGCAGACACTGGGGGAGGGGACGGGCCTAGCCCTCAGCCGTCCGCCGGACCTGTCCTAGTGGGTCCGGTCCGCGTTCCCCGCAGGCGCGTGTAGCTGCTGTCACTTGGCTGGTTGCTGGGCCTGACCCGCCCGCCCGTGGCTTGCAGGTTCGCATAGCTTGCAGGCACTCATAGATATACTTTTAATATGACCTTTCCAGTCTGACTTGTATAATAACATCACCGTCAAACTTTGTCACCCTAACTTCGTATATTTTGATACGCACTTTGCAGGATGACCTCAGGACAATGTGGATTGACTCAAGGGATTTGAATCAATGCCTTAATGTCTCCGTAGCTGGGAAACATGGGTACAATTTGTTATTGGTTTCTGAACATGTCATTTGGGATAGTAGAAACTCAAAACTGAGTTATGAGTGATACCCTTGATTTTTATCTCAAATTGGCAGTTTTTAAAGTAGGTCTTCAATTACCTGGATAGAGTAGTGCTTTGCTGCCACCATCAAACAGACCTGGTGCTCTAATGTCAAGTTGTTCATGGGACAGTTGCTGGCATGTCTTCATTGGCTCTATAAAGTGTGGCCAAGAAGATGGGCTCTCAGAGTAAGAAGTCCGTGCTGGTGGTCAGGAAGAACTTTCTGTCTCTCTTAAGTCCCTGGTATCTGGCATAAATCTCTCCAACGCCAATGTGTAGATCTGGGTGGGATGATGGACTCTGCTCTGTCTGCTCAATGCTGCTGTGCAGAGAGTAGCATTTTGAAAAGCTACCTAATGCATCAGCTTTTTAATGCTGTAAAATATAGCTGAAATCAAATGCCACTTTTTCAAAGGTGAATTAATGGACAGCCTGGTCAAATTCAAAGCTTTTGTTGTATAAAACTTTATATATGGAACTATTCCATCAATAGGCAAAGTGTAACCAATACCTGTCTAGATGGATAGTATGTAATTTCTGCACAGGTCTCTGTTTAGTAAATACATCACTGTATACTGGTCAGGAAATCTTGCTCCAATAAAGGAACATAAAGATTAAAAAAAAAAAGAAAATGTGGAATATATACACAATGAAGTTCTACTTATCCATAAAGAAGAATGAAATTATGTCATTTTCTGGTAAATAAATGGGACTGGAGAACAACACGCTAAGAAAGTCAAGGATTGAATGTTTTCTCTCATATGCAGAAACCAGAGAGAAAGAGGAAGCAAAAAAGGAATTTTAAAAAAAATGCTTTCTCACTAGTGCTCAGAGGATAAAAATATACGGCTGCTATTGGAATTTTGTCTGCAAACAGATCAAAGGAAACCTCACTCAAAGGATCATCACAAGGGGGCTGACAGTGCCTCGCAGCAGACAGTTACTGGCCATGGCAGCATCTGCAAAGGCAGGACCTTATACTTTTTACAAGTGTGTATCTTGCAATTTTGTAAGTACATAAGTACTTCATAGCCTTGCAAACTGTGAGGAGTTTTTTGGGTTTTTTTGTTTGTTTGTTTGTTTGTTTTTTACCTATTATACTTTGCAATTGATCTGGAAACTGAAGATGGGATAGAACTAAATCCTGGAAGAAAAAGGAGAAGTAACCAGGCTGTAGGGTGGCCTCAATTTCAGCAATTTTACTTTGTGAGTGCAATGGCTTTAGTCCCTGGGACACCAATGAAGATAACTGTTAAGTTTACTTCTTTACAGAATGGACTGTTAAATGCCTCCCTTCCCACTAGGAGGAAAGCATCTCACCAAGGCGATGGTGGCCCTGAGAGCACAGGCATGGTCAGAACTAGAGAGAGGAACACATGGCACAGAGAAGCATTTACTGGTGGGCCTCTCCATAACAGGAATATGACAAATTTCCCCTTTATCAAACCTAGTTACAGAAGATGATTATAGAAGAGATTGTGGCTAATAGGAAATAGTCCTTCAAGTAAGCAAAGATGGCAATCAAACCTTTTCTCAACATTGAAGACGTCTGGTTCTTTCAATCACCCCTGAGGCACCCACTCCTCACCTGGTCATGCTTCCCGAGTGTAGTCACCGGGGTTTCTCCCCTCTAACTCCTAAAGCAGGCCCTTCTAGCATGTTGTCCTGTTATACAAGGTTTACTTGTCTCTCTCGCCATCCAGAGCACTGGTTCTTAGGCATTTTTAGATCAAAGATATCTTTGAGAATGTGATGAAAGTTATGAGATTGCTACAGGAAAAAAAAAAGCCTTTCATGGAATTTTAGGAGGTAGACAAACTCCCTCGAATCTGTTCACAAACAGATGCTAAATTAAAAACTCTAGGCTGTGAATTACAGGAAGAGTTTTTTTTTTCTTCACATCTCACAATCTACCACTATTGCTAGATCAGGTAACTTGTTTGGGAAAAAAAGGATGGATGAATTACTTTATTGTAGTATGGTTGGATCTGTGCATCATAGGTTGAAAACAAAGTCTATGGAAAGCAATTCATTTGGAAAAATAAGAGATCCAGAATAGCCAAAGCAATCCTTAGAAATAAAAGTGAAGCATGAAGCACCACAATACCAGACCTTAAATTATATTACAGACCCATAATAACAAAAACAGCATGGTATTGGCACCAAAACAGACACATAAACCAATGGTATAGAAAACACAGAGACAAACCCACATAAATGCAGATATCTCATAATAGATAAAGGCACCAAAAATATGCATTGAAGAAAAGATACCTCTTCAACAAATGATACTGGGAAAACTGGAAGTCCATATGTAGTAGAATAAAATTGAACCCCTGTAAAGAAAATAAAAAGAGAGACAGAGACAAGATGCGGAGGCAGGAAAGATGGATGCTCCTTCAAGCGGTCACGTTTATTTATACCAATAGGTTACATTAGGTCATTAGTGCCACAACTACATTATTGTTTATTGTCTCAGTAAATTGCTTGTTCCATAATTATATTCTACAGTTACAATATGCAATGTTAGGAGCTTTGTGCAGCTCTCAAGAAAGTCCATTGTCTGAAGTTACCATTAGCTGGGCAGGTCCAGGGGCTTGGTGGAACATTGCGGTTACCTGGCAAGTAAGTTCCTTAATCCCAGGAGCTATGTGCCTGAGATCAAGGTCCAGGCTGACAAGACTCTAACACAGAGCCTCCTCATGCAGGGTATTGCCACAGCCGCTAGATATTGCACATGCATTAGTTTTCTTACTAGTTCTCCTAGGAGAAACCACAGAGCATTCTAAGTGTGGGAAACATACTTACCTGTTACCCCCCAGGAGTTTGCTCACCAGAGGAACACTTCCCTGCATATTTCCAATGGTCAGAATCCCTACAAACTCCTATCTCTCACCCTACACAAAAGTCAACTCAAAGTGGATCAAAGACTTAGGCACTAGAACAGGGATCTTGTGCCTAATAGAAGAAAAAGTAGGTCCAAATCTCCACCATGTCGGCTTAGAAAGTGACTTCCTTAACAAGACTCCTAAAGCACAAGAAGCAAAATCAAGAATCAATAAATTAGTATCCAACTAAAAAGCTCCTTCACCGCAAAGGAAATAATTAATAATGTAAAGAGAGAGTCTACAGAATGGGAGAGAATCTTTACCACATCCACCTTGGATACATCATTAATCTCCAGGATACATAAAGAACTCAAAAAAAAAAAAATAAAAATAACCCAATCAATAAATGAGCAAAGGAACTGAACAGATACTTCACAGAAGAAGAAATACAATCAATCAACAAATATATGAAAAAATGCTCAACATCTCTTCAGTCAGAATGGCAATAATCAACAATACAAGGAATAATAAATGTTGGCAAGGATGAGAGGGAAAAGGTACAACTCATACAATGCTGATGGGGCTGCAAATTGGTGCAATCACTATGGAAGCAGGAGGGAGATTCCTCAGAAAATTGTAATGGAACCACAATTTGACCCAGTTATCCCACTCCTTGGTTTATACTCAGAGGACTTAAAATCAGCATACTACAGTGACCCATCCACATCAATGTTTAAAGCAGCTCAATTCACAATAGCTAAACTATGGAATCAACCAACAGATGAATGGATAAAGAAACTGTGGTATATATACAGAATGGAATATTACTCAGCCTTAAAAAAGAATGAAATTATGACATTTGCTGGCAAATGGATGGAACTGGAAAATATCATGATAGGTGAAATAAATCAGTCCCAAATAAACAAAGGCTGAATGTTTTCTCTGATATATGGATGCTAATTCACAATAAGAGGGCGGGGGTGGCTAGGGAAGAATAGAATTACTTTGGATTAGACAGAAGGGAGTGAAGGGAGGGTAGCGGTATTGGGGGTAGGAATGATAGTAGAATGAATTAGACATTATTATCCTATATGCACTATATGACCTGTGTAACTGTACGTCATACACAACCAGAACAATAAAAAGTGATACTCCATATGTTGTGTCACAAGCATTCTTCTATCATGCATAACTAATTAAAACAAAGGAAAAAAAGAGATGAGGCACTTAAGAAAAACGTAGATTCTACTATTATTGAGGGGAAGGAGTTACTCATGTCTATTACATATAATTGATTTAAAAAGTTCTTTTCAAGTCCTCCATTTCCTTATCTTATTTCTCATTGTTCTATTCACTATTAAAAATCAAATACTGGGGCTGGGAATGTGGCTCAAGCGGTAGCGTGCTTGCCTGGCATGCGTGTGGCCTGGGTTCGATCCTCAGCACCACATACAAACAAAGATGTTGTGTCCGACGAAAACTAAAAAATAAATAAATAAATATTAAAAACTATCTCTTTCTCTCTCTCTCTCTCTTTAAAAAAAAATCAAGTACTACCATACATGGCGATACGTACTTACAATCCTAAAGACTCAGGAGTTTGAGGCAGGAGGATCACAAGTTGGATGCCAGCCTCAGCAATTTAGCATGACCCTATCTCAAAATAAAATAAAAGAAAGGACAGGGGAACATAGCTCTGCACTGGCCTGTCATATGAATAGCCCTGGGTTTAAAACTCAGTATCACAAAAAAAAAAAAGTTCTGATACTAAAGTCTTCAAAGTTATTGTAGAAATGTCTATTACTCTATTAAATTTTGCTTTATATAATTTATAATATTTATGTGTGTAATCTGTGTATGTAATTTGCATACCTTTTTAATATATTGACCCTGTTAGCAATATTAATGCATTTCTTTATGACTCCTAAATTTTTTACTTAAAATCTACTTTGTCATATATTGGTAGGGCTACCCAGTTCCCTGTTGCTTATGGCTGGCTTGGAACATCTTTTTCCATGCTTTCACTTTCAATGTTTATATGTCCTTATATCTAACAGGTGTCTCTTGTACAAAGCCTATGTACGGTTGAGTCATTCTTTGATCAGTTCTAGAGATCAAACCCAGGAGCCTGCACATGCTAGGCAAACGCTCTACCACTGAGGTATATTCCCAGCCCAAGTTGGCTCATGTTTTTTTAGTCCACTCTGCTGATCGAGACCCTTTGATTGCAGAGTTTAATCCATTTGAATTTATAGAATTGCTTTTAAGAAAGAACTTACCTCTGCCATTTTTAATTCATTTCTAGTACCTTAGACCATTTTTTTTGTCTTCCAATTCCTCCATTACTTCCTTCTTTTATGTTTAATTGATTTTCTTGTAGTGGTACGTTTTGATTCCCTTCTCATTTTTATGTGAACATTCTATAAATATTTTCTTTGTTTTGCTAGGGGAATGACATAGAACACAATAACATTAAGACAGTTAAATCTGAGTTGATATCAATTTAATTTCAGTCACATACACAAATCCTATTCCTATCCAACTATTCCTATCCTACTTTACATTATTGATATCACAGATGGCATCTTTATACATTGTGTGACAAATCATATATATTTTTATGGTGGAGAATGTGATGGACATCATTATCCAAAGTACATGTATGATAACACAAATTGGGTGTCAACCTACTTTATATACAAACAGAGATATGAAAAACTATGGTATATATGTGTAATAAGAATTGTATTGCAAAAAAAATAAGTACATGTATAAAGATATGAATTGGCATGAACATACTTTATATTCAAAGATATGAAAAACTGTGCTCTATATGTGTAATAAAAATTGTAATGCATTCCACTGTTGTGTTTTTAAAAAAATAAAATCAATTTTTAAAAAATAATAATGATAATATAAATTTTCATAATTTTGTGTATGTCTTTGAAGTCCAGTAGAAAATTAAAATATAGTCCCAAAACAAAATTACAATACTATTAATTTTTATATTTGCTCATGCACTTAACCTTTACTGAGGACCTTTCTATCTTCATAGAACTAATTACCAATTACATATAATATTTTTTCATTTCAACTAAAGGGAATCCTTTAGCATTTCTTGTAGCATGTCCAATAGTAATAAAATAAACATCCTCAATAAGATTGGGGATGTCTTAATTTCACCTTTTTTTTTTTTTGGTCCTGGGGATTGAACTCAGAGGCACTTACCCACTGAGCCACATCCCCAGGCCTTTTTACTTTTTTAATTTTGAGACAAAGTCTCCTAAGTTGCTTAGGGTCTCACTAATTTGCTGAGACTGGCCTCAGACTTGTGATCCTCCAGCCTCCTGGGTCATTGGGATTACAAACATGCCCCACTGTGCCCAGCCAATCCTCATTTTTGGAAGGATGGTTTTGCTAAATAAAGAACTCTCATTTGGCAATTTTTTACTTTCAGTATTTTAAAATTATTCCACTGACTTCTGGCTGCCCATATTTCTGCTAAGAAATAAGCTGATAACCTTATTAAGGATACTTTGCATGTAATCATTCACTTTTCTCTGACTGCCTTCAAAATTCTTTGTCTTCAGCTTTTGATGGTTTTATTAAAATGTATCTACATGTGAGTCTTTCTGTTTGGTCATTATTATAATTTCTATCTCTTTTTTCATAGTTTCATTTTGTACATATATAGTTTTCCTGGTTTTCTTTGAATTTGTTGTCCATGTTCTCCTTTAGGTCTTTAAGCACACTGAAGACAGTTGTTTTGATGTCTTAACAAGTAAGTCCCATGCTTGATCTTCCTTGGGAGTGGTTTCTGTCAACTTACTGTATGCCTTTGAATCGGCCAGAGTTTCCTGTTTCTTTTTATGTGATCTGTGACTCTTTTTTTCAAAATTGAGCTTCTAAGCTTACACGGTGACATTGTTGAAAATCAGATTGTCTCCTCTCTAAGGAGTTGTTGGTCAGTTGACCATGAAGTCGATGATAGTCCCTTGTTTTGAGACGGGTTCTTGTCCCATGCAATCACTGAAGCTTTGGTCCTTTCAGCTTATTTATGTTTGTATCAAGGTTTATGTGAATGTCTAGAGCTATCCGAGACTCTGCAGGTGACTCTGGGCAGGAAAAGTCCTTCAACGCTTAGGCTTGCCATGAGCCCAGGGACAAGCCCAAGATGAAAGCTTAGTGGCTTCTCCAATCTTTTCTGAGCATGTTCTTACCTGAATATGTGTGTGACTTTCTGAACCTCCCTGTCTATGTGGCTGCTTTCGAATGCCCTAATTTCCAGAGTCTTGCCCCAGATTCTCCCCCAGGCCTTAAATTTTCCATTATAGGTCTCCCCATGTCCAACAATCTCTTCTTCTCCCTCACAGCTATCATAAGCCCCATGAGTTCTGAGGAAGGTGAAACACAATTGAATAATTTGAGTCAATCCTTCAGGTATTGTCCCAGAAAGTTGAGGACTGACATCCACAGTGACTTGCTATGAAGTCTGCTCCAAATCCTTTGGAGGAAACTGGTAAATGGGCCGCTGCTACCAACTGAAACCCAAGACTGCTGCACACCCAGGAATGAGTGAGGCAAAGCTGAGTAAAAACACCCCAAACTTACTGACCATTTTGAAGGTTTTTCATTGGGCATTTCATTGGTTGCTGTAAATCTTCACCTTCTTTCGAGCATTCTGACCCAAGTTAATAACGACCATTTTAGCTTGTTTCTTCCAATGTGTCTATAAGGGAATAAGAGCTTGCAAAATTTTAGTTCACCGTTCTGCTAACCCTCACCCTCCTCCCCTACTCCTCTTTTTTCTTATTTACTGCTTTCCTTATGGTGCAGCGATCTTTTGAACCTAAGTACAAAAATCTACAAATTACCTCATTATTGCCACCTACGGGGTTTTCCTCAGCTCTCAGATGATCTCACCCAGCACGTTCTCTGCTCCCACCAGCTTCCTGTCTTCCACATTCAATAGGCAAAAATCTTTACTGTTCTCCTGTTCTCTGTTTTAAGCTTTGTAAACATCCCATGATGAATTCCAGTGCAATTTCAGTTTTCTCGGTCCTGCCTTCTTCATGCTCTCCACAACATCTATCCTATAACCAAAACCCTAGCCACGCTCACTGTCAATAAATCACAAACTAAAATTCCCAATCCCTGAACCCTCCTCATGGAGCGCAGTCAACAGACATCTCAGTCTCCCAGATGCCAGAAGCATAAAGACTCAAAAGAGGTGGTTACTGGTGGCTTTTAAGTCACGTGGGTCCCTTCATTCTCCAATTCCATTACAGGGAAGAATTTTGACCTAGTTTGAAATTTTCAAATGAAATTTTGCTTGAGGAAGTGAAAACCAGAGATGGTTTACCCAAGAGAACAAAGGCTTTAAAATCCAACAGACTCATATTCAAATGTTGGTGTTAGCACTCATCAACTTCTAAAACAAAAATCTCTGGGTTTTTTTTTTATCTGAAAAAAAGTAGAAAACACAACTGCCCCATAGATATACTGAGGAAAATCAAGTAAGATAACACATATAGGGTTCAAACACTGAAGACAAAAGTCCCCTTCACTAGACAATAAAGGAAAATAACCTAGGCTGTGATCCTTTTCCCCAAGCTATTAATTTTGGTTAATTTTAAGAAATGTGACATGAGTGCCAACTGGTCGTCTTATATACACTAACATATCATATAAATGTGACAGAGCCATACCAGGCAGTTCTAGGGTGAATGCTGAGGATATTTTTGGAAGACAGGTGAGTAAGTCCCCCTGGAGTTTATTAGCATGAAAAGTCAAGAAGCATCCTAGGAAAGGCTTCTTTATAAGGGAAGAGAAAAGTTCACAGACGTGGCTGATCCTGTAAGGAAAAGTCAAGGTGTAAGGGATTCCGCAAGCACAGCACACTGGTATATGCTACTTCATTTGTCCTCCACCCAGCTCCCTGGGATCACACTGAATCCTAGAGAGGAAAGGAATGCAATAAAGAACAGGTAGAAACAAAAATCCATTCCATTGATTTCCCCTGGACATTAAGGGCACATGCCAACTCTCTTTTATACTTGAAATAATACACAGCCCAAAACAAGGAAATTCTTATAAGACCCACAGCTTAGGACCTAAACTAGGCAAAAGGAACGATGCATATCACACACAACAAGCAAAAGAAATCACCAAGAGATATAACATCCCAAGGCACATCTTTCACCTGAGATCTGGTGTCCTGCTGACACTGCTTGACCCATGATACATCACTCCTAGATCCAAGCACCAAGACATCCCTCTATGCAAACGTTGACTATATCCAAATGCTACAAAAGTCTGTGGGTTATATCACCACCCATAACTGGGACAAACATTCCTCTTGCATGCCAGGAGGAACTGATAAAGAGAATGCTTAGTTATGAGGAAAAAAAACATGAAATTTATACAAATATGAAAAACTAATTTACCTTTTTAATCTGTCCTCAGCACAAATGCCACAGATTTCTTGCCTAGAAAAGTCTCCGTTCCCAGTAGCAGCGCCACATTGCAATAGTCTGTTTCCTTGCTTTCTTGGTGTGCTAATTCATGGTTCCTTTGGGAGCCACATGGAGCACAGTATTCACCACAGTTGCTGAGAAACCACATGGTGCCTGAGAAATATTTTGTAACATTAAACAATTTTTATTACTCTTAAATCTATACAGGTCAGTCTAGACATCATACACATAAAACATAATACCAACTCTTACATCAACAACTAGATGAACTTGGAATGGTAGTGCTGCAAATTTTTGCATGGTTATAAAAATATAAATATAATAAAAAATTATGTGAGACATAATTAAATTTTTTGGAAAAACCAAATTTAGATTTTGCAGCTTTACTTGATTTTGATTTAAATTAGATATTCATTTTTACACTTGGATATTGAATTTCAACTCTAATTTTTAACATTTTAGAAGAAAATTAATTTTTCAAAAACAGGAAAATAATGTTAACTTAAAATTTGCACTTATGGGGGTGTTTATAATCTTTATACAAATGAAGTTTTCTACCATGGTTCTAAGCTCTGAGGGGTATGTTTATACAGACTCACAAATGAGGGGACTGGAAATTTGTGTGGGATCTCTCTGCAAATGAAGATCAAGGTCAAAAAGGAAAAAAAACAATTCACTTTATTTTAAAGATAATGATTGTCATACAGGAGGTATGCATCACAAAGTAAGCTTTCATAGAAAATGTTTAAATCCATTATAAGTTAATTTATTAAATAAGTATGTGATATACATGATGATCTTATTAGATTGGTCATTCTCTATCCATCCATCATAATATGACAGAATATGAGAGACTAAAAATGATTTATCATAATTTATGTTAAAATGTGCAGTTTTTTATTTTTTAAATAACTGACTAAAAAGTTAGCAGACAATTACAAAAGTGTTCCCCTGGCTCCTATTTTATAAAAAGATTTCACCTCTCCTGCTTGGCCCTGTCACTCTGTATAGGTACAAAGTTTACAAAAAGAAGGCAATCACAAATAACATTTTGGCTTTTTTTAACATGCAATGTGCAAGCTTAGTTTGAGATATTTACAAGCTACTTCTCTATTTTTCTTAAAATATACTTCAACATTATCCCAGATATGGTGGCTCATGCCTGTAATCCCAGTGGTTGACACAGGAAGATCATGAGTTCAAAGCCAGCCTCAGCAACTTAGCAAAGCTCTAAAAAACTTAGAAAGACCCAGTCTCAAAATAAAATATAAAAAACGCTGGGGATGTGGCTCAGTAGTAAAGCAACCTTGGGTCCAATCCACAGCCACCCCCCAAAAAAATATATATATATACATGTATATGTATATATATATATGTATGTATATATATACATATATATATATGTATATATATACATATATATATATGTATATATATACATATATATATATATATACATACACACACACACACACACACACATATATATATCATCCTTTTACAAAGATAGAAAAAATGTAATGAAAATGTAAAGTCAGAGGCAATTCCATTAAATAGCAACTTCCCTTAATGGAATTTTAATGTATATTTTTATAACTTGTTTTAATTTTCATTTTAATAACGAAATTTCCATTTTAATCATTTGGATTATCAACTACACACAAACTACGTAAAACGTGTTATTACATCTAAAAAGTTACTGATTCAGCTAAAATGAAGGCAAGAAAAAATAAATTTTGCCTGATAAATATATAATATGTAAATTGTGTATATTGTATATATACATCTACATATATTTCAGATATGTGAAATAATAATTCAATCCATCTTTGATACTTTGTCCTATAAAATTAGAGTGTCCTACATATTTTCATTTTGTCATTTGTTAATTGTTAGCTTGATTTATAACTTGAAATATCCCACAGATGATAGGTAGATTCTGGTTATTAGGGGCAGCATGGACCAAAGAACCCAGGCACTCCAAGGCCAGGGGATCAGGGCTCAGACACCACCCACCACCATGGGAGAAATCACCCCTAAGGGCAGAGTGGAACACGGGATGAAAGACACGGGATCCGTACCCAGGTACATTTGAGAAAACTGCTAGAGAAGCCACAAACATCTGGGAGAAAATAAAGGATGAACTGGAGTTCCTAAATTGTAGGAGGAGATACCCACAGAAAAATATTCTTGAACTTCCCTCCTCATGGCCTTATTACTACCCCAAGACCATGCTGCCTAAAAACTAGAACTACATAAATCAACAGAAAATCATACCCCCATCTAAAACTCCCCAAATAATATGCTTCACAAACATCTAAACACATTTTCACTCCAAGGTAATAAGCCACTGAATATGCAGAGAGCCACAAAATGAAACCTACTAGAAAAAAAAAAAACAACAACTTCACTGAGCCACACAGACTATAAGAAAGGAAGCTTAAGTGTCAACACGAAAGACCAGAGATTAAAGCTCTTGGGTTCCTGGTATGATAGGTGACCCACCTACCTGTGTCTCTTCTCCATCTACCCCCTGAGCCCCTCGAAGGTGGTCAGTCATTCCAAACACAAAGCAAAACCAGAATGCACTCCTGGGAATTCTTTATGTCATGCCCCATGGCTACTAAGGATAATAAAACAAGAGTTCACATTATATATAAATATATAATAAATAATATGTATTTATTACATTTATTCTGAACAGAATCCAATGGCACCCAAAGCAAGATATATTGTGGAGAGTGCGTAGGCAAACATCCCCTCTGCACTAGACATCTGTGGGTTTGATGGTTGCTAATAAGTCAAAGGCCAACCCAAGACACGAAGGTGAGCAACAGGCAGCTTACTGTTTTAAATAGCCCACAGCAATGAAAGGGTGAGCAGGCATTCCACATCAAGAATCAGAAAGCTCACCAATAATATTTTTTAAAAATAGAGAAACCATTAAAAAAAAAGGAACCAGAAAGCTCAGTCCCTCTTTCTGCCACACGCTCTCTTATTATATTGAGGAAATGCTATCGATGACCTTGACTGACCATAGAATGTTGTATTGAGTTTGAAATAATCTCTACTTTTTTGTGAATAAGGCCTAACTGAGCCAAAAGTGCATTAAAAATGTCAATAGACAAAATCAATAATACCTCCCATGGTGGCTTTCTCAATGATCTGATTCCTATAGAGATAAATGCCATTGAATATCCCATCCTGTGCCCTTTCTGCTCATGCTTTTTTATTTTTTTTTCTTTTGGGGGGGGGGGCTGAGAAACATGAGCAGCTGCAACTAATGAGGTGATTGTAATTCTATAGAAATTAACTTCACCAAATCAATTGAAAGAGAAATTAGGAAAACTATCCCATTTACAATAGGCTCAGAAAAAATAAATACTTAGGAATCAATCTAACAGAAGAGGTGAAAGACATCGACAATGAAAACTACAGAACACTAAAGAAAGAAAGACCTTAGACGAAGACCTTAGAAGACGAAAAGACTCCCATGTTCTTAGCTAGGCAGAATCAGTATAACCAAAATGGCCCTACTACCAAAAGTGCTATACAGATTTAATGCATTTCCATTAAGATTCCAATGATGTTCTTCATAGAAATAGAAAAGGCACTAGTGAAATTCATTTGAAAAACAGAAGAGCCAAGACAACTCACAGCAAGAAAAGTGAAGCAGGAGGCATCACAATACCAGACCTTAAATTATACTACAGAGCTACAGTATCCAAAACAGCACAGTATTGGCACCAAAACAGACATGAAGATGAACCAAACAGAAGACACAGAGACAAACCCACAGAAGTATGATTATCTTATACGAGACCAAGACACCATAAACATGCACTAAAGAAAAGATAGCCTCTTCAACAAGTGGTACTAGGAAAACTGGAAATCCATATGTGGTAGATTGCAATTGAATTGTTATTTCTCACTCTGCACAAAATTCATCTGAAAGTAGATCAAGGACCTAGGCACTAGGCCAGACACTGTGCATACCAGAAGAAAAATGTAGGCTCAACTCTCCAATATGTCGACATAGGGACAGACAGCCTCAACAAGATTCCTAAAGTGCAAGAAGTAAAATCAAAAATCAAATTGGATGATATCAAGCTAAAAGCTTTCTTCACAGCAAAGGAAACAATCAAGAATGTGAAGAGAGAGCCTACAGAATGGGAGAAAATCTTTGCCACCTGCATCTCAGAGAATTAATCTCCAAGATATACAAAGAATTCAAAAAACTTAACACCCCAAACCCAAATAACCCAATAAATAAATTGTCAAAGGAACTGAACAGGGACTTCACAGAAGAAGAAATATGATCGATCAACAAACATATGAAAAAGCGTTCAACATCTGTAGCAATTAAAGAAATGCAAATTAAAACTACAATGAGATTCTATCTCACTCCAGTCAGAAAATGAATGGATCAGATAAATGGTATATATACACAATGGAATATTACTCAGTCATAAAGAAGAATTAAATTATGGCATTTTCTGGTAAATGGATGGAACTAGAGACTATAATGCTAAGTGAAATAAGCCAATCCCCTAAACCAAAGGCCAAATATTCTCCCTGAAATGTGGATGCTAACACACAATGGGTGGGGGCGGGGGGGTGGTGGCAATAGAAGTTCATTGTATTAGACAAAGAGGAATAAGGAGAAGGGAGAGAGGGGAGTGGAAAAGACAGGAGAATAAATCAGACCTGGTTTTCCTGTGTTCATATATGAATACATGTCCAGTGTAACTCCACATCATGTTCAACTACAAGAATGGAATCCTAGTTAGAATAAGTTATACTCCATTTTTGTACAGTGTGTTAAAATATAATCTGTTGCCATTTATATATAAAAAGAGCAAATAAAAAATAAAAAGAAAATAACTTAATAATATTTAGGTGTCATGTGCCCAAAATGAATTCAGAAAGTTGTTTCTTTATGACACCTCTGACCTCAGAGCAAGGAGTGTTTTTTTTAAAATATATTTTTATGACATAATAACTGTACAAATTTGTTGAGTACAGTGTGATATTTTAATACACCTAGGAGTGAATTTCAAATAATGTCCTCAAAGCTTGACAACCATAGAAACTATTCACAGAGCAATCTCATAAAACAATAGCTCAAGTTTTAAGCTTAAAAGGATGCTAAATTTATATCCAAAACTAGGTAACAAGAATAAAGGAAGAGATGGAAGTAGGCAAGAGAGAAGAAAAATGAAGAATTTCGATGCAAAAATCTTGGCTAAAGCAAATTTTTCACAGAAACAAAATTTCCATTAAAATGCCATATATAGTAACAGATGACAGAATCTGACAGTTTAGATTTTTAAAAGCCATTTGAAATAATAGGCTTGAAAAGGATGGAGACATAATTTTAAAGCAGATTAAAATTAAATTAAAATGATGACCAGAGGCTGAAAAATTACAGAGCAGACAAAATTAGTCAGGCCTCAAAATTAATGGACCTCAACCTTGCTGAAGTTTCCCAGTTCATGAATCTCTCACTGTTCAAACATACTCTTCAACGTTTGATGGTGCCTCTGTTTACTTTTTATCACCATGACCAAAACAAACAAACAAAAAGGGCAGTAAAGTACTGGAGATGTCGCCTAGAGGTAACGCATTTGCCTAATATGCAAGAAACCTTGGGTTATTTGGGTTTGGGGTGTTGACCACCAAAAGAAATGAAGTGGAGTAAAGCAAAGACATCATCATTTTTTTACAAGCATGATCATAGAAACTAGGGCTCAGAAAACTATTTTGTAAAGAGCCATCATAGTAAACAATGTGAGGATCCAGGGTCATTTGGTCTCCACAGTAAATATTCATCTGTGAAAGCAGCCTTAGACAATACAAAAATGAATCCAAGTGACACTGCTGCAATACAGCTTTGATTTTTTGACACTGGAATTGTAATTTTACATGACTTTCATGTATCAGAAGATAGTATTTTTCTTTTGATTTTTTAAAAACATTTAAAATGTAAAACTCATGAGTGGGCTGTGGGCAATAAAAATGCAGCAAGTGATGACATGATTTTTTAATTATTTTTAGATATACAAGACAGTAGGATATATTTTGACATATTATACACATATGAGGTGCAACCATTCCAATTAGGATCCCATTCTTGTAGTTGTACATGATGTAGAGTTACAGTGGTCATGTATTCTTATATGATCATAAGAAATCTACGTCTAGCTCATTCTGCTGTCTTTCCTATTCCCATACCCCCCTCCATTCCCTTCATTCCCCTTTATTTAATCCAATAAACTTCTATACTTACCTTCCCTACACTCCCTTGTTACAGGTTAGCTTCCACATATCAGAAAGAACATTCAGACTTTGGAATTGGGGGATTGGCTTATTTTACTTAGCATGATATTCTCCAGTTCCACACATTTATCAGCAAATGCCATAATTGTGTTCTTCTGTAAGGATGAGTAATATTCCATTGTGTATATACACCACATTTTCTTGATTCATTCATCTGTTTAAGAGCACCTAGGCTGGTTCGATACCTTGGCTATTGTGAATTGAGCTGCTATAACCATTGATGTGGATGGGTCACTATAGTATGGTGATTTTAAGACCTTTGGATATAAGCCAAGAAGTGGAATAACTGGGTCAAAAGATGGTTTCATCCCAAGTTTTCTGAGGAATCTCAATACTCCTTTCTAGAACAATTGCAACAATTTGCAGTCCCACGAGCATTGTATGAGTGAATCTTTTCCCCCTCATCCTTGCCAACATTTATGGTTTCTTGTATTGTTGATAATTGCCATTCTGACTAGAATGAGATGTTTTAATTTACATTTTAACTTACATTTCTATATTTGCTAGAGATGTTGAACACTTTTTCACTAATTTTTCACTAAAAAAAAAAATTAGTTGACTGATCATATTTCTTCTTCTGTGAAGTCCCTGTTCAGTTCCTTTGCCAGTTTATTATTGGGTTATTTGGGTTTGGGGTGTTAAGTTTTTTGAGTTCTTTATATATCCTGGAAATTAATGCTCTATCTGAGGTGCAGGTAGCAAAGATTTTCTCCCACTCTGTAGGTTCTCTCTTCACATTCTTGATTGTTTCCTTTGCTGTGAAGAAGCTTATAGTTTGATGTCATCCAATTTTGATTTCTTGATTTTACTTCTTGCACTTTAAGAATCTTGTTGAGGAAGTCTGTTCCTATGCCAACATAATGGAGGGTTGGGTCTACATTTTCTTCTAGTATGCACAGGGTCTATGGTTTAATGCCAAGGTCCTTGGTCCATTATGAATTTTGTACATGGTGAGAGATATCAGTTCAATTTCAATCTACCATATATGGATTTCCAGTTCTCCCAGGACCACTGGTTGAAGAAGCTATCTTTTCTCCAAGGTATGTTTATGGTAACTTTGTCTAGTATGAGATAATTCTACTACGTGGGTTTGCCTCTATTCTGTACCATTGGTAATGATGTTTATTTTGGTACCAATACCCTGCCATTTTTGGTGCCAATACCATAGCTCCATAGTATAATTTAATTCCTGGTATTGTGAAACCTCCTGCTTCACTTTTCTCGCAGAGTAGTGTTTGGTCTATTCTGGGCCTCTTATTTTTCCAAATGAATTTCATGACTGTTATTTTTATTTCTATAAAGACCACCATCAGAATTTTAATGGGAATTTCATTAAATCTGTATAACACTTTTGGTAGTATGGTCATTTTGACAATATTAATTCTGCCTACCCAAGAACATGGGAGGTCTTTCCATTTTCAAAGGTCTTCTTCAATTTCTTTCTTTAGTGTTCTGTAGTTTTCATTGTAGTGGTCTTTCACTTCTTTTGTTAGATTGATTCCCAAGTTGGTTGTGTTGTTGTTGTTGTTGTTGTTGTTTTGGTTTGGTTTTGGTTTTGGTTTGGTTTTTGATGTTCATATCAATGAAATAGTTTTCCTGATTTCTCTTTCAGCTGAATTGTCATTGGTGTATAGGAACACATTTGAGTTATGAGTGTTAATTTTATATCCTGCTACTTTACTGAATTTCTTTATGAGTTCAAGAAGCTTTTCGGTAGACTTTTTGGGGTCTTCTAAGTGTATAATCATGTCATCAGCAAATAGGGTTAGTTTGAGCTCTTTTTTTTCCTATTCATATCCCTTTAATTTATTTCTTTTGTCTAATTGCTCTGGCTAGGGTTCCGAGGACTATGTTGAATAGAAGATAGATGGCATCCTTGTCTTATTATTTTGGAAGGAATGCTTTCAATTTTCCTCATTCAAGATGATGTTGGCCTTGGGTTTAGCATATATAGCTTTTACAATGTTGAGATATGTTTCTACTATTCCTAGATTTTATAGTGTTTTGAGTATGAGTGGATGTATTGAGATAATCTTTTCTGAATGCATTGAGATAATCCTATGATTGTCTTTAAGTCTATTGATGTGATGAATTACTTTTTTTGATATCACCAGGATGGACCCCACTTGATCATGGTGCACTATCTTTTTAATATGTTTTGTATGTGATTTGCTGGTATTTTATTAAGAATTTTTGCATCTATGTTTATCAGGGATATTGATCTGAAGTTTTCTTTCCTTAATGTGTCTTTGTCTGGTTTTGGCAGCAGGGTGATACTACCTTGACTGAATGAGTTTGGAAGGGTTCCCTCCTCTTGTATTTTATGGAATTATTTGTGGTATGTTGGTGTGAGTTCTTCTTTGGAGGTCTGGCAGAACTTAGCTGAGAATCCATCTGGTCTTGGTCTTTTTGTTTATTGGTGGGCTTTTGATGGCATCTTCAATTTCTTTGCTTGAAATTGGTCTGTTTAAATTTTCTATCTTCCTGTCTCAATTTGGGTAAGTCATATGTCTCTAGAAATTTTCAAAGTCATCATGATTCTCTATTTTATTGGAGTATAGATTTTCAAAATATTTTCTGGTTATCATCCGTATTTCAGTAGTGTCCACGGTGCTATTGCTTTTTTCATTGTGAGTTTAGTGCTTTGAGCTTTCTCTTTTTCTTTATTAGCTTAGCTAAAAGTTTATTCATTTTATTTTTTCAAAGAAACAACTTTTTGTTTTTTTCTATTTTTTGAGTTTTTGTTTGTTTGTTTGTTTCATTGACTTTGGCTCTGATTTTAATTATTTCCTGTCTCCTTCTGCTTTTAGTGTTGATTTGTTGATTTGTTCTTTTTCGAGGGCTTTGAGATGTAATGTTAGGTATTTATTTGGTGACTTTCTATTCTCTAAAAGAATGCACTCAGTGCAATGAATTTTCCTCTTGGAACTGCCTTCGCAGTGTCCTAGAGATTTTAATAAGTTGTGTTGTGATTCTCATTTACCTCTAAGTATTTTTTATTTCATCCCTGATTTCTCCTACTACATTGGTCATTCAATTGTGTATGATTTAGTCTCCACATGTTAGAGTAGCTTTTATTTTTTTATTGTATTATTGATTTCTATTTTCATTTCATTATGATCTGATAGAATGCAAGATATTATCTCTCTATATATATTTTTGGTATTCTCTAGAAGTTGATTTGTGGCCTAAGATATGATCTGTTTTGGAGAAGAATCCATGTGCTGCTGAAAAGAAAGTGTATTCAGTCATTAATAGATGAAATATTATATATATATATATATGTATGTGTGTGTATTTATGTATATACATACATATATATGTTAAGTCTAAGTTATTAATTGTATTTATTAGTTCTACAGCTTCTTCATTTCATTTTTGTTTGGAAGATCTATTTAGGAATGAGTGAGAAGTATTAAAGTCACCTGATATTGTGGTGTTGTAATCTATTTAATTCTTGAAATTGAGAAGGGTTTGTTTGATGTACATTGGTGCTTCACTGTTTGGAGAATAAATATTTATGATTGCTATGTCTTGTTGATGTATAATTCCCTTAAGCAGTATGAAATGACTTTCTGAATAACTTTGGCTGGAAGTCCACTTTATCTGATATGAGGATAAACCCCTCCTTGATTATGAGATCCATGTGAATGATATGTTTCTTCCCATCCTGTTACCTTCAGTCTGTGGATGTCTTTGCTTGTGAGGTGAGTCTCTTGGATACAGCATACTGATGGGTATTGTCTTTTAATCCAATCTGCCAGTCTATATCTGTTGATTGGTGAGTTTAGGCCATTTACATTCAATGTTATTATTGAGAAACAGTTTTTATTCCCTGTCATTTGATTTATTTCTGGTTTTCAATTTAAATTAGTTTTTCCTTTGGTTGACTATTCTTCTAGTTTAGTTCTTCCCCTTTGCTGGTTTTCACTTTTATTTTTCATTTCTTCTTCATGAAATATTTTATTGAGTACATTCTGTAGTGCAAGCTTTCTAGTTGTGAATTGTTTTAATTTTTGTTTATCATGGAAGGTTTTTATTTCATCATCAAATCTGAAGCTTAATTTTGCTGGGTATAGTGTTCTTGGTTGGCATCCATTTTCTTTCAGAGCATGGTATATATTATTCCAAGACCTCCTAACTTTGAGGGTCTGGCTTGAGAAATCAGCTGAGATCTGGATTGGTTTCCCACTAAATGTTACCTCTCACTCTTCTCTGACAGGCTTTAAAGTTCTATCCTTATTCTATATGTTAGGCATTTTCATAATAATGTGCCTTGGTGTGGGTCTGTTGTAATTTCATATATTTTGTGTCCTATAATCCTCTTGTATATGGTCTTTCATTTTGTTCTTAAGGCATGGGAAATTTTCTGATATAATTTCATTGAAAAGAGTGTGCATTCCTTTGTTTGTATCTCTGAGCCTTCATCTATCCTGATAAATCTTCAGTTTGGTGTTTTCATGTCATCCCATATTTCTTGGTATTTCTCTTCATGATCTCTTAACACGGTTTCTCCATGGTCAACTTTATTTTCTAGATTATATATTTCATCTTTGTTTCCTGAAACTCTGTCTTCCAAGTGCTCTAGTCTGTTGGTGATGCTTTCCATTGGTTTTTAAATTGATTTATTGATTCCTTCATTTTGAGGATCTCCAACTTATTCTTCTTCAGAATCTCTAACTCCCCATTGAATGATCTTTCACTTCTTGAATTTTCTCTCTGACTTTATTTCTTACAGTGATAACCATATTTAGCCCAGGGACTAGAGGAGCTAGGGTATCCACAAAGTAGGACAAAATTGAAAGACTCACTGTGTGGGAAAGAGAAAGAAGGTGGGAATTCTGCTGAGGCAGTATGCAGCCATGCCCTTCATACCAGGAGGTGCTGGCCTGGTTGCAGCACTGGGAATTAGGGAATTGTCTCTGACTAGTGGCAATACATTAGTCCCTCATTATCCACAGGATATTTGTTCCAAAACCCACAGATACCAAAATCTGAGAATGAATAAGTTCCTTATCTAAAATGACATAGTATTTGCATATAACCCATCCACATCCTCCTGGAGACTTTAAATCATTTCTAAATTATGTATAATACCTAATACAAGGTAAATTCTAGGTTAAAAGTTATCATACTGCCTTGTTTAGAGAATAATGTTAGAATTATGACAAGGATAAATGTTTTGCTCCTATACATGTTCAGTACAAACAAACAATTTTTTGAATATCTGAATTCAGTCAAATTCAAGGATGCAGAATGTGTGAAATGAGAAGACTCATTATTCTTCCAGCATCTTCATTCCATTGTTGTTCAGAAGATCGATCTAGGAATGAGTGAGACGTATTAAAGTCACTTGGTACTGTGGTGCTGCAGGTGGGTAATAAGAAGGGCCTTCAGTTTTAAAAGGCAGAGACCCCAGAAGCTCAAGACACAGGGATTGGAGACCCAAGCAAACCTGGACTGGAGGACTGACAAGGTGATGATGACACAGTCCAAGAGGCTGGCAACACAGAGGATTCAAATCCCACCGGAGTAATCAAGGAAGCGATTCGGTTATAAGGCATTCTCAGGCCATATGTCACTTAGTGCCCCTCCTACCGACATGAATGGACTTAAGCAAGACAAACACTCTCCCTGCCTTCTAGTAGGCATGATGCTCCTTATGACCTCCCAGAGTTTCTCAGATTGGATCAAAATTTGAATAAGACTCTTTATGCAACTGTAGGCATGGACTGGCAGGTGTCATTAGATTGTAGATTCCAGTAAGCAACAACAATTAAGAGAATAGCTTACAAGACAGATAATTCAAAGATATCTGGCATCATACTAGCTTTCTGGAGCCTTAGGGAATCCAGATTTTGGGAACTCCAAAGTGATGAGATGAATAATGCAAAGTGTCCAGCTGCAGGTGCAAGTTAAACAAGTCACTGGGTTCTAACCATATCCAGGAGGGGATCCATTATGAAAGAAGAAGGGATGGGAAGCCCATTTTCCCTGGAAGTCCCTCTAAATACTCTGGGAGAGCAATATGGGAAGGACCTATATGAATTGGTCTTCAGATCTCTGAAACACAGGGTTGAAACAGGTGTTATGGAACTTAAAAGCAAATTCATGTTCCAGCATGACTTGGAGTCCTGTCTACAGTGAGAAAATAGGAAGTGATACCCTCAAGTAACTGAAAGTATAATGCACAGCTCACCAAGCATGCTGACAATTGATGCATCGGTGTAACTTCCAGCACTTGAGAGAGTAAAATGTTGAGCTACATAAACATCCTTCTAGGAGTTGTGCCTTGCTCTGTAATCCCAGGATAGAGTCTTTACAGAAGAAACAGTTGTGAGGATTCATTAAGAGGAAAAATAATCTAAATCAAAAGAGATAGATAATTGGCACTGGGAAGTAGCAAAATGACATCTAGTGGACCAAAAGTAATTTTTACAGCAAAAAAAAATATTTCTATTTATGGAAAAGGGAAAAAGTATAAGGTCAGAAGGAAGTAGAAACAGAAAAATAGAGATATGTTAGAGGCATAATATCACAAAGAAAATGTCTCTTTATGTATGAATAGAAAAGTTACCAAATGATGGCAGAAAGGCCAGAAGGAATAACATCTAAAAGAGAGGTACAAACTCAGAAAACCAAACCATCTCTAGAGAGCAAATTGTTGGGTGGAAATCCCATTCACAAAGGCTCCAAAAAGTAAAATATCTAGGAATGAATCTAATCAAGGAGGTGAAAGTTCTCTACAATTAAAAAAAAAAACATAGAATACTGAAGAAAGAAATTGAAAAAGACCTCAGAAAATGGAAAGACCTCTCTTGTTCATGGATAGGCAGAACCCATAATTAAAATGGCCATATTTGAAAGCAATATGCAGCTTTGATGCAATCCCCGTCAAAACACCAATGACATTACTCACAGATATAGGGGAAAATCCTAAAATTCATTCAGAAGAACAAAAGACCCAGAAGAGCCAAAGAAATTCTAAGCCACAAAGCAATGCTGGAGGCATCACAATATCAAACTTCATAGTATACTGGAGAGCTATAGTAACAAAACTTGCAGGATACTGGTATAAAAAGAGACACACAGACCAATGGAACGGAAGAGAAGACACAGAGACAAGCCCACAAAGAAACAGTCATCCGATCCTCAACAAAGGTGCCAAAAATATATATTAGCGAAAAGACAACCTTTTTAATAAATTGTGCTGGAAAAACTGGATAGCAATATGTAGAAGAGTGATACTAAATCCCTTTCTCTCAACCTGCACACAAATCAATCCAAAATAGGTCAAATACCTAAGAATCAGACCAGAAATATCTAGGAATAAATCGAACCAAGGAGGTGAAAGTCCTCTACTCTGAAAATCAAATGATTTCCTAGATACCCTCCTAGAAGAAAGTATAGGGTCAACACTCCATCATATAAGCACAGGCAATAACTTTCTCAGTAGTACCCCTAAAGCTCAGAAAACCAATACCAAGAATTAATATGGAGTGTCAGCAAATCAAAAAGCTTCCGCCCAGCAAAGAAAACATTTTAAATATGAAGAAAGAACCTACAGAATAGGAGAAAATCTAAGCTATCCACTCTTCTGACAGAGGAATAATATCCAGAAATAAAGAACTCAAAAAAAAAAAAAACCTTAACATCAAAAAACCAATAACCCAATTAAGAAATGGGCAAATGGGGGCTGGGGATGTGGCTCAAGCGGTAGTGCGCTCGCCTGGCATGCGTGTGGCCCGGGTTCGAGGGTTCGATCCTCAGCACCACATACAAAGATGTTGTGTCCGCCGAAAACTAAAAAATAAATATTAAAAACTCTCTCTCTCTCTCTCTCTCTCTCTCTCTCTCTCTCTGTCTCTCTCTCCCTTAAAAAAAAAGAAAAAGAAAAGAAATGGACAAATGAACTAAACAGATACTCTCTGAAAGAAGAAATACAAAAGATCAAAAAATATATGAAAAATGTTCAACATCTTTAGCAATTAGAAAAATGCAAACCAAAACTACACCGAGGTTTCATCTCACTCCAGTTAGAATGGCAGACATCAAAACTACAAAGAATAGCCAGACACTGGGGCACATGTCTGTAATCCAGTGGCTCAGGAGACTGAGAAACAAGGATCACAATTCAAAGCCAGCCTCAGCAACTTAACAAGGCACTAAGGAACTCAGCAAGATCCTGCCTCTAAATAAAATATTAAAAGGGGCTGGGGATGTGGCTCAGTGGTTAAGTGTCCCTGGGTTCTATCCCTTGAGTTCAAAGTTAAAAAAAAAAAATGCAAGCAATAAAAAATGCTGAAGTTGTTGCGTGGAAAGTAATACTTTTACACTGTTGATGGAACTGTAAATTAGTACAGGAAGTTGTAAATTTCCACTATGGAAATCAGTATGGAGGTTCCTAAAGAAGACTAAGAATGAAATCACCATATGACCACACTATGCCACTGCTCAGTATGATCCTAAAAATTTAAACTCAGCATGTTCATAGCAGCACAATTCACAATAGCCAAATTAACAGAATCAGCCTAGGTAAATGTCAATGGATGAATGGGTAAAGGAAACATAGTGTGTATGTGTATGTATGTGTAGATATACATATATATATGTACACACACACACACACAATGGGGTTTTTTATTCAGCCATAAAGAAGGTCATTTTCAGAAAATGGGTAGAACTTGAGAGCAGTATGTTAATCAAACTCCACAAAAGTTAAGGGTCATATGTTTTCTCTTATATGTGGAAAGTAGGAAGAAAAGAGGTCAAAAAAGCAGAGTGGTCCATAAAAAGTGAAGAGAGACTGGTAGAGTAAAGGAAGGAGATCTGGAGGAGGAAGGAAGGGAGGAAAGGGAAATGATGGGAATAGTATTGATCACATTATATTGTTATATCATGTACTTACCTGTATGAATATGCTTCAATGGATCCCACTATTACAAATAATTATAATGGACCCATAAAAACATGGAAAGTTGTTTTGTTGAATAAGAAATAATAACCCAAAGGAAATCCCTGAATTGGCATGTCTCTCTACCTTTGATTTCCAGTGGTTAATTTCCATACATGGGCACATCAATGACAAGTGACACTCAGACCTGAGCTGGAGGTGACAGCACTGACTGCCACAACATCCTTGCCAGTGCCAAGAGACAGACTCAGAGCCCCTCCTCTCCTGTGCATGATCACTAGGACTCCGGTCCCTTCCTTTGTGCTCTACACCAGGCTTGGGCCCACCTCACGCTGAACCCTAAATACACAGATGCCAGCATCTCTTCCTAAGAATGTAATGACCAGACTCGATCCCCAGAATACTTAATAACAGGTTTAGATGGGCAAGGTTCAAAAAGAAAGCTTACTTGTCTTTGTGTGACATCATATGTTTTTGGAGAAGCCAACTTAGAAAATTACTCACCTACATTAACACAAAAATATGAAATCTATTTGTGAAATTAAAAGAACTGTTTTATTTTTATTTTTTTATTGGTCGTTCATAACATTACATAGTTCTTAATACATCATATTACACGGTTTGATTCACGTGGATTATGAACTCCCCCTTTTACCCCGTATACAAATTGCTGTATCACATCAGTTTCCCTTCCATTGATTGACATATTGCCTTTCTAGTGTCTGATGTATTCTGATGTCTGTCCTATTCTCTACTATCCCCCCTCCCCTCCCCTCCCCTCCCCTTTTCTCTCTCTACCCCTTCTACTGTAAATCATTTCTTCCATTTGTATTATCTTGTCTTACCCCTCCTTTCCTCTTGTATGACATTTTGTATATCCCTGAGGATCGCCTTCCATTTCCATGCAACTTCCCTTCTCACTCCCTTTCCCTCCCACCTCTCATCCCTGTTTAATGTAAATCTTCTTCTCAATCTCTTCGTCCCTACCCTGTCCTTGTTTACTCCCCTTATATCAAAGGAGTCATTTGGTATTTGTTTTTTAAAGATTGACTAGCTTCACTTAGCATAATCTGCTCTAATGCCATCCATTTCCCTCCAAATTCTATGATTTTGTCATTTTTTAATGCAGAATAATACTCCATAGTATATAAATGCCACATTTTTTTTATCCATTCATCTATTGAAGGGCATCTAGACTGGTTCCACAGTCTTGCTATCGTGAATTGAGCTGCTATGAACATCGATGTAGCAGTGTCCCTGTAGCATGCTCTTGTTAGGGCTTTAGGGAATAGACCGAGAAGGGGAATAGCTGGGTCGAATGGTGTTTCCATTCCCAGCTTTCCGAGAAATCTCCATACTGCTTTCCAAATTGGCTGCACCAATTTGCAGTCCCACCAGCAATGAACAAGAGTGCCCTTTTCCCCGCATCCTCTCCAGCACTTATTGTTGTTTGACTTCCTAATGGCTGCCAGTCTTACTGGAGTGAGATGGTATCTTAGGGTAGTTTTGATTTGCATTTCTCTGACTGCTAGCGATGGTGAGCATTTTTTCATGTACGTGTTGATTGATTGTATGTCCTCCTCTGAGAAGTGTCTGTTCAGGTCCTTGGCCCATTTATTGATTGGGTTATTTGTTATCTTATTGTCTAATTTTTTGAGTTCTTTGTATATTCTGGTTATTAGGGCTCTATCTGAAGTGTGTGGAGTAAAGATTTGTTCCCAGGATGTAGGCTCCCTGTTTATCTCTCTTATTGTTTCTTTTGCTGAGAAAAAACTTTTTAGTTTGAGTAAGTCCCATTTGTTGATTCTATTTGTTAACTCTAGCGCTATGGGTGTCCTATTGAGGAATTTGGAGCCCGATCCCACAGCGTGTAGATCATAACCAACTTTTTCTTCTATCAGATGCCGTGTCTCTGATTTAATATCAAGCTCCTTGATCCATTTTGAGTTAACTTTTGTGCACGGCGAGAGATAGGGATTCAGATTCATTTTGGTGCAAATGGATTTCCAGTTTTCCCAGCACCATTTGTTGAAGATGCTATCCTTCCTCCATTGCATGCTTTTAGCCCCTTTATCAAAAATAAGATAGTTGTAGTTTTGTGGATTGGTTACTGTGTCCTCTATTCTGTACCATTGGTCCACCCGCCTGTTTTGGTACCAGTACCATGCTGTTTTTGTTACTATTGCTCTGTAGTATAGTTTGAAGTCTGGTATCGCTATACCTCCTGATTCACACTTCCTGCTTAGTATTGTTTTTGCTATTCTGGGTCTTTTATTATTCCATATGAATTTCATGATTCTTTTATCGATTTCTATAAGATATGCTGTTGGGATTTTGATTGGCATTGCATTGAACTTATATAGGACTTTTGGTAATATCGCCATTTTGATGATGTTAGTTCTGCCTATCCATGAGCAGGGTATATTTTTCCATCTTCTAAGGTCTTCTTCTATGTCTTTCTTTAGGGTTCTGTAATTTTCATTGTATAAATCTTTCACCTCTTTTGTTAGGTTGATTCCCAAGTATTTTATTTTTTTGGGGGATATTGTGAATGGAGTAGTTGTCCTCATTTCCGTTTCAGAGGATTTGTCGCTGATATACAGGAATGCCTTTGATTTATGCGTGTTGATCTTATATCCTGCCACTTTGCTGAATTCATTTATTAGCTCTAATAGCTTCTTTGTGGACCCTTTTGGGTCTGCTAGGTATAGAATCATATCATCTGCAAATAGTGATAATTTAAGTTCTTCTTTTCCTATTTTTATGCCTTTAATTTCTTTTGTCTGTCTAATTGCTCTGGCCAGTGTTTCGAGGACTATGTTGAACAGAAGTGGCGAGAGAGGGCATCCCTGTCTTGTACCAGATCTTAGAGGGAATGCCTTCAATTTTTCTCCATTCAGAATGATGCTGGCCTGTGGCTTATCATAGATTGCTTTTACAATGTTGAGGTATGATCCAGTTATCCCTAATTTTTCTAGAGTTTTGAACATAAAGGGATGCTGTACTTTGTCGAAAGCTTTTTCTGCATCTATCGAGATGATCATATGGTTCTTGTTTTTAAGTCTATTGATGTGGTGGATAACATTTATTGATTTCCGTATATTGAACCAACCTTGCATACCAGGGATGAATCCTACATGATCATGGTGTATAATTTTTTTGATATGTATTTGAATCCGATTGGCCAGAATTTTATTGAGGATTTTTGCATCAAGGTTCATTAGAGATATTGGTCTGTAGTTTTCTTTCTTTGAAGTGTCTTTGTCTGGTTTCGGAATCAGGGTGATGTTGGCCTCGTAGAATGAATTTGGAAGTTCTCCCTCTTTTTCTATTTCCTGAAATAGCTTGAAAAGTATTGGTGTTAGTTCCTCTTTAAAGGTTTTGTAAAACTCTGCTGTATACCCATCCGGTCCTGGGCTTTTCTTAGTTGGTAGTCTTTTGATGGTTTCTTCTATTTCCTCTATTGTTATTGGTCTGTTTAGGTTGTCTATATCCTCCTGGCTCAATCTGGGCAGATCATAAGACTCAAGGAATTTATCTATGCCTTCACTATCTTCTATTTTATTGGAGTATAAGGATTCAAAGTACTTTCTTATTATCTTCTGTATTTCTGAAGTGTCTGTTGTGATATTGCCTTTTTCATCCCGTATGCTAGTAATTTGGGTTCTCTCTCTTCTTCTCTTCGTTAGCATGACTAAGGGTCTGTCAATTTTATTTATTTTTTCAAAGAACCAGCTTTTAGTTTTGTCAATTTTTTCAATTATTTCTTTTGTTTCAATTTCATTAATTTCAGCTCTGATTTTAATTATTTCTTGCCTTCTACTTCTTTTGCTGTTGTTTTGCTCTTCTTTTTCTAGGATTTTGAGATGAAGCATGAGATCATTTATTTGTTGGTTTTTTCTTTTTTTGAGGAATGAACTCCAAGCAATGAATTTTCCTCTTAGAACTGCTTTCAATGTGTCCCATAGATTCCGATATGTTGTGTCTGTGTTTTCATTTAACTCTAGGAATTTTTAAATTTCCTCCTTGATGTCTTCTAAAACCCATTGATCACTCAGCAACCTATTGTTCATTCTCCAGGTGATGCTTGATTTTTCCTTTCTCCTTTTATCATTGATTTTCAGTTTCATTCCATTATGATCAGACAAGATGCATGGTATTATCTCTACCTCTTTGTATTGTCTAAGAGTTTCCCTGTGACATAGTATATGGTCTATTTTTGAGAAGGTTCCATGTGCTGCTGAGAAAAAAGTGTAGCAACTTGATGTTGGGTGGTATAGTCTATATATGTCAATTAAGTCTAGGTTGTTAATTGTGTTATTGAGTTCTATAGTTTCCTTATTTAACTTTTGTTTGGAAGATCTGTCCAGTGGTGAGAGAGGTGTGTTGAAGTCTCCCATGATTATTGTATGGTGGTCTATTAGACTCTTGAACTTGAGAAGAGTTTGCTTGATAAACACGGCTGCACCATTATTTGGGGCATATATATTTATGATTGTTATGTCTTGTTGGTGTATGGTTCCCTTGAGCAGTATGAAGTGTCCTTCTTTATCCCTTTTGATTAGCTTTGGCTTGAAATCTATTTTATTAGATATGAGTATGGACACTCCTGCTTGTTTCCGTGGTCCATATGAGTGGTATGATTTTTCCCAACCTTTCACCTTCAGTCTATGTACATCTTTTCCTATCAAATGTGTCTCCTGTAGACAGCATATTGTTGGGTCTTGTTTTGTGATCCATTCTACTAGCCTGTGTCTCTTAATTGGTGAGTTTAAGCCATTAACATTTAGGGTTATTATTGAGATATGGTTTGTTCTTCTATCCATATTTGTTTATTGATGTTACTTAACCTGATTTGTTATCCTCTTTGACTACTTTCCCCCCTTTACTGTCCTACCTCCCATTGTTGGTTATCAATGTTATTTTCCATTTCCTCTTCCTGTAATGTTTTGCCAAGGATTTTTTGAAGAGATGGTTTTCTAGCTGCGAATTCTTTTAACTTTTGTTTATCGTGGAAGGTTTTAATTTCATCTTCTAATCTGAAGCTTAATTTCGCCGGATACACGATTCTTGGTTGGAATCCATTTTCTTTAAGCGTTTGAAATATGTTATTCCAGGATCTTCTAGCTTTTAGAGTCTGTGTTGAGAGATCAGCTGTTATCCTGATTGGTTTACCCCTAAATGTAATCTGCTTCCTTTCCCTTGTAGCTTTTAAAATTCTCTCCTTATTCTGTATGTTGGACATCTTCATTATAATGTGTCTAGGTGTGGATCTCTTATGATTTTGCACATTCGGCGTCCTGTAGGCTTCTAGGATTTGGGATTCTGTCTCATTCTTCAAGTCTGGGAAGTTTTCTTGTATTATTTCACTGAATAAATTGCTTAATCCTTTGGTTTGGAGCTCTGTGCCTTCCTGTATCCCAATGACTCTTAAGTTTGGTCTTTTGATATTATCCCATAGCTCTTGAATGTTCTGCTCATGGTTTCTTAGTAGACTTGCTGTGCTGTCTATGTTCTTTTCAAGTTGAAATATTCTGTCTTCATTGTCTGATGTTCTATCTTCTAAGTGATCAACTCTGCTGGTAGTATTCTCAATTGAGTTTTTAAGTTGGTTTATTGTTTCCTGCATCTCTAGTATTTCTATTTGTTTGTTTTTTATTACCTCTATCTCCCTGTGAAATTGATCTTTTACTTCCTGGATTTGTTTGTCAATATGATCTTTCATTGTCTGATTTTGCTGTCTCATGTCTTCCTTGAGACTCCAGATCATCTGAAGCATGTATGTCCTGAGCTCTCTATCTGACATTCCATCTGTTGCAGCTATTACCTCTTCTAAAGTTGAGTTGACCTGCATTGCCTGTGGTCCTTTCTTTCCTTGTCGTTTCATACTGCTGGTGTTTCTTTCTGCTTGGTGAAATTGTTGTGTCTTTGATATTTTCCCCCTCTATTTAATTATATTGCTCTTGTATAGTTGAAAAATCACCCTTTCAGGGCAGGTAGTGGCTGTGATCCTCCTCCAATTAGTGTGATACTGGGGAGGAGAGATATTAGAAGGGGAGGGAAGAAGTCACTAAAGAGAATGAGTGTAGGCAGGTAGAATTCAAGGAAGGTGGAATAGGAAAATTGAAAGAAGTGAGAAGACAAAAGAAAAAAAAGAAAAAAAATGAAAAGAAAGGAAGAAGAAACGAAAAAAAATAAAAATTTAAAACCAAAAAAAAAAAGAAAAAAAGAAAAAAATTTTATAATGATAGTAAAAAAATGGAAATTAAAGTTTAAAAAATAATAGTAATACTAATAAAATAAAAAGAATTTTAAAAAATTGAAACCATTAATAGGAACGTTAAAGAACAACAACTACATCAACAACAAAAAGTGAAAATAAAATTAAAAAAATACTAATAATAATCATTAAAAAAATAATAATAATAATAATAAATGCAGTCATATAGCTCGAGTAACTTCTCATCCAGTTGGTGGAGCTATGCCCACTGGGCCAGGCTTTTCTTCTTGATAGGTGGGAACCAATCACTGTGCCTCAGCTCTTCTTCCCAGACTGTGTGGGTCTCTAATCCTGAGTGCCTAGGGCCTTCTCTTGTGGTTCCTCAAGCCAGGCCCCGCTCACCTGTGACACTCACCACAATACTGACTACACGCCAGGTCTGCTGCTCCTGGGAGCCCTGTTTTCATGGGTGCCTGGGCACACCCTTTCTGTTTGCCTCCCTCAGACCCTAAGTTTGTAGGGCTCGGGGCTGAGGGCCCCCAGCGAATTTGTTTGCCCTCAGGTAGCAGCAACTCCCCTGATAGCTGGTGCAAGGGACCTGTTGTCAGCACTGGTGATAGCAATAGCTGGGAGTCCTGCGCCGCTAGTCCTGCGTCACTCCTGATTCCCTGGGTCTGGCTGTGGTGCTCAGTTGGCTTTTACCTCTTTGAGTTCAGGCGGGCCGACTAGTTATTTCAGCGGGATCATTAATGTTGAGTCCATGAAGCAGGCGAACCTGAGCTAGAATGCAGCCAATTCGGGCTCGGTGTGTTCTGAGAAGGCTAGACCGTTCGCCCGAGGTCCACTTCAGCTCAACCGTGCCTAGTGGTCCTGAGCGAACAGTATTTTGACAGTTTACTTCTCCCTATGCTCGTGCAGCTGAAGGGGTTAGAGACTTGATCTCTCCGCGTCCGCCGCCATGTTGGATCATTTAGATTTTAAATTGTCACTCATCTTATCAGCTGTTCCATTTTACTCGGTTAAGAGTCTGTTCTAAGGTGCTCCGCGGAAAGCGGTGGCGGCAGCGGCGGTGGCTGCAGCGGCGGCGGCGGCGGTGGCGGCAAAGCTGTGGCCTTCGGGACCCCCGTGGAGGGGATGCGGGCTGGGGGAGGGGAGGCAGCGCCTCGGGCCCGCGCGGGCCGGGTACTGGGCACGCGAGAGAGCGGGTGGGGTGGGGGAAAGAGATTGAGATCTAGATTTAGGGAGTGAGCGTGGGAGGAGAGATGGCGGGGGAGAAGCGAAGCGGAGAGGCGGAGAGGGGAGTGAGAAGGGGCCCAGGGAGCCCGGCAGCTCGAGGGCTGCAGCCTTACTGTTCGCGCTGAAGTCGTCGCGGATTCACTCCATCTAGGCCCTTTTCTTGACACGGTGCTGAATCCTTGTCGACAGATCTCCTTTAATGATCTTTACTTCTTCTTTTAAGAAGCAGCAACATACGCTGCGGCGGTGGTGGCGCGGAGCACAGAGCGGCTCACTCATTCCCCGCCGCCATCTTCCCTTCTCAAAAAGAACTGTTTTAAAAGGCACTTAGGCTCTTCTG
The DNA here is from genome assembly GCF_045843805.1 of Urocitellus parryii. Lineage (NCBI taxonomy): Eukaryota > Metazoa > Chordata > Mammalia > Rodentia > Sciuridae > Urocitellus > Urocitellus parryii. Next base: position 80,569,723 of record NC_135537.1, read on the forward strand.
GTTCTCCTGGGTCCCTGGGAGATGAGAAACCTCTACTTTGAAAACTGAGGCTCAGCAAAGATTTTCTATACTAAGCCCAATAAAAAAAAAATCAAGTGGACAAAAGGAAATTTCTGAAAATTTTCTTAACAAACTTTAGTATCAATTAAAAAATCTGCCCACCCCACAGATCATAAACAAACCATGGTCACTTTTGATCCTCCAACACTTGATGATCAGAGAATAAAGAATCATTAATTGGTTAATGATAAATAAATGAAGCATCCTACTTTATTGGGGATTTAATAAATAAGTGAGAACATCAGGGTGATTTCTTTCAGGAAAGTCTCATCAAATTTGATCTAAATATGCTGAGATCCAGTGCTACCATTGGTCACTGTGATCATTTTCTCTACATGGGAAGAAAGTGTCCCGGAGTGTTGGGGGCTTCCATAGCACTGAGAGCTACAGACCTGTGCACCAGCTCTGGACATGGGAACATGAACAGGAATACACTCTGAGCCCAAGTGGACATGGAGGGAGGGTGCCATGGCCACACGCCCCAGCTGTAGATGTCTGTCCCAAGGGATTTTTATTTTTAAGTAAAAATGCCTCTAAAAGTAATTTTACTATAGGATTGATTCAGAGAAGCAGCTGCAAGACAGGGCCTCCTCAAAATCAGTGGTCTTCTGTTCCCACTCCAGTCTCGTTTTTCAGGATGTTTAATATGACCTTTGGGTAAACTGCATCAGCTTCCTCAATCATTTAAAAAATAAAAAAAAAACAGTTTGATAATAGTCCTGCTTCATAGGTAAACAGGGACAAACGGAATAATGTGTGTTAAGCACTTATTAAAATATCTAGAATAAACACTCATTATATTTTATTATTATTCAAATTGTGGCATGGCTGTCTGTGTGAGTTATTCCAAGGTAACATGAAGCTAATTTTATTAATGGGTGACAAAGAATTGACAGATGACTCCCAGGGCCCTCTGGGATGTTATAAAGTTGGACACATGAGAACAGAATTATCCTGATTTCCAAAACCAGTTTCTTAAAACACAAGGTTCCATGATACAAGAAGAGTCAAACCTAAATGTAACAGAGAGCTGCATCCATCATCCTAGAACTGGCCAGTTCTCACCTGAGCCTTCTTCTCAGGGTCTAGAGCACACAATCTCTGATGCAGGTGCCCCACATGAAGGCCTAGTCCTACCAACCACCAGGCGCATTCTTAAAACGTGGGGCAGAATTGTACAGCTGCTGCTGACTCAGCCAGAGAGGAGAGTCCAAAGAGACAACCAGGCTTCCAAAATGGAAACCGACACCGCATGATTGTGCCCAGAATCCACAGCATATTCCACGCCCCTTTTGCCATGAGAGACTTCCACTCCCTCTAACCCAACAGGTTCCAGCTGTGCCCAAATGCATTTCTGGAATGAGTCCTTGTCACTAGAACATCTGTGGACTCTTAGACATGGCTTTCCACTTGGGGACTTGCTGATTATCACCTGTCTGACCATGCTCAGATCAGCACAGAGAAAAAAAGGGGGGGGCAGCTGTGGAGAAGAGCTTGCAGTTCAGAGAGGTGATCTGTGACTGTCCTTCAAGGGTTAGAGGAGTTAAGTAGCAAATCAGAGTAGGACGCTGCTGTGAGGTCCTTCCTGCACCCACACAGGTGGCGTAGAGCAGAGGCAGAGTCCACCTCCCAATCCAGGCTATCTGGGTTCCCTGTGCCTCAACACCCTCAAAGGTAAAAGAGGGTTAATAATTGCACCAACCTCCGAGTGGATTAAATAAGCCTATAAATGCAAAGCTTTCAAGAAGAGATCCATAGAGGCCTCCGTCATATGGGAAAGAATACAATTGCACCTCTAGTGACAGCAAGGCTAGAGAACTGACCTAAGAGGCTGGAGAGCCCTTGGGTGCCACCCAGGCAGATCATGTGGGCAGTTCACCATGCTGCCCTTTCAGGCAGCCAGACCTGGAGATATTGAAACCCTTGAGAGCATTTCTTTAGAATGAGTTTCCCCACCCAGAGGAGACCCCATGATTCCCCTTGTTTTTCAGGGTGCTAATCACTCCCTGCAACCATGCAATCTGCTTTCTCACTCACCCACTAGAAGGTGAGCCCCACGGAGACAGGAACCTTGTGTGTCCCTCACTGGTTCCAATGCCTAGAATGGTTTCTGGTGCGTGGTATATATTCAGTAAACACGTTGGAAAGGGGCAAAGGAAATGGAGGGAAAAGAATGGAAACGAGGAAGGAAAAGAAGAGGGTAAAAATGGAAGATAGGAGGGTGGGAATGAAGCTGAAACTCAGACAATCCCGTGACATCTCTTACACTGGAGACCTCACCTGAATCCCACTGAGTATCACCCCCTTACAGCGGTGCCCTCTGTGTAGACATTGCTTGGCGGGCATCCAGTCAGAGCCCCAGCACCATTTTTTTTAATGACTAAATTTCTAATAAAAAAATGGAATTGGCACCAAACCCATAACTTAAACATTACAGAGATTGTCAAGTATTTTGCTTGAATTTTTCCTACTCTGTTTTCTTAAGGAAATATGCATTTTGGCCATTGGCTTTGGTCTAACTTTTATGACTTTTATACATCATATTTTCAATCGCTGCACTGCTAAGTATAGATTATTGTCTTTGGAGGGTAACACAGGGTTGAGATAACTTCTTAAAGCTATGGTTATGAAAAATTCATATGATATACCACCAGAAAGGAATTACCCCTTTACCTGGAATTTCCTTACGCTCTCTCCGTCCTCAGTCTGAACTCTATTAAAGTTGCCTATTTATATGCCATTTACAGTAAGTCCTCCAGATTTGATCACCCAGTATCCTGAATTCTGAACACCTACTGCATACCATGTCAGCCCGTGAGAATTTCAATAGCTTTCTGTCCTTTGGTGCTTGCCTTAATTAAAAAGAAAAGAAAAACAACCCAGCTTTGAAGCAACCATAAAATTCCAGTTCTTTATTAAACAGATTAAAGAAAGAGTATTCACTAAGAGAAGCTTTTTCCTGATGTGTTTTGAAGAAATAAAAGCAGAGAGAAACCTTGGAATCAGAGGCAAACATTTTTAAATCAAGACATCTCCCATGGAGAGGAGGGGAGGAGTAGGAGGGATAGGAAGGGCAGCAGAATAGGACAGACAATATGATTGATGCATGTACATTCCATGTATGTATTATATATCAAAATGCATTCTACTGTCATGTATGACTAAAAAAAATAAAAATAAATCATATGGTTAAAAAAAAAGACATCTCCCATGCAAATAAGTCCTGCTCACCTACAGAATGTATGGACCCATGTATTTGCACTCTACCCCCCAAGCACAGAGACTTCTGTTTGCTCAAAATCCCAACACAGGAGTAATTACAGAATTCTATAATGTTGGATCAGTGGAATGACCTGAAAATTAGCTAACTCTACTCATTTATCTTGGGGGACAGAAAACTGGGGGTGATGTGGCTGGAAGAGGTCCCTGTGATGGAGCTGGTGAAAGGCGGCCAGCCTCAGAGCGCTCACCCTCCAAACATATCTGTGTGGCTGGTCTCCCAAGACAGGACTCCACCCACAGCCACATTTTTCTGTGTGGGAAGCCATTGTCACACGTGATTGGGCACCTCCCCGACCGGGTGTGAGTCGTTCTAGCCAAGCTGTGTCAGAACTTATCCCCTCCCTTTTAGGTGTGGGAGCCCTTCCGTGTGGGGGTGTGACTGACCACTGACCCTGAGACCAATCACTGACTCTGACCTTGGAATGCTGTCCCCCTCGACCTTCGTGGGATGGAATTTCCCCCTGAATTTCTTGTTCCCCAATAAAAGGCCACTCTCTGGTGTGCTCCTCCCTCTCTCCTGCTAGTCTCTAGTGTAAACCTCGATACCCCACCAGGTGGCTCGAGGCAGGAGCCGGGAAGGGCCGTCTCTGAACTGGTCAAAAAAAGGTAAATGGAGTTCTGTGTCTTCATTTTGATCTCACTAGTTAACTTCCATGCTTAGGACCTCTAGTATGAAGCTGGCGTGCTTATCGCGCGGCAGACTTCTGCCCAGGGTCCTGCTCTGCAGCCAGCTCTGCACTTCCCCCTTCCACCCAGTTGTCTCTCAGAGCCATGTCAGCTCCTTCCTTCCATAACTTCTGCACAAGATCAGTTCAGTTTCTTCTGATAAGTAAGAAAAATCACTTTGAGATGGAGGACGCAGACTTAGGAATCAAAATGAGCTTGAGACACTGACTTAAACTGTGTGCACCTTTCAAGGGTCGCTGCTGTCTGCACAACAGGCAGAGTGTCAAAGGCTCCAGGGCTGGGGACACCTTCCTCAAGAGTGCAGCTGTCTCCCATCCCGTCCCCTCAGCTGATCCTGGTTCCTATCCTCAAAGGACCAGCCAAAGCTCTTAACCACAAGACACTTGTTTTGTGAAGATGTACCTAGTCTGACAGGAAACTAAGCCACATCTCTGAGAAATGCAACTTCCCAGAAAATCTTTAACATTCTGCCGTTAACCTTAAAACAGGTTATTACTAGCAGATTGTAGCCTCCAGCTATCTCCAAGGAATCAATCTCTCTCTCTCTCTCTCTCATACACACACACACACACACACACACACACACACCCCATATATGCACACATCTCAAACATACCCAGATACACAACTACTTCTGCATTCCTATGCAAACAATGGGAACCCCAGGCCAAAGTCACAATACAGAACTTTTCTGACCAGCCTCCACTGCATTGTTGGAAGGCCAACACTTACCCAGATCCCCAAGCAGTTTTAAGAGCCTCCAGGGGTATTGCCTGTGGATTCCAACAAGCCAGTCAATTTGACTAATGAGCAGTGACTAAATTATCTAGAATTTCAGCTTTTCTCATTGTGTTTCAATCCTCTGTTGCTGATGTTGGAAGTGGCCAAGGGTTCAGTATTGATGCACTTGACGTTCACTCCCCACCACAGCCTCTTTCCCTGCGTCTGTCTCCCCTCTCCCCAGCACAGCTTCTGCACAGTCCCTACTCTTCCTGCTTTGCTTGTTTACACATGCAATATCCTCCCAGTCGACTCTACCCATTCTTCAAACTTCATCTCAAATCAAAACTTTTCCATAAAGCCAATCTTTCCTGATTGCCTTACCAGGCTGTATTTCTTCTTCCTATAAATCCCCTAAATGTTTTATATCTTCTCTTTGACATAACCGGACTCAGCACTGCACGGCAATATTTATGTATTTGTCTCTAGAGGTTGTTGACTCTTTGAGATCAGAGAATATATATTACTCACTTTGAATCCCAAGAAGCCTCTAGCTCAAGTTTTTTTTATAGACAGATAACAACCATTAAATGTCATCAAGTGATTAACTGTAAATCATTCATTGGTCTTCATCTCTATAAAGTTTAAAAATCTGCAGACCTGTTCAAGGCCACTCTATAATACCTGGGGATTCCAACAAGCCAATTAGACTAATGAGCAGTGACTTAATTATCTAGAATTACTTAACTATAGTAACATTCCTTCAGACATAAATATATACTCATTGCATACCCTCTTTAAACAATAGTCCAGGGACTAGAGAATAACAGTAACAAAGACCAAAGCATGGGCTGGGAATGTGGCTCAGGCGGTAGTGTGCTCGTCTGGCATGCGTGCGACCCGGGTTCGATCCTCAGCACCACATACCAACAAAGATGTTGTGTCCGCCGAGAACTAAAAAATAAATATTAAAAAAATTCTCTCTCTCTCTCTCTCCTCTCTCACTCTCTTTAAAAAAAAAAAAAAAAGACCAAAGCATGAGCACCAGCAGTTACCTTTATAAAGCATGGCTATGATCTGAATTTGTCTCAAATTTAATAGCCAGTAGGATAGCATTAAGAGATGGGGCCTTACTAGAACAGAGTAATGCACCTAATAGAAGAAAAAGTAGGCCCAAATCTTCACCATGTTGGCTTAGGAACTGACTTCCTTAACAAGACTCCTAAAGCACAAGAAGTAAAATCAAGAATCAATAAATGGGATGGAATAAACTAAAAAGCTTCTTCTCAGCAAAGGAAACAATCAATAATGTGAAGAGAGAGCCTACAGAATAGGAGAAAATCTTTACCACATGCACCTCAAATACAGCATTAATCTCCAAAAGCTTAACACCAGAAAAACAAATAATCCAATCAATAAATGGGCTAAGGAATTGAACAGACACAATCAATCAACAAATATATGAAAAAAAATGTTCAACATCTTTAGCAATTAGAGAAATGAAAATCAAAACTACTCTAAGATTTCATCTCACTCCTGTCAGAATGGCAATCGTCAAGAATACAGGAAACAATAAATGTTGGCTAGGATGTGGGGGAAAGGTGCACTCATACATTGCTGGTGGGACTGCAAATTGGTGCAACCACTATGGAAAGCAGTACGGAGATTCCTCAGAAAACTTGGAATGGACCCACCATTTGACCATTCCTCGGTTTATACCCAAAGGACTTAAACTCAGCATACTTCTGATGTGGCATAGCCATTGATGTGTCACAGCCACATCAATGTTTAGAAGCTCAATTCACAATAGCTAAACTATGGAACCAACCTCGTTGCCCTTCAACAGATGAACAGATTTTTTAAAATGTGGTGTATATGTACACAATGGAATATTAATCAGCCTTAAAGAAGAATGAAATTATGGCATTTGCAGGTAAATGGATGGAACTGGAGAATATCATGCTAAGTGAAATAAGCCAAACCCCAAAACCCAAAGTCCAAAAGTTTTCTCTGATATGCAGATGTTAATTCACAACAAGGGGGTGGGGCTACAGAAGAAGAGAGGTGCTTTGGATTAGGCAGAGGGTAGTGAAGGGAAGGGAGGGGATATGGGAATAGGAAAGATAGTAGAATGAATCAGACATTATCACCCTATGTGCATACATGGTCACACAACCTGTGTGATTCTACATCATGGACAACAATGAGAAGTTGTACTCCATTTATGTATGATGTATCAAAATGCATTCTACTGTCATGTATAACTAATTAGAATGAAGATTAAAAAAGAGATGGGTCCTTTAGGAAGTGGTTAAGTCATGAAGAAAGACCCCTCACCAAATGGGATCCGTGCCCTTAAGACAGGGTTTGATTGCAGGTGAAATCTGGTTTATGCCTATGGAAATGAGTATATGTATGATATATGTATGGGTTTTCATGGGAATTTATGAAGTTATATTCCCAAATGCATAGGAACATTCACAGAAAGTGTTATGGTTTATATGTACAGAGGTTTCTCTGAAGGATATAGGGATATAGGGATATAGAGATAGGACCAATAAGAAAAATAGTTAGTGTTAGTTCAGGGATTGAACATTTTTATCCATATATAGGACTACAAATATGAATATATGTGTAAAAATATACATGAAAATATTTAAATGAATATAAATTTGTACATAGTTATTTTTCTTTTGAGATGGATGTTTACAATTTGTTTTAGTTATAGTTTATAATTATGTAACTGAGTATAGATGTAAATGTATGAGCAGGAATTTGGTTGCCAATAGGGTATATGCATGTGTATATGAATGTCTACAGACATATATAGGAATAAAAGTAAAAAATAATAAAATGATAGGACTTGAGGGAGTAGGTTTGGCCCCTTTCTGCCCTTCTACCTTCTGCCATGAGGACACAGCTAGTCACCATCTTGGACACTGAAGCCTGACTGACATTTAATGCCAGTGCTGATCCTTTATAACAGTGAGAACTGAATTTCCATTATTTATGAATCACCCAGTCTCAGGCAGCACATCAGACTACGACAAGCATATTCAAATAGAAACAATATAAAATAAACAAATAGTCAACTAAGTTTGAGAAGGTGAAAATGCTACGAATTTTTAGGACATTTCCTCACCATTTATGAATTACTAACTCAAGCGAACCATAGACCTTAATTTAAAAGTTTCAACTAGAGGCTGAGGTTGTGGCTCAGCGATAGAGCCCTCACCTAGCACATGCGAGGCACTGGGTTTGATCCTTAGCACCCCATAAAAATAAATAAATAAAATAAAGGTGCTGTGTCCAACTACAACTAAAAAAAAAAAGTTTCAACTATAAAACTTACAGAAGAAAACACTGGGGTAGTCTTGAACCAGGAACTAATATTATATAGCTATGATATCAAAGGCACAAGTTGTAAAAGAGAAGATTGATACATTAGACTTCATCAAAACTAGCAAAATTTGTGATTCCAAGGACAACATTAAGACAGTTAAAAGAAAAAAACCTCCCCAAAATGTATTTGTTAATGATATGTCTGATAAAGGGCATGTATCCAAAATAAGCAAAAATGCAATTCAACAATAGACAAATGCAGTAGTTGCCTCTTATCTATTATTTCACTTTCTACAGTTTAGTAACCTGTGGTCAACCATGGTTCAAAAAATATTAAATGGAAAATTCCAGAAATAATCCATTCCTAAGCTTTAAATTGTGTGCTGCTCTGAATTGTATGATGAAATTTCTCCATCTCTCTCTGTCCTGCCTGGAAGTAAAGTCATCCTTTTGTCCAGCATATCCATACTATATATGCTACCTGCCCACTGGTCACTTAACAGACTTCTCAGTTATCAAAGCCACTATCATGGTATCACAGTGCTTATGTCCAAGTAACACTTATTTTACTTAATATTGGTCCCAAAGTGTAAGATGTGCAATTTGAATATGCCAAAGAGAAGCCACAATGTACTTCCTTTTAAAGGAGTTAAAGTTATCACCTTAACAAAGAAATAAAAATAATCATATACTGAGATTGCTAAGATCTAGGGAAAGAACGAACCTTTTATCTGGTGAAATTCTGAAGAATGCGAAAGAAATGTGTATTAATTTTGTTGTCACACTTCAAACTGCAAAAGTTACGACCATAGTGCAATAAGTGTTTAATTAAGGTGAAAATGACATTAACTTTTTGTTGGGAGATATGAACTTGCTCTAATTCACAGCAATATGTTGTTTCAGAGAGCACTGAGCCTGTACAAAGACTTCAGCAAGGGATGCCCTGAAATGAGTAGCACCAAGCCATTGACATCAAGTAAAGTGTGGTTATGAAAATTCAAAAATAAGTTTGCACTAAAAAATTTTTTTAAAAGTTGCATCTACTGATTAAAATTTTGCAGCCACATTTCTAGCAGAGTTAAAGTTTATTAAAGAAAAAAATATCATCCAAAGAAAGTTTGCATTTGCTAAGAAACCAGATTTTTCTGAAGGAAAATACCCAAGAGAACCTACATTCAAAAAAGTGCAAAGGAGACATCAGGAGACAAAACATGGAAGGACAGATTAATTCTGGTATTATGTGGCAATGCTGCAGAGTATATAATAAAGCCAGGCTTAGGACAGAGGGAAGAGCCCATGTAATCTCAAAAACAAAAATTTAAAAAATTAAATTATGAAAGACACCACATTCACATACTTTTTTTTTATTGTTGGTCGTTCAAAACATTACATAGTTCTTAATACATCATATTTCACAATTTGATTCAAGTGGGTTATGAACTCCCAATTATACCCCATTTACAGATTGCTGAATCACATCAGTTACCCTTCCATTGATTGACAAATTGCCTTTCTAGTGTCTGATGTATTCTGATGTCTGTCCTATTCTCTACTATCCCCCCTCCCCTCCCCTCCCCTCCCCTCCCCTTTTCTCTCTCTACCCCTTCTACTGTAAATCATTTCTTAGATTTGTATTATCTTGTCTTACCCCTCCTTTCCTCTTATATGTCCTTATGTATAACCCTGAGGGTCGCCTTCCATTTCCATGCGATTTCCCTTCTCACTCCCTTTCCCTCCCACCTCTCATCCCTGTTTAATGTACATCTTCTTCTCAAGCTCTTCGTCCCTACCCTGTCCTTGTTTACTCCCCTTATATCAAAGGGGTCACATACTTTTTATTTCAGCATATTTTTTAAACTGTTCTATTATAGTAGTAGTAGTAGTAGTAGTATTCTCTTACTGTGACTAATTTGTAAATTAAACTTTATCATAGGTATGTATGCCTAAGAAAAAAATATACAGTCTATTAGATTTTGGTACTATTTACTATTCAGACATTCACTGTGGGTCTTGGAACATATCCCTCACTGATAAAGAAGGACAACGTGTACTAACACATGCCACAACATGAATGACCCTCAAAAACTTTAGGCTCCATGAAAGAAGCTAGTCAGAGAGCACATAATATATGATCCTATTTATATGAGATGTTCCAAAATAGGGAAATATATCAAAAAAAAAGAAAGTATACCTACTAATCATTTAAGTTGCAATGGAGAACCTCCTCTTCTGTGAAACCTATTCCTGACAGAAGCAGAAAGCCCAACCATGTCTTATGGCATCAAATTGGAATCCTGGACTAGAATGTTAAGTTCTATGAAGGCAAAACTGAAAACTCTCTTTTTTGTTCTCTGCTTGTATCCACCACACCTAGAACAGCACCTGGCATATATTAGGAGTCAAGCGATACACGTGTTGCATGATTGAAGTTCTAAATATTTTTACATGCTTTCCCCCTCCCCCCATAAATAGGCAATGGTTGTCACAGGAGGAAAGGGTTTTACCCCATTCATACTCAGGGCTCTGGCACCCACAGTAATATCATGCACAGCCCACAGTGCATATCCAATACATAACCGAATGAAGGAATGAATGAAAAGAAATAGAAGGACTACAAATGGTTTGGACCCACTATCCTTGAAGAGCATAATACTTCTCAGAACCACGTACCCAACACTTGCTCCTTGCAGACATGTTCTTACACAGGCAAGCTTCCTTCAGCTTTGTAAGACCTTGCCTTTTACCACTATGGAAAGCAGTATGGAGATTCCTCGGAAAATTTGGAATGGACCCACCATTTCACCATTCATCAGTTTATACCCAAAGGACTTAAACTCAGCATACTGTTGATGTGACATAGCCATTGATGTGACACAGCCACATCAATGTTTAGAAGCTCAATTCACAATAGCTAAACTATGGAACCAACTTAGTTGCCCTTCAACAGATGAACAGATTTTTTAAAATGTGGTGTATATGTACACAATGGAATATTAATCAGCCTTAAAGAAGAATGAAATTATGGCATTTGCAGGTAAATGGATGGAACTGGAGAATATCATGCTAAGCAAAAAAAGCCAAACCCAAAAAAACAAAGTCCAAAAGTTTTCTCTGATATGAAGATGTTAATTGACAACAAGGGGGTGGGGCTACAGAAGAAGAGAGGTGCTTTGGATTAGGCAGAGGGTAGTAAAGGGATGTATATATTCACTCAATGGACTGCTTCTCTCAGGTACCAGTACTATACATCACTCCTCGGCCATAACACTGAGTGAAAGCTCCCTCTTCACCCTTGAACAATTCTTCCACCCATTTGTGGTCCTTCTCAGACATGTGTCCCTTTGTCAATGCTACCCACCATCTCAACAGAACCGTTGTATTACAAGTGAATCTGCATTAGAATATATAGTCACGTCCAATCCCACATGTTAAAGATTCATGTGCTCCACACATGGAAAATAAAGCAAGGCATATGGGTGAGGCAGTGTGTTCCAGGGACCATACTGGATGCAATCACTGCACTCAGGGTGCTCATAAGAGTTAATTAGCATACATCCTCAATCAGGGAGCAGCAAACTTATCTAAGTCTTTATTTCATGAAGAGTGCTTGTTATGGCTTAGATATGAGGTGTTTCCCAAGAGCTCATGTGTGAGGCAATGCAAGAAAATGTAGAGGAAGTGACTGGGTTATGAGAGTATGAGAGCCTCAACCTAATCAGTGCATTCATCTACTTGAATGAATTAACTGGGTGTTAGCTGTGGACAGGCTGGGTGTGGTTGGAGGAGGCGGGTAACTGGGGCATGCCTTTGGGGTTTATATTTTGTCCCTGCTAGGTGAGAGCTCTCTGCTTCCTGGTTGTCATATCCTGAGGTGCTTTCCTCCATCACACCCTTCCGCCTCGACATTCTACCTCCCTGCAGGCCCAGAACAACGAATGTGATCATCTGTGAACTGAGACCTCTGAAACTGTGGACACACAATAAACTTTTCTTCCTCTAAAATGGTTTGTGTCAGGTTTTTGGTCACAGTGGTGAAAAAGCTGACTAAAACAGTGTGGGAGACCAACCTTGCACGTGACTGAGTCACACTCCCCGGCTGGGTGCTGAGGCACTCAGTCACAGAAATGTGGCAGAGCTTTCCCCACCCTTCTTGGGTCCGAGGGTCAGTGTCTCATGCATGGGTGTGTCTTGCTACAGCCCCAGGGTGAAGCTATGCTCACCTGTTCCTTTGTAATATAACCCCTTGCCGTGTTTAGGATAGAATCTTCCATGGAAGTGCCTTCTGTGTGTCCCCTCCTCTTACTGTGTCCTTGGGTGTGGCCTACCCAGGTGTCAGTCAACCTGCTGACAGTGGACATCATGAAGATAGACTCAGCCCCCTGAAACCTGACCCCTTGCCTCATTTGAATAGCTTCTCCTCAATAAAAGGGGTCAGCCAGTGCTCTCGCTCTCTCTTCCTGCGGACCCTTAAGGTCAGAGGAGCTGTCACAGCGACCCCAAAGAAAAAGGCATTTGTGTCTCTTGTGTGGTTATTTTGCACAGCCCAGTCAGTCCAGTTCAACTGGAGTGACCCCTGAGCCTTTTAGTCGAAAGAATCAAAGCCCGGCAAAACAGTGCTTTAAAAAAAAAAAAAAAAAAAAAACAGTTTAGACCTATGTATAACTTGCTAACACTTTTCAGGGACTTATGAGGGAGATGGCCAAATGATAAGCATTCATTTAAAAGTCCCAAACCCTTCTGAAATGTAACACAAGGAAAATAATTTTAACTCTGTTCAGATACACAAAATACCCACTCTAACTAAAAGGCATATAGTAATTAAAATGGTATTGAGGGTAATGTGTGTTCAATTTTTCCCTTCAGTACAAGCTTCACAAAACATCCAAATTTTAGTAAGAGGCTATACTTCCACCAGCAAAGTGCTAAATAGACTTCAACAACAACAACAACAAAAAAAAAAGAAAAATAACAAGAACCTCATCATTATTGCCTTGCCTTTTTATAGGGCTACCTCTAAAACTCAAAAATATATACTCGCACACATGTCCATATAATGAGCCCTCTGTATTCTCCAGCCAAAATTCTTGGCTCCCCAAGAGAGGTTTATGTGGAATGTAATACAAGAAATACACAGGAGACTCTATAAGACCTTTGACAAGGGAACAAAACAAGACTACTGGCACCATCTCTTTGCAGCTCTTAAGTCAAAGTGTCCCATTAAAAAGTACCTACGAAAGCCTTTCTTCTTTAATGCGCAGAGAAGCTTATAAGAAGCAGAATGGCAGCCAACTTGTAGGTGTGTTCAAGCTCTCTTTGCCTTCATTAAAAAAAAAAAAAAAAAAAAAAAGCATTCCCTGGAAACCAAAGACTTCAACTGAACTTTATATGGGAAAGCAGTGTTTATAGTGGTGTGAAGGATAGCTTTGAGCCATAGAGCATCCCAGCACCCAGCAGTATAGTCCCTCCTGTGTGTTTATAGCCATCTCATCTGGAACACAATAACTAAACAAGCCAAGCTGGATTCACCATAAAGTCAAGAATAGTTCCTAGCCTGGGAAACAGCTGAGCCACACCTGATCCAACTAAGCAAACATCAAGTTCCATGGCAAGAGGAAACAAAGGGGCAGAGGTCCAGTGATGTACAGTATTGCACAGCTTGGAACCCAATCAGTGGTACAGGTGTTTCCTGGGCCAAGAGAGTAATGTTGGTACTCCAAAGGGAAGGAAAGGTGATAAGCCTCTGGGACATTCCCCTGGGGTTTCCAGAGAATTTCACCTCTTCTCAGACCCGAACACTTAGTCATGGCAGACTAGACCTCCAAATGTGCTTTCAATAAATGGACAGCAGGAGAAGTCCAGTAAAGAACCTTTGTTTCTTGAAACTAAAAAACGTTAAGCCATGATTTCTTCACATTCTTCTAAGCTAGCAAGTTTCTCATGCCTGATTTCTCAGCCCTCTTCGGTCTTGTGGAAAGCAATGTTTCTTCAGAAACTAATTATATGTTGATCTTATTTTTTCTTTCCTTTGCAAATAACCATCTGACTTCTTGGTTGTTTTTAAGAGTAATATATCACTTGTGTATACACTATTGACCTTGTTATCTTCTAAATCCTGTTTAAAAGAATATTACTTGTAGTCCAGAGGCATTTTCCCCCCAGGAAGAAAAGGAAAGGAGTGGGAGTAAAATAACTGAAATCTCACATTTCCTGTTGCTCTTCAAAACATGTGGGCTGTTCACTTGTACTGGGAAACTTCGGAAAATATGCTCACAAGCTCACATCAAAAAAAATTGGACTATAAATTTAATTCTAGACCCTAAACTCCTGTTTTAAAGGAGCAGCTCATTCTGTTATCACCACCATTAACCTAGTACAACAGGTTGTTTTGCTTCCATACCACTGACCCTACCTATCTTTCCTAGATCTCCAGGACCCTGCATGGCCCGGGCCCTGTTGGCAGACCTACATGTCAGTGACTGAGCAAGGAAAGAAGATCTGTGCATGCAAAGGCCAAGTTTGTGGGTAGCAGAATCTGATTTGGGCAAGGCTTAGAGCTTACGTGGGCTGCTCTTGGGTATATTTAGCTTAACACAACTAATGGCAGAAAAAAATATTGCAGCTTAAATATTTAACAACACAGAACCTTCTACACTTCACAATGGGTAGGAAGAGGAGACAATGAGAACAACCATGATCTATTTATAGAAACCTACTTTGAGTGGATGATGTCCTTCGCTATAGTGATGCAAAGAGATAACAGAGGAAAGGGAAGCTGTGATTTATTTCCAACAGTGAAGCAACAGATTCAACTGTTGGAGGATAAAGGTCAGAAATGAAAAATGATTTCCAGGTTTGGGCCAGGAATTCCCAGATAATCAATAGTATCACTGACGAAGATAGAAAAAAGAAAAATTCTGTCTGAGTAATAGCATAACAGAGCAAGCATTGGACTGAGAGCTTAAAAACATACATCTTAGTCATCTTAATGTTACTGTGTAGCCCTGGGAAAGTCAATTAATTGGGCTATATTTCACTTGAAATATATATATTTGTATTTATATAAATATAAATTTATATTTCACTCAATGAATTGAGTTATATTTTATTTGTGAGGTCCATAGTTTGGATTAAATGATATTCAATGATGAGCTTTGAAGTTCATGTGCTCTTAACCTTCCTATACCATCAGAGGACACTGCAAATTAAACATGGTCTGTTTCCACTAATCTTGGACATAGCATTAGAAATTGTTCTCAACAAGCATTACAGTAGACCAAACCCAGTCTATTGGAGTTTTCATGGAAAACTAAATCTGTGCACCATGACGAGTTCTTTATTTTTCTTTTGGTAAAATAAATAAATAAAAATTAAAAGAATGTGTTCAAACTGTAGCTTTAGATTTTGCCTTAGTGTAAATTCTGGTTCCTAAACAAACAACAAGATAAAAAACAGAATAGACATTTATTTCTGCTCTTGTGATTAGGTAGAAATCCTGGTAAAACTTCCCATCCAAAACTAGTTCACAGGGATACATTTCTCTAGTCTCCCAAAAAGTAGAAGAGGTCTTCAGGGACAATGCTAGGGGGAAAAAAATGAACCCTAAGATCAGTGCTTCTTGTGACAGAGAAGAGAGAGAAGTTCTGGAATAAGCAAAAATTAAGGGTGTGGCATTTGGGAGAAGTTGGGGAGAAGAAGTGAAAGTATGTGGACAGAGCAGCAAGAAGCCAGGGATAGAGACCAGGCAGCATGGACTAACAGTGGTGACAGGCTTCCCTGAGTCCTGAATTATATGGCTGAACAGCTGAAGGAATGCTGGCCTACACAATAACACTAAGGAAGAAGCTGAATTTGAAAAATCCACTTTGAGGTAAGCTCTTGAGGAAGAGCTGAAGTAGATCTGGAGTGAGTAAGGGTGTCTCTGGGCTATTAATAACCATAGAAATAAATCCTCTTTGAAAGAAAGCTTCCCCAAGTAAGGCCTTGATGTCTCTCATACACATAATTCAATTGTGACCTCACAAAGATTAGCAAACACTCCAGAAACTTAGCCACTCAGTAAGATATGTAGCCTACTAAAAAGTTCTATGTGAAATACTTAAAGAAATGAAGAAAGAAATTATTCATATGAGAATACAAAAATAAACTATTAGTAAGGAACAGAAAGAATTGTAAAACATTAATCTTCAGAAATGAAATGTATAATTATTGGATCCAAGAATCTCAAGTTATTGAATTAATCATTAAAAAGATTAAAGTTGATAGCTGAGTATGATAGAACACACTTGGAACTCCAGCAACTCAGGAGGCTGAGTCAGGAAGAGTTCAAGTTTGATGCCAGCCTCAGTAATTTGGCAAAACTCAATATATATAAAGGGCTGAGGATGTGGCTTTCTGGTAGAGCACCTCTGGGTTCAATTCCCAGCACCAAAAGAAATTGACAAGAGAATGTGTGAACTAAAATATTTAAATAATATGAATAAAATGTAGCAAAAAGAGGGGATGGAAAAGTTAAAGAAATATGGAAGATGTGATGAGAAGCTCTAATAAACACCTAAATGGAAGTCCAGAAAGAGAACATTGAGAAAATTTTGAAGATGCACTACATGAAAGGATAATGACTGAAATTTATCTAGAAATTATGTCCACCATAAATCCAGAGGCTCAAGAAAACCTGAGAAAGACTAATAAAAAGAGATTATTAAAAAAACTTCTCAGCAAGGGAATGGAACCACCGTTTGACCCAGCTATTCCTCCTCTTGGACTATACCCAAAGGACCTAAAAACAGCATATTACAGGGACATAGCCACATCAATGTTCGTAGCAGCACAATTCACAATAGCTAAACTGTGGAGCCAACCTAGATGTACTTCAGTGGATGAATGGACTTAAAAAAAATGTGGCATTTATACACAATGGAATATTAGTCAGCAATAAAAAAGAATAAGATCATGGCATTTGCAGGGAAATGGATGGCATTAGAGCAGATTATGCTAAGTGAAGTTAGCCAACCCCCCAAAAAACAAATGCTGAATGTCTTCTCTGATATAAGGGGGGTAACTCAAAATGGGGTTGGGAGGGAGAGCAAGGGAGGAAGATTACCTCTAGATAGGGAATAGGGGTGGGAGGGGAAGGGAGGGAGAAGGGGAATAGCATGGATGGTGGAAGGAGACCGTCATCATTATACAATATACATGTATGAAGATGTGAATTTGGTGTCAACATAGCTTATAAATAATCAGAGATGTGATAAATTGTGGTATAATGGTGTATTAAGAATTGTAATGCAAAAACAAATAAATATTTTTTTAAAAAAAAACTTCTCAGCAAAAGAAACAATCAGTGAGATGAAAAGAGGGCTTACAGAATGGGAGAAAATCTTTACCACATGCACCTCAGATACGGTATTAATCTCCAGGATAGACAAAGAACTCAAAAAATTGAACACCAAAAAAAAACAAATAACCCAATCAATAAATGGGCTAAGGAACTAAACAGACACTTCAGAGAAGAAGAAATACAATTGATCAACAAATATATTTTAAAGTGTTCAACTCCTTTAGCAATTAGAGAAATGAAAACCAAAACCACAGTGAGATTCCATATCCCTCGAGTCAGAAAGGCAATTATCAAGACTGCAAAGAACAGTAAATGTTGGTGAGGATGTGGGGGAAAGGCATACTCACACACTGCTAGTGGGACTGCAAGTTGGTGCAACCACCCAGCAAAGCACTATGAAGATTTCTCAGAAAAGTTGGAATGGAACCACCATTTGACCCAGCTATCCCATTCCTTGGTTTATAACCAAAGGACTTAAAATCAGCTTATTACAGTGATGCAGCCACATCAAAGTTTATACCAGCTCAATTCACAATAGCTAAACTATGGGACCGACCTAGGTGCCCATCAACAGATGAATGGATTAAAAAATGTGGTCTATATTTACACAATGGAATATTACTCAACCTTAAAGAAGAATGAAATTTGGGCATTTGCCAGTAAATTGATGGACCTGGAGAATATCATGCCCAGTAAAATAAGCCAATCCCAAAAATCCAAAGGCCACAGGCCCAGGTCAGACCCAAGAACATCCCTGCAAACCTGCTGACCCATACCTGAGCCCAAGCCCAGTCCTATAACCATTCCCATGGATCTGTGTGGGAGCCAAGGCCCAGGTCAGGCCCAGGACTGCCCTTGTGAGCGGCAGACCCACTCTGGAGCCCAGGACCAGGGCCACCTGGTAGACCCATGGAGGAGCCCAGGACTAGGTCAGGTCTAGGACTGCCCTGGCAGACCTACCCAGGAGCCCAGGCCTACCTCCATCTCTGAAAGTGGTTGTGTCCTTCTGGGTACACCCCCAGTGCTATCTTGAGTTATCACTGCTATTGCTGCCACCACCTTTTGCAGTAGAGCCCATCTTGGGACACCAGCTGGGGACTGGAAGGTGAGGTACAGGTCATCTTCACGAACACAAGATGATGGGGTAGAAACCAATACCTCAGGTCTACCCAGCAAGAAAGGAAGACACATAGGCAACATGAAAAAACAAGGGAGGAAAGTGCCCCAAACAAACCAGGATACTACAACAACAGAATCCATCCACAGCGCAGTTGGTGAATGTCAGACAAGGAGTTCAGAATGTTCATGATTAAAATGATCTGTGAATTAAAGCATGACACAAGAGATCAAATACAGGCAGAAATTGACCACTCCAACAGAAAGATAAGGAGCCAATACAGGCATCTATTGATCAAACCAACAAAGACATCTGTCCAAATACAGGTAACAAAAGACTATTTCAAAAAAGAGATAGAGATTCTGGGGGGAGGGGATGAGAAATCCTTGAAATGAATGAAACAATAAACTAAATAAAAAACTCAATGGATAGCATCACCAACAGACTAGATCACTTGGAAGACAAAACGTCAGATAATGAAGATAAATATACAATCTTGAAAATAAGGTCGACCCCACAGTGAAGATGTGAGAAACCCTGAGCAGAACATCCAAGAATTATGGGAAAGCATCAAAAGACAAAATTTAAGATTTATTGAGATAGAGGAAGGCTTAGAGATTCAAACCAAAGGAATGCACAATCTCTTCAATGAGATAATATCATAAAACTTCCAAAACATGAAGAATGAACTAAAAAACCAAATACAAGAGGTTTACAGGACAAAAAAAATGCACAAAATTACAACATATCTACATAAGGTACATTATAATGAAAATGCCTAGCATACAGAATAAGGATAGAATCTTAAAGCCTGCAAGAGGGAGGAACCAGATTACATATAGGGGGAGAGAAATTCAGAGCTCAGCTAATTTTTCAACCCAGACCCTTAAATCAAGGAGATCCTGGGACAACATATACCAAGCTCTGAAAGAAAATGGATGCCAACCAAGAATCATATCCAGGGGCTGAGGTTGTGGCTTAGGAGTAGAGTGCTTCCCTAGCATGTGTGGGGCCCTGGGTTTAATCCCCAGCACCATATTAAAATATTGTGTCCAACTACAACTAAAAAAAATAAATATAAAAAAGTAATATTCAGAAAAATTGAGCTTCAGATTTGATGACAAAATAAAAACTTTTCATGATAAACAAAAGTTAAAAGAATTTACAGTGAGAAAGCCTAAGCTACAGAGCATTCTCAGCAAAATATTCAGTGAGGAGGAAATGAAAAACAACAATGAAAATCAGCAAAGGGAGGAACTACACTATGGAAAGGCCAATCAAAGGAGAAACCATATCAAATTTAAAAACAAAAATAAACTGAAATTACCAGGAATACAATTCACATTTCAACAATAAATCTGAGACTGAATGGCCAAAACTCATCAATTAAAAGACATAGATTGACAGATTGGATTTTTTTAAAAAATATCCCCACAATATGCTACCTTCAAGAGACTCATATCACAGGAAAAGACATCCACAGACTGAAGGGGAAAAGATGGGGAAAAACATACCACTCACACACATAAACAAGCAGGGGTTTCCACTCTCATATCAGATAAAGTGGACTTCAAACCAAAGCTAGTGAAAGGGATGAAAAATGGACATTTCATACTGTTTAAGGGATTCATACATCAACAAGACACAACAATCATAAATATCTATACCCCAAACAGTGGGGCATCTATGTATATTAAATAAACCCTTCTCAACTCCAAGAACCAAATAGACCACAACACAATAATACTGGGTGACTTTAATACACCTCGATCATCACTGGATAGATCTTCCAAACAAAAACTAAACAAAGAAACTATGGAACTCAATAAAAATAACCAATAATTTAGATTTAAAAGACATTTATAGAGTATTCCATCCATCAACAAGCAAATACACTTTCTTCTCAGCAACACATGGATTCTTCTCTAAAATAGACCATATGTTTTGCCACAAAGGAAGTCTTAGGAAATAAAAAAAAAAAGGACAGATACTACCCTGCATTCTATCTGACCATAACAGAATGAAATTAGAAATCAATGAAAAAATTAAAAAACAGAAGCTACTCTAACACCTAGTGACTAAATAATATGCTATTGAATGACACATGGATAACAGAAGACAGCAGGGAGGAGATAAAAAAAAAAATCTTAGAGGTAAATGAGAACCCCGATACAACGTACCAAAATCTCTGGGACACTCTGAAGGCAGTGCTAAGAGGAAAGTTCATTGCACTAAGCTCATTCATTAAAAGAAGAAAAAGTCAACAAATAAATGACCTGACATTACAGCTCAAAGCCCTAGAAAAAGAACAAATCAACACCAAAAGTAGTAGAAGAAAGGAAATAATTAAAATCAGGGTGGAAACCAATGAAATTGAAACAAAAGAAACAATTCCAAAGAATCAACAAAACAAAAAGCTGGTTCTTTTTAAAAAATAAATAAAAATGACAAACTCTTAGCCACCATAACGGAAAAAAGAGAGAAAACTCAAAGTACTAAAATTTGTGATGAAAAAGGAAATATCATGACAGAGACTATTGAAATACAGAAAACAATTTGAAACTATTTTAAAAATTTATACTCCAGTAAAATAGAAAACCTCAAAGACACCAACAAATTTCTAGAGGCATATGATCAAACCAAATTGAATCAAGAGGACATACACAATTTAAACAGACCAATTTCAAGCAAGAAAATAGAAGATGCCATCAAATGCCTACCAACCAAGAAAATTCCAGGAACAGAAATATTCACAGATGAGTTCTACAAGACCTACAAAGAAGAATTAATACCAATACATCTCAAATTAGTCCATGAAATAGAAAAGGAGGGGACCCTTCCAAACTCATTTTATGAAGTTATTATCATCCTTATACCAAAACTAGGCAGAGACACATCAAGGAAAGAAAATTTCAGATTGATATCCCTGATGAACATAGATGCAAATATTCTCAATAAAATTCTGGCAAATCACATATAAAAATGTATTTTAAAAATAGTGCACTGTGATCAAACGAGGTTCATCCCAGGGATGCAAGGTTGGTTCAACATACGGAAATCAATAAATGTAATTCATCACATCAATAGACTTAAAGATAAGAATCATATAATTATATCAATTGATGCAGAGAAAGCATTTGACAAAATACAGCACACTTTCATGTTCAAAACACTGGAAAAACTAGGGATAGTAGGAACACACCTCAACATTGTAAAAGCTATATATGCTAAACCCAAGGCCAACATCATTCTAAATGGAAAAAAAAATCTGAAGTATTCTTTCTAAAAACTGGGAAAAGACAGGGATGCCCTTTTTCTTTTTTTTTTTTTTTTTTTTTTTTTTTTTTTTTTTTTTTTTTTTTTTTTTTTTTTTTTTTTTTTTTTTATTGGTCGTTCATAACATTACATAGTTCTTAATACATCATATTACACGGTTTGATTCAAGTGGATTATGAACTCCCGCTTTTACCCCGTATACAAATTGCTGTATCACATCAGTTACCCTTCCATTGATTGACATATTGCCTTTCTAGTGTCTGATGTATTCTGCTGTCTGTCCTATTTTCTACTATCCCCCCTCCCCTCCCCTCCCCTCCCCTCCCCTTTTCTCTCTCTACCCCTTCTACTGTAAATCATGAGGGATGCCCTTTTTCATGATTTCTATTTAATGTAGTCCTTGAAACTCTAGCCAGAGTAATCAAACAGATGAAAGAAATTAAATGGATAAAATAGGAATAGAAGAACTCAAACTATCATTATTTGCTGATGACATGATTCTCTACTTACAGGGTCTGAAAAAACTCTGCCAGGAAACTTCTAGAACTCATAAATGAATTCAGAGAAGTAGCAGGATATAAAATCAATACCCATAAATCAAATGGATTTCTATATATCAGTGATGAACCCTCTGAAAGAGAAACTGGGAAAATTACCCCCATTCACATTAGCCTCAAAAATAAAATAAAATACTTGGAAATCAATTTAACAAAAGAGGTGAAAGACCTCTAAAATGAAACCTACAGAACACTAAAGAAAGAAATTGAAGAAGACCTTAAAAGATGGAAAGATCTCACAAGCTCTTGGATAGGCAAAATTAATATTGTCAAAATGGCCATACTACCAAAACTATTATACAGATTTAATGTGATTCCTATTAAAATCCCAATGACATTCTTCATAGAACTACAAAAATAATCATGCAATTCATTTGGAAAAATAAGAGACCCAGAATAGCCAAAGCAATCCTTAGCAAGAAGAGTGAAGCAGGAGATATCACAATACCAGACCTTAAACTATACTAAAGAGCTATATTAATAAGAACAGCATGGTATTGGCACCAAAATAGATTTGTAGACTTCAATGGTACAGAATAGAAGACACAGAGACAAACCCACATAAATACAGTTATCTCATACTAGACAAAGTTGCCAAAAATACATTGGAGAAAAGATAGTCTCTTCAACAAATAGTTTTGGGAAAACTAGAAATCCATATGCAACAAAATAAAATTAAACCCCTATCTCACCATACACAAAGCTCACCTCAAGTGGATCAAGGACCTAGGAATTAAACCAGAGACCCTGCACCTAATAAAGAAAAAAGTAGGCCCAAATCTTCATCACATCAGATTAGGCCCTAACTTCCTTAACAAGACTCCTAAAACACAAGAAATAAAATCAAGAATCAATAAATGGGATGGATTCAAAATAAAAAGCTTCTTCTCATCAAAAGAAACAATCAATGAGATGAAGAGAGAGCCTACATTTTGGGAGCACTAATCTCCAGTATATATAAAGAACTCAAAAATCTTAACCCCAAGTAAACAAACAACCCAATCAATAAACAAGCTCAGGAACTGAACAGACACTTCTCAGAAGAAGATATACAATCAGTCAACAAATATATGGAAAAAAGGTTCAACCTATCTAGTAATTAGAGAAATGCAAATCAAAACTAAGATTTTTATCTCACTCCAATCAGAATAGCAGCTATCAAGAATACAAACAACAATAAGTGTTGGCAAGGATGTGGGGGAAAAGGTGCACTCATACATTGCTGGTGGGACTGCAAATTGGTGCAAACACTCTGGAAAGCAGTATGGAGATTCCTCAGAAAACTTGCAATGGAACCACCATTTGACCCAGCTATCTTACTCCTTGTTCTATAGCCAAAGGACTTAAAATCAGCACACTACAGGAACACAGCCACATCAATGTTTATAGCAGCACAATTCACAATAGCTAAATCGTGGAACCAACCTAGATGCCCTTCAGTAGATGAATGGGTAAATAAATTGTGGTATCTATACACAATGGAATATTGTACAGCATCAAAAGAGAATAAATTGGAGAAGATAATGCTAAGTGAAGTTAGCTAATCCCCAAAACCAAATGCTGAATGTTTTCTCTGATACAAGGAGGCTGATTCATAGTGGGGTAGGGAGGAGGAACATGGGAGGAATAGACGAACTCTAGATAGGGCAGAGGGGCAGGAAGGGAAAAGAGGGAACATGGGGTTAGAAATGATGGTGGAATATGATGGACATTATTATCCAAAGGACATGTATAAAGACACAAATTGGTGTGAACATACTTTGTATACAACCAGAAATATGAAAAATGATGCTCTATATGTGTAATATGAATTGTAATGCATTCCACTGTCATATATTTTAAAAATAAATAAAATTTTAAAAAATAGAATAAAATTATGGCATATGCAGGTAAATGTATGGATTTGGAGAATATCATGCTAAGAGAAGTAAGCCAATCCCAAAAAAGCAAAGGCCAAATGTTCTCTCTGATAAGTGGATGTTGATCCATAACGAGGGGGAGGGGCATGGAGAATGGAGGAATTGTGATTGAGCAAAGGGGAGGGAGGAGTGGAGAGGGAACATGGGGGCAAGAAAGATGATGGAATGAGATGGGCATCATTACTCTAGGTAAATACATGTATGACTGCACATAGGGTGAGATGCTACGTTGTATATAACCAGAGAAATGAAAAGTAGTGCAGCAATTGTGTACAATGAATCAAAATGCACTCTGTTGTCATATAGACCTAATTATAATAAATAAATAAATTTTAAAAATAAAATAACAAAGGCCAAATGTTTTCTCTGATATGTGGATGCTAATTCACAAAGGGGAGGGGAGCTAGGGAAGAGTAGTTACTTTAGATTAGGCAGAATGGAGTCAAGGGAGGGAGGGAGTGTGAGGGAGGAAGGATAGTAGAAAGAATCAGACATTATTACCCTATATACATATATAAGTATACAAATGGTAGAATTCTATATCATGTATAACCAGAATGAGAAGTTATATTCCATTATATATTCTGCTGTTATGTATAACTAATTAAAACAAATTTTTAGAAATTAACAACAGAAAAAAAGAGATCACTTATTGTGAAATTAGAAAGGTGTAAAATGCAAAAAAAAAAATAATATACAACCAGAGACATGATAAATTGTGGTATAAAGGTGTATGAAGAATTGTAATGCAAAAAATATATATACAATTAGAAAAGTGTAAAACTTTAGAGAATATCATGACAGTATAGGGTAAGAAGGGCTCAAGAATCTAAAAAAAAGAATGAATGAAAATAAAGACAGTTAAAATAAACAAATGCAAACTTTTCAACAACAATGTAGATCAGAAAATGAACAGGATGATGACTACAAGGTGTTATTGAAAATTAATCATCAACCTAGAATTATATATGTAGCCAAAAATAAAGAAAAAAAACAGATCAAAACAAAGGAGTTAAAAGAAAGGAACATATAGTAACAAAATAGAAAAATAAAGTTATAAAAAAGAGAATCAATAAGTCCACATTTATTCTTTTAAAAACTAAACAAAATACATAAGGAAAAAAGAAAAGGGCACAAGAACATACATGCAGATAACCATAGTTTGATCTGAGGCTTAAAAGATAATAAATACAGCCAGGCATGGTGGCTCATGCGTAATCCCACTTGCTTGAGAGGCTGAGGCAGGAGGATTGGGAGTTCAAAGCCAGTATCGGCAGTTTAGCAGGTCCTAAGCAACTTAGTAAGACTCTGTCTTGAAATAAAATATAAAAAGGACTGGGATGGGGCTCAGTGCTTAAGCACCCCTGGATTCAATTCCTGGTATCAAAAATAAATAAATAAATAAATATAATTTTATCAATGGGCTTTACACAAGTAAATCTGAAAATGTAGACATGAAGGACAAATTCTAGAAAAATAAACCTATTGTGACACTTTTAAAACACGCCTACAAATCATTTGAACCTCTTCTCATTGAGATATATGAATCATGTCTCCCTCTCCCAAACATTGGCTGGTTCTAGTAACATGCAAGTAAACACATAATTCTTGGGAATTCATGTGCAACTTTCAAAGTTATATCATAAAAGGCAGTAAAGTTTTTCCCTGCGTCATTTGGTTTGGGAGCCCTCCGCCACCTCTTAACAAGTCTAACTACTCTGAGGTCCCCATGCTATATAGAAACCCAAGCTGAAATTCCAGTTGAGAGTCAGCATCAATCACCAGGTCAGTGAGTGAAGAGGACTCTGGCCTCTGGCCTCTGGCCACATGAGGTATGCCCAGATAAAGCCTCAGCATCATGGAACAGACACAGCCCTTCTGCTGTGATTTCTTGGAATCAATTGATAGAGTGAATGAACATGATAAAAAATAACTATTGTAAGTCATTACCAAATTTGAGAGTCCATTAGTTAAGCAGAAACTAGATCACTTATCAAAACTGACTCAAGGAGAAATAGAAATTTTGAAGTCATATGACTATCAATGAAATTATTTCCTAAATTGTATTTTTGGTGTTGTAAGAAAAAGGTCATTGCTAAACCTAAGGTCACCTAAATTTTCTCCTATGTTCCCTGTAGGAAGTTTTCTGGGTTTGCAGCTTACATTTAGGTCTATGGCTCATTTTGAGTTAATTTTTGTGAAATGTAAAATGTCTGGGTTTAAATTTTATCCTTTGCCTGTGAATGTCTAGTTGTTCTAGCACCACATGTTGAAAATACTATCCTATCTCTATTGAATTTCCCTTGTTCCTTTGTCAAAAAGCAGTTGATTAAATTTGTGTGTATATTTTTAGAATTTCTATTCTATTTCATTGGTCTATTACTCTATTCTTTTGCCACACTACACTGATGTGATTATTATAACTTTATCATAAGTCTTGAGATAAGATATTGTCAGTCTTCTGACTCTGCTCTTCTTCAATATTGTGTTGGCCATTCTGGGTATTTTACTTTTTAAACTTTAGAGTGAATTTCTCAATATCCACAAATAACTGATATTTTTATTGTAATTATGTGGAATATACAGATTAGTCAGGAAGAAATGAGGTCTTAACACTGTCAAGTTTCCCTACACATAAATATGGAATATCTCTTCATTTATTTAGATCTTCTTTGATTTCTTTCATGAGGGTTTTGTAGTCTGCCCCAGATACATCTAATACACATTTTGTTAATTTATACCTAAGTGTTTACTTTGGGAGTGAAAATATAATATAAATAATATTGATTTTTAATTTTAAATTAAAATAGTTTGGTTGTGATATACAGGAAACAAACTGAATTTTGTACATTAAAGTTGCATTTTACAATGTTGATATAATTACCTTTTGGTTCCAGGAGGATTTTTTTGTTTCTGTCATTGTTGATGATAATAATTCTTAGAATTTTCTACATAGAGAATTATTTGCAAAGTTTTATTTATCCTTTTCCAATTTGTTTCTCTTTGTTTCTTTTTTTTTTTCTTATTGTATCAGCTAGGATTTCCAGTACTATGTTAAATAGGGGTAGTGAGGGGTACATATTTACTTTATTCCTAATCATATAAGGAAACTTTCTAGTTTCTCACCATTCAGTATGTTAGCTGTGATGTTCATGTAGATTTTTTATTATGTTGAAGTATTTCTTCCCTACTCCTAGTTTGCTGAGAAATGTATCTTGAATAAGTGTTGGATTTTTGTCCAATGCTTTTTCTAAATCTACTTACATAATTATCTGATTTTTCTTCTTTAGAATATTGATGTGATGAATTATATTAATGAACTTTTGAACATTGAATTAGTATTGCATACCCTAATAAATTCCTCCTGGATATGTGTATAATTTTTTTTATAGAATATTTGTTTCAATTTGCTAATATTTTGCTAATGATTTTTACATCCATGTCCATGAGAGAGATTGTTATGTGTTTTACCTTTCTTGTAATTTTTTGGTCTAATTTTGTTATTAAGGTAATGATGAACTCATAGAATGAATTAGGAAGTATTTCCTTTGTTTCTGTTTTCCAGAAGAGAATATATATCATCATTTCTTCCTTAAATGTTTAATAGAAATTATTAGTGAAATTACACATGGTTCTGATGCTTCCTACTTAGAAGATTATTAATTATTCACTCAATTTATTTCATAGTTATAGGCCTAGTCATTTTATCTGTTCCTTCTTGTATGAATTTGATACACAACATCTTTCAAAAAATTGATCCATTTCATGTAAGTAATCAAAATTGTGGTCATAGAATTGTTCATAATATTAATTAATTATCCTATTAATAACCATTGGATCTGTAGTGATGACCCCTCTTTTACTTCTGATATTAATCATTCAAATCTTTTCTCTGTGTTTTTGGTTAGTCTGGCTACAGATATCAATTTAGTTTATCTTTTTAAAATAACAGCTTCTGGTCACATGATTTTTTTGATTGGGTTCCTGATTTCATTTTCATTGATTTCTGCTCTAATTTTTATTATTTTTTTCTTTTGCTTACTCTGGATTTAGTTTGTTCTTCTTTGAGTTTCCTAGGATGCAGAATAAGAATATTGATTTTAGATTTTTTTTCTTTTCCAGGATATGCATTTATGCCATAAGTTTCCCTCTACAAGTTTTGGCTGCATCTCACAAATTTTGTAAAGTTATATTTTCATTTCATTTCATTTCATTTCTCTTAAGTTCCTCTTGAGAATTGCCTTTCACTCATATGTTATTTAGAAACATGTTGTTAATCTTCAAATATTTTAGCTCTGAGTTATTGTTCCATCCATGATTTCTAGTTAATTTCCTCTTTGATATCAGATTATACTTTGTACAATTTCTATTTTTTAATTTTTTAGTTGTCATTCGATCTTTTTATTTTATTTATTTATATGTGTTGCTGAGAATCGAGCCCAGGGCCTCACGTGTGCCAGGCAAGCGCTCTACCACTGAGCCACAACCCCAGCCCCAATTTCTATTTTTTTATTGTTAAGGTGTGTTTTGTGCCTCAGAATGTGGTATGTCTTGGTGAATGTTCCCTGGGAGCTTGAGAATTGAGTATTCTGCTATTAGGTGAAATATTCTACAAATATCAATTAGACCTAGTTATGAACTCTCATTATCTGACAGTGGTTCTATCCAATGCTGATAAAGAGGTTTTTAAGTTTCCAGAGTCTTTTATTTTTAGTGCTGGGAATCAAACCCAGAGCCTTACATATGGTAGGCAAGCATGCTACCACTAAGCTACACCCCAGACCTAAGTCTCCAACTATAACAGCAGGTTCATCTATTTGTCCTTGGAGTTCTATGAGTTTCTGTGTCATATGTTGATGCTCTGTTATTAGGTGTGCATACATTAAGGACTGTTATGTCTCCTTGCAGAATTCTCACCCATTTATCATCATGTAATGCCCCTCTTTGTCTGTGATAATTTTCCTTGTTCCAAAGCCTGTTACCTCTGAAATTAATATAGCTATGTGCTTTCTATTGATTCATTTTTACATACTCTTTTATATAAAAAAATGTTTTATCGTTTTTCATCCCTTTGATTTTATTTTATTGATATTTTCACATTCAAAATGGCCTTCTTATAGTCATGAGATAGTTGAATGGTGGCTTTTTCTCATCCTGATAGCCTCTGTCTTTTAATTTGTGTATTAAGACCATTCACATTTAAAGAGATTATTGATGCAGTCAGTATTTGGTTTAACATGTACCATGTTTGTATTCATTGCTCTTGTTCTTTATTTTTCCTTTATTCCCCTCAAATTCCTGTTGTTAGTTCAACATTTCATATGATTCAATTTTCACTAATCTGTTGGTATGTCAAGTATATGTTTTGGGTTTTTTTTTTTTTAGTGGTTTCCCTGGAGCTCTCAATATACGTTTACAATTAATTTAAGTACATTTTCAAATAGTACTACACCAGGCTGGGGTTGTGGTTCAGTGGTAGAGCACTTGCCTAGCATGTGTGAGTCACTGGGTTCGATTCTCAGCACCACATATAAATAAATGAAAATAAAAGTCCTATTGACAACCCCCAAAAAAATTGAAAAAAAAAATAGGACTACACCACTTTATGGATTTGTTCAATTATCTTATAAGGAAATATTCACAGTTCTTCCCTTACATCCATTATTATGTTGCTGTCACTCATTTCACTTATCCACAATCTATAATCACTCAGTACATTGTATTATTATATAATATAATAATATATAATATGTGTTATATATTATGTATATTATATATTATATAGAATATATATTTTATAATACATTGTCTATATAAATATAATATATAACATAAATATAATATATAACATATATTTATATATTATATATATCACATATTATATAAAATGTTATTTATCAACTAAGAAAAGTAAAAGATTTTAATTCTACACTTATTTATTCCTTATCTAGTACCCTTTCTTTCTTAGGAATGTAAGAGTTTATAACATATATTTATTTTCCTTCTCTTTGAAGACTTTCTATTAACATGTCTTATAAGGCAGGGCTATTGAAAATAAATTCCCTCAATATTTGTCTAAGACAGTCTTTATTTCTTCATTTTTCAAGGATAATGTCATGAATATAGAATTCTAGGTTGGTCTTCTGGGTTCTTTTCTTCTTCTTTCTTCTTCTTCTTCTTCTTCTTCTTCTTCTTCTTCTTCTTCTTCTTCTTCTTCTTCTTCTTCTTCTTCTTCTTCTTCTTCTTCTTCTTCTTCTTCTTCTTCTTCTTCTTCTTCTTCTTCTTCTTCTTCTTCTTCTTCTTCTTCTTCTTCTTCTTCTTCTTCTTCTTCTTCTTCTTCTTCTTCTTCTTCTTCTTCTTCTTCTTCTTCTTCTTCTTCTTCTTCTTCTTCTTCTTCTTCTTCTTCTTCTTCTTCTTCTTCTTCTTCTTCTTCTTCTTCTTCTTCTTCTTCTTCCAAAACTAATTATTTTACCACACTCTCTTCTTCTTTGCATGGTTGCCAGGGAGGACTATGAATTAATTCTTATGCTTGCTTCTTTATGGGTGAGGTGTCTTTTTCACACTTTACTTACTTTCATTTTTTTTCTTTGTCTTTGATTTTCTGCAGTTTGAATACAATATGCCCAAGTATGTATTTTGTATTATTTATTCTGTTTGGTGTTCTCTGAACCTTCTCCACCTATACTTCAGAAAACTCTCAGCCAGTGTTTTTCACATAGCTCTTTCTTTTTTC
Source organism: Urocitellus parryii (assembly GCF_045843805.1). Lineage (NCBI taxonomy): Eukaryota > Metazoa > Chordata > Mammalia > Rodentia > Sciuridae > Urocitellus > Urocitellus parryii. The sequence continues at coordinate 80,600,753 of NC_135537.1, forward strand.
TCCTTCAAAAGAGTATTCTATTATGTGTATGCTACAACTTTTGTAATCCTCCCAGAGTTCTTAGATATTCTTTCACTCTTTCTTTTTTTCTCTTTGTTTTGCAGTTCAGGAAGTTTCTATTATATATTCACTCTTCGATCATGTCCAGTCTGCTAATGAGCCCTTCAAAGGCATTCTTTATTTCTGATACCATTTTTTTCTTTTACTTTTAGCATTTCTTTTTGCTTCTTTCTTGAAGTTTCTCTCTGTCTCTCTCTGTGTGTATATTATCCATCTGTTCTTGTGTGTTAGCCACTTTTTCCATCACATGCCTTAGTATATAGATCATAGTTACTTTAAATGTTAGTGTGATAATTCCAAAATCTCTTCCATATCTAAATCTGTTTCTAAAGTTTGCTTTGCATCACTCGATGTTGTTATTGTTGTTGCTACTAATTTTTGTTGAAATCTGGAAAAGTTATTAAGTCAAAGGAACTGAAGCAAATATGACTTTAATGTTAGTTTTCACATTATCTGGCTAGCAGAAGGGCTATGTTTACAGTTTGCTGTAACTATAAATATCAGAGGATAGAATTTCTTCTGGCATTCTTCTTTCTGTTTCCTATGTTGTCTTGAGTTTCTCTAGACTCCTTTTTTAAATTTTATTTGTTCTTTTTCGATATACATGACAGTAGAGTGTATTTTGACATGCTATACGTACATGGAGAATAACTTATTCTAACTAGGATCTCATTCTTGAGGTTGCACATGATGTGAAGTTTCACTACCCATGTGTTCATATATGAAAATAGGAGAGGTATGTCTGATTCATTCTACTGTCTTTCCTATTTCTCTCTCCCTGCCCTTCATTCACTTTTGTATAATCCAATGAACTTTTATTCTTCCCTCCTCACCTTATTGTGTGTTAGCATCCACATATCAGAGAGAACATTTGGCCTTTGGTTTTGGGGATTGGCTTATTTCACTTAGCACGATAAGTTTTCCAATTCCATTCATTTACCAGTAAATGCCATAATTCCCTTCTTCTTTATGGCTGAGTAATATTCTATTTTGTATATATACCACAATTTATTGATCCATTCACCTATTGAAGGGCACCTAAGTTGGTTCCATAGCTTAGCTATTCTCAATTAAGCCACTATAAACATTGATGTGACTGTGTCACTATAGTATGCCGATTTTAAGTCCTTTGGGTATAAACCGAGGAGTGGGATAGCTGGTCAAATTGTGGTTCCATTCCAAGTTTTCTGAGAAATCGCCACAGTGTTTTCCAGGGTGGTTTCCCCAATTTCCCCCACCAGCAATGTATGAGTGTACCTTTTCCCCCACATCCTCATCAACACTTATTGTTTCTTGTATTCTTGATAATTGCTATTCTGACTGGAGGGATATGGAATTCCAGTGTGGTTTTGATTTGCATATGTTTCACCTTTTTTCTTCCTTAGAGAAGACAGGAAGGCTAGAGGAGACTGGGGTCAGGCACATTCCTCCTCTGTGTTGAAGGATAGAGGGGACTGGAGTCAGATTATTTCCCTGCCTCCAGATCAGTTAGGCTCTTGTAAAACATCTTCTCTTGATAGAAAGTCTTCATCAAGGAGAAAATAATTTGAGGAGCATACTTCAGAGTGATTACTTGCCGGGCTTCTGTTCACAACTAAAAGGCTCAGGGGTCACTCCAGGTAAACTGGGCTAACAGGACTGTGCAAAATAACTGCATAAGAGACACACATACCTTTTTCTTTGGGGTCGCTGTGACGGCTCCTCTGACCTTAAGGGTCTGCAGGAAGAGAGAGAGTGAGAGCACGCGCTGACCCCTTTTATTGAGGAGAAGCTATTCAAATGAGGCAAGGGGTCAGGCTTCAGGGGGCTGAGTCTGTCTTCATGATGTCCACTGTGGAATGTGACGATCATTATTATCCAAAGTACAGGTATGAAGACACGAATTGCTGTGAATATACTTTGTATACAACCAGAGATATGAAAAACTGTGTTCTATATGTGTAATAACAATTGTAATGCATTCTGCTGTCATATATAAATTTTAAAAATTACATTAAAAAAATGGAGGCTACGGTACCCACCTGCTGCCACCCCATGGCCTGCCGCCACTGGCCCATCTCCCAACACAGCTGCCTCCATCTTGGGACACCAACCAGGGCCTGGAGGTCCATTCTCAAGGTGCCTGCAGGTTTGGTTGCACCTGAGGTCTTCCTGCTGGGTGTGCTAGTAACCACCATCTTGCTGCAGAGTCAGGAGAGCCAGGCTATCTCCATCTCCTTGAGCCCTGAAGCATGCAGGGACACACCAGACCGGCCACAGTGGGTTGGAAGGGGTAAAGGTGTGAGGGCATCTTGTTCTTGGTTCACCCAGCCAGCCAGTACCTACCATATTCCTGGGGCCCACTCAGGCCCGCACTCCCTGGGCTCTGGCACCAGCCCAGTCCCCAACTCCCTCCCCAGTTTGCATCCACTACCCCCCCTGGTCTTGCCAGGTCCAGCATCAATCTAATACCCAACAGGGCCTTCTGGCTCCCCAAGCCCCAGTCTCCCAACCCCTTCCTAGCCACCAACCTGGCCCAATGCTCACAGCTACATGGTGAATCTGCAGTGCTCAGCACCTCATCCTGATCTACCTGATGCAGAACAGCTCTCTGCAACAGGTGCACAGGTACTGAGGCTCAGCCCTCAGGACCACCTGGGAGAAAAGTGCCTGATGTCTTAATAGGAGCTGTTTGGTTTAAGGCTGCATACTGTCTGTTTGCATTTGGTGCTGTTAATATTCACCTTCCCCTTGAACATGAGGTACCAGAGACCTTCAAGGACAACGTAAGTATACAAGGATAAAAACCGGAGTACCTCAGCTCCATAGGGATAAATAGGAAGAACAACGTGAAAAAACAAGGGAACAGAGCATCCCACACAAACCTAAATGTTCCAATAATAGAATCCATTTGCAACAGAGTAGAAGAAATGTCAGAGAAGGAGTCCAGAACGGACATAGTAAAACTGACCCAGGACATAAAGGATGATGTAAGCAGTGAAATCAGAGATAAATGTCAAGAAAGATCACTTCAAGGAAGGGGCCAAGATGGCGGAGTAGAGGAGACACCATTTCTGGCGGCTCTTTGCACGAATCCGAGAAAGCAGTCAGATGCCTTCTCCACCGGGTCTTGCCTTGACGAAAAACAACATCTCAGAGCATGTGACAGGACCACATACTGAGGATTTTCACAGATTCCACCAGAGTGGCAAACGCCGCGCAGAAAATAGAGGCTTTGTCCTGAGGTAAGACTCCAGACCCCGGCCCCAAAGCCCTCAGTCTGAGCACAGTGCACGGCTCACAAGCAGTGGATCAGAAGCACCAAATCAGCACCTCTACAGAAGTGCAGAACGCCAGACGACACTCCGCTCCCACGCAGGTCACCGGACCGAGTTATGACCACAGCACAAGGACATCCCAGCTCCCCCACCTCCCCAGACACCCAGACTGGAGAAACAGATTACATCTCGGAAAACCTTTCTCGCCATCTTTTGGTGGGCGTGGCTACCAGCATGGTTCTACAACTGATCAGGTACCTGGTTTCCAACTCCCTCCTCCCCAGGTGTGATAACTCAAAACCTTTCTCACCATCTTTTGGGGGGCGTGGCTATCAACGCGGAACTGCGACTGAACAGGCACCTGGTTTCCAACTCAGAGAGACCAAGATTAGGGAGGCTCCAGGCAGAAACTCAAGCCCTCTCACACTGGTTACCTCCGCCACCCTGAGGGCAGAGACTCAGGTTTGGAATAGACAGCGCCACCTACTGGAAGAAAAGAAAACAGATTTCTAAGAGATTTTTTTTTATCCTCTTCTCATCCATTTTATCCTTTCTTTCTCCTCTACCCTTTCTCCTCTGGTCCTCACAACCCCAACATATGTGAAACCAAGAACTTTTCATGAAATAGGACTTTAAGAACTGAGTCGCCAGAATAATATAATATAGAGGAATTGAATAAGCCCCCTCTTTTTTCTTATTTTCTTTCTCGCTCTTTTTTCTCTTTCTTTCTTTCCTTTTTATTTTTCTTTCTCCCTCTCTTCCTCTTTCAACCTCCTAATTTTTATTATTTTTACTTCGTGTAATTTTCTAAATACATAATCGTTTGATTTTATGCATTCTACAGTACTCCCACGTACATGTCTTCCCTAAACTAGTTCCTGTCTATTCTCCTGCCACTAACCCTCTTCATTAGAGTTCTCCTCCAAAGTTGCTAAGATATATTAACCCCATACCCTCACATCTTTCTCCCTTAACATAACCGATATATATATACCCGACCCCCAATTCTCTATCCGCCACCAGAAACTGTTCGCCTTTTATGAAACTACTGATATATTTTAAATAATAATTGAATCCAACATTTGTAGACATAGAGACTAACTATAAATGTCTTAATAAAAAAAGTTTGCTCGTAGGTTATGTATTGTTGATATTGGGAACTATTAACATTGTCCTTCCCCACAAAGGAGTGATCTATACAAGAGCACTACAAATCTATAGGGTAAAAACAATAACATGTCAGTCCCACAGAGCTGGAAATAAATTCGAGCAACACAAAAAGGCAAGGAAAGAAAGTACCACAAACAACTCAAGACAACATATCATTAGAAGAATTAACATCTACAATAGAAAAAATGACAGATAAAGATTCCAGGATATACATGAATCAGATGCTCTGGAATCTCAAGGAAGACCTTAGACAACAGATAAAGACAGTGAAAGATAACTTTAACAATGAGCTACATAAACAAATCCAAAAGCAAAAGATCACCTCTACAAGGAGATAGAGGTTATACACACCAAAAAAAAAGAAAGAAAGAAATCCTTGAAATGAAAGAAATAATAAACCAAATTAAAAACTCAAATGAGAGTATCACCAGCAGAGTAGACCACTTAGAAAATAGAACATCAGACAACAAAGACAAAGTATATCATCTTAAAAAGAATGTAGACAGCACAGTGAAAATGATAAGAAACCACGAGCAGAACATCCAAGAAATATGGAATAGCATAAAAAGACCAAACGTAAGAGTTATTGGGATAGAGGAAGGCATAGAGGTCCAAACCAAAGGAATGAGCAGTCTGTTCAATGAAATAATATCAGAAAAATTTCCTGACATGAAGAATGAAATGGAAATCCAAATCCAAGAAGCCTACAGGATGTCAAATGTACAAAACTACAAGAGATCCATACCAAGACACATTATAATGAAAATGCCTAACATACAGAACAAGGAGAGAATTTTAAAAGCTACAAGAAAAAGGAATCAAATTACATACAGGGGTAAACCAATTCGCATAACAGCAGATTTTTCAACACAGCCGCTGAAAGCTAGAAGATCCTGAACAACATATTTTAATCTCTGAAAGATAATGGGTGCCAATGAAGAATTTTGTGTCCAGCAAAACTAAGCTTCAGATTTGAAGATAAAATAAAAACCTTCCATGATAAACAAAAGTGAAAAGAATTTACAGCTAGAAACCGGCACTACAAAACATTCTTGGCAAAATATTCATGAAGAGGATATGAAAAACAACAATGAAAACCAGCAGAGGGAGGTAGTAAACTAAAAGAAAAACTAATCAAAGAGGAAAACCAAGTCAAGTTAAATAACAAAAATCAACAAATATGTCTGGAAATACAAACCATATCTCAATAGTAACCCTAAATGTTAATGGCTTAAACTCACCAATTAAAAGACATAGGCTAGCAGATTGGACTTAAAAAAAAAATCCAACAATATGCTGCCTACAGGAGACTCATTTGATAGGAAAAGACATACACAGACTGAAGGTGAAAGGTTGGGAAAAACATACCACTCAGATGGACCTCGGAAGCAAAGAGGGGTCTTCATACTTCTATCAAATAAAGTAGACTTCAAGCCAAAGTTAATCAAAAGTGATAAACAAGGACACTACATACTGCTCAAGGGAACCATACACCAATAAGACATAACAATCATAAATATATATGCCCCGCACAGCACAATAATCGTGGGTGATTTTAACACACCTCTCTCACCACTGGACAGATCTTCCAAACAAAAGTTGAATAAAGAAACTACAGAACTCAATAATACAATTAATAACTTAGACTTAACTGACATATAGAGAATAATTCAACCAGCATCAAGTGCATACACTTTCTTCTCAGCAGCACATGGATCCTTCTCAAAAATAGACCATATACTATCTCACAGGGCAACTCTTAGCAAATACAAAAAAAGTAGAGATACTACCATTCATTTTATCAGATCATAATGGAATGAAATTGGAAATCAACAACAAAATAAAGAATAAAAATTTCGGCATCACATGGAGACTGAACAATATGCTACTGATGAACAATGGGTTACAGAAGACATCAAGGAGGAGATTAAAAATTTCTTAGAGGTAAATGAGAACACAGACACAACATATCGAAATCTCTGGGACACTATGAAAGCAGTAATAAGAGGAAAATTCATTTCATGGAGTCCATTCCTTAAAAGAAGAAAACGTCAACAAATAAGTGACCTCACACTACATCTCAAAGCCCTAGAAAAAGAAGAACAAATCAACAGCAAATGCAGTAGAAGGCAAGAAATAATTAAAATTAGAGCTGAAATCAATGAAATTGAAACAAAAGAAACAATTGAAAAAATTGACACAACTAAAAGTTGGTTCTTGGAAAATATAAATAAAATCGACAGACCCTTAGCCATGCTAATGAAGAGAAGAAGAGAGAGAGAACTCAAATTACTAACACATGGCATAAAAAAAAGGCAATATCACAACAGACACTACAGAAATACAGAAGATAATTAGAAATTATTTTGAAGCCTTATACTCCAATAAAATAGAAGACAGTGAAGGCATCAATAAATTTCTTAAGTCATCTGATCTTCCCAGATTGAGTCAGGAGGATATACACAACTTAAACAGACCAATATCAAGTGAGGAAATAGAAGAAGCCATCAAAAGACTACCAACCAAGAAAAGCCCAGGACCAGACGGATACACAGCAGAGTTTTACAAGACCTTTAAAGAAGAATTAATACCAATACTCTTCAAATTATTTCAGGAAATAGAAGAAGAGGAAGCACTTCCAAACTCATTCTATGAGGCCAACATCACCCTGATTCCAAAACCAGGCAAAGACTCATCAAAGAAAGAAAACTTCAGACCAATATTTCTAATGAACATAGATGCAAAAATCCTCAATAAAATTCTGGCAAATTGAATACAAAAACATATCAAAAAGATAGTGCACCATGATCAAGTGGGGTTCATCCCAGGGATGCAAGGTTGGTTCAATATACGGAAATCAATAAATGTAATTCATCACATCAATAGACTTAAAGAATCATATGATCATCTCAATAGATGCAGAAAAAGCATTTGACAAAATACAGCACCACTTTATGTTCAAAACAGTAGAAAAACTAGGGATAACAGGAACATCTCAACATTGTAAAAGCTATCTATGCTAAGTCCCAGGCCAACATCATTCTAAATGGAGAAAAATTGAAGACACTCCCTCTAAAATCTGGAACAATACAGGGATGCCCTCTTTCACCACTTCTATTTAACATAGTTCTTGAAACACTGGCCAGAGCAATTACACAAAAGAAATTAAAGGAATAATATATGAAAAAAAGACATTAAACTAGAACTATTTGCAGATGACATGATCCTATATCTAGAAGACCCAAAAAACTCTACCAAGAAACTCCTAGAACTAGTAAATGAATTCAGCAAAGTGGCAGGATACAAAATCAACACCCATAAATCAAAGGCATTCCTGTATATCAGTGACAAATCCTCTGAGAAGGAAGTGAGGAAAACTACCCCATTTCCAATAACCTCAAAAACAATAAGATACCTGGAAATCAACTTAACAAAAGAGGTGAGAGACCTATACAATGAAAACTACAGAACCCTAAAGACAGAAATCAAAGAAGACCTTAAAAGATGGAAGGATCTACTTTGCTCTTGGATATGCAGAATTAATATTGTCAAAATGACCATACTACCAAAAGCACTATACAGGTTTAATGCAATTCCAATCAAAATCCCAATGACATTCCTCATAGAAACAGAAAAAGCAGTCATGAAATTCATCTGGAAAAATAAGAGACCAGAATAGCAGAAATCCTTAGCAGGAAGAGTGAAGCAGGCGGCATCACTATACCAGACCTTAAACTATACTACAGAGCAACAGTAACAAAAACAGCATGGTACTGGCACCAAAACAGGTGGGTAGACCAATGGTACAGAATAGAGGACACAGAGACCAATCCACAAAATTACAATCATCTTATATTAGACAAAGATGCCAAGAACATGCACTGGAGAAAAGATAGCCTCTTCAACAAATGGTGCTGAGAAAACTGGAAATCCATATGCAACAAAATAAAATTGAACCCCTATCTCTTACCATGGACAAAAGTTAACTCAAAATGGATCAAGGACCTAGGAATTAAACCAGAGACTCTGTGTCTAATAGAAGAAAAAGTAGGACCTAATCTTCATCATGTGGGATTAGGCCCCAACTTCCTTAATAAGACCCTATAGCACCAGAATTAAAAACAAGCATCAACAAATGGGATGGACTTAAACTAAAAAGGGTTTTCTGAGCAAAAGAAATAATCTGTAAGGTGAACAGGGAGCCTACATCCTGGGAGCAAATTTTTACCCCTCACACATCAAATAGAGCATTAATCTCTGGGGTATATAAAGAACTCAACAAGCTAAGCACCAAAAATAATAATAATAATAACCCAATCAACAAATGGACCAAGGACCTGAACAGACACTTCTCAGAAGAGGACATACAATCAATCAACAAATATATGAAATTATGTTCAACATCTCCAGCAATTAGAGAAATGCAAATTAAAACTACCGTCTCACTCCAGTCAGAATGGCAGCTATTATGAATACAAGCAACAACAAGTGCTGGTGAGGATGTGGGGAAAAGGTACACTCATGCATTGCCAGTGGGACTGCAAATTAATGCAGCCAATTTGGAAAGCAGTATGGAGATTCCTTGGAAATCTGGAAATGGAACCACCATTTGACTCAGCTATTCCTCTTCTCGGAGTATACCCAAAGGACTTAAAAACAGCATACTACAGAGATACAGCCACATCCATGTTTATAGCAACACAATTCATAATAGCTAAACTGTGGAACCAACCCAGATGCCCTTCAGTAGATGAATGGGTAAAAAAAAATGTGACATTTATACACAATGGAATATTACACAGCACTAAAAAAGAACAAAATCATGGCATTCGCAGGTAAATGGATGGTGTTGGAGAAGATAATGCTGAGTGAAGTTAGCCAATCCCAAAAAAACAAATGCCGAATGCTTTCTCTGATATAAGGGGGATGGCTCATAGTGGGGTAGGGAAAGAGAGCATGGGAAGATTAGATTAATTCTAGATAGGGAAGGTAGGTGGGAGGTAATGGGAGGGGGAAGGGGATTAACAAGGATGGTGGAATGTGATGTTCATCCTTACACAAAATACATGTATGAAGATTTGAATTTGAGGCCAACATACCTTATATACAGAGATATGAAAAATTGTGGTATATATGTGTATTAAGAATTGTAGCCCCACAGCGGACACTCCATCCAGGCAGTCAGCGGCCACCATCCGGGAAAGTGGAAGGATACACCACCACTCTCCTTCAGATTGCAACACCAAAACAGGTTTGTGTCAATCAGCTCACCCCCCAGACATCAGGAATTCGCATAAAATCTCTCCTAAGCTTTCCGGGGGAGGGAGTATCAAAGTGAGCCTGCATAAAGGCTAGGTGGGAACCTTGAGACACCTGACCTCCAACCCCTCCTCCCAGTAGCAGCCAAAACGAAACCTGGCTAGCCAGCACTGGGGGAGGGGCAAGCAGAAAAAATCAAAGTGATAGAGTGCCTGGGATCCCAACAGCCAGCAGCAGGTCCCGGGAGATCCAGGCCAACTGATTCGCGCGGCCTGCCCTGCGGCTACAGAAGGCGTGGCACCTCAGAGAAGCCATTAATTAGCAAGCAGGGAGATTAGAGACTGCCAATAGGTGGAATCCCGCCAGCCAAGCCCACACGGACCCTTGGGCCGAGTACGGGATTTCAGAAGGGGAAGGAAGCAGTACAGTCCCGTCCCATCCCTCACAGCGGACACTCCATCCAGGCAGTCAGCGGCCACCATCCGGGAAAGTGGAAGGATACACCACCACTCTCCAACAGCTTGCAACATCAAAACAGCCAGCAGCAGGACCCGGGAGATCAAGGCCAACTGATTCGCGCGGCCTGCCCCTCGGCTACAGAAGGCATGGCGCCTCAGAGAAGCCATTAATTAGCAAGCAGGGAGGTTAGGGACTGCCATTAGGTGGAATCCCGCCAGCCAAGCCCACACGGACCCTTGGGCCGAGTACGGGATTTCAGAAGGGGAAGGAAGCAGTACAGTCCCGTCCCATCCCCCACAGCGGACACTCCATCCAGGCGGTCAGCGGCCACCATCTGGGAAAGCGGAAGATACACCACCACTCTCCGACAGATTGCAACATCAAAACAGGTTTGTGGGGGCTCACGCCAGGGGTACATTGGCAGCCCTTAGTGCTGAGTTCCTGCTTTGAGATAGAGGAGAGAAGCAGTCCAGCCTGGCTCCAGACACCGGTCGGACCACAGTGGAGGACAACAGCCGCCATTTTGGAGAGATGATGTAATCATCCCCATGTTCTACTGATCTCAGCTCATTCAGCTACGGAACAGGTGATTTCAGGCTGGTAGTTGCCTGTGTCTAGCAGACAGATTTCTTGCTCAGGCTCTGGACTGGGGATCTTGTGGAGAATATTCCTAGAGGCTCGTGCCGGGCAAGGCGTGCGCCGGGCACTGAGCAGCTGGATTCTGGTTCCCGGGGCTAACCTGGCCCAGGTCTGAGGAAACTGCGGAGACTGCCGGTGGAGGCCAGCTCCAAGTGGAGCGTGCGCTGAGCTTGGGGCGACTGGGTTCTGACTCCCGGAACAGTTTTGGCCTGGGGCTGGGGAACCCGTGGGGGTCGCTCGCTGGAGCCAGCTCCCAGCGGAGAGTGTATCGGGATCGGAGAGGTGGGGTTCCGGCTACCTAAGCTGCTTTGGCCCAAGGCTAGGGAACCGGCGGTGACTGCATCTCAATCAGGGTTCTGCTGGGTGCTGTGGGGGCAGAGTGGAACTTCCACCTGTGCCCAGAGCAGGCCAAGTGACCCGCCGGTGGGGTATCATGACACCCCAAACGCAGCTGGAGCTGAAGAGAGCAGCCGCCCACGCCTAGAATAGGACCAGGGACCCCGAGGCGCGGTAGTCAAGTTACCTCATTTGGAGTAGGGGCTGTGCGGAGCTGCTATCTGAGCAAACAGGGCAGGGAGACCTGCCGCCCACTGGCAAGTCAAGCCAGGTAGCTTGCCATCGTGGGGGACACGGAACACAGAGGCAGTCGCGTCACACTGATTGGAGTGGGGGTGGAGCAGGGTCGCCGCCTGAGTCCTGAGGGGGCTCAGCGGCCTGTTGGAGAGGTAGTCAGGTACCCCCATTGGGAGTGGGGGCTGTGCAGAACTGCCACCCACCGGCTTAGAGGTCTGCCAGCGTGGTAGACACGTCACACCAATTGGAGTGGGGACCCAGCAGAGCCACCACCCACATCCAGATCAGGACCTACAACCCGAGGGCGTGGTAGTTATGTTACCACATTGGAGCGGGGGCAGAGCAAAGCCGCCTCCCGTGCCTGCAGGGGGGGCAGACCTGCGACCGATCAGCGTGGTAGACAGACCACCATAATTAGAGGAGGAGCACAGCCACTACCCGCCCTGCAAGGGAGACTTTCCAACTATACAAGAGCAACATAAATAAATAGTCAGTAAATTTCAAAAACACAACAGTTGCACCAAGCAGAAAGAAACGCGAGCAATATGAAAAGACAAGGAAAGAAAGGACCACAAGCAATGCAGGTCAACTCAACTTTAGAAGAGGTAATAGCTGCAACAGATGGAATATCAGATAAAGAGTTCAGGATATATATGCTTCAGATGATCTGGAGTCTCAAGGAAGACATGAGACAGCAAAATCAGACAATGAAAGATCACATTGACAAACAAATCCAGGAAGTAAAAAATCAATTTCACAGGGAGATAGAGGTAATAAAAAATAAACAAATAGAAATTCTAGAAATGCAGGAAACAATAAACCAACTTAAAAACTCAATTGAGAATACTACCAGCAGAGTAGATCACTTAGAAGAGAGAACATCAGACAATGAAGACAAAGTATTTCAACTGGAAAAGAACATAGACAGCTCAGCAAGTCTGCTAAGAAACCATGAGCAGAACATCCAAGAATTATGGGACAATATCAAAAGACCAAATTTAAGAGTCATTGGGATACAGGAAGGCACAGAGCTCCATTCCAAAGGAATAAACAGTCTATTCAGTGAAATAATACGAGAAAACTTCCCAGAATTGAAGAATGAGACAGAATCCCAAATCCTAGAAGCCTACAGGACGCCGAATGTTCAAAATCATAAGAGATCCACACCCAGACACATTATAATGAAGATGTCCAACATACAGAATAAGGAGAGAATTTTAAAAGCTGCAAGAGAAAGAAAGCAGATTACATTTAGGGGTAAACCAATCAGGATAACAGCTGATCTCTCAACACAGACTCTGAAAGCTAGAAGATCCTGGAATAACATATTTCAAACACTGAAAGACAACAGGCTCCAACCAAGAATCGTGTATCCGGCGAAATTAAGCTTCAGGTTAGAAGATGAAATTAAAACCTTCCACGATAAACAAAAGTTAAAAGAATTCGCAGCTAGAAAACCATCTCTTCAAAAAATCCTTGGCAAAACATTACAGGAAGAGGAAATGAAAATAACATTGAAAACCAACAATGGGAGGTAAGACAGTAAAGGGGGGAAACTAGTCAAAGAGGATAACAAATCAGGTTTAGTAACATCAATAAACAAATATGGCTGGAAGAACAAATCATATCTCAATAATAACCCTAAATGTTAATGGCTTAAACTCACCAATTAAGAGACACAGGCTAGTAGAATGGATCACAAAACAAGACCCAACAATATGCTGTCTACAGGAGACACATTTGATAGGAAAAGATATACATAGACTGAAGGTGAAAGGTTGGGAAAAATCATATCACTCATATGGACCGCGGAAACAAGCAGGAGTGTCCATACTCATATCTAATAAAATAGATTTCAAGCCAAAGCTAATCAAAAGGGATAAAGAAGGACACTTCATACTGCTCAAGGGAACCATACACCAACAAGACATAACAATCATAAATATATATGCCCCAAATAATGGTGCAGCCGTGTTCATCAAGCAAACTCTTCTCAAGTTCAAGACTCTAATAGACCACCATACAATAATCATGGGAGACTTCAACACACCTCTCTCACCACTGGACAGATCTTCCAAACAAAAGTTAAATAAGGAAACTATAGAACTCAATAACACAATTAACAACCTAGACTTAATTGACATATATAGACTATACCACCCAACATCAAGTAGCTACACTTTTTTCTCAGCAGCACATGGAACCTTCTCAAAAATAGACCATATACTATGACACAGGGCAACTCTTAGACAATACAAAGGGGTAGAGATAATACCATGCATCTTATCTGATCATAATGGAATGAAACTGAAAATCAATGATAAAAGAAGAAAGGAAAAAGCAAGCATCACCTGGAGAATGAACAATAGGTTGCTGAGTGATCAATGGGTTTTAGAAGACATCAAGGAGGAAATTAAAAAATTCCTAGAGTTAAATGAAAACACAGACACAACATATCGGAATCTATGGGACACATTGAAAGCAGTTCTAAGAGGAAAATTCATTGCTTGGAGTTCATTCCTCAAAAAAAGAAAAAACCAACAAATAAAGGATCTCATACTTCATCTCAAAAACCTAGAAAAAGAAGAGCAAAACAACAGCAAAAGAAGTAGAAGGCAAGAAATAATTAAAATCAGAGCTGAAATTAATGAAATTGAAACAAAAGAAACAATTGAAAAAAATTGACAAAACTAAAAGCTGGTTCTTTGAAAAAATAAATAAAATTGACAGACCCTTAGCCATGCTAACGAAGAGAAGAAGAGAGAGAACCCAAATTACTAGCATACTGGATGAAAAAGGCATTATCACAACAGACACTTCAGAAATACAGAAGATAATCAGAAATTACTTTGAATCCTTATACTCCAATAAAATAGAAGATAGTGAAGGCATAGATAAATTCCTTGAGTCTTATGATCTGCCCAGATTGAGCCAGGAGATTATAGACAACCTAAACAGACCAATAACAATAGAGGAAATAGAAGAAACCATCAAAAGACTACCAACTAAGAAAAGCCCAGGACCGGATGGGTATACAGCAGAGTTTTACAAAACCTTTAAAGAGGAACTAACACCAATACTTTTCAAGCTATTTCAGGAAATAGAAAAAGAGGGAGAACTTCCAAATTCATTCTACAAGGCCAACATCACCCTGATTCCGAAACCAGACAAAGACACTTCAAAGAAAGAAAACTACAGACCAATATCTCTAATGAACCTTGACGCAAAAATCCTCAATAAAATTCTGGCAAATCGGATTCAAATACATATCAAAAAAATTATACATCATGATCAAGTAGGATTCATCCCTGGGATGCAAGGCTGGTTTAATATACGGAAATCAATAAATGTTATTCACCACATCAATAGACTTAAAAATAAGAACCATATGATCATCTCAATAGATGCAGAAAAAGCATTCGACAAAGTACAGCATCCCTTTATGTTCAAAACGCTAGAAAAATTAGGGATAACAGGATCATACCTCAACATTGTAAAAGCAATCTATGATAAGCCACAGGCCAGCATCATTCTGAATGGAGAAAAATTGAAGGCATTCCCTCTAAGATCTGGTACAAGACAGGGATGCCCTCTCTCACCACTTCTGTTCAACATAGTCCTCGAAACACTGGCCAGAGCAATTAGACAGACGAAAGAAATTAAAGGCATAAAAATAGGAAAAGAAGAACTTAAATTATCACTATTTGCAGATGATATGATTCTATACCTAGCAGACCCAAAAGGGTCTACAAAGAAGCTATTAGAACTAATAAATGAATTCAGCAAAGTGGCAGGATATAAGATCAACACGCATAAATCAAAGGCATTCCTGTATATCAGCGACAAATCTTCTGAAACGGAAATGAGGACAACTACTCCATTCACAATATCCCCCCAAAAAAATAAAATACTTGGGAATCAACCTAACAAAAGAGGTGAAAGATTTATACAATGAAAATTACAGAACCCTAAAGAAAGATATAGAAGAAGACCTTAGAAGATGGAAAAATATACCCTGCTCATGGATAGGCAGAACCAACATCATCAAGATGGCGATATTACCAAAAGTTCTCTATAAGTTTAATGCAATGCCAATCAAAATCCCAGCAGCATTTCTTGTAGAAATAGATAAAAGAATCATGAAATTCATATGGAATAATAAAAGACCCAGAATAGCAAAAACAATGCTAAGCAGGAAGTGTGAATCAGGCGGTATAGCGATACCAGACTTCAAACTATACTACAGAGCAATAGTAACAAAAACAGCATGGTACTGGTACCAAAACAGGCGGGTGGACCAATGGTACAGAATAGAGGACACAGTAACCAACCCACAAAACTACAACTATCTTATATTTGATAAAGGGGCTAAAAGCATGCAATGGAGGAAGGATAGCATCTTCAACAAATGGTGCTGGGAAAACTGGAAATCCATTTGCATCAAAATGAATCTGAATCCCTATCTCTCGCCATGCACAAAAGTTAACTCAAAATGGATCAAGGAGCTTGATATTAAATCAGAGACACAGCATCTGATAGAAGAAAAAGTAGGTTATGATCTACATACTGTGGGATCGGGCTCCAAATTCCTCAATAGGACACCCATAGAGCAAAAGTTAACAACTAGAATCAACAAATGGGACTTACTCAAACTAAAAAGTTTTTTCTCAGCAAAAGAAACAATAAGAGAGATAAACAGGGAGCCTACATCCTGGGAACAAATCTTTACTCCACACACTTCAGATAGAGCCCTAATAACCAGAATATACAAAGAACTCAAAAAATTAGACAATAAGATAACAAATAACCCAATCAATAAATGGGCCAAGGACCTGAACAGACACTTCTCAGAGGAGGACATACAATCAATCAATAAGTACATGAAAAAATGCTCACCATCGCTAGCAGTCAGAGAAATGCAAATCAAAACCACCCTAAGATACCATCTCACCCCAGTAAGATTGGCAGCCATTAGAAAGTCAAACAATAATAAGTGCTGGAGAGGATGCGGGGAAAAGGGCACTCTTGTTCATTGCTGGTGGGACTGCAAATTGGTGCAGCCAATTTGGAAAGCAGTATGGAGATTTCTTGGAAAGCTGGGAATGGAACCACCATTTGACCCAGCTATTCCCCTTCTCGGTCTATTCCCTAAAGACCTAATAAGAGCATGCTACAGGGACACTGCTACATCGATGTTCATAGCAGTACAATTCACGATAGCAAGATTGTGGAATCAGCCTAGATGCCCTTCAATAGATGAATGGATAAAAAAAAATGTGGCATTTATACACAATGGAGTATTACTCTGCATTAAAAAATGACAAAATCATAGAATTTGGAGGGAAATGGATGGCATTAGAGCAGATTATGCTAAGTGAAGCTAGTCAATCTTTAAAAAATAAATACCAAATGACCCCTTTGATATAAGGGGAGTAAACAAGGACAGGATAGGGACGAAAGTTTGAGAAGAAGATTTACATTAAACAGGGATGAGAGGTGGGAGGGAAAGGGAGTGAGAAGGGAAACCGCATGGAAATGGAAGGCGATCCTCAGGGTTATACAAAATGACATATAAGAGGAAAGGAGGGGTAAGACAAGATGATACAAATCGAAGAAATGATTTACAGTAGAAGGGGTAGAGAGAGAAAAGGGGAGGGGAGGGGAGGGGAGGGGGATAGTAGAGAATAGGACAGACAGCAGAATACATCAGACACTAGAAAGGCAATTTGTCAATCAATGGAAGGGTAACTGATGTGATACAGCAATCTGTATACGGGGTAAAATTGGGAGTTCATAACCCACTTGAATCAAACTGTGAAATATGATGTATTAAGAACTATGTAATGTTTTGAACGACCAACAATAAAAAAAAAAAGAATTGTAATGCGAAAAAGAGTACACGTATAATGGCATAAGTTGGCGTGAACATGCCGTATATACAGAGATACGAAAAATAGTGTTTTATGTGTGCAATAAGGATTGTAATTAAATAAATAGATAAATTGATAGACAGGTAGATAGATAGATCACTTCAATAAAGAGAGATTGTGGAGGGACAGCCCCGCCAAACAGTATGCAGCCCAGACAGGCCCAGCCCAGCCTAGGACAGCCCCCCATCTGCCGCAGAGCCCAGGCAGACCCAGGAGAGAACCACCAACCTGTGTAGAAGATGCAGAGCCCACGCTGAGGCTCCCCATTCACCAATGCATGTCATCATCCCCCCATCCCCCTCTATCTTGGAACACTGCAGACGTCACCATAGCCCTCCCCATGAAATGGTCTCCACCTTGGGACAACAGAGCCCAGAGGCAGCTGCCCACTGCTGCACCACATGCCACAGTGCTACATCTCCAAACAGGTCACCCAAGGCCTGCACTTTCAGACCCATCTTTGAAAGTGGTCGCTTCCATCTTGGGACACCTCACCACCATCTTGGTCACCTTCACTGCTCCCACCACTGTCTTTGGTTGCAGCAGCCACCATCTTGGGACATAGGCCAGGGACTGGAAGCCCAACACCGAGGTACTTACAGGATTGAGGCTACCACTGCCACAAACTAGGGATGTGAACACTCAATCTAGGGACAACAGATAGGGCCCAGAAGACCATCACCCAGGTCCCTGCAGGCTTGGTGACAGCAAGTTGTGCTAGATGTGCTGATAGCCACCATCTTGTCGCAGACCCATCTTGCACAGGGTCATCTCCTTCTCTCTTTTCTCGTGATAACAACCAACTCCTTTGACTCCTCTTTTACCCTTCCTGTGACTAATACCTCTATAGTCTCACCTCCCAGTTCATAAATATCACACCCCAACTGGAGACCTTCTCTCTTTACCGCACGCACCTCAGGTACAGCATTAATCTCCAGGATCTACAAAGAACTCAAAAAACCTCACATCAAAAGACAACCCAATCAATAAATGGGCTAAGGAACTGAACAGGCACTTCACAGAAGAAGAAATACAATTGATCCACACATATATGGAAACATGTTCCACCTCTCTAGTAATTAGAGAAATGCAAATCCAAACTACTCTATGATTTCCTCTCACGCCAGTCCAAATGGCAGTTATCAACAATACAAGGAATGATAAATGTTGGCAAGAATGTGGGGGGAATGTTACACTCATACATTAATGGGGTGGGGGGACTGCAAATTGGTGCACCCAATCTGGAAAGCAGTATGGAGATTCCTCAGAAAACTGGGAATGGAACCACCATTTGACCCAGCCATGCCACTTCTTGGTTTATACCCAAAGGGCTTAAAATCAGCATACTACAGTGACACAGCCACATCAATGTTTATAGCAGCTCAATTCACAAGAGCTAAACTATGGAACCAACCCAGATTCCCTTCAACAGATGAATGGACCAAGAAAATATGGTAAATAAACACAATGGAATATGACTCTACCTTAAAGAAGAGTGAAATCATGGCATTTGCAGGTAAAGGGATGGATTTGGAGAATCTCATGCTAAGCAAAATAAGCCAATACAACAAACCAAAGGCCAAATGTTTTCTCTGATTTTCGAATGCTAATTCACAATGCGGTGGGGGCTAGGGAAAAATAGAGGTACTTTGGATTGTGTGAAGGGAAGTGAAAGAATGGGAAGGGTTATGGGGTAGGAAGGATAGTAGAATGAATAGGACATTATTACCGTATGTACATTATATGATTATTTGACCCATGTGATTCTACACCAGGTACATCCAGAAGAATGAGAAGTTATACTCCATTTATGTGTGAATTTTGTCAAAATGCATCCTACTGTCATGTATAACTAATTAGAACAAATTTTAAAAAATAAAAAGAAGTACAAAAAACAATGATTAAAGAATAATAGCAAGAACAAAAGGAGAAAGAAAGGCAGGAAGAAAAACAAAAGGAAGGATGGGAGAAAGGTAGGAAAGAAGGAAGGATAATAGCCAGCCACAGGAGCCAACCTGAGTGGACATTCCATGACAAAAGTTAGGACTTGAAGCCACAAAGTATATAACAATACTATTGGATTATAATTCAATTAATCACATATTCATGAGTCCAAACGGATATAGAACATTAACTGAATAAACAAATAAACAAGGAAGAAGGGGCAACTCTTATTTATTTAAAAAAATACAATAAAATTGTGTGTGGGGGGGGGAATTCTGATGGATAAACATACAAGTAAGGAAAATAGAAAATTATCACAGAGCACTACATACCCAACTATGGGTGCTAAAACTATAAGCATTTGTTTAAACAGAAAAGTGATATTTTCAGAGTCTCAAAATATTTCTCCCAAAACATTTAGTAATCAAAACAGGGAAAATAATATCTTCACAATGGTGACTCCCAGTAGACAACTCCTTCTCCAGGTCATCAGTCCATGTTGCCGTTAGTTCATATCAGCATAAGGTTTCCTCTGATGTGATACACAGATGGGCTTTTCAATAATGCAGGGCCTCAAACTGATCAAGAGAAAACATCAAAGAAAAAATAGACTGAGAGAGATTCTACAAAACCACTAATGTACTCTTCAAGATCATTAAAAACAAGATAAGACTGTGATAAAATGAGAGAATAAGGAGACATGAAGACTAAATGCAATAGGAGAGTCTGCATTGGATTCTGAAGCATGAAGAAATAGATCATCAGTGGAAAATTAATACAATTGAATGAATTCTTCAGTCAATAATATATCAAGGTCAAATTCTTGCTCAACCTTCTATAGTGATATAAGACATAAGAGAAGTAAGGTGGAGGAATTTCTGTACTTTTTTGGAACTCTTTTTTTAAGTCTAAAGTTTATTCTTACAGTAGAAATTAAGAACGAGGATGTACATTATGGCTATGTAACAATCACAGAGATAAATTCTTAAGTCACGATGTAGGACAGTATATACAGTATGCTGCCATTTATATACAAAGTGGTAAGATGGGAATCACTTGTACATACTTGTATGAAAATTCATAAAATACTTCTAGGAAGATCCATAAGAAACAAACACTGATTTCTCCAGGAAGAAAACCTGGGTGTTCCAGAGGCAGGATCTTGGGGAGTGTTTTCCTTGTATGCCTTTTGTAACTTCTATATCATGAATCAGTTCATAAATGAGTAATTTTTTTTTATGATACTGGGGATTGAACCCGGGGCCTTATACAGGTTAAGCATGTGCTCTACCAGTGAACTACTTCCTCAACTTCACAATGTGTGTGTGTGTGTGTGTGTGTGTGTGTGTGTGTGTGTGCGTGTGTGTATCTGGAGGGGGGCAGTACCGGGGACTGACTCTGGGGGCACTCTACAATGAGCTACATCCCCAGCCCTTTTTATTTTTTTAGAGACAGAGTCCCATTACATTACCAAGGCTGTCCTTGAACTTACCTTCCTCTTGCCTCAGCCTCCCAAGGTGCTGGGATTATAGGCATGTACCACTTCACCCCTGTTAGTTTCAGTTTTTACCTGTCAACAAAATGTAAGTGATGATGGAGTAAGCTGAATTCCTAGCCCCAACTTAGCTCAAGCAGATTTCATATCAGAACATAAACTTCTGTATCTGAAAACCTAATTTTCTTGTTTAAGCCAAGTGATGAATACAGGCTTCCCAGATAGAAATTGAACATAGAAACTCTTTTCTTCAACAAATGTCTCCCCATGATTTTATAACATTTCTCTATTAGTCTTACTATAAGATATTCAACTCAAGACCCCCAATAGGAAGTAAGTCTACAAATTGCTTATTCTAGTAGCTTCTCCAGATTCCTAAGGTCTTTAGTGTTGCCTTGCTGGAGAGGAATCCTCAATGCAACTGTCTAATTTCTTCAGGACTTATGATCCTAACTTTTTCAAATTAAGGGGAGTGAGAAAAAACCATTCACTAGTTCTATTAGTAAACTAACAAAATAGAATGACTACTCTGGTTTAGAGGAAAGAAATTTCTGAAATAATATGTTTCTATCAAAAATATATAAGTCATCTAAAATCTTGAGAAGGAATAAATGACTAAAGGTTTGGGGCTAATTATTTTTTTTTAGCCTTTTGAAGTTCTATTCGTAATTACACTATTTGAAAGCCTAAGCAATACCATGTGAAGTAGGCAAGAATAATGACATCCAAAGATGTCCAACACCCTAATTCCCAGACCTGTAAATATGTTACATTGCATGGCAATTGGGAATTAAGGTTGCAGATGGGATTTATGGTACTAATCCACTCACCCTATAAAATAGGGAGATTTTCCCGGGACTACCTGTGTGGTCTTAATGTGATCACAAAATCCTTCAATATGGAAGCAGAAGACCGAGGGATACATTTCAGTGAGTGGAAGGGAGGGGTGTGGGAGGGGTGTGGGAATGGGAAAGATGGTAGAATGAGACAGACATTATTACCCTACATACATGTATGATTACCCTACTGGTTCGACTCTGCACCATGTACAGCCAGAGGAATGAGAAGCTGTGTTCCATTTGTGCACAATGAGTCAAAATTCGTTCTACTGTCATGGATAATTAGAACAAACTAAAAAATATTTGTTAAAAAAGAGTGAAACACTGGATGGAGGAATCAACCACTCATTGCTGCTTTAGAATGTGAAAGAGGAGAGTCACAGGCCAAAGAATAAGGTCAGCTTCCCAGAGCTGGGAAAGGCAACAGCTGTCCTGGAGGACCTTCGGAGAGGATCAAAGTCTAGCCACCATCTTGATTTTAGTCGAGTTAGACCCGGGTTGGACTTCTCATACAGAGAAATGGAAGTTAATAAACTCACATTGTTCTAATCCACTAGGTTTGTGGCAATTTGTTACAGCAGCAACAAGAAACAAATACACCACG
Source organism: Urocitellus parryii (assembly GCF_045843805.1). NCBI lineage: Eukaryota > Metazoa > Chordata > Mammalia > Rodentia > Sciuridae > Urocitellus > Urocitellus parryii. The sequence goes on from NC_135537.1 coordinate 80,622,982, forward strand.
ATAATTAAATCTAAAAAGCGAGGCACATTTTAAGAAATATTTAAAAATAATAACTTTTCAAATTCCATCTTGGTATTGTAGACGATTAATATAACTGCTTTTGATAGCATAAATTACAAGAATATGGTAGTTGTTAGTCTTAATTTTCCCGCTTTCCTCCTCCTCATCCTTTCCAGCTTCAGTCTCCATGTTATTGTGAGTTGTAATTAAAGGTTAAGTTGAAAGACCACAAAATGGAAAGCTGTTATAAGTGGTTCTCTCAAATTTCCTGGACCTTGGCAAGCAGAGCCATGTGATTGCTTTTTTGGTTTGACCTAGTTAATTCTCTGTTCATTGGTATCCTTTGAATCCTGTATTTTGAACACACAATGTAATAACCACTTTCTATTTTTAAAAAAAAATTGTTAACAGTTTTTTGGATCAAAGCAAAGCACAAACTCATGCATTAAACTTCTCTTTTAATGAAAAAGTTTTTTCAAGCCCAATTTTAAAAAATACTTTTCCTAGATCTCTCCATCTTTGCAGTGAGCATTCAGTTTTTGTTCTGCTAAGTACCCGATTGTGATTAAAATAAATGTAAATAAATAAATATATATATAAATAGGTTAAGAGTGGAAATGTTTCATTAAACACACACCAACAGAGTAATTAGAACTTTTTTTCTGTATAGGTTTTTATTCCTAGCATTAATTGTGCCTTTAAAATCTTCTGATCTTGATTACATAAGTGTGTGTATATTTCTCAAGTCTCCTATGTCAGAGCCAAGAGCCAAACTACCAGCTTTAGTTAAAGCATTTACTCAAAACAAAGACACAGTCTTGAGCAAAAAAAAAAAAAAAAGACAATTTAAGTTGCCTATTTAGTCAAAAGAAGATGTTACGCTCTTCCTGAAAATACATTAATATTTTTTAATAACCAAAAAACAATGGATAATCATTTCACAACCCACAGCGTGCAGGAGGGTGAGGGTATGCCGTTTGGATAGTGGCCCTGGGAGCAGACATCTCAGGAAGATTGGCAGAGAAGACCCTAGAGGGACCCACCTCGAGGTCAGCTTTGACGGCCTGTGATGCCTACCTGGTCAGCGGCTGTGTCCTGGGCACCAGGTGGCCAAGGAGGTGAATGAGGAGCATTTGCAGATTAAGGACAGCTCCCCGAGCTGGCAGAGGTCAGGAGAGGAGTGCAGAGCTGCAGGGCAGAGCTGCAGGCAAGTCGGGTCGGTGCACGCAGGCCCTTAAGCCCAAGAGGCTAGGGAAGATGCTTGCCTCAAAGCCCAAAGAGCTGGGCAGGTCGAGGATGTCAGAATGTGGACAGGTTCAAATAGAAGCCAGGGAAAGAACTTGGGTGAATGTGTTCAATACATGCGTTTGTAAATGTGAGTGAGGGTTTCCAAAGCCACGTGGTGCCTGGTTCTGACCAGTGAGAAGGAGAGCTATGGCAAAATGAGCCTCCTGGGGACCAAGTGGAGCCCCATCTACATTCTACAAGTGAGAAGAGGAGCAGGGCGAAGCGCAGTGTTCCAGGACAGTCAAGAAAGGGCAAGGCCAGGCCCCAGCAGGGAGGAGGAAATCCTAGAGAATAGAAACAGCAATTTTTTTTTTTTTTTTTGGTTGTCTCAGGAATTTTTTCCTGGTTTTCAGGCTTTGGAGGGTCTTAACCAGAAATTGAAACCTAATCACATTCTCTCTTCCTTGAGGTTTCTGAGACAGTGAAAGACTTGTATTTGCAAAATAAGACCACAGAAGTCACACAATGCCAATGGTCAGGAGGAAATAACCCTTCTCCCCCTCCTTGCCTTCTATCCAAATTGTCTCTCCATCCGATGAATTTCTTCCTTTGAAACGAGAAAACGAACTTACACAACTTAACAATGGTTTGACTCACATGGTTTTCGTGTAAGAGTAATCACACAATCAATCCTTTTTCATTTTCAGTACAGTCGTCCATAAATTATATGAGTTTCTTAATGCTTTATTATAAAATGAACTTTGTGTTAGATAATTTTGCCCCATTGTAGGCTGATGTAAGAATCCTAAGGATGTCTAAGGTAGGCTAGGCTAAGTTGTGATGTTCAGTGGGTTAGGCGTACTGAAAGCATTTTCAACTTACACCGCGTTCAATTTAGGATGGTTTTATAAGGACATAACTTACCGTAAGTCAAGGAAATCTTTATTAATGGAAACTAATCTCATACAGTAACAGGAAATAATTTTGTATAGAATAAGGGTAATGATAAGCTTAATAGCCCATCAAAGATATTCCTGAAAGTACACAATTACTTATCAGAGATTTAGGAAGAAAGATGAAGATATCCTTGAAAAATCCAAAATAGAATAAGATTTAGCTGTAGTTTGAAGCAGAAACAAATGTTAAAGGAAATTATACTTATGTACTTTTTTTCTCTTTTTTTCTCTTTTTTTCTTCTCTTTTTTCTTTTTTTAAATTAATTTATTTATTTATTCTAATCAGGTATATATGTCAGCAGAATACATTTTGATTCATTGTACACAATGGCAGCACAACTTTTCATTTCTCTGGTTGTACACAATGTAGCATAGCACCATATGTGCAGTCACACATGTACCTAGGGTAATGATGTCCACCTCATTCCACCATCTTTCCTGCCTTCATATCCCCTTTCCTCCCCTTCCTCCCCTCTGCCCCATCAAAGTTCCTCCATTTTCTCCATGCTCCCCCCCAACACACACACACTATGGATCAGCATCCATTTATCAGAGACAACATTCGGCCTTTGGTTTTTGGGGATTGGCTTATTTCACTACCATGCCTCCAACTCCATCCATTTACCTGCAGATGCCATAATTTTATTCTCTTTGATGCTGAGTAATATTCCATTGTGTATATATAACCACAGTTTCTTTATGCATTCATCTATTGAAGGGCATCTAAGTTGGTCACACAGTTTAGCTATTGTGAACTGACCTGCTTATAAACACTGATGTGGCTGTGTCACTAAACTATGCTGATTTTAAGTCCTTTGGGTATAGAATGAGGAGTGGGATAACCTAGTTCCATTCCAAGCTTTCTAAGGCATCTCCTTACAGCTTTCCAGATTGGTTGCACCAATTTGCAGTCCCACAAGCAATATATGAGTGTGCCTTTTCCCCCACATCCTCACCAACACTTATTGTTGTTTATATTCTGATATCTGCCATTCTGACTGGTATAATATGAAATCTTCGAGTTGTTTTGATTTGCATTTCTCTAATTATTAGAAATGTTGAACATTTTTTCAAATATTTTTTGCTCAATTGTATATCTTCTGAGAAGTGTCTGTTCCATTCCTTAGCCCATTTATTGATTGGATTATTTGTTTGTGTTTTTTGGTGTTAAGATTTTGAGTTCTTTATATATCCTGGAGATTAGTGCTCTATCTGATGTGCATGTGGCAAAAAATTGCTCCCAAAGTGTAGGCTCTCTGTTCACTTCGTTGATTGTTTCTTTTGCTGAGAAGAAGCTTTTTAGTTTGAATCCATCCCATTTATTGATTCTTGATTTTATTTTTTAGGCTTTAGGAGTCTTGTTAAAGAAGTCAAGGTCTAATCCAACATGATGAAGATTTAGGCCTACTTTTTCCTCTATTAGGTGCAGGGTCTCTGGTCTAATTCCTAGGTCCTTGATCCACTCTAAGTTGAGTTTTGTGCATGGTGAGAGAGAGAGGTTTAGTTTCATTTTTCTGCATATGGCTTTCCAGTTCTCCTAGCAACATTTGCTGAAGAGGCTATCTTTTCTCCAATGTATGTTTTTAGCACCTTTGTCTAGCATGAGATAACTGTATTTATGTGGGTTTGTCTCTGTGTCTTCTATTCTGTCCCATTGGTCTATAACTATTTTGGTGCCAATACCATGCCATTTTTGTTACTATAGCTTTGTAGTATAGTTTAAGTTCTGCTATAGTGATGCCTCTTTTTTCACTTTTTTTGCTAAGGATTGCCTTGGCTATTCTGGGTCTCTTATTTTTCCAAAGGAATTTCATGATTGCTTTTTCTATTTTATAAGGAACGATTTGGGGATTTTAATTGGAAACACATTGAATCTGTATAGTGCTTTGGGTAGTATGGCCATTTTGACAATATTAATTTTGCCTGTCCAAGAGCTTGGGAGATCAAGTGTTGTAATATCATGGAAGTCTGGATCAGATAAACAGCAAAAAATAGCTAGAGTTCAGAATTACATATAATCATACAAGAGAATAATAAGTTTTTCATCTTCCAAGGTCTTCTTCAATTTCTTTCTTTAGTGTTCTGTAGTTTTCATTATAGAGATCTTTTACCTGTCTTGTTAGATTCTGATTCCCAAGTATTTATTTTCTTTGTTTTTCTTTTTTTTTTTTTTTTTTGAGGCTATTGTGAATGGGGTAGTTTTCCTACTTTCTTTTTCAGAGGGTTCATCACTGATGTATAGAAATGCATTTGATATATGGGTATTGATTTTACATCCCGCTGCTTTGCTGAATTTATTTATGAATTCTAGAAGTTTTCTGGTGGAGTTTTTTGGATCCTCGAAGTGTAGAATCATGTCATCAGCAAATAATAACAGTTTGAGTTCTTCTTTTCCTATTCATATCCCTTTAATTTCTTTCATCTGTCTAATTGCTCTGGCTAGAGTTTCAAGGACTATATTGAATAGAAGTAGTGAAAGAGGGCATCCCTGTCTTGTTCCAGTTTTTAGAGGGAATGCTTCCAATTATGTACTTTTACACACATACATACATCCAATTACATAAGACATGGAGCTGAATGTAGATGATGCAAAGAGACCCACAAAAAGGTTTGGAACTCAGTGGTATCACAGTGTTTTTTAAAATGACTTCTCCCCCACACGGCTGAAAACCTTATTATTCTCTTATGTGATTGTTTTGTAATTCTGAATTCTAGCTATTTTTTTGCTGTTTATCTGTTCCAGACTTCCACGATATTACAACACTTGAGTTTCATGCATTTGGGTTCAACTTTATTACATGACAAATATTTACACATTTTGTTGACAACCTCAGTAAACATGACCCATCAAAGGGACATGACAACAACTCATACATTAAATCAGACACACACACACACACATCATTGATGGAAAATTAGGTTCAGCTTACCTTTCTTAGTAGAACTCATGTAATCTCATTGGAACCTACTAGGATGAAATCCTTACTTTAGGCATTTTTTGCTTTGGTTGTATTTTCAGAAAAAGTAGATGCTGGGGATAGACCTCAGTGGTAGGACACTTGCCTAGCATGCACAAGGCCCTGGGTTCAACCCCCAGGACCACTAAAAAGAAAAAGAACAGAGAATGGGGGAATTGGAGAAAAGAAACCAGGGTTCTATATATAATAAATTTTGTACAATGTGTACCTATGGACCAAATGTTTACCTCGTGCAATGTACACCATCTAGATATGAAGGCCACCCACTTCAGACACCGCCTTAGAACACCAAGCTTGGAAAGCTCTGAACCCAGGACTCACATGAGAAAGTTCTTCTTACCACCCAGATGGTCCAGCTCTTAATCCCAACGCTTTCTAGTAAAATACCAGATGGCACCGGGGGGTTCAGAACTGGGGCTTTGGACAAGGCAGATCTGGCGTCTGTCTTCACCAAACCATCAGCTATAGGGCCTTGCTGGGGGGAGAGGATTTCACCTCTGTCCCTCTTCCAGTGTCTCAGGCCTCATCTTGAAAACTGAATTTTTAATATGAGATCCAATAATACATATATGTGTGGGTGAAAATACATTTACACCCCATACACCACACACACACACACACACACACACACACACACTCATACATATTTGTAGCAAATAACACACTGCCTAGAACACGGTATGGTATCCAAGCTATGGTAGAATGAAGAGTAATAGCAAGTAATTATAAGACCCTGAAATATCTCGTAATAATAGTTAAACACACATTATAAAGGGAGACATGTATGTTTTGGTCTGCACCTGGCCTTTCTTTGAGCTAACCCTTCCCTACCAGAGTGCCCAGCTCCAGCTACACTGAAAGCTAATGGCATTCATGCTCCAAGAACTGCAGCCCAGTGCAAACACACAGGCCTGGGCTGCTCAGCCCGTCCTGGCAGGCAGGACCTCGGTAGTCACCCCAGACCCGGGTGAGCAGGAGGGCGATCCCAGCCTCTCCTGCAAATCCCAGGTTTTCTCCTGGCACCCAGCCCCTTACTCCCAGCCCTCACTTTCCCCTCCAGCAGATTCGTACAGCTCTGTCTTTTGCTGCTGGGTTCTGGATTTTCCCTGTCACCACAGGACATGGCCACAAAAGTCCTTGTGGCTCTGCAAGGCCCTAGCATTTCTGCATTTGGTGAGAATTTCTCAGACAGTTCTTCTGCTGTCACTGAGCAATTGCCACATGGTGGGCACTTAAACCCTGGTGCTAGATACAAGTCACCAAGGGGAGTTCTCTTTTCACATATCTCCAGCTTCCAGACAAGATCAGTGTGACAGAGGCTACAGCTGAGCCACATATGGAGAATTACTGCCTTTTACAGATGAGAAAACCAAGGCTCTGAGAGATTAAGTAACTTGCCCAAGATCACACAGCTCAAAAGTCACAGAGTTAAAATTCAAGTCCAGGAACATTGGTCATTATGTAATATGATGATCTCTTCCCTAGAATTTCCAAGGAAATGAAAAAGACCATACATTTTACAGTAAAAAGAAAAAAGAAAAAAAATACATGGAACAAATGTGAGGAAGGGAAGCTAGCATACAGCAGGCTAAGTCATCAAAAATAGGCCATGGGGGTCCTGGAGTCCATTCATTAACACAAATTCATCTCCCACACAATCCAATCAACGTGTGGCTGTTCATGCCTTGATTGTAATCACAGCTTCAATCTGAAATGTTTTTTCGGTACAAATGGAAAGAAATGCCACCCCGGGACAGGAGGAGAGAAGAACCTGTCCTTGTGATCTGCACAGAGCTTCAGGGCTTCCAGTTCAGATTCCCAGGAGCAAGGACAACCTAAGGGCAGCCTTGATGCTGGCTGCTCACACTGGATGAGACCAAGGAGAGCTGGCCTGTGACCTAACAGAGTGTGAATCTGAAATTAAATGAAGCACACGGAGCCACAGGCTAAATTTTGATGTCAACCTCTGCTCGGTTACAACAAAACTTTGGAGCTGCTGAAAAATACACACGTAGACATACACACACCTTCTTTGATAATTCTATAGTCAACCAAAATTAAATCCATACACATAATAGCATAGAGTAATAAACCAAACTATCAGTTAACGTCGACAGCAAAGAGCTGAGCCGTGCGATGGTCTGATTTCTTGCTGTTAGACTTAGTGTGAGTCCCAGAACTGTGGCTTTCCAGTTTTGTGACACCCGGAGCAGGTGACTGGGCTCTCTGAGCCTGCCCGTCCTCAGGAAGATTAACAAAATGAGACTGAGGGAGACAGGATGTCTAGCACACAGCATTTGGGACATACGCCACTTCTCCTCCACTCCGGCAAACCTGAAATCAAACTGGTCATTTGTTTGGCTCAAGTTCCTGCATCCAGTGTCAACCCAGAGGCACAGAACCCTGCATCTAGGAGCTTGGCATGTTCCTCCAACCTGATGTGGCCCCGCCCCACCTCCTCCTAATTCCTCACATTGTGGTAATGTTTTTTGGTTTCATGTGCTTCACTAAATCTACCTCAGCCTGTAACTACGTCCTTCGTTATAATTTAAGAAACTGGTATTTAATAAGCACCGGCACCGGCCAAGGCTGTTATTAAGAGTGAATCACTGGGAACCTTTGTTTTCCACTATTTGGAGTTCAGATGGGAATAGTCAAGCATAAATATACTCAGTACACAAGGCTTTAGCCCAGAGGGAATTTTTTTTTTCTCTCTCTCTCTCTCTCTCTGAAAATTGAGGGCAAACTATTTGGCTGTTTTAAAAGCTAAAAATAAATATAGCTTACTGGTTCCAAACGCTGTTTGTGGTAGTGCGGCTCCAAGACCATTGCAGTTTGGAAACAAGTTACATTTGGTGAGTAATTAGGCCACCAAGGGGTATAATTGCTTTTTCTATTTTAAATAACAAGAAAAACCCACACACAAAAAAATAGTTTGATTAAGAAATTAACAGCTGCTTGGTTAATTCTCATGCATTTTCATAAGGGTATTAGTAACCGAGGAGGAACCTTAAGTGATGAGCTTTTCAGCCACAGAAAATTATCCGGCCAACCACGGTATTTTAACCAAACCGTTCAGAAATCAACATGTTGCTTCAGTCAGGATGAAAATTGGTTTGAGATCCTAATTTCAGTACAGGGCCCTCCATTCAGTCCTGCAACACAGTGGATTGAACAAACGGTTTCTGTCAGCTGGAAGTTTTCCAAGGAAGAAAAAAGAGACTTAGTACATAGATTAAACAAATATAAATTAAATAGTGAAGTCATTTCACTGTGTTTTGATAACACAACATTCTAGGCTGAAATACTACATTTGCTTAACCTCAGATTCATGGGACTCTGCCCTGCCCGGTTACCACCATACCAAACGCACTAAATCGCCAAGTTTTCCAGGGGCTGCCAACCCCTCCCCTGCTGTCGGGTCCTCCTCTCTCCACAGAACTCAGAGATGCTGCTGTGGAAGCTATGCACTGTGTCCACCCTCCCAGCCTCAGCCCCTCCAAAACCACTCTTCACTTTCTTCGTCAAATATGGTCCCTAATTCTCTTGGTGCATACTTAACAGCTCTCTCTGGCCATCAGCAGAGCTCCAAATCCTTAGCAGGGTTGCAAGTTTCTTTGTAGACAGTGGCCACAGCGTCATGCAACTGTGGCTGGTGTGACAGGTTCTGGGGCATCAATAGCAACACTCTGGTGACAGAGTCCAGCAGCCTCAGTATTCAGTAAACATAAGATCACTAACATCACATGCACTCACCACACCATGCCTAATATCTCTCTCTCTGTCTCCATCTCTGTGTCTCTCTCTCTATCTCTTCTCTCTCTCCCCCTCCTCTCTCTCTCTCTCTCTCTCTCTCTCTCTCTCTCTCTCTCACACACACACACACACACACACACACACACACACATTAAAAAAAAACTCATCTTCCCTTCTTTATCCCATCCAGCCCAACAAACTTCCTCAAGAAATTACCCAATAGAGGGCTGGTGTTGGTCCCACCACTCTCTCCTAAGCCCCCAACACATAGTAGTCATTAGATATATAGTTCTTTTCTTCATTAAAATTGCCTCCTAACTTTAGAGAATAGAGGCTAGAGCCACAAGACCACCAGTACCATTAAAAACAATATCTTAGCAAAAGTAAAGAATCAGATTCTATTTCTCCTAATGATGAGAAAATAAATGCTTTGAGATTTGGAAAGCTGAACGTGTTCTTTGATACACTTCCTGGTATGGCCTTTGAAAACAAACAACACAGAAGAAAAGGAAAAGTTGAGATGTGATACTGCCAATGGCAGTGAATACTCAGAAGACTTTTATAGTTTATGTAGCCTGTAGTTTATAGTTTATAAGGTGTTTTGTACATGTTATTTGATGTTTACGACCATTCTGTACTGTATATCAAACAAGTGTTATAATTTCCATCTTTCAGATTCACAAAGGAAGCTAAGAAAAAAAAAAGTGAAATTGGACCGGACCCAGGCCCAGCACACTCACACCAATATTGTTTCTGCTGGTTATCTTTACATCTTCCCTGTTGTTCCTGAAAACAAAAACATTGTTCATGTAAAAGGTGAAAAGTTTTAAAAATTGAAAACAATTCCAGAGCCTAATGTCCTGGTTTATTCAATTGATAGTGAAAGCAGGTTTGCCCCTACTTCGGTGATGACTCGAATGATAATATGCATGATTAATTCCATCATCTATCTCCTTTGGTAACCTGCCATCAAACTATTGATGTTGGCTGGGGATGTAGCTCAGTGGTAGAGCACTCGCCTAGCATGTGCAAGGTCCTGGATTCAACTCCTGGTACCACAAAAAAAAAAGTTTAATATCCAAAAAATGCTGTTAGACGATGCCCACTATTCTGTGTAATTATAACGCACCTCTAAAAATCTTAAGAATAAGTTTTTTAAATGCTGTTCATATAAGTAGGTCAAATGACCAATTCTCTCTAAATATGGAAAGCATCTACTCGTTTCCCAACCCCATTATCCAAAACTGTTTTCAGGACTTGGTTGGGGGCAAGAGAGGAGGCACAGCAAGTCAGGATATCGTATGGCTGCTTCATGGAATGGGGAAAAAACTATGGCTACAGCTGTGGTGTAGACTGCAAGGTTTGTCCCTCTGAAATTCAAATGTTGAAAACCTCTCAGTGTGATGGTATTTGAAGATGGAACCTTTAGGTAGTGATTAGGTCATGAGTATGGATCCGTTGTTGTTGGGTGTGTGGGAGACTCCCCTCTGGAGTTAAGTTCCCATCTCGAGACAACATCACGGAATCCCTTACCCCTCCCCCTCCTCTCCGAAGGGCGCCAAGCTGAACAGTGCCAAATTCAAAAGTTTTCTCAACCAATCCCCGCAGGACACAGTGCCTGCTTGCTGTTCCTGAGTCACCCTGCCAATCAACACCCACCACGTCACCTAAGCAAGAAGCTTACCTTCTTCCTCTTCTTTCTCTCCTCTCTCTCCTCTCTTTCTCTTTCTCTCTGCCTCTCCTCTTCTTCCCCTTTGGGCAGCCCCCCAATAAAATCTCTTGGTTGAATCTCCATCTTGGGTGAGTCACTCGCCTTTCAATCGTGAATAAAATTAGTGCCCTTATAATAAGAGACACAAGAGCTCTCTTCTCCTCTCTCCTTCCTTCCTTCTCCTCACCTCCCCCTCCTTCTTTACCATATGAGGATACAAAGAGAAGTTGGCAATCTACAGTCCAAGAGAGGACCCTCACAAGAACCCATCTTTGCTAGGCTCCTGATCTCAGACTTCCAGTCTCCAGACTGTGAAAAATAAGTTTTCATTGTTCAAACCACCTAGTTCATGGTATTTTGTCATAGCAACTTGAATTGAATAAGACTGGCTATCTCACTCCAGTAATCCTTAGACTGATTTCTCTCTCTCTCTCTCTCTCTCTCTCTCTCTCTCTCTCTCTCACACACACACACACACACACACACACACACACACACACTACTATGACTGCTATCCTCCCGACCAGGTTTACTGTAAAGCTCTATGTCATGCATTGTGGGTGAAGGCTGAAAGGCCACTCATGTCCCAGAGTTGTTCAGTGACCCCAGACTTCCCTGCAAAGAAGAAGCACCCAGACCCACAGATATCATATGCAGTCCCTTTAGCTCACAAGTGTTTTCAGTGGGAGATGACAAGGTTCTCTGCAGAATGCAAAAGGATGATAAGAGGAGACAAGCTGAAGACCCTCCCAGAGACCCTTTTTGGGGAAGGGGGTTCAGGAGCAATCAGTTGCTCACTGGGGTCAGAGCCCAGTTCTAAGTTAAATGAAACCAAGTAAGACATTAATGAGTGTGTCAGGACTGGGATCGAGCTATAGGAACTGAGTGCTCCCTCTTGGAAGCACAGTCAGGTAATGGACTTCTAGAAGAGAAGACCTGTGGGCTGGCTACGCCCACTACGAAAAACAGGGAGGGAAGGTAAAGAAGTTAATGGGACAGGCCAAGGCTGGAAAGGGACAGCCCAAGGTGAAAAATGTCAATGGACATCCTGCGGGTTTCCCACAAAGGAGAAGAAAGTGTTTTCCAACCTGTTCACATTCACCAGGGTTTCCAAATGGAAGATGGAAGGAAATGCCAAGACAAACCTTCTGCAATTCTTTCTGAATGTACCAAACAAGACAGGGAAAGTCTCTGCAGTTCACGAGCTAGGTGACAAACTCGTAATTGTGTTTTTATGTTATCAGATCCAAGACCTTTATTTTATTTTATTTTCTCAAAAATTAATCTTTCCTTTAGGACGACAGCTGTTTGCTTGAGATGGAAGTAAACTGAAACCTGTCTCCCTCTCCAGGGCAAAGGCAGAATTACACCCTGACACACAGGGGATGGGGGGCTTACTGCAGCACCAGCCTAGACACTTTTCTGACCTTTTTCATTTCTTCCTTTGATTTTTATTTTCTTTTGTCAATCTTAGAGGCTCAAGGCCAATCGGCTTCTCCCTAAGATGGCACTTGGAGCCTCTTTAGAAATGGAATAAACGATATGCACAAAATCGACTTTCTTATGTCATAGTATTTTGTACCCTCTCTCCGTTTTGCAGGGCGTTCCTTTGTTCTCTTCTTTGAATAGTGACCATATAAGAGCTCCAGAGAGGGCGACCTCTGTCAGTGAGAGCTTAGGGCTGTGACAATGACCACAGGGACAGATGTGGGTTTCGATCTTGTTTTGACACTATTGGTTAAAAAAAGGGGGGGTGGAGATATGAACCAGAATATGGGACCAGGGTTTCTGTAAGCAGAATATTCATTTATCTTTTAAAAATTATACACATGTATGAGGTATTATATGATATTTCAATACATTTCCAAATGTCATATAATATTTAAGTGAGATTAAACATATGTATCTCCTCATTTATCATTTCTTTATGGTGAAAATTCAACATCCCTCCTTCCAGTTTTTAACAGCACAGTATCATTGTCTATATCATCCTGTGCGATGGCACACCAGAATCTTTGACACTTATCTAACCATAACTTAGCACTCATTAACCAGTCTTTCCCCATCCCTCCCTCCCACCCCCACTCTCTGGTGAATATTATTCCACTCTCAACTTATTTAGACTCCACAAATGCATGAGATTATGTAGTATTTGTCTTTCTGTGCTTGACTTATTTCATTTAACATAATAATCTCTGATTACAACCACATCTTAAATGACAGGATTTCATTATTTTTATGGCTGAATAGTATTCTTTTTTTAAGTGGACAACAGCTGGCAATTAGCCAAAGAATAGATACAAATTATTGATAAACATTTGGGAATTATTCAATGTTACCAATTAATGAAATACTTCAAATAAGAATATATTATAATTTACATATCAAATTTGTAAGAAGTTTTTCAACTCTAAAAAACAATGCTAATGCTATTCAGGGAGCAGAAGAGAGAGGCTGTTAGAGAAATAGGGGTTCCGGATAAATGAACTTCAACAAAACCAACTGATCCTTAGGGGCTGGGGATATAGCTCAGTTGGTACAGTGCTTGCCTAGCATGCATAAGCCCCTGGGTTCAATCCTCAACACCACAAAAAAAAACCTGATCCGAAAGCCTTCAAAATATATGTAGCCCTTGTTTCAGTAATTCCATACATAGGGATTCTTTCTAAAAAATAATAATAATAATAATCTAAAGCCAGGCACAGTGACAAATGCCTCTAATTACAGTTATTCAGGAGGCTGAAGCAGGAGGATCACAAATTTGAGGCCAGCCTCAACAATTTAACAAAATTCTGTCCCAAAATTTAAAAAATAAAAAATAAATAAAGGGCTGGGGATGTAGCTCAGTTGGTAGAGCATCCTTGGTTTCTATCCCTAGTAATGCAAACAATAAAGAAAAAAAAAGAGAGAGGGAAAAGAAAAGAAATAATCTAAAATGTGGTAAGACTTTGTTGTTCCTTTATTTATGCATACAGATTTTACTGTTTATCAGTCTAAGTGCCCTAAAACATTAATTTAGTTTCATCATCACAACATAACTAATATCTCCATTTTGTAGGAAAATGAGGCCCAACAAATTAAATAAGTTCTCCACACTTACAATTCTGAGCAGGACGTGACCCAGGCCCCCTAAGTTTAGAGTATGCACTCTTAGGCACTGCACCACCCTGTCTCCACCCCACTGTGCACCTTCCCAGTGCTACTCCATGATAGAGAATCCCCAAAGATCTGGGGTTATAGCCCAGCAGTAGAGCACTTGCCTCACACATGTGAGGCACTGGGTTCAATCCTCAGCACCACATAAAAATAAATTAAATAAATAAAGTAAAGATATTCTGTTTTTTTTTTTTTAAGGAATCCCATAAAACTAAAATGGTCAATCACCAGAAACTGATAACATCAATATGGGTTCTTAGCCCAGCAGGGTAGCACATGCCTGTAATCCCAGCATTTTAGGAGGCTGAGGCAGGAGGATTGAAAGTTCAAAGTCAGTCTCAGCAATTTGGTGAGTCACTTAGCAAATGAGTGAGACCCTGTCTCTAAATAAAATATTTTTAAAAGGTTGGGGATATGACTCAGTAGTTAAGCAACACTGGGTTCAATCCCGTGTGTGTGTGTGTGTGTGTGTGTGTGTGTGTGTGTGTATACACACACACATATGTATGTATTCTCATTCATAATGGGGTTAGGGGGCATGGGAGAATTAGATGAACTCTAGATAGAGCAAAGGGGAGGGAGGGAAGGGAGGGGGAATTGGGAGTAGGAAAGAAGGTGAAACGAGATGGTCATCATTACCCTAAGTACATGTATGAAGACACGATTGATGTGACTCTACTTTGTGTACAGCCAGAGATATGAAAAATTGTGCTCTATTTGTGTAATATGAATTGTAATGCATTCTTCTGTCATATATAACAAATTGGAATAAAAATTTTTTAAAAATTCTTAAAGATAAATGAGAACACTGATACAACATATTGAAATCTCTGGGATGCTATGAAGGCAGTTTTAAGAGGAAAGTTCATTGCATGGAGTTCATTCCTTATAAAGAAGAAAAAGTAACAAATAAATGACTTAACATTATATCTCAAATCCCTAGAAAAAGAAAAACAAACCAATACCATGTAGAAGACAGAAAATAGTTAAAGTCAGAGCTGAAATTAATGAAATTGAAACAAAAGAAACAATTTAAAAATTGACAAAACAAAAAGTTGGTTCTTTGAAAAAAATGAATAAAGTTGACAGACCCTTAGCCATGCTAACAAAGAGAAGGAGAAAGAAAACTCAAATCACTAACATATGTGATGAAAAAGGAAATTTCACAAGACACTACAGAAATACACAAGATAATTAGAAATTATTTTGAAAACCTGTACTCCAATAAAATAGAAAATATCAAAGACATCAACAAATTTATAGATTCATATGATTTGCCCAAATTGAATCAGGATGACATACACAATCTAACAGATCAATTTCAAGTGATGATATAGAAGATGCCATCAGAAGCCTACCAACCAAGAAAAGCCCAGGACCAGGAAGATACACAGTTAAGTTCTATAAGACCTTTAACAAAGAACTAATACCAATACTCCTCAAATTATTTCATGAAATAGAAAAAGAGGGAGCACTTCCAAATTCATTCTACGAGACCAGTATCACCCTGATTCCAAACCAGGCAAAGACATATCAAAGAAAGAAAACTTCAGACCAATATCTCTAATGAACATAGATGCAAAAATTCTCAATAAAATTCTGGCAAATCAAATACAAAAACATATCAAACATAGTGCACCACAATCAAGTGAGGTTCGACCCAGGGATGCAAGGTTGGTTCAACATACAGAAATCAATAAATGTAATTCATCATATCAATAGACTTAAAGATAATAATTATACAGTCATCTCAATAGATGCAGAAAAAGCATTCAACAAAATACAGCACCCCTTTATGTTCAAAACATTAGAAAAACTAGGGATAACAGGAACATATCTCAACATTGTAAAAGCTATTTATGCCAAGCCCCAGGCCAACATCATTCTAAATAGAGAAAATTGAAAGCATTCCCACTAAAAACTGGAACAAGACAAGGGATGCCCTCTTTCATCACTTCTATTTAACATAGTTATTGAAAATCTAGCCAGAGCAATTAGACAGATGAAAGAAATTAAAGGGATATGGATAAGAAAAGAAAAACTCAAATTAACACTATTTGCCAACAATATGATTCTATACCTAGAAGATCAAAAAATTCCACCAGAACTCTTCTAGAACTAATAAATGAATTTGGCAAAGTATCAGGATATAAAATTAACACCAATAAATCAAAGGCATTTTTGTACATCAGTAACAAATTCTTTGAAAGGAAAACTACCCCCATTTACAATAGCCTCAAAAAAATAAATTAAATTAAATACTTGGGAATCAAATTAACAAAAGAGATGAAAAGCCTCTACAACAAAAACTATAAAATGCTGAAGAAGACCTTAGAAGATAGAAAGATCTCCCTTGCTCTTGGATAGGCAGAATTAATATTGTCAAAATGACCATACTACCAAAAGCACTATACAGATTTAATGCAATTCCAATTAAAATCCCAATGACATTCCTCATAGAAATAGAAAAATAAGTGATGAAATTCATCTAGAAAAATAAGAGACCCAGAATAGCTAAAGCAATTCTTAGCAAGAAGAGTGAAGCAGGTGAAGCATCAATATACCAGACCCTAAACTATACTACAGAGCAATAGTAACAAAAACAACATGGTATTGGCACCAAAATAGACTGGTAGACAAATGATACAGAATAGAGGACACAGAGACAAATTCACATGGATACAGTTATCTTAGACAAAGGCGCCAAAAATGTACATTGGAGAAAAGACAGCCTCTTCGACAAATGGTGCTGAGAAAACTGGAAATCCATATGCAACAAAATGAAATTAAAACCCTATCTCTCACCATGCACAAAACTCAACTCAAAGTGAATCAAGGACCTAGGAATTAAACAAGAGACTTGCGTCTAATAAAAAAAAAAAAAAAAAGTAGGCCCAAGTCTCCATCATGTCAGATTAGGACCCAACTTCCTTAATAAGACTCCTATAGTGCAAGAATTAAAATCAAGGGCTGGGGTTGTGATTCAGTGGTAGATTGCTTGCCTAGCATTTGTGAGGCACTGGGCTCAATTCTCAGCACCACATAAAAAAATAAATAAAAATATTGTGTCCATCTATAACTAAAAATACATTTTAACCCAGTGTTGCTTAACTACTGAGTCATATCCCCAACCTTTTAAAAATATTTTATTTAGAGACAGGGTCCACTCATTTGCTAAGTGCCTCACTAAATTGCTGAGACTGACTTTGAACTTTCAATCCTCCTGCCTCAGCCTCCTAAGATGCTGGGATTACAGGCATGTGCTACCCTGCTGGGCTAAGAACCCATATTGATGTTATCAGTTTCTGGTGATTGACCATTTTAGTTTTATGGGATTCCTTTAAAAAAAAAAAAACAGAATATCTTTACTTTATTTATTTTATTTATGCATTAAGGGCTGGAGATGTGGCTCAAGCAGTAGCGCGCTCACCTGGCATGCGTGCGGCAGGGGTTAGATCCTCAGCACCACATACAAACAAAGATGTTGTATCTGCCGAAAACTAAAAAATAAATATTAAAATTCTCTCTCTCTCTCTCTCTCTCTCTCTCTCTCTCTCTCTCTCTCTCTCTCTCTTTCTCTTTAAAAAAAAAGAATTAAAATCAAGAATCATCAAAAAAAAAAAAGAATCAAACTAAAAAGCTTCTCAGCAAAAGAAACAATCAGTGAGGTAAACAGAGAACCTACATTTGGGAAGCAAACTTTTACCAGACACACATCACCTAGAGCACTAATATCAAGGATGTATAAAGATCTCAAAAATCTTAACACCAAAATAACAAGTAGCACAATCAATAAATGGACCAAGGAACTAAACAGACACTTCTCAAAAGATGATATCAACCAATAAATATATGAAATATAATTCAACATCTCCAGCAATTAGAGAAATGTAAATCAAAACTACTCTAAGATTTCATCTCACTCCAGTCAGAATGGCAGATATCAAGAATACAAACAACAATAAGTGTCATTTTCACTAATCAGTGAGGTGAATAGAGAGTCTACATTTGGGGAGCAAATTTTTACCAGACACACATCAGATAGAGCACTAATATCAAGGATATATAAAGATCTCAAAAATCTTAACACCAAAATAACAAATAGCCCAATCAATAAATGGGCCAAGGAACTGAACAGACACTTCTCAAAAGATGATATACAACCAATAAACATATGAAAAATTATTAAACATCTTTAGCAATTAAAGAAATTCAAATCAAAATTACTCTAAGATTTCATCTCACTCCAGTCAGAATGGCAGATATCAAGAATACAAACAGCAGTAAGTGTTGGCGAGGATGTGGGGGGAAAGGCACACTCATGCGTTGCTGGTGGGACTGCAAATTGGTGCAGCCAATATGGAAAGCAGTATGGAGATTCCTTGGAAAGCTGGGAATGGAACCACCATTTGACCCAGCTATCCCACTCCTTGGTCTATACCCTAAGGACTTAAAAACATCATACTACAAGGACACAGCCACATTGATGTCTATAGCAGCACAATTCACAATAGCTAAACTGTGGAACCAACCTAGATGCCCTTCAGTAGATGAATGGATAAAGAAACTGTGGTATATATACACAATGGAATATTACTCAGCAATAAAAGAAAATAAAATCGTGGCATTTGCAGATAAATGAATGGAGTTGGAGTATATTATGCTAAGTCAAGCAGACAGTCCCCCCCCCAAAAAAAAAGGCTGAATATTTTCTCTGATATGAGGATGCTGATCCTGAATGGGAATGGGAGTGGTGAAAGGAATGGAGGAACTTTAGATAGGACAAAGGGGAGGGAAGGGAGGGGGCACAGGAGTAGGAAAGATGGTGGGATGAGATGGACATCATTACCCCAAGCACAGTTATGAAGACATGAATGGTGTGACTCTACTTTGTGTACAACCAGAGACATGAAAAATTCTGCTAGTCTATATGTGTACTATGAATTGAAATGCATTCTGCTCTCATATGTAACAAATTAGAATAAATAAATAAATTATTTTTTAAAAAAAAAAGGTCAGGGCTGGGAATGTAGCTCAGAGGTAGAGTGCTTGCCTCACGTTAACAAGTTCCTCAGTTCAATCCCCAGTACTAGACACACAGAAAAGGTAAAAGTACAAGATACAAAAGCTGTATGGAAGCATAATCTCAAATTTGCTTAAACACTTAAAGAAAACAGAACTAAAAAGAAGTGTGCCAATATATTTACCCTAGCGTTTTGATGGGATGGGAGAGTGCACCTTTCTGGGTCTCCTCATATTGTGTATCTGTTGTTTTAAAATCAGAAATAAATGACGTCCACTGCACACACAGGCTAAATGTACAACTGTGACACAAGCATACTCACTGATCCACTCGGGCCCGTCTCTGGGTTCAGGAGAGCTGTTTTAGATGGATCACCATATCCTCCCAAGCACATGCGAGCGACTTTTTTAACGGTCATTTTCACTAATGAGCTTCCATGCCAGGCCTAAGAAAAGCCATCCTGGGAACGTCCACCTGCACAATGGAGCAGGAAGAGCCAGTGGCTTGCTAAAAAGGATGCACACGTGTGTGCACACACAAGTACATGTGCAGTGGGATACACACACACCGTCACAACGGTGACAGCATGCTCCAGGGCCCAAGGGAGCCTTAGTCAATCTGGTTTGCTGACTGCCTTCCTGAGGCACTGGTTGCTCTCAGTCTTGTCCCTGGAAACAATCCATGTCAACCGTGGCCCACACAAGTGCCCCTGGACAGTGCCTCCAGGTCCTGCAGTCTGTGTTTGCCAGCACTACTCACCTGGATTTCTGCTGGTTGTGCTCCAAGAGCTCATCCAAGTACGGAGGTGAAGTTCCACAGGTCTCCCCAGACCGCCTACCTCATTCCCCGGTCCCATCATGTTCCTCTTGCCTGCCTTGGCCCTTCACATCCCTGATCATGTCTCCATACATCTTTCCCTCCCGGCTCAATACTTCTTTCTCCAAAAGGGTCCCTGGCTGAGCTGGTCACCTGACTCCTATAGACTCTCACCTGGTGAATCAAGATCTTGCTCCACACCTCTCTTGTCCCACACTCCTTTATTCAGTAGACGTTTATTGAGACTACTGCAATATGATGAACATTGTGTTGGGGTTTACAACAGTCTTCCTAGTTTATAATCCAGAAACCCCCAACGTGAAAGCAGAATAGGTTGAGAATCATTGTGCATGTGGTGACAGGAGCTTCCAGTGGCCAGGATGAAGCTCAAATAAATTCAGCAGTGCCGGGAACTAAGCACAGCCGCTCTCTTCACCCGTGTTGTCACTTGCTCTAGCATTTGCCTATAATGAAGCTGAGACCCAGAAGGATGCACACAGAAACAAAGAGTTGGTTCTCGAGTCACTTTCTAAGGCCATGCACCTCACCACACAATGGTCTTCCCTTTAACAAAGCTCCTGTAAACTTATAAATGAAAAGCTAACTGTTGGATTTCTCCAGAAAGGTGGGGGAGTTATCAATTTCCAACCTGAAAAATAGACTTTGTGGTACATCCAGAAGATCTTGAAACCAATATACCTTCATGAAAGAGAAGACACTGTTCAAATTGAGGTAAAAGTTGTATTTGATACCAGGACATTTTAATGTTTGTATATTCCAAATCAGAGCGTGGCAGCCCTCACAAAGTTTGGAATAAAGGCATCACATAATAAAAGAATCAACCAAAATTATTGCAAACAACAGATGAAAACAAGAATGTCCAAAATCCCTAAAGAGACTGAATGTTTCCAGGTTAGCAAGGTTTGGCTAAAATAACATTTTATTTTGATCACATTCTCCTCTTTAATTTTTCCCCACATATACACACTGTTATTGATGTCACATATTAGATCTTTTTAATTTTGCTTATCCACTAATATATTTTAATTTATTTTTTAATTATTTTATCTTTCAACTTTAATAATAGAATTAAAAGTGATTTACATAAATAATACTCTAGGGACAAGCGATGTATATATTTGCTTATCTATTACAATAGAAACTTGTTTGCAGAAAGCAAATTTAAGTTGGAATCTCATAACAAATTTTTTCATCGTCACTTTTTTATTTAAAAAAAAAATGATTTGCCAACCACTATCACAGTACCACAGTATTCTCTGTTTGTCTATAAATTAACACTAACCAGAAAGTTTTATACCTTCATCTTCTTTTGAATTACTATTTAACATCCTCTCAATTTAACTTGAAGAACTTCATTGAGCATTTCTTATAAACCTAGTGTGTGTGATGTACTTTCTCAGCTTTTGTCTATCTGGTAAACTTATCTCCCTTTGATTTTTGAAGTAAATTTTTGCCAAGTATGTTATTTTTGATTGTCAGACTTTGTCATTATTGTTGTTGTTGTTGTTTTCTTTCAGCAATTCAAATGCATAATCTTGCTGCTTTCTAGTCTGGAAGGTTTCTGCTGAGAAATCTGCTAATAGTCTTATAAAGATTTCCCTGCACTTAGGTGCCAAGTCTTTCATTTCTGCTTTCAAAATTCTTTGTCATTCTTCACCCTTTTTTTTTTTTTTTTGGTTCTTTTTTTCCTTTTGCTCCTCTGACTAAACAGTTTTCTATGAACTTTCTTCAAGTTTGCTGATCCTTTTTCTGGTTTATTTAGTCTGCTTTTGAACCTGACAAATTATTCTTACAATTTGATTGTGATGTGCTTACTTGATAACTCTTCTTTGAGAAATTGAAAATAAGAATTTCTTTGGATTCATCTTATTTGGGATCTGTTAGGCTTCCTGGATCTGGATGTCTATTACCTTCCCCAACTTTAGTAGGTTTCAAGGCATCATTGCCTTGAATAAGATTTTCCCATTGCTCTCCCTCTTATCCTTCTGTAACTCTCATAGTGCATATATTTGGCTGTTGATGATGCCCAAAAATTCTCTTTGGCAGCATTCATTTTATTTAACTCCTTTTTTTATTTTTGGTCCTCTGACAACTTTTCATTACCTTTCTTCAAGTTTGCTGATCTTTTCTTTACCTTGATTTAGTTTGCTTTTGAATCCCTCTAACAAATTTTTTAGTTCAGTTATTGTATTGTCAGTTTCAAGATTTTTGTTTGGTGCTTTTTCATATTTTCCATTGTTCTGCTAAAATTCTTCCTGTGTTCATATCTCATTCTCCTGACCGCATTGAGCCTCTTTATGGTGGTTATTTTGTATTCTCTGTCAGGTCATTAGGTCAGTTTCTGGAGATTTATCTTGTTCCTTTGTCTGGGATATGTTTCCTCTTTCTTTCTATATTCCTCTTTCTGTTGGTATCTATGCATTCCTCTCTCCCAGACTTTTTGGATTGGTCTTTTACAGACCATCACCACAATATTGTCATGTTTTCTCTCATAGGTGGAAACTAGAGAGGAAAGAGGAGAAGAAAGATGGGGAGGGGGGATTTTGTAAAGATCAAAGGGAAATCAGTAGGATAGAGGAAAAGGACCAGAGGAGGGAGGAGAAGAGAGAAAGGGGAAATACTGGAGAATGATATTGGCCAAATTATATTGTTCTGCTGTGTGCATATACAAATTTGTAACAACAAAACCCACCACTGTGTACAACTATAATGCAGCAATAAAAGTAAAATTTCAATAGTTGTAAAGGCCATATCATTTAAAGAAAAGAAGATCTTCATCAGCTATCCCATCTAGAGATTTTGGTAACCTCTCGCAAACCTTCATGCTAATCCAATACTATCTTTGTTCTCACTGGCATTTTAAGACCAGAAAGAAGCTAATCCGGGGCTGGGGATGTGGCTCAAGCGGTAGCGCGCTCACCTGGCATGCGTGCAGCCCGGGTTTGATCTTCAGCACCACATACAAACAAAGATATTGTGTCCGCCAAAAAACTGAAAAATAAATATTAAAAAAATCTCTCTCTCTCTCTCTCTCTCTCTCTCTCTCTCTCTTCTTTAAAAAAAAAGAAGCTAATCCCTTGGGTAGCCCCCCCCCAAAAAAAAAAAGCTGAGACATTGGACATTTGATCCAACTCTCTCCCTTCCTAAGGAGGAGCTGAATTCCTTAGCTAGCTACTTATCTTTCTCAGGCATCACTCTGGCAGGAGTGTTAGAGTACCTCATTGCAGACGCATGAGTGCAAAAGTCTAGGCTCTCAGCACAGCCTTCTCTGGCAGGGCTGTGGATGGGGCCACAGTTTGTATGGAATGACTATCAAGTACAATAGTTATTGTAGCAGAGCAGGGTTTTTTTGCCATGGTTGGTAAGTAAAGTCTCAAAAGTATCTTGCTTTGCTAGATTGCCTCTTCCCTGGTCCTTTGGCTAGAAAAAAATCAGGTTTTGTGGGACTTTTTTATTTTTCTGCACCTACTGCCATTTCCAGTTTGCTGCCTTCTTCTGTTTCAAGTCTGGGATAAAAATAAGGCAGAAAGAAAATTCAGAGAAATTCCCATCGTGTTGTTTCTTGGGTTCCTAATCCATTTTGTCTTCCTTTCTCCACATTTTGGAGCCTTCTTACATTTATTGAATATACATTTATTGCATATATGTCCAAGGTTTTTAAACATGGTTAGCAGAAAGAATAGGGAAAAAACACATCTATTTCATCTCCCTGGAAAGAGAAGTTTCTATAAAGTTTTTAAAAAAAAAAATACCTATGCCTGGACTCTACCTCTAAATACAGATTTAATTGGTCTGTAGTGGTTCCTGGGCATCTAGAATTTTTAACAAACCTTCCAGGTGATTCCAAGGGGTACCCAGGATTAAGAATCTGCCTTAGATGACCTCATCTCTTGAAGTTACCATCTATTGACCAGTTCATAACTCTAAAGCTCATACTTTTAACCCATAATTTTCCACTGAACTCCAGACCCATTTACATAACTGTACATTTGATAATTCTTATTTGAGAAATTGAAATTATCAGACAGTATAGGCTCAGAAATACCTCAGATCCCAACATATTCAACTTCTCCCTCCCCGTCCCCCACAAAAAAACACAACTGTTTCTTCTCCAGAGAACGTCTTCCCTTCCCCATATGACAGCATTGACTTCCACCTAGTTATAAAACGGAGACGCCAGGGAGTCAAGGGTCAATCTTGATGAGTTTCTTCCTTCTACCAAGCTTCTCTCCACGGTGCATTCTGACAAATGTTTGCAAAAGTCGTGTCTGGTCCATCATTCCCTTGTTCAGTGATGTGCTAAGCAACATTGGAACTGGATGAAAAAAAGAAAAATGTATTTCCTATACACATGTTATAAGAAACATTTATAGTAACATGATTACTATAATGGAAAATATTAACCTAAACGTTATCCCTTATAGTTACTTATTCCCATACCCCCATGGCAAGAACAGCTATAGTTTATTCATTTAGCAAAACCCCTAAATACAAAAGACTATCATTAACTATAGTTAATTAATGCACATTAGATCTTTTGAATTTACATTCTATATATTTGCTTCTCTATATCTGTTTTAGCTTTTTCATCACTGTGCTCACAAGACCTGACAGAAACAACTTAACAGATGAAAAGCTCATTTTGGCTCACAGTTTCAGAAGTTCAGTCCATGATGAGCTGATTCCTTAGCTCTGGGGCTGAGGTAAGGGCAGAAGAGCAAGACACAGGAAAGCAACTCAACATGGCAATCCGAGCATCGCAAGAGAGATAGAGTTCTTTTCATCAGGGACAAAAATATAAACTCAAAAGGTACATTCCTGGGGGACTGGGGATATAGCACAGTTGGTAGAGTGCTTGCCTCACATGCACAAAGCCCTGGGTTCAATCCCCAGCACCAGCAAAACAACAACAACAAAAAAAAGTACACTTCCCAGTGACTTACTTTCTCCAACCACACCCTACCTGCTTACAGTTAGTGCCTAGATAATTCGTATCAGTGGATTAATCCACTGATTAATTTATACCTCTCATAATCTAATCTTTTCACCTCTGAAAATTCTTGCATTGCCTCATGTATGAAATTCAGGGGCAGGGAGGGCACCTCATATATAAACTATGACATTCTGCCCCAGCCCTCAAAACCTCGTGCCCATCTCACAATGCAAAATACATTTGGTTCATTTCAAGAAGTTCCCATAGTCTTTATACAGTTCTTGTATTACCCAAGAGTCTCAACCCAAAGTCTCATCTGAGACTCAAGGCAAACCCATGGATGTTTTCTCCCATAAAAATCAAAAGCAACTTACATATATCCAATATATAATGGCACAGAGTATACATTTTTATTCCAAAAAGGGGAAAATTGGGGCATAGACAGAAGGGATGAAACCAAAGCAAGACCAAAACCCAGCTGGGCAAACAAGTCCTGTAGCTCCACATCCAGCACCTGGGACCCATGCATTCCAACGTTCTCTCGTGTAGCTCTGTTCCTATGCTGGTGGCTGCACAAGTGGCCTCTCTCTTGTTTCTACTCACTTCCTGCAACTTTCCTCAGCAGAGGCCTCATTTCACTGGAATCTCTTAATCTTGGGAGTCTCCACTACAGCTTCTGCCTCCTTCTCACTTCTTCACACATCACCCTCTTCGGGGAAGCTTGCAGGGACTCTGACCCCACTGCACTTGCCTGGTCTCCCGACCTTCCTTTGAAGTCCCAATGGAAGCCCCCATGACCCCAGAACTCCAGCATCTTGCAATCCTGTAGAACCAGCACCACCTGGGCAACACCAAGATCTGCTGCAATCTCAAGCAGTGGCCAGACCTCCTGGGACCACAGCTGCAGTTCTGAGGGCATGGATGACTGAGCCTGGCTCCTCTGTGCAAGCAGGTGTCCCTGTGGCCTCCTCTCCAAGGAATTTTTACCTTTTACACCCTTGAGCCTGAGATGGGTGTGGTCTTACCAATTCCTGAGATGTCTTTGAGCCCTGTCATCTCTGTGGAAAGTACTTAGTGTCGTTAGTGGCTCCTCCTCTTTGACACCACCAGTTTTACTTGCACTTTTCTGGCCAAACTGCAAGTTTTCAAGCCTTTCTGCTTTGCTTTCTGCTCCCGATTATCACTGTAAACTTAGCTAAAAGCCACCAACAATATCCATGCCACACCCTCTGAATGCCGTGCTGCCTTGAAGTTTCCTCCCCCCAAATTAACTTGTACATCACCTTTAAATTCAGAAAGTCTAAGGACGTTGGCTTAGACTTTATTAAACAACTCATTGGGTTTAATGTGAAGAGCCTCCTGTCCGATTTCCAAGAGTCCTCCTCCTCTGCGAACTCATGAGCGCAGTCTTGCTGTCCACATTGCTATCAGTATTCTGGTCTTCTGATCTCCCACCAGGATCGCTCTGCTCACAACACTCAACCTTTTCCAGCTTTCATCTCTAAATTTTTCAAAATTCCTCCCCTGGCAGACCTGCTCCAGAATTTCCAAACCACATGGTCAGATGAGTCCTACAGCAACAACCCCACATCTTGTTACCAATTTCTGTTTTAGTCAGCTTTTTCATCACTGTGACCAAAAGATCTGACAAGAACAACTTAAAGGAGGGAAAGTTTGTTTTAGCTTACAGTTTCAGAGGTTCAGGCCATAGTCAGCTGGCTCCATTGTTCTGGTCCCAAGGTAAGGTGGAACATCACGTAGAAGGGCATAGCAACAGAAGAAGCTCAGAATATGCCAACCGGGAAGAAGTAAAAGAGAGCTCCCCTCATACAGACAGAAATATAAATGCCAAAGGTACACACTACTGGTGACCTACTTCCTCCCATCACACCCTACCTGCATTCCTACAGTTACTGCCCAGTTAATCCATATCTGGATCAATCCACTGATTAGGTAATATCTCTCATAGTAGAGTTATTTCATCTTGCAAATTATTGCATTGTGTCACAAATGAGCTTTGGGGGGACACCTCATATTTAAACCCTAACAGTATCCTTTGACCTACCTCTTCCTGTTTCTTCCTCCCACCCATACCTACACTGAAAACCACTCATTTGTTCTCTATCTCTACATATCTGACTTTTATTTTTAGATTTCACATATAAGTGAGATCATATAATATTTTTCTCCTTGTATCTGGCTTCTTGACTTAACATAATGTTTTTCAAGTCCATCCACATGTGGCAAATGGTAGGATCTCTTCCTTTTTAAGGCTAAATAATATTCTATTGTGTTTGTATATATACACCATATTTTCTTTATAGAGTCATCCATTGATGGGCATTTAGGTTGTTTTCATATCTTGGCAGATATCTGTTATTAGGCAGTAATTTTATTTCCTTTAGATATATACCAGAAAAAGGATTGCTGGATCGTATGGTAGTTTTATTTTTAATTTCTTTAGTAAACCTCCATAATGTTTTCCACAATAGCTGCATCAGTCTACATTCTCACGAACAGGTTTACCTTTTCCTCACTAACACTTATTATCTCTTGTCTTTCTGACAATAGCCATCCTGACAGGTGTGAGATGATATCGCATAGTGATCTTGGTTTGCATCTCCCTGATGACTACTGATGTTGAGCAACTTTTCACATATCCATTGGCCATTTCTGTAGCATTAGAGAAATGCTTATTCAAGTCCTTTGCAGATTTTCTCATCAAGATTTTTATTTTTCTGCTATTGAGTTATATGATTTTTTTATAAACCTTGGGTATTAATCCCTTATATAATATATGGCTTGAAAGTATGTATTTCCCAATCTGTAGGTTGCCAATTCACTTTTTCATTGGTGAATTATAGTTATACATAATAATGGAATTCATTGTGCCATATTCAAACATGCACATAATGTAATTTGATCAATTTTTTTCCCCATTCCCTTCCCTTTCCCTTCCCTCTTCCTTCCCTCTGATCCACTGTCTTTTCATTTTGACATTTGTTTCCATTGATTTGGATGCTAGCCTTGGTCCCGCCTGTCTCTACAGCCTCATCCCATATGCCACTGTCTTTGTGCCTTATACCCTATCACTTTGACCTTCACTCAACTCTTCTGTTTCATCCCACTCTGAGCCACAGTTTCTGCACACGTTGTTTCCTCACCCCAGAATTGTCTCTCCCTACAACGACTACTCCTGACTCCTGGTACACATCCATGTCCTGGACATGGATGTCCTTTGTTGAATGTTACTATATAACAGTTTTCTTCACCATTCCCAGCTGTTTTTCCATTACACACTGATTTTATCTGACCACTTGATCAATGCCTGCAGAGCCCATGGGTGTGTGCACATTATCAGGAACTATGCCTGCTTCACTCAACAGTATTCCCAGTGCCTAGTACAGAACCAGGCACATGGTAGCTATTTATTACTATTACAGAACAAATATACAAGTGGATGAGCACAGGTGTCCAAATTCCAGCACATACGTCAGGCTTACAGTGTTTTCCTAACATGGACTCCACGCAGCTTAGTGGGATAATAACAGATGCAGTGTGGAATAGAGTCTTACCAACAAATAACTCAGAGAAGCCCTGGGCTCAAAAAAGTTCTGCGTGACTTTTTAACCTACAGTATGCAAATGTGGATTGTAGATTTCTAAACAGAAATCTTGTAGCTCTGTTTCCAAAATTTATTTGATCTTAATACCCTTTATTCACAGAATAACTTGTAGTGCGAGTTTCATCATGCAGTCTGATGGGAACAGACCAACCGATGAGCATAAAGTACATGTAGCCTGGGAGAAACTGGAACTTGCTGCAGGATTCCTGATCCAAGAATGGCGTGGTCCAATGTTCCTGGAAGAGGATATGCAACACTCACACTTTGGGATTAATTTCACCTTAGTGAGGTTACACACTAACTATTTCCTGTCTCTAGAGATCCAAAACAGCAAAATATTTGAGGTACTAAAATAGGACTGTGCTCTTCCTTTTTTGGCTTTATGACCTGTAGCAAGTTAAGTGACCAAAATGAGAGCAATATTACCTACTCTGCATATCTCACTGGACAGGGTAAGAATCAAAAGAAATAATTAATCACAATAGCTAGCATTAATGATTTCCTTATTCTGTGATAACTCGAGGAACTTCCCAAGTATTATCTCATCATATCCCTTGAAGCAAATGCTATTATTATCTTCACTGTATAAATCATCTAATTGAGCCTCAAAAGGCTCAATAATTTTCCCAAGACCACATAACCAGGAAGCAGAGGGTCAGGCTAGAAACTCAGAAAATGTGATTCTGGAGTCTGTGATCTTAACCTCTCTGCTCAGTAAGACAGTCCTTGGCAATCTCTGAACATATGCAGTTATTGTTCATTGTCATTTCTGAACTTCATTTCCCCAGAGCTTCAGCATGCCAGGAAGATCTTATTTTACAGAGTAGACATCAGATGCCTGACCAGCCTGTCTTGCACCAATAGCTGTGTGACACTGTGCAAGTCACTCCAATAATGACTGCCATTTATTAATTATCAGCCTTAGTCAGGACCGTAACCAGGTCTGTGTTGGTTTACCCAGTGATATGGAAATTACTTACTCCCTAACCTGCCTTCTCCAGAGATTATGAACATCTTGGAGACAAGGATGGTGACTGTCAACCTTTTCCCAGTACCAAGCTTAAGGAAATTGTACCAAGAAATATTTAAAAGTGGCTTACACAGGGAAAGCATCAGGACAACGTCAAACTTGGGCAGACAACCCATACCATTGCCTCCAGCCTGCAGAAACTCACCTACAAGGAAATACTGGGGAATGATATTGGCCAAATTACATTGTTATAGTTTGTGCATCTACAAATACATCATAATGAATACCAACCGTGTGTACGATAATAATGCACCAAAAGTGGAAAGTGCTAAAAATTAAAAAATAAGATATCTTAAAAAAACTTACCTATGAAATCTCTCATTTTTCACATTAATATTATTTTGATGTTGAAAAGACAATCATGCAAAACTTTTGATGAGAACAACTCATTTTACCCTTCCGTGGGGCCTTCACCAAAAGGTTTGAATTGCAGCAGATAAAGTGGGTAAAGGTCTGGAGAGATGATGTATTCCTGAGGTTCTGCCATTAAACCCTGCATGTTGTTGGGCAAATCACTCGCTATTCTGGGCTCTGGTGTGTTTAGCTTCAAATAAAAAAAGACTGTTTTATGATGATAATCTGTGCACTTATTATAGCCACCTGCCACTTGCTAGGCTTTGCTCCATATATGATCTCATTATTCTCCATGGTAACCCCATTTCTCAAATGACGGAACTGAAAGTCGGAAGCTGAAACTCTTCACACCCTCTGGGAGTGGCAAAACAGTGCTGAGGAAAGGTGTTGCACCTTACCCTTCTTTTCTGATTACTAAAATTCCATTTCAAAATCATTGCCTTACCAACATGAAGAGGCCCTTGAGGCAGGTATCTGGGGTTGACACACACTGGTTGGCTTTCCCAGTACCCTCCAGTTCATTCTGGCTCCACTTCTTCTGCCCCTTCCACTCCACAATTAACTAGCAAGCAGCACCTTGAAGTTCTGAGTACTCCTTACCAGCACCTTACCACACCCACTTCCTTTCTCCAAACCCCAGGACAGAGAGAGGCAGCACAAAGGTGTGGTCATCTCCAATTCTTGCACACCTCCAAAACTCGCCTGAACCCAAGTGTCCCCACGTGTCTCCCAGCAGAAGAAAGACAACATCCTCTGGGAAAACACAAAAATCAGGGGGAAACCCACAGTCCTGAGAGCCCAGGTAAGTAAGGACAAGTGTTTGAACCAGGCTCTTCCAATCCTTGAGACTGCAGTTCTGTTCCCAAGCTGACCCCAAAGCAAGGAAACAGAAGCCATCGCCAAGCCGAGCTTGGCAGGCCCCACGGCTGGTTTCTCAGAATCGCTCTGTCTTCTTCCAAATGAACCTCAGGAGAACCACAATTTTAAAACTGACTTCATCTGGGAGAGTCAGAATTATTTTGGCAGTTCTCTGGAAGGGGAAAAGAAGACAACTAATCCCTTCCCTTCTCCCTCCCCAGGACAAAAAGAAAAGTTACGACATAAGGCATATTGAAGCCAGCTCCCAGTTACAGAGAGACATTTGAAGATCTGCAATGTTGCACAATGTGCAAATTTGGAGAAGTAATTGTGAGTCTCAGTAAATGTCTAGAGACTTTATTTAAATATCCCCTTTGTCTTGGCCTGGCCCAGCTGGCACCTCGGGATCACAGAAGGGGCCTTTGTTTCCTCAATGACACCAAGAAACTACTGGGGCAAAGAGCAGCCTCCAGGACATCGCCGATAAACAGAACTGTTACCTGTTAACTCCAAGGATACCCCTCTTCTCCCTGCAGGGTAGAGGGGCTTTGGGCTCTGGGTTTATCTGCCTTATTTAGGTGGGGTACACTGAACATGATCATTTGCAAGCTACTCCTTTGCTTAGTCTCTCCGCTATTTACTGAAAGCTCAAATCTCAAATGTACGATATCTTGGATTTCGTATCCATTTGCAGCTCTAATGCCACAACATTTAATAGCACTGCATACGAAGAAAGGTATGTCCCAAAAGGTAAATTAGATTGTTGGAAGGGACTTTCACATGAGAATAATTTGGAAAGATAATGACAGAACACAAAGGCCCAAAAACACAGTATCACAAAGTGCTATGGTGTGGATGTAGTCTATCTACCCCAAAGACTCACATGCTGAACGCTTGGTTCTCCATGTGATGGTGTTTCGATGATGGAAGCTTAAGACATGGAGTCTAGTGGAAGATAATTCGGTTATGGGGGCTCCACTCTAAGCACAGGGTACCACAAGAACACATAAAACCATGAATGGATTCATGGCGTTCACAGGAGTGGGTCGGGTCTTCCGTGATTTGATTGGCTCTTTCAAGAATTGGTTGTTATAAAATGAGGCCGTTCCATGCCTAGGCTCCTTCTACTAGGTGGCTATTTTCTTTCCAGATCTCCACCTTTTTCTGATGCAGCCAGTCAACCTTTACCAGGATGCTGGTGCCGTACTGCAGAGACCCTCCAGCCATCAGAATTGTGAACCAAAAAAAAAGCCTCCTTAACTTTGTAAGTCATCCATCTTGGTTATTTTGTTGTGGCGACATAAAACAGACTAAAACACAAAGGGTCTACAGAAGCCAAGCATTTATGTGTACACTGAGTCCCAGAATTTCCATAAAGAGGGAAAACATGACCATCAAGGGGTCATTGTATTTCATTTTATTTTTTTAAAGGGGTCATTTTAGACCAAGTAAAAGAAGCCATGGGTAATAAACAGATACCACGGAAGACTGGTAACTCTCAGGACATTATTCAGAGTGCTGACCTTGCTCTTTCCCTCATGTATCTATCCATCCATGTATTCAGCCAGCAAAGATTTATGGAGTAAGTATAGCCAGTGCCCTCAAGGAGTTCATAATCTCAGGAGAAACAGGGTTCGATTCAATGCTATCAACATTTGGGGGACATCTACTAAATCGCCAGGAGCTGTTCCAGTGACAGAGATAAGCACAGGGTACCACCAGAACACATAAAACCAGTCACCTCAGCCAGAAAGAAGCACTGGAAGGTTCCAGAACGGGGTCTGCGGAAGTGTTACCCTAGGAGAATTTGAAAGGATGATTGGAAAACAGTGAAGGGCTTGGGGAGGTGGAAATCTCGATGGATGGAACATTTCCCCTGCTCACCCACCACAGCCAAACCCAGAGTCAGCCGTGTTCCAGAGCTTTCCAAGGCTCCCCACTGGTCCTCGTTCATGACTCCTTTCATCTTCCAACCATCCTTCTCCAGATCTTTACTTCTCAAAATTCTGCTCAAATTGTGCATGGTGCTCCCTACCAGGAATCTTTTTACCCACAGGGGAATCCTGACAAACCCTTTATTAACCCTCATCTCCCACCTCTCCCCCACACAATCCAGTCAGAATATCATCTCCATCCCTCCCTGAAAGAAATGTTTAAATGTCACCCGTAGCTAAAAATTCCCAACTCGTTGCTCTATTTGTTTTCGAATTTGGTCTCTCAGTAGCATTTGACACCATTGATGACTGTCCTCTTCTTGAAGGACTGTATATTTTTTTTCTAATTCCCCCCCAGGCATTGAATGTAGTTTGCTGTCTCTTCCTCTTCTTTGCCTTCAAATTTTGTAGTGTCCCAGAGCATAGTTCTCTTCTTTTCTCATGCTTTCTCCAGCCGACCTGGACAAGGCTGTAGGGACCATCACTTAAGCTGTATCCACCCAGTATCTCCTGTCCCCATCCCTCCCCTGAATTCCGTACTCAAATCTGGAACTATTCTCTGGCATCTACTGGCTGGTATTTAATAAGTATTTAAAAGCAATCCGGTAAAGACTGAACTACCCTCAAAACCAGTTTCCTCTAACTTCCCACATCTCATGAACATCACCACTTGACTGTTCAGGACAAAACTCTGGGATTTTGTTTGTTGGTTTGTTTGTTTGAATCTTCTCTTTCCTCATCCTGCTAACCCTGCATTGGAAAGTCCTATAATTCGCCTTGAGATTATCCTAAACTGAACATGCCTGTAGCTTTGCTTCCATCCTAACCCACCCTTATTTCCTCTCTAGAACCCTGCATCATCCTCCTAGCACCTTACCCAGTGGGTCCTCATGCCTCTGTCACCCGCAGTGTGTGGAGGACAGTACTACAACTACAACTACGTCATGACAGCATTGAACCATCTGTTCAAAGCTCCAAAAGATTCCTGTTGTAATTATCCAAACATCCACCCTCCCACACAAGCATGCCTTATCTCCACACCAACGGACCGTGAGCACTGTGGTTGACAACTGCACGTTCCAGCCCATCCAGATGACTGACTGGTGCTGTTGTCAGGAGGGGACACAGCCTGATACAGCAAGCAAGACTTGAGGGAAAGTCTGCTGGAACCCAGGAAAGGCTTTCCCCAGGAGAGGAGCCTGAGAACCAGAGTTCTTCCTTTCACCTCTGGATATCTGTCATGGCTGGATTGGACCCTTGAGAGCCATGGCATCCTTCTCAATTCTGACCTCATCATAAAATAATCACCAAAGACAGAAGAGCCAAGCCAAAAGACAGATGTCCCTGGTCCTTGATGATGGAGCAGTTCTAGACTGCCTAAAATACATCATCAGTTTCCTCAGGGTTGAAGTCCATCTGCGTGGTGATTTCTTTCACATGTACCCAAAAGCATCATAAGGTTACACCTCCCTTCATCACACTCAACCCCACTGGCATCTCCCACTGAGCATGACTGCAAATAAAAAGGAAGAATCAAGTACAAGTCCCAAGTTTCTGAACAGACAGAGAGTGGTGCCAATCATGCAGAAGGGTGCCAGAAGAGAGAGGGCTGATCTGGGCTTAGAGAAGATGACTCTGACTCTGAATATGCTAAATCTGAGATGCTGATGACAACTGCCAGATGGAAATGACCAGTTACCGTTGAAGATGCAGGTTTGGAGCACACAGAAGGAGTTTGATCTAGAAGTAAAGTGGACAGATTGGGTTTAAACCATCAGAGAACGTGAAGTTATGTAGGAGGACTCAAGAAAGCACAGAAAATAAGAAACTTTAAAACAGATCCAAAAGAAAAGGGACATCTAAGGAGACGAAAGAGAATAGTAACTGAAAAGCAACAAAAAAAAGTAGCAGAGAAGAGAAAAAAAAGCAGGAAGTGTGTTATTTCATAAATGTTAAAGAAACTTCAAAAAGGAAAGAGTGACAGAATGCCCATGCTTCAGAGGTCAAGTGCCTGAGAGCTAAAAAGTGCTCACTTGATTCAATATTCAGGAAGTATATTCGGGAAATCTTAGCAAAACCATTTCAAGGATGGTGAGAGCAAAAGCCAGATCGCATGGACTGAGGAGGAAATAAGAAATGGCTAATGAAGACAAGATCCTTCCTTACACGTTCAGCTGGAGCAGCATCTCCAGTCCTTCCATCATTGATAGTTTTTTCACAAACTCCTGTGTGGGAGATTATGTGTGCTTAGAAATCACTGATACCGAAATAGAAGACACAGAGACTAACCCACATAAATACAGTTATCTCCTACTAGACAAAGGCACCAAAAACATACATTAGAGAAAAGATATCTTATTCAACAAATGGTGCTGGGAAAACTGGAAATCCATATGCCACAAAATGAAATTAAACCCCTATCCCTCACCATGCACAAAACTCAACACAAAGTGGATCAAGGACCTGGGAATTAAACCAGAGACACCGAGCATATTAGAAGAAAAAGTAGGCCCAGATCTCCATCATGTCAGATTAGGCCCCAACTTCCTTAATAAGACTCCCATTGCACAAAAATTAAAATCAAGAATCAATAAGTGGGATGGATTCAAACTAAAAAGCTTCTTCTCAGCAAAAGAAACAATCCGTGAGGTGAAGAGAGGGCCTACAGAGGGGGAGGAGATCTTTACCACATGCACAATTAGATGCAGCACTAATCTCCAGGATATATAAAAAGTCAGAAAACTTACCACAAAAAGAAACAAACAATCCAATCCATAACTGGGCTAAGGAACTGGGCAGACATTTCTCAAAAGAAGATATTCAATTGATCGACAAATATATCGACAAATATATGAAAAAATTTTCAACATCTCTAGTAATTAGATAAATGTAAATCAAAACTACTCTAAGATTTCCCCTTACTCCAGTCAGAATGGCAGTTATCAAGAATACAAGCAATAATAAGTGCTAGTGAGGATATGGGGGGAAAAGGTACACTCATACATTGCTGATGGGATTGCAACCACTTTGGAAAGCAGGGTGGAGATTCCTCAGAAAACTTGGAATGGAACCACCATTTGACCCAGCTATCCCACTCCTCAGTTTATACACCCAAAGGACTTCAAATCAGCATACTATAGTGACACAGCCACATCAATGTTAATAGCAGCTGAATTCACAATAGAAAAACTGTGAACCCAACCTAGATGCCATCAATAGATGAAAGGATAAAGAAACTGTGCTATTTATACACAATAGAATATTACTCAGCATTAAAAGAGAATAAAATTATGGCATTTGCAGGTAAATGGATGGATTTGAAGAATATCATGGTAGGCAAAGTAAGCCAATCCCAAAAAAACAAAAGCCAAGTGTTTTCTCTGATAAGTGGATGTTGATCCATAATGGGGAGACGGGAGAATGGGAAGAACAAAGGAACTTTGGAGTGGGCAAAGGGGAGGGTGCACAGAGGAGGGGGCACGGGACAGGAAAGATGGTGAAATGAGAGGGACATCTTTACCCTAGGTACATATATGATTGCACGAATGGTGCAACTCTACATGGTGTACAACCAGAGAATTTAAATGTTGTGCTCCATTTATGTACAATGAATTGACATGCATTCTGCTGTCATGTATAACTAAGTATAACAAATTAGAAAAATGGTCAACAAAAAAGAAATAAATAAATAAATCACTGGTACCATGAACTAAAGAGTCATCAGAAGTACAACTTACTATTTCCATCGTTAGTGTATAGATAGTTATAAAGTCACTTACTGTTGAGAGGACAGAACTTCTTTTAAACAATTATAAAATAAAAAATGTAGGTAATATATCACTGCATTCCACAGGATGGATAAGTCCCTATTCCCCATCACTCCAATGCCTTCCCCTTCCCACAGGAAACTGCTGGGGACACTTGGTTGCATGCTTTTCCAGAACTTTTTTACACATTTTCATGTATTTAGTTCAACAAATGTCCTTTGTGTATATGGTTTTTCTTGCTCTTTTTGAAATAAGTAGGAATTTCACCAAATATAGATTAGAAATTTTCTTTATGTGTATTCATAAACAGCAGACAATTTTATTTACAGTTTCACTCTCCATGGTTTCAGTAACCCACAGTCAACTGTTGCCTGAAAATATTAAATGGAAAATTCCAGAAATAATTCATAAGTTTTAAATTGCACGCCATTCTGAGTAGCATGATGAAATCTCTCATCATTCCCCTTCATCCTTCCTGAGAATCATCCCTCTATCCAGTGTATCCACACCATTTACACTACCCCTCTGTTAGTGACCTAGTAGCCATCCTTGCTATCAGATTGACTGTCAAGGTATAAATGTGCTTGTGTTCAAGTAACCTTTATTTTATTCAATAATGGTCCAAAATTATAAAAGTGGTAGTTTAATTGAGGATCCAGTGCAGGGGAGGAAAGAGAAGAAAAAGAAGGTCAGGTTAATTCAGTACCATGTGGAAACTCTGTAGCACTGCATTACATATAGGAAAACACAGTAACTGCAGGGGTCAGTTATATCCAAGGTCTCAGGCATCCACTAGGGATCTTGGAACAACCCCTAAACGTAAGTGGGGACGACTGTATCTAATTTATGTTTTGTCATGCCCCACAATATTTCACCAAGACATATGTATGGACCAAAAGTTGTTGAACGGTATTAAGGTCATTTCCAATTTTCACTGTGCAAGGTACATGATATTGTTTATTCATCTTGTATCCATATGCAAATATTCGTGTAAGCTAAGCTCCAAAAATGGAATCAGTGGGTTAAAAAATGTTCATCTCTAATTTTTCCAGATCTTGTCAGATTTTGACAGTCATTGCCCAAGTGTCACCAAAGTGTCTGCACTAACAGTGCCAATGGGGTTTGAGTGCTCCTTTCCCTGTGCCCCACCCACCCCAGATACAATCCCGGTCTTCTGAGCTTTGGCCCCTCAAACAAATATTATGGGGCATCTCACTGATGTTGAGTTTACATTTCTTTAGGTTTTAGTGAGTGGAGTTTAGCGGGTTTGCAGTATTTACCAGTCGTCATTGTTTTTCTTGTCCTTCTACTCTGTCTCAGACTTGACTCTGATCCTCCTACGGCTGTTTGTCTTCTTTTCTCGCTAGTTTGTGTGAACTCTCTAACTATTATGACTACGATTTTTCCTTTCGTATATGGAAGGGCCCCCTGGCCTACGGTTTGTGTTTGAACTTTGTTTCTGGTCTCATTTGCTAATCACAAGTGATTTGGGTTTTTATGTGGTTTCTGTTTGGTGGTCAATCTGTTGATCATTTCCTCTCTGGTTTTTAAATTTGTGTTTGGTAAATTTCTCATCACCCTCAACTCAAGAAAAGAATTCCCTTATATTTTCTTTTAGCACTTTATCAAGTTTTTTGGCTTTCTATTTTAGGCATGTATTTCATCAAGAATTTACTTTTGTGTTTGGGCAATGGCAGGACTCTAACTTTTCTCTGAATGGGGAGCCAATTTTCCCAAAGGCATGTATTATTGGGTAGTTCATCTTTTCCCTATTACTAAGGATATACTCTCCTCCTCAATTCCACATATTCCCAGGAACCCATCTCCCTGTATCCAAATAACAAGTAGCCTTTGAGCCACATCACAAAATTGGTCAATAGAAAAGTTAAGGAAATGCAAATAGACTTCCAAACCTTACTGAGAGTCCAACACTGGTTTCTAGTCTCTGTCAACGTCCCTGCAGCTCAAGTCTCTGTCTTCTCCACTGTGAAAGGCTGCTGAGGGAGATAACCCAACCAGACTGCCTTTTACTCTGGGCCAGTGAGCAACCTCTGGCATGGAGAGAGCCCCCAGAAAAGCCCCTGGGAAATGACTGCATCTCCATCAATTTTTCTTCCAAAGCAGCATATCTGCAAAAATCTTTTTATTCTTTCACTGACATTTGCAAGTTGTTCAAGTCTTAAAATTAAAAAAAGGGGGGGGGGAATTTTCAAAAGAAAAAGCTTTTCTTTCAATTAGTAGTTAAGAAAATTGGGAGAGATTAGTATTCCAGAGGTGACATAGCTTTCATCACTTTTTTTTTTTAAAGGAAAGAAAACACTTTATTACTACAATTGCTTTGAGTAGCTCAAACCATGCTGTGGCTCATTTCTGTTTTGCAATTGTCCTTAATGCATGGCTGCCACTTGGCAAAGATTCTTTGTCACAGTGAGTAGATCAAATGTTCTCTCACTGAGTATGCAAAGAACTTTGCTTCAGTCCTCATTTATATAGTCAATAAAGTTAGACTTCTGTTTATTTTTTATTGTAATTTTTCAATTCCTCAAATGCACGGTCCATGCAGTCTGAGGTCTCCATGTATGTGTGTAGGCCATTTTTTAATTATATTATATTTAAAATACCTTCCATCCATCAACCAACGCACAGGAATTTGGATAAGTGATTCAAAAGGAACAAATGCATTTCAAACACAGGTTATCAAAATAGGCCACATGCACAAATTGCTATTGAGCCAAAGAAGTTAAAAATTCTAAGTTCCAGATTCTAACCTACCCACTGTCTATAGACCATGTACTTCTGAGATATTTCGTACACTGATACGAATCCCTCATTCTCCATTGTCACCGGTATAAGACAATTGACTGAGGTTGAGTTTAGACTCTTCCAAAATGGAGATGAACTGGCTCATCCTACATGAGGTAAAGGAACTTTAATTAGCTGGTTAAAGTAGCTCAGAGTTCATCTGACACCAGAACTCACAGGGAGACTAGTGTCTATCCAATTCAGAATTCAAGAAAAGCTACCGTTTCTAACAGTGTGACTTCCACTCAGTTCCGCTAGTGAACAAAGGTGTGGTGCTACAGATTGTACCAACACAGAATACTCCTGAAGACTTCCTCAATGGAATATTTCTAGGCAAGTTGCTTTCATAACTCATGGTACATAACTTTCACTAATGCGAGTTTGTGAAAATGTAGATCTAGGCTTAACCTACATCTTCTATTTCACAGACTTGAAAGGTCAAGCTTGAAAGATCAAGCCCTGGGACCTTTCAGCCAGTGGTCTGTGGGCTGCTCTGGCAAACACCGATGGAATCATTTTAAATAAAAACAGGAAGTCCTGAGATAAGGACAAGTCCTACAAAGAGTAACTACAGCACTGCTGCCAAGTGGCATGGCACCATGGCATAGCTCCAATACAGACCATGGTGGCTACAGGTAACACATGGTGTCATGCCTTTCACAGCAGAGAGTCCCTAACCCAAAAAAGACAGCAGCCATTGTTTCCTTCAAGCAGCTTCCAGTAAAAGGAATAGCTTCCGTTTAGAGAGAGAAGATGGGAGGGGAGGGGAGGGGGGATAGTAGAGGATAGGAAAGGTAGCAGAATACAACAGTTACTAATAGGGCATTATGTAAAAAGGTGAATGTGTAACTGATGTGATTCTGCAATCTGTATTTGGGGTAAAAATGGGAGTTCATAACTCACTTGAAACTAATGTCTGAAATATGATATGTCAAGAGCCGTGTAAGATTTTGAACAACCAATAAAAAAAAAAAAAAGGAATAGCTTCCATACCCCAATTTACCCTAAACCTCTTTGTATAGATTTGCTGGTCACCAGATCTGTCAAATAGATGCAATGAAATGACAGATTTCTCAGCTTACTGTATCCAGCAATGGTGCACGGAAGAACCCTTGTGTTTGAAATCTCTCTGATCTCTTCTTCCAGCCGCCACAGAAAGCTTGCTGCTTTTAAGAGTCCTGGGAACACCTGCCCACACAATCCAGGAAGATCTCCTTATAGGAAAAAAAAAACAGCAGTGCCTCAGAACATGAGACAAGCAAGAGAGAATCTTTCCTCATACTCACAGGTTCTAGGAAATAGAGAGGGACATCTTTGGGGGCCATTTCAGAAATTCTGCTTACCACAGCTGTAAACGCTGAATGCATGCTTCACTGTAGGTGGCCTGTAGGGTGTCATTAAGTTTCCAAATTGGCAGTTCCTCTTCCTGAGAATTTGGGATAACAGCCCTTTTTCGGGACTCAACACATCATGATAATGATTGCAAATTCAAACATTTGTTTGCAAATATGTGGCTGCTACAGCAAACGTCCTCAGCAGGTTCAATAGACTGTGCTGACCTTACTGCACAAGACAGTGCTGCTGATGCCCCTTGCCCTTCCCATGGTGGGAGACTGTGCCCGATGCCCTTCTTGGGGGTGGTAAGAGCTTGATCTTATCCTTCTCACTTACTTCATCCACCCTGTAACTATGGCCACAGGACCAGACAGGGTTCAGGGTGTGCTGTAGTTGGCATCCTCAATGTCCTTCAAAGGCCCATGTCGAAGGCGTGGTCCCCAGTTTGTGGTGCTCTTGGGAGGTAGCAGGACCTTAAGAGGTCTGGAGGGAGGAAGTCAGGTCACTGGGGGCAGGCTCTTGAAGGAGATATGGGAATGCTGACCCCTTTCTCTCTCCTTCCGTCTCTGCCTTTGCAAGTGCCATGAGTTGAACAGCTCTCCTCTGCCACTTGCTCCTGTCATGATGTACTACGCCACCAAGGCCCAAGGCAACAGGGCCAAGCAACTATAAACTGAAATCTTTAAAACTGTGAGCCGAAATAACCTTTTCCTCTTTTTAAGTTGAATATCTTATGTATTTTGTTACAATAAGGGAAAGCTAACTAACAGGAAGGGTACTTAAAGAGCTGTTTGTTTGTTTGTTTGTTTGCTTTGTTCTATTTATCTCTTTGAGGGGTGGGAAGGAGGTTAAAAAAAAAAGTTTGTTATCTGCTTCAAAGAGCTTTTCCAAAGGAGGGGGGGATTCATTTTCAATACACATCAACATGGATGAACACCATTCTCACAGCTTTCACATCAATTTGAATTCAAGCAATTAATATGTGTAATATGTTTTTCTGAAAACCAGTGTGTTCAGATGGACACACAGGTACTCCTTGTATTTTTGTTCACATATGAAAGGAACTGGCACTTTGACTTCAAAAACAATTTTTTTTAAAAAAATCACAAATCCAACTTGTCTTTGATTTGGGTCTGAATTAATTACTAAGAAACCATTCAGCAATAATAGCCTCAAACATTTAAATATCCTCTGAAATTTCAGTTCATTAAGAGACTGCTTACTCTTAAGAACTATGCCACCAGTAAGGGAATGAGGTAAGAAATTCTCATTCTGGATGCCAAGTTCAAGGCAAAGTATCAATAATCTCCTCACTTTTGCAATATCTATAAATAAAATAGATGGAGGGGATAAGATAAAACAATGTTAGGTTAAAAAGTGCATACAGAAATCAGAAATACCTTTTCATTTAATTTGCCACTTTAGCTCAAAAAATGCTCATAAGAAAAATAACCACTTAAAGGAAAATATTAGTTACATTGTTGCTGTTTAGAACTTTTTGAGAGCAAAAGAATAAATACTGACCAATTTTCCTGGCTAAAACGTAATCATTTGTCCTGAAATAGGTTATTTTTTAAGTTGAACACCTATTTATGCCTTGAAAATTCAAAGCAGAAAGAAAAATCACAAAAAGCCAGTAACTTCATCAATACATTTACACAGATATTTGCTTGTAGTTTTTGGTATCCAAAACCTTTTCTCCATACATTGCACAGATGATATTTTTGTAGGCACAGCCCTGGCAGTAATGAGAACCCGGTTGGTGCACAGAACTTTTACAAATTCTGCAAGTGGAGAATTTATTCTTTCCATATGGATCAAATCTTGATTTTTTTGAAGCCAACACTTTATTTTCATTCAGCTTTCTTCCACCACTTTCTGTGGTATTCCTTGTACCATCTTTCCATGTATCTGGAGTGATCACAGTACCAAGTTTCTTTTCACATTTTTCTCACACCATCCTTCCGTCTACGGTTCCCTCAGACACAGAAGCAGCAGCAACTCAAAAAACATCAACACTACCAAGGAGTTTAATAAAATGGTAACAAGAAGAAAAATGATAACATTTTTAATACCTAAGGGCATTACCTCTGGGCCTGAAGAACAAGGAAAAGGGGTAATCACCATATTGCTGAGGTCTTTACAGGCAGAGGAACACAACCATCTCTAAACCACAGCCTGACAAACGAAACACCAGGAGAAAAATACCCCAAGGTGGTCTCTCTCTTCCCTCATCCCAGGGAATCCAACTGTACTTCACAGGTATAAAATAATCC
The DNA here is from genome assembly GCF_045843805.1 of Urocitellus parryii. Classification (NCBI taxonomy): domain Eukaryota; kingdom Metazoa; phylum Chordata; class Mammalia; order Rodentia; family Sciuridae; genus Urocitellus; species Urocitellus parryii. The sequence continues at coordinate 80,665,540 of NC_135537.1, forward strand.
AACCACATTGAGTAGAAGGTGGGGTAGAGAAGAAACTGACCTAAGTTCCTTTGTAAATGAACTAAATCTGTGAGACTAAAAGTTAAATGAACTGTACATAAACCCTGTACTCTAGTTGACAAAGCCATTCTCCATGGGGTATAAAATAAGAGTTTTTTTAAAGGGCCCCATGGATAAACAATTGAACTATTAAATAAATGGATGACAGACGGAGGGAAGCCAAGTTTCTCACTGTTGGAATGAGAGATTACCAGACAGGGTTCAGGATGTGCTATAGTTTGCATCTTCAGTCAAGCAAGGCTAGAATTTTCCACATGGTGACGGATTAAACATTGAGTCATCAGTATAAACTCAGCTTAATATATGGGATACACATAAAAGTTATGGTATGTGTATACACACAGATTAATACACACATATATATGCCTTCTCTGTCAGTTAAGAGGCACTTAGAAGACATGGCACCCCAACAGTATTGAGCACAACTTGTTTGTGTTATTAATTAATTTATTTTAACTAAGTATACATGACAGCAGAATGCATTTTTATTCATTATACACAATTGCAGCACAACTTTTCATTTCTCTGTTGTACACAATGTAGCATCACACCACATGTGCAATCATACATGTACCTAGGGTAATGATGTCCATCTCACTCCACCATCTTTCCTGCCCCCAAGCTCCCTCCTCACTCCTCCCTTCCCTTTTCCCCATCAAAATCCCTCCATTTTTTCCATGCTCCCCCATTATGGATCAGTATCCTCTTATCAGAGATAACATTTGGCCTTTGGCTTTGGGGATTGATTTACTTCGTTTGGCATGGTATTCTCTGACTTTATCCATTTACCTGCAAATGTCATAATTTTATTCTCTTTTAATTCTGAGTAATATTCCATTGTATATATATATACCACATCTATTGATGGGCACCGAGGTTGCTTCCACAGTTTAGCTATTGTGAATTGACCTGCTATAAACATTGATGTGGCTGTGTTACTATAGTATGCTGATTTTAAGTCTTTTGGGTATAGAACTAGGAGTAGGACAGCTGGGTCAAATGGTGGTTCCATTCCAAATTTTCTAAGGAATCTCCATACTGCTTTCCAGATTGGTTGCACCAATTTGCAGTCCCACGAGCAATGTATGAGTGTGCCTCCCCACACACACACATCCTTGCCAACATTTACTATTGTCTGTATTCTTGATAAATGCCATTCTGACTGGCATAAGATAAAATCTTAGAGCAGTTTTGATGTACATTTCTCTAATTACTAAAGATGTTGAACATTTTTTGATATATTTGTTGATCGAATATGTATCTTCTTCTGAGAAGTATCTGTGCTCCTTAGCCCATCTATTGATTGGGTTTTTTTTTTTTTTGATGTTAAGTATTTTGAATTCTTTTTATATCCTGTAGATTAGTGTTCTATCTGACATGTTTGTGGCAAAAATTTGCTCCCAAGATTTCTCTGTTCACCTCACTGATGTTCTTTTGCTGAGAAGAAGCTTTTTAGTTTGAGTCCAAACTATTTATTAATTCTTGATTTTATTTCTTGTGCTTTAGGAGTCTTGTTAAGGAAGTCATGGCCTAATCTGATGAGATGAAGATTTGGGCCACACCTTGGTTTTTAATACCCTTCTCTGATGAACAAAATCAGGATTCCATGATGACAAGGTTGACTCTAGAACTGAAGCAAAACTATGCAGGATAAGAAAGGAGTCTATTGTAGCAAAACAAAGTAAGTGTTTTTTTTTTAAATACCCATACTAGTGTGGGTGTATCAAAGGGATATGGAGCCAATTGAAAGAATTCCCAGTGGCTAAAGCTGAAACAATTTGAACAACACAAGAAATAACATATTCTTGGATTTATATAATAAATATCCATGAGCCCATACTAAGACAGACAGAAAGAAAGAGAGGAATGACAACTCTTTCATGAAGAATTACAAACATTTTATTTAACTAGCCATTTTTTTTAAGTATGGGTTGCACATAATGACTTTCTTCCAAAAAAAAAAAAACAGTATTTAAAAAGAGGTAAATGAGTAACTTTATAATAGAGACATGTGGCAAATACTACCTCATTCAAGTGATGAAGACTAATACCAACAATGATCATTACAATGATAGTATATTGACATTGTGTACCCTTTATATGACATATCATCTAACATATGACACACATTTTACCTTGGTGATCTTTCTCCAAAAAAGCCCATAACCACAGTCTAGTAATAAGAAAATATCAATTAGAGGACATTATGTAATATATAAGACCATCAAAATCATCAAAAACAAGGAAAATCAGAGAAAACGCCACAACCCAAAGAAACTTGACAAATTTAATTTGGTCTCATGGAACAATAACAAAAAAAAAAAGACATCAAGTAAAAAGTAAGGAAATCTGTATAAAATATGTACTTTGATAATAATGTATCAGGGATAGGGGTGTAGCTTAGTGGTAAAGCATTTGCATAGCATTGCATGAGGCCCTGATCCTTAGCACTGAGTTTTCTTAAAAATCTAAATAATAATAATGTATTAATATTGGTTATTTAATGGTGACAAACACACATACTAATGTAAGATGTTAGTATAGGTCTGTACTAAGGACTCTCTGTATTACCACTATAACTTTTCTCTAAACCTAGACCTATTTTTAAATTAAAAGTTTATTTTTAAAGTAATAAAAATCAATTTATAATATTATAAGCAAAATGATCAAAACAAAAGGAAAGAATCATTAAAGTAGAACACAGAGGAGTATAAATTACCCAATTTGAACAGAGATAAATATAGATTTAAAAAAAAAGAGAGACCCAAGGACCTGTGTGACTATCACAAAAGATCCAGCATTTATGTTGTCGGAGTCCCAGAAGGAGAGAAGAAAGAGAATGAATCTGTAAAAAATAAGAGCTGAAAACTTCCCAATTTTAGCAGAAGACATAGACCTATAGATTCAAGGGCTTGAGCAAACTCCACACAGGGTAAATGCAAAGAATCCATGCCAAGTTGAGGTTCTGAAAAAAAAAAGAAAAGAAAAGAAAAACATCTTGAAAGCAACTAATGATAACAGCAACTTCCCTATAAGGGAAAAATTATTCAAATTGCATATTGCTCATCAAAAATCATGAGAGCCAATACAAAGTGGCATAACACTTTAATGTTTAAACACCAAATTGTGCTATGTATTTAAATGAATAAATGACTCAGTGAATTCCACCTTCACATATATCTATAAAGCATCAATTTTAAAAAAAAACAATAAATAAATAGAGGGAAGATTAGTAGAACGGAAACAGAAGGGAAGGGGGGAGGGAAAGAGGAAGTACTGAAATATTAAATGGAGCAAATTATATCCCATGCATGTTTGATTACGTCAAGATGAACTCCACTATTATGTATAAGTACAACGCACTAATAAAAACATTTTTAGAAAAGAGAAGAGCTGTCAACTCAGAATTCTATATCCAGGAAAATTCTTCTGTAATGAACAACATAAGAAAATTCTCACAAAGAAAGAAAAATTAAGAGAATTTGTTACAACCAGACTATCAAGAAGAAGGAGGAGCAGGAAGAGGAGGAGGAGGAGGAAGAAGAAGAAAGAGGAACAGGAAGAGGAAGTAAAAGTTAAGGAAGGTATCTAAACAGAAATGATAAAAGAAGAAATCTTGAAACACCAGAAAGAAAGAAAGAAAGAGCAACAGAAACAGGATAATATGGATAAAGACAACAGACTTTTCTTCTCTTCCTGAGTTTTCTAAATTATGTTTCCAGTTAAAGCAAAATTATAACATAGGATTAGTGTGCTCTCAATGTACACAAAATATTTAAGATTCTATAAATGAAGGAAGGTAAAGGATTAAAGGGAGGTGAAACTTCTACACTAAAACTGATAAAATACTAATACCCATAAATGGTGATGTAATACCTAGCACAATCACTGAAAATGGTTTAAAAAACGATGTATCTAACACTAAAGAAAGAAACTGAGGATGACATTAGAAAATGGAAAGATCTCCCAAGTTCTTGGATAGGTAGGACTAATATTGTCAAAATGGCCATACTACCAAAAGAGCTATATAGATTTAATGCCATTTCCATTCAAATTCCAATTTCTTTCTTCATAGAAAAAAGAAAAAGAAATCATGAAATTTGTTTTGAAAAATAATAGGCCCAGAATAGCCAACACAATCCTTCTGGACAAAAAATAATACAGGAGACAACGTCACATTACCAGACCTTAAACTATACTACAGAGATATAGTAACAAAAAGAGCATAGTATTGGCACCAAAATAGACATGAAGACCAATGGAATGGAATAGAAGACACAGAGACATACCCACATAAGTACCTAGACAAAGGTGCCAAAAATACACATTGGAAATAAGGTAGCCTCTTAAACAAGTGGTGCTGGGAAAACTAAAAATCCACATGTAGTAGCTTGAAATTAAACCCATATATCTCACACTGCACAAAACTCAACTCAAAGTGGATCAAGGACCTAGGAATTAGACCAAAGACCAAAGAAGAAAAAGTAGGCCCAACTCTCCATCATGTCAGCTCAAGAACAGACTTCCTCAATAAGACTCTTAAAGTGCAAGAGGTAAAATCGAGAACCAATCAATGGAATGGCATCAAACTAAAAAGCTTCTTCACTGCAATGAAAACAATAATGTGAAGAGAGAGCCTACAGAATGGGAGAAAATCTGCCATCTGAACCACAATATACATACCATAATATACAAAGAACTCAAAAAACTTAATACCACCCTCCCAGAAAAAACTCTATCAATAAATGATAAATGGGCAAAGAACTGAACAGGCACTTCATAGAAGAAGAAACATGATGGTCAAAAAATATGTGAAAAAGTATTCAACATCTCTAGCAATTAGAGAAATGCAAATTAGAACTACACCTAGATTCCATCTCACTACAGTCAGAATGGCAATTACCAACAATACAAGGAACAATAAATGTTGGTGAGGATGTGGGGGAAAGGTACACTCATACATTGCTGGTGGGACTGCAAACTGGTGTGACCACTCTAGAAAGCAGTATGGAGATTCCTCAGAAAACTGGGAATGGAACCAAAATTTGACGCAACTATCCCACTCCTCGTTTTATACCCAAAGGACTTAAAATCAGCATACTACAGTAATGCAGCCATGTCAATGTTTATAGCAGCTCAATTGACAATAGCCAAGCTATGGAACTAACCTAGGTGACCTTCAACAGATGAATGGATCAAGAATATTACTCAGCCATAAAGAAGAATGAATTTATGTCATTTGCTGGTAAATGGGTGGAACTGGAGAATATCATGCTAAGTGAAATAAGCCAGTCCCCCAAAAAAACAAAGGTCAAATGTTCTCTCTGATATGTGGATGCTAACCCATAATAAGGGATGGTAGGGAGGGGAAGTATAGAAGTTCACTGGATTAGCCAAAGGCTAATGAAGGGAAGGGTAGGGGGGTGGGAATAGGAAAGACAGGAGAATGAATCAGACATAACTTTCCTGTGTTCATATATGAATACACAACCAATGTAACTCTATATCATGTACCACTACAAGAACAGGGTCCTAAATGGATAGGGTTGCTCTCCATGTATATATGTCAAAATACACCCTACTGTCATGTATATCTAAAAACAGAAAGAAAGAAAGAAAGAAGAAAGAAAGAAAGAAAGAAAGAAAGAAAGATATCTGAAAACACTATAGGTAAATAAAAAATAGAATTCTAAAAGATGTATACATAATCTGCAGAGGGGTGCTGAAAAGCAAAAATTCATAAGTAGTGGGAATAAACAAGTAAGTGGCATACTTAAGCCCTAACATTCCATTAATCATATTATATGTAAGTGGTCTAAATATGCCAATTAAAAGAGACTGACTGATGGATTTTAAAAACACAACCTACTTATACACTATCAATAAGAAACCCATTTAAAATATTACAGCATAGGTTAAAAGTAAAAGGAAATAAAATATATACCAGGCAAACACTAATCAAAATAAAGCAGCGGTGTTTATATTAATATCCAAAAAAGTGTACTTTAGGACACAGAATATTACCAAAGTAAAGAGGAACATTACATTATGATAGAAAGGTCAGCTTCATCCAGGAGATGCAGCAGTCTTTAATGAGCATGCACCAAACAACAGAGTTGCAAAACATGTGAGGCAAAAACTGGTAGAACTGAAAGGAGCAATACATAATTCCATAATAATGGCTGGAAAATTCAACATCCAGCACAACTAGACAGAAAATCAGCAAAGATACAAAAGAACTTAACAACACCATCAAGCAAAAGAATTGACCTTTACAGAACTGTCCAAGAGCAGCAGAATACTCTTTTTTTTAATTTCTTACATATATGACAAATGACAATAGTGGAATGCATTACATTCATAATCATCCATTCACAGCACGGTTTTTCATAACTCTGTATATAAAGAAGCACTTGCAGAAGATAACACTACCATGGACAATGACCCAGGTCCTGAAACAAACCTCAACAAATTTTAGAAAAAGGAAATCACAAAGAATTTGTTTTCCAAGTACAATTGAATCAAAGTAGAAATTAACAGCAAAAAGATAACACAAAAATCTCCAAACCCTTGGAACTAAACAACACAGTTCTAAACAATGCATAGATCAAAGGAAAACGCTCAAGGGAAACTAAAAAGCACACTGAACTGAATGAACATCCAAGCATAATATATCAAAATGGGTGGGGAGCAGCTAAAGAAGGGCACTGAGAGGGAATTTTATATTACGAAATGTGCGTGATAGATAAGAAATAAGGTAGAAGTTCAAATCAACAATCTGCGTTTCCCCCTCAAAACCCAGAGGAAAAAAGAGCAAAATAAACTGAAAGTGAGCAGGAGACGATTAAATAATAATAATAATAATAATAATAGCAGAAAGTGACAAACCTCTAGCAAGACAAAAAAAGAAAATCAAATAAAAAGGAATAAATTATCATTACCATCAGTGGGTATAACTACAGGTCCTAAAGACACCAAAAAGATAGTAAGGAACACTGCGCATGCATTAGTTTTCTACCTCTGCTGTCACAGGTGACCACAAACTCAGTGGCTCGACCTACACACATTTGTTACATTACAGTTCTGTAGGTCAGAGGCCTGACACAGTTGCACACTCTGAGATCAATGTGTCATCAGAGCTGAACTCCCCTCTGCAGGCTCTAGGAGATAATACATGTCCTTGATCATTCAGGTAGTTGAAAGAATTCCATTTTTTGAGGTTATAGGACTGAGGTCCCCACTCCCTTCTAGGAGGTCAGCTGAGAGCCACTCTCCCCTGGATGTTACCATATGACTTGGCTCATGTCCTCATTTCTACACATTCAAAACCAGCTCCTGTGCATCTTAGCTCTCCTCCAAATTTCTCCAACTTCTTCTTCCATTATCTTGTCTCTCTGACCCACACTTCTTCATCTTCCAATTATTTCCATGATTAGACTGGACCCATCCAAGAAAAGAAATGAACCACATACAAATCAAAAAGAAAGAAAAACTCTCCCTATTTGTACACAACATGATGGTATACAGAGAAAATCCAAACAACTTATTTTTTAACTCTAGAACTGAAAAGTAAGTTCATCAAAGTTTTAGAATACAAGAAAAACAAAAATTCAATTGTATATACAATTAATTATATATACTATCAATGCACTGAGATTTTAAATATAACACTATGTATAGTCACTCAAAAAAATTAAATAGGGGAAAAATCTAACAAAATATGTCCAGGATTTTTATGCAGAAAGCTTTAAGAGAAATCCAAGATTTAAATAAATGGAGAAACATTCATAGATAACACATTCAACTTCATAAAAATATTAATTCTCTCCAAATTGACAAGGATTCAACCCAAATCCCCTCAATATTGCAGTAAGATGTCTTTGCACAGATAGATAAGATTATTCTCAAATTTATATGGAAAGGCAAAGGAAGTAGGATAAGCTAAAATAATTTTTAAAAAGAAGAAGAAAGTAGGAAGAATCACTCAATGAAATATTAAACTCATTAATTATCTACATTGATTCAGATCTTGAAGTATTGGTGGAATGATAAGCATATAGATCAATGGAACAGAATAGAGAATCTAGAAATAAACCCAGGCAAATAGAGCTAAAGGATTTTTACAAAAGCGCAAAAGTAATTTAATGAAGAAAGAATAGTTATTTCAAAAAAAATTGGAGATCTATAAGAAAAATTAACACCATCTAAATTTTACACTTCATATAAAAATTAACTCAAAATGAATCTTATTTTTAAACATTAAATTTAATGCTACAAAGCTTTTAGGAAAAATGCAAGAGAAAATCTTTAGGAATTAGGAAGAGCTCTTAGATCTGACACCAAAAGCATGATCCATAAAAGAAAAATCAGTAAGTTGAAATTTATCAAAAGTAAAAACTTTTGCTCTGCAAAAGATTCTGTTAAGAAAATGAGAAGATAAGCTCAAACTGGGAGACAAACTCTCAAGGCTTAACAGTAAAAAAAAAAACAAATCAAACAATTTGAATAGAAAATGGGCTAAAGACACTTGATAAGGGGGCCAAGGGAGGGCAAATAAGCATATGGCAAGAGGTTCAATATCATTAGCCATTAGAGAAATGAAAACTAAGAAAACATGAGCTAACACACCTATTACAGCAGCTAAAATTAAGTATAGTGACAATATCAAACCCTGGCAAGAATACATAAACATTCAGCTATTTCTTAAAAAATGTGAGATATGCTGAAGCCAGAATTAGACAGGCAATCAGCATAGATACGTAAATCAAGGAGGCCAATTTGAATGAGTGCAGGAAGTTGGAGACTGTCTCCAGAAGGATTGAAATGTTAATTCCTTCAGAGCCCCCCTCCACCCATATCAAGAACCTGCCCCTGCTCCAACCTGATGTCAAGGTAACCTCCCTACAGGGAGCTATAAGGTTGTGTCCTTGGCTGCACCATCCTGCCCTTCCCCCTTCAGCCCACCGGTTTCCCACCTCTTGGCCGTCCCTGGAGCATTTCCTAGGCCTAGTCACGTATTCAAGAAAGAGAGAGATTAAGGGAAGACGGCAGGAGAACAAAGGAAGCCTAGGACATATAAAAAGGGCAGAACCTCTGGCTTCTGGGGATACCAGGACACCAGCTATGGCTCCCTTTTCTGTCCTGGGAGAAGTCTATGTTACCCCTTTATAAATAAGCCCTGCTTTATATGTTTGCCTTGGCTGCTTCTCTAATGTTCAAACTTCAACATGTGAGGGAGCAGAACTCGTCACCAGTAACCAGCAGTGTCAGTACTACCCAACAATGTACTCTTGAGCATTTATCCCAGAGAAGTGAAAACTTAAATCCACACAAAAACTTGTGCAGTTATTCATAGCAACCCGATTTATAATAAGCCAAAAATTGAAAACAATCCAAATGTCCTGTAATAGGTAGATATTTAAACAAACTCTGACACACTGAATACTGTTGAGCAGGAGAAAGGAACAAACTATTGATACAACAACTTGACTGAATCTCAAGAGCTTTATGCCGAGTGAAGAAAGTCAATGTCTGTCACATGCTGAATGGTTCCATTATATTTAATTCTTAAAATGATAAAGTTGTAGAAATGGGCAAAAGATTAGTGGCCAGAGGTTCATGATAATGGGGAAGGAAGCAACTGGTGGACAGAACAAAACAGGGGTTAGCTCCAGGTAGAGCTTTGTTGGGATAGAACAATTCTACCTTTTGATAGCAGTGCTGCTTATCCAGATCTACCCAAGTGATACAACAGAACTATACACACACATACCAGTGTTGGTTTCCTGACTTTGATATCATATGACATTTACATAGGATGGAATCATGTGGGAGAGTCGGTGAAAGGCACACAGGCCCTCTGTACTATCTTCCCAACTTCCTGTGAACTTACAATTATTTCAGAATAATTTTTTTTTGCATTTTTAATTTTTGGCATCTTTATATACCAGCAACAAACAGTTTGAAAATGGACCCTTTAAAAAAAGAGACTCAAAAAATATTTAAAAACTAGGACTGAATTCCTAACCAAAGATAAATAACATTTAATGAGAAAAATTATAAAGCTATATTTAAACACTTTTAAAAGAACCTAAACAAGTAGAGAAATAGACCATAATCTAAATACAACAAAGACATTGTTTCCCTCCCAGTGGATTTATAGATGCAATTTCAGTTGAGGCCCAACAAGATTTTTGTGATATTTGATAAACTGATTGTAAAATTTATATGAAGAGCAAAAAAGCAAAGAACAGCCAAGACACTTGTGAAGCATAAGATGTCAGCAATCACCTCACAAATACCAAGAATTATTGTAAAGCTACAGAAATTAGAACAATGTGGTATTGGTGCAGAAATAGACAAATTGCTTAGAACAGAACAAGTTTGGCCCAGACCAGCACAGGAATGGAATCCTCCTGGACATCTGAGTCAGCATTGCAAATTAGCAAGGGAAAAATGGGTTCTTCAGTAAATGGTGCCAGGACATTGATTATACATACGGAAAAAATGAAATTGGATTTTCAGCACACATCCTGCATATAAGTATTAAAGAAAAACAAAGGCAAAACTTTAAGATTTAAAAGACAAAATATGATCTATCAAAGATTCATATTTGAAGGATTTCTCCAAACACCAAAATGAAAACATAAAAGCATGATAATCAGCTTTCTAATAAATTTTAAATATTCAGTTCTATTCTATAAGAAGACTTTATAAAGGGAATTTTTAAAAAGTCTCTGTCAGAAAATATTTGCCACACTTGTAACTGACAAAGGATTAATGTCTAGAACATACACATGAAGAGCTGTATAAGTAATTCTCTGAACCCATTCTAAGCTTCCAGTCCTCAATCAGGAGCCCCTGTTTCTGCTACACAGGAGCTGAAAAGTGATACAGAGAACACCAAGCACCCTGAAAGCCAGGAAATGCAAAGCCATGGGAGCTGATGGGCCTGGGAGACTTTTCATAGGAGACCTCAATACAGAGACCAGAAAAAAAGACTCCTGAAGTAGTATATGGGAAATTTGGAGTATATAGGAAGTTCTTTTGATGAAAGCCAGGGAAACCAAGTCCAGAGGCTTTGCTTGTATTACTTTTCAAAGCCCAGCTGATGCTAAAGATGCTGCCAAAGATACAAATGGAAAGTCTTTGCATGGAAAAACAATTAAAGGAGAGACAGCCAACAAGCCATCTTGTGAGGGTGGTAGTAGGGAAGACTACCATCTCTTTCAAGATACAGAGGTCCTCCAAGAAGCCTGAGATGTGGCAGAGGAGGAAGTGGAGGAACAAAAGGGCGTTCTTCACGTGCAGGACACTTGGATGATGATGGATATACTCTGAATCTCAGCGTGAGTTCTTCTAGGGGGCCGTTTCCTGTTAAAAGAGATCCAACTTCAAGAAGTGGAGATCCTCCTCTTAAAGATCTGCTCCATCTGCTCCAACCAAGAGCAAGAGGAATGTGGGAGGACGAGGTCCCCGTGTCTCCTGGGAGAGAGAATTATGGAGAGGGCCATGCAGAGAGCAAGTCTCTTCACGGAGAGATGATTATGTGTCACCGAGAGATGCTGGTTACTCTGCTAAAGATAGTTATGCAAGCAGAGTCTGAGATGCAGAGGGCCAGGTTCAGCCCTGTGGAGAATACGCATAAGGTGATTACAGCCATTGTGATTCTCCAGGGGAACATTCTTCTAAAAGCTATAGTGATCTTGAGGGATATGGGGAGTCCTGGTAGAGATGGTTCTGATCATCGGGCTGGAGGCTCTTAGAGAGAGGAGCTCCTTAACAAGCCACCTACACAAGGACCCCCTCCGAAGACCCCCACCAGCTCACCAGAAGCAGTCGCTATGGTGATTACAACAGCTCCCTGGAGGGGGGTGGTGGGAGTTGGAAACCTGTTCAAGCAGCCCAAGTGACGTCTATTCAAGGAGTGGAGGGGTAGACAGGAAGGAGGGTTCACATCTTCTCTGCAAAGGGTGTACAATACACTCAGTTGCTTACCAAATTTTCCATAAAGAAAAAATAAATACTACTTTGGCTCTGTTACTTGAATCCTACTAAGGGAGTATGTTCACTTTTGTAGGGGAGAGGATGGATTAACTATAACTCCATGAAATGTTTTTTGGATTTTAAGAGGAAAACTGTTCAAAATAATACCATAAATGTTATTGTGAACTGAAAAATAAACATTATTGGTTTAGATGTTTTAAAAATATATTGTTAAATTGTTCAAAATAAAATTTTGCATAAAATAAAAAAAAAGAACTATATAAGTAAATAGAAAGATACAAACAATTCCAACAAGAAACTGGGAAAAAGATTACAAAATACTTCATGGAGAGAAATAAAATAGGGCACATGAACATGTGAAACATGTGAAAACATAGTGGAGCTCATTAGCAACAACCATGAGAAACATTTTCACCAAACCCACTAGAATGGCAAAGATTTTAATATCTGACAATATCAACTCTTGGGAAGGATAAGGAATATCTGGTAGTCATATAGGCTCCTAGTGGAGAGTTAATCAATACAAGCAAGTTGATTTGACAGAATCTAGAAACAGAACTTGTATGTTGTGACTCAGCAACTCAACTCCTAGCTAAATAAGTACCTTTAAAAACTGTTGCCTAAAAATTAAGGTGGTCAAAAATGGCCATCCTACCAAAAGCAATATACAGAGTCAATGTAATTCCCATCAAAATATCAATGGCAGTCATGAAATTAGGGGGAAAAAATCTTAAATTCATTTGGAAGAATAAGAGAACCAGAATAGCCAAAGCAATACTAAGGAAGAAAAATGATGCAGGGGGCATCACAATACCTGATCTGAAGTTATGCTATAGAGCTATGGTAACAAAACAACATGGTATTGGCATCAAAATCAACATGAAAACCAATAAAATAGAATAGAAGACACAGAGACAAATCCACATACTTATAGCCATCTGATACTTGACAAAGGTACCAAAAATATATTTTAGAAAAAAGACAGCCTTTTTAACAAATGGTGCTAGGAAAACTGGATAGTTATATATAGAAAAATGAAACTAGATCCCTATCTCTCACTCTGCATAAAATTCAAATCAAAATGGATCAAAGACTTAGGAATTAGACCAGAAAATTACCAACTGTTAGAAGAAAACATAGGAAAAAAACACTTCATCATATAGATGAACACCCCCAAAGCACAAGAAACAAAACCAAGAATCAATAGGTGGGATGCCATCAAACTGAAAAGCTTCTGCACAGGAAAGGAACTGATTAAAAGCATGAAGAGAGAGCCTAAAGAATGGGAGACTGTCTCAGCCAACAACTCCTCTGACAGGGTTTAATATCCAGAACGTACAGAGAACTCAAAACCCAATGCCAAAAAAACAAACAACCCAATCAGTAACTGGGAAAAAAAACTAAACAGAAATTTCTCAAAAGAAGAAACAATGGACAACAAATATATGAAAAATGTTCAACATCTCTAGCAATCAGGGAAATAAAAATCAAAACTACACTAAATTTCATCTCAGTTCAGTCAGAATGGCAATTACCAAGAATATAAACCATAATAAATCCCAGTGAGGATGTGGGGGGAAAAGGTACACGTGCACATTGTTAGCCTGTAGACTAGCCCAACCACTCCGGAAAGCAGTATGGAGAATCGTCTAAAAAATTAGGGATGGAACCACCACATGACCCAACTGTATCTCTCCTTGGTATTTTTTCAAAAGAACTAAAATGAGCAAGCTATAATGATATAGTCCTATCAATGTTTATAGCAACACAATTCACAATAGCTGAATTATAGAATCAACCCAGATGCCTGTCAATAGATGTAAAGAGGGGCTGGGGTTGTGGCTTAGTGGAGAGTGCTTACCTAGCACATCTGAGGCACTGGATTTGAGTCTCAGCACCACATAAAAATAAATAAATAGGGGTATTGTGTCACTCTATAACTAAAAATATTTTTTAAAAAATAGATGAATGGATTAAGTAATTATAGTATTGGGCTGGGGTTTGTGGCTCAGTGTAGAGAGTTTGCCTTGCCCACACAAGGCACTGGGTTCAATCCTCAGCACCACATTAAAAAAAATAATAATAAGTAAGTAAAATAAAGGTGTTGTGTCCATCTACAACTAAAAAAACATTAAAGAATTTGTGATATGCCTACACAATGGAGATCTACTTAGCCATAAAAAATCAGATTATGGCATTTCTTGGTAAATGGATGAAAATGGAGAATATCATACTAAGTGAAATAAGCCAGACTCAGAAATTCAAAGGTCAAATGTTTTCTCTTATAAGTGGAAGTTAGAGTCAAATAAAGGAAAAGAGGAGTGAAGGATAGAATACCATAAAGATACAGGAGGGGGGCTAAGGTAAGGGGCTAAGTGCTCAGTGGTAGAGCACTCACCTAGCACGTGTGAGGCTCCTCAGGGCACATGAAAATAAAACAAAGGTATTGTGTTCACCTACAAGTAAAAAAAAAAAAAAAGGATACAGGAAGGATCAGTAGTGTAGAAGCAGGAAATCAAGAATACAGCAGAGGGATGAGAAAGGGAGGCAATACAGAGTGAATTCTTTAAAAATCTTATCATGAACATATATAAACCTACCACAGGTAATTTCACCTTTATGTATCAGTAAAAAGAACCAATCAAAAATAAATAGATGAGTGAAAGGAAGTCTAGCAGAACAGAGGAAGGAGAGCCAGGGAAAGGAGGGATGAGGGAGAGAAAAGAGGGGGATCATAAACTGAAAGAAATTTCATGCATGTATGGGTTTATTGGGATGAACCCAACTACTGTGTATAACTGTAGTTTTCTAATTTAAAAAGTCAGTTAATGAATTTTTTTTAATTTTTAAAGGAACTACCATAGGAGTTTGCAGGTACCCAGGAATTCACCTCACTAACAGGTGGCTTCCAGGGTCTGCCTGGTGGGGAAGAGAAACACCTCATACATCTTTGATCATCTGCCTTGCGTACCCAAGGGGGCCCTCAGAGACTTAGATGCTCAGCTACAGCCACCATGCATGTCCACAGTGGGATGCCTTAGATAGGCTCAGTTCATCACGACAATCATTATTTAAGCAGATAGGAGCAGGACATGAAGTTTAATGATAACCAATTTCTTTAAAATCCCTAATACTCATTGATCAAACTACTCACTGACAAAAATTAAAATTAATTGTCTAAGTGAACACACACAAAAAAGAAAAAGAAAAAAAAAAGAAAAGAATGCTACTGTGGCTTCTTTTGTACTAGCAGAAAACTAGACACAAATTAAATGTCCAGCAACAAAAGAATGATATATCCCTTCAATTGAAATCCACGTGGCAGTGAAAATGAATGAACTATAATTATATAAAATAACATGGATAAACCTCGGCGACACACAAAATCAATAAAACCCAGAAATCACAGAATAATATATAAAATACGATTTCATATATTCTGAGTTCAAAGTAAAACAAAAACTAAGTATTATGATAACATACATATGTGATAAAACTATAAAGAAAATCAAGGGAAAGATAAACACAAAATTTAGGTATTAATTGCTTGGAAGGGACAGGAGAGGGGATGGCTTAGAAGGAAACCCAGAGTCATCAAAGAGGAACGTAGTCATTTGCTTAACCTGGATGTGTTTATTGGTGTTCCAGGCATAATTGTGTGTATACGATGCATATTTACAAAATAACAAAAGTTTCTTGCTGCGCCCCTCCCCTGACTCAGGCAATGGCAAGGCCCTACTGAGGTGGATGGCGCAAGACATCCATCCTCTGGAGGAGCGCAGTATGTCTCTGGGAATGGGCTGGTTGATTTTTGTATTCCTTTAATAAGTATAGTTGCAACTTCTCATATGACCATTAAGTATGAAGGAAAAAACATGACTTTCCCAATTAATGCAAGTACTTCTAAAGAATAAATCTGTTTGCTCTAAATGCAATGATTCAGCTGTGGAACGTAAATTGTTAATGTTTAATGAGAAACACCCTGTAGGAAAAACAGTCCAGGAAGTTTTTGAGAAATTAAATTAAAATCTAGAGAAGAAAAAATTAATATTAAGAAGACAGATTAGTGCTTGGTACTGGGCAACTTGTTCTTGTTCCTGTGCACAATGGTTTGGTGCTCTTACTCTTGTTTGATTAAAATTAGTAGCCTCTCTCTTTTCAAGTTAACCACTTGCCATAACCGAGGCGCCGGTTCTAGTCAGTAAGTCAAGAAAGAATAGTCAAGGTATAGGCCAATAGTCTGGGACATTTCTAACTATTATTAAAAGCTAACTAAGCAGAAGCAGCTCAAAGCAAAACTCGAACTGAAAGTAAAAATGCTTGCTTATGCATAAGCCAAGAGACATTCTTCTTATCTAATTGTAGCTACGTAATATTTTGTTTCTTTGAATAATGATTCCTGTTTTGTAACCACAAAATACTGTGAGCCTGCCAAAATGAAAAGTATATATGATCAACTTCACAAGTAAAGATTGGGATTCAGCACCTTCACTTTGGTGTCTGTGTTGTTTCTCCACCCTCTTTCGACAATTCCTCACCATCCATTCCTCCTGAGACCCCCTGCCTGGAGCTGGACAGTTTCTAAAAAGGAAAATGAGAGGGTCCGCAGCAACCACTTTATCCACCCTAGAGCAGGCGGAAGAAAATGGGAGATGGTTCCCCAGGAATGCTCCAAGACTGACCCCTTATGCACATCCCATCCACCCCCATGAACCCCACACACAGAATCCTCTCCTAAATTAAAGAGAGCACTAGATTAACGAAGCACAGCTGCTCATCACTAGGAGAGGCAAGCAGGTTAGGATCAGGAGGGAGGAGTGGAGACGGACGCTCTGGCTGCCATCTTCCACCTTGGCCTGCAGCTGCAAGGCCCCCTCACCTTGGCCCCTCTCTGCACTGCTGAGAAAGAAGGTATCGCCCAGAACCAGAGCTCTCTTGTCAGTTCGCCATCTAGTTCCTCCTCTGTGGGAAAGTGATCGTATATAAGCCAAAAGGATGGAAAGGAGGAGAGATGAGGAAAGGCGGGTTCCCAAACTTCAATTCCATGGGTCCTCTTCCTCTCCTCCCAAAATGTCCCCTTTCAGGCTACATCCCAGCACAGAGACTGACACCCTCCATCCAACACTCCCCAGCACAGAGACGGTGCTGAGGATCCTCTCCTCAGCTGTTCCTACGAACTCAGTCTCCTGATACCCTCCAGACACCCCTCCCTACACCAGGATCTTTAGACACTAAGGTCAGTTGGAATCACCTGTGACTTCGGGTCCTAGGCCCCTAGACACTGTTAATGTCCCTGGTGCCAGGAATCTACAACAGGAAAATTCCTGTTATCATCAGGGAACCCACCTGAAGAGGCAAGCCTTGCCAGACCTCTCCTTATCTCCTGTATGTGGGCACAAGAATTATGGTACCTTGTCATGCAGCATTTTCCAGATGAATCAAAGGAAACGACCCATTTGCCCCTTGACCTTTGGGAAAAATAACTGCTGGCCTTCTTTCTCCTCTAGTGGAAAATTACAGCACAGCGCTCCTGAAAGACAGGCTGTAAAATACTCTTTATGTCCTGTTCGAATCTTCAAAGCTCCCCCGTTGAAGCTCTGGGCTTGATAGAGTCCAGCTAACTCTGCCAATGAGTGTTCTGTGCCTTTGGGGCCAGGACATTGCTGTCCATTTGCAATCATGAACTGGCGTCTCAAGTGAGGGGCTGGGAGGTGGGCAAGAGCATCCAGACTCCAGATGCCCACACCAATTTTCCATTCCTTCCTCCACCTCTTGGTTAAGAGAAAATAATGGTGCGAAAAGAAAATGAGACAAGATAAATCCAGTTTATTTTAATCCATCAGCGAAGTTTAGTGCTTTCTTCTAAAATATTCATCCATAAATGCATAAAAAGAAATGCTTACAAGAGTTGCTTCCACTCCTGCCCTGTACCCTCAAAGCAAACCACACAGGATACCAAAGAAGCCCCTAAGACCTGGAAGCATAAGTCTACAGTGTTCAAATGTTCATTAAGTTTTTGAGTCACTTCTTTACATTATTTAGAAAGTCAATAAGGTCAAGTAACCAGAAGAAAGGGTTACCTGCTTCCTCAAATGTTGATTTGAACATTAGAGAAGCACGCAGAGGCAAGCATATAAAAGCAGGGTTTATTTTAAAGTAGGTAACAGACTTCTCCTGGGATGGAGAAGGAGACCATAGCTGGTATCCTAGTATCCCCAGAAGTGAGAGGTTCTGCCCTTTTTATATGTCTTGGGCTTCCTTTGTTCTTCTGCCCTCTTCCCCTTATCTCTCTCCTTCCTGCCTACAGGACTAGGTTCAGGAATGCTAGGATGGTGCATCTCAGGACACTTACAACCTTACAGCTCCCTGCAGGGAGGGGCAATTCCTGGTACAGGTTACCTTAGCTACAGGTAAGAGCAGGAGCAGGTTCTTGATAAGGGTGGAGGAAGGGCTCAGAAGGAATTAACATTTCAATGTTTCAGGGGACAGTCTCCAACTTGCTAGACTCACTCAAAATTGGCCTCCTTCATCGGACCTAACTCATTTACCTATCTATGCTGACTGCCTGTCTAATTCTGGTTTCAAAAGGAGGACATGGATGTTGAAACTGGAACAGGACTGGGATCTATGTGTGTTTCTAACACTTGGGCCAGAGCAATGTCATTCAGTGAAACTTAAATGAAATTAACTGTGATTAAACAATCCCAAAAGAGTTTTTTTTAATGTATGGCATTTAAGGAAAGCATATCAATAAAGAGTATCACTTCAGTAAGACAGAAAATTCTGGAAACCAGATATACCAAAGGATCCTTCCAAGAAGGAGCCGGTGAAGTAATAAGATTGAGGAAGATATGGATAAAGGGATCCAAAAACAATATGCACCAAGCAAGTTCTTGAGAGCTTATATTGCATTGGAATTTAAATCCATGGGGGATCCAAATGAGAATAATTCACCATTTCCACCTTTAAGGAATTTACTTTAAAATTGCAGTCTGATCTATTCGAGAGAACTGAAAACAGAAATTCAGAGAAATACATGTACACACATGTTCACAGCAGCATTATTCACAATAGCCAAAAGGTGGGAGCGGACCAAATGTTCACACACGTAAGTAACTGAACAAAATGCATGGGTGGTTCACACATGCAAAGGTAAAAGGCAGAGCTGGAGGAGTGGGGATTTGGGGCCACCTGCAGCTGGGTCACCTGGGCTGCAAAGCATTTTAGACATTCCAAGAGAAATACCAGCACACAAAAACTTCAATGTGAATTACTGTTATGCCTAAGTACAATAAGTAGCTCAGGCAGGTGGAGATTAAATTAATACAAGAGAGGGCTGGAAAAGTATTTGCAGGAGATGACAGTGGGAAATAGTCAAAGTTTATAAAATGGTAATAAAAGGCTTTGATGTATTTCGGCTTCTGATAAAAAGACATAAATGCCTTCTGTTATAGCTTGGATCGGAATGTCACCCTCAAAGATTCATGTGTTGACAGTTTGGTCTCCAGTGCCATAATGTTCAGAGATGGGACATTTAGGAAGTGATTGGATCACCGCGTGCTTTGTGCCATTGCCATCTGACACACCCACCTAAGTCCTTAAGGCAATGGGTCTAACTTATAGGAATGGAACCTCTAAAAGTATAAGACTCTAATATAGATATTTTTTTCTTTATAAGTTAACTATCTCAGGTATTATGTTATACTAATTGTGTAAGTCAGCTTTCACCCCTGCAAACAAAATACCTAACAAGAACAACTTTAAGAAAGGAAAAGTTTATTTTTGACTCATGATTTCAAAGGTCTCAGTCCATGACCAGACAATTTCACTGCTCTGGACCCAAGGTGAGACAGAACATCATGGTGGAAAGGCAGGGTAGAGCAATGCTGCTCACCTCATGGTCCAGGGACTTACCTCGTCAGCCATGCCCTCTTTCCTACAGTTACCATTGTAGTCCATTCAAATTACTTTTGATGTTTTTATCGATATATTATAGTTTTACACAATAATGGGGTTCATTTTTAAATATCCACCAGTGAATATAGCATAATTGGTTGCATTTCAATCCCCAGTACTTCCCCTTTCACTGCCTTCTGTTATGCTCGAATTCGGGACCCCCAAAAGACCACCAGAGACTAAGATCGATGTAAGCAGCAAAGAGGTGTTTATTGCGAGCTAGTTTCATCCTCCATGTGCACACAGCAATTGGTGATGCTGAGAGGCCCCGAGCCCAGGGTTTGCAGCAGTTTTATACACTCCTTGGGGAAGGCAGGTACCCCCACATACATCATAGCATCTCTTAGCAAATCATCACACACTGCAGGGAAATCATAAAACAACTATAAAACATGATTAGCACATTCACTGGTGGGAACAAGTTGGGTAGGGGTGATTGGCTAGTAAAAGAGGGGGAGTCGTATGAACTGATTGGTTTAAGCCACGAGGGGAGTACGTGCTGAACTACATGGTTTCCCAACACGTTATCAACCACCATAAACTACTGGGAGGGTCATCTGGCATCCTAGGTATTTCTCTGTCTCATGCTGATTGGTGGCTGCTAGGGGGTTGCTATGGGTCCCCACCTAGCCTGACTGAGTCAGGGACACCTGGCGCAGCAGATCTCTCCTGTTATTTGTAGATAAACAACTTAGCAGGATGGGAATGTGCCTAGGAGTGCTCTGTGGGTCTTTCCAAGGACAAAGGCCATGTCCCCTTCCTTGGACAGGCTTTGCTCTGAGGTACAGGCTGGTTTTTCACTTCCTCCCTCCCCCACCCCTCCTACTTTCTTGGTCTTCTGTTTGTTTATTGTTTTATTAATCGGTGTGCTGTAGATTAATATAAAAGTGGGATTTATTGTGATAAATTTCATTTCTCAGTTTTTCCCCTTTCCCATCCCTCCTCCCTCTCCCTTAACTTCTTCCCCAACTTCACCGTTCTCTCTTCTATCCCCATGAGATCTTTTTTTTTTTTTTAATTCCTTGTATCTCTCTAGCTTCCTCATACAAGAGAAAACATTTGGCCCTTGACTTTGTGAATCTGGCTTATTTCACTTAGTATGATGTTCTCCAGTTCCATTCATTTACTAGCAAATGATATAATCTTATTCTTCCTTATGGCTGAGTAAAACTCTATCATGTACCTATACCACATTTTCTTTATCCAATCATCTGTTGATGGGTGCACACACTGGTTCCATAACTTCACTACCGTGAACTGTACTGCTATAAACATTGATCATCAAATGGATTGATCCACTGATGAGGTTACAGCTCTCAGAATCCAATCATTTCACTTTTGAACATTACCCGTTGCCTAACACATGAGCTTTTTTCAGGGAACACTCCCCGATTCAAACCATGACAGTCATGATAAACTGACTAGCATAGTTCTGATCCCAGTCCAAGTAGATAAGATTCTTCACTTACCAGAAACAAGAGTTTCTCAAAATCTGCCTGTTTTACTTCAAGACTACCTTCAGAAACATATTAATATGCTTCCTCTGTACTTTATTCACGTTTGAGAAAAATAGCAACATCTTATTAACAGATATTAAATGGGTAACCAAAGGAGAAGTCCACAAAACATACTCGTATACATAGGTTCTTCACCAGAGGATTTTTTCAGAGGCAAATGAGAAAGAGTTAAACACCCCCATCTCTGTCCAGACCTACCTGTATTCTTGGAGGACAGGTTCCTTCACTCATTGAATGGTTACTGCCTACTGTACATTACTCAAAAACAGGAGGAGAAAGGGTATTTGATAAAATGACAGGAGTCTCTCTTTCTGTCAATTCCTGCTCTCAAGATGGAGATGCGTCTTCTCTCTCTGGTCTTTAGGTGACATCTAACCCTGACATCTCACAGCTGAGCCCAGCCCACATACAACTCCCTCAAGGCAGGCACACACCCCTTAGCAGATTAAAGCCTTGTTCTCTGGATGCCCAGCCTCTCTGCCATAGGCCCTTGGTTCCAACAGATTTCAGAGAACAAAGGAGACATCCGAACACAGATGAGGCAGAGACCCTCGTCACTCATAGGGGATCCAAATCCTCACTATTGCAGACCTCAGTGGAGACACAAGTGTCCCCCTGCATGGATGCCTCAGTCACAATCCAGCAGGTCCCAGTAGGAGCAGAAGATGCAGAATCTCAAAGGCAATAATGGAAGAATAAGGTGGTATCTGATGACTGAGATTGACAGGTCAGCTGCACACAGAAAGAATGAAGTTCCCATGGGACTCATCTAACAGAGAGACATGTGCTGTCCTCCCCTTGGCCCTGGGTCAGGCACCAGGGATACTAACAATGGGCAAAGCGTACCAGCCCTTCCTGTCCGCACAGCTGCCAGGTGATGGACAGAACCTGGGACACCTGAGTCAAGAGCTGCTAGGAACATGAGCCAAGTTTAAACCCAAGCACCGTCGAATGAAAACAGCATCACAAACTCTATACGTTGACTTTTGTAACAGAACACCAAAGCAAGTTTTGATTTTATTAGAGTTACGGCATTTTCCGACATCTCCCTTCTCAGGAACCGCCTTGAAACTTTCTAAAAACAAAGTTGGAAATGAGTAAATCTGAACACTAAAATTAGCCTTTTGCACAAAAACCCTCGATCTACTTTTAAGTATCTGGTTTTGTTGTAATTCATTCTTTAAGAGAACTGAAGGTGCTCCCTCACAGGCAGAGCAACAAATTTCTCCAGTAACATTAAACCCAATAAAACAAAACTGAAATATATATATATATATTTCTCTTAAGAAGCACCACACAAGAGCTTTTCACATGCATTTATTTAATGTAAGAATGTTTCATGGAGGCCACAAAACATGAAAGGCTGGTCAGTTACAATAGGAGGATACTTAGAGTTACTGGAACAGCTGGATCTGTCTTGATTGCACTAATTCAGCCTGGTTTTGTCTCTGAGGCAGTAAAACAGCAAAATGTCCTGTACTTGTGCCCTGTACTGCTAAGGTACCTTCTGCTTGGAAATTTCAGACCCTTTGCAACTCTGAACTTGCACGGTGTGGTCAGCTGGGAAGGGCACATTGCCACTCCTCCCAAAAGGGCAGGTCTGAGTGTGTCTCCAAGTCTCCAATTCAGAGCAGATTACCAGAGCTCAATAAATCCCCAAGTCATTCAGGCAAAAGATCATTGGAGTTGGGTTGGTTTAGTCTAAGTCTCCCTCTCTCCTATCGGGATCACCTCCTGTAAACTGCAGGGCATTACCAGGAGCCTCCAACTATGGAGATTCCTCAAAAGACTAGGAATGGAAGTACCATATGACTCAGTTATCCCATTCCTTGGTATTTATACTAAAGAATTAAAATCATCATACTATAATGATAAGTGTGTACCATGTTTATAGCAACACGATTCACAATAGCCAAATTACAGAACCAGTCTAGGTGCTCATCAACAGAAAATCAATAAAGAAAACATGGGATGTATACCCAAAAGAGTTTTATTCAGCATAAATAAGAATGAGAACAATGAAATTATGTCATTTTTAGAAAAATGCATAGAACTTGAGAGCATTATGTGAAATAAGTGAAATAAGCCAGGTTCAGAATGTCAAGAGTTATATGTTTTCTTCATCTTTGGAAGCTAGAGCTAAAAAAAAATTAAAAAGCAGCAGGGGGTTGAGGGCCATAAAAATCAAAAGAAGACCAGTAGAGGAAGGAGACTAAGAGGAGAGAGGAAGGGAGGGAAAGGGAAGGTGCTAGGGGATACAATTGACCAAACTGTATTGTGTATATGCAATAAACATATAACAACAAATCCCACTAATATGTGCAAATTATAGTGCACTAATAAAAATAGTTTTAAAAAGAAGGGGCTTCACGTCTCTATAATTCCATCCCGTAGGAGCTGGATATTGCTGCAGCTCCCAGCTACCATGTCAATCAGCAGAAGCCACAGCATGCTACCTTCCTGCCAGGAAGCCCTGGGCCAAAGGGATCTATCTGTCATACACAGGAGAATATGTCAACAAAAACAGGCACCTCAAGGTTTAGGTAAACACCTAAGGCATCTTTCAAAACCATCTGGTTTGGCTTGGACTTGCTTTAGGAAGAACCCAGATGCCAAGATCCCACTTCCTGGGGACAAAAATTGGGGATTTATACCGGAATCACAAGCCTCTACTATGATGACTGACTGCTTCACAGTCTCAGTCTGGTACAGAGAACCAGAGTAAAATGAGACTCCCAGGGTTCTGTAGGCGCTTCCCTGGGGTGCCTGCAGTCAGTCACGTGGTCTAAACTCAGACTAGGAGCTCTCGTGGGACACTCAGTGTCTAGAACTGAGTGTAGTTCTCTTGGAGAACTTCAGTTCTTTTTGAGAATTCAGCATTTTAATATTTTATTCTTCTAACCCAGTTGTCTCTCTTCTGGATTCCTGGCATGCACGGTGAATATGCAGGGTGGTCATAGTGGACCAAGAGAGGAAAATCAGAATATGGAATGCACAAGTCATAGAAATGAGAGATGACAGGATGGAAGGAATATTTATGGAGCAAATACTCTGATAAGCAAAGAGGCAGCCAAGGACGCCTTGAGAGCAGAGGTCAGGACCAGGGGCACATCGTTTTATTTAATGGCAAAAGAGACTCCTTAAGGAAAACATGACCTTTGTGTTCAAGATGACATTTTGCTAAAAGGGAATGAGTGATTTAAAACATTTAACCTGCCAATCACAAAAAGGCCCTTTTTTTCATCCAAGACATGTGGACTCTTGTTGGTGATCTCTAAAATGCCCCTGGTCAAATCAAAATGACCTGGTGACAAATACACAGCATCAAAACTCCACGTGCTGTCACCACTGCCTGCCAGCTTTTTTCATTCTGTGGCTACTGTTAGTCCATTTTCTGTTGCTGTGATGAAACCACCGGACACAGCCATAAAGAAAAATGAAATTATGTCATTTACAGGAAAACGGATGGAAATAGAGACCATCGTGTTAAGTGAAATACGTGAGACTCGGAAGGTGAAGGGTCCTGTGTTTTTCTCTCCAATGCAGAAGCAACAGAGGGAAAAAGGAAAAGAAAGGTGAGGTGGATCTCAGGGAAATCAGAGGGAAATTAGTAGAGGAAAGGGACCAGGGGATGGGAGGAGGGAGGGACCAGTGAGGGAGCAGGGACTTCCTGGGGAGTGGTATTGGCCAAATCGTAGTCTTATATTGTGTGCATGTACAAATATGTCACAACAAGTCCCATCCTTATGGACCACTGTAATGCACCAAGAAAAAATGGGAAGAAAAGAAAACACCTGACACAACTTGGTAGAGGAAAGATTTATTCTGGCTCACAGTTTCAGAGATTGCAGTCCGTGGTCATCTGCTCCATTGCTCTGGGCCTGAGGAAAGGCAGAAACATCATTCACAGAAGGACATGGAGGAGAAAAGCTGTTCAGTTCATGGCAATTTTGAAGCAGAAAGTGAGAGAGGGGCTAGGGACATGATAAACCCCCGGGGTCTACCCCAGGCACCTGCTTCTTCCAACCATTCCTCACTGCCTAAAGTTTCTACCTCCTACCAGTCTTCCACTCAATTATCAATGCCTTAGTCCACTGATAAGGTCAGAGTATCCATGACCCAATCATTTCCCCAAAGCCCCACCTCTAGATATTGTTGCTTTGGAGACTAAATCTTCAACACATGAATTTGGGGGAGGAATATTCCAGATAGAAACCATAACATATATTATTGGTGCTTTCATGTCAGACATATGGATGATTTCCGCTAAAGAACTTAACATTCAATTTCAGAATCTTCAGACAGATTAGGGCTCATTTTATTCCATTTTTATTCCATTCTGCTTATGACGCAGCCAAGACAGCTGCTGTCTCTGTTAAGGGCATGGCAGGAGAAGGGCTCAGTACAAAGCTGTGAGTTCATGAAGAACATAACAGCCATGACCAAAGCACAGCCAGACGCACTCTGCAAATGTGATCCTCTTCCCTGCTTATACCCAGGTTAGAATGGGGAAGTTGTTCTACAGTCTATAAGGTTGTCCTGTTCTTTTCCTCCCGGTGAAACAAAGACCCTCCACTCTAGTTCACCATGAAAGGACGCTTTACGTTCCCTATTTCCTTCTCTAGTCCAGCTGGGCACCAGGGACTCCCCTGCTCCATGATATTAAGTATCATATTGTGCTTTCTGAGTCCAGCGTCATAGAGAAAAGCTATTACTGTCGTGAAAAAAATATTTTTAAAAGTCCTTCCTCTGACACAAAAGATTCTCCACGCTCACCCTTTCCACACATATTGAGCCCATTAGGAATGGAAACACTTCAGTACGACCCTTTGAGGAAATCTGGATACTTGCAAAAGATGGATAACTAAAATGTCTAAGTTTGTCAAATACAACAAAATGCTTCAAAGGAACATTCATTCAACAACAACAAAAAAAAAAAAAAAAAAAAAAACTCCCAACCAGCAGATAAAAGAAGTTCTTGAAATCAAAAAGCTTACTGATGCTGGGCATAGTGGCACACACCTGTGATCCCAGCAACCTGGGAAACTGAGGCAAGAGGACTGCACGTCTGAGACCAGCCTCAGCAACATAACAAGACAATGTCTCAAAATAAAAAATAAAAAGGACTTGGAACATAACTCAGTGGCAAAGCACACCAGGTTCAGTCCCCAGTACCAAAAAAAAAAAAAAAAAAAAGCTATTACTGATTGAGTCCTATTGAATCTTACACGGCTACTATATTCATGGTAATTTGAAAAACAATAGTTTGATTTTTTTAATCACAGCTAAAGTACTTTAAAAGCATATCATGAGTATCAAGAATAAATCTGGGTGGGAAGAGGAAGAATAGAAATTCATTAGATTAGACAAAGGGGAATGAAGGGAAGAAGGGAGGAGGGATAGAAAAAGGAAAAACAGTGGAATGAATCTGACATCCTTTTCCTAGTACATGATTACACCACAGTGAACCCCACCACTGTGTACATCCACAAGAATGGGGTCCTAGTTAGTATGTGTTCCATGCTTGCATAATTATATTAAAATGGATTCTACTACTATGTATAACTAAAAAGAACCAATAAAAAAAGCAATAAATCTGTGTGAGTCTGAAGCAGAATCTCAAGTTCAAGGCCAGCCTGTACAACTTAGTAAGACCCTGTCTCAAATAAAATGAAAAAAAAGCGGGGGGAGCTGGGAACGTAGCTCAATCGTATAGCTCTTCCCTAGTGTGTGCTAGGCCCTGGGTTCAATCCCATGTACCAAATAAATAAATATCTATGAGTTAATGCATTGTTATGTAAAACTTGAAAAAATAAGTTTAAATATATTGTTCAAAAATTATATCTCCTCTATCAATTATAACTGCAACATGACACAACTTCATATGAAAAACAAATTATTATGCTGTAATAGAAACGTGTCTACTATAAAAGTCTCAAGTTACTAATGCAAAGAAACTGACATTCCTTTATTGAAATACGTTTTTGCTAGGTA
The DNA here is from genome assembly GCF_045843805.1 of Urocitellus parryii. Lineage (NCBI taxonomy): Eukaryota > Metazoa > Chordata > Mammalia > Rodentia > Sciuridae > Urocitellus > Urocitellus parryii. The sequence goes on from NC_135537.1 coordinate 80,693,073, forward strand.
TTAAGTAAAAATGTTACCAATGATGTGGAGAATGGGAGATCACAGGGAAATGATTTACATCATTACCTGATACAGCCAAAAAAAAAAAGAACTTGATTTTAAAATTGAAGAAAAGCAAAATTTCTCAAGTCATCAGTATTTTTAATACTGCCCTAATGCACAATACAACAGTAATAAAAATAATTTTTAATATGTTTACCATCCCAACACCCTAACAAATCACTTTTACCTTCTACATTCTCGGGACATTTCAACCCTAAGAACTTCATAAACTAAAGTAACATTCACACAGAAAAATCTGGTCCATATTTGATGAAACTCACTTAAAAAATAATCCCCCAGGGCTGGGGCTGTAGCTCAATCGTAGAGCACTTGCCTCACATGTGTGAGGCACTAGGTTTGATCTTCAGCAACACATAAAAATAAATTAATAAACAAAGATATTGTGTCCATCGACAACTAAAAAAAATTTAAATAATAATAATCCCCCAAAATATTTACAATTGTAGAACTAAGAAAGTGATTTCTGAAAATAAGGCATGCTTCACCCACATCATATTTTGAAACCTTTCCCTAACACACCTGCATTTCTCCATCGGTTCCAAACATGCCCAAGAGTAGATGCAGAAATATCTCCATGTGGGGAACAGATACACTGAAGGTATCTGTAAATGTCACCGAATTTTAATTGATTTTCTGTTAATTCTATCAGTAAAGTAAGGCTGACCTCAGAACCAAAAAAAAAGACAAAATCATACTGCCTGCCATTCTATTATTTCAGCACCTTCTTCATTATAATCCCATTTCATTCCTACAGCAAATGAAAATGCGTGCTAAATGAAACAGTCATCCGAGGATAGGAATCAGAGCTAAGAACTTACCCAGCTGAAATCTTAAAAGAATAATTCCAGAAATTCAAGAGGATTTAGAAAACAACATGGACTTGCTAGGCACATGCTCCTCCTAGTGACTGAACTGGGGAAAAGAAAAGATGTAGTTTTCCAAAGTGGTGCTCATTAAATGTGTAACCACCCACAGTGTGAAGAAGGGGTCTCCACCAGTCTCCAAATAAATTTCCATGCAGATTCTCCTCCCTAGAGACCACACACCACATCACTTCTTGCTTGCAAATTCTCAGTACTATATAGTACATGTTGTCCTGTCCTGGGTCTTCAGTTCATATAAAGCTCCCCAGAGAGAGGTTTGTTCTGTTTTTTGTTTGGCAGATGATATTTCAAAATGTTTGTGCACGGACAGCACTTATGGATAACAACTCGAGCAAATCTTGATGTGCATTTACTTTCAATATCGAATCTTATAGAAGGCATTAGGGTCTAGAAGACACTGTAATTTCCTTGTCAAATTTAGCCTTGTTTCACTCCACTTTACGCTAGAATTGTGATTCCGTTGAAAAATAAAGAGACCAAAATGAATACACCAACATTCTCCTTAAAATACGCAGCATCTGAGGGGACTCGGGGACCACTCAAGGTAACATTCACATTGTGCCTGAGCCCTGCCAAATGCGTAACCAAGCCAGCCCAAGAGAGGTGGTGCGGGAGGGAGGCCAGCCTCTATGGGAGACCTCCCTGGCCACATGTTCACCCTTCAGCCTGGGACATTGACAAGGACACAACACACAGCCAAAAGTCAAACCCAAGTATGGTACAAATTTTTCTTAACACAAAATGTTGAAAAGAATCATCTTGCCACGTCTATGAGAAAAAAAATCCACCTGTAAGTTTCCAGAACTCTTTGTGGCGTTCCTGAGCCCTATGCAGCTTAGACCATCCTAGAGACCCTACCCTAATCTTGAAAAATAAAACAGCAAACAGGGAAAGGTACCAAGCACAAGAGGAGCGTCTATTTTACACTCAGGAAGAGGTGCCTGTCATGGTTGCAAGTCTTACCACACTAGAGGGGGCCTGGGAGAAGAGGTCTCCATACTCCCCTGAGCATTTCTCCTCACCTTTGCCCTACAGGGGCTGCAGGTTTCCTGTTCCTTCTGTCCTTAGTCTTTCATCAACACTGCAGCCAGAGGGCCAGTGTTAAGATGTATGTCCACATAGGTCCTTCTCAGCTCAGAACCTGCAACAGCTCCACTGAGGATGGGCCCCTCAGAGGCCTGCAGCCACCACCTCTGACCTCTGCTCCATCACCCTGACCTGCCGCTCCCTGGCCCTCCTCTGCACAGGCGCTGGGCCTTCTCCCAGATGTCTGCCCAGCGGCTCCCTCACCTTCACCAATGCCTATCCGGCCTCCTGTTTAAAGGGGGAGTCCGCCCAGCCCCTCATTCCTGCTCCATTTCTGCCTATCTGATCTGCAGTTTAGTGCTTCCCTGCATTTACCAGCTGCTGCCTCTCCCTGGCTGAAGGGGCTGTCCCAAAGGCAGGGCCCTGGTGTGTCCCAGACCATTCTCCTTCCTTGCACAGCAGGTTGTTGAATGGCATCCATGCTGAGGGCACATTCAGAACAGTGTAGCTACTTGTTCATTAAATTACTCCAAACCTAAAGAAGAACCCAGAAAGATAAACATCCTTTGGTCATATTTGTTTAATTTTAATAAATACAAGATTACAGATCGAGGTGACACTAGATGGCCCCTCTTCCTCTCCGGAAGAAACCTCCAAGTTTCATTCTGTCACCCCAAACATACTTTTATGTAGATAAGGGCTCACACTCAATGTTATGCTATTCTGCATCTTTGAAACTTTATACAAATATCCAATTATGCATTTTCTAAAAGCTAGATTTTTCATCTTATATTTAAAATTTATCCATGATGAAAGCAGGATGGGGATTCCTTGGAAAACTGGGAATCGAACCACCATTTGACCCAATTGTCCCTCTCCTCGGTCTATACCCAAAGGACTTAAAAACAACATACCACAGGGACACAGCCACATCAGTGTTTATAGCAGCACAACTCACAATAGCTAAACTGTGGAACCAACCTAGATGCCCTTCAGTAGATGAATGGATTTAAAAAATGTGATATATATATACACACACACACAATAGAATTTTATTCAGCAATAAAAGAGAATAAAATCATGGCATTTGCAGGTAAATGGATGGCGTTGGAGAAGATAATGCTAAGTGAAGTTAGCCAATCCCAAAAAAAAAAAAAATGCCAAGTGTTTTCTCTGATATAAGGAGGCTGACTCATAGTGGGGTAGGCAGGGGGAGCATGGGAGGAATAGATGAATTCTAGATAGGGAAGAGGGGTGGGAGGGAAAAGGAGGGGGCAGGGGATTAGCAAGGATGGTGGAATGTTTTGGACATCATTATCCAAAGTACATGTATGAAGACACAAATTGGGTGTCAACATACTTTATATATAAACAGATATGAAAAATTGTGGTATGTATATGTAAAAAGAATACTGTCATTTATTTTTTTAAAAATCAATTAAATTTTTTTAAATGTACCCATGATGATGTACTTACCTCTCATTTATTTTTACTTCTTTATTACATTCCATGGGGTGACTATCCCACAAGTTTTGTGATTTTACACACTCTGAGTACATCTCCTGCATCTATTATGTGAGTTGTAATTTTTCTTCCAGCTTCTGGGTTGAGTTATACCACTGTCTCACTGAAGCCTGCCTCCCATTTGCCATTATTTTGTCCCATCTTGTAGGATCAGAAACATCAGCAGCATCAAACATGGGTTAGTGTTTCTATCCCAGAACTTCTGGGCTTCTCTCTTATTTATGGTGATTTTTTGGTGTAAAGAATTTTTTTACTTTCCTGCAAGATGCCAGGAGGAGATGTTATACAACAGGAGATGAATGGTTTTCTGCCATTCAGTCTCTTCCTTTACAACTTGGGGTTTTTGCACATGAAGACGTCTTAATGTATCCCAAGGTCATAAAAATAGTTGCCGTATGAGTTTCCTGGAGCTGCCAAAACAGAGTACCACAACTGGGTGGCTGTTATAGTTTGATCTGCAATGTCCCAAAGGCCCGTGTAGTACACACTTGGTCCTCAGCTAGACACTATTGGCAGAAGTGGAAACCTTTAAGAAGTTAGGTCATTGGGAGCATGCCCTTGAAGGGGATACTGGAATTCTAGCCCCTTCCTCTCTCTCTTTCACTTTCTGGCTACCATGAGGAGAGCAGCTTCACACCAGCATGTGCTCCCACCCATTGTATACTGGGCTGCCACAGTTCCAAAAGCAATGCAACCAACAGACCATGAACTAAAAATCTATTAAACCGTGAACCAAAATAAACCTTTCCTCTTTGTAAGTTGCTTACCTCAGGTTTTTAATCACAGTAACAGAAAGCTGACTAACATAGTGGCTTAAACAACACGTTTAATCTCTTATACTCCAGAGTCTAGAAATCTGAAGTCAGGGTGTCAGCAAGTCTGCACTCCTCTCATGGCCCTAGAGGAGAATCCTTCCTGCCTCCTCTGGCTTCTGCTGTTTCCCTGCAGTCCCTGGCGTTTCCTGACTCACATAGCCACCTTCTCCCTGTGTCTTTTCATTGCCTTCCTTTTGTATACATCTGTATCCAAACGTCCCCCTTTTGTAAGGACACCAGTAATCATTGGATGGGGACCCACCTTCATGCCTTCATCTTAACTTTGCTATCTCTGCAAAAACCTTATTTCAAAAAAAAAAAAAAGTCACAATCTGAGGTTGAGGTTTAGGACTTCCAACATTCCAACATTTTCTTTTAAGAGGACAAAAATAAAACCAAAGACTCTTTTGTGTTTTGTGTTGTGGTGTGTTGTGGTGTGTTGGTAGTGCTGGTGGTGGTCAAAATTTTAGAGTTTCGCCTTTTACACATAGGCCTGCATTTATCTGGAAGTGGGTCTTTAGTTCCAGAAAACCATTCATTTCCTGTTGTATAACATCTTGTAGGAAATAATCCAACCTCCTGCACTGGTTTCCCAAGATACCCCTGCCTCCTATCAAGTTCACACACACACATGACTGTTTCTCAGCTTTGTTACCTCTGTTGAAGTCACCTACTTATTCCTGTTTCTTGATTACTTAAGTTAATTCAAAAATTTTTTTGCTATCTGGTAGAAATAATTCCCTCTTTATACTTCCTCTCTAGATTTTTTTTAATATTTATTTTTTAGTTATCAGTGGACACAACATCTTTGTTTGTATGTGGTGCTGAGGATCGAACCCAGGCCGCACGCATGCCAGGCGAGCGCGCTACCACTTGAGCCACATCCCCAGCCCTCTAGATTTGTTTTCTATGGCTATCAGCTATCAGATTTTCTGTAAGGATTTTAGGATCAGCATCTCAAGCTTTAACAAAAGCCTATTAATATTTTGATTGGCACTGTTATGATAAATCAGGGAGAAAGGGTGTTTTTTATAGCAAGTCTTCCCAATTGTGCACATCTTTCTCTCTATTCATTTACATCTTTCAATGAATTTGTATCCTTTTTCTTCCAGATGTTTCTTGCACAAGTTTGTTTCCTTCATCTCTAGATATATTGGTGCTCTAGAATAGTTGTTATAATATCCAGAGGGTTGTCCGTGGCTCTAAAGGCTGGAGGAGGAGGAGCCTATCAAGAGAGACACAGGACTAAGAAAAGGTGGTACCTGTCCTGAGACAAAGGCTGAAGGAGGCCCTTTCTGCTTTCACACAACAATGTAAATCATGCCTGAGGTGGGTAATCCATGCGTGTGTCAGTTTGACTGGGCAGGATGTGCCCAGATTCTTAGACATATTTCCAGATATATCTGTGAGGTGGTTTCTGGATGAGATTAATATTTGAATTTATAAATGAAGTAAAGCTGCTTGCCCTCCCCCATGTGGGTGACCTTATCCAAACCACTGAGGGTCTCAGTAAAATAAAACAACGACTAAGAATCCTTTCTCTCGGCCTATCTTTAAGCCTGGGCATGGCTCTGATGCCTTCAGACTTAGACTCAGATAGGAACTCCACCATCAGCTGTCCTGCCCCCCTGCCAACCGCAGATCTATGGATTTTTCAGCCTTCTTAATCCTTTTAGTAAATATTTACATTTTCTTTTGGTTCTGTTTCTCTGAAGAACCTGGACTATTACAATACAAAATGCTGTTTTTTGTAAATACTTTAAATTACCTCCTTTTCCTTCCCCCTTATTAATAAAAACAAGAAAACACAGTTGTCAAACAAAGTGTTGGAGACTGGGAAAGCTATCGTCAACTGTCAGTACTGGCATCTGTACACTCCAGTGCAACATCAGTGACGACGTCCCTCCACTTGTCCCGTTATGTCCCCCAACCATATAGATTACAGAACGCACAGCCCACGTAGTCCCATGACTTGTATTAAGGAACAAAAACGATGGCAGCAAAGTCTTCAAGATCTGTCTGGCCTTCCAGTATCCAGAGAGGTGAGTCTCATGGCCAGGTGATGCTACCTGGTCTCAAGGCAGATGGCAGGTCCATGCTTCAGAGCCTCTCACAGAGCAGGGAGAGACCACTGTGCACACTGCTGGTCAGATCCAATGCCGCTGGACAACAGCAGCTATGAGAGAACTTGGGCAGGCACTCTAGGCGAATACTAGAACATTCTCTAAGCAGCAGTGGGGGTGGGAATGATGGGCATGTTTGTGAACACATGTGAGCTTCCCTTTTGGGGACCTGTATGAATACCAACAAAGAGAGTGCTTTGCAGGAAAGGATGGGAAGCGAGCGTGCCCCGTGCGTGTGGTCTGTTGAATGGTTAATATGAAAGTCATTGTCATTTACCCCTTTGGTTTGCTTGCCCAGCATAGCAGTTTCCCTGGGAAGACACCCTCTCTGGTCCTCAGTCCATGTGGTCTGAGTGTGGCAATCCCACCCCCCAGCATAAACACATGAGGGGGCCTGCCCTTTAAGAAATACTTAATAAAAATCCGGCTCCTGGATTGGAATGGAGCCCAAGGCTGAACAAGCATTCGTCCCAGGATGCCATGGAAATGACTAGGAGAAAACAATCTGGGTCTCCAGGCAGATGAGATCCAACCTAGAGTTTCTTCCACGCTGAGGATGGCGAGCAGGGTGTGGGGAGAACAAGAGACCCCCCTGGGAAGATGCCACACAAACATGAAGACGTGGTGACTAAGCCAACCAGTTCCTCAGCACCTGATTCATGTTTCAGTGGCTTGTGAAACACGGGACACACCAAATGCCGGTCATTCGGTTCAGGCACAAGTCACAAAGTGTCACAAAGCCCCACCTGTTCCTAATCAAAATTACTGGAGAGCTAATAATAAAGTTCGTTCAGCAGGAGCTGGCCTGATGGAGGGGCCAACTCCATCCGACACGACCAGCTGATAGTGTTCCCTTGATGGAGTGGGAACAACACAAGACGTCCACCACCACCATCATTTCTATCAGAGCTACGTGGTTTTAAACCAGGGAAGGTAAGAGCACGAGGAAGAGAGAACCCCTTACCTGTGGGTGGATGACTAGTATCTTCTTAAGGGTGGAATAGAACATAACCAAAATGTTTTAACAAAGTGACAGGCTGAGAGAAATGGCTTTCAGAGAGCATAAAACCAGTGGATTCATATCCAAATTAATATTTCCTACAAAAGCAGTAAGGAAAAGAAGATCTCTCTCACACACACACACACACACACACACACACACACACACACGTACATGGAAATTCCTTAAAGGGACTTAAATGGATGAGAAGCACAGAAAAATTAACTCAAAATCATTAGTCATCAGTGAAGTACAGATTGCATCTTAGTGAGGTATAAGTGTTTACACACATAGTCTCTATTATAGAAATAATCATGCATACATGTTCATACAACATACTCTTTGCAACATTGTCCATGATGTTGGAAAGTAAACATTGATCTGGATGTGTGCAGGGCTAAAAGGCACAGAACGTTACACTTAGAACAAATCCATTTATATGTTGTTTTATATGTGCATAAACATAACAAGAATGGGCCTCTCCAAGTCCCTAAGAGCAAGTTTTGGTTTTGGTTTTAAGTATAAAGTGATATTTAGAAACCATTTACAATACTTGATAAATGGATTTTCTTTAAATGAGCCTACTGTCTGATGCGAGTCTGGGTGGAAATTGGGATTTCAGACCATGATTAAATTACTATGGGTTTTTTTTTCCCTTGGGAAAAAAAAATAGTACTAAAAAACAAGATCTTTTTATTTGTTTTAAATGCCCGTCAGCCATAGAATTTAACAGTTGTAGCAATCCTTGTTCTGCATTCAATTATTTGTATTCTCCTTATTCCCACACCCAAAATTATTTGCTTCACTTAGTGTTTTGTCCCTATTTGGAAGAAATGGAACTTCTCAGCAAGCAGTCTGGATAAAGATGGCTGAGGAAGCGTTTCAAGACTTTGAAGTCAGACAAGAATTGAAACAACACCCAGGTCACTCCTGGTCCCTTATGAACTGGTCTTACATCTACACTTGGTGGCAGCCAGCACAGAAAACAAAATGGTGCACCTGAGTCACATTTCAGAACATGGTGTTCAGCTGACCTTGGTTCCTCCTGATACCTCCACCTAGAACCCTGATGTATGCCTATATCTTCTACCTTATGCCTACACTGATTGTCCAACAAATGTACCAAAGAATCTGCAACAGGATAGGCCCAAGATCTTACAATGGCCCAATGTGCCCTGTGTCCTTCCTACCACCTCCTCTTCCAAATCCCTTCACTCACTTTGCTCCTCCTCCACTAGAAACACCAATCAACTATCCATGCACAATGAATTTTTGCTCAACTCATTTATTGGCTCTAATAGTTTTGGAGGTATGTGTGCAGATTGCTTCAGCTTTCTATATACCTGATCATGGCATCTGTGAAACTAGTTGTAATTCTTTCTTTCCAATGTTAATGTCTCATTTCTTTTTCTTGCCTAATTACTCTGGTTAGCACCTCCAGGACTATGATAAGTAGAAGTGGTAAGAGCAAACACATTTCCTTTTTCCAGTTCTTTGGAGTAAAGCTTTCTTTCAATCTTTCACCTTGTAATAAGTAACAACAAAAACAAACTAACCACAAAGTAAACCCAGGCCAGATGACTTCACTCCTGAATACTACCAAATGTCTAAGTAAGGTGCTACCTATGGGGTTTTCATAGATGACATATCAGGTTCTATTCCTAATTCGTGGAGTGTTTTAATGAAAGGATGTTGGATTTTGTCAAATGTTTTTTTTTTCTGTTTCCACTGAGATGATCTGCGGACTTTATCCTCTATTCTATCACTTTGGTTTATTACATTTTGTTTGACTCGTATATTGAACACTCTTGCATATAGGAGATAAATTTCATTTAAACTATGCTATATAATCCTTTTTATAGATGGATGGATTTTGCTTGCTAGTGTTTTGTTGAGATTTTTGCATCCATATTTATAAGAGATATTGGTCTATGGTCTTCTTTTCTTCGAATGTCTTTGTGGTTTTAGCGTCAAGTTGATGATGGGCTCATAAAATGAGTTGAGAAGTGTTCTTTCCTGTACTCTTTTTTTTTTTTTTTTAGTAGTTTGTGAGGAATTGGAGTGAATTCTACTTTAGATATTTGGTAGCATTCAGGAGTGAAGCCATCTGTGCCTGGGTTTACTTTGTGGTCACTTTGTGGTGGTTATTGTGGTTGTAGTTGTTACTTATCACAGGTCCATTCAGATTTTCTGTAAACTGTTTGAGTCTGTTTTGTTAGTTCATTAGGTTGTGTCTTTCCAGAAATTTGTCTAGGTTAGCTAAGGTGTTGGCATAAAATTCCTTTACAATCTCTTTTTCTTCTCCAAGGTCAGTATGTCCCTAATTTTATTAACCTGAGTCCACTTTTTTTTTAACTTGGTCAGTCTAGCAACCCAAAAAAATTTTTTTTTTTTGGGGGGGGGGTTGGGGTGCTGGGGGCTACTCTGCAGGGCTACTCTGCAGCATCCCAGCCCTTTTTATGTTTTGAGACAGGATCTTGCTAAATTGCTGAGGCTGGGCTGGAACTTGCAATTTTCCCCACTGTCTCCTGAGTAACTGGGATGGTGGACACATACCACTGTACCCAGCAAAGTTTGATAACTTTGTTGACACATTGACTTTTATGCAGAACTCAAGGTGTCAAGAGACACCAGGTGACACTGAGTCACACTATCATGTGTATCTTGAAGAGCAATTAAACTCTTCTCCCTTAATTCAGTCTTCAGAATTGTGTTCTCTTTCCCCTCAATGTCATTCAAATATCACTAAAATTTGGTCTTACGTGACTGTTTTGGAAAACTTTATTTCTACAAGGTTAAGGGCTTAAATAACAGCAACAAATAACAAATGTTAAACATCCATGTTTCACATTTTGAACCCCTTTTAAGAAATTTAAATGGGGCTGGGGATGTGGCTCAAGCGGTAGCGGCTCGCCTGGCATGTGTGCGGCCCGGGTTCGATCCTCAGCACCACATACAAACAAAGATGTTGTGTCCGCTGAAAACTAGAAAATAAATATTTTTAAAAAAAGGAATTTAAATGGGCAGAATGACCAAAGAAATATAATATCACTAGAAAATGTATGTCAGAAACCATACTCATGGGTGGAGCTTAATGTACTTTCTGCTTTACTTTCTGATTGTGGGTGAACTTTTAAAAACATTAAATGTAAGACCAAGAGTAGAGACAGATGAGCAACATGAACCTTATGCAAGCAGAAGGAAAAAACAAAAATTAGGCAGATATCAATAAACTTGAGGACAGGAAATTAACAGAGACAGTCCACAAATCCAAACTCTGTTGTTTGGTTGTTTTTATTGTTGTTTTCTTGTTGTTTATTTTTGTTTGTTTGTTTGTTTGTTTGTACTAGGAATTGAACCCAGGAGCATTTTACCACTGAGCCACATCCCCAGCCCTTCTTATTTTTTTATTTTGTGACAGAATCTTACTAAGTTGCTTAAGGTCTAGCTAAATAGCTGAGGCTGGTCTAGAACTTGCAGTCCTCCTGCCTCAGCCTCATGAGTTGCTGGGATTACAGGAACGTGCCACTGAACCTGGGGGTGGGGGGGAACTGGTTTTTTCAAAAGAGAAATAAAATTGATAAACGAGACTAACCAAGAAAAAGAGAGAGAGAGAGAGAAATGAGACACAAATTAAGTACATTAGAAATGAGAGCAGGATCATCATTACCAATATGCACCCCTGAAGAACAAGAAAGGAATACTATGAACAACTACGGTGCCCACAAATTTGATAACTTAAATGATGTGGAAACAATTCTTTGGAAGACAATGGATTAAAATTCATAAAAGGAGAAGAGGTAATATGACGAGGCCAATAGTTATGAAAGAAATCGAATCAATAATCAATAACCTTCCAAAAAAAAAATCACCAGGCCCAGATAGGTCTACTGGTGAATTTTGCTGAACATTTAAGAAAAAATGGTACAAATTATCTACAATCTCATCCAGAACATAGGAGAGGAGACACTTTTCTAAGTAATTCTGTGAAGCCAGCATCACCCTAACACCAGAACCAGATGCAGACATTATTTCCAGTAGTCTGCAGAAAACCAGAGAAGAGTATGGAGGGCAGGAGACAGAGAAAAGGACCACCCTCACCAGGCAGGAAAAGCCACAGGAGCAGGAAGAACACCAACACCGTGTCGTGTCAGAGAAATAGAAAGACTACTTGGAGAAGAAAAAGAAAGACTGACTGTTTGCCTGGGGTCAACCAAACAGAATCCTAGAGGACAGAGACATGCATTCACTGGAAATCTCCATGCACTGACTTGTGGATGCCAGAGTCCACAGGCCGACGCCCCTCACCAGGATTCACAACATTTTCGAGGGCTCCTCCAGCCCCAGAACTCTGTAGACTGATCACGGCTTTTGCTGTGACTGCCTCACAGTTCAGCCCTTCCCTGTGCTCTGGTGCAGAGGCCCTGCCCCTGGGGCCACACCACTCAAGAAACCCTAGGACATTTGCAGTATCTGTGGTAACGAGACGTTGAGGAGTCGATGGACAGGTTCTGAAGCAGGGTCTGCCCTCTGTAACAATGGTGTTTTGAAAAACGGCCCTTGTTTGAGACCGGAGCCAGTAGAGAGAGATGGTGTCATGACATCCAACCGGGTGACAATACAGAACTGCCAATGTGACGATGACGGGTGGGATCTGTAGGATCTGTAGGTCAAGGTGGGAACCCATCAGAAATCCACTGTAAAAACAGAGGCACCTAGGGACCTGGGCGTGTCAGAGGGAACAGGGGGTTCCCAGGCACATCACGTGAACATCATACCTCTCCATCCTTCCATCGGGGCCACTTACTCCACTTAGTCCTATGGCCACGTTGTGGGGCGGAGAGTCCCTGAGACCAGTTCAGAAGGAAGAACAAGGCCAAGCATGGCCCATGTGTCAGGGACTGGTAAATCAGTGTGAGAATATTTTTAAAAAAAAATGGACTATGACTATAGCACAGCTCCACTTACAGTGGCCCCGAGAGCGGTTCAGGGATGTCCTGTAAAGAAAGAGAAGGACTGGGGTCAGAATACACATGGGCTTGAGGAAGTGGCCAAAGGCTCAGCAGGCTGCTGGAGAGAAACGGTGAGGGGACTGGGACGAGCAGGTCTAAGGAAGAGGCAAAGGGTAGAACTATGAGAGTGGCACGAAGTGCGGCCATCAGTGGGTCACAGAATCAACAAGAGCACACAAACCACGGAAGAGATGTCGAACATCCACAGGGAGCCAAGCCCTCAGCCACTCGACCTCCCTGGCTCTGGCTCCAGCCACCTGGGTGCTGGCACATGCATACAACCGATGCACAAAGGGAGTGCAGACTGTGTCCAGTGCGCAGCCTGTGCAGAGTGGACTTCTGCCTACGAACGCCAGCCTTCCAACGACGGCCACCAAGTGATCACCAGACTGTGACAATGACTGACACTGAGCCCTGACACACACCATCTCTGACATGATCCATCAGGGACCTTGGCAAGGGGCGTCCACTGGCTATCCACCCTGGCGACAGGTGGTCTCATCCCACCTGGAAGAAATGTAAGTTGAGATGAGTCACCTTTTCCTGCCCATGGAGCCTCGTGCCCCGACCCCTGGGGCAGCCTAGAACAATGCCATCAGTACAAGGGCATTAAAGCTCAACCCCAACCAGGACGACTCCTCAGGACCTCCCTCTGCTGTGACTGTCTCATGTGGCCCTTGTCCTCACAGGTGATCATCCCAAGAGCATTCCCGCTAAACTTCCTGCGTGGACATCTTTATCTCATCGTCTGCATCCCCGGGAAACATCTTGCAGCAGAGGGTGGGGCTGAGCCGCCGTGTGGGCAAGCACCTCTCCAAGTGCCCACAACTGCCGGCCCAGCACCATCTGGCACGAGGTCTCCAAAGACGAAACTCCTGATCCTGACTTCAGAGTTTCCATCAGGGAATCCAGGGGGCAACTGAAAGTGCTTCCAGTGGTTTTTTGTTTGTTTGTTTGTTTTTGTTTTTTTTTAACCCCTGAATTAGACAATGAGGATTTTTTTCTTAATTTTTTTTTAGTTGTAGAAGGACACAATATCTTTATTTATTATTATTTTTTTAATGTGGTGCTGAGGATCAAATCCAGTGCCTCACTCGTGCTAGGCAGGCTTGTGCCACTGAGCTATAGCCCCAGCCCAACAATGAGGATTTTGAAAGTGAGCAAGAAGAATGTTATCAAACTGGAAAATATACTTAACAAAGAGGGTCATATTAGTCGCCACAGGCACCACTATAACTTGTATTACATAATTAAAGTCATAAAATAAAATATGCTCTATGTGAAAGGCTCAAACCACAAGAACAACTTGAACATGACAGCAAGCATGAGACGAGCCGTCTTCTACTTCATAAAGTCCATTGTGTCTAGAGAAGAGTTTATTAATAAACTGGACAAAAGCTGCAATAAAATAATGTCTCTGCAATCAATTATGTGATCTCTGTATATGGCCTTCCAAGAGTTGGTCTGTGTTAGTGAGCTTTCTGTTACCGTAAACAAATACCTGAGATAAATAAACTTATAAAGAGAAAAGGTTTATTTTGGATCACAGTTTTGGAAGTCCCAGTTCATTATCCATTGACCCTATTGCTTTGGACCTGTGGAAAAGTACCTCATCATGGTGGGAGTATGTGGCAGGGCAAAGCTGCTTCACCTCATAACCCAGAAGCAAAGAGAGAGGAAGAGAAAAGCATCCCACATCCCCTTCAGAATCATAGGCCAGTGACCTAAAACTTCCCATTAGGCCCCTCCTCTTAAATTCCACCATCTCCCAATATGGCCATGTGGGGACCAATGCTTTACAACATGGGTCTCTGAGGGATAGTCCAGATCCAAACCACAGCATAGTTCACACACCACAGAAAGTAAGGGTGTTCTGTTTTGTTTTGTATTTTGCAGTGCTGGGGATGGAACCCAGCACCTTAAGCACGAGGCAAGTGCTCTATATACCCCCGCCCAGCAAAGGACTATTCTTAATGCCCAGTGAAGCATGAAAATAGGCAAATAAAAGTCATGAGTGAATTCAAATATTGCTCCCAAAGAGAAAAACACAATTCCTAATAAATCAGGGAGAGATAGTTAGAAAATTAGATAGTTCATCTCCTTCTCAACCCCTTTCCTTTTCTCCCCATTTCTTGCCCCAAAAGCCAGAAATCACCAAAAATGAAAACAAGCCCTTCAAATCATATAAGTCTATAGGAAAGTTCAGAAACAAAGTGATGATTCTGACACATCTTCCTCGAATGGTTTTTTTTTTTTTTTAAAGAGAGAGAGAGACAGAGAGAGAGAGAGAGAGAGAGAGAGAGAGAGAGAGAGAATTTTTTTTAATATTTATTTTTCAGTTTTCGGCGGACACAATATCTTTGTTGGTATGTGGTGCTGAGGATCGAACCCAGGCCGCACGCATACTAGGCGAGCACACTACCGATTGAGCCACATCCCCAGGCCCGAATGGTAATTTTTTATTACATTACAGCTTTACAAAGTAGTTGGTTTTTTTTTTTTTAAAGAGAGAGTGAGAGAGGAGAGAGAGAGAGAGAGAGAGAGAGAGAGAGAATTTTTAATATTTATTTTTTAGTTCTCGGCGGACACAACATCTTTGTTGGTATGTGGTGCTGAGGATCGAACCCGGGCCGCACGCACGCCAGGCTAGCGCGCTACCGCTGAGCCACATCCCCAGCCCCAGTAGTTGGGTTTTTATTATTTTTTTATTTGTCCTAATTTAGTTATACATGATAGCAGAATGCATTTTGATTCATTGTACACAAACAGAGCACAACTTTTAATTTCTCTGATTGTATACAATGTAGAGTCACATAGCATGTGCAGTCATGCATGTACCTAGGGTCATGATGTTCATCTCATTCCACCATCTTTCCTACCCTCCATGTACCTCCTCTTCTTTCCCTCCCCTTTACCCAATCAAAGTTCCTCCAATTTTTCCACATCTCCCCCCATTTTGGGTCAGCACCCATTTATCAGAGAGAACATTCAGCCTTTAGTTATTTGGGATTATAATATTCTCCAAATCTATCCATTTACCTGCAAATGCCATAATTTTATTCTCTTTGGATGCTCAGTAATAGTCAACTGTATATATATACTACAGTTTCTTTATCCATTCATCTATTGATGGGCATCTAGGTTAGTTCCACAGTTTAGCTATTGTGAATTGTGCTGCTATAAACATTGGTTTGGCTGAGTTACTATATTATGCTGATTTTAAGTCCTTTGGGTATAGACCAAGGAGTGGGAGAGCTGGGTCAAATGGTGGTTCCATTCCGAGTTTTCTGAGGAATCTCCATACAGCTTTCCAAAGTGGTTGCACCAATTTGCAGTCCCACCAGCAATGTATGAGTGTACCTTTTCCCCACATCTATCTAACACTTACTATTGCTTGTATTGTTGATAATTGCCATTCTGATTGGAGTGAGATGAAATCTTAGTGTAGTTTTGATTTGCACTTCTCTAATTACTAGAAAGGTTGAACACTTTTTCATTTATTTATTGATCTATCGTATATCTTCTTCTGTGAAGTGTCTGTTTAGTTCCTTAGCCCATTTGTTGATTGGGTTGTTTGTTTTTTTGGTGGTAAATCCTTTGAGTTCTTTATATATCCTGGAGATCAATGCTCTATCTGATGTGCATGTGGTAAAGACTTTCTTCAGTTTTGTAGGCTCTCTTCAAGATGGGTATCTTTCCATCTTCTAAAGTCTTCTTCAATTTCTTTCTTTAGTGTTCTGTAGTTTTCATTGTACAGGTCTTTCACCTCTCTTGTTAAATTGATTCCCAAGAAATTTTTTTAAGGCTATAGTGAATGAGGTAGTTTTCCTAATTTCCTCTTTCAGAGGATTCATCACTGACATATAGAAATGCATTTGATATATGGGTATTGATTTTATATCCTGCTACTTTGCTGAATTCTTTTATTAATTCTAGAAGTTTTATGGTGGAATTTTTTGGATACTTGAAGTACAGAATCATGTCCTCAGCAAATAATGATAGTTTGAGTTCTTCTTTTCCTATTTGTAACTCTTTTTCTTTTGTCTATCTAATTGCTCTGGCTAGCATTTCAAGGACTATGTTGAACAGAAGTGGTGAAAGAGGGCATCTCTATCTTGTTCCTATTTTTGGAAGGAATGCTTCCAATTCTCCATTTAGGATGATGTTAACCTTGGCTTTAGCATAGATCGCTTTTACAATGTTGAGGTATGTTCCTACTATCCTAGTTTTTCTAGTGTATTGAGCATGAAAGGGTGCTTTCTCTACATGAATTAGTAAAATCATATGACTCTTATCTTTAAGTTTATTGATGTAATGAATTACATTTATTAATTTCCATATGTTGAGCCAAACTTGCATCCCTGGAATGAACCCCACTTGATCATGGTGCACTATTTTTTAAAGTATTTTTTTGTATGCAATTTGCCAAAAATTTATTGAGAATTTTTGCATCTGTATTCATTAGTGATATTGGTCTAAGAATTTCCTTCTTTGATGTGTCTCTGTCTGGTTTTGGTATCAGGTTTTGGTATCTTGTAGAATGAGTTTGAAAGTGTTCCCTCCTTTTCTTTTTCATAGAATAATTTGAGGAGTATTGACTGGTATCAATTTTTCTTTGTAGGTCTTGTAGAACTTGTTGAGAATTCATCTAGTCCTGGTCTTTTCTGGATTGGTAAGCTTTTGATGACATCTTCAATTTCCTTGATTGAATTTCATCTGTTGAAGTTGTGCATCTCCTCCTGGTTCATTTTGGTTAGGTCATATGTCTCTAGAAATTTGTCAGTTTCTTTGAGGTTCTCTATTTTACTGGGGTATAAATTTTCAAAATACTTTCTAATTCTCTTCTGTATTTCAATACTGTCTGTTATGATATTTCCTTTTTCATCGCAAATTTTAGTGATTTGAGTTTTCTCTCTTTTTCTTTTCCTTGGCTGGTTAAGGGTTTGTCCATTCTATTAATTTTTTCAAAGAACCATCTTTTTGTTTTGTCAATTTTTTAATAGTTTCTTTTGTTTCAACTTCTTTGAATTTAGCCCTAATTTTAATTGTTTTCTGTCTTCAGCTTCTTTTGGTGTTGGTTTGTTCTTCTTTCTCTAGGGCTTTGAGATGTAATGTCAGGTCATTTATTTGTGGACTTTTTCTTCTTTTAATGAATGAGCTTAATGCAATGAACTTTCCTCTTAGCACTGCCTTCAGAGTGTCCCAGAGATTGTGATGCATCGTATCGGAGTTCTCATTTACCTCTAAGAATTTTTTTATCTCCTCCCTGATGTCTTCTATTATCCATGAATCATTCAATAGCATATTATTTAGTCTCCAGGTGGAGTAGATTCTATTTTTTATTTTAACACTGATTTATAATTTCATTACATTATGATCTGATAGAATTCGCGGTAGTATCTCTATTTTTTGTGTGTTTGCTAAGAGTTGCCTTGTGGCATGTGTTTTAGAGAAGGATCCATATGCTGCTGAGAAGAAAGTGTATTCATTCATTTGATGGATGGAATAGTCTGCATATGTCTGTTAAGTCTAAATTATTGATTGTTTTATTAAGCTCTACAATTTCTTTGTTTAGTTTTTGTTTGGAAGGTCTGTCTAGTGGCGAGAGAGGTGTGTTAAAGTCACCCAGTATTATTGTGTTGTGGTCTGTTTGATTCTTATCGTTGAGAAGGTTTTGTTTGATATGCATAGATGCCCCATTGTTTGTGGCATAGATATTTATGATTATTATGTCCTGTTGGTGTCCCTTAAGTAGTATGAAATGGCCTTCTTTATCCCTTTTCACTAACTTTGGTTTGAAGTCCACTGTATCTGATATGAGGATGGAAGAGGTAACAGGGAACCTTGCATGGGGTTGCCTGTCTCTTTTTTCTCCGGCTTTCAGCCAAGTTCTTTTGCTTACTTTCACCTTCACTGTGTGGATGTCTCTTCCTATGAGATAAGTCTCTTGAAGGCAGCATATTGTTGGATCTTTTTAATCCAATCTGCTTAGTGTATGTCTTTTAACAGATGAGTTTAGGCCATTGACATTCAGGGTTATTATTGAGACAGGGTTTGTATTCCTGGTCATTTGGGTTTATTTTTGGTTTATAACTTGACTTGGTTTCTACTTTGATTGACCTTTCCTTTAGTGTAGTGCCTTCTTTGTAGGTTTTCCTCATTGTGTTTAATTTCCTCCTCATGGAATACTTTGCAAAGAATATTTGGTAGTGCAGGCTTTCTTGCTGTAAATTCTTTCAACTTTTATTTATCACGGAAGGTTTTTATTTTGTCATCAGATCTGAAGCTTAGTTTGGTTGGATATAAGATTCTTGGTTGGCATCCATTTTCTTTCAGAGCTTGGTATGTGTTGTTCCACGATCTCCTGGCTTTGAGGGTCTGGGTTGAAAGAACTGCTGAGATCCAAATTGGTCTTCCCCTGTATGTGATCTGATTCCTCTCTCTTGAGGCTTTTAAAATTCTATCCTTATTCTGTAGGCTAGGCATTTTCATTTGTAATGTGTCTTGGCGTACATCTATTGTAATTTTGTACAATTTGGTGTCCTGTAAGCCTTTTCTATTTGATTTTCCAATTCATTCTTTGTGTTTGGGAATTTTCCTGATATTATCTCATTGAAGAGATTGTGCATTCCTTTGGTTTGAATCTCTGTGGTTTTCTCTATCCCAGTAAATCTTAGATTTGGTCTTTTGATGTTATCCCATAATTCTTGGATGTTCTGTTCATGTTTTCTTACCATCTTCACTGTGTGGTCATTTTTATTTTCAAGATCATGTATTTTGTCTTTATTGTCTGTGGTTCTGTCTTCCAAGTGATCTAGTCTGTTGGTGATGCTTTCTATTGAGTTTTTTATTTGGTTTATTGTTTTCTTCATTTCAAGGATTTCTGCTTATTTTTGTTTGTTTGTTTGTTTTTTAGAATCTCTATTTCTTCTTGAAGTAATCTTATGCTACCTGTATTTGCTCTCTTATCTCTTTGTTGGTCTGATCAATGGTTGCTTGTGCTTGCTCTCTTATCTATTTTTTGGAGTGATCAATTTTTGCCTGTATCTGGTCACTTAGGTCATTCTTTAATTCCCAGATCATTATGTTTATGTATATTCTGAACTCTTTCTCGGACATTTCACCTACTGCACTATCTATGGATTCTATTGTTGTAGTATCTTTGTTTGTTTGGGGCACTTTCCTCCCTTGTTTTTTCATGTTGCCTATGTGTCTTCCTCTCTTACAGTGTAGATTCGAGGTATTGCAGCTTCTACCCTATTGTCTTGTAGTGTCCCTGCAAGTTACCAATACCTCGCCTTTAAGGGGGAAATCAATATCAATGTTTACACATCTAATGCAGCAATGGATCAATTAGCTTCTTTTCTTTTGGTACCAGGGGATTGAACTCAGGGGCACTCAACCACTGAGCCACACCCCAGACCTATTTTGTATTTTATTTAGAGACAAGGTCTCACTGAATTTCTTAGCACCTCACTTTTCCTGAGGCTGGCTTTCAATTTATGATCCTCCTGCCTCAGCCTCCCAAGCTGCTGGGATTACAGGTATGCACCACTGTGTCCAGCAAATTAGCTTCTATTTTGACATTTATAGTTTTGTCACTATAAACAGAAATGATGAGTTCAGTTATCTTTTACCACATAGCCAGTAGGTTTGCATAATTGTTTACAGTTTTTAATTGTAGATGGGGGGCAGGGAGAGGCTGTGATATTTATGAGGTAGGTTGTAAGAATATAGAGGTATTAGATTATAGAACTAGGGAAAGCGTGTCTACTATATCATCCACTACATTAAAATTCACAACAACATGAATGGAGTAGGAATTACCTAAACTGTTTAATTCTATTATTTAGTGGGATTGCAGCTTCTTATGTGAAGAGAAAATAGAGTAGGAAGACAAAATAAAGATTGAATTAGTTTTTAAAAGTGAACATAGAAGTTTTTTCTCAGCAAAAGAAACAATAAGAGAGGTAAATAGGGAGCCTACATCCTGGGAACAAATCTTTACTCCTCACACTTCAGATAGATCCCTAATATCCAGAATATACAAAGAACTCAAGAAATTAGACAAAAAGACAACAAATAACCCAATCAACAAATGGGCCAAGGACCTGAACAGACACTTCTCAGAGGAGGACATACAATCAATCAATAAGTACATGAAAAAATGCTCACCATCTCTAGCAGTCAGAGAAATGCAAATCAAAACCACCCTAAGATACCATCTCATTCCAGTAAGATTGGCAGCCATTAGGAAGTCAAACAACAACAAGTGCTGGCGAGGATGCGGAGAAAAGGGTACTCTTGTACCTTGCTGGTGGGACTGCAAATTGGAACAGCCAATTTGGAAAGCAGTATGGAGATTTCTTGGAAAGCTGGGAATGGAACCACCTTTTGACCCAGCTATTGCCCTTCTCAGTCTATTCCCTAAAGACCTTAAAAGAGCATACTACAGGGACACTGCTACATCGATGTTCATAGCAGCACAATTCACAATAGCAAGACTGTGGAACCAACCTAGATGCCCTTCAATAGACGAATGGATTAAAAAAATGTGGCATTTATACACAATGGAGTATTACTCTGCATTAAAAAATGACAAAATCATAGAATTTGGAGGGAAATGGATGGCATTAGAGTAGATTATGCTAAGTGAAGCTAGCCAATCCCTAAAAAACAAATGCCAAATGTCTTCTTTGATATAAGGAGAGTAACTAAGAACAGAGTAGGGACGAAGAGCATGAGAAGAAGATTAACATTAAACAGGGATGAGAGGTGGGAGGGAAAGGGAGAGAGAAGGGAAATTGCATGGAAATGGAAGGAGACCCTCAGGGTTATACAAAATTACATACAAGAGGAAGTGAGGGAAAAGGGAAAAATAATACAAGGGGGAGAAATGAATTACAGTAGATGGGGTAGAGAGAGAAGAGGGGAAGGGAGGGGAGGGGAGGGGAGGGGGATAGTAGAGGATAGGAAAGGCAGCAGAATACAACAGACATGAGTATGGCAATATGTAAATCAATGGAAGTGTAACTGATGTGATTCTGCAATCTGTATACAGGGTAGAAATGGGAGTTCATAACCCACTTGAATCAAAGTGTGAAATATGATATATCAAGAACTATGTAATGTTTTGAACAACCAACAATAAAAATTTAAAAAATAAAAATTAAAAGTTAAAAAATAAATAAATAAAAAATAAAGAGAGAGAGAGAGAAAAATAAATAAAAGTGAACATAGGAGAGGCATAAGATAAGTTATATCAGCTGTAAAGGAGAAATAAAAAATTAAAGTATTAAAAAGAGAGAAAGAGGAAAAGGGAACAGGAAAAGTTGGCTGTTAGTGTGAGAAGAGACTAAAGAAGGGGTGATAAGAGGAACAAAAACCTAGATGCAAAAAAAAACAAATGTAGATCAAAACAACTCAAGGGCTGGGGATGTGGCTCAAGTGGTAGCACGCTCGCCTGGCATGCGTGCAGCCCGGGTTCGATCCTCAGCACCACATGCAGACAAAGATGTTGTGTCTGCCGAAAACTAAAAAATAGATATATTTTTTTTAATTCTCTTGCTCTCTCTCTCTTTCTCTCTCTCTCTCAAAAAAAAAAAAAAAAAAAAAAACACCTCAAAGTTGGGCATAGTGGCACACACCCATAATCCCTACATCTTGGGAGGCTGAGGCAGGAAGATTGTGAGTCCAAAGTCAACCTCAGCAACTTAGCAAGGGCCTAAGCATAAATGTGTCCCTGTCTCTGAATAAAACACAAAAAAATTCTGGCTGTGTGACTCAGTAGTTAAGTGCCCTAGGGTTCAATCCCTGGTACCAAAAAAAAGAAAAGAAAAAATTCAAACCCACATATAATTAAACCCCACCTATGTCAAACAAAGGCTAAATAATAAACAGGTGAAGAGGAAAGCAGTTAAAGTAAAAGAAAAATTATATGAATACACACACATACATACCAATATAGAGAATACATACACCCACACACCCCCACACACATCTATACACACAAAATCTTGCAGAATGGAGAAAAAAATAAAAATAATAGTAATAAAATACAGTGAGATTGTATTTGAAAAAAAAAATTTTAATTTAAATTTTTATATATTTTTAACTATTTTTTAGTTATTTTATTTTATTTATTTATATGCGGTGCTAAAAACCAAACCCAGTGTCTCACAGATACTAGGCAAGCACTCCCCCACTGAGCCACACCCCCCAGCCCAAATGGATAGAAAAAAAATTCTTTTTTTGTGGTGCTGGGGATTGAACCTGTGTACAGGTGAGGCAAGCACTCTACCAACTGAACTCTGTCCCCAGCCCTAAAATTATATATATTATTTATATATATGAAAGTTGGGGGGAGAAATCTTATCGCTTTACTTTCAAAGGAGAAACAAAAAGAACTCTTGCCCAGAGACTGTGATTCTGCCCATCAGGGAGAATAGGGTGTGATTCCAAAGCTACTTTCCTCCTGTTCTCTGTGGGAGTCATAATTCACTAGTTAATTTAGGAGACAGTCATTTCTGAGATCTTCTGGCGCCATTCCCAAAGTCTGAACTACTTTGTTCCTGTGGTGGGTGTGCTGAAGGACAGACGGCTCTGCCTAGGATGTTTCCCCTGAGATTAAGGAGGGGGAGCGATTAAGAAGGGGAAGGGAAAGAGAAAGAGAAAGAAACATGTCCTTTTATACATAAGTCTCAGTGGCAGAGAATCAAGGGGTATATTCAAAACATAAAGTGGAACCACTGCTACATTTTTCCACGACTGATTTCTACATTCCTTTTTTTTTTTAATGGAAAAATGAGTGAAGACATCTCCAAGCTACTTACTGCTGAGGGAGAATAAAGTTGTGGGGGAGGTGACCCAAAGTCCTTGTTCTCCATCAGGTGGGGCATGCACACTTAAGGTTATTCAGCATCAGGGCAGTCCAGAGGGTCATGGTGGCAGGTGGTAGGTGACTGGACAAGGCACCCATAGGCAGGGATCACAAATATGGCCACATTTAGTTTTCTTTTTTCTCAAAGTGAACCATGGTGGAGCAATCTGTTCCACCCAGGGAGAGAAGGTGGGAGTTTCTCAAAGCAAAAGAAGCTTTGGCAGCTGCTTCAAGGTCCCTCCCTTTACGCACAGGAATAGGTCCTCCTTTTCGAAGGGAGGCAAACTCATCTGCCCTCTAACTCTCCAGCACTTGGCTCTCAAAAATATATTTTTTTAAATGGGGAGATACAGAGGGGAAAAAATTAAAATTAAAATAAGAAAAACAAAAGGAAAAATCTTGAGAAATAAAGAGCTCATTTTCACTGTAGCGATCAAAACTCTTAGCGGTGATGAATTTTTGTTCTTTATACTTATTTTTGGCTTTGTAACCCTTGGTTCTAGGTCTGGGGGTTATTAAGTCCAACGCCTTTGCATTTCTCACTTTACTGCCAGTCATTATGGCTCAGAAGCAAAGCTGGTTATATTAGATCTCAGCTTCCAGTCTCCCTGTACAGGGTAGAATAAACTGAGGAGTGCTGACAAATTGTGTATTTCTGCAGAAGGGGTGGTTCAAAGTTCTAAACAATTATTGGAAGTTCCAATAATTGGGGGTTAGTCTTGGCTAAACTTAGAGATCTGACCTGCATCTCCTATTGCTGGGGAGATGCTGGTCTCTGCAGGACATTTGGATCTCTGAGTCCTTCAGTAAAATCCACTTTTAGAGTATAGGAACTAAACCTCCACCGGTTGCACTTCCACCACTATGAATACGAGATACCAGATATTCATCCTGGAGTACAGACGCTCTTGTGTGGCCTCTAGAGGTGTTGATACCGCTAGTTATCAGTGACAGTTCTGCTCTCCCACATGTTGAAGTTTGAACATTAGAGAAGCAGCTGAGGCAAGCATATAAAGCAGGGTTTATTTAGAAAGGGGTAACATAGACTTCTCCCAAGAGAGAGAAGGGGCCATAGCTGGTATCCTGGTATCCCAAGGAGGTGTTCTGCCCTTTTTATATGTCCTAGGCTTCCTTTGTTCTCCTGCCCTCTTCCCCTTATCTCTCTCCTTCCTGCTTACAGCACTAGGCTAGGAGATGCTCAGTGGGATGGCCAAAATGTGGGAACCAGATGGGCAGAAGGGGGAAGGGCAGGATGGAGCAGCCCAGAACACACTGATTAACAACCCTATAGCTCCCTGTGGGGGGAGGCAATTCCTGGGACAGGTTACCTTAGCAACAGGTTGCAGCAGGGTGGACTAAGGGCTCTGAAGGAATTTCAGTTCCTCAGGGGGGCAGTCTCCAATTTCCTGGACTCACTCAAATTGGCCTCCTTTATCCAACCTGACTCGATTTACCTAACTATACTGACTGCCTGTCTAATTCTGACTTCAGTGTCTTCCTGAAAGCTTTTATAAGGTGCCAGCAACAGAGGGATCCAGAACTTGAATGGTCCAGGAAATCTTTTCTTTGTGCCTATTTCAGTCACTCTAGTTCAGGCAACTCTGGTGATTAAAACAGGCAGTTATAACAGGCAACTTTATGAGTTTTCTATCTCCTGTCTCTGCTCACTGCTGCTCAGCACTTATATAAAGCAACCAGTTCCCACACTTGAGGATGTTTTCTGTACCCAAATGCTTTTTTGCCACTGATCCCGATTCCCACCAAACTATCCATCCTTTGGGTGAGCTATTTTGGAGTTTGCTTTCACTGAATTACTTCCCCGCCCCCCAACATTGTACCCATTAAAATCAGTCTTCTTCTCTGATCCACAGGTTTCCCCAAGCCAATTTTTCTTTATTTTTTAATTTCTTTATCTTCTGGCCATCTAGTTTTCTTTATCTGCCTGCACTCCCCCTTCCCTTAGCAGCTACTTCTAGTGCCAAGCTGGCACACCTCTAACATAGGATTTCTTATAAGGTTTCAGACTTTCTGTGTCTCTATGGTTTCTTTTACAGTCCAAAACTAAGTTTCAGAGGGTTCCCTTAATTACCCACTGTAGCGATGGGCAAAAGGTGTGACTTACGCAGTCCAGAGGGAGAAATAAAGAATGTCCACGTGCTTCTGCCCTAGTAAATGCTTTATTCACTCAAATCACTCAAAACAATTTTACTCTGTGGGTTCTTATGAAAGACACCCCGTTTTTTGAAAGAACCCCCGTTTCCCTGTCCAAGGAGAATCACACGAAACACTGGCTGCAAAAGCAAGAGGCTTAGGTTTATTGGGACACAGGCGCCTGCGGGTGTCCAGCAGAACCTCAGCCAGAGCTTTGGTGAACTGGCACACCGGGCTTGGGGATACAGAGATTTTTAGAGGGTTTGGGACAGGTTTCGTGCGCTCGGGAAGCAACAGGTTTCTTATTGGTTTGTTTAAATCTAGCATATAGGCCACCTAGGGGGTACAGGTCTGCATTCCAAAAACCACAGGTCTGCATTCTATTCTTTCTGTTCCTGCTTATCTGTTCCTGTTTGTTCATTCATGCCTCGGGATGTGGGTGCTCTGTCCTTTCTCAACCGGTTATATGGAAAGCACATCCGGCGCCTGAGCCTGTTTATGACAAGCCCGGTATCTTGATTTCATATCTTGGCCTTAGGTAACTGGACTAAATGGGCTAGGGTCTTTCACTTAATCAAGGAAATGACAACTTCCTTAATGCTGTGTACTGCAATAGACATAATCAAGTCACAGCAAACAATTCTAGATTAATTTTAAGCACTGCAAACACACTTAATCATGACCAGCTTGTAAGATCAGGAGAGGCAGGCAGCGACCAAAGGAGACAGATTTTAAAAGGCCACCAAAGGAGGATTTATTTGAGATATCCGGGTGGAACTCCATTAGACTGACAGAGTGGACAGGAGAAGGGTTTGAGGAGAAATCGAGTGGGAACTACACAAGACTGGGATTTTATGGGGCTCACAGCAGGAAGGGAAGGGCTTGGGACAGGAAAAGGTGTTTTTAGGGTCCCTTGTCCTGTAGGAGTTGGTCAGGGGAGCTGGCTGAACTCCAGGATTGGCCAGGGGGTCCTGCTGATTGACAGGCTTTAGTCAGGAGATCCCGCTGATTGACAGGGGTTTCCACAGGCACCTGATTGATGTTCCTTTCCAGCTCGGGCTGCTTTGTTCTAAGTCACCGCCACCGACCTGACAAGGCTCATGACGGACATTCCCTCTGCATGCTAAGTTCATGTGTCAGATCAGAAGTCTCAAGCCTTAGGCTTTAAGTCCAGCAGATGCACACCGCAGTCAGTGATCAGGCCAGGAACCACGGCAGGTTCTCCTGGGGTGGAGCTGAGGGCTGGCTGAGGATGCGGTCCTAGGGAGAAGTCCTTTTCTTGCCAGAGTCAAGAGGCTGCTGTAGAGTTTGAGAGCCATGAGAACAATGCAGAGGATCAGGTGTCACATGAGAAGTGTGGGGATGTCAGTCCAGGTCCTCCTCGGCTCTCAGTGTGAGGGCATCATTGTGGGCTGGCTGAATACCTGTTCATTTGCTCTATTATTTATACCAAATTTTGGAGCTTTTGACCCCCTTTCAATCCTTATCAGCTGCCACCAGATCTCTCAGTGACATCATTTACCCTGGGGTTAAAACATCTGTTCTGGTGGGCCCCACCCTGATCTTTCCACCTTTCTCTTATGTCAGGCAAGGACAGCCTGCCAGAGCCTGGTGAGACTGCAGGTTTCACCCTGGAGTTTTTAAAATGGAGTTGCCGAGGCTCAGGCCCAAGGCCGTCCTCACACCCACCTCCCTGAGGAGCAGTCTTCTCCTGTAGGTTTGAAGCCCAGGCTCTGCTGGGAAGTGCATCCTTCCTCCAACCTTACCATCTTCTCTCTCCCTTGAACCAAAATTTTTCCAGATGCCATATTTATAAACTTTTGGATTAATCTTTCTTAAAGAATATTCTTGTGTATCCTTGATACCTCCAGTTATCGGTGATGAGTTCCGATTTCTCACATGTTGAAGTTTGGACATTAGAGAAGCACACCCAGGCAAGAGTATAAAGCAGGGTTCATTTAAAAGGGGTAACATAGACTTCTCCCAGGAAGTATCCTGATATTCCAAGAAGTGAGGGGTTCTGCCCTTTTTATATTTTCCTTTCTCTCTCTCCTTCCCATGTACAGGACTAGGCCCAGGGATGCTGGGTGGGATGGCCAAAAGGTGGGAAGCAGGTGGCCTGAAGGGGGAAGGGCAGGATGGAGCAGCCCAGGACACATTAATTAACAACTCTATTGCACCCTGTAAGAAGGGACAATTCCTGGGATAGGTGACCTTAGCTACAGGTTGGAGCAGGAGCAGGTGCTGGTTAAAGGTGGAGGAAGGAATTAACAGGGGAGAATCTCCAACTTCCTGGACTCACTCAAAATTGGCCTCCTTGGTCTGACCTGACTTGATTTACCTAACTATACTGACTGCCTAATTCTGGCTTCAGTCTACACACACACACACACACACACACACACACACGTATATTTTAGTTGTTGATGGACTTTTATTTTCTTTATTTATATGCAGTGCTTTGAACCTAGTGCCTCACACGTGCCAGGCAAGCACTCTACCACTGAGCTACAACCCCAGCACTGTTTTGTGTAAGGTCAGGCAATGGCGGCGCTAAAGGAGTCAGATTTAAAAGCCCGCTGAACGAGGGTTTACTTGAGCCTCACTCCTGGGCGGAACTCGATCAGACCGACAGAGTGGACAGGAGGAGGGTCTGAGGAGAAACCACATGGGAGCTGGACAGGACTGGAATTTTATTGGGCTTATGGCAGGAATGGAAGGGCTTGGAACAGGAAAAGGTATTTTTAAAGTCCCTTGTCCTGCTGGAGTTGGTCTGGGGAACTGGCTGAGATCCCGATGATTGACAGGCTTTAGCCAGGAGATCCTGCTGATTGACAGGCATTTCCTTCAGTGCCTGAATGATGTTTCTTTCGAGCCATGGGCTGCTTTGTCCTAAGTCACCGCCACCAACATGACATCTTGCATTAATCTTAGTGTGTTTATTTGGTTTATGAGATGAATGCATTAAGGTGCCTCAATTTAATTTATTGCAAATCTCATAATTTTACCACACTTATTAAATGATTTTTGTATATTAAAATAAAATTAACCCCAAGCGCAAATCTTTTTGAGACATAACAAAATAATATGCCAAAGTGGTAAAATAATAATTTGGATCCCTAAAGAACATACAGGTTCAAGTTCAATACAAGAAATACCAGAAGTTCAATCAGAAAATAGACAAGAGTCTGCTGGTATTGAGTTTTCTTATTCATTATTCTGATGGTAACCTACAAATTTTATAGCCCTCCAGGACTCTGGGACATTCTGTTTTCTCCTCAAAGATGAATCTTTGTTTATAATGGGTTTTCCATTTTTAAAACAGCCAAGAACATTTGAGAAACATTGTTTCTCTGGAAACTGTTGCCACTTTCATTAGCAGTGTACAGGTAAAAGCAGGAATGAGCAATGCTTCCCCTCTTAGGTTTCTGAAGTTCCCCCTTCTATAACTCCTGTGGTCAACCTGATTCCATCTTACCTCATGTCTTCGGCCAGCATTCTTGGAACTAGAAGGGAAATGAATCATACTCCACGTTATCTATTTTTTAAGAGCAACAGAGGAAAAGAAAGGCCTTTAGCACTATCTAGGTTTCACTTAACATGTTCACAGCATACTGTAAAAAGTAAATCCTTCAGAATAGATGAAAAGGAAAAGCATCTGCATGCTCTGAGGACCTGGGCTAGCTTCTACTCAGTCTATTTCTAGCCTCTTAGATTTCTTATGTATGTATTCATGTCTCCCAAGCTAGACTCCTTTCCTGGATACAATCTTGAGTGCTGTGGTCCACTCTGATTTCTATTGCATCACTAAATGACAGGTCATTTTAATAAAACATGTGCGCACATTTTCACATCTTCCAAGCGCCTGATACTAAACAACTCTAGTCTTTGCAAATTTTCAACTTTCCTTTAGTGAAACCCAAAAGTAAAACAAATAAACAAATGTTCTGTTTCTCATAGGAAACTTCCTACAGGCGAAATTCTTCTACTCAAACATATGAATTTTTGCTCCCAGAGGACCAAGATAACACATGTGCCTATAAATAGCAAAGAAAGCTGTTCTGGAAATTAAGACATGAAAATTGGCTATGTCAAGCTGCTTTCTCTCTGAGTATTGCATCATCTCTAGTGAATTTCCTCAAATAGCTGTCTTGCTGAGCCTGCTTATTTTCAATCTGGTCATCTCTAGCCATTATATTTACCCACAGATCAAAAGAAACAGAAATAGGAATTTTGCAAGTATGGTAGTTTCCCTTCATTGTGGGGGGGGGGGGGGGAGTGGAGGAATTTTGCAAGGCCCCAGTGGATACCTAAAACCACTTATAATACCTGTTATCATTTGGATCTTAATTGTCCCCTAAAAGTCATGTGTTGAAGACTTGTTTCCCACCTGGTGGCACTTTTGGGAGATGGTGGAAAGGGGCCTAGTTGAAGGAATTAGTTAATTGGGGGTATGACCTCAAAAGGGCTGTTGAGACTCCAGCCCCTGTTCTTTTTTTCTCTCCCTCTCTCTCTTTTTTTAATATTTATTTTTTAGTTGGACACAATACCTTTATTTATTTTTACGCGGTGCTGAGGATCAAACCCGGGCCTCACATGTGCTAGGCCAGCGCTCTACCGCTGAGCCACAACCCCAGTCCCTCCCTCTCTTTTTTATTTGTTCTAATTAGTTATACATGACAGTAGAATTGGACTTTGATATATCACATGTAGATGGAGTATAATTTCTTACTTGTCTGGTTGTACATTACATAGAATCCCACCGGTCATAGACTTATATATGTACATAGGGTAATAATGTCTGATTCTTTCTACTATCCTTCCTACCACCATACCCACTCGGCTCCCTTCCCTCCCCTCTGCCTAATCTAAAATAACTCTATTCTTTCCTTTGACAGCCATGGTTATCCCAAATGCCTTGCAGCCACCTGGAGACTTCTACTATGGCCGTGGCAGCTTTGTTTAATATGTCCATCCCAGATGACTCCACCCATCTGTGACCTCTTCAGCTGTCCCCAGTCAGTATGCAAGGAGCCCCTTTCCCACAGGCTACTAAGCATAAGTCGAGGGTTATCTGGCAACATGTGTAAGATCTCTATCTATCTATCTCTCATATTTTTTTTGGTCTATATGAGCAGACTTCCCCTTATGCTCCCCTTATGGATTCAGAAAAATCCCTGTACTGCTTGCCCTTATGCTGCAGCATAAGTCTTAATAAAGCCTCTTTCAGATGGTTGTTATATTTTGCCCATTCTTGATTTCTATCTCAATTAGAGTGGGTAGAGCTAACAGCACTAAGAGCTGATAGCACTGAAGCCTGCAGGTGCTGAAAGTGGCCAGCATCCAGGTCTGGTAACACTGAAGACAGCTAGTAGCCATAGAATAGCAGGGAGCTACAGAGAGGAAGAGAGAGCTACCAGGAGCTGCTAGCTCCAGTGGCTGGAAGAATTCTGAGGGCTGAAAGCTGCTGGCATCCAAGACTCAGAGCTTTTAAATGGAGTTGCACTTTCCTTTTTGTGATTTCTATCCAAATTGAGGAAAAAGAGCCTTCATCCAACTGGTAACAAAACCATGAGATAAAAATCTCAGGCATTTTGTTATAGCGGCAAAAAGATGACGAACACAGTACTTTAAAAACCCTGTGTTTTGTCCTATGCTTGCCTATGTATGGTAAAGTTTAATTAATAAGTAGGCACAGTAAGAGATTAATATCAATAACTAATGACAACATAGAGCAATTGTAATAATACACCATAAGAAAAGTTATGTGAATACAGTCTTTCTCATAAGATATTGTACTGTATACATCTTCTTGTGGTGATGTAAGATGACACAACACCTACATGATAAGATGAACTGAAGCAAATGATGGTATCATGACATACTATGAGGCTTCTACATAAGGGTTATTGAATACAAGCACTAAGATACTGCAACAATTGATCTGATAAACTAGATAGCTAAGTGACTAATGGACAGGTAACATATAAAAGATGTATATGCCAGACAAAAGAGTGATTCATGTCCTGGGCAGGACCAACTGGGACAGAATGAGACTTCATCATGCAACTCAGAATGGGGTGCCATTTAAAACTTAAGAATTTTTTATTTCGGGGCTGGGAGTGTGGCTCAAGCGGTAGCGCGCTCGCCTGGCATGCGTGCGGCCCAGGTTCGATCCTCAGCACCACATACAAACAAAGATGTTGTGTCTGCCGAGAACTAAGAAATAAATATTAAAATTCTCTCTCTCTCTCTTAAAAAAAAAGAATTTTTTATTTCTTGGATTTTGCTTTTAATATTTTCAGACTTTTAATATTTTCAGTTGACTGCAGATAACTAAAACCATGAAAAGTAAAACCACAGACAAAGAGAGACAGTTGTAATCCTTAATCCTGCACACAGCCAACTGATACCATTATTCACACAAGTTAATAGTTTTTGTTTGAATCATCCATGATGTTAACCATAATAATGGAATATAAAGCACTATCTTCTTCAGTTTTCTTTATTTACCTTCACTTTTAGCTATCTCTGCCACTTCCCAATTCAGTTATATAGGAATATTGGCAATCTGCCCTGTAAGCCAGTGTTTCAGAACTTGTGAGCTCCAGTTTTAGCAAGACTCCCTACTCTCCACAATCTGCCAACCAAGAGCATCAGCTATTCCAGGGAGCTCCTGGATTGAGCCAGGGACATGGAGTGCATATTAAGATTAGAGAAATCACAGTGTTTATCATAGCAAGATATAAACACTAAAACCGATGACTACAAGAGAACCTTTTTTGGCTGTGTGCAGGATTAAGGATTACAACTGGGACATGGAGTTGGGAAAAGCACAGAAGATTCTCATCCCCTGGCTGTTGTCTGAGATTGTTTTTTTTTTAATTCAGTACAAATATAATTTTTATTTTTTATGTTTATTATTTTTTATTCT
The DNA here is from genome assembly GCF_045843805.1 of Urocitellus parryii. NCBI lineage: Eukaryota > Metazoa > Chordata > Mammalia > Rodentia > Sciuridae > Urocitellus > Urocitellus parryii. Next base: position 80,725,484 of record NC_135537.1, read on the forward strand.
TTATAGATATACATGGCAGTAGAGTATATTGTGACATATTATACATACATAGAGTATAACTTACTCTAATTAAGATCTCATTCTTGTGGTTGCACATGATGTAGAGTTTCACCTGTCATGTATCCATATGAACATAGGGAAGTTATATCCAACTCATTCTACTATCTTTCCTACTCCCATCCCCTACCTCCCTTTCATTCCCCTTTGTCTAATCCAATGAACTTTTATTCTTCTCCCTACCTCTTTTGTATGTTAGCATCCATGCATATCACAGAGAACATTTGACCTTTTATTTCTTGAGGAATTGGCTTATTTCACTTAGCATGATAGTATCCATTTACGGGTGTTGCCTTAGATTTTGCAAATTTAGCAGGCTTGCTGCCCAGGAATTGACAGGACAGCCAAGGTCACCGATTGGTTCCACTCTGTGATTTGGAAAATTCACTTTGTTTGTATAAAATTACCACACACACACACACACACACACACACACACACAAATCATATATCTCTACCACTATTCAATTTGCCTATTAAGTTCCAGTCCAAACCAGACATTAATCTGATTTATGGGGCCCATAAAAAAGGTTCTCTTGTAGTCATGGGTTTTAATGTTTATATCTTGCTATGATAAACACTGTGACTTCTCTAATCTTAATATGCACATTTATCAGAGGATTGTAATAACTATTTAAGCAACAGGAAATTACACTAGGCCAAATCACCAAGTTCCATATTATAAAATTAATGTCTATTAATAGAGAACAGTATTAAAATGGGGGAATTATATATATATATATATATATATATATATATATATATATATATATATATACACACTGGGGATTAAACCCAGGGACTTGTAGATGTAAGGCAAGCACCCTACCAAACTGAGCTATATCCCCAGCCCTAAGTTAATTTTTTTTTATTTAATCAATTTTTTCAGTTCAGATAATATTTTTTTTACCTTTTTTTAAAATACACAACAGTGGAATGCATTACAATCCTTATTACACATATAGAGTACAATTTTTCATATCTCTATATAAAGTATGTTCACACCAACTTATGCCATTATACATATACTCTTTTTTTTTCCCCCTAAGTTAATTTTTAAGTGATCTTTTTTTCCCCATTGGATTTGAGATCCTGAGAAGTGAGACCTCAAGGAAAGGGATAAAATTTGAGAATGCAGATAAATACAATTACTGATGAATTACCTCAGATAAATTACCAGTAAGGAAGAGTTGGTTAATCTCACTCTGGACTCCTAAAAAATTTGATCCTTATAATTGGTTATTTTTTCTGCCAACCACATAGAGAGTTAATATGCAATGCTCATGAATATCATTTAAAAATTAGGTAAATAATCCCATCGATCGGGGGGCTGGGGATGTGGCTCAAGCGGTAGCGCGCTCGCCTGGCATGCGTGCGACCCGGGTTCGATCCTCAGCACCACATACCAACAAAGATGTTGTGTCTGCCGAGAACTAAAAAAATAAATAAATATTAAAAATTCTCTCTCTCTCTCCTCTCTCACTCTCTCTTTAAAAAAAAATAAAAAATAAAAAAATAAAAAAATAATCCCATCGATCAATTCTGCATAATAGCACAATTCAAGAATATGACCCTTGACATAAGATACCACCTGTGAGTCTTATTCAATTCATCTTGAACAATATTGCTAGAAATAAACTGACATAAAAAAAATCAGATCATGGCTATAAACTGCTCATGGTAGAATTTAAATCTGCAAATTTTTCTTTTAAAAAGGAGTAAAAATGATACAGGAAATTTGGACTTGGTAGAAATTCTGACTGCAAAAGATAATGGAAGAGCAATTAAGCAAGAAAAAGAAATGAGAAAAATTCTCTCTGAGGATCTCACATATGGAAAAAATTACACAAAAAAATCTATTAGCACTAATAAACAAGTTCAGTAAGATTACAAAATGCAAGATCAATATACACAAACTAGTTGTGACAATAATGTGAAAATGAAACTAAGATAACGGTCCCATGTACAAAAAGAATAAAACACATTGGGATAAAGTAAAAAAATACACAACTTGTATGCTGAAAATGACAAAACATTGCTAAAAGAAATTAAAGAAAGCATAAGTGAATAGAAAGCCAGTGCTATAATTGTGATGTGGTTTGTCCCCTAGAAGTTCCTGTCCTAGAAGCTTGGCCCCTATTATGGCCGTGTTGAGGGGTACAAATTTTAAGGGATGTAACCTAGTGGAAGGTAATTAAATCATGGGGACATCTCTGGGTTAATGTTGTTCTTGCAAAGTGAGTTAGTCCATTAGTTCTTGTGAGAGTTGACCATTATAAAACAACGCCGCACTTGGCCACCTTTGTCACTTCTCTTTCCACTTCTCCCTCCAATGCATGATGCAGCCAGGGGATCCCTTGCTGGGATGCTGATTCCATGATTTTTGGACCCTTCAGCCACCAGAATCATGAGCTAAATGAACTTCTTCTTTCTAAGGCACCAGCCTCAGTTGTTTGGTTATAGCAACACAAAATAGACTAAGGCAATCATCTTATATTCATGGATTGGAAGATTTAATATTATTAAGATGACAGTGCTCCCCACAGCAGTCTACATATTCAGTGCAATCTCTATCAAAATTTCAACTCCCTTTTGTTTTTTGTGTTGTTTTAGTTTACATCAAAGGATAAGTTAATCCTAAATTTTAAACACAAATGCAAGGTACCCAGAAGAGCCAAAACAATATTGAGAAAGAAAAAAAAATGGGTTTGAATAGAACAAAATAAGGGGAAGGGAAATTTGCTCCTACTGCTGGACTTCATGAACTGGGACATTGGTGTACTCTTTCCCATGGACTAATACTTAGACCATCAGCTCTTCACATTCTCAGACCTTCAGACTTCAATTAAACCACACCAGCAGCTTCCCTGTGTATTCAACTTGCAAACAGATGGTCATGGGATGTTTTTTCCTCCATAATCATGTAAGCCAATCCCTCATAATAAATAGCTAGCTAGCTAACTGTCATTCCCTATTGGTTTGGTTTCTCTGGAGAACCCCAACTAATACAGTGAGCTTGGTCCAGACAATGTTTCTTAAAAATGTTAAAAATGTCAAAAAATTTCTTAAAATGTCAAAAAGAATAGGTAACCAAAGAGAAAATGGAAAAATTGGACTGCATAAAATTAAAATCTTTTATGCATCAAGTGATACTAACAAGAAAATGTAAAGAGACACTTCAATAATAGAAGAAAATTTGTGCAAACCAGTATTGAGTCTAAAAGGACAACCTAATTTTCAAAATGGACAAAGTATTTAAATAGACATTTCTCCAAAGATATACAAATAGTCAATGAAGACACAAGAAGATGTTCAATGTTATTAGTAATTAGGAAAAAAAACACCGTGAAAAGCCACTTCACACCCACTGTGGTGGCTAGAATTGAAAAGAAAAACGAGTGTTGATGAGCACTTGATTGGAACTCTCTTACATTGCTGGTGGGGATGTAAAATGGTAAGCCATGTTGGAAGAAAGACTGGCAAGCCAGGCATGGTGGTACCAACCAGGTATGGTGGTGCATGCCTATAATCCCAGCAACTTGAGAGAGTGAGGTAAGGGGATTGCAAGTTCAAGGTTAGACTCAGCAACTTGGTAAGACTCTGTCTCAAGATAAAAAATTAAAAGGCCTGGGGATATAGCTCAGTAGTAAAGTACCCCTGGGTTCAAATCCCAACCGCCCCCAGCTTCACACATACAACACACACACACACACACACACACACACACACGAAGAAAGAAAAAGCACAAATCATTAATGCTTAGGAGAAAATATGATCAGCTGTTAGTCACCATCCTCTGATAAAGAGCCCTATTGATCAGCATTTCATACCAGGTTGACTTAAAGGTGGATATGTTTGGACTGTCTGGCCTCTGCAAGTTTACCTAATTCAAGATCCAAGTCTAAAGTCTATAATTCTTGCACATTGCACCACCCCAGCAATGTGAGGCATTTGCCAGTGAGGGGTGTGTCAATATCTATATTTGTTCAACATTGAGTGAATGAGTGGATTAGACTACTTCCAGTTTTGATTTGAAACTTTTATTTTTAAACCTGAGGGGATGACAGAGTTCTGGAAGTTATTATGTGTTTATTCATACCTTCTCTGCTTAGAGAAAACAATTTGAAAACAAGTACATTTGATGACAACAACAGGAATACTTCTCAGTGATAAAAATATTTCCTCACTAGGTGCTGTGGTGCACACCCATGATCCCAGCAGCTTGGGAAGCTGAGGCAGAAGAATCACAGTTTCAAAGCTAACCTCAGTGACTTAGCAAGGCCCTAAGTAAATCAATGAGACCCTGCCTCTAAATAAAAATATAAAAAGGGGCTGGGGATGTGGTTCAATGGTTAAGCACCTCTGGATTCAACCCCCAGTACCAAAAAAAAAAAAAATCTTAACACAAAAGTACCTCATGATATCAGTATTCCCCAACTTTGATTCTAGCAGGATTCACCTTTAAGATAGCTGACCCTCGATAAGTAGTTGGCTTCTTCCTTGAAACTCAAGGTAACCAAATATTTGGAGCCATCGTTACTAGTTGAGAAATTTCTCTCAAAAGAACTGATCTCTGGGGCTGGGGATGTGGCTCAAGTGGTAGCGCGCCCGTCTAGCATGCACGCGGCCCGGGTTCGATCCTCAGCACCACATACCAACAAAGATGTTGTGTCTGCCGAAAACTAAGAAATAAAATGTTAAAATTCTCTCTCTCTCTCTCTCTCTCTCTCTCTCTCTCTCTCTCTCTCTCTCCTCACTCTCTCTTTAAAAAAAAAAAAAAAGAACTGATCTTTGGGCTGGGGATGTGGCTCAAGCGGTAGCGCGCTCGCCTGGCATGCGTGCAGCCAGGGTTCGATCCTCAACATCACATACCAACAAAGATGTTGTGTCCGCCAAAAACTAAAAAATAAATATTAAAAAAAATTCTCTCTCTCTAAAAAAAAAAAAAAAAAAAAAAAAGAACTGATCTCAAATTAGAGAATGGTCATATTCAACCCAAAAGTGCTAACAAGGGACCCTAGATTAAAATTTTTAAAAACTAATCACAGAGACGACCATAACCCAGGCCTACCCAATACACAGAAGGAGGAGGAGCAGCAGAGACCATGACCCTGGCCCACCTGCCATGCAGAAGGAGGAGGAGGAGCAGAATACTACAGCGACCCTGGCCAGCCGCGTAGTAGGAACAGAGAGACACAGTAGGAGCCGCACCCCATCTACAAATGCATGGGGTGGCTTTCCCTGCAGACTTCCCTCTAGTGACAACAGCCAGGACCTACAAGACTATCTTCCAGGTTCCTGCAGGCAAGGTACTGGTAACATAAAGGGACACTACAACATTATAAGGTAGAAAGTGTGATACCTTGAATGCACACTGCTAGAGAGGAAGGCACATGGACAGCATGAAGAAACAAGGGAAGAAAGGGCCGGAAACAAACCAAGCTGATACAATAATAGATTCCATTGACAGCACAGCAGATGAAATGTCAGAGAAGGAGTTCAGAATGTACATAATTAAGATGATATGTGAAGCAAAGAATGAATTACGAGAGCAAATACAAGCAACAATCGGCCACTCCAGCAAAAACGTGTGAGAGGAAATACAGGTAAAAACATTACTTTAAGAAAGATAGGGGCTGGTGTTGTGGCTCAGTGGTAGCACGCTCACCTAGCAAGCACGAAGCCCTGGGTTCGATCCTCAGCACCACATAAAAACAAATAAAGGTATTGTGTCCAACTATATATATATATTTTTTTTTTTTTATTTTTTTTTTTTTAAAGGCAGGTATACTTCCACATACAAAGGTAGGTTTTCCCAGGAGGAATTTACAGGAAGTAGTCTGGGGTGCACCGAGTAACATGAGGCTCTCCACGAGGAGGTGCTGGGTCAAACTGAAGAAAAGAATATTTTGAAGTGTCATCTAGCTCCATGATAGCAGCCTGGTTCCCACAATGGTAACAGTAATTGGGTGCACTGAAAATGGCACCAATTATATCCTTCCATTACCAGCTGGTGAGCATGTGAAACCAGTATGAGACCATTGACATGGTTGAATGTTTCAGAAATGTCTTGTTCAAATGTGTAACCAGCACCATGTGGTGAAATACCCCAGCCACCACGATCATCTGGATATGACCATAACAGATCACACATTAGGCCCTGGTCTCATGTGGAACTTCTTGTAAATGATCCAGGGCTCTTATATGATCCAGTTTATCTATGGATGGAGAGAGGCCACCATAGAGGCAGAATATCTGTCCATCTACTAAAGCCGTAAGTGGAAGGTAATCAAATAGATCTGTAAAATATTTCCAAACATTGGCATTTCCATACTTTCATAGAAATTCATCATAAAAGCCATACACTTGGGTAATTTGTCGGCTTTCATGATTTCTTCAATATTGTAATGCGTTCTGGATAACGCACCTTTAATGCTACAAGAAGCGTCACAGACTCCACAGAATAATAACCTCTGTCTACATAGTCTCCCATGAATAGATAGTTTGTATCTGGTGATTTCCCACCATTTCTAAAGAGTTCCATAAGGTCATGGAATTGGCCATGTACATCTCCACAGACAGTAACAGGACACCGAACTTCTTGCACATTTGGCCCTTTTGTTAAAATTTCCTTAGCCTTTTCAAACAGCGTCCACACTTGGTTCTCCTTAAGCTGTTTACACTCATTCAGCTGCCGACCCATTGGTCCAGCTCCATGGTGGCCAGCTCCCCTTCCAGGCCACCTCCCTCCCCCCTCCCCACCCCCACCCGCCCTGGCCCCACCTCTGTCGGAGATGCTAGCCTCCCCTGAAGCACTCCTAGAACACTACTGAATGATGAATGAATAGTAAAAGAAATCAAGGATGAAATTTTTAAAAAAAATTCTTAGAGGTAAATAAGAACACTGATACAACATATCAAAATCTCTGAGACACTGTGAAGGCAGTACTAAGAGGAAAGTTTATTTCATTCAGTGCATTCATTAAAAGAATAAAAAGTCAACATATTAAAAGAATACAAATTAAAAGAATAAAAAGTCAACAAATTACCTAACACCACATCTCAAAGCCCTAGGAAAAGAACAAATCAACACCAAAAGCAGTAGGAGACAGTAAATAATTAGAATCAGAGCTGAAATCAATGAAATTGAAACAAAAGAAACAATCGAAAATTTTTGACAAAACAAAAAGTTGGTTCTTTGAAAAAATTTTTTAAAAAATAGATAAGCCACTGGCCATGCTAATGAAGAGAAAAAGAGAGAAAACTCAAATTACTGAAATATAAAATAAAGAAGGAAAAATCACAATGGACATGTCTGAAATACAGAAGATAATAAGAAACTATTTTGAAAATTTATGCTCTAATAAAATATAAAATATTGAGACATTGACAAATTTCTAGACACATATGGCCTACCCAAACTGAATGAGGAGGTCATACATGATTTAAACAGATCAATTTCAAGTAATGAAATTAAAAGTCATCAAAAGCCTACCAACCACGAAAAGCTCAGAACCAGATGGATTCTCAGCAGAGTTCTACAAGACTTTTAAAGAAGAATTAACACCAATACTCCTCAAAGTATTCCATGAAATAGAAAAGGAGAGAACCCTTCCAAACTCATTCAATGAGACTAATATCACCCTAATACCAAAACCAAAGACACATCAAGGAAAGAAAACTTCAGACCAATATTCCTGATGAACATAGATGCAAAAATTCTCAATAAAATCCTGGCCAGGGCTGGGGATGTGGCTCAAGCGGTAGCGCGCTTGCCTGGCATGCGTGCGGCCCGGGTTCGATCCTCAGCACCACATACCAACAAAGATGTTGTGTCCGCCGAGAACTAAAAAAATAAATAAATATTAAAAATTCTCTCTCTCTCCTCTCTCACTCTCTCTTTAAAAAAAAAATTCTCTCTTCCTCTCTCACTCTCTCTTTAAAAAAAAAAAAAATCCTGGCCAATCCCATACAAAAACATATTTAAAAAATAGTGCACCAAGATCAACTGGGACTCATCTCAGGGATGCAGGGTTGTTTCAACATAGGGAAATTAATAAACATAATTCATCATATTAATAGACTTAAAAACAAAAATTATATGATTACCTCAATTGATGCAGAAAAAGCATTTGACAAAATAGCACACCTTCATGTTCAAAACACTAGAAAAACTAGAAATAGTAGGAACATAACTCAACATTGTAAAAGCTATATATGCTAAACTCAAGGCCAGCATCATTCTAAATGGAGAAAAATTTAAAGAATTCCTTCTAAAAACTAGAACAAGAAAAGGATGTCCTCTTTCACCACTTCTACTCAACAATGTCCTCGAAACTCTAGCCAGAGTAATTAGATAAAAGAAAGAAATTAAAGGGATACAAATAGGTAAATAGAACTCAAACTATCACTATTTGCTGATGACATAATTCTATATCTAGAAGATCCAAAAAATTCCACCAGAAAACTTTTAGAACTAATAAATGAATCAGCAAAGTAGCAGGATATAAAATCAACACCCACAAATCAAATGCATTCTCATACATCTGTGGGGAAGCTCTTGAATGATTCGCGCCTTCTATCCTGGAGCGAGAGACTTTGGCCGGTCACTACATTTTGTAGTGACCTGGACGTTGTCCCGGTTCAGGAAGTTGAGGGCATGTCTTCAGATGTAGGTGTGTCACCCGTGGGATTGAGCTATACTCACCTGTTCCTTTGTGATATTACCCTTTTGCCCTGTTTGGGATAGAATGTTCCATAGAAACGTCCTTTGTGTGACCCCTTCTCTTGCTCTGCCTTTGGGTGTGGCCTTCCTAGATGTCAGTCAACCTGCTGACGGCAGACATCACGAAGCTAGACTCAACCCCCCCAAACTTGACTCCTTGCCTTATTTGAATGGCTTCTCCTCAATAAAGGGGTTCAGCATGTGCCTGCTCTCTATTTCTGAGGATCCTTAAGATCAGAGGAGCAATCACAGAACCCCAAAGAAAAAGGAATCTCTGTCTCTTGTGTGATTATTTATTGTAGCCCAGTTCACCTGGAGTGACCCTGAGTGTTTTAGTCATGAGGAACGTGACATATATCAGTGATGAATCCACTGAAAGAGAAATTAGGAAAACTACCCCATTCAAAATAGCTTAAAAAAAAAAACTGGGAATCAATCTAACAAAAGAGGTGAAAGACCTCCACAATGAAAACTTTAGAACATAAAGAAAGAAATTGAAGAAAACCTCAGAAGATGGAAAGCTGTCCCATGCTCCTAGATAGGCAAAATTAATACTGTCAAAATGGTCATACTACCAAAAGCACTATACACATTCAATGCAAATCCTATTAAAATCCCAATGACATTCTTTATAAAAATAGAAAAAGTAATCATGAAAATTATTTGGAAAAATAAAAGACCCAGAATAGCCAAAGCAATCCTTAGCAAGAAAAGTGAAGCAGGAGGCATCACAATACCAGACCTTAAACTATACTACAGAGCTATAGTAACAAAAACCGGCATGGTATTGGCACCAACATAGACTTGTAAACCAATGGTACAGAATAGAAGACACAGAGACAAACCCACATAAATACAGTTATGTCATACTAGACAAAAGTACCAAAAATATTCACTAGAGTAAAGATAGCCTCTTCAACAAATGGTAGTGGGAGAACTGGAAATCCATATGTAGCAAAATGAAATTAAAGCTCTGTCTCTCACCATGCAGAAAACTCAACTCAGAGTGGATCAAGAACCAAGGAATTAGACCAGAGACCCTGCGCATAACAGAGAAAAAAGTAGGCCCATATCTCATCATGTCAGATTAGACCCCAACTTCCTTAACAAGACTCCTAACATGCAAGAAATAAAATCAAGAATCAATAAATGGGATGGATTCAAACTCAAAGCTTCTTCTTGGCAAAAAAATAAAAAAGAATCATTGAGGTGAAGAGAGCTACAAAATGGGAGAAAATCTACCACATGCACATCAGATAAAGCACTGATCTCCAGGATATATAAAGAACTCAAAAGACTTAATGCCAAAATGCAAACATCCCAATCAATAAATGGGCTAAGGAACTAAACAGACACATCTCAGAAGAAGATATACAAGCGATCAACAGATATATGAAAAAGTGTTCAACATCTTTAGTAATTAGAGAAATGCAAATCAAAACTACTCTAAAATTTCATCTCACTCCAGTCAGAATGGTAGTTATCAAGAATACAAGCAACATTAAGTGTTGGAAGAATGTAGAGAAAAAGTCACACTCATACATTGCTGGTAGGACTTCAAATTGGTGCAACCACTTTGGAAAGCAGTATGGAGATTCCTCAGAAAACTTGGAATGGAACCACCATTTGACCTAGCTATCCCACTCCTTGGTCTATATCCAAAGGACTTAAAATCAGCATACTATAGTGACACAGCCAAACCAATGTTTATAGCAGCACAATTCACAATAGCTAAACTGTGGAACCAACCTAGATGCCTATCAATAGATAATTAGATAAAGAAACTGTGGCATAAATGTACAATGGAATATTACTCAGCATTAAAAGAGAATAAAATTATGACCTTTGCAGGTAAATGGATAGAGTTGGAGACTATTATGCTAAGCGAAGTGAGCCAGTCCCCCAAAACTAAAGACCAAATGTTTTCTCCGATTATTGGATGCTGATCTATGAGGGGGGTCAGAGGGTGCAGGGGGAATGAGAAGAATGAAGTATCTTTGGATTGGGCAAAGGGGAGGGTTGAGGGGTTATGGAGTAAGGAAAGATGATGGAATGAGGTGGACATCATTACCCTAGGTACATGTGTGATTGCACAAATGGTGCGTCTCTACACCACATACAACCAGAGAATTAAAATGTTGTACTCCATTTGTATACAATGAATTGAAATGCATTCTGCTGTCATGTAAAACAAAGTAGGACAAATAAAAATAATAATAATTTAAAAATAATAAAAAACATGATCACAGAAAAAGAAATGGTTGCAGGTCTTAGAATATATTAAAAGGCTTTCTTCCTAGCACAGTGACACACACCAGAAATTCCAGGTAGCTGGGAGTCTGAGACAGGAGGATCACAAGTTCAAGGCCAGCCTGGGCAACTTTGATAGACCCTGCTTCAAAATAATAAAAAGGGCTCAAATAGAAGGGGGCCGGGAGAAAGGTTTGGGGATGCAGCTCAGTGGTAAAGTGCTCCTGGGTTCAATACTGAAGAAAGGGGAAAAGAAATAAATGCTAAAGTTTAAAACAAATGAAAAAGGAAATAATTAAAGGTCTTTCAACAGATAACAATGCTCCTTACCATCACTCTAACTACATACTAAATACACTGACAAATATCTACTATATACCTATTTGTATCTGTTGTATACTTATTTGCCTTGGTCATTTAACATTTTTTTAATATGTATCATTGAATGTTTAAAAACAAACCTCCACAGGTCTAGCAATGACCAAGAACAGAGGAGGCCCTAAGTTCCCTTTCATCTTCCACTACAAGTTGGTATTTCTGCAGCTTCATCTAATCGCTTGCTTCTTCCCACCCTGACCTTTTCACTTTGTGGCTACGCCAACACCAGGTGGCCCAGCTAGAGGGAGGGAGGACTCACCATGGCAAGTCATTTTGCCCACTCCTGGAATATAATGCCTCTACCTGCAAAGACCTCCCTTCATCAATTCAGTTTGGAATTCCAGAGATTAGAAATGAATGTGAGTTACAACTTTTAGTTGAAAAGGTAAAATTTAAATTTGAAGCATCACGGCATAACCAAGGACCTGCGCTGATGCCTAGGGCAGTGACCAGGGCAAAAAGTATTGTACACGTAGCCCAATTGGGAAATGTCTAAAAGGGAACTCACCTTCACAATGTGACAATGTTAAAGTTTACATATTCAGGGTGGAATCACCTGAGATCACCCTTGCCTACACACGGGCGCGCGCGCGCGTGCACACACACACACACACACACACACACACACACACACCCACAGGATTTGATAATCAGTGGCTCTCAGGTAAAAAATCTGGGCCTGAAGAGCACCAGACAAATTTACAGCCAAAGGCCATGACAGGGAGGGAGAAAGTAGAATTTGGAAAGACGGAATCAGGACACCAAAGGGCACTGCCGCGAGACAACACTTGCTTATCTGCATAAGGCAAGAGAATTAAACACATATGTCAAAAACACAGTCTTCATTTCCTACTCCATAGTGTCTATTTGCTAGATACACTTCCTTAAATCCCTCCCCCAGTATACTGTTTATAAGGCTCTTCTACTCAAACTGTGGCCTACTAACTGGTGAACATCCCTGGGAGCTTGTCAAAAATAGAGAACTCTAGGGCTGGGGATGTGGCTCAAGCGGTAGCGCGCTCGCCTGGAATGCGTGCAGCCCGGGTTGGATCCTCAGCACCACATACCAACAAAGATGTTGTGTCCGCCGAGAACTAGAAAATAAATATTAAAAATTCTCTCTCTCTCTCTCTCTCTCTCTCTCTCTCTCTCTCTCTCTCCTCTCTCACTCTCTCTAAAAAAAAAAAATAGAGAACTCTATTTAACAACAAATCCCACCATTACAACTATAATGCACCAATTAAAAAAATATATATGGAAAAAGAAGAAATAAAGAAACTCAGGTCCCATTCCAGGCCTATTGGATTAAAATCTGCAGCTTTACAAAGCCCCAGGAAAACCATCAAAATCTGAGAAGCACTAGTCTATAACCACTGAATTAAGTCCTTTCAAAAGACAAACTGTAAACTGAGCATAGTGGTACATGCCTGTAATCCCGATGGATCAGGAGGCTGAGACAAGAGGATGGTGAGTTCAAAGCCAGCCTCAGCAAAAACGAGGTGCTAAGCAACTCAGTGAGATTCTGTTTCTATGTAAAATACAAAGTAGGATTGGGGATGTGGCTCAGTGGTTGAGTGCTCCTGAGTTCAATCCCAGGTATGCCCCCTGCAAAATAAAAGACAGACTGTACCCTACATATGAATAAAACCATTACTCCAGTACCTCCACAGAACCAGCAATGAACAAAACATAGTATAGCATTCTGTGCTGCTGAGAAGACGCTGTACAATGACTGAGAAATTAAAGGACTTAGCACTAAAAGTGTGTAAAAAATTGCCTACTCCAACTGCCTGTGTGTGAATGATAACTTATTCCGAATGTGTGGGTCATCCAAGGTCTTCAAGAGTTTTTGTAGAAGGACAATATAACTCTAACAAATAATTGCAAGCTAACAAAGACCAGGATGAGGAGCAAAACAATAATATTAGGGTTTAAAGATGTGCTCTCAAAGGCTAGGCTTGTAGCTCACATGCCTAGCATGTGTGAGGCCCTGAGTTTGATCTCCAGCACCATATAAAACTAAATAAACAAAATAAAGATATTGTGTCCATCCACAACTGAAAAAATTTAAAAAAAAAAAAAAAAAAAAAGATGTGCTCTCAATCATATTGTCTGTTGTAGCCACCCAAGAACTTGGAAATTTTGTCCCAAGATGGTGAGTGCCCCTTACTAATGCTCCCGCCCAAAGACCACCAGTTTATTTGTCTTGGCATCTATGTAAATTGCCCATATTTAAGCCCCACTAGGTTATAAACCAGGAGAAGAGAGACTGGATGATACCACTGTTATCTTCAGCACCTAATGGTGCCTAGTGAATTACAGAAACCTAATACATTTTATTGAATTAGTGAATTTATGTGCCTGGTGCAGTGGTGCATACCTTTAATCCCAGTGACTTGGAAGGCTGAGGCAGGAGGGTTGTGAGTTCAAAGCCAGCCTCAGTAACTTAGTGAAGCCATAAGCAACTCAGTGAGATCCTGTCTCAAAAAAATAAAAAAGGGCTGGAGATGTGCCTCAGCGAGTAAGCACCCCTGGGTTCAACCCTCCATACCAAAAAAAAGGAGAGAGAAAAATTAATGTAATTGACCAAAAAAATCAATTGACAAAAATCATACAACTGTTAGTAAGAACAGATTTGTCCTTTGGGAGGGGAATTATTAGAAAATTTTACCAACGTAATCCACATTTTACTTTTAAAGGCCAATGAAATAAACATTTACTAAGACCTTCCCTGACTGGGAATTGGGTTAAGGCCAACTCCCAGAAGTCAAGGATGTAAGACCAAAGCCCGACTCTTTGTTTATTACAATTATTAGTACATGTTAATTGTACAAATGGGTTTCATTGTGACATTTCTATACATGCATAAAACACGCTTTGATCATATCCACCCTCCCTACCACCATCTCTTACCCCATCCTCTTTCTCCTAGTCCCCTCTCCCTTCCAACTAGGCCTCTTTCTACTTTCATGTCCTTTTTAAATCTTTTTTTCTGGATTCCACATGAGAAAAACATGGGACACTTAGGTCTGAGACTGACTTATTTTGCTTAACATGATGATCCTGCAAATTACATGATTTCATTCTTCTACTATCTAGATTTGCCTCATTGATGCTCATTCAAAGTAGAAAGGGACTTTTTGGAAGGAGGGTTCCAGATGACTTTGCAATGACAAAATTCAAAAGTAGGAGGGCTTAGTGATAAAACAAGTTTAAAATTTCATCTCTCTTTCTTAGTCATGTTGCATATATCATGTTAGAGAATCAGGGTTTTTTTTTTTAGAATGTCATTAAAATGTGTAACTTTTCAACCCAGGCTTTGCAAATTTTATTTTTCATTATAAGCAGTACCTCTTTTTCTTTTTGAATATTTTTTAGTTTGTATGTACTTTTTAAAAATTTATTTATGTGTGGTGCCCAGTGCCTCACATATTCGAGGTGAGTGCTGTGCCATTGAGCCACAACCCCAGTCCCTCATTATAAGCAGTACCTCTTTCTAACAAACTTCATGTTTAAGACTTACTTCTGGTGCCAGAAAAACTGTACCCAACAAAAGATTAACAACCCCAGCAACACTGCACCGATGTGTAATAGTGGGAAGGCATTTATGACAGCATCTAGGGTGATGGGGCTCAAAAAAGTCCCAAAGTCCATCTATCCACCTTTGACTATGAGCAAAAATTAACTTCATTCAGAATGCACTAGTAGCTTAATAATACATCATATAAGCTCTTTTTTAAAAATCAATTCTTTATACAGGAGTACAGGTTTGATGCATATGTGTATTTTAACACTGACCAAACATTCTTAGATTAATAGCATTAAGAAATTACTATCAGGAAGGCACACTGGTACACACCTAAATTCCAGCAACTTGGGAGACTGAGGCAGGAAGATTGCAAGTTCTAGGACAGCCTCAGAAATTTAGCAAGACCCTGCCTCAAAATATAAACTACTAATTAAAAAAAAAAAAAAGAGGGCTGGAGTTGTGTCTTAGTGGCAGAGCTCTTGCCTTGTACCTGTGAGGCACTGGGTTTGATCCTCACCACCACATAAAAATAAACAAAGATATTGTGTGTGGGACACCACCCATAAAGCTACTCATCGAGCCATGGGGGACTTAGGTCTCCCCTGGGGAATGATCCCAGCAGTCCTGTGTGTAGACTGCCCAAGGCGCAAAATCTCTGCTAGTGGGACAGCTCTCACAGCTCTAGAATTGGGTGTAACCTATTGGAAACAGAACAGCCCACCCCTACTTTATTTGGCAAAGAACATTCCATGGAAAATCTTTGATGTTTCTCCCAAATAAATGAAGCAAGCGTGGGCTCTCGCTCTCATTCCAGTGCAGAAGCTCACTCCCTAAGGTGCAAGAGCCCTCCTTCCTTCTGCTTTCTAAAATTACTTCCTGTGTCCTGTGGCTTCTTCACTGTTTTCTCTTTCTTAGCTTTTATTCTACAGCCAGCCTGCTACACGCAGAGGAAATCCAAATTCCACCACTCGTGGGGAACGTGAGTGAGAACTGTGTTCACTTATAACTAAAAAATGTTTTAAAAAATAATAATAAAAAGAGCTGGACATGTATGTAGCTCAGTAACAGTGCACCCCTGGGTTCAATCCCTAATACTACAAAAAGGAAGGACGGACGGAGGGATGGAGGGAAGGAAGGGATTAACTTCCATTTATTGATCAATCTCTATGCAACACTCTTAATTATAGCTATTCACTTAATTTCATTAAACCAAAACTCTGAGATAAGCATGGCCTTTATAGAAAAACGGAAGGCTACAAAGGGCAAACTACACAGTCAGTCATAGGACATAGGGCAACATGGTATTTGTCCCAGAATTTGCACGAAATCTCTCAACTACTCTTCATTTATCAGCTTATAGAATGACTGAATGGGCAATTAGGTTATATTAACAAGGATAGGTGTCAAGGAGGCAATTTGATCATTGCCATTATTTATATATGATTATCTATGACCTCAGCATTATCATCTACACACTGTACTAAATAAGTAGACTTTTACAAGGGCTTAACATGGGATTTAACAGGAAGCATGCCTACATGTTTTGGAAATACAATTCTAGTCATTTCATTAAAAAGCGAGTTTGGGAAAAAATCAAAGTGATAGAGTGCCAGGGATCCCAGCAGCCTGCAGCAGGGCCCCGGAGATCCAGGCCAACTGATTCGCGTGGCCTGCCCTGCGGCTACAGAAGGCGTGGCGCCTCAGTGAAGCCATTAATTGGCAAGCAGGGAGGTTAGGGAAGGCCATTAGGTGGAATCCCACCAGCCAAGCCCACACGGACCCGTGGGCCGAGCACGGGATCTCAGAAGGGGAAGGAAGCGGTACAGTCCCATCCCCCACAGCGGACACTCCACCGAGGCAGTCAGCGGCCACCATCCGGGAAAGCTGAAGGATACACCGCCACTCTCCTTCAGAGTGCAACATCAAAACATCGGACACTCCATCCAGGCAGTCAGAGGCCACCATCCGGGAAAGCTGAAGAATACACCACCACTCTCCAACAGCTTGCAACATCAAAACAGCCAGCAGCAGGACCCCGGAGATCCAGGCCAACTGATTCGCGCGGCCTGCCCCGCAGCTACAGAAGGCGTGGCGCCTCAGAGAAGCCATTAATTAGCAAGCAGGGAGGTTAGGGACTGCCATTAGGTGGAATCCCACCAGCCAAGCCCACCGCCCACGCCCGGAACAGGCCCAGCGACCTGCCAGCATTGTAGTCACGACACCCCAATTGGAATAGGGACAGAGCAGAGCCGCCTTCCACTCCCGGAACAGGCCCAGAGAGCCGTCAGCATGGTAGACACGTCACCCCAATTGGAGTAGGGGCACAGCCGCCGCCCGCACCTGCAAGGGAGACTTTTCAAGTATACAAGACCAACATAAATAAATAGGGGGTAAATTTCAAAACACAACAGTTGCACCAAGCAGAAAGAAACGCGAGCAGTATGAAAAGACAAGGAAAGAAAGGACCACAAGCAATGCAGGTCAACTCAACTTTAGAAGAGGTAATAGCTGCAACAGATGGAATATCAGATAAAGAGTTCAGGATAGGATATATATGCTTCAGATGATCTGGAGTCTCAAGGAAGACATGAGACAGCAAAATCAGACAATGAAAGATCACATTGACAAACAAATCCAGGAAGTAAAAGATCAATTTCACAGGGAGATAGAGGTAATAAAAAACAAACAAATTGAAATTCTAGAAATGCAGGAAACAATAAACCAACTTAAAAACTCAATTGAGAATACTACCAGCAGAGTAGTTCACTTAGAAGAGAGAACATCAGACAATGAAGACAAAGTATTTCAACTGGAAAAGAACATAGACAGCTCAGCAAGTCTGCTAAGAAACCATGAGCAGAACATCCAAGAATTATGGGACAATATCAAAAGACCAAATTTAAGAGTCATTGGGATACAGGAAGGCACAGAGCTCCATTCCAAAGGAATAAACAGTCTATTCAGTGAAATAATACGAGAAAACTTCCCAGAATTGAAGATTGAGACAGAATCCCAAATCCTAGAAGCCTACAGGACGCCGAATGTGCAAAATCATAAGAGATCCACACCTAGACACATTATAATGAAGATGTCCAACATACAGAATAAGGAGAGAATTTTAAAAGCTGCAAGAGAAAGAAAGCAGATTACATTTAGGGGTAAACCAATCAGGATAACAGCTTATCTCTCACAACAGACTCTGAAAGCTAGAAGATCCTGGAATAACATATTTCAAACACTGAAAGACAATGGGCTCCAACCAAGAATCGTGTATCCGGCGAAATTAAGCTTCAGGTTAGAAGATGAAATTAAAACCTTCCACAATAAACAAAAGTTAAAAGAATTCGCAACTAGAAAACCATCTCTTCAAAAAATCCTTGGCAAAACATTACAGGAAGAGGAAATGGAAAATAACATTGATAACCAACAATGGGAGGTAGGACAGTAAAGGAGGGAAAGTAGTCAAAGAGGATAACAAATCAGGTTTAGTAACATCAATAAACAAATATGGATAGAAGAACAAACCATATCTCAATAATAACCCTAAATGTTAATGGCTTAAACTCACCAATTAAGAGACACAGGCTAGTAGAATGGATCAAAAAACAAGACCCAACAATATGCTGTCTACAGGAGACGCATTTGATAGGAAAAGATATACATAGACTGAAGGTGAAAGGTTGGGAAAAATCATATCACTCATATGGACCGCGGAAACAAGCAGGAGTGTCCATACTCATATCTAATAAAATAGATTTCAAGCCAAAGCTAATCAAAAGGGATATAGAAGGACACTTCATACAGCTCAAGGGAACCATACACCAACAAGACATAACAATCATAAATATATATGCCCCAAATAATGGTGCAGCCGTGTTCATCAAGCAAACTCTTCTCAATTTCAAGAGTCTAATAGACCACCATACAATAATCATGGGAGACTTCAACACACCTCTCTCACCACTGGACAGATCTTCCAAACAAAAGTTAAATAAGGAAACTATAGAACTCAATAACACAATTAACAACCTAGACTTAATTGACATATATAGACTATACCACCCAACATCAAGTAGCTACACTTTTTTCTCAGCAGCACATGGAACCTTCTCAAAAATAGACCATATACTATGACACAGGGCAACTCTTAGACAATACAAAGGGGTAGAGATAATACCATGCATCTTATCTGATCATAATGGAATGAAACTGAAAATCAATGATAAAAGAAGAAAGGAAAAAGCAAGCATCACCTGGAGAATGAACAATAGGTTGCTGAGTGATCAATGGGTTTTAGAAGACATCAAGGAGGAAATTAAAAAATTCCTAGAGTTAAATGAAAACACAGACACAACATATCGGAATCTATGGGACACATTGAAAGCAGTTCTAAGAGGAAAATTCATTGCTTGGAGTTCATTCCTCAAAAAAAGAAAACACCAACAAATAAATGATCTCATACTTCATCTCAAAATCCTAGAAAAAGAAGAGCAAAACAACAGCAAAAGAAGTAGAAGGCAAGAAATAATTAAAATCAGAGCTGAAATTAATGAAATTGAAACAAAAGAAACAATTGAAAAAATTGACAAAACTAAAAGCTGGTTCTTTGAAAAAATAAATAAAATTGACAGACCCTTAGCCATGCTAACGAAGAGAAGAAGAGAGAGAACCCAAATTACTAGCATACGGGATGAAAAAGGCAATATCACAACAGACACTTCAGAAATACAGAAGATAATCAGAAATTACTTTGAATCCTTATACTCCAATAAAATAGAAGATAGTGAAGGCATAGATAAATTCCTTGAGTCCTATGATCTGCCCAGATTGAGCCAGGAGGATATAGACAACCTAAACAGACCAATAACAATAGAGGAAATAGAAGAAACCATCAAAAGACTACCAACTAAGAAAAGCCCAGGACCGGATGGGTTTACAGCAGAGTTTTACAAAACCTTGAAAGAGGAACTAACACCAATACTTTTCAAGCTATTTCAGGAAATAGAAAAAGAGGGAGAACTTCCAAATTCATTCTACGAGGCCAACATCACCCTGATTCCGAAACCAGACAAAGACACATCAAAGAAGGAAAACTACAGACCAATATCTCTAATGAACCTTGACGCAAAAATCCTCAATAAAATTCTGGCGAATCGGATTCAAATACATATCAAAAAAATTATACATCATGATCAAGTAGGATTCATCCCTGGGATGCAAGGCTGGTTTAATATACGGAAATCAATAAATGTTATTCACCACATCAATAGACTTAAAAATAAGAACCATATGATCATCTCAATAGATGCAGAAAAAGCATTCGACAAAGTACAGCATCCCTTTATGTTCAAAACGCTAGAAAAATTAGGGATAACAGGATCATACCTCAACATTGTAAAAGCAATCTATGATAAGCCACAGGCCAGCATCATTCTGAATGGAGAAAAATTGAAGGCATTCCCTCTAAGATCTGGTACAAGACAGGGATGCCCTCTCTCACCACTTCTGTTCAACATAGTCCTCGAAACACTGGCCAGAGCAATTAGACAGTCAAAAGAAATTAAAGGCATAAAAATAGGAAAAGAAGAACTTAAATTATCACTATTTGCAGATGATATGATTCTATACCTAGCAGACCCAAAAGGGTCTACAAAGAAGCTATTAGAGCTAATAAATGAATTCAGCAAAGTGGCAGGATATAAGATCAACACGCATAAATCAAAGGCATTCCTGTATATCAGCGACAAATCCTCTGAAACGGAAATGAGGACAACTACTCCATTCACAATATCCCCCCAAAAAATAAAATACTTGGGAATCAACCTAACAAAAGAGGTGAAAGATTTATACAATGAAAATTACAGAACCCTAAAGAAAGACATAGAAGAAGACCTTAGAAGATGGAAAAACATACCCTGCTCATGGATAGGCAGAACTAACATCATCAAAATGGCGATATTACCAAAAGTTCTCTATAAGTTCAATGCAATGCCAATCAAAATCCCAACAGCATATCTTGTAGAAATAGATAAAAGAATCATGAAATTCATATGGAATAATAAAAGACCCAGAATAGCAAAAACAATACTAAGCAGGAAGTGTGAATCAGGCGGTATAGCGATACCAGACTTCAAACTATACTACAGAGCAATAGTAACAAAAACAGCATGGTACTGGTACCAAAACAGGCGGGTGGACCAATGGTACAGAATAGAGGACACAGTAACCAATCCACAAAACTACAACTAGCTTATATTTGATAAAGGGGCTAAAAGCATGCAATGGAGGAAGGATAGCATCTTCAACAAATGGTGCTGGGAAAACTGGAAATCCATTTGCACCAAAATGAATCTGAATCCCTATCTCTCGCCGTGCACAAAAGTTAACTCAAAATGGATCAAGGAGCTTGATATTAAATCAGAGACACGGCATCTGATAGAAGAAAAAGTTGGTTATGATCTACACGCTGTGGGATCGGGCTCCAAATTCCTCAATAGGACACCCATAGCGCTAGAGTTAACAAATAGAATCATCAAATGGGACTTACTCAAACTAAAAAGTTTTTTCTCAGCAAAAGAAACAATAAGAGAGATAAACAGGGAGCCTACATCCTGGGAACAAATCTTTACTCCACACACTTCAGATAGAGCCCTAATAACCAGAATATACAAAGAACTCAAAAAATTAGACAATAAGATAACAAATAACCCAATCAATAAATGGGCCAAGGACCTGAACAGACACTTCTCAGAGGAGGACATACAATCAATCAACAAGTACATGAAAAAATGCTCACCATCGCTAGCAGTCAGAGAAATGCAAATCAAAACTACCCTAAGATACCATCTCACTCCAGTAAGACTGGCAGCCATTAGGAAGTCAAACAACAATAAGTGCTGGAGAGGATGCGGGGAAAAGGGCACTCTTGTTCATTGCTGGTGGGACTGCAAATTGGTGCAGCCAATTTGGAAAGCAGTATGGAGATTTCTTGGAAAGCTGGGAATGGAACCACCATTTGACCCAGATATTCCCCTTCTCGGTCTATTCCCTAAAGCCCTAACAAGAGCATGCTACAGGGACACTGCTACATCGATGTTCATAGCAGCTCAATTCACGATAGCAAGACTGTGGAACCAGCCTAGATGCCCTTCAATAGATGAATGGATAAAAAAAATGTGGCATTTATACACTATGGAGTATTACTCTGCATTAAAAAATGACAAAATCATAGAATTTGGAGGGAAATGGATGGCATTAGAGCAGATTATGCTAAGTGAAGCTAGTCAATCTTTAAAAAACAAATACCAAATGACTCCTTTGATATAAGGGGTGTAAACAAGGACAGGGTAGGGACGAAGAGCTTGAGAAGAATATTTACAGTAAACAGGGATGAGAGGTGGGAGGGAAAGGGAGTGAGAAGGGAAATTGCATGGAAATGGAAGGCGATCCTCAGGGTTATACAAAATGTCATATAAGAGGAAAGGAGGGGTAAGTCAAGAGAATACAAATGGAAGAAATGATTTACAGTAGAAGGGGTAAAGAGAGAAAAGGGGAGGGGAGGGGAGGGGAGGGGGGATAGTAGACAATAGGACAGACAGCAGAATACATCAGACACTAGAAAGGCAATATGTCAATCAATGGAAGGGTAACTGATGTGATACAGCAATTTGTATACGGGGTAAAAGCGGGAGTTCATAATCCACTTGATTCAAACCGTGTAATATGATGTATTAAGAACTATGTAATGTTATGAACGACCAATTAAAAAAAAATAAAGGAAAAAAAATAAAAAGCTAGTTTGGGGCACCATTCAGCAATTTTTAGTCTGAAAAAATGACTAATATTTCCTTGTTGTCAAATATATAGTCCTCAAAACCTAATTTTAAAAAAATCTTAAAATAACTTAAATGGTAGCATCAAAAAGAATAGAGGGATTGGGGATGTAGCTCAGTGGTAAAGCATTTGCCTAGCATCCAGAGGCCTTGGGTCCAAACCCCACCTCTAAATAAATTAATTAAATATTCAGGAATAAATTTAACCAAGGAGAGGAGGTGAAAACTACATACATACTAAAAACTACAAAACTTTGTTGGAAAAATTATGAAGTCCAAAGAATCATAAAGACATAAACTATTATCAGATATTCATGAATTAGAATATTATTAGATGCAATAATCCCCAGTGATCCAGATTCAGTGCAATCCCCATCAAAATCCCATCAGCCTTTTTTGAAATGAAAAAAATCTAAAATTCCTTTAAATGTGTCAAAACTAAAAATTTTGAAAAAGAACAAAGAGGACTTTTATTTCCTAATTTCAAAACCTACTACAAACTTAACAAAACAATATGACGCTGGCATAAGAATAGATATATAGATCAGTAGTTTCAGAAATAATCCTATACATCTAAGATGACAAAGATGTAAAAATCATGATTTTTCTAATGGGGGAAAAAGTCTTTGTGACAAATGGTTCTGAGACAAGTGGGTACCCACATGCTAAAGAAAGAAGTTGGCACCTATATCATAACATGAAATAATTATCTTAAAATATATCAAATACATAAAAATAAAAGGTAAAACTATATGGTTATTAGAAAACATGTAAAATCTGGGCTGAGGTTATGGCTCAGTGGGAGACCACTTGCTTCGCACATGTGAAGCCCTGGGTTCGATCCTCAGCACACATAAAAATAAATAAAATAAAGGTATTGTGTCTATCTACAACTGAAAAAATTTTAAAAGAAAATGTAAAACCTTTAAACAGTGAATTTTATAATGTGCATCTTATTGCAGTAATAAATAGAACCAAAAAAATCTCAAATGTGAAAGAAAATAATATCTAATTTGGGCCCATTTTTAACTTATAAAATATATACTTTGGAGTTTTAACTCAAATGATATAATTATTTTAAAAATAAATTTGTAGATGATTTTATAACTTTATTACTGTTATCATCATAGTTGGCTGCTTGGACATCAACTCTCCAATGCCAGGTAAAGTCAAAAAACCTCAACTCAAGTAAGCCAAGGACAACAATGACAGTGATCTGCAAATTAGAGTGTAAAGATGGTAAGAAAACACCCAGCTGGAGGAGGGGACAGAAATCCACATAGCTGAGATCAAAGGGTTCATGGGCAAAAATAATAGGCTTTGAAAGGGAAGTAGTGCACAAGTGAAGCAGGTTTTCAGGAGGAACCTTCAAATTCATGGTTAGTATTGATGTTAAGGATGACAGGGAAAGGAAAACTGAAAGAGCTAAGATAAAAGAAAGAACTAACTCAACAGGGACAGAACTAAACATGAGAGTGAACACAATGATAAAAAGGGAAGGACAAAGAGACTACAAGAGGTTTACAAGAGAATGATGGCAATAGTCACAGGCATGGAGTATGGGGGGTCACAATTTAATTGCAGTTTTCTAAACCAATAAATGTATTCAATGCCCCCTTAGTACTGTGCTTGGGGAAATCACATAATTTTAAGAAATCAATGATTAAAACTGCCAACCCTAGCTTAAAATGGTGTTATTAATATATCAAGCTATTTAACATCACAATGATTATTGTTATTCCTACAGAGTGTCACAACCTCAACAAAGTATTATTATAATTCTTCATAATCAACTGTAGTCCCAAAGTGGAGTCAAAAGTTTCAAGTTTTAGTTTTTTGAAAGAAGTGTCTTTTTGTCTCATCATCCTACATGTTGAACACATATAAAAATTTAAATTGAGGGCTGGGGATGTGGCTCAAGCGGTAACGCACTCACCTGGTATGCTCGGGGCACTGGGTTCGATTCTCAGCACCACATAAAAATAAAATAAAGATGTTGTGTCCACCAAAAACTAAAAAACAAATCTTTAAAAAAAACTTAAATTGAGCAACATACATACAGTAATTTTGAAATATTTTTCAGAATTCTATTAATAGGTGAATGATTAGTGATATTAACAATGGATATTAAATATATAAGCCCTAGATTGTGATTTCCACCCTACTTTAATGTACCTGTATAAATTCATTGAGATACCCACAGAATTGAAAACTTGGGGGTTAAAAAAGAGGCAGACAATGCATAACTTTATTTATATAAGTGAAGATCAAATAACAAGGATGTTTTCATAGTAGTTTGCCAAGAAAAAAGGATGAAGAAAATTTGAGAGGTGCAGTAGTATGGACATGGGAAATTATTAATAAAACAAAAACAAAAAGATGACACTAATATTTTTAAAGTGTTTTTAGTTGTTGATAGACCTTTATTTATTTATACGTGGTGCTGAGAATCAAACCCAGTGTCTCACACATGCCAGGCAAGTGTGCTACTGCTGAGCCTCAGCCCCAGCCCCAGATGACACTAATATTTATATTTCAAGTAGAAATGTAACATCTTGAATATTGTTTTAATTGCTATGTAATTGAGTGCTACTAATAATTCTAAGAGAGCTAAGACATAAGTGCATACAATATTTGCATTAATAGTTTTATGCATTAAATGGTTTACCATCCTGAGTCCACGAAGATTCTTGGCTTTTTTTTTTTAAACAGGGCTGGGATTGAATTTGCACAAACTAAGCAAGAATTCTTACCACTGAACTATATCCCTAATCCTCTTTTTCTTTTTAAAGAGATACATATATTAACCAAGAAACCAAAGCAAGAAATATTTCACCTTTCTTATATATTCAATCATCTTCATTTAAGCATTAGAGTAACTGAAGAAACAGCTTATCATCTACTTCAAATTTGTGTAACTGTTAACAATTACCCAGATTTTTAAAATTAAGACAATACAATAGATAATTTGTGATAGTAGATATAATCTGTACATTTTACCATCTACTTATTTGGCTGATGCCATCTGAAAAGGAGTAAAAACAGTACATTTCTCATCATCAATTATAAACTGTGAATAATTTTTCTTCCAAATAAAAACTGATAAACTTTCAGGACTATAAAAATTCCATCCTTGGATATTAAAGCATATACAAGTATCATGTTTCTTTTTTAGAAGAGTAGGGGTGGGGATACTGGGGATTTTACCCAGGGGCCCTTCACCACTGAGCCACACCCTAGCCCTTTTTATTTTCAGACAGGGTCTAACTAAGTTGCTGAGGTTGGTCTCAAACTTCTGATCCTCCTGCCTCAGCCTCCCAAGTCGCTAGGATAACAGGCATGCATGAAGTGCCTGGCTGGTATCATATTTCTTAATTGTAAATGAATTCTACTGATGCTTACCAGGAAAGTAAAATCCGTGTCTTTTACATCCTTCCCAGTAATAAACAGTACCATAACTTTACATACAACTAAAAAAGTATACTTATAAAAGGAAAATACAAGGGAGGGGAATGCCTTAAATACTTTCTGAAGTTTTACAGTTTAAATATCTATCTATCTATCTATCTATATAATAATATAATATATATATATTCATTGTTGAAATTTTATATTTTAATATATCCTGCGAAACTTCACACTTTAACATAAATTTTCTAGATTACTCTGCAATCTGTTACTAATCTATTGTTTAAAAAAAAAAAATAAAGAACACAGACTCAATTGTTAAGAGTGCCCCCTTGTAAGGGTTGAAGAATTTTTTTCTTAAATTGCTCAACTACTGCACTGAACAAGCAACATCCTTGTTATTTGACCTTCACTTAGTATAAATACAATTATGCATTGTCTATCTCTTTTTTAACCCCCAAGTTTTCAATTCTGTGAATATCTCAATGAAATTGATAGTTACTTTAGGGCTTATATACTTAATATGATCAACTATTATTATTCACTACCAATATTCAAGAATTTGCTTATTTACTGACCCCAGATTTCTGTTACAGTTTCTTTGTGTCAACTATTAGGAGAATATTAACTTTATTTCTGTACAATCCTTCGGCTCCCCAAATTTCTAATAGCTGCTCACTGCTGAACAAAGACCAGATAAAAGAATTCATGTAAGTCTACATTCAACAGCAAATGGATCACTGCGCAACTCTTACATTGCATTTCTTTAGAAAGGAATCTTTCCAAGTTAAGAAAGTGAGATGTTTTGCTTTTATTTTATAAACAAACATGAAGGAAAAAGAACCTGGGTCTTGGATCACATATAAAAAATTAGACAAGCAGACTCTGACTCTGGGGAATTTTTTAAAACGAGAACATCCTACCAAGGATATAAACACCATGGCAACCTCTTCCTATCTGATGGTTATTCTAAAATCACATTACTCATTCCAGGAGTTCTCAAAACTGCTTTATTTCACAAAAAAGTGGTTTTTGACTTGTCACTTATTTTATGTATTATCCAATACCTTCAATAATTTTATCTTCAGAAATTTCTTTTGGTGAATTTTAATTTTTCTACAGTATTATTAAATAACCAATATTTTCAGTATGAATTATGTTAAGACTGCCATCTACTCTTTAGTAACTTCTATTAAGGCATATTTAGCATAAAAGATATTCCTTCTTTTTAATAAACTCAGTATTGGGTGGAAATTAACCACTAACGTTCCTATCAATCTATAATACACTATGCCCATTCTTATTTTGGTGTTTCTGGTTACAAAACATGTACACCTTTCTAGAACCTTGAGAAGCTGGAATCTTTTTGTCAAAATCCATCAAATTTGCCAAATTGGTGCCGGAAAATTATATGGATACCAAAAAAGCAAAATCAGTCTCTTTTATATCCTTCCCCACAATAAACGATGGCATGACTCTCCCTATATATCCTATAATACTTATTAACAGGAAAAATCTAGGGGGGGGGGCAAAAATCCTTAAATACCTCTTGAAATCCTATTATGCATGATAATATCCTTTATCATTAGTATTTTTATTCTTTAAGATGTACAAGAACACAATCACATGTTCACTGAAATAGCAGACTTGGTTTTGATCAAAGACAATATATAGTTCAGTGCTGTATAGTTCAATGATGTACCTATCAGAACCACCTAAAGCTATACACACCAAACCTAATAAGTCATTAATAGTTTCCGGCAGTTCTCTAAACTTTCAAATATTTTTCACATGTAGTTATTACTACTAATATATATATTTAGTGGCAATTATCATTAAAATCAATCTACTAGTTTTAAGAAATTCAGAGTAATAAACCATGAGTCAAATAATTCACTCTTTAAGTACTCAAGCTCTAAATATTATAAATTCTTTTAAAGAATATTATAAATTTTGTTTTCACAACCAAAAACTTAAATGCCATTGACGATCCTTCCAAATATTTATGTCTAAAATCCTGGAAGGCTACGCACAAACCCCTAAACAAATGTCATTACTTTAAAATGCTAGAAAAAAAAACTTTAATCATCAATTCTGAAAATTAGTTAAGTAATTAAAACCATTAAAGCATAACACTGACCTAACAGGACAAGAATTTTATTTTTATAATCTTTATTAATATGTGATCATCTTCAAGGGTCTTACTTGCTAGCCTTTTAAACAAATTTCTAAGGCAATTTTACAGTTCATTTGAAAGGTGATATCACATAACTCCTACAACCTTTGCCACTTTACAAAACAAAGGAAAAATTGTTTCAAAACTGCTATCTTAGAAATATTACTATAATTTAGAGCAGCTCTATGTTAACTCATACCAATCAGTGTCTTAGATTGCCATGTACATCTTGATTGAGACATGCAATATGGATTCTGCTTTGGAAATTAGTTAATTGGCATGCAGATTTCTGCAGAGATCCATAATCCCAAAAAACAAAGGAAGGGAAACATTATAGGGCTGACTGACAACATATACTAAAGGTGGGGGCAGCTTTCACAACGATGGATATGGGGCAAGGAAGGAGGACATGAGTTCTTCAGCTTTCCAACAGCAATCAAAATTACTAGCTTCCATATATGACAAGACATATTTTCAAAGTGGAAGTTATTAGACTGACTCATACCATCAGTTACCATCAAACTCTACAAAGTGTCAATGTAATCCAATTTAATCTTCTTTAACCATTAAAAAAAACTAAAGACTATTCCAAGGTAACAATTCATTTGGTCTATTTTAATAAATTACACATTCTAATTTGTATGTATGTTCTTCACATGTCATTTTAAAAGTATTTAAGACATCTTTGATAATTAAAAGAGTAGCCATGTTGAAAATAATAAGTTTACATAAACTATTACAGACTTGAATGCACTAGTGATTAAGGTAGCTCAAGGCTTTAACTTTGAATGAGCTTAATAAAAAACATCAGGGTAAGTTTGAGACATCTATCCCTATACTAAATGTTATACTAAAATGCTGGGGCGTGGTGGCTCACACCTGTAATCCCAGCAGCTCTGGAGGCTGAGGCAGAAGGATGGAGAGTTCAAAGCCAGCCTCAGTAAAAGTGAGGCACTAAGCAACTCAGTGAGACCCTGTCTCTAAATAAAATTCAAAATAGGGCTCAGGATGTGGCTCAAGCCCCATTACCCCAAAAAAAGAGTAACTAAAATATTTCAAATACTTTTAAAACAATTCAAAGTTGATTATTTTTCCTTTACTATGTTAGCAAAGTTTGAACATATAACTTGATATTTTGACAATCATGGTTTTGGTTTACCTATATATTCTGGGCTGAGAGTGAGACAAATTATTAAACTTGCCAAAATAAAAGGAGCCTATCTGACTGCCTTTGACATGCTTCAGTGAATTCATAAGAAAACAACATGTTCAACAAAACATTATACCCAGTGCTTGGAAGTGAAAACAGTGACCTGAAACTTCATGTAACTTTGGTAAAAGCAGACAAAAATGAGTTTCTACCTTCGGGATTTCATATTTGTTAAGAGTACAGAGATAGATATATTAATCCTGGTTAGTATTAAAAACATTAACTTGAGGAGGAAATGTCTGCAATTAGTTCAATCTATTAACTAAAAGTTTCACAGAAAAAAAGTTATAAAGAAAAAAAATATGTGTTTGAATAGTTTGCAACCTGTAATTCTATACGAATCACTAAAATTCAAAGATCTTTTAAATTATATTATTTCTGGTAAAATCAAATCTAAAATATAATACCTGGATTCCTCCTTGTTGAAATAGAAATTAAACTAATTATGTAATTTTTAAAGTAGATACTCTGAAAATCCCAATTCACAAGTATACAAAATAGGATAAATAATAAAGGGTGTATATGAATGAAAAGCTACAATAATTCCAATTTTTGCCACCTTGGCAAGGTACTGCACATATACATTAATATAATAGAACTGGCACAGTCTCTGAGGACACGTTCCACATTTTATTTACATTTTAAGACTAACTTTAATCTCAAAATCACATATCCATACACCTATTTCCTTTTTGTTGACTTCACTTAAACTTAAATGCATGGTTTATTAAACAAAGACTGTAAACAAATATTTACCTTGTTACATGTAACACACAGGAACAGCTTTTAACAGAAATCCATCGACCCCCCCCCCAACATTTTTTATTATAAATACAGGTATCAAAACAATCCTGAACATATTTTTGATACTACTAGTAGTCAGCACCCACACCGCTTCAAAAATTACCACAATTTGTGACAATATTCATTGTACCTGCTACTTAAACAATTTCAACTGCAGCTCTTTCACTAAGCGAGATGGACAAAGCATGCCATTTCTGTTTGTCTTTCTTGAGATTTTACTTTTCGGAAACACGCAAGTTTCCAATGCATCTGACACTTCTTGCCATGCTTTCCTCTTGTAAACCTGAATTCTATTTCGAGTACTCCAGGTTCATGTTTAAATGACAGTGCCTTAACAAAAGAAAGAAAAATTGTGCTGCATTTTTCCTCCTGTTACCTGAAAACATAATGGGTGTACATATATTAAATATATCCTTACAAATGTCCGGGTCATGTTTACCAGCTGGAATTCTTTTACTTAATGTGTGGGTAATTTTGCATTGTGATATTTAATCAAGACATTAATATGAGTAGAAGGTTGTTGATTTAAGACAAGTTTGAGATTCACTAAAATTAATTGTTGTACGTTTGTCCTTCTGGTGGCTGTGGAAGCTTCATATTTTCTTTGGACATCATTAGACGTCTTAGCTCTTGAAGTACAACTTTAATGCTATATGAATTTTGCCATTTTGCTAACACTGGTATGCTTCGTGCATCCACCTGAAAGGGGAAGGAAAAAGGACAATTAACTTCTAAGTTTAAAGTATTATGGCACCAATTTTTTAAACATGCTTTAATGTTATATAATGAAATTATAGATTCAAAAAGTATACTATAAAATTACAGGTTCAGAATTAATACAAAATTTAGGGAAATATTTCTTCTTTAACAGGAATTTCCTTAAAATGTTATACTAAATAACTAATTTATAAAAATATTTATAAGTTTCTTCTTAATGATATAAGGTCAAAAAGTTTCTATTTCCAAGGCCACTACCCAAAATCTGGACAAATTAACTCAAACTGAAATTCAGATAAGAGTTTCTAATCTGATCTCTGCATTCAGACTTTTCTTTCCAATGTAATCCATTAACCTTCCACTGTGATTGACTAAATTGGGCTTAAACTTCTTCAAAGACCTGATTGTCAGGTATTGACATTCATCTGGGGATAGTGTTATTTCCTAAAAACCCCATTCAGGAAGCTTTTTAAAATCTGACTTCAGAACTTACCCATTGGGACCCT
Organism: Urocitellus parryii; assembly: GCF_045843805.1. NCBI lineage: Eukaryota > Metazoa > Chordata > Mammalia > Rodentia > Sciuridae > Urocitellus > Urocitellus parryii. The sequence goes on from NC_135537.1 coordinate 80,757,075, forward strand.
CCTATCTTTCCCCACCTCCCACCCTGGGTGTTTGTCAATAATCACTGGGGGACTGGGTCCTCAGTGGTAGAGTGCTCACCTAGCACATGTGAGGCACTGGGTTCAATCCTCAGTACCACTTAAAAATAAATAAATAAAATAAAGGTATTATGTCCATCTACAACTAATTTTTTTAAATTAAAAAATAAATAACCACTGGGAAGATAACCAATGGAAAGATGACCAAAATACATAAGCAGAAAAGCTGGAACATGAGATGTCCACAAAGGCACCAAAAAGCTCCAACATATGCCTACAAATATAGAAGACTACATGCAAATATAGGGCTGTGCACAGGCTTTCAAAAGACCCTAGAGGCCATAAGTTCTCACTTACAGCTTTCCTTGAACAATATACAAGATTATATGCCAAGTAGAATTTATCCCAGAACTGCAAGACAGTTTAAATATATTTTTAATCAGTATATTATACCATGTATTAGAACAGAGAACAAATATTATGATTATCTTAGTATGTGCAAAAATAATTTGACAAAATCCAACAATTTTTCATGATATAAACACACAAGAAATTACAAATAGAAGTGAACTGCCTCAATTCTCAAAAGGGAGTTTACAAAATCACAGTTAACATCATTCTTAATGGTGATAAACTGTTTCCTTCTCAGATCAGGAACAAAGACAAGGATGTCTGTACTTATCAATTCTATTTGACACTATACTGAACAGGACACTTAAGTAAAAAAATGAAATAAAAGGCAGTTGGCTTGGAAAGACAGAAATAAAACACTCTCTATTTGCAGATGACATAATCTTGTATACAGGCAATTCTAAAGACTCCACTGAAGAAACTATGGATAATAAGCAAGCTCAGCAGGGCTGCAGAATACAAGTAAAAATCACTTACAATGCATAAAATAAAAATTAGCAGAACAATGCCATTTAATACAGGGTCAAAAGAATACACAGGTATAAATTTAACAAAAGAAGTATGAGACGTACGTATTAAGAACGATGACAATATTCCTCAAATTAATGTACAGATAAAATTCCTATAAAAATTTCAACTGCCTTGGGCTGGGGATGTGGCTCAAGCGGTAGCACGCTCGCCTGGCATGCGTGCGGCGCTGGGTTTGATCCTCAGCACCACATACAAATAAAGTTGTTGTGTCTGCCAAAAACTAAAAAATAAATATTAAAAATTCTCTCTCTCTCTCTCTCTCTCTAAAAAAAAAAAAAAAAAAAAAATTCAACTGCCTTTTTCATTTCTCAGAAATGAACAAGCTGATCCCAAATTCATACAGAAATGCAAGAAACCCAGAATAGTTAAAACAATACAAGAAGGAAGAAAAGTACTAATTTCAAAAACTGCTGCAAAGCTATAATAATAGCCGGGTATGGTGGTGCATGCCTGTAATCCCAGCAGATCAGGAGGCTGAGGCAGGAAGATATCATAAGTTCAAAGTCAGCCTCAGCAATTCAAAGAGTACCTACACTGCTTAGCAAGACAGTCTCAAAATAAAATATAAAAGGGGTAGGGGATGTGGATCAATGGTTAAGCACCCCTGGTTTCAATCCCTGGGCATCATAAATAAAAAAATAAATAAACAGTAAAAATATGAGCTTTCATTTTGTGTATCTTTTAAAATTTCATTTTCCTAGCAATGTTTACTGTGTTTTACAAAGTACAGATCTAGGGGCTGGGGATGTGGCTCAAGTGGTAGTGCGCTCGCCTGGCATGCGTGCGGCCTGGGTTCGATCCTCAGCACCACATACCAACAAAGATGTTGTGTCCGCTGATAACTAAAAAAAATAAATATTGAAATTCTCTCTCTCTCTCTCTAAAAAAAAAATAATAATAATAATAACAACAAAGTACAGATCTACAACAGGTTAAAGCCAGACAACTAAGTCAAAAAATATGCCACCCTAAGCAGCACAGCCCTAGGGTACAAGAACACTTGTATATGAATGTTCATTGTAGGGGCACTGGAGCTATGGATCAGCGGTAGAGCGCTTGCCTAGCACGTGCAAGGCCCTGGGTTCGACTCTCAGAACCACATAAAAAAATAAGTAAATAAATATATTTTTAAAAAAAAGAATGTTCATTGTAGCAATCTTTTCAGTGTAAACTAAAAAAAATGTAAAAAGTGGAAAATGAATATTACACAGTAAAAATGAGGGCTATAATTTGCATGCTTCAACATGGATGATCTTGAAAATCACTAACATGATACCATATAAAAGTGATATAATCACAGACACGGATACACAAAGTGAAAGCAAGATAATTATGTACAGAATGATAAACACCAAATTAAAGATGGGGCTTCCACCGCAGAATGAGGACAGGGAAAGAGGAAAGCACCACACACAGAATTAACTTTAGAGTGTCCTTTTGAATTAAATTTTTTTTAAAATCAGTTACAAAAAAGATAAATATTAAAATTTGACAAAGTTAGGTGAAAGATATATAGATGTTGGTTATATCATTCTCGATGTTGGTTATATCATTCTCTAAAACTTATCTATATGTTATAAATGTTTCAAAAACACCAAAAATATTTGATCCTGGCACAAAGTCCCTGAAAAAATAAGATCACCAAAAATAAAATAAAGAAAAATAATATATTAACTTTAAGAAAAGAATAAAAGGGTGATTCCAATAGAGTAAAAGAGGGGACATAATTCAAATTAGGCAATCAGGAAAGACTTCTCTGAGGAAGTGCCATTTACACTCAGAAGTATTCATAGGGGATTAACCAGATCAGAAGATGAAATGCTCAGATAGAAAGAACAGAAAGTGCAAAAGTCCTGAGGCGAAATGAAAAACTTGATCCTTTATCAGTAGATTTATAACATGCAGGCAAGCATATATCTTGTGAGCTCCCAGTGAGCTATGGAAAGAAAAATGCACACTGAAGAGGAATATGAAAAAGAAAAACCTGGAATAAATCCTACAATGCTGGAACACAAAAAACGGCAACAAGATAAGGCTGTGGTTTTTAACAGATGGCAGATAGGAAAGAAACATGGAGGGAGACACAAAATGGATGATACATGAGTAACATGTTAGTAATGTAAAAAGGAATATACAAGAAGTCAAGCTGTTTGGTGAGGGAGGGATACTGGGGATTGAACCCAAAGGCACTTTACCACTGATCTACATCCCCATCCCCAGCCCTTTCTTTTTGTTTGTTTTTTTAATTTTGAGAAAGAGTCCATTAAGTTGCTTAGGGCCTGATAAACTGCTGAAGCAGGCCTCTAACTTGCAATCCTCCTGTTTCAGCCTCCCAACTGAGTCACTGGGATTACAGCATTTACCACCAAATAACTAAATCAAGGCTACAACTTATTTCCTAAGACAGATGTATTTTGCATGTAAGTATGCTCTCAACATGGCACCAAGACGGTCTGGACTTCAAGGCCCTAACAAGAATGAACCTAGGAATCTATTCACATAGCAAATTCAGCTATTTCTATTAACTTATAGGGGTCAGGAACAGCATGTCCTTTTGGTTTATTTGCTTAACATGACATGCTCAGCCATGACTGTTACAATAGGCACACTTGTTCCTCTCAGAAAAACACCATTTGTGAATATTCGTCCTTTTTATCTTAATAAATGTACCCTTATCCCTAAAGAAAGGAAATAATAGTCATCTTTTCACAAATAAGGATTCAATCAAACTATGTCTAAAGATTCAAACAATAAAATCTTAACAATTAACTGTTATCATCACATCTACCTAGGTAGGTGCATTAAGGTTTCTAAGGATATACTGATTTATAAAGAAAAATAATATGAGACAAGCACCTTTTTTTAGTCTTTCAGCTAAACAAAAGTTCTTTAAAACTTTCTCCTGACTATATTATATAAAATAACTATTTTAACTTACCATTCCACTGGAATTATTTATTCCATTCATATTAATTTTTGTTACAAATCTAACTGATGGAGGAGCTTCTGGGTATTTAGGTCCACATTCTACTTTCAGGCTATATATTCTGTTTTCATAATTTGTCTGAAAAGGAAAAGAAAAAAGATAATCATAATTATAATACCTGAAATAATAAAGAATAAATGTACTCACTATGACAGTAAACTTAAGAATTTATTTTTCTACATTTAATTGGTCTATATAGTTAGGAAAAATGCAGCAAACATACTGAAAAGCAGAAATTTTATAAAATTAAAATAATTCTACAAAATAACATAATCAGAACTCACTTTTTGTGGTATAAACAATGCCTATGACAAATAAGGAAAAAGGAAACCACTTAAATTTAGAATTTGCTAAAAAAAGATACACCATAAAAGGAGGGACTATTTGATTTGTGTCATACATATAGAAAGGTTCTCATTTTCCAACACAGTCCTGTTTATTCCTAGTGACCTAATGTTAATTATTAATAGTGCCTCTTTTCATTCTCAAAAGGATCTGATTGGATAACAAATTATGGTCACTCTACTTAGAATGGCAATCAATAACTTCTAGTAAAAGAGAAAATATCAGCATCAGGCACTGTGGTGCATGCCTGTGATCCTAACAGCTTGGGGGTCTGAGGCAAAAGGATTGGGAGTTCAGAGCCAGCCTCAGCAACTTAGCAAGGTCCTAAGCAACTCAGTGAGACCCTGTCTCTAAATAAAACATAAAAAAGTAGGGGGCTGTGGATATGGCTCAGTAGTTAAGTGCCCTTGGGTTTAATCCCTGGCATGAGGGAGAGGGACAGGGAGAAAATCATATTATACCATCTTGCAGTGGTAAAACATAATTATTTTAAGTCTCCAATTACTTATACTTACATTACTGTTCCATTAAATATCATTATCTGAAATCAGAGATACAACAGCTAAGTTGTTTTGGTTTTTTTGGTTGGGGGAGGAGTAGCAGGTGTTGAACTCAACCACTGAACCACATCCCCAGCCCTACTTTGTATTTTATTTAGAGACAGGATCTCAATGAGTTGCTTAGCATCTCACTTTTGCTGAGGCTGGCTTTGAATTCAGCATCCTCTTGCCTCAGCCTCCCGGTCATTGGGATTATAGGCATGTGCCACAGCACCCAATAGCGAAGTTTACACTTTGACATAATTTTAAAGTAGGGTTTCTTAAATATTAAGTTTAATTAATATTACTGCCTTATAAAACACTCATTTTAAGGCTATGACTTAAAGCTTCTAGATTATTCACTTCAATGCTTATTCTTATGTCTACTAACTTTTTTTTTAAGGCTTTTATTTGGTTAACTTATAGTCTACACTGAAACAGGATAACAAATTCAATACCTACTGATTCCTATATAAACCAGGAAGAAAAAAGAAAGCTAATTTGTTCTATTGATCTTACTTACCCAAGCTGGTTCCTTTACTGTAAATAAACCCTAATCCCAAGTGCATATAAAATTTGCAACATTAAACTACTGTAATGTAAAATGCATGCAACAATCAAGGTACAAATGTTATTAAACATTTCAGTATGTTCAAAAAGAGATGTATAAAACTCATCCAAATTTAGTAACAAATAGTATGCCCTCCATTTTAGATAGATATAATAATTACTAAAATTAGATCTCAAGAGATCATCTTGTCTGTGGTTCTTCAATCTGAATTCATCAGACAAAAGAACACTAAAAAAAAAAATTACTAGCCCCCCACCCCCAAAATTCTGTAATATTAAAAATACCTGAGATATCTTAAAAAAAAAAAAAAAAAAAAAAAAAAAAAACTAGAACTCCCAAACTCCTACACTTTGCTGTACCTGGAAATAATTTAGTGTTTTCTTGTAAAGAAAAATAAGCATACACCAACTCTACAATGTACCAATTCTACTCTCAGGCATTTACCCTAGAAAAACAGAAACAAACATATGTTCATAAAAAGGCTTCTTTAAGAATATATTCTCATGTATGACTAAAAAAAATAAAATAAAAATAAATTGTAAGGTTAAAAAAAAAAAAAGAATATACTCATGGGGCTGGGGTTGTGGCTCAGTAGTACAGAGCTTGCCTAGCAAGTGTAAGGCACTGGGTTCAATCCCCAGCACCACATAAACAAATTAAATAAGCAAAATAAAGGTATTGTGTCCATCTACAACTAAAAAATATATTTTTTAAAAAAGAATATACTCATATGTGAATTGAGCAGCTATGAACGCTGATGTGGCTAAGTCCTTTCAGTATAGACCGAGGTGTGGGATAGCTCAGTCAAATGGTGGTTCCATTCCAAGTTTTCTAAGGAATCCCTTTTTTTTTTTTTTTTTTTTTGAGAGAGAGAGAGAGAGAGAGAGAGAAAGAGAGAATTTCAATATTTATTTTTCAGCGGACACAACATCTTTGTTTGTATGTGGTGCTGAGGATCGAACCCGGGCTTCACGCATGCCAGGCGAGCGAGATACTGCTTGAGCCACATCCCCAGCCCAAGGAATCTTCATACTACTTTCCAGATTGGTTGCACCAATTTGCAGTCCCACCAGCAATATATGAGAGTGCCTTTTCCTCACGAACATCTATTGTTGTCTGTATTCTTGATAACTGCCATTCTGACTCGAATGAGATAAAATCTTTTTTTTTTTTTTTTTAAAGAGAGAGTGAGAGAGTGAGAGGGGGACAGAGAGAGAGAGAGAGAGAATATTAACATTTATTTATTTTTTCTTAGTTCTCGGCGGACACAACATCTTCGTTTGTATGTAGTGCTGAGGATCGAACCCGGGCCGCACGCATGCCAGGCGAGCGCGCTACCGCTTGAGCCACATCCCCAGCCCCGAGATAAAATCTTAAGAGTAGTTTTTATTTGCATTTCTGTAATTACTAGAGATGTTGAACATTTTTTCATATATTTGTTGACTGAATACATATCTTTTTCTGAGAAGTGTCTGTTCAGCTCCTTAGCCCATTTATTAATTGGGCTGTTTGTTTTTTTGGTGTTAGGTTTTTGAGAGCTTTATATATCCTAGAGATTAGTGCTTTATCTGACATGTGTGTGGCAAAAATTTGCTCCCAAAATGTAGGCTCTCTGTTCACCTCATTGATTGTTTCTTCTGCTGAGAAGAAGCTTTTTAATTTGAATCTATCCCATTTATTAATTCTTGATTTTATTTCTTGTGCTTCAGGAAGCAAACTAAATGCCCTTCAATAAATGAATGGATAAAGAAACTGTGGTATATATACACAACAGAATATTACTCAGAGAATAAAATTATGGCATTCGCAGGTAAATGGATGGAGTTGGAAAATATTATGCTAAGTGAAGTAAAGTAATCCCAAAAAAACAAAGGCCAAATGTTCTCTCTGATAAGTGGATACTGATCCATAACAGGCAGAGGGGAGGCATGGGGAAAATGGAGGAACTTTGAGCAAAGAGGAAGGAAAGAAGGGAGGGTACATGGGGGCAAGAAAGATGGTGGAATGAGATGGATATCATTACCCTAGGTAAAAGTATGACTGCACATAGGGTGCAATGTTACATTGTATACAATATAGAAATGTAAAGTTGTGCTGCAATTGTTTACAATGAATCAAAATGCATTCTGCTGTCATATATACCTAATTAAAATAAATTATTTTAAAAAAAGATAATACACTCATAGTAGCCAGGCACTGTAGTAAACCCATGTAATTCTAATAACTAGGAGGCCAAGGCAGGAGAATTACAAGTTGGAGGATAGCCTCAGCAACTTAGTGAGACCCTGCCTTAAAATATAAAATAAAAAGAACTGAGGAAAAAAACGAAACAAAAAAGGACTTAAAATGTAACTCAGTGGTCAAGTAACCCTGGGTTCAATTCTCAGTACCAAAAAAAAGAACAGTCATTGCAGTTTTATTTCTAACATCCAGAAAGATAAAATCCTAATAAACAGGAAAACTGACATCCATACATTAAAATACAATTCTGAAATAAAAGAAACACTTTTGTTACCTGTGACAACATAGCTGAGTTGCGCAAACATTGTGCAAAGAGGCAGAACCATTAAGTGTGCACGCTATATGATTCTACTTATCAAAGTCTCAGACCATGTGAAACTACTCTCAGGTGTAGGAAGAAGGGAGAGCAAGTGAAAAAGGGCATGGGGAGCTTTCTGAAGTGAACAAAAGGTTCTATATCTCAATAGTAGCAGAAGTAGTGAGGTATTTGTCAAATTCACAGCAAAATCTATATATTTCATTAAATATAAATTCCACCTTAATTTTTGTAAAGTTATAGAGATCCCTAAACTAGCCCACTAACCTAATTCAATGCTTAGAATAAATTTAAATTTCTACATCTAAATTTCTACATCTTTAATTAACACTTTACCTCCTCTAAATTTTAAATTAACAGCCTAGTCTTTTATTTAACAAAATAGCAAAATAAAATAAAAATGAAGGTAGGAAAAGGAGCTAATATTTACAAGTCAGGTGCTCTTCTTTGTCTGTGATTTCATTTAATTCTCACAACTTCTAAAAATGGAGACAGTACTTCTATTTACATATGAGAAAGCTTGAAAAAGTTACTAAGCCTCTTATGCCAACAAATATTGCTACAGAAAATAGAACAAACAAATACAAAGAAAAGTTGTTAATCCTATAGATCCAAATAACTATTGGAATAATTTAATTTTTTTTAAATTTTTTTTTTGAGAGAGAGAGAGAGAGAATTTTTTAATATTTATTTTTTAGTTTTTGGCAGACACAACATCTTTGTTTGTATGTGGTGCTGAGGATCGAACCCAGGCCACACGCTTGCCAGGTGAGCACGCTACCGCTTGAGCCATATCTCCAGCCCTGGAATAATTTTAAAAACAGGAATATAAGGGCTGGGGATATAGCTCAGTTGGTAGAGTGCTTTCCTAACATGCACAAAGCCCTGAGGTTCAATCCCAGCACCACCAAAAAATAAAAATAAAAGCAGAAATATAAAAGGCTGTAGATGGGGCTGGGGATGTGGTTCAAGCGGTAGCGCGCTTGCCTGGCATGCTTGTGGCCGGGGTTCGATCCTCAGCACCACATACAACAAAGATGTTGTGTCCGCCGAGAACTAAAAAATAAATATTAAAAAATTCTCTCTCTAAAAAAAAAAATTTTTTTTAATTTTTTTAAAATTTAAAAAAAAAAAAAAAGGCTGTGGATATAGCTCAGTTGCAGGGTGTGTATTTTGAATGAGTGAGGCCCTGGGTTCAATCCCCAGCATGGTGGGGAAAAATATTAAGGATCTTAATTAATATCATACAAAATAAAAAACAACCATGAAATAGTATGTGAAGGTAAGAGTTTTACTAGTGTTGTGGCTGAATGTGGATACTCAAAACTGGGAACAAAATTGCTCTAAATATTCCACCTTCTAAAGAGAAAAAAAATGGGGTAAAACACTATCCCTTGTTATTTTACAGAAAGGCAGCAATGTAAACATCTGCCTTCAACAGAACTGGAGAAGACAAGGGGACCGTAGGCAGAGTCTAGCTCAGGAAGTATGGGTGCCTTTGTAGGACCATGCCCTTACTGCCTCATCCTGGCACCCAAAGGAGGTCAGAGGGGGCTCTGATGGGGTTCAAGACAAACTACCCTAAAATATGGCACCGTGGCATTGGGGAAAATGGGAGAAGCAGAACACAAAATCTTGCTGACTTTCCCCTGAAGTAGATCATGAGACTTCATGTCAGAGGTGCTCTCCTGATATCCCCAGGAAAGAAAATCCTTATTTCTGAAGGCACACAGAAGAATTTGAATAGGACTTACTAAATTCTGCCCAATTTATTACCACTAGATCATATTCCCTTTGTCCAAGCATGCTCCTGCAAATGTCCACATTCATTCTTCATCAAAGTCAGTATAAAAATACACAGGCTTCCCTGTTTCTTTAGGTATTCATTTCTTCTTCATAATTTGTATGCTCTTCTCTTGTTAATCTTTTACTACCAGTTTCTCAGCCATAAACCTTGTGATAAATAAGGAAAAGATATTACTTTTTCTCTCTTACAGCTCCAGTACTACAATCCATAGAAAGAACAGGGTCCAGAGTAGCATCTTGTTTATGTTCCCTAGGTCCCTCTGTGCTAGTTGCAGAGAAACAGCCTTCACTACCTGGGGATGGATGGTACATGGTGTTTTCTGTGGTTCAATGACACCAGAAAAGGCAGCTGACTTGGGGAATTATCATGGGGTGCCCCAACTGAGTGAGAAAGTAAGCAGGAGCTGTTAACATTTCCTCAACATCTGGGAACTGTGCTATGGGTCAACTCACAAGACCACTGATGGGCTAGGATTGTGGCTCAATGGTAGAGTGCTAGCCTACCATGCATGAAGCACTGGATTCAATCCTCAGCACCACATAAATGTAAAATAAAGATACTGTGTTCACCTAAAACTAAATATATATATAATTATATAAATAAAAATAAAATAAAAAAGACCACTGATGAACCCATACACAAGCTCCAAAACATTCTTAAGTCCACTGAAAGAGCCAGGTGTGATGATGAACACCTGTAGTCACAGTTACTCAGGAGACTGAGGCAGAAGGATCACTTGACCCACAAGTTTGTGACCAGCCTGGGCAAGACAAAAGACAAGCTAGGGGAGCAGGGGTCGGGGGAATCCACTGGAGGCAGAAACAATGGCTGGAGAAACCAAATCTAAACAAATCTAAATCTAAATTTATATCTAACTTCTGACTTAAGTCTCCAAACTATTCTAAGTCAGAATGTTCATAAATTTTACAAGCATTTTTTTTTAAAACAAAACAGACTTGGTTCACAGGCAGTAAAAACTCCAAGTATTCATTACAAATACCAAGTTATAAAAAATTCTAACCATCAACATCCTATTTCCTTCCTTAAATGTCTTAAGGAAAAACCAGAGAAGGGGAAGGAAGAAGGTGACGGTTAAGAACCTGTGAGAATTTTATAAAGGAATACCAGAAAACAACATAAAACATTCATTAATTTATTCTCTAAAGCTAACACTGCTAATTACTTGACCCATTTTTCTTTTGCAATAATCAAGAAGAAATGTAATCTTTACTCAACAGCAAAAAAAAAAAAAAAAAAAAAAACCACACCAAAAACTTAAAGAAACCCTTCAAATTTGTGTCCTTTCCTGCAAGGCAAAAGCATTACATAACACATGTTCCAAAGACACTGCAGGGAGTATAGTAGGCTGGACCTTTGAGTAAGAAATGCAATGCAGGGAAAAAAAAAAAATCCCAATCTAGAAAAAAAAAAATAGATCTTTATAAACCCGAGAAAGATCTAAGAATAATGTACAACAGACCAACTGCCAACAATACGAGTCAGTATGTAAAAATTCAGTTGTGTTTTGTTTTGTTTTGGTTTTTTTTGGTGTTGGGGATTGAGCCCCAGGACTTCAGTATGCTAAATACATACATGCTATCCACTGAGCTACATCAGCAGAACCCTAGATTTTTTAATATATTTCATAAATGAAGAAATTGAGGCCCACAGCATTTCCAAGGCATGTGAAACAGAGGGGAAAATAGAAATGTGCGCTCAATAAAATTAGAAACCCTTGGTTATATATATACAAGGGGGTTAGTAAAATGTTACATTAAAATGACTGCTCCTCCCAAACACCCCCTCCATTTCCTCACCTTTTTCCTCTCTATCTGGAATGTTCTCCATCCCCATCACCACCTTCAGAAATCCTACCAGTCAGTTCTTTAAGGCTCATTCCAAAGGCAACTTCCTCCACTGTCCAGCCTTCCTCAATTATTCCAGCTAGAAGAAACATATTCTAAAGTCCCATAGTGAACTTGCTCTGCCATATTTAGAATCTGTCATTTCTACTGATTCTTTTCCTCTACTAAACTACAAACACCTTCATGACAAAATCATCTCAATCTTACTCCCCCCACAATCCTCCTCATAATCAAGCATTACACCCTGCATACAAGAGATACCCATAAATGTATACAAAATTATTTAACAGAATAATTCTTTCAATTAAAAGTTTATCATAAGTTTTTATTTTAATATTAATAGTATAAAAGTAAGGTTTATTCTAAAGTAACAATATTAATAGAAAAAATATAAATTTATAGCACTGACCCTTGGTGGCCCAATAATCATGCCTGTCCACCTTGTAAGTGTCATATCTTCATCATCTTCAAGTCCCCAGCTAACCGTGCCATCACCTACTCCTTTTTGTCCTTCTTCAAGTTCTTCCAACAAGCGAAAATTACGAGGAACTTTAACTCCTACACAAAAGAACATCAATGTAAATGTACAAAACTCATAATAAGAGCTACACATATGTAAATTCAGCTTCTTCAAATTAATTTTACAAATGACTTCTGTTTGATATAGAAAGCACTGTATCAAACATTAACCCATTAAGTACCTTCATCCCAGATGTGGGATACCTATAAAAACATAAATTGAACAAAAAATATACTACTTATGATAACTTTTGATAAATATTGTTTTTAGAGTTCTATTCTTTTGAGAAAAGTAATAAATGAAGATTAGAACATTTTAATATATGTATTTTCACATTATTTTATACTTTAATGTTATATTTATTCATATATAAACTACATATGTAGAAATATGTAAACTCTAGATTATGATTTCAAACTTGCACTTGCAATTTCCTTAAAATATTTGGAGAATTGAAAACCTGGGACTTAATGAGTTAATAACAGAATAAAATGTATATATAAATTCCTGTTTAATCAATTTTACACTGACATAAATCAATCATAAAGAAATCATTAAAAAAAAATTCCTACTTGAGATTTCTGTTCCAAGCCAAGGATCTGTATCAAGTAAGTAGGCATGACCCAAAAATTTATGGTTAAATTATTTAATGTATATGTTCTAATAATTTTTAATTGTTTTTTATTTATTTATTTTTATATGGTGCTGAGGATCAAACCCAGCGCCTCGCACATGCTAGGCGAGCACTCTACCGCTGAGCCACAACCCCAGCCCCATTTAATAATTTTTAATGAGAATTATGTTCCATGTTAGAAAACTCACCAGAAGCTACAGTTTTCTAGAATACAGAAGTAGCCCTCCCGATGGTTCCCACTCCTCGTCTTTCCATTAGTTAGGACTCTGGTCCTACTTTTACTTCTACCTGGCCTACTTCTACCAGGTCAACACCATCACTCAAAGGTCACTTGGGGCATTACCTGATTTGAGAATAAATCTCATATTCCTAAATTTTCTAGGATACTCCCACCACCTCCTGGCACAATCTAGCAAATTTTTCAGCATCCAATAACCCTTCCCACACCTCCACTCCATGTCACACTTTTCCATTTTCTAGACCTCAACAGAATGTTCATAAATGTTCATTTCTCTTTTGACCTTAACATTCCTTACTGTATTACTAAAATCTTAACAGGAATCCCTCTGCCTAGAATGTCCTGTTTACTTTTATGCCTTCTTTCTCAAGGAACCTGGTCTTTCCCATAACTCCAATCTCCAATCCCTAGAAGCCAACCACAAATCTAATTTTCCAAAACCTTTCTTTCCTATGATTACTGTATCAGTAAGGACTCTCTATTAAAGGGGAGGTCTTCCATGCTCTCAAGAACATCTTACATGAAACATTCCCCAACCCTATCATACATATTCTGTTAAAAGTACATAAATGCCCTCAAAATCCTGTCTCTGATCCATATGCATGTGCTTGTATGCTTTCTCTCCTCCCACCCATACACATACATATTGGCTGATATATCCTTAAAAGCAACTGTGCATGGTAATGCGCAACTTGCAACTAGGCATTACTAATGTTTGGTAATCCTTCTGGACATATAATGAAAATCCAATAAGTACCATAACTTTAAAACAAAATAAACCAAAAACCATAAGCCACTTTGTATACTATGCTTCATAAAAATGATTGAAAATCACAAGAGCACAGAAATATGGAGCTGCTATAAATCCCAATATAAGTAATCATTATAATTACTATGATTATTAGTAACCACTTGTTTTAAATAAATTATTCCATTTATTCCTACAGCCACTTGAAACCAAAGAAGTTATACAACATTCCCAAGGTCACACAGCTCATAGGAACAGGTCCAATATTAAAACCTAGTTTCTATCCAGGCACAATGATATGCTCCTGTAATCATAGTTTTGGGGAGGCTGCAACAGAAGAATATCAAATCTGAGGCCAGCCTCAGCAGTTTGGTGAGACATTTTCTCAAAATTTAAAAAAAAAAAAAAAAGAAAGAAAGAAATTTAAAGGGTTGGGATGTAGTTCAGTATTATACTCCTGGGTTCAACCCCCCAGTTCTGGGAAAAAAGAAAAAGGAAACCTAGTTTCTAGATCTTAATGCCCTTTTCACCACTTAGTTGTATAGTGTTATTAGCTATACAGCAGTACACCCTGGTGGCATAAACACACAGATCTAGGAATTAAACTGCCTAAAGCCAGCTCCAGCTTCAGTTTTGCCAATCACATTTCTTTTTTTTTTTTTTGTACTGGCAATTGAAACCAGTGGCATCAACCACTATGCCACATCCCAGTCCTTTTTAAATATATTTTATATAGATACAGGGTCTCACTAAGTTGCTAAGGCTGGCTTTGAATTCATGATCCTCCTGGCTCAGCCTCTGTGGCCCACCACAGCCAGCTGCCACTCTTTTGATATGTAATCCTAGCAACATTTTTTTAGCTATAAATCAGATAACAATCGTTCCTACCTTACTGAATCACTGTAGAAATTCATAAAGAGTACACCTTATATACTATAAATATTGACTGTGGTCATTGTAGTGTCCAAAGCATGACATAAACTTCTATTTAACTCCATCTGAGTTGCTGAGAATCAAGGCTCCTTGTAAATTCTGGTAGTGTGGCCTCTGGAAATTTTATTCTAAGGTTCTATTTACATTATAGTGAGACACTACTTTGTTTATTTGTTTATTTACTTTATTTTTGGTAGCTACAGAATCATGATCTTTATAACACATTGATATAAAACTGCTTTTTGAAGTAATCTTAAACAAGCAAACAAGCTCAATTACCCTTGCCATTATAAAGTCAGCCCTCCAAAAATAACTAAATGTGTTAAATTTTTTCCTCCATTTTGTGTCAAGGCAAGCATCTAAAACTACAAAGAAACAATGTAAAATTTATGTCTCCTGTACTTAAGTACCATAAATGTGACAAACATTTACTGCTAAACTTTTTGCCACCTCTCCACATAACAGTTTGGGAAAATAGCTTTAATATTAATAAGACTCATCATTATTGGCAATGTTAACATTTTTTTCCTGGCAATAGGGATTAAACCCACTGAGCTACATCCCCATTTTTTTTTTACTTAGTTTCTTGAAACAGGGTCTAAGTTGCTCAAGGCCTCCCTAAATTATTGAGGCTGGTCTCAAACTTGTGACTCTCTCTCAGCTTCCTGAGTAGCTGGGATTTTAGGAATGAGCCACTTGTACCCGACAATGTTAAAATTTAAAAGGTTACAGCAACTAAAATAATTCTAATAAAGTATAAAACTCAAAACCAAAACAAATGATGAGCTATATTTTCAAATTCAGAGCTAGAGCACTCTGGTCTTATTTCTTTTAACCATTAATGCCTATGAAGAGAAAACAGCCACAAGATGGGGATGTTGCTTCACAAAGTTACTCTACACAAGGACTGCCCTCTGAATCTCAAATTGCAGAAAAAAATCTTAAGGTTACAGAAACACCAGTCACCAAATCACATCAAGAATTCTAGTCTCCAGGTTTCCCACCAACTGAATTTTCTATTAACTACACCACAAGGAACCTCTACTATGACCAAAAATACTAGTAATATTAATAAGCAAACCATGACTGCAAAGAACCTGGAAAACATGCCTCCCCAGGGGCAGCAGTACATTCCTGCAATCCCAGGACTTGATTGGCTGACGGGAGGATCAAAGTTTGTGGCCAGCCTCAGCAATTAAGCAAGATCCTATCTCAAAAAATAAAAAGGACTAGGGATGTAGCCAGTAGTAAAGCACCCATGGGTTTAATCTCTAGTACTGAAAAAGGGGGGGGGGTGAATGCCTCAATTTTTCAGCTGAAATATATCTAATCTTATTAATTGCCTTAAATTCACATGCTACCCGCCCCCTTAGCCCAATGCCCAAAAAACGCATAAAGACTGCCAAATAAAACTCCAGGAGAAGTCATGTCTTAGTGTGCTCATTAGAAAAAAGATTTCTAATTTTAATACATGAATTTTGACCTTTTGTCTTTTTCCCGTTTTAATTTTTTTCAAGTTAATGGCGGGCAGGGTGAAAACACAAATTGAACAAATATTTTTAAATACTAGTCTGGTTGGAAAGACAATAAAGAGATATTACTGCACAGTTTGACCAGGTGAATGATCATCTACTCAAAAATTAAAGAAAACACCTTTAAAATGTTTTTCATCTCATTTACTTTCTAACCTTACTGTCGGTGCTCCTCATAAACACCCAGGTCTGCCTTTCCCCCGTTTCCAGGGTATCTGTGGGGATAAGGAGGAGGGTGACAGGAACACATGTACTGGGGGACAATCCAGCTCTTCCAGGTTCCACAACCAGCCACTGCTCATCTTCCCTTTGCAGAGTTTCCTTAGACACATAGGTTTCTGTCACTCTTTAAAAAACTAGAGGGTTCACCTTGTTAAGATGGAACTCATTAAAAGCCGCATCTGTTAAATTTTAGCTCTCTGGTTCCTTTATCAATCTGGGAATTCAACTCCCCATAGCCGACTTAATGAAAACTAACATATTTATTGAACATGTCTATGTGACAGACATTTGCTAAAAACTTTACAGGCAAAAGTATTTTATCATAGTTCACTATGCAAGTTATTAAACCTCACCTTTTACTAGGTAAGAAAACTGAGGCTTAGGCTGGGGATATAGCTCAGTTGGTCAAGTGCTTGCTTTGCATGCACAAGGCCCTGGGTTCAATCCCCAGCACCACAAATTAAAAAAAAAAAAAAAAACTGAGGCTTAATTATTAGGTTAAGCCTTACGAAATTGCTAATGCTCAGGCATATTTTAAACCAACAGAAATAGCACTTTCATATGGTCTGACCTAACAACATGGAGCATGAGCGGAGGAATAAGGGTTAAAACTTAGGTTTCATGGGGCTGGGGATGTGGCTCAAGTGGTAGCGCGCTCGCCTGGCATGCGTGCGGCCCAGGTTCGATCCTCAGCACCACATACAAACAAAGATGTTGTGTCCACCGAAAACTCAAAAATAAATATTAAAAACTCTCTCTCTCTCTCTCTCTCTCTCTCTGTCTCTCTCACTCTTTAAAAAAAAAAAAAAAAACTTAGGTTTCAAAACCCAAGTTCATGGCCATTATTCCCATGGCTTCATCATGAAACCTACTTGGTCCTAGATGGTACTCGCTTCCCTAACTCCTGGTTAAACTGTCCCCAAATCCTGCAAATCTGATGGGGATGGGAAACACACCCTCATCAACTATAAGAGCAACTTCAGCCAAAGAATTCTGTTCTGAACTTAAGAACCTTCCTGCTAGGAAAGCATGTGGCATGCCTACAGTCCTGCTACTTCAGAGGTTGAGGTAAGAGGACTATAAACTCAAGACCAGTCTGGGCAGCTTAGCAAGACTTTGCCTCAAAAAAAAAAAAAAAAAAAGGCCTGGAAATGAAGCTCAGTTGTAAAGACTTAGGTCCAATATCCAGTAAAACACACACACACACACACACACACACACACACACACACACACACACACCCTTGGGGAAAAAGATCTTCTAGGTGCGCTACAAAGAACAGAAATGATCCAGGTGAAAAGCAGTTTTTAAAAATGTTAAGTGAAAGGGCTGGGGATATAATTCAGTTGACTGAGTGCTTGCCTTGCATGCACAAGCCCTCGGTTCAATCTCCAGTACCAAATTAATTAATTAATTAAGTGGAGAGATTACAAAACACGAGCATAGAACATCAAAAAACTGAATTGCACAGTCTGCCTAGATAATATAACCTATATTAATGTCAGTTCTCCCCAAATTAATCTATACATTCTTTGAATTTAAACCAAAATTTCAATAGCATCATTCCTACGACTTGACAGGAGTCCTAATATTCTTAGAAAACCTAAGGGCCAAGAGTCTGAAGAAAATTTTAAAAGAAAACAAAGGGAACAATCTACTAGATAATAGCATTTCCTCATCAGCTAATATAGTTAATTAAGTTAACATAGTATAGGAATCAAGGCTCGTGAAAAAGAAAAGCCTCAAAGCAAGGGTTGTAGCTCTGTGGTAGAGTGCTTGCCTCACACACATGAGGCCCTGGGTTCAGTCCTCAGTACCATATAAAAATAAAGATATTGTGTCCATCTACAACTAAAAAAATATTTAAAAAAAAAAAAAGAAAAGAAAAAGAAAAAGAAGGGCTGGGGTTGTGGCTCAGTGGTAGCGCGCTTGCCTTAAGGCACTGGGTTCGATTCTCAGCACCACATACAAATAAATAAATGTCCATCAACAATTAAAAAAAAAAGGAAAAGAAAAGCCTCAAAACAGGCAATTAATGAAAACATGATTAGAAGTTAGGAGGAATCCAAATTAGAGATGAGACATGAAAACCAAACACAATCTTAGAAAAAATGTTTTAAAAAATGTTTTAATTATTTTGCTTTAAAGGACTTTGTTGGGCTGGGCATGGTGGTGCTCATCTGTAATCCCAGCAGCCTGGGAGGCTAAGGCAAGAGGATCACAAATTCAAAGCCAGCCTCAGCAAAAGCAAGGTGCTAAGAAACTCAGTGAGACCCTGTCTGTAAATAAAATACAAAATAGGGTTGGAGATGTGGTTCAGAGGTTGAGTGCCAGAGTTCAATCCCCAGTACCACCTCCTCCAAACGGGGGAAATTATTAGGAGAACAGAAAGAATATAAACAGGGTCTATAGTAATAGTGCCTTACCAATATTAATTTCCTGATTATGATAATTACATTGTAATATAATAACCTGCCTTTCCATAAATACATAATTAAGTACCAAAGGTATATGTCTGTTAGCTTATTCTTGATACTCTTGAATGGTTTTTGTTTGTTGGGTACTAGAAATTGAACCCAGAGTACTTTATCACTGAGCTACAAACCTAGACTTTTTTTTTTTTTTTGAAACACTGACTTTCAAATTGCTGAGACTGGCCTCAAACTTGCAATCCTTCTACCTCAGCCACCTGAGTTGCTGGGTTTACAAGCATACATCACCAGCCTAGCCTTGAATAGTTTTGAAAATAAAATTGTGTGTGTGTGTGTGTGTGTGTGTGTGTGTATAAATAGGGAAGGACATTTTATTAATATGAAGAAATAAAATTAGTGCCCTCTCTCACTGTACACAAAGACCAATGCTAGGCAGATTAAATGTGTAAATGTGAAGAGCAAAACAAACATTAATAAAAGATATCCTCAGACAGGCGTGGTAGCTCACACCTGTAATTCCAATGGCTCAGGAAGCTGAGGTGCTAAGCAATTAAGTCAGACCCTGTCCTTAAATAAAAAATAAAATAGGGCTGGGGAAGTGGCTCAGTAGCTAAGTGCCCCTGAATTTAATCCCTGGTACCCCAAAAACTAAACAGATAGACAAATAAGTCACCTTAGAACATAAGTTTTTGTTTGTTTGTTTGTTTGAAGTACTGAGAATTGAACCCAAGGACACTCTACAAACATACAACCAAAAGCACAAAATGTTTGAGAAAGGTACATAAAAGGTATTTAAAACTTTAGGATAGTGATCACCTCTAAGTAAGGAAGGAAATTAGGACTTGGAAGGAAGAGGGGGCTTTAAATGTACTTGCAGTATTTCATTTCTTTAAAAAAAAACTAAAGCAAGAATAATTTATTAGAATTTGAGAAAGACAAAGTGGATATACATGTTATTTCTTTTGGTGCTTAAGAATATATCAATCAAGGGCTGGGGATGTGGCTCAAGTGGTAGCGCGCTCGCCTGGCATGCGTGCAGCCCGGGTTCGATCCTCAGCACCACATACCAACAAAGATGTTGTGTCCGCCAAGAACTAAAAAATAAATATTAAAAATTCTCTCTCTCTCTCTCTCCTCTCTCACTCTCTCTTTAAAAAAAAAAAGAATATATCAATCAAAAGAAGGGAGTGGACATTATCAAAAAGGGAGAGAGAATGACAGCAATGTCAAGAATAGTAGTTGGGTATGAAAGTAAAGAGCCAGAAAGGGCCTGGAAGGCAGGCCTCAACACAGGAAGCTTGCTCACCAGTGCTTCAATGTATGGCAATGAGGATTCATAAATTTAACTTTGATGCAATGTAGGGGAGGGAATGGGAAGGGAAAGAGAGAGAAGATCATCAGTTGTGAAAGGCAAATTGGGAGAAAGACCAGGTAAGAAACATTTAAGTTGGGGCTAGGGTTGTGGCTCAGCAGTAGAGCACTCGCCTAGCACATGTGAGGCCCTGGGTTTGATCCTCAGCACCACATAAAAGTAAATAAATAAAATAAAGGTATTGTGTTCAACTACAACTAAAAAATAAATTAAAATTAAAAAAAAAAAAAAGAAATGTTTAAGCGTCTCTACTGAAGCAGGGTGTGTTGGCACAAGTCTCTAATTCCAGCAACTTGGGAGGCTGAGAGAGGAGGATAGCAAGTTCAAAGCCAGCCTCAGCAATTTAGCGCGACTGTTTCAAAATAAAAATAAAAAAGGGGGACTGGGGCTGTAGGTCAGTGATAAAGCACTTGCCTTGCATGTGTGAAGCACTGTGTTCGATCCTCAGCACCACATAAAAATAAATAAAGACATGGTATGTCCATCTACAATTAAAAAAAATAAAAAAGGGCTGGGGATGTGCCTTAGTGGTAAAGCGCCCAAGTTCAATCTCCCCGTACAAAAATAAAAAAAAGTCTCTAGTAGTTAGAGTTCACTTTATTGTTGTAATTGTTGCTTTATTATGTGCTTCCACATAACCAACATCAGATATGTACTAGGAGCCAGGAGCTATACTAGGCCACTGGGATCTTACAAGCTGTCATAGTTCTTCCCCTGAAGGAGCTTACAGTTCAAAGGGGAGGCAAATCACAGAAATGACACAATTAGAGTATGAAAAATATAAGACAAGAAAAGGCAACATAAAACTTTTAAAAACTGATAGTTCTCCTTTACTAAGATACTAGTCAGATGACTCTGGACTCATCAGTGATATAAAATCTTTTGTTCACTCTCAGCATATCTCAATGATCAACATATAAGAGCCCACTGCAGGAGAGAGATCTACTAGACTGAGATAAGGTTGTGGAAAGGAGAAATCTTGCCACATCTCTATCGCCCCCCAGAACCGCTGCTGACCCACAGTATCTCTAAAGCCCCTTTCAAATTTAAGATTCTTGCACTTTATGAAAACAAACTATTGGAGATTTTTTTTTTTTTTTTTTTTTTTTGTGGTACTGGGGATTGAACCCAGAGGTGTTCTACCCATGAGCTATACATCCAACCCTTTTTATTTTTTTGAGACAAGCTCTCACTACATTGCCCAGGTTGGCCTCAAACCTGCCATCCTCCTGTCTCAGCCTCTCCAATTGCTGGAATTACAGGTGACTACTATATCTGGCTCATAAATTGATTTTGAAACAAACTATCTATACAATATCTGAAATGCCTTTTGAATCAAACATTAAATCCATTTTAAGAGTTGTGCAATTTATACTGTTTCACTTCCTAAAAATTTGTGAGTCTTAGCAGGGCACAGTGTTGTGAATTTGTAGCACCAGCTACTTGGAAAAATGAGGCGGAAGAATGAGGCGGAAGGTTGGCTTGAGCTGAGGAGTTAGAGGCCAGACTGAGCAACAGCAAGGACCCACCACCACTATCTCATTTAAAAAAAAAAAAACTTCTGCATAAACTCTCAATCAAAAAGTCAAGAATTATTATATATTACAGATTAAAAATTGGTTTCCCTCCACAGAGAAAGTCTGATTTTTCCTCCCTATTTAACCTTCTCTGGTTTCATTTGTAACATTGTTTCAGAAAATCAGATGTGATCCTATCCTAAGAAGTTAAAAAAAAAATTTTTTTTTCAAGGCAAAAGGGTAAAAGTAATTAGTATAAGGTATAAAATTTTCAAATTGAGCCAGGCACAGTGGTACACACTTGGAATCCCAATGACCCAAGCAGGAGGATCAGAAGTTAGAAGACCAGTCCAGGCAACTCAGTGAGACCTTGTCTCAAAATAAAAAATAGAAAGGGCTGGGGATAGAGCTCAGTGGTAAAGTGCCTCTGGGATCAATAAATATATATATGTACATATGTGTGTGTATATATATATACACACACACATATATATACACACACACACACACAAGTTGTAGATGGACACAATACCCTCATTTTATTTATTTATTTTTATGAAGTACTGAGGATCGAACCCAGTGCCTCCTACGTGCAAGGCAAGCGGTCTGCCACTGAGCCACAATCCCAGCCCCTCAAGGTGATTTTTAAACTATTAAAACCTTTGAATACTGCTGGGTAAAATAGTCCCAGCTCCTCAGAGGGCTGAGGCAGGGGGATCCTTTGAGCCCAGGAGATCAAGGCCAGCCTGGGAAACATAGCAAGTTTTTTTCTGTCTCAGAAAAAAAAAAAAAAAAAAAAAAAACTTTAAATATCAATATACAGTTCCACTGAAGAAGTAGTAAAATGAATACATGTAATATACATACACACAGACCTAAACAAATACATATAAACTAAAATTAAAATGAGGTTATTATTATTGGAAGAAAAATTCCAATAAGATAAAACTGTGGGAAAATATACTAGTGACACTGCAAATTTTGCTTAAGAAGTTAATTTAACAAAAAAATAACATGAATTTTGAACATTTATATGCTATGACTTAAAATCCTGCTTGTAAAACTTACCCTCAGGAACAAAACACAGATATTAACAACATCTAGAACCATGGTACATCATTTTTCCTACCTTCCAGGCCCAGACCCAGGCCCCATCCCTTTCTCCCCTCAACAAGATGGAGCCTCTCTCTGCTCCCCTTGAAGCTGGGCTGACCTTCCCACTTCTTTTGATCAACACTTATAAGGATGTGAGGAACACCAAACCAGCCATCTGAAGAAGTCACAGCAGCTTCTCCAAATACATCTAGCAGCAAAACTACCATGTACTGAACACCAAGCTGTCAACTTCTATGTCATGAAAAATAAAAATCATTATTGTTTGAAGCCACTACGTTTTGAGATGATTTGCGTCATAGCAATAAACACCTAAAAGAGATGAAGAGTGTAGAAAAGCAACTAAACAAAAATGTTTGGCAGTATAAAAACTTCTTAAAGAACAATTGCGGGGCTGGGGATGTGGCTCAAGCGGTAGCGCACTCGCCTGGCATGCGTGCGGCCCAGGTTCGATCCTCAGCACCACATACAAACAAAGATGTTTTTTCCCCGAAAACTAAAAAATAAATATTAAAAAATTCTCTCTCTCTCCTATCTTTAAAAAAAAAAAAAGAACAATTGCCATATACATTTAGGCAAACTATGTCACATCACTTAAAACATTATAAAGTCATTTTAAAGTATGTGAATTATATCAACTGTGTATAAGTGAAAAAAACAGACCCACCTAACTACCATGTATAACCATAAAGCTCTAATGAAAATTTTAAAAATTAAAAAGACTTAATAGCAACACATAAATCATAATTACCACTTTCATATCCATATCAATATAGACCCAAAGATGACCTATAACTGATGTTTTAAATTCACTGGGTCTATGAAATCCTAAAAAAATAAAAAGTCAAATATACAAAGAATGAAACGGTGCTTGAGGGGGAAAAAATGAGGAGATGAAGGTCAACAGAAACAAAGCAGCAGATACGTAGCATTAAGAAGTCTACAGATTTAATACAACACAAGGACCATGGGAGAAGAAATGAGGAGATGAAGGTCAAAAGACATAAAGCAGCAGATATGTAGGATAAGAAGTCTAAAGATTTAATACAACATGAGGATCATGCTTAATAGCATACTGTGTTCAGAATTTTTGCTTAACAAGTAGATTACAGCTGCTCTTGCTTCAGGGGAAAAATGGGGTAAATATGTGAGATGATGAGTATGTTGATTTGTTTCATTACAGTAGCAATTTATACGTGTCTGTATCTGTGTATAAATGTGTAAAATGACATCATATGAATACTTAACTATACACAATAAAATTTATTTTAAGGCACTAAAAATAAGATAAATATAAACTGACTGGGTCTCTTTTCCCCATAAAGATATTTAGAATATTTTAGAGCTCTAACAAAAGCAAAGTGTTCCCAAGAGTAAATGATATTATTCTGTATGATCATTTTTCTCTGCCTTCTATTCTGGACTGCATGTACTTGTGCTTGGAAATAAGCAAGCTAGGTGGAATTCCTAGCTTGGTAGCCCTGGCATCCTGTAAGTTCTGAACATTTAGTAATACAAGAAATAGAATCTAAATCATTAATTCCCATCACCATTCTTTACTATTAAAAAAACCCTGTTCCATAATGCTAACCCCAAGTGGCTGTTTCAAAAACATCAGTTACAACCCCACAATTAACAATACTATTTACATTTTTAAAAATCTTTTGAACTGAACAGGGTACCAAAATGAAGCAAATTATATTCCGTGTGTATATGATTATGTCAAATGAACCTATTATGTATAGCTATATGTACTATATGTACTAATAAAAATAAATGTTTAAAATCTTTATTTGTTCTGTATGTATACATAAGGTGGCAATAATCAACTGGGCATATTAATAGTACATTGTGTCCAGAATTTTTGCTTAACAAGTAGATTATAGCTGCTATTGCTTCAGGGGAAAAATGGGGTAAGTATGTGAGATGATCAGTATGTTGAAATCTGCATGTTTATTTTCATAGTTGTCCCATTGCTCTTGCAGAATTTCCCAAAACACTCTGTTTACCTAAGCCTTCTTTTTCATATTAAGATATATAACCATGTATTATCAGAAAACTCATTCAGTATAAGTTCAGGATAGATAACTATTGTAGAGGCCAAGGGATTGAACTATTGTGTGATGTCTATCAATTCATGTGGTAAATGAAGAAATTTATCATATCTGGTCCTTTTACACTGTGTCTGTAATAATTGTGAATGCAAGTAGGCAGTGATCACTCAGATGAGGATTAATTTGTGAAGGACAGGTTAGCTATCATGGGTGGCTTTTTTTCCTAAGCTTAATCCTCAGATAGTTTCCCCAGCTAAAAAGCAAGTCAAAGCTAAATGAGAGGACTGGGTTGTAACTCAGTGGCAGAGCACTTGCCTCATGAGTGAGGCTCTGGGTTCGACCCTCAGCACCACATAAAAAGAAATAAAGATATGATGTCCATATACAACTAAAATAATATTTTTTAAAAAGCTAAATGAGAAACTATATAGTATATTTTCTTTTTTATATAGTTTTATTTTATTTATTTTTATGTGGTGCTGAGGATCGAACCCAGGGCCTCAAATATGCTAAGTACTCTATTGCTGAGCCACAACCCCAGCCCATCTAGTATATTTTCTTTAAGAGGAGTATCATGAGGTTTAATTGTGATTTTATATATATGAGTGTGTGTATATATTGCACACAGTTTACCTAGTACATAATAAGTAGTAAAAAGGGGCACTCAACCACTGAGCCACATCTCCAGCCCTTTGTGGTATTTTAGAGACAGGGCCTCAATAAATTGCTGAGGCTGGCTTTGAACTAGGGATCCTCCTTTCTAAGCCTCCTGAACTGCTGGGATTACACCCATGCGCCACCATGCCAAGCCTAAAATATTTACGTAATTAACAGAAAAAAAAAAACAGGTAATAATATCATTTTGCTGAAGTGAAAGGTTACCAGAAACAGAAATCTAGCTCTCTAAAATAAATATTTCCAAAAAAAAAACTGCACAAGATTAAAAACGTATTTCACTAGAATACATTTAAGCTTTAATTTATAACAGTTGCTCTGTATTCAGTTAATAAATAAGAACACATGTTAACATTATTGTAGAAACCAGTACAGAATCTAGTACACCTTCACCTCAATGAGTGCTTCTTAATGTATTTTTAAATACAGTCTTTTGCCAGGTATGATGGCACATGCTTGTAACTGCAGTGATTCAGGAGACCAAGGCAAGATCATAAGTTCAAGACTAATCTAGGCAATTTAAGGAGACCCTGTCTCAAAAAAAATTTTTAAAAGGCTGGAGATGTAGCTCAATGATGGAGTCCACCTGGTTTCAATTCCAGTATTGCCCACCCACCCACCTCCCAAAAAAAATTTTTTTTACTAAATCTAAAATGGCATCAACTATATGATGAACCATTACTTTAAGAAATTAGGAAAAAAAAAAAAAAAAGAGCCGATACAGTGGCACACGCCTATAATCCCAGTGGCTCAGCAGGCTGAGACAGGAAAATTGTGAGTTCAAAGTCAACCTCAGCAATATCAAAGCACTAAGCAACTCAGTGAGACCCTTTCTCTAAATAAAAATGCAAAAATGGGCTGGGGATGTGGCTCAGTGGTCAAGTACCCCTGAGTTCAATCCCTGATACCCAAAAACAAAGAAAGAAAGGAAAAAAAACACTACCAATTAAAACATAAATTTCTGAAATACCCATTTCAGAAATTAAAATGGGTCTTAGAGTTGATGAAATAGGGTAAAAATAGAAAAATATATCTGAAAAAAAAAACAAAATTCAAATGAAACTTTGTGGATTTGATGTATTTGTTCTATACCTTCAAATACAAATAGAAAAACTTTAGGATTAGATCATCTACACACTCAATCTTGTCATGGGGAACATGCATTGTATAAAAGAATATGAACCATGCTACTGTTACTCTTTAGGTTACAACCTAAGCACCATTTCCCACCCACCAGCCACCTGCACAAAAACCTGCAACTATGTGGATATTTCATTCAGAAGCCTATTCAGTTGACACTAATTCAGCTAATAGGAGGAAATAAACAATAAATTATTGTTAGTACTATTTCAATTCATAAAAGTAAATTAAAAATGAAAATTTAGTGAAATATTATGATGTACAAAGGGGAAAACAGATTGTACTTTGCCATTCTTAAGTCACTTACATAGAAATTGCACCATAGGGGACTGAGGATATAGCTCAGCTGGTAGAGTGTTTGCCTCCCATGCACGAAGCCCTGTGTTCAATCCCCAGCTATGGAAGGGAACTCATTCAAATACAATGCTGCAAGTTGTTGTAGGCTCTGCTAGTTACACTATAGATATCTCAGATATCTAGACAGACAGATCCAGGGAGAACTCAACAGTTACCTAACATTCTTTTTCAAAAATTAAAGACTTTTCAATAACTTAAGTATTTCCTCTGAGGAAATAGCCACTCATCAGTACAATTTAGTAAACCACAACTGGTAATTTCAGTAGCAGGTAACACTAGACTATGCACTGTTTGTACTTTTCAATAATATTCCAGTCACTACATTGCATAATTACAGCATTTCCAAAGAATAAACTTTGCAGTATGCCTAATATCTAGCTACATAACTTGTAATGTGGAGATAAACCTCACACCTTTTAAGATGTGACTCCTGCCTCATCACATGACAATCAATTAGAATTCAAGAGTACAAAGCAGCAGCTAATCAAAAAAAAACATACTCTGCATTTTAATAAAATAGAAAAACAGATAAATTGGTGTTCAACAAAATTTAAAACTTTTGGGTTTCAAAGGATACCATCAAGAAGATGCTGGGCATGGTAGCCCATGCCTATAATCCCAGCAGCTCAGCAGGCTGAAGCAGGAGGATCAAAAGTTCAAAGCCAGGGCTGGGGATGTGGCTCAAGCAGTAGTGCCTGGCATGCGTGCGGCCCGGGTTCGATCCTCAGCACCACATACAAACAAAGATGCTGTGTCCGCCGATAACTAAAAAATAAATATTAAAATTCTCTCTCTCACTCTCTCTTAAAAAAAAAAAAAGTTCAAAGCCAGCCTCAGCAATGGTGAGGCACTAAGTAAGTAACTCAGTGAGACCCTGTCTCTAAATAAAATACAAAAAATGGCTGGGGATGTGGCTCAGTGGTTAAGTGACACTGAGTTTAACCCCTGGTACCAAACAAAAAGTAAAGACAACTGACAGAAGAAAACACCTGCAAGCCATATATCTGATTAGGGACTTGTATCTATAAAGAACCTCTATAAATAAACAATTTTTTTAAAAATCCCAATTTAAAAATGTGCAAAGGATCTACAAAGACATTTCTCCAAAGAAGATAGGCAAACAGCTACTAAGCACATGAAGCAATATTCAATCTCACTAGTCATCAGTGAAATGCAAGTCAAAATCATGAGATATCCATCACATCTCATGATGACTATAATCATAGTCAAGGAAGTACTGGTGAAGATGTATTCTCATATAATGCTGGTACAAATGTAAAATTATTACTCTTGGGAAAAATATAGCAGTTCCCCTAATAGTAATGTCTCCTTACTACTCACCAATTCCACTCCTAGGTATCTACCCAAAAAAAAAAAAAAAATGTCCATACAAAAACCTGAATGTCTATAACAGTCCATTTCCAACAGATAACAAACTAAATGTGCATGAACAAACAGTTAAAGGCAACGCGGCATATCCATACAGTGGGATAGTTTTCAGCCACAAAAATGGATATAAAGTATAGATACATCTACAACATGGATAACCCTTAAAAACATTACGCAAATTAGACACAAATAACCACATACAACAATGTAATTGCATTCATATTAAAGTATAGAATAGGCATATATACCAAGACAGAGGTACACAGGTAGTTGGTAGGGGTTAATAAATGGCTTTAGGGCACACATTAGTGAAACAAAAGGGTTTCTTTCCTTTTTTTTTTTTTTTTTTTTTTTTTTTTTTTTTTTGGTGCTGGGGATGTGCAGGCGAAGGCAAAGTAAGCACTCTACCAACTGAGCTATGTCTCCAGCCCAAGGGTTTCTTTCTGAGAAAATGAAAATGTTCTAAGATAACTATAGCATGCCTCTGTGTGAATATAGCAAAACCCACTAAATTGTGCACTTTAAAGAGACAACTGTACTGTACATAAGTATCTTAGGAAAGCTTTAAAAAAAAAAAAAAAAGTAACTTCCTGAAACCAAACTCAATATCCATTACAGCTCCATCTACCAGAATTTTCAGCTTCCTTATGACAATCACTCAAAGGTGTGGTCAAGGGCCAAAGGAGACTGGCTCTTTTCCATAAGACTCTAAATTTTCATAACTTCAAAATCCCTGGAGAAGATGAGCCGGTTACACAGGCATTACCCAATCTTCCCAGTACCAACATTTTTGGAACCAAGTTCTTTCTATCTATCAAATATATAGTCTTGTCCAGAGGCACTCTAACCGGAAAAGTAGGTAAGATTAAGAACAGAGGGCTGGGGCTGTAGCTCAGTGGCAAAGTTCTCACCTAGCATGTGCAGGGCCCTGGGTTCAATCCCCAGCACCACATAAAAATAAATAAATAAATAAATAAATAAATAAATAAATAAATAAATAAATAAATAAAAAGATTAAGAACAGAAAGGTAGAAAAAAGAAGAAATGATAACAGAATTAAATGTTTAAAAAGGAGGCTAGAAATGCAGCTCAGCACAGCATTTGCCCAACATGCACAAGGCCCCAGGTTTGAGCCCAAGCATCACAAGAGAAAAAGAAAGGAGAATGTGTTAAAAAAAAATTAATATTTTTTAAAGAATTTTTAAAGATCTTTTTTTAAGTTCTAAAGAGCCATTTTAGGGATGTCTTTCCCCCTGGAGATTATCTGCATTCATGTATATTCCTTGCTTTACCCCAAAGATATCTCTCTCTTGAGATTGCCCCATTCTTCCTGAACATGTATCTACTTTTCTAAATAAACCTGTCTATGACTTTGACTGGCCTGTGCTGAAATTCTAATCTGTCACATATGCCAAGAATCTCATTGGTCCTGAGTCAAGTTCCCCTAACTCTTCAGATACTCCTCAAATTCCCCTTCAGAGACATTTTTCTCCCATGACATCTCTAGGTAACCAATATAGGGAAATTTTCTAAAAATATTTATTCTTAAGTTTTAGGTGGACATAATATCTTTGTTTAACATTTATGTGGTGCTGAGGATCAAACTCAGTGCCTTGTGCATGCTAGGCAAGAACTTTACCACTGAGCCACAACCCTAGCCCAGTATAGGGAAATTTTAAGGCATTGATTCCAACAATCCCAAGAGAATGTGTCTACCTACCTAAACAAAACCTGGCTATGACTTTGAAAAAATGTTTAAAAATAAATAAGGGTCACTTTAGAAATAATAAATTACAATACTGTAAATATTTTAAATTTAACACATCAGGTTGTGACTCCCACATCTAATACAAAGATGCAATTCTATTAATTGTTTGTAGCATTACCAGTATATTCCCTTCCTCTACTCCACCCAAAACAACCTGAGAGACAATCATAAATTTATAACAATTCATGTCATTTGCCTATAAAACCAAATTTGTGCTCACAAATTTGTTTTAATGTGGAACAATATTTAGCCACTAACACCGCTTTGTCTAAAATATTTTATTCTTTGCAATACAACCTTTCACTTGATAAACAACATGGACTCTTAATTACCTATAATGCCTTTTTAGTCTCTCTCTAACGTGTTTTGCCTTTATCATTAATGGCATTTATCTGTGAAATAACACAACTGGGTTTCCACAAAATAAAAGCAACCAAAGCATACATAAAATATGATATGATGAAGCAGCACGTGGTGGCGCATGCCTGTAATCCCAGTGGCTCCAGAGGCTGAGACAGGAGGATCACAAGTTCAAAGCCAACCTCAGCAATGGCGAGGTATTTAGCAACTCAGTGAAACTCTCTCTCTAAATAAAATACAAATAGGGCTGGGGATGTGGCTCAGTGTTCAATCCCCAGTACCAAAAAAAAAAAAAAAAGAGAGAGAGAATACAGTGTGATACAGTAGTATTAAAGAATCTAAAATCAAGAAACTTTCTCTGGACAGGTACATCAGTATTCCCATGAACTCAGGAGGCTGAGGAAGCAGGATTATAGGTTCAAGGCAAGCCTCAGCAATTTAGTAAGACCATCTCAAAATAGAAAATAGTAACAATAAAGGGGGAAGGGCTGGGAAGTAGATCAATGATAAAGTGCCCCTATGTTCAATCCCCAGTACCAAAAATATTCTTTTTTTTTATAATATTGAACTGGAGAATTTTTTTAATATTATTTTTTAGTTTTAGGTGGACACAATATCTTTATTTTACATTTATGTGATGCTGAGGATTGAACCCAGTGTCTCATGCATGGTAGGCGAGCGCTCTACCACTGAGCCACAATCCCAGCCCCCCAAAATATTCTTAAGTATGTATATAAAAAATAAACAAATATTCATATACATGTTGCACATATACATATAAAATCATATATACTGCACCTTTTTATTTCTTTTTTAGCCTATTAAACAACTATTTTGGGCTGGGGATATAGCTCAGTTGGTAGAGTACTTGCCTCACATACCCAAGGCCCTGGGTTCAATCCCCAGGTCCACAAAAAAACAAACAAAAAAAAAAACATAAATAACTATTTTTATTAAGATATTTTGGCTTAAAGAAAAGAACATATTATCCATCCAGCTCATCTAATTTTAAATTTCAACATCAAATTTCAGTTTAAATTTCATACAACATTTATTTATATTTACTTGTGTAAGTACTGTTTCCCTCTCATGCTAACAAAAAGCAAACAAATATATAACTAATAGTGTAATTCAAAAATAATTCATTTCAAAACATAGTGTAAAGCTTCTTCTTGACTCAATCCCCTCCCAATTTGACAATACCATCAATTATCTAAAGCACAAAAATAGGTAAATAAAACAATATGAAACTAAGCATGGCATTTTGTTGTTGCAGTACTAGGAATCAAACCCAAGGCCTTGCATATGCTAGGAAAACACTCTTCAACTGAGCCATATCCACACTAACAAGTTTCAAAGTGAATTTCAATGGTTTATGAAAACTCAACTGCCTAAAGTATATTTTCTTAATTATTCCAAGGTTCCAAATTCCTTATATCTAAAAACAGTGAAACTGTACCAAACAGAATGTTGAAATATAAACAGGATTCTAATGTGCAACAAACACCCTAATAAACTATCAGCAACTTGTTTATAGTGTATATTCAACTTCCTATAAAAACTAAAAGTTATTAACAAAAAGTATGTGGCCCTAGTATCATGTCTCATCTTTTTCAAATTATTTTAACATTCTCTCATGTCTAGTGTTGGGGGGGGTGAAAACTATCCAATTACATGCATCATCTTATTATTTAATTTTCAAGTATATTTTTAACTATAGGTACCAAACACAAGTCTGAAAAGGATAAGGCCCCATTCAAAAGCAAATGGATATCAACTAGCAAAAACAAAAACTGTAACACTAAAACTTCACTTTTAGGGCTGGGGTTGTAGCTCAGTGGTAGAGTGCTCGCCTCACATGTGGAAGGCACTGGGTTTGATTCCTAGCACCACATAAAAATAAAATTTTTTTAAAAAAAGGTATTGTTATCTATCTACAACTAAAAAAAATATATTAAAAGGGGAAAAAAAAAACCCTTCACTTTTAAAATAATCTTTCCTGGCCAGTGTGGGGCTTGGGAGGCTGAGAGAGTAGGATTGCAGGCTCAAAGCCAGCCTCAGCAGGCACTAAGCAACTCAGTGAGACCCTGTCTCTAAGTAATACAAAATAGGGCTACGGATGTGGCTCAGTGGTTAAGTGTTCCTGAGTTCACTACCCAGTACCAAAAAATAAATAAATAAATATTCCTTCCTTTGCTGGTTAATACTGACACCAAGAATATTGAAATATTTTTCCAAGGCTAAAATTGCTAGATTTTATCATCAATGACACCTACACATAATAAAGATGATTTAACAGACACAGAATGTACTGAGGTAATACCCTAAAAGTATCAATCACGACACACATTCAAATCCTTTCATTTTAGCACACAGATTTGAAATTTCTTTTTATTATGCAATGATGGCATGAAATATTAAATCACAGTTCTATAATCTAGTTTGGAAAAAGAATAGCAAATAGGTCATATGCGCTATCACTTTTAAACAGTAACACCTAACACTTGTAATTAATTATTTTTGAAACAGTCAAATATTTAGAGCCTCCATGTTAACACTTAATTTCAAACTCTGCATTCCTGAGAAACCAAACATTGCATTCAGTACCAGAGAGAAGTTGCAAAGCTTATCTAAGAAACCACTTGTTCAATTATGTTTCATTTTGGTCTGGTTTTGTTTGCACTGTAGCTCTTCAATGAAATGAAAAATTTTAAAAAGGATAGTATGTATTCAGTCAGGTAAGAAGAATCCTCTCTCCTCCTTCTTCTGAAGAGCCATCGTCCTCTCCTCCACCCACGTCAAGGAGAGTCCTGGAGAACCAGACCTCCCAACTCGACCCAGGATGTCTCTCAACGCCACCCACCTACGGTGACCAAGGTTGACACCCGCCCACCTTGGGCCTCGCCGCCTCTCTTCCCCCAGCGCCTTCCATCATCACCCCGCAGGGCCCTGATTCTGCGCCAGCGCGGGGGGCCACCCCGCCACCGGACAAGCGCGCGACCGACGCGCGAGCACGACCCACCACCCCCGACGGCCGACCCGGGCCCTTGGCATCCGCGCCGGTCCCACCCGATCCCTCCCCAGTCCCAGGCTTCGTTCCAGGGGAGCGCAGAGTTCAAGAGAGCGCACTCCGACTTCTCCTACACGGACAGCACCCCGCCGCCAGGAGCGGGCGAAGGGGGAGAGC
Organism: Urocitellus parryii; assembly: GCF_045843805.1. NCBI lineage: Eukaryota > Metazoa > Chordata > Mammalia > Rodentia > Sciuridae > Urocitellus > Urocitellus parryii. The sequence continues at coordinate 80,790,896 of NC_135537.1, forward strand.
CGGGTCAGAGCGGGAAAGCAGACAGCCCGGCCCAGGAACCGACCTGTGGAGACCGCCATCTTCTCCTGCAGCCCGACGCAGCCGCCCGCACGCACGGGACGTGGTTCGTCACTTCCGGGAGCACGCCGCCGAGTCCACGTCACCATGGGCTCCACCCCCGGCGGCGGGCGCTGCTGGGCCCCAGTGAAGGCTCTGCCCGGGGGCGCTGGGAACTCGGCCCCCGTGATTATAGTTACCTCAAAACACTAGGAGAGGGCTGGCAGACAAAGATGAGTCAGTCTCCATAAAATAGAAAAAAGAAAACGTGTTAAAAAGCGTGTGCAGAGCTGGGGTTGTGGCTCAGGCAGAGCGCTTGCCTGGCACACGTGATGCCCTGGGTTCGAGCCTCAGCACCGCATAAAAATAAAAAAGATATTGTGTCCACCTGTAACTAAAACATAAATATTTAAAAAAAAAAAAACGCGTGTGCAGGAGGGCAGCAGTCTGCCATGTGATAGCCAAGAGGCAGGTGCAGAGGGCATCTAAAGAAATGTGCAGCTAGGGAGAACACAGATTCTCGATCCTATAGAACCTTGAAAAAAGAGGGGGGACCCTCAGTACTGTTTCATATTCATTGATTATCGAAATGATATTTGAACAAAGTTGAATTTGACGTGTTATTAAAATAAAAACCTACACAAAGTATGTGCATCAACAATTGAAAAATTGAGTTGGACAGTAAATTTGAAGAACCCCTAAGAAACCAATTTATTGTATTTACTTGTATACACAATAGTGAAAATTATTTAAACGTATGACTAACCCTAAAAACATCTTTCAAGAGGAATAAGCTAAAATTTCTAAGCAATCATTATGTCCTTCAAAAAGCAAAGATGGCCAGTGAGGAGGTTGAGGCAGAGCCAGAACAAAGGAGCATGGTGAGGGTCTTTTGATGATGTCAACTTCCTGGATGAGGAAAGTGCTCAAGGACACAAGCAAAGGACCCAATCAGACAGACCCTTATGTATTCCTGCTACTAAGTGGGGATCCAATATAAAAAACTAAAACAGATATGTGGACAGAAGGGGCACCAATCATTAATGTTGAGGACAGAGAGGACAAGGAGGAGAGAAGAGAAAATTCGGAAACAGTAAAAAGAATGGACCAAAACTCCCCCACTGGGTTCCCAGCTCCCTGGCCTCTTCTCTTCAGATAAGTCTGTCTCTGTCACTTTTGCTATAGCTGCTTCTTGCTTGCTGTCTCTGTGTTCTGTTCTTCAAGTCTTTGCTGAAGGGAGACAAGGAACCCAGGACTCCTAGATGGTAACACTACCAGTAGTTTGCAACAGATCTGGGAATCTAATGCAATTTTTTGTTTGTTTGGGGGGTTTCATTTTTGGGTATTGGAGAATGAACCCAGGGGTGCTTTACCACTAAGGTACTCCCGAGGCCTTTTTATTTTGAGACAGGGTGTTGCTAAATTGCTTAGGGCCTGGCAAATTACTGAAGGCTGTCTTTGAATTTGCAGTTCTCCTCCCTCTGCGTCTGGAGTCTCTGAGAGTACAGACTCTAATGCAGTTTTGAACCCAAAGTTAATGCTTTTTTCATTCCTAGTTTCCATTACTTTGTTGGTCATGATACTTGTAGATATTGGTGTTGCTATAATATATATATTGCCTGAATTTATTTATTTTGTTTGTTTGTTTTAGGGGTATTCATGATGTAGAGACAGGTAATTACTGCCAGTATGGGGATTTTTAGTTCTTTCTATTCTGTCTGTTGTTTGTTTGTTTGCACCAGGGATTGAACCCAAAGTTGCTTCAGCACTGAGCTACATCCCCAGCCCTTTTTTAAATTTTTTTTATTTTGAGACAAGGTCTTGCCAAATTGCTTAGGGCCTCACTAAATTGCTGAGGCTGGCTTTGAACTTGTGCTCCTCCTGCCTCAGCCTCCCAAGCCACTGGGATTACAGGCTTGGGCCACCACACCTAGCAAAATTGGATTTGTTGTTGATGATGATTTGTTTCTTTTTACTGACTAGTTTCTGTTAAACAGAGAAAGGCAGACGAGCTGCTACATCAATTCAGAGTTCTGTTTTTAGAAGTTTGGGTTCTGTCCCCAGCACTCTCTTAGTTCCTCTGAGGAGGGACACCTGCCTTGTTGAGAGCTTTCGTGTGGAGAAGTACTCATGGCAAAGAAGTGAGGGCAGCCTCTAGCCAACAACTGGCAAAGAATGAGGCCCTCAATTCAACAGCCCAAGAGGAACTGAATCCCTTCAACTTCCATGGGAGTGTGATTAAAAGCAGATTCTCCCTCAGTTTAACCTTCAGATGAAACCACAGTCCTGGCCAACTCCTCCTTTGGCACTTTGCTAGAGACCATGGGACAGAGGAACCAAGATAAGGTACACTCAGATTCCTGACCCACAAAAAATGAGATGTTTGCTTTTTGTTGGGGGGGGGGGTCTTAGATTGCTAAATTTGAGGATTATTTGCTAAGCAGCGTTGTTACTGTATATTCATTAATCATACAAACATTGCATAACAATCATCATACATTTTTCACAAATGTCCGGCCCAATTACACTTGGCTATAGGAGACCTGTGTTGACATAAGTTTTCCATCTTATTAAGATAGACTGTTTAAATATGCTCATCCCAACAGAATCAAAAGTAGTAATTAGTCCCGTGCGGTGGCACATGCCTGTAATCCCGGCAAATCTGGAGGCTGAGGCAGGAGGATCACTGAGTTCAAATCAGCCTCAGCAAAATCGAGGCAATAAGCAACTGAGTGAGACCCTGTCTCTAAATAAAATATAAAATAGGGCTAGGGATGTGGCTCAGTGGTTGAGTGCCCTTGAGTTCAATCCCTGGTACACCCCCCCAAAAAAGCAATAATTAGCAAACATTGATTCTCCTTTAAAATGTGAAACATTTTCTCAGGAAATGTCTCAATCTTAATGACAAAATACATAAATATATTTCCTCTTATATTGCAAAGTAAACTTGTGAAGCCAGTACTCCTATCATGTTTCTACCTATCTTTCTTTGAAGAATAAATTACAAAAAAAAAAAAAAAGAGAGAGAGAGAGAGAAAGTTAGATTTTGTGTAGCTTGAAAAACAAAGTGCATAATTTTGGTTTTTACTCAATGGTATACGAGGCAAAAAGCAACAAATTTAATAATAACCAGAAAGAAGTGCAAGTGAAAAATTCCTTCGGGGATTACATCAGAGACAACAACGAAACAAAACAACCAGAAAATAAAAGTGAACAAAAGAAGAAAATCACAAAAATCAAATAGGTTGTTGCTAGGGATGTAATATATTGGTAGAACACATGCATAGCATGCATAAAGCCCTTCATTCAATCCCAGCAGTAAAAATAAAATATTAAAATAGTCTAAAATCTCCCATTATTCTGTTGAGATTAGAAAATCACTACATAATGTTTGCTAATTTAAAGGTCTGGCAAATGTATTGGAATGAATATTGTTTGGGGCTCAGTGCTTAACCTGTGTGAGGTTCTGGGTTAATTCCCTTCACCTCCCAAAAAAATGAGTTGACTAATCAGACTTTGTTCAGTATGGAAATTAAGTGGCAGAAAAGAGCAAATCAAAAAATACTTGGAGGGTCAAACAAACCAGTCAAACAACACCTGTGGAGGCAAATCCTGGTGCACAGGAGAATCAGCAAGAGGCGAGGGCAGCTTGAATAACACAAGAACATAGGAGAGACCTTGAAGCCAAGGTGAACAACAGTCACTCCCTGTAGTTCTCCACCTCTGCTCACTCATCTCATCAGTGCATACTGAAGAAGTTGGATTTGGAACCGGAGATCCAAGTCCATCCACTGTGCACTCTATGACCTGGAGGAAGGCATTTAATCTCTATTAATTTGCATCTCCTTACCAGAAAAAAAAATAGGAATAATTTTAAGGTTTATACTTAGCACATCTAATACAGTGTCTGGACCATCAAATGTGTACAACAGGGCTGGGGTTGTAGCTCAGTGGTACAGCACTTGCCTAGCACACGTAAGGCACTAGGTTTGAGCCTTAGCACCACAGAAATAAAATAAAGGTAGTGTGTTCATCGACAACTAAAACAAAATATTTTTTTAAATGTGAACAAAAAATGGTTGCGATTATTACAAAGATTAGATCCCAAGAGAAAATGGTTCTTTCAACTAACAGGCAAAGAAGTTTTAGAGGAATTGTGTGTTTTCCTCTTGACTCTCTAGCTGCTCAAAAACTTAAATTCATGGGGCTGGGATTGTGGCTCAGTGGTAGAGTGCTTGCCTAGCATGGTGGAGGCACTGAGTTCGATCCTCAGCACCACATAAAAATAAATAAAATAAAGGCATGTGTCCAATAACAACTAAAAATATTAAAAAAAAACTTAAATCCAAATATGTAGCACATCACTAGTAAATATTTAATATGTATTAAATCTACATCTCATATATATTCTTAATGTATATACTGAGTTCACTGCCTCAATTCACCTTACTTTCCCATTTCTCCTTCATATTTTACACTTATTTGCTTCCTTATCATGGTACTTACTATATCTCTATAAGCATTTCCAAAACTTCTTCCTTTCTTTTTTAACATTTATTTTTCGATTATAGTTGGACACAATAACTTTTATTTAATTTATTTATTTTTATGTGGTGCTGGGGATAGAACCTAGGGCCTCACACATGCTAGGTGAGCACTCTACCACTGAGCCACAACCCCAGCCCCCCCAAACTTCTTCCTTTTTATTTTTAGAAAGAATAGTATTAATTGTGATGAATAAACTATTTTATTACTGGATAATTGAGAATTACTTAGCACATGCCATTTCCTAATTCCCTTCCAAGAAAAAGTGTCCAATTATATGCTACTAGTGGAAGACACCTTGCTTCTCAGCTTAGGGTGACTAGCAGCCTAAGCTGCTCACGACATTTTGAAGGCAGTCACGTTCCTGAACTCATCTGATCCTGCCATCCTTCCAGTTGCCAAAACAAATATTCCTCTTCTTCCCTTGAAGTTCCTGCCTCCCTTGCTGCCATCAGTGTCTGTAATAGATACACTCCAAAGTGCACTATGACTCATACCTTCTGGAGTTGATGACTCTGTGATACATGCTATCATAATGCCTGTTCTACAAGGAAACTCTTTCCTTTGCTGGATCTGATGAAGCAAACTGCCATGTTGCAAGCTTCACTTTGGAAGGGACCACATGACAAGAAGCCTCTGGCCAACACTGAGGCTCCCAGTAGGACAGATACAAGGAGCCAAGTGCTGCCATTACCCACGTGAGCTTTAGAAACTGTTCCCTCCTCAGTCAAGTCTTGGAACAAGGCTTCAGCTCCTGAACTGGAACTTGGATCATAAGCATGCAGAAGGCACAGCTGAGCCAAACCTAGAGACCTGACCCAGAGACACTATGGGAGAATAACTGTGCTGTCGTCATCAAATTTGTGATAATTAGTTTTGCATCAATAGAAAAATAACAGAACATTCTTATTGTAAGCCCCTGTAACCTGATAGCCTGGATGAGCCTGATTTTCTCACAAACAAAAGATTTTTTAAAATTTCTCTTTTGATAGGTGTATATGGACAGCATGTCTTTATTTGATTTGTTTATTTTTATGTGGTGCCAAAGATCGAACCCAGTGGCTCACACATGCTAGGCAAGCACTCTGCCAAAGAGCTACAGCCCCAGCCCACAATTAAAAGATTCTTACACAACAACCTAACAGGAATGTCTTACCAGTGTGGGGAAATTCTAATATTATCATCAAATTATTGAATTTTCCCCAAGCATATCTTCTCAATTCTAATGGCCTCATTGCAGACATACTTAGATTGCAACAGCATCTCAGCTAAACTGTCCTAATTTGTGTGTGTGTGTGTGTGTGTGTGTGTGTGTGTGTGTGTTACTGAAGATCAAACCCAGGGGTGTTTTACCCCTGAGCTACATTCCCTGTCCTTTTTGGTTTTTATTTTGAGACAGGGTCTCACTAAGTTGCTGAAACTGGCCTTAAACTCTCCATCCTCCTCCCTCAGCCTCCTGAGCTACTGGGATAACAGTTATGCACCATAAGCCCAACAATATCTGTGTTTCTTAAGCAATACTTTCTGAATGAGAAAACCTGCATTTGCTACTTTTTTTTTTCTAATTACCAGGCTGGCAATAAGTTTCCTGTTGATTTCCAATTTGAATCAATTCATAATGGCAGCTGAAGACCCATGTTTACAGCCATCACCAAGCTCAGCAGAAAGAAAGTACTGTATTATGTGTCAATGTATGTTGTAGGGGGTTTTCAGCCTGGGGTATAATGTAAAGGCCAAATATTACTGTTTGACTTTCACAATCAGCCAGAAGTCTCCTCCTCCAACTATCCCATGTGATCCTTCATCCTTAACCAGTGGATGCCCACACTACATTCAAGCCATCTTCCACATGCACTGTTACTGTCTCTCAGGGTTGTTTCTCTTCCTTAGATTTCCTTTCCTCCACTTTCAACATCCTAGTGCTCCCTAAGGTCCAATTCAAATACCACTTGCCTGAATCTTTCCTGATTTATTTCTTGTCCTTTTGTTAAACTGCTCTTCTTCTCTTAGTATGTACTAAGAATTCAGTAGGACAAAAAGCTAACATTTTGTTTTTTTTAAAAAAAGCAGATCCAACCAGGTTCTATGGCAGATGCCTATAATCCCAGTGGCTCAGGAGGCTGAGGCAGGAGGATTGTGAGTTCAAAGCCAGCCTCAGCACCTTAGTGAGATGCTGAGCAAATTAGTAAGACCTTGTTTTTAAATGAAATATATAAAAGGGCCAGAGATATAGCTCAATGGTTGAATGCCCCTGGTTTCAATTCCTGGTACCAAAAAAAAAAAAAAAAAAAAAAAAAAAAAAAAAAACAGATTCATTTTAATCCACTTACCCTTTTGAACTACAGATTTGTGAGGCCTCAGTAACCAAGGAATTCATGGATCTTGTTGAATGGAAATTTCAGTACCTGTAGCTGAACATGTTCATGAAACTCAGTGGTAGAGGACTTGTCTAGCTCATGAGGCCCTGGGTCTGATTTCCAGCTCCTTAAAACACAAAAATAAGAAAACATTTACACATATGCACACACAAGACCTCATTATTTTCCCCAGGAATATTGCTGTCTTTTCAACACTTTAGCATGCTTCCCTGTGCCTTCTGTTTTGTAAGAGGGTTTCTTTCTCCAGCTTGGGACAAAAATCTAACCACTTAAAGTGTTTGGTCTAAAGTGTACCTTTCGGTACTCTTGTACATTGCTGGTGGGACTGAAAATTGGTGCGGCCAATTTGGAAAGCAGTTTGGAGATTCCTGGGAAAGCTGGGAATGGAACCACCATTTGACCCTGCTATTGCCCTTCTCGGACTATTCCCTGAAGACCTTAAAAGAGCATGCTACAGGGATGCTGCCACATAGATGATGTTCATAGCAGCACAATTCACAATAGCTAGACTGTGGAACCAACCCAGATGCCCTTCAATAGATGAATGGATAAAAAAAATGTGGCATCTATACACAATGGAGTACTATGCAGCAATAAAAAATGACAAAATCATAGAATTTGCAGGGAAATGGATGGCACTAGAGCAGATTATGCTTAGTGAAGCTAGTCAATCCCTAAAAAACAAATACCAAATGTCTTCTTTGATATAATGAGAGCAACTATGAACAGAGCAGGGAGGAAGAGCAGGAAGAAAAGATTAACATTAAACAGAGACATGAGATGGGAGGGAAAGGGAGAGAAAAGGGAAATTGCATGGAAATGAAGGGAGACCCTCATTGCTATACAAAATTACATATAAGAGGTTGTGAGGGGAATGGGAAAATTAACAAGGAGAGAAATGAATTACAGTAGATGGGGTAGAGAGAGAAGATGGGAGGGGAGGGGAGGGGGGATAGTAGGGGATAGGAAAGGTAGCAGAATACAACAATTACTAATTGGGCATTATGTAAAATTGTGGATGTGTAACCGATGTGATTCTGCAATCTGCATTTGGGGTAAAATTGGGAGTTCATAACCCACTTCAATCTAATGTATGAAATATGATATGTCATGAGCTTTGTAATGTTGTGAACAACCAATAAAAAAATAAATAAATAAAATGATTTATAAAAAGCTAAAAAAAAAAAGAAAAAAAAATAAAGTGTACCTTTCTCAGATGGTGAGGGGTAATTTCATGAAAATCAAAGAAAGATCAGTGGAGTAGAGAAAAGGACCAGAGAAAAGGAGGAGGGGAGGGAATTTGAGCTACCCAGTTTCTGTATTGTTTTTTTTTTCCTTTGGTGGGGGTGTTATGCTCCAATTCGCGACCCCCAAAAGACCACCAGAGACCCAAGATCGATGTAAACAGCAAAGGGGTGTTTATTGTAAGCTAGCTCGGTCCTACACACACACACACACACACACACACACACAGCAACTGGTGACGCGGAGAGGCCCTGAGCCCAGGGTTTGCAGCAGTTTTATACATTCTTTGGAGAGGGCAGGGACTTCACATACATCATAGCATCTCTTAGCAAATCATCACACACCTCGGGAAAATCAAATAACAACTCTAAAACATGATTAACACATTCACTGGCGGGAACAAGTTGGGTAAGGGTGATTGGTCAGTACAAAAGGGGTATTCATTTGAACTGATTGGCTTAAGCCAAGAGGGGTGTTCTTGCTGAACTACATGGTTTCTCAACACCATAAACTACTGGGAGGGTCATCTGGCATCCCAGGTATTTCCCTGTCTCATGCTGATTGGTGGCTGCTAGGGGGTTGCTATGGGTCCCCACCTAGCCTGCTGAGTCAGGGACACCTGGCGCAGCAGATCTCTCCTGTAATTTGTAGATAAACAACTTAGCAGGGTGGGAATGTGCCTAGGAGTACTCTGTGGGTCCTTGGACAGGCTTTGCTCTGAGATAGAGGCTGGTTTTTCAGGGGCATTACCAGGGATTGAACTCAGGGGCTCTCAGCCACTGAGCCACATCCCCAGCCCTATTTTGTATATTACTTACAGACAGGGTGTCACTGGGTTGCTTAGCCTTAGCTTTTGCTGAGGCTGGCTTAGTACTCATGATCCTCCTGCCTCAGTCTCCTGAGCTACAGGTGTGGCCCACTGTGCTGGCCATCAACTGTTTTTAACAACATGATATTTGGACTATGTATACATTGTGGGGGGTTAATTAACATATGAATTACCACACATATGATTTTTTCAGATAAGAACATTTAAAATCTACTCTTAGCAATTATCAAAATGCAATGCACTTTTATTATTAACCACATTGTACAATAGGTTTCTTGAACTTATTCTTGCTGTCCAGCTGAAACTTGTATCCTTTGACCAACATCTCCCCCAATCCCCACCACAACCCAAACCTCTGATAACCACTATTCTATTATTTTCTTGTATAAATTCACCTTTTTTAGATTGCAAATATAAGTGAGATCGTCGGCCTTTGTCTTTCTGTGTCTGATTTATTTTTCTTAACATAATGTCCTCCAGATTCATCCACTTTACCACAAGTGGCAAGATCTTGATCTCCTCCTCCTCCTCCTCATCTCCTTTCCTCTCCTCCTACTCCTCTCCTTTCTTCTTCTCCTTCTCTCCTTTCTTGTCCTCCTCCCCCTCTCCCACCTCCCCCTCCTTTGTTTTTTTTCTGTTGGGGACTGAACCCCCAGGAACTCTTTAACACTAAGCTATACCTCAAGCCTTTTTTATTTTTTGTTTGTTTGTTTGTTTTTGTTTTGAGATGGGGATCTAAGTTGCTTAGGACCTAGCTAAATTGCCCAGGCTGGCCTTGAACTTGTGATCATCCTGCCTCAGCCTCCCAAGTGGTTGGGATTTTGGGGGGTGTGCCACTGCTCCTGGCTAATTTTATTCTTTTTTAAGTCTTCCATCCTATAGGAGTTCAGTGTGTGTGTGTGCGTGTGTGTGTGTGTGTGTGTGTGTGTACACCACATTTTCTTTATTCATTCATCCTTTGATATCTTGTTGACATCCTGTTTCTTCTTCCTTTGGATACATACCCAGAAGAGGCATTGCTGGGTCCTGTGGTACTTTTATTTTTAAATTTTGAGAAACTACAATAATGGCCATATACATTTACATTCCCATCCATATGTGCAAGGATTCCCATTTCTTCACAACCTACCAGCACTTATTTATCATATTTCATCCTTTTGATAATAGGTATTTGAACAGATGAGAGATAATAGAATTGTTTTTTTTTCTTTTTTTAACATTTGTTTTTTAGTTATAGATTGATACAATATCTTTATTTTACTTTTATGTGGTGCTGAGGATTGAACCCAGTGCCTCATGCATGCTAGGTGAGCACTCTACCACTGAGCCACAAACCCAGGCCGATAATAAAATTGTTTTTCTAATTTGCATTTCTCTGATGATTAGTGATGCTAACTTTTTTTTTTCATATACTTGTTGGTGGTTATATGTATACCTTCTTTTGAGAAATGTCAATTCAGGACCATTGCCCTTTGTGTGTGTGTGTGTGTGTGTGTGTGTGTGTGTGTGCATATGTGTATGTGTGATCACACCCAGAACCTTGCCCGTGCTAAGTACACACTCCACCACTGAGTTAGAGTCCCCAGCCAGATGTTGCCCATTGTTTTCATCTGGTTTTATTTGGCTATTGGATTCCTTACATATTTTGGATATTAGACCTTACATATTTTGGACATTAGACCTTAATTACGCATATGATTTGCAGCCATCTTCTTCCATTATGTAGGTAGTGTCTTCTAGAGGACCAATTTTTTAGTGGGCTGCATGTTACCACCCTTTCCTAGTGTTTTAAGGATATCTAGGATTTGTGCTAATCAGGTTCTGTAAGACACACTGACATGGAAATGACCGTCATGAAGGAAAAAGTATGTTCACAGAAGTTGGAGGCATTGGCAGGCCAGGCAGGGCCACATGGGGGTGCTCCAGCATCAATCAAGAGGCAGAGGGAGTGAGGAGGAAATGTAGGCAAGGCCTTGTTTGGGATTAGTTTCTTTGAATAATTTCAGGGGACTCCTGGGCATAGGGGCTAACCCTAATATGCCTGATGTCTGACCCTAGGGTGATTAGGGGAAGGGAATAGTAGCCAGGAATTTTGATATAGAGAGTTTGATAAAGGAGGTGATGGGGTATTACTCTGGACTGATTGATTTGCATTTGAAAGACAAAGTCCCGGGAGAATTGTTCACTATCTCTAAGAATTAGCTCACCCTGGGAGGGGTCATCCTTCCAGAGGAAAAAGGCTGCAAGATGTCAGAGCTCATAGCATCAGAATATGCAAAGTAGAAGACCAGGTCTTCCTCTTCTTCACTAGCCATTCTTTCTGGGTCTTTCTGCTTTTCTTTTCTGCTACTTCCTCTTACTTGTGAATTCATAGTATTAAGTGCTAGGTCTCCTTTTTTTTTTTTTTTTTTTAACTTATGGATGGACACAATACCTTTATTTTTATGTGGTGCTGAGGATTGAACCCAGTGCCTTACATGTGAGAGGCAAGCATTTCACCACTGAACTACAACCCAGCCCCTAGGTCTCCATTCTTGACTGTCTTGATTCTCCTCTCTATATTTACCTGAAGATCACAGCCAGGCTTACAACGTGAAGTTTCATCTAAATGTATTCATTCTCAATTTTTTATCTCAAGCCTGAACCTGTTCCTTTAAACTCTACACTCTAATTAAGCTAACTCAGATTAGCATCTCAAATGCAATAGTTAATTGGACATCTCATTTTTTTTTCTTTTGTGTACTGGGTTCAAACCCATAGGTGCTCTAACACTGAACGCCAAACCATTCACATTTTTTTTTTTTTTAAGGCAGGATCTTGAAGTTGCTCAGGCTGACTTCAAACCTGCAATCTCCTGCCTTAATCTCAGATTATAGGCATGCACCAGTGTGCCTGGTTTAGACATCTCAAATTTAACTGAACTCTTGTCCCCATCAGAGTTCTACCTTAAAGGTTATTTTCCCACCTCAGGTAAATGATAAATTCATCTTGATGAAGCCAAAATCCTTCGACTCATCCTTGATTTCCCTTTTGCCCATACCACAGATGCAGACCATCCAGAAGTTTTGGTGGATTTGCCTTCCAAATATTCCTAATAGTTTACCATTGTTCATAATGTCCATTTTGCCTACACTTGTGTAACTTTCCATCATATCTCACCTAGGGTATTGCAAGGGTCTCCCTGCTACTGCTCTTCCCCCCCAAATACCTTGTTCTTGCTCTAAAGATGTTTGGGATTAGTTTATTTGAATAATTACACATATGGTTTGCTTTTTTTGTTGTTGTTTGTTTTGTTTTTTGGGTTTTTTTTTTTTTTTTTTTTTGGCAGTGCTGGGGATTGAACCCAGGGCCTTTTGCATGCAAGGCAAGCACTTTATGAATTGAGCTATATCCCCAGCCCCCAGAGTGATCTTTTTAAAATACAAATCAGCTGAGCATGGTGGCTCTTGCCTGTAATCCCAGTGGTTTAGGAACCTAAAGCAAGAGAGTTGCAAGTTCAAAGCCAGCCTCAGCAACTTAGCGAGGCCCTAAGCAACCCTGTCTCAAAATTTAAAATAAAAAGGGTTAGGGATGTAGTTCAGTGGTTAATTGCCCTTGGGTTAAATCTTCAGTACCAAAAATAAAGAAAAAAACAAATCAGATTATGAAAACTCCTCTAATCAGAATCTCTAGTGGCTTCCAAAATAATTGGAGATGAAATAACGCACTTCTAAATGTTTTTTGGGTCAAAAAAAATTTTTAAGATAAATTAACAATTTCTTTGAACTGTTTGAAATGAGAATAAAAAAAAAGACAATTTATCAAAATTCGTGGGATTCAGTGAAAGTAGTGCTTAGGAAAAAATTTCATAACATTGAATGCACGTATTGGAAAAGAAAAAAAATCTAAAATATTTAATTTAAACTTCCACCTGAGAAACTAGAAAAAGAGAAAATTAAGTTCACAGAAGAAGAAAAGAAGTAGAAATCAATGAAATCAAAAACAGGAGATCAATAAATTAAATTAATAAAACTAAGAGTATTTTGCTTTGCTTTGTTGTTGTTTTGTTTGCTTGTTTGTTTTGTTGTTGTTGTTGTTTGTTTTCAGTACTGAAGATTAAACCCTGTGGCACTCAACTTCTGAGCACATCCCTTTTATTTTTGTTTTAAGATGGGACCTTTCTAAGTTACCCAGTCTTGATGCAAACTTGTAATTCCCCTGCCTCAGTCTCCCAAGTCACTAGGATTACAGGCATGCATCACCATGTTCAGCAAGAGTGGGTTTTTAAAAAATATCTATAAAACTTACAAATCTTGTCAGATGTGGTGGCACATGCCTGTAATCCTCACAGCTCAGGAGGCTGAGGCAAGAGGACTGTGAATTCAAAGCCAGCCTCAGCAACAGCAAGGCACTAAGCAACTCAGTGAAACCCTGTCTCTAAATAAAATACAAAAAAAGGCTGGGGATGGGGCTCCGAGGTTGAGTGCCCTTGGGTTTAATCCATGATACCCACTCCCACGGCCACCAAAAAAAATTTATAAACTGTAAGACAGGCTAAGAAAAAGAGAGGACACAAATGACCAATATCAGAAAAGAAAAAGGAAGTATTAAAAGTATAATAAAAGAGTATTGTGCTTAATTTGATGCCCACAAATTTAATAACCTAGATGAAATGGACCGATTTCTTGAAAGATACAATATGCCAAAACCCACACAAGAAGAAATAAACAATCTGAATAGGTTTAAGTCATTAAAGAAATTAAATCAACATTTAAAACTTTCTATAAAAGAAAGCACTAAGCTTACATGGGTTAACTGCTGAATTTTACCCCCCCCCCAATTTTTTTTTTTTTTTTTTTGGTAGTTGAGGGCACATTACCATTCAGCTAAATCCCCAGCCCTTTTCAAATTTTTTATCTTAAGACAAGGTCTTGCTGAGTTGCCAAGGCAGGCCTAAAACTTGCAATCCTCTTGTCTCAGTCTCCCTAACAGCTGAGATTATAGGTGTATACCACCATGACTGGCTTCTACCAAACTTGTAAGAAAGAAATTATACTAACTTTCTACAATTTCTTTCAGAAGATTGAAGCAAAATAATACTTCTTAACTCATTTTATAAGGTTACCATTACCCTAACAGCAAAATCAGACACAAAGACATGACAAGAGAAGAAAATTATGAACCAATGTCTCACATAAAAACAGATGCAAAAATCATCAACAAAATATTAGCGAGTCAAACCCAGTGATACATAAAAAGAAAAATGCATTGTATCCCAGTGGAAATCATACCAGGAATGCCAGCCTGGTTCAATATTCAAAAATCAATTAAATGAAATAAAGTTACTGTGTACAACTACAACTAAAAAATAAATATTTTTAAAAAATCAATTAAATGCTAGGCATAATGCACAAACCTATAATCCTAGCTACTTAGGAGACTGACTCAGGAGTATTGCAAGTTTAAGACCAGCCTCAGCAATTTAGCAAGGCCCTAAGCAATTTAGCAAGACCCTGTCTCAAAATAAAAACTAAAAAGGGCTAGGGATGCAGATCGTGGTTAAGTGCCCCTGGGTTTAAGTACCAGAAAAAACAATGGGGACAGGGGTAGGGACTGCAGGCTGGGGATATAGCTCATTGGTAGAGTGCTCCTGAGCTCAATACCCAGTACTACATACAAACAAAAATCAATTAATCAATGACTTTTCTGAATACCTGTAATGATCAATAATACTATTTACTTTATTTACTTTAGTATCTAAAAAAATGAAATACCTAAATGTAAATTCTAGCAAAATCTATATACTAGATATATATGAGAAAAATTATAATATAAAGAAATCAAAGGAGAGTGAAATTCCATGTTCATGGATAGAAAGACTCAATATGGTCAAGATGTCAACTCTTCCTATCTTGATCTATAGATTCAGTGAAATCCAATCAAAATCTCAGAAAGTTATTTTTTTGGGGGGTGTGGGGTACCGGGATTTAAATTCAGGGGCACTCAACCACAGAGCCACACCCCCAGCCCTATTTCATATTTTATTTAGAGGCTGGATCTCACTGAGTTACTTAGCACCTGGCTTTTGCTGAGGGTAGCTTTGAACTCACAATCCTCCTGCTTCCCCCTCCTGAGCCACTGGGATTACAGGTGTGCACCACCGTGCCCACCCAGAAAGCTATGTTGTAGATACCAACAAGCTCATCCTAAAGTTTATATGGAGAAGCAAATGACCCTAATTAGCCAAGATCAGACTGGAGGAGAAGAGCAAAATTGGAAGACTGACACTACCCAATTTCAACACTTAACTTTAAGTGTATAATAATCAAGATATTGTAGCACTGATGAAAGAGTAAACAAATAAACCAATAGAACAGAATACAGAGCTTAGAATAGACACACATAAACAGAATCAACTAAACTTTGACCAAAGAACAAAGGTAATATAATGAAGAAAAGACAGGCTTTTTGCAACAAATGTTGCTGGGACAATTGGACATCCATGCAAAGGAAGGAAGGAGAAAGGGAAAGAAAGGAAGGAAAGAAGGAAAGACGGGAGGAAGGGAGGGAGGAAGAGAGAATCTGGATTCACGTTTTAGTTCCTCAGACCTGAATGTAAAATTCGAAACTATAAAACTTCTAGAGGGCTGGGGATATAGCCCAGTTGGTAAAGTGCTTGCCTCACATGCATAAGGCCCTGGGTTCAATCCCCAGCACCACACACAAAAATAAATAAGTAAAAAGAATAGAGGGTACAGAAACATCTGGAAAATCTACTATCTTCTTATTATCGCTGTGGGTATATACGTGACTGTATGACCAATGTGACTCTGCAACCTGTACAGTCAGAAAAATGAGAAATTTTATCCCATCTGATTCAAATGTATGATATATCAAGATCATTGTACTATCATGTGTAACTAATTAAAACAAATAAAAAAATAAAAAATAAAAAAATAAAAAACAAAACTGAAAATCAAATAAAATAACTTCTAGAGATAATATAGGAAGAAATCTACATGATGTGGTCTTGGTGATGACTTTTTAGATATGCCACTAAAGGCATGATCCATGAAGAAAAAAGTGATAAATTGAACTAAATTAAAATAAAAATATTTTTGTTCTGAGAAAGACATTATCAAGAGAATGAAAAGATAAACCATAGCCTTAAAGAAAATATTTCCAAAAGAAGGCATATCTGGTAAAAGACCATTAATCGAGTTCTTTTTTTAATTCTAAAAGCTCAACAATAAGAAAACGGACAACTTAATTTAAAAATGGACCAAAGAACATGGACTTCATCAGGGAATATACAAATGATAAATAGGTATATGTAAAGATGCCCCAGAGCATATATCTTCAGGGAAATGCAAATTGAAACAACAATGAAATACAACTACACACCTATTAGAATGACCAAAATCCAAAACACTAACATCAAAAGCCGATGAATAGGGCTGGGATTGTGGCTCAGAGGTGGAGCGCTTGCCTAGTGTGCATGAGGCACTGGGCTCCATCCTCAGCACCAAATCAAAAAATAAAGGTATTGTGTCAACTTACAACTAAAAAAATAAAAAATAAATGTTAAAAAAATGCCAATGACATATATGCTTTTACTTACATATGTAAATATTATCCTTGTTTTGTTTATGATTGTATATAGTGTCGTGGTTGTTTACTCTGTTCATGTAATTATTCATTAAATTTATCAAAATTTGTTTATATAAATATGTGCAGGCATATGTATTTATAATGGGGATTTAACTCAGGGGTGCTATAATACTGAACTACATCTCCAGCACATTTTGACTTTTTTTTTTTAAGACAGAGTGAGAGAGGAGAGAGAGAATTTTTAATATTTATTTTTTAGTCCTCAACGGACACAACATCTTTGTTGGTATGTGGTGCTGAGGATCGAACCCGGGCCGCACGCATGCCAGGCGAGCGCGCTACCGCTTGAGCCACATCCCCAGCCCACATTTTTACTTTATTTTGAAACAGATTCTTGCCAAGTGGCTGAAGCTGAATTTGCATTTCCCTGCTTCAAACTTCCATGTAGCTAGAATTACTAGCAAATTCACCGTCTCTATATAGATAAATCTGTTCTTTTTTCTAGGAGTAAGACTGTAGCACTTAAATATAATGATTTTCACAATTTTGTTTTTTATTTTATTTTATTTTTTAAATTTTTTTATTAGTTGCTCAAGACAATACAATGATCTCGACATATCATACATTTGATTCAAATAGGGTATTTGTTTATTTTATATATTTTCAAATTTTAGTTGTCATCAAAACTATTAACTTACTTAAATTTACTGTCTATATTTTAAATGTACTGCTTAGGAGTGTTGATTCAAATTGTTTTGTAACATATTTCTATGAAGTTTGTATTAAATAAAAGTAAATTTTTTTTCTCCATCAAAAAAAATGCCAATGAAATATGTGAAGCAATAAGAACTCTCATGCAGTGCTGGTGGAAATACAAAATGACAGTCATTTTGGAAGATAATTTGTCATTTTCTGACAAAACCAAATATACTCTTACCAAATGATCCAGTAATCTCATTTCTTGATATTATTATGCAAATAAATTGAACAATTACATTCACACAAAAATTTGCAGAGGGCTAACTATGTGGCTTTATTCATAATTGCCAAAACTTGGAAGCAACTAAGTTGTCCTTCAGTAGGTACATGGGTAGATTGTGGCATGTCCAAACAATGGAGTTACTATCCAGTGAAAAAGATATGAGCTAGCAAGCCATGAAAAAGACTTTAAGGAAACTTAAAAATGCGTACTGATGAGTGAAAGGAGCCAATCTGAAAAGGCTGCTGCTCTAGTTTGGATCTTGAACGTCCATGAGTTGAGGATTTGGTCCCCAGCCTATGGAAGTATTGGGAAGTGGTAGAACCTTTCAGAGAGAGTCTGATGGGAGGAAGTTAGGTTGTTGGGAGGGCACGCTCTTGAAGGGGGTATTGGGATCCTAACCTCTTCCTCTCCCTTCTTTGCTTTCCAGCTGCTGTAATGTGACCATGTACTCCACCATGCACTCCTGCCAAGATGTACTACCTCATCTCAGGCCCCAAATCAATAAGAGAGAACTGACCATGGACCGAAAACTCCAAAACTGTGAGCCCAAATAAACTTTTCCTCCTTATAAGTTTATTATCTCAAGCCATTTGTCACTCTATGATTCTCACTTCATGATATCCTGGATTAGGTGTAACTGTGGAGACAGTAAGAAGATCAGTGGTTGCCAGGGACTGAGCAGAGGGAGGCATGAAGATTAAGAACACAGAGAATTTGTAAGGCAGTAAAAATAGAGGGAAAAAAATGAAAGAGGAAGAGAGAAAGAAAGAAGCTACTCTGTATAATACTTGTTTTAGTCCACAGTGTTGCTATAAAGAGAATACCACAGACTAGGAAATTTATAAACAACAGAAGTCAATTTTCTTACAGTTGTGAAGGCTGGGAAGGCCAAGGTCAATGCACAGGCTCTGGTGTCTAGTGAAGTCCTTTTAACTCACATTATAGAAGATGGAAGGGCGTGAGAGAGCAAACACAGTGTCCTCACATAGGGGAGAGGATGAGTAAACCAAATTCAAACCAGTTTTGTGAGCTAGGGGTATAGCTCAGTTGGTAGAGTGCTTGCCTCATATGCACAAGGCCTCAGATTTGATCCTTAACACCCTCCTCAAAAAAAAAAAAAAAAAAAAAAAAAGCAGTTTTATAACCACACTAACCTATTCATGGAGGTGGAACCCTCATAATCTAAACACCTCCCCAAAGTCCCCACCTCTCAACACCACTACACTGAGAACCGCATTCCAACAGTTGAATTTTGAGAGATATTCAGGTCATAGCATTCTGCTCCTGGCCACCAATATTCATGCCCTTCTTATATGCTAAACAACACATTCATTCTACCTGATAGTTGCAACAGTCATAACTCGTTCCAGAATCAACTTTAAAGTCCAGAGTCTCCTCTAAATTAGACAAGGGTGAGGCTAAAGGTCTAATTCCTCCTGAGGCAAATTCTCCTTTTTTGAGTTTGTGAAATTAAATGCTTCCAAAATACAATGGTGTGACAGGCAGAGGATAGACATTCCCATTTCAAAAGGGAGAAATAGTCAAGAAGAAAGAAGCAAAGTTCTTGTAAGTCCATAACCCAACTCTGCAAACAATATTAAATCTTAGGCTTGAAAGTAATCTTCTTTGGGGGCTGGGGATGTGGCTCAAGCGGTAGCACGCTTGCCTGGCATGCGTGAGGCCCGGGTTCGATCCTCAGCACCACATACAAAGATGTTGTGTACGCTGAGAACTAAAAAATAAATGTTAATAAATTCTCTCTCTCTCTCTTAAAAAAAAAAAAAAGTAATCTTCTTTGACTCTCTATTTCCTGGACATACAAGGTTGTATTGGCTGAAAGCTCTGTCCTTGTCCCCGATGCCCATCCAATAACGAGAACACAGTCTTGAGGAAAAGGAAAAAGAAGGTTTATTGCAAGGTTAGCGAAGGAGAAACACAGGGGACTCCCATCCCGAAGGCTGTGATTCTGTCCATCAGCAGGAACAGGAGGTTTTTAAAGAAGGTGACTCAGAGGCTACCTTCCATGTGTTCTCTGTTGGAGTTGTAATCCACTTGTTAATTTGAGAGAGAGTCATTTCTGAGATCTTCTGGTACCTTCTCCAAAGTCTTGATTACTTTGTTCTTATGGTGGGTGGGTACACAAGAATAGAGAAATCTGCCTAAAATGGAGAAGGAAGGTAATATAGTTTCCCCTGAGATTAATGGTGGGCAGGGGGGCGGGGGTTGTTAGGGAGGAACAAGGAGAGAGGAAGAGAAAGAAACATGTCCATCTAAAAAATAAGTTGCAGTGCCAGAGCAGCAAGGGTTTTATTCAAAGCTTTATGCTTAGTGGACCACTGTTACAGTTGGGCCCCCAAGGTCTCCGACAATCTTGCCCATATGGATTTGCTGAGCATCGCCTGCACTTTGACATATCAAAGTTCCTCGCCTGCAGCTTTCCCAGGCTGGCACTGTACACTGACAGCTCTATAGTTCTGGGGGTCCTCTGGCTCTGCCCCATGGCTCCACTAAGGATTGCCCTAGTGGGATCTTTCTAAAATGAACTCATTCTCACAATAATGCTAGGCACTGCTCTCTATGGTGATTCTGTTCCTACTGCAAGTCTCTGGGCCTTGAGACTGAAATCTAGGTGAATGAAGCCCTGTGTCCATAGCTCTTGCACTCTGGACCTGTAGAATTAGCATCACATGAACCCTGTCAAGGATCACAGCTTGTGCCCTCCAGAGCAGCGGTCCCCACTGTACCTCAATCTGCTTGAGCCACAGGTAGGGTGGCTAAGGAGCATGGTACTACAAGGTGAAGAGCAGAGACTCAAGGTGGCTGTGGGCAGTGGACTTCAAAGAACACCCTGTGGTGGTGCACACCTACAACCCCAGTGACTCAGGATGGCTGAGACGGGAGGATCATAAAGTTCAAGGCCAGCTTGGGCAATTTAGTGAGACCCTGTCTCATAAAAAGAAATAATAATAAATAAAAAGGGCTGGATATAAAAAAATAAAAGGGGTGTATAATAAAAATTTAAAAATTGATCTAGCTTAATGGTAAAGCACCCCTGGGTTCAATCCCCAATACAAAAATCAAAATAGAACAAATAACCCACTGGCATCTTGGGCCCCTTCCCCAAACTGTTCTGTCCCCAAGACCTGGCACTGTGGCTCTGTGAGGGAAGGGGCGGCCTCCATGCCTGTTGAAACGCTCTTCAGACCATTTTCCCTGTTTTAGTTAGCTTTGCTTGCTGTGACCTAAACACCTGACAAGAACAACTGAAGGGAGGCAGAGTTTATTTTAACTCACAGATTCAGAGGTTCAGTCCATGGTCAGCACACTTCATAGCTCTGGGCCCCACAGTGAGGCAGAACATCAGGGTGGACGAAAGTTCCTCAGGACATCACAGCCAGAAAGCAGAGAAAGATATCCTCATCGAGGACAAAGTATAAACCTAAAGGAATACCCCCAGGGACTCACTTCCTCCAGCCATGCCCTACCTGCACACAATGACCACCCAGTTAATCCACATCGGTGGACTTGCCCACTGAGTAGGTTTAAGGTACTCATAACCTAATCATTTTGCCTCTGAGTACTCTTGCATTGTCTCATACCTGAGCTTTTGGAGAACACCTCATATCTCTGAACCACGACACTCCCGTGGCCTTAATGAAGAGTGCCAGACTTCCTGGTTCGATCCCCAGTACTGCACCGTGGGGCAGCTAAGAAGGAAACGGCATATTTTTCCATGTCAACAATAATTGCCACCTCGACATCGAAGGCTTCCCCTGCTTCAGATTTTTTTTACCCAGTTATTTACACGTTTTTTTCACATAATCCTCACCACAACCCTATGAAAAGAATACTATTGTTATTATTTTTATGTATAAAACTCAGAGAAGTTGAGTAATTTGCCTGAGATTCCACAGTGAGGTGAAAATGAGAGATTAAACACAGTTTATTCTAACTCTAGTCTAAGCTTTTCTTTTTTAAAAAAAAAATATTTATTTTTTAGTTGGGCACAATATCTTTATTTATTTATTTTTATGTGGGGCTGAGGATCGAACCCAGGGCCTTGCATGTACTAGGCGAGTGCTCTACTGCTGAGCCACAACCCCAGCCCCTAAACTAAGCTTTTCACTTCTGCATTGTGATGTCTAGACTTAGTAGTTCTGATTAGGTGGAATAGGAACAAAATGATAACATAGAACTAATATTTTCTTTATTCTTTCTCTACATAAAATTTGAAGCAGGCAAAGCGATTGTAATCATATGCTCCTTTAACCTCTGCATGTAGGTTGACTGAAAAACAGTTACGTTTCAACTGCCATTTTTCAGTTTTACTTTTTCTTTTCAGTTTGCCTGATTTAAAGGAAAGGATAAATGGACAGAAAAGAGGAATAGGATGAATGAATCTGTTGGTGGAGCCCTTGCCTCACATGCATAAAACTCTGGGTTCAATTTCCAGTACTAAAAAAAAAAAAAAGAAAAAAAAAAAGAATCTGTAGTATTGCTTTGGAATCAGGCATATCAGAATGAAGTCATGAATATATATTTTTATATATCCAGAGCTGGGCACAGAGGCACATGCCTATAATCCCAGTGGCTGGGGAGGCTGAGGCAGGAGGATCTCAAATTCAAAGCCAGCCTCAGCAAAAGTGAAGCACTAAGCAACTCAGTGATTCCCTGTCTCTAAATAAAATACAAAATAGGGCTGGGGATGTAGCTCAGTGGATGAGTGCCCCCGAGTTACATCCCCAGTACCACCTCTCAAAAATATATATCCATGGAGACATATATTTACAAATGCAGAAATAAGCACAGATATGTATCTACCTGCGTTAGTATACCACATATATTTCCTACTTTTATACACTGAGATGGCCTGGAAGTCATCACATTGCAAAAACAGAGAATAGTAAGTATTCAAACTGTGGTTTCTAATGCCATTCTTTGGTAAAAGAAATGGGTGTTAAAATATAAATTTAGGTACATTAAAATTTTAAAGAATTTATTTGAGCAGACAGAAATTCATAAATCAGGCATCACCAGACCACAAGTTCAGTATTCTCTTGGTGTGTCGGGGTTGGAGGTAATGACAATGAGAGGAAAACTGTTATGAGTTTTTTTAATTGGTTAAAGTAGAAAGTTTCTGTTAGAGGTTCCTTGACAGTTTGTGATTGGTTTATCTTAAATTTCCTTTTACTATTTACATTGTTCTTCAGTTTGTTTATGCAAGTATAGTGGCACCCCCTCCTCCACAGAAAATCTTAACTAACCTTCTCCAGAAATCCTCGCCATAATTGATTTTAGGACTACCAGCAAAGGAGTGTCTACAAAAGAGATCAATGTACTTAAACTTCCTATTTTCCTGTTGCTCTATTTTACATGGCCACTGGTCTGGAAGAGATCAGCATTCTAGGTGCTGGTTCCAAAAGTAACCAGACCATAAATGAAACCAGACACAAGTCACTTTAATCACCACAGAAACCTCCATCATTTGTGTCTCCTTTAGATCCACTGGACTGCAACTCTCACCAGCCTGTGTAAAAGGAGATAAGATGCACACTGCCCACAATCCAGAAGAGGTTACATTTTGAAACATTGTACAACCGAGATGCTTACCTATCTGGGACCCATATACTTTCTCTTCAAAAATCATGTAAAAGATTCTCCCTTATGGATGAGAGGTGGGAGGGAAAGGGAGTGAGAAGGGAAATCGCATGGAAATGGAAGGCGATTCTCAGGGTTATACATAAGGACATATAAGAGGAAAGGAGGGGTAAGACAAGATAATACAAATCGAAGAAATGATTTACAGTAGAAGGGGTAGAGAGAGAAAAGGGAAGGGGAGGGGAGGGGAGGGGAGGGGGGATAGTAGAGAATAGGACAGACAGCAGAATACATCAGACACTAGAAAGGCAATTTGTCAATCAATGGAAGGGTAACTGATGTGATTCAGCAATCTGTATATGGGGTATAATTGGGAGTTCATAAACCACTTGAATCAAATTGTGAAATATGATGTATTAAGAACTATGTAATGTTTTGAACGACCAACAATAAAAAGAGAAAAAAAAAGAAAAAAAAAAGATTCTCCCTTAGGGCAAGAAGTCAAAAGTCAACTGTCTTCCAACAATGCTGGCTTGGTACTAATAAAGCTCTATTTTCCTCAATCATTCTGTCTCTTGATTCATTGACTTTATGGGGTGGCAGCAAGCCAAACTGTCTGGTTATAATCCTAGGGTCCTAGGCTTGCCCAGAAGTGACATTCCTTTCTTATTTATCAGTTAACAATGTAGGAATCAGGACAGTGTTTACCTCCAAGGGGTTTTATTGGATCCCTGAAGTCAGCCTTAGCTTTTACAATTGTCTGATCACATCTGAAAATATGACATTCTATTTAAATTCTCGATAATATAACTAACCAATGTTTCCAATTGTGTCCTACTACAAAGAAAACAGATTCTAATCGAACTTATGGAAATAACCAAATTGCCATGAAAATAAGAATAGTAGTTTTGAAATTCTGGAGAGATCAGGGAGAGAGAAAAAGATAAATATTTCAGTTCATGGGAAGAGGGTATAATTTGCCAAATTGTTATAAGTGATAGCCTAAGAAAAAAGAAAAATGTTTTCCTTAAATCTGGGAAACAAAACATTAAAGTGCCAGCAATGTTTCAAACCAAAAAGCCATTTAAAAGCTTATGATTTTTTTTTCATCATTTTTTTTTCAGTCTTGAGTAATTCTTGTTCTGTTTGATGTTGGGATAGCAGTTTTATGAACTGACTTATTTACTTCATTAAAGTTCTGGAAAATCTTACCCAACCCAATGGTAAGATTTTTTTTTTAAGTTTTTTTTAACCTTTTATTTATTTATTTATTTATTTATTTATTTATTTATTTTCATGTAGTCCTGAGGATCAAACCCAGTGCCTCACACACACTTAACAAGTGTTCTACCACTCAGCTACAACTGCAGCTCAAATAGTATGAGCTTAACATCAGAAACCTATAGTTCTCAGAGTCCTAAAACACTTCAGGATTGCAGTTGTAATAGGGGTTCACTTGATGCTTTGACTATATCCCTTGTGGCTTTGAAACTTACGAAACTTACATGTTTTTTCCTTTTTCCCTAAATTTGTCCTCTCTGATCTTCTCCTCCTGATCTTTTCCTTCCTGTTCTCTCCTTCCTAATCTCATTTTCTCTGAATCACCTCTATAAAAGCCCCCTGTTCCAGCAGATAGGCAGAATCACAGGCTTTGAGACAGGAGTCCCCTGCGTTTCTCCTTTGCTAGCAAAGCAATAAAGCTTTTTCCTTTTTCTCAAAACCTTGTCTTCATTATTGGGTTGGTGTTGAGGACGAGGACCAAGCTTTCGGTTGTTGTAGACAACAACATTCTTTTCTTACCAGACAGCACACAGTTACACAGTTGTCTATAAAAGCTTTCACAACACTTCAGGAATAAAACAATTAATTGTGTGTACATGAAAAGACTTAAACTGGCCATGGTTAAAGATCTGATGAAAGTTTGTTATATGAAACTGATAAGGAAATTTCATTATTTTGGTAACATTTGTACCATTTAAGGTAACAACTAAAATTATTACTGATAGCATTACACCAGTACTATAAGATTTATAGAAATTTCAGATAATGTCTGGAACTCTATTCATACATACATCCAAACAAATCTAACTTAAAGAGTAAAACATCATTTTTAAAAATTTGACAGTACTTCCAATACAAGTCACATTGGTTTAATGTTTCTAGGTTTATAAAACTTATAATCTCCTTATTGTTACCATAAAGGACCAGGCCAGACACAAACTTCACAGATTAGCTCAGCACAGCTTTTTTTTTTTTTTTTTTTTTTTTTCAGGAACTCAGTAATGCCTCTGATGGGCCCATTTTCCTGGTGGAAAATGAGTCTCCAGCCAAAGGGAGTGTTTAGGCTTTTATAGATTACACTGAGAGGTGACTTAATTAATGAGCATATCAGTTTGGGTTATCTTTACTGGGACAGATGGAGGGTGTGGGGTCAGTATCTGGGAAAGAATTTGCTTAGGGTGGTATCAATGCTTTGGCCTCATCCCAGGAACTGTCATTTCTGACTTGATGGATATCTTCTCCCCAAGGCCTGTCTTGTCATTTGGAAAGACAATTACTCCCTCATTCCTTCTCCCTGGGCCACATTATTTTTGGGTTTGTCTTTTTCCATATCTAACACTTATAAGGTGAGAAACAAATTCTTCTGAGATATTCCAGATGTAAACCATAACATTCTTTTCTCACCAGCCAGTACACAGAAATCTGCTAATGCCAGGAACTTTAAGGCTCTTAATCTAGCTGGAAATGACTATATAACTGAAGGCCTTTTTCCTAGTTGGATGCTTTTTCAGTTTAGAGTCATTTAACAGGTTAATTTCAACATGACAAAAGGTGTCATCTGGCTGGCTACATTATGCACTCTTGACAAGGAGAGGTTTAATGAATTTTGTGTTGAGACTCCTAGACCCCCTGGCTAGTCTTGTCTACCTCTGAGCTTTGGTGCTCAGCATTCTGAGACTCAGTCAGATGAGGATAAAAGGGACCTACCAGCTAGTTGATGAGTGTGTTGCTAACAAGTAACTCAAAGCAGTGGCTTAGAATTCTAACATGACATCCTCAACAAAGAAGAATTAAGTTGTGGAGAGGGCTGGGGATACAGCTCAGTTGGTAGAGTGTTTGCCTCACATGCACCAAGGCCCTGGGTTTAATCCCTGGCACCCCTCCCTCCCCAAGCAAAAAAAATAAATAAATAAATAAATTGTGGAGAGATGACAAACCAGTTTTAGGGTAACTGTGGCAAGGTAAACACTTGAGCAGAGACAGATAAAGTTTGTTTGTAGATTCTTCTAGTATTGGTCTCTGGGCTATTAAGAATTTAGAGTTGCTGGGCACAATGGCACATGCCTGTAACCCAGTGACTTGGGAGGCTGAGGCAGAAGGACAGCAAGTTTGAGGCCAGGCTGGGCAACTTAGCGAGACCCTGCTTGAAAATAAAAAATAAAAAAGGCTGGGTTAAGTAGCTCAGGGGTAGAGCATCCTTGTACAGGAAAAAAAAAAAAAAAGAGTCCAGAATTTTCACCAGTAAAGGAGAATTTCTATCCTGACTCTTAAGCAGAAAAAGGGGAGGGCAGAGAGTTTATCCTGCACTTTGATTCTCAATTATCTTCAACTAAAAAATAATTACATCAAAGAGCCATGTTTTGGGTTGACATTCCATTTTCCTTCATTGCTGTGCTTGATATACATGAGATAACGGACTCTGTTTCCACTTGCCAGTTCTTCTTAGGGTGAACTCAGAGTGTAACCTAATGCAATGGGTTTGCCCTTTGTTGAGTGCGGAGCTGATAAGCACAAACAGAAGATAAAAGAGTAAGATTTATCACCTGCGGCAAGTTAAGCAGAGCACACCACATAATTCCCAAAGCAATATCCTTCTGAACAACAAAGGAAAGGGACTATTACTGGGGAGACATACATATTCATGCTGAAAAGACCAGTCACTAGGTGTGAATGTGGGCACATTCTGAGCATGCTCAGTTGGACATCCTATACTTCATACACTATATAAATAATGTAGTATGTTCTTCATAGATTACATTTTCAAAAACTTTGCCTCAGAAATCCTCCAGGGTGAAAAATTTGGTATTTCAATGAGCAAACTTTACTCTAGATCACCTAAAAGAGTGAGTCAGAGTGACTCAGTCAGATTTTAGCTGGTTCCTTGAGGGTTTCATTGGAGAGCCTTATCTGAAACAAAATAACAACTTTGAAGGAATGTTAACAGTCACTTAAAGGCCAGAATCTCCCAAAAAGTATCTGCCTCACTGCTAAGGATAGTTCTATAATCTTAATCAGGTAGCCGTAACAGTAACAGTATCAGTATTATCTGAACAGTAATAGTTTGAACAAATGTGGTTTGTCTACATTAGTTTTATGCTGACAACTTTAAGGACATGCCTTTTATTAACTTTTAAATTGTTTTTATTTATAAAAAATTATCCCTGACCATAAACTTGAAAAAACATTTAGGATTAGTTTCTGTATTTCTAAGAGTTTAAAGGATACTTAATTTATATAAGTGCTTATTTATTTATTTTGGTACTAGAGATTGAGACCAGGGGTGCTTTACCATTGAGCTACAACCCCAGTTCTTTTTTTTTTTTTTTTTTTTTTTTGAGACAAGGTCTCACTAAGTTGCTGAAGGTCTTGATAAATTTCCCAAGGTCTCCTCAAACTTTCAACCCTTCTCCCGCCTCAACCTCCCAAGTCACTGGGATCATAGGGGCATGCCACCGGATCAGTTGAGTACTTATTTTTCTTTAAGCCAATTAAATAAAGCTCTTTTAGTCAGACATAGTAGCTAGTGCACAGCAGTGCATGCTTGGGTTTCCAGAGACTCAGGTGACCCAGATGGGAGGATCACAAGTTTGAGGCCAGCCTAGGAAACTTAGTCAGACCCTGTCTCAAAATAAAAAAATAAAAAGGGCTGGAGATGTAGGACAGTGGTACAGCAGCCCCAGGTTGCATCCCCAGTACCATAAAATTAATGTATTAATAGGATAAAAATAAATAAATAGAGCTCTTTTACAAATTAATTTTAACAATACCATCAGAGGTAGAAAAATATCACATATATATCTACATTTATGTGTATGTGTGTGTGTACACACATATGGAGAGAGGGAGGGAGAAGGGAGGGAAAGTAGATGTTATACAACTCATTCTACAATTTTATCTGTGTGCCAGGTACAATGATATAAAGTTCACTAGTTCTGAATAGGTAGGAGAGTCAGGTAGTATGACATCAGCAGGCAGTTAGGGCAAGGCCCCAGACAGGTTGCTCTGCAGAACCATTCCAAGCATTTCAACCACAAAAACTCTTTGACCCAAAGAGGTGGGAATAGGGGAGGCAGGATGGACCTGAGTGGGAGTTACTGAGAATTTCAAACTCAGCAGCTAAAAGGTTACAACCAACCAGAATGCTGTGAGCCCCATCAAGTCACCTTCCAAACACATAGATGTCATCAAGTTAAACCAATAGCCTTAGCATTTTTTGGTACCTGATTGGAAGAATATTGAGCAATGTCTCTGCCCAGCAGTCATATAGGCCTCTCGACTGGTACACTGTCTTGACAACCCTCTAGTGGTACCCTGCTTGCTAGGTGAGAGCTCGGTTTTACTTCTTCTCACTTGATTGAATCTAACTAACTCTTTTGCATTCACTCTCTGATGTCCATAGATTTCATTCTTCAGGTTCATTAGACAAACACCCAGGAAGGAATCACTGGCAGAACAGCTGCTGGGCAGTTAGATTAGCAGGCCTGGCCTGCTGTGGAGCTGAGAGAGCTGTAACACAAACAGGCCCTACTGACCACAATAACAGTGGAAAATCTTTTTTTAATTTATAAAAGAATATCTGGATCCAAATTTTATTGGAACAATATTACCTGCCCAGAAGTCTAATGGAACAAGATTGCCAGCCCAGATGGCTGAAGTTGGTCATTAATATTTGGTAAAAAAAAAAAAAAAAAAAAAAAAACTTTTAAGTTTTTTCATTTGTTTATCTGAAGAGTCTTTTAGAGAGACAGTTTTTTTTTTTTACTTCTGTGTCTCTTTAGAAACTTCTGGATCCCAATTAAGAAAACATCTTTTTTTTTTTTTTTTTTTTTTTTAGGTATATAGAATCCCTCTCCTTTTCTTATTCCAATGTGCCCTCAGATGAATGACATTTCTATGTTAAAACTTCCCCACTGTGGCCACCCTCACTCTGCATTCTTTTTTGTAAGTCAGCCATTTCTCCAGGAAAGCACACTTCTGAGATGGAAGAGTACCAGACTCCTGGGATACAGATTAACACATTTGTTCCTATTTTCTAGAAATCATAACTACCTGCTCCTGAACCTACTCTGGTTTCTATTGGAACAATCTGCCCTAATCTGATCAAACAATGTTCATGTACACTCAAGTCAATGCAAGTTGTAAAACTTGTATCCAAGGGGGGCTTACTTAATCAGTAAAATCAGAGAAACAAAATCAGCCAGTGCTGGGGTGAAGTTCAGTTGTACAGCAGTTATAGCAGCTGCCTAGCAAGAATGCAGAAGGAAGAGGAGCTCATCCACTGTTGGAAATGAGAATCAGTATAGCCACTGTGGAAAACTGTTTCTTAAAAAAAAAAAAAAAAAAACTGAAAATAGGGGCTGGGGCTGGGGCTGAGTGGTAGAGCGCTTGCCTAGCATGCATGAGGCACTAGGTTTGATCCTCAGCACCACATAAAGATAAACAAATAAAATAAAGGCATTCTGTCCACCTACAACTACAAAAAAAAATTAAAAAAAAAAACTGCAAATAGAATAACCATATGATCCACCAACTCTATTACTGGGTATACATCAAAAGGAAATGAAATCATGTTAAAGAGAAAATTACATGTCCATGATTACTGCAGCACTATTCATAACACAACAAAGATGTCCACGGATGGATAAATGGATAAAAATATGTGTTATATCACATGGTGGAATATAATGCAGTCATTAAAATGGATATGATCTCATCATTGAGGTAACATGGATGGATGGAGGATATTATATTAAGTGAAATAAGCCAGGTATAGACAAATATTGCACATTCTCATCCACCTGAAGAAACTTAAAAGAAGAAAAATTAATATTAAGAAGACAGATTAGTGCTTGGTACTGGGCAACTTGTTCCTGTGCACAATGGTTGGTGCTCTTACTTGTTTGATTAAAATTAGTAGCCTCTCTTTTCAAGTTAACCACTTGCCATAACCGCGGTGCCTGTTCTAGCCAGTAAGTCAAGAAAGAATTTAAGGTATAGGCCAATAGTCTGGGACATTTCTAACTATTATTAAAAGCTAACTAAGCAGAAACAGCTCAAAGCAAAACTCGAACTGAAAGTAAAAATGCTTGCTTATGCATAAGCCAAGATACATTCTTCTTATCTAATTGTAGCTATGTAATATTTTGTTTCTTTGAATAATGATTCCTGTTTTGTAACCACAAAATACTGTGAGCCTGCCAAAATGAAAAGTATATGATTAACTTCACAAGTAAAGATTGGGATTCAGCTGTGTTGTTTCTCCACCCGCTTTTGCCGACTCCTCACCATCTCTACTGAGACTTCCTGCCGGAGCTGGACAGATCATGAAGGGTGAATAATGGGTATCAAAACACAGAGGAGGGCCAGGATGGTGGCACAACCCTGTAATCCCAGCAACTAGGGAGGCTGAAGCAGGATGATTGCAAATTCAAAGGTAGCCTCAGAATGAGGCCCTAAGCAATTTAGCAAGAACCTGTCTCAAGATAAAAGGACTGGGGATGTGGCTCAGTGGTTGAATATCCCAACAGGTAACTATAGTCTATAAAAATAACTTATCTATTTAAAAATAACTAGATAAGAGTTTGAAGGTTCCCATTACAGAGAAATAATAATATTTGCAGAAATGGAAATGCTAATCACCCCGGTTTCATCAGGACACATTGTAAATAAGTATCAAATTACAACACGGTGTCCTATAATCAAATAATACATGCCAATTAAGTAATAAAATTTAATTAAAAAAAAAAGCAAGGGGACGGGGATTGTGGCTCAGCGGTAGAGCGCTTGCCTCGCGCATGTGCGGGACCCTGGGTTCGATCCTCAGCACCATATAAAAATAAATAAGTGAAAAATAAAGCAAGGTGCAAAATTGTGTATAGTGTGCTATTGTGATAGTTAATTTTATGAGTTGCCTCATAGAGGATGAGGACATGTGTTCAAACCCTAGTACTAAAAAACAGACAAGCAAAAAGTCTAAAGCAACTGTCTTAAATATGTTTAAAGAGCTATGGTAAAACATGGACAAAGAACAAAAAGAAATTAGAGAAATTATATATGAACATAATTAGAATATCAGTCAAGAGGAGGGAATAAAAAAGGAGCCAAACAAATTCTGGAGATAAAATATGATGGGGGCGAGAGGGAGATACTAATTAGAATAGGCAACCATCAAAAACTCAGAGGGTGTCGGATGATACCTATCTGTATAATGACATCGCCAAAGTGGAGACAGTTGATTTGCTTTAAAAAGGCTAATTTCCCTCTCCCTACCCAAATTCCCTCTCCTTGCCCCAAATTCTAGTATTTGGGTACAAGGGAGCATGTGTGCTACTCTAAAACCCTTATGAAATGGAAAACTTATTTAGACTCAGTATCTCTTCACAAGATTAATTACAAAGGAAAAAAATAGCAATTTATATAGTAGAAAATTGGCAGACACATGGTTTGAATATAGTTTGTCCCCATCAAATCTCATATTGAGGTTTAGTCACCCAGGGGGAAGTTTGGGAGGTGGGGCCTAGCTGGGGGTGTTTGGGTTACCAGGGCAGAGCCCTCGTGAATAGACTCATGCTGTCTTGAAGGAGTGAGTTCTCACTCTGGTGAAACTGGATTAGTTAACCCAAGAGCAAGTTGTTAGTGTTTGGCTTCCCCAACATGTTCTTTGTTTTTTTCTTCCACACCTATCAGCTCACTATTGTCACAAACACTCCCATCAGGATGCCATCCATGTCATGATGCAGTATGAAGCCCTAACAAGTGGCCAATCTTCCCAGCCTCCAGAACCTCTTTTCTTTGTCAATTACTCAGGCGCAGATATTGTTGTAGCAACAGTAAATGGGCTTGCTGTCAGGTCCGTGGCGGTGACTTAGAACAAAGCAGCCCAGGTGGGAAAGAAACATCTGTCAATCATAGGATTTCCTGACTAATGCCTGTCAATCAGCAGGACCCCCTGGCCAATCCTGGAGTTCAGCCAGCTTCCCCTGACCAACTCCAGAGGCATAAGGGACTCTAAAAACACCTTTTCCTGTCCCAAGTCCTTCCCTTCCTGCCTAAGCCCCATAAAATCCCAGTCCTGTAGAGCTCCCACCCAGTTTCTCCTCAGACCCTCCTTCTGTCCACTCTGTCGGTCTGATGGAGCGGCCTTTTAAAATCTGGCTCCTTTGGTTTACACTTGCCTGTAAAGCAATTTCAACATCTGTGCCTTCTGATATGATGCACTGAGGAAACAGCATACTTCCATGGTGTTTCTGCCAAAATTGTGTACTAAGACTCAGTTGCAGACCTCAGGAAAATGCACATGGAGGGGAATTTTACACAACTGGCTTTCACTAGTGAAAAATGTGAGTCATGAAAAATGAGAAAAGACTGAGGATGTTCTAAAGTGGAGACTAGTGAGACATGAAAACTAAATGCATTTCGTGATCCTGAAACAGATGTTTTTTACTTTTGTTATTAAGAACATTATTGAGACAATTAGTAAAATTTGAGTGTCTGAAGATTAGGTAATACTACATTTTTGAAAAACTAAATTATTTTGGTTCTGGAGCACTTTACCAATCATCTGCATCCCAGCCCTTTTTATTTTTTGACAGGGTCCTGCTAAATTGCTGTGGCTGGCCTCAAACCTGTGATCCTCTTACCTCAGCCTCCAGAGTTGCTGGGATTATAGGAATGTATCACTGTGACTGGTAGTATTGTTTTTGATTGTTATGAAATCGTTCTGTGGTGGTGGTAATACCATTGTTCTTAGGAAATCAAGTTTGACTCCAGCTTCAGCAATTTAGTGAGACTCTGCCTTAAACAACAACAAAAAATGGACTGGGGACATAGCTCGGCAGTATGTAATGTACCTCTGGTTTTAATCCCTAGTACCAAAAAACAAAACAAAAAAGTAGATCACTTTGTCAGCAGCCTACTCTTAAATTATTTAAAATAAAAATTAGAGATATGCAAATTTGATAGAATGTTATTATTTAAATTGTCTTGCTAATTTTTGACTATGTTGGAGGGAGTTGGTTCTATGCATGAAGAATGGCACATTTGTATTACATAAATGACACTGTAGTACGTGAATAAATTTATTCATGGGAATTAAGTGAAATTGTATTGTTTTAGTAAGACAAATTCACTTATTTCTGTTCACAGTAATGACAGATAATACTTACTGAACACTTAGGGTATGCCGATCTCTGTTCTAAGCATTTCACATTCTGAGTTGTGAGTTGGAATTGGAAATAGGCAGCCTCTTGCCCGAGTTCTCAGTCTTTATGCCGTCAACCACCTTGTACATTTTATGAGAAGATGTTCTTCAGCTTAAAGCAGTGCTTCTGATTTTCTGCCGATAGCTGAAGGGGTTGGTTGTGTGTGGGGGGAGCCACTCCAAATGCATGCACCTTTAAGTCCCGATGCACCAAGGGGATCTGAAAGACCACTGTAGTCTGATGCAGTAGTGCCATGACTCGTGACTGGGCTTATTCCTTGCTCAAAACAAGGCTAACAAGGTGTAGCCGTAGGAGTAGGCAGCACCCAGAGGGACTGAGCTACACTAACCTGTCCTTTTGTAATCCTACCTCTCTGTCCTTTTTGGGTTATAATGTTCCAAGGAATCTTCCCTTGTGTTCCCTGTATAAGAATAAAGAATTCCACTGGCTTTCTTTCCAAGGACTCTTAAGATCGCAGAGATCTCTGGGTTATTGAACCCAGCATTAGGCTGCCAGCAAGGATAGTTGTCAACAGGTGTACTCCATTAGGCCACCGGGCCTTCCCTCTAAGAGAGCATATTATCAGAAATTAGGGAGCAGAGGTATAATCCAAACATGCAATTGTATTCCTTCACTACATACCCTGAGATTTCACTCACTCCAAGGATGCCCTTTTATACTTTCACCCTCCCTTCACAGGAGCAAATCCTATAGAAACATATAATATGCAACTAGCTTCAGGTACTGCACTGAGGGAATATGAAACCTACAGACCAATAGACTGTAAGATGTAAAAAGGAAGTTTAATGAATTAAATAAATTGTAACTATGATATAATCTGTTAGCATCAGGACAGCCACATTAATTTCAAATAATTAAAATCCCCTTAAAATTAAGCTATATATAAACATGCAGTTGTATATACCTTCATCTTGGCATGTAATTGTAAAGTTTAGAAAAATATTGCTAATATATAAACTTTAGGGGGAAAACATCTCAGTACGTTTCCTTTCACAGGCAGTTGAAGGCAGAATTTCAAATGAAAAAATTAATCAGGATGCAGTTTAGGGGAAATGTCAAAAGCTACTTCTTCCCATGGCCATGGGACATGTTTTCCTATCACCTTTAGGTGGCTTGGTCCACAAAAGCCTATGTGTAACTTCCCTGATAATGGTATGTGCTGTTCAGTTTGACAATCATAAATGAAAAGATGGTTCAAAAACCAGGTATTTTTCATTAAATGGAGCTGTGAATAGTACATTTTTAGCCTGAAGCACATGTGGTTATGAGAACAGTGGACCGATTCCAACTCCTCCACCTACTGGCGCATTTTTAGAATACCTACTATGTGACAGGCACAGGTAACCTTCTCTACAGTATCTTGGAAGCCTAAGCTGTGTGTCCAAGAAGCATGGGGTAGAGTTAAAACATGAGCTAGATCCACCCATGGTATGTCAAGTTCAGTCCTGAAGTCAGAAGATTAAGCTGCGTTCATCCCAGCTTCATCTGCTGCTTTGGGACTCCTTGCTCCTCTGTGAAAGGTCTGATTCTGTAGAGAAGCTGTGTGACATATGGAAGCACCTCCTACATAGGTGCCCATAGAGGAAAACACACTAATCAATAGGTGGGCAGTTATCCATGACCCTTGGTGACAACCCAATATAACAATTGCCTCCTTCAAAATGTCACTCCAAAGCCAGGCACAGTGGTGCACGCCTATAATCCCAGCTGCTCGGGAGGCTGAGGCAGAGGATCTCATGAGTTCAAAGTCAACCTCAGCAAAAGCAAGGCACGGAGAACCTCTCTAAGGCCTCACATAGTTTCAGGGATCATTTATTATACTAGTAGTTTTTTTGGGGAGAGGTACTGGGGATTTAACTCAGAGGCACTTGGCCATATCCCAGCCCTATTTTGTATTTTATTTAGAGACAGGGTCTTACTGAGTTGCTTATCACCTTGCTTTTGCTGAAGCTGGCTTTAAACTCATGATCCTGCTGCCTCAGTCTCCTGAGCCACTGGGTTTATAGGCGTGTGTCACCGCCTGGCAGTAGTAGTTTTTACATCAAGGTTTGAGGCTTAGGGTTGGGGTTGTGGCTCAGTGGTAAGAGTGCTCACCTAGTGTGGGTGAGGCACTGGGTTAGATGTTCAGCACCACATAAAAATAGTTACAGATTTGAGGCTATAATTTGGAGAATACTGATTGCTAGGGCTAATTATAATTTGAATAAAATAAAATTCATTGTATCTTGTTTTTTTTAATGATATATAAAGCACTTACCATTATGCATTCCCATGAATGTAGTGTTTAGCAAGGCTTCTTTTTCTTAATGAAAAATAATGCAAGATTATTATTTATTAATATTTTAATATTTAACAATATTAATTATTCATTAATAATGCCAGTATTATTTCTTCTATCATTTATTTAGAAAAATACTAGGATAAAGCCAAAGTCAACCTGGAATCTGATCATTTGCAACCACACATTCCTGATAAAACAGCAGCCATGAAGAAAAGTTTCTAAAAAGTATCACACTTGAGTGCTATTAAAAAAGAAGGCTCTAGCCCTTCATCACTTCACACTGAATAATAAGCTCTGTCTTCAAGAATCTCTTATTACAAAATCCTTAAAGGTACTGTGGCCTAGGGGTAGAGCACTAGGACATGTGGCCCTAGGTTCAATCCCCAGCACAGGAAAAAAATCCTTAGGCCCACAAATGTCCACCATTAGTTTTCACACAAAACCCACAATTCAAATTGCCACCTTCAAAGGATGACATGTTGTTCTCTATGTACAGACGAAAAGCCCCACTGCTAATGAAATGGCACATAATCTCTACATTTATAAATTGCCATATTATTTTTACTTAAAATGTTAAAAGAATGTGGGCGTGAGGGTATAGATCAATTGATAGTGTGCTTGTCTTGCAAGTACAAGGCCCTGGGTTCAATCCCCAGCAGGAAAAAAAAAAAAAAAAAAAAAAAGAAAATATACACTAACAAAATTGAACCCAGGTTAGAATATTTTATGTAGCCAAATAATGCCTCTCAGAATCTATTTATACTGATGGCAGGTGACTGGTCTACAGGTTGCACATGCATACAAATAGGTCCAACTAGGAGCACGCAAGAGCACAGCTCAGGGAGCATTAGAGCAAGCGAACAGTTTTCCCAGTCACTGTCAAGAAGTCGTCATCAGCCAAGGCACGCAGCGCTTCTTCAAACATATCTTTGGTAATCGCCTTTGGGAAAGAGGAGAAAAATAAATAAATCACATCCCAAATCCCATCAACCTTCGGAGACATATTAGTTTTTCTATTCATTTCTGTTTTTGGTGGTAGCACATATTTCTTATGTTCTGTATCAGGGATAGCAAACATTTCCTTAAAGGGCTAGGTTTGGGATTCCTTCTGTCTTTGTTGTCACTACCCAGTTCTGCCTTCCTGGTGCCAATATAGCCAGGGGCAATAAGCAAAGGCGTGTTTATAAAAACAAAAACATCAAAAAGAAGACAGGGAGGGCTGGGGCTATAGCTCAGTGGTAAAGTGCTTGCTTTGCCTTTGTGAGGCACTGGGTTCGATCCTCAACACCACATACAAATAAATATATTGTGTGTCAATCTACAACACACACACACACACACACACACACACACACACACACACACAAACAAAACAAACAAACAAACAAAAAACCCAGATAAACAAAAATAGCCAGGACTGCATTTGACCCAGGTAGTTCTTTCATTTTTTTTTGGTAACAGGAACCAAACCCCAGGGTGCTTAACAAGCGAGGCACTTCCCCAGCCCTTTTCATTTTTAAATTTTGAGACAGGTTTTAAGTTGCTTAGGGCCTTGATAAATTGCTTAAGCTGGCTTTGAACTTCCAATCCTTCTGCCTCAGTCTCTGCTAGGATCACAGGTGTGCGCTGCCCAGTCCATGTAGTTCTTTTTACTGAAGAATTCAACCTTTCCCTCCTTTTATTGGTACTGGGGATTGAACCCTTGGGTACATTACCACTGAGTTACATCCTCAACCTTTTTATTTTTTGAGATAGGATCTTTTAAAGTTACTTAGTGCCTCACTAGGTTGCTGAAACTGGCCTCAAACTCAATTCTTCTGCCCAACCTCCCTTGTTGCTGAATAACACCGCACCTGACTTACAATTCAACTTTAATTATTTGCAAAAGGCACCCAAACATTTCATCCTTAAAGCAAATTTATACACATAAAAATACTATGAAAGGGCATAACAAACTTTTTTGTTTTTTGGTACTGGGGATTGAACCCATGGGTGCTTAACCACTGAGCCACATCCCAAGCCCGTTTATTTTTTATTTTGAGACAGGGTCTCACCAAGTTGGTCAGGACCTCACTAAGTTGCTGAGGTTGGCTTTGAACTCATGATTCTCTTGTCTCAGCCTCCCGAGCTCCTGGGATTACAGGTGTGTGCCACTATGCCCAGTGGGTATAACAGAACTTTAATTCTGATTAATCTTGATTATGGGTTTATGGATCATCTTACCTCTTCATTCTCATCTACATTTATTACTTAATAAATAAAGAAGGGGGGAAACTCTAAAAGCAATATTAAGAGGAAAACTCTACTAAACAAAAAATACATATTAAAACTTACTATGTCAGATTGTCCTCGAATATCTTCAAAAAGTTGCTGATATTTTAGAGCTGGGGTTTTGCCCTTTGATAAAATAAGTTTTTTCAATGCTTCAGCTAATTCTTCTTTCCGTTTACGAGAAGTGGCACTCATTCCTAATTTAAAAAAGAAAATAATATTTCTGCAATTAGGAATTAAAATGTTTCAAATTCCTATAAACATTCCTTTAGTAGCATCACCAAGAAAGGTAAGGAGACTGTGGCCTACAATTCAAAAACATAAATTTTGAACTCTGTTTTTTTTTTTTTTTTAAAAGATGAGAAATGACCTCTATTGTGATTGCAAAATCAGCCTATGAACAAAGTCCCCCAGGGCAGAGCCCTGCTTTGACTCCCTTTCTGTAAGTCCCCTGTGCCCACACCATGCTAGAAGGTGCACTGCAGGGGCCTCAGCACCAGGTATCAGGAGGTAAGAAAGATAGTGAGACACAATATATGTGCAAAAGCTCCAGAGTTTGAAAGGGACAAAAGTAGACCCTCCAAACACGGGGAAACGCTTTCAGCAATTCCTCTCCCTGTACTATCAATGACCAGGGCACGGGTAGCCCATGATCACTTTTGAATACAGGGGCTGTTCTTTTAAACTTTGTATATGTCAGTAGCTGCTACTTTATACTGAAAGACAGTCTATGTAATCTGTATAGTAAACACAGCCATAAATTGAGAGATGAACTGCTTTTTTAAAAAACTAGGTCATGCTGCCCAGCTCCAACTCCTGGGCTTAAGTGATCATCCTGTCTCAGCCTCCTTGTAGTTGGGACTACAGGTATGTGCAACTATGCCTGGCTCTGCTTCTTTTAAATGGGTTATCACAGGTAGAAACAGCAAAGGAGATAGACTCCCCTTAAAATTGTAGACAAAATTTTTTTGTCTTAGTTTTATCAGAAGATGGGAGGTGGTGGCGGCAACTTTGATCAGTCTCAAAGGGGCCCTAATCCCAAAATGGTTGAGAACAACTGCTTCAATCATTTAACAGTTGCTTACACCTAGAATGACAACCACTTATATTTAAATAATTTCCAAGTATTTTTTGTTCAAAGCAAGTAACAAACCTGTAGTAAGAATAGATATGTCCACAATGCCAGTCCGGGGGTCAGTTGCAGATTGTTTTAGAGCTTCCCGGTGGAGACGTTTTGCCTCTTCTACATCAATTGCTTCAACTTTGCTTGAAAATCGTACTTTAGCATGGGCTTCTGCTAAGCGAATCAATGACTCCAGCTGTCGAGGGTATGCAGAAACCATGCCTCGGCTACTACCAATCTTCCTCATGTCTACGTAAGCCTAGTGAAAGCAGAAAAAACAAAAGCAAAACCTCTTGCTCATAAGAAAATTTTGTGGCTGAATTTTGAAGTTAGGGGACCATTAAATAAACTGAAATCCTGCTTGACTGTCTTGTAGAGGTAATAGAGGGAAATCACAAGTCAAATCTAGTTTCTGGCCTTGGAGTTCATCAAGTGGTGGAGACTGACACATAGAACATGGGAGTTCTGGAGGAAGACCATAACAACACCTTGCAGCGATGGTGAGAAATATTCTGACTGGGGCCAGGCAGAAGTTCAAAAGCAGCTTTAGCAACTTAGCGAGACCCTGTCTCTAAATAAAATATAAAAAAAGGGCTGGGGGGATTTGGCTTAGTGGTTAGGTGCTCTGGGGTTCAATCCTCGGTACCACAAAAAAACAAAAACAAAACAACAACAAAAACCCCCAAATATACCAACTGGGAAAGATTCTTGAAGAAGGTAATATCTGATGTACCTTTGAAGAACAGAGAATTGCATTATGTGGCAGAGAAGGGGACATGGCTCATGGGGTGAGAAGTAGGTATGATTAGAGCAGATGAGGAATCTGACAAAAGCACTTGAATACTGATTTTGATGTATACCTAGCAAGGATCTGTGTGATAAGGCACAGAAAGGATCAGTGGGATAATATTACAAAGATTAAGTTGTATTAATTTCATATGACATAAATTATGAACAAACCTCAAAAATTTGATTCAGATGGAAAATTGTAACGTTCACTTAGCATTTTTGGTAGCTCATCAAGGATGGAAAGCCCATCAAGGTACCAAGAACCTTGATATTAGAATACCTGAATAACTTAGAATGTGTCAGTGTACTGTGTCCTTGTACAAGGATACTGAAAAGTGAAGGTAACATACCTCTTTAGCACTCATTTTAATTCATTCAGACAAGAGAATGGAGTTTAAAGAAACTAGATTACTTGTCT
This sequence comes from Urocitellus parryii, assembly GCF_045843805.1. Taxonomy (NCBI): domain Eukaryota; kingdom Metazoa; phylum Chordata; class Mammalia; order Rodentia; family Sciuridae; genus Urocitellus; species Urocitellus parryii. The sequence goes on from NC_135537.1 coordinate 80,831,483, forward strand.
AAAGTTATTAAGTGGCATTGCCTGTATCTGAACATAGGTCTTCTGATCATAAATTCACTGGGCTTACAAATACTCTATCAGGTTACCTCAATGAGAGCCTGGCTAGCCTCCTCACTCAGCCGGGGCATGATAGTGCTGTGAGCATACGCAATGTAGTCCTTTAGCACTGCCATGTCCAAGAATTCCTCCTCTGCTTGCTCCTCGCTCTGGTAGTACAATGCAACCAGGTGGTGAGCCAGACGCCTGTCATATGCCTCATCCTGAGGGTCCAGCATGAGGAAGATCAGATCAAACCTGAGGAACAGTAGGAAATAAACACTGTCTTTCTGTATGGGAGAAAACATATCTACAAACAGAATTTAATGGTTACTTGAGCCACTGCAGACTGTGTAGTGAACAAGCACCCAGTGAGGGCCATCACAGGAAAAAATAGCTTTCCATCCTTGAAAGAGCCCATGGGTCAAACCTATGCAGTTTCATCCTTAGGTCTGTCCAGGTAATGGCCAAGTCATTGAAGTAAGACTTCCCTTAGGAAAATGTTACTACAATTCTGAAGATCTAAAGATTCAAAGGAAAATACCTTTGATTGTTTTCAGACACAGGAAAACAAAACAAAACACTATTTGGTTAGAAAAAGTAATTAAGATCTAAAATCCATATATATCCACATTTGGAGAGTAAGACTAAGAAAAAGTATGGCTCATATGATAGCTTTAATAAATCTCACTCTTTAAAACCCTTTCTAAACTGGGCGAGGTGGTGCACACCTATAATCCCAGCGGCTCAGGAGTCTGAGACAGGAGGATTGCTAGCCTTAGCAAAAGAGGAAGGTGCTAAAGCAACTCAGTGAGACCCTGTCTCTAAATAAAATACAAAATGGGGTTGGGATGTGGCTCAGTAGTCAAGTGCCCCTAAGTTTAATCCCCAGCACACCCTTACTCCCGGGGAGGGGGGGGGGGGAAGTTTCAATACCTTGACAATAACGTATGGGGTAGCTGGATGTTCTCAATGGTTGTTTTTTTAGGATTCCATTGAGATTCAATGGGGTTTGCAGCTGCCAGGATAGAAGTTCGTGCATTGAGCTGACAGATGATCCCAGCCTATAAGAAAAAACTGTACAGTTAGAAGCCTCACCCTGATGCTGGCAGCAGGAAAGAGTAGTCTCTGCTCAGAATCCTGCTAAACTTCATTCACTCTAAATTTCTGCTACCCAAGGGCCTTGTTACCTTTATTGACTTCCATAGTTACATGTGGAAATGTCCCATTCTTCATGCCTCATTTTAGATGAATGTGTGCCTCAGTCACATTTTTTTCTCAGTAAAACAAAAAAATGCCCCCCACCCTTGCATGAACTTAAACACAAACGTTGGTGCTATGAATAACACATTAGTGGGTGGTACAGCAAAAATGATTAAAGAGGTTACTCTGTAGAAGACACCCATAGATTTAGCTGATATGAAAAATATCAGTTTCCTCAAGTTAGAACCAGGGCAGTGCTGAATAGCTCTACAGATGCTTTGATTCTAGCGACCCATACATTTACACAGTACACAGTGAGACCATGGCTTACCTTGGCAATGGAGAGAGTCTGCTGCTCCATGACTTCATGCAGCACTGATCTTGTATTTTCACTCATCTTGTCAAACTCATCAATACAGCAGATGCCATTGTCACTCAAGACAAGGGCACCTGTCTGCAGGACCAGCTGCCTGGTCTCAGGGTCCTTCATCACATATGCAGTGAGGCCAACTGCACTGGAGCCCTTCCCAGATGTGTACTGGCCTCTGGGGACCAAGTTATACACATACTGTAGCAATTGCGACTTGCTGGTACCAGGGTCACCACACAGCAGAATATTGATCTCAGCACGAAATTTGCCTCTTCCTGTGTGACTAAAATCCTTCCTTGTTCCACCAAATAGCTGAAGCAAGATTCCCTAAAAATCAAAACCAAAAAAACCCCAAACAAATAACACATAATGAATGATGAATGTTCATTTACTGCAGAATAACAGAATTAGCTTAAATTTTAGAGGTACTTATCTATTTTTAATTGAAGGTATTAACAAAAAAAGCAAATGAAAGTGCTTTGATTACTTTAAACTATCACTCATATTACAAAACAATAACAGATCAAGTGCATCAATTATTTACCCACTTTCTGAAAAATTTAAATCATGCCAGAACACTACTCACATAAATCTCTATTCTGACCCCATGTGGCCTGATATGTTTAGACACACGAATGAGTTCAGTGCATGGATGAGTAAATAGACAATAATTCTATGATTCCCAACCAATGATTAAGACAACACACCAACACCCTGCTCTATCAAGCAGTAACTATTATCCTCAAGAGGATGGCAGTAACATGGAAGATGAGTGTTTATACTGGATTTCAAAGAACTGTAGATTCCAACTCTGAGTTATAAATCCTTTGTTACCTTTTTAATATTTATTTATTTATTTTTAGGTGTAGATGGACACAACACAATGCCTTTATTTTTATGTGGTGCTGAGGATCGAACCCAGGTCCCGCCCATGCTAGGCTCTCCTGCTCTACACAATCCCAGCCCTATTACCTTTTTTATATCTTCATGTTCATAAATGCTGGGAGCCAAGGCTGAAGCAAGTCTCTCATAAATGTCTGGTTTCCTAGAAAGTTCCTTAAGCAATTCCACACGTTTCTCTGAAAAAAGTTTCTGTTCTGCTTCTTCATCAAGACCATGCAAGCGCTTTGCATCCGTCTTCCGATAATGGATGACATCAATGTGGGTTTTGTAGACAGACTTCACATTACTCACTCTTGGATTAACTCGAATAGGCACTGCTCGATAGATGCCTGAAAATTACAACCAGGAGACACTTTTACCCTCAGGCTTGTTCTTCTGAAGGGCTAAGTAGGTAGCAATGGCCAAGGTGAGATGCTCCATGCTGAGCTCCTAAGACATAACCTCAGTGGGCCTCCTGGGCTGAGGACTTGGGCCTATACTATTAAGCTCCTGTCCTTTTTTGATCAAGTCGGGTAATGGCAATAGGAAAAGGCCACGCTGGGAAGAACATAGGTTTCTGAGGATGGTGGACCTAAAATCATATTCATCTGTTTTCCCAATAGCTATGACCTTGGGTATCTATCTAGATATAACTGCATGGCATACAATCATTCTGGGGATGAAATGACATTACACTGCTTCCAGCACAAGGCCTGGCTCATGATTATGTTCAATATATAGTACTTGTATTTCCATAGGCTCAGTGCACAAGACCTGCTAACAATTTTGACAGGAACATATGCTGAAATCCCATACCAAAAACTTGGAAAGAAAGAAAATTCTAAAAGCTCAAACTAGAAAGTAAGTTTCAAGACAGACTACTGGGTCAAAGGTGAAAGAAAAAGGACTATTTTTGGTTAGTAATCAAAGGTGTTTCTGAGTATTTTCCTGAGAATACAATTCAAGGGCTGGGAATGTAGATCAGGACTAAAGCATTTGCCTCGCCTGTGCAAGGTTCTAGCTGCAGCACTGCAAAAAACAAAAATCCCAAAAAAATAAAGAATATAATTGAGAAATTACAAAACAATAACACATCAAGCGCACCAATTATGTACCCACTTTCTCAAAAAAGGAATGTTTCCCAAAGCGATATGTCTGATGCTTACCTTCTTTGGATTTCAAACTAGAAGCCTTAAGCTCCAAGTTGATTCCATTTCTGGCTACTTTTTGAGGATAAAGTCTGATATTTGTCTTTCTTATAACAATTGTCCTTTATGTACTTAATAGGCCAATGCAATTCTCATTTAAATATAAAAAGTAGTTTAAACATAATATTCTTAAAATACACACTAGATGGTTGTTCACACCAAGATGGGTGAGTATTATTATGTTGGTGACATTTGAATTGGCTTGGTTATCTTCCTATAGGCATTTGTTGTGATTACCCTAATTCCTTCACATGTATCATCACATTGATCCACATATTGGATTAAACACTTTATCAAAGGTTTCAGAGAAGTAGGATGACAGAATTGGGATTACATCCCTTTCTGTAATGACTACACATGCTTTTGAATTTTCACCTATTACACATATTTTTTATAACCTAAGGTTGTTAGTGATCACTGCTTAGCTTTTAAGCCAAGGAAGAAACAGGATGAGAAATCTTAATTTATTGAGAGAACAGAGAAACTGTGGGCCCCAGGCCCAGAGCCAGTGTCCCTGGACTCATTCCCCACATGAAAAACAATGTGCTAGACAATCATGAGAGACCAAGTACCTACATGCCTCCAAAATGTATGAAATACTGCTGCTCATTTGATACTAAGGAAAGTGTGCTCTTGGTAGGAGGAGACAGGATCTGGAGCCTGGAACCATAATTTACAGCGGCACAGAGTTGCATCTACCTACTTGCCTCTGTGTCAGTCTCTCAGCATGGAAATAAAAAGCACTCTGGCCAGGCACAGTGGTGCATGCCTGTAATTCTAATGTGGCTTGAGAGGCTGTCTGGAGGATCATGAGTCAGCCTCAGTAACTTAGTGAGGCCCTAAGCAACGTAATGAGACCCTGTCTCTAAATAAAAATACAAAAAAAGGGCTGGGCATGTTCCTCAGTGGTTAAACACCCCTAAGTTCAATCACTAGTACCAAAAAAAGGAGCACGGACGTGTCCTGTAGAAGGCATTAAAAAACTGTACATTTGGGAAATAAGTAGGAAATTACTTACAGCTTGAATCAGTGTGATTTCCCTGCGTTGCTGGTGCAGTTCAAATCCTATCAATATCCCAGCAGGTGTTCTCTTGTGATGCCAACACTAGCAATTTTTTTTTTTTTGGATACAGTGGATTGAACTCAGGGGGACCACTGAACCACATCCCCAGTCCTTTCTGTATTTTAGTTAGAGACAGGGTCTCACTGAGCTGCTTAGCACCTTGCTTTTGCTGAGGCTGGCTTTGAAGTCATGATCCTCCTGCCTCAGCCTCCGGAGCCACAGAGGGTATAGGTATGTGCCACTGTGCCGGACCAATACTAGCAATTTGAGACACACATACAGTATTGGGAGACTGACACAACAAGGTGCAAGTGACCACAAGGACCATATGTCCCAAAATTTGAGTACGGGAAGAACTACAGGATTTCAGTGCTGGACTATGGTACTAAGTTAAACAGATGGTGAGGTGAGTAAAGCGGGAGATACCCCCACACCCTCGAAGATCTGCATTACCCACCACTGAAAGTGGCATGAAAAGTAGGACAGACATTCTGTCATACTGGTAGAAAACTACATCTTACCTGTGACGTTCACTCTGTCCCCAGGCTGAACCTTGTCCACGAGATCATTGTGAGCAAAAAGGACGACAGTATGAGGTGTCTGCCCAGCAGGCATGTCTTCAGGGGACTCTTGAAGTTTGATCTGAAGGGTAAGCAGTGAACAGAATAAGCTTGGGAAACAAAAAAGCACCGTGGAGACAAAACCCCAGCTGTGTCTTTGTATTGCTTAGACAAATTTGATACCTAGCATCTTCTTTTTATTTGGACTGGGTTAGAGCATTTGCCTAGCACGTGTGAGGTACTGGGTTCAATACTCAGCACCACATAAAAATAAATAAAATAAAGGTACTGTATCCATCTACAACAACAAAAAAATCTGTTTACTTGCCACAGTAAGGTTGTAGTGCATTCTGTATCTCCTTGCATAAATGTTCTCTATTTCTAATTATTCCTTCTAGTAGGGGTTAAGGGTGCAATTGAGCAGTACAGCACACACACAAAAAGTTAGTGACGTATTTCCTGGGTGCAGAAGTACATGCTTTTAAGGCTCACCATTTAGGCACTTCTGCACATCCCCAGGGACTTGCCCATGTCCCTGTCTATGTCCAGTTATAAAATAGGCACCTACTGAGCACTTGCCCCATTCTGGATCCTATTGTAGGTACTGGGGACTCACAGTAAGAAGTTCCTTCTTCATGAAGTGAAGGGGACAGACAATACACAGACAAGCGAGCATGTGAGAGATCTTACAGTACCAATTGCAATGAGCAGAAACAAAACAGGGCAAGGCTATAGGTTAGGTGGTGAGAATGGTGATGCTGAGGTAAAACCAGGACCTGAGTGCTATCTGAGGATGTTGGGGGTTTTATTCTAAGTTACTGGGAACCTTTGAAGGATTCTAAGAATACCATCCTACAAGTACATGGTAGCAGGGACTCTCCCTTGGTATCTCTAGCTCTCAGTCCTGTTCAACACTCTGAATTAAACTATTTGAACAAAGAAAACTTCATAAGTCCTTTTTAAAAAATTGTTGATAGATGTTTATTTTATGTATTTATATGTAGTGCTGAGAATTGAACCCAGTGCCTCACACATGCCAGGAAAGTGCATTACCGCTAAGCCCCAGCCCCAAAGTCCTTGTTTTTGCACAACTTCCATACCACAGTGAATGACTGCTTTTCCTCCATTTATTTCTATATGAAATTTTAGAACTCCTTTTCATTGAATACTGGACATTGAATCCAGGGCTCTTTACTACTGAGCTATATTCCCAGCTCTTTTTATTTACAAGCAGTGTCAATTGGACTGGGTTAGAGCCTTTGCCTAGCTAAATTCAGCTAAATTGCTGAAGCTGACTTTGCTTGTAATCTTTCTACCTCAGTCTATAGAGTTCCTGGTATTATAGATGTGCCACATCATTCCTGGCTTTTTTCCTTTACCATCATACCCATGTTTTTTTGTGGCACCATTCACAACAGCCAAGCCATGAAATAGCCTAGATGCCTATCAATGGATAAACGGACAAAGAATACACACACACACACACACACACACACACACACACACACAGGAACATCATCCAGTCACAAAGAATGAAACCACCCTTTCAAGCAAAATAACCCAGACTCATAAATACAAGTATCATGTGTAATCTTGTCATCATTTTTTATTTTTTCCCTTCACTTTTTAGGTACTCTTTCCTGGTGAACTTACCAAATGCTTTGCCATCTCCCCCCATTATTTTATCAACTTTATGTAAGCCTAGAGAAATTCTGAGGCAGAGTTAAGAAAGTCCCCCCCCGCAACTAGCTTAGTTATCCTCTCCATGCAAGGAAAGGGTTAGGCAGAGAGAACCCGAAGCCTGTACTGAGTACATCTCCATTTCAGAATATTCATGATGAAAGAGGGCTCAAATTTCCTAAACAATAAGATCTGTGAGTAAAACTTCAGAAAATTTCTCCATACATTAGTTACCAATGTAAAATGATGGAATTTAACCAAATAAATCCAATGTCAAATGTTTTATAAATTTGTATCTAAACTAAAACATCATATAATCTTAAGTGGTTCCATGAAAGTATCTCATGATAAACTTGAAGCAGAACAGAGGTGGAAATGTGTGTATGGGAACCCCATCCTCGGGGTAGAATGGCCACCTACCATCTGCTTGTCGGAGAAAAGAGAACGGTTGTGGATGAGAGCCATGCTGTGTGTAGTGTGGCAGTGCCCGCAAGCAGAGGGCTCGGCAATACGGCCACGGTCCATTTCCACCCGGGTCGTGTGGGCACATACTTGGCACTGGAAGAAGGCCTCCTGCATCTCAGGGATCAGCTGGGATGTCCTGATGACCATGCCACTGATGGTGATAAGCTGATCAATGTCTGTAAGAGGAGAGAGGCTGGTTTGTCAATCAGCCACTGCCCATGGCCCAGCCAGGCCTGGACCTGCCACCAAGCAGCAGAATCTTACTGATGTGCAAAGGTGCTGGGGACAGATGGGGTCAGAGTAGGCTAGGTACCTTTAAGACTGGCCTAGGATGCCCTCCCTGTGTCTAGTTTACTTTCCTCTCAACCTTAGTCCACTCTATCTCCTTCTTCCTCTGTCTAGTAGACATTCCATCCCCTCCATTATCCTTGATGGATTAGAAACGTGATGCTTTTGCGTATTTTGTCCCATGGTCTCTTATCTCACTCAAGATGCCCCCTGACGTCCTGTGGTCTCACATGAAAAGTGTGTGCTCTATAGTCAGATGACCTGGACTGAGTATGTACAACTTTGGGAGACACCTGAAGCAGCCATCATTGTCAACACGAGAGTCTCTTTTACAGTTTCATTTTTCACCCTTGCTCAAGCTTCCTGTTTGAATCTTTCCAACAGACCAATTTAATCCCTCTGTTGGTCATTCAACCCCACTCCCACTGGTGGTTCACATGAGTTTCACTCCTCTGGGTAGTAAACAAAATGTGGCTGTGGTCAGTCATTGCTGGTCTTGAAGACTGTCCCATCATGACAGCACTTACTGGGGATTCAAAAAGTCTTTAGTATTTGTTTGATCCAGTCTTTCCTGCAATAATGGACAAATCATCCTTGTTTCCTCACTGCTCATCTTTCTTTGCCTTTGAAAATTGATAAGCATGGGTTATAATACCTGACTTCCCACCAGACTGTCCCCTCATAAAAATGTCAGGAGACAATTTTGTAAGAGACAAAAACAAGAAACAAAACACAACGCTTTAGTAAAGCTACAAGAGACTTTGAGTTCATTGCTATATCATGTTCTCTTACTGAATTTTTTCATGTCCTCAGCACAGGATAACTTTTTTTTTTAGTTGTAAATGGACACAGTATCTTTATTTATTTATTTTATGTGGTGCTGAAGATTGATCCCAGTGCCTCACCCATGTGAGGTAAGTGTTCTATTACTGAGCCATAGCCCCCACAAGATACTCTGATGCCCCTTGATTGAGCTACTTTCAAAATCTACTCACTGAACTGCAATACACCTTGCACAACAGAACCACTCACTGTATACTTCAAGAATGGCAAACTTTTTGTCAAAAAGCATCAATGTTTCCCTATTTATGCTGGAATAAAATCTAAATTCTTCTTCAAGTTGATGTAGAAAGGTTTCTAGTATCTAGGCTTCACAGTCACACGAAACCATTGCCTCCCAAATCCCCTGCTTTGGCAACCCACATCATTTAGTATCCACACAAAGCTCTGTCTGCTTCTTTGTTTCTGTGTTTCTTCTGACCATTGTCTAGAAAAAATTTCTTTCCAAACCTAACTATCCAATTTATCATGTACCATTAACATATCCCCCAGAAAACTGGGCACTCTGCTCCTCCTCCTTGACCGAGTAATTTCCTACCCTACTCTTCTGTTATTCTGCCCCATCTTTTATTTACTGGCCAAAGTAGATTTCTTTCTTAAGCTTAAGGGTGGGGACCATGTTCTGTATTTATTTTCTACAGTGGCTAAGAAAACATCTACCTAATAACTGTAGGTTTATTATATTTGATTAGGTTTGCATTAGAGAATTGCTAGTAGCCACATCTTTTATAACAAATATTACATTAAGTATATGAATCTGCATTATTTGGTCAATTTATAATTCATTACAACCACTGTTTTTTTCTTCCTTGGTGGGGAGTACTGGGGATTGAATTCAGGGGCACTCACCCACTGAGCCATATCTCCAGCCCTAGTTTGTATTTTATTTAAAGACATGATCTGAATCGCTTAGCACCTGCCTTTAGCTGAGGCTGGCTTTGAACTTGCAATCCTCGTGTCTCAGCCTCCTGAGATTATAGGCGTACGCTACCACACCCGGCTATCACTACCACTTTTAAAGACCTTTGATAAAGTAAGACTTTGTTTGTTTTCTTGCTATCAAATACATTACCTTCTGGATTTAGGTTTCTCATGTTCTTTGTCTTCAATGCATTAAATGGTCTTACTTGAATCTGATGTTCTAAGATGGAGTCAGGGTAACGATCAAAGAAAATCTCATTGACAGCCATGTCAAAAGTAGGGATAACTTCCTGTAAAAACCAATATAAAGACTCCAAACTATGTTTCCATTCCTATCTTGGAGTTAAATTTAAGATACAAAATACTTCATGGCAGGAAAGTATAAAAGCAGAAAAACACGACATAACCCCATTACCCGACAGATTTATACATGTGATACATTCAAACCTTAGGTATACTGAGCTATTTTACCTCTGGCATATTCTCATTTGGGTTAAATGAAAGTGCCTTCTCAACTTGCTGGCATGTGTTATGCGTCTTCCATAATGTAATGATACCACATGGATTAAATTGTACTTATTTTACTCGATTTTTTTTTTTTTTTTTGGTGCTGGGGATTGAAACCATGGCCTTGTGCATGTGAGGCAAGCATTCTACCAACCGAGCTATATCCCCAGCCCTATTTTACTCCAATTTAACAAGATTCTCCAACTATAGATGAAGAATCAACTTTTGGGAGGCCAAGGAACTTGACCAAGGTTATGCAGCCAGTAAGCAGCAAAGGCTTGATTCAAAATCCAAGCCTACGTACCTATAAAGCCTGTACCTGTCAGTACAGCTGATGTTTCATTACAGGCTAGAAGCAACACACTATGGCTAATATAGTCCATTAAAAATGGCAGAAAATATATAACACATTTACAAAACATTTCAATTTAAGATAATTGGTTCATGAAGCCCAAGAAACTATTTAAGATTCATGATTATTTTGTTAGAAAAATAACCAATTCAACCCTCACATTCAACTATGAGAACTATGATAGTAATACACATGCCAATTGGAAAAACATTAAAATGTAAAAACAATGACCTTGAAAGAATGTGTTTTTTTAAAAAAAAAATGTTTTGAAGGGATCTTTTTGTTATGGAAATCTTGCTATCTAAAAACATCCCTCTAGATATTTACAGTATTTCATCAAGGTCAAAGCCAAATTCTTACCTGTGGGTAGGAGATGAGCTGTCTGTACAAATTCTTGTCAAATGATCTTATATGTTCAGAGTTTACATTTAAAAATGGCTCTCCAATAACATTAATCTGTAAGATAAAAACAAATAAGTTATACTTTGCTAATTTTATTATTATATAATGTATAACTTCTAAGTTGCTTAGGGCCTTGGTAAGTTGCTGAGGCTGCCCTTGAACTTCTGATCCTCTTGCCTCAGTCTCTCAAGTTGCTGGGATTACAGGTGTGCACCACCACAGGCAGCTATAATGCACACTTAAAAAAAAATTGTTTTAAAAATACTTATTTTTTTTTTTTATCGCAGTTGGACACAATACGTTTTTTTAAAAAATTAATTTATTTGTATGTGGTGCTGAGTATTGAACCCAGGGTCTCACACATGCTAGGCAATCACCCTATTGCTGAGCCACAACCCCAGGCCCAGAATGCACAACCTTAAAAAAAAAAAAATTACTTAGCTTTAGGTGGACACAATATGTTTTATTTTTAACAAAGGAAATTTGATTACCTCTCCAAGTCGTTGCATATACAGAGGCTCAGTAATATCTATGCCAACATTTTCTTCTTCTTTAGCCATAGGGTCAATAAACCGCTGAAGAAATCTCTTGATGTGAAGAGGAAAAATATTTAAGCTTAATGCAATAGGAAATATTACAACTATTCAGAATACAAAAAGTGATGTGTATTTCACTATGAGAAGATAAAAAAGTATTTTTTAAATGCATCAACTTATAACCTGCCCCTATGCTTTATGATTAGTTCCATTTAAATTATAAAATCTTTTTAGAGCCCTTTAAGTATGTATTTTATTTATCTTTACACTTTTTTGTAGTTTTACGTGGACAGAATGACTTTTTTTTTTTTAATGCAGTGCTAAGGATTGAACCCAGTGCCTAACATGTACTAGGCAAGTGCTCTGCCACTGAGCTACACAGCCGTAGCACCTTACTTAAATATGTATTTTAACACATACAACTCACCTGAAAATTTTCCTTGCATGTTGCCACATTTACATCTGTTCCCCAGATGACAAGTTTTTGGCCCAGGGACTGCTCACTTGCCACTACATCCTCTGCTGCTGCCTACAAAGAAAAGTATTACAGAGCCATACCAATGGAATTATCCATTTTTGTTCCCAAGACAGTGCTATCAGGAGACTGCTGTGTACTCACCCCATCAGATTGCAGATCCACCTGAAGACCTTTCCGTGCAGAGCCCAGGTCAGGTCTCTGCCTCACAGGTGTACCCCTAACCCCACTCCTTGGGGTTCCTTCCACCCGAGAGCTAGGAGTGCCATAGGTCAGTGGTGAGCTAACATCAAAGTCCAGAGGAATAGCTACGAAGATAAACGCAGAAGTTTACAACAGAATTCTAGTAGTACAACAAACCTGAAACTACAAGCATGTCTGCTCTGCCTTCAAAACACAACATGAACTGAGTATCTATTGATTCGTTTGGTGATTGAAGTTTTGAGGACCACTAAAGGTGCTAACTTAAAAAGGCAAAAGAATAGCTGCTTTCTTTGCTCACTAAGCCCTAACATGTACCAGCTCTTCTTCGTTCTCCAGCTCTTTTAATGAAGAACAAATTAGCTTATGCACAGAGGGAATGCTTAGGCATTAAGAACTACTGCCATCAAATAACCAACCTGACCCTTTGTACTATCAATCCCAGTATAACCTAGATCTTCAGAAACTCACTTGAAGAATGCATCTGAGGAGGACTGGAAAACAATGCATCCTGCGCTGCAGGGCTCTGCAGGTCTGCTCCGGGCGAGGTGGGCATGGGCTGCAGCTCACCGGTGGAGGTGGAATCCTCGCCTCTCCGTCTCTGAGAGGGAGATGACCTGGCTTCTTCATGTAAAACAACAAACACGGCTCTCAACTATCATGTTTGGTCTTCCAGGATTTGCCTCTTGATAGGATTCGATTCATTACTTTAACACAAGTGACGGCAAGTGGGAACGGACATGCTTAACCAATAGAAACGAAGAACCCAACCCGCTAATGTCGAGTCGAGCGCCCCCCACCGTCGGCATCTTCGCATCGACGCGGCAGGGCCCGCGGCGCCGGGCTCTCCCGCCAAAGGGAAGTCGCAGAGCGGAAGGCGTGGGGGCCGACGGGAATCCGTATGGACTAGTGCCCGAGTTGTGTGTGTGTGTGTGTGGGGGGGGGACGCGAAACTTACCGGTATGCGCGGGGGTGGCCCGTCCGCGCCGGCTGCTGCGGCGGCTCGGGGTAGATGCTGGAGACGACATGGTGCCAGGATACCTGCACGACAAGGACAGGCTCGCGTCGCAGACGCCCCCACCGGGATCTGAGCGGAGTCCTCCCTGTAGTCCCGAGATTACCAGGGAAGGGCTGCCTCCGGCAGACACCTAAGAGGTCAAGTTCTACCTGGAGAGTTGCTCTTCTCGACAGCACGAGCAGGGCCAAGGGTTCCCGCCGGCAGCACGATCGACGCCGCCCTCGGCGGCCTCACCAATCACAGAAGCGCTCCCAAGTGGTTCCGCCTCTGGAGGGTACCACTGCGCAACTATAGGGGGGACTGAACGGCCTTTTTGGGCGCCCCAGCCGAAAGCTGACTTAGGACCTGCTTGGCTCTACCCGCAGTGCAGATGGTTTGACCTGCTGCATGACCGCATTTTCGCGGGAAATCTGGAACGTCCTACAAAACCAAGTTTCGGAGGGGTGTTCTCCACTATAATGTTAAGAGCTTTTTAATTTTAGTTTTTAATTTTAATTTTAGAGACATTCCAAATGCATTTCTTTTTTTTTAAATCGAGGAACAAACTTCATCTTTGACTAAGGACCCTATATGGTGTTTTTACTTTGGTCAAACCGTTGAATTCCTGTTTTTCCGTAAATTTGGATGTATACCTGCTAAGTGTATTATATGTTATGCATTCATAATCTGCCGGCGCGCTAATTTAGGTCTAAACGAGAAGTTTCTACCCGGAGGACCCTCCGGAGAGAGTCGCGTGGAAGGACCCCGCCTCTGTTGCCCCGCCCCTAGTCTGAAGTCGTGCTCCTGCGCCGCCGCGCGGCCGCCGGGCCCGGGCAAAGTGCGCGCCTGCGCAGCGTTAGCGTCCTCGTCATGGCGGATTCCGGGGCACTTTTGCAGGGATACCTGCTTCGGCTGCAGGAGTCCTTATCCACTGCGGACCGCTACAATGCTGCGTCTGCCAGTTATCAGCTGATCCGCGGCCTGGGGCAAGAGTGCGTCCTGAGTACCAGCCCTTCGGTCGTGGGTGCGTACAGTTCCGGGCACGGCTTTCAGAGTAGGGTTGGAGCTAGACAGCCCAGTTCTCTCCCCATGGGTTTAGTTAACACTACTGTGAAGTCTCCCTAACTTCTGTGAATGTGTATGAAAAGCTGTTTGCCCTATATCTTTCCCCCCTAGCACCAGAAGAAAAGTATTTTAAAACTTAAGTTGGTGAAAATGACTCTAAATTTGTCAATCATTGCTACAGCTAGTGGGTGGAGAGGACAAGAGAAAATATTTCCCTTTGCCTGGTCTCACCTAAACCCATCAGTACCTTTCCAAACTCTCATATTTACTGTCCCGCTTTTACGAAGACTTGCAGAAATATAATTTAAAAGTCATTTAAAAAAAAAAACTTTTGTCAATGCTTGGACGAGAATGATATTTTTCCTTTGCAGTAAAAAAGTGCTTCTTTTCAGCATTTTTCAATTTAAATATGCCGTTGCATGAAAACTTATGTATTCTTGTTTTCTTTTTTTCCCCATTTTAAATTGGTGCGTTATAATTGTAGATTATGGTGAAATTCCTAGTTACCTATTTGTACATGCACTCGGTATAACAATGTAATTTGGCCAAAATTGTATTCCTATTTTAAAACACAAGTATGTAGACCTCATCTGCATGGTGTGTCCTAATAAGAGCTAGATGAGATCTTTCTAAGAGGTCAGTACTGAGTACAGTGTAAAAATTAAACCACTCTTTAAACAGGATACTATGTTGTGTCTGTGTATAGTTAAAGATATATTAGTAATGGGGAAATATAAAAAAACTAATGACTTTATGTAATTTTTTTTTAAAGAGAGAGGAGAGAGAGAATTTTTTAAAAAAATATTTATTTTTTAGATTTTTGGCAGACACAACATCTTTGTATGTGATGCTGAGGATCCAAGCGGGCTGCATGCATGCCAGGCCAGCCCACTACCACTTGAGCCACATCCCCAGCCCAATGTAATTGCTTTTTATAGTCAGGTTTTCAAAGTTAGAATTCATGTTTGTTTAGTAACTTATGTCTAAAGTGATTTCTAGTTTACTGTAAATATGCAATATATATATATATCCTTTCACTTGAGAAATTTTAGAGGAGTATAGCAAATACCACATTCTTAGTGACTTAAAGTGACATTCATTTGTTAATCTTATATAGTGAGAAGCCTGATATAGTCAATCATTAAGTTAGAAAGAGCCAAGGTATCAAGGCTAATTTCCTTTCTGAAGGCTTTCGGTGAGAATCCTTTCAGGTTGTAGAATGAGGTCCTTGTTTCTTTGCTGATGTTCTTTGCTTCTAGAAGGGGCCCAGTGTCCTTAGATTGTAGCCCCTTTGTCCATCTTGAAAATCAGCAACCGTTTGTCAGCTACTTCTCAGGAGAGGTTTGATATGTCTTGTGTTTTCCTGTCTTTTCATCTTCGTGCTCTACTCTTCCTCCCACTGTTTTTTGTTTTTCCTCTTATCTATCTATTCATCTTTTTTGTGTGTGTGTGTGATGCCACATTCTCATCTCTCCCCTACTTTTAAGGGCCCATGTGACTATGTTGGTCTTAGTGAATAATCTGGGGCAGTATCCCTATTCTAAAATCAGCTGAACGGCAGCCTTCATTTTATCTGCAGTCTGATTTCCTTTACCGTGTAAAGTTAATATTCAGAGATGTGACACCACAGATTAGGGTATGGGCATCTTGGAGGTGTGTTTGTTCCCCTACTGCATCCCTATGGAACATCATTCAGAATTTTCTCCTTTCTTTGTTCTAATATAGCAGCCTTAGGTTAGTGTTTTCTTATTTAAAAGTCCTCCTTGGAAACCTTGCAGCCTTTTTAGGGTGATTTATGAAATGCTTGGCAACTCTTAACTTATTGTTTGTTTGTTTGTCCAGCATTACAGACTTCCTTAGTTTTTTCCAGAGATTTTGGTTTGCTTGTATTTGTTCGGAAATCACTTAACATTGATGAAGTAAGTGAAAAATTTTAATTTTGCTTTTTTTGTTTTTGTTGAAGTGACTCTTATTCTTAACCATATTTACAATATTTATTTCTTTTATTATAGTTTCGTGATTGTAGAGAAGAAGCCCTAAAATTTTTATATGTTTTCTTAGAAAAGATTGGTCAGAAGATTATGCCTTATGCTTTAGATATTAAGGTAAGGAGGAAAAAACATACCTTAGTACATGTCAATATCTATTTTAACTTATGATGTAAGGAATCTAGGTTTTTATTTTGTTTATGCCTTTCTTATCGGGGAGTATACTTAATTTTGCTTGATTAATCAAGTTGAAATGAAGTGGGCTTTTCATTGTTTTAGAATTAATAAGCTAAGACCCTTGTCAGAAAAACTACTTTGATAATTTTTTTTTGGTACTGATCTTAATCATTTTTTGCACCTGGGATAATTTGGATTTTTAAAACTGTGGGAAAATTCCAGAACACTTTAATGGATAATTCTAAAAAGAGTCTGCTTGCTGGGTAGAATCCATACTTCCTGTACTTCATGTGTTTTCTTTTTAATTTCTTTTTTTTTAGTCGTAGATGGACACGGTAACTTTATTTTGTTTATTTAATTTGTTTATGTGGTGCTGAGAATCGAACCCAGTGCCTCACACATACTAGGCAAGCACTCTACCACTGAGCCACAACCTCAGCCCAATTCATGTGTTTTCTTTGACAAGAGTTTCATCTGAAAAGTTTGGCTCTTTCATGCCTCTCATTCTTCTCAAACATGCCTTTGCCAGGTGTCCTTATAATTTATTTATTTATTTATTTATTTAATTATTTTTAAGAGAGAGAGAGAGAGAGAGAATTTTTTAATGTTTATTTTTTTGGTTTTTGGCGGACACAACATCTTTTTTTTGTATGTGGTGCTGATGATCGAACCCCGGCTGCACGTGTGCCAGGCGAGCGCGCTACCGCTTGAGCCTCCTCCCCAGCCCCTCCTTATAATTTATTATGGAACTAGCAATCATAAATTAGGTCACTCTTTCTCATCTTTTCTTATACTTTCAACAATTATCTCATTTTAAGGTAAATTATTTTTGTTGGCCCTTTGGAGTTTGCTTTTAGATTTAGTGTGTTAAGAATTGAAGAAACATAGACAATAGGTGAATTGGACATCACTTTCCTATGCTCATGTGTGAACATATGACCAGTGTAACTCCACATCATGTACAACTGCAAGAATGGGAGGTTAGGTCCCATGTATGTATAATATGTCAAAATAACTCTACTGTCATATATATCCAAAAAGAACAAATAAAAATTAAAAACAAAAACAAAACAATACAAAAAAATTGAAGAATTAGAAGGTATGGTTGACTCTATGTATGTGTGGGTTCCACAGCCATAGATTCACTACCTACTGATTAAAAAAAAAAAAAAAAAGACATCTGAACTGAATACGAACAGACTTTCTTGTGGTTATTCCCTGAATAGTACAATATAACAGTTATTGACAGCATTCACATTGTGTTTAATCTAGTAATGACTCAAAGTATATGGGAGGATATGCTGGGATTATATGAAAAAATATGCCATTATATGTAAAGGACTTGAGTATCACCCACAGATGCTGAATGGCAGCTATATTTTGAGAATTAAAATTGGCTAAAACATAAAATATTCATTTTACCAATTATTGGTCTTTTTAAAGTAGATTTTTTGTGTGCTTTTTAAATTCCCTTTGGATTTTTAGTCTGTCTTCGTTGGATTTTTTATTTTTTAAATGTATATGTGTGCTGGGGTTGAACCCAGGGTCTCATACATGTTAAGCATATGCTCTGTGGCTGATCTACACCTCCCAGCCTGAGGTATTAATCTCTCTAGTTTAACCAACGAGACTTAAAGTTAAGAAACTTGCCCATCTTTTGCAGCCAGCTCACCTAATGCCAGAGCACCTGTTGTTTTCATCACACTGCTTTTTCCTCTAGAGTCCCAGCCATTCTTTCAACTTTTTCTTAGTGACCTTTTTATGCTCTCTTTCTTGACATTGGATAACAAGTCCTATGGGACTTATGTGAGAAGGAATGACCTGATATTGTAAAGTCCTACTGAAGTATCTATTGACTTTGTGCTTTTAAATTGTTATTGATATCACCACAGCATATTGCATCAATGTTTTCAGTCGTTTTTAATCAAAACATTATGTACTTTGATGTTATACTTTCAAAAGTTAAATACTAAGTTTTATTATGTCATACATTTTGTTATCTTATATCACTCCTCAGGGATATAGTTTTAGCACTCATTAAAATCTTATTGATTTGGTATGTTTCCTTTTAAAATCTAGAGTATTTGTACCAGTGTTTATACAAAGGATAGAGCTGCTAAATGTAAAATTCCAGCCCTAGATCTTCTCATTAAGGTAATTTTTTTTGTGTTTAAGTACAATTTTTTTTTTGTTAAACATAATAACTTATAAGACATAAAGTTGGGAGTTTTGAGCTTGGTTTTGGGTGAGAGTTTTGGGGAGGATAGGGTTGAATCCCATCTTGAGTGGATAAGATGCACACTTCACAGCCATCACCCAATAATACCTTGGTATTTTGTTCTCAGACTCTCCTAGGTAGTAAAAGAAGAATTTTGGGTTGTGAGAGTGATGAAAAATTAAAATAACAAAGAAATTGTTTGTTTTTTCATTTATTACCTTTGGTGAAACCTAGTACTATGGAGAATTGTCAAGATCCCCTTATCTCTCACGAGTTTTTCCTGAAGCTTTAACAGGACGGGAAGGTCGTGTTTTAGTGGTCCTTTGGGCTCACTTTCAAGTGCACTTCTGTCTGTTTTTGTACCCCTGTTTTAGAATTTCACTGGGCCTGTTTGGTCTGTGGAATTAAGTGCATCTGAGGGAGTGATTCTAGTAATGTTATTGGTTTCTTTGGAAAGTAACATTAGATCTGGACCACCCTTCTGCTTTGCTACACCCACCTCAAGCCCACCTTCCCCAGTCATCTGGGTAGACATGAGTCCTGAGAGGCCTAGCATAAAGTCCCTAGAGACACAGGATTCTGAGGCCTTGCTATGTGCAGACATACTGAGGTAGAGGAAGTCTTTTCTGTATCTTCCTCTTTAAAAAATGCTAACTGTGTTTTTTTAGTTACTTCAGACTTTGAGAAGCTCTAGACTCATGGATGAATTTAAAATTGGGGAGTTATTTAATAAATTCTATGGAGAGCTTGCATCGAAAGCAAAAGTACCAGACACAGGTGAGATGCATTTAATGTTATTTTCAAATATTCTAACAAACTAAAATTAACTAACCATTCGTGTAACACTTAGTATTAGTACTGCCAATGCATTATATTTTACAGATGAATCCTTTTTGCTGAAAACAAACCAGATTGGAAACAATATGTGAAGATTTCCCTTCATAAAAACGTTAATCTTTATAAAATAATTTCTTTAAACAGAAAACTCAGTATATGTCAAATATAGTTTCGTTTATAATAATAGATTTGCATAAAACTTGGGAAAATTCTAATATGCAAAGTTGGTTATTTTGTGATTTTTTTATAAAATCACTTTGAACTCAATAGCTCTTATTTTCTTATTCATGTATTTTTGTTATTTAAATGTACCTTTAGGCATTCATTTATCTAAAATTTATTTTTCAGTTCTAGAGAAAGTGTATGAGCTCCTTGGGGTATTAGGAGAAGTTCATCCTAGTGAGATGATAAATCATTCAGATAATCTGTTTCGGGCTTTTCTGGGTGAGCTTAAGACCCAGGTATGATACTCTTTATGATATTCTGCTTTCATAGATTTGGTTGGGTTTTTTTCCTCAGTTATATCTTTTTAACTCTTTGTTTTAGATGACATCAGCAGTAAGAGAGCCCAAACTACCTGTCTTGGCTGGCTGTCTGAAAGGACTGTCCTCGCTTCTGTGTAACTTTACTAAGTCTATGGAAGAAGGTATTTCAGGACTTTGCTTGATTTTCTTCCTGTATTCAAAAACTATAAGTCTAACAAAGACCACTGGTGTTGATTTTTTAAACTTTTTAACCAATTGTGAAATTGCATGCAGTTGTGAGAAATAATCCAGAAAGATTGATACACCTTCCCATTTTCCCTAAAGATGGCATCTTTTATAAGGATAGTACAAAAGCACAATATGATATTAACATCGACACCGTCCACTGACCTTCAGCACATCCCATCAGTTATACATGCACATGCTAGTGTGTGTGTATTAGATCTGAACAGTTCTGTCACATGGGTAGGTTTGTGTATACATCACTAAACAAGGCAGATTCATTACAAGGTTCCATTGAGCTACTTTAATACAGCCATTTCTCCCAACAACCCCTATTCTGTCTCCATCTGTAGTTCGGTTATTTCGAGAATGTTATACAAATGAACTCATAGGCTATAACTTTTTGCATCTATTTCATTTAGTATAGTCATACACGTTAGCATGTGTTATAATTTCCTTCCTTTTTAAGGTCAGCTAATGTTTCATTGTGTGAATATACCTCATTTTATTCACCTATTCATCCATTATTAGATACTTAGTTTACTTCTGCTTTTGATTGTTACCAGTAGTGCTGCTATGAACATTGGTATACAAATACCTGTTCAGAGTCCCTGATTTCAGTTCTTTTGGATTACCCAGAAGTGTGATTGCTGGAATGTATGGTAACGTTGTTAATTTTTTGAGGACTTGCCATATAGGGTTTTGTTTTTTTTTTTTAATAGAAACTACACTATTTTTCATTCCCACTAGCAGTGCACAGGAGTAATAGCCATCCTAACAAATGTGATGTGGTATCTCATTGTAGTTCGAATTTGCACTTCTTTAACATTGAGCCTTTTTATGTGTATGCTTATTGGCCATTTCCATATCTTTAGAGATTTTTTTTTTTTTTGTACTAGAGATTGTGGGGATTGAGTCCAGGGGGCGCTTAACCACTGTGCCACATCCCCAGTTCTTTTTATTTTTTATTTTGAGATAGAGTCTTGCTGAGTTGCTTTGGTCCTTGTTAAATTGCCCAAGCTGGTCTGAAATTTGTAATCCTCCTATTTTAGCTTCCCAAGCTGCTGGGATTACAGGCGTGAGCTACCATGCCCAACTGTTTCTCTATCTTTGGAGAAATGTCTGTTCAGATCCTTTGTCCATTTTTTTTTTTTAGGTTAATCAGGTTGTTTGGCTTTTTGTTATTAAGTCATAGGAGTTATTCATATAGTTTGGATGTCAGTTTCTTAGAACTGATTTTCAAATATTTTCTCCCATGGATTGCTTTTTCACTGTTGATTGTTGTCTTTGATGCACAAAAGTTCTTTATTTTGGTTATTTTATTTTGCCTGTGCTTTTGGTGTTATATCCTTGAAATCGTCACCAGATCTCCATTGAATTGCTTTTGTACCTTTTAAAAAGTCAGTTGAGCATATCTTATGAGTCTGTTTCTGAGTTCTTTGATCTAATATATTTGACTGTCCCCTGCCATTAATGAACTGTCTTTTTGTTGAGTATGTTCTCCCATTTTATTCTTCTTTTGCAAAACAATTTAGTATCATGAACCCTGTGTTTTTTCACTATGAATTTTAGAATAAGCTTGTGTCTACAAAAATAGAAAATAAACAAAACCCTTGTTGCTGTTTTGATAAGCATTGCACTAAATCTTTGTGTCTATTTGGGAAAATTAACATTTTCACTATGCTGAGTTTTCCAATCCATAAGCAGTATATTTCCCCAATTTATTTAGGTCTTTGATTTTTTTCATCAACATTTTGTAATTCTGAAGATGCAGATCCTTTCCTATGGTTTTAAGTCTTCTTTAATACATTTTTCTTCATAGCTGTGTTCTCCTGGAATAATTCAAAGCTAAAGGTTTAGAAGATAATGTAACTGATACCACTCTAAGCTTATAAAACTTTATTTTATTTCTTAGTTTCTTTCTTTTTTTTTATTCATTTTTTAGTTTTAGGTGGACACAATATATTTATTTTATTTTTATGTGGTGCTGAGAACCAAACCCAGTGCCTCATACATGCTAGGCGAGTGTGCTACCACTTGAGCCACATCCCCAGCCCCTTTCCTAGTTTCTTAAAAAGTGTTTTAGGGTCAAAAAATTTGCCTTCAAAAATATTTGCTCTTTCTTGCACTTAAAATTTTAAGTAACTGCCAGCTTTTTGTACTTCTGTGTGTTGTGCTTTCATCAGGTTGCTCATTCCCAAAAAAGAATAATTTCAAGGTGAGTGCAGTGACATATGCTATAATCCCAGTGGCTCAGGAGGCTGAGGCAGGAAGATCGTAAGTTCAAAGCCAGCCTCAGCAATGGTGAGGTGCTAAGCAATTCAGTGAGACCCTGTCTCTAAATAAAATACAAATAGGGTTGGGGATGTGGAGTGGTGGCCAAATGCCCCTGAGTTCAATCTCTGGTACAACCCTGCTCCTCCCCCCCACCCCCACCCCCCCGGCCACCCACAAAGAAAAGAAAAAAAAGAATAATTTCACATTTCAACCTCATATTTCTTCTACTCAATTCTACCTTTTTTTTTTTTTTTTTTTTTTTTTTTGGTGGTGCTGGGGATGGAACCTGTTTCACTTTGCCACTAAGCTATATCCCCATATTCCCAACCCTTTTTATCTTTTTTTTTTTTTTTTTTATTTTTTTAAGAGAGAGTGAGAGAGACAGGGGGACAGAGAGAGAGAGAGAATTTTAACATTTATTTATTTTTTCTTAGTTCTCGGCTGACACAACATCTTTGTTTGTATGTGGTGCTGAGGATCGAACCTGGGCCGCACGCACGCTAGGCGAGCACGCTACCGCTTGAGCCACATCCCTAGCCCAACCCTTTTTATCTTGAAACAGTGTCTCACTAAGTTGCCAGGACTGGCCTTGAAAGTGTAATCCTTCTGCCCCAGCTTCCTGAGTCCCTAGGATTATAGATGTGTGCCACTGTGCCCAGCTCTACTCAACCCTTATTATTGCTTCTTAGCAAGAAAAAATACTGGAGCAACCCTGTGTGATTTGCCTTCTTCTGTCTTATGTCCTGTTGCTCCCACTCTGTCAAGTTGTATCAGTCCACTTTGTATTGTTGTGACCAATACTTGACAATAATTTAGAGGTGGGAAAGTTTATTTTTGCTCATGATTTAGTCCATGGTTAGCTAGGCCTAAGGTGAGACAGAACATCGTGTCGGAAGGGTGTGGTGGAGGAAGCTGCTTCACACATGGTGGCCGCAGGGAAAATGCACCACTCCAGGTCATGCACCACTCCAGGTCATGCTCTCAGTGACCCACCGTTCCCACCCAGTTAGTACATTCCAACTAGTGTGAATGGATGAGGTCGCAGCTCTCATGCTCTAATTATTTCACTTCTGAATATTCTTGTGTTAACACAAGGGCTTATCCAGACATAAAGTAAGGAAGGTCAATCTAGATGACATTATGCTCCATGAAATAAGTGTGCCCCTGTGTCTGCATACTGTGTTTACACTGTTATTTTCTATTTGAATAACTTTTTCCCTAATACGTATTTTTAAAAAATGTTTAGTTGTAGATGGCCACGATACCTTTATTTTATTTATTTATGTGGTGCTGAGGATTGAACCTAGTGTCCCATGCATACAAGGCAAGCGCTCTTCCACTGAGCCATAATCCCAGCCCCTAATACCCATTCTTTCAGTCCCATTTCAAATGCTGCCGTGTCTGTCAAGCCTTTCCTGAATATGCTTAAAATTGTTTTCAATTTCATCCAGCTCCTATCACATAATCCTCTGGGCTCTTCTTCATTTGAAAGACATTAGGTCTTTCCATCAAAGAAGCGTTTTTCTGCTATTGCAGGTGACTGTTAGGGTGGAGAAATCAGTGATGAATAAACCATAACTACTATATAGCTGCAGTGAATAATTTGGTGGGAGACAAATACAAATATCTGAATGTCATTCAGGCCAGGATAAGAACCTCACATTATAGTTTTGTGCCTATTCTGTCTTGCCTTTTGGATCATAATTTCAGTAAGGTCAAAGGTTATATTTTATTCACATTTGTAATTCCCATAACAATTTGGCATGTGTTATGCATGGAATAAATACCTAGGGGTGTGGGGGGTGGAATGTGTTTGGCCTGGAATGAGTTACTGTATGTAATTCTCGAGGCAACCCTAAAAGAAGGTGTAAATTATCCTTGAGGTTCTGAGAGATTATCTAACAGAGCTTGTAAGTGATGAGTTGGATTTTAAACACATGTCTTCCTTGTTCCACATTTTTCTACTTTCCTCTAGTAATAACTGTGCCGCAGTATTAAGTTGCATCTCTCTAGTTGGATCCAGTGTTGAAAGGGATTACTCCTGAATTCATAAGAGACTTGGAGTTAATGCAGTCAGCCTGTCTGAAGCAAACCTGTTAATTTGCAGAGTTATTGGTAAAGTACATCAGGTGATACTGTAATGATTTGTAACAGGCTTTTTTTGTTATTTCCCCAGATCCACAGACTTCAAGGGAGATTTTTGATTTTGCACTAAAAGCAATTTGTCCTCAGGTAGGATAAATATTACTCTTCAGTCTTTCATGGTTGAGACATGTGATTTTTCAAACATTGATGGTGAATTTTTTTCTCTGAAACAGATTGATCTGAAGAGATATGCTGTCCCCTTGGGTAAGAGTCTATATTTAATAAGTTGTGGTATTTTGCATTACTTGATTAACATCTTGAATAAGTTTTTACTTAAACTATGAATGAAAGTGAGTGCTATAACATCTGTGATGTTTCATATTATAATTATTATAGAAAGGTTTTGGGAGTTTAGTTTTTATAACACAAACCTGGATTGAGGTGATTATGCTTAGATTTATGGTTAAAAAATTTATTTATCTTAGGGTGTCTTTCAGAGAATCCATGCTGTTTGATTCTGGCTTTGTTTAAATAAATCTGGATTTAGTATGATGTACTAAGTCTTCATGAACACAATTTTAACTTTGACACAGACCTGAAGCTTTCTTACTTTTCTGCTCTGTTCTGGCTTATGTTGTCCTATTTCATTTTTTAAAATTTTATTAATTTTTTGTGTATGACAATGGAATGCATTACAATTCATATTATACATATAGAGCACCATTTTTCATATTTCTGGTTGTATAAAAAGTACATTCACATCAATTCGTGTCTTTATTGATGTACTTTGGATAATGATGTCCATCACATTCCACCATGATTTCTAACCCCATGTTCCCTCTCTTCCCTTCCCGCCCCTCTGCCCTATCTAGAGTTTGTCTATTCCTCCCATGCTCCTCCTCCCTACTCCACTATGAATCAGCCTCCTTATATCAGAGAAAACATTTGGCATTTGTTTTTTTGGGATTGGCTAACTTCACTTAGCATTATCTTCTCTAACTCCATCCATTTACCTGCAAATGCTATGATTTTATTCTCTTTTATTGTTGAGTAATATTCCATTATGTATATATGCCACATTTTTTTAAATTATTTTTTTTCATTTGTTTATTTATTTATTTACTTATTTGGTTTGTGGTGCTGAGGATCGAACCCAGTGTCTCGGATGTGCAAGGCGAGCACTCTACCGCTGAGCCACAACCCCAGCCCTATGCCACATTTTTTAAAAATCCATTTATCCACTGAAGGGCATGTAGGTTGGTTTCACAGTTTAGGTATGGTGAATTGTATGACTATAAACACTGATGTGGCTGTGTCCCTATAATATACTGTTATGTTGTCCTATTTTAAGTATAATGTGTTTTGCATTTGCAGCTGGCCTACGCTTATTTACTCTGCATGCATCTCAATTTAGTACCTGCCTTTTGGAAAACTACATTTCTTTATTTGAAGTACTATCAAAGTGGTGTAGCCATATGAATGTAGAACTGAAAAAAGCTGCATATTCAGCCCTGGAATCCTTTTTGAAACAGGTACTACAAATTCGACTTTCATAATAAAATTTTTTTTCCACAAAATTAAATTCTAATCTTGTATGTATAAATTTGAAAAACAGATATAAGTGAATCCATTAGCATCTGTAGTGTTTAGAGCAGAAGGCTGTACTTTCCATCAGTCTCATAACTGGCAGCTGGACCAAGAGAGCTAGTAAGATACTAATTTTGGTCAGGACAGAGAGTCAACATTGAGGCAAGTCTCATGGAGCTAAGATGTGTCAGAGAATGGGTTAGAGGAAAGGCTGGGAGGTTGGGGCTACTCAAACTGGAGGGTGGGGGACCAAGGGCCCCATCTCTGGGGAGGTGAGGGCTAGCTGTATGAGAAGATGGAGGCTTGTATGAGAGATTACCACAAGGATAGGGAGAGCACCTTTGTCCCTGTGGGTTTTCCATATAGATAGGACGCAGTTGCAGAATTTCATCTGGCAAATTTTGAAGCAGATCTTTTTTAGCTAAGGGGAATGTGTTGTGATTGTGGTTCTGAGCAGTGGTTTCAAAATTGTTGTGCGTATCCAGAGGCATCTGGAAATTCCTGTAGTTTAGGCTAGGTGTTAAGGAGCTAGACTGCCAAGTTGGATCTGATGAAAGATCCTGGAGAGTCAAAATTTTGTTTGGAGAACTGTTAAAAATGAATAAGTGATAGTAAATGCGCAGACTAGTCCAGGAAAACTGTGTGAACTGTGTGCAGACACTATTGGCCTGAGATTCACAGCTTAATAGGATAGAGAGAGAGAGAGAGAGAGAGAGAGAGAGAGAGAGAGAGAGAGGCGAGCGCGATCCCGAGAGCACTGCTGTCCTTTGTCTGGGTGTGGCCCAACTCCCACAAAACTGAAGTAAGTGTGCTTTGTGTCTGGCCCCTACTGCTTCCTGCTGTCCCTCTCAACTGAGTGTTCCTCTGCTGTTCTCAACCTGCCCATCAAACTTGTCTGTCAGAGTTATTCTTGATATTAAGGTTGCTTCCTTTCCTGGTCCTCCTCATAAAAATGCCTGTTTTGCTTAATTGGCTGCTCTTATTTGTTATAGAAAATGAAAGTTTATGGTATTATTTTTTTCTGGTTCACATAAATATGTTTGGGTCTCAGTAAACATTGGCTTTTGAGAGACAGCATTTCAGGCTTTGTCACTAAGATGAATAAGAACGTCCAGGACTTACATAGGAGTCTTTTTGGAGGGAATCGTACCTGGTGGCATCCCTGAATCAGTGCTCACTAATAACACCTGCCTGTCATAGCAGAGGGTAGGTGGGGAGGGGGCCTGCAGGGATGACTATTAGCCCTCCTTTGGTTTGGCTATTTGCCGTTAATGAGCTTCACGGAACATCTTCATTGCAGATCTTTGCCAGAGAATTTAATTTCAGATTCCTGCTCCAATCCTTAATAAAAACTTAGATTGAATAGATGTTATTTAATCACTGAAGACATTTATTCTCCTAATACTGTGTAATTTTTGAAAAAGTTAAAGCGTTCAGGCAATTAAGAAGTTAGGAAACAATTCCCTCAGTGCTGTCCTGATAGCTGACTTCTGTTGCATGTTTAGGGGTTTCCAAAACTACCTTCAAATGTGATAGTTCGTGCTGGGCACAGTGTCACACACCTGTAATCCTAGTGGCTCAGAAGGCTGAGGCAGGAGGATTGCAAATTCAGAGCTAGCCTCAACAACTTAGTTTCCCTAAGGAACTTAGACTGTGTGTCAAAATAGAAAATAAATGAGCTACAGATGTGGCTATGTGGCTCAACAGTTGAACACCCCTGGGTTCAATCCCTGGTGCCAAAATAAGAAAAAAAATGATTTTTTTGCTAAAAAGGTTCATAAAACTCAAAGCTATTAAGTTCACAGTAATGGCTTATTACAGCTAAAGGCAGAATTTAAAATCAACTAGAGGAAGACACACATAGTACAGAGACCAAGAAAGTACCAAACATGGAGCTTCTCGTGTCCTCTCCCTGTGGATTCAGAACATTGTTATTTTCCTGACACTGATATGTAACAGCCCACATGGAGTATTAACTGTGCTGCTCATCTGAACTTCAGTGTTCAGTTTTTATTGCATCATGTGTGCGTATTGAGTTGATTGATTGCCCATGTACTTGATAACACATGACCCGAAGCCCCCACCCTAAGTCACATGGCTATTGTGAAGTTTGACCAGCCTCTAAATCAAGTTGTTAATCCAGTGTGACTTGAGGCCCCCGGGCAAAGAAAGACATTTCTACCAGACATGACATTGTAAAGGTTTGGTGATTATCTCCCAGAAGCCAAGGCAAATATCAGACTTCTTTTTAGGCAAGGTTAAATTCTTTGTTTTACAATCTAGATATTGTAAATTTTATCTTATATTTTGTACAAGCATCAGAAAGTCCTGTCCTTTTATGCATTTTAAAATAATTTATCCAATATGCCCTTTGCATCATGCCACTGACTTCCATTGATATTATTAGACAGTCATATGAAATTTCTAGATAAATTTATTTTAAACTTTTTGTTGCTTATAGTATCCCTTTTATGAAGGCTCTTGGGAAGACAATTCTTACACCTCATTACTAGGGAAAACTTTGCTTCCCTGAATGTCTGGTAGTTTTTCTCATATTGATAGTGGGGCATATATAATGTTCTCTTTGTTCTGGCTGCTGAGAACTTCAGAGTCTACCAACTATTATTTAAGAAGTCAATGCTAGGATGAGGGTGTAGTTCACTTGCCTAGCATGCCCACAGGCACCTACACAAAAGTGGGCATTATTGAGGTATAATTTATATATAGCAGCATGCATGTATTTTATTTTTTTTTTACAGTTGTAATTGATAAATATATGTACTGTGTAATTTGTTCAAGACAGGATACTTCCAGCCACTTAGTGTTTTGGTCAGCTTTTTCATTGCTGTGAACAAAAGACCTGACAAGAACAATTTTAATGGGGGAAAAGTTTATTTGGTGCTTATGGTTTCAGAGCATAGATAGCCAGCTCCATTGCTCTGGGCCTGAGATCAGGCAGAACATCACTGCAAAAGAGAGTGGTGGATAAAGGTGGCTGAGGATATGGTCTCCAGAAAGCAGAAGAGAGCTCTGCCCTCACCACAAATATAAACCCCAAGGGCAGGTCCCCGGTGATCCACCTCTTCCAGTGACATCCTTCCTGCCTATAGTTACCACACAGTTAATCCCTATCAGTGGATTAACACGCTGATTGTCAAAGCTCTTATAACCCAATCATTTCACCTCTAAACTTTCTTGCATTGTCTTCACACATGAATGTGGGGGGACACTTCATATCTAAACCATAACACTTAGAAAATCCCCTTGAGCCTCTGCATTTTGTCCCCATTCCCAGCTATAAGCAACCAGTGCTTTCTGACACAAAATATTGGTTTTGCCTTTTGTAGAATTCCATGTAAGTTTTATAGTGTCTGTTCTGTTATGGTTAACTTGGTTTGCTCTGTCAGTGTTGGTTCTTTTCTTTTGGCAGCGGGGTCGGGGGGGTGGTTGCCGGGGATAGAACTCAGGGGCATTTGGCCACTGAGCCAAATCCCTAGCTTTTTGTATTTTATTTAGAAATAGGGTCTCTCTGAGTTGCTTAGGGCCTCACTAAGTTGCTGAGGATGGCTTTGAGTTTGTAATCCTCCTGCCTCAGCCTCCTGAACTGCTGTGATTACAGGCATGCACCACCACACCTGGCTCTTTCAGTGTTTTTGAGAGTTTAATTTAACCATATTGTTAAATTAAATGTGTGTCAGTAGTTCATTTTTATTGTTGTATAGTATTCCAAGGTATGGATAGTTTATTCACAGACATTTGGTTGTTTCCAATTTCGGGTTTTTGTAAGTAAAATAGCAAAGTCCATTTGTACCCAAGTGTCAAATTTCTCTGTCTCTCTCTTTTTGGTACTGGAGATTTAACCCAGGGGAGCTTGTCCACTGAGCCACATGTCTAGCTCCTTTTTAAAATTTTATTTTATTTTTATTTAGCTAAGTTGCTTAAGGTGTCACTAAGTTTAGGAGGCTGGTCTCAAACTTGCAACTGTCCTGCCTCCCAAGCCAGTGGGATTATTGGTGTGCACCACTTCACTCAGCTAACATTTCTCTTTAGTAAAAACTTAGAAGTGGCATTGCTGGATTACATGATAGATGTATGTTAAACTTTAGAGGAAACTATCAAATTCTTTTCCAAAGTGGTTTTACCATTTTACATTCCTGCCAGTGATGCAGGAATGTAAAATACTATAACCACTTTTTTCTAGTTATCCTATGTACTCAATCATACGGTATTGTCACTTTAATTTTAGCTATTTCTAATGGTAAATCATGTCATTGGGGTTTTATTTTGGATTTCTTTTTTTGGGGGGGGTACCAGAGATTGAACTTAGGGGCACTCACCCACTGAGCTATATCCCCAGCCCTATTTTGTATTTTATTTAGAGACAGGGTCTCACTGAGTTGCTTAGTGCTTTCTTGTCGTTGCTAAGGCTGACTTTGAACTCGTGATCCTCCTGCCTCAGCCTCCTGAGCCGTTTAGGATTATAGCCAGGTTATTTTGGATTTCTGTGGTGACTGTTGTTATTGATTCTTTTTTTTCCCTGTGGTTATTAGCCACATTTTTTTTGTTTGTTTGTTTTGGGGATTAAACCTAGGGGTGCTTAACCACTGAGCCATGTCTCCATCCCTTCTTATTTTGTTTTGAAACACTGAATTGCCGAGATTGACCACAAACTTGAGATCCTCCTGCCTTAGCCTCCTGAGTCACTGAGATTACCAGTGTGTGCCACTATGTCCAGCTCCTGTATCCCATTTAAGAAGGAATTTTCTTTAGGAAGTTTTGTAATAAATGTGTAGTTTTGTCATTTGCATTTGGGTCTATAATCCATTTTGAAGTACTTTTTACTTATGTTATAAAATAAAGGTTGATGTCAGTTTTCCCCCACATTTGTTGGTTCAAGCACCAGTTATTGAAAAGACCTAATTTCCCCCATTGACTTACCCTGACACCTTAGTCAAAAATTATTTGACCAAGCCAGGTGCAGTGATGCGCACCTGTAATCCCAGCTACTTGGGAAGGTAGAGGCAGGAGGATCACAACTTCAAGATCAGCCTGAGTAACTTAGTGAGACTGTCTCAAAATAAATAAAAAGGGCTGGGGATGTAATTCATTGGCAAAACACCTGGGCTCAACCCCTGGTAACGCACACACAAGTCAATTGACCATATAAGTGTGAGCTTATTTCTAGACTCTCTAGTTTGTTCCATTCACCTTTATGTTTGTCCTTGTATTAGCACTTCCTTGTCCTCTAGCTTCATGTTATCTTATTTTCCATTATTATTTTTTGCTATTATAGATGCATTTTAAAATTTAAATGTTATCCCTATGGGAAAGAAATTTTTCTTTTTCTTTTTTTTTAATGTTTTTAGTTGCAGATGGACACAACATGTTTATTTTATTTATCTTTTATGTGGTCCTGAGGATTGAACCCAGAGCTTCATACATGCGAGATGAGCGCTCTACCACTGAGCCACAACCCTAGTCCCCAAATTTTTCTTTTTTCATTTAATAGCTTTCTATAAATTTCTTATTAAAATCTTTGCAGGTTAGTTGCATTAAAAAAAAAAAAGACACACAGTACCAAGAATAATGTGCAAATCTTCCAAAATCCCACTACCAACAAAAAAAAAATTACTATTTGATGACCCCTTTCTCATTTTGTCTTCTTCCCTTTTTCTCCGTTTCCCCTCTCTTTTCCTCTTTTTGTAGAAGGAAGGAGTGAAGAGAAAGATATTTTGCCATAAAGGAGTATTATTCACAGTTTTTGCAACCTTGAGATTTTCCACTGTTGTATGTTCTCCTGATGGCACATTGAGATCTGCATGATTAATTTTTAATGGTATTATGATATAGCATTGTTTTATATGCTAAAATATTTCATTCTATCCTGTCTTCTCGGTAAATATTTTCAAATCTTTGCTATAACAAGCAGAAAATAATTGGATAACAATGCATTGAAAGGACATTTGCTGAAAATGCATTGATAAAGTAGCAATACTTAAATGGTTAAATATTACAATAAATTCAGAAAATGAAAAACTTAATTAAGATATTGTTTATTTACTTCTTGAGAAACATGTTCATGGTCTGTTTTGTGAAAGGAAATTTTGAAGCAATATCTGTGATTCTCCATCCTTCTAAAAGGAATGGGGAACAAAGACCTGAGAAGGACAAATGCTAAGACCTGATGGCTTTGGGTAGAATTAGGGAATGTTGTAGTTGGTTGGTGATGGAAGGTGGCTCCTTTTTCCCTTTTCATCTGTTTATCATCTCAACTCTTTCCATTCTTATCCTGGACAGTCTTTGTCCTAAACTTAGGAAAGCTCTTTTGATTACCTACGTTTTTGCGTTTAGGCCACTGTTGCTTTGTTGGTGGATAATCATCTATTTGCTTTTAAAAGCACTTTTTTTCTCCTTCTCTCACTTCATTTAAGCTTTATAATCTATAGCTTATTTTTTATAAGTTTGTGATTCCTTGTCTTTCTGATTCTAAGTTGTAATTTATATTTGTTATGACTTCTGAATTCATTGTCCACTGGGTCTGATAGTTTCATTCACACTCTGGATGACATGTGCTCCAATGACTACTTTGTGCTTTATCAAAATTTGTATTTCGCATGTGTACAGATTACTTCCTATATTTCCCTGTCTCTTTTAGTTCATTTCTTTAGGAAGAATATATCACATACAATAAATATATCATTATTTAAGAGTCTATCTTTCTTGAACTTCAGACTAAGCAAATGGAAGTAAAGTGTCTTATGAGTAACAGAAATTGTAACTGTTAGTATGTAAATAATATAGAAACAATTTCAGTTTTTTCATATTTGTATAGATTCCTTTATTTTGCTATTAAGTATTTCTAAAGATAAATATGATGTAATTGCAGATTTCTTTTATGGTGGCAAAAGATGCAGAAGTGCATAAGAGTAAGCTCCAGTACTTCATGGAACAATTCTATGGAATTATCAGAAACACAGATTCAAACAACAAGGAGTTATCCATTGCTATCCGTGGATATGGACTCTTTGCGGGAGTATGGCTCATTAATTAACTCTATTCTTTTTGTTTCACTTGAGTGTTTAAAGGATAGTGTCTCATACTTGTGACAGTATTATTGTCATTTGTTAAGAGCTTTTTCAGTGTTTACTATGTAAGAATCCTTTAATACATGTTATCTCAGAGCCTTATAACTCTTCTATAAGCTGAGTATTATTCTATTTTATGCACGAGGAAACTGAGATCCAGAGAAATTAACTTATCAAAGGATACACAGAATTGATAAAGCCTAAAGACCAAAAGCCCATGTTTTTCTCTGTGCTGTATTGTTCCTTATTTAAAAAACAAAAAACAAAAAACAAAAATTTTAGTTGTTGGTGGCACACTCCTATAATCCCAGGGAGTAGGGAGACTGAGGCAGGAGGATTGCAAATTTAAGGCCAGCTTCAGCAACTTATTGAGATCTGGTTTCAGATAAAAAATAGTTGCATTATCAGATTTGTGAGTTTAAAAAAAAGACCGTGCTCATAGTGTGGAGCATGGTATAATAGTGTATCCTGGACATGTGTTTAAGTCTGGTCTTCCTGGGATTGTCTGTCTTCATAAGGGCACTGACTGCATGTGACCCACCATCTAAACAGTGCCTAGAACATAGTTAATCAAAAAATGTTCTGTGCATGAATAACTAGAGTGTGATCACAGCTTAGTATAAAAAGCATCTTAATAAGATATTTTATATAAAGTAAACAAGTAAGTAGTTTGCTAAATATCAGTTTATAATAACGTGGCTTAACATGACATCCTAAGTAACTTTGTTTTGATGCGGATAAGTTTGATAAAGAGTTATGTTTTGCTTTTCTTAAAGCCTTGTAAGGTTATAAATGCAAAAGATGTTGACTTCATGTACATTGAGCTCATTCAGCGCTGCAAGCAGATGTTCCTCACCCAGACAGACACTGTTGATGACCATGTTTATCAGATGCCCAGTTTCCTCCAGTCTATTGCAAGTGTCTTGCTTTACCTTGACACAGTAAGTGAAATTGTTATAAATTGTGTACAATTTGAATATTTAATCTTTTTTTTTTCAAATACTTTGGTGGAGTCATATCATTCCTTTAGTGTAAGCACTATTGTGGTCAAAATGACATTTTAATATTATTTTTTATTAATAGACTTCCCATTAGTAACTTGATTTCTTATCCAGAGAAGATAAAAGTACGTGTTACTTTTTCTGTTCTAAAAAATGAAGAATCATTGCTTGGGATACAGTTGTGCCTTAACTATCAGATAATTTTACTCTAATTTCTTTTAGGCAGTCATAAGCATTAAGCTTGGCAGAAAAGTTTTCATTTATCTAAAACATGCTTAATGTAGTTCCAATTGGTTTGGATATTTGTATTATTCATATATTTATTCTCTTCTGTAACTTTTAGTTTGCTTTTCATTTCTGCTAGGTTCCTGAGGTGTATACTCCAGTTCTGGAACATATCATAGTGGTACAAATAGACTGTTTCCCACAGTATAGTCCAAAAATGCAGTCAGTTTGTTGTAAAGCCATAGTGAAAGTTTTCCTAGCCTTAGCAGAAAAAGGACCAATTCTTTGGAATTGCATTAGTACTGTGGGTAAGTTTGCCATTCATTTTGTTCTTTTTTTTTTTATTGATTAAAAAAAATGACAGTGGAATGCATTACAATTCTTATACATATATACCACAATTTTTCATATCTCTGTATATAAAGTATGTTGACACCAAATTCGTATCTTCATACATGTACTTTGGATAATGATGTCTATCACATTCCACCATCCTTGCTAATCCCTTGCCCTCTTCCTTTCCTTCCCACCCCTCTGCCCTATCTAGAATGCATCTAATCCTCCCATGCTCTCCCTCCCTACCCCCCTATGAGTCAACCTCTTTATATCAGAGAAAACATTTGGCATTTGTTTTTTTGGAATTGGCTAACTTCACTTAGCATTATCTTTTCCAACACCATCCATTTATCTGCAAATACCATGATTTTATTCTCTTTTATTGCTGAGTAAAATTCCGTTGTGTATATATGCCACATTTTTTTTTATCCATTCATCCACTGAAGGACATCTAGGTTGGCTCCACAGTTTAGCTATTGTGAATTGTGCTGCTATAAACATTGATGTGGCTGTGTCCTGTATTTTTAAGTCCGTTGGGTATAGTCCGAAAAGAAGGATAGCTGGGCCAAATGGTGGTTTCATTCCCAGATTTCCAAGGAATCTCCATACTGCTTTCCATATTGGCTGCACCAAGTTGCAGTCCCACCAGCAATATATGAGTGTACCTTTCTCCCCGACATCCTCGCCAACATTTATTGTTGTTTGTCTTCATAATTGCTGCCATTCTGACTGGAGTGAGAACATTCTTGTTCTTATGATGATGAGTAATGAATACTTAAAATATTACATAACATCTGCTAAATTCCTTTGTTTTAGGCTGGGAATGTAGCTCAGTGGTAGAGAGCCTGCCCAGTATGCATGAGCCCCTGGGTTTAATCCTCAGCACTGCAGAAAAATAAATAAATAAATAAAAATAAATAGGATTCTTTTGTATCTTAAAGCCCTTTTAGAGAATTCTTAAAATTTTGGTGGGTCAAAATATTTTTTTCGGGGCTGGGGATGTGGCTCAAGCGGTAGCGCGCTCGCCTGGCATGCGTGCGGCCCGGGTTCGATCCTCAGCACCACATACCAACAAAGATGTTGTGTCCGACGAGAACTAAAAAAAAAATATTAAAAATTCTCTCTCTCTCTCTCTCTCTCTCTCTCTCTCTCTCTCTCTCTCTCTCTCTCTCCCCTCTCTCACTCTCTCTTTGAAAAAAAAATTTTTTTCCCTCATACTTAGTTTCTGAATTTAATAGTTCAAATTTTAAAACTAAGGATACTAACAAATTTAGAAAAGAAATCGAAAGGTGAAGTTATAAAAATTGTTGTTTTTGTTACCCATTTGGTTATATTTTTCAGTGTTCATTTTTATTTTTATTTATTTTTTTTAGTGCATCAGGCTTTAATCAGAATATGTTCTAAACCAGTGATCCTTCAAAAGGTAAATTCTGAATCTAATGTTTCAAAATAAGTCTTTTATCACTGGAGGTTAGAAATGTTGCTGTAGTTTTAGTATGTAAATATATAAAAGTGGCCTTTAATCTTCATTAGCCATGCCTTACATTTTAAAAAATGTTGGTCATAATACCTATATTGTGTGAGGTGAATGTATTTCTCACAAGATATGAAATTCCTCAGCTGGGTGCAGTGGCGCATGCCTATAATACCAGCAGCTCAGGAGGCTGAGGCAGGAGGATCATGAGCTCAAAGCCAGCCTCAGCAAAAGCAAGGTGATAAGCAACTCAATGAGACCCTGTCTCTAAATAAAATACAAAATAGGGTTGGGGAGTGCCCCTGAGTTCAATCCCCAGTACTAAAAAAAAAAAAAAGAAAAATATGAAAGATGAAATTCCTTAAACATAATTTTAGTGTGTGTGTGTATGTGTGTGTGTGTGTGTGTGTGCACACACACTTTTTTTTTTTCCTTTTTCTTTTTTTTGTGATGCTGGGGATCAAACCCAGGCTTCGTACATGTGAGGCAAGCATTCTACCAACTGAGCTAATCCCCAGCCCTGTTTTATATATTTTTACAAAAAAGAAATGTTTTCTGCGCTCAGGGTTGTAGCTCAGGGGTAAAGCTCTTGCTTAGCACATGTAAGGCACTGGGTTCGATTCTTAGCACCACCTAAAAACAAAATAAATAAATAAAATGAAGATATGGTGTCCATTTACAACTAAAAAAATTTAAAAAAATGTTTTCTCTTTTGGAACTCTAGGATAAAATGCTAAGGTGTATTATGGGAGACATACCTTAGTTACTAGAAATTATAGTAAATAGATTAAGATGAGAGATTGAACTGTGTAAGAAAGAGAAAGAATGATTTATTGTGCATCTGGTAGATAATGTGTCAAAATAGTTTTTGGTTTTAGTCACAGAACAATCATCGTTTTTTCAGCTTCTTTTTATTGTGCTTTCAAAATATGTCTTCCTTGATCTGATTGTGTAAGTCTCCTGCTGGTTGCAGTTTTAGTTAAGAAAAGTCCGAAAATCAGCAAGTTCTGGTAGCCAAGCTGCTTTTGTGAGTACATCAGTCAATATTGGCTTGCTTTCTTTCTGGCCCAGGGTGCTGACTCTGAATCTAAAGACCAACGAGCCTCAGGGGAGGTCAGAACTGGCAAATGGAAAGTGCCCACGTATAAAGACTATGTGGATCTTTTTAGACATCTCCTGAACTGTGACCAGATGATGGTAAAATTTATAATTTTAAAGCTACAAATGTTCCCCAGTTCCTTTCTTTCAATAATTATTGACTAAATACTTGTTTCAAAATTATGTTGTGATAACTTTGAAAAGTTTTTAAAAAATACTTCAAGAAATGAAGAATTAAAATAGGTGAAGACAAAGTGAGACTAGAAGCTGAGTGCAGTGGTGCACTCCTTTAATAGCACCTAGGCTGAGATAGGAGGTTTGCAAGTTTGAGGCCAGCCAGGGCAAAATAAAATAAAAAGACCTAGGGTATCGCTCAATGGTAGGGGTGCTTGCCTAACATGCTTAAGGCCCTGCATTCAATCCCAAGTACTGTAAGGGGGTCGGGGGAGTGAAACTAGGAAAAAAGTTAATTGAATGGAATACAAATGTAGAGGTCTTTAAAATTAATTACTGTAGCTAAGTCCTTTTTTAGCTTCATGGGACAGGATAATGTAGTTGGTAGTAAATTATTATTTTCATCAGGTCCAAAGCCTTAGGAAACAAAAAGTATAACAGTATTATCATCAGAGAACTATCCTACCCCCTGCCACTTTTTTTTGGGTACTAGATATTGAACCCAGGGTCTCATGCATGCTAAACACACAATCTACTTTATTTGCTTAAGATAAAGATAAATTAAATCCAATTGGTTGAATAGGTGTGAAGGTGATTAGTGCATAGTTACTATTTACATTAATTATATTAGAATAATACCTCCTGCCTACTATTATTCTGGTAGATATTTCTTCAGTTTCTACATTAGGCTTTGTTGCCTAATGTTTTAATATATCCATTGATACCTAGGGCATGCAACTTTATGTCAATAGGTAATTTCTATCTAGTCAAAAAATCTTAGATATTTTTACTTTTTTATTGAATTAAAATAGTATAGCAGTTATTAATTTTATCCAAAATATTTATTGTATGTAATGTTAGGTATCCCTATATTTGGAAGTTAAATCCCATAGAATGTGTGAGAATAGTCAGAGAAATTAAGACTATAATTTTGGAATGATACAATAGCTTCACTTTTAAAGAAATAGTAGATTGTACTTTCCAGTTTATTGTGAGGCTGGGTATATATTTACCTATTATGCATGTATGTGTTTATACATGTGTACATATATGTGTATGTACACAAGTAAATAGTGTATATGTTTCTTACATTTGTGTGTTTAGGGACATTTGCACACAAATTGTTAGAGTAATGTTTTGACAGGGCTTTGTCTAAATCTTCTCATTCACTGCTATGTACAAAATATTTGGTACATGATTATATAAGTTGTATTATCTGACTGAAATGATGCTGTAACAATGATTTGGAAAGGATTTTGAAGCTTGAAAACTTCAGGTAAATCTGCCACAGTTTACATACCATTGGTTCCATGATACCTAAAAATTCAAGAACCTGTATATGTATCTTTTTAAAAAATATCTTAAAGCTTATAAATACTCATCCTAAATATTTCTTTGTACAAAATTTTGAAGTTTTTTTCCTTTATTTAAAGGATTTTATTTTAGCAGACGAGACATTTCTCTTTGTGAATTCTTCCTTTCAAAGTCTGAATCATTTACTCTATGATGAATTTGTAAAATCCATTTTGAAGATTGTGGAGAAATTGGATCTTACACTAGAAAAACAGACTTTTGGAGAACAAGAGGTTAGAATTTTTTGTCAATAATATTGCATCATTTTATACTAACTTTCTTTGCATGTAAATATTCAGGGAATAATAGTACATCTTTAGGGGATTGAAGCAAATTGATTTCATTGGGTGGGATTACTATGTGCCATTGATGCTTTTCTGTTGGATATAGACTTATTGTATACAAAATGTTATCAGTGGATCATTCAAAAAGCAATTTCTATGTTTAATATGTTAAAACTTTTTTTTTTAATTTGCTAGGTTTATTTCTCACTTTGATAGATGAGACTTTTTACAATAGCAAAGGGAAGCCTGAGGTTCCTTGTTTTTTGTTAAGAACACTCCAAATTGGGGCAGAAAATATCAAATTTGCTCTTGAGATATTAGAATGCAGGTAATAGACTGAACATACCCAGGGTTTGTAGCCTGGATAATAGGTTAATCTTTGCTTGAAGTTGCTAGCGTGGAGCTGCCCTGCTCTTTTCTGAGGTGTCTGTAGAGATAGCAAACCACAAGGGTTAGAGGTTTCATTGGAAAACTTTTAGTTTGCTTTTGATCATAGTGATAATTCTAGATGCATTTGTGCTTGTTAGAGTTCACGTGTATGTAATTCTACTGCCCTTGTGAAGGTACATGAGAGATGATGGGATAATGGAGAGAATATGCAAAGGGGAAAAAATGGAAGTGTTATAAGGCCATTGCCACATTGGCTGTATTGTGCTGTTTTTTTAATTCTGGGTGATAGAAACCAGTGTGAGTTGAATTATTTTATGTGTTGTATGCTTGTCTAAGATAATTTCATTAAAAAAACCAAACCAAAACAAAAAAAAAACCTCTCTGAAAGGATATTTCCTGGAACTGTGTCATCCATCATACAAGCATTTTATAACACTTGTTCATCTTCATTCAGAAATCTTCGCTGGCTTCTCTTTCTCTGTGGTCCACCCTTTTTGCCTGTGCCAGCAGGTCCCCTGTCACCTCTGTCATAGCTGGTCTCCAGTCGTTTGTAGGTTCTGTCTCTGTGTTTATTTTTATTTTTTTCATCTACTCATTTATTTTTTTTATTAGTTGTTCAAAACATTACAAAGCTCTTGACATCATTTCATACATTTGATTCAAGCAGATTATGAACTCCCATTTTTACCCCATATACAGATTGCAGAATCACATCGGTTACACATCCACTTTTTTACATACTGCCGTACTAGTGTCTGTAGTATTCTGCTGCCTTTCCTATCTTCTACTATCCCCCCTCCCCTCCCCTCCCCTCTTTTCTCTCTACCCCATCTACTGTAATTCATTTCTCTCTCTTGGTTTTTTTCCCCTCTTTCCCCTCACTTCCTCTTATGTGTAATTTTGTATAACAATGAGGGTCTCCTTCCATTACCATGCAATTTCCCTTCTCTCTCCCTTTCCCCTCCCACCTCTCGTCCCTGTTTAATGGTGATCATCTTCTCATGCTCTTCCTCCTTACTCTGTTCTTAGTTGCCCTCCTTATATCAAAGAAGACATTTGGGATTTGTTTTTTAGGGATTGGCTAGCTTCACTTAGCATAATCTGCTCTAATGCCATCCATTTCCCTGCAAATGCCATGATTTTGTCATTTTTTAGTGCTAAGTAATACTCCATTGTGTATAAATGCCACATTTTTTTTTATCCATTCATCTATTGAAGGGCATCTAGGTTGGTTCCACAATCTAGCTATTGTGAATTGTGCTGCTATGAACATCGATGTAGCAGTATCCCTATAGTACACTCTTTTAAGGTCTTTAGGGAATAGCCCGAGAAGGGGAATAGCTGGGTCAAATGGTGCTTCCATTCCCAGCTTTCCCAGGAATCTCCATACTGCTTTCTAAATTGTCCGCACCAATTTGCAGTCCCACCAGCAATGTACAAGTGTACCCTTTTCCCCCTATCTCTGTGTTTATAACCTATTGTTTAATATTAGAATTTGAATGTACAAATTGTATTTGATAACATAGATTTGGTAACACAAACATAATATGTTTAAAATTAAACTTCATGTACTCCCCCATATTACATTTTTCGTTGTCTTTCTTATTACTGTTCATTATTCTTTTTTTCACAATTGGAAACCTCCAAGTTATCATTGATCCTTCTTAACCTTTTACAGTTCTGCCTCTGTCCAAGTATCACTGCTGGCTTCTTGAAGAAGTCAGACCCTTGTTTTATTTCTCCCATTCTTTCATCACTTCATGATTTCTTTGGTTTTTCTGTTGCTTCAAGTCCTGTTGTTCCTCCCAGACTGTAGGCTCTTAGGAACCTGTCTCTGCCTTTATCACGTTTTCATTCTTTCCTCATAGCATGAGGTCTAGGACAAGAAGATTGAAAAGTTATTTGTTGAATAATATGTGATCGAATAGTACAATGTTTGTTACAATTAATTTTTAAGGATGGAAACGAGGCTACTGGTGTTTGGGTGATCCCGACTTCAGATCCAGCTGCTAACTTACATCCTGCTAAACCTAAAGATTTTTCAGCTTTCATTAACCTGGTGGAATTTTGCAGGTACTTTGTAAAATTTTAATTAAGACTGAAAATTATTAGTAATTGGGTATAATAGAGGAAATACCCTTAAATAAATATAAGAAATAAAATAATATAAGGATTTAAATCTAAAATCATTTATATATAGACCTTTAAAATATATCTAAATGAGCCTTTTAAAAAATCTAAAGGTAGATTAAAAAAGAATTCACTTAAAATGTTATACAATAGAATTATAATTTTTATAACCCATGTATTTTTAAAGATAAATAAAAATTAGTAGGATAAAAATTTCTACCTTAAACATTTAATTTGTTTTTACAGAGAGATTCTCCCTGAGAAACAAGTAGGATTTTTTGAACCTTGGATGTATTCATTTGCATATAAGTTAATTTTGCAGTCTACAAGGTTGCCACTCATCAGTGGTTTCTACAAATTACTTTCTATTGCAGTGAGAAATGCCAAGAAAATAAAATATTTCGAGGTAAGAATTTTGGAAAATATGGTTTATTCTTGTGTTGTTTTCATTCTTTATTTTTCCCCTTTGGAAAAAAATGAGTGTATATGATGCATTATGAAATATGTGTGATTATGGCATATTCAGTTTTAAAGTCTACTAATTATATGTATATGTGTGTGTATATGTATATTTGCATGTTTTTTTTTTTTTTTTTTGTGGTACTGGGGATTGAACTCAAGAATGCTCTACCACTGAGCTACAGCCTTTTTTAAAAAATATTTTTTTTTGAGATAGAGTCTTATTAACTTGACAAGGCTGGTCTTGAATTTGTGACCTCCTGCCTCAGTTCCCTAGTCGCTGGGATTATAGGTGTGCGCCATCACGT
Organism: Urocitellus parryii; assembly: GCF_045843805.1. Classification (NCBI taxonomy): domain Eukaryota; kingdom Metazoa; phylum Chordata; class Mammalia; order Rodentia; family Sciuridae; genus Urocitellus; species Urocitellus parryii. The sequence goes on from NC_135537.1 coordinate 80,873,727, forward strand.
ATGTCTTTATTATGTATTTTTATTTTCATTTTTTTGGGGAGTGCTGGGGATTGAACCCAGGGCCTTGTGCATGCGAGGCAAGCATTCTACCAACTGATCTGTGCCCCATCCCCTTTTATTTTATATATATATATGAGAGAGAGAATCTTTTTTTTTTTTTTTTTTTTTTGTAGATGGACACAACACAATGCCTTTACTTTTATGTGGTGCTGAGAATCGAACCCGGGTCCCACTCGCGCTAGGAGAGCGCTCTACCCCTGAGCCACAATCCCAGCCCTTATTATATATTTTTAAAAGCTGATATTTGAGTGTCAGTTGGATGACTGTCTTTGAAAAGTTAGTGGCATTTTCTGCTTTGATTTTTAACCACTTGGATAATTTATTCAAGATTCCTAGGAATTTTTGAATTGCAGTCATTATTTGTAAGTTGTGGGCTGTCTCCATACTTAGCTAATCAGAAACTCTGGGGGCAAGCCTGAGTGATTTGTGCAGCAATTCATCCAGATATTTTGGTGCCTTCTGAGTTTTGAGAATGACTGTGATAGCATCCATTAGGCGCCATTTTGTCACACAAGTACTCTGCTTGTGTAATTTCAGGGGAAGCAGGTCTCCCAGAACACAGATATCTTACTGGAAGATGGAAAGGGAAATGGACTTAGTTCAGCTTCCCTCTTCCTGTTGTATTTCTTATTGGCCTCTGCCTGGAAATGCTCTTATAGCTGAGTCTCTTTTTTTTTCTATGCTGGACTTTGGTAAAGTGGAATGAGTTCAGCCCTCTGGAGAAAGGTTGGGAACTGCTGGATTAGAATATAATATTTCCTAATTATTGCTTATTGTACTAATTTGCTATTTTATTTGACAGGGAGTTAGTCCAAAGAGTCTGAAATGCTCTCCTGAGGACCCAGAAAAGTATTCTTGCTTTGCTTTATTTGCAAAATTTGGTAAAGAGGTAATTTTTAAGTGATTTATCTTAGTGTTTTATAGGTTATTTTTAAATGAATGTGTAATGAAAAAATCCTACTGATCATAAGTGACATAATTTTTTTTAAAATTCTGGTTTGCTAAATTCAGATTGGAAGTTAAGGTCTTTAAAAAACTAACACAGCAAATCATTGTGTTTCAAAAGTACCTAGAATTCCCTTAAAGTAATTCAACTGAGTGATGATAACTCAAAATCAAAATGTATTTCTTAATTTTTTCACATAGAGGGGAATTAGGCCCTTCAACAAATTATCTTGGAGATCAGTGGTTAGTTTGTAAGTGAACATGGTCATGTCAAATAAAGTCTATGTGCTCATTCTTTGTATTTGAAAATAGACTAAAAGTTTTAAAATTGATTTTCAAATTGTAATCTCTCTTCAGATACTTACTATTGTCTTATTTCTCATTAAGGTATCAGTTAAAATGAAACAGTACAAAGATGAACTTTTGGCCTCCTGTTTGACCTTTGTTCTGTCCCTGCCACATGACATCATTGAACTTGACTTTAGAGCCTACGTCCCTGCACTGCAGGTAGATGAATTTTTTTGAGCAGACCCACATCTTCATTACTATTATTTTTCCTAAAGAGCATGGAGATACCCAAGGATCTCCATGCAGGATCACATATGCAGGCTGCATGAATGGCTTAGCCTCTGCCACTTCCCAGCTTTGGTGCTCAGGAAACCTGACAGGGCCTCTCTGAGCTTCCCTTGCAGGCAAATGTGAGAATTACACCTTGCATATGTTGGAAGTCCGTAGTAAATCACCAGTCTTGTGGACTGGTGCTATTTGTTTTCCTTATGGTGACCTGGACTGTACCCACATACCTCTAGCAATGTCTGGGCTCCTGTGATAGCATAATGGTGTATTACACAGAAACCACAATTAACTGGTGGGGTTTTTTTCTTTAAATCTCAAATTCACCATTTTTCTCTTTATCATGTTTGGATTGACATAGATGGCATTCAAGCTGGGTTTGAGCTATCCCCCGCTGGCAGAAGTAGGTCTGAATGCTCTTGAAGAATGGTCAGTTTACATCGACAAGCATGTAATTCAGCCTTATTACAAAAATATTCTCCCCTGCCTTGATGGATACCTGAAGACTTCTACTTTATCAGGTAAGGTTTTAAAAAATTGAAATATGCATCATGATTAATAGGACTGTTCGTATTTTTTGAAACTTAAAATTTGAACCCAGTGTTTTCATTATATGTTTGTTTTTATTCCCCAGTCATCTCAGTGTAATTGCAACAATAGGAAATGTAATCAAGGCATTAAAATATTTTTCATTTTATTTGTTTACATCTTACTAAGATTTATAAAATCTTCAGGGATAGAAACTCTTTGTAATTTCTAATATACTACCTTGCAAAGAATTTTTGAATAAATCAGACAAGAATTAAAAATATCAGAAGCCAGGCATGGTTGCACACACCTGTAATTCCAGTGGGCTTGGGGGGCTGAGACAGGAGAATTGCAAGTTCAAGGCCAGTGTCAGCAACTTATTGAGACCCTGTCTCAAAGTAACATTAAAAGGGCTAATAATGTAGCTCAATAGTAGAGAACTTACCTTTTATGTATGAGGGCCTGAGTTTGATCCCCACCCAGTACTTCCAAAAAAGAAAAGAAAAAGAAGGTAAATAGTGATTTTATGTTTTTGTTGCATTTTTATTCATTTTTAAAATATAACTGATGAAGCTAAGAATTGGGGGGAAAAAAAAGGTCAATGGATAAGAAATAGGTTTAGGAAAAGATTTTTAAAGAAAATATCATCTGACCAGGCAGAAAATATTACTAATCAGGGAATGTAGTACTAACAGTCAAAAGGCTGGATTTACTTAAAGTGAGAATGAAAAGGAATATTACCAGGTGCAAGCAAAAAGAAAGATTCATTTGGGAGAAGGACTGAAGTATTAGTAAGAATTTTAGAATTTTAAATTTCACTATATTAAAAGCGGAAATGAAGTGTTTTATTTGTGAAGTTTTACCTATGTAAATCATTATTTTGTTATTAAATGTTATTTTCTTGGAAACATTAAATAGAAGTTATCTGACAGATTTTACTGTATCTAGTTGAAACATTCTGAATATATGTTCAGAATTCTTGAAAAAATTCAAATTTTGGAAGATTTTTATATAAATGATTGTGAGTCTTGTTTTAGGAACAAAAAAATTTCATAGTAGTTAATCTCTATAGTTTAGGCTTTTAAAATGCATATTATATAAGGTGTACTGCTATTTGAGTAGTTGACAAACATTCATACACTTAGAATATATGAAATAGCAAAAATCTTTGTAGTATTTTTATTTTTTGCTTTGCATTTGATTCTGTTAATTTAGTTTTTGAAAAGACTTATGTTTTAGATTAATGAAGGAAGTTGCTGTGATTGTTTCAAAGGATCTGTCTATTGATAGATATGTGTATTCCAGACCATATGATGATAGAAGCAGAGTAAGCAAAATTAACAAGAACATCATGTTCAAGGCAGTCACTGTTTTTAGTAACTTTGTACTTAATACATCAAATTTCCAGAACAGTTGCATGAATAGTAAAAAGAACTACTGTATACTTCACCTGGATTCCTCACTTATTAAGCCAGTTAGTTATTAAGATTTTGTACCATTTGCCTTTACTTTCTATAGCATGTGTGATTTTGTGTGGGTGTATATATTTATACAGGACTTTTTTGTGTGTGAATTCTTTGTAAGCTGCAGGCATCATGGATCTTTACACATCAGTGTCCCATTGTGTACTTCTTAAGAGCGAGGACTTCCTTTTACATAACTACATTATTCTTATAAAAAAATCAGGAAATATGGGTACATACTCTTCTAATATATAGTCCATAGTAGTTATTTTCATTTGTCCCATTAGTTTCTTATATAACTATATTTTTCTTGATCCAGAATCCAGTGTAGAATTTATATTGTATTTAGTTGTTATTACTCTGTGCCAATGTCTTGATTTGAATGGTTGTGGGGTGGTTTTATGAGACACTGATGATGCACACTGAAGAATTCAGGGGTGGTGGGTTTTTACTTGTCCAGGCAAGGAATTTTTGATTTTACTTTCAAATTTTCTATTTATGATTTGTTTTAAAAATAGGTAGTTTATAGAGGTGTACTTTAGGAATGTAAATATTCTTGTTCCTCATCACACTTTCACTATGATTGTTCTAATATTCCTTGATAGTTCTTCCTTTATTATTGTGATAGTTAGAAAAGAGTATTCTTCAGGGCTGGGAACATGGCTCAAGTAGTAGCGCGCTCACCTGGCATGCATGAGGCACTGGGTTCGATCCTCAGTATCCCATAAAAATAAAAAAAATAAAGATATTGTGTCCTCCTAAAGCTAAAAAATAAATATTAAAAAAAGTATTTTTCTACCATCTCTAGTCCTTCAATCTTAGTTGATATTCTACTGTAAAAACTAACTTTTTCTCTTTTCCTTTATTTATTTATCTATATCGCTTGGGACTCATGGATTCTTATTTTTCCAGTAGGTTGATTTTGATGGTCAGATGGTAACAAATTTGGCTGGTATATGAGGTGTGGGATCTGGCTCCAGCAGCAGGATGTAATTCAGGATCTTCTAATGAGTCTGTTCCAGTCTAAGAATCAGCACTTCTTCAAGGAACCATGATGCTTTTAGTGGACAGTGGTGCTTAAAATCAAGACAACCAGTGTGAATACTTTATGTTCCAGAAACTTAGTTTTTTTCATCATAATTAAGATTAGGATTTTAATGTTTATATGTTTGGTAGTAGAGTGTATTCTCCTTAGTATTCATCAAATAAATGAATGCTATTTAAAATTGATTTTTGTTTACTGTTGTTAGATGAGGCCAAGAACAACTGGGAAGTGTCAGCACTTTCTCGAGCTGCCCAGAAAGGATTTAATAAAGTTGTGTTAAAGCATTTGAAAAAGACAAAGAACACTTCATCAGTAAGATATCCTTTGTACTTTCTTTACCTTATATAATACAGAGATTAGAAAAGAATCCTCATTTGAGATGTTATTTGTTTTTACATATAAATAAGTGTAGTATTGAAGTAGTTTCAGTATATGTTTGGCATGAAAATATAAACTGTATTAATTATTTGGCTGTTGTCTTGATGTTGTTGTCCTGCTCATCCCTACCCTTATATGTGTTTAGTGGATAATGCAGAGTAACATGGTTCATTTTCAACAAGCACATTGGAATACTGATACCATGGATATGTAAGATTGATCCATTCTTAAATACAACTTTATCAAGTTCATGCTAGTTTTTTGCTTTTTGGTGATAATTTTTTGACCAGTTTTTTTTGAGATGAGCTGTATGATGTGATAGGAAGAAATGATATAAATGGTAAAAGCTTTGTTTAGGGAAAGTATCTATTTTTGGTATGAAGTGAAAATTACAACTTGAAAAACTTTTTTTTTTTTTTTTTTAAAGAGAGAGTGAGAGAGGAGAGACAGAGAGAGAGAGAGAGAGAGAGAGAGAGAGAGAGAGAGAATTTTTTTAATATTTATTTTTTAGTTCTCGGCGGACACAACATCTTTGTTGGTATGTGGTGCTGAGGATCGAACCCGGGCCGCACGCATGCCAGGCGAGCGCGCTACCGCTGAGCCACATCTCCAGCCCTTGAAAAACTTTTAATGTTGAAAATTGATAAGTAAAAAACCCTAGCATAAATGCTTTCTACGCAATTGTTTTTGGTAGCTTTTGATTGAAAGACTTGCATGCAACTAAAAATGATTTTCTGAATTTTTAAAATAATTTTATCTCACATAAACAAAGATGGATAACATAACTTGAGCATATCTTTAATTTTACAAATAAGATTTTTTCACAGGTACACAATGCCTATTCCCTAGGATGCCTATTCCTTAGGACAGCTTTTTCTAAGTGAGGATCCCTGGGTTCCAGGGTGCAAGGCCAAAGCTGTTTCTGTTGACATTTGCACCATGATATGACAGTGGGCAACACTGTTGTGGTTCTTTTTAGCATTTTATTGGCACTTGCCTCTAGGCACATTCTGGAAAGTTTGCCTACTCCAGTGAACCAGTATTTTCAGATGAGCAATACTTGAATTTACCAAATTATGCACAAGTACAAACATTTATTCAGATATAAAACAAATCAAGGATTTTAATGTAATCCAGTTCATTGCTAAGGTTTCAAATTCCACATTACAATAACAAACCTTTAAAAAACTACCAATAGTATACTTTTGGTGTAATATCAAAGAACTGTAACCACAATTATGTTAAAAAGACTTAAAATGCTCCTCCCTCTTCTAGCTACGTGATTCTGTGAGGCCTAAACCCTGAATCACACAATGTGCCAAAAGGGATCTGCACTTATGTGAAACAGGGCTCCCATTCTGAGGATTTTTGTTTGGAAAATTGAGTTACTTTTCTTGACAGTATGTCATTCATTCACTTGTAATGTGTTTAGTATTTTAAAAATAATTATTTAAATAATTTAAGTTTTAATTTCTAATGTAATAAGTATTAATGAGTGTATTTTAAAAATAATAACTATTTAAAGAATTTAAGTTTAATTTCTAATGTAATAAATATTAATAAGCATTACCCACATAAATAAAACCTTTCTGGGGTTTTCTGATATTTCTTAAGAGCTTATTAAAGGAGGGCTGGGGATGTGCCTCAGTGGCAGAGCACTTGCCTCACACATGTGAGGCACCGGGTTCGATCCTCAGCATCACATAAAAATAAATAAACAAAATAAAGGTATTGTGTTCATGTATCACTAAAAAAATATAAAAAAAAAAAAACATAAAGTGTCCTCCCCAAAATCCTGGAACTCCTGCTCTAGGAAGTAGATATCCAACTTCATAGTTGGAAGAAATATGACTTTTATGAATTTGCGATAAAGTTAGTAGCACTACCATGTAGGATATAATTTACCAGTAAGAGGATTGGGGGCATCGCTCTGTGGTATATAAGAACCTGGGGTTGATCCCCAGCACTACAAAAAAAAAAAAAAAAAAAAATTAGCAATAGGAAGGATGATAAAATAGTTTTTCCTTATTTTCATCTTCTCTTTAATTTTAACTCAGATATTACATGTATACAATTTTTCATTTTGTAGAATGAAACACTGTCCTTAGAAGAAATAAGAATTAGAGTAGTACAAATTCTTGGATCTCTCGGAGGACAAATAAACAAAAATCTTATAACAGGTAATGTTTTCTTTCAAAATAAATTAATGTGTGTAGATATGTTTGTGCTTCAATTGGGATCAATACTGTCATAGTATATTCTGATATTTATTCCTATGTGTGATTTACGTATTTTCAAGGAGGATTATAGTGAATAATGTATCACTTGATGAAATGCTTTTATTATACTCATCCCATTGGAATAATTCAACACACTAACAGAGCAAATGTTCTAGCTTGATTTGTTACACACACATATATATTTTTTTCCATTTTGAAACAATCTAATTTGGCATTGTTTTCTATGGGTAAACTTTATTTTAGGGGAATTTAAACTTTTAAAAACTCAATATTCTTAATATGTGGATGCTTTTAGATTGTTTTTATGACAATAATTGTGATTAGTAAAAACTCATTTGTTTTTACTTTTGAAGTTTGGTATTAAATACACTAGTGGCTTATTGTTTTTAACTTAGTGGCTTGGTTATTTAGGAAATTTGAACCTGTACTTGGAAATAAGCAGGAAATTTTTAGTAAAAATATTTTTCATTTACCATTTTTTCCATAAAATACCCTAAGTAACTCTTACTGAATTTGAATATTAAATATTCCAGATTGTTAATTTGTTTGAAAATATTTTTACTTAAGTTAAATTAAAAAATACTGTTGTCAGTACTTTTAGATGTTCTAATTACATATCTAAAGTAGTAAAAAGGAAAGATTAATAAATGTTTAGTTTAAAAGTTTAAAAAGACCCTGATTAGCCTGGCATGGTGGCACACATGTATAATCCCAGTGGCTCAGGAGGCTGAGGTAGGAAGATCATGAGTTCAAACCAGCCTTAGCAAAAGTGAGGCACTAAGCTACTTAGTGAGACTCTGTCTCTAAATTTAATAAGAAAAAATAAGGCTGGAGATGTGGCTCAATGGCCAAATGCCCCCACCAAAGACTCCGATTGAGCCAATGAGAGGTAGAACGACTGATTTAAGATGGATTTTGAATGAAAAACCACTCTTCTTTTTTGTCAGCCACGACTTCAGATGAAATGATGAAGAAGTGTGTGGCGTGGGACAGAGAGAAGAGACTCAGCTTTGCAGTGCCGTTCAGAGATATGAAGCCTGTCATTTATTTGGATATATTCTTGCCCCGGGTCACAGAATTGGCTCTTTCAGCTAGTGACAGACAAACTAAAGTACTTTTATTTTTCATTTCATATCTTACTTAGGGTCTATTGCTTTGAAAATACATTTGGTAGGAAAAGAAAATATATTTTAGCCATTCCATTATCATTAATTTTGTATTTTTCTAACTGCTTGCTTATCATTGATAAATAAAAGTTAAACATAAATTATCTTAATAGATTTTTTTTAAAGAAAAAGCAAAAATAAAGGGAAATACATTTCTTGTGAATGTATTAGTCCCAGTGTCTAAAGCTTTTAAATATCAATTCTTGGCTCTTAGATGAAGATCTAAGTGAACAGATGCATTAGTTTTATCTAAGAAGTGCTACTTCCAGTTAATTTATATTTGAATTACATTACATGATAATGATAGTTATGTGCAACAAGTTTTTCTTCTTAAAGGGCTAAGTTGAAAAACACTTCAAAAATATTCTTTTCTTGTGAACATTATAATGTACGCTTTGTTGAACTCTTGGCCTATTTAGGTGGCAGCTTGTGAACTGTTACATAGCATGGTCATGTTTATGTTGGGAAAAGCCACTCAGATGCCCGAAGGTGATCAGGGTTCTCCGCCCATGTACCAGCTATATAAACACACTTTTCCTGTTCTGCTTCGCCTTGCTTGTGATGTAGATCAGGTAAGTGCATGATTTTGAATAGAAAACTTAAAAAGAAAAAAAAAAGTGGTTAGGCATGGTGGTACATCCCTGTAATCCCAGCAACTTGGGAGGTTGAGTCAGGAGGATTGTAAATTCAAGGCCAGCCTCAGCAACTTAGTAAAGCCCTAAGCAACTTAGTGAGACCCTGTCTTAAAAGTTAAAAAGAACTGGGGATGCAGTTCAGTGGCTATGCACTCCTAGGTTAACTCCCCAGTACAACAAAAAGGTCCCCTTCAGTTGTCAAAGGGTTTGCTACACATTGGAATAATCACCTGGGAATCTACCAAACATTCTGATTTGATTGGTTATGGATGTGACATGGAGAATAGGACTTTGAAAAGTTGTCCCAGCAACCTCTTTTGTGCCACAGAGTTGGGGAGCCAATGTTATAGTCACTGAGAGTCTAGGCACCCTAAAGTGGATTAGCTGTCACCCTGCTCATGGGTGGATGAACTCCATCTTTCAGGAAATGAAGAAGTGGCTAGGAGTCAAGGAACAGATTGGAAATGTTGGGAAATGACCTGTTCTTGATACTTCATGGACGGAACCTCCATTTCTGTCATGAAGCAGAAAAACAAATCTCAGTTCATTTTATGAAGCTGGCATAACCCTATTATCAGAGTGTACACATAAAAAATAAAGTGAAATACAGAAGTCACTTATAAATGTGTTGGAAAATTTTGCAACATATATGAAATCATCATGATTAAGTGGAATTTTTGAAACTGAAATTTACCATATAAATAGTTTAAGAAGTAGCTATTCTCTCCATAGAAGCCTAAAGGTCTTTGGCTGATCTTGGTAGGCTAGGCATGGTTTAATGTTGTCTTAATATAGTAAAGACTATCTACCTGAGTTTCATAGTCAAATCGCGGTGATCTGGATCCTATGCCTATTGCTGGGAGTGGTTCCTTAGTATTTGGAATGGGCAACAGAAGCAGAGGCACCTGCCTCTCCTCTTTAACTTTGTTCCTCCCTATGGCATAGACTTTAAAGTCTGTATATATAGGACGTTGATCTGGCTTTCATTTTGTCACAGGGATGGTATTCATGATGTGGGAAGCCACAGGCTCATTATTTGCTTTGTGGTTGATTAATGATAATCTGTATCTAACCTAGAATACCTTGTATACACATTTAAAATCAAAGTAATGAAGATAAATAATGTGTACCCTAAATTACCCTCCTAACTAGAGGAACAATGAGATTTAGAGGTACATTTTTCTTTGCTGAACTCTAGAAAGTAAGGAAGAATTGTCAGAACATGTTCATTATGGAATTGAACTAAAAAAAGAAGTTAATGAAATCACAGTAGTAGTTTCGCTTCATTTTGCCCTACTGTAAGTGCCATTTAATGTCCAAATTCCAGTTTAAATTTACTTTAACACAAAGGAAAACAACTCCAGTGAAGTCTTGTTTTTTCAGGTGACAAGGCAACTTTATGAGCCACTTGTTATGCAACTGATTCACTGGTTCACTAATAATAAGAAATTTGAAAGTCAAGATACTGTCGCCTTACTAGAAACCATATTGGTGAGTAGTGGTTGATTCTTTTCTTGGTATTCCTGTTGTCTAGTTACATTTAATACCAAAATGTAGCCTCTAGTTGGATCCTTTTATCTTTTGTTGTATTTGATTTCTAATGCCATTTTAGTGGACACAATGCCATATTTATTTATTTAAAAGATGCTTTTAAATATCTATAAATAATAGTTCACACATATTTTTCTTCTGTTTTCTGGGAAGGCAATTGTAAATTCAACAAATTTTATGTCTTTAAAGGTGTGCATGTGGTGCGTGTGTGTATGTGTATGGAGTAAGAATGTTCTTTGACTTATTGGAGGTACGGTAGCTCTTTTTAAAATACTTTTAGTATAATACTTAGTTTAAAAGTAAAAGGAATTTTTGAGCTTTCTCAATATTTTCCTGTATTCAGATTCAATAGTTAAAGGGTCCTACTAATAGCAGTTTATCTTTTACATAGAACTCTCCTGACATGGTAGAGGTAGAATCCTTAGGATCTGACCACTGGCTTGCTGAGGACAAAGGTAGTGAGGTCAGCTAGACTATGGTATCTTTTGATGCATGTATATTACTATAAGACATACAGTAATAATTTTTATTGTTTGATTTTGTCTGTTATTTCAGTTTATCATTTTATTTTGTTATACACTTTAGAATTCAAAGCTCTAGTTGAACACATAGTGAATTTGTTCAAACATATCCTTTAATTCTTTGTTCTTGCAAATTGACTCCAGTTTACATCTGTGTGCCATTTTTCTCTTTTAAGTTTGAGATGAGTTAGGAAAATAAGGAAATTGACAAGAGCATCCAGAGAGAAGTAGTGAAGGCATTAAGTTTGTGGTGATTGTGAGGATTTGGATCTGTTTTCATGTTTTTATTGTGTAGGGGCATTGTGAAAAGGGAGGCTAGAATGGTGTTGGACTGAAGAGCAGATCATTCTGTAGGACAGCCACACATCCTGGTGTGTAATTACAAATAGTACTACTTTCACTCCTAGAGTCACCCTAATTGTATGCCACGTGATAGGCAACAGAGAGTTAAGTTGCTGAATATTTTAAATTAGGAAGCAGACCATAATTATATCTATAACATTATTCCTTGCAGTGCGTACCAGTGAATTCTGCTTCTAATAAATAAATTAATTTAATTTGTGGTTTACTTATATTCAGATTGGGTTTGTCTATATTTAAAAAAATTTTTTTTTTTTTTAGTTATACATGGGCACAATATCTTTATTTTGTTTATTTATTTTTATGTGGTGCTGAGGATCGAACCCTCACATATGTGAGGCAAGCACTTTTTCACTGAGCCACAATCCCAGTCCTGTTTATATTTTTTGTGGTACTGGGGATTGAACCCAGGGGTGCTTTATCACTGTGCTTATATCCCCAGCTCTTTTTATTTTGTTTCGAGACAAGGTCTTACTAAGTTGTCAAGGCTGGCCTTGAACTTGTTAGCCTCCTTCCCTGATTCCTAAGTCTCTGGAATTAGGGGCATGTGTTGCCATACCTGGCTGGATGTGTTTATTCTATTATGTTTCTATTCTGAAGCAGCTATCTTAGTTATTTCCTTTTCCCTTTTGATTCTTAAAGGTAGCTGAAGTAAGGGGTTTCGAAAGAAATCTAGTGAGATAATGATAAAGTAAAATGAGATGGCTGAAAGAGAAGGTAATGAAGAAATGTGAACTTTATAGCATGGCACTTCAGTGAAGGAGAGCCATTGTTTTATTAGAAAGAATCGTCACTTCCCTAACATCAGCACATGCACTATCTTAGTCTGTTGTCTGTTGCTATACTGAACATCACAGACTTTGGTAATTTATAGAGAATGGGCTATAACTCATGGTTCTGGAGGCCAGGAAATCCAACATCAAGGTGCTGATATGTGATGAGAGCCTTCTTGCTGGATGGTAGCATGTGGAGGGCAAAACCTGGGAGAGAGTGCCATCGTGGGGGTCCATCCTCATGACCTAATTTCAGTTCTGTTTACCTCCCAGAGACCCTGACTCCAAATACTGTTAACATGTGAGTTTAGCGATTATTTTCAACATAGGCTTTTGGGGGGACAAATTCAGATTATCTCAGAATTTTCTCCCTTTTCCATGGAATTTTCAATTTATTATTTAGTGTAAAAGATAATGTTTTCCTTGTGTTAAAAGGAACTTGTCATTTGAATTTCGATTCAGGGAAACCAGATTGTTTCTCTTAGTGTTTATTTTTTCTTGTCTTGTGCTATAAATAATTTTCATAACATTCTAGTCATGCTCAAAGGCAGACTAAGGGTATTTGGCTGCCACTATATGGATATAACATTAGTAAAATAAATGTGTCTTTGTTTCAGGATGGAATTGTGGACCCCATCGACAGTACTTTAAGAGATTTTTGTGGTCAGTGTATTCGAGAATTCCTCAAATGGTCCATTAAGCAAACAACACCACAGCAGCAGGAAAAGAGTCCAGTGAATACCAAGTCACTTTTCAAGCGACTTTACAGCTTTGCACTTCACCCCAGTGCTTTCAAGAGGCTGGGAGCCTCCCTGGCTTTTAATAACATCTACAGGGAATTCAGGTATGTGAGACACATGTGGACAAGGAAGGGTATAAAGTTTGATCTTGAAACTTGTACTGGTACTTTTTGAAAAGTGGCTTAGTGTTTCTGTCCATGTATTTCTGTATCACGTATTTAGTAAGTAATTATGTGCTGGATGCTGTGCTGTGTTCCAAGGTTTAAAAAATGAATTAAAATTCAGTTTGTACTCAAGATGCTTAGAAACTACTAAGAAGTACATACAAACATAATACTGCAGCAGTTTTGGAGCCCACGGGGGTATATCCAGTCCAGTCAGCATAGGTTAGGCAAGGATGTCAAAGATGGGATGTAAAAGGATAAATGAGAACAAGCCAGGGTGTCCAGATCAAAGGGATGTGGTGGAGAGGTAAGAAATGGGATGGCATCTGAGTTGATGCAGACATTTGATTTTCCCAGACTGTGGTGTTGAAGGTTTGGGAGATAATACAGCAAGGCTGGGGAGCAGGGTTTGGGCTGCTGTGGTGAAAGTACCAGCTACCTCTTGTTTCAGCAAGTCTGTGGCGTTTTGGGACCTGGGATCAGTGCGGTTAGATTTCTTCTTAAAATTATCTGTTGTAGTTGGAAGGGAAGAGGCTTTTTCAGAAGTCCAAGAAAAAGATAATTACTGATCTAAGGTGGTAGTGGTGGTTGTTCACTGATTCCATCACTTATTAAGTATATTATGAACCAGTAACTTATTAAGAATATTAATTACTTGTTTAGAATGTTATGAACCAGTGTGCACCTATAGTCCCAGCTACTCAGGAGGCCGAAATAAAAGAGATCACTTATCTCATGAGTTTTGAGTCTAGCCTAGACAACATAGTGAGACTCCACCTTAAGAAAAGAATAATAGCAATAATATGTGCCAGGTATGGTACCAAATGCCAAGATAGAATGATATAATCCTTCTTGAGGGCTACATGTCAGAGCAATAAATATAAAGCTTGCAACTGAAATTAGTGATGCTACATAGTAGTTCATATAGTAAGAATCTAAACTTGTTTGGTCAGAATAACTTCTCTCAGAAAGTGACAGCTGGCATAGAGAAGAGGGAATCAGTGGTAAATATCAGATGGCTGAGCCAGGTGTGGTGGCGCATGCCTGTAACCCCAATGGCTTGGGAGGATGAGGCAGGAGGATTGCCAGTTCAAAGCCAGTCTCAGCAATAGTGAGGCACTGAGCAATTCAGTGAGACCTGGTCTCTAAATAGAATACAAAATAGGGCTGGGGGTGTGTGTGACTCAGTGGACAAGTGCCCAAGTTCAATCCCTGGTACCTAGAAAACAAAAACAAAAATGAAAAACCAATATCAGATGAATGTATGGATGGGAATTTATATGTGTGTTATGAGAATTGGCCACTTAAAGCCATATGTTAATTTTTTAGCTTTTTTTTTTTTTTTTTGGTACTGGGGATTCAGGCCAGGGGTGCTCTACCACTGAGCCACTCGCCCAGCTTTTTATTTCTTATTTTGAGGCAGGATCTTGCTAAGTTGCTCAGGCTGGCTTTGAACTTGTAACCCTCCTGCCTCAGCCTCCCAGGTTGCTGGCATTACAGGGGTGCACCACAGTGCTCCGCTCTTTTTTAACTTTTTGTTGTGGTAATAGTGGTGCTGGGGATTGAACCCATTGCCTTGTGCATGCAAGGCAAGTGCTCTACCAACTGAACCATATCTCCAGCCCCTCTTTTTTAGTTTTAGCTTTTTAAATTGTGAAAACTATTTGTAGAGAAGAGTACGTAAAACAAGAGTGTATAAAGTTTATAGAATAATAATAGTAAAACAGGTTGTCACATACCCCCTCGATTGAGAAATAAGGCATTACCAGTATTCTGGAAAACTTCTTGCCCTTCCAGGGCCATCCTTCTCCTGACTTAAGCTACTTCCTTCCTGCTTTTCTCCATAGTTTTATATTTATCTCCTATCCCCAAACAATATATTTTTGTGTTTTTAAAAGTGGGTGGTGAGGGCAAGCACAGTTATGTGAGACAAAGGCAGCCTTTTAACTTTTTTTTTGGTTGTTCTGAGGATTGAACCTTGGGGCACTGAATCACTGAGCAATATCCCCAGCCATTTTTATTAAGTATTTTTAAATTCTGAGAAAGCATCTCACCAAGTTACTGAGGTTGGCTTTGAACTGTGATCCTCCTGCCTTAGCCTCTTGAGCCACTGGAGTTACAGGCATGTGCCACCATTCCGAGAGTCATTTCCCTATTGAGGGGTTCTGAATGGAGTCTGGCTTCATCCTTCCTAAAAGATCATAAGAGCAAGTTGGATTAGCAGGATCCATAGTCAACCCTGGAAGGCAAGTTTCTTCAGAGATGGCCATGAAGTGGACCAGAATCTGATGTATGGGGGAAGTATCATCCAAGGGTATGGGCTATCCCTTAGTTCCTCTTCTTAGCTCAGAATGCCCACCTTGTCTGTCAGGAGGAAGTCAAAGTTTAATACTCCTGTGGCTAAATGAGCACTGTTAGCTGATCTAGGCAGAACACAGAATTTCCCAGAACATGGTCATGGTGAGCCAGAGAAAAACTTGGATTTGCCTGGGCATTCTGTCCAGGTGGAAGGATACATTCAGCCATGTCCTGTTGAAGACAGCTATCAGCATGTCTTTTCTGCAGTCCCTGCTTGCCAGTTTTGTGTTATGTCGAGTTCACTCTGTGTGACTATGAGGGACTTTTTATATGGTGCTGAGGATCAAACTCAGTGCTCACACATGCTAGGTGAGCACTCTACTGCTGAGCCACAAACCCAGCCCCGTCTTTTGGTCATTTCTTGACTTCTTTCCTGTGTTTGGGCTTCTGTTTCCTTACCCTGTATCATTGTCTTTCATGGGTACTCTAATTTGTTAGATCACATTTCAAGTGGCTAATTTGAGAAAGAATACATGAAAGAGGACTGTTTGATATCTTGCATGTTGGACACTATAAATTGAGGCACTAATATTTCCTTTCTGCATTCTGATAAACTGTGTTTCATGCTCCTTTGGAGGGCAGCTTAGTCTTATTTTGTCATATAATTTCTTTACTAATACCTATCAACTGCTTTCCTGGCGCCTAATATAAAAACTATTAATACTTACCTTGGCCTGGCCTTCTAAGACCTTTTCTGTTCAACTTGCAGTTCTTTCACAAATCATTCCTCCAAGTGAACCTTTTGCTGGTTGACTCTCTGTTTTCCTGCTTGCCTCCATGTTCTTATCCATACTGGTTCTGTTTTTTTTTTTTTTTTTTTTGCAGCATCCTTTACTTCAAGGATTTGAGGTGTTGGGGCATGTAGGGGGCTTGTGTAACTCTGAAAAGCCCTGTCCCCCTTGGGAATAATTTTTTTTTAAATTATTATACTCATGCCAGTGTGACTACCAGTTTCCATTTCTCATTGTAAGCCCCATACCCTCGTCTGTGCTTTGCTCTGCTTTTCTTATTGCAAGAACGCATTCATCCCAAGGGGTCATGCAGTGACTGAAGGCTTCATTGTAACTTCCAACTCTTAAATTTTGTGTGAACTCCCATGACAGTTATATTTAATCTTTTACTATCCTGTGTCTTTAAGGGACACATTTTCCCATAAGAGATATGACCTCTTCAGCTAGGTGTTGGCCCTTGGTACTTAGGACACCAAGTTTACTATCTGTTACAGTCACATGTCACTTGATGGCAGGGATGCATTCTGAAAAATGTGCCCTTAAATGATTTTGTCATTTTTTTTGAACATTGTAGAGTGTACTTACACATTCACTAAGTACACAGTCTAAGACAGCTATACTGACATTAATCATTGTAATCCTCTAGGACTACTGTTGTATATGTGGTCAGTTATGTGTGACTGTATAAGTTAGATGGTGCACAGATGTAGATTGAATTGATTACTTGCATGTACTAGATATACTTATGAAAGGCTCAGAGTTTACTATTGGTATTGACTTAAATTTTTTCTCATAATTAAAAATAATTGCTTGCCGGGTGCAGTGGTACACACCTGTAATCCCAGGGGCTCAGGAGGCTGAGGTAGGAGGATGGCAAGTTCAAAGTTAGCCTCAGCAATGACAAGGAGCTAAGCAACTCAGTGAGATCCTGTCTCTAAGTAAAATACAAAATAGGGCTGGGGATGGGGCTCAGTGGTTGAGTGCCCCTGAGTTCAATCCCCCATAATAATAATAAAAAAAATGTTTATTTCATTGACACTCAGTAGCTGGATAGTGAAAGTAGAAAAAAATGTTACATTCTATGATCTTAAATGCATACTTTTTTGTGGTGAGGGGATGCTGGGGGCATTTTACCACTGAACTTCAATCCTAATTCTTTTTATTTTTTCTTGAATTTTACCAAACGTTTATTTTATTTTACTTTACACATTTTTTATTGGTAAATTATAGTTGTACATAATAATGGGATTTATTGTTACATGCACACAATCTGACAATATAATTTGGCCAACTTCACTCCATAGCACTTCCCCGTCTCTCTCCACCTGCCACCCTTGGGTCCCTTTCCTCTACCAATAGCCCTTTGATTTTTAGGAGATCTACTCTCACCTTTGTTTTCCACTTTCCTCTCAAACTTCTGCATGTAAGAGAAAACACATGACCTGTAACCTTCTTAGTTTGACTTACTTTGCTTAGATGTTGACTTGATTTAAGGTAGGATGAGAGCTTTTAAATTTTCTTTATTTTAGAAGAATGTGGATGTGTTATATGGTATCAGTTCTTCTTTTTCCTTACATTCAGTTTTAATGAGCTTTGTAAAATGTGGTTGGAATAGTGGTTCTAAGGTTATGTGCCAGGAACAGTCTCCTAGTGGGAGGAGGCATATGATACCCGTGGACGGAGAAGAGCCAATACTGCCTCTTTTTTTTTTTTTTTTTTAAAGATAGAGTGAGAGAGGAGAGAGAGAAAGAGAGAGAGAATTTTTCAATATTTATTTTTTAGTTTTTGGTGGACACAACATCTCTGTTGGTATGTGGTGCCGAGGATCGAACCCGGGCCGCACACACGCCAGGCGAGCGCGCTACCGCTTGAGCCACATCCCCAGCCCAGCCTCTTGATTGATTTATAAAGCCTCATGCTTTAGTCTGCTCTTGAGGAAGTATTATTTTGTGTGTGTGTGTTTGTGTGTGTGAGTATGTGTTTATGTTGTTGGGGATTGAATCCAGGGCCTTGTGCATGTGAGGCAAGCACTGTACCAACTGAGCTATATCCCCAGTTCAATAAGGAAGTAGTGTTCTTTGAGAAACATTTTAGGTTGTTTTATGTTTTAAAACATTTAGATTTTATTGAAAAGAAAAAACAAATTTGTTGAATGTTTGCATTCTTTAATACCATTACTTTTTTTGTGTGTGTCCTTAGCACTTTTAATTTTCTTAGGTGAAGCTTAACATTCTTTATTTTGCAGGGAAGAAGAGTCCTTAGTAGATCAATTTGTGTTTGAAGCCTTGGTGATCTATATGGAAAGTCTGGCCTTGGCACATGCAGATGAGAAATCCTTAGGTATGTGTCATACAGGTGTTTGCTGTAAGGTCTTAAAAGTTTTTCCACCCAATACTTAAGGCTGAGGTGATTTTCTTATAAGGGATGTTTTCTTTTTCATATCTTCCATAAATAAATTTGATATGTCCCTTCTGTACCTCAGATCCAGTTTGTAGGTTTTTCAAGTCCTCACCTAAGATTCCCTGATGGCTGTAGAATTACCCTTGGTTGGTGGATGATCCTGCAGTGCAGCCACTCAGTGACTAATGACATGAACATGAAAATGTGCAGAGTCACAATGCTGAAGAAAGCTGGATGCAGTAGCCACTGAGAGGAGGCTAATGTCTCTGAACTCTCTAATGATGACTTAATGGGTCTCATTATAAGATTGTGATAAAGCTATTTCAGCCATGGTTAAGGAATATGAAAAAGGTTCTATGTCAGAAGTAGGGTGGGCTAGAGTTGTTAAAGAGTAATAAATGTTAACTCTTTATAATTGTGTCTAAACAATACTAGAAACATCAGAATTTTTGAGCTAGAAGACTTCCTAGAAATCTCAGTTGGGTTGGGTGTGGTGGCATACGCCTGTAATCTCAGTTGCTTGGCAGGCTGAGCTAGGAAGATTGCAAGTTCAAGGCCAGCCTCAGAAATTTAGTGAGGTCCTAAGCAACTTAGTGAGACCCTGTCTCAAAATAAAAATTTAAAAAAGGACTGGGAATTTGGGCATTTGACTCCATGGTTAAGTACCTCTAGGTTTAATTGTTGGTACAAAAAAAAAAAAAAACCTAAAAAACAAAAAGCCTCAGTTGGTCCCAATACTTCAACACTTGTCAAGATGCAGAGTGTTTGTGGCTCATTATGTCACATAGCTGTGAGGTGGCAGGACTTCTCTTTTACTTGTCCACATCTTGGTTTTTGTTTATTTCTTAAAAAGACAGTTTAGAGGTTAGGATTTATCTTTATGTCAAAAGTCTGCCATAGGCAATAATGCTAAATATTTAGTCCTTACCTTAAAATTTTACTTTGTTTATATTGATTATCCACATAGATGCATTTTGTCAGCAAATGAGAC
Organism: Urocitellus parryii; assembly: GCF_045843805.1. Lineage (NCBI taxonomy): Eukaryota > Metazoa > Chordata > Mammalia > Rodentia > Sciuridae > Urocitellus > Urocitellus parryii. The sequence continues at coordinate 80,893,349 of NC_135537.1, forward strand.
TTTTCCTAAAATCACTGCCTTGTGCCAGGCCCTGGATTTGATTCCCAGCACTGCAAAAAAGGAATAGAAAGAAAATCTTAGTGACAGAGGTTGCTTTGCACCTCTTTTCCTTCCCTAAATAATTATAGATTTCTTTGAGTGGTTTGCCATCTTAGTTCTGTTCTCCTTCTCCAGTGGCTATATTACTAAACTATAATATGGCTTATCCTACACAGGAAGAATGGGAGGCCAAGGAACTTATACTCCTTAAAGAATAGCTTTGAATTGAGGTTTTAAGATTCTGGCCTAACATGGGGTTTTGTAATATATACTTGGTCTCTTATCTCTAGTTTATTGTGTAAAGTTGTACTTTGGCTGCTGACAGTGCTGGTGGTGCAGATTGTAGTTGGTATACTTAGTTATGATAATACTCTGTGTATATGTGTGCATACGTATGCCATGCTATCATAGTTTTAAATCTGGGTTTGTTTTTGGACATGCAATATAAACCGTTTATTGAAATTTTGTATTCTGAAGGATGGATTAATATTAAATCTAGGGGTTGGGGTTGTGGCTCAGTGGCAGAGAGCTTGCCTAGCTAGCCCACATGCGGCACTAGGTTCAAACCTCAACACCACATGAAAATAAATAAATAAAATGAAGGTATTGTGTCCATCCACAACTAAAAATATTTTTAAAAAAATATTAAATTTATAGTAAAATTATCTTTTTAATCACAAAATTAGACCTATAAATATACAATCTTACCTTATTAATAATAATCAGCTGTATATTTTCTTGGGAATCTATTTTGTTACTGGAGAACAGGTACAATTCAACAGTGCTGTGATGCCATTGATCATCTCTCGCGCATTATTGAAAAGAAGCACATTTCTTTAAACAAGGCAAAAAAACGACGTTTGCCACGGTAGGTAATATTGTTTCCTTTTCTGTTTTTTCTCCCCCCACCATAAAACCAGTTTTTAGCTACCAAAGAATTATTGGGGACAGATGTGTGGAATTATAAAGAATTAGTTTCCTGAAAAAAATGTACGGAAACATAGTCTATTTTCCAAAGGAGTTAAAAAGCTTTCTGTTTGAAAACATTTGATTTAAGGTGGAAGTTATTTGATCTTGGTTGGAATAGCAGAAATTGAAGATTAATTTTGAAACTGAGACATTTTATTTTACCTCCATTGATTTTTATGTTGTTATTATTATCTTTTGTGGTGCTGGGGGTTGAATCCTGAGTCTTGCTCATGTGAGGCAAGTGTTCTGCCACTTACCTACATCCCAGCCCCTATCTATACTAATTTTGAATACAAGTTTGATGTGGATTTATTTAGCTAGTGTATGCATGAATTATTGCACAGTAAAATTTGAAGTTTAAGAACTGAATGTAGCTCAGTGGCAGAGTGCTTGCCTGGCATGAGTGAGGCACTGGGTTTGATCCTCAGCACCACATAAAAATAAACAATAAAATAAAGGCATCATGTCCATCTACAACTACCAAAAAAAAAAAAAAAAGAAAGAAAGAAAGAAAAAAAGAACTGAATGTGGAATAGTAGAATTTTTGACAGACACAGGATTATGGAATGATGACATGAAGCTGCTCAAAGCCCAGGCTAAGTGTCAGGTCAATGGTTTTCTGTCATTGGTATTATTTCCACCCCAGTGGTGCCTCATTGTCAGATAGGAGTGGGGGATACTGTACTTCCTATATCCTCCCGTGGGTGGGGAGCCCTGGAGAAGCATGTAGATCAAAAGTAATCTTTTCTCCATTTTAAAATGAATTCTTCCAGTTTCTTAAGTTACAAAATTTCTTTAAGTAGTTGCTTTTCTCTCTTGTTCTCTTGCAGTACTAGGGATTCAACTCAGGGCCCCACGCATGCTAAGCAAGCACTGAATCATTGAATTACACCTGCATTCCAGTAGTTGGTTCTCAAACTTTAGCTGTAGGTGTAATTAAAACAGATTGCTGGCCTGGCCCTACCATCAGGATTTCTGTGTCATTTTTGGAATAGAGTCAGAGAACCTGCAGTCTTAACTAGTTCATAGGTAATACTGGTCCACATGTTGAGAAGTACTGCTTTTGATCTGAAACCCTTATTTGATTTAAGTTACATTGAAAAGGAAACACAAAAAATATTTGGTGTTGTTCTATTGTAAAATATTTAAAAAATTTTCCCCTAGATCAAAAAATAATAAAATGAAGGTTACCAGCTGTTGAGGTCATTGTTTTCTAATGATAATACATTAAAAATGAGCTGATGGGCTGGGGTTGTGGTTCAAGCGGTAGAGTGCTCACCTAGCACGTGTGAGGCACTGGGTTTGCTCCTCAGCACCACATAAAAATAAAATATATTGTGTCCATCTACAACAAAACAAAAAATATATTAAAAATGAGCTGAATGAGATTTTTTACATATATCAGTGTGGTAAAATTGCATTCATAACTCCTAGACTGTTGTATAAGCTAAATATTGAATGTTGGAGAGCATATTAAAGACATTGTGTTCTATCTTGGTAGAGGATTCCCAGCTTCAACATCATTATGTTTATTGGATCTGGTCAAGTGGCTTTTAGCTCACTGTGGAAGGCCGCAGACAGAATGTCGACATAAATCCATAGAACTCTTTTATAAATTTGTTCCTTTACTGCCAGGTATGTTGATTTTTACATTCCTAAGAAATGATGGGTTTGAGTTTGCTTTTGCCAATAGCTTAGACATGCATACTATTAAAAACACACTCTTCCTAATCAATGGTGAAAGATATTCTGAAGCCAATTACTTGAAAGAATATACATATTTGGCTTCTGAGATAAAACTGAAAAACAATACACCTGATCTTTCTGTTCTTTAAATGAGTGTTATAATATGTTTTCTTTCTTTCTTTTTTTTTTTTTTTTTTTTTGGTGGTACTGAGGATCGAATCCAGGGTCCCACACATGCTAGGCTAGTGTTCTGCCACTGAGTCACATCCCCAACCCTTATAATACGTTTCTAATAAATAAAAAAATAAGTATGTTAGGTAATTGTTTCAGATTTATGTGATAGATGATAAAGATTTATAGAAAGAGTTATTTTGATGTTAATCAAATGGTACAGAGTAAGTAAATTTAGAATTTCCTAGTATCTTATTTATTTGGTACCAGGAATTGAACCCAGGGGCACTCAACTACTGAGCCAAATCACCAACACTTTTAATTCTTTTGAGGCAGGTTCTTTCTTAGTTGTTTAGGGTTTCACTAAGTTGCTGAGTCTCTTTTTGAACTTTTGGTCCTCCTACCTCAGCCTCCCAAGCTGATGGAATTACAGGTGTGTGCCACTATGCCTTGGCTTTTCCCAGTATTTTAGATTTCAGTATAGTTTTTGCTTTTTTTAAATCCCATTTAGAATAAGTAGAGTTGTATCACTATTGAAGTTAACATGACATTCAATTAAGATTCAAAATATTAACCTAATGAGATAATGCAGTTCTATTTCAACATGTAATTAATAGGAAATTCCCATAGTCCTTAGTCTGAATGATCTCACTCGGATCAGTGATGGTAAAAGAAAGCAGTTAACTTGTTCTTTTGAGGAATTTCTCATTAAACATTAAATTGCACTTATGGACTTGAAATAATTACTATATTTATCAGGAATATATTGTTTTATTTTCTCTACTAAATCCAAACAGGGATTTGGTAGCTTTGAATATGTCCCAGGATGGAACGTGGCCTAGGACTCCCCCTTCAGTACTCTGGTCACTAGTCTAGAGCCAGGACTCTGTGTGTCTATGGCATGTGCCTCTGACCAGGAGGGGTAGTTATCGCACAGAGGAATGTGGGCTGCAGTTAGGTTTACTCAGAAGGTTTCTACATTTTTTATACTGTAGCATATATTCTGATGTTATATATATCACGTGTTTTATATATTATATTCATACCATATATTATATGTGCCTTATAAATATATAATATAGGGCCTGAGTTGTGGCTCAATGGGAGAACCCTTGCCTAGCACCTGTAAAGCACTGGGTTTGTTCTTCAGCACCACATAAAAATAAATAAAATAAAATTGTGCATTGTGTCCAACTACGACTAAAAAATATGGAAAAATATATAGTATAAATTTATGTCATACTCTACCTTTATATAAATAATGGAAGTATATATCATTTTAGAGAATTGCTTAAAAACATGATTAGTATTTCAGATTTGCTGCTTTTAGCTTACCAAGTTTTTGTTAATCTCCTAAGTCATTCTCCTAACAACACTGAAGTCAGTCAGTGAGGAGTGTAGAAAGCATGTGTTTTGCTGTTTTGAAGGAGCACAGGTCCAGGTGTTTCATAGGCAGAATTACTTACTGGCAGAGCCTCCCCCTCAGATTTGATGCCTGTGCGTCACTGCTCCCAGACATTTCATTTGCGTTTCTTCTTTTCTCAGCTGCCTATTAATAGGGAACTTGTATATTTTGAACTAAATTCATAGTTCTACCTCTAGGAATTATTTTTGGTAAACCAAGGATGCAGGTGATAGGCGAGCCTTTCCTCTCTCCCAGCATATAATTCATATAAAATCAATGAGTTTCCTTTAGTGTGTCTCTTCTATGGTTTCCAGGGTACTTCTGCCTCTCTTTCTCTGGTGTCTTTTCCCCCAGTGGTTTGTAAGGGTCAGCGTTAGGCGTCTTTTCAGTTCATAGTGCAGTGAGGTTCCTAGGCCTGTGAACATGACAGCAGGTGCAGGCTTGTCCCCATGACATGTGTCCAGCTGTCAGGGAGGCATAGCTTCGCAGTGTCTTCTGAAAATTTAGACCCAGGATGAGTGTGAGTGTGCTGCACAGAGGCCAGAAACAGATGAGGGAGGCCCAGAAGGAGGACATGAGCCTTTGTGTGTTGTTGATCTGTCTCTCTTCTTGCTGAGAATCCCTTGTGTTACTCAGTTTCTTGATCTGCCTTTGTCCTTTCTTCTGATACTTTCTCGTCCCTTTTGCTAGCATTTGGTATATAGAATTTCAATATCTTTATGTTTTACACTCAGTATTATCATTTCCTTGGACTCTTCTTAGTAAAAGTAATGAAATGTTCCCTTTTAATATGTAAAATATCCTATTCTTTTTTTTCTTTTTTATTCTTTGAGACAGGATCTCTCAAAGTTGCCGAGGCTAACATCAAACTTGAAATCCTGAGTTTTTGGGATTACAAGTGTGCACCACCACAACTGACTGACTCATGAAATGTAGTCTTTTTTTTTTAAAGTCTCCTTAAGGGCTGGAGATGTGGCTCAGCGGTAGCGCGCTCGCCTGGCATGCGTGCGGCCCGGGTTCGATCCTCAGAACCACATACCAACAAAGATGTTGTGTCTGCCGAGAACTAAAAAATAAATATTAAAAATTCTCTCTCTCTCTCTTTCTCTCTCTCTCTCTCTCTCCTCTCTCACTCTCTCTTTAAAAAAAAAGTCTTCTTAATACATTAGAAATAACTTTATTGTTTTGATTCTTTTTTAACTTCATTACAGGCAGAATGATTTAATCTTTTCAGAGCCACTGATATCAGAGAATACAAAATATAACTTTATATATTTCTTGTTTTGATTTAGAAAAAGTTTAATATCAAAAAGAAAATATCTTTTAAAAAGCCAGGTCATATAAGTTGTGTGTGATGGCACACAGGTGTAATTCCAACTAACTTGGGGAACTGAGGCAGGAGAATTGTAAGTTCAGTACCAGCCTGTGCAATTTAGTGAGACTGTCTCAAAATAAAAAGGGCTGGGAATGTAGCTCTGTGGCAGAGCTGCCTGCCTAGAATGTGTGAGGCTCTGGGTTTGATCCCCTGTTACAAAAAAAGTGGAAAAAGAAGAAAGAAAAGAAAAGCAGGTCATTTGACTTTTCCTCAACAAACACTATACTTACTATGTGGTAAATGATATTCTAAACATATGCTCAGATATTAGCTACTTTAATTCATTTAATCTTTGTATCAACCCAAGAGATAGATATTATTGATCTTGTTTGTAGATTACTGAGACACAGGCCAGATTTCCTCAGCTGTGAGCAGAACAGCTAACACCAGAATCTAAAAACCACAGTACTCTTTTGTTAGTTGAAAAGAGCAGGGGAAAGGGTTTTTTTTATTTTTTATTCTTTTTAGATTCACATGATAGTAGAGTGTATCTTGACAAGTTATTCCTACATGGAATATAATTTTCCATTCTTGTGGTTGTACATGATGTGGAGTTAACGCCAGTCATATATTCACATATGAACATAGAAAAGTAATTTCTGATTCATTTTACTCTTTTCTATTCCTATCCCACTTTCCTTCCCTTCATCGCCTTTGTCTAATCCAGTGAACTTCTATTCTCTCCACCCCACCCTCTTATTGTATGTTAGCATTCACATATCAGAGAGAACATTCTACCTTTGGTTTTTTGGGGATTGGGTTATTTCACTTAGCATAATAGTCCCAGTTCCATCCATTTACCAGCAAAAGCCATAATTTCATTCTTTATGGCTGAGTAATATTCCATTGTGTATGTACACCACATTTTCTTAATCCATTAATCTGTTGAAAGGCACCTAGGTTAGTTCCATATTTTAGCTATCATGAATTGAGCTGCTGCATCGCTAAAGTATGCCGATGAATGCCGAGGAATGGGATAACTGGGTCAAATAGTGGTTCCATTCCAAGTTTCCTGAGGAGTTTCCATTCTGCTTTCCCGAGTGGTTGTACCAATTTGCAGTTTCACCAGCAATGTATGAGCGAACATTTTTTCCCACATCCTCACCAACATTTATTTTTCCTTGTATTGTTGATAATTGCCATCCTGACTGGAATGAGATGGAATCTCAGTGTAGTTTGAATTTGCATTTTTCTAATTGCTAGAGGTATTAACATTTTTTCATATATTTGTTGACTGTATTTTTTCCTTCTGTGAAGTGCCTATTCAGTTCTGGGAAAAGGGTATTAATATCTATCTAATATATCTATTCCAAATGATATCCAACAATTTTTGTAGTGTTTAAGGCAACCAAAGACAGTGGGTTTGATGTAAATACTTTCTTGGAAGTAACTCTAGTGAAACATAAACTTATAAGTATGATAGTAAAATAAAAGGTTACTATCAAATAGACAGTGATTAAAGAAATTTAATTATATGGAAATTATTATTATTTTTTTTTAAAGAGAGAGTGAGAGGGGAGAGAGAGAGAGAGAGGAGAGAGAATTTTTAATATCTATTTTTTAGTTCTCGGCGGACACAACATCCCTGCTGGCATGTGGCGCTGAGGATCGAACCCGGGCCGCACGCACGCCAGGCGAGCGTGCCACCACTGAGCCACATCCCCAGCCCCTATATGGAAATTATTTATGTTTTATGTTTTAATCTTGTTTCTCTTTTAAGGCAACAAGTCCCCTTCTTTGTGGTTGAAAGATGTTATTAAGAAAGAAGATACTTCTTTTCTCATAAACACATTTGAGGGGGGAGGTACAGGCTGTGATCAGCCATCAGGCATCCTTGCTCAACCAACTCTCTTGCATTTGCGAGGGCCATTCAGCCTGCGAGTGACCCTGCAGTGGATGGACCTGTTCCTAGCAGCACTAGAGTGCTACAACACGTTCATCGGGGAGAAGACTGTGGAAGCCTGCGAGGTCCTGGGTAAGTCAAACTTAACCTCCAAGTTAGCATAGCCTGTCTGGTAGGCATCATCCTGGTAGACAGCTTGCTGCCATGTCAAAGTGATAGTAACAGTTGACAGCAGACTCTGGTTACTTAGTGCTATGCAAAGGATTTTACCTGCATTCTCATTTGTGTCCGTCAACTTTCTGTTGTGACAAAATTCTGAGGTAATCAGCTTACAAATAGGAAAGGTTTGTTTTGGCTCATGATTTCAGAGGTTTCAGTCCATGGTTAATTGGTGTTGTTGTCTTTAGGCCTATGTTGAGATAGTCCTTAGTGTTGGGAGTACGTGTCAGAGGGAGCTGTTCACATCATGGCAGCCGGGGGGGGGGGGGGGAAGAGAGAGAGAGAGAGAGAGAGAGAAAGATATCAGGGGACAAGAGTCCTAGTAGCTCCTTCAGGGATATGTCACTATACCCTAAGTGTTTCCCACTAAGGCGTACCTCTTAAAGGTTCCACCATCTACTAGCATGCCACAGGAGCTGGTGGCCTAAGAGCGTTCATGCATAGGCCTTTGGGGGACCTGCATCCAAACTATAGCATCACTGAATCCACAGTGAATATGATATGGATGACAAAACACAGACTGCACAAACATGGCCAAAACGTCCATAAGCATTTTTTTATTTGATTTTCTTGGAGTGTTGGGGATCAAAACCCAGGGCTTCACATACGCAAGCCAAGTGCTCTGCCACTGAACTACACTCCCAGCCATTTCACATCCATTTGTGAAGCCCTGTTCATAAGTTCTTCATGAATCTTTAGTAAAATACCCTGTAGAGGTTTTCGTTTGCATGAATAACTAAAAGAGTTCATCAGGATAGGAAATTCTGTGATTTTATTCCAAGTTTTTGTGTAGTATCTTTTTTTCCCTTACAATTTCATATTTCTTCAGCTTTTTATCATTCTATGGTAGTAATAGTGCTTTTTGCAGAGGACAGGATCCAAGTGTGTACTCTTAGCCCATGCTGGAAGAGGTGGGCAGCTTCATCCTTCTGGTGACCTCTGTGGGGTGTATGAGGGAAGGAGGTGACTCTTGGGGATGGAGCATATGGATGGAGGATATGGAGCTAGCAGATGTGCCCTTGGCTTCAAGTTCTGCAGCTAGGCTTCTTATAAATCCTCTTTTCCATGGGTTGAACCAGACTATTTAAATTAATTTTTTTTCTTTTTTGGTCCTGGGGATTAAACTCAGGAGCACTTGACCCCCTTTGTATTTTATTTAGATAGAGGGTCTCACTGAGTTGTTAGTACCCCGCTAAGTTTCTGAGGCTGGCTTTGAACTCATAATCCTCATACCTCAGCCTCCTGAGCCACTGGGATTGCAGGCATGCGTCACTGCACCTGGCTGAATTTTTAAATTGGAGTATTCAATATTCTAGTTCTTAGTTGTGGCTGAAATACTAAAAGAACTATCATTTTTTCTTCAATTCTGTCAGAGATAAAGTTGGTATTATGGGAATTTGGGAGAGGGGGACTAGGTCTTAGTTTTAGCTTGAGAATGGTAGAAGCTGGGCCTAGTGAGGAGTGTGTATGTGTGTGTACGCACATGTGTACACGTGCTGGGGTTTAGAAACAGTTCATTCGATTCTGAAAACAGTTGACTCAGAAGGACAGGTGAAAATAGTCGACTCAGGGGCTGGGGTTGTGGCTCAGAGGTAGAACACTTGCCTAGCATGCATGAGGCACTGAGTTTGATCCTCAGCACCACATAAAATAAAATAAAGATAGGTGGCTAAAATTAAAAAATAAATATAAAAAAAACCAGTCGACTCAGAAGGATAGGTGAAAACAGTTGAAAAACTTTTCACCAGTGTTAGCCGTTGTAAATAATACCTTAAATTCGTTGTTTAAAATTCTCAGAAAGTTTTAACAAGGAAAAAGTTCAGGAAGCAAAACATGCAAAATCTTCTCCCCTCATTGCAATCCTCAGTGATAAAAACTAATAACAGTTTAGTATTTACTCTTGTAAACTTTTTCTGTATACCAAAAATTATTGTTTGTATGTATTTTCTCATTTTTTTTGCATTCTTGTTGCTATTTTAAGATAAAACTTAACATTTTTTAAAATGTTCATTAATTCAGTGGTTCCTAAGTGCTATAGTAGTTTTGTATTTAATATCATCAGCTTTAAAATACAATTTACTGGAAATTTTGCAGAGTCCCTGAGTTGATGTATTCATTCCATACCCCTCATACTATTTTATCCCAAAGTATTATGTTTTTTGTTTGATATTTCACTTATAGTCCTGTCCATGTCTTTGCAAAGAAAGGATCTGCATGTTTAAAGATTTTTTCAATGTCATTACATTTATTATTAGGGCACTTATATCCATTACAACCGTATTGATATAATAAGAATTTTAATAATAACTATTACATATGAAATGTTAAATTACATTTTTGGATATTTGATTTTGTTTAGTTCATATTGCTTAATAATGGGGGTAAGTTCTGAGAAATGCATCCTTAGGCAATTTTATTTTGTCGGTTTTTTTTTTTGTTGTTGTTGTTGTTGTTCTAGTGATTGAGCCCAGAGATACTTTACCACTGAACTATATCCCCAGCCCTTTTTATTTTCTATTTTGAGGTGGAGTCCAACTAATTTACTTAGGGCCTAACTAAATCGATAAGGCTGGTCTCAAATATGTGGTGGGCATTCATGTGTCTTTTATTCTGATGATTCGCTGGAGACAAGGATATTTGATGTTTGAGAATGTAATTCTTTTTTTTTTTTAATATTTATTTTTTTGGGTGTAGATGCACACAACACAATGCCTTTATTTTTATGTGGTGCTAAGGATTGAACCCGGGTCCCGCCCGTGCTAGGTGAGCGCTCTACCGCTGAGCCACAATCCCAGCTCAATGTAATTCTTAATATATAGTCTCAGTTCTTTGAATACATAGTGATCTGTTACTAAATTATTTTTAACAGTGTGTTAATTAACATTTTGATTAACTTTATCTTACATTGAAAACAAAGAATTGGCAGCCCTCAGACTTATAAGATTTTTTTTTTTAGTTGTTGGTAGACCCTTATTTTCTATTTAGTCATTTATATGTGGTGCTATGAATCGAACCCAGTGCCTCATGCATGCTAGGCAAGCACTCTACCACTGAGTTATAACCCCGGCCCAAGAAGATTTCTTACTTAGTCATTGCCTTTATTTATTCTTTGAACATTTATACTGATATTTCAAATTGTCCTGTTTGTGTCTCTGAAGGTCTTTAATCCTGGAGTACTGGGAGAGGTTAGTAGCATATTAGGTGAAAGACCAGTCATGGTGAATGAGACAAGAGAAACAGCCTGATTGTGTATACACAGATGTTTTATTTAAAAAAAAAAAAGTGATGTCTAGCAGATAGGAAATTGTTTCTATAAGGTGCCCAGTGCCCATCCACACTTACTTAAAGACCACTGCCATAATTTGTCTTATATTGCCCCTTTCAACTACATTTAGGTTGTTTTGTTTTTTTGTTAATAAAAACATTCTTATAAACACATCTTTGTGGTTCTGCCATTATTTTTTTTTTTAGTTGTGGATAACACAGTATTTTTTTTTTTTAATGTAGTGCTGGGGATCAAACCCAGTGCCTCACACATACTAGGCAAGTGCTCTACCACTGAGCCACCACCCGAGCCCTCTGCCATTATTTTATTAGATTCATATTTTAGTGCTGGATGAAAGCATAGGTGTTTTTTAAACAGCTGATAGAGATTGGCTTGCATATTTTTTAAAGCTTTGGGTATGAATTGCCAAATTGCCCTTTTAAGGTATCATATTAATTTATATTCTCATAGGCAGTGTTTGAGAATCATGACTTGATCTTGTATAGGTAAATTATTGTATGAGTCTATATTGGATTCTATTTGGATTGTACTTTAGGGTTTTAATTTTTAAATTAGTAGAGTTAGGAAGAAGCATATATTAATATTTTAATGTAATTATTTCTAGGTATTGAATCACAGTGTTCAATTTGGAAGTCAGTGACTTTCTTTTTAGAAAGTATTGCTATGAAAGATATTACAGCACCAGAAAAGTGTTTTGGCACTGGGACAGCAGGAGACAGACCCAGCCCACAGGAGGAGGAAAGGTACAACTATAGTAAATGCACAATTGTGGTCCGGGTCATGGAATTTACCACAACCCTGCTCAACACCTCTTCAGAAGGATGGAAGGTAGGGTCGCTCCTGTTGCTCTGTTAATTTGATGTTAGAACTCAGCTTTAAAAGTTCCTATTGGAAATGGCTATGGCTTCTCTGGAACTTTCCATTGCCAGAAGATTTATCCATTCTTACTTTATTTTAATTGACAAAAATTCTTTGTGTTTATGGTGTACAACATTTTGGTATGAGTATATGTGGTGAAATGACTAAACAAACTAATGAACATATATGTTACTTCACATATTCTTTTGTTCTTGTAAGAACATTTAAAATTTGCTATCAGGAATTTTCAAGTATATATTACATTGTGTGTATGTGTGTGGAGGGGGGAACTGGGGATTGAACCCAGGAGGGCTGTCCCACTGAGCTACATTCCTAGCCCATTTTGCTTTTTATTTTGAGACAGGATCTCACTGACTTATCTAGGCTAGCCTCAAACTTGTGATCCTCCTTCCTTAGCCTTCCCCGTCACTGGGATTACAGACATGTACCTCCTGCCTGACAAGACATTGTTATTCATTGTAGTTACCATGATGTACAATCTGTTTTTGAAAATACATGTTGATCCTCTCTAATCCAAAAATCTGAAATCTAAATGTTCCAAAATCTGAAACTGAATGTCATGTTGGCACTCAAAAAGTTTCAAATTTTGGAGCATTTTAGATTTCATATTTTTGGATTGGGGATTCTCAACTATGCAGATATTCCCAAATGTGAAAGAATTGAAGTCTGAAATACTTTGGTCCCAAGGATTTCAGGTAAGAGTTACTCAACTTCCAATAAAACTGCATTACCTTTCAGATTTTAGATGTGGGAATAAAGTATGAAATAGTTTTTCCGAATGTTTCATTGGATGCTGTAGTTAGCACTGTGATCAAACATCTGCCTTAGAAGCAAACTTGCAAATATTTGTAAATATAACTGTGAAATGTATTATATTATTCAAAGTCCACTTAGTCCATCCAGTTGCTGCTGTATGCCAGACCTTACTGTAGGCTCTGGGGATATAGCAGTGCCCTAAACCAGGGCCAGAAACTATGTTCTAAAGGCAAAACCACACCTGCTACTGCCGATTCTCATAAAGTTTTATTGGAACATGGCCATCTATGTGTATCTACCTGTTGTTCATGCTGCTTTCACAATAGAATGGGTTAAGGAATTGCAACAAAGACTGCATGGCCCACAAAGTTTGTTGGACCATGGCTTCAGTGATGCAAAAATTCTCAACCTCACAGACCTTACATTGTGGTGAAAAATAGCTGTTGACTGATAGAAGTAATTTTATTTGAACCATCTTTTACAGCTCCTGGAGAAGGATTTGTGTAACAAAGGCCTTATAAACCTCTTGGTGAAAACACTGTGTGAGCCCATGAGCATAGGTTTCAATATTGGTGATGTCCAGGTCATGGATCATCTTCCCAGTGTTTGTGTGAACCTGATGAAAGCACTAAAGAAGTCTCCATACAAAGACATCCTGGAGACTTGCCTGAAGGAAAACCTAACAGTACAGAGGTGGGTACTCAAGTCACACTCAGTGTTGTCTTGTGGAATTTAAAGTCCCAGTGCATTGCAGTGCTCCTGGCAGCTTTGCATATACACACAGCTGCTGTAGCTCCTGTTTTCTCCAGTAAAGATCTTGACATCATGGGTGTGGAAATTGTGTATTTAGGAAATGCTTTCCCTGCACCTAGAGTGGGGGAGCCGCAGGTGCGGTAAGCACCATGTTTTGTTTCCATAGCTGTTAGTACATATGAGCCTTGTCTGGGGTTGCCTGCTTACTTTCCAGGGCTATGTTAATGAATTTGAGAGCTAGGGAATTAGTGAATTTAATACAACTTACATGTTCCTCAGTGTGTCCTGATAACAAAATTAGAATTCACTCCATTTTCTTCCGGTTTCCCTCACGTGGGCAGCATGGAGGAGCTTTGTGCCATTGACTTGTATAGCCCTGACACTCACTTGGAGAGGACCAGGCTGACTTCTGTCGTGTCGGCCTGTAAACAGCTTCACAGAGCTGGCTATTTGCACATTATATCACCGCCTCAGGTAACCATAACCAATTGGTTTTCACGTTTCTTTTAGTTTGACTCTGCTATCTGGTCTATATATTCATATTATTTGTAAAATATCTTATTTTATAGGACATGCTAAAATAGGAATTTCAGAAATACTTGCTTTAGAAATGTAGGTTTTATCTTCAAAATAAAATGAAAGTAAATATGAAATGAAAGTGAAATAAAGAATAGTTGAAAATTTTCAGAGCAGCCTTTTAAAAATCTTTAGGAACCAACTGCTATTAGACCTATGTGGCAAGACAATGCAAATTGAAAAAAAAAATGTAGCATAGAAAGCAAAGTTTGGGTTGAGAATGTCCTGAACCTTGGAAGGCATTTGTCAGTGTCAGCTAACATAGATTTTTTTTTTTTTTTACCTAATGAGAGAAGTGAAATTGTGTTTTTCTATTGAATATGTTAATTTTATTTTAGTCTATAGCCTCACATCATTCTGTTGGCACCAGACTTCTCTTCCTGGTTTATAAAGGGATTGCACCTGGAGAGGAACAGTGTCTGCCATCATTGGACCCTAGCTGTAAGCACCTGGCCAGTGAACTCCTGGAGTTGGCCTTTGCTTTTGGAGGACAGGTAGGAAAAACACTTATATGTTGTGCTTTCTTCATGATGGATGTGTGTAACTCACTAGCAGTGTGTCTCTAGGAAAAGTATAATTTAGGGAAGATCTTAGCTGGACGCTGGGCAGGTATTATAATTGATTTACAATGAACTTTCTTTATAAAGACTATTTTCTTAACACTTTTTTTTTAAAAAAAAAATAAAGGATCAATAGTTTTAAATTGAAGGTTTGTCATGTTTTCCAAAGAACTTTAGGCAAAGAACATTTTGTGACTATAACCTGTGACTTCTATCTTTGGTGGTTCTTAGGATAGATGGCTTGGGAAGGCCCTGGAAGAAAATCCCAGAAGCACCCAAGCAGCACAGCAAAAGTCTTTAAGGCTCTTTGAACTGAATGGGGCTAGTCTTAGTCTCCTGTAGCTGAAGTCTGCAGCTAATCCTGTGTGTTTGCTCCATTACATTTTCCATTGTCCCTATTCCCATTGCAGGGACTTCTTCCTTGATGCTTTGTCCTCTTGGTATAGAAAATTACATTTAAATTGTTTAACAATACTTGCCCTAAAAATACCATCCAAGCAGCAGCAAGATTTTCTAGAAATTTGGAAACAACATCATTCAGGGATTTTTTTTCCTAAAGTGAAACCTAGAAATGGAAGCTAGAGCTGGGGCTGGGGCTCAATGTGCAGAGTACTGACCTAGCATGTGTGAGGCACTGAGTTCTATCCTCAGCACCACATAAAAATAAACAAATAAAATAAAGGCATTCTGTCCATTTATAACTTCAAAAAAATTTAAAAAAAAATGGAAGCTAATTGAAATATGTACAAATAAAACTTTAACCCAGGCTTCACATATCAGATTCCCTTTAGAACTCTACCCTAGAATCTTTTCTGTAACATGAAGATAGGCCCTTGCAACGGTCTTCTTCTATCTTCCTCACAGTGTGAGCGCCTGGTGAGTCTGCTCCTGAACGAAGCGCTGCTGTTCATGCCATGCTTGGGTAACTCAGAGAAAAGCATCATTAGGTTCTCCCATGGGGAGTATTTCTATAGCTTGTTCTCAGAAACAATCAATGCTGAGCTGTTGAAAAATATAGACCTTGCTGTATCAGAGCTCATGAAATCATCAGTGAACAATCCCAAAATGGTAAGAAAACTTTTCTTTAAATATTTTCTTATGTAATTATGCTTATAAAACAGCCATATTTCTGAAATGATTTTTCAAAACAAGATAAGATTTCTTCCTGGAGGATTGAAAGTTTTTGTTAATGTTTCAAAAGAAAACCCACAAAAACAAAACACCATCTTTATCAATAGTTAATAAATGTAAATGGATTTTGGAACATTCATGATTTTTTTCATTCCCTCATGCCTCTAAAATTCCTAGGACTAATATCATAAGGCAAACTTTACAGTACAGGACTTTTGCCAAGATGTCATAATGAATCCAAGCCTTTGTCCCCGAGTAGCAAGCCCAGGCTATGGCTGCAGGGAGCCTACCTTGTCAGTGCAGGGGCCCACCAGGGTGTGCCAACCCGTTGCCTCAGGTGGCCTGCCCCCAGGCCAGGTGAGCAAATAGGAAAACAGAAATGGGGGCAGACCCAGATGGAAATAGCAGGAAAGTTAACTCAAGAGCTAACCAATAGCATTGATACTTTCCAAGATCTGATTAACATAAATCTGGACCAATAACATTGGTACTTTTTCAAAATCTCATTAGCATAAGTTTGGACCAATAGCATTGGCCTGAGAGCTGTATAAACCCCGGACTATCTCCCTCAAGCTGCAATCCCTCTTGCCCTGCGACAGCTCTTGTCTTCCCATTTTAATAAATCCTACTCTTTTACACTCTTTTTTGTCTATGGATTTCATCCTTCAAATTCATGAGACAAAAACCCAGAAAGAAGAATTAGTGGTGAACTGCTGGGGTCTGCTGTGACACCAGAAGGCATAGCCCACTTAAGAGCTGCAGCACATCTCTTGATAGTAGTGGAGAAGAATTTGGTTTTGCCAGTTACAGTCCTGGCAGTTATCCCTGTCTTGATTAGTTGCTAACATAAAATGGGCTTTCTTGACTGCTGAGGCCTGTGGCTTATGCAGTTCCCACATGCCAGCAGAAGCAGAGAAACTCTGATTTCAGCAATGGAGCTTTCACACCTAACCTACAAGGCTGTAACTGCCCTTGCTCCCATGAATTGATCTTCCACACTGCTAAAGG
This sequence comes from Urocitellus parryii, assembly GCF_045843805.1. Lineage (NCBI taxonomy): Eukaryota > Metazoa > Chordata > Mammalia > Rodentia > Sciuridae > Urocitellus > Urocitellus parryii. The sequence goes on from NC_135537.1 coordinate 80,910,005, forward strand.
TTTTTCATGCCTTCAGTGCCAAGTCATTTCCTGCATATACTTGCTATATCTGTCTTTGCCTTTTCATATTGATTCTTCAGAGATCAATATTTAATAAATCTTTGACTTTGATTTGTTAAACTTCTGAAATTTTGAAATGTAACCTGCCTGTAGACAGAAAACATATTGGTAGGACAATTTTAAGGCGGAGGTTGCAATGTTGAACCCTCTTATTCCAAACAGTGCTTTCCTGTTGTCAAGGGATTATTTTGTGAGATGCTACTAGCATCTATCTATCTATCTATCTATTATTAATTAATTAATTTATTTATGTGTAGAGGATTGAACACAAAGCCTTATGCTTCCTAGGCAAATGATCTACCAGTGAACTATATCTCCAGCCATGAATTTGTATTCATTAAATTTAGAAATAAAATGATAGTGGATATATCAGGAAATTTAACATTTTGAGCTTTTAAACTGTTTAGGCTTCTGGTGAAAATGATGAATAAAACCATACATGTTTATCTTTGTTCCTTCCCTATCACACTAAATTAATAAAACAGGATTAAAAATAATAATAATAATGTTGTCTTGAAGGATACAGAGAAAAGACTTCCAGGGTGACAAAGGCTGTGAAGAGTTTTATTTATTTATTTTTTAAATGTAACTGGATGTGCTGACATTTGGAGCATAAATATTTACTATTGTTATATCTTCTTATTGGATTGTTCCCTTTACCAGGATTCAGTGGCCTTGTTTGTGTGTGTGTCTCTCTCTTTTTGGTACCAGTAATTGAACTCCAGGCCACTTAACCACTGAGACACATCCGTAGCACATAAATAAATAAAATAAATATTTTATTTAGAGACAGGGTTTCACTAAGTTGTATAGATCCTTGCTTAAATTGCTAAAGCTGACTTTGAACTCACTATCCTTCTGCCTCAGCCTCCCAAATTACTGGGATTACAGGTGTACAGATTATAGGTGTACACCATCACACCCAGCTCTTCTTTGTCTATTCTGATTAATTTTTGTTTGAAATCTGCTCTGTGAGTTATGAGAGTAGCTATTCCTGCTTGTTTTGAGGGTTGTATCCCTGGGATATTTTTTTTTTCATACTTTTACCTTCAGCTTGTGGGTGTCTTTACCTATAAAACAAGTCTTTTATAGACAACATATAGTTGTATCTTGTTCTTTGATCCATCCTGCTAATCTGTGTCTTTTAATTGGGCAGTTGAGACCATTAGCTTTCAGCATCAGTGTGGAAATGGTGTTTGTGGTTTCCTGTCATTTTCATGTTTTGTTATATTTAATACTGCCTTGCTTCTCATTTAGTGGATTACTCTTCTATTGATCTTTCTCTGTTTGGGAACTTTGCAATTTGTTTTTGAGTCCCCCTGTGTGCAGTTTATCTTTGAGTATTCTTTGTCCTGCTGGCTTGGTGATCATTAATTCTTTTAGTATTTTCTTGTTATGGAAAGTTTTAATTTCCCCCTCCATTTTGAAACTGAGCTTTGCTGAGTAAAGTAACCTTGGCTGGCAGTTGTTTTCTTTTAGAGCTTGAACTACTTCATTCCAGGCCCTTCTTGATCTTAGGGTCTGATTTGAGAAATCAGAAGTGAGACTTATAGGTTGACCTCTAAATGTGACCTGTTTCTCTCACAGCTTGTAGTATTTTTTCTTTTATTTTCTATGATAGGCATTTTGATTATGATATGTCAGTAGAGAGCTTCTAATTTGAGTAGGTCCATATTCTATGCAATCCAATCTGTTAGTGATACTTTCAAATGCATTTTTAATTTCTTTGATTGTGTCTTTCATTTCCAGGAGTTCTGATTGGTTTCTTTTCACTGTTTCTGTTTCTTTATTGAAATGGTCTTTCACCTTCTGCATTTGCTGTCAATTCATTACTTAGATCTTCCTTTAGTTTACTGAACATTTCAATAATCAATTTTTTATAATATTTCTCTGGGATTTTGACTATCAATATCAGTAGAGTCCTTTTTTGGGGGATTATGAATTTGGGGGAGAGATTTGTTTGCCTGTTTCCTCATATATTCTGAGGTCCTAGTCTTGTGCACTAATTGGGTTCCCCTTCCTCTTTTTTACTTGTATCCAATTATCTTATTTGTTCGGGGACTTTTCTCTGTTTTTGATGTATAAGTAGAGGTTCCAAGGGGTGGGAGTTGAGGTTCCTTTCTGATTATTCCTCCTTGCGTCCTTCTTATTGGTTTGGGTTTCTGTCTCCTCAGTTCTTTGAGTTGAAGTAACATTAGGGCTCAAGTAGGGGTATATTGTATGTAGGGTGGGATTCACTACTGCTTCGTTGAGATGTATTTCTCACCTGTAAGATCTCTACTCTGTGATCTTTCCAAGCCCTTTTAGAGGGAGCAAGAATCAGGAATGGAACTAATGTTAGCAACAAATATACAGCCTTAATATAATTGCCTGGTGTCTACTTTGACACCTATATAGGAATGGTGGGGTCAGCTTTTAACAATAATAACTACAATAAAAAACTGAACTAGATCAGGCATTTGACAGTAGGTGACTACTATGTTGTCTTATACTTTAATAATTACAACAGTTTGAATGGGGTAGGAGTTACATAGTCTGTATAATTTCTAATAATTAGTAGAATTACAGTTTCTTAAGAGAAAACAGGGTAGGCAAGAGAAAGTTTGAAGTGTTTGAAAAAGTGAGCAGAGGAGAGAAGTGGTAGGGAGCAGATGTCAGCTGTAAAGAAGGGATCATAAGTTAACTGAACATATTGAAAAAAAGAGAAGAGGAGGGAATAGGAGGTTTTGGCTGTTACTGGGGGAAGAGAGTGAAGAAGGGGAGCTAGGATGTAGGTGTAAAAGAACCAGCCTGGAATTCCAGCAGCTTGGGAGGCTGAGGCAGGAGTATCACGAGTTCAGAGCCAGCCTCGGCAACTTAGTGAGGCCCTGTTTCAAAATCAAAAACATAAAAAGTGACTCAGTGGTTAAGTTCAATCTCCAGTACCAAAAAAAGAGAATAAGCCAATGTGAAATTAAAACAACACAAATTCTTGTATAATCGTAACATACCTAAGTTTAATGAAAACTAAATAATGAATATATTCAAGACAGAGAGCTATCAATATAAGTAAAAGTTATTAGTGTATGTGTGTGTGTGTGTGTGTGTGTACATATAAATATATACTCAAACAGTTATTTGTACAGTGAGAGCATATAATGCTCTCACATATACAAAAAATCATACATAATGAAAAGGAAAAAAGTGAAGAGTAATACAGCATGGTAAAATGATGTTTGAAAAAATCGAAAAAATGTTAAAATATAATAAAGCTAAAAACTGGGAATATGGAGTAAAAAAGAAAATCTTAATGAGAGATAAAAGGCTTGCTTATTTCCACTGTGGGAGTTAAATCTGCTGGTAGGAATGGATTTTCAGACTTTATTTTTTTGGCTCTGTATTTTTGGTCAATGTCCTTGTGCCCCTCATGTAGCTGCTAGCAGGGTGTAGTAGCTCTCAGCTTCTAATCTCCCAGTGTTGGGTGGGATTGATTGGCAAGTGCTGATGAATAGTGCAGTCTGGGTATCTGCCCTGGAGTGCCACACTCCTGGGGGCCTCACCAACACCCCCCCACACACCGGAATCCTTTCACCCCTGCAGACTGCTTTGAATTTTCTTTCACTGAGGTGCTTACCTCATCAACTGTGCCCATTAAAATCTGCCTTTTTCTGTAAACCCAGGTTTTTCCTAAGTCAGTTTTCTTTATTTTTTAATTTCTTCATTTGCTGGCCACACATTTCTTTGTGCACATTCCTTGCTCTGTTCTGATGGCAACCAGAGCTGATGTGTATCTAAGGTATTGTTTTAATTTGTAAATGGACACAGTACCTTTATTTTATATTTATTTTTATGTTGTGCTGATGATTGAACCCAGTGCCTCACGCATGTGCTGGGTAAGTGCTCTATCCCTGAGCTACAACCCCAGCCTCTAAGGTATTATTTCTTACGCCGAAGTTACTGACGTTCTGTTCCTATGTGAATTTTTATTTTATTTCTTTAACTACAGTTCAGTATTGGGTTTAAATGACATTCCTTTTTTTTACTCGTTGCCTTCCTATTGTGTAAGTCTGGTGCCGAGAGACTGCTCAGCTGTGCTTCCTTTCTCTACTCTGTCATCTTCCCTCTCCTGTTGTTTTTATTTTGAGACAGGGTTTTGCTAAGATTTTGAGCATCTCAGTAAGTTGCTGAGGCTTGCCTGAACCTGGCAATTCTCCTGTGTCAGCCTCCTGAGTCCCTGGAATTACAGACGTGGGCCACCATGCCTGGCCAATAGCTGTTCTATGACAGCAGCAGGAGGGTGGGATGACCAGTGTGCTGGGCAGAGGATGGAAGAGAGTCTGAGGAGGGAGGCCTGGTGCAAAGTCAGCCTCCAGTCATCAGAGCCCAGTCCTGCTACCAGGAAGAAGACTGAAGGTGATGATTTCTAGGGACATGAGTATCTTGGCCCAGGATTCTGCGTAATTGAGTGTAAAGATTCCATCATGAAAACAGACAAAGTTGAAAGCTTACCCAAATTCTAGTCCTAGAGGCAGGCACTTCATCCTCACCTTCCAATTTGAGTCTGGGATACTGTCAACTAGGTGCTTACCCTCAGAATATTGTGACAGGCCTAGGAGAAAATAAAGATTCAGTTGTCATTGCCAACTAGTGACAATGGTGACCCTCATAGCATGTGATCTCTGCCCCTGCACAGCACTTCCAGTCAATTCTTAAACGTGAGCCAATAGCTAAGAAGCCAAGACCTGGAGAGAATGATACTAAAGTGCAGCAGGAAAAAAGCAATGTGTAGCAGTTCTTTAGTGATGGAAATGTAAAAAGAAGGAAAAACCTCCATGAGATAAGAGAAGATACAATGTTCCTGAAACAAGCATTGCTACTGAAAAAGAAAAGAGCTCCTTCCTCTTCCAACTGGAGTTGGATCAAAAATGGCCCAAACTAAGAGCACCAAGAGTGGCAGGAGGAGCACAGTGACATCAATAAGGCCATGCTCTTCTTTATGTGGGAAAGAATTTATGTAGTAAAATACTGTTTGCAAATTAAAAGGGTTTGAAGTAAACATCTGTTAAAGAAATAGCGTTTCTGTTGCCTAAGAATAGCTTTGAAATGAAAGTGAATTTTGTTTAATATCTGTTATTCTCAATACTGAGAATTTTTCCTCATTCATTACAAAATTATTTCAGGTGAGTGCTGTTTTGAATGGTATGTTAGATCAGAGCTTTAGGGATCGAGCCGTTCAGAAACACCAAGGACTGAAGCTTGCGACTACAATTCTGCAGAACTGGAGGAAGTGTGATTCATGGTGGGCCAAGGATTCTGCTCCAGAAAGTAAAATGGCGGTACTGGCCTTACTGACAAAAGTTTTACAGGTATTTCTGTTTTGCGTTTTGAAAATCATAAGGCTGTTTCTTTAAAAATTTAATGGAAGTAGCTTTAAAGGCTCATTGGTTTGATCAATAAAAATCATTGGGGAGGGGTAATTACTGATTACATTTTTTTACTTTTTCCATTATTTTATATCGTTATTTATTATGTTATCATTTCTTGTATTATCTTTTTGTTGTACCTTTACATACTTTAGCAGATAACATTAAAATATTTCAAAATAAGATTGTTGAGGTATTGTTGAAGCCCAAGAACAGATTCGCAGTTTATTTCTGAAATTTAAGCATTTGGAAAATGAGTTAAAGAAAATAGAGATATAAAAAGAAATGTGTCATATTTTTCTTTTCCTTCTTTTAGATTGATTCATCTGTCTCTTTTAATACAAATCATAACTCATTCCCTGAAGTCTTTACAACATATACTAGTCTCCTTGCTGATTCAGAGTTGGGTCTGCACTTGAAGGTAAATGACTGGAAAATATTTTTTCCCAGATTATATTCTTTTTTCAGACTTTTATATTTTTGCATATTTATCGTGCTTTCTGTTTTTTGTGGAAAATTTCAAACATCCAAAAATAGACTAGCACAGTAAGTCCCTATGTACTTATCATCAGTTTTATTAACCCAGTTTGTGGGGCAGGTTTGTTCCAACTATGCAGCCCTTTTCCTCTTGAAGGACACTCCCAGGATTTGGTACATTTAATCTGCATGTGCTTCAGTATGTGTCTCCAAGAAATGAGAGCATTTCTTTTAAACTATAATCATGAAGATTGTCATACTTAGGAGAATTTACATTTGTCTTTGCACATATGATTTAAATTAGCTTTTTAGATTTGCTATATTTATTACTTAGTCTTTTTTACCATTAAATATAACAAAATCTCAATTTGGGGGGTCAAGAATTTAATAAATACTGTAATTTTAAGGTTGCTAATTTTAAAGTTTTATAATGTTTTAAGCTCTAAAATGAAGCTCAGTATGAGGTACTAAGGTAGTTATGCAGTGGGTAAGTTATAAATTACCTCAGAGGTCATTTTTTTCCATTTGAAACTCATCTATTACATTTCTGTTAGGGTTTTTATTTGTAGAAGGATAAACGCCTCCAGAACCAGCACACAGTATTTTATTTATGTGTATGCATATAGCTCTAAGTCATCCCACTCATCTCTGGAGTGGAAGTCAAGGTACAGAATTGCATTCATGTTGGTTTTCAATGTAATCCAGAAGTTACTCCGAAGTCATTCTTGAATCCACATAGTGCTTTATTTAGAAAGCAGTATTTTTGTTTAATCTGTAGGATTTGTAAATCACAGTTAGCATGACACATATGTCTATGTTTTTCCACAGGGCCAAGCTGTAATTCTTCTTCCATTCTTTACCAGCCTGACTGGAGACAGTCTGGAGGACCTTAAGCATGTTCTAGAAATGCTCATTGTTTCTAATTTCCCCATGAACTCTAATGAATTTCCGCCGGGAACTCTGAGGTACAATAATTATGTGGATTGCATGAAAAAGGTTAGTATTAGTAGTACCAAAATTTAAACATTTTTATTTTTTTTAATTTCTTGATGAAAAGAAGTAAGTGAAATATTCAGAATTAGAGAATTCTTTAAGAATTCATTTTAATCCATTTCCTGGCTGGCTGCACAGGCAGGTAAATAGCTGAATCCACTGTAATTTATTTTCCCCTCACTATTAAATTGTGAAATATTTAATGCATAAAAGCGGAATGTGTAATGATATGTAAATTATGAGCAATAATACCAAAAGAAGCTAAGAAATATTCTCCCACTGGGCCTGAGTTGGACTTAAGGATATTCTTTGTAAAGAATGCCATGGAGGGAAGGCTGCTGTAGGGTTCAGGACTGGTTGTAAAAGGCACCACAACTTCCTCTAGACTCCACACTTCTTTGGTTCTCTTGTCCAATGGGTGGGAAGTTGATTTGTGAGTTTATCTCCCACCTTTCCTATTCTTTGCCAGAAATAAAAGTATCCTTTAGTGCTCTACTCATGCTTTATTTTGTTACTGGTTCTACAATTCAAAGAGGGAGAAAGGACCTCGGCTTTGGGGTCACAAATTGATGACACCAAGACATTCCATTTTTGAAAGAACCAGAGACCTTTTTTTGGATATTTTCCCCTATTTGTTTGACTTGTCTATTTATCCTTTATTTTCTTCTAAATGAAAAGGTAGATTTAAAGCTTAGTCAGGAGATTCAGGTTAACCTTCTTGGCAACAGTAGCACAGCAAGTGGCAAATGATATTAGTTGCCTCATGATAGTGACCTCAGTCTGGTTATGTTGGTATTATGTAAATATTCTGTTCTCCAATAATCTGTTATTTCATGATTTTAGCATTCACAAAGATTCTAAATTGATCCTTAGTATTTTTTTAAATGTAAATGTAAATGCAATACAAAAAAAAAAAAATGAACATGAATGAATAAAGAAAGCTTCTCCAAAAAAAAAAAAAAAAAAAAAAAGATACAAACCAGGGGTGTGGTGACAACAGGTTCAAGGCCAGACTGAGAAATGAGACAACTATATCTCAAAATAAATAAGTGATCAAACTGCTTTGGGCTGGGGTGTAGCCCAGTGGTAGAATGTTTTTCTAACTTGTATGAGGTCCTGGTTCAGTCCCCAGCACTCACACCGCCCCCACTCCCCCTCACAAAAAGAAAAAAAAAAAGATGCAGACCAACAGGAAAATGGAGGTCAGAGGGAATGGAGTCAACCAAAGGAGGGAAGAAGAAAGAATGTGTAAGAATAGATTGAGAAATGAAGGAAGGCACTGTGTCCATGAAATAGGAAACACGGGGGCTGTGGAAATTAAATATGTAAAAGCAAAACTTAAATTAAAACTTTCCTGTTATCTTATGAAGATAAAATTGAGAGTTTTGCCTAGAAAGTGGAACAAACAGACATTGAGACAGAGAATGGGAGCCTGAAGAAGGACCTCTGCCCTGTAATAAGAATGGTGGGGAAAGCTGGGCTTGGTGGTGCCCACCTGTAATCCCAGTGGCTCTGGAGGCTGAGGCAGGAAGATTGCAAGTTCAAAGCTAGCCTCAGCAACTTGTTGAGGCCCTAAGCAACTCAGCAAGACCCTGTCTCTAAATAAAATATAAAAAATGGCAGGGGATATGGCTCAGTGTTAAGTGCCCCTGTGTTTAATCCCTGATACCAAAATAACAGTAACAATAATGATATTTCAAGAAGTGTGGGGAAAATAAATGTGTTTCTTGAGTAAGAGGACCAATAGTGCCTGCCTAGTGAGAGCAGAAGATTCTGGTGAGGGCACACCCCATGGAATTTCAGAACCTCTGGAAAAAGAAAGGAAAAACATCTGCAAAACCTAAAAAGAATAAAAACTCTACTACTTAATGAACATTGTCATAATCCAGGCATTCACTGTTTCCGGAAAAAATAATGATAAAAATCTTAACATTTTAAAATTATGTATGAAATTTTGTTCTGTTTTCTATTTTTAAATTAGAACAATTAAAATCAAAATAAAACCCTACAAAATTTTAATGATCCTAATATTTTTTTTTCTAGTTTCTAGATGCATTGGAATTATCCCAAAGCCCTATATTGTTACAGTTGATGACAGATATTCTTTGTCGAGAACAGCAGCATGTTATGGAAGAATTATTTCAAGCTACTTTCAAAAGGATTGCCAGAAGGTAAGTCATCCTAGTCAGGAATCCCAGGATTCATACACATGTTATTTTTGGAGGTAACTATCTTCTCTGTTAAAAAAATAAAAAATAAAAAAAATTGAGTGGCATTTGCACTCAACTCTCAAAACTCTATTCTGTCTTACTTTGTTTTCTTCAAAATGAACTTTTTATTGTGAAACTTTTCAAACATACTCAGAGCTAGAACACAAATGAGGCTCCAGATGGAAGAAATGTCAGCATTTTCCTGTTTCATTTTCCCCTTTGTCTTTTCTCTTTGTATGTTATTCTGGTTAAAAGCAAATCTCTGATGCCTTGTTATTTTACCTCTACAGCCTTCTGTTTGTATCTCCAAAAAGTGCTGTTTTCTTGAATAACTTTAGTTTCATTATCAACTGAACAAAATTATCAGTAATTTCATATTCTGATTTTCCCAAGAGTCTCAAGTGCTCTCGCATGTTGGATAATGGAATTTTGATCAAGACAAGGCTCATTCATGGCATGTCTCATGAGTCTGCCTTAATTTAGAGCTTTCTCTCATATTCATTCATTTTTCTTTGGTTATTGAAGAAGCCTGCACTTGTTCTGTACAGTATTTCAATTCTGGGTTTATCTGATTTTTTTTTTGCTTGTCCTTTTCACTTAAGTTGTCCCTCCAATACTTGTGTTCCTATAAACTGAAAGTTATATGTAAAAGCTCAATTAGATTCAGATTCATTTCTTTTATGTATAATTTAAATTTGTCTCAGTATTGCAAAGTTTAACATTCAGAAATCAATTGACATCTTATTAAAAGAATAAGAAAAAAATTTTATTATCTTAACATATGTCTAGGTATCACTTAATAAAATTCAACCTCCATTAATAACAAATATAGAAGATCAAGGGTTTTCCTTGATCTTCAAATAAAAGAAAAACTGATATTTACTAAACAGTGTGTTCACCCTTATGCCTCTCTCAACCTTGTATTAGTGGTGCTCTTATGCAATAGAAATAAAACAAGGAAAAGAGATAGAATGTTTAATGATCAGAAAATAAAAAATAAATAATGCTAAGCGAAGCAAGCCAATCCCAAAAAACCAAAGCTGAAGGTTTTCTTTGATATAAGAATGCTGACTCATAACTGTGATTGGGGGGATGGAGAGCATGGGATGCATGGAGGAACTTTAGATAGGGAAAAAGGGAGGGAAGGGAAGGGAGGGGGCAAAGGGGTAGGAATGATGGTGGAATGAGTTAGGCATCATTATCCTAAGTACATGTATAAGACATGAATTGTGTGAAAATACTTTGTGTACAATCAGTGTCTTGAAAAATTGTGTTCTATATGAGTAATATGAAATGAATTGCATTCTGCCATCATGTATAACAAATTAGAATAAATAAAAATAAATAAAATTAAAAAATATTTTTAAATGACAGGTTTAATTTTTGACAAGACTGCATGTAGTAGATGTTCAATGTTTCATATTCATGGCATTAGGAGACACCTAGTATCTGGTTGTCCTACTTTTAGTGATGCCAAGATTGACCAGCCCTGTTTTCAGAGCATTTCCCTAATGGTTTTAGCATCAATTTCTGTTAGTTGCCCTGAATCAGTTATTTAATTAGGAGTTGCAAATAGCCATTTTTCCAATTCTTTTTTCCCTTCTCAGTTTAGCACCATTACATTGTGATGGTGAACTTATCCTTGTTAATAGGACAGTATGGGTGCCTAAAATATAACTTACTACTTTAGAAAAATACAGTGAGAAAGATGGGACATATTTGATTTTCAGATTAAGAGCTTGATGCCATGGCTACTTCAAGTTGTAAACTTCAATGAATTTTTTAAAAAGTGGCATTTATCTATACTGAATTTTTCTCCTATCCAAGTACTAACGAGGCCTGACCCTGCTTAGCTTCCAAGATCAGACGAGATTGGATGCGTTCAGGGTGGTATGGCTGTAGATTATATTGAATTTATAAATATCCATGTAAATTTATTTCAGTTATATTTTAAATATCATAGAATTAACTCATTTTAAGGATACAGTTTAGTAATCTTTAAGAACTTTTCCAAACTTTAGGATGGTACAATCATTACATTACTGTGGAACTTTTAAAATTGTCCTTTTAGTACTGGGGATAGAACCTAGGAAATCTACCAGTAAGCTATATCTCTAACCCTTTTTGGTTTTTGAGACAGGATCTTGTTAAATTGCTGAGCCTGATCTCAAACTTGCAATATTTCTGCCTTAGCCTCCTAAGTCACTAGGATTACAAATGTGCCACTACCACACCCAGCACATGGCAACATTTTATGTTCTAATGAACTCCTGTGTGAACTTCAACAATTGACTCCCATTCCCAGCCCCAGCCCAAGCAACTGTTAACCTACTTTCTGTCTTTATAAATTTGCCTTTTTGAAACATTTCATAGAAATGGAATCATGTAATCTCTTATGTCTGGTTTCTTTGTTCAGCATAAAATTTTTGAGGTTCATCCATTGACATTAAAAAAATCATAATTAGTGAACATTATGCACAACAGCAGAATACAGCACTCATTTTGCATATACACAGAACATTCTTCAGTATAGACTATATGCTAAGCTGTGAAGCAAGTCTTAATAAATTTGAAAAGATTAAAAGCATCCGAAGTATGGTCTCTGGCCACAATGACGTTAAATTAGAAATCAAAAGCAGAAGGAAATTTGGAGAAACTGAAAATATTTCTGAATAACCAGCTAATTAATAGCACATTTCTAAATAATCCTGAGTTAAAGAAGAAACTGCAAGGGAAGTCAGATAGGATGTTGATTGAAGTAAAATAAGATGTGTAAGTTGCAGCTAAAATAGTAGATAGAGGTAAAGTTATACCTTTTAATGCCTGTTTTGGAAAATAAGAAAGATCTCAAGTCAATAGTGTTAATTTTTTTACCTTGAAATGTAGAAAAAGTAAACTAAACCAATGGCAAGCTGAAGGAAGTGAATAATAAAGATTAGAATGAAAATTAATGAAATGGGTACCTGGAAAATGGTGAAGAAAAATCAATGAAACCAAAAATTGTTTTTTTCAAAATGTAAATGACGTTGAGAAACTGTGAGTTAGACAAAACTAAAGGGAAAAATAATAGTTTGTGATAATCTAGAATAAAAGAGGAGGCCTAAACTACTAACCTCTCCAAAACTAGAAAGATTATAATACAATATTATTCACAGCCTTATGCCAAAAAATTTAGCAATTTAATTGAAACAGACAAATTCTTAGAGTCACTAGTTACCAAAACTGACTCAAGAAGAAATTAAAAAATCTGAATGTCCCTCTACCAAGTAAATAAATTAGTAATTAAAAATATTTTCACAAAAGAAAACTAAGACCCAACATTCACTAGTGAATTTTATCAAATACTTAATGAGGAAATCCTACTAATAGTTTATGAATTTTTCAGAAAATAGAGGAAGGAGGAACATGTTTTGGCTCCTTCTAAGAGGCTTATAGCACCCTGATACCAAAACCATAAAAAGACAACACAAGAAAATAATAGAACAGTGTCTCTTATGAACATAGACATAAAAATCCTCAAAAATGCCTTGGCAAGCTGAATCTAACAACGTGTAAAAAAGATATCAGGGACTGGGGCTATAGCTCAGCGGTAGAGTGCTTGCCTAGCACGTATGAGGCCCTGGATTTTATCCTCAGCACCACGTACAAATGAATAAATAGAATAAAAGTATTAAAAATTAATATATATATATGTATATCTCATAACAAACTGGAATTTATTATAGGGGTACAAAGCTGGATTAACCTCTGGAAATTGATTAATGTCATAAACCATATTGCTAGAATAAGGTGTCAAAACCACATTATTATTTCTGTAGATACAGAAAAATTTTTTGACCAGATGTTGCACCCACTCGTGACAAAATTGAAAAAGGTCATCTATGCAAAACCAACAGTGAATAAAATATTTAATAGTGAAATCCTGAATGCTTTCCTCTTAAGAGTGGGGACAAGGCAATAGTGTGTGCCCTTTCTGCTTTATTCAACATAATACTAGAGTTTCTAGTCAGTGCACTCAAGCAAGAAAAAGCAATATAAGGCAACCAAATATTTTATTATTAAAACTTTTCTTGTTTTATCTTAATTCTCTTTTTCTGTTTATGAGATTTTTAAGGTTTTATCCTTTTTTACTTTCCCCTATTTTTATCTCCCTTTCAAATTTAACGTAGGATTTAAATTAAACATCTTGTTCTCTTATTCCCTTACAATGTAGATCTTACTGTTTTTTCTTTTTTTTTTTTTTATTGGTCGTTCATAACATTACATAGTTCTTAATACATCATATTACACGGTTTGATTCAAGTGGATTATGAACTCCCGCTTTTACCCCATATACAAATTGCTGTATCACATCAGTTTCCCTTCCATTGATTGACATATTGCCTTTCTAGTGTCTGATGTATTCTGCTGTCTGTCCTATTCTCTACTATCCCCCCTCCCCTCCCCTTTTCTCTCTCTACCCTTTCTACTGTAAATCATTTCTTCCATTTGTATTATCTTGTCTTGCCCCTCCTTTCCTCTTATATGACATTTTGTATAAGCCTGAGGATCGCCTTCCATTTCCATGCAATTTCCCTTCTCACTCCCTTTCCCTCCCACCTCTCATCCCTGTTTAATGTAAATCTTCTTCTCAAGCTCTTCTTCCCTACCCTGTCCTTGTTTACTCCCCTTATATCAAAGGAGTCATTTGGTATTTGTTTTTTAAAGATTGACTAGCTTCAATTAGCATAATCTGCTCTAATGCCATCCATTTCCCTCCAAATTCTATGATTTTGTCATTTTTTAACGCAGAGTAATACTCCATAGTATATAAATGCCACATTTTTTTTATCCATTCATCTATTGAAGGGCATCTAGGCTGGTTCCACAGTCTTGCTATCGTGAATTGAGCTGCTATGAACATCGATGTAGCAGTGTCCCTGCAGCATGCTCTTGTTAGGGCTTTAGGGAATAGACCGAGAAGGGGAATAGCTGGGTCAAATGGTGGTTCCATTCCCAGCTTTCCGAGAAATCTCCATACTGCTTTCCAGATTGGCTGCACCAATTTGCAGTCCCACCAGCAATGAACAAGAGTGCCCTTTTCCCCGCATCCTCTCCAGCACTTATTGTTGTTTGACTTCCTAATGGCTGCCAGTCTTACTGGAGTGAGATGGTATCTTAGGGTAGTTTTGATTTGCATTTCTCTGACTGCTAGCGATGGTGAGCATTTTTTCATGTACTTGTTGATTGATTGTATGTCCTCCTCTGAGAAGTGTCTGTTCAGGTCCTTGGCCCATTTATTGATTGGGTTATTTGTTATCTTATTGTCTAATTTTTTGAGTTCTTTGTATATTCTGGTTATTAGGGCTCTATCTGAAGTGTGTGGAGTAAAGATTTGTTCCCAGGATGTAGGCTCCCTGTTTATCTCTCTTATTGTTTCTTTTGCTGAGAAAAAACTTTTTAGTTTGAGTAAGTCCCATTTGTTGATTCTATTTGTTAACTCTAGCGCTATGGGTGTCCTATTGAGGAATTTGGAGCCCGATCCCACAGCGTGTAGATCATAACCAACTTTTTCTTCTATCAGATGCCGTGTCTCTGATTTAATATCAAGCTCCTTGATCCATTTTGAGTTAACTTTTGTGCACGGCGAGAGATAGGGATTCAGATTCATTTTGGTGCAAATGGATTTCCAGTTTTCCCAGCACCATTTGTTGAAGATGCTATCCTTCCTCCATTGCATGCTTTTAGCCCCTTTATCAAAAATAAGATAGTTGTAGTTTTGTGGATTGGTTACTGTGTCCTCTATTCTGTACCATTGGTCCACCCGCCTGTTTTGGTACCAGTACCATGCTGTTTTTGTTACTATTGCTCTGTAGTATAGTTTGAAGTCTGGTATCGCTATACCGCCTGATTCACACTTCCTGCTTAGTATTGTTTTTGCTATTCTGGGTCTTTTATTATTCCATATGAATTTCATGATTCTTTTATCGATTTCTACAAGATATGCTGTTGGGATTTTGATTGGCATTGCATTGAACTTATATAGGACTTTTGGTAATATCGCCATTTTGATGATGTTAGTTCTGCCTATCCATGAGCAGGGTATATTTTTCCATCTTCTAAGGTCTTCTTCTATGTCTTTCTTTAGGGTTCTGTAATTTTCATTGTATAAATCTTTCACCTCTTTTGTTAGGTTGATTCCCAAGTATTTTATTTTTGGGGGGGATATTGTGAATGGAGTAGTTGTCCTCATTTCTGTTTCAGAGGATTTGTCGCTGATATACAGGAATGCCTTTGATTTATGCGTGTTGATCTTATATCCTGCCACTTTGCTGAATTCATTTATTAGCTCTAATAGCATCTTTGTAGACCCTTTTGGGTCTGCTAGGTATAGAATCATATCATCTGCAAATAGTGATAATTTAAGTTCTTCTTTTCCTATTTTTATGCCTTTAATTTCTTTCGTCTGCCTAATTGCTCTGGCTAGTGTTTCGAGGACTATGTTGAACAGAAGTGGTGAGAGAGGGCATGCCTGTCTTGTATCAGATCTTAGAGGGAATGCCTTCAATTTTTCTCCATTCAGAATGATGCTGGCCTGTGGCTTATCATAGATTGCTTTTACAATGTTGAGGTATGATCCAGTTATCCCTAATTTTTCTAGAGTTTTGAACATAAAAGGATGCTGTACTTTGTCGAAAGCTTTTTCTGCATCTATCGAGATGATCATATGGTTCTTATTTTTAAGTCTATTGATGTGGTGGATAACATTTATTGATTTCCGTATATTGAACCAACCTTGCATACCAGGGATGAATCCTACTTGATCATGGTGTATAATTTTTTTGATATGTATTTGAATCCGATTCGTCAGAATTTTATTGAGGATTTTTGCATCAAGGTTCATTAGAGATATTGGTCTGTAGTTTGCCTTCTTTGATGTGTCTTTGTCTGGTTTCGGAATCAGGGTGATGTTGGCCTCGTAGAACGAATTTGGAAGTTCTCCCTCTTTTTCTATTTCCTGAAATAGCTTGAAAAGTATTGGTGTTAGTTCCTCTTTAAAGGTTTTGTAAAACTCTGCTGTATACCCGTCCGGTCCTGGGCTTTTCTTAGTTGGTAGTCTTTTGATGGTTTCTTCTATTTCCTCTATTGTTATTGGTCTGTTTAGGTTGTCTATATCCTCCTGGCTCAATCTGGGCAGATCATAGGACTCAAGGAATTTATCTATGCCTTCACTATCTTCTATTTTATTGGAGTATAAGGATTCAAAGTAATTTCTGATTATCTTCTGTATTTCTGAAGTGTCTGTTGTGATATTGCCTTTTTCATCCCGTATGCTAGTAATTTGGGTTCTCTCTCTTCTTCTCTTCGTTAGCATGGCTAAGGGTCTGTCAATTTTATTTATTTTTTCAAAGAACCAGCTTTTAGTTTTGTCAATTTTTTCAATTGTTTCTTTTGTTTCAATTTCATTAATTTCAGCTCTGATTTTAATTATTTCTTGCCTTCTACTTCTTTTGCTGTTGTTTTGCTCTTCTTTTTCTAGGATTTTGAGATGAAGTATGAGATCATTTATTTGTTGGTTTTTTCTTTTTTTGAGGAATGAACTCCAAGCAATGAATTTTCCTCTTAGAACTGCTTTCAATGTGTCCCATAGATTCCGATATGTTGTGTCTGTGTTTTCATTTAACTCTAGGAATTTTTTAATTTCCTCCTTGATGTCTTCTAAAACCCATTGATCACTCAGCAACCTATTGTTCATTCTCCAGGTGATGTTTGATTTTTCCTTTCTTCTTTTATCATTGATTTTCAGTTTCATTCCATTATGATCAGACAAGATGCATGGTATTATCTCTACCTCTTTGTATTGTCTAAGAGTTGCCCTGTGACATAGTATATGGTCTATTTTTGAGAAGGTTCCATGTGCTGCTGAGAAAAAAGTGTAGCTACTTGATGTTGGGTGGTATAGTCTATATATGTCAATTAAGTCTAGGTTGTTAATTGTGTTATTGAGTTCTATAGTTTCCTTATTTAACTTTTGTTTGGAAGATCTGTCCAGTGGTGAGAAAGGTGTGTTGAAGTCTCCCATGATTATTGTATGGTGGTCTATTAGACTCTTGAAATTGAGAAGAGTTTGCTTGATGAACACAGCTGCACCATTATTTGGGGAATATATATTTATGATTGTTATGTCTTGTTGGTGTATGGTTCCCTTGAGCAGTATGAAGTGTCCTTCTTTGTCCCTTTTGATTAGCTTTGGCTTGAAATCTATTTTATTAGATATGAGTATGGACACTCCTGCTTGTTTCCGCGGTCCATATGAGTGATATGATTTTTCCCAACCTTTCACCTTCAGTCTATGTATATCTTTTCCTATCAAATGCGTCTCCTGTAGACAGCATATTGTTGGGTCTTGTTTTTTGATCCATTCTACTAGCCTGTGTCTCTTGATTGGTGAGTTTAAGCCATTAACATTTAGGGTTATTATTGAGATATGGTTTGTTCTTCTAGCCATATTTATTAATTGATGTTACTAAACCTGATTTGTTATCCTCTTTGACTACTTTCCCCCCTTTACTGTCCTACCTCCCATTGTTGGTTTTCAATGTTATTTTCCATTTCCTCTTCCTGTAATGTTTTGCCAAGGATTTTTTGAAGAGATGGTTTTCTAGCTGCGAATTCTTTTAACTTTTGTTTATCGTGGAAGGTTTTAATTTCATCTTCTAACCTGAAGCTTAATTTCGCCGGATACAAGATTCTTGGTTGGAATCCATTTTCTTTAAGCGTTTGAAATATGTTATTCCAGGATCTTCTAGCTTTTAGAGTCTGTGTTGAGAGATCAGCTGTTATTCTGATTGGTTTACCCCTAAATGTAATCTGCTTCCTTTCCGTTGTAGCTTTTAAAATTCTCTCCTTATTCTGTATGTTGGACATCTTCATTATAATGTGTCTAGGTGTGGATCTCTTGTGATTTTACACATTCGGCGTCCTGTAGGCTTCTAGGATTTGGGATTCTGTCTCATTCTTCAAGTCTGGGAAGTTTTCTTGTATTATTTCACTGAATAGATTGCTTAATCCTTTGGTTTGGAGCTCTGTGCCTTCCTGTATCCCAATGACTCTTAAGTTTGGTCTTTTGATATTATCCCATAGCTCTTGAATGTTCTGCTCATGGTTTCTTAGTAGACTTGCTGAGCTATCTATGTTCTTTTCAAGTTGAAATACTCTGTCTTCATTGTCTGATGTTCTAACTTCTAAGTGATCCACTCTGCTGGTAGTATTCTCAATTGAGTTTTTAAGTTGGTTTATTGTTTCCTGCATTTCTAGTATTTCTATTTGTTTGTTTTTTATTACCTCTATCTCCCTGTGAAATTGATCTTTTACTTCCTGGATTTGTTTGTCAATGTGATCTTTCATTGTCTGATTTTGCTGTCTCATGTCTTCCTTGAGACTCCAGATCATCTGAAGCATGTATGTCCTGAGCTCTCTATCTGACATTCCATCTGTTGCAGCTATTACCTCTTCTAAAGTTGAGTTGACCTGCATTGCCTGTGGTCCTTTCTTTCCTTGTCTTTTCATACTGCTGGCGTTTCTTTCTGCTTGGTGCAACTGTTGTGTTTTTGAAATTTACCCCCTGGCCTGTCTTTCCAGTGGGCCGCAGGTATCTTTGCTCCCCCCGCTCCGGCACCTTGCCGCTCCTTGCCACTCCCCAGTGCGCGCCACAGACTCCAGCCGCAGGGCGATTGCCTATCAGGCTATGCGCCCGCCCCTCCATGCCGACAAAAGGAGCTCCCGCAGTCGAACTCTGCACGATGGAAATCTGTCTGGAGCCCCTCGATTTCGCTGGAAATTGGCGGCGGCCGACTTCGGGTTCGGGCAGGGCGGCCCAAGCCGCTCAGAGTGACCGCCGCTTGCAAAAGCAATTGCTGGCTCCGGGACTTGATTTCTGCACCCGCCGCGGTGCTACCTCTGGAGCCGGTTAGCTGTGGCCGCGTGGTTAGGGACCCGGAGGGAGAAGCAGCTGTTCCCAGAGCGAGCGCTATGCCTTCCGGGGGAGCCCGGATGGCGGAGGCCGACTTTGGGTTCGGGCGGGGCGGCCCAAGCCGTTCAGGGTGAACGCCGCTTGCAAAAGCAATTGCTGGCTCCGGGACTTGACTTCTGCACCCGCCGCGGTGCCACCTGTGGAGCCGGTTATCTGTGGCCGCGTGGTTAGGGACCAGGATGGAGAAACAGCTGCTCCCAGAGTGAGCGCTATGCCTTCCGGGGGAGCCCGGATGGCGGAGGCCGACTTCGGGTTCGGGCGGGGCGGCCCAAGCCGCTCAGGGTAACCGCCGCTTGCAAAAGCGGTTGCTGGCTCCGGGACTTGACTTCTGCACCCGCCGCGTTGCCACCTGTGGAGCCGGTTAGCTGTGGCCGCGTGGTTAGGGACCCGGAGGGAGAAGCAGCTGCTCCCAGAGTGAGCGCTATGCCTTCCGGGGGAGCCCGGATGCCGGAGGCCGACTTTGGGTTCGGGCGGGCCGGCCCAAGCCGCTCAGGGTAACCGCCGCAGGCCTGAGATTCTTTCAAAACCTTCCAGATGTTCTTTAAGCAAAACCAGATTTGAAGAGTAAATAAATTCTTCCTCCTAATGCCTGAATGCCTTTATTTTGAAGATCTCTGTGCATGAATAAACAATAGAGTGTGTGTGCAAGTGATGGTTATATTTCAAGAGTTTCACATATCTGATAAACTTTGTTATTTTTGTAATTCATAATCATTGAAGTTTGCTCGGTATGTAGTAGATCTCATAAATTGTTTGTTCAAAGCATGAGTTTTCATGTAATTGTATCTCTTCTTTTTCTTAGGAATTCATGTGTCACACAGTTACGCCTTCTAGAAAGTGTATACAGAATGTTCAGGAGGGATGACCTTCTTTCAAATGTTACTCGGCAAGCTTTTGTAGATCGCTCTCTCCTTACCCTACTGTGGCACTGCAGCCTGGATGCTCTGAAAGAATTTTTCAGCAAAATTGTGGTGGATGCCATTGATGTGTTGAACTCCAGATTTACAAAGGTATCCTACATTTCATAAACCTAGTAATAATTAGCAGATCTCCCTAACCAGTGTCATTAGAAACTGCCACCCTGGCAATAAAGAGTTGGCTGGAATGTTTGGAGTGTTCCTACAGGTTAACCTCTGAAATGGTCTTTACATTAAAAATCTTATTTGGGGTCCATTACTTAGCCTATCTTATTCATTCCCTCCTCTGAAGAAGTGCTCCTAACTACCTTTAGGAAAAGGGGAGATGACATCTCTGGCTACTTAAAGTTGAATAGGAGCATTGAACAGGGACAGTTGTCAGGGTCCTTGTACGGAGACCTATGTACTGGAGACCTGTGTACTGGCAGAGTTTGGTTTTGGATTCTATCCATAAGGCCATTTGTAGCTTGGGCGTCTTTCACATCAAAGCAATCCAGAAGTCCATGGTGGCAGTTGATGGGTGATGAGACGAATCATACAGGGATTATGCTGTGGGAGGATCCTGGATGAACCCCCCAATGATGAAACGAGATTTTCAGCCTTTGCTGCTATAGTTTTGCAGCAGATCCCAGTGCCTCCTTTCTGGGTTCTTGTCTTGTGAATTTGTAGAATGAAATCCATTGATGAGAAAGAGTATTGAAAAGTAGGATTTAATCAAGTGAGAAGAAAGACAAAGTACCCACAGGCCAAGAGGGGAACCAGTAAGAGTTGCCCCTGATGTCACATCATTAATGTAAACTTGAAAGTAGTTTAAATATCTGGTTTTTTTTTTTTAGTGTTGGATTTTTCTCCTTTTGTTCCCATGCCTTTAATAAGATTTGAAAACATTGTTTTACCACGGGCTCACTATTTGAACATCATCTTTCTCTCTTTCTTTTTGATAGTAGGGATTAAATTCAGAGGTGCTTTACCTCTGAGCTGTGTCCCCGGTCCTTTTTTATTTTTTATTTTGAGACAGGGTCTCACTAGGATATTTTGACCCTGACCTCCAACTTTTGATCTTCCTTTCTTGAGTTACTGGGATTATAGGCGTGTACCACTGTGCCCAGCCTTGTGCATTATTTCTTGCTTCACCGAATATAATAACTCAGTGTTTTATCCATGTTGGAAACACTGGACAACAGGGCACTCTCTTATCAAAGCGAATTAGTGTTTCTGTTAAAATTATTTTCTGTCTAAAGGCATTAAGTATTAAATTGATGTGTTGAATTAAGATATTTTTCATGTTGGATAAAACTGGAGATAATTGTTTGTTACCTTTTTTAAGCTAAATGAAGCTACTTTTGATACTCAAATCACCAAGAAGATGTGCTATTATAAGATGCTAGATGTGATGTATTCTCGTCTTCCTAAAGATGTTGTTCACTCTAAGGAATCTAAAATCAATCAAGTTTTCCATGGTTCCTGTATTACAGAAGGAAATGAACTTACAAAGACACTTATTAAGTAAGATTATTTAATTTTGGATTCTATTTGATTTATTACTATTTTTGACATATAGAATTTTATGTGTGTATATAATGTGAATAAGTGTTTTATTTAGATACTGAACTTTTATAGTTTTCTGATCTTTCTTATATACAAATTACTTAGATGGACTTTAGTGTGTCATTGGACATTAGATGTTTTATCCCAAACTTATCTTTTATAAAGAATAAAACTCTAACTTTACTGTTTTACTTTCTAACACTTTTTCTCCCTGAATAGCTTGATATATTTTAGTAGTATGAGTTACAGTGAGAAGCTCTTTTATTTTTTCTATTATTTGAAATGGCAAAAGTAGCAAATATTCTTAGTAGGTGTTCTTTAAAGCACAAAGTGATCAAATACATTTTCTTTAAAACTAGTCTTCTAATGAAGTTCTTCCAAGGAAGATGTACTTTGCTGAGTCTCTATTTTTATTTATTTATTTATTGGTACTGGGGATTGAACCCAGGAGCATTTTACCACTGAGCCCCACCCCAATCCCACCCCTGCTTTTTTTGTTCTAATTAGTTATACATGGCAGTAGGATGCATTTTGACATATCATACATAACTGGAGTATAACTTCTCATTCTTCTGGTTGTACATGATATAGAGTTACACAGCCAACCCCTTTCTATTTTTTGAGACAGGGTCTCAGTAAGTTACGTAGGGCCTTGCTAGGTTGCCAAGGATGGTCTTGAACTTGTGAACCTCCTCTCTCAATCTCCCAAGTCACTGGAATTATTGGTGTGCACACCACACCTGGACTGATCTCATTTTGCACCTCCAAACCTATCATTACTCATCTCTTACTCTAGTCCATATTTACCTCCTGGGTGAATGATGTTGCCTTCTACTTGTTTGCACAAAGAAGAGTCTGTCTTAGGAGTCACATTTTACTTCTCTTTATCTGCATCTCTCCAACCTCAGGCTCTGTGGGATATCATCAGATCTGGCACATTTTATCCTTTCCATGCTCCTGAAACCATTGCCCTTGTTTCTATGCCCTCTCCTGCAGCCTTGTTTTAGCACAGTACTTCCCTGTCTCTTTACATATTGTACTTGTTGCTGTGCTTAACACGAGTGGTAAGATCAATGTATGTGGCCTGTGCTCTGAGACAACGACATGCTTATCTTGATATTCCCAATGCCAGTACTATGCCTGGCACAAACCTGACACTTTGGAAAAAACACAGTTGTTAGGCATGGTTGAGCTCAAGCTTCAATTTCCATGTTAAGTGAATTAATTTGTGATCTATATCTACTCTGCAGATTGTGCCATGGTGCATTTACAGAAAACATGGCAGGTGAGAGCCAGTTGCTGGAGAGGAGAAGGCTTTATCATTGTGCTGCATACAACTGTGCCATTTCTGTTATCTGCTGTGTCTTCAATGAATTGAAATTTTACCAAGGATTTTTGTTCAATGAAAAACCAGAAAAGGTGGGCTTCTCCAGTGACGTTCACTAGTTGTCATTATGGGATTTCAAAAGTTAGATTTCATCAATTCAAGTTATATCATAATTTATATCTTCTTATAATGTTAAAGGTATGTTTTTTTTTTTAGTTCTGCATAAATACATTTTAAAGTTGAAGTGCTTCTTAATGAATTATGGGGTAGAATTAATTCTGTAGTACCATTACATTTAGGATGTCTATCTTTCAGATATTTTCATATGATTTTTTTGGTTTTATAGAACATGCTTATTTTTGAAAATCTGATAGATCTGAAGCGCTGCTATACCTTTCCTGTAGAAGTTGAGGTAAGTGAAAGTTTCAATCTTGTTTCTAAGTAAAAAAAAAAAACAAATATTAAATGCTCACAGAGAAGAGCATATTGTGTTGAACATGTTAAATATTCAAGTCTGCTTTCAGCCACAAAAACTGGCAGCTTCATGTTGTTTCTATAAAATCAAAACTACAGAAATTGGCAGTGTCAGCCCCAGGTATAGTCTCAAACAATTACATTTTTAATTAATTTTTAATTTTTCCTCCTCTTGACTTGTGAAGGAATGACAGTGCCAACAGAAGGAACTGTTAGGACATCCCAGAAGTTATTTTCTGAGTAAATTCTTTTAGTCAGAGAAATTGAAGTCCATACTGATAAGAATTGTGAACCTGTGATCCTGCTTGGGCAACCTGACCCGAAAATGAGGAAGTCATGGGGATAACCAGCAGATGTAACATGTTTGGTTTTAGTCCAGGTCAGATTGGCATATCAGCTTCAGCAGTTGGTGAAAAGTCAGGTGGCTGTTGCCTTCATTCCCCACTGGAAATGGGAAGAGTAGGCCTGGCACAGTGGCACACTCCTTTAATCCCCGCTTCTCTGGAGGCTGAGGCAGAAAGATGGAAAGTTTGATGTAAGACTGGGAAACAATCAAGACCCTGTAGGAGGATGTAGCTCAGTGGTAGAGTGCCTCTGCGTTCAGTCTCTAGTACTGGGGTGGAGTGGGGAGAAATGAGGATGGTGGGGGAGAGCTCTGAATTCATATACGATAGGCCATACACATAGCTGCTGACCTTGACCATGTCTTAGTGCTTCACTGATGCATGCCAGTGGTTGCTTCCTACCTCATATCCTTTTGGAGCATAACCAGATTTTTGTTCATTTGTTTGTTGTGGTATTGTGGTTTGAAAGCAGGGTCCCTTTGCCAGTGAGCTGTCTCCTCAGCCTTTTTTATTTTGAGACAGGATTTTGCCAAGTTCCTGAGGCAGATCTTGAACTTGTGATTGTGTTGCCTCAGCCTCCTGAGCAGCTGGGATTATAAACATACGCCACTGTGCCCAGCTAGATTCTTTTCTTAGGCTTATGTTCAAAGAACTAAAACCCAAAAAAACATTAGCACCAGTTTTTGTAAGTATTTATACACTTGATATATGCTATTTCTACACTTTAAAAAACACTGTAAGGTGCTGTATTATAACCATGATTGATACAGGAAATTGATTCTCAGATATAAAAAGATATAAAAAGCTCAGCACACACTGCTCATTAAGCTGTACCAGAGCCAAGTGCGTGGGAGTCTTCTATCAAGGTTTTCTATAAAGAAAACTCATACACACACACACACACACACACACACACACACACACACACACACAAACACAAGTAATGCTTTTAAATTTGATAAAAGGTCTTTTTTTTTTTTTTAATATTACTTTGGGCCAGGTGCAATGGTGCACACCTGTAATCCTAACTACACAGGAGACCAAGGCAGGAAGATCTCAAGCTCAAGGTAACTTAGGCAACTTAAGTTGCCTGAGCAAATTAGGGAGACCTGTCTCCAAATAAAAAATAAGATGTGCTGAGGATATAGCTCAGTAATAGAGTACCCCAAGTCTCAATCTCCAGTACCTAAAAAAAAAAAAAAAAGGTGTTTTTTTTTTTTTTTTGCTAGATTACTTCTAAAACAGAAAAAGTGTACCCATGATTCTAAAATATTTTAGATAGTGTATTTGTTTTGCCCAATAGGTTCCTATGGAAAGAAAGAAAAAGTACATGGAAATTAGGAAAGAAGCCAGGGAGGCAGCAAATGGGAATTCAGGTAGGATATTGTGAAAATGATTAGAAAGTTTCTAATAGTTAATATTTGTTTATGTGAATAGAAAATATTTTAAATACTCCAAAACATTGAAATTGAGTTTGACTTTTTTTTTTTTCTCCAACTCTTAGGTGGCAACTGGAATTACATTTTGAAAGAAATGTAATTAGCCAAACTAAACTGCATTAGAAAGATCTCAGAGTGGCCAGAGAGGGCAAGATGGGCTTGATGCTTCCTTGTTTTTCTATGGATTATATAGATATTTTCAGAATATATGTTAGAGTAAGAGTTATATTCTGCCACTCACCAGTCTAGACTGCCCAGTGGTCCCCGTCTCAGGACAGAGCTGCTCCAGGCCTCTGTTTCACTGCCCTCTGCTCTAGCCCCACAGCCTCTGCCTGGTCTTTGTGGCTGCTGGGCTTGATTTTTGCCTAGAGACATTTATTCGTGCCCTTCCCTCTAATACTGTCAGCACCAGGTGTCAGTGTGCCTCATGGCATTTTGTTTAATGTCAGCTCTCTCTAGCCTCCTGGTTCAAAGTAAACATAGTATCCATCTGCATTCTCTTTGTTTCACTTTTTTTCTTAATTTTTCTTCATGTTTTTTAATCACCATTTCTTCATTTGAGGATATTTTGAAACAGTTTTTTAAATCCTTTATGTATTTTGTTTGGATAAACTGTTTTTTAGTAGCATTTCTTCCCACATTTATCTTAAACTTAAGGGGCACAATAAAATGTATTGTCATAAGAATTTTAAATACAGAGATATTGTTACAAATTAGATTCAGTTTAACTTAATTTCTTTGTCATAGCAGTACAGAAGAACTGCTCAATAATGACACAAGCAAAGGGAGTTTTTTCCCCCATTTCCTTTTTGCTTTGTTAATTTGGACTAGGGGCTAGTAATCACAGGGCTGATGAAAGACCTAGTTAAAGTAAAGTATCCTTTGATATCGTTTGAACTTAGAGAAATACATTTCTTATTGATTATGTTTTGAGTACATGTATTTTCTTTCTATTTATGTTTCAGATGGTCCTCATTATATGTCTTCCTTGTCATATTTGGCTGATAGTAGCCTGAGTGAGGAAATGAGTCAATTTGATTTCTCAACTGGAGTTCAGAGCTATTCTTATAGCTCCCAAGACCCTAAATCTACCACTGGTCATTTTCGGAGACGGGTGATCACATCTCATATTAAAAGAATTGTGTCACAGTTTGCCAAATAAAGGGGTCATAGCTGTGCTCTTTTATTACTAGGGGAAACTCTATCGGTAGTCCTTGGGGACTAATGTTGATTTGGAGAATTTTCCAAAATCTAAGCCTGAGCCTTTCGTCCTGTGGACTCAGCACTAAGGAAGGAGTCAGGAAGCTAGGGGTCATGGTAGAATAAAGTTCTGAGCTGGGGTTGGGGTGAAGGTAACAGGGATAACTGACCTGAGGTGTGACCTCACGGGAGTGACTGGGCAGATGGGACCTGGAATGTAAGACAAACATAAGGTCCTATTTACTTTTTAGTTGTTCAATAAGAAAGCATAGCAAGTGTATTTGATATTATTATCCAATTGTTATTATTATTTTAGTTTTTATTACATGATGTTGAACAAAAAATGAGCACCTCATGTCCAATGGCATTTAACAGTTTTCTATATCACTGGATTTTTCCCTTTTCATAGGAACATCAAGACCCCAAGATCCAAGAGGATGTCCTAGAATTAGAGATGGATGAGCTCAATCAACACGAATGTATGGCACCCATGGTAGCCCTGATTAGGCACATGCAGAGAAATCTGATCCCACTCAGAGAAGAAGAGGTGTTTTTCCATTAATCTTATATTGTCTTTGTTAATACTACTTATTGATATCATATTGAGGTTTAACTAATATTAAAAGCTACATTACATACCAGATAAACATGATATTTTTGCTTTCATATCTTTTTCATTTTTTTCCTTATAACATCAAAATGAGTTTTTTTTATTCTACTTTTCAAGGTAATTTTGTGTTTTATTTCAGGGTTCAGTGCCAAAAGATCTTCCTCCTTGGATGAAATTTCTTCATGACAAACTAGGAAATTCATCTGTACCATTAAATATCCGTCTCTTCTTAGCCAAACTCATTATTAATACAGAAGAAGTAAGTATTATTTAACAATTCTTTGCAGTTTTATGCATCTGCTTAAAGAATATCACAATAAAGGAAGTTCTAAATGGTGAGAACAGGCTTCTGTTCTCAATAAATTAGCCAACTATATCTTGAAAGTACATTGTTTTATCAAACACAAATTAATCTCTGTTGAGTTAGATATGATCTTTGTGTAGAGTATATGTGGCAACTTTCTTAAGGCTGCCGACCCTCTTTGTTTATAATAGCAAAAATTAAATGGGTAAAAATATTCCTGTTGGGTTGGAGATATAGCTCAGTTGGTAGAGTGCTTGCCTTCCATGCGCAAGGCCTGGGTTCAATCCCCAGAACCACACACACACACACACACACAAAAAAAAAAAAAAAAAAATTCCTGTTAACTCTAAATGAAAAATAAGTCCCTTTCTCTCAGGTTGTTGCTGAATTTGTCAATTCATTTACACCAATTAGGTTGGAGCACCTTCCACCAGGGGGATTGAGTAGATTTTGGAGAGGGCCCTTGGGCTTAGTGTGGTAGAGATTTGCATTCTGCTTAGAAGGAGCTGCATGAGCAGAAGTGACCCCTGAGATTGCTACTATGTCTGTACTGACTGAGTAGACCATGGGGGCAAGGTCTGGATGAGAGGTTTCTGAGGGACAGGTGACCTAGACTAGGCCTTGTAAGGGGTCTGGCTCACTTGTTGAATAGTAGGGAGCTACTGTAGGGTGCTAAGTGGAGGATTGAAATGATCCACTTAGATCATCTTTCCCAGTAGAAAAGCCCTTCTAGGTAGGTAGCTCTTGGATGTAATCCAGAGAGAGGCTGCCTGGGACTCTAGTAGGACCTGCTTTCCTTGGGGTCTTTCTGGATTTCTAGCTCTCGGGGCTGCTGTCACAAGGTGACAGTGGGGCTTAAACATGGGCTGTGAAGTTCTAAAATCTGAGATCTGAGTATTCGTAGGGTTGGTTCCTTTGAGACCTGTGAGGAAGCATCTAGTCGAGGCTTCTCTCAGCTTCTAGTGGCTTTAGGCATTCTTTGGCATGTGGATGGGATTCTGTGTTGTCGTCTTCTACACATCTGTCTGTTGCTGTATTTAAATTTCTCCTTTTTAAAGGACACCCGTGTGCTTCAGATACCTCAGGATCACAGTAAGGTGGAGGGCACTAGGGAAGAATAGCGTTACCTTAGATTAGGTAGAGGGAAGAGATGGGAGGAGAGGGGAGGAAATGTGGGGATAGGAAAGCTAGTAGAATGATACAGAATTATTACTGTATGTATGTATATGACTGCATGACCAATATGATTCTGCAACATGTACACTCAGAAAAATAAGAAATCATATCCCATCTATGTATGATATATCAAAGTGCATAAATGCATTCTACTGTCATGTATAACTAATGAAAGCAAATTTTAAAAATTAAAAAAAAATAAAGGACACCAGTGTATTGGTTTATGGTTCACCTAATAACCTCATTTAAACTCCAAATAAGGTCACATTTTGAGAACTCATATGATGGACAACAAACAGCTTTTTAGGGGATACAGTTCAACCTCTAACACTTGGCATCACACCTGATATATAGCTAAAGCACTGACTCATTATCTACCAAAAAGGAGCTGTTTATTTTTTGGATGATTTCTTGGTGGGGCTAGACATGGGCAGTTAGGCTGATAGGGAAGCCTGCTACACTGTATTTGCACAAATGACTCTGAGACGTCACTAAGACATGTCCCTGAAGTGTTGTGCATGTGGATGTCATCAGAGTAGTGATACTTAAAATGAGACAACCCAACAGTCTTTGTCTTGTGGAAGAAAAGAACTTATATTTGCATTCAGTTTTAACCTTTTAACCATTAAGTATTTGTTATAGTTTAATAGCCTAATAAAGAAGTTTACAATATATGATGAATAAATTAGAGTTATAGACATACATGGAGTGTGCCCAAGATTTTGTTCTTATGGGTGTATGATCAAAAAAGGTTTATGGTGGGGTTGAAGTTGTAACTCATTGATGGAGTGCTTGCCTTACATGTGTGAGGCACTGGGTTCAATCCTCAGCACCACATAAAATAAATAAATAATTAATAAATAAACAAAAAGAGGTATTGTGTCCAGCTACAACTAAAAAATAATACTTAAAAATAAAAAGTTTTATAAAAAAAGATCTGTGGCCACACAAATTAAACATACTTGAATATGAGAAGGTAGAAAGGATAAGAAGTAAATAACTCAGTCTTCTTTTCCATCAAAATGGCATTCTCCTGCAATTCTAATATAAATTAAATGGAATTTAGTATATGGAGATATTGGAATTAGACTTTAGAGATCTGAAGTTGAGCTGATGTGAAGTTTATTACGGAATGACTTCTAAGATAGGAAAAAAATGGGGGGCGGGAATTGAGACATATATGCCTACCTGATTTTTTAACCTTTATTTTTTCCTATGTATTATGCATTTGTATAAAATGAAAGTTTAATTTTCTATAACTGCCTATTATTTAGAGAGACAGAGGGGATTAATATGGAATACTTTGATTTTGATTTCTATAAGCCTCATTACATACAAAGTTTTTAAACAATAAGGTCAACTATAAATCCATTTCACTTGAATTGTTTAGGAGTTCATAAAGAGATAATTCATCAAACATAATCCAATTAAGTGAGTTAATTGTTGGAATTTACATTTGTTTTGAATGTAAGTCATAAAATTTTAGCTGATGGAGAATAAATTCCTATATTAATATTTTGATTATTCAAAATGATTCTTCTATATTTGACTTTTAAATTCTCTTGTAGGTCTTTCGCCCTTATGCAAAGAATTGGCTTAGCCCTTTGTTGCAACTGGTCGTTTCTGAAAACAATGGCGGAGAAGGAATTCACTACATGGTGGTTGAGATTGTGGCTACTGTTCTTTCATGGACAGGCTTGGCTACCCCTATAGTAAGAAACAATGTTCTGTTATGTAGAAATGTACTGTGTAATACACATTATTCCCCCTAATATACATTATTCCTCTGCTGCATACCGGAGAACTTATTAGCACACGATTTGTGCTGTACTGCTGTCACATCACATGGCCTCATACTGTTCATTCTTTTTTCTTTTTTTTGTGTGTGGGGGGTGGTGGTGGTGATACTGGGGATTTAATACAGGGGTGCTCTACCACAGAACTATACCCTCCAGACTTCCTTCTGCCTTAGCCTCCCAAATCTCTGGGATTATAGGCATGTGCTACCATGCCCCGCTCTTTTTTCTACTTTTGATAATTCCTCTGACCTTACCTTTATTACTAAGTTATCAGTGTGTTTTGTTTGTTGCTTTTATTAGTTAGGAGCTTAGAGACTAGATAACCAGTTTATTAAAATTATATATAAAAATATAAAATATTTTGAGTAGTATCTACCTACTCAATGTCAAGTTCTGAGAACTTCTGGTATTAATAAAGTCTGGATTTTTTTTTTTTTTTGCATTTTTTTTCCAACTTATTAACTCTAAATTTTTTTTTTTTGTTGTTGTTGTTGGTGGTGGTTATTTTTTGTTACTGGGAATTAAATCCTGGGATGCTTTACTACTGAGCTGTATCCCCAGCTCTTTTTATTTTTCATTTTATTTTAGGACAGGGTCTTATTAAGTTGCTTAGAGCCTCACTAAGTTGCTGAAGCTGGCCTCAAATCCTTCTGTCTCAGCCTCCCAAATTCTAGAATTACAGGCATGTGCTGTCACACCTAGCTTCCAAGTATTGTCTAGTATTGGTAACAGTAGAGATTGCTAAGAAATTGATTGACAGGTGCCTATCACTGTGTGTTCTGAAGTAAGAACTGACTCACCTATTCCATTTTCCCCATGGAATACCAGCCAGTCAGGTGTTAGGGAGATCAGTACTTTTGAGGAGCCCTAAACAAAGACTGGCAATTTTATGAACTCTGGGGTGGATGGGGAGTTGTGGGGCTGGGGTGGTGGTGATGAAGGAAAGGGCCAAGAGTCAAAAAGTTCTGGGTACAGAGTCATTATGGGACAAGTTTCCCAGGTTCCCTTCCTGCCTCATTTGGAGGTCTCATCAAAGGCCCTAGAAGAGGACCTCTGTCTGTCCAAGGGTTCAGAAAGGAGCTGGGAATAGAAGCTCCAGGCTAGGATGCAGGTATGCAAAGAGCATGGCTGGCCAGACCTGAGCCTCTTACTGCAGGTCCCTTGCAGTGTAGGAGCTGTGGCCAAGTCTGTGCAGGGACAGCAATCCCCCTCATCATGCCAAGGGAAGCCTGTGTACTGCCTATGACTAGACCTCATAGATCACGTGGAGTTTAACCAGGAGCCAGGCCCTTCAGGAAAATGCCACATTTCTTTTAGAAATTGCCTTTGGATTTAAAGATGCTTTTCCAGAATAGATGCTGCATATTAATACAGAATTTCTATACTTTTTCAGGGAGTCCCTAAGGATGAAGTGTTAGCAAATCGATTGCTTCATTTTCTAATGAAACATGTCTTCCATCCCAAAAGAGCTGTGTTTAGACACAACCTTGAAATTATAAAAACCCTCGTAGAATGCTGGAAGGATTGTCTGTCCATCCCTTACAGGTATACTTTTACTTATTTTTGCAATGTTGTTCAGAAATTTAAGTTAAAATATAGCATTTTGTAAATGATGGTTACAATGAAATATAATTATGTGAAGTGATACCAGGAACATTATTTGAAATAGGGTCTATTTATAAGAATATAATTAGCAACTGATAAAAGCCAAAACCTCTAAAGTTATACTAGGAGTGTCTCTGGGTAGTCAGTGCCTCCAGTAGTCCCCTTCTGTCTCTTGCCTTACCTATGCTTTGCTTCATCTTCAGGCAGTTGGTGGGGGCTCTCTTGTTTGCACTTCCCCAGCCCATGGGTAGCCCATAGGACATTTGTTTGACTTCTTTTAGATAGCCTGAGACAAGCCAAAACTTTCAAAAAAGTTTGACCATCAACTAACAGATTGGGGCAGCAATAAAAATTAGAATATAAAAATGAACAAGGGTGGCTGGCGTTGTGGCTCAATGGTAGGCTCTCACCTTGCATGTGTGAGGCCCTGGGTTCAGTTCTCAGCACCACATTAAAAAAACAATAAATAAAAACAAAGGTGTTGTGTCCAACTTCAACTAAAAAATAAATATTGAAAAAAATGAACAAAGGGAATGTTGTACAAGAAGGAATCTTGAATGTGGAAAAATATAAAGTATTCCTTACACTTTTAGCTGAAAATGAACTTTAGAAAATACTGTTTTTATCTTTCTGCTGTTCATTTCATTATATGACAATCTCTATTTTTCCTTTCTTGTGCTTATGTTTCAGGTTAATATTTGAAAAGTTTTCCAGCCAAGACCCCAATTCTAAAGACAATTCCATAGGAATTCAGTTATTAGGTATTGTAATGGCCAATAACTTGCCTCCCTATGACCCAAAGTGTGGTATAGAGAGTATCAAGTAAGTGTCTTTTTTTTGCTCTGTTTTTTAGTTGTTAAACTAAAAAATTGAATTGGATTGTTAGAATGGAGCATGGTTTGATTTGATATATGTAAGGACCATGTAAAAAATATCTACCTAAAATAAAAAGATTTGGTTTAGAGGTTATTTGGGAGAAGAACTTTTTTATCTTTTTTTTTAAAAATATTTTTTTGTAGGATACAATACCTTTATTTTATTTATTTATGTTTATGTGGTGCTAAGCATCGAACCCAGGGCCTCACACGTGCTAGGCAAGCACTCTATCACTAAGCTACAACCCCAGCCCCAAGAACTTTATCTTGAGTGAATGAGGAATTTAGTTTTTTAAAAATATAATTTTTGCAGGGCTGGGGTTATGGCTCAGCACTTGCCTTGTACATGTGAAGCACTGGGTTTGATCCTAACCACCACATAAAAATGAATAAACAAAATAAAGATTTTGTGTCTATGTATAAATAAAAAAATATTTTTTAAAATGTGATTTTTGGGAGCTAGGGTTATAGCTCAGCTGTAGAGCACTTGCCTCACACCCGTGAGGCACTGGGTTCGATCCTTAGCACCACATGAAAATAAGTAAATAAAGATATATTGTGTCCATCTTAAAAAAAAAAAAACTTTAAAAAAATGTGATTGAATTTTTCTTGTGTAGGTTTCAGCAGATAAGAGGTGTTACATATTTTATTCTTATTTTTGAAACTAACATTTTTTACTTTTTAGTTAATTAAATTTTTTTTGCATTACTGAGGATTGAATTCAGGGGCACCCTATCACTGAACCATCTCCCCAGCCCTTTTATTTATTTCTTTCTTTAAATTTTATTTTGAGGTAGCCTTAAATGCATACTCATACAAGCAAGTTGCATTATGT
Organism: Urocitellus parryii; assembly: GCF_045843805.1. Taxonomy (NCBI): domain Eukaryota; kingdom Metazoa; phylum Chordata; class Mammalia; order Rodentia; family Sciuridae; genus Urocitellus; species Urocitellus parryii. The sequence continues at coordinate 80,943,612 of NC_135537.1, forward strand.
TTTATGTTCATATTTTCTTTTTAAATTTTTTCTAATGAGTTATACATGAATGCATTTAGACACATTTGTACACTTCTCCTGCCTCTGGCTGAACATAGTTCATAGTCACAACAGTAGTGTAGTCATATCTGTATTTAGGTGGTAATGTTCATGTCATTCCAGCATTCCTCCCATCTCCACACCCTTCCCCCACTGCTGTAAAAATTGACACGGCTACATCACCATAACATGCTGATTTGAAGTCCTTTGGGTACCGACCGTGGAGTGGGATAACTGGGTCAAATGGTGGTTCCATTCCAAGTTTTCTGAGGAATCTCCATACTGAGGAATCTCAAGAGGATTGCACCAATTTGCAGTCCCATCAGCAATGTATTTTTTTCCTCCATCTTTGCCAACACTTATTGTTGCTTGTATTCTTGATATCTGCCATTCTGACTGGAGTGAGATGAAATTTTAAAGTAATTTTGATTTGCATTTCTCTAATCACTCGAGATGGTGAACATTTTTGCATATGTTTGTTGATCAATTGTATTTCATAGTTCTCAATTTGTTCTAGTAGTATGATAATGAGGATAATTTTTATATTTTTGTCAAACATCAGAATAGATTATTTTATGCATACTTATTTTTTGTATTCATTGTAGATACTTTCAAGCTTTGGTCAATAATATGTCCTTTGTAAAATATAAAGAGGTTTATGCAGCAGCAGCAGAAGTTCTAGGACTTATTCTTCAATATGGTACTGAGAGAAAAAATGTGAGTGTGTTGTTCTAAATTAAGTGCTTCCTTTCAAATTCATTTGTAATGATCTTTAATACATGTATTTCTTATATGCTATTTGCAACACAGTGGACGTTGGCATTTAATAATTTTTTACCCTCTTTCTTACTGTATACCAAATACAATGCTCAGTTTTTTAGAGAGGACATATGACTTTTAAACACCTGGAATTTTGCCAAACATTTAAAGATTGACAATTAACTTTGCATTGTAAAACTCAGGAAGCAACTATTTAACTAGCCTGCCTTCCTCTGAATTTAGTCTCAAGATTTCCTTTTGGAGAAAATTATCCTGGTATATAGCTAAATTATCCTGATCAGATCTTCCACTCGGAAATTTCACAAAAATAAATCTGTTATCAGAGCAGGTACTTCTCAGGGGACCTTTTCTAGTTTCATGTGCCCTGCCTATACTTCATAGGATTTGAGGAGAACCAAAGTGAGTATTTAAGTGCAGTGTAGATTCAGATCAGAGTATTCTGCTAATAGGTAAAATTAATTATTAAATAGATATATATGGTTGCATAGGACACTGTGTGTTGACCACAAGTTATCATTTATCTCAAAGTGTAGCAGAGAGAGGCTTTCTGCACTGCCTAGCATGCTGTCATGTTAACACATCTGCTGCAGGCCACTCATTGTGATGAAGTTCTGTGAAGGGGTTAAAGGTGAAGCTCAGTTGTAGAGCACTTGCCTAGCATGTGTGAGGCCTTAGGTTCCTTCCCCAGCACTGCAGGCAGACACACACACACACACACACACACACACACACACACACACACGCTGTGCAGGTCCCAGGGTCTTCCTGTTGCAGTCTGGACAGATGACATAGGTAACTACTACTTCGACACTTTCTTAGCTCTCTTCCTACTTCCCTAATAGCTTCTTTTTTCTCTCCTTAGATGCCTTTCCCCATTTTGGTCCTCTCTTTCATACTTCCCTGCCTATCTCATCCAGCCTCATGGCTTTAAAAAACACCCTTTATGTTCATTATTCCCAAATTCATAGCTCCACTCCACATCCTTCTGACAGAAAAGGCTAGGGTGAAGTCCAGGTTGTGGTTGTTGTGAGTCAGCTAGGAGAGGCTTAGGACAGCCCGGGTGACCCTGAGTGGACACCCAATGACCCAAGACAGCAGATTGGATCCTTGTCCATTTCCCTGATTAGGAATTCATTTGAATTTAAAATAAAATTAAATAACTCAAGGAAATGAACCCCCTTGGGAAGCTCAAACTTCACTTATAATTTATTTTAGGGATTACCAGCTATTTTTGTAATTAAAAAAATTAAAAATTTAGAGTAACTTGTTACCACATGATTCGAATGCCCCTATATATTATTAAGTTTAAATGTGTGTAACATGCTTTATTTTCACCAAATGTGGAACACATTATAGCTGATTCCTAGATTTATTTTCTCATTACTTAAATTTCAACTTAAGAAGGATAATAAACACTTTTGTTTCACGTGTGTAAGTACGAGAGTGGCATAGACAGTGTAGAAAATAAAATAAATTTGGATAATAAAAATAAAATATAACGGAGTAATTAAAGCAGTTCACATTCTCCCTGCCAAGTCACTCTCAGCAGCTGCACACCTAGCTGTAGTGGCTCTGATCACCACTGTGTTTATATGCCCCCTTTTCTTCTGTTTGCTTTATCTGTACTATTCTATAACTTTTTTCTTTACTTGCTAGACTTTGACCCTGTCATCAGATTAAATACTCTTAGTTAAAGGACATATCTTATGCCAGTCAAGCACTCTGCCACTGAGCTACACCCCCAACCCCAAAAGACATCATATGAATCAGTAGGGAAATACTTGAAATATTTTACACGGGGTTCAAAACCACTGAAATTTGTGGTTAAGGATTTCCCTGGAACATAATTTTAAGTAGTCTCATACTGGTAAATTTGTATTGAAAAACTATCCATTTGATCTTAGTGCCTTTGAAATGTTGCTTTCTCCTTTTCTGTCTTTGTGAAGAAGCAGGTGAGTGAGCCGTGAATGAAGAAAGTGAACATTTACCATAAATTCATTCCAGTAGACGCTGTCCAGTACTTGTCTATATTGAGTTCCTACTTTTGAGAACTTGTTAGTTTCAGGCCCGGAAGACATAACAGGCCATATCTGTGCCCTTAGAGAGCTGACAATTACAGAGGGGACAGATAATATGCAAATGAGTATTTAACAGTAGATTTGAAACAAATCCCCTTTGAAATTAAAAGCAGCTTCCTGATTCCTGCATAATGAGGACAGACCCCAAGGAAACTAAGACTGACATATTGTCTGACTAAGCACAGCCTATCTCAGTCTACATATATGTATCGCCTGGCTTTGGTCTTTATGAATTGTAACTGTCTGTAAGACCAATGGAGAAACAATCTAACTGCTTCTCCCTAGTTTAATCAAACTGCATAAAGTCCATTTTTTCTTTTTCATTCTTTTGCCTATTTAAAATACCAGTTGGTGGCCAAAGCCAGCCAGCCGGGATCCCTCGCTTGGCTGCTGGTAACACAGTAATACATGGTAAAGAGACAGTGGGATATAGGCAGAGACACAGTATAGGGGCTGTTAGAGTAGTTTAGAAACTGGTCTCTGAATGTTTGACCAGATCTGAACATTATAAATCGTGTCCTAAACTGTATTTGAGACACATTAAAATTAATTTTAGATTCTCAAAGGATTTACTTGCAGCATTTCTGTGTCAGAAGGAGGCGAGGGCATTAAGCAGTTCATAGCACACTACCAATTATGTGGCCTGGTTTCTTCTCATAGGACCTTCTCAAGAACCCTGAGCCTCAGAACTATCTGGTGTTAATACAAACTCCTGATCATTCCCAGTGCTTCCTTCTTCATTCACCTTGTGAACCCAGGTGTAAGAGATAGCACTGGACATCTTCCTTGGGTTCACTTAAATATTCAAGACATACCTTTTTTTCATTACTTAACGTAAGTTCCCATTTTTATGTATTTGAAAGAAACTTAATGTTTCAGGTCTTGGAGGAGTCGGTGTGTGAACTAGTTGTGAAACAGTTGAAGCAACATCAGAATACTATGGAGGACAAATTTATTGTGTGCTTGAACAAAGCAGTGAAGGGTTTCCCTCCCCTGGCTGACAGGTAGGGGTTATGGGATCGGATCGGTTGTGGCGGGTGGGGTCAGCAGCAGTCCTCTCATCAGGCTTCTTACCATCCGTTAGGTTCTTGAATGCTGTATTTTTTCTGCTGCCAAAATTTCATGGCGTTATGAAGACGCTTTGTCTAGAGGTGGTACTTTGTCGTGCAGAGGAAATAACAGACCTGTATTTCCAGTTAAAGAGCAAGGACTTCATTCAAGTCATGAGACACAGGTGGGTGAACACCAACCCCATGCCTTCAGATGTTAAGTGGATCATAAACTGTTCATTTGTTTAGATATCTCTTTCAACTCATTAAGCACTTGCCTGTTTTCATGAAATGCATATATTTTGAAATTTAAGAGGAAAAGGTGAAGACGGTGTAGGAATGAAATGTAAGCAGGAGGTGGGCCTGCTCACAGGCCCCCTCTGTCCAGGTGCCTGCAGAGGTCACATCCAAGCCTTGTGTATTTCACTGACAAATACGTGAGGTGTCCTAGGGCATTGCATTGTCAGGCTCTCTTTAGATTTAGAATGTGTGAATTTATGTGTTAAAATTGTTCATTTATTTCCAAAATTGCAGTGTAGCATAAAAGTAAACTTAAAAGAGAAAGTTGCCACTGTTACCCTATGTACATGTATGATTACACTACGGAAGTGACTCTGCACCAGATACAGCCAGAGGAATAAGAAGTTGAGCTTCGTTTGTGTCAAAATGCATTCTACTATCATGTATGACTAATTAGAACAAACAAAAATAAAAAGAGAAAGCTGTGCATCACTTAAATTATTTTCTTCTCTATAGTCTTTTTCCAGTCTTCATCTATGTATTTTACATAGTGATAAATTCATGGCATTTGCATAATGTGCCAGTAATGAGGAATATAAATCATTCTCTTCTGATATCCTTCAGTAAATATTCACTGTGTACTGTGTATAAGGCATTAAGCTGAATACTTTAAGGAGTAAAACATAAAAATAGGTGTTTGCTTTATTTAGGACTCAGACTATACTTCAGTTCGCACCAAGTAGCACTTGAATTTTGAATTTTATGATTTCTCTTTACTTGTATCTTATTTTGTTTGCCACCATCAGGTATTCTTTTTTAAAATAAACTTTTTACTTTAAAGTAATTTTATTTCTTCAGAATAGTTAAAAGATAGTCTACAGAATTCCCACATCTTTCACCCAGTGTCCCCATTTTTAATAATGGTGTAGTTGTCAAAACAAAGAAAGTAACATTAGCACACTACTGATAAATAAATGAAACCTATTTGCATTTTCCTTATGTCTTTTTTTCTATTTCAGGGTCCAACCCATTTTAGCATATTTAATTGTTGTCTTGTAGGTGTAGTATTATAACAGTTTTTTCCCCTTTTTTTATGGTGATGGCAATATCATAACAAATTTTGAAACTGTAGAACACCAGAAAAAAGAAAACATTGTTTGTCATGCTTCGAAAGTATTATAATGTTAAATCGGTGCATTTAAAATTTTTATTATAGAGACGATGAAAGACAAAAAGTATGTTTGGACATAATTTATAAGATGTTGGCAAAATTGAAACCAGTAGAACTCCGAGAACTTCTGAATCCTGTTGTGGAATTTGTTTCCCATCCTTCTCCAATTTGTAGGGAACAAATGTATAATATTCTCATGTGGATTCATGACAATTATAGGTAAACCATACATTGACATTTTATATTTCTTTTTTGAGGGATCTTTTGGGTATATTTAGCAATCTGGAACATAGTAAAACATTTTTTAGTCATATAATTTAGCATATTGTTTTCTTATTTTAACTTATTTCATGTATGAGTAGGAAATATTCAGAGAGTGAAATTATTGGTTGAGTTAAAAGTACCCGAGTGTCCTCATAAAACTTGTTTTTGTAGTTATCCTTTTAAAATCTGACAAAATTGAGGAGATGCCTCTGCCAGGACCCCACATCCCTGGGGACCCTCACCTTTCCTGCCCCTTTCCCTTCCCCTTCTGACAGCAGTGACAGGAGTAAGAGTCACTAGAGAATGGGGCAGGTCTGGCCTATACCCCCAGAGTAAGGTGCCCACTGTGCCAATGGGAGGGACAGTCCCATGACAAGTCAGCCTTCTTAATTCAATTCTAAGACAGTGATTAGATTGAACAAAAGAACTAGAATGGAATATTAATGTTTTTCTTTTTTCTTTTTTTTTGCTTTCTCAGAGATCCAGAAAGTCAAACAGATGATGACTCCCAGGAATTATTTAAGTTGGCAAAAGATGTGCTGATTCAAGGATTGATTGATGAGAACCTTGGGCTTCAGTAAGTGTCCCTCTGGAATAATTGGGCCCAAACAATTAAATTTTAGGAGTATTGCTTTCTAGACTAGATTTGAGTACATCTCAGTAGTTTTAGAAATGTATTTGTAGTGTTAGCATTTTCTCTACATCTTGCATTTCATAATGTTTAGTAAAAATGTATTTATTTATTTATTTATTTTTAAAGAGAGTGAGAGAGAGAGAATTTTTTTAATATTTATTTTTGTAGTTTTTGGCAGACACAACATCTTTGTTTGTATGTGGTGCTGAGGATCGAACCCATGCCGAACGCATGCCAGGCGAGCGTGCTACCGCTTGAGCTACATCCCCAGCCCTTAAAAATGTATTTAAAATCACATTATGAAGAGTGTTTGCCTAGCACGTGTGAGACACTGAGTCTGATCCTCAGCACCACATAAAAATAAATAAATAAAATAAAGGTATTGTGTCCAACTACAACTAAAAAAAATATTTTTAAAATCCTGACAAATTACTTTAAAATAAAACTAGTGAGGACAAAGCACTCTGTACTCAGTGAGTTACAGTGTTTCAAAATGAAGAGAAAGTCTATGAGTATCTTACCAAGTACCAAAACATCTAAGAGACATCAATTTTTTATGTGATTTATCACTGATTTTTTTTCTATTCTACAATTTTAAACTCATTGAGTTTTTAAAAATTATATTTGGGTTCACAGTGGTGCACACCTATTATCCTAGCACCTCAGGAGGCTGAGACAGAAGAATCGAAAGTTTAAAGCCAGCCTCAGCAAAAGCAAGGTGCTAAGCAACTCAGTGAGACCCTGTCTCTAAATAAAATACAAAATAGGTCTGGGGATGTGGCTCAGTAAATGAGTGCCCCTGAGTTCAATTCCTGGTATCAAAAAAAAAAGGGCTGTGGATGTGGCTCAAGTGGTTCCCACCTGGCGTGCACGAGGCACTGGGTTTGATCCTCAACACCACATAAAAATAAAATAAAGATATTGTGTCCACCTAAAAAACTAAAAAATAAATATTTTTTTAAAATTACATTTGAATTTCATAAACATTCATAAATTATAATACCTGAACTGATTTTTTGCTAATGTTGTAAAAAAATTTTGGTAGTAATTTTTGGAGTGAATTGTTGGTAGGGCACCTGCCTTTCATGCTTAAGGCCCTGGGTTCAATCCCTATCACCACCAAAAAAAAAAAAAAAAACTTCCTAGAGAATAGGAGAAGAAAAGTACCAGTGAAATGTGATACATTTTGGGGATATGTGTTTCTCCTTCAACCCATGTTATTTTTTATAACTCAGATTATACTCTTTATACATGTGGTTTCTTTCTCTGTAAAGCTTTCTGTGCCTACCCCACATGACACCATGTGCAGCACCTTTTTTCATTTGCCAGTATATAAGAATGTGTTTTCTTCCTCTCTGATTTTCAGATTAATTATTCGGAATTTCTGGAGTCATGAAACTAGGCTACCTTCAAATACCTTGGACCGATTATTAGCACTAAATTCCTTATATTCACCTAAGATAGAAGTTCACTTTTTAAGCTTAGCAACAAATTTTCTTCTTGAAATGACCAGCATGAGCCCAGATTATCCAAACCCCATGTTTGAACATCCTCTGTCAGAATGCACATTTCAGGTGAAGTATTTACCTCTGTATTCATATTTTCTTTTCCTGTTGGTTAGCTAGGAAACACCTAATGGCTTAATTAGAAAACTTAATTTTCTTGGAATATGTGCATACTTTATGAGATACTTACATGTACTGCCCTGCTTCTTGGAGGCTCATGATTGTCAGCCTCACACTGCAATTGGATTTCTTTCTCCCCTTCCTAGTACTACTCCTGCCTTACCCAGTGGGTGCCAAGTTCGTGGTTTCTCATAGCAGCTGTAACAATCACCATGTGGTACATATAGACAAGGACATTACTGTAGTGGGGCGTCTGAATTGTAACCTAGTTCAGGTTGAGGATCCCTTATCTGAAATGCTTGGGATCAGAATTGGTTTGGATTTCAAAATTCTAGGGGGAGAGGCTGGGGTTGGGGCTTAGTGGTAGAGTGCTTGCCTAGCATGTGCAAGGCCCTGGGTTCGATCCTCAGCACCACATTAAAAAAAATAATAATAAAGTATAAAAAAAATTCTTGGGGGAGCTATATTATGAGATATCTTTGGTTGGGGGAGGGATACAAAATTAATTTATGTTTCATACTTCTCTTATACACAGCCTGAAGATAAATTTATAGTTTTTTTTAACAGGCCTGCATTTTGGCCATGACCTGTCATAGAAAGTCAGGTGTGGAATTTTCCACTTGTAGCACCTTGTTATCTGTTGCTCATGAAGTTTTAGATTTTGTAGCATTTTGGATTTTGGATTTTCCAATTACAGATGTAACCTGTCACCGTGCTTAGCACTCTTGGGTACTTAGGAGAGTTGAGTCATTAGACTTGTAGAGGTCAGGTTATGGTGACATGGCCATTACTGAGTATGGCATCAGCTTCCTAATGGAGAATGGGAGGAGGATGATTTTCTCCCCCAGTAGTGATTCATTTTTGTACTTGGCAAATGATTGTTTTTGAGACTTTTAAGTAAGAAAAGGTTCTTCTTCACTTGCTTTTCACAAAGAAATATGAAATGACAGTACATATCTGCTGATGGAACCATTGGATTTTAAATAGAAATAATTCAGAGTTGCTACAGAAGAATCATTATTTCCTTTGAAACTTTCTTACTTGCAGGAGTATACCATTGATCCTGATTGGCGTTTCCGAAGTACTGTTCTCACTCCAATGTTTATTGAGACCCAGGCCTCCCCAAGCACTCTGCAGACCCGAACCCAGGAAGGCTTCCTTCCAGCTCAGTGGCCAAAGGCTGGGCAAGTACGGGCTACCCAACAGCAGTATGATTTCACCCCTACACAAACTTCAGGTAACCAGTCGCCCAGTGCTATGACTTGTGGAAGCTTCTATTGCAAGAACACTGACCTTTTATGAGAGAAGTGAGAATAGCAAAAAGTCATAAAACCACAAGAAAGATGTATTAGTCAAAGGAGAAAAGAATGGAGGTCCCAGAAGAGCTTCTCAGAGACAGAAAGTAGAGGGGTAGTTGCTGGAGGCTGAGGAAGAGGGAGATGAGGCACTATAGTGGGTATAGAGCGTCAGTTTTAAAAACGGAGGAAAATGGATGTAATGATGTGAATGGTCTTAGTGCCTTGAACTGTACACTTAAAAAATGGCTGAAATGGTAAACATTATGTATGTTTTACCACAATGTTTTTAGAAAGGAGAAAAGGATTATTTCTGACTAAAGGGACAGTTTCAGTAAATGTTTGTTTTGGTTTGGTTTTCTCCAGAAAACTATTTGTGCATTGAATTTAAAACATCTTATCTTACAAGCAAAGTAGAGCTAAACTAATTTATTTACTGTGTTAATAATTTATTAAACTTGTTCTTTCTCAAATGGCTTAATTGCTTCTTTTGATAAACAAAGTATAAATTATACAGTAAAAATCAATTTTATATAAACACTCGAGCATTTTTCTTTTATACAATTGTGTTTTCACATTCTATTATATCTAGAAATAGGATGAATTTGAATAATCACAATGAAAATTCTGCAACACTGATTTTAGGAACAATGGACTTCTAGCACCTTATAGGAGATACAAAGTATCATGATCACAGTGGACAAAGGAGTACATTATTTTATAAGTGTAGACACTGAGACTCAAGTATCTGATCTACCCTGGGTTGCACACTGGGGAGCTGGCCGAGCCTCTGCCCAATGTCTCAGGTGGCTACAGAAGCCTGAATGCTGCTGGGTGTGCCCCAGCAGATTTGCTGCCCTGTACAGGCTCAGCTGTGGTGCCAAGAGTCCTCAATGCTCTGGTCATATGTATTTGCAGACGGAAGAAGCTCGTTTAATTGGCTGACTGGGAGCAGTATTGACCCAATGGCAGATTATACGATCTCCTCTTCATCTGATTCATTGTCTTCTTCCTTGTTGTTTGCCAACAAGAGGAAGGAAAAGTCACAGAGAGCTCCCTGGAAGTCAGTGGGACCTGATTTTGGGGGAAAAAGGCTGAGCCTTCCTGGGGATGAGGTGGATAACAAAGTGAAAGATGGTAAGTAAGCTTGCTGAAGCATGTTTAAAATAGTTTACCTTGTAAATTACTGCAGAATTTCTGAGTGTATCCCCTTTTCCTTGTAGTCTGTAACTAAGCACTTTAAAATTCAATTCAGTAAATGTTGTCTGTGCACTTACCATGTTAAAAACATTGTTTTTTAGATGTTCCAGAAAAACTCTTTTTAAAGTTGGGAATAACATCCTTTCATTTAGTGACTTTCTAGAACATTAGGATGGGTTCAACAATACATTGGTGATCATCAAATGAGGTAGAATTAATAATCCACATCTCAAAAGTGAAAGAATTTAAATCCAGGTAGGGAATGTTCAGAAATACTGGGTGAAGGAGGAGCCTGAGAGCCTGGGATGCAGGAAGGCAGAAGATGAAAAGGAGAAAGATGGAGAAGCATGCAGTGTGTTTGGCAGGAGGGAGGGAATTAGAGCAGTTGAGTGAATGTTTACAGAGAGCGGACTCCATGCCAAGGACACAAGGGCCCTCCCTAGTTCAGGAAATGGGTGCTCTAGGACCTGAGTCATGGTGAAGGAGGCGAAGAAGGAGACAGGCTTATGGGAGACGGAGTGAACTTTGGGAAGCAGCCACAAGATGAATTAAGCAGAGGCAGCAAGAAAATTCTGACCCTTTCTGAGAGAGATTTTTGGGGACAGCAAGTGGAATGAGGAGAACCTAGAGGCAAGGCAGAGGTATCATGATCCAGGGTCTTGGCTTGAAGGTGGGTGGAGTGGCCCCCAACAGCACAGTGGAATGCTGAGGGGGACAGTGGAAAGTTGGGCAGGCTTGTAGAACCAAGGCCAAGAGGGTGGGGCAGAGGGGAGTTTAGCTCTTTATGAAACTTGCAGCTCTCCGGCAGAGTGGAAGTCCAGAGGGAGAAAATGTGCAGCAAAAAGATCCCAAGACAAAACTCAGGGGTTATGCAATATATACGTTTAGATTTATAGAAGATTAGGAGCATGAGTAAATTCCTTTATTTGTTTGTATCAGAGTTATATGTGCATATCATTTGAAGAGTCAGACACTTCTCAAAAGCTTGTTAGAAGAAACAGCAACTCTGCATATTGTCTTGTCAGAGGCAGCCATTTATAACCCACTTACCTGAGTTTTGTTCTTCCGTATCTTCAAGCTTTTTCTTTCAGTATTAGTCGTTCTCATCTGGTTTTATATGATAAACACCTGAGGATTGGCCCTTCTCCCTCACCCTGCTTATCACAAGGACTCAGTCATGTCCACCAATGTTCTATCCTCCTGCTCAGTTGTGTCATAGTCCTCATTTCATCAGTATTCAGTGTTTTCCTCTTACTTTGACTATGTAGTATCATTTGTGATTGGGCCACAAGTAACACTATGATTTTTTCTTTCTTGTATATTTTTTCCTAAGTAGTAATTATTTTGGTTTATGTGTTTAGTTTTCTACATATTTATCACCAGATTTCCCTGAGTTCTGTAGTTGTCTTTTACTGTGTCCCAACAGGTAGAGATCCCATCTTTTTAATTTTTGTGTGCATGTATCTGTGTGAGTGGTACTGAAGACTGAACCCAGGGGGGCTTTACCACTGAGTTACTTCCCCAGCTCTTTTTATTTTTTATTTTGAGATAGGGTCTCTCTGATGAGTTGTTGAGGCTGGCCTCAAACTCACAATCCTCCTGCGTCTATTTCCCAAGTCTTTGGAATGACAGATGACATGTGCCACCATGCCAGGCTTAGTTAGCCATCTTCTTAAAGAAACTCTCCTGGATCCTTGGGCTCCCCCTACCTGCCTGCGTGCCCCAGGGCCTCTGCTCAACCATCACCTAAAGACCCCTCCTCATCCTGAAGATTCCTTCACTTCCCTGGACCTGAGTTTTCCAACTTAGTTGGTTATTCCTTCTTTTTGGGTGGAGTAGTTCCTCAGTAGTGTTCTGAGAAAAGGGTCCTAAGCTGGAAGTTCTTTTTAAGATCTTGTTGCCACCATATTGCCTTCCAGAGCATGCACACCTGGGGTCTTGTTGAGTTGTAGACGTCCTGGTAGGGAACTACCAGGTACTAGTAGAGACATGGCATTCTCCTTATTGATCTTTTGTAAGAACTTGTGTCTTTTCTCAGTGGATCTCAGATCCTCAGATCTCTTTTCAAACAGTTTTCTGAAAACTCAAAAAAGTGTCTTTTGATGCAAGTCTGCTTTAATCTATTCCTCTGGCCATAAAGTGGGTCCTTTTGACCATAATCTTCTATTTCTAGTTCGAGAATATCATCTTGATTTTTGTTGATGACTTCTTCACCTCAGTTTGTCTCTGTTTTCTCTTTGGAGTCCTACTGATCAGATATCAGACCTCTGGATTATCCTTCTAAATCTTCCTACTTTTTTTTTTCCCTGTTGTCTTTTTTATAGAGAATATCTTCAACTTCATCTTCTAACCCTTCCTTTTGAGCTATCATATTTTTAATTTCCATGAGCTGTTTTTGATCTCTGAATATTTCTTTAGTCCTTGATTCAAAACTGTAGCACCTACTTTTATCTTTTTGATAAATGGGAATTGTTTGAATTTTTTTCCCCTGCATGGTCTACTTTAACAGTTGGTTCTTTCACTATCATTTATTTGGGTTTCTGTCTTTCATATTTGAAGCTTTCCTCAAATGTCTGATGATTTTTTATTTTTGGCTTGTGTTTCCAGGTGGGGCACTTAAAAGGTGTTTGGAATAATTCATATTGGGGCTGAGTGGGTGCAAGATGGGGTAGAAGTGGACCATGACACAGACCCCTGATGTATCAGCTCTTCTGTCCTGGCTGATGTCCGCAGAGGCAAACTTCCCACTTTGCTGCCTGTAAGCTACAGGCCTCCTGTTAGCATGTCAGGGCCACTACCGGTTTCAGAAGTCCTCCTGGACACTGCAGATGCTGGGCTGGCCTTTCCCACCTTGTAGCCATGCATGTGGGGACTCTGCTCTCATTTCGTACCTCCTATTGCAGCTTCACTTTTGCCCCTTCTCCAGTCCAGCCATATCCTGAGCCTTTGAGATTCTCTCCAGGATCTGTTATAGTTAAAGCTTCGCCTTGGGGTTTCATAAACTGACTTCCAGACCACTCACATGTGATCGAATCAAACCTTTATTGAAGCACACTGGTGGCAGCTGACCAGAACATAAAGCTGTTACGCTGATCAGCCACAAACAATTGCAAGGGCACTCTTATGAGCCTGAAAACCGCAAAAGGGATGTTCGGGGGCTTAGCCAATTCAAGCAAGCCAGGTTACAGAAGCAGGAGATTGCAGTCAAGTGGCGGGAAGCCTAACCAGTCACAGTTAGCCCAGTCACCCCAGTTACAGAAACTGCCCCGTTAGGTAGTTCTGTGTTCTTAAAGGTTTCTATAGTAAAAAGGAAAAGAACATCTTACCTCAGTCATGACCCTTCTACTTGGTATGGTTGTTTTACAGGATGAAGTCATAAAACAAAATGGAATCACATTTGCTTCTACTATCACAGATTCACTTTCTTGTTCTTTAGCTTCCAGAATTGCTGAGACACAATAATCTTGTGTCTCCTCTTGCTATTCTTTCTAAGTTTATATCTTTAAGAAAATACCAAGTAAAAATATTAAAGTGGAAAAGCACACACTTTTACTTTAGGAGCTCTTGGGAAGGAGTTGAGGCCAAATGCACATATTGAATTGACTGTCAGTAACCAACCCCACTCTGTCCTTCAGGCACAGACAGCCGAGCAGAAATACTAAGATTACGCAGACGATTTTTAAAGGACCAAGAAAAACTCAGTTTGATGTATGCCAAAAAAGGCCTTGATGAACAAAAACGAGAGAAGGTTTGTATCTTTTTCATAAATGATTGGTCAGAAATGCCTGTTTTCTATCAAAGAATGTGTACAAGGAAATAATGCTCTGTCAGATATTGGTTCCAGTGTTGATTTGCAAACCAAAATTGCGTAAACAGCGCTGTGTGTGTTAAGGTTACATGTGAACCAGAGCTCCTCTGGTATCTCAGTTGTGAAGGGTGCTCATGATGTCTGATGAGAATCTTCCTTCTCCTGAGTCTGTGCTCTGCTTGGTTCACATACTGCTAGGATCTGGCTTTTCCTCTTTCTGCTTATTCCTCTTTCAGCTTAGCTTCACACTTGCCTCTCTATAGTTCAGTTTTTCCCACAGGTGGAAACATGACCACCGTTTATTCCTTGGTTTTATATCCTACAGCATCAGCTGCTCTGGGAAAGGATTAACCCAGCTCTCCGCCACAAGGCCAGAGGGCCCATCTTGGGTTGAGGCCCACAACTGGGGTTAGACTGAGGCCATGGGACAGGGAGGGGATGGCAGCCCTAAGGACCCATAAGCTGGGTTACCAGAACATCCAGACACCTCTGATGAAGGTGTGATCAGAGACACAGGTATGGCCTGAATTAATTTTACACGTTTCTCAAAATGTGTAAATAATGGCAGAGTGCAGTGGCATATGCCTGTCATCAATCCCAAGTGATGTGGGAGGCTAAGGCAAGAAAATCACAAGTTGGAGACTAGCTTAAGGAACTAAGTGAGAGACTGTCAAAATAAACATTAAAATTGAGGGTTTAACATCCCTGGTTAAATCTCTAGAACCACAAAAGAAAATAAATAATGAAAAGAATTTGTTTAACTATAGCTTTAGTTTTGCTTAAGTCAGTAAATACGACAAAATTTCCAAGAAAGTGTAGATAGTGAATTAAAATCCCTTTCATTATTCCAATTCATTGTAAACCTTCAACTATTTCTAAATGTATGAAGCAGTTGAATGGTTCCTCTGACTCTTTTGTGAGGAGAAAATGTACTTTTCATCTTCTTGACTCTAAATACAACCATTCTTTTGAGGAGTAGGGTCTAAATTCAGAGTGTACTTAGGACCCTCTCTTGCTCCGTTACTTCCTCAGAGAAATCGGGGCTCCTGATTAAACTTGAAACCTAACAAGGCCTGCCTGAAGGAAATAGTAATGTGTGGTCAGTAGAAGGAAGAGAAACCAGGATTATTGGGTAGATGTTGCAGGTAACATTTTGGCCTGATACAAAGAAGAGTTTGTAATAATTGATCGGTGTAGTTACTTACTGTGTGTGGTCATGCATTTCTTCTGACATGGACATTCAAGTGTGAAGCTATTTGCCCAGTAATTGGGTGGCATTGAAATAATTCGACATCTGAAGGCTGGGCGTTTGTGGTCATGTATTCATTGGACAAATAAGCCTGGAGCATTTTACTCAGTACCAGGCACTGTGTTGTAGAAGTGAGCAGAATATAAGCCCTTGCGGAGTCAGTCCAGTGCACGATAGACAGAAAAATAAGTTGAAATTATAATGTGTAATGTCAGAAATAAACCAAGTAATTGAGCACATCTGGGAAAGTCCTGGGTTAAGAGGTGGTAGAAAGCCTCTCTGGAGAGATATTACTAATAAGATTGTTCCCCAATGTTGAAGGAAAAGCTGAAGATGTATTCTTAGCAGGGTGGCGGCATCACATCACTCTGGGCCTTGGAGCCAAGGCTTACTCTTAGAGGAATTAAAAGGAACCACAGTTATATTTCTTAAAAGTTTGAAATTGATTTATTAATATTCAGATTACTTCATAATGAATATTTAAATAACCTTTTCACTGCTTATCTGCCATAGTAATTTTATTGTGGATTTATCATTAAACAGGTAAGGTATAATGACTAAACCAGTGTGAATAAAAATGGTTGTCCTTTTATCTTTATGTTAAAGATGGATCCTGGCAATTTCATTTGATTTTCTTAAGTAGAATTCTAATGTTCCTTCTTTGTTTCTGGTGATTATAGGAGATCAAGAGTGAGTTAAAAATGAAGCAGGATGCCAGGGTTGTTCTGTACAGAAGTTACCGCCATGGAGACCTTCCTGACATCCAGATTCAGCACAGCAGCCTGATCACCCCATTGCAGGCTGTGGCCCAGGTCTGCCCTGATCACAGTGTTTTCTGTTGATAGGTTAAAAGCTGTGGGTCCAGGAGTGTGCTGTATGTGTGTTCAGGCAACAATGTCATAAGTGAATGGTCCTTAATGGTGTACTTGGTTTAAAAACTGTTCCAAGTCCCATCTCTGCCATTTCTTAGTTTTAGGACTTCTTTTCCCATGAGAAGACTCTGACTTAGGGTTATCAAGAATGGGGCTCTAAACTGAACATGCATGCCCGTTCAGGTCAGTTAATGCTCTGAGCCACAGGATCTCCATCTGTAAATTCAGAATAAAATCTGTTTTTATGGGTTAGAGATGTGACTCAGTGGTGGCCTAGCACACCTGAGGCCCTAGGTTTGATTCTTGTTTTTTTTTTTTTAACAAGAAAAGGAAGAAAAAGATGCTTTTCTTATCCAATAATTGTAGAATGAAATGATCATTGTAATCTTTAAAATGCTAAGCCAGTGAAATCATTGCTTATCCCAAATGCATTTTTAGGGGGACTAGGGAAGTAAGTTTATCAGTGGGATTGGTTTTCTCTGATAAATTAATAACAGAGGACTGTAAATCATTTTCTAAGTTATTAAGAAACAAAGTAAAGCTTTGTGAGGGGATGATACTTCCTAACTGAATTCTTATCCCCCAAAGGCATGATTTCCTTGACTTTTACTGAAATAATAATTTTAAAAATCAAAGAGTGTTTTGTTTTGTTGTGTTTGTTTGTGTGTGTGTGTGTGTGTGTGTGTGTAAAAACATTATGCTGGGCACCTAAATATAATGCATTACTTTTTTTAAAATATTATTTTGGTTGTACATGGACATAATACCTTTATTCTATTTATTTATCTATTTATTTTTTGTGTAGTACTGACCACCGAATCCAGTGACTCATACGTGCGAGGCAAATGCTTTGCCACTAAGCCACAATCCCAGCCCTAATGTCTTATTTTTTATTGTACTTAAATTTTCCAATTCTAATATTGATTATAATCATAGATTACATGTGTTTAGCCTATGAGCTTTTTATTTCATCTAAATAATTATGGATTGACAGGAATTTGTAAAAATGGTGTATCATTCACGTACCTTTCCCACACCTTCCCCTAGTGGAGACATCTTATGTGATTGTACTATAATATTAGTACTTAGATATTGATACTGATACAGCAGTGTTAACAGACTATAGGCCTTGTTCATGTCATTTCCCCTGCACTTTCACTTTTACAGGTGTGTGTTTGATCCTGTGTACAGATTCACATAACTCACTATAGTTCAGCCCTTTGTTATCATAAAGTGCCTTCAGCCTCACGTTAAATTCTCCCAATAATCTTACGACATTGTGATATACAGATGTAGATAAGTTAGTGAAGATTGAATAGTGTGATAAAGCCATTGATCTTTGTGGATGTGGGGCAAGGGAGAGACCCCTGTTTTTCTAAGGTCCACTATTTCTCAGTTCCTAGTTCCCTGGTGTCTCATAGCACTGCCTCTGTAGTGAGGTTGACACCTGCTCTTTGGTGTGCCCGGTCCATATGTGTTGTCTTGATGAGTCTTCACCTCAACTCCTTGAGGCTTGTTCATCAGCCCCAGTTTAATGATGAGTAATTGGGGTTCCAAAGTCAACTCAGATGCCTGTGTCATTCATGTTGATGAAGTTGGCCTTTAAATTAATCTCTTTAGGGCTGGAATTGTAGCTCAGTGGCTGAGTGCTTGCCTCACAAATGTGAGGCACTGGGTTCAATCCTCAGCACCACATATAAATGAATAAACAAAATAAGATATTGTGTCCCTGTATAACTAAAAATATTTTTAAGATAAAAGTAAAAAAAAATTAATCTCTTTAAGTCAAAGGTACATGGGCTCATAGCATATATAATCAGATATATTTGATTATATAAAGGAACGCTTTAATATGATACCAGCTTAAACTTTCCAAAGAAGTTAGGTATATAAGGGGATGTGTTTGCAGCAGTTTAATTTTCATGTAAAGCTCTGGTGAATCATAGCTTTTATACTTCAGACCCTAATTTGTCCTCAAATTTGAATTTTTTCTAGAGAGACCCAATAATTGCAAAACAGCTCTTTAGTAGCTTGTTTTCTGGGATTCTGAAAGAGATGGATAAATTTAAGACGATGTCTGAAAAAAACAACATCACTCAAAACTTGCTTCAAGACTTCAACCGTTTTCTTAATACCACTTTTTTTTCCTTTCCACCTTTTGTCTCTTGCATCCAGGTAAGTGTCTGCACAAGTTCTTTATAAAACACACATTGTCTGCCTTGACATTCATTGTATGGCTAATGTTATCATCATTTTGTTTCTCAAGGTGAAACTCTTGATAGAAACAAGGTATTTAACAGAGTAGAAGTATCATTTAGGTCACCTCAAATGGTCACATGTAATCTATTGCCTTTTTTCCCCTCAAAAAAAAAAAAAACCACTATCTTACATGACAGGATAATCTGAAATCAAACTTACATAAAAGTGTGTTTTTTTTTTTTGTAGTCAGCCAATCCCTTTAAACCTGCATTTTGTTTACTTCTTTTTCTTTATGTAGCATTTCACCAAATTCTCTCCTGTCTCCTGAGATATTGATTGAGCACATGCCTGGTAATGAAGAGGCAAAATTCCTGCCTTCAAAGAATCTGCTTTCTTGATTGCCAACAGGCAGTCTACAGAATAATATAGAACAGAAGTGTTAGGTAGCACTTAAGGAATGCAGAAGTAAAATTGCATCCTAGCACTTAAGTCATACAGAAGTGTTAATAGCTCCTTGACTAGGGTAGGTGTATATGCCCATATTTACCTGCAGGCAGTGGTTGGAGAAGTGCTTTCTAAGGTAACTGGTTTGGGCAGAGAACTTAACGTAGGTGTGTTTTCAGTTACTACTCAAATATTCTTAGCAAAAGATTATCTTCTTTCTTTCGGCAGCAGCAAGGTCTGGCCCTGCAGAGGATGTCAGATCCAATTATTCATTTCAGCTCTTCAGTACTCCTTACCCTCAAACCCCCTCAATAAAATTATTTGATCCCAAAACAAAACAAAAACAACAAAAGAAGGGATTATCTTCTCACATAGTAAATGTTTTGTGTGCCATCCCAAAAATGGATCATTATATCTTCCCTTATAGAAAATTTCTGATTCATTTTAGTATTTATTTATCTCATGACCTCCCTGAAATAATTAAATTTTTTAAAAAGTATATTGTTCATCAGTAGTATTAGTTTATAAAATAAACTGAGTTATAATTCTCTGAATTGAAGTACTCAGTTTTTCTGTTTTATTCTTTTTTGATATAGCATGAAAGTATAAAATAGCTTCTTTTTATAATTAGCTCTATTTCTCTTGGCTTACAGTTTACAGATAGAGTTCCTTCATTGTTTTTCTCTTATCCACCCTGTAGATAATAAAAATGTTTCAGTAATCATAAGGAGTTAGCCAGTATTTTATTTATTTATTTATTTATTCATTCATTCATTTATTTTTTTGTTGTATCTTTTATTTTTATTTGTTTATTTTTATGTAGTGCTAGTGATCGAACCCAGGGCCTTACATGTGCAAGGCAAGCACTCTACCACTGAGCTACAACCCCAGCCCTAGACAGTATTTTAAAATAAGTTTTTCTTTACATTGTATTCTTTTTTAAAAAAAAAAAATTAAATACTTTTTTAGTTGTAGATGGACACAATATCTATTTATTTTTACATGGTGCTGAGGATCTAACCCAGTGCCTCACACATTTGAGGCAAGCGCTCTACCACTGAGCTACCACCCTACCCCCCCCCCTTTTAAATTCTTTATTCTATTTGTTATATATGAGAGCAGAATGCATTACAATCATATTACACATATAGAGCACAATTTTCATATCTCTGGTTGTATGCAAAATATATTCACCCCATTCATATCTCTTCTTATAGGAACTTAGGGTAATGATGTCCATCTCATCCCACTATCTTTTTTACATTCCTTGCCTTCTTCTTTCCATTCCCTCTCCTTTGCCCTATCAAGAGTTTGTCTAATATTCCCATGCTCCCCTTTCCAACCCCACTATCAATCAGTCTCATTATCAGAGAAAATATCTTAGCATTATCTTCTCCAACTCCATCCATTTACCTGCAAATGCCATGATTTTATTCTCTTTTATTGCTGAGTGATATTCCATTGTGCATATATACCACATTTTCTTTAACCATTCATTTGCTGAGGGGCATCGAGGTTGGTTCTACAATTTAGGTATTGTGAATTATGCTGCAATAAACACTGATGTGGCTGTGTCCCTGTAGTAAGCTGTTTTTAAATCCTTTGGGTATAGACCGAGGAGTGGG
Source organism: Urocitellus parryii (assembly GCF_045843805.1). Taxonomy (NCBI): domain Eukaryota; kingdom Metazoa; phylum Chordata; class Mammalia; order Rodentia; family Sciuridae; genus Urocitellus; species Urocitellus parryii. The sequence continues at coordinate 80,964,184 of NC_135537.1, forward strand.
ATAGCTGGGTCTAAGGGTGGTTCCATTCCCAGATTTCCAAGGAATCTCCATACTGCTTTCCATATTGGCTGGACTGTTTTGCAGTCCAACTAGCAATGTATGAGTGAGCCTTTTTTCCCCACATCCTCTCCAACACTTATTGTTGTTTGTGTTCTTTTTTTTTAATATTTATTTTTTACTTTTAGGTGGACACAATATCTTTATTTTATGTGGTGCTGAGAATAGAACACAGTGCCTCACACATGCTAGGTGAGCACTGTACCTCTGAGCCACAATCCCAGCCCTTGTTTGTGTTCTTCCTAGCTCCATTTTGACTGGAGTGAGATGAAATCTTAGAGTAGTTTTGATTTGTATTTCTCTAATTGCTGGAGATGTTGAACATTTTTGCATATATTTGTTGATTGATTGTATATCACCTTCTGAGAAGTGTCTGTTCAATTCCTTGGCCCATTCATTGATTGAATTATTTGTGTTTTTGGTGTTTAGCTCTTTGAGTTCTTTATATAACCTAGAGATAAATGCTGTATCTGATGTGCAAGTGGTAAAAATTTGCTCCCAAGATGTAGGCTCTCTATTCACCTCACTGGTCATTTCTTTTGCTGAGAACAAGTTTAATTTGAATGCATCCCATTTATTAATTCTTGATTTTAATTCTTGTGCTATAGGAGTCTTATTAAGGAAGTAGGGGCCTAATCTGATATGATGGAGATTTGGGCCTCCTTTTTCTTCAGTTAGACACAAGGTCTCTGGTTTTAATTCCTAGGTCCTTGACCCACTTTGAGTTGAGTTTTGTGCATGGTGAGTGATAGGTGTTTAGTTTCATTTTGCTGCATATGTATTTCCAGTTTTCCCAGCACCATTTGTTGAAGAGGGTGTCTTTTCTCAAATGTTTGTTTTTGGTGCCTTTGTCTAATATAAGAAACTGTAATTATGTGAGTTAGTCTCTGTGTTCTCTATTCTGAACCATTGGTCTACTAGTCTATTTTGGTGCCAATACCATGCTGTTTTTGTTAATACTGCTCTGTAGTGTAGTTTAAGGCCTGGTATAGTGATGCCACCTGCTTCATTCTTCCTGCTAAGGATTGTTTTAGCTATTCTGGGTCTCTTATTTTTCCAGATGAATTTCATGATTGCTTTTTCATTTCTATGAGGAATGCCATTGGGATTTTGATCGGAATTGCATTAAATCTGTATAATGCCTTTGGTAGTATGGTCATTTTGACAATATTAATTTTGCCTATCCAAGAGCAAGGTAGATCTTTCCATCTTCTAAAGTCTAATTTCTTTCTTTAGCACTTTGTAGTTTTCATTGTAGAGGTCTTTCACCTCTTTTGTTAGGTTGATTCCCAAGTATTTTATTTTTTTTAAGACCATTGTAAATGGGGTAGTTTCCCTCTCAGAGAAATGCCTTTGATTTATGGATGTTGATTTTGTATCCTGCTACTTTGCTAGAAGTTTTCTGGTGGAATTTTTTTGGGTCTTCTAGGTATAGAATCATATCGTCGGCAAATAGTTCTAATTTGAGTTCTTCTTTTTCATCTGTATCCCTTTAATTTCTTTTGTATAATTGCTCTGGCTAGATTTTCAAGAACTATGTTAAATAGAAGTGGTGACAGAGGGCATACCTGTCTTGTTCCAGTTTTTAGAGGGAATGCTTTCATTTTTTCTCCATTTAGAATAATGTTGGCCTGGGACTTAGCGTGGAAAGCTTTTACAATGTTGAGATATGTTCCTGTTATCCCTAGTTTTTCTAGTGTTTTGAACATGAAGCGGTGCTGTATTTTGTTGAATGCTTTTTCTGTGTCTATTGAGATGATCATATGGTTCTTATCTTTAAGTCTATTGATGTGTTGAATTACATTTATTGATTTCTGTATGTTGAGCCAACCTTGCATCCCTGGGATGAATCCCACTTGATCGTGGTGAACTATCTTTTTGATATGTTTTTGTATTCGATTTGCCAGAATTTTATTGAGAATTTTTGCATCTATGTTCATTAGAGATATTGGTCTGAAGTTTTCTTTCTTTGATTTATTTGTCTTTGCCTGGTTTTGGAATCAGGGTGATATTGACCTCATAGAATGAGTTTGGAAGTGCTCCCTCTTTTTCTATTTCCTGAAATAAATTGAAGAGTATTGGTATCAGTTCTTCTTTCAAGGTCTTGTAGAACTCAGCTGTGTACCCGTCCAGTCCTGGGCTTTTCTTGGTTCCTTTTTTTTTTAGAAGTAGTTGGACACAATTTTGTTTATTTATTTTTATGTGGTGCTGAGGATGGAACCCAGGGCCTTGCACATGCTAAACAATTGCTCTACCTCTGAGACCCAATCCCAGCCCCAGTTGATAGACTTTTGATGGCATCTTCTATTTCATCACTTGAAATTGATATGTTTAAATTATGTATATCATTCTGATTCAATTTGGGCAAATCATAGGACTCCAGAAATTTGTCGGTGCCTTCAATATTTTCTATTTTATTGGAGTACAAGTTTTCAAAATAGTTTCTAATTATCTTCTCTATTTTTTTGTAGTGTCTGTTGTGATATTTCCTTTTTTATCACATATGTTAGTAATTTGAGTTCTCTCTCTCCTTCTCTTCATTACCATGGCTAAGAGTCTGTCAATTTTATTTATTTTTTCAAAGAACCAATTTTTTGTTTTGTCCATTTTTTCAAATTTTGTTTTTTGTTTCAATTTCATTGCTTTCAGTTCTGGTTTTAATTATTTCCTGTCGTCTACTGCTTTTGGTGTTGATTTGTTCTTCTTTTTCTAGAGCTTTGGGATGTAATATTGGGTCATTTATTTGTTGACTTTTTCTTCTTTTAAGGAATGAACTCCATGCAATGAACTTTCCTCTTAGAACTGCTTTCATAGTGTCCCAGAGATTTCTATATGTTGTATCTGTGTTCTCATTCACCTCTAAGAATTTTTTAATCTCCTCCCTGATGTCTTTTGCAACCCATTGTTCATTCAGTAGCATATTATTTAGCCTTAAGGTGTTGGAGTGGATTTTATTTTTTATTTTATCATTGATTTCTAATATTATTCCATTGTGATCTGATAGAATGCAGGTTAGTATCTCTACTTTTTTATATTTGCTAAAAGTTGCTTTGTGGCATAATATATAGTGTGTTTTAGAGAAGGATCCATGTGCTGCTGAGAAAAAAGTGTATTCTCTCATTGAAGGATGAAATATTCTATATGTGTCAGTTAAGTCTAAATTATTGATTGTATTATTGAGTTCTATAGTTTCTTTGTTCAGCTTTTGTTTGAAAGATCTATCCAATGGTGAAAGAGGTGTGTTAAAGTCACTCAGAATTATTGTGTTGTGGTCTATTTGACTCTTGATCTTGAGAAGAGTTTTTTTGATGAACATAGATGTGCCATGGTTTGGTGCTTATAAATTTATTGTTATTTCTTGTTGATAAATAAGCAGTATGAAATATCCTCTTTATCCCTTTTGATTAACTTTGGCTTGAAGTCTATTTGATATTAGGATGGAAACCCCTGTTTGTTTCCGCAGTCCATGTGAGTGGTAAGATTTTTCCCAACGTTTCACCTTCAGTCTGTGGATGTCTTTTCTTATGAGATCAGTCTCTTGAAGGCAGCATATTGTTGGGTCTTTTTTTTTTAATCCATCTGCCAGTCTATGTGTTTTGATTGGTAAGTTTAGGCCATTAACATTGGGGTTATTATTGAGACATGATTTGTATTCCCAGTCATTTTTGTTTATTTTTGTTATTTAACTTGATTTGGTTTTTCCTTTGATTAGTTTTTCCTTTAGTGCAATACCTCCCTTTGCTGATTTTCAGTGTTGTTTTTCATTTCTTCTTCATGGAATATTTTGCCTAGATGTTCTGTAGTATAGGCTTTCGAGTTGTAAATTCTTTTAACTTTTGTTTATCATGGAAGATTTTTACTTCATCATCAAATCTAAAGCTTAATTTTTCTGGATAGAAGATTCTTGATTGGAAAGTTTTTTTAAGATTCATGTGGTGCTGAAGATCGAAGCCTGTGCCTCATGCATGCCAGGCAAGTGCTCTATCTCTGAGCCCCAGCCCCAGCCTTCCCTTTACATTGTATTCCGAAGTGATTTTTTAAGTAATAATTTCTAGTTTTGACCTGAGATTTACTAAAAACCTGGCTTTTTCATAGCTCTTGAGGAAAGTTATTAGGCATAAATGAGTAAATAGCTTATAGAGCTTGCTGGTTGCCATCAGACATGGAACAAGCTTCATGCTTACACATCAGAGCCTACAGTTTGCAGTGTTTGCTATCATGACCTCCTTTTCAGGGACTTATATCTGAGAATGTAGTTTATTTTCTCTTCCCAGGTCATGCTCCGTATTTACAAAGGCTTTTGTTCTAGCAAATGACTAAACTAAAAGTTTACGTTTCTACAATTTATCTTTTGCTTAGCAACTTATTATTTATTAACCAAAATGACACTGTAGAGCTGAACAAATAGTTAATCTTCTTGAAAATAAACTTAAAGTAACTCATTTAAATTATGCATGCATTTACATATTCAGGAATGATAACCCAATAATAGTGATATATTCATTAAGCACATTTGCCCAGACTTATGTCATAAGGTTTATGCAATCATCGATAGCATTGTTCTTACTATACTTTTGGAAACTAGAAGATAAGTAATTATGGAATGAGGAGAATTAAGATGCTTTTATATCTAAGCTTCCCTTTTATATCTAAGCTTTGCTTTCCAAATTAGAATGGTGTTGTCACAAAATCTGATACATCAGCAAAGAAAAAACTTTTGCTGTTATTAATTAAGATAGGAATTTTATTTGGATTTTCTTTCTTACACCACTAGCTCATTTTTGTTTATTTAATTACTTAGGAGGATTTACATTTTTCCAGGATTCAGCTTGTGACCATACGGTGGCTAATATGTGTGGTACGGCTGTTAGGGGAGTGGGTTGGGCCAGTGCAAGTGTACAAGGGCCATATTTTCAAGGTATGTGCACAGGTGTCATGTGCATGAGACCCAGGTGCCTACATATAAGCTGTTCTTTTTTTTATTTTATTCTTTTTAGATATACATGACAGGTGGTATTTTGACATTTTACATACATGGAGTACATTAGGATCCCACTCTTAGTTGTACATAATGTGGAGTTTCACTGGTGGTATATTCATACATGAATATAAGGAAAGTTATGTTTAATTTATTCTACTGTCTTTTCTATTTTCCTCCTTTCATTCCCCTTTGTCTAATCCATTGAACTTCTATTCTTCCCTCCCCCATCCTGTTGTGTGTTAGCATCCACACATCAGAAAGAACATTTGGTTTTTTTGGGATTGGCTTTTGTCACTTAGTATGATAGTCTCCAGATTCATTTACTTACCTGCAAGAGTCATAAAGTCATCATTTTTTATAGATGAGTAATATTCCATCACATTTTATTGATCCATTCATCTGTTGAAGGGCACCTAGGTTGGTTCCATAGTTAAAGCTATTGTGAATTGAGCTCCTATGAACATTGATGTGGCTGTGTCACTACAGTATGTTGATTTTAAGTCCTTTGGGTGTATACCAAGGAGTGGGATAAGTGGGTCAAACTGTGGTTCCATTCCAAGTTTTCTGAGGAATCTTTGTACTGGTATCCAGGATGGTTGCACCAATTTGTAGCCCCACCAACAATGTATGAATGTACCTTTTCCCCAACATCCTTGCCAACACTTATTGTTACTTGTAACATACAGGCTGTTCTAATGAAAATGCTGACACGTGGTAACATGTTATTCTGTATATAGATTTTAAGTTTATATTTCTTTGTTTTGATGGTTATAGGACTCTTACATTGAGAGTTAAAAGTAAAGCTCACTATGATAATTCCTGAAATCCTCTGTAGCCCCAGAATGAAAAAATAATACACAAATGAATCACCCACTTTTTGTGATTGGATATGAAATCTTTGTCTTTTAGCTGTTCTTCTTAACAAGGCAGGCTAAGTATTCCTGGCAATTGCAATTGTTGGATATGTGTTTGGGGGTTGAAAATTGTATATATATGGATATGTATATACACACACATATTTTTTTAGTCTTCATATTTTGCCAGTGTTTTTCTAGCTTTAAATGAAGCCCTAGATGTAAAAACAAAAGGTCATTTCCTCTTTTTAGTGAATGGAACAAAGAAGGAAAATCTGTTAATAGAATTACACAGAGAAGCTTTTGGTGATATCACTACTTACGTCAAAACTTTCTTTTATGTTCAGTAAAGTGAATTAATCACTTGTGAAGATATGGTCCAAGTACCACAGGCTAAACAGCTACATGTGTTTATGGTTTCACAGGAAATCAGTTGCCAGCATGCAGACTTCCTGAGCCTGGACCCAGCCGCTGTCCGTGCTAGCTGCCTAGCCAGTCTACAGCAGCCTGGGGGTATCCGCCTTCTTGAGGAGGCACTGCTTCACCTAGCCCCTGCAGAGCCGCTCAGCAAGCGAAGTCGGGGCATGACCTGCCTCCCTCCTGACATCCTCCGATGGATGGAACTTGCTAAGTAAGCTCGTGAGGGGCAAATTGCAGAACAGTGAATCCAAACAAAATAATAGAAACAAACTTGTCTTCATTTTGTCAGAAAATGAATAAAGTTGATAGTAACACTTCTGTGAAAGTTTATAGAAAATTGTTCATGCTGAGTACCATTCTGTGAGTCAAGAACAGATGCCATGAGAAGGAATGTGTTGCTCAAAGAAAGAGAATATTAATTGAACTGGTTCATTTCTTTCAGTAGATAGTTTAGACTCCGTGTTATCCAAGTTTAGCTTCTTTTAGAGTGTGGCTATAAATAATAGTTCCTGGTATTTTATGTTTTTTCCAGCTTTGCTGAACATAATAAAGTTGCTTTTATTTTTTTCCATTAGGAGTCACAGTTTAATCCCAAATACTTTGTTATCTGAAAAAAATTCTATTTTGTAGGTTGTCATTGTGCATTCTACGTAATTCTTCCTTTACTGTGGTTTTATTGTGTGAAAGCCAGTGTCTAATTCTGAGAAGGATGTTAGGTCAAGGTTGAAATTAAACCTGAATTTATTTTTTTAAAGTGATTTTTGGGTCTTTATGGGAAAAGATAGTAAAAGTAAAGATACAGAATCCCTGTATTTTTTGTTATATAGTCACTTCTTATCTTAATTGAGCACCATCACTGTGTAAGGCACTGTGCCAGGAACTTAAGAGACTGTGCAATGGATTAGACATTGATCACAGACTCAAAAAACTAAGGATCCCAGAGGATGTGTATGTAAACACTTTTCTATGTAACTCACTATAACATGAAGTCGGAGGACATGGTGAGTACAGAAAGGGGAAGGATCCAGTGCAGGGCAATTCAGAGCCTCGGGCTAATGTGATTTTACCCCGTAGCTGTTTTATCCATTGCTTCAGAAGTATGAGTGAACAGTAAGTGACATCTTTAATATTTAGTATCTTCAAGGAGCAAAAAGCTCATAATGTGTATTTGCTGGGTAAATGGAGCATAGAATTTTTATGGACTTAAACTTTACACATTTGTTTCTAACTTTATTAAATACTTCCTCATTCTTTTATGTGTAGTATTTTTACATTTTTTGCAGACAGAGTATAATGAACATAATTTAATCCTCTCTTGCTGTCATGGTTCTCATTTTGACCATATTCTAGCGAACATAAAGCAGACACCTATAAACCAGGGTAGGATGTACATATGGATCTCTGTTGCTCTCCTCTTCTCCTCAATTCCTGACTGTAAGTTCTATTCTCCCACCCATCTGTCCACTCCTGTCTGATTTGTTGCTTTTGACCCTCTAGGATCAAGGCAATAAGAGAGTCATGTCTATTTAATTTTTAAATTTAAATTTGGAATCATTGGTTCATAAATTCTGCAGGGCTCTTTTGATGGAAATGCAAAATATTTAATACCAGAAGGGAATCAAAAGGCAGGAGAACCAATGAGGAAGTTGTCCTTGGCCAGCTGATCAAGCTAGGGATGACATTTTGGTTGAGACTTGAAGAAATTTCTGGAAGGAAGGAAACAAACTTAACACCAACTTGAGAATTTCATAAAGAGAAGAGGCTTGTTTGACAAAATAGAGTCAGACTTTCGTTAAGGTGAAGAGTTGAATGAATGCTCTAGTAAATATTATGACTATGATGAAGTACCTGTTTTTGGAATTGAGATGGTTCATAAAACATAGATTAAAATATCCCATTGGTAGGAGGAACATTATTGTTTATTTGTTTCTGAGATTTTTAGGACTAGACAAGAACTCCAAATATGTCACTCATCAAAATTTATTTAATGAAACAGTTCATACATTGTGGACTTGTGATATTTTTGGACTTCCTTTTAAATGCTTATTAGAATTACTTTGCCTACTGTATAATTAAAGTAGTAAAACCTAAGGGCACCTTCAAAACTTAAAATTTTCTATTAAAGTTTTATGTTTTCTTTAATGTATGGCATCTTGCTTTACTATCACTTCATAGTATGAAGAACTTTTAAAATATTGAGGTGTTCACCGATTTGGATGTGTTTTGGTTTGTTTTATAGACTATATCGATCAATTGGAGAATATGATGTCCTCCGGGCTATTTTTAGCAGTGAGATAGGAACAAAGCAAGTCACTCAGAATGCATTATTAGCAGAAGCCAGAAATGATTATTCTGAAGCTGCTAAACAGTATAATGAGGTAAAATCAATCTCTAGCCTTTATATCAGTTGCATTAACACTTTTGTTCTCTGTGTGAAAAATCTATTAGCTTTACCTTTATTCTTTAGGTTTTAGAATACTAACCAAGTATGGTTTCGTAATAACCACATATGAAATAAAAATTATTGTATCTCTTTTTGATGGTACTGGGGATTGAACCCAGGGTAACTTTAGAATTGAACTATATCCCTAAACTGTACAATGTTGTTTCTGTATCTGATATGATTTTACAATTCCTACTTGGGAATTGTTTTTCTTCAGAAAGTAAAAAAATGTTACAAAGGAGTGAAGAAGAATTTGGGACAGTGATTTACGTTTTGAATTCCCAGTGGTTATTCAAATACAGATACTAAGTTCAGGATCTGTGGTCTGAGGTTGTTTTTGTTTTTGTTTGTAGACTGGGTATTGTACGCAATGGTGCTTTATCACTGAACTGCATCCCTAGCCCCTTTTATTTTTTATTTTGAGACAGAGTCTTGCTAAGTTTCCCAGGCTGATCCTCCCGCCTCAGCCTCCTGAGTACCTGATTACAGGCATGTTCCAGGTTTTAAAGTCCTCCGTAATTTCTGCAAATGTCCTTTATTTTGAATCTAAGGACTTAAATGGTAAATAACCCACAGTCCTGATTTAATTCAAATTGTGGATCATTAAAAGTCTTCATTTCTTACTAATTGGTTTCACTCTTAGCTTTCTCAGAGAAATGAATCCTTCTTGATTAGGGCTTTTATATTCATTTATTACTATAAGATAGCTTTTTAAAATTTATTTTTCCATTCACTGTTACTCTGAATATTCTCCCTTTTTCTCACTTTGCCATAAATCTGAAAATGGTTGTATTCAGTGTGAATGTTAATAGTACCTCCTTTTTAACATGTTTCTTTCTTTTTTTTTTTCCTGCTTTGTAAAATAATCTGTTACCATTTTCCTGCTAGGCTCTCAATAGACAAGAGTGGGAGGACGGTGAGCCCACGGAGGCTGAGAAGGACTTCTGGGAACTGGCCTCCCTGGACTGTTACAGCCATCTCTCTGAGTGGAAATCACTTGAGTACTGTTCTACTGTCTGTGTAGACAGTGATCTAAGCAAAATGTGGAGTGAACCACTTTATCAGGTTGGGTATAATTATTTTTGGATTGGTGAAATAAATATTTTAGATGACCAGGTGTTTTATAGTTAATAAGATTGTTTAGAAATTTTCCTGAACAGGGTAGTAGTTGTGGAGCATTTGGACATTTATATGACTTGACTCCCCTGACAAACTCCATACTGTTGTTAAATCTCACATCACTTTAGCTAAACCTTTTCCAATAAATGGGATATATTTTAAGATAAATATCAGCATCTTTGGTATCCTCACATGGGAGAATGTTTCCTCTTGTCTCTGTGTTCTGCATCACTGGCCACACAGAGGAGGCGGCCTGTGGTCACTCTTGCACCATCACTGCTTTTATGGTACTGTATGTTACTTGATGTGTGTGAACCGTAAGATTGTCTTCCAGTTAAAAGTAGATGCCATTTTCTGTAGAGGATGTTGCTATATATTGCATGGTTACAAAACAAGGCATTTTAGGTGAACTTGTTCTTAGTTTTAGATTTGGACATCACACATCATCACTTTGAATCTTGACCCATAAAATCACTGCTAAAAATTTTACAGAAATGACAGACATATTCAAAATGGCTTTCTGCAGTTACAAATAGATTCTTATGCCCCTCAGGAGATGTTTCTACCATACATGATCCGCAGCAAGCTGAAGCTCCTGCTTCGAGGTGAGGGCAACCAGTCCCTGCTGACATTCATGGATGAGGCCATGCACCAGGAACTGCAGCAAGCTTTCATCGAGCTGCAGTACAGTCAGGAACTGAGTCTCCTTTACATCTTGCAAGATGATTTTGATAGGGCCAAATATTATGTTGAAAACGGCATTCAGATTTTTATGCAGGTAATATAAATATATCTATCTGAACTATGCCATTTGTATAATAGTTTCAAAAGTTAATAAACTCATAAAAAATGACCAAAATTCTTTTATAATGTATACCGCCCAGTTCCTTCATCTTTCTAGTCTTCAGTTTCTTATAGTGTTCTCCATTTGTCCTTTGACTTAATATCTTTTTAAATATTTTTTCCCATTTATTTTTATTTTTTAATTTTATATGTGGCACCGAGGATCGAACCCAGGGCCTCGCACGAGCCTACCGCTGAGCCACAACCCCAGCCTCCTTTTTCCCCATTTTTAAGAAAGTTCCACTTATTGTTTTTTCCTTAGTTTTTATCTTTCTCACAACGTTAAAGAACTTTCAAGGTAGACTTTTCTTGGTGGAGTAACTGTGGGAGTTTGGTTACTTTGTTCATTTTCTACTGCTACTTCTTCCTTCTTGTGTTTCTGAGACTTTTTCACAACTCACAGTTGTGAACTATTTCATTTGTGAGACAGTTGTCTACTTATAACAGAGTCTTTCAACAACATTTAGCACATGTGAGGTCCTAGGTTCAATTTCCCAGCACTAGGGGATAAAAAGATTAAAAAAAAATTAAACAAAAAAAATTTATTTGGCTGGGGGTATAGCTCCATGGTAGAGCATGTGTTCAGTGTTCTTAACACGAAAAAGAAAAAGCAAAAACAACTGGTAAAAATATAGACAGCCTGGTTATATTGATTTTATTGGTTTTGTTTAATCAAAATGTGATTAAAAACCTAAATTGCAATAGAAAAAAAATTAAACCATTTGTTAATTGTGTCTGACCTCATTGTTAAACACTCTGGGACACACTGGGTGACTAGTGTATTTATAGGACAGTTTCTATATTTCACATTTCAGAGGACTGTATTAGAAGTTGTAAGTGATAAACTCATGTATGACAATGGTAAATGCCTTTTTTTTCCCTAGAATTATTCTAGTATTGATGTCCTCTTACACAGAAGTAGACTCACCAAGTTACAGTCTGTACAAGCTTTAACAGAAATCCAGGAGTTCATCAGTTTTATATCTAAACAAGGTAATTTTTTTAGCCTTTTTTTCCTTTTTCTAATTATGGAAGAGTTTGTTGTGGTTTTGTTTTTCTTAGTAGAAGTACATGTTTCTTACTACATTGGTTGGAGTTTGTTCTACATGTACACATTTTGAGGTGAGGTAAGTATTTTTAAACAGTCAAGCATTATTCTATGCACTGGGGTTGGAAAGCCAAGGATGATTCCAAGGATAAGTAGGTGTGGACCCAAGTGGTGGGGCCTAGCCTGGTAGGAAGCTCTTGGAGGAGAGGTTCAAGTGGAGTGTAGATAGAGGAGTTTCCTGAATGGTCAAAGGAAGATCAGCCCCAGGGCGAGAGGGAATGGATGGGAAATTGACCAGTCATGAAGGCCTACGTCCTGCTAAGAATGGATTTTATCCCAGTGCCTGTGAGAGTACGTGTTTTCAAAGGTGATATATTTTAGTTATAAATGTTTATTTTTTGTTTTTTAAATTATTAAAAATAATTATGAAAAGTGTTTGAGGGTACTAACAAAAATTGTTTTTTATATCTGTCTACCTTGTTCCATTTAAATTTGGAGAAATATTTTTCAGGTACAGATATTTATTGTTTTCTACTGCCTAAGAACTAAATTAATCTCTTTATCTGTATTATCTTAAGGTTGTTTTTATAACCTGTTTAGGATGTATAGATATTTTTTCCTTGTTTTGTAGAGCCCTAGAGAATTTAAACGGCTTATATACAGTAATAAATGAAAGTGAAGAACCCAGGACCATGTAAATTAAGCTCATATTCCTAACCATTGCTTTCCAGTCACAGAAAGAGAAAACTAAAGTTCTAAACAAAAAATTAACAATGTGAAATTTCAATTTTATGAGGATTATTATGAATTTCTTTTCTGAGACTGTCAAAGCTAGGTTGTTTTAAATATGAGAAATGTTCCCTACAAATTTTCCAGGGCTAGGGCAGTATTCCCTAATTAAGAACAGTGATGAGTCTCCAGACTACATTGTAAATAATCCTATTAATGATATAAAGAAAATATGTAAATATCTTTGTGCCAATTTAGATCAATTTTGCCTTCATGAAAATTTACTACAAGCCTATGAAAACCTTTTCAGATTTTAGTGCTTTTTAGATTTTGGAATTGCAGATAGTGGCCCTGTAGTAAATATAAAAATATTTTATATATGTTTATTTCTGTCTTTTTTCTGTATCTTGAAAGTAATTGAGTTTTAGTGTCAAAATGTATTAGATTTAGTAGAATGACTTGTTCCTTTTATGAAAAAAGATAAGTTCCTTTTTAAAATTTGAACATGAAATTTGAATTTTCTATTTACCAACGATGGATGACACCACTCTGTCAATTGGTCTTGTCATTGAACTGTGGGTATAATCATCTTCTAATATTATTTTTAGATAATTTATCATCTCAGGTCCCCCTTCAGAGACTTCTAAAAACCTGGACAAACAGATATCCAGATGCTAAAATGGACCCCATGAACATCTGGGATGACATCATCACAAATCGGTAAGGTATTCTTTGGAGTCAAATGTGGGTTTGTTTTTTTGTTTAAACATTTATCTTTTAGTTGTAGTTGGACACAAATACCTTTATTTTATTTATTTATTTTTATGTGGTGCGGAGGATCAAACGCAGGGCCTCTCATGTGCTAGACAAGTGCTCTACTGCTGAGCCACAACCCCAGCCCAAATGTGGGTTCTTTTCCAGAATTTCCAGAATGGTTCTTCTCAATTGTACTTAGAAAAATATGGGGCTTGAGCCTAGAGTAGCTCTCTTTCATCATGCCTTCACAAATTGTTCTAAGTTTACCAGGCCTGTAGTGTGTCCTTTGTCCCCACTTGCCTCTGTTAGGGGATTGCTTCCCACTCTCTGTGTAGGCATTGGGGTGCTGCTGGTTGATGATGAATATGCTCTGGCAGGGAGAGAAGATGGGGGCGGTGAGGGCGGCCCTGCATCTGCTGTTCTCTCATGACTGACTTTTAGATAGTGGAGTAATAGCAAAGAAGGCTGCTGGGCACTGATGTTTTATTGTTCTGTTATTAAACCATGGGTTTTTTTTTTTTGACACTCCTACCTCCTACTTTCCCACTCACTGATATAATTGTATTCACTTTCCCAGGTCTGAACTTACATGTCCTCATTTACCCTTATCAACCCTGAAGGACCTGGAAGGTAGTGTACTCAGGGAGAAGGGAATAGAGGCAGAGAGGTTATAGATTATTTGTCCCAGGGGCTGGGGATGTGGCTCAAGCGGTAGCGCGCTCGCCTGGCATGCGTGCGGCCCGGGTTCGATCCTCAGCACCACATACCAACAAAGATGTTGTATCCGCCAAAAAAACTGAAAAATAAATATTGAAATTCTCTCTCTCTCTCTCTCTCTCTCTCTCTCTCTCTCTCTCTAAAAAAAAAAAAAAAAAAAAAAAAGATTATTTGTGCCATTCCATAGGAAATAGGACTCAAGGACTCTGACCCCAGCTGTTGTGTCCTTCCATTATTTCCTCTACTATTACTACTACTCTTTTTGTGTGACAAGTTTTTTTTTTTAAAAAAAGAGAGAGTGAGAGAGGAGAGAGAGAGAGAGAATTTTTAATATTTATTTTTTAGTTCTCGGCGGACACAACATCTTTGTTGGTATGTGGTGCTGAGGATCGAATCCAGGCCGCACGCATGCCAGGCGAGCGCGCTACCGCTTGAGCCACATCCCCAGCCCTGTGACAAGTTTTTATTTGTGCAAAGTTGCAAGAAAAGCAGAACTCTCCTGTGTACCTTTTTCACAGATTGAACAATTTAAAAAAGAAAAAACTTTGACATTTTTTAATGTTAACTTTTTATTTTTCTTCTATTCATACATATTTATTTATTTTCTGAACCATTTGCATGTAAGTTACACACATCAAGTCCTCTTATCTCTTTCTATCAGCGTGTATTTCTTAAGAGTATTCTTTTAAGTACAGTAATGAACTTCATTGCTTTCATTTTTAATCTACAGCTCGATTTCAGTTTTGTCCCATTAACGTCCTCTGAAGCATTTTCTACCCTTTTAAGGACAGAATCCAGTCATGGACTGCATTTAGTCGTGTCTTTTTACTCTCCTTTAATCTGAAACAGTTCCTCATCCTTGCTTTTGTCTTTCATGACACTGACACTTTGGAGGAATGTTTGTTTTATGCTTTCTCATGATGAGATTTGAGTGATCTATCCCTGGCCAGAACACACTTCACTTCTTCTTAGGCTGTCACATCCCATGTGGGGGCACACAGTATCCATCTGCCTTTTTCTGGTAACAGTCATTTTGATTAATCTTTACAGACAACATTTATTTTGTCTGTTTAATGCCATTTATTTTTCTTTGCAACCAGTCAGAAACTAATGTGGGAGATGCTTGGAGATGTGTTATGTCCTGTCTCCTCTGAGACTTAACCCCTCTTTGTTTCATGTCTGCAGATGACCTTTGGCTCATTCAGTTGATGGTTGTGAAATGATTTCTGAGTTCATCACTTATTCCCTGACTGTCAGTTTATATCTTATTGTAAGACAAAGCTTTTCCTTCTCCCCATTTGTTTATTCATTTTTAAAAAGAAATACTTTTGATATTTTTCAAAATTTATCAATATATGCTCATGGTTCTAGTTTTATTTAATGGGATACAGCCCATTATTGTCCTTATATTTCATGTTCAAATTGTCCCAGATTTGGCCCACAGAAGCCCCATCAAGCTGATACTCCAAGATTATCTTACACAGCTTTTCTCCTATTTTCTTCTAGAAATGTTATGGTTTCTGTGTTTGCATTTAGGGCTAAAATCAATTGGAAGTTAATTTTTGTAGATGGTGTAAGGTAGGGATGTTAGTTAATTCTTTTCATTTTGATAACTAGGTTTTTTCCCCCTTTTGTTCAAAAGTCTTTTTTTTTTTTCTCCATAATTGAATTGCCTTGGCACCTTTTTTTTTGAAAATCAGTTGATCATATATGCATGGGTCTGAAATTGGATGTTCTTTTCTATTCCTTGTTTGATTGATTGATATCTTTCCATAATATCAAACTGTCATGTCAATATAAACAGTTGATTTTTTTGCTAGTTTTATCAGTTACTGAAATACAGATGTCAGAATCTATTATGATTATGGAATTCTGTTTCTCCCTTTAATTCTGTTTTTACTTTTTGTACTTTAAATTCTGTTACTAGGCGCATACACTTTCATCTTCCTGATAAAATACCTCTTTTAGCATTACAAAATAATATATTGATGTGTGTGCTTTATATATATATGCATATGTGTGTGTGTATGTGTTTGTGTGTGTGTGTGTGTATGTATATATATATATATATATATATAATGAAAATGCCACCAGATTTTTTTTGGGGGGGAGGCAAGTACCAGGGATTGAACCAGGGGCACTTAATCACTGAGCCACATTTCTCCCGAGTTGCTTAAGCCTTGCCAAAATAACATATTTTTGCTTAAAACAGTCATGCATGTTTTAAAGAATATATGAGGCACGCTGGGCATGGTGGTAATTATACCTGTAATCCCACTGACTTGGGGGGTTGAAGCCAGGAATAGTATCTAAATTTGAGGCCAGTTTTAGCATCTTAGGAAGACCCTATCTCAAAATAAAATAAAAAGAGGAAAAAGTGTTTTTATACTTGTTTTGGTCAACTTTATCACTGCTGTTTCTAAAAGACCTAACCAGAGCAATTGTAGAGGAGGAAAAGTTTATTTGAGGGCTCACAGTTTTAGAGGTTTAGTCAATAGAAGGCCAGCTCCATTCCTCAGTGCTCAAGATGAGGCAGAACATGATGGCAGAAGAATGTGGCTGAAGGAAGCAGCTCACATGATAATCAGAAAGAGAGGTGCACCAGATAGAAATATATATACCCCCAAGCCATGCCCCAATTCCCACCTCCTCCAGCAATACCTTACTACTTCAGATACCACTCAGTTAATTTCTATCAGGGGGGTTAATTCACTGATTGGGTTAAGACTCTCACAACCCAATCATTCCTTCTCTGAACCTTCTTGCATTATCTCACTTGAGCTTTTGGGGGACACCTCACATCCAAACCATAACTATACTTACCATTTCTGATGCTCATCCTTTGTTCATAAGGATCCAGATTTTCCTCTAGTATCATTTTCCTTCAGCTTGAAATTTGATCTTTGATAAATTCTCTTAGTTTTCCTTTGTTTATTTCACTGTCATTCCTGGAGAACGTTTTCTCTGGATGTCCATTTGAGTGGGTTCACTCTCTCTTCAGCAGTCATTGGTGTCCATGTTTCTGAAGACATAGTCAACGTTATTAAAACGATCCTTCCTCTGATGTGATGTGACCTGCTTTTCTGGCTGCTTTCAAGATTTTTTTTTTTTTAAGAATTGGTTATCAGCAGGTTGATTATGTTTTTAGATGTGGTATTCTTTGATTTTATTCTACTTCAATTTACTGAGGTTCTTGAATCTATATGTTCATATCAGCAAATTTGGGGAATTTTCTGTCATGGTTTCTTAAAGTATCTTTTGCCCCAATTTTTCTTTCTTTGTGGGATTCCACCTATACTGAATATCAGGCACTTTGGTACTATTCTTAAGTACCCTGGTCTCTTTGCATTTTTATTCAGTTGTCTTCAGATTACATCATTTCTATTGAACCATCTTCAAATGTGCTGTTGCTTTCCTCTTTTTCATTCCTTAGTTAAGTCTATTTGTGAATATTTTATTTCAGGCATTTTATAATTTAATTTTTAAATTTTAATTTGATTTTCTTTATGTTTTTTCTTTCTCTGCTGAGATACCCACTTTTTAAAAAATTTCATGTGGGGTTTGTTTTGTTTTTTTTAACCTTGGAGCATATCAAAAACAGCTGCTTTATGGTTCTTATATGATCATTTAGGGGTTGACATCTGTTGACTATCTTTTCCACTGAAAGTCAATACAGTTTCCTGTCCTTTTTATCAATTAATTTTGGATTATGTCTTAGAAATCATGAATATTCTCATGTGTAGACTCTGGCTTCTTGTATAAATCTGTGGCAGGTAATCAACCCAATTCCATTTGGATAGTAGGCTCTATCTTGGTTCAAATCTCAGTCCTCTTTAAACTTTCTCTATAATGTTTTGAGTCATCCTGCATGTGCATACCTCAGGGGTAGGCTGAGACCTGTGTGGGTTCATGTACACAATTAAAAGTCCCTTCTCTATCTTCTTCCCTCCAGGATCCCCCCTGCACTCTTTGGTCTGCCTGGGCTCTTTTCCAGGTTTCTCTGTGCACAGAGTTTCCTTAAGAATCCCTGCACTCTCACATGAGCTGCTATACCACTCCACAACACAAGAGGTTCCCTACATTGGAAAACCAGAAAAAAAAAGAAGCAGCAGGAAACTCATCCCAATGGCAGAACCTTCTTCCACTTTTGATTCCCTGTACATACAGCCAGCATCTTTTAAAAAAGAGTAAATAAAAGAGCCAGATTTCATTGCTTTTAAAAAATTGGTTCTCTTCTAGATACCATTCTTCCTGAGTTGATATAAAAACATGCCACTTAGTATAGCTCTGCTCTGCCTTTGTTTAATTTTTTTTCTCTGTCTGGGACTCTCTGCCAAATCTGCAACCTAAAATCAGGTGCATTCTTCACAGTCAAGAATCTACCTCACCTGTGAACATGCAGCCACCTTCTTTACCACCTGTCTGCCTCCTTCGGTGGTCTCAGCCCACTTTATTCCTATTGATAGGTAACATTTATGTATTCATTCATTAATTCATTATTTCTTCAAATATTTGTCAGATACCCATTTTGTATCACTTTTTACTTGTTTGTTTTATAAAACAGTAGCATCTCCTGGGGGGGGGGAGAGGGCAGTGTGTGTTATTTTGGGGTCTAGGAACACAGAGCACTATGGTGAGAACAAGAACAGATACATGTGAAGTATGAAGCCTGGTACCTGGATGAACAGCAGAAAGTTGTTTGATTATGGATCAGGAATGAAATTTGTATCTTAAGGCGCTTTGTTAGTGTTGCTAATATTAATAAAAATTGAGTCATTAAACAAAGTCATATGTAAGATAGAAGTATGATTGTTTTTATTTATACATGGTATCAACCCAGGATTATCTTTTAAAGTTGTAGTGATTAATCATAACCTGTTTTTTCCCTTATAATTTTGCCTTTGAGTGTAGAACCTTAGATTGAAGACACAAGGGGGGGGGGAATAGCTCCTGAGCTATCATAAGGTATATTACCCATTCATTTAGAGAGAAAATTATGAGTTTAAATGCCTTATTTTGTGGAAACAGAGCACTAAGTGATATCTGGAAAATTCTATTGAAATATCATTGGAGATCTTTCAAGACTTGGTGGATTAAAATGAAATGTACATCTAGTCCCTCGAGTGTACATTTACAGTCTTCATGTGAACAAGACTGTAATACCAGTAGAATTTTCTTCTGTGAGTGCTTTCCAGTCCTGAAGGTCAAATATTCCTGTCACAAGTCTCTGACTTCAAGTCTCAATCTTCTTTGTTTTGTGTAGATGTTTCTTTCTCAGCAAAATAGAGGAGAAACTGATTCCTGTATCAGATGATACCAGTATGAGTGTGGATGAAGATGAGTATTCCAGTGACAAGAGGGAAGTGAGCAAGCCCGAGGAAAGTGTTGGTTTCCTAATCAAGAACTGCAGGTTTTCCATGAAAATGAAAATGATAGAAAGTGCACGGAAGCAGGTGGGTATCCATCCTATGTTCCTCTCTGGTGACGTGAGAGTTTCCAATGTTATCTCTTTTCTTAATGTTTCTTTAAAATCTGAAGCTTAAAAATAATTGCTAATAGTTATTATAGTTTTTTTTCTTATAAGAAATTAAATTGTAGCTCAATGGTAAAGCTCATGTGTACCATTTATGAGGCCCTGGGTTCTGTCCCTACTCCTGCAAAAATAAATGAATGAATGAATGTAGGTATGTTCTATCCTCACTTCACAAAAAACAAGCAAGCAAGCCAAGAAACACTTAATTAAAACTGTCCAGAAATTGCTGAAGTTTATTACATTTCTGTTAATCATCTCAAAATGTTTACTGTTATTTGGAAAGCAAACAAAGCTGAGTACTGCTGCACACAACTGTAATCCCAGCAGCTTGGGAGGCTGAGGCAGGAGGATCACAGCAATTGCCAGTCTCAGCAATTTCACAAGACTCTATCTTAAAATGCAATAGGGATGGGGAACAGGTGTCTCATGGTGCATTCTGTAATCCCAATGACTTGGGAGGCAGACACAGGAGGATCACAAGTTTTGAGGCCAACCTAGGCAACTTAGACATGCCCTAAGCCATTTAGCAAGACTCTGTCTCAAAATAAAAAGGGCTCAGGATGTAGATTAGTGTTCAGTGCCCGTGGGTTCAATCCCCAGTACCAGAAGAAGAAAAACCAAACTAAAACATTTTCAAGAAAGTGAAGATAATACATTTAATGTGAGAAAATATTTGCAGATTATGTATCTGTTAAGTGTCTGGAATTCAGCATACATAAGTAACATTGCACAACTGAGCAGGAAGTCAAACAACCCAATTAAAAAATAGTCAAGTGGGCTGGGGATGTGGCTCAAGCGGTAGCGCGCTTGCCTGGCATGCATGCGGCCCTGGTTCGATCCTCAGCACCACATACAAACAAAGATGTTGTGTCCGCCAAAAACTAAAAAATAAATATTAAAATTCTCTCTCTCTCTCTCTCTCTCCTCTCTCACTCTCTCTTTAAAAAAAAAAAAAGTCAAGTGATTTGAATAGACATTTCAACAAAAAGATATGCAAGTGGACAAAAAACACATGAAAAGATACTCAACATCATTAGTTATTAGGGAAGTGCAAATCAAAAATACAATGAGGTACCACTTCACACTCACTGGAATGGCTAGCATCAAAAAGAGAAGTGCTGGTGAGGAAATAGAAAAACTAGTACCCTTATGCATTTTTGATGAGAATATAAAATGCTGTATCTGCTGTGGAAAATAGTCTGGCAATTTCATAGAATACCATACGACCTAACAGTTCCACTCCTAAGCAAATATACAAAAGAAATGAAAGTACAGGCCCATGCAGTAAGTTGTACACAGTTGTTCATGGTGGCATTATTAAAATTAGCTGGAAAGGTTGACACAACACAAATGTTCATTAGCAGATGAATGGATGAATAAAATATGTGTCCATGCAGTAGAACATTATTCATCCATAAAGAAGAATGAAGAACTGACAGATGCTACAACATGGATGAACCTGGAAAATGTTATGCTAAGTGAAAGAAGTCAGACACAAAATCACCACACTTTCTGATACCTTTTGTTATGAAATATCCATAATAAGCAATCCATATTAGTGAGAAAGGGGATTAGTGGTTGCCAGTGGCTAGGGAGAATGGGAGGACCATTGGCAATTTTTCTTTAGGCTGATGAAGATTTTTTGGAATTAGATGGTGGTGAAAACATTACCTAATTTTGTAAACACAGTAAAAACATTACTGAAATGTCATCTTTAAATGTGCATCATTAAGGCTGTGCATGATGGCACGTACCTATAATCCCAGTGGCTCTGGAGGCTGATACAGGAGAATTGCAAGTTCAAAACCAGCCTCAGTCCAAAGTACATGTATGAAGACACGAATTGGGTGTCAACATACTTTATATACAAACAGACATGAAAAAATATGGTATATATGTGTAATAAGAATAGTAATGCAAAAAAAAAGTACATGTATAAAGACATGAATTGGCATGGACATACTTTATATTCAAAGTTATGAAAAATTGTGCTCTATATGTATAATAAGAATTGTATGCATTCTGCTGTCATGTATTTAAAAAAAATCAATTAAATTAAAAAAAAAAAAACAGCCTCAGAAAAAGCAAGGTGCTAAGCAACTCACTGAAATCCTGTGTCTAAATAAAATACAAAATAGGGCTGGGGATGTGGCTCAGTTGTTGAGTGCCCCTGAGTTCAATCCCTGGTATTCTCCCCACAAAAAAAGTGCATTATTTTTAAAAAATGTGCGTTATATCCAGTGATTTAAAAAAAAAAAAAAAAAACTAAGGAAATGGATAACTGCTCCCAAGTGGCTTGTATCATGTAAAAAAAACAATAGGCCAAGTAGAAACTTCTTTTGGAACTGCCCACCTGTATGTCATCACACCACTTTCTTTCTTTTTCTTCTATTAATATAGAACAATTTCTCACTTGCCATGAAACTACTGAAGGAGCTGCATAAAGAGTCAAAAACTAGAGATAACTGGCAGGTGAAGTGGGTGCACAGCTACTGCCGGCTGAGCCACTGCCGGAGCCACACCCAGACCCCTCCTGAGCAGATACTCACCGTGTTGAAAACTGTCTCTCTCTTGGGTAATTAGTTGGCTTTTGTCCATGTAATTTTTTAATGCTATTTTATATTTTATCTTGTGTGTTTTCAAACAAAAGCTATTCTATGTGCTGCTTCATCTAAATATTTTTAGTAACTTCAGTAGAGGCAGAAAGGGTGCCAAATAGAATTATGTCACTTCCTTGGGAACTGACCAAAAGATTTGGAGCTAGGGAGCTTTGTATGCTAATGTTTTCCAGTATGACATTTGGAGCTTTTATTTCTTTATATATATATAAAAGTGCAAATTTTATTTTTATTTTTAAGTTTTTCTCTAACACTTGATCAAATTATAAGTCTAGAAGGGTATGGTGGTGCACACCTGTAATCCCAGCACCTCAGGAGGCTGAGGCAGGAGGCTCTCGAGTTCAAAGCAAACCGTAGCAACTTAGCAAGGCCCTAAGCAACTGAATGAGAATCTGTCTTTAGATAAAATATTAAAAAGACTGGAGATGACGCTCAGTGGTTAAGCATCCTTGAGTTCAATTCCTGGTATCAGTATATCTCTCTCACACACACACACACACAAATTTGTGTGTGTATGTGTCTATCTAGTAGTTTAATTATTTTGACAACTTAAAAGTTTACACATGAGATGTAGAAAATTAAACATGAAAAGCATTTTTTCTTCTTAAGTTTCTCTTTTCACAATAATGTAACTTTTAAGCCTGAGAGGAGTAAAACTCTCTCAGTATAGTTTGGGTCTGATACTTCTTCCCTGCAGCAAGCCCAAGGGTGTAGGGTAGCAAGACCATTTAACTCTGCTGCAAGACAGAGTACCTAAAAAATTGTGCCAGAGCAGCAGCCTCAGTAAAAGTACCAAGAGGATTATTCTCTCCAGTTGATTCTAGGACAGAAAATGTTTTAGGCACTTTAACAAGATGCAAATGGTGATGCTTGAATAAAAGGTTAATTCCTAGTTTTAATTGCCTAAGCCTCTCTGGGCATCAGTACAGTTACTTATAACAAAGAACATTTTCCATTAATAAGCAAGTTTAAGAAATTCTTCAACCACTATTTGAAGCTATTATTTCACTATTATTTCTTGTATTTCCAAGATTTATTTTAATTAATTTCTTAATAGAAAACAACTTTTATACACTGTGAATTTCTTCTTTTTAATTTACGGTATTCATTTACTTCAGAAAAAAAATAACTTTTTTAAAAAAAAATCCAACAGACGAGAACAGCACATCAAGCTACTTAAGCAGAAATAGTCTGGCTTCCTGTGATCAGAACATTCTCTTGGGAACAACCTGCAGAATCATGGCTAACGCTCTCAGCAGTGAGCCAGCCTGCCTTGCTGACATCGGGGAGAGCAAAGCAAAGCGGATCTTGGAGCTTTCTGGATCCAGTGCAGAGAATGTAGAGAGGGTAATGAAAACGGGAAGGGAGGATGTTTCTTGTTTGTGTGTTGCAGATCCTTTCATGTGCAGCCTTCGGCTCCAGAAGAGTAACGATGAGGGTATCGCTTTGTGTTTTTGAAATATGTTTGACAGTTACACACAGCCAAGTTTCTTATGTGGAACATTGATGTACTCCATGTGTTTCTTGTTTATTTGAATGATTCTAATTTTTTAGGATTAATAATGAGAAATTTTTATTGGATTGATGTGGACAGTTCTTTCGTGTATTTTGTTAATTAAATTTTACTACCAGCCACCATTCAAATGTTTCCACCAGCTTGTAGGACAAAACAGGCTTTTCCACTTTTTTAAATTCAGTGCCTGCTCTGCTTAGCTTTTTTCAGTTACCAGCCACCTTCTTGTCCCACTGTGTTCTACCTCACTTCATTCAAGTAGCCTTTAGATGTTACAAGTATCTTTGCAGGACATTGAGCACAATGCGCAGTTTCCATATGTTTCATAAATTCCTGACAGAGCTGCACAGTGAGTTTGACCTGATTCAGCTCTGTGTGGCTCATAAACTGTTTGGCCCCCACTTGGCATGTTCTTTTTTTTTTTTCTGGTTGTCGTTATATGCTCAGGATTTTATTGGGATTACATACTTTCTCATCACTATGGCAGAACCACCCTTTTTCTGGTGAACATAGCTTTCACTGTTATTCATTTATTTTGAGACAAGGGTTGTGGCGGGGGGAGCGGGCGTCTCACTATGTTGAGTAGACTGGGTTCAAACTCCCCGTCTCAAGGATCCTCTTTCGACCAGCATGCCAAGACCTAGGACTACAGGTCTATGCCATTGCTCCCAGATTTTCACTGTTATTTTGGAGCTATTCATTCAGTTAGGCATCCTCTGAATTTCAGGTGGTCATGGGTCTGTACCAGAGAGCATTCCTTCACCTCTCCAAGGCCGTAAGGACAGCTGAGGAGACCCAGTCATTCTCCTGGGGCCAGGGGCCTGCAGCCGGGGTGATTGATTCTTACATGACGCTGGTGAATTTCTGTGACCAACAACTTCACAAGGCAGAAGAGAATGCATCAGGTGAACCACAAAAAAAGAAAACAAGTTAGTGTGCCAGCGTAAAGTCATCGTCTTTTTAAAATTTTTCTTTTTGTAGATGTAGATGGACAACATGCCTTTATTTTATTTGTTTTTGTGTGTGCCAAGGATTGAACCCAGTGCCTCACACATGCTAGGCAAGCGCTCTGCCACTGAGCCCCAGCCCCAGCCCAGTCTTAAGAATTTTGTAGATAACTTTTGGTTTCCCATTTATTTGCTTCCAAAAGACAGATATTTTCAGAAGTGTCTGATGCCGCTGCCTTCTTTTTTTTTTTTTTTTTTTTTAGCACTAGGAATTGAACTTTACCACTGATCTACATCCCCAGCCCTTTTTATTTTTTATTTTGAAACAGAATTTCACCAAGTTGAGGACCTCACTAACTTACAGAGGCTGGCCTTGAATTGTGATCCTCCTGTCTTCACCTCCCAAGTTACTGGAATTCCAGGCATGTGCCTCCACAACCTGGCATCTGATATCTTCTTAAAGCATTTAAATGGAGCCAAGCTGCCTTCCATATTTCCCCATTTGCTATTTATACTTTTCCTATTTTGCTTGCAGTTTGTATTATCCCACATGGCCTGCCTATTGCTCTTGGAATAAATTCAGTATCCAGCAACTACCCCTTATATACTCAGCTCAAGATGGAAACAATTCTTCATGCAAAATGGGTACACTAATGGAAGAATTCTCCTGCCAGAAACAGACTCACAAATATGTCAACTGTTTGTTCATCTAAAGTGGTTTTTCTAGGCAGAGATACAGCTCAGTGTAGAGCAGTTGCCTAGCATGCATGGAGTCAATTCCCAGCACCATAGGAAAAAGAAAAAAATAAATAAATAAGATGGTTGTTCAGAAAAGAATGACATACTAAAAAATAAAAGACAAAAAGATAAAAGGTAATGATTTGTTACATTTGCAGTTTTTGTATAAGTGATATATTGACCATTGTTTTCCTCTTTGTTGTCCTTGATAGTTATTGATTCTGTAGAACTGCAGGAGTATCCAGCAATTGTGGTGGAGAAAATGTTGAAAGCCTTAAAATTAAATTCCACTGAAGCAAGGCTGAAGTTTCCTAGATTGCTTCAGATTATAGAACAGTATCCAGAGGAGACCTTGAGCCTAATGACAAAAGAGGTTAGTATCTTTGTTCTAGTAAATGGAGGGGAGCTGTATAGAACTGAAAGAGTTTTATTTATATCCAAATACATAGTGTATGCAAAGTGTGTATTATAGTTTCTCCCAACCAGCATTGAATTCTGCTGCATTCTAAGAACATAGTTAATTTGAAATGATGCAAAAAAGTATTCACATTAACCTATTTTCCTATGTGAGTATTCATAAGAACATTATATATGAACAAGGACCCAAAGAAATTCTGGAGTGTGTCTGGGGCAGAGACAGGGACCTTATGTAAAATTCTGCTACCCACACAGATGAAGCTACAGCCTGTAACATCTGTTGGTGCTATATGCTCAGTTTTTATTTTTTATTTTTTTATTTGTTTTTGGTTTTGTTACTGGGGATTAAATCCAGGGATGCTTTACCACTAAGCTACATCCCCCCAGTTTTTTTATTTTTTATTTTGAGACAGGGTCTCTCTAAGTTGCTGAGCCTGGTCTCAAACTTGGAATTCTCCTGCCTTATCTTAGCCTCTTGAGTCACTGAGATTACAGGCATGTGCCACCATGCCCGGCATGCTCAGTTATCTTTAGCCCAGGGAGAACAACTTCGTTTAATTGTGCATCCCACTTCCTATTACGTGTAGTGCCTACTGGCAGCACAATTTCCATCAGGGCCCAAGGCCTTCAGGCATGAGTGAGAGGTTTATATGTGGGTATAGAGCAGAGTGTGTGAAGGGGAGCAAGCTGCTTGGCCCTTGGTTTACCTGGGGTTGTACCTGCTGGCTGTGCTCCTACTCTGTGGGCACTCTCTGTGTGCAGGGTAGGATCAATCTGCAAAAGTGTAGGCTATTTGAGAGGCTCCTGAAGATTTGTACAGATGTATAACTAGAAAATGTTAGAGCCAAGCTTTATTTTGAAAATGTAAATTCAGAAAGGTTGATCTGGTACTCTTTGCATAGGGAGTTTTTAAGTAGTACTGACCTCTGGAATTGGGGATGTAGCTTGGTGGTACTCGCCTGCATGCACACTGCTTTGGATTTCATCGCCAGCACCACAAAAACGAAAGAATCCAGTGTTGGGGGTCTGGGGTTGTGGCTCAAGTGGTAGAGCGCTCACTTAGCACATGTGAGGCACTAGATTTGATCCTCAGCACCACATAAAAATAAAATAAAGACATTGTATCCACCTAAAACTAAAAAATAAATATTTTTAAAAAATTCAGTGTTGATCTCTGAGCTGTTGGGCCCAATTTGTCTGTCAAGGCTCTAACTCCTCTCTCTACTTACTGTGGCTACTGAACAGTAGGCTTTTCCAATAGGTCTTAAGTAGGAGATTAAATTAAATCCAGAAACACAGCATATATGTGTTTTTCTTAAGGATAAGTAAGCAAATAGTTAAATAATTTCATTATAATTTTGGTTTTCTAAAGGGGCCGACAGCCAGTGTCTCATTGGGGAGGTCTTCTTCAAGTCTCAAATAATTAGTGAGGAACAAAACACAAATAGTCAGAAATGTATTTACAAAAAGCAGAGCCCCTGATAGATCTAGTTCACCTGAGAACTGGAACTAGACAAAGGAAAGATGGCTCTGTTGGTTTACTTAAGTGCATCCCACTTCCCATTACGTGCAGTGCCTACTGGCAGCACACTGTCCAGCAGGGCCCAAGGCCTTCAGGCATGAGTGAAGGAATCCAAGGTTTCAAGGGTGGAGTCTTGCTTCTTGATGTCTTATAGTCAGCAGGTTAATTGGCATCTTGGCAGGTCACACTCATTTCAGGTGCTGTGTGGGCCATGGCAGAGATGGATGGAAATTCACGATGTCTCTGAGCAATTGACTAGAGAAAGTGTCCACTGGTTATTCCCAGATACCAGATATTTCTATCCACTAGGCTTTGATGTGCGGTGACCCATGTGCAACCCATGGATGGCTCGTGATAGTTTTCTGCAAAAATAATATTTTTTTACATATAATAAAAACAATTTTGAATTTGTGAGGGAATAAATTGCATATCAGTCAGTGTTACTATGACACCTGGTAGACATTTGTGAGGGAGCCAAACCTCTCTGAGGTATGTGGACTGACTCCTGGTATCTTCACACATACTGCAGTGTCTTCAGTTTGCCCACACAGCTATGAAGCTTCTTCAAGTTCCTCCAGTATTCTAAGTACATTAGATTTTACCTTAAAAATAATACTTTAAAAGAATTCAAGGAAAACATGAACACTTTTTTTTTTAAAAATGATATAGGTATAAAGAGATAAAAGCCAGAAGCCACAAAGGAAAATCTTTTGGTGCTTACATACATACATACACACACAAAAACAAAACAAAACAAAACAAAAAATGTTGAATGCCATGTACAGGGTTAAAAAAATGGTACAAGAAAAATATCTGCAACACATGAGAGGTGCTGACGTCTCTAATCTTTGAAATCAGTGACCACAATAGGCCACTATATTCAAAGGAAATGCATGCATGATTAACTATGTAAGGTAGGTAAACATGGAGTGTTTGGCTTTACTGATAATGAGCCATGAACATTTTTTAAAAATTTTTCTTAGTTATACATGGACACAATATCTTTATTTTGTTTATTTATTTATATGTGGTGCTGAGGATCGAACCCTGTACCCCACAGGTGGCAAGACTCTGCTACTGAGCCACAATCCCAGCCCGAGCCATGAACATTTAAGTTAGATATTGTTCACTTTTCAGACTGACAGTGTTTTTAAAAAGTTCATTGTGTCCAATACTCGTAAAATTTTTGGAAACCAGTCTAATATGTTTCGAAATAAAAATTAGAAATATCCTTTTGTATTTTCTAGCAATATGTATTATAGTTGTTAATGTTCGCCCTGTGATTTTACTTCTGTACTTGTATAGATATGTAACACAAATATAAATAGATATGTATACAGATATCTCCTTTATTGTATAAATTGTAATATCAAAAAATTGGAAAATGCCCTAAATATTTATTACTGAGCAGTAGATAAATAAAATACTATACAGCTCGTAGAAGGAATGACGTAAATCTAAGAAAACACAGCAGTGAACTATCTAGTATGATTCCATTCTTGGAAGCAAAGAAGTTGCCTGCACATGCCCAGGAATATCTATAAGAATCCAGTGGTCATCTCAGAGAGGGCCAAAGGATAGGAGACATTATATATGTATTATTTTTTTATTGGACATAGGTTACCATTATGGTAAGGCGATGTTAAATGTTTTGTTTATTAACTTATAGCTCTCTGTGTTTTAGATTTCTTCCATTCCTTGCTGGCAATTCATTGGCTGGATCAGCCACATGGTGGCATTATTGGACAAAGAGGAAGCTGTCGCAGTTCAGCACACTGTGGAAGAGATTGCCAGTAGCTACCCACAGGCAATCGTTTATCCATTTATAATCAGTAGCGAAAGCTATTCCTTTAAAGATACATCTGCTGGTCATAAGAATAAACAGTTTGTGGCAAGGTGATGTTACAGGGTTAATCAAATACTGCAGGGTACAAAAAAATGTGTGGTAAAAGCAAACACATGGAAACTTAGGTTTGTCTTTAGATGACTTCAGGCTGTCCTCAAAGCATAGAAAACCTTACACATTTGTTGAATATATCTTTTCTAGATATCATACTTGTTATAGAATTTCTATATGTTTTTAAACAAATTTCATTTTAGGTGCTGTTCATGAAGCATACCACTCTTGTGCTCATAGCTAATAATCTGTTGGTTGAGACAGA
This sequence comes from Urocitellus parryii, assembly GCF_045843805.1. Taxonomy (NCBI): domain Eukaryota; kingdom Metazoa; phylum Chordata; class Mammalia; order Rodentia; family Sciuridae; genus Urocitellus; species Urocitellus parryii. Next base: position 80,993,601 of record NC_135537.1, read on the forward strand.
CTAGATGAGATGCTTTTGCAATTAATTCTTGAAATTATCCTTTAATTGAAAATATACAAGACAGCCCCTCTTCTAATTCAGTCTCAGTAGACAACCTAAAGGATCATCCTTTCACTTCTTCAATCCATTTATAAGTAAAGACCATTGACATAAATGGTGTGACTTTCACAAAAATACTTCCTAGGTGCATGGCATTCTAGATGCATTCTCTGTCGAGCTATTTTTTTGTCAGGAGCTGATTTGCCTCATTATTTTGGGTGTTGATTTGGGAAAGAATAGGAGTGAGACACAGCAAGACCCAGCATCTGCCATGATTTGTGCACATATTGCCTGCCAACCACACCATCTCTGAGGTCTACCATGAAGGGATTGAAGATAAGAGCCAGGCGATGGTGGCAAGTGCCTGTAATTCCACTGACTCAGAAGGCTAAGGCAGGAAGATAAAAGTTTAAGGCCAGCTTCAAAACAAAATTTAGTAAGACTCTGTCTCAAAATAATAATAGAAAGGGCTAGGGATATAGCTCAGTGGTTGGCTCAGTGGTTGAGCGCTTGCCTAGCATTCGTGAGGCACTGAGTTTGATGCCCAGCACCACACACACACACACACAAAAAAAAAAAACCTAAATGAACAAAATAAAGGTATTATGTTCATCTATAATTAAAAAAATATATATATATTAAAAATTCATACATCAAAATGTTCACACCCATTGCAAGAAAGTTTGCTTTTTAATTTAAGAACCTCACCTCTTGATAGACACTTTATACTTCATCTAATATTTGATGGAATTCTGAAATTCTTCCTTTCCCTAGACTGTTTTTTATTTGTTGGTTTTTATTTGACTGTTGGTTTTTATTTGTACATATGTGGTACATTAAATAGTTATAAATGATTGTATAACATAAATTGTACATATTATAAATATATATTTTAAGTGCATATATAAATATATGCAAACATATATATGTATATTTTTATAAATAGATAAAACAGGCCCTGATCATTGGAAGATGTTCAGTTACCTAAATTTTGTATCTTTGTTTTCATAGAATCAAAAATATGTTGGATCAAGGTGGAGTGATTCAAGACTTTATTAATGCCCTCGACCAGCTCTCTAATCCCGATCTGCTCTTTAAGGTAATACAACAGCTTTTGGCACAAAAAAAAAAGAACTAGGGTAAAACTTACTTGCAGTCTAGCTTGATTCATAAATCTTTTCTCTCTTTTCTCTCTCTTTTTCCCCAGGACTGGGTTGCTGAAATAAAAGATGAACTAGAAAAGAGCCCTGTAAATAAAAAAAAAATTGAAAAACTGTATGAGAAGATGTATGCAGCTTTGGGTGACCCGCGAGCTCCAGGCCTGGGTCCCTTTAGAAGGAGGTTTATCCAGGTATGGTTGGACACGGTGACCTTGCTGGTAGCAGAAGCATCAGGAAGATCAGTATTCAAACTTGATGGCTTGCTAACAATTCTGGTCTTAAATTACCTGTTGAATTTGTAATCTTCCTTTAATCTAGTACTTTCTGTGAGGTACTGATAGATTCTATTAATTCAATTATTCATGCTCAAATTCTTCGATCCAAAGATTAGTGTTTTAATTCTCAGAATGATTTGACTATTGGATCAAGAAAATATTTGTGCTGAGAGTGGTGACATATATGTAATCCTGGTGACTCAGGAGACTGTGGCAGGAGGATCACAAGTTAAAGACTAGTCTCAGCAACTTGGCAAGGCCTTAAGCAACTTAGCAAGACCCTGTCTCAAAATTAAAAAAAATAAAAATAAAAGGGCTAGGGATATGGTAAAGCACCCCTGGGTTTAATCCTCAGTATCAAAAAATAAATAAAAAGGAAATGTTTGTATCTTACATGAATTGATAAAATGCTGTGCCCAGCATTTTTTCAGGTCACAGGCTTGTGGGTAATTGGAGATTGTTCACAGGGACAGATCAAGTTCCTAAGGGTAGAGGGTTGTATGACAAATAACTGCTTATAAAATGCTATGCGAGTATAAAGGAGATCTATTTTCAAATTTGTTCTAGAGCTGGAAGAAAAATACATCTTTGCTCGTAGGGAATCATATACAGGAGGCCTTGATGTGGCCAACTACACAGGCTCCTCATCCCGGTCTTTCTCTGTCTGGTCTTCTGGAGACTCATCCCTAGGGACAAGGATGGAAAAGGATCCTTCCGCATCCTTTTTCCTCCTGAGGGTCTAAGAAGAACCGGGTGCTCCTTCCTCTTTTGCATACGTTACTTACACCTCCCTTTTGCCATTCATCACACTGACTTCTCCCTAAATCTTTGTCTGACTACTTGAATTTATTAAACCTCAAGAAGTTTAAGGCCTTAAAGGAAAAGACCTGGCATTCACATTGGCAGAGTCCTAAAGTCCAGTCTACAATGCAAAGAAAGATCTTTATCTTTTATATATATATATATATTTTTTTTTTGATAACTGCTTTTTTAGGATGTTATTCATATAATCCACAATTCATCCATTTAAAGTGTACACTGGAGAAGTTTTAAGTATATTTACAGAGTTGTGACATCACTTCAATTTTAGAACATTTTCATCAGCACAGAAAGTAACCCCAACCCATTTACAATTACTCCCCATTTCCTACTCTTGCCAGCTCTTGGCAGCCACTGAACTATTTTCCATAGGTAAGGAGTGGCCTCTTTTGGACCTTTCACATGAATGGAATCACACAATGTGCCACTGGCTTTTTTCACGTGGCCTGATGTTTTCAAAGTCCATCCACATTGCAGTATTCATCAGTGCTTTGTGATTTTTGTTTTGTTCTGATGGCCAGATATTGTTCCACTGTGTGAGTATGCTGCATTTTGCTTGATTTTTCTTCATCAGTTAATGGACTCTCAGGGTACTTCCACTTCTCAGCTTCTTACACATAGTGCTGCTCTGCATATCCTTGGACAGATTCTTGAGGGGAGGTGTCTTTTCAGTTCTTCTGGCCATCCTCAGCAGTAGAAAAACACTTTGGTCTTTAATTGATCCTGCCCTTTTTGCTTTCTCACTTGATAAATGGATATTGTTTGGGGTGAGTCATTCCTAGTTGGGGTACTTTGAGTAAAAGGTACAAATGTAGGGACTTACAGAATTATCTGTGGCCTAATTGTGACCAGGAATACATTCTAAAGGTGAAGATAATGCTATGAACTCCTGTAATTTAAGGACATATTTTAGGCTGCACATTGTGACTGGTGTGTGTTGCTGATCCTTAGATATGCAAGGGTCTCAGAACAGGAACTGTAATTAAATGAAGTAATAAATTGCACTTAAAACTAATAGGTTAGCACCAATAAAATCATTGTAATATTGTAGAATATGCAATTTGGAAAAGTGTGTCAAGGTTTGTTTCTTACTGTACCCGTGGCCCACACACTTACTCTTTAAAGACCCAGGTTTTGAATTTGCAGGCCATACGAGTCCATTACCAGAACTTGTATCTGTTATCATCATATCATGCAAAGGCAGCTCCAGAGGGTGCTTTGGCAAGTCGGCTGGATAAAATAATGGCTTACATTCTATGGTTTGTTGAACCATGTTCTAAATAAAAGAAGCTGGAGCTGAAGAGTGGGCAACTTACCCAAAGTCAATGAGAACATCAGATTGCAAATTAGACTTGGGTCTCCTCACCTCATAGGATCTAGGGCACCCTTGTGAAAGGGTTTCGTTTTAGCAGCTCCTCTTTTCTACAGCCTGTCCTGCCCTCCGGTATCCTATTTCCTCTGCCAGGCTGAGAACGACCTCATTTGGAAAAATTCTATTAGGCCTCCAGTAAAGAGTTCAGGTTATGCCTTTGAATTCTTGTCTACCTTCTTTCCCTGCATACTGGACACAATAAGACTCTGCCCCAAAAATCTATCAAAGCAGACCATTATTTTCCCCAGCTGCTGTGAGCATGGCTACAATAGCCCTCTCCTGGGTACACCAGCAGTGTGGCAGAAACCTGCCTGTTGTTCATAGCAGACATGAGATTCTTTGGAGTCAAATTTCTAGTGTATTGGAAAACTTATTCAGAACTTTATACCTTCTCCCAAATTAACAAATATTTTTCATTAATTTAAATTAAAACCTGCCAAAATGAAGTAAGTGACTCAGGTTTCACTTTAGAGGGTCCTTAAAGGCATTAGGCCTTTCAAATATATGATTGCTAGTTAAATTTGGGAAATAGCTAATCTTTCCATGTATTCTAAGAATGGTAGATTATTTCTATATTTTAATCCATTTATAGATTTAAAGACATCATAAATACATATATATGTAGATATACATATATATGTGTGTGTAAATTTTCCTGTTATGGATTATCTTAAAATAGATCTTTTATTTCATGTATATCAGATTTATGTTGTTAATTAGTTCTAAATTGGGTAGATCTTGACAACTTTATTGTTAGTAATAATCTTGTTTCTTTTTTTTATTTGATATCAGGATTATCATTCAAATATTTGAGTAGGACTAATATAAAGAAAGAATTGATATATTCAAAGTTATAGTATTTCTAATAATAATTGCTTTTAGAACTAAAGATTATCTAAATAAATTTATACTCATTTTATCATCTAAAATAGTATCATGAAAGATTTTTACCAAGAAAAGTAGCCTCTCTTACTTTTTTGTCTATTTTTCTCTTCAGCTTAAATAAAGAATCATGGGCTTTTCATTTTTGTTGAATTACTCCCTTAATTTTATTGTTTTTAACATTATTCCTAATTTTTTGTGTCATTGTAATGCTGTAGACCCAGAACTAGACAGTGGACACAAAGAAATTAATTGACCTTGCCAAGTTTTTGTTTTAATTTTTTGGTAGTTGTAGATGGACAGCATGCCTTTATTTTATTTATTTATTTTTATGTGGAGATAAGGATCGCACCCAGTGCCTCACACGTACTAGGCAAGCGCTCTGCCACTGAGCTCCAGCTCCAGCCTGACCTTGCCAAGTTTTTACAGCCCTCATTAGCATTATAACTGCAAGAATTTAGAATTCATAGCTACAAGTCATTATAACCATGACCTTTCTAAGGGAACACAAGTTATCAACAAAAGGCAGGCTCCAGATGTTTTAGAGTATTAAAATATTCTGGAAAAGTAAAACTGTACATCTTAAAAGCACAGAATAAACCTATGTAATTGAGCCCTTATAAAAATTCATAAGCTTAGAGCCTTTTCCTAAATTCAAACCAAACATGAGTCTTTGTAACAAATTATTAATTTTAGGCCTTTGGGAAAGAATTTGATGAACACTTTGGGAAAAAAGGTTCTAAACTACCTAGAATGAAGCTCAGTGACTTCAATGACATCACCAACACTCTGCTTTTAAAAATGAGAAGAGACACAAAGCCACCTGGGAATCTGAAAGAGTGCTCTCCCTGGATGAGTGAGTTCAAAGTGGAGTTCCTGAGAAATGAGCTGGAGATTCCTGGTGAGTTAAAACCCCCAGTTACAGAATCAAACTTAAGAACAGCAACATGACAAGAACTCGGTTTCTAAGTAGTGATATCAGGATCTTGGTAGTTGTCCCCCAACTCTCTCTTTAAAGGATTTTAAAATTTCACATATTTTTCATCATTAGGAAAATCTATAACAAGTGTTCAGATTTTCATTTACTAATTACCCCTGAGTATACCCACCTTTGCTCTTGAGTAACTTTTCTTCAGAAATATAACACAGGTATAGAAGCAGGTCCCTTCTGGGACATACATGCTGATACTGTTTAAAGGACCAGTTAATGATAAATGACTTACCTGCAGGAAAAAGGATCATGACACAGAGACATACAGCAGGTGAACCAGATGTGAACAAGGCATGATTTTTGAGAGGAAATCTAGTACATCCGAAGTTTTTCATACTGGAATTTGCCAGAGCAAAAAATGTTTTAATCCAATTACTCATATTCTCATTACAGTGAATACAAGGAAAAAAACATTTGGAGATTTTCTTTGCTTTTATTAACAACTGAGCAACTGAGGATAAGCCTCCTCACTTACCACTGATCTACCTTGAGATAATGCAGAGTTCCAGTTCAGTACACTAATCTTTCTATTTGGAATTTGTCATTTAGAATAGGAGGGTAACTTCCATTAAGAAGTAATAGCATTTTTTTTTTAAAGTCCATCTTTGCCAGGCACAGTGGCACATACCTGTAATCCCAACACTTGGGATGCTGAGGCAAGAGGATTGCAAGTTCAAAGCCAGCCTCAGCAGATTAGTGAGGCACTTAGCATCTCAACAAGACCTTGTCTCTAAATAAAACATTTAAAAAGGCTGGGGTTGTGCTTCAGTGGTTAAGCACCCCTGGGTTTAATACCCAGTAAACCCCCCCCCAAAAAAAAATTATCACAGTAGATTAGCATTTTATTATATCAGCAGATACATTTTAAAATACAAAGCTCTGTAACAAGCTATTCTAAGCAGGCTCTGTGATTTGTTTTAGGTCAGTATGATGGCAGGGGAAAGCCACTGCCTGAATACCATGCACGGATCTCTGGATTTGATGAGCGGGTAAGTGTGAGGGTTTGCAACTCCTGTCACCATGATGAGGACTCTTAGTACGTGGTTTGTAACTCTTTTTTTAATTATTATTTTTTTAATAGTTGTAGGTGGACAGCATGCTTTATTTGTTTAGTTTTTTATGCAGGGCTAAGGATCAAACCCAGTGTCTCACACATGCTAAGCAAGCACTCTGCCACTGAGATACGGCCCCAGCCCAGTGGCTTGTAATGAGAATAACGTGTTTGCCCCCACTGAGGAAGGGAAAATTAATTTTCCATGCTGTTCTCAAATTGTATGGAGTTTTCTGACTTTTTTCTGAAAACCAGAGGCTCATTTTCTTAATTTCCTCAGTGTTTCAACATCAATTATGTGTAAGGATATAGTAAACTCAAAAGATTTTACTGTATGTGTATCCATTTTTAAATATGTGGAGAATTAACCTATTATAAAAAGTTTCCATGTTGAATATCATTGTTGCAACGGACACCCACAACTCTATGTAATTATTTGTAACCAAGAATATTAGATTTCTGTTGGACAGCATTTGGGCACAAACAGATAACAGAAACATTTCACTGGCCTCTAAAGTCTGCTGGCCCAGGTTTTTGGTTCTTGTCACCTCACCCAGTATTCAGGAGGTTTCTGAGGAATGTATGTAACTTTTCCACTTTTGATGATATGATGGGCCTAGATCATAGATTGTACTTAAAACACTTTTTTTTTTTTTGCCTTCAGACATGTGCCTGTAGTCCCAGCAACTTGGGGGACTGAGGCAAGAGGATAATGAGAGCTCACAATATAAATACCAGCCTGTACAGCACAGTAATATCCCATCTCAAAAAAATAAAATTTCACTCACAAAAAACAAACAAAACAAAAACCTACGAAGGTATTTTTTGCTGGGTGCCCTGGCACATACCTATAGGCTGAGGTAAGGGTACCTTGACTTTGGGCAGCAATAGTGAAACCTTGTCTCTTTTAAAACAAAACAAAAATCCTTTATTTTTAAAGGTAAAAGTAATGGCTTCTATAAGAAAACCAAAGCGCATCATCATCCGAGGCCATGATGAAAGGGAGTACCCATTCCTTGTAAAAGGTGGTGAGGACCTTCGGCAGGACCAGCGCATTGAGCAGCTCTTCGAAGTCATGAATGTCATCCTCTCCCAGGATTCTGCCTGCAGTCAGAGAAACATGCAGTTAAGAACATACCGTGTGGTGCCCATGACCTCCAGGTGCGGCCCAAGCACATGTAGGATTCTGCCCTGGGCTGGGTACTTGTGTCTGTTCAGAGGTGGGCATGGGGGTGGCTAGACAGGTTGGTCCCTTGAACCCCACAGACAGAGCACTAGACTGCACTGAAACACTTGCTGACCTCTGTAGGGAAAGTAAGTTCAGAATGAATGTAAGGAATCTGTTTTTGCTTTGATTCTCCACGCATTTTTTTCTAGGGCAGAAAGAGCAATTCAGGTTTGCATTTATTTACAAACTTTTCATTTTCCTTTTCAGATTAGGATTAATTGAATGGATTGAAAATACATTTACCTTGAAGGACTTTCTTTTGAATAACATGTCACAAGAGGAGAAAATGGCTTATTTGAGGTAGTATGAAGCCGACTGCTCCTTCTTTAGTGCTACCTGCCCTCCAGACTGCTTTTACTCAAACAGTCCTTTCTTCCTTAGTAGTATGGTTTCAAGTGCAGTTTCCTCTACCTCTTGTTCCCCTTGTAATTGCTGCTGCTATATCCCTACCCTTACTCTGCCTATGACTGGGTGAATAAGCTAGATTGAGTACAAGATATTAAATGGTAATTGTATTATTTTACCACAGCCTTTTTTTTTTTTTTTAAGTATTAGCTTTAGGGGGAAAAATTTTTTTTGTGGTACTGGGAATTGAACACACGGGTGCCGTATCACTGAGCTACATACTCAACCTTCCCTCTCTTTTTTTCAAATGTTTATTTTGGCCTCAAACTTGTGATACTCCTATCTCAGCCTCCTGAATATCTGGGATTATAGTTGTGTACTTTTTAACAAAGAAAAATCTGGAAAGAAATAAAATGAATAAATAAAATCAACAGCTAACACTTATTTTCTGTGTACTAGGCAGGCACTAGTCTCAGTTCCTAATGTATGTGAACTCATTTATTTCTCAACACTCTATAAGGTGAATATTATCACTTCTGTACAGATGAGAAAGTTGAGGTCCAGAGAGGTTAAATAACTCATCCTTAGTCATCCAGCCTATAAGTGGTCTAGCTGGAATTATTCCTGATTCATTCTGTATCATAATATGTATGCTTTTACTTTTTCTTTAGCCTTTTACTTGTTTTCTAATTATTTTGCAACAAACTTATATTTCCTAATCAGAAGGTTTTAAAACTTTTTTGTTTCTATAAAGGAAAATAAGGACAACGTGATGAAAGATTATGCTATAGGTAGAATTGGCAGGTTTTGGTGACAAGCTGTGGGATAAAGAGGAAATGGCTAAGAATGGCTGCAAGGCCTATTTCTCTTCATTGTGTTATAATTCTTTCCTGAATGTAATTAAACAGGTGCAATATTTTTTATCAGTCAGTTTCTAACACACATAAAATTAAGCATATTTTCATCAAACTCACATTCCCATAGTAAATAGGTCATCATTTGCCAACTTTTTTTTTTTCTTCCTTAGATGCTAGAGATTGAACCCTACCACCTCTTGATCCCACACATTTGAATTTTTTGCCTAGAATCGCTTCTCCTTTCTTTGGAAGACAGGAAAGCTGACGAACACTGCTTCCTGCCATCAGAAATTCTTGGTCTCTGGCCAGGCTTGGTGGGACATAACCTACATCTCAGGAAACAGAGGTTGAAGGATCTCAAGTTTGAGGCCAGCCTGGGTAATTTGGAAACTCTGTTTCAGAATTAGTAAAAGGAGTGGAGATGTAGCTCACTGGTAAAGTAGCCCTGGGTTTGATCCCATACCACCAAAAAAAAAAAAAAGAAGAAGAAGAAGAAGAAGAAAGGAATTCTAGGACTCAGTCTGGCACTGAAGTCCTGACTCCCAGTATTGTGAACTGCAGACTCACCCTTCCTGTGCTTTCCAGTCTCCTTTGGTGAGATGGGGTAGTTCAGTGGAATGTGGGTATCAGTGAGTTCAAAGTATTTTCACATAAGGATGGTATAAATTTACTTCTGACTACCTTTTTTTTTTTTTTGTACTGGGGATTGAACTCAGGGGCACTCAACCACTGAGCCACATCTCCAGCCCTATTTTATATCTTAGTTAGAGACAAGGTCTCACTGAGTTGCTTAGCATCTTGCTAAGTTGCTGAGACTGGCTGTGAACTCGGGATCCTCCTGCTTCAGCCTCCTGAGCCACTGGGATGACAGGTGTTCCCCACCGTGCCCAGCTTCTGACTACCTTTTTTTAAAAGGCAATTCCAACATCCTATTATTAAGTTATTGATGTTGTTACTAGGAATTGGAACCCAGGGTATCGGGCATACTAGGGAAGCATGCTATCTTTGAACCCTTTTTATTTTATTTGAGATAGGGTCTCACTAAATTTCCCAGGTTTGTGGTCCTCCTGCCTTAGCTTGAGTAACTTACAGGCATATACTGGCTGCTATTTTTGTCTTGATAAGCATATTCCAGTGGGTTTTTTTTTTGTAGTTGTAGATGGACAGAATGCCTTTATTTTGTTTTTATTTTTATATGGTGCTGAGGATCGAACCCAATGCTTCACTCATGCTAGGCAAGTGCTCTGCCACTGAACCATAGCCCCAGCCCCATATCGCAGTTTTCAACCTAAAGATTTTCATGTCTTTTAAAACTAGGAGAAGAGCCAGGCATAGTGGCACGTACCTGTAATTCCAGTGACTTAGGCTAAGGCAGAAGGATCATAGGTTCAAAGCTAGCCTGGGCAACTTAGCAAGACCCTGTCTTAAAATAAGAAAATAAAGAAAAGGGCTGGGTTGGAGTTTAGTAGTAAAGTGCACCTGGGTTCCATCCCAGTACCACAGGATGTCGGGTGAGGGTAGCTAGGAGAAGAAAGCCAGCACAGTGGCTCCACCTATAGTCCCACATAGTGGGGACTGAGCAGGAGGCTTGTTTCAGCCCAGAATTTCGAGCCCCAACTAGTAAGACAACATAGCAAGACTGTCTCAAAAGAGAGAATATATGAGGAGAGGATTTAGGTTAAAGGGGAGTAGTCTATTTGTGAATTTAACTTTGTAGTAAAAGTTCAGGCAGAAAACAGATGCAATAAATTTCCCACTTCATACAGAGAATAAGATAAGCTAAACTTTAAGTGTTTGTGTCGAGGAGGCCCATGATTCTAAAACTCTGATAGGGAATTTCTTGGGTTTCTTTGGAGTAATTAAAAATGAATAATGGCATATTGAAAGTCTAGATCCACAGTAAAATGGGTTTGATGTTAATATAATATTAAGTATGATTGCCAGGTGTGGTGGTGCATGCCTGTGATCCCAGCAACTTGGGAGGCTGGGGCAGGAAGATCATAATTTTGAGGCCAGCCTCAGCAACTTAGCAAGACCTATCTCAAAATTAAAATTTGAAAAGGAATGGGGATGTGTAGCTCAGTGGTAGAGCATACCTGCCTTCCATCCCTGATCATAAAACTAAAATAATAAGTAAATGTGATTAAAAGTCACCTTTACTTTTTTTCCTCCCTCTTCCCTATTTTTTAATGAATTCTTGGTGATTTGTGCCTTTAAAATCATGTTATGCTAAATATCTCCCTGATTCCAATTCCGTTTTTCGTACTTGTTAGTGATTCCAAAGCACCAGTGATGGAATATAAAGACTGGCTTAAGAAAATGTCTGGAAAACATGATGTTGGAGCATATGCAGTAATGTATAAGTGAGTTCTGTTTTAATTTTCTTTTGTATTATCTAGTTCTTCTCAAAGTTGCATATTTACTTTTTATCCTTAGAAAGTTTTGCTTTAGATCATCAAAATCTAGTTATTTGATTTTTAAGCTTCAGTATAAACAAAAATTTAAATTTCAAGTCATGAAAAATTGGTTCTAATAAAACTTTCACCATTATTAAATCATAGGAGAGCCAACCGTACAGAAACAGTCATGGCTTTCAGAAAAAGAGAAAGTAAAGTACCTGCCAGTCTCTTAAAGTAAGTGTACTTGTGATTTCATGAACACTGTCGTGCAAAACAGAGATCCCACCGGGCTCTTCTCTGTCCCAGGAGGGCCTTCATGAAGATGAGCACAGGCCCCGAGGCCTTCCTGGCACTTCGCTCCCACTTCGCCAGCTCCCACGCTCTGCTGTGTGTCAGCCACTGGCTTCTCGGGATTGGAGACAGACACCTGAACAATTTCTTGATAACGATGGAGACAGGCAGCATGATTGGAATTGACTTTGGACATGCATTTGGATCAGCTACCCAGGTGTGATTGCCTTATCTTGTTGGCTAGTTTAGAATCCATGTAATTTAGCAACACCTCAAGAAGTAGATAGTTTAAAGAACTGGCTTGTTGGGTTGGTTCCGTCATGATAGTTAAATCTGACATTTTTGAAGTAATATATAATCTCATCCTAGCTTCAGGCTTGTTTAGGCAAGTCATAGGAGATGTGATCAGAGACAGGAGCAAAATGCATTCCTGTTTAGGATGACTCTGTAGAAGTTTTATGAAGATCTATAATCAAAATGTCTTGCGCAAAATGTGATACAGATCTTTTCTCTGCCACTAGCCTCTGAGAGTTGGTGATGACACTTATGAATCTCTGTGGGCTATATGTTGCTCCACACAGACTCTGGTTTTGTGAGCGTGGTGCGAGCTGAGTGGATTACCATTGGGCCCAGGAATTCATGTGGGTAGCTTATTTTAAGAAAAGAAGAGTTTGTAGTCATACTAAAAGCAAATAAACTGAGAAGACATTTCATTAATGTTTGTTATTTTGAGATATCTAGTTCATATATTCTGCATTTTGCATGTCTTTTTTTTTCTTGTTTAGTTTCTGCCAGTCCCTGAGTTGGTGCCTTTCCGTCTAACCCGCCAATTTATCAATCTGCTGTTACCAATGAAAGAAATGGGCCTCATGTACAGTGTCATGATACATGCCCTGAGGGCCTTCCGTGCAGAGGCAGACCTGCTTGTTAACACCATGGATGTGTTTGTAAGAGAGCCCTCCTTTGATTGGAAGGTAGGTTTAGTTTATATGTGCTTTTTCCTTTTATTGGTGTCACAGTATGTGACATGGTGTCTATTTTATGGTGAAAATGTATCACGTTGTGTTTGCTAAAGTATCTATGTTATTTTGTACTGCATTTCTCAAAATTAACATTTGGGGCCATTCAGCCAGTAAACTAGATAAGAGGCAAAATCCTTACTTGGAGAAAACTGTTGCTTAAATTGAGTTTATTTCCTACTGGGTGTGAGATTATAGACCCATTGGTGATGGTGGGTCCAGTTTCTCTCTGGCACCACTTTTAATTTTAAAAATTGTTCCATGTGAAGCTTTCATGGATCATGGAGTCAGATAGTGCTGTCTTAACCTCAGTGGTTATCCAGGACATAGCCCCAGAAAAATGAAGCCTGTGGTGCTCATCCTTCCTAGGGAGTGATATCTCCTACCTCCCTGCAGCAGCACCTCAAGTCACTAAAATGCATGCTACTGTTAAAATGTTATAGGTTCCCAGTTACACTTGTTAAGTTCATTACTGATTTAATGTTATAGCAGAGAAATATATACTGTTCTATATTCTATATACCGTTATAGCAGAGAAATCATGTTCTTTTTCTTCAGAATTTTGAACAAAAAATGCTGAAAAAAGGAGGATCATGGATTCAAGAAATAAATATAACTAAAAAAAATTGGTATCCTCAGCAGAAGATATGTTATGCTAAGAGAAAGTTAGCAGGTGCCAATCCTGCGGTTATTACTTGGTAAGATTGTTATTGGGGGGAGACGGGTGAATACCAGTGTATTACCATTTCTTAAAGAATCATTGTAGGTACAAAGTGCCAAGCACTTTAGGCCTTTGGGAGTAGTGTGACTATCCTCACTTTATAAATGAGGAAAGCCAGATTGGAGAGGTGACTCCTCCAGAGCCAGGAGAGGCCTGTGACTCAAACCTGCGTGCCTGAGTCTGTTCTCTGCACAGTCCTTGGCCTTCAGGTTAGTGCCTGGAATAGCCTCTATCAATATGAGGACCAGAAGGCATATTCTTAGATGGTGCCAGAAGAGAGATTTGGGGTTTAAATTTGCTTTTGTCCTTTTTTGGAACATTGAACCCATTTGGCCCTGATGGGCATAGCACCTAGGTAGGTTGGCTCTTAAATTTTTTTCTTAACTAAGGTCTAAAGCAAATAATATTTATAGAGATTATTTCTAGGAAAAGAAATTAAACTTCACAATTAAAATAGAAGTAAATGGCAGTCTGTGGTCAGTTTGTTGTTTTGCTTTGTTTATTGATTTTGTGGTACTGGGGTTGAACCCAAAGGCATTCTACCACAGAACTATGTCCTAGCCCTTTTTATTTTTTACTTTGATTTTTTTTTTAAGAGAGAGAGAGAGAGAGAATTTTAATATTTATTTTTTAGTTTTTGGCGAACACAACATCTTTGTTTGTATGTGGTGCTGAGGATCGAACCCCAGGCCACACGCATGCCAGGTGAGCGCGCTACCGCTTGAGCCACATCCCCAGCTCTTATTTTTTACTTTGAGGCAGGGACTTCCTGAGTTGCCCAAGCTGGCCTCAAACTTAAAATCCTCCTGCCTCAGCCTCCCAAGTAGCTGAGATTATAGGTGTGTGCCACCACAACTGGTTTAACATTTTGTTTTGTTTTGTTTTGTTTGTTAATTAATTTATTTTAATTAGGTATATCTGACAGCAGAATGCATTTTGATTCATTGTACATAACTGCACCATAACTTAACATTTCTCTGGTTATACACCATGTAGCATCACATCATATGTGCAGTCATACATGTACCTAGGGTAATGATGTCCATCTCATTCCACCATCTTTCCAGCCCCCTCCCTACCCTCTCTCCCCTTTGCCCAAAGTTCCTCCATTTTTCCCATGCCTCCCCACTCCCCGTTATGGATCAGCATCCACTTATCAGAGGGAACATTCGGCCTTGGTTTTTTTGGGATTGGCTTACTTTGCTTAGCATGATATTCTCCAACTCCATTCATTTATCTGAAAATATCATAATTTTACTCTCTTTTAATGCTGAATAGTATTCTGTTGTGTATATATACCACAGTTTCTTTATTTATTCATCTGTTGAAGGGTATCTACGTTGCTTCCACGGTTTAGCTATTGTGAATTGAGCTGTTATGAAGATTGATGTAGCTGCAATACTATAGTATGCTGATTTTAAGTCCTTTGGGTATAGACCCAGGTGTGGGATAGCTGGGTCAAATGGTGGTTCCATTCCAAGTTTTTAAAGGAATCTCTATACTACTTTCCATAGTAGTTGCACCAATTTGCAGTCCCACCAGCAATGTATGAGTGTACCTTTTTCCCCACATCCTTACCAACACTTATTTTTGTTTGTATTCTTGATAGCTGCCATTCTGATTAGAGTGAAATAAAATCTTAGTTTTGATTTGCCTTTCTCTAATTACTAGAGATGTTGAATATTTTTTTCATATTTGTTGATCTAAAGTATGCTTTATTCTGAGAAGTGTCTGTTCAGCTCCCTAGTCCATTTATTGATTGGGTAGTTTGTTTCTTTTGGTGTCAAGTTTTTTGAGTTCTTAATATATCCTGGAGATTAGTGCTCTATCTGAGGTGTGTATGGCAAAAATCTGCTCCCAAAATGTAGGCTCTCTGTTCATCTCATTGATTGTTTCTTTTGCTGAGAAGAAGCTTTTTAGTTTGAATCCATCCCATTTATTAATTCCTG
Source organism: Urocitellus parryii (assembly GCF_045843805.1). Taxonomy (NCBI): domain Eukaryota; kingdom Metazoa; phylum Chordata; class Mammalia; order Rodentia; family Sciuridae; genus Urocitellus; species Urocitellus parryii. The sequence continues at coordinate 81,008,999 of NC_135537.1, forward strand.
ATTTTATTTCTTGTGCTTTAGGAGTCTAGTTAAGGAACTCAGGAACTAATCCAATATGTTAAAAGATTTGGGCATACTTTTTCCTCTATTAAGCGCAGGGTCTCTGAACTAATTCCTAGGTCCTTGATCCATTTTGAGTTGAGTTTTCTGCATGGAGAGAGAGGGGTTTAGTTTTATTTTGCTGCATATGGATTTCCAGTTCTCCCAGCGTCATTTATTGAAGAGGTTGTCTTTTCTCGACTGTATGTCTTTGTTGCCTTTGTCTAATATGCAATAACTGTATTTATGTGGGTTTGTCTCTGTGTCTTCTATTCTGTACCATTAGTCTATATGTCTGTTTTTGTGCCAATACCATGCCGTTTTTGTTACTGTAACTTTGTAGCATAGTTTGAGGTCTTGTATTGTGATGCCTTCTGCTTCACTCTTCTTGCTAAGGATTCCTTTGGCTATTCTGGGTCTCTTACTTTTCCAAATGAATTTCATGATTGCTTTTTTCTATTTCTATAAGGAATGATGTTGGAATTTTAATTGCAATCACATTGAATCTGTATAGCACTTTGGGTAGCATGACCATGTCCACAGTGTTAATTCTGCCTAACCTAGCACGCGGGAGATCTTTCCGTCTTCTAAGATCTTCAATTTCTTTCGTTAGTGTTCTGCAGTTTTTATCGTAGAGTTCTTTTACTTCTTTTGTTAGTTAATTCCCAAGTTGTTGTTGTTGTTGTTTTGAGGCTATTGTGATGGGGTAGTTTTCCTATTTGTCTTTCAAAGGATTCATCACTGATGTATAGAAATGCATTCGATTTATGGGTATTGATTTTATATCCTGCTACTTTGCTGAATTCATTAATTAATTCTCCTCTAAGTGTAGAATCATGTCGTCATCAAATAAGGATAGATTGAGTTCTTCTTTTCCTGACCATATCCCTTTAATTTCTTTCATCTAATTGCTCTGATTAGAGTTTCAAGGACTATGTTGAATAGAAGTGGTGACAGAGGGCATCCCTGTCTTGTTCCAGTTTCTAGAGGGAATGCTTTCAATTTTTCTCCATTTAGAATAATGTTGGCCTTGGGCTTAGCATAGGTAGCTTTTACAATGTTGAGGTATGTTTGTAGTGCCCTAGTTTTTCTCGTGTTTTGAACATGAAAGGGTGCTTTATTTTGTCATGCTTTCTCTGCATCAGTTGATACAATCATATGATTCTTATCTTTAATTCTATTGATGTGATGAGTTATATGTTGAACCAACCTTGCCTCCCTGGAATGAACCCCTCTTTATCATGATGCAATATTTTTAATATGTTTTTGTATGCAGTTTGCCAGAATTTTTTGCATAAATGTTCATAAGGGATATTGGTTTTAATTTTTTTCCTTGATATGCCTCTGCCTGGTTTTGGAATTGGCTCCCTTTAGTATTCTCTAAAAAAAAAAAACAAAGGGTTCCTTTCCTTTTCTATTTCATGGAATAACTTGAGGGGTATTGGTATTAATTCTTCTTTGTAGGTTTTGTAGAACTCAGCTGTGAATCTGTCTGGTCCTGGGCTATTCTTGGTTGTTAGGTTTTTGATGGCATCTTCTATTTCCTTGCTTGAAATTGATATATTTAGGGGCTGGGGCTGTGGCTCAGTGGTAGAGCACTCGTCTAGCATGTGCGAGGCCCTGGGTTCGATCCTCAGCACCACATAAAAATAAATAAACAAAATAAAAGTAATGTGTCCAACTACTTCTAAAAAATAAATATTGAAAATGTTTAAATTGTGTATGTCCTCTTGACTCAGTTTGGGTTGATCAGATGCCTCTATAAATTTGTTGGTGTCTTCGAGATTTTCTGTTTTACTGGAGTATAAATTTTCAAAATAGTTTCTAATTGTTTTCTGTATTTCAATAGTGTCTTTCATGATATTTCCTTTTTCATCACTGATTTTAGTAATTTGAATTTTCTCCCTCCTTGTTTTCATTAGAGTGGCTAAGGGTTTGTCAGTTTATTCAAAGAACTAGCTTTTTGTTTTGTCAGTTTTTTGAAGTGTTTCTTTAGTTTCAATGTTATTGATTTCTGCCCTGATTTCAATTATTTCCTGTTTTCTGCTGCTTTTGGTATTGGTTTGTTCTTCTTTTTTTCTAGGGCTTTGAGCTGTAATGTCAGATCATTTATTTGTTGACTTTTTCTTCTTTTAATGAATGAACTCCATGCAATGAACTTTCCTCTTATTAGCACTGCCTTCATAGTATCCCAGAGATTTTGATACGTTGTATTGGAGTTCTCATTTACTTCTAAGAATTTTTTTTAAAACCTTCCCCCTGGTGTCTTCTGTTATCCATGTGTCATTCAGTAGCATACTGTTTAGTCTCCAGGTGTTGGAGTAGCGTCTCTTTTTAATTTTATCATTGATTTCTAATTTCATTCCATTATGGTCTGATAGAATTTAGGGTAGTATCTCCTTTTTTTTTGTATTTGCTAAGACTTGCTTTGTGGCATAACATATGGTCTGTTTTGGAGAAGAATCCATGTGCTCTTGAGAAGAAAGTGTATTCTCTCATTGATGGATGGATATTCTGTATATGTCTGTTAAAGTGCAAATTATAGTGGTAGCATGCTCACCTAGCGTGCGTGAGGCACTGGGTTCGATTCTCGGCACCACATAAAAATAAAATAAAGATATTGTGTCCACCTAAAACTGAAAAATAAATATATTTTAAAAAGTGCAAATTATTGATTGTATTATTGAGTTCTATAGTTTCTTTGTTTAGTTTTTGTTTGGAAGATCTATCTGGTGGTGAGAGAGGTGTATTTAAGTCACCTAGTATTATTGTGTTGTGGTCTATTTGGTTCTTGTATTTAAGGAGAGTTTGTTTGACATAAATAGATGCCCCATTGTTTGGGGCATAGATATTTATGATTGTTATGTCTTGTTGATGTATGAATCCCTTTAGCAGTATGAAATGTCCTTCTTTATCCCTTTTTGCTAGCTTTGATTTGAAGTCCACTTTATCTGATATGATGATGAAAACCCCTGCTTATATACATGGTCCATGAGAGTGGTACATTTTTTCCCACCCTTTCACCTTCAGTCTGTGGATGTCTTTTCCTGGGAGATGAGTCTCTTGAAGGCAGCATATTGTTGGGTCTTTTTTAAAAATCCAGTCTGTCAGTCTGTATCTTTTAATTGATGAGTTTAGGCTATTAATATTCAGGGTTATTATTGAAATATGATTTGTATTCCAGGACATTTTGGTTTATTTTTGGTTTTTAACTTGGTTTCTCCTTTGATTAGCCTTTCCTTTAGTGTAGTTCCTCCCCTTGCTGATTTTCGTTGTTGTTTTTCATTTCCTCCTCCTGGAATATTTTGCAGCAGATGCTCTGTAGTGCAGGCTGGCTGGCTTTCTTTCTTTCTTTCTAGTATTTTTTTTTTTTTTTTAGTTATAGGTGGACACAATATCTTTGTTTTTATGTGGTGCTGAGGATCAAACCCAGTGCCTCTGGCATGCGAAGGGAGCGCTCTGCCTCTGAGCCACAACCCTAGCCCAGTGCAGGCTTTCTTGCTGTAAATTATTTCAACTTTTGTTTATCATGAAAGATTTTTATTTTGTCATCAAATCTGAAGCTTAATTTGGCTGGACATAAGATTCTTGGTTGGCCTACATTTTCTTTCAGAGTTTGGTATATGTCATTCCAGTCTCCTTGATTTGAGGGTCTGGGTTAAAAAAATCTGAGATCCAAATTGCTCTCCCTATAGGTGATCCGATTCCTCTCTCTTGCAGCCTTTAAGATTCTCTCCTTATTCTGTATGCTAGGCATTGTCAGTATAATGTGCCTTGGTGTAGATCTGTTGTAATTTTGTATATTTGGTGTTCTGTAAGCCTCTTGTATTTGATTTTCCAATTCTTTCTTCATGTTAGGGAAATTTTCTGAAATTATCTCATTGAAGAGATTGTGCATTCCTTTGGTTAGAATCTCTGTGCCTTCCTCTATCCCATTAACTCTTAGATTTGGTCTTTTGATGTTGTCCCATAATTCTTGGATGTTCTGTTCATAGTTTCTTACCATCTTCACTGCATGGTCAACTTTATTTTCCAGATTGTATACTTTGTCTTCATTGTCTGACGTTCTGTCTTCCAAGTGATCTAGTCTGTTTATGATGCCTTCTATTGAGTTTTTCATTTGGTTTATTGTTTCCTTCATTTCAAGGATTATTTGGGGGTTTTTGTTGGTCTGCTTGTTTTGTTTTTGGTACTAATGATTGAACCCAGGGTGCTTTACCCACTGGGTTACATCTCTTACCCTTTTTATTTTTTATTTTGAGACCAGGTCTTGTTAAATTGCTGAAGCTAGCTTTTAACTTGCTATTCTTCTACCTCATCCTCCTAAATCACTGGGATTACAGGTATGTGCCATCATACCTGGTTCAACATGTTGAACAGATGACAAGTAGTCTTTCCAGCAGGTGGTACTGGCAAAAGAGTGAAGTTCGATCCCTGTTTCATACAATCTACAAAAATAACTCAAAATAGATCAAAGACCTCAGTGTAAGAGTCAACGATATAAAATGCTTAAAGAAAACATGGGTCAGTGTTCATTACCTTGCCAGGCCAGGTGGCACACGTCTGTAATCCCAGTGGCTCAGGAGAGTGAGACAGGAAGACTGAGAGTTCAAAGCCAGCCTCAGCAAAAGCAAGGTGCTAAGCCACTCAGACACTGTCTCTAAATAAAATACAAAATAGGGCTGGGGATATGGCTCAGTAGTCAAGTATCCCTGAGTTTAATCCCTGGTACTCACCCCCCAAAATTGTTTTTTCATGATCTTGAATTTGACATTTAACATGTTAGGTATGACACCAAAAGCACTTCATCAACATTCAGAACTTTGTGCTTCAGATGTTACTATCAAGAAAGTGAGATGAGGCCCGGTGAGACAGAGTAGTGTTAAGCACTTAACTTGGCATGGCACAACCCTCTGGGTTAATTATCAACTCAGCAAAAAGAAAAAAACCCCTAAAATGACAATCCACAGAATGGGAGAAAATACTTTTAAGTCATTTATTGACAAAGGATTTATATCTAATATCCATTTAAAACTCCTCAAACCCAATAATAAAAAGACAAATAGCCCAATTTTTAAATGGCCGAAGGAATCAAACAGACATTTCTCTACAGATAATGTACTATGAAAAACTGTTCAGCATAACTAGTCATCAGGGAAATGCAAATGAGATACTACTTCATACCCACTAAGGTGGTTATAAAACGGTATGTAACAGGTTTGGGTAAGAATGTACAGAAACTGGAATCTCATACACTGCTAGTGGGAGAGGGAAACGGTGCTTTTGCTGTGGGAAACAGTCTGAGTTAATTGGAAAATTAAAGAGAGTATTTATTTGACCCAGCAATTCTCTCTATCCAGGAGAAAAGACAGTGTGATTGTACAAAAACTTGCAAACGAATTATAATAGTGACATTATTTATGTTTTATTTCCCTGCAAATCCAACCTTTGACTTCAAGGTTATGAGGATAGAAAAAAATTTGTAAGTGATGAGAAAATGTTTGGGTGGGATAGCTAGGAATGCAAGCCACAAAGGAAAAACAATCTGTGTTTTCATATTTGTTTAATCTTTTTTCCAGTGATGAGTTACTTCTGGGCCATGAGAAGTTTCCTGCCTTTGGGGATTACACAGCTGTAGCTCGGGGAAGCAAAGATCACAACATTCGTGCCCGAGAGCCAGACAGTGGCCTTTTGGAAGAGACTCAAGTGAAATGCTTGATTGACCAGGCAACAGACCCTAATATCCTTGGCAGAACTTGGGAAGGATGGGAGCCCTGGATGTGATATCTGTTGAAGTTTGCAGCTATAAAGCATTAAATTGTTTAAAGAATCTCCTAAACTTTCTCTCTTTTTTTAATTTTAATTTTTAGTTGTTCTTTTTAATTATACATGATAGTAGAATGTATTTTGATATATCATACCTTCATGGAGTAAAACTTCCCATTTTTGTGGTTGTATATGATGTAGATTTATACTGGTCATAAGAATCTCCTAAACTTTCAGGGACAGCAATCAGTGAGCTGATTTTGTTAAAGCACTAAAGAAAGAAACTTATTCAATAATGCAGTTTTTTTTTAAATAATGGAAGTTTTGTAGCATGAGTTTCAATCAAGATCATGATGAGTAAATGAATAGTGATATGAATGAGAGATTGTATTAGGGTTATAATAGACTTATAATTTAAAATATATATCTAGGCTCATGAAAGTATTAAGAACACAGCAAGCTAGCCAGGTGTGGTGATGCACACCTGAAATTCCAGGTACCTAAGAGGCTGAGGCAGGAGAATCTATAATTAAAGGCTAACATGGTCAACTTAGTAAGACCCTATCTCAAAAAATAAAAAAGGATGCCTCACAGGCACAAGGCCCTGGGTTCTATCCCCAGCACCACGAATAAATATTTACATAAATAAAAGGGCTAGAGGTATTGCTCAATGGTAGAGTGCCCCTGGGCCCAATTCCCAGAACACCCCCCTGTGTGTGCATGAGCACAGGCATGCACACACACACAGCAAGTTAAATAAACCTCCATCTCAATATGTAAGTAAGAACATACCATGAACATTTTCATTGCTTGTGGTACATTGGAAATAGTATGCAAAAGACTTCATCACTATGATTTTGTGAGAATGAAACCAATAATATAGTCAGTGGGATGCTATGTTGTATAAGCAGTGTAGGAATACAAATGACAAGTAAAGCTATGATCATGGAATATTAGATTGATAAATGTCTGCATTTGATTTTTTTTTTAAAGAGAGAGAGAGAGAGAATTTTAATATTTTTTTTTTAGTTATCGGCGGTCACAACATCTTTGTTGGTATGTGGTGCTGAGGATCGAACCCGGGCCGCACGCATGCCAGGCGAGCGCGCTACCGCTTGAGCCACATCCCCAGCCCCTGCATTTGATATTTTTAAGATTTTTTTAGGTTATTTATTTTATTCTCTCCTAGTTATGAAATATGGTAGATATTCTCTCTGGAAGAGGAAGTATTAGCAGGGTGAAAACCTTGGTCTTAGTATTCACTTTTGCCACTTGCATACACACCTGGGAAGATAGATGTGCTTTGTGTCCCAGGCTCAAGAAACTTTAGAAATCTCAAGTGTGGAGATAAGGAAGAAAAAAGAGAAATCTACTTAAAATGATTTCCTATTTGGAGGGGAAAAGTGTGCGTTCATTTTGAATTATGGAAGTGACTTTCTTCCCATCTGTCGATCTGTGTCTTCCTCCAGGCCTCTATACCCCCATCTGATTTTAAGATCAGCTTTCAGCTTTATCTTGTTGGGTTTTGTCTTCATTTATATTTGGGAACTCTTGAATGCTTTTGAGAAACAACAATTTTAAGATTATGTCTAGTCTGGGAGTGAAGCTTAGTAGTAAAGTAGTGTGTCTACTAACATGCATGAGGCCTGGGTTTGATCTCCAACATTGTAAAAAAAATAAAATAAAATATGTAGTGAAGTTTTTTGTTTTTCCAAAGGGAAAACATAACCTTTTATGCAGTTTTAAAAGAAAAAATATCCATTTTAGGAGATTATTCATTATATTACTTACCAAGCTTATTCTGATAGTACATGTTGAACATACTATGGCATTAAAAATAAAACATTTATGTTCTCAATAAATGGCATCTATTGAACCAATGGAATTCCATCTTTAAGGATGGAATAGTGGATTATACATGTGAAAATTCAGTGCACATAACTGAGGAAATATTTTTTGTTACAGCACAGAAACAATTAACACAAGCCTACTAAGCTGACTATCTTGTTTTCCCACCTATCCCTGCAACAATTAATTAATTATAATTTGCACTTGAGACCTGATGATATGAGCTGTATTCATTAATATAGCTCCAGAATATTTTGTATGTGTGTAATCATCTATGTTATTTGGGAACCCTATTTTTTAGTGTCTACTTTTCATAGCAATAAAAGTGGACTATTAACAAGTTTACTGGGTCCAGTCTCAAAGCCATCTTCTGAAGTGTTCGTTATAGCTCATCAAAGCAGAATAAAAAGAAACTTACTGCACAGAGCATTCAGAAGACATCTGTTCAGTTAATCTAGATGATCAGTTGTCCTCATTACACACTTATGAACTGCACATTTGACCTATAACTTATGCCCAAACTTTACCCTGTGATTCGTGCCAAATAAGGATATTTGGTTTGAAAACCAAAAATAAAAGACTTCTACAGATTAAAAGGAAATATGCATATTAAAAATTATTTTATTAACCATGTAACTAAATATTAAGTGTTTTAATTTTTTTTTAAAGGTAGAAACCACGTACATTTTTCACACTGTTCAAAGACATGCAGAGTATTTGTCCCAAAAAGTAGGGCAGCTTGAGCCCTTTCCTTCACCTCTTCAATGTGAGAAGTTCCGCAATGGCTCCAGCATGCTCCCATCATCCCTCTGCTGAGGAAGGTAGGAAAGCAGGAGTCGGCGAGGCTTTACTCAGACATAAGTCACTTCAGGTCATCCTGTGTACGGTTGGACTTGTATACATTTGTATTCTTGTTTATTAATTTAATAAAGCTGTTTTCTAAAGCTTTGTAAATATATGAATGGTATTTTTTATAAACGGATCCTGACATTATTCTCAGGTTGCATATGAGAAAGACAATTCTTTCAGTCTCAATTCTTCAATCTCAGTTCTTTCAATGTCACTTGTTCCTGTTTCAACTCATTGAAGAAGACTAGAATGGATCGGACTCATGCTCATGAATATTAATTTGAGTGTTTGAGCAGGAAAATAAACGAATTATAGGCTCATTGATGGCAAAAGCACTGCATCTTCATTACCACATCACATGCAAACAACAGTTAAGATTTTAAGCCTTTAAGAACTTCCTGAAAGAAATAAAAATGGCTTCACCAACATACAAAAATTTCTGAAGTACTCTTAGTAAACTAATGACCGGTCACTTCAGCCAAAATGTTTTTTTGAGCTTCAGAATACCATATTAAAATAAAAGCACAACTGGGTGCTATGGTGCACACCTGTAATGCCAATAGCTCAGGGGACTGAAGCAGGAGGATTGCAGGTTCTAGGCCAGCTTAAGCAATTTAGCAAGGCCCCCAAGCAACGTAGTGAGACCCTGTCTCAAAGCGGGGAGGGGAGGCTTGGGATTTGGCTCAGTGATAAAGTGATCCTGGGTTAAATTTCCAGTACCTGAGAATGACAAAAGCACAGCAATGGGGGTTGTGCTTTCTATGTTGAGAAGCTAGATAATTCAGTGATTGCCTTTTAAAAAAAAAGGGCTATTAGACTTTTGATAGGGATTTCATTGAATCTATGAATTACTATGGATACTATTGTCATCTCTCTTTTTTTAACTTTTTAAAAATACCTTTATTTATTCATTTATTTGTTTGTTTGTTTATGTGGTGCTGAGGATTGAACCCAGGGCCTCTCGTGTGCTAGGCGAACGCTCTACCGATGAGCCAAAACCCCAGGCCCTACTATTGTCATCTTAAGGATATTGTATCTTTAAATCCATGAGCAGAGAATGACTCCATTTATTTAGGTGTTATGTTTCTTTAATCAGTGTGTTGTAATATTCAGTGTTTCCAATTTTTCACATTTCCTGGGTTAAATTTACCCCTAAGTATTTTATTCTTTTGGATGCTACAGTAGATGGAAGTGGTTTTCCTAATTTCTTTTTAAATTATTATTGGCTACTGTATATACACAAAACTGACCATTTGTGTTATCTTTTCTCTTGCGCTTTTGCATAATGTGGCGGCATTCATATGCTGAACCATCCCTGCACTGCTGGGATAAACCCCACTTGGCCACAGTGGATGATCTTTTTGATATGATGTGGTTGATTTCAATTTGTGGTATTTGTGGATTTTTGCATCGATATTTAGAGGAGATATTAGTGTCTAGTTTTCTTTCCTTGCAGTGGCTTTGGCTAGCCTTGGTACAAAGGTAATGCTGCCCTTAAAATGAATGATATGATAATATCCCTCCTGATGTTTTATGGAAGATTTTGAGAAGAATTAATGTTAATTATTCTAAATGTTTTCTAGAATACCATCAGTGAATCCATCCGGTGTAGGCATTTCTTGTGTGTGGGGGGGTGATTACTGATTCAGTCTCTGCTTATTAGAGATCTACTCCGATTGTTTCTTCCAGTTGGTTTTGTAAATTTGCATTTCTTGAAATTTTTTCATTTTTATTGCAGGTTAAAGCTAATGTTTTTACATGTTTTTCATTAGAATCTTTTATTAAAAAGCAATATTTTCAGAACTGGGGTTGTGGCTCAGATGTAGAGTGCTCGCCTAGCATGTGGGAGGCGCTGGGTTCAATCCTCAGCACCACATATAAAGGTATTGTGTCCAACTACAACTAAAAAATTTAAGAACAATATTTCCAATTTAAAAAAAATTATACTATGTTCTAGGGATTATGCCAAGTATGTACTTCAAAGCCTATTTCTCGTTGATGGAGCATAATCTAATTGTGAAGCCTTCTTGGAATTCATTCCCAGTATTTTTTTATATATTTATTTTTTGTTTTTAGGTGGGCACAGTATCTTTATTTTACATTTATATGGTGCTGAGGATCGAACCCAGTGCCTCATGCATGGTAGGCAAGCACTCTACCACTGAGCCACAGTCCCAGCCCCTCATTCCCAACATTTTAAATAATCCACTAAAAACATTGAATGAGCAAGGCACAGTAATTGTGATATAGTAATGAAAAAATGCAGTCCTGTCACATTTACCAGTCTCTCCTTAAACACTGGCTGCAGCACTGAATCCCCACCACCCTTCCCTCAATTTTTCTTATTTGTTCTAATTAGTTATACATGACAGAATGTATGTTGCCATATTATATGGAGTATAACTTCTCATTCTGGTTTTACATGATATAGAATTACACTGGTCGTGTAATCGTATATGCACAACAGGATAGTAATGTCCAAATCATTACACTCTTTCCTATTTCCACTCCTCCCTTCTTTTTATTACCCTTTGTCTAATCCACAGTGCTTATATTCTTCCCTAACCCACCACCACCATTGTGAATTAGCATCTGCATATCAGAGAATAACATCCAGCATTTGCTTTTTTGGAATTGTCTTATTTCACTTAGCATGATATTATCTAGTTCTATCCATTTATCGGCAAATGCCCATAATTTCATTCTTTAAGGCTGAGTAAATATTCCATTCTGTATATATATCATATTTTCTTTACCCATTCATCTGTTGAAGGGCACCTAGGTTGGTTCTATAGTTTAGCTATTGTGAGTTGAACTGCTATAAATATTGATGTGGCTGCCTCACTGTAGTATGCTGATTTTAAGTCCTTTGGGTATAAATAAGGAATGGAATAGCTGGGTCAAATGGTGGTTCCATTCCAAGTTTTCTGAGGAATCTCCACACTGCTTTGCATAGTAGCTGCGCCAATTTGCAGTCCCACAAGCAATGTATGAGTGTGCCTTTTCTCCCACATCCTCGCCAACATTTATTGTTGAATTAGAATTATATAGAATTACATTGGTTGTGTAATTGTATATGTACAATAGGATAGTAATGTCCAGTTCATTCCACTCTTTCCTATTTCCACTCCTTCCTTGTATTTTTGATTATTGCCTATTGATTGGGTTATTTGGTCTTGGTTTTTAGTTTGATACCATCTGATTTATTGATTCTTTTTTTTATTAGTTGCTCATGACAGTACAATGATCTTGACATATCATACATTTGATTCAAATGGGGTATGAATTCTCACTTTTCCACGTGTACAGGTTGCAGGATCACATTGGTTATACAGCCACGTATATACATACAGCAATACTAGTGTCTGTTGTATTCTGCTGCCCTCCCTATCTCCCTCCCCTCCCCTCCCATCACCTCTCTCTACCCAATCTACTGTGACACATTTCTTTTGTTCTTTTTTTTTTCTTCCCCCTCACACCATCATATATTTTGTATAACAATGAGGGTCTCCTTCCATCTTCCATTAAATTCCCCTTCTCTCTCCCATTCCCTCCCACCTCTCTTCCCTCTTTAGTGGTAGTCTTCTTCTCGTGCTCTTCCTCCCTACTCTATTTTGAGTCTCCCCCTTATATCAGAGAAGACATTCGGCATTTGTTTTTTAGGGATTGGCTAGCTTCCCTTAGCATAAACTACATTCTTGATTTTACTTCTTGCACTTTAGGAGTCTAGTCCTTCACCACCTCCTTTGTGTGTTGTGAGAAGATCAGGACTTGCTGCCTAGCTTGCTTCTGCAATTTCATTTGAAATCTTTTTATATTGATTGATTGTTTTGGGGGGTTTTTTGGCAGTGCAAGATAGTGAACCTAGGGCTTCAGGCAGGCTAAAAGAGTCCTCTGCTACCAAGCTACAACCCTATCCCTTTTTAAAATTTTGTTTTTGAGACAGGGTCTTGCTAAGTTGACCAGGTCATCCTCAACCTTACATCTGTCTGCCTCAGCCTCCTGAGTTGTTGGGATTATAAGCATGATCCACCATGCTTGGCTTCTGTTTCTTTTTCCTTTTTGGTTGTTTCCCCTATAGTAGAGATTGAAACCAGAGACACTCTATAACTGAACTATATCACCTTTTTTATTTCTCATTTTGAGACCAGGTCTTGACAAGTTTCCCAGGCTCTTCCTCGAATTTGTGATCCTCCTCCCTCCAACCTCCTGAGTTGCTAGGATTACATCCTGTTTCAATATGACCTGGCTTTTGTTTTATTTTTAATGTGGGTGTTAAAGCTATAGTTTCCCTGTGGTCACTGCTTTCTGCTGCACTCTAAGGTTTAGTATATTGTGTTTTCCTTTTTCTCAAAGTATTTTCTAATTTCCCTCATGATTTCATCTTGTATTCCTTGGTTGTTTAATTTCCACATATTTTTATAGTAATATATATTTAGATTTTATATATATAACCAATCACATGTGGAAATTAACGTGTGGTTTAATTTGTAAGATTTTATTCTTTTTAAATTTATTGAGTCTTATTCGGTGGCCTGACATAAAGTCTGTCCTGGAGAATGTTATCCCTGCATGTGAAAGAAAGTGTGTTTAGCTTTTGTTTGGGGGTGAGTGAGTATGTATCCCTTGGGTCTAGTTAAACTCCTGTTTGTGCTATTATTTCCTTCTATCCATTGTTGCAATTAGGTCTGTTTGTTCCTTCACTTCTGTCAGTGTTTGCTTCATATATTTTGGAGATCTACTCTGTTGTATCTTTATAATTCTTGTATATCTTTGATGGGTTGACTTTTATCAACATATATAGTCTATTTTGTTTGTTTGTTTTTATTGTTATTGTTGTTGTTTTGTTGTCAATGGACCTTTATTTTATATGCGGTGCTGAGAATCAAACCCAGTGCCTCACACCTGCTAGACAAGCTCTCTACCACTGAGCCACAACCCCATCCCTATATAGTCCCTTTTTGTCCTCCCCCCAACACACACCTTTTTGTCTCTCTCTCTTTTTTTTTTTTTTAATGTGGTGCTGAGAATTGAACCCAGGGCCTCCCACGTGCTAGGTGAGCGCTCTACCGCTGAGCCAAAACCCCAGCCCCTTTTTGTCCCTTTTAACAAGTTTTTCTTTCTTATAATGAGTTTTGACTTAAAATAAGTCTATTCTCTGATAATAGTCCTACCAGATTGTTGCTCATGCATCAAGTGTATGTTCCCATCCTTTCAGAATCTATATGTCTTTGTATCTAAGATGAATAGGTGTTAGAGGCCATGAATTTATGGATGGGTTTGAGCCATTAAAGCAGGGAAGCTGCTTCTCTGGAAGTCCTGGGTGAAAATTCCTGGTTCCAGAAAGCCCAGACTATGCTGGCCCTCGCTCTTGGCCCACAGCCTTAGGATCAGAAGCCTCCCGGAGAGCAGCTGTGAAACCTGCCAACACCCAACGCCCTGTTTACTGCAAGACCCCCCCCCCACCCAGAGAAACAAGCCCCGAAAGAAGACTCCTCCCCACGGAACCCACACCCCTGCCTCTGATATACTCCCCCTTAAATAAAAAAATCAGGGCCTTTTTCAGTTGTTCAGTTCCAATTCCTGTCAGGGCTGAGAGACCCATCAGGAGCCCTGCTTTGTAAATCTAATCTTTGGCTTTGACTTATTTCTTACTGATTATTTCAGACTTTTTATTTTCCCAGGCGGCTCACACCTCCTGAGCAGGAACCTCTTCTGTTGGTGTGCTGGCCACCCCGTCATAAATAGGACACCACTGGATCGTATGTTTATTTACTGTATTTGTTTTAGTTGTAGGTGGACACAATAAAAAATAAAAATAATAATAAAAATATGGAACGCTTCAGGAATTTGCGTGTCATCCTTGGGCAGGGGCCATGTACGGGTGAACTTCTAATTTTAGTATATGTGCTGCCCAGGCGAGCACATTCCTTGTCTTCTGTGTGTGTGTTTTTAAGTTTTTCCTTAGTGGTTATCCTGGTAATTACAATTAACATCCTAACTCTGTTTATTTATTTACTTTGGTATTGGGAATTGAACTAGGGGTTCTCTACCATTGAGCTACATCTCCAGCCCTTTTTATTGCTTATTTTGAGACAGTCTTGCTAAGTTGCTCAGACTGGTCTAATACCTGGGATCCTCCTGTCTCAGTCTTCCAAGTAGCTGGGATTAGCTTGTGAGTGGCATGAGCCATCATGTCCAGCTTCCTAAATTTATTATGAATGCAATTTGCTAATTAGCTTCAATAGCATATATTATGGTTTGGATATGAGGTCATGTTAGACAATGTAGAGATATTCAAAGGTTAAAATGATTAGATTATGAGAGCCATAACCTAATCAGTGAATTGATCCACTTAATAGCTTAATAATATGAATGGATTACTAGGTAATAACTGCAGGCAGGTGGGGCATGATTGAAAGAAGCAGGTCACTGGGCGCTGCCTTTGAAGATCATATACTTTGCCTCTGGCTCCTCATGCTCTCTGTGGCTGCCATGAACTGAGCAAGTTTTCTCTATCATGTCCTTCTGCCATGATGTTCTGCCTCACCCAAGCCCAGAAAAATGAAGCCAGCCAACCATGGATACCATAAACCCAAAATAAACCTTTCCTCTTCTACGTTGTTACTGTCAAGTATTCTGGTTGCAGCAGTGAAAAGCTGACTAGCAGCACACAAAGCACTGTTCCTCCAAAGCTACATTCCCTCCGGGGGGTGGGGGGTTATGGCTCAGAGGTAGAGCGATCACCTAGCATGTTCGAGGCCCTGGGTTTGATCCTCAGAAAGCATTGTGTCCAACTACAACTAAAAAATAAATATTTAAAGCTGCCTTCCCTATTACACTTTTGTTGTGGTTTTCACAAATTGTGTCTGTGTATTTATAATTATTTTTTATACCTTGCCTTTTAAATCTAATAGGAAACAGGTGGGCATGATGGCACATGCCTGTAGTCCCAGCTACTTGGAAGGCTGAGGCAGGAAGATGACTTGACCCCAGGAGTTTTGAGACCAGCCTGCACAACATAGCAAGACCCATCAGTTGATCAATATTTAAATCATATTGTCAACAAGCACAAGTCTTACAAACTGAAAATACAGTGATGCTAAAAGAAAGAAAATTCTTCCCAGAAAATTCTTCCCTGTACATTCCAGGTTGGTGTTGAGTTCGGTGTTCCCTCAGTACCTTGCCAGGCCACCTGCAATGCCACCCATGCCTGCATCCCCTGCCAGTGAAGAATCCAAGCACTGGCTGGAGGTGCCGGGTGTAGGTTCCTCAGTGCTTTTCTGAGCCTGGGTCAGACCTACAGACCCACTAGTCCTCTCCAGTCCTTCACAGCCCTATGAACCCAGGTTTCTCCCGCTCAGCCACTTCCTACTAGGCCATTGATTCCCTCTGCTATTCAGCCCATCTGCTCTCCCTGGTGTCCACAAGTCACGTGTCTTCAAATGCTTCCCATCCTTTGCCACCTGGAAAGCTGCTCAAACTGAGAGGTCAAAACAGAGAAGGGCTAGGACTGTAGCTCAGGGGCAGAGCGCTTGCCTGGCACGTGTGAGGCCCTGGATTCGATCCTCCACACCTCATATAAAAAAAAATAAAGGTCCATCGACAACTGAAAAAAATAGTTAAAAATAAAACAAAGAGAAGCCTCCATGCTCTTCCCTCAGGTCACCCAGCACCAGATAGGTCAGATGCTCAACCACAGCTTTATAGAACAAGGTCCTGTCCCCCCACCCCACCCCTCATCTGAAACTCCAGCGACCACACCAGGAACATGGAGTGCTGTCCTGTGATGGCTGCTGGGCTGGGAAGTGAGGGGTGGTAACAGGTGGACACTCACCGAGGTTTCACAGCCTCTTCCCTTACTAAGTACTTCCCTCGTTGCTGTGTTTGATTAAAACCCAGAGTTCCAAAAAAGGTGATGATGCCGGTTTTTTCCAATGCTTATTGGTTTCTTTAGTGGAGGTACCAATTCTCAGAATGGCCTCAGTTATTTTCTTTGATGTCACTCAGATTATCTGGTTTTTACCCATGGTTTGTCAAGAACGTCTAATAGCTCTTGTTTGCATCCACTCTGCAGATGACTGGAGGAAACTGCATCACGTGAGAGGCCGACTACAGGGACTCACACCTCCCAAGAAGGCGACATAATGCACACAAAGGCATCATGTACAGTGGGGAAAACGATACCTCAAGGGTAGTTCCAAGGGGTCACTAACAAAGGCTGCCTGGGAGTAGGCCTAGAGGGTCAGGACTCTAGATTACTCTCCAGCTGAACCCTCTAGCTAGTCTCTAGAATGATTCTCTTAAAACAACAAGTGTTCAGTAGCCACTTCCTGCAACAATGGAAGTGATCTACATCTGTCACCTTCAATGTGGCTGTTGAAGCCTTTAAATGTAGCCATGATGCTGAATAGGTGAAGTAAATTTTTTTTTAATTTTAATTAAATTTGACTGTATATGTGTCCATGTGGTGCTAGCATGGAACCCAGGGCCTTCTCACACAACCATGGCAGGCCCTCACTTCTAACCCCGAATTAGTGAAGACTGCATTCAGCATTCCTTTTAGAGGCAATACAGAGTCGGGTGTCTGCAGGTCTCTCAACACGTTTACATCAGCTGATCTATAATGTTTTTATGTGCTGAAAAACGCTTTATTAAAGATACATTGTTGAGCCAGGCACAGTGGCATAAGCCTGTAATCCCAGTGACCCAGGAGGCCAACGTAGGAGGATTGCAAGTTTGAGGACAGCCTCAGCAACTTAGGCTCTAAGAAACTTAGACCCAGTCTCAAAATAAAAAATGAAACAAAGGCTGAGGATGTAAAGCACCCCTGTGTTCAATCCCCAGTACCAAAACGTGTGTGTGTGTGTGTGTGTGTGTGTGTGTGTGTGTGTTGTTGATTTATTAACCCTGAGGTCACGGCCCACAGCACTGTCACTCCTGCTGGAACTGAGTCTCCTCTAACACCTTCTGTAAAGAACATCACAGCCTCCTGCACTGAGAACCCCAGACAGCTATTAAACACTATTCTTGAGAATGAGCTGCTCAGAATTTTAAATTGTAGAATCACCAAAAAAAAAAAAAAGTGCAAAATGCAAAAGATGTGGCATCAGGTGATTCAGATTTTTTGCTATCCATGAATGGTCTCCAAAACACCAAGCATATTGATTTGGGGGTTACAAACAAATTTTAGCTCATAGATGAATTTTTGCAAAAATTAAATCTGAATTAGGAGGATCAACTGAAAGAGTCACATGAAGATGGTGGCTGCCATGCTGGATAGCAGAGCTATAGAACCTTCTCTGCAATAATTCCTGACAGCTACTTCACCTTCTCACAGTTGGATTCATTGAGACTTTAGAAAAATGTCTTTAGTCCCAGGTGGATTGATCATCAGATGGATGGTCTTACTGATTGGTACTTTTTGTTTTTCTTTTTATCACATTTAAAAAATTTTTGTTCATTCTAATTAGTTATGTATGACAGCAGAATGCAATTCAATTCATATTACACAAATAGAGCACAATTTTTCATGTCTCTGGTTGTACACAAAGTAGAGTCACACCATTCGTGTCTTCATACCTGTATTCCAGCATCTTTCCTACCCTCATTCTCCCTCCCTTCCTCTCCCTCCCTTTTGCCCTATCTAAAGTTCATCCATTCCTTCCAAGTTCCCCACCCCATACCCATTATGAATGAGCATCCTATGAATCAGAGAAGACATTCATCATTTGGTTTTGGGGGGATTGGCTCACTTAGCATAATATTCTCCAACTGCATTAATTTACCTGCAAATGCCATGGTTTTATTCTCTTTTAATGCTGAGTAATATTCCATTGTGTATATATACCACAGTTTTCTTTATCCATTCATCTACTGAAGAGTATCTAGGTTGGCTCCACAGTTTAGCTATTGTGAATTGTGCTGCTATAAACACTGGTGTGGCTATGTCCCTGTAGTATGCTGTTTTTAAGTCCTTTGAGTATAAACAGAGGTGTGGGATAGCTGGGTCAAAAAGTGGTTCCATTCCCAGTTTTCCAAGGAATCTCCATACTGCTTTCCAGATTGGCTGCATCAATTTGCAGTCCCACCAGCAAAGTAAGAGTGTGCCCTTTTCCCATCCTTGCCAATACTTGTTGTTGTTTGTATTCTTTTTTAAAAAAATATTTTTTTTAGTTATAGGTGGACACAATATTTATATTTTATTTTCATGTGGTACTGAGGATTGAACCCAGTTTTTACCTCTGAGCCACAACCCCAGCCCCTGTTGTTGGTATTCTTAATAGCTGCCAATCTGACTGGACTGAGATGAAATCTTAGAGTAGTTTTGATTTGCATTTCTTTAATTGCTAGAGATGTTGAACATTTTTTCATATATTTGTTGATTGATTGTATATCCTCTTCTGAGAAGTGTCTGTTCAGTTCCTTGACCCATTTATTGATTGGGTAATTTGCTTTTTTGGTGTTAAGGTTTTTGAGTTCTTTATATATATCCTAGAGATTAGTGCTTTATCTGATGTGCATGTGGTAAGAATTTACTTCCATTCTGTAGACTCTCTATTCACTTCATTGATTGTTTCTTTTGCTGATAAGAGGCTTTTTAGTTTCTTTTTAGCTCCATCCCATCCGACATGATGGAGATTTGGGCCTATTGTTTCTTCTGTTAGGTGCAAGGTCTCTGGTAGACCAATGGTACAGAATAGAGGACACAGAGACAAACCCACATAAATACAGTTATCTTATATTAGACAAAGGTGCCAAAAACATATATTGGAGAAAAGATAGCCTCTTCAACAAACGGTGCTGGGAAAACTGGAAATCCATATGCAATGGTGAAATTAAACCCCCATCTCTCACCATGCACAAAACTCAAAGTGGATCAAGGACTGACTGGTTCTTAAAGGTCAAAAATGAGTAGTGCTGGGTGTGGTAGCACACTCCTATAATCCCAGAGGCTCAGGAGGCTGAGACAAGAGGATCTCGAGTTCAAAGCCAGCCTCAGCAATGGCAAGGTGCTTAGCAATTCAGTGAGACCCTGCCTCAAAATAAGATACAAAATAAGGCTGGGGAGTGAGGCTCAGTGGTCAAGTGCCCCCGAGTTCCATCCCGGGTACTTTGCCCTTCAATGAGTAGCATGTCAATATGGCTCTTAAATGACCTTGACTCACCCAATTCAAAGTACGAATTTTTAAATTTGCAGCATAGCTGTGACATCCTGGGAGCCTCCAGGTTGATACAATGATTGCCATAATCATGCATCAAGCTTTGGAGAGTCCCGGGGAGAGGGAGTGTTGGGTACAAACCATGATGATCTCACCTTTACTTTGTTTCACCCATTTCAGTGTTTTTCTCTCTTTGGGGTTATTTTTCTTCCTTCCTCTCCCCCTTTTTTCCTTTCCTTCCTTCCTTCCGGTCACGAGGGGTTACTACAGACCCAGTCTGAGGCACAGATTCAATCAAACTATTTTATTGATGCTCATCACACTTCAGACCCCACATCCTAATTCTAAGTCCTGACTGAGTCTACACCCAAGGGTCCCAGGCACTCACCTGTGATGTATCTTAAGTCTGGATCACTGGAACTCAATCCGGCCCCTAGGAGTCTGGCACAGGGGGACAACAACAAGGAGGTCTTGATCTCTGTGTCCAGGTCCTGTTATTCCTGCTGGCCTCCAAATTGCTGGATTTGTAAGTCCTGGTTCAGTTGTGCTTCCCCTGATGACTGAGTGAGCTCTGGGGTCTATGCCCAGGTATAGACTCTTAAGTCTATCAAAGTTCTGTAGTTTACATCATGGACATAAAGACTGTAGTCTTTATCTAACACACGCACTGATTAATATAACCCCATCAATAACCCTAAATTATTTTCTGGTACTCACATCACTCCCTTCCTTCCTTTCTTCCTTCCAAACCAGAGACGCTCTACCACGAGCCACATCCCCAGACCTTTTTCTTTTTTCTTTTGAGACAGGGTCTCACTAAGTTGCTGAGAGCCTTGCTAAATTGCTGAGGCTCGCCTGGAACTTTCTATCCTCCAGACTCAGCCTCCCAAGCCACTGGGATTACAGGCATGTGATCACACCTGGCCTTGAGTTATTTTCTTTTAAAAATGTAGTTTTCTTATAATGTGTTGCTCTAGTGCTAATCTATTGGCAAAAATGAATCAAGCTACGTGTGATGGCACATCCTAGTATCTCAGAAGCTTGAGGCAGGAGGAGTGCAATTTTGAGGCCAGTCTGAGTGACTTAAGGAAATCTTGTCTCCAAATAAATAAAAAATAAAAAAAAAAAAAGAAATGGAGGAGGATGTTGCTTAGTGGTAAATTGAACCCCTGGGTTCAACTTCCAGTACCCTTCCCCCCGACAATAAAATTTGACCATTATTCAATTGTGGTTCTTAGGAATAAATATATTTACTTTCCTAAGAAAATGAGGCAGAGTAACCCTTTGGGATTCTAAGAGAAAATATAAACTGTGATATCATAAAAGTCTTCACGTATAAAACTAATTTATGGCTTCAAAGAACTCCCTGGGTTAATTTTGCCCCATAACAGCAATTTTTAATCCAAGTTTCAGTTGTCTGTCAGTGAAAAGAGTATCACTTCCAGTACTACCCAGCTTTCTCTCTCGGGATCTTGGGTGGTAAGATAACTCACAATAATGCTTCAGAAATTGATGGGGGATGGAAACTTCTGAAGAAGCAAGGCTGAAACCTTGGGCAAAAGTTGGTTTTCATCCTTCTGTGTTGCTCAAATAATTCCCTTTGGTGCCTTGACAGCAGTTGTGTAAACGAATTACTATTATTTGTGTCAAAGTTGCATTGTCAAAAATCTACAGTTGTGGCTGCTTTTTGAGTTAAAGCCAGCTACCACCACATTTGCAAAATGAAAAGGAAGGTGTTTTGTTGTTGTTGTTAAGTGCGCAATAGACTACCTTAACAGACATATATTTTTTAATGTGAGGTTGAAAAATTAAACGGATTTCTTTCTTGGTAAAAGGTATTGTAGAGGCGTTGAGGGTCAGTACCTGAAGCAAACCAGTTTCTAATCTCTGTTGAAAGAATGAAGCCCTGTCAGGTCAGCCTGAAGTAGCAGAGCTGAACAGTGGGAGACTTTGGCCTTATATGACAGGGTTCAGTTTCCCCCACTACCAAGTTTTTTGGGTTTTTTTTTTTTTTTTGATTGGTTTGGTTTGATTTGGTAGTGGGGATTGAACCCAGAGGTGCTTTACCTCTGAGCTATATCCCCAGGCCTTTTAAATTTTTTTTTACTTTGAGACAAGGTCATGCTAAATTGCAGAGGCTGGCCTCAAAATTGGGATCCTCCTGCTTCAGCCTCTGGAGTTGCTAGGATTGCAGGCACCTAGCTGATGAACCCATCCCAATTCCATTTTAAGACTGGGAGCCATCTCATCACAGAGTCATGAAAAGTTAATTTCTGTTTTACCATAAATTACTGCGATTTCTAAACTTATTTGGAATTCCTGCCTATGTCTTGAACTCACCCCTGCCTGGCTCCCCGTGACCAGATCACAACCCTCTCTGAAATCTCAGCGGCACCTCATAAATTCTGATGTTGGGATCTGAATTTACACCCTACCTTGAAATATCATGCCATGTAGATCATTAACCTACTACCTGCCTTTGTATTATGTGTGTCTAAATCCTGTTATCTGTTAAGTTCTCAAGACACCTCCTTTTGCAACTTTTTGTGCTATAAAACCTTGTTCCTAGAAAGCTGTGGGGGGCTGGTCTCTAGCCTGAGTTAGGAGAGACAGCCGCTGATCAGCTCTTTTTGTGTACACAAATACAAGCTTGCTTTAAATTGATCTAAAATTGGAGTTGGTGGTCTTTTCTTTACCAAGCTTTTCATCACTTTTTTCCCCCCTCTGGGCTTTGTAGATGAGTAGAAATCTATTTTGATTTTTTTTAGAAAACATTCTTGTGCTTTTAAGAATCATGTTGTCTAGCTGGGTGAAGTGGTGCACGCCTATAATCCCAGCCACTTGGCTCGAGAGGCTGAAGCAGGAGGATCACAAGTTCAAAATCAGCCTTCACAATGCCAAGGCGCTAATCAACTCAGTGAGACCCTGTCCCTAAATAAAATTTAAAATAGGGCTGGGGATTTGGTTTAGTGGTTGAGTGCCCCTGAGTTCAATCCCTGGAGCCCCACCACCACCACCACCACCACCACCAAAAAAAAAAAAGGAATCATTTTGTCTAATATTAAGTTCCTGTTCTCCTTAGTTAATTTTTTAAAACCATCCTCACAAAAGTGGCATGATCCTTCATTAATCAGAATAAAATAAATAAAACAAAACCAGATTAACAGGACTGCAATAAGCTGTATTGACAGTTCGGAACTGAATCTTTCCAAGACAACAGCTATTTTCTTCTGCAATGTTCCAGCTCAGTGTCTCAAGGGAGAAAAGACGATCAGCACTATAAAATGTAAATGTTGTGTCATCCACGACATTCGACAACATGTACAAACCTTCTGGCCTATTGGGAGTCAGCTAGGAGGCCCAGGTTTGGCCAACTGCTGATTTTACCCCTTTATGCACAGAATTGTTGATTGAATCACCTATATTCTGGATAAAATATTGTTTCAAATAGCTATGGGGTTAAATCACATATTGTAACAGCAAATTTCTTCCAACTCTACTGATACAGAAAATAATGAATGACAAATACTATTATCATGTTTTTTATTCTCAGTTGAGACAAGAGGGGAAAAAAAAACAGCTGGTCAAATTGATAGAAAGTTATGGAGAGCAGTGACAGTGATTGGGAGACCAGTGTCTGAGACTGGGGTCCCTGATGACTTCATGGCTGTGGCATGCTTGGTGCCCAGGAAAGTTTCTGTGCCAAGGTGCAGGATACCTGGTTACTATGGCAATGCTCTCCACGGGGAAGCTCTGTGCTAGAGTCTCATCAGCCTCGACCTTGCTCTCAGGCACAAGCTCCTGGGAATGAAGGAATTCTCTTTTGCTAAGACAACCACAATGTTTCTCCAGCTCTGCTGCTCCTGAACCTGCCTGTGTAATAGTAACCTTAAAAAAATGGGCTTTCTTGAGAGCTACACAATGCTTCTAACACTGCACGTTGCAACTGTAGAATGTAACTGAGGAAATAGCTGCATCATGTTGCTAACTTTGTACTTTTCGTGAATAATGCAAGAATAATGTTGCAGAGTCTTTAATCTGATTAATGAAACAAATATAATAAAGATTGCTGATCTAATTCTTCAGACCTGCTTCTCCATCACAGAGCAGCACTCCACCCAATCCCAGCCGTTTATTTCACAGTCTGAGTTCACGAGTCTTATTTCTTCCAATCTCCCATCGCCCCTCGCTGCAACCTGCTAGTTTGGCCGCCTGCTCGTGGCAGAAAATGACATTTTGTTATGCAGAAAGGCACCCCAGAAAACTAAAGGGATGAATAAATGGCTTAGGCACCTTCTGTTTAGTTGAAAGGAAGATAAGAGGTGTTCATGGGAAATAAGGCAATTTAAATGAATTTTTGAAGAAAGAGTCATGGACTATGGCAGAGTTGGGACATTGAATAGGTTGTATAAATGGGAGGAAAATGAAGAAGTATGGAGCCGCAGCTCCTGAGCCAGGCACACGTGGGAGCATCTCTGGGGCCTAACCCAACCGCAGCAACGCAGGAGAGAGCTCGCCCTGCGGCCAGCACAGGGGTCTCACCTGTCTGCCATGGCTGCCATCACCCCACCCTGCTTACGCCTGCATCCCGGGCACTGTGGGCCTTCGAGGCCTGGCAATGAGGAGACTCAGTGTGAAAGTGGAGCCAGAAGGAGCCCCTCGGCACTCAGGACCGGCCCTGGGCTCCCTCTTGCAGCTGCACCACAAACTCGGGACACATCCCTGGTCCCAGCCACAGAGGCTTCACCAGACCAACCTGTCTTGGCGTGAGGACTCCTCCCCTGCCGCTGGTCTTGGGTCACTCAGGGCAGAGCGATGGTGAAGGGGTGGGTTGCTGCTCCAGGACCCACCTCCACTTCTCTCTTAGGAAAACAAGCAAAACCTCCTCCCTTGAGAAGGTAGAGCCCTTGTTTGGACGTCATGTTTCTCCACTAACCTCCAGAACTGAGTCGTCTTACACTTCTAGTCATCAAGCCTCCTCGGTCCTCGATGATCTGTGACATAGAGGCCACAATGACCACTTAGCAAGACCCTGTCTCAAAATAAAATAAAAAGTAAAATTAAAAAAAAAAAAACAACTGGTGATGTACATGAGTGGTAGAGCATCTTAGGTTCAATCCCCAGGACTGCAAAAAAGTTTTTTTGTTTTTTTTTTTTTGCATGAAATTTAGTGGATGACATTGTGAGGTCTGGCCTGGCATGTCTGAAATGGGAGCAGGCTCAGCAAGAGCGACTGGATCTCTTAGGCATGGGGTACCTTGTCCTAAGTGGAATTTTTTTCCTCAAGGAAGCATAAGCCCTGACCTGAAGCCCTTTCAACTGACAAGATCATGATCACACCAGGTGATCAAAGACAATCACCTTTTACTTAGAATCGACTGATTACAGATAGTAATCACATCTACAGAATGCCCTCACAGCAACACCTAAACATATTCAGCAACACATGAGTCACTGCAGATTATACCTAACCAGTAAAGAATACTACCTTTCTCCTTTATTTATTAACAGAATAATTATGAGTAATTTATACTTTGAATTTTACTCTAATACTAGGTAATTCATTTTATTGCTCAAATTCACTTTCCTACTTTCCAAGACTTTCCTGATTGCATTGAGTATGTTCACAGGGTATTTTCTATGCCCAAGCCCTAGAATCAGTCAATCCAAGACCACAGAGTGGTATTTAGAAGCCAAGATCTGGATGGTTGGTGTGCTTGCTGTTAATCGGTTGGCACTGGGAAATGGATGTGGAATTAAATCAGTATTTCCCAACAGCATGTGTAATAATGTGAGGAAACATCCCTAAAGGGGTTGGGCACAGCTTGGCCCCATTCCGACCACAGCCCCCATTTCGGATGAGAGGCTCTGGACTTCTTTTACATGAGAAAGGAAAAACCGTTGGAACTGTTAAATCAGTTATTATGGACTTCCTGTTGCCCGTGACCAAAATGAAACTTTTGGCCATAACTTTCTAGCAGGGCCATATCCCAATAAACTATAACCCTACAGCAACTGCATCAGAAAATCTAATACAACAAAATACAATCAGTATTTGAGATACTACATTTTACCCTCATTTAAAAAGCAACTAAGGGGCCTGGGAACATAGCTTAGTTGGCAGAGTGCTTGCCTTACATGTACAAGGTCCTGGGTTAAATCCCCAGTACCACACACACACACAGACATATGCACACAAAGCAACTAAGTATAAGATGCACCCAGATTCTATGTACCACTAAGAAAAATGATTCAGAGGAAATAATAACCCCAAATTTTCATATTTCTTTAGAAAAACAGATTTCTTTTTTACCCAAAGACTTGGGAGCCCCATTGTTATTTTTTAAAATATTTATTCTTAGGTTTTAGGTGGACACAATATCTTTATTTTACGTTTATGTAGTGCTGAGGATCGAACCCAGTACCTCGTGCATGCTATGCGAGCAATCCACCACTGAGCTACAACCACCGCACCCCCAATTGTTATATTAATGGGTAAATCATAAGCCTTATATGTGTATGTTTATATGTATGTGTATATAGACTTATATATACATATACATATTTATACACACACACACATATATATATATATAACTTTCATTAAGATAAAATTCATAATATAAAATTCTCCATTTTAACCATTTTAATGTATGTAATTCAGAGGCATTTAGTTTTTACTTTGGATTGTTTTTGTGTTTTGTTCTGCAGAACTGGGAATGAACCCAGGGTGTTTTACAAATGGGCTACATCCTGATCCTTTATTATTTTGTATTTTGACACAGTTCTTGAAAAACCAGCCTCTACCTCAGAGCAAAGCCTGTCCAGGGAAGAGGATGTGACCCTTGTCCTTGGAAAGACTCACAGGGCACTCCTAGGCACATACCCACCCTGCTGAGTTGTTTATCTACAAATAACAGGAGAGATCTGCTGTGCCAGGAGTCCCTGACTCAGTCAGGCTATGTGGGGACCCATAGCAATCCCCTAGCAGCCACCAATCAGCATGAGACAGGGAAATACCTGGGATGCCAGATGACCCTCCCAGTAGTTTATGGTGGTTGATAACATGTTGGGAAACCACCTAGTTCAGCACTACACCCCTCTTGGCTTAAA
The DNA here is from genome assembly GCF_045843805.1 of Urocitellus parryii. Classification (NCBI taxonomy): domain Eukaryota; kingdom Metazoa; phylum Chordata; class Mammalia; order Rodentia; family Sciuridae; genus Urocitellus; species Urocitellus parryii. The sequence goes on from NC_135537.1 coordinate 81,035,776, forward strand.
CCAATCAGTTCAAACGAATCCCCCTCTTGTACTAACCAATCACCCCTACCCAACTTGTTCCCACCAGTGAATGTGTTAATCATGTTTTAGAGTTGTTTTATGATTTTCCCGAGGTGTGTGATGATTTGCTAAGAGATGCTGTGATGTATGTGAAGTCCCTGCCTTCTCCAAAGAATGTATAAAACTGCTGCAAACCCTGGGCTTGGGGCCTCTCAGCGTCACCAGTTGCTGTGTGCGCGCGTGGCAGAGGACCAAGCTAGCTCGCAATAAACACCTCTTTGCTGTTTACATCCATCTTGGTCTCTGGTGGTCTTTTGGGGGTCCTGAATTTGAGCATAACATTCTCACCAAATTGCCTAGTCTGGTTTACAATTTGCAGTCCTCGTAGTTTAATCTCCCAAATTGCTGGGATTACAAGTGTGGGCCACTGCAGTCAGCCCACGAGGCCCTGGCAATCAGGCTTTCTCTATATATAGATTTGGCTTTTATGGATGTTTCATTTCAATGGAATCATACAATATGTGACTTTTGAGGGTTTAACTTTTTTCACTTAGCATAATGTTTAAAAAAATTTTTTTTGAGTGGTACTCGGGATAGAGTCCAGGGCTTTATGCATTCTAAGCACTGAGCCAGATCTCCAGCCCTTAGTGTGGTATTTCTGAGGCCCAGACTAGCTTTGACTGGAGATCTCCCTGCCTTAGCCTCCCAAGGAGTGGCAGTTACAGATATGTGGTACTAGGCTCAGCTCTTCAACTTTTTGAGAAACTTCCAAAAAAAAAATTTTTTTTTTGTACTAGGGGTTGAAACTTAACCACTGAGCCATATCCCCAGTCCTTCTTCTTTTTTATTTATTTTGAGACAGGGTCTTTCTAAGTTGCTTAGGGCCTCGCTAAGTTGCTGAGGCTGGCTTTGAACTCAAGATCCTCCTGCCTCAGCCTCCTGAGCCACTGGGATTACAGGAGTGTGCTACCATGGCTGGCTGAGAAACTTCTAAATTGTTCTTTTTTTTTTTTTTTTTTTTTTTGGTAGAACAGCAGGGGCGATATTCAAAGCATAAAGTGAGCCACTGTTACATTTTCCCACTGTCAGCTTCCACGTTCCATCTATGAAAAAATGGGTGATGACATCTTCAAACTGTTTCCTGCTGAAAGGAGGTGAAGTTGGGGGAGTTAACCCAAATTCCTTGTTCTCCATCAGGTGGCATGTGGATAGTGAAGGGTATTTACCATCAGAGCAATCCAGTGGTCCACAGTGGCAGACAGCAGGTAAATGAACAAGACAAGGCATACAGAGGGCAGGAATCATGCTAAGACAACAATAAAGACAGGAAAGCAATACTTTTTTTGTGAATAATTAGCACAAAAGCAATTAGTATTTCAGCTAGTCTCTAAAAACCATTAGGACAATAACTCATAAGTTTATTAATGGGGATTAAGAAGATTTGTAGGTCTATGAGACCAGACTCAAATTAACTCAGGACAAATTTGCAACTCTTTGTGATCATTATAATTAGGCACTCCCACACAAGAAATCCTCCTTTATAGCCTCCAGATTTACTTACTTTTGTTAGGTCTGACAAAGTGTGCCTCTTAAGATTCATTTAAATAAACCATTGTTTTTCCTTTTAAATGTCTATGTAGGATTGTGCTCAGGCTACACTCTCCTGCTAGTGTTGAAGACCAAGCTGGTTAAAACTGACCTTGTTTCTATCTATTCTTAAGAGTTTGGGGCTGGGGATGTGGTTCAAGCAGTAGCGTGCTTGCCTGGCATGTGTGCATCCCAGGTTCGATCCTCAGCACCACATACAAAAAAAAAAAAAAAAAAAAAAACAAAGATGTTGTGTCCGTCAAAAACTAAACAAAAAAATAAATATTAAAAAATTCTCCCTCTCTCTCTCTCTCTCTCTCTTAAAAAAAAAAAAGAGTTAGATGACATTCCTCAGAGATCACTCTTGGGGACATGTGCAAAGCCTCTTGGCTCCTTTAGCTTCCCTTTACCAGTGGTGCCACCTGCCAGGAGGAGTTGGGGTCTGGCTGACCATATGTGGCTTCTCTTGGAAGCATCAGGGACATTTCCATCTCCAATGACTCTCCTCTTTGCAGAATGTGCACTGGTTAGCTTCTTGTTTTCTAGGGTCCTCTCAATCTCCCTGATCAGCAGATGAGGTGACTCATCAGAGTTGCAGGGCCCAGAGAGGGGTCCTGTTATTTTATTCTCTGGATCCTGGCTGACTTTAGAGGGCAAGGGATAAAATGTTGGCTGCTTTTCCTTGGCCCTTTTACTCTCTTGACTTTGATCTCCAAGTTTTTGGTTATTTATCTATTCATTTATCTATCTATCTATCTATCTATCTATCTATCTATTGTACTGGGGATTTGGTAGTGAACTCAGGGACACTCAACCACTGAGCCACATCCCCAGCCTTATTTTGTATTTTATTTAGAGACAGCGTGTCACTGAGTTGCTTAATGCCTCACTGAGTTGCTTAGTGCCTTGCCGTTGCGGAGGCTAGCTTTGAACTAGCAATCCTCCTGCCTCAGCCTCCCTAGCCACTGGGATTACAAGCAGGACCACTGGGCTCAATTTTTTGGTTTTAAATACCCTGCAAGCCAGGGTATTAATTTCTATAATTTTACAGTTACCCCTTTCATTTAATTGGGGTTAGGGGTAGTACTGGAAGTCAGCATCATAGCCTATCTTGTAGGTGATGTTTTATTTTCTGAATTAACCCAGATTTTTTTGAAGCAGTACCTGAAGGGTTATGAGACAGCTGCTGGGAAAAATTAGAAAGACAGTGCAATTCCAGCAAGTAGGGAGGGGAAATTGCCAAATGTTAACCTCTCCCAGTAAATTCTTTCCCCAAAACAACTGGCCTTGAAGGAAACAGGTGAATACTGAATTCTGGGCTCTAGCCTTTGACCTTCCCCCATTGCAAATTAGTCCTGAATGGAGGCACAGTAAATATCAAAACTCTGGGGAACTATGAGTCCCAGAGAAAGAAAAGCGGAAAAATAGGCAAGATTTGAATACTGATCCCTCAGGATCTGAGTTCCTCTCTCCCCAGGTAACAGTGAATTTCAGCATTTTTACAACTACCTTCCTGAGTTAAAGTTTTAACCTGCACAACTAGACCCTGACTGTCCAAACTGCAGGTCCACAGTTTCCAATGAGTAAACCACTGTCATTGTACCCTATAAAACTAAAATTCCCTCTGTAACTGATGGCCATTTTTGCATCCAGAAAATGAGCTCCTATGGTGCCTGAGTCCACAAATGAATAAGCAGCTTTGCTGAATCTGTTGTAGTCTGCATTTGTCATTTTTTAAAAATTATTTTTTTCTAATTTGTTAAACACGATGGCAGAATGCAATTCATTTCATATTAAACATATCGAGCACAATTTTTCAAGACACTGGTTGTTCACACCATTTGTGTCTTCATACATGTACTTAGGGTCATGATGTCTATCTCATTCCACCCTCATTCCTATCCACTTTCCCCTCCGGTCTCCTCCCTCCCCTTTGCCCTATCTAAAGTTCCTCCATTCCTCCCATGCTCCCCCCACCCCATTAGCCATTATGAGTCGGCATCCTCATATCAAAGAAAACATTTGGCCTTTGGTTTTTTGGGGATTGGCTTGCTTCACTTATCATAATATTTCCCAACTTCATCCATTTATCTGCAAATGCCATGATTTTATTCTCTTTTAGTGCTGAGTAATGTTCCCTTGTGTATATATACCAAAGTTTCCCTCTCCATTCATCTACTGAAGGGCATCTAGGTTGCTTCCATAGTTTAGCTATTGTGAATTGTGCTGCTATAAACATTGATGTGGCTGTGTCCCTGTAGAATGCTGTTTTTAAGTCCTTTGGGTATAAGCCGATGAGTGGCATAGCTGGGTCAAATGGTGGTTCCATTCCCAGCTTTCCAAGGAATCTCCATACTGCTTTCCAGATTGGCTGCACTAATTTGTAGTCCCACCACCAATGTATGAGTGTGCCTTTTCCCCCACATCCTCGCCAACATTTATTTTTGTTTGTATTCTTGATAGCTGCCATTCTGACTGGAGTGAGGTGAAATCTTAGAGTAGTTTTGATTGTATTTCTCTAATTGCTAGAGATGTTGAACATTTTTTCATATGATTGTTGATTGATTGTATATCCTCTTCTGAGAAGTGTCTATTCAGTTCCTTGGCCCATTTATTGATTGGGTTATTTGTTTTTTGGTGTTAAGGTTTTGGAGTGTTTTATATATCCTAAGATTAGTGTTCTATCTGATGTGCTTGTTGGTAAAGATTTGCTCCCATTCCGTAGGCTCTCTATTCATCTCACTGATTGTTTCCTTTGCTGAGAAGAAACTTTTTAGTTTGAATCCATCCCATTTATTGATTCTTGATTTTAATTCTTATGCTATAGGAGTCTTACTAAGGAAGTTGAGGCCTAAACTGACATGATGGAGATTCAGGCCTACTTTTTCTTCCATTAGGTGCAAGGTCTCTGACTTAATTCCTAGGTCCTTGATTCAGTTTGAGTTGAGTTTTGTGCATGGTGAGACAAAGGGGTTTAATTTCATTTTGCTACATGTAGATTTCCAGTTTTCCCAGCACCATTTGGTGAAGAGGCTATCTTTTCTCCAATGTACATTTCAGGTGCCTTTGTCTAATATAAGATAACTGTAGTTATGTGGGTTAGACTCTGTGTCCTCTCTTCTCTACCATTGGTCTACAGGTCTATTTTGGTGCCAATGCTGTGCTGTTTTTCTTACTATTGCTCTGTAGTATAATTTTTGCATCTGTCATTTTGCACTTACATTACCTCTTCAAAACACTAACAGGCAACAGTTATAAAGTTTATAAGGAAAATTCAAAATGAAGTTACAGATCAAAAACATATTCAGTTTGTGTAGTAGCTATGAACCAAGAAAAAATTATTTTTATAATCCTGAACCTTTACTTAGTTATATTATATCCCCTGTTTGAAATCACAGTAGTCTTTACAAGAAAGATCAAACTTTTGAACACACTTTAAATCAGCTGAAGTCTAGCCTATTTTGAAACCATTCTAACATGGAGTAAGGTGGGAGGCAGAGCCTTATCTTAGGTAAGGCGGGGCTCTTCACAAATAGCAGAATACAGCATTACATCTGGAACATGAATCAAAGAAAGACTAAGAGAGCTTTAACTTTCCTTTTATGGAAAAAGTGGGGCAGGGTGTTTTCATGTTTTACTATGTCACCTTTAAACAGATCAGGCTCTCCTTATCATCTTCTAAAAATGCATTAAATTCCAAATCCAGTATAATGAGTAACACAAAAAATATATATATATCACTTATTGACAACAGGTTACTTTATCCAACTATAAAACATGAAATGACATGAATAAATACCAACCAAATTTGTCATTTTTATACAAATCTAAGACTTCTGCTACACATAATTTTGGTTTGAGAACACCAACATGGCAAAGTGTTCTCTTAAGCTTTACATTTAACCAACTTTAACTTTTAAAATACAATTTAGAGTCCAAAGTGTATGGTAACAAAAATCTCAGGTCTGTAAGGGTTAACAGAAATCAAAGGATAGCCAGGCACGGTGGCACATACCTGTAATCCCATTGGCTTGGGAGGCTGAGTCAGGAGGATGAGAGTTCAAAGCCAGCCTCAGCAACAGCAGGGCACTAAGCAACTCAGTGAGACCCTGTCTCTAAATAAAATAAAATAGGGCTGGGGATGTGGCTCAGTAGTTGAGTGCCCCTGAGTTCAGTCCCCAGTATCAAAATCAAAATAAAAAATAAATAAAAGGATAGCTTTAAATCCCTTATAACTTTTAAAGCACAATTTAGGATTCAGAGTGTATAGTAACAACAATCACAAATCTGCATGCATTAAAAAAAATCAAAGGATAATCTTAAATCCCCTATATATTTAGGAAACAGTGTTAATTATCAGACATTGACTTAGTCAAAACAAGCAGATATAACGCTAGGTCTTTAAATGACACCCTGGCCCTTTTATGTCAGATAAAATGTGTAAAAGAGAGCATTTCTTGGTTATCTTGCCAGTAAACTCACATAAACTTTCATTTTATAAACTTTTACATAACACTTAGACAAGGCTTAGGCAGATATAATTCTCAGATGCATACATATTCCTAGTCACATATATTTAGGGTGTCAACTATATTGTTATACCCTAAATAATAGCTGTTTGTTAAGCCAGTTACAAAGTAATCATTTAACACTTTAAAACAGGTACAAACCCTAATTCTTTTAAGACTTAATTTCCCCAGGTAGTAAAACCTAACAAATACAAGAAAATAACTTGATAGAGAAGAGCAGATCAATGTTTCTGACTTTGACCCATATCAGTACATTAAAGTTTAAATAATTTTACATGACTGTGCTAATTACAGATAATTTAATCAGAAACACATTTTCTTGAGATTTATCTTCCACAAACCTTCTGCAACTTATGTGGACATTCACAACTTTACATCCTTAGTTTTGTCCTCTTTCATCTTGGACTTTCGCCAAGAATATTACTTTACCAGACAAAATACTTTCTCATCCAGAAACATTTCTTTTAACTTCTAATTTTCTGTACAAAGGTATTTTCATACCTATAACTTTCTTTTATCTTTTATCTAGTGTTGGACCTTTTCTTAAACTTATATTTTGAAACAGTCCTTATGAATGTCATCTGTGCATTTAATTTACACAAGAAATTTCATCTCAGGAGAGGGTTGGGCGACCCAGCACATACAAAAACTGTGTCTTGGGCTGGGGATGTGGCTCAAGCGGTAGCATGCTCGCCTGGCATGCGTGCGCCCCGGGTTCAATCCTCAGCACCACATACCAACAAAGATGTTATGTCTGCCGAAAACTAAGAAATAAATATTAAAAATTCTCTCTCTCTCTCTCTCTCTCTCTCTCTCTCTCTCTCTCTTTCTAAAAATAAATAAATAAATAAATAAATAAATAAATAAATAAATAAATAAAACAAAAACTGTGTCTTAATCTTTTATCTCCACGTAGCATTCAAGGGCTTAGGGCACAGGATATTTCTGAGCCTGACCAGTCTCCTTGTCATAACAATTGTTGTCATAACAACTATAAGTGAGTTTCCCACTGTCGTTTCTACCCAGAGGTTGTGCCTTTTGGCAACTTCAACTTAGTTCTTGATGGTTCAGAGCCCTTATTAAGCAACTGCATAAATGCCCGAACATACAAATCTCTTCCACCTACTTTACCTTTGACTGACCAATTTCAAAGTCGAGATTGTATAATAATCCAGAAAAACCATTCAAAGTCCAGATTGTGTTACAGTAAACCTATGCCGATAGGTGGCCCATTCAGCCAAGATTTCTCTGCTCAAGAGACTGGTAAAGTCAAGGCAGCATGGTCCATGTATTAAAGGGCCAGTAACACACCAAAAAAAAAAAAAAAAAAACAAACACAGACAAGAGTGGATCACTGAGACCAGGGATGACTGATGGGAAACTTTAAAACAGACATACTTACAAAGTTCTTTTACTTACTTAACCTTTGACAGACCAATTCCAACTTCATGATTGTACAATAATCCAGAAAGCTATTTAAAAGCCAGATTATTACAGTAAAACATTATCTTAGTGACTGGGGTTGTGGCTCAGTGGTAGAGCATTTGCCTAGCATGTATGAGGCACCGGGTTCAATTCTCAGCACTGCATATAAATAAATGAATAAAATAAAGGTCCACCAACAACTAAAAAAATATTTTTAAAATTTATCTTAGAATTATACCTGTATACCCTTTCTTCATCTTAACTTTACCTCTGACAGACCAGCTCCAATTGCAAGATTGTTCAGAGAGAGACAACCAGAGAGGAGCCCAAAATGATGGCCAACAGATGGGAACCTTGAAATTGACCATCCAAGATCTTTCCCAAAAGACTGTCTATAGAATCAATGCAGTACCGGCCGTGTCTTAAGAGGGGCACTAATAGATACAACAAAACAGACAACCAGGGGAAATTCCCAAGCCGAAGGCCAACACACAGATGAGAATCTAGAACAGATCAAAAGCGAGTGACTATCCCTAGGTTCTCCAGTCCCACTTTACTATGACTCTTACATCAGAGGCACCACAGATGTCTCCAGAAAGAAGGACCAGATAATCCCATGAAGAGGAATTGGGTGTGAGAAATCAAGGTTTCTTGGTGTGCACACTGGGGAATCGATCAAATGGCCAAAGTTGTCATGACTTTTCTTGAGTTCAGTTTCCTTTTTCTCAAAGTGGACCAGTCAGGGAGAGAAGCTGGGAGTTCCCTGAAGCAGGAGCTCCTGGCAGCTGCTGGGAGAGGAAATAGCTCCTCTAGTTCTACCTGAGGCCAACTCCCTTGTCTCTCCAGAAGAGCTCTCGAAGCTCTCAACAAGTTTGCCAGCACCTTGAATCCTCAGCATGGAAGTGGGGTTCCTCGGAGAGCCAGACCTGCCCAAGAATGCTGGAATGGGGGCTGCTGGTTGGGTCCCACTCGGGTTACCAGATTTGTTACCGAAAGCTCGGTCCTTGTCCCTGATGCCAACGCAATAACGAGAACACGGTTTTGAGAAAAAGGAAAAAGAAGGTCTATTGCTTTGCTAGCAAAAGGAGAAATACACTCTAAATTGTTATTTGCAGCAGCTGCACCATTTTATATTCCTACCAGCAAGGTGGGACACATCCAAGAAAATATTTCTTTTTCTTCTTCCTTTTTTAAATATTCTAAAATTGTATTTCATTGTGATTTTGTACTTCACCAATGACTACTGATGTTGAACACCTTTTGATGTGCTTTCTGGGTGGTTCGGATATCCTTTTTTTTTTTTTTTTTTGGAGAAATGCCTAGTCAAATCCTTTGTCTGTCGTATAATTGAATTGTTTATCTTTTTGTGGTTGAGTTCTAGGAGTTTTTAAAGATCACTGAGCCCTGGTCTCAGTGATCCACTCTCGTCTGTGTTTTTTTGGTGTGTTACTGGCCCTTTAATACATGGACCATGCTGCCTTGACCATGCAGAGAAATCTTGGCTGAATGGGCCACCTATCGGCAGAAGCCTATAGGTTTGCTGTAACACAATCTGGACTTTGAATGGTTTTTCTGGATTATTATACAATCTCGACTTTGAAATTGGTCTTGACCTTTATCAATAAAATATGGTTTTCACATACTTTCTCCCATTCACTGGCTTCAATTTTCAGCAACTCAACTGTGTCTTTTGATGCCCAAAAGTTTTAATTTTGATGATGTCCAATTTATTTTCTTCTTTTGCTGCTTGTGATTTTGATGTCACATCTAAGAATCTCTGCCCAAAGTGAGGTTCATGAAGGATTCTTTTCCCCTGAGTTCAGGAGTGTTATTAACTCTTACAGTTATGTCTTTCATCCATTTGAGTTGAATTTTTGTAGGTGTGTGATGTAGAAATCCAAATTAAATTTTTTTTTGCATGTGGGTATCTAGTTATCCCAATTGCATTTGTCAAAAAAGCCTATTCTTTTCTTGTTGGATGGTATTAGCACCATCACTGAACATCAGTCATCCATTGAATCAGATTTATTTCTTGAGCCTCAGTTCTATAATTCTATCCCATTGACCCATATGTTATCTTTATACCAGTTCCATGATATGTTGTTTACTATGTCTGTGTAGTAAATGTTGAAGCCAGAAAGTGTGAGCCCTCCATGTTTTCAAGGATTTTTTCAAGATTATTTTGATATTTAGGCCCATTATAATTATGCAAGTATTTGTGGATCAGCTTTTCTAGTTTTGCAAAAAAGGGCCATTAGGATTTTGAGAAGGATTGCGTTGACTCTGTGTATCACTTTGGGCAGTATTGTCATTTTAAAAATACTCAGTCTTCCAATCTTTGAACATTGAATTTCCTTCCATTTGATTAGGACCTTTTTATTACTTTCAGTAATATTTTTAGACTCTTTTTTTTTTCTTCAGTGCTGTGGGTTGAACCAGGGTTTCATGCATGCTAGGCAAGTGCTCTACCACTGAACTGTACTCCCTAAGCTCCTGTTTTGTACTTTTTGGTGAAAAAATTTTGCACTTCTTTGGATAAATTTGTTCCTAAATATTTTGTTTTTCTTGATGCTTTTGTAAGTGAAATTTATTTTAATTTTCCCTTTCAAATTGTTCATTGTAAATATACAAAAATACAAATGATTTTACATGTTGAACTTTTTTTCTGTTCCTGCCTCTTTGCTGATTTCATGTATTTATCTCTAATAGATTATTTTTTTTAAAGAGAGAGAGAGAGAGAGAGAGAGAGAGAGAGAGAGAGAGAGAGAGAATTTTTCAATATTTATTTTTTAGTTCTCGGCAGACACACATCTTTATTTTTATGTGGTGCTGAGGAACCCAGCGCCCTGCACATGCCAGGCGAGCGTGCTACCGCTTGAGCCACATCCCTAGCCCTCTAATAGATTTTTAATAATTTTTCCTACAATGTCCTCTGAAATAGATGTACTTCTGCCTTTACATTGGTTTGCTATTTCTTTTTTCTTGCCTAATTGTTTTACCTAGGATTTTTGTCTTCTTCCTGATCTTGGATGAACCACTTTTGTCTTTCACCATCGAGTATGATGTTAGTTGTTAGTGTTAATTACAGATTTTTTTCTTTTATTTATTCATTAATTTTTTCTTTTTGTGTGTGTGTGTGTTATGGGGGAATTGAACCCTGGGAAGGCCGGGCCAGTGACCTACATCATATTTTTAACTCAGAGTACAGCTAAGTTGCCAGGGCTGGTCTTGAACTAGTGATCTTCCTGCCTCAACTTTCCAAATTGCTGAGATTATAAGGATGCATCACACTGTATCTGACTAGTTACGATTTTTTCATAGGTGTTGATGAAGTTCCCTTCTATTCCTATTTTGTTGAGTGCTTCTTTTTTCAATTAAGAAAGTATGTTAGAATTTGTCAAATTATTTTATCAATTGTGATAACCATCACGGGGTTTCCCCCCTTCATTTTGTTAATGAGTTATATTATCCCCCCCCCCAGTACTGGGGATTGAACTCAGACATACTTTACCACTGAGTTACATCTCAGACCTTTTTGTTTTTTATTTTGAGACAAGGTCTTGGTAAGCTGCTGAGGCTGGTCTCGAACCTGCAACCCTCCTGTCTCAGCATCATGAGTCACTGGGATAGAGAAGAGCTCCACTGCACCCAATAACTGGATTTTTTGCAGACAGCACTTTTCTTTCCTAGGATAAATCCCACTTGGTCAATATATATAATCTGTACAAAAGGTGGCTGGCCTTTATTTCCTAGGGGTTTTTAAAATTCCTGTCTGTATATTTATAAAGATATTAGTCTGAAAATTTTCTTTCTTATTTAATATAATGCTCTGTAAACATCCATTAAGTTTAGTTAATAAAGTGTTCTTCAAGTCCTTTGTTATCTGGGTATCAGGGTAATATTGGCTTCATAAAATGTGTTAGAAAGTGTACCCTCCTCTTCTTTTTGGAAAAAAAAATTTTGAGAATTTAATTTTTTTATCTTTTAAATTTTTAGAACAGAGTCATGCTAAGTTACTTAGGTCCTCACTAAGTTGCTGAGGCTGGCCTCGAACTTGAGAACCTCCTGCCTCAGCCTCCTGAGTCACTGGGGTTACAGGTGTGCACCACCACACCCAGCTTCATATAGTCTTTCTGTTCCTTCTTTCTTTTCTCTGTCTAGTCTCTACTGTTTGTGGACCTTCCTGATGGTATCCACAGGTACTTTTGTGTCAATCCTTTCTTTTTATGTCCCTCTGACTTCATGATTCCAATCATCTTACATTTAAGTTTGCTAATTATTTCTCATGCCTTTTCAAACCTGTGGTTATAACCCCTTAGTGAGTTTCCTATCTCATTTTAGCTCCAGAATTTCTACTTGGTTCTTTTGAGAATTAATTAATCCCCCCCCCACACTTTTTTTTTTCTTTTTCCAGTACTGGGAATTGAACCCAGGGCCTTTCACATGCTAGGCTACTATCTACCTTTGAACTATATCTCTAGTCATTTATATTTTGAGACAGGGTCTCACTAAGTTGCCCAGACTGGTCTCCAACTTTCAATCCTCCTGCCTCAGGATCTTGAGTTGCTAGAGTTACGGTCTCTGTGTCACTGAGCCTGACCATCACAGTAGGCTTTATGTATTTATTTATTATTTTTTAGTTGTAGGTAGGCACAATGCCTTTATTTTTATTTATTTTTATGTGGTGCTGAACCTCATGCCTCACCCATGCTAGGTGAGCACTTTACCACTGAGCCACAACCCCAACCCCTACAGCAGGCTTTTAATAAAACACAGGTTTTAACAGAATGAGGAATAAGTAACTCCACTACCCACTCCTTTTATTCTTCTGGCTCTTGTTCTCTCTTTTCCTAACTCAGATATTTGAAATAATACTTTCTTGAAAGTCCATGTTTATGGATATAAAAATTTAATAAATATAAACTTCATTATTGTTACACGAAACACAGGAGAGTAAGCTATACAGTTAAAATTAGCCCTAGTAGAGAAAGTATACCAAAGTATTTCATATAGTAGTTGAAAATAATCTGAAGAGGGCGCTGAATTCAACAAAGTTTCCTCACCTCCTGACACTCAGTTTTAAGTGTTGCTAGATCTACTCCAAAATATTTTACATTTTCAGCTTTCAATTTAGTGGAGAGCCATTTTTGTGCAGCGTGAAGTGTACAAACAGGATTCTCAAGAAGAGAGCTGGTTCCTCTGTGTCATGAAAGAGCAAAGAGACTGCACTGATTTTCTAACCCTGACAATACTTAATGACACTAGAGTACATTCCCAAGCATTTTCAGCCCCCTGAATCTCTAAACACTCAGGTACGTAGAAAGTCCACAGGGAGTGAACTTCATGGGACAGCTCTACTGTACCCCATGTGAGACTGCTCTGCGGATATGAGGGACGAGAGTTGTGCCCAGAATGCTTCCTGACTAGATTCTTTTGACTTGTGCACTGAGGTCAACAGAGATGTCAGAAGGCTCAAGGGATCTCTTGAAATAGATCCCTAGCAGGGAGAAATTACTAGAAGACTTTTCATTTATTTTGAATGCATTAATAGTGGACTTGAGATACAGGAAGTGGAGAGAGTCTCAAATGGATTGCAAACAACTGTCACGAAAAGGAAGAAAATCCTTAAACCCCAAAGGGATCATGAAGTAGTGGTGAACAAGCCTGTACCCTTTCCAAGTACAGCCCTAACCACCCAGGGATATGTGACCTCTTTCAGGGCATTTCAATATATGTCATTATATTGTAAACTCAACTGAGTCTAATAAACATAATATTAATATACAGGGTCTCTGATATCAGAATTAGTAGATCATATCAATGAAAATGTTTACCAATTTTTTATGAGAATATGGTTATCCTGTATAAACATTTATTATGTGTTCCTTAATAGGTTACAGATAGAATCTTAATGATGCTTCTATTGTTTCCTAAATAAAGAGCCAAGAAATTTGTTCCAGACCTTTTTCTCAGAGTGCATGAGCCTACATTATATGCATCCTTAACCTCAATAGTTAATTAATTGTAACATAAACATCATGTACCCTCAGTAATCCTTTTTTTTTTTACCCTCGGTAATTCTAATGCAATATTTGTCCCTTTTCAGAAAACCCACTAAATATCCCATAATGCATTTTTAGGAATTAGCAGCTGGTGTTCTGACACAACACCCGTTGAAAAACTCAAGCAAAGGATGCAAAATGGAGGGTAGATCTCCATCAGAACAATGATTTAAAAATGGATTTGACCAGAAATATTTGCCTCAGGAACAAACCCCATCCTGTTTTTTTTTTTTTTTTTTTTTTTGAGATGGTATGTGTGTGTGTCTAACTATGCTGCCAGATTTGGTCTGGGATTCTGGGCTCAAGTGATCTTTTCGCCTCAGCTTACAGAATAGCTGGGACTACAAGTGCATGCCACCTCGCCCGGATTTTACTTCAACTTTTCACGCATTCATTTTACAACATAAGAAGCAATAACAACTTAATACCCCATTACAACTACTGGAGTAGAACTTATCTTTCTCCCAAATGGGACCAGTACTATAGATCAAGAGCACCTCTTGAATTTAATAGGGAAATGAGTCTGGAACTGGAAAGAGGGCTAAAGCAAGAGAGCACCACAAGGTGGCACTGTTTCAGTAGACCTGCAAAAAACCCGACAGCGCCCAGGGAGCTCTCAGGAAGCCCCCAGGGAGCGCTAGTGCTTTGGGGGCTTGGGAAGGGCGGCAGGCCCTCTGCTCCAAGGAAGGACTGAATTTAGGATGGTTGGTGGTCCAGACGTGGCGTTGTGACCGCACTCTCCTATCGGCTCTGCTATTATGAATGGTATCGAGGAGGTCCTGCTGTCCCCAGGAAGCATCGGTTGCATGGCTGAGCCTCTGTCCCTAGGGCCAGCTGGGCCCCAGGATCTCCGAGCAAGGCGGCTAGAGCGGGCCCCAAATTCCCTGAAACGTGGGTGATGAGAAGCAGCCTCCCTCTGCGCGCTTGCGCTTGCTGCGCGCCACCAGAGTGGCTAAAAATGAGTTCCTGCGCCTCATTTCCCCAGCGTGGGTCTCCACATCTGGGCCCTCGGCGTGGGCGCCTGGGTGAGGGTCTCTTGCGCCAATCCGAAGCCGGAGACCCTTGGAGACCTTTGGCCGCACGAAGCCCTACCGCCCGGTTCTCTCTTCTCTGGAGACCAGAGGCGACCCAGGATGAACACAATCCGGGGCCAAGTCCTGGTTTTAATTTTACTCCCAGTGGCGAGGAACTAGGAAGCTCCAAACCCCACAAACAGGAAGGAGGGAAGGCCCTGGAGAGCGGGCAGTAGGAGGGCGATTCCCAGCAGCGCGACTCGGGATGGGCCAGGGGCGGGGGCGGGGGCAGAAACGCGCATCCCATCCCCCACGTGCCGGCGAGAGGGTCCCGGGAACGCGACCGGGTTGTTGGAGCAGCCGGGAGAGGGGCACGCCAGCGGACAGCTGGGGGACGGCGCCGGGGCCGGGGGCCAGGGGCGGAGGCTCCCCCAGGGCCCCCGCCCATCGCCCCCGCGGCCCCGGGGCGCCCTCGCTGTGCCGTAGCCGGGGCGGGGCGTGCGCGTCAGCCCCGGCTAGAAAAGGCGGCGGGGTCGGCCCAGCGAGGTGACAGCAGCACTTAGACGCCAAGTCTGGCCCGACGCCGCCATGAGCGCCGCGCTCTTCAGCCTGGACGGCCCAGCGCGCGGCGCGCCCTGGCCCGCGGAGCCCGCGCCCTTCTACGAGCCAGGCCGGGCGGGCAAGCCGGTACGCGGGGCCGAGCCCGGGGCCCTGGGGGAGCCGGGCGCCGCCGCCCCTGCCATGTACGACGACGAGAGCGCCATCGACTTCAGCGCCTACATCGACTCCATGGCAGCCGTGCCCACCTTGGAGCTGTGCCACGACGAGCTCTTCGCGGACCTCTTCAACAGCAACCATAAGGCGGGCGGCGCGGGCGGCGCGGGCGGCGCGGGCGGCCTGGAGCTACTGCCCGGCGGCCCCGCGCGGCCGCCCGGCCCGGGCCCCGCTGTCCCGCGCCCGCTCAAGCGGGAACCTGACTGGGGCGACAGTGACGCGCCCGGCTCGTTGCTGCCCGCGCAGGTGGCCGCGTGCGCGCAGACGGTGGTGAGCCTGGCGACCTCCGCGCAACCCACACCGCCCACGTCTCCGGAGCCGCCGCGAAGCAGCCCGGGTCCGAGCCCGGCGCCCGGTCCTGCCCGAGAAAAAGGCTCCGGCAAGAGGGGCCCCGACCGCGGCAGCCCGGAGTACCGACAGCGACGCGAGCGCAACAACATCGCGGTGCGCAAGAGTCGCGACAAGGCCAAGCGACGCAACCAGGAGATGCAGCAGAAGCTGGTGGAGTTGTCGGCGGAGAACGAGAAACTGCACCAGCGCGTGGAGCAGCTCACGCGGGACCTGGCCGGCCTCCGGCAGTTCTTCAAACAGCTGCCCAGCCCGTCCTTCCTGTCGTCCGCCGGGGCCGCCGACTGCCGGTAACGCGCGGCCAGGGCCGGGAGAGACTCACCAACGACCGATACCTCAGAATCTACGGGCCCGGAGTGGAGCGCGCCCCAGCCCGGCGCCGCGAGAGTCGCCCGGCGCCTGCTGCAGTTTCTTTGGGACATGTGAGTGAAAGGAAGCTACAGCCTGGACTTACAGTCACTGAACTGCGAGAGAAGCTATACGTGTTTATTTTCCCTTAAATTATTTTTATAATGGTAGCTTTTTCTACATCTTACTCTTATTGAAGCAGCTAAGGTACATTTGTAAAAAAACAAAAACCCTTTCAAACAAAACCTTTGTATTGTAGATAAGAGGAAAAGACTGAGCATGATCACTTTTTATATTAATTTTTACAACATTTGTAAGAATAAAGAAGCATTTAAAATCGCCCCTGCTTCATATATTCGCAATGACTACAGCACACCCGTGCGCCAGGACCCTAAACGGGGCGTGCCAGATCTAGCCTGAGGTGAGCACCTGAGGGCCTTGGGACCAGGTGTGTTTTTCTCTTGGGGGATGGAGCTTCTTAGACAAGAGGGTCAGCTTGCTTTTCGAACATGCCAGAGACTACTTCCACACGTTTTCTTTAGCTTGCCTAAAATACGTCTGGCATGACTAAGCGCGCCCAAGGCTAGCAGCTCTCCAATGGAAGATGCTCTCCCCAAAGCACCTAGACCTGGGTTGGGGCTGGCTGATTTGGGGGCCCCGCTGATAACATCACTAACTCTAGATTGCGGATGAGGGATAGAGGAGGCCTTAAGTGATCCGGAAATTTGTTTGGTTCCTCTTCGGCTTTCCTGGGACTTTGCTTTCACTTTCCCGAGTCTTCAGGACCACAGAGGAGTGTAGACTTTCAAAGTGTGTATAAGGACGAAATAGTCTTGCAGTAGATACAAAGGCAGTCCTCAAGTTATTTTAAACTGGCTATTTTGTTAGCAATTGTAATGTTTCAAGGCTTAATCCAAACAAAGCCATCTGCTTTTTTTCCTAAGAAAACTGGTTATTTGGCACCTTTTCTTGTCTAAGAACTGGGCAAGTTAAGTGTATATTATGTAATTAATTAACCATGGTTTGTCGTCATGTTGAGGAAGAAAACAAAATCTTTAGCATCCAAAGATAATTCATGGCTTTATGTGTATTAAATCTGTGCTAACAAAGTGAATGATGATAAGCGACTGCTCTAAATCTGCGTGATCTTTGCTCCTGTCACAGTGCAATTACCCAGCTTAATCCAACAGGTCATGTGGTGGAGTGAGCTTCTCATATCTCTACTCAGTATACAACTTTATCAATATATATAACTTATTTATAGTTCATGGATAACATTTTAACCTCTGACATAGTTTCCCAGGACTTTTCCCCAAAAAACACTGAACTGCAAAATGCTTAGATTGGACATTTATTGTATCAGAACAGTAATATCACAATGTGGGACAAAATTTTAAGCTTCACAAGGTATTTTTCTTTGGGGAAATGAAAACATACAAGGAAAAGATGACAAATCATAAAATTTTGAATACTATTAAGCTATAATTGTACAAAATATTTATGTCCAATATTATTGCCTAACATATATACAAAATGAAGGTCTCAGGTTTATTAAAGCTCTAGAAACATTCCTAAATTTGTGGAAAGATAATAAAAAAGCCATAGAAAAGATCTTTTATAGTTTACAAAACCATCTTACATTTGTCCCAGAAAAATCGTGTTTCATTTTAAGATCATAAAATAATTCACTCTGTCCATAGTTAACAAATAACTACAAAACTCAGTCCCCACCCCCACCCTTGCAGCCACATTGCAAAGTTCACAAATCCAGTGGCAACTGCTGGCCTTCAGCAGAGTTTCCTCCTGTACTCAGAAGCTCAATTTCCTCCAATCCAATGAAGTTAGTTGGGTGGGTGGTTATGGACTGGACAAAACAACTTAACAGCCCCACCTCCTTTCCGAGGACACTCTTTACTTCATAAGTCTGCAGTGATAAAGGCATGCTGGTTAGAGCAAATAGAGCCAGCCCTGCACGTTTTGTTCCCAGCAACACAGAACAGAACAGGCCCTTTCCCCAGTCCCAGGACCTTCTGTCCTCAAATGGTGAGAAGAGTTGGGTGGGGGGTGCTGCTGTAAAAGCCCCCTTTATTATGGCAAATGAAGGAACTATTTTATTCTGATAACTTAATTCTGTTTTTATACAAGGAACATTTAATACATCTCATGTTTCTTAGTGTATGCTGTGATAAGCTGGCCAAGGGAAGGAATGAGGGACAAGACTTGCAAAGGATCTGCCTGTGCTTCAGCTGGACAGGCAGGCTGGGGCTCAGAGCTGTCTCCACTTCCTTTGGGACACTTCCCCAATCTAGCAACACTTCCGGTCAAAGGATTTCCTGGAACTATGCCCCAAGCTTCCCTCCTCAACAGGATCCTATTTCTTCTTAAATTACACTATGCTAAACACCTCCTCCTGTGTTGTAGTAATGGGACTAAGCTTTTTCTTCACATGCTTAATCTCAGGCAAATTTCCTTTTGATAAGAATTCTGCACAGGGTAACCAGGGTCCCCAACCCTGGCTTGGTCTCCATAGATCAAACTGTAGATCATTTATGGTTAGAGAGTAGGGCAGAAAATAAAAGCTTAAAAGTCTTGGGATAAATGAGATCTTTGGACTTCTGGGAGACACTTGCACAGGAATATTGTGGGCACTCCTCTCCACTGTGCAAGGCACCTGATAAATTTCTACAACTTTCTGTTTCCTTCATTAAGCTGTAACAACCCAGGAGATCAAGTCTGGAGAGGGCAGACAATGTAGCCAAAGCAGACTAAATCTGTGGCTACTTGTGCCCTCCCATCAAGTGGGTGGTCTTACTACCCTCATTCTGAGGCTGGGCTGGTTTCAGTGACTGGCTTCTCCTTACAGTGAAGAGGCACAGCCCAGCCTGCCTGTCCAGCTGAAGCACAGGCAGATCCTCTGCAAGTAACATCCCAATGGCAGTTAGGAAAAGTACCCAGCCTCTGCCTATCTTTGTTAGGGCCAGACACATGCTGTGAGAGAGAGTGGTCAGAACCCTGGCTGGGGACTGAAGGAGGTTTCAGCAACCGTGGCCCTGCTTGAGACATCAGGTGATACTAGTGGGGCAGAAACTGTCCTGTCTGAGCTACAAGTATCCATGCAGAATAAATGTTGAAGTCACTAAACATTGAGATGATTTATTTTGTAGCAATAAGTATCAGAATCATTCTGGGATATGAACACCACTGATGCCAACTCATTATGATTCTATTATTTTCCCACCTATAAACCAAGCTTGATGAAAAATACCTAGCCTACTACTTATATGTGCTCTGTTCTTTTTCTTTCTTTTTTTAAAAAAAATTATATATGTATATGTACAAACCCACACCTACACACACCCCCACATTTTAGTTGTCGATGGACCTTTATCTTATTCATTTGCTGAGAATCAAACCCAGTGCTTCACATATGCTAGGCAAGTGCTCCACCACTGAGTCACAATCCCAGCGGGGCCCCCACCCCCACTTTTTTTCCTTTTTGGAAGTACTGGGGTTTGAACCAAGGTGTACTCTACTACTGAGCTACATCCCCAGCCCTTTTTATTTTGTGACAGGGTTTTACTAAGTTGCCAGGGCTGCCTTTAAGCTTGGTATCCTCCTTCCTCAGCTTCCTGAGTAGCTGAGATCACAGGCATGTGCCACTGTGCCCAGTCTTACTGTGCTTTGTAAGAAGTTTTGGCTTCTTTAGCAAAATAAGTTAGAATAATGTCTCAATTGGTGGTCACTGGAGTGATTGGGAGAGTATAAGTTGCTGGTCAAGGCAGAAAGACAAGAAATTAATAATGGAGGTTCTGGCTTTCCTATAGGCTCAACTGTAGCATGGACAATAAGTTCATGGCCCACTCATTCACTCACTCATTGTAGTTTACTATGAGCTTCTGGTCTGGAGGAAGGGTACCAAGCAATAGAGAAAGATGGTCACCAAACAGTACTGGGAGGAGGGTGGCAGGACAGTTAGATACTTCTCTGGAGTCTCTTAAAAATTTTAGCCTTGCTTGTTGGTGTAAGCAGGAAGGAGATAGCCTAGGCATTCCTATACTCCTTTGGAGCAAATACACATAATTTTGACTTTAAAAAAGTCAATAAAAAATCCTTTCTATTTAAAGTGTTAGGTTTGTCTTATATCACCCATAAATGGAGCTTAAATTATAAATTTTTTTATATTTGGGGAAAGTGAACATGGTGAGGTTAAAACAACTGTAATGGCCAACTCACATGCACTATTCATATGAATGTGTATCTGCATATGTACAAATTGTTTATGTGTGTGTGTGTGTGTGTGTATTTTTTGGGGGGGATTGAATCTAGGGACACTCAACTACTGGGCCTCATAACATGAGTTACTTAGTGCCTCATCATTGCTGAGGCTGGCTCTGAACTCAACGATCCTCCTGCCTTAGCCTCTCGAGCCACTGGGAGTAGAGGCGTGTGCCACTGCACCAGGCTGTATACCTATTTTTAAATGGCACAATATATGTGTTCCCTTAACTTTTCCTTTTCTGAAACTTAAGGGAATGAACTCCTGAATTCCACATAAATATAATGTTATCATTGAGAAATGATATGTACAGTGACAACCAATTCTATTGTTTTCACATCTGGAGCTTGACTACATTAAACTGAAGGTATAAAATTTACCACTCATGTAACCTTACTAGAAACAGTACATTTGCTCCAGGGAATGGAATTATGGTTCTTATGGAAAGCCCTAATTTGACACTTTAGATTTTGGTGGATGTGCATTCTTACCAGGAAACGGACAAAATCCAGACTGGGTAATTTGCAGCTCATGTCCTTGCATAGGCCTTTTGATAACTTCTTCAATTAGCTACTTTCCAGGATAGATGTAAAGGTCCAAAAGTTGGGGGTAGGGTGAAGAGCCTCCTAAAATGTGTACCTCCAGGCTTGGAAAGTTCCCTTGCTCTGATGGTGTGGGCTCTGAAGTCAGCATCCACAAATACCTAGTGCAGTGATCACCCTGTGCCCCTTTGCACACATATGCATACACATACAACCACAGCACTCAAGCAAACATGTACACAAGTACTTGCACATACACGCTCACATGTGCACGAAGGCACACCTGTCCTCTTGAGCTCTTTTTAAATAGAATTTTATCTATGGGAACATTCTAGTTGAGAAGTTAAATGTATGGGAGGGACAAGGTGCCTCAGCCAGTAGGAAAGCCAAGTGAAGGAGGGAGGAACTGCCAGGGCTTCTTGGCCTTGGAGTCCCTAAAGAGGGTAGGGTTTACCAGGCAACATGAAGTGCTGCCCATTGCTAGAGGCTTCTTGGAGGAAGCACCAAGCTGCCTTCCTGAGGAGCCCTCAGGTGCCCAGTGGGTGACCAGCCTGCTGCACCCAGTCAGGGGTTGGAGCTGCGGAGCCACAAAGCAAGACATCAGCTACTGGGCAGCATGGATCAGTGGGTGAACTCTGCCACACCCAGCTGTTACCAGTTGTGGGTTTATGTGGGAGCATTTTCAGTGCTTTCCCCATCTTTCTCCATGGATATTCATTCTCTGAAACGCCTTATCCGTCATCTTTAGCATCTGCCCATTCCCCAGTCCCCCACTGTGGAAACCTCTGACCTGTCAGCCTTGGGCAGAACCCTCTGACCCAGCATGGACTCTTCTTTCTTCTTCCCTCCCCCAAAAGACAGGAGACAAGGAATCCGCCCTCAGGCACCACTGCCTTGTCTTGTCACCTGCTAAACACTGAAACTTTCATAAGTTCCTGTTACAGGTCTCCTATCTGAGCTGGCTACTAACACTGCCAGTTTGTCACTTCTGCAGGGATTACAATGATTGTGCCTTTGTGGGATGTATTTGGGTAAGATCTATACTCCGTGACAGAAAAAGGTGGGTTCTGCTTTACTGGGATGATGGGGAGATTGGAGAGCACACGTGAGAAAGGCAGTGAGTTCAGTTCTTGGCCCATGATGATTACTGACTTTTACACAATCAGGAAACACTTGCATATATACCTTCTTACAGCCTGGTCTGAGCATCAACCCCTATGTGGGCCACAGGAGCAACAGCTCAGATGAGGTTCTAAGCTAGAACATGGGGTTGCTCAGGAGCCAGTGGGTTTATCTCAGGGGGAACAGAGACTCTTAGAACTCCATAGGAGATGAAAGCCCTATGAAAGCAGGGCTTAGAGGTTAAACTCAGACCAGTGATCTTAAGATATTAGTCACAGATTTATCCATATTGCAATTTAAACGGATAGCCCAGGATTAGCTGAAAGAGGGTGAAAACTGAAAGTGCTCTGCACAGCATGTCCTGAATGCTGGGCCAGGAGAGGAACTGGCAGGGCTGGAGAGGGTGGCCGGCTGAGGAAAGGGGTTTCCACAAGTCAAGTCTGTGCATATTCTGGCTTGAATCAGAGCTGGAATTTGTCCACAGATTCCATGAGGAAAAGACCCCTGTTCAATGGGCCAAAGTTGATCTGGGAATGATCAGCCTTCTCTGTTCCTACCTCCTGCAAGGCTGACCCAAGTCAGCTCCTGAGCCCTTCTCCAGGCTCAATAATTCCAAGAGCCACTTGTGGTGCTTTTACATAGGTTTGACAATACAAGTAGCATCTTAAGGACAGAATTCCCATTTATAAGGCCCAAATTCTGTGATACAGAAACTGTATACTTTGGGGATACTTCTCTTAGAGAAGTACTTTGCTCTACTAAGCCTCAGCACAGTAATTCTCAAGGCAGGAAAATCAGTTTTGAGGGATAATGGTAACATTTTCAGCTACATAAAGTCTGGAATACCCATCATTGAAAAACTAAAGAGCATCTTAGGTAATTCTGTTCTACAACTGTGAAGCTATGGCAGCAGGACACCAACCTCCAGACCATGTAATTATAATCAAAGCCAGTGGGACAGATTCCTGTATTTGCTTCAAGGTTGATCTGGAAATAACTTCATTTTCAAAGAGGAAAGGATCTCATCAGCCTACATGGGCATTTGTTAGTAAGTGATAGTAGAAGGATGTATCCATTTTTCATTTTGTAAGCAGACACAGTTTGTTTGTTTGTTTGTTTGTTTTGCAGTCCTGGGAATCAAACCCAGGTACCTTACAACTAAGCTATATCCCCAGCCCTTTTCATTTTTTTAAAAAAATTTGAGACAGGGTCTCATAAGTTGCTGAGACTGGCCTCGAACTTGTGATCCTCCTCCCTCAGCCTCCCCAGTAGCTGGAATTACAAACATGCACCACTGTGGCTGGTCTGATCCAGGTTTTAATTCTCAAGGTAGGCTAATCAGTGGGATTTGTTGTAACTGAACATAAATGGCAGAGGGCTCTTTCTCTGCAGATGATTGCTCGATTGCTCACTCAGGCTCAAGAATGTTGGGCATACCTGGGCTGGGACTCCCTGTACTTACCCCATCCTCACAGGCAGCAAACCTCAGCAGTGAAGAAATACTGCCCTGCAACAGCTGCAACAACAGGGGAACAGGGCTGGGTTAAAACTATTAAGTACTCATGCAAAAATAACTCTGGTTCTTAAAATTAACAGGCTAAGTCTAAACTGCCTGTCTTTTCTTCAAAGCTTCAGTGGAAGCTTTAAGTCAAACATGACTTTGAAGTTACAATATGGAGACTATTTGTGAAGAGGTACTCTGAGGGCTGGAGAGAGCTCTGGGTATAGGTCCCTCCCAGCTGTGAGTCACACACATCAATACCATAAGGTGGACAAAGAACACGCAAGTGCTCCAATTTTCCCCTGCCCCTGAGTTCCACAGGTACATGTGGAGAATGAGCGTGTGCTCTAGGTACCAGCTCCTACCTTAACCTTCACGCTGCACTGGGGCCTTGAGGGGCAGTCCAGGAAGACTTGCAGGTGCCTCTTGAGAACAGGAGATGTGACCAACTCACAACAGTCTCCACAGAAAAAGGTGCCTCTGTTGTGTGAAAATGCACAGGAAAAACAAACAAGTGAGGAGGCCCAATTAGACGAGTTCTAGCAACAGACACACATTTCTCTAAAAATGAATGTTTGCTGAGGGAGACAAGAGGGTTTTGCTATCAAAATCGACTTCCTGAGATTGGCCAGAGTCTGATTCTATTCTGTTGGATGAATGCAGGCTTTGGTGACAGTGGCTGAAGACTGTTGAGGGGACCCTTGGACAGGCAGAGAATTATCATTTACATGGAGCAGAGGGGAAGGCACCACTATTTTTGGTCCCCTACTGCTTCCACTTGAATCCACGTTCTCTGGCCTCTTCAATGTGATCTGGAGATGACTTGTATACAAAGGCCACCAACCCAGCAGGCATCAAGGCAACATTTGTTCTTGGCTTCCTAAAGAGGGAACAAGTAATGAGCACACCCTTTTCTGCCTGTCACTCTACAAAGTCCAGTTGGGAGGCCAGGGAATTGACTCCAAAGAAACAAACTGCATGGACATCCAGCCCTCACCATGACCCAAGAGGAGGTACAGAGAAAATAGGCAGGGAAGGGATGTCTGTTCAGTGCTGCTCACTGGTGTCTGGTGTCTGGAAAAGCCTGGACCACTTGCACAGGACACTCTACAGAGTCCTCACACTGGTTTCACTTATTCATGTTGATCCTGTCTTTCTTTTTTCTTCTGACTAATAATAAAGGAGCTAAGGACAAAAGCCAGCTCTTTCAAAAGACAGGAATATCTGCAAAACCAACAGGAAAATACTAGTTAGGAAAACCCACAGGTATAGTGGCCTTTTCCTTGCAGCTCAGCAGAGCAGGTTCCCCTCGGAGCTCTTAGGGAAGCTGCTGAAGGCCGCAAGGCTGTGGGGCCTTGGGGCTAGGTCATGCTCTTTGGGGCCTGGGAATTTCAGGGCAGCCTTACCCATCTTCTGGCCTCTGTTCCAATCTCCCATTGCCACACCGGTCACATGTAGGCCATGAGAAAGCGGTGTTCTCATCCACACCAACCACAGTGCCTAGGCCCACGTGAGAGAAAAGCCAGACCTTCAGAGGTAATTTCTGCTCTGATCACCCAGATGACATGTGAACCCTCAGATTGTTTTCTTACTGGTAAATTTATATAAGTCTGAGCTTTTTATAATTTCCACTTATTACACATATAAAATTAAAACAATTTAAAGCAAATTTTAAACTTGCCTACAACAAGACCACCTAACCAAGCATCTTTGTTTTTCCTTGATTTTTTCCCCCTAGAAGCATGCATATTTAAATCGTTAAGGTCAAACCATCCATGGATGTTGCCTTGTGTTTTTGAACTTACTACACAGCTGCTGGAAAGATTGTTATCTTATTGACATATTATAAGGTGACAGATTCCATTCCACCCTCCCCATGTTAGATATTAGGTCTCTAAATTAATTAATTTGTTGATTAATTTTGTAGTACTGGGGATTGAACCCAGGGGGTACTCTATCACTGAGATTCTCCAGCCCCTTTTAGAATTATTTTGAGACAGAGTCTTGTTAAGTTGCAGAGACTGGCCTCTAACTTGCAATCACCTTGTCCTAGCCTCCTGAGTTGCTGGGATCACAGGCTTCTTCCGGATTACTTTAATGGTATGACAGTGAGTGTCTCTGCATAGAAGCCTTTTCTGTATGAAGGCCCTTATTCAGAACAGATTCCTGGAAGTAGAATTATTGCTTCCCAGAGTATGAGTAGTGGGGATATAGAAAAAGCCTTTCAGAAAGTACTTCCTATGAGGACATTTTGATTTACATTGTCCCAATTCACAGAATGCCAGTTTCACTATACTGCACAATCAGTATCTTAAGAATGTGCCTCCTTAACAGGTATAATGAGATTGCTTATTTTAATTCTACTTCTTTCATAAGATAAATCATTCTTATTGGTTTGTTAATATATTCTCAAATAAGATTTCTCTGGTTTCCTTATTGTAATTGTGATTAAGAATGCATGCATTTCTTTTCTACTCCAGCATTTATGATTGATTTATTCAACCAACAAATAAGTATAGGATACTGCTATTTTTTTTTTCTGGATGCTGGGGATCTAACCTAGGACCTCCATGAATGCTAAGTAAGACTGTATCATTAAACCACACCCTATCCTTGATTTTTTTTTTTTTTTTTGCAGTACTAGGGATTAAACCCATGGGCCCTCTACCACTAAGTTATATCCCCTGTCCTTTTTATTTAATTCTGAGACTGAATCTTGATAAGTTGTTGAGGCTTGCCTCAAATTTGTTATCTTCCTGTTTCAGCCTCCCACAGATATGGGAGGTAGTACAGAGGTGTACCACCACACACACAGTCATATCATGCTATTTAGAATGAGATATATGTGGGCCTTGAGGCACAAAGATACAAGGAACATTATCTCCTTCAATGGAATCAGTCTGGTTGGGAAAGCAGATAAATAAACAAGGAATAAAATTATCATGAAATAAATGCTAATAGAGAAAAGGAAAAGTCCTCTGAAAAGTGCAGCAGAGATGCCTTGTGGTCTGGTTTGAGGGCCAGGGAAGCTTCTACAGAAAGGAGTGAGGGGATTGGCAGGCTGACCCTGGCAGTCAAACTTATACCTCTGACAACCCTGCATACCCCAGCGGGGCTGGAGGCTGTGCTAGCATTGAGGGAGGGCAGGCAATACAGCTGTGGAGTTGGCAACACCATAGCTGGGATTGAGATGGTCATGTTTCCTTGGATGTGAAGCATGATTGATAACATCAAGATTATACTGGCAAACTACAGATCATCCTTGAAATGTGATGAATTAGATGCTTAAAGAAAAAGTAAGAAGTGACCTGAGTTTTTAGATAGATAGATGAGTTTCTGTTCCCATTCTTGAAGCAAAATGTTTCATTCTGTTCCCATTCTTGAAGCAAAATGCTTCCTCTACAGAAAATATATCTGTAGAGGGTAAAGCAGAGTTATGGGAAATAGCAGGCTTGGTTTATTAAAATACATTTATGCAATGCAGACTTGAATGACTTCTTAAAAATGAGAATAATAGGTCTTGATTTTTAAAAGGCTGTCCTAGCTAATGACATTGTCCTTGCAAATCTAATCAAAAGCATGTCAAAAGGATGAAAAGTAAAGTCAATAAAGTCCTATAATACAGCCGGAAAGGAATGTGAGCTCATTCATAATAGTCAGATGCAGAAGGAAGTCCAAAGGAGAGAAATGTGTGGCCTGTCCCCAAACACCAGATCATGTCATGCATTGTGGTCAGGTTCCCATCCGGGCCTGTGTGCCCAGCATGGAGCTATTTCATAGCAGTGCTTGGTAAACAACTGCTAGACTAATTATTAAAAATAGGCTGCTACTAAGCAAAGTTCCTTTTTACTGTAGGATGTGCATGGGTGTTAACAGCATTTACATTTATATGGGATTAAGTAATTTCCTTCCAATTAGAGAATAAGGCAAGAGTTGATGAAATGTTTTTCATGGGGTCTATAAACCACTAGAAATCTTTCGGGCAAACTTAAATGAATTTAAGGGATGTTTGGGAAGTGTTATTAAACAGTGTTGAGAACATTCACTTAAATGAGCACCAGAAGAAAAAAATAAACAATTTTTGCCAGCACTGAGGGGTGTGATGCCACCTTCATTGGCTTGCCTGCAGGTTGCTATTAAAAGCTTCATACTTTGCTTGTCTTCTGTACAGAAATCCCTCATAATCAGGTTTGGGAAAAGTATATATCACTTAGTTATTAAAGCTTCTTTTTTAAAAAGGTCTTTCTAAGAGTGTTAAGGAAAGTGCCTCAACTGCAAGCTATCTGGGGTCCTTTTGGGCTAAGCTGACACCGCCAGGTCAATGTACACATTTCTTCAGTTATTCTGCATTCTCTGCTACACCCTTCCCCCTGAAATTTCCTGAAAGAAAGAAGTAGGGGGAAATCACAATTTATAAAACTTCTACCTAAAAGCCGAGACCTGGTTTGAGGATGGGCCTTTGCCATCCCTTCCCACGAAGGCATGCTTCATCTATTCATGGAGCGGTATGCAAAGTCCCTCACCCTTAGTGAGCTATGAATAAAGAAGAATAAATGGTGCGAGAGAGAAAAAAAAAATTGTTGCTGCAAGACTACTTCACCCCAGAAAATAAAGTGGAAAGAAGTCTTTGCATATTCTGGGAACTGACATTCAGAGAAGAGTAGGCCCTGGGCCCTTATTGAGGAATGAGTGCTCTCCCCTCAGGGAGGCTCACATTTCTTAGGAGTGATAAACACCTTCACAGGGATTCTGTTCTGGGAATGTGTTCAGGGTCCTTTCAAGTCCTACTTGAAGAAAATGCTTAATATTTAGCTGTCTGAGACCCAGATGCTCAACTGACTTAGCAGTTGCTGAGAGCTGCTCAATCCCCAGTTCTGACTTACTGCAGATGTAAAGATGCCCAGATGGAGCCAGGCTGGAGACAAATCATCACTGAATCCTGGGCCACTGACACAGGACAAAACAAGGATGAAAGCCTGAGAAGGGAGCATCTGCTATTATTGTAGAGAAGTGAGGACTCCACCCAGGTATGGATTTGAGGGAGTTGGAGCTAGGCAGTTCATGGCTGGCTAGTATACAGGGCAGGGATTCCTGGTAGGAACAGTGCACCCATCTGCTGCCTTGCTGTGGGCATTCCTTGTGGGGCAAGTTTGTCAATCTTGTCACTTTGCCACTGGGCTTTGTTTTCTCTTAATGCCCAGTTGATTGGTTCTTATCTGAGTATCTGGCAACACTCATTGCTGCTGTGATAACACTCTGCTTACACATCACCCTTATCTACCACACGTCTGCAGGGAAGTTGCAGAGGAGGCCTGGAAGCAGAGGAGACCTGCAGGGAATGCAAATGAAAATGCGGAGATGGGAAAAAATATGTAAGAAACTTGGATCAACATAAGGAAAAGATCAGCATCGGGAAAGCAATATGAGAAGGTAAAATACAATCTTTTATATTTCTTCTGAACATGATGGTATGTACCTGTAGTCCCAGTTACTCAGGAGGCCTAGGCAGGAAGATCTCTTGAGACCTGGAGTTCAATACTGGTCTGGGCTAAGTATCAAGAAACTGCCTTCTCTTTATTTTTTTTTAAAAATATTTTATACTTAGTCTAAATTGTTCAGTAAGTTATTATTGATCTAATAGTTTATTTAAATAATAACAATGATATACTCAGTGATTTATAGGCAAGTGACGTGAATGACAATGATGTCATCAAAAATAGAAGAAGGAACTGGAAACACTCTGAGGTACCTGCATTAACTGAGAAGTAGGAGAGTATTATTTGAAAGTGGACTTGAGTGGTTGTAAATGTACATTTCAAACTCTGGGGCAACCACTAGAAAGCATTAAAAAATAAGTATAATTAATATGCAGAGAGAAAAGAAAAAATGGATTCATACAGGATGACCAATTAAAACGAGAAAAGGCAGAGAAAAGGACAAAAAAGAATCAGCGACAATGGACAGAAAACAGTTGTAAATATGATTGGCATCAATTCAATTATATTGATAATCACCAGAAGTGTGGATAGTTTCAATATACAAAAGACAAAGACTAATTAAATAGACAAACATACAAATTTAAAGAGACTGTTCAAAATACAAGGAAGTTCCATTAAATATAAAGGCATAGATAGATTAAGAATAAAGGTGCAGAGAAAGATACACGGTGGGGGCTGGGATTGTGGCTCAGTTATAGAGTGCTTAGTCTAGCACATGCAGGGCCATGGGTTCAATCCTCAGCAACACATGTAAATCAATAAAATAAATATATTGTGTCCAACTATAATAACAACAGAGCTTCAAAATATATGCAGCAAACTGATGGGAAAGAAAAATAAATTCACTACTATAGTTGGAGACCTCAATAGTCTCTATTAATGATTGACAGATCCAACAGGCAGAAAATTAGTAAGAGTAAAGTTGAACTGACAGTAACATCAATCAATAGGATTTATTTATTTATACATTTTTAAACATTTTTTTTAGTTGTAGTTGGACACAACACCTTTATTTTTATGTGATGCTGAGAATCGAACCCAGTGTCTTGCAGGTGCTAGGCGAGCGCTCTAACGCTGAGCCACAACCCCAGCCCCAATCAATAGGATTTAATGAACATTACTGAACACTTCATCCAACAACAGCATACACATATTCTCTTCAAGTCTAGGTGGAACACTGCAAGAAAGATCATACCCTGGGCCAAGAAACATACCTTAACAAATTAAAAAGTAGAGAAGTCATACCAACTATGTTCTTAAGAACACAAAGGAATTAAACTAGAAATCAATAACAGAATGATACAGCTGGAAAGGCTCAAAGTATTTGGAGATTAAATAGCATACAAGTCAAGAAAAAGTGTGAAGAAGAAAATAAAAAAAATATTTTGAATCAAATGAAAATAAAAAAACATCAAAATCTGTGGGATACAACAAAAGAAGTATATGAGGGAAATTCATGTGTGGAATGCGTATGTTAGAAAAGAAGATCTAACGTTAATAATCTAAGCTCATTTAGGAAACAAGGAAAAGAGGAGCAAATTAAAATCAAGTAAAGAAGATAAAAGTAACCAAGCAGAAATCATTGAAACTGAAAAGAAAAAATCAATAGAAAAAAAATCAAGAAACTAAAATTTCTTTGAAAAGATCAATAAAAACAGATGAATTTCTAAGTAAGCTTTCTCAAGAATTAAAGAGAAGTCATAATTAGTAACAGCAGAAATGAAAGGGGCCATGATTACTTTCCCACAGATTAAAAAAAGAATAATAGTATATAACTCTATGCCCCAAATTTGATAGGTGAAATGGATCAACTCCATGACGTATATAATCTATCAAAACTTACATAAGAAATAGTATTAATAGGTCTGTATCTATTAAATAAACAGAATAAATAATTAATAACCTTCCAAAACAGAAACCACTGGGCTTGGATTTGTTCATGGTTGCATTCTACCAAACATTTAAAGAAGAAATTATACCAAACCTCTACATTTTCTTCCTTAAAACAGAAGCAGTACTTTTTCATTTTATGAGTACAGCATTACCCTAATACCAAAATCAGACAAAAATATGAGAACTCCATTATTCTAATGCCCCAAATCAGACAAAGATATTACATAAAAGAAAAAAAAAACTACAAACATCTTTCATGAAATCAACGAAAATGTCCTCAAAAACAAATAGCATATCTAATGCAATTATATGTAAAAATGATTATATCACAACCAATTGAGATTTACTCCAAGTACACAAGGCTGGGTCAACCATTCAAAGATCAGAGTGTAACTCATTACTATCAATAGGCTAAAGAAGAGAAATTATATGATCAGATTAAGATATAAAAAGGGCATTTGAAAAAAACCCAACATTTAATCATGATAAAAACTCTCAGCAAACTAAGAAAAAAGGAGTTTAGTTTCTTCAACTTGGTGAGGAACATCTACAGAAACCTATAGTTTGAACAAACCTAAAGCATTAATTCCTGGGGTACCAAGACAATAACTGAAAGTAGAGCAACCATGCAAAGTTAGAGCAGAGAGACAGATATCAAGAAGGAGATTACAGAGGAAAAGGATAACTCCACTGATTTAATATCATTTTTGAGAATTCAGAAAAGTCAGGTTGCAAATGAAAGTCAATTTAACGCTCCAAAAACAAAACAAAACAAAACAAAACACAGTTCCTTCAGTTGCCAATAGCTAACCCTACTGCTGCAGGTGTGGGAATGGGTGGCCTGACTCTTTTTTGCATTTCTGTGGCACTCAATGGATGCAGTTAGAAATGAGTTAAATCGTAAGCCCTCCTTTGGCCAACAGTGCTTTTGTTGTCTCATAAAACAGTGCGATAGGTGGTGGTGACTCTTATGGTCACAGAATAAGAACTGGTGTGGGGCACTGCAGTGACTTTCTGGCACAGAGCAGAGAATTATACAAGGGTGGGGGTTGGGAGGGTGTTCTGCCATCCTTTTCCCTCCTTTAAGCTCTTTTTTTAAAATATTTTTTTTTAGTTGTTGATAGATATTTTATTTTATTTATTTATATGTGGTGCTGAGAATTGAACCCAGTGCCTCATGCATGTCAGGCAAGTGCGCTACCACTTAGCCAAAGTCCTAGCCCCATCCCTCCTTTAAGCTCTGGATGAGTCCTGACCTCTGGGAGAGGTAAAAGAGAGTGGAGAGGGAGGATAACGCAACCAATGAGAATGAAGGTGGAAGGGAAAAGTACTCATAGAGGTGACTGGAGATCCCAAGTTTGAGAAATGGCTGTGGGCCATGAGCAACAGCACCTAAGGGAACCTGGGAGAGGGGACAAGAAGAGGGATGGGGGATGGGAGAGGGAGATAGGACAGGCACATATCTGCATTGTGGATTTCTCCTCATAGCTTGTTGGCTCAGGGAACCCAGGCCATGCCACTCTGTACAATGTGCTTGGTCTTCATAGCCTGTCCACTTATGAGACCCAGTCTGTGTCCATCTTCATGGTACACTCTGTCTCCAATAGCCTGTTTGCTCAGGGGCATGAAGCTGTAGTTGTGTACACTTTGAACATAGCCTGTTCAATAGGGAGAACTGAGCAGCTGTATATCAAGAAGTAGTTTCATGGTGGGGCTTCCAGATGCCACTATAGTCTATTGGGCCACCCAAATCCCTTGCCTTCCCTACCTCTTCCTGCTGATATTATCTGTTTTGTACCATCATTGATGTATGAGGTTGAAGGACAGCATCATTTAAAAATCTGATCAGTATGAACTAGGGAAAGCAGAATAAGACAGAACCAACCCAATCCCACCCTGGCCTCCCCTTTCAATCTTGCCTTTCCCCTAGGACTTGGAGGTTTTACAATGGCACCTAGTACCTCTGTGGATTTTCCAATTGCCCTCTGAACTGCCTAGCCAGCCTGAACAGACTGCCTGAGAAATCCTGATAACTCAAGTACACCTCTGATTACTGGCTTGACTTTAGTCAGCCACCCTCTCTCTCCCTTTATGGTTCCTGGTAGCATTGTCTATTATTTTCTCTACTAGACTGAGTGCTCCTTGCCTTTCATGCATTATCTCATTTTATCCTCAACAATGCTTTGAGACTAATTCTATATCCCTATTTTATAGATGAGAAAATGGAGGTCTTAAAGTAGAGTCAGTTGTCTATAGAACCTCTATATTCCACTGTGCTCACAACCTCTCTTCACAACCCTAGCTGTGTTCAAGCACTAGACCTAAAAAGAGATTCACAGAAAAAAAAAAATCCCAAAGGGCCTTGACCATGAACAAGTGCTCAATCTCATAAAAAGCACATGATTTAAAGCAATACGTACAGGGATCACAGCCTTTTTGCTGTTGTTCATAAAAAGGATCAGAAACTAGTAGCAGGTAAGGGTAGAGAAAAACAGGTCTTCTAGAAGGTTTCTTTTGGAAATTTGACTTTTTATATACTTTCTTGAAAACAGTTTAGCAATAATTGCATAGACATTGGGTGTGGTGGCCACATACCTTGAATCTCAGCTATTCAGGAGGCTGATAGGAGAATAGCAAGTCCCAGGCCAGCTTGGGCAACACAGTGAGGCTTTCTCTCAAAATAAAAAAAAAGAGCTGGGGGTATAGCAGTTCAGTGCTTGAGGCCCTGGGTTCAATCTCCACTACTTAAAAACATACTGGGACTCTTCAAAAAGGTTAAAGGTGCAGGGTTTCTTTTTGTTTGAAAGTTAGACTGTAGTAATGGTTGCACAATTATGCAAACACACTAAAATACTTAATAGTATTTTTTGAGACAAGGTCTTGCTACCATATGACTTAACAATCCCATTCTTGGATACATAGCCAAATTCAAACAAATTCTAAATGAATATTCATAGCATTTCTATTCATGATAGTCAAAAAAGTGGAAATAACCCAACTGTTCACCAACTGATGGCATAGCTGTACATTGAAATATTACTCTTCCATAAAAGGAAAAAAAATTGATGTTACATTGTGGATAAATCTTGCAAACATTATGCTAAGTTAAAGATACCAATCAAGAAAAACCACGTATCATATGATTCCATTTATATGACAGGTTGAGGACAAGCAAACTCAGAGGGGCATAATGTAGACTGGTGGTTTCCTGAGACCAGGGTGTGATGGGGAAATGGGAGTGACTGATGATAGGTACAGGGTTTCTTTCTGTTTCAAAGTTAAGACTGTAGTAATGGTTGCACAATTATGTGAATTCACTAAAACACTTAATAGATATATTTTTTGAGACAAGGTCTTGCTATATTGCTGAGGTTGGCCTCAGATTTGTGACCCTCCTACCTCAGTCTCCCGAGTTGATGGGATTATAGGCATGAGCCACTGTACCAGGCTAAAAACACATTAAATGAATGAATTATAAATATAAATTGAATTTATATCTCAATAAAGTGTTTAAAAACACATGAACCATTGGAGTGTGGCTGAGGCAGGAGGATTGCAAGTTCAAGCCAGCCTTAGCAACATTGTCTCAAAATAAAAAATAAAAAGGGTTGGGGATATAGCTCAGTGGTAGAGTACCCCTGGATTCAGGCTCTAGTACCAAAAAATACTTGAACTATAAATTCCTAAAATCCTCCTTTATAGTAGGACAATACTATACAATAGTATATGATAGTAGGACAATAGTATACAATCAGTAGTGGATGATGTCCAGAATGTTTATCACGCCTTGTTTGTAATTGCAAAAGCACAGGAAGATTCTGGCTATCTATCATTTGAGGAACAGTTTTTTCATGAGGGACTAATATGCGACTATGAAACTCTTATATTAGATCTCTATTTCCTTGGGCAGACATTCTGGCTAGAATATTAAGTGAGGAAAATAAGTTACAGAATAATTTGTAGCAAACCAACCCAATCTGCACACACAAACCTTCTCCCTCTAAAGC
Organism: Urocitellus parryii; assembly: GCF_045843805.1. NCBI lineage: Eukaryota > Metazoa > Chordata > Mammalia > Rodentia > Sciuridae > Urocitellus > Urocitellus parryii. The sequence continues at coordinate 81,070,701 of NC_135537.1, forward strand.
CAGGAGTCATGTACTCCACGTGTGGTGCACAGGGAGTACCTGCCAGGAGGTTGCTACCTTCTTCTGGGTTCAGCTTTCACTGGTTTCAATAAGTATGTATTACTTTCACTATTAAATAATTTTTAAAAAGTTAAAAAAGAAAGCATTTTTAATGCTGTTTTCAGCTCCAGACCCATATATACAACCAGCTTTGAAACATCTCAGATGTAATGAAATCACCCAAACTCTCCAGACATAATGAGATAGTTCCCTTCAAAGTTGCCTTACACATGTGTCCTGCTTTGGCAATTTATAGCACTACCTTTACTTCCTCACCCAAGCCTAAAGCTTGGCTGTAGCTGCATAATCCTCTCCCTCTATATATGTCCTCTATCCTGTGGTCCGATTCATCACTTACCAACTTTCCTAATTAAACCCACTCCTGGGTTTACTTTTATATTGCTGCCACAACTGTCATCCTGGTCCCTCCATCTACTCTGTAGGAATGGATGTCAGACCATGTATTTTCTCTATGGATGACAGAGCATACTCTTTTTTTTTTTTTTTTTTTTGGTGTCAGGGAATGAACCAAGGGGCACTTTACCACTGAACCAGATTCCCAGCCCTTTTTTATATTTTATTTGGAGACTGGGTTGCACTGAGTTGCTTAAGGCCTCACTAAGTTGCTGAGGCTGGTTTTTTAAAAATTATTTATTTTAACTATGTATATATGACAGCAGAATGCATTTTGATTCATTATACACAACTGCAGCACAATTTTTCATTTCTCTGATTGTACATGATTGCGGAGGCTGGTTTTGAACTCTTGATCCTCCTACCTCAGCCTCCTAAGCCGCTAGGATTCCAGGCGTGTACCACCATGCCTGAACAGAGTATACTTTTGATTGGGTCATCTAGTATCCTCTTAGTTCCTTCACCCAGTTGCCTATCCTGCCTGCTCTAGGGTATCCCTGGCTTACCAGGTTTCTCCTGTCCATTGCCTTTATTGATAAGTCCTGTTCCTTGCTTCTTTCCCTGACATAATTTGTCCCACCCACTCTTCAGATCTCAGTTCAAGCCTCTTGTCTTTAGGGAGCTTCCTGACTTCCCCAACAAGGTGAGGGCCTGATTACTGGAAAATGGAGCACTTGAAATTCTGCAGTCTTAGGTTTGTTTGGTCTGAGAGTCAAGAAGCTCTTTTTATTTTTTGTACATTCCAAGTAGGCACTCAACAAAAACTTGTTGAACAAACAGGTAAATGAATACAAAATAATACAATATTTAAGACAATATAAATATTATTTCCAATGAGAAGGCTGCCCACCTTGCACGCTGCAAATAGAATTAACCGGTGTGAGGGAGTCTAGTTCATCCAGTATCACTGGGCCATTCAGCTCACAGGAGCCAGCGCCAGAGGCCATACCCCAAAAGGGTTTTTGAAGCAACAGGACAGTCCGTTCAACACAGACAATCTGACCTGCCAACAAAGATACTTCAGATTATTGAAATGTTGAAGAAAAATGTGAATTCTCCTGCCAGTAAAGATAGTCTCCTTTCCATCCTCCCAAAGTGATGCAAGTATAAGGGTGCAATTGTGGGGACAGTCTGTTCCTAATACCAGGTCATAGTTTGGGAGGCTGATTATATACAGGAAGCTGTACTACATAATCCTGAGGAAAATGGAGCCAGTTTTCTTTCTTTTGGAGAGATTTTATACATATAGAAGTGGCCTCCAGTGAGCTAAGCTGGAAAAGCATGCAAATACTAAATTCAACTTCATTTTGAAAAGAGTAATTTTGTGATACATTAAATTTACTATGTAAAAAAAATACAGTTTAGGCGGGATTTTAGTTTGACACCTAGGTAAAAAGGACTAAAAAGTATATATATTTCTAATGTTCTAGTTTTTGGTTTGTTTTAAAAAGAAATCACCCAAATCATGACTTCAGATGGCTTCTACACCACTATAGACAATCATGGAGTGACTGATGGGATCACTACAGGGTACACTAGAACCTTGGAGTACTGTGCAGATAGCCATGAACAGGGTTCAGCAAAAGCCTAAACTGGTAACATGGGCCTCTGCAGGGCACAGGTCATGTCTGTCTTGGGCTATGTGATGGTGCCAGCAGTGCTGAGCAAGGTGCATTTGGAAGCCATAGGAGACATCATATGGACACTGATGAGTCACCCCAATCAAAACTGTGGAGAAGATGCAAGCACACCCTGATCTCGGAGAGCATCCCTGAAGAGGATGCTATGAGGTGCAGCCGTGGAGAGTGCTTCTAGGATTTCTGGACCCAGGACACATGAGGGGGTCACACAAACTGGCAGGATTTTGGGGAGGTGGTGGTCATTCCCATCCTTCATTTGCAGGGTGATGTCAGTCACCAACAGCCAAATCTCCTTTTGTGCCAAAAGAAGCAGACTCTTCAGCTACAAGTTCAAAGTAAAGACTATTAACTATTCTTATATCCAAAATTAATTTTTAAAAGCAACAATCTTAATGATCATTATCACTAGCAAGTTATTATTTCAAAATACTTTAAAATACACAACAGGAGTTTGGGCATGGTGGCACATGCCTATAATCACAGTGACTCAGCAGGCCAAGGCAGGAGGAACCAAATTTGAGGTCAACACAAGAAACTTAGTGAGATCCTGCCTCAAAATAAAATAAAAAGGATTATGGATGTAGCTCAGTGGTTAAGTGCCCTTTGAGTCAATCCCCAGTTTACAACCAAACCAAACCAAACCCCCAAAACATACTATAGACTTAGCACACAGGTCACTAGCCCCATTAACATAGCTATGTGCCCAACTGTGCACCTGTTTAATGGATCCCTTTGTTGGAATACAAACCACACTTTGCAGGCAGTGCTCTACTTGTCTTCTGACCTACTCAGGTAAATTTTATTGTTCATTCTTTCTTGTTCTGAGTTTGTATACCTAGAATCTATCTTTTATCTAGAGCATACACATTCTTCTCTTAGAGTAGCTGCAAGTTTCCTGAGGGTTAAGACTACATCTCACTCACCAACAGACTTTTTGTACAGGACCTTGGTATAAAGTAGGTGTCATAAATATCTGTATCTGTAACAGCTTTTATTTTTCTTATTTTTTGTCTTCTTTACTTTAATTATATTTTTCCCCTAATCTGCAAAAGTTATAATGTCCTTCCAAATTCTATTGAACTGGCAGTCTTCCCCTGCCCATTGGCCAGGGATTAGGTCGTAGTAGCTACAAATGGACCAAAGACAGATAATATGGCTAGGGCCTGAGGGCATGGCTAGCTTGAGGGTCAGCTTGTTTTGCTGGCATGGACTGTCAGGTGAAGCTGAGAATTGCACATGGTTGGCTAATAGAACTCAACAGAGGTGAACTCCGTGGTCTAGACTGTGGATTGGGAAGGAGAAGGTAGTCTGCATGGTTGGGAGGTTGATTATATACAGGAAACTGCATTGAGTAATACTGAAGACAATGGAGCTAGTTTTCTCTCTGTTGAAGAGGGATTTATACATACAGAAGTGGGGAAGACAGGAGTAAATTCTGTGGTAATGGTCTATGGTTAGTGGTGTTGGTGTGAAACCACAACTCTAAATAAATCTAAATATAGAAGTAGATATGGATGTGGGTGTGCATGTGTGCATGGGTGCATGAATATATACATATGTCTCCTTGCACTATTCAATGAGAGGACCTACAAACAATAACATCCCAATAGCAAATGTAGCTAGAACCTAGACTCTGGCTTCTAAATACCATTTTCCATTGATATCAACCAGGGCTCCTTGAAATGAGGGCTGATTCTAAAGCATAAAATGTCAAGATGACTCTGAAATATTGTGTCAAAAATAAGGGAGGACTCAAAGAATGATGGAAACATGTCTAAAAGATATAGGAGCCAGCCTAAATCTGGTAAAACTTGAGCATCAAAATGAACAACCAAAACAGATTATAACTTACTGAATAAAAAACTAATCCATTGGTCTATACTGACATAAATAAATGACTACAGAAATAAATCAGCAAAATGAAAAGCTCCTAATCAATGCTGAATGTCAGCTAATAAATGTACAAGAAATATATTAAGATATTTATAGTCTCAAAGTATCTTTCCACAAAATGCTTATTAATAAGTAAAATATTTATTTTTAATTAATTAATTTGTTCTAATTTGTTATACATGATAGCAGAATACATTTTGATTCACAGTACACAAGTGGAGCACAATTTTTCATTTCTCTGGCTGTAACACTACACTAAGTAGAGTCAGACCATTTATGTCTTTATAACATGTACCTAGGGTAATGATGTTCATCTTAGTCCACCATCTTTCCTATCCCCATGAAATATTTATTTTTTAACTTCAAAGTGAAAAACCATGGAAACACCATCTTGACCAATTGATAAAACATTACAATTCTTTCTGGGACAAATAAACTATATGTCTCTTGATATGAACACAGTATTTTTTTGGGGGGAGGTACTGGGGATTGAACTCAGGGGCCCTCAACCACTGAGCCACATCCCCAGCTCTATTTTGTATTTTATTTAGACAGGGTCTCACTGAGTTGTATAGCACCTGGCCATTGCCGAGTCTGGCTTTGAACTCGTGATCCTTCTGCCTCAGCCTCCTGAGCTGCTGGGATTACAGGCATAAGCCACTGTGCCCGGCAGAACATTTTATATTAATAGACATGACATTTTTTATACCTTTATTTTCATTTTTATGTGGTGCCAAGGATCAAACCTCCTGCCTCATACATGCCAGGCAAGCGCTCTATCACTGAGCCAAACTCCAACCCTGAACATAGTATTTTTATATGGTATTTCTGTAGAGAATGTTAGAATATATAATCTAATCTGTTCAAGAGATAGCATCAGATAAACCTAAACCAAGGGATATTCTACTAAGTAACTGGTAATCTCAACTAAGTAATCTCAAGGTTGGGCTGGCAATGTGGCTCAGTGGTAGAATACTTGCTTGCATGTACAAGGCCCCCTGGTTATAGTCCCCAGAACCACAAAAACAAAAAGCCAAACATAAGCAAAACATAAGCAAAGATAAATATGTATTCCATCTAAGAAAGATGAAAGAGATATGACCTGAGCATACTGCATGACCCTGTATCAGATCCTGGAGTTACAAAAGTTATTTTTAAAACAATTAGCAAAACCAAAATTTAAAAAATTAGTAGATCTATCAGGAAGGGTAAAGATTTCTACAAAGTTAAGAAATGGTGGGAATTTTGACATTCTTCAAGGATTTTAAAATATTCTTTATGAATACTTGGGATTTGGGCTAAGATCTATCTTTCCAGATACTAATGTACCCAAACCTTTTAATTAACTATAAAATTATCTATATTATAGGGGTATGAAAAAAGTCAGTAACAAGAAATCTTCTTATCTTTATCTTCTATAAAAAGATACCAATAGCCAATTATTTAAAGCAGTGCTACTACCAAGTTCTTGCTAAAATTTTATTAAAAATAGGTGTCTTATTTATAATTGCCCAAACTCGGAAGAAACAAGATGTCCTTCAGTAGCTGAATGGATAAATAGATGTTGGCACTTCCAGACAATGGACTGTTATTTAGAATTAATGAGAAATGAGCTATCAAGTCATGAAAAGACAGAAGCTTAACTGCCTAGGATGAAGTGAAAAAAAGTAGTCTAAGAAGGCTACTCACTGTGATTTTAATTATATAACACTCTGGAGTAGGCAAAACTTTGGAAAGAGTAAACAGTTTAGTGGTTGCTAAGGGTTGGGGAGGAAGGGATAAATAGAGTACAGATGACTTTTGGGGCACTGAAATGATATTATAATGGTGCATACCTGTCTGTATACACGTGTGCAGTGCAAACCAACAGAATGTACATCAAGAATTAACCCTAGCTGGGTGCAGGGGCACACATGTAATCCCAGTGGTTTGGGAGTTTGAGCTGACTAATTGTAACAGAAACCATGTGACCCAAGAAACCTAAAACATTGATGATCTGGCCTGTTATAAGCACAGTCTGCCCACTCCTGAAGTAGATGAATTAGTATCACACTATGATAGCACAATTTTAGTGATATTTTTCTATAGGCAACTCATCGATAACTTAATTAGAGGTTAAGAAATATATTATTTTAGTCATCATATAGCTCTTCCATTGCCTATCACCTATGGATGATTTGAGACATGAAAAAAACATTGTTTAAAATAGATACTCCATAGAAAATAACTTCAGATGCTTTATGTATAAAAGAAAGGCTCCCAACCCAGGCAGCTGAGCTGTGGCCATCTATAAAACATACATGCTTCTTAGAGATTTATTTTTACTTTTATTTTTGTGGAACTGGAAATTGATCTTGGGGGTGCTATACCACTGAGCTCACCCCCAGTCCTTTTCATTTCTAAATTTTGAGATGGGGTCTTGGTAAGTTGCTGAGACTGGCCGTCAACTTGAGATCCATCTACCTCAGACTCCCAAGGTGCTGCGATTATGGGCATGCACCACCACTCTTGGCTAGATTCACATCAGGAGTGAAGACATGAAATGCCATGAGATCCAGCATTTGCTTTGGAATATTTTGCAACAAAAAGTAAAGCCAGAGTGGTGAGTGTCAAACCTTTATAAACCAAGTATAGATTTGTTAAAAGACTGTCCCTGGGGCCACATCTGCACTCTGCCACTTCTGTCCTTGGTGGTGTTGGGTGCCTGGCTGGCCCAGTCCAGGCTACCTGCCCAGGCTTCAGCTTCTTCCACAGGCAATTTCCTGGCATTCCAACCTTCCTGGCTGCAGGTGCAGTGGCAGCAGCAATGGCACCAGGGTGTTGTCTGCTTCCCTTGCACACCCTGGGGGCAGTGCATAGGGGTCCTCCCATTCTCTTCTCATTCTCTTCCACACTGGAGCATATTACTCATGAGTGGACAAGAGCTTGAAAGATAGGATCACCTCTGAGTCCCACAAGATGAGTAGCCTTTGAGAGTGTTCCTTTACCATCCAAGGCCACAGTGATGTCTTGGAGAACTTAGTTCATATATTCAGATTGCCAAGGACAACTTTTTACCTCGTCCACTCCTAGCTGATCCAATAGCAAACTCCTCTAAATTGCCACTTCCTAGAACTTCCCAAGGCCTCAAAGGGACCACAGGGAAGAGGACTCTTCTACCGTAGAAGAGTCCCAGAAGCGTTCCCAGAGTAGATGAACACAATCTTAAGATTCCCAATTCTACCACATAATTGAGATTTCAGCTTCTATTTCTTTTCTTCAACCTGCCTACGTGTCAGAATTTAACAAATAATATAGAACTAAAATCTTCAAGGGTAGAGTTACATCTGTTTTTTTTGTTTTTGTTTTTTAATATCCTAGTACTTAGCATGGTAGCTGGTAGTCCACACCTGTGCTGGAATGAATGTACTACCCCTTCAGCTGGGTCATGTTCACCTGGATTTTAAATGTACTTTTGTATTTTGACACTCCATTAATTTCTAAAAGATTATCCTTATGAGAGAGGGAGACAGGGAGAATGAGAGAATGTTACCTGTGGTCTTTGATAAATCACTCTGGCATAGAAACTGCAGCGGGCACCCAGATTGTCAGTCTGGAAAAACATTGAGAAAGACTGGTAACATCATTCAAAGTATACAACCATGGCAAAAGTACTAAAAAACTTGTTAGAAACAAAGATGTTACCTGGAGAATATCTCTTAGGCAATGGAGAATTGGAGGCTGGTGAAGCTTAGATATGGAGTCTCCTTCAATCATATCAATCTGACCGAGATTGGGATGAACTGAGAGGACGTAACAGAAGGAAGGCGAAGGCAGGTGACTTTTGACCTGTTTAAAATGAAGCCAAAGGTAGAACATGAATGAAGTGTTAAAAGACTCAAATACATCATTCCAATCTATTTTTTCTTATATACATATTTACTTATAGATGTGTACCCTCTCTGGAAGGTTATAAAAGAAGTGGGTTACATTATTTACTTTTGGGACCAAGCATAAGAATGTCTGTATTTCTTAATTTATTATCAATTTAAGATTTCATTTTAGAAATCTATTCTTCAGAGTATATTGAAAATACCATTTGGAAAAACATCTTGTTAATCTATATATGGGCATTTTTGACACCTACTATTGGACTGACAGGACAAGTTCATCAATGTAGTACTCCACTGAAGTCAGCTATACAAAGACATATTCCCTTTTTCAGCTGAGGTATCTATGACCCAAAGCAACCACAGGCTAGCCTCCTGGACAAGGCCCAGGAAGGAGAGAAGGAGAAACTTATTAACTTTTTTCTGCCTTTGAGCTACTACCATAAATAATTTGATAGGGTAGGAATGGACATTCCTAGCTACCCTCATGGTTGTAGGAATATTTACAGATTCCATTGTATTCCTACTGTAAATTGGTAACTAAGTGCTGGTTTCATGAGTGATTGGAAGGGGTGGGAAAATATTGCCTAGTTTATAATGAGGCTAATACTCTGACTGTTGTAACAGTGTGTGAGGACTGCTGTTTAAAAATTCATCATAAATTAACCTGAGAAGCATGTTGTATAGCATGGAAGGGAAAGCAGCCATAGATTGGGCTCCTGAATGAGAAGAGAAAATCCCAATCCCAGTCCTACCTTGTATTCACATACCACCACAAAGGGCCTAGGTACAGAGGGATTCCTGTTGCCACTGTGGAGTCACGGAGCAATGGTGAGAGCCCTGGCTCGGTGGCTAGCACAGAGCAACCTGAGGATGGAGGGCTCCCTGGTGTTGTACCTACCTCTTCACAGGGCTGGCTATGGCCGGGTGCTTTTAGGGGTATTGCTGGGGGCCATATGGTATCAATCAAACTGAAGAGCCCTGGTGTCCTGGGACAAGAAAACACTGTTAAAATTATTTGTCATTAGATGGGATGTGGTGGCACAAGCCTATAATCTTTGCTGTTAGGTAGGCCGGGGCAGGAGGATTAAAAGTTTGAGGTTAGCTTAGGCAACTTAGAAAGATCATGTCTCAAAATAAAATAAAAAGGGCGGGAGATGTAGTTCAGTGGAAGTTAGAGCATTTGACTAGCTTGTGTGAGCTTCAATATCTCATACCATACACACACAAAAAAAGTATGACACAAGATGAATGCAAGATTCTCTTCTTTGTGTAGAATAGAAAAAAATATATACAAGGGACTGGGGGTATACTTCATTGATACATACACGAGTATGTATTCTCCTAGCATACACAAGTCTCTGTTTTCATTACAAAATGAAAACAAAACAACAAAAAACCCAAGAAACTCCAAAACATCATCAATTTCCCTAAATTTTTGTAGCTTCTCAAATAGTGTCCTATGACGTTCACTCCACAAAAGCAAGACTCTGCTCAGTGAGGTTGCTGTGTGGAGGATGCCTGAAGTGTGACTATGGGTTCCCACTGGGTGTTGGCAGAACTTTAAAATGCTATAGGCCCAGGGCTGGGGTTATAGCTCAGTGGTAGAACACTTGCCTAGGGTTTGATTCTCAGCACCACATATAAATAAAATAAAGGTCAATCAACAACTAAAAAAAAAAAAAAAAAAAAAAAAAAGGGATCACCATTTGACCCAGCTGTCCCTCTCCTCAGTCTATACCCGAAGGACTTAAAAACAGCATACTTTAAGGACCCAGCCACATCAATGTTTATAGCAGCACAATTCACAATAGCTAAACTGTGGAACCAACCTAGATGCCCTTTAGTAGATGAATGGATAAAAAAAATGTGGCATATATACACAACGGAATTTTACTCAGCAATAAAAGAGAATAAAATCATGGCATTTGCAGGTAAATGGCTGGAGTTAGAAGATAATGCTAAGTGAAGTTAGCCAATCCCAAAAAACCAAATGACGAATGTTTTCTTTGATATAAGGAGGCTGATTCATAGAGGGATAAGGAGAGGGAGCATGGGAGGAATAGACAACTCTATAGGGCAGAGGGGTTAGAGGGGAAGGGAGAAGGCATGGGTTAGAAATGATGGTGGAATGTGATGGACATTATTATCCAAAGTACACGTATGAAGACACGAATTGGTGTGAATATACTATGTATACAACCAGAGATGTGAAAAATTGTGCTCTATATATGTAATAAGAATTTAATGCATCCTGCTGTCATATATAAATAAAAAAAAATACTGCTTATAGTCCTGACTGGACATGGCGGCACACGCCTGTAATCCCAGCGGTTTGGGAGGCTGAGACGCTAAGCAACTCAGTGAGACCCTGTCTCTAAATAAAATATAAAATAGGACTAGGGATGTGGCTCCATGGTCAAATGTCCCTGAGTTCAATTCTCAGTAAGGGGCAGGGGGAAGCTATAGGCCCTGGGAAACTCTGAAAAAAGACACCTGTGATGTCCTGTGAAACAAAAGATTCTTTAGCTTATAATCAAGAATCACTTTTTGGTATAATCACGAATAGTATCTCTTGCAATCTGCTTTAAGAAATGCTGTTCTATGACAAACAGCCTTAGAAGAGTTGATTGCTTACTTATTTAGAAGCAGCTAAGTGGCTAATTTTTAAAATTTTGGACATTTGACCCTTATTATTATTATTTTTAATGCAGTCTCCTAGATAAGAAAGAGTATCAGTTAAGTAAAAATTTCTTTTTTTTTTTTAAGTAAAAATTTCTTAAAATCAGATTCTTTACTATTTTTTAAAAGTAGAGATGGTTCAGGTGGCAATTGTTGCTTTGTGAACTTGAGTCTTCATCTCGGGCAGCTCAAACATTCAGGTACCTCTGCTGAGGACAAACTTGGTGCAGAAGTTAAACTTTGGCACAAAGTGTATGTTCTTTTCACTACATTTCATCCCTTACTATTCATTTCTGCATAAGATTTCATTTTATTATAGAAGAAATAGAAGAAACATTATTTTAAAAAGCCATTCCTAGGGGCTGTGGCTCAGTGGTAGAGCGCTCGCCTAGCATGCATGAGATGTTGGGTTCGATCCTCAGCACCACATAAAAATAAATAAAATAAAGGTATTGTGTCCAATTACAACTAAAAAAAAAAAAAGAAGCCATTCCTAGGGCTAGGGCTGTGGCTCAGTGGTAGCGCACTTGCCTGGCATGTTCTATTCTCAGCACCAAATATAAATAAACAAAATAAAGGTCTATCATCAAGTAAAAAGAATATTTTAAAAAGCCATTCCTTTAAAATATTTTTTGGTTTGATTTCTGCAGTGCTGGGGATAGAACCCAGAGCCTCATGTGCCAGGCAAGTCCTCTAGCACTAAGCTACATCCCCAGCACCCTTTTAGAAATTTTTTATTATTTTACTTTTTAATTTGTTCAAATTAATTATATATGACAGTAGAATGCATTTTGACACATTGTACACAAATGGAGCACAACTTCTCCTTCCTCTACATGGTGTAGAGTCACAATGGAAATTCAATCATACAAGTATATAATGTCTGTCTCATTGAATCATCCTTCCCATCCCCAAACCCCCTCACCTAAAATATTTTTAAACAGCAAACAGGCTGTCTAATAGGGACAGACTACCTTAATTTGTCTTTTAAAAAGTTAATAAAAGTTTTAATTTAAAAAGCTTTTAAAATAAATGTTTAAATAGAGAAAAAGGACATACAAATAACATCCATATGACTGTGATATGATTAAAAATAGTTTGATGCTGGGGGTGTGGCTTAGTGGTGGAATGTGTGCTTAGCATGTGAAAGGACCTGGGTTCACTCCCCAGAACCACAAGAAAAAAACAAGGTAACATCATTATGCCAGAATAAATTTCTTGGGATATTCCTTAATTTATAGAATATATAATGAATATGCAGCAAAATTTGGAACTTCAAACTGTGACAAAAATGTTTACAGGTATTTGATAGAATTCTGTCATTCTTAACCTCTGTGTTTGAAATCCAAAGCAGACAGGATGAGAATCTGGCTCCCCACCTGCTCCTATTTATAGGCTTTGCAATGGCCACAGCTCTCTGACAGCAGTTCCCTGGGCAGATTCCCTTCCAGATGGCAAAGGTGGAATGGGACAATATTGCTAACCATCAAGCAGGGAAAAGCTGCACTTCTCACCATAGCCAATCATGGTTTCCCCTCACCCTCTCAGCTGTCTCCTTAAAGTCAATTGCATGTGATAAGTAAGAAAAGAGAGGAGGATCTGGAAACAGGTAGGATACATGGAGGAGGATGGCACAGGCATTGGGGACAGTCTTGGGCAGAAAGCACAGGCTGAAAGAAAGACAGGTGGATGCTTCAGGAAGTAGGAGACACAAGAAGTAGCAGAATCAGGCTGAGCTCACACAAGCTGCCCTAACCTCCAACCTGGAAACCAAAATCGTCTAAAGCCATAATTCTATTTATAGAAACCAATGTACATTTTAAAGGGAAAGATAAAAATATGTGAACGTGGTCAATTTTGTTTACCAAATTATATACTTCAAATGGTTAAAATGGTAAATTTTATTGTGCCACAAAAATTAAATTTACTGTGACAAGTAAATGCCAAGTATTTTGATTGGTCTTCTGTCTCTAGAGATAATTGATAGTTCATTTAAAAAAACACTACTCCCTTCTGTGTGAAGAAGAATGTCCCAAGTTCTTTATTGTACCTTAGGAATATAACAAGTACAAATATAATTTTGAAATTTGAGATAATTCACATATCAAAAATTCCACCCATTTAAAAAGTATGCAGTATACTTATACTGGTTATTAGTGTAGTCTTACGAGTTATGCAACCATCAATATTAGTATCTATTAAACAGTTACTCTCATTCTTTCTAGCCCCTGACAACCATTACTTTACTTTCTGTCTTAATAAATTTGCCTGTTCTGGACATTTCTTATAAATGGATTCATACCATATATGGCTTTGAATGTGTGTGTGTGTGTGTGCTTGTGCACACTTGTGAGAGAGATGGCATAGTTTTGAGGTACATCCCTCAGAAAATATCAACACTTTGTTCCTTTATGTGGGGGAGGGTACTGGGTATTGAATCCAAGGGTGCTCTATTACTGAGCTACATCCACAATCCTTTTTGTTTTTATTTCAAGACCAGGTCCTGCAAAGTTTCCCAGGCTGGCCTTGAACTTGTGACCTCCTGTTTCAGGTTCCCAAGTGACTGGATTTACAGGCATGCACCACTGTACCTGGCCACTTTGTTCATTTTTATGACTGAATAACATTCCACAGTATGGGTAAAGGACATTTTATTTATCTAGTCATCAATTGGTGGACATTTGGGTTGTTTCCATGTTCAGCTATTCTAAAAACTGCTGCCATGAACAAATTGCACATATATATATATATTTACACTGGGAATTGAACTCAGGTATGCTTTCCCACTAAGCTACATCTTCAGCCCATTTTTAAAAATTCCTTTTAAATGTTGAAACAGGGTCTCACTAAGTTGCCTATAGCCTCCCTAAACTGCTAAGGTTGGGCCCAAACTTGCAATCCTCCTGCCTCAGCTTCCAAGGTTGCTGTAAACAAATTTTTGTGTGAACATAAAATCTTTATTTCTTTGGATTAATATTCAGAAGTGTAACTGCTGGTTACTGGTAATTGTACATTTAATTCTTTTAAGAAACCACTACATATTTTCATACAGGTGGCCGCACCACTTTATAGCCAATCAGCAATATATGAGAGTTTCTTTGAATCCTCATTAGTATTTGGTGTTATCATATTTGTACTTTAATATTCTTAACAGAACTGTAGAGGCATCTCACCAAGGTCTTGATTTGCTTTTTCCTAAAGGCTAGTGATGGTAAGCATCTTTTTACTTGCTAATCTGCCATGATGTATATCCTCTATCTTCATGTTCTTTTCCTATTTTCTAATCAGACTCTTTGTTTCTGTGAATGTCTTTATTTACTATTGAGTTTTGAGAGTTCTTTATATATTCTGAATATGAAAAACCTCAGGTATTTCTTTCTTCTTCTTTTTAAAAATAGTGGTAGTTATTTTATTTACCCTAAGTTATACTTTCTGCAAAGGTTATATATATATATATATATATATATATATATATATATATATATATTTTTTTTTTTTTTATTAAGTATCCTTTCCTGAGTCATTCATCCCCCAAAAGAAACCTTTGCTGGCCATTTAGTATCATTGCAGTGTAATATCAGTCTCTGAATTGAAAAAAACTTTACTTTCATGTATCTCTTAAAGACTTCTTCCACCACTTCCTGTTTTTATGACATGTATTTCCATCAATGAAAATTCAACAGAGTTTGAATGTCTGATCTTTTTTGTTATGCTTAAAAATATTTTTGACTGGATTCAGAAGTAGAAGCTCTTAGAGAGGACAGCCTGAGTCTCTTGGTGATCTGTTCCTGGCATTTTTCTTTGGCTTCTTGCATTCTCTTGGCCAAAAGTTTGGAATATTCTGCAGCCTCTTCCTTATTTTTCTTAGAAACTGTTTCTTCAGAGTAATATGCCGGAACTTATGTTGTGAGTCATGTAGAGTAATGAGATGCTGAATCTTTGGTGCTTTGGTCCTGGGTTTTTTAACTTCCCTGCTTTCTGACAACATATTGGCAAGTATCATCTTCCTTAGATTGAAGTTTGCAGATTCTACTAGCTCTTTTGGGTCCTAGTTGATGAAGCACAGTAGTATTCATTAAGTCCAGGAATATCCTTCTCTCCTTGTTTTACAATAACCAAGTTGAGAACACTCAGAATGGTATCCACAATGTAACCTCTAACAGATTTGTGCTTTCTCTCTCCAGTTTGCCTCGGTCTATAACAGGAATGCCCCTTATTCAGTAGTAGGGGAACATGGCCCTGGGTCAAGATACCCTGCTTCGTGGGAAGCCTTGTTTGTCATTTCCACTACTGATTCAGACCACATAACCCTTCCATTCTTCACCCAGTGTCAGCAGCAATTTCTATAGCCATACGTTTCTCGTAAAAAGTACAAAATTTGCATTCATTGTCCACTTCAATGAGTTTCTGGCAGCCAATGGCTCGGAAGAAGATATTCAACTTCATCCTGGTGAATACTTTATTTATCTTACTTTATTTTTAAGGATTCCTTGGGACTTTCTAAATAGATCATAATCTATCTATCATAATCTGTAAAAAGATGTGTCTTTTGATCTGTATATCTTTTTTTCTTTTTTCCTTTTTCTTGTCTTATTTTGCTAGCTGGTCAATTTACTTTTAAAGGACTGCCAGAACTTAACATTTGACTTACACTGTCAAGTCTAATACAGGTAATAAACTCTAAGAGGACATCAGGCCAGTTAACATAATAGAGAGCATATAGAGGACACAACAGAAGTGAGAGCGAAAATAGGATTTTGAAAAATCAGGATGAAGAAAACAAGGGTGACTTTTAAAGGTCAGATTGAAATTGTAATCTCCCCTCAAATTCCTCCAAAGTTATTTCTTTCATTTTTTATTTCTATCTCTTTCTCTCTCATAGACACACACCCTTAATGATGAAACTATCTCAAAAAGAGGCTAAGTCAATACAGAAAGAAACTACAAACTATTTGGACTTCTAAAGAAAAACAAAAAACTAATTTACCACTCATAATTCCATAAAAAACAGGATCTCTTATTACTGCCATAATTTGTCAGCCAACAGGTACGTACTCTCATTAAATCTTGGGCTGTTGGAGAGATTACTTACAGATAAACTTTCCTAATGGGAAAGGTGGATAAACTCGAAAATTACTTTTCCAAGGTGAAAGTAATTAATAGCCAGTGACCAGAGTCTGGATAAAAGAGAACAAACTGCGTATAAGTACTCAGGGAAGCAAAGTACTGCTCTCATAAGGTATGTACTCCTGCGACCAGCAGCATCTGCAGGATGAGGGAAGGGATAAGAGATCTTCCTTAAGACAGTGAAAGTGTCCCAAAGCCTCTGATATATAGGTCACTTCTACAGACATTATTATAGTGTAAGAGGCCCTTCTAAGAACACATTTTCATTATGAAAAAACACTTGAAGAGACTCCTTAGAAGAGATAAAGTATGAGGGGGAGATACCGACCACACAATTTGAATTTAATAGAGTCATCGTAGTTTCAATGAGATGTAGGACTATAATAGATATGAGGTCACTCAGAAGGAAATCCTGTAGACTCACATCCTCAAAGCTTAGGGGGTACATTCCCACCCTTTAGAGGACACATTCCCACCCTCACCAACTGAACATTCACTCTGAGAACTGTAGGAGGACAGAATGGGGTGTGAAGAGAACACCTTTCACCTGTAATGTTAAAGTCCTGAGATCTCTCTTGGTCTTATTTTCCTCTCTTGTAGGATTCTCTAATTTGTAATGCTGTTACACCCCTCACTGCCCAGTGTCTCTGCTTGAGGAGGAAAGATGGTTTCAAAATCCCCAGTTTTGGTGAAGAATGGTAAAGTTTGCATCAGCTGAAGGAGAGGGGTGGCAATGACATATCTGGATTTTCTCTGACAGTGTAGTACTATGGAGTTCTAGAAATAGTGAAGCATCTGTAATAAGTACCTCTGCAGGCTTATCTATGAGCTTGGCTGACCAAAGGCTTTTAAAGCTGCGGAGGGTTTTGAATATTTACTGAAAAAAAAATGGAATCTGAAAATTTCCAATGCATTTGTAATAAAAATAGAAACTACCTTTAAAAATATGTTCTGATTTGTTTTAGTAACTGCCAGTCTCAAGAGGAAAAAAAAATACTCCCAAGATTATAAAGGGTTAGGAATAAGCAAATAGGATGCATTTATATGTAGTAAAGTTAAATTATTTCTTAGAATGAAAAAGTCCATTTTGTTGTTTGTATTTTGTTGTTTGTAAGACATTCTGGAAACTCTCAAAATCTAAGCAGAAAATACACAAAGGAGCCACAAAGGGAGGGGATCAACTTCCGGTCATCTCTGAAAAAAGCCTCACAAACTTAGTTCAGGAGTCTGAAATGATGTCAACACACAGATGTTTCTTTTGGAATTAACGAGAGCCAAGGTTTTCCCTTGTGTCAAGAAAGGTGCATGGAACTAAGGGAAGCCACACGTGAGCAGAGAATCTCGACTGAGTACACCCACTGCCTGAATTCCCAGCCTAGAAAGGCAGCCCTCCAGCTGCTATATTGGGACAGGCAGAGGAGGCTGGGGCTAATCTTGGGAAGAAGAGTAGAGTCCTGCTGGGGACTGAAGAGGAGCACACAAAAATGAGTGTGACCAGCGACAATAACAAAAGGAATTTTAGAAACATATTCAAATAAATGAGAATAAATGGGGTTCCTGCTTCACCACTACTTGAAATAATGCAAAACTTACATATTTTAATGCAAATTTTATAGATTTTTTTTAAGAGCAGCAAAGTATTAACTACCAATGACTTTACAGTACCTAGTATTACTTATCTTGACTGGTAGATGACAAATGTCATTTGGAAAACCAACCACTCAAAGTAAGGGCAGCCATGATTTCCATAAATTCCAGCCCCCTGGAAAAAAGTAAATATGGAATGTGACCATCTCAGCATACTGGACCATTATCTGATATCATCTGCTGGCTTGCCTATTGTCTTAGTAATTTTAGGGATCATTTTTCCATCTGATACTGCTTTATCTAATGACTCCAAAGTCTTCACAGGGCAATCTAAGACTGTCTAGCCACTTTCCTCTAGGTGTGGATAGAGTGGAATTTGCCCTAGGAAATTTAAACCACAATGGTGACATCAACAACAGCAAGTAGAAAGATAACAAGCAAGGAAATAGCCTGACATATTTATCCTCAGACCTCAGACTTTTTGATTCTTTCTTAAAATGTCTGTAGTTGCTGATTTCTCGGTACTAATTATTATGGTAGTACATCTGGGTAGTTCATATGGAGAGTAAATTACTTCAGACTAGTACTTCTCCAAGTGGGGACTGAAGGCCCCTGGAGGTACTGAGAGGCTTTCAGGTAGCCTGTCAGGCCAGAACTATTTTCTACTAATTTATCTTCTTTTCCTTTCTCATTCTCATTCTCTCATGTATGTACAGTGGAGTTTTCTAGAGTCCCATTATGCATAATTTCATAACAGTGAATTCAACAGCTAATCTATTATCTTCTATTAAATCAGACATTAAAGAGATTGGCAAAGACATAAAACAATGCCACTCTTCAAATTGATTTTGCATTTTTCATTAAAAATGTTATTTATATTATCATGAAATGGGTTTCCTTTTGAGACTTTTAGGTAAACTAACAAATTTGAAAAAATCTTCAGTTGTAATTTCTAATATGGTAAATAATGACCAATATAATCCAATGTAAAAAATAAAAAAGCTCCCCCAAACTCTTTGTGACCTCATAAACTTTTAAAAGTACATAGGCATCCTGAGATGAGAAAGTTGAAAGTTTGGAAGTGTTCTTTAGTTGCTTATATTGGCTTTCCTCTGTTCCTCTCTATTTCCCTCCCTTTCCTGCTAATGAGGCTACACCCTATGCATATTCTCTGACACAACAGTTCTCTGTGCCTAACTGTCACCTAGCCCTAGACTCTATTAATTTGTAATCTCAATGTTATCTAAGAAACAATTTCCTCCTTAGAGCTGAATTGCTATTAATGGTACCAAATAAACTTAGATTCAAACTCTATTTTTAGTTGCAAAAATAACTTCCCATTCTTAGTAAAATTAGGTCAATGTATGTGGGTTATCTGTAAATACTGTAATACTTCCTATAACTCCATTCTTTCCTATGGCCCAATACCCAACAAGAAAAAGTACTTTTAGGAGTTGGTCAACTTGCTGTGTTGAGAAAGCACTATGAAGATTCTGAGGAGTCTTATTGATAGGAAGGGAGTTCTTCAACACCCCATATCTACACTGCAAGGTCACACCCAGGTTAGGGCAAGACAGTCTGCTCACCTGGCAAAAAGGTGGCTCTTGGCACTGCCTAGGCTTACACTGCAAATGTCATATTAGTGCCAAATACAGCAACAAATGCCAAGCAGTCTTGGGGAAACTATGCCTATAAAAACCATTAGCTTTTGTGTGAAGACACAGGTGAGAAGAAGTAGAGAGGTCTTCTCTGACAAATAGCTAAGCCTCAACTTATTCTCTCTTCCTAGGAACCAGTTGCCATCTGAAATCTTCTTGCTTGTCTCGTGCTTGTTTCTCATGTCCTCCCAAGAACATGAGAGTCTTGAGCACAGGCCTTATGTGACTTCTGCATCCCACTGGCATGCAGGAGTTAAGACACTAGGTCTGGAGGCTATGCTGGAGGGACAGCAGTCTTCTCCAAGCCCCACCTGTCAGTACTACACAGCAAAGACACATGGGGCTTCAGTAATACTGTTATACATTGCAAGCACCCTTCAGTGCTTCTGTTTGAGAACTTTTTATGAGTCCTGATTTCTCCTTTAAGAAACTCATAGCTCTAATATATTTTATTACACCTAATCTCACTTGTTTATTTAATTCATCTACTATCAGATCCTATGCTAGCTACAGATACAATTTAAATAAAATTAAGAAGAATGCATTCCAGAAGGTAGCATATCTTCTTTTTGTTATATTTATCAAACAAAAGACAAGCTTGAATGCCTCAGATACTGAGATGCAGGGTAGACATGATCAAATAGCTCAAGAGATCATTATCAAGTTGGTAGGAGCCATTGAAACCTTGAGGCCCTAATGAGATTAGATTAACAGAGATTAACCTATGTCCTTTAGCTGCTGGGACAATGAAATGGGATCAACTTTGGAGACAATCTGGTTGTGACCCAACAATCCAACTCTGCCTGCCCCAAAGCTCTGAGAACTCATATAGAGATTTGTATGTGGATGTTCATAGGAGGATTATTTATGGAAGGTGGAATAACCCAAATGTAAATCAAAGAATGAATGAATAAACAAGTCTGATGTATCAATACAATGAAATATTATGCATCCATAAAAAGTACAATAAATATATATCAAGGTCATTGTACTGTCATGTGTAACTAATAAAAACAAATAAAAAATACAAAAAAGAAAGAAAGAAAAAAGGTCAATACATGTTATATAAATAGTGAAAGTAGAAAATATTCTGCTAATGTGAATAGATGTATAAGGTTGTACATTGGATGGTTCCACTTATATGAAATCTCTAGAATAGGCAAATTCTTTGTGACACTTCAAAGGAATAAACCCAAGGCCTTGCAAATGCTCAGATAGCACTTTACCACTGAACTATATCCCCAGTCCAATGGTATTTTTTAAACAATAGCTTAATCATTTAAATATAATTTAAATACCACAAAATTTATTATTTTAAAGTATACAAAACATTGGTTTTTATTACATTCACAAAGTTGGGCAACCATTACCACTACCTATTTCCAGAACACTTTAATCATTCTCAAAAGAAATGTCATACCCATTAGCAGTAACTTCCCATTCTCCCAGGCCCTGGCAATCATTACTCTATTGTCCATCTGCATAAGAACAGGTTTTGAATACGAATAATAAGACATTATTTCACCTTGAGTTTCCATGAATATCTATATAAAGATGTGATCAGCTTTCAGAATAGGCTGTTCTAATGGATGTGCATTTATTTAAACCTTCTACTTGCCATAGTGAAACCATTATTCTGCATAATTAATATGCACCAATTAAAAAAGCAAAGCTTTTTAAAGTGCATATTAAATCAGTACTTCTGCTAATAGAAAGGACAAAAAGACAAATCTTCTACACGATGACATATGAATTGCAAAAGGATGAGATATACAACACTAAGTAGTATTTCAGTAATAATGCTGGAACGCCTGGCATAGTGGTATATCCAGCAATTTCAAGTTTTAGATTAGTCTGGGCAAATTAGTTACACCCTGTCTCAAAAAAATAAAGAAAGAGATGGGGGTGAGCTTGGTGATAGAGCAATCCTCAATCCAGTCCCTAGTACCACAGAGAACCAAAACAAAAGGCAAAAAGCAAAACAACTCCCCCCGCAAAAAAAAAAAAAAAAAAAAAAAAAACCCTGGTATTATGATGATAGTGACAGCTACCAGGTATATTTACTGAGAACACACCATTGGCTGGTCCCTCACCTAAGCACCTGCGAGTCTAGAGAGGAGCCTTCTTACCTCCTGGGGGGGAAATGTACTTTCCTCAAGAGGGAACAGCTAACAAAGGCATCAAGATCAGTGTTTTGATTCCAGAATATCTTATAGATGTGGGGACAGGTAAGGGTCCAGCAGCCATTTCTTTCTTCTTTTTAAAAAGAAAATAAAAAAAATAGGGGCTGGGAATGTGGCTCAAGCAGTAGCGCGCTCGCCTGGCATGCATGCGGCCCAGGTTCGATCCTTAACACCACATACAAACAAAGATATTGTGTCCGCCGAAAACTAAAAATAAATATTAAAAAATTCTCTCTCTCTCTCTAAAAAAAATAGTGGAATACATTTGTACATGTACATAAAATAATTTGGTCAATTTAATTCCCCATACCTTTATTTTCCTCCCTACCTCTCACCCCTGGTCCCCTTCCTATACTCAATTGGTCTCCCTTCTATTTTCATGAGATCCTCCCCACCCCTCCCCTTTCCTTCTTCCTCTCTAGCTTGTACATATGACAGAAAACATACAACCCTTAACTTTCTGAGTCTGGCTTATTTCACTTAAATAATGCTCTCTAGTTTCATCCATTTTCCTGAAAATGACATAATTCATTCCTCTTTATGTCTAGCCAGCCATTTTAAAGACATTCATGATACTTTATGAGGCCCTGCCTAAGGGTCATGAAAACTTGTCCAGTTATATTGATATAACTGGACATATTATAACTCTGGCCAAGCAGTTATACTTTGGGAATGCTCTCCCAAAGAAAAACACTATTTATGACCTCAGGGTATGCAAAGATTTCTTAAATAAGTATAAAAAGAAAGTATTGACCTTAAAGGAAAAGATTGATGAATTTGATAAATCAGTACTTCTGCTAATAGAAAGGACAAAAAGATAAGTCCCTATATAAGCCATATAAAAGGAATGATGGATTCATATTCTGAATATGAAAAGCTCAATACCTCAAAAGAAAAAAGGAGAAAAAAGACTTGTACAGAACTTCAAAGAGGAAATATAAATGGCCAATATGGAGTAAAATGTTCTTGGCCCCTATAGTGATAAAGAACTACAATTTAAACCACAAAGAACCTATTGGGCTGGAACAAAAACCAAAACACACAAAAAAACCCAAAATACAAAGTCTGGGAAAAATACAAAGAAAAATAACCCCATCTAAATATACCAAATAATGAAAGGGACGTAGAGTCGTTGGAACACTCTGCAATGCTAACAGGCACAGCAACTGGATTCCCATTTTGAGAGGAGAGTGTGGTATTATTTTAAGACCCTTACCCACTCTATGCACACTTGTGCCCTAGGGGATACACAACATGGGCTCACGTATAGCCAGTTATGGCCAGAAGTGTGCATAAAATGGGAGGAAAATGAGCAGGAGCTACCTACAATAAATGAATGAATTTAACAAAGTTTATACACTTAACAGATCCAAGAAGTGAGCAGACCTCATATCTGGGGTTCTCTTGTGTGCAGCCAGTCAGAAGCATTGCTGGTAGGTGAAAGAAAAAAAAAAAAAACCACGAAGATAGTACAACCATGATGCCATCTCTATAATGTTCAAAACTAGGCAAACTTAAACACACTTTTAAGGGCATATACAAAACAGTAAAACTGTACAGAATTACACGGAAAAATATCTTAGGATTGCAAAGATTGTTAGGGTGGCGTAGAGGAGTGGGAGAAATGCCAGGAGGGACAGGCGGAGGGTGGCTTCTGGACACTGGTCAGGTTTCGTTTCTTGAATTTGGTGGTGGCTTTATGTGTATGTTTTATTTACTCATTTATTATTCATTACACACTATAATTACATACGTATAATCACACATACATATATAGTTACATATATATCATATGTTTGCTATAGTTGATAGTAAAAAAAATCTAAAATATAACCTAAGTAAGTAAAGGAGACTTAGAAACACAAGATATGTGCTGCAGCATTGCTCTAGAATGGTAAAAACTGTAAATACTAAATGCCTACTGGGAGAGGGACACCTCATGAGAGAGGTATCTTCCTAAGTAGAAAAATAAAGTTTTTTTGTTTATAGATAGGGTTATACCAATGGACAAAGGTGTGGAAGATTACTTATTGTGGTGAATATCCAGTGGGTAAAGGGTGAAAGGGAGATTATTAAATTTCCTTTATAGCAACATCAACAAAAGCAGTGGCTATGTTATTATCTCATTTCCAGATTATTATTTTTTAAGTATATATATATATACACATACATATGTGTGTGTGTGTGTATAGTAGTTGGACACAATACCTTTATTTTGTTTATTTATTTTTATGTAGTGCTGAGGATAGAACCCAACTCCTCGCACGTGCCAGGCGAGCGGGCTACCACTGAGCCACAAATCCAGCTCCTCATTTACAGATTGTACGGAGCATCTACAACAGACGTGCTGGGACATGCTGGGACTCACTAAGTTGCTGGCCA
This sequence comes from Urocitellus parryii, assembly GCF_045843805.1. Taxonomy (NCBI): domain Eukaryota; kingdom Metazoa; phylum Chordata; class Mammalia; order Rodentia; family Sciuridae; genus Urocitellus; species Urocitellus parryii. Next base: position 81,094,175 of record NC_135537.1, read on the forward strand.
TAAGGAACAGCAGCCACTGAACTGCTTAGTCATGTCTGCTTGCAATTAATAAACAGCTGTAAGGGGCATAGGCATGCTTAGGAATGACTGGTTACAAATGATAGGGAGCACAGCTCCATGGACATGTGCAAAGAACATGCCCAGCTGCAATTACATCACCTCACTGGACATAACCAATGGACACTGACTTTCACTGGGTGTAACCAATTGCCAACATATATCACCAACTTGGAACTGTATTTAAATTGCTGGTCCTGCCACATTGAAGAGTTTTTGCTCTAAGGACATCGGTGAGACTGGTCGCCTTGCTGACCATCCCTGGACTGACTCCACCATTCCCTGATGTCCAGCCATCGGCTGGAGAGAATCACCATACAAAGACAACGTCTATTTTTTGGCTAAGAGAAGTTGTGTGGCATTAGAGGTATTTTGGGGCTTGTGGTTGCCCTAGGACTGTATGATTTGCTTAGAGTGTTTAATTACTGTGCATTGAATGCTAGTTGGGGTGTTCCCCCACACCCAACACTTTTTGAATTAATTGTTTATATTTGATGATTGGTGTCACTAAATATATGCTTGCATTTAAAGACAATCCACCTCCGAATAATTATTAATAGCGCCGCTCTTGCACAGATAACGTTGAAAGACCCAATTTGAGGCTTTTTACAAATGTATGGCTCAGGTGTAAGGCTTCATGACAACCCACTTGGTTGTTGAAAATTCTAGGGAGAGAAGTAAGTTCTCTTTCTTTCTTTAAATGGTAATAAAAGTTACCTTTCTTAACTTGTGTTTTCATTAATAATGGTCTAAGTGAACTGAAAAAAATCGTAACTAAATGGAAAGCATGTAATTATTTACTATGGACCTGACCATCTTCCTGGTAACTCAGAATGATTCTAGTATAGAGAGCTTATTGCTGTTGGAAACAATGGAAAACACCAAGTATATAAATTAATATCAACATCAATGACAAGAAATAATCAGATTTCTGTTTAAGGGCCAGGAATTATAACTATAAAATAAATTGAAAATTTAAAGAAATGAATTCTCCTAAAACTGGAAAAAATTAAATGTCAGGTATAATACTCAAAACACAGGCTTTGGAATTTGATGGTCTTGGTTCGAGGCCCAGCTCACAAACATGAAGTCAAATTATTTAACCTCAGAGAGCTTCAAGGTTTTTATCTAAAAAATGAATACCATTACCCAACTTCCCAGCTAGTTTGAAGGTTAAATGAAACAGTGACTAGTGACATACAAATTCTTCTTTCCAATTTCAACATCCTGTTAAGTGATATTGTATCAGCAAATTATAAAGATTTGAGTATTCTATTTAAAAATTAAAATTTATTAATTCTCCAAATTTGAGAACAGAGCTAATAAAATCATATTTAAAATAAGTATTTAGATTTCATATTTGAGATTAACAAAGGAATATTTCAATGCTTCTTTGGAATCATATGGCTAGCCAGTGTTCCCTGATCATACCCTTAGGCTATTGACCTGAGAGAATTAAGGTCTGGGTGGGAAGGCTATAGTGGCTTGACCTATCTACCTCCTAGTTTCAAACAGAAAAGAACAAAAAACTCTTTAGAAAGCAATTCTAAGCAGGAAGTGTGAATCAGGAGGTATAGCGATACCAGAGTTCAAACTGTACTACAAAGCAATAGTAACAAAAACAGCATGGTACTGGTACCAAAACAGGCAGGTGGACCAATGGTACTGAATAGAGGACACAGAAACCAATCCACAAAATTACAACTTTCTTATATTTGATAAAGGGGCTAAAAGCATGCAATGGAGGAAGGATAGCATCTTCAACAAATGGTGCTGGGAAAATTGGAAATCCATATGCAACAAAATGAAACTGAATCCCTTTCTCTCGCCATGCACAAAAGTTAACTCAAAATGGATCAAGGAGCTAGATATCAAATCAGAGACACTGCGTCTGATAGAAGAAAAAGTTGGCTCCGATCTACGTACTGTGGGGTCGGGCTCCAAATTCCTAATAGGACGCCCTTAGCCCAAGAGTTAATAACAAGAATAAATAAATGGGACTTACTTAAACTAAAAAGTTTTTTCTCAGCAAGAGAAACAATAAGAGAGGTGAATAGAGAGCCTACATCCTGGGAACAAATTTTCACCCCTCACACTTCAGATAGAGCCCTAATATCCAGAATATACAAAGAACTCAAAAAATTAAACAATAAGATAACAAATAACCCAATCAACAAATGGGCCAAGGACCTGAACAGACACTTCACAGAGGAGGACATACAATCAATCAACAAGTACATGAAAAAATGCTCACCATCTCTAGCAGTCAGAGAAATGCAAATCAAAACCACCCTAAGATACCATCTCACTCCAGTAAGATTGGCAGCCATTATGAAGTCAAACAACAATAAGTGTTGGCGAGGATGTGGGGAAAAGGGTACACTTGTACACTGCTGGTGGGACTGCAAATTGGTGCGGACAATTTGGAAAGCAGTATGGAGATACCTGGGAAATCTGGGAATGGATCCACCATTTGACCCAGCTATCGCCCTCCTCGGACTATTCCTGGAGGATCTTAAAAGAGCGTACTATAGGGATACTGCCACATCAATGATCATAGTGGCATAATTCACAATTGCTAGACTGGAACCAACCTAGATGCCCTTCAATAGATGAATGGATAAAAAAAATGTGGCATCTATTCACAATGGAGCATTACGCAGCAATAAAAAAATGACAAAATCATAATTTGCAGGGAAATTGATGGCATTAGAGCAGATTATGCTAAGTGAAGCTAGGCAATCCTTAAAAAACAAATGCCAAATGTCTTCTTTGATATAAAGAGAGCAACTAAGAACGGAATAGGGAGGAAGAGCATGAGGAAAAGATTAACATTAAACAAAGACGAGTGGGGGGAGAGAAAGGGAGAGAGAAGGGAAAGCATATGGAAATGGTAGGAGACCCTCATTGTTATACAAAATTACATAGAAGAGGATGTGAGGGGAAAGGGGGGGGGGACAAGGGAGAGAACTGAACAACAGCAGATGAGGTAGAGAGGGATGATGGGTGGGGAGGGGAGGGGGTTTAGTAGGGGATAGGAAAGGTAGCAGAATACAACAGTCACTAATATGCCATTATGTAAAAATGTGAGTGTGTAACCAATGTGATTCTGCAATTTGTATTTGGGGTAAAAATGGGAGTTCATAACCCAATTGAGTCAAATGTATGAAAGATGATATGTCATGAGCTTTGTAATGTTTTGAACGACCAATAAAAAAAAAAAGAAAAAGAAAGTAACTCTGAGAGTTTTAAAACTATTAATCTCATACTGGTAGATAATTAGGATTTATTTATTTATTTATTTATGGTGGAGAAAAGAAGTAGATTTCTAAGAATAAAAAAGAATTAAAAAACTGCCAATTTACTGAATTCATTGTGCTACAGAGTAAATTTACTGACTTATTATGCTAAAGGATGAATTAACTAGCTAAATTACTAATCTGGAGGGAAAGGTGGTATTTGTTTTTAATGTCTTGTATCAACTGACCTTCTTTCTGTTTTTTTTTTTTTAAATTCCTGTTTCAAGTAAATCTCTCTGTACTTTTAATTCCAACAACTTCATTATCTATTCTTTCTCAGTATTATCAGGTAATTTACAAGTCCTAATGACTTTCAACTGGATTTATTTTCTGCCTTGAAAAAAATAGTACCCTTCTAAACTCCATTATTCTTCTAAATTATTATTTTTAAATTTTTAATTAATTAGTTAATCAATGAACTTTTTGTGGTACTGGAGATTTAATCCAGGTATATTCCACCTCTGAGCTATACTCTATACTTTTTATTTTGAGATTGGGGTGTGTGTGTTTAATGAAGTTGCTGAGGCTGGCCTTGAACTTGCCATCCTCCTGCCTCACCTTCCCAAGTGGCTGGGATTATAGGTAAGCTCTATCATGCCTAGATCTAAATTATTCTTGATTATCTTTCTTTTTACATTTTGTTTATAGTAAAGCACAGTGTCATCCCCTCACAGGGATATTCTTTTATTTTTGGTGCTGGGAATTGAACCTAAGCCTGCTCTAACACTGAACTGTATCCCCAGTCCTTTTTACTTTTTGAGACAGGGTCTCATTAAGTTGCCCTGGCTAGTCCTAAACTTGGTATCCTCTTGCCTCAGTTTCCTCAATAGTTGGGATTACAGGCATACATCACTGTGCTGGGCTCCTAGAAGTTTCTGTCATTTAATAGGCAAGTCTCCTTCATAAGCTTGGCATACATATTCAAAGAATTCAGAGTTAACTTAGTCTCACTTTGTCCCTTGGTTACATGAGAGTAGGTCGGAGAGTGAGAGGAAGATAAAAGCCATTTTTAAGAATACTTCTAAAAAATTTGTACCTTATGGCTAGGAAAAAGATTTTTTTTAACAGTTTGTTTTGGTTTAGATTTCATCATTTATGAATTAGATTTATATTGAACAGTATACTAACTGCTATAGAAGACACAAATTAAAAATAACATTTCAGCGCTTCAATCAATCTATTTTTGTTCAAAAGACACTGGGCAAATAACCTGACTAGGAGAAAGAGTAAGCTTATTCTACCCTGATGCTCTTCCCAGAGCCTCTACCTAGAAACTCTTATGAACCCATGTATCTCACAGAAAGGCCTCCTCTTTGGTGAAGCCTCCTCTAACTGACCAAAGCAGATGAGGGGACACACTCTCACCCCCTGCAGCAAAAGTATTAAAACCTGCTGCTCTCTAGAATACAATTGCTTTGAGGACTGAAACTGACTTCATCCCAGTGTCCTTGATAAATGAATGAACAAGTAAAGAGAGAGCAACAAATAAAAGACTGTACTCAAAGCAGAACTTCTTTTATCTAATTGTCAATAATGTGAATTTATTTTTGTTGAATAGCATTAAGTATAGCTGAAAAGTTTTGAATAAGTTACACTTCAGTAGCTGAAGGGAAGGTGGCTGGGTCAGTACTTGGCAATGGTTACCTATATTGTTTAATGCTTACTCTAAATTGTTCAAATAGATTCTTTCAGGTGGCTTGTAGTTCTCACCCATCTTCCTTCCTATGATCAACCAAGTGGGTGTTCCAAGCCTTGTTGTAATCTGTCGTTTTCCCTTTGTATATGTTAATCAAAATCTTGATTTTTAACTTTCATTTATATTGAAAGCAGAATAGATAGAGGTAAAATCAGCTGTCTTATCTTAAAGAGCTTTTATTGAAAGATAAAGGCGATGGACTGATTTAGAGGGTGCCCACGTTAGTAAATAAATTCTTGCCCTTATTTCCCCACAACAGCATTAATAGCTAATAATGGTTAATAATGATTGACATTTCCTTTTTGAGTTTCTACTTCTTATGTAGTGTCTTTTTGAAATATGTGGAATACACCCAGAAGTTCCATTTAGAAACTATTCTCCAAATGTTTCTTATGAAACATTGATAGTCATATTAATAATTCAGAGTAAGTACTTTCTAGACAATTGGTTCATTTTACTTCTTTCAAAAGTGAGACAATACTCATATAACATTAAATTAACCACTTTAAAATGCACAATTCAATGTGCATATATCACCTCAATTCAATTCCAGAATACTGTCATTACTCTCAAAGTAGAATCTATTTCCCCTCCCCACAGCAACAACTGATCTGCTGAGAAGATTTTTGTGTATTTGCCTGTTCTGGATATTTATACAAATGGAACCAGACAATATGTGATCTTTTGTGTCTGGCTTCTTTCACTTTTTTCAAGGTTCAGCCATGTTCTTTGTTAGTTACTTCAGTTTAGACTTAACAAAACCTCCTTTATGGCTACTTCATGTCTTCTTTTGAGGATGCTGCTTTTCTTTTGATTCTATTTCTGTATTTGCTCAGGGGTGATATTCTGGGGACAACAACCAGTTCGGTTTAATTGTACTCCTTTGAATTTTACCACCAGTGGTATATTTCATATTCTTCTGATCTAGGCATGTAAATTGCTCCTCTTTTTTTTTTTCTTAATCCATTAGAGTTCATTTAGCAGTTGATGAAAATGAAGAAATTAAAGCTTGGCTTTATAATTTTGCTCAGGTTACTATATTTCTAGACATTCCTTTCTTATCCCAGTGAGAAAAGACCTATTTTCAACCATGTTGGCCTAGGATCTGACTTCCTTAACAAGACTCCTAAAATAAAAAAAAAAAAAATCGAGAATCAATAAATGGGATGGATTCAAACTAAAAAGCTTCTTCTCAGCAAAGGAAACAATAACATAAGGAGAGAGCCTACAGAATGGGAGAAAATCTTTACCACATGCACTTCTGATAAAGCATTAATTTTTAGGATATATAAAGAACTCAAAAAACTTAACACCAAAATCACAAATAAGCCAATCAACAAATAGACTAAGGAACTGAACAGACACTTCACAGAATAAGAAGTACAATAGAACAATAAATACATGAAAAAGTGTTCAACATCTTTAGCAATTAGAGAAATGCAAACCAAAACTACACTAAGATTTCATCTCACTCCTGTCAGAATGGCAATCATCAAGAATACAGGAAACAATAAATGTTGGCGAGAATGTGGGGCAAAAGGTACACTCATATATTGCTGGTGGGACTGCAAATTGGTGTAATTGCTATGGAAAGCAGTACAGAGATTTCTCAGAAAACTGGGAATGGAACCACCATTTGACGCAGCTATCCCACTCCTTGGTTTATACCCAAAGAACTTAAAATCAGCATACTACAGTAATGCAGCTGTGTCAATGTTTATAGCAGTTCAATTTCATAATAGCTAAACTATGGAACCAATCTAGGTGTCCCTCAATAGATGAATGGATAAAGAAAATGTGGTATATATACTCAATGGAATATTACTCAGCTTTAGAGAAGAGTGAAATTTTGGCATCCAGTAAATGGATGGAGTTGAAGATATCATGCTAAGTGAAATAAGCCAATCCCACAAAACCAAAGGCCAAATGATTTCTCTAATATGCAGATGCTAATTCACAATAAGAGGAGGGCACTAGAGAAGAATAGCATTACCTTAGATCAGGTAGAGGGAAGTGATGGGAAGGAAGAGGAAGGGATGTTGGGATAGGAAAGATAGTAGAATGGAATAGATATTATTACTTTATGTATATATGTGACTGCATAACCAATATGATTCTGCAACACGTACATGTATGTATGATATATCAAAGTGCATAAATGCATTTTATCGTGTATAACTAATTAAAATAAATTAAAAATTAATTTTAAAAAAACTAAAAAAAAGCCCCACATAAGAACCCCAATTTCTCCCAGCTCAATGTATAATTCCTAATATTCAGATTTAAGGCTTTTATCTAACTAACTTAATACCTCAGTATATTCTGGTTTAGGGAGTAAAGCCTCCAAATCTAGCATCATATGTAGCTCAGTGACTACCCAGGGGCATAGAACAAAGATGTACTAAATGATGTTTACTGAATAAGTGAGTGAATTTTCTTTTCAATAAATCCTCTTACTTTCCTTTCACATGTATTTCTCTTAATCCTACTTTTATATATTCACAGACATCTTATGTTGTCTATTTAAAGAGCCTTCTTTCTGCCATATCATTTGTTCTCACTTCTATTATGAAATCTTTTGAAATAAGTCAGCTAAGACCTATCGAGTCACTTGAACTGCTCTGGTACTTGTGCCTGTCCTGCTTTCCATTTAAAGGGATGCAATACAAGGTCAATCACCTTGTCAATTACCTTCTTTGTCACTTTCAGTACTGAGGCAGAGCCTTCTCTATACACTGAGTACTAACTAAAAAGTCTCTAATAAAATCTTCTCCAGTACATTATTTTAAAAGGGACCATCAAGATCCCTGCAAAAAATAGCATCTACAAATTAATAATCTATGTTAGATTCAGAGATTAGTGGTCTTTGTTTTAACTGGACAGGAAATAAATAAAATAGACCTGTAGGATGTTTTCCCCCTGGCAGTGGGATTGTGCACATAGGCAATTACTCTGCCACTCAGCAACACCTGCTTCCCCCCATTTTTTTTTACTTTGAGACAAGTTCTCACTAAGTTGCCCAGCTGACCTTGAACTTGCAATCTTCCTGCCTCAGCTTTCCAACTAGCTGGGATTATAGGTGTGCACCACTATATATGTCAATTTTTTAAACTGAAAGAGGATCTCCTATCCCTTTGCCAAATAATTGAATTTGTTAGTTATTGTTTCCATGTCTATTATAGATTAAACTTATTTCATGAAAATTTTGTTCTTTTTCTCATTATTGTCCTGTCATATAAAAATAAAACCATGGAATAATCAACAATAAGAAAGATAACATTCATACACATGACACCAAAGCAACGCTACCTCTCAGCTTGTTTGACCTACTAAACTGTTGCACAGGCCACTGGTGAGGACAAAGGTCAGGGTGTGCCTTGGAAGAACAGCACTAGATAAATAGCAGTAAAAACTCTGGAGAGGAAGGAAGCGTAGGCAGGACCTGCATTATGCCAGTAAGAATGAGTAGCCAGTGTTGCTTTGAAAATTTTATAGTCTTTAAACTTAAATTGGGGCGATTTTTCTGACTCTTCTTACTCTGACCAGTCAGTATAGACCCTCAAATCCAAAATATGTTACAGAAGCCATGTTTGGTAGTGCATAGCTGATTCTCAGTGACTTGGGGAGCTGAGATAGGAAGACTGAAAATATGAGGCCAGCCTAGGCAAATTACTGAGACTCTTTCTCAAAATTAAAAAGATAAAAAGGGCAGGGGTATGTGTGTTCCCAGTGGTAGAATACCCCTGGGTTTGATCCTCCAAATGTCATAGAAAAACAAAGTCAAGGATGGCTGTCTTTTGGTAAGTCTTCTAGACTGAGGCAGGGAGCTTAGTCATGCTCCCTTTGCAATACTCCAGCAGCATATCTGTCTGCAAGGACAGTTCTGTGGCCTTCAGTCTCCTTCTATATGGACCTCAAATACCAAGTAGGGATGAGTGATGTACCACCACCAGAAATACAGAAGAGATAAAATCTGGTGGACTTTATGACTTAGCCCAAACATACAACTTTTAACTTTTAAATAATATTTATTTCCTTTGGGTTTTTTACAAGGTCTTGCTGTGCTACCCAGGCTGGCCCTGAACTCCTGCGTTCAAGTGATACCCTTGCTCCAGCCTTCTAAGTAGCTGAGACTGTAGGCACATACAAAAAAGTTGTTTTCTATATAAGGTATTATAATTATAAAATTAATAATTTAGCTTGAATTTTTGAAAGTAAGCAGATTTCATTAAGCTTTACAAAAAATTTATTTTGTTAAGTTTATTAGAGTTGCTACGAAACACAATTCTTTGGAAAAAAAAGAGAGACAATATTGTGTTTACTGGGCCATGGGTGGATAACTGACAACAGATGATGTCACTAATAGGCAATTATAATGTCCAGCATTCCAAAACTATTTAATAATTTGTTTTGAAGAAATATAGCTTCCAAAGGAACAAAAGGAGAATCTAAATATGTATTTGGATGGCTACATATCAAAATAAGGTTAAATGTATAAAATAAAGAAATTAATCACACCTTAAAAAAGTATCAAATATTTTGTCAGCAACTCAAATACAGAAAGAGGTTAAAAATTTATTGGTAAATTAGGCTGCAAGGGTAGAGCACGTGCCTAGCATGTGTTAAATCCTGGGTTCAACCCCCTGTTCCACACACACACACACACACAAAAAAAAAAAAAAAAAAAGAAGAAGAAAAAGTTTATTGGTAATTGAATCATTTGGACTATTCAGTACATTTGCCATGTAAAAAATTTCCTGTGGAAACATTGTAGACAGTAGTTAGGCTTCCAGAGTAATCTATAAAGACTTGGATGAATATTAGATATATCTATGTCCGTATAGCATAATGGTGAAGGCATATGAACTTCCTAGAGCCAATAACCCCTTGATCCAGGCTTGGTCATGTTGGTTTGTCCCCAGCAGTATTTCTAAATAGAATTGTTGCACTCTTCAGTCAGAATAGCTTTCTGGTCCTAGAACATCTTCTGGCAGGAGGGAATCCACTCGTGTCTTTGTCAAATCTAGGTAGGTGGTTTAGGTCAAGGGGCACTCCTTTCTAAATACTTATGCAGGAGTGAATGTTAACTGCCCCATTAATCTCAGGGGAGGAATATAATTTTATCCTAACTACTCTTAGTCTTCAAACGTTTGTGGGTGTGAAACTGTTTAAAAGAATATTCTAATAAGTACTGGAATGAGGTTCAGCCTTAATCAAGTTCATGTGACCCAAACTTTTCCTATGTCTGGCTAGGCTCTCCAAACATCTGGGCAAATCCTCCCCTACTCCCCCCAAAATGTATAATGTAATTACATTATAATACTGAACACCTTTTTTACACAAAAGGGAAGCATTTGCTATAATACACATCTATATGATCAATACAATGTTCCTGCATCTTCTCAGGGCCTACATATCTTGTCTATGAAATATACTTCCAGGAAGACAAGTTCTTGAGCAGAGCTATTACTCATGTTCATGGTGCCACAGGAAATGCAAACAGGACACAGAGCTGAGGCCTGTGGGAAAACTAAAGTGAGTCAGGAGAAATGTTTAGTAAATTTTTACAATTTAGACTGGCTACACCAATGGCCAGGCACAGTGGTGTATGCTTGTAACCCCAGCAACTTGGAAAGCTGAGGCCAGAGAATGGCAAGTTTGAGGTCAGCCTTAGTCACTTAGTGAGACCTCTCTCAAAATAAAATAAAAATAAAGAGAGCTGGGGATGTTTCAATGGTAAAGAAACCCTGGGTTCAACCCCCAAGACTAAAAAAAAAAAAAAAAAAAAAAAAAAAAAAAAAAAAAAGAATGGCCATACTAATGGTTATTATGCAAACCACTGGGGATGTCAATAAATACTTCAAAATCAGAATATTACATACTCATAATAGGTTCCTCCCTCCTCAGATACTAGTATAAACTGATATTACTATAATTAAACAAAACATCAAGAGAGCTAAAGTAACATACTGTTTGAAGAAAGAGAGGTAACAAGATTAAGAACCCCCCAATCACTGTTTATATTAATTCATTATATTGATGAGCTAGTTCCATTAAAAATATTTCTTTTTGCCAGGTGAGGTAGTTCACCCCCATAATCCCAGGCATGCAGGAGGTTGAAGCAAAAGGATCACAAGTTTGAGGCCAGCCTGGGCAACTTAGTGAGACTGTATCAAAATAAAAAACTAGAAAAAGAGATGGGCGTACAGCTCAGTGGTGAATCACCCCTGGATTCCATCTCTAGTGCCATACACACATAAAAAGTTTATTCTTTTCTCTAATTCATAGGTTAGGATGATTACTGGACATATAACAGCTGTGGTTTAGGCTAGATCTACACAGCATTACACCTCTGCCTATTCAAACATTTCAGTGTAAGATGCCATGACATTTGGCAGAGAATAAGCCTATTTACTATGGGAAGCACAAAGATCCAACAACTTAAAGAGTTTTGCTTAAAGCTCATAAAATGTCTTTTTATTAAATTAGATTTTCATTTATATAAATTGTCATATAAAGATACTTTATTGTTAGAAAATGATACAGAAAACAAATCTTTAGAATTAAAACACATTTATACAACACTTCTTATCTTCTTATTTTCTTTTTCTCCTTGTTTTTTTTTTTTTTTTTTTTTTTTTTTTATTATGAACTAAGTGTCAGTGGTCATCAGCTTGTTCCAGGATGCTAAGCATTCTGGTGAGCTGATGAGGTAGATGTAGAAGACCATTTGAAAAGGTGAGTGTGGATGGTCTAGACTAGATAACTGGTCATAGTATATGAGAGGATCACTGAGCAAATTGATATGCCTGGGCATGTTGCTATCTCAAAACACTCCAACTTGAAACAGGATTTGAAGAAGCATAAATAATATTATTGTCTCTAAAGTATATTAATTTCTAGGAATGAGGGAACTAAGAAAAATGGAAACAAGATCTAACTGATGGTGAAGCACATTTTTTATGCAAACAAAATGCTAATAACAGCTAACTTTTAAAGAAAAAATTTTTTGATTGTACATGTACACAATATCTTTATTTTATTTATTCATATGTGTGCTGAGGATTGAACCCAGTGCCTCACACATGCTAGGCAAGTGCTTTACCACTGAGCCACAACCTGAGCCTGTTAACATGTTTTATATCAGAGACACTTCATCTCGTGTAGTCTTCATGAGTCTGGGAGATATAGATGTTTTTTTACCTCCATTTTATTTTCTTAATTTTAATAAAATTATGAACCACTAAACTGCATAATTATTTTTGTTGTTCAATTATAGTTTTGTCCTAGGGGTATATTATGGGTTCCACTCAATTCATGGCCTTCTTTTACAGGCAAAATATAGGATGACCCTGGCTAATTGTCTTTAAAAATAATATTAGAAATAAGAGATTACTCAAAAAACCAGCCACTGTAGCAAACTGGATGCACTTTCAGTGCAGCCTTACCTTCCTCTGGTGGCTTTCTGTAGAACCTTCATTCCTGCCAGCCTGCAGGACTTCCCTTCCAACTGTCTGCCCTTCAGCATGGCACCTTCTAAGTACACTTCACCAAACATCCCATAGGCATCTTGCACCAGAAGGCAGACTCTGTAAGAAATCACAGTTGTTCTTTGAGGAGAAGTTTGGATTCATATAGAGATCAAGATTTGCCTTTCTTTCACTGGAAATCCACTGTACTCATCTTCCTAAATGGCTGAGTCAGGGGGAATGAAGTTAGATTCAAGGACGTACTTTTTGGACTTGTATAAACAGGTGTTTAGCCACAAAATATAGGAGACAGAATTTTTTCTTGGCACAAAACAAAACCCTAAGCTAAATGTGGTTGAAAAACACATAAAGATGACCATTTTCTCAAACCAAATATATTACTGCTGCCTAGAAACAGTCCCCTGTTCTTCATTAGAGAAGACCTTTCTACTTTATGTGAGAACTCAATACTTGAGAAAAGCATCAGTGTAACATCATGATGAGAACAACAATAAGGAGCATTTTTTGAGAAAGTATCTATTTACAGATCCATATCCCAGCAGGCAGCCACTTGGACATGATAGATATCCAGTGACAAGAAAGGATATTGCCCCAATTTTAAGTCAGATGTTGGTCTTCATCAAAGACTATCTATGAGTGAATTTCCTCACTTCATAGTTCGGGTAAATGAAGTCTTATTTACTACAAAATGATACTTTTAATGGAGCCTAAAAATATTTATTCAGAAAACAGCATTACAAAATAGGCTATGGAACACAAAACTATTTTAAAGATAAAAGTATAAGATGGAAAAGAACAGATGACAAGCAAATAACAAGCAAAAGAAAGCAAAATCTGAAGCTATGAGATCAACTTGTAACATGGCAAAAGGGTTAAGAATTCTAGACTCCCTGATGAAGGTCTCCTAGGTTCAAAAGGCACTATGGTTTGCAAGAGAAACAAAGGGAAATATTGAGAGCACCTTTAATTGGATTGCTAATTTGCTATGGAATGAGATTTAAAAAATGTGCTCTCATAAAAATCACCAAACAAAGAAATAAACCACTGTGTGTGAAGAGTCTGAAGAAAATAGTAGATCTGTTGAGGACTTTAGATAATATAATTTCCAGAAAATTCAGAATGATTTTTTTCCCCAGTATTGGGGACTGAACACAGGGGCAATCTACCTCTGAGCTACATCCCAGCCCTTCCTTTTTAAATTCTATTTTAAAACAGGTCTCACTAATTGTTGAAGCTAGCCTTGAATTTGCAATCCTCCTGCCTCAGCCTCCTGAGTAGCTGGGATTACAGGCATGTGCCACTAGCTATTGCCCCAGCAATTCCTTTTAACTTTTTATATGAGACAGGGTCTCACTAAGTTGCCTAAGCTGCAACTTGCAACCCACTTCCTTCTGCCTCACAAGCAGAATAACTATTTAAAAAGGTAAGAGGTAAATTTTGTCCCCCAGAAAACAGATGAAAATCAAATTGTTTAAAAACTGGCTAAAATAATTCATTAAAAATAAAGATTTAGGGGCTATAGCTCAGTGGCAGAGCGCTTGTCTGTGTGAGGCATGTGTGAGGCACTGGTTCAAGCCTTAGCACCACATAAAAAATAAACTAATAAACAAAGATATTGTGTGTCCCTCGACAGCTAAAAAAATAAAATAAATAAAATAAAGATTCATCCAGGCACAGTGGTGAATGCCTGTAATCCCAACTGCTTGGGAGGATGAGGCAAAGGATCTTGAGTTCAAACCCAGCCTCATCAATGGTGAGACACTAAGCAACTCAGAAGCCCAGTGTAATATTCTGAAAGCCTTCTCAGAACTGTGTAGCAGCAAAACTATCTTTCAAATATTGTGATAAATAAAGATATTTTCAGATAAAGAAAACTTAGGAGCAATTTCCACCTACAGCCTGAGATATTTGCTAATTATTAAGGCAATTACTAAAATTATTTTAATTATATACTTTAGGAAAAAGAAATTATCATGGAAAAAAGGTCTCAGATGTAAGAAGGACTAGTAATGAAAAATATAAGTAAATGAAAATTATAGGATAAAATAACAGCACAATCAATAATATTAACTAATAAGGAGAGCAGAAAACAGAATGGATAAAATATGAAATGGATACCATAAAATTCAAATTGAGGGGGAGGTTACAAGTTTAAATGTTCCCAAATTCTCATATCACTCTATGTCTAAAGATACTAACTTAAGTATAGTAAGTGTGGTATAATTTCAAGGATAAACTCTTAAAGTAAGAGAAATAGGAAATATCACTTCCAAATTACTGGTGGGGAAAAAGGAATGAGAAATATAGGCAAACAAATGAAAATAAGAAAACATGGGGAGACAGCATAAAAAAGGTGAGAATAATTAAAGTAATAAATTAGGTGATAGATATGTCTTTGTATATTAGAAATAAAATTAAAATGACAAACTTGACAGTTAAAGAATTTGTGATATTGTTTGAAGGAAGAAAAAAAATGTTTTACAATAAACAATTGCTAGAAACTTCCTAAAACACAGAAAGGTTCAAAACACAAGGGTATAAAAAAGAATTTCCAATAAATATTAAGCAAAAGAAAGCTCAGAGGACTTTTAAATAAGAACTTTTAGGACAGAAGGCATTATTAGTAACAGAGAGATCACTATTGATAATAAGGTTTAATTTACCAGGAACACATTCAATGCTAAACCTTTATGCTCTAGTTTTTATATAGAATATAAGATGATAAACCCACACAGATGAATTAACAAATCCACCATCATTGTAGGAGATTTTAATATACTTTAGCCAACTCTTGATAAAGCAACAAAATAAAAAGTAAAGATTTAGAAAACTTACATATACATAATGAGTTTGATTTGCTGGATAAATATAAAATGCCCCCAATTAGGAAAACTGCATTCTACCAGGCATAGTAGCGCACACCTATAATCCCACTAACTCAGGAAGACTGCAAGATTGAGGCCAGCCTTAATAACTTAGGGAGACCCTGTCTCAAAATAAAAAATAAGGAAGACTGGGGATGTAGCACAGTACCCCTTTGTTCAATGTTTAGTACTCCTCATTTCAATGTCTAATACCAACAAAGCAAAGCAAAGCAAAACAAAACAAAAACCAAACAAACAAAACCGGAAAAAATGTGCATTCTTAAGTATGCATGGGACATGTACAAAACCCGGGCTTGGACTTTGTCATACAGCAAGTTCCAATGAATTCCGAAGAACTCATATTATATGACACATTCTTGGCCTACAATAAAATTAAGAAAGAAATCAAGCAAAAATATGTATTTAAAAATCCTCTTATATTTGCAAATTTTACAACATATTTTTCAATTTTTAAGTCAAATAGGGAATCACAGTGGGAAACTATACTTTGAACTGTTGATAATAAAAATACCTCATCAGAATTTATAGATCATGACATATTAGGAAACTGATTGTCTTGTATATAATAAAACAATACTTTGCCTATTTACATATTAAAATTAGTTATCTACCTACTACCAAGAATTCTACACCAAATCTCTGTTAATTGTTAACACCTTTTCTCACGATGCTGAATCTCCCAGGGATCTGGTCCTGAAGAGCTTCTGTTCTACTTCAACCTGGATGTGTTAGCATTCACACCTGAGGCCCAGCAGTCATTCTGGGATTTCCTGTCACAAAATTTGGGGGTTCTCTTTGCTGCTCTGCTATGCTGGTTTTCCTATTTCCTACACCCCATATCTTTCCTCCTTAATTGATATTGTTAGTTCAGTAGCTCATGGCTTCTAGCTTCCTCAAAATGGGAAGGAAAAAAAATTGAAACCATGCATGAAGTCACTGATTGTCTGTCCTCAAACTTTATGGGCAGTTGAGCTGGTGGAGATTTGAAGATTGGAACTGATTTTTAATTCAAAGTCCAATCACGCTTTGTTTCGCTTCCTTCTTACTGGCAGCCGAAGTCTGTTTTAGTTTGCAGAAAGCTATGGAACAGCAGAAATAAAAATGTGTGTGTGTGTGTGTGTGTGTGTGTGAGAGAGAGGGGTGGGGAGGAGAGAGAGACTGGGAATTGAATCCCTGGGTGCTCTATCACTGAGCTCCATTCCCAGTCCTTTTTATTTTTTATTTTAAGAGAGGGTCTCACAAAGTAGCTGAGGCTGGTCTCGAGATCCTCTTGCCTCAGCCTACTGAGTCACTGGGATTGCAGGTGTGTGCCACAGTGTCTGGCTGAAAACATAAACTTTTATGTTGAACTTATATCTGTAGAAGCTTTAAAGGATTCATCTTCCCCTAGCTTCCTCCTCAACTGCCTTACGTCTCTATTCCATGTCTGAATAGGGATAATGAGTTAGAGTCTGGGGGACCAGGCCACAAAGGGAGAACCAGGCTGCATTTACTGAGAAGGCCGCCATAGGCTTTCCTGTAGAAAGAGTGAAAGTGGCCCTATTCCTGCCTCACACAGTGACATTAAGAGAAAGCATGTCCACTACTGATATATTCTAGACTTGGCTTTAAGTGGTTGCTATTTGTTAACATTTACAAAAGTTAAGAAGAAAACAAAAATCCACATTGATCCAAATGCAAAGTTCCTCTCTTTTTGACTGTGCTAAGAGAGGGGTGGAGAATTGGCTATATTTGCTTGAAGTTTTTGATTTGCCTTTATCTCAGATAAACCTAGGAAGAGTCCTTTTGTGTAATCTTTCACCTCAGAGATGAGTTATCACTATTCTGCTTTTCTTTCTTGTGTTCATACCTAGTCACACATGATCTCCTCCTGAGCTGTGGCTCAGTGAAGGCTGGCTCAGGCCAGAGGTGGAGTCATCATCCCTGCTGGTTCAACTGGATTGAAATTGGCATTCAACAGACAGCCCAAACCAGAGTTAGCTTATCAGCAGCAACATGGAATTCCACCCACTAGTCAATAGTTTCTGCTCAGTGAAACACTATCTCTAAAAATCAGTGCTGGTATGACAGGTCTGAGCAGAAATGGCCCCATAACTGACTTGTTTTTCCTGAATCACCAGAAATTTACCATAAATTGTGTCATTCAATGGAACCCAAATGGCTTCCCAGGGAGGAGCAACATGTTATAACTCTGGACTTTGCAAAAGTTCCTTACCTGTCTGAGACTGAATTTACTCATTTTAACGTGGGAATAAAAGAACCTAGCTTAGAGGGCTGTAGCAAGCATTGAAATGATTCATTATATAGGGCTAGGTACAGTGAATGGCACCAGCAGATAAATCTTCCCTTGGCAGGGTTCTTAGGTTAATTTTTATATTAAAGTTTTATAATTTTCTCTATATAGTTCTTATATATATTTTGTTAGACGTATGCCTAGATTATCTCTGTTTTTTCCTATTTATTTATTTGTTCTAATTAGTTATATATGACAGCAGAATGAATGCATTTTGACACATTGTACACAAATGGAGCACAACTTCTCATTCCTCTGGCTGTACACAATACACACCAGTCCTGTAATCATACATGTACATAGGGAATAATATCTGACTCATTCCAACATTCTCCCTTCCCCTCCTTTTTTTTTTTTTCTATTTTAAATGGTAGTTGTGTTTGTTGTTGTATGCTACTGGTGTACAGAATTACACCAGTAATGGTGTATAGAATTATAATTGATTTGAATCCTGGACTTTGGTAATCTATAAATCTTAACCAAACTTATTTATGATCCTTTTTATGTAGTTTTACCTAACCATTTCATAATGTTAACATTTCTGAAATCTTTTTTTATTAGAGCATTATTATTTATACATAGTATTTGGGTTCCTTTTGACATAATTATACATACAAGGAACTTGACTTTAATCCCCATTCTCCCTTTGCTTTCTTTCCCTTCTCTCCCTTTCTCTTTACTGATCTCCCTTTCACTCCTTTATTTATTTATTTTTGATTGGTACTGTCTACATATACACAAAGGTGAAATTTCCTTGTGTGTGTGTGTGTGTGTGTGTGTGTGTGTATATATATATATATATATATATATATATAATGATTGTTCCTTCCATTTCTTTTCCTTTCCCTTCCTTCCATTCTTTTTTTAAAAAAATGTATTTAGTTATTTTAATTAGGTATATTTGACAGCAGAATGCATTTTGATTCACTGTACACAAGTGTAGCACAAGTTTTCATTTCTCTGATTGTACACGTTGTAGCATTGCACCATATGTGTAGTCATAAATGTACCTAGAGTAATAATGTCCATCTCATTCCACCATCTTTCTTGCCCCTGTACCCCCTCCCTCCTTTCGTTCCCCTTTGCCCAATCAAAGTTCCCCCATTTTCCCCATCGCCCACCCCCATTATGGGTCGGCATCCATTTATCAGAGTGAACATTCCGCCTTTGGTTTTTTGGGATTGGCTCACTTCGCTTTGCATGATATTCTCCAGCTTCATCCATTTACCTGCAAATGGCATAATTTTATTCTTTCATCCATTGTGTATATATACCACAGTTTCTTTATCCATTCATCTATTGAAGGACATCTAGATTGGTTCCACAGTTTAGCTATTGTGAATTGAGCTGTTAAAAACATTGATGTGGCTGCATTACTATAGTATGCTGATGTTAAGTTCTTTGGAAGGAGTGGGATAGCTGGGTCAAATGGTGGTTCTTTTCCAAGTTTTCTAAGAACTCTCCATACTGCTTTCCAGATTGATTGTACCAATTTGCAGTCTCTCCAGCAATGTATAATGTATGAATGTGCCTTTTCTCCCACATCCTTGCCAACACATATTGATGTTTGTATCTTTTTTAAAAATACCTTTATTTTGTTTTTATGTGGTTCTGAGGATCGAACCCAGTACTTCACATGTGCAAGGCAAGTGCTCTACCGCTGAGCTACAAACCCAGCCCCTTGTTTGTATTCTGGATAGCTGCCATTCTGACTGGTATGAGATGAAATCTTAGAGTAGTTTTGATTTGCATTTCTCTAATTACTAGAGATGTTGAATATTTTTTCATATATTTGTTGATCAATTTTACAGCTTTTACTTAGAAGTGTCTGTTCAGCTCCTTAGCCCATTTACTGATTGGGTTGTTTGTTTGTTTGTTTGTTTTGGTGTTAAGTTATACAGATTCAATTCGATTCCAATTACAATCCCAAGGTCATGCCTTATAGAAATAGAAAAATCAATCATAAAATTCATTTGGAAAAAACAAGAGACCCAGAATTGCCAAGGCCTTTCATTTTTTTTTTTTTTTTTTTGTTCCAGGAATCTAACCTAGGGGTGCTAAACCCCTGAGCCATATTCTCAGCCCTTTCTATGTTTTATTTTGAGACAGGGTCACTCTAAGTTGCCTAAGGTCTTGCTAAGTTGTTCAGGATGGCTTTGAACTAGTGATTTAGCCTTTTGAGTCACTAGGATAATAGGCATGTGCCACAGTGCCCAGCTCATTCTCCTACTTCTACTCTATTGATCTTCTCTAAATCTTTAAGATATCCGATTCTCTCCCCCACTACCTTCTCTAGCTTCCACATATAAAAGAAAATATCCGACCCTTGATTTTCTGAGTCTAGCTTATTTCATGTAACATGGTTTTCTCCATTTCTATCCATTTACTAGCAAGTGGCATTATTTCATTCCTCTTTATGGCTGAGTAAAACTCCATTGTGTGTATATACCACATTTTCTTGATCCATCCATCTATTAATGGGCATCTGGACTGATTTTGTAACTTGGCTATTGTGAATTGTGCCTCTATAAACACTGAAGTGGCTATATTGTTACAATACACTGATTTGAGTTTTTTTGGATTAAAAATCGAGGACTGGGATAGCTGGATCACGTGGTTGTTCCATGTCTAGTTTGTTGAGGAATATCCATATTGCTCTATAGAATGGTTGTAATAATTTGCAGACCCACTAACATTGCATGACTAACTTTTCCCCACATCCTCACCAATATTTATGATAATTTGTTTCTTGATAATTGCCCTTCTGACTGGAGTAAGATGAAATCGTAGTATAATTCTGATTTGCATTTCCCTGATTTCTACAGGTGTTGACCAGTTTTTCACATATTTGTTGGTAAGAGATCCTTCATTTGACTAAGGGATTCCTGGTAAGTAAGGAAATGTTTTTCCTTATATATGGGTCTTGGATCTTGTCAAATGCATTTTCTATATTAACTGAAATGATTATATGTTTTCCCCTTTAATGTAGTAAATGACAATTTATATACTCTTTGCAAGTGTTAAAGTAATTTTTCATTCCTGAGATAAAACTCAGATCTTACTGCTTTTTTGTTTTATATCTATGAGTGATACTGGCCTTTAATTGTATTTTGTATTCTAGATTTTGTATCAAGATTGCTTATATCCACTTCACAGAATGAGTTGATGAAGATATCTTTTCATTTTTTTCTTTGAAAAATCTGTATAAGACTTGATCTGGGTCTGATAGTTTGGGAGAATTTGGTGATAAAACTCTATGGCTCTAGTGCTTTTCTTCCCTAGGAAGATTTTAACTACCAATTCAATGTCTCCAGTGAGAAATGGACCATTTAAGCTAATTTCTTCTTTCTTCAGCCATATTGGTAAAATATATTTTTGTAGGGACTTCTTTCCATTTAATTATTGGCCTAAAAGTACTAAAGTATCTTCACTATGTTTCTCATCCCTGAGAGTTGATGCCTATATATATATATATATATATATTGGTGGGGGGGGGTACCAGGGATTGAACTCAGGGGCACTCAACCACTGAGCCACATACATCCCCAGTCCTATTTGGTATTTTATTTAGAAAAAGGATCTCACTGAGTTGCTAGGTGCCTCTTCATTGCTGAGGCTGGCTTTGAACTCACGATCCTCCTGCCTCAGCCTCCCGAGCTGCTGGGATTACAGGTTTCTTGATAATTTCTTGCTATTGTGCCTGGCTATATATATTTCCTTTTCAGTATTATTTTGTCTTCTCTTTTTTTTTCAGTTTTACCTTAGGATTGTTATTAATCATTTTAAACAACCAACATTTGGCTTTGTTTATTTGCTTATGTCATTAATTTCTACTCATATTTCTAATCTTCCTTCTAAGCCTTTCTTCTTTTTAAAATATGAGCTATTTAGACTATAAATTTTATTCTAAATATGACACCATATAAATTTTGATTCTTAGTATTTTATTGTTTATCAGCTGAATTTAAAAATTTACATTATTATTTCTTCATTGATCCATGAGTTCTTTGTAAGTATTATATGTTTTTCTTTAAAATTTTGTTTTTGGTGCTGGGGATTGAACCCAGGGCACTCAATCACTGAGCCACATCCCAGCCCTTTTTATATTTTATTTTGGGACAGGGTTTTCCTAAGTTGTTTAGGACCTCACTAAGTTGCTGAGGCTGACCTCAAACTTGTGATCCTCCTGCCTCAGCCTCCCAAGTTGCTGGAATTGCACCTAGCTGAATTTTTTTCTAAGTACTTAAAATACGTAACTTTTATTACTAATTCAATTGCACTAAGGTGAACGATGTATTATTTAATAATGATTCTTTAATATTTATAGAGACTTGCTATGGCCTAGTATTTCTGTGAAAGTTTAACGTGCCTTTGGTTTCTTCCCTTCCTTCCTTCCTCTGTCCCTTCATGGTACTGTGGAATGAACTCAGGGCCTTGGGCATGCAAGGTAAGTGCTACTGCATTCCAGTCTAATGGTCTTTGGTTTCTACAAAAATGAGGAAGTGTGTTGGCTAAGATGAAATAATTAACGTTCAATCCTACGGACTTAACCTTAGGAAATAGGGCCAAAAAGAAAGGGTGATGTAAGTAATTGATTTCTTTTCAGTGTTTTCAATATGTTGTTCCACTGTCTTCTGGCCCCCATTATTTCTGATGAGAAATTGACTTGTTTCTTATTGGGTTTGTTCGTCTATGATGAGTCATTTTTCTCTTGCTGCTTTTAAGATTTTATCTTTATTTCTGGTTTTCAACATTTTGACTATGAGGTTCTGGGCGTGTATTTCTTTGAATTTATCCTTCTTGGACTCTACTGAACTTCTTAGATCTGTAGATTAAAGTTTTTCATCAAATCTGAGAAGTTTTAGCCATTATTTCTTCAACTATTTCTTCTTCACCATCCTCCCTCCTTCTGGCACTCTCTTTACATGTACTGATGCACTTAATGGTGTTCCATGTTTCTATAGGTTCTGTTTCATTTTCTTTGTTCTTTTCCCCCCCATTGTTCTTCAGATTTTATAATATTTTTCCCATGTTACTAGGGATTAAACCCGGGCCTCATACATCGTTAAACCTTTTTTTAAAAAAAAAATTATTTTGAGACATGGTCTCTCTAAATTGTCCAGTCTGGTCTTGAATTTGAAGATCCTTCTTCTATAGCTCTATAATAGCTGGGATTACTGACATGTTCCACCACACCTAGCTTGGACTGCATAATCTTGATTATCAGGTTCAAGTCCACTAATTCTTCCTTCCGCCATGTCAAATGTATTGTTGAGATGTTACTATTGAAGTTCTGTTTTCTAATTCCAATGTCTCCCTTATTGACAATCTCTATTTTATTAGATATAATCATTAATTCTTTTTTTAAAAATATATATTTTTTTAGTTGTAGATGGACACAATATCTTTATTTTATTTATCTTTATGTGGTGCTGAGGACTGAACCCAAGACCTTACACATGTTAGGTAAGTGCTCCACTACTGACCTACAAATGAGCTCTGTTCTTTAATTCTTTAGATATGGTTTCTTTTAGTTCTTTAAACATAAATTTTTAATGGCCGTATCAAAATCTTTGTCTACTAAGTCCAACACCTGGTTCTCTCCAAAAGCAATTTCTTTTTCTCCTCCCAACCCTCACTTTCAGGCAGTGTTTTGCTATGTTGCCCAGGCTAGTCTTGAACTTGATCCTCTGTCTTGGCCTCTTCAGTAACAGGGACTAATGCATGTTTCACAAAACTTGGCTCTGAAACCATGTTCAGTTGTCTGTATTTTTTCCCCCTCTACCTGAGTATAGTTCACGTTTCTTTTTATGTCCTATAACTTTTTGTTGTTGTTGACAAGTGGGCATTTCTGATAAGATATTGTAGTGATTCTGGAACTGATTCTTCCCCTACCCTGGGGGTTGATGATATTGCCATTTGCATGGTTCTGTAGTGACTTGTCTGAATTAACTCTGAAAAGTTTATTTTCCCCACAGGGTACAGCCTCTGATGTTCCTGCTTAGATTCCTTTTTTGTTTTCATTTTCTCATCGGGGATACACAGGGGTTGCCCCAGTTTACCATAAGCCATGAATGGGTGAAAGGTTGTGCTTAAGTTCTCTCAGCCAGTTTGATTTTGACTCTTTATGACTGGATGTGCAATCCCAGCTCAAGGGGGTATAGGCTTTGCCTTTCTCCCTCCTTCCAGCAGAGCTCCAATTTTCTCTCTTTAGTCATTCCAGTGAGGGTCAGGCCTAGGGTGTGCCAGACTGCCAGAGATGTGTGCGGTTTTATTTTAAATGCTGGTTTCCTAGGGGGTGCCCCTAGGTCAAAAGTAGCTCATTGTTCCTCCAGTGTGGTCAGAGGTGGTGCTGAAGCCACAGGGCTGGGGAGGCCTTCACCCTCTACTGACTGATCTCTTTCAACTCCACTGTGTGCGCTGCTCTGACTGCTCCTGAGTGGGTACAGTTGAGCATTTGTGCAGTATTGAGGACCCCAAGGTTTGACTGTAACCCTGGTAGGGCTCTGTGGCTGTCTTTTTTTTCTCTGATTCTGTGAATTTATTTCTTTGCCACTGGTGGTTGCTACAGTATTATGAAGCTACACACATTGATTGTTCTCCACCAAGAACCCCATTATTTTCAACAGTACTCTTGAACATGGAATTCTTCCACCCAGTTAAAAATAAAGTCAGCTCCCTTAGGCGATACTATATCATTCTTCTTACAACCTGCTCTGCTTGCTTGGCAAAAGCTTTGGGATTTCAAAAATGTAACTTTGATTTTAAGTTAAGAACAATGCTTTGGAATTCCCAAATGTTAAATATCTTCCTTATCTCTGCTTTCCCCTATTGCTGTGGTCTGAGGGTTTGTATCCCTCAAAACTCTAATGTTGAAATCCTTACTACCAAGATGATGGTACTAGGAGGAGCTAGGACCTTTAGTATTAGGTTATAAGGACAGAGACTTCATGAATAGGATTAGCACCCTTATAAAAGAGATACCAGAGAAAATCTGCCTTGATCTGGGACTTTTGAGCCTCCAGAACTATGAGAAAATAAATTTTAGTTGTTCATGAACTACATAGTCCATGGTATTTTTTTGCTACAGTAGCTTGTTCCAACACCTATCTTCTTTTTCTCTCATTATCTTTTGGCCTTATTTCAACTTTTTAAACGTGGAAAAACTCCTTACCTTCTTAGGGTTTCACATACACTGTGATCTGTTGTGAATGCTTTTTTTTTCTTATCTGTTTGCAGAGCTAGCTTTTGCTTCAGGCTCAGCCTAGAGATCACTTCCTTAAAGAAGCCTTCCCTGACTATAATGGCTAGAGCAGTTCACCTCATGCCCAAGTTCTATCTCTTGGCACCATGTTCAACTTCTTTCCTAGTACTCACAGAGTTTGTGATTACAAGCTTGTCTGTGCATTAGGTCTCTCTTCCAGGGAAGCACAGAGGGTAGGGACTGCTTAGCCTTGTAGAAGGCCTAGCCAAGAGTCAATTCTGCTGTATGTATGTATACATGCTTGTATTGAGTATTAGGGATTGAACCCGGGGGCTCTACCACTGAGCTATATCCCCAATCCTTTTTTTAAAAATATTTTGAGATGGGGTCTTGCTAAGGTGCTGAGGCTGGCTTTGAATTTGCAATCTTCCTGTCTCAGCCTCCTGAGTCACTGGAATTATAGGCATGTACCATCACGCGCAGCTAACTCTGCTGTATTAGCACATAAATGGGCGGATCACCGATTTACGAGACACCCCCAAAAGTCAAGGCTCCATTTTGAAGCCCAAAGACAAACCCCTAAGTGCTTTAGTTATTAAGGATCTTGTTTCATGGCTCTGATGCCCTCTGTGCCTCACTACATCTGTTGCACTTCTATTTTCTGACTTCATAGATTTGTACTTAGGTAGTTTATTGTGTTCAAGCAAATCAAGATATCTCTTAGGAAAAAAAGAACAACACCCAATTAGGTCTACAAATTCAGAACTTTTCTCTAAATTTACAAAATAAGGGCTAAAGAGCCATTCTTTCTTCTCACTGACACATGATGACCAAAAGATTTTTTATTTCCAATGGAAGTAAATCAAAGAAACAAATAGAAGACCAACTTCCAGAATAGGAGGGTGAAGATGCAATGGTATCTCTCTTCAGTAAACAAACATTTAACTGGACAAAACAATAAAAAAAAACAATCATTTAGAGTCTCTGGAAATTGTGCTACAGCAAATGGAAAAACATTCCATGAATGGAATCAAGAAAATCTACTAACATTCAGTAAGAACGGCAAGAATACAAGTTTGTGGCCCTTGAGGCATAACTCACCCCCTACCAAAAATTCATCTTGTGAGGTTATTCTAGGGCTCTACTAAGGCAGCTACAATTAAGAAGATGGCTCCCTCTGCCCAGCCAGACTATGTTCCCTAGTCTAAGGAACATTTCACACTGGGAGGAATGACTACCAACATCTCTACCAAGTGTGGCAGGCCAAGAATACTGACCTAATTGCCCCACTACAGCTCACTCACAGGTTAGAAGCAAGCCCAGAAGAGCGTGGCCTCCCTACCCCCGCTGCATAGTACCTACTTTAGCTCAGGGATGTCATGCATGCAGAAGTGGCCAATGTCCCTATTCCTAGGTTCCTATGAAGTGAAAATTTCAAATAGTATTTGAAAAGAAGAAAGTAAATGGGGATGATGAGAAAAATTACTGGGTAGGAAGAGGTTTGGGGAGGTACCATATCCTGATTAAGCACAACTGGTTTCTAGCTATGCCAGCTTGGGGGATGGTGAAGGCCATAAGGGGCCTGTGGAAGAAGGTTAGAAAGACCTAGGAACTGGGGTGGTGGGTAATGGGCACGTGTGTCAGCTCACCCGCCTCCTACCATTCAACGCACAAATGTTGAGATGTCACTAAAAGGTGTCATATATAAAAGAATATTCTAGGGCTGGGGCTGTGGCTCAGCAGTAGAGTGTTCGCCTAACATGTGCGGTAGAGCGCTTACCTAGCATGTGCGAGGCCCTGGGTTCGATCCTCAGCACCACATAAAAATAAATAAAGGTATTGTGTCCAACTACAACTAAAAAAATTTTAAAAAAGAATATTCTAATAAAAATTTTGTTTTGGAAATGCAACTTTAGGGCAGGGTGGAGGATGGCTTGAATAGGGACTTCTTAGTTCTGGTGGGTGTCCACTGACCTAATCAAACTATCAAGTGGTGCTCATGGGCCAAATCTACTGGCTAATATATTTTCTTTGGTTTATACAATGTTAAAATTTTAGACATTTAGTAACTTAAATTAAAAATTCAAATTTCTTTTTATCCTGAGAAGCCTGCATCTCTTGTGCCAGTGGGTCTACACCCTAGAAACCTGAAGCCGCTGCCCTCTGGTAAGGCATAAATTTGTCAGTTTACCCTGTGCCCTTCCCTCCATGCTTAATCTCCCATCCTCACATTACCACCATCTTCTGTGCCTCCTTGGCTTCTGTTAGCACATGAGAATGTGTTAGAAAAACATTGCAAGGTAAATAGGAAAGCATGGCTGTGAATGACAGGCAGAGCCTACATTAGCTGAGGTTTCTAAAAAGGTAAATGGTTGTGAAGGTTACAGCAGCTGAATGTGAGTCTCATTTTAGAGAACAGAGAAGCTGCAGAATTAGGTGGTTTTGGTCCAGGAGTAGGCAAGGACTGAGTTGATTAACACACTACATGGAGTCCAAAATGCCCAGTGGAGGATATGAGTCAAAACTGGGTGACAGAGGCAACACTGGCAGAGGGGCTGAGGTACTGGCTCTGCTGACACCTCTAACAAGCTCAGGAAACTCTCTGGGATGATATTCTTTTCATAAGATAAGGGGTACATCTACAAAGACCTTTTCAGTTATTTTAGACAGACATATATCTTGACTAGAGGTTGCAGTTCAGGCATCAGAACTTGAATTGGGGAAGATGCCTTAACAGTATGTGGCCATGCCTTGAAGGAAAACTAAAAGATATAAGCACCATCCTCAGTTGGCTCTTAAATACTGGGAACTAGTAGCTAGCAATGGGGGTTGGGGGAGTTAGGAAATTTGATATTTTAAAGTTATATGAAAGATGAGTGTTTATAAAATTGAGCTTCCCCTTTGGGAGGCTGATTGAGTATATCCTTTTGCTGGTTTGCCAGTAGGCAAGGAAAATATACACATTCACTTACACCAAACTTTCCACTGCTAGTGATAGATAAGCTTATGCCACAGGTGACTTTCTTTTTTAAAATAATCTTATTTTTGATTTAGTATACTGGTAATTGAACCCAGGGCATTGCACAGGCTAGGCAAGTGCTCCACCACTGAGCTACATTCTCAGCCTCACAATGACTTTCCATGCCCTACATGGCACTGAGCACTGTTGGTAGGTACCCTGAGAGGGACCCTGCTATTTTTAGGAGTGATTAACTTACATAAATACATAGAAAAGCATAAAAATGTCTCACACGGAGGTAAGTAAAAAGTTATTGGTTAGTATAAAAGCCCCAGAAACACATTCATTCCATCACACACAGAGCTCCCCACTCTGTTCTTAAAATAACTCTCATTAGTGTTTCCCACTTTATTAAGATCAATGCCCCTCTCATGTCTAAAACAATGACACTCATCCAAACGCTCCACTCCATTTTTACGACTATAAACGTGGTACAGGGGAACTGCACAGTCTGGAGAAGGGGTTCCATTCTGAGCTCTGTAGCTGATGGACATGGGTCCCCATCTGGCCCCTGTGCAATCCTCGTAATTAATTTTCATTTGTTTCATTCACATCTAGCTAAGTGCCTCAAAATCTTAGTTTCCTTCACCCATTATGAAAATTTACATTGTCATAGATCATCATGTGCCTGCATCTTCATAAAAGGACTAACCTCAGTGAGCAAAGGAGCTAAGAGGGAGGGGGGTCTGAAAGCCAGGGATGCAAGGTTACCATCTAGACATGAGCTCCTAACAGAGGACTCCCCTTGTGATGAGCCCTATGCCACTGACCTCATAGTGCAGCTCTGCTTTGTAAGGTAACCCCATCCTGAGTAAGCAATAAATAACGATTAAAATGCCCAGTGTCTACAGCTTGCCCCTGTACCCAGTCATCCCTTTGAGGTGGGAAGAAACTACAGCAGCCAGAAAATGGATTCATGGAGCAGCACCCCAGCAGAGTACCTTTCAGAAGCCATTTGTGGGACTTTGATTCTGTGCATTTCTGAACCATGAAGGAGAGGCCTGGACCATGTAGGAAGAATTGACTAAAATTGGTGCCAAATGAAACCACATTCCAAAGTGCATTCCCAACAACATAAAATCACACAGATAAGAGGTTTCTGGTTCAATCACAGCCATAACATGGCTGGAAGTTTAAAAGTCCATTATGGAGGTAATGTTTGCCTTTGAGGAGTTTTTCTTCCTGCTCTTACCAGCTTGAAGTCACATTATGTGCACTGGAGAATATTTTAAAACTTATAAAAATACATGTCTTATTCATCTGTAAAGGCAACAGAGGAAATCACAAGGGAAGCAAAACTGTAGATTTACAGAGGGAGATTTAAGGAGTGTAATTCCTCTTTGAAAATCTCAGTGCCCCTCCCCCACTTTTCAAAACTATGCAACTTCCCTTTCTTTCATTCACTGGCTCAATTTCATAGCTATTCGAGCAAGGAGGCAGAGTGAGGGAAACAGCAGACGTGTGTGTCTGCGCACGCATGTGTGCTCAGCGAGAGATTAAGTGACCATGTGGGATGTTTACGCGAGTGATGGGGGCAGTTCTTAGCAGTCCTCCAAGAATTCCGGGAATCAGAGTCAGGCACGGCTGTTTTATTCTAGGTCACTGTCAACTGCAGCAGCCTCTAAAGATCAACAAGGATATTCCTCTCCACTTATTATATTCCTCTCTTACTAAACCTCAACCCAAGGAAGAGAAAGAAGAAACCGAAGGATGAAGTGAGAAAATAAACCGAGATACAAAGGGAAAAGGAGCTGGGAGAGTGAGGAGTAAAGAAAAGAGGAGAAGAGAGGAGAGGGTTTGAGCCCAAGTGGGAAGGGAGCTCCCTGAGAAAAGTGGGTGCCAGTACCCAGGGTGGAGGGGGGCGGAGGGCGCCAGCTCCATAGCGCCTGCAGACGGATGGGAAACCAGAGACAGCAGGACATTGTGTTCTCCTCTTCAAAAACAACCAGCCTCCGCTCCCAAAGTAAACAGTTAATCCTGTTGTTTATCTTTTTAAACATGAGATGTTAACAGCACGGATTCTGCTACACAGAAATGTGTTTTTATTCATTTAAAACTCATTTTCTCTTTGTTGAAATGTTGACATGTAAATTTTCTAATATCAGTGACCAGGAAATACTAACAACATTCTTCCTTTGTTGAATGTGACTTAAAAAAAAAAAAAAACCAACACCCCAAAACCAAAAACAAACAAATAAAAAACAAAAAAGGCAGCCCAAGCTTAGGCTTTTTCTATACTCAACATCTTCTTTATTTTGGAAAACTACTGCATTGCTGAAATTAAGAACCACCCACCTGCTGCAGCTTGGTCTTAAGGGAAGGCACAAGTAAAACCACTGACAAAATGGGCGTCAGTGTGGACTCTGATTTTGGTTATTGCTTGAAGATAAGATATTACATACTTTACTGGAAGTTTACCTACAGAAAAAAATTCCGAAGATATTTATCTCATGGCTGTTTAATAACTGAAATTTTAATTGGGATAATTATAGAATCACATGCAGTTAGTTGTAAGAAATACTACTGAGAGATCCCATGAACAATCTGCCTACTTCCCCTAGTAGTGTCCTATGCGCTAGTAAACAGTAGTACAATCTCATAATCAAGATATTGACACTGATACAACCCACAACGCATGCTCAGATTTCACCAAGTTACCTGGATGCATGTGTATTTGGTTTGATATGGTTTTATCATCTGTGTAGGATCCCATATCTACCACCAGGCAAGATTCTGAACATTTCATAATAATAATGGTCCCTCAAGTCATCCTTTTATAACCTACCTCCTTCCATCCCCATCCCTAACATCTAAAAACCACTAATCAGTTCTTCTTTCTAAAAGTTTACCCTTTCAGAAGTATTATAAAAATGAAATCATCCAGTATATATAATCTTTGGGATTGGATTTCGCACCCCCCTCGAACAATTCTCTGGTTAGTAATATAAGCTATTATGCCTTTTATTTTTGTAATAGCTTTACTGAGAAGTTATATATCATAAAATTCAACCCTTTAAAAATATATTTATTTTTCAGTTTTTTTTTTTTTTAGGTGGACACAATATCTTTATTTTTATGTGGTGCTGAGGACGGAACCCAGTGCTTCATGCACACTAGGTGAGCACTCTACCACTGAGCCACAATCTCAGCCCCAATTCACCTATTTTTATTGTGGCAGAGTACACATAACATAAAATCTACAGTCTAAAATCTAAAATGATTTTAATCATTTTAAAGTGTACCACAGTGACATTTATCACATTTGCAATGTTCTGAGGCCATCAGCACCATTTCCAGATTATCTTCATTGTCTTAAAAGGAAACCTCAATCAATTAAGCAGATATTCCCATTCTCTCCTTTCCTAAGTACCCCCCGCAAAATCTATTTTCTGTCTCTATGGATTTGCCTAATCTAGATATTTCACATAAATGGAATCATATAACACATGGCCTTTTGTGTCTGGCTTCTTTTTCACAGTATACTGTTTTTTATGTTTATTCACATTGTAGCATGGATCAGTGTTCCATTCTTTCTTGTAGCTGAGAAACATTCAATTACATGAATATAACATATGTATTCATCTTTCCATCTGATGGACATTGGGGTGCTTCTACTCTTTTTCATTTATTTATCTAAACTTTTTATTTCTTTATTTTTTTGTTTGGAGTGTTACTCTTTTTCATATATGAATAATGCTGCTATGAAGATCTGTGCAGGAGTTATTTCTAATGGGATTTTACCTAGGAGTGGATTCGCTGTGTTTTTTTTTTTTTTTTTTTTTGTGTGTGTGTGTGTGTGTTTAATTTTTTGACAAACTGTTATACTATTTTTCAAAGTGGCTGTATCATTTTACATTCCCGCTAGCAGTGTATGAAGGTTCCAACTTCTCCACATCCTCAACAACACTTGGTATTCTTTTTATCATTACCATTCTAGTGAGTGTGAAGTGGTATTTCATTCTGGTTTTGATTTGCATTTCTCTAATGATAAATGATGTTGATCATCGTGTGCTTATTGGCCATTTGTCCATCTTCTTTGGAGAAATGCTTATTCAAATATTTTTACCATTTTTAAAACCTGGTTATCTTTTAATTGTTGAGTTATAAGTATTCTTTTTTTTTAAATAATATATTGTAGTTGGGCACAATACCTTTATTTATTTATTTTTATGTGGTGCTGAGGATCAAACCCAGGGCCTCACATGTGCCAGGCAAGTGCTCTACCACTAAGCCACAACCCCAGCCCGTAAGTATTCTTTATATATTCTGGATACAAGTTCTCTCTCAGATATATGATTTGTAAAAAAAAATTTCCCATTCTATGGGATGTCTTTTTACTGTCACATCAGTATTTTAAAAAAAATATTTATTTTTTAGTTGGAGTTGGACACAATACCCTTATTTCATGTATTTTTATGTGGTGCTAAGGATCGAACCCAGGCCCTCGCACATGCTAGGCAAACACTCTACCGCTGAGCCACAACCCCAACCCTCACATTAGTATTTTTAAGCAATAAAAGTTCTTAATTTGGATAAAGTCCCGTTCATGTATTTTTCTTTTGTTGTTTTATGTTTTTCATGTCACATCCAAGAATCTATTGCCTAACATGTAAGGTTATACAAGATATTGTCATGTTTTTTTGTCCTGAGAATTTTAGTCCTTACATTAAGATCTATGACCTGGGTTAATTTTTATGTATGTTATGGGGGACCAGATTTGGTAGAATGACTATTCTTTCTCCATTAAATTACCTGGCACTCTTGTAAAAAAATCTACTGACAAAAAGGGAAAGTACTATATTTTTTATGGAACACATACATCATGTATATCTAAATAGTGTTATACGAGTGTAGGTCTTTAAAAAGAGTTGGAAGCTTCCAGAAAGTATTTAATTAGAGTTTTAGTTTATCATTGGCAAGGAGTTTATATGGTGTATCTGTTCTCACTATAGTACATAGACCAAAACTGCTACTGGAGGTTATCTTTGCTGGAGTGGAGGTTATATAACCTAATATTTAATTTTCTCTAATTTGTTACTTTACCATCATCATGCAGTGAACTCCAATGTTGTCCATCTCTAGGCCAAACATATACTTCCTCTTGCATGTTCCCTGAGTAAATGTGGCCCTACATTGATCTAGTCTCTCTGAATCAAAATCTAATATTTATTTCACTTTTCCACATCTAGTTGTCACTGCCCGGTCATTTAACCTCCTCATTATTATTATTCTTACTTTTTTTGGGGGGTGGTGGTGGTACTGGGGATTGAATCCTGGGTGTTGTCCATGCTAAGCATGTGCTCTACCAATGAGCTACACCCATAGCCTTGTATTATCTTTTTAATATCTTCTCTCCTTTTCTTTCCTGTTGTCAGCCTCATTTTGCATGTGGCCCTTTTTGTGGCCACCTACTCAACTGCTCTCCTAACCTCTGTTCTTTCCTTTCTTCTGTCTCCTCCTTCAGGTTGTTGCTGAAGTACTCTCTCTAAAGGAATGGAGTAATTATAATGTTCTCTTAGTTACAGACTTTTCAGGACATCCCAATGATCCCTTCATGTTTTCTGACCCACAAGTGCTCAATAAGAAGATCAAGATGGGGCTGGGGTTGTGGCTCAGAGGTAGAGTGCTCGCCTACCAGGCGTGAGGCACCAGGTTCGATCCTTAGCACCACATAAAAATAAAATAAAGATATTGTGTCCCCCTATAACTAAAAATAAATATTAAAAAAAGAAGATCAAGATGCTACCACTACCTTCTGTTTCAGCTTCTGTCTGTTTCTATAACAGAATTTGACAACTCTAGCCACCTCTACTCATGTATGTACACTCACTTTTCAAACTCAAATGTCAAGTCTCTCAAGACTTCTCTCACTATCATGGTGTAAACACTTCATCTTTTTCCTTTGTATTCAAAGTGTTTTATTTATTTATTTATTTTTGGTATTTAGTTACCACATTCTACTCTGTATTATAACAGTTTGAGCAGATCTTTTCTCTCTCCTTTTAGTTCGGAAGTTTCTTGACAGAAAGCCTATAACTTATATTCTATGTGCCTATCAGAGTCCTTTGCTCAGATGATGATATATGCTTGTTATACTAGGTTGAATTAATCAAAAGCATTTATTCAGACTTTGTGGGGAAAGAAGGTAGAAGATATAGTTCCTGCTCCTGGAGACTAATAATAGAGATTAAAATGCTTTATGCAGGTAGTTTCATAAAGTGAGACCCATATGTTGCTACACAGTACAGGAATAGGAAGGGAAGTATTAGTGTCTTAGTGACATTCTAAATTAGGACAAGAATAGTGAAGGAAACAATGGAGGAGGGGAAGAGGGTCTACTCTAAGAAAGTTTATTGCTCAAAATATGTCAGTCAACTGTCAGTCCTGGATCAAGGTTTAAAGCAAATTAATTACAAGTGACTTAACATTATATAACACAGTATGTCATAATCAATTAAATAATTCCCCTTATACTGATACATTGCTTGGACCATGTTAGTTTTCCCCCCTCCCTATCACTAAAAGTTCCCTTAAACTCATCATGTCTAAAATGACCCTCATTTTTGTCCCACCTGTCTCTAACTGCCCTGGGAGTTGTTTCTACCTTTCCCCCCCATTATTATAGACATTACTATCAGAGCGTGTATGTATATGTCTCATACATTAAATTTTTAGGGACCATCTTCATCGTTGTATATAATCGAGTGCCTTCCAAAATAGTGTTTACAAATCCCAAGAGCACCAACTGTGTGTAAAAAGTCATTTAATTGGGCTGGGTTTGTAGCTCAGTGGTAGAGCACTTGCCTCACATGTGTGAAGCACTGGGTTCAATTCTTAGCACCACATAAAAATAAATGAAATAAAGGCATTGTGTCCATTTACAACTAAAATGAATAAATAAATAAGTTATTTAACTTATCTGAATAACATATAAAATTCAACATTTAAAGATATAGAGGCATATGATAAGATTTTCTTTCATCCCACTTCTGTCTCTCCTCCTAGTTCCCACCTGTTTGTAACAGAGAATCACCATTACTTATTACATATCATTTTAGAGTTTCTTTATATATACATATATACGTATATATATATGAATGTTAAAGAATATATAATATAAAAAATTTATATACTTACTGCATATAATAAATCTAAATACATTTATATAAATATAAACAAATATATATGATATATAAGGAATATATAATATCTATATATCCAAGGAACATAACACATTGCAAACATCCTCGTTCCTTGATTTCTCTATTTTAGTTCTGAGGACTTCTCATTCTTTTTTGCAGTTGCATAGAGAGCTGCATAGAATTTCATTACACACATGTCCATGATTTAATTTTAATCTTATGCTGACCATCTGGGCTACGTTCACTTCTTATAATCACAAACAATGTGGCACAGAATAACTTGTATGTTGTATGTATGCAAATGTATCTGTAGGACAAATTCCAAGAAGTGGAAGTGCTGAAGAGTCAAAGAATTAATTTGTTTACATTTTATACACACACACATACACACACACACATTTTTATGTACAGGGTACTGAAGTGCTATCTATCGGGTTGTGACAATTTATTTTCTCTCCATTAAAGTAAGAGACTGCTTGTTTCCCCTCAACTTGATTTCTGAAAAATTGATAGAAATAATACTGTTACTTTCATTTGCATTCATCATGAGACATTAAACATCTTTTCATGTTTCTTTTTTCTATAAATTGTGCATTCACACCCTTTACAGTGGGTGGTTTGTCTTTTCGTTTTTAATTTCTATGAGCATTTCATGTATTAGAGAGCAAGTATACATTCCCAATTTATCATTTAATTTTTGACTTTACTATGCAAGTTTAATAGCATTTATTAATATTTAGTATTATATATATTAATATTTTCTTTTGAAATTTATGGGTCTGTTGAGTCACTGAAAAAATTTCTACCTCAAGATAATTATTTCATGATTTTTTCTAGAACTTTCTTTTTTTTTTCAGGTTTAAATCTTTGATCCATTTGGAATTTATCTTGGTATAAGATATGTATGTATCTAAATTCCTACATATATTTGTTAATCTCTGTTATACTAATCTACCTATTACATTAAAGGGGAAACCATTTTAATTTAAAATTAACTTTAAAAAGTGGCTTTCATTAGTTTCTGCTTTCAATAGTTAGATGTTACCTATTTAATGGTGTTTTTGTTTACAACAAAGAAGATAATTCATGCTTACATGCCTGGGCACAGTACCTGGCCTTCATATCCTGACCTCTGCTCCACTGAATGCTAACATCCAATGTGGTTTCTTCAGTGTCTCACAGGTGGCTCCATCTCAACAAGACCCCCCCTAGAACTCTAGTTCCCATTGCTAGATCTTCCCTAGTCTTCTCCCACTGTAACAGCACCAGTTCAACAATTTCAATCATTCTTGAGTTTTGTTTTTCCATAGTCCCACATCTAATCTTCAGCAAGAACCTTCAAAATGAACCCCAAATCTCTTTTTCCTTCCACTTCTTCATTAGCATTCTGTTCCAGGTCACTAGTCCCATGGGTCCAGATTTTTGAAATAGCCTGCCTTGTTTCCTAGTCTCAGTCTTGTACCTCCACATTCCATTTGACCTACAGTGGACAGAGTAACCTTCTTAAAGCACAGATCAGATGCCATTCATCCCATGCTGAAACCTTGAAAGCATCTCATCATCCTTGGAACAAAATTTAAACTCCTGGCCATCTGCCTCCTCTCCATCCCAGGCTCTGGGCTCACTAAACCCCAGGTGCATCAGCCTCCCTTAACTCCTCGAGCACACCAACCTCATCTTTGTCTTTGCTGTTGTTAAGTCTTTTGTCTGGAAAGTGTGCCTTCCAGTGTGTCTCATGGCTGCCTCCACCTTGTCATTTTGGTCTCACTTCAAAAGTCTCTTTCCTAGGTTTTCCTAACTGCTCACTTAACGTAACCTTGACATATCTATCTGGGTCATTCCATACATGGCACAGTATTATTGCTCAAAATAACAGCAAATGTTCTTTTGAGTTCTTAACATTTATTACATGCCAGGTACTCTTCTAAGTGCTTTGTGGGGTTTATCTCATTAATGTATCAATCACATAAGTGGGTGCCATCATAATCTCCACGTTACGGATAAAAAAGTCAGGCATAAAGTAGTTGGTAACTTCTCCAAAGTCAACCACCTGAAATTATCTGTTTACTTTATTACATATCTCTGCCTCACTGGAAAGGGAACTTCTCGTTTTTAATTTTTTTAAAAATTATTATTATTTTATTGCTCTATAGCCCTAAGCCCAGATTACAATCTGTACAAAGGAGGCACATCATAATATTTTAAATGCCTAGAAAGCACTAGGAAGGTAAATGTGGTCATCTCCATTATCATGGGAATGCTTTCTATAAAATACCTTAGGTGATAGTATGTAATGTGGATGTAACAGTGAGCCAACTTTAACTTCTATTTGGATTTATGCAGTGTTCACTTGGCCTACTTAAACCTCCTGGCTAGGTATATAAATTAAGAGCATGGAGTCTGTAAACCTTAGGGCCCTTCTTCATTGGTAATGTTTGCAGGATTAGCTTAGTCACATGGATAAGTTTGGGTATGAGCTAGAGTCACTGCTAAGAACCAGCCACCAGTTCTCTGTCTTTATGGCAGCCAAGACCTGAGGGTGGTGCCCACAGGTTCCAGAAATGTAGACACCACACCCTATGCCTCTGTTGACAATATGCTTAGAGTTTAAAGCACTGTAATTAAAAAGTGTCTACATGTCACTAACTATAATGAATGATCTCAAAAAGTTTATACAAAGATGATGATGGAAAAAACCCAATCATCAGTACATGGAAAGGATGTGTTACATACTGCCTTACAAGGTCATGATAGCATATAGTTAATTTTTATTTCACTGATGTGGGAAGATATTTCTATTTTGAATAATACTGTACATGTTAAAGTTTCTGAGAACACAGTTCAAAGTTTTTTCATGGCAAATGTTTTCTTTTAGTATATTATATACATATGAAATATCCAGTAATTATGGGTTGTGCCTTCCTCTAAAATACAAGTTCACAGTTACAGAAGTATGGAAAAGAATATCACATAATGCAGGAAAGAAGATGAAGAGTCTTGTACCTATAAATCATCCCAATATTTGTATTTTTCACAACAAATATGTAGTTATGGACTGAATTTGGAATCAAATACATTCCATTTATAAAGAGAAGCAACCTAAAGTTGTATATGTACTAGTTATATTTTTGACTTTGATAAACTCAATAGTTATGTGAGATGTTGGCTGAGAAGACTAACACAGTAGCAATGGTTTTCAACACAGCAGAACTAATTAGAATACTCCAGATTTAGTTTATAAGATTCTACATGCTAAAATCCTATGTAGGAACAAAAGATTCACTCTAGGACTTTTATAATCCACCCCCCCATTTGCATATTTGCATCTGTTTTTCCTCTCTACCAAACTATACTATTCTTTAAATTGAGTTTTCCATACATAACTCAATTGAAACTACTTTTTTGTATGGCAATATGTAAATCAATGGAAGTGTAACTGATGTGATTCTGCAATCTGTATACGGGGTAAAAATGGGAGTTCATAACCCACTTGAATCAAAGTGTGAAACATGATATATCAAGAACTATGTAATGTCTTGAACAACCAACAATAAAAAAAAAGAAACTGCTTTTTTAACGTTTGCTAAAGCTTCATCTCTTATTAGTGACCTTTCTTGAATAAAAACAATGTTGACACTTTATAGTAGCCACTGTTCACAGAATACCTTATCCTATAAATGCTTAGATGTGTGGTGTGGGTTTAGTTGGTGGTGTCACACAGCAAGCACAAGTCAAGCTCTTGCTCCAGTAAAGTTGCTACAGCCACATACCGTGTATGCCTTCAGGTCTTCTCAGTTAAGGTCACAAATGTGAATCCTTGCTTGCCAGGGCCACTTCATAATGCATATGGAGACAGCTCAGGCTGTGGACCACCCCAGGCCTATGACTTCACACAGACCTGCTGTGCTGTCAGTCCCTAGCGGGCTGTGGCTAGGCTGAATTCTGTCTTCCACAGTGCTATCTTTCTAACCTCTCTTCAACCTTCTGACAGGTATTCCATTTTTGTTCCCCACCGGTCCTTGTGTATTGGGCAGTGGCCAAGTGCCCAGACTTCATTCTCTCTTTTTTCTTTGGGGGGGACGGTGGTGGTGGTGGTGGAGGATACTGGGGATTGAACTCAGGGGCACTTGACCACTGAGCCACATCCCCAGCCCTATTTTGTATTTTATTTAGAGACAGGGTCTCACTGAGTTGCTTAGCACCTCACTTTTACTGAGTCTGGCTTTTGAGCTTTTTGCCTCAGCCTCCTGAGCCACTGAGATTACAGGTGTGCACCATTGCACCTGTTAAGGTTCCTTCTCTTTCCCTTGGCATATGAATGCCAACTAGCAACTCCCAACACACATGGCACGCATCCATACTTTTTTATTCAGGTGCCTTTTATTTTTAAGTTTCAGGAACTGGTAAGCCCTTAGTATCATTATCCTTACTTATTAATCCCAATGTCACTATGCATGCTTATAATGGTCATACTCTTAAAAAAAGTCTCCTCTATATTAGGTGCATGAGTAAATTTGTTGAATTTTGCTTTGGATATAAAGCAGAAAAGAATCTATGACAAATTTTACAACATGTTACAATTATTAAAAAAGAAGTTCATGAGTAGCAAGTAGCACAGAGTAAAATAAAAACTGATTAGTCTCATTTAATTTCTTAATAATTGCAATATCTGAAAAAAATTAGAAGGCATTTCAAATGTGTATAACCACTTCCAACATCTGTTAATTAAAATTTCCTTTTAAATCACCACTCCATGGCATAGTCCACAGTATAAAATTTTATAGTCTTAATATTATTACCAAGCAATGCATGCAGAAAAGTTTTGATTTTTGACTTCTTTAATAAGAAAATATTAAGAAAAAGACTGTCCACAGCTAATGGCATTTCAAATTAAATTTTAGTCCTGTGGAGCTTGTTATTTCATACATTTTTACATACATTTTTGCTTTCCTGGTAAGTTCTTTCTCTTTTGGTGAATATGAAGTCATCCAGTTTCTTTCTATGGACCTTTCTAAGATCCAAAGGATGAGCAGCAAACTCTAGCCATTTGGGGCTCCCTTGTGACTGGGGGCCAGGTTATGCTGCTTATGCTACCAAGCATAATATTAACAAAGATCCCAGAATCTGGCCAATAGCTTTGCACTGTCAAAAGGCAGGAATGAGGCATCTAGTCTATGGATTCAGCTGGTAGCCCCACACTGAGAGGTTCTAAAGCCAGAGAGGCAGCACCCTCTCATTAGCTCTAGCTCAGGAGGTACTGGAAAAAACACTGAAGATTTATGGTTGTGGAAGAGGTAGCAGCTCCCATGGTGGCCTGGTTCTTCAGTGTTGCTTAAAAGTTCAACCTAGATTCTATTTCTTCAGTTTTCCTAATGATTTTATAAGTCATTTAAAATCTTTTAATAAATCTATTTCTGTTTAAGTTAGATGGAGTATTGCAAAAAAAAAAGTTAGATGGAGTAAACTTCTTTGTCACTGAGCCTAACTAATTCTTATATAGTCACTTAATGAGAAGTGGAGTTATAGGGGAGGAGAACTCTCTCTATACACCCCTTTATTGGATATATATAAAAACTACAATTAACAGGAAAAAGCAAAAAGCATGAATAGATCAAACAACTATATATATATATATATATATATATATATATATATATATATATATATATATATATATATAATAAACAGTGTATCTCTTTGAGACACAGATGAAATAAGAAATGAAGCAGTTTACTCATATAGCCTAAAAATCACTGGAGGTATACCTAATTAACTTGTTTAACCCAGTCCTTTTATTTAATACATAACCATTGTTATCAATTATAATAAAGTCAGCAACAAAACATCATTTAAAAGTTATTACAGAACTCCTACATGGAATGACACACACACAGAAAAGGAAGAGTACACCCATAGGATTTTATCTTACCTCCTATTTACTGCTTAGGACGATTTCAACCAAAGACATTTATGACTAAAATACTCCTGAGCTTGGATGCCAAAGTTTTATAAAATCAGACTTTTTGATGCTCAAAGAAAGCCTCTACTATTTGATAATCAATAGTTTAAATACCTAGTTCCTACCTAGTTCAACAATATTTTTAAAAATATTTGAGAATGCACATATATTTTCAGCATCACAGATCACAGAAACCATAGCATGTAGGCACCAGAGACTCCAAAAAAAAAAAAAAAAAAAAAGGTCAACCATTCAAAGAAGGTTTACTTTGAATAGGGTACTTACATGCAGATGATATCCTAAGATAATTTAGAGTGTGTGATAATGCTGGCATGTAGTTAGGAAGCCCAGAAATGTAGATAAAAGAGAGAGGCCCATCCCAGGTCTGAAACAGCACAGAGAATTACCAAGGCTGACAGAAGTAGTTCTCATGATAGCCAGCTCTTCTAGAAATGCTTTAGGATGACATAGTAAACAATAAAAATATTGTCTTATGTATAGAGTCAGGTTGCCAGTGATTGTGAAAACTATCCGAGTGACAGGAAAGAAACAGTAAATGAGTTAACTAAAGAGAGTTCTATCTATAGAACAGTTTAGAGAAAAGTACCTTTTCCTGGGGCTAACAGATAATTCCTCCCACTGGTCAGAGAAATACATATCAAACATTCCAAAATGGCCATTCCTACTTCTAAAGTCAGTGAATAAAGCATGAACTTCATTTAATTAAAAAACACATCCACATATTTTCTAAAAGTGAAGATATATTTTAGTCTACATAATGATAAATGTCATGCTGATTTTAGGACACTTTACCCAACACCTGAGGCCCCTGGTTGCAATTTGGGATGAATATGCTGGGAATATCCTTTCTAATTTCAGGGTATAGAAAGAAGGGAGGTTTTCCTCTGGAGAAATGCAGTGAGTCAAAATATTTTTCCAAATACAAGGTAAGAGAGAGTTTTCTCTCTTACCTTGTATTTGGAAAAAAAGAAACAATGTTCTTTTTCTTAGTTTCTATAGCTATATCTGGAATCCAGCAAAGAATCAAAACAGGAATAGTTGTTATTTTTAACTTGACTTCATTATGCTTTTTTCAGGTCATAACATTGCCATGTACTCTTAATATGTCTAATAAATATTAATTTGTGGCAACGAGGAATGAGATCAATAGAAAGTACTCTTTACCCCTCAATTTTCTTCTATGTCTGATATAATATCTTGGACTATAGATACAAACCTGAATGAAATAAATTTCTTATATTGATGGATTTTATAGTCCAGTGGGATCCACAGAAAGACATACACAGATGATTCTTAAAAGTAGCTCATGGCCTGGCATGGTGGTGCATGCCTATAATCCCAGCAACTCGGGAGGCTGAAGCAGGAATATTGCAAGTTCAAAGCCAGGCTCAGCAAAAGCAAGGAGCTAAGCAACTCAGTGAGATCCTGTCTCTAAATAAAATACAAAAATAGGTCTGAGAATTTGACTCAGTGGTTGAGTGCCCTGGTATCCCACCCTCCAAAAAAAAGAAACAATATATTAACAATGTTAATTTGCCTAACTTCTGATTACAGACATCTATTTTTACAGCTAGGTACTTTCCAAGTAAAGCTGATAGATGATTGTTCATGTATCAAATTAAAACATTCTTGGTACTTTTTTTTTTTTTTAAATTTTCTGTACCAGTGTTGATTCCCACTATAGTGAATGACTGAAACTACTGTTTCTGTTATAACTGGTAGTTCTAATTGCCTGCTGTTCTTCCTAGCATAGAATGTGAAATAACTTGGCTGATACATTTATAAAGGCATTTTGACTCCTGCCCTTCCTGCCTTTAGAGCTGAGTCACACAGACCTGGTTTCAAGTCTCAGCTCAGCTCTGGACAGGTCTTCAGCATCTGGCCCCTTCTCTGATTCTTCTGGAAAATGGGGATATTGTATTCACCCTCAGATCAGCTGGCCTTTCCAGGAATACTGTGTAGAGTGCCCCCCAAAAAGCCAGGTCCTGTATGGGTATTTTGAGTGCTTTATTACAATAATTTCAACAAACAAATAAAAAAAAGTAAGATAAAACACAAAAAACAAGCACTTGGGATATTCTAGATTCTATCCTAAGCTCCTTCAAAACTGAAATATTGCACAGTGGGAATAAAGAGGATTATAGTTTGCTGAAATTCTTTGGGCTACAAACAAAATGTTTCATAATTTCAACTTAAAATAAATATAAGAAAGACTAGAAGATAATACACAAAATAGTTATATGAAAATAGAACAGTTTCTCTAATCTTGCAAAATTTGAAACCTAAGTCACTATATTGCCTTTATCATTTAAAATTACCAGTAAAAATTTAGCTAAAGGACCAGGCTTTCACTTTCATGGTCACATTATTCAATGTACAAGATAAGATGAACATAAATAGCCATGAACATAGAGTGTGATTTTGAGCAACGCTGCTTGTGTTATGAGTTTTGCCAAGCCTAGCCTACGCCTGGGTACCATGTGTTAACTCTCAAATTTCAGAAGAGGTAAAACTTTGCCCATTGTTTGAAAAAGAAGGACTAGTAGTTCAACTTGGCATTTTGCTGTCAGTAGGGTAAATTACAGAACAAAATATGTCACAATTATTTAAAAAATGTAAATATTTTTAAAGCATGTAATGAAAAAGGTTGTGAAGAATCATATTACATCCCCACCCTGGCCAATTTCTCTAAAAATAGTCCATTCCAAAAGGTTTAACTCAAAATATGTTCCATTTGGGTGCTAGGAGGGGAATGTGTGTGCAGATTTCTCTTTTACATCTGTGGCTCCTGCAAAAATATCTGGCAGTACATTCAGTTCTGTGTCTTGAAAATCTCACAGGGCCAATTCTAAAATAATATTATAAATGTTCATGGTTATCATCACCTAACTAATTCAAAGCAATAAAAACAGTTGGCCCTTCAGTCTTCTCACATCATTTTGAGGTAATGGCTGAGTTCTGCACTCTGGTCTCCTTAGAAAGACTAAGTTTGTCATGGAGTAAATTTCATTATAAATCAAGAACTGTATTTCATTGGCTTTCCAGAAAATAAGCCATAATTATAAATGAGAATACTGATTATCTGAAATTTTTTCCTACTGTGTCTATTCAGTATGCATAAGGTTGGGTTATTAATAAATCATAATTATAAGTGAGAATATTGATTCTCTGAAATTTTTTCCTATTGTATGTATTCAGTATGCATAAGGTTGGGTTCAATCTCTAGCATGTATGTATGTAAATAAATACAAATAAAAAAGAAATCTATATCAACTCATTCCTTTTTTTTTTCCTTTTGATACTGGGGATTGAACCCAAAGGTGCTTAACCACCGAGCCACATCTGCATCCCTTTTATTTTTTTAATTTTGAGACAGGGTCTCACTAAGTTGCTTAGGGCTTTGCTAAATTGCAGAGGTTGACTTTGAACTTGTGATTCTCTTGCCTTAGCTCCCTGACCTGCTAGGATTACAGATGTGCACCACCATGCCTGGCTTTCATTTATATATCACAAGCAAATAAAATCTAAATTTGTTTATGAGATACAAATTCCCTTTTCCCCATCTCCCTGAAATGTTCATCGTGATGATTCAAAACTCTGGTACTTTTCTGTTATTACCACCTTGGGAATTGAACCTATGGTCTACCACTGAGCCACATCTCCAGTTCTTTTTGTATTTTATTTTGAGACAGGGTCTTGCTGACTTGCTGAGGCTGGCCTAAAATCTCCATATCCTCTGCCTCAGTCTACCCAATAGTTTGGAGTACA
Organism: Urocitellus parryii; assembly: GCF_045843805.1. NCBI lineage: Eukaryota > Metazoa > Chordata > Mammalia > Rodentia > Sciuridae > Urocitellus > Urocitellus parryii. Next base: position 81,139,008 of record NC_135537.1, read on the forward strand.
GGCATGAGCCACTGAGTCTGGTTCAATGTAGTTTTTGGTTAAAAATATTCAGTAATGTCAGTGTAGTTTTTATAAATCTTTAATTAATGCATGAAATATGCAATAACCAGGAAGTAAGAGTCAAATGACTATAAAAAATAAAGGCTAAATTTTTATATTTAAGAACTATTTTGTGGGGCTAGGGTTGTGGCTCAGTGGTAGAGCTCTTGCCTAGCCTATGTGAGGCGCTGGGCTCCATTCTCGGCACCATATATAAACAAATAAAACAAAGGTCCATTGACAACTAAAAAATATTAAAAAAAGAGCTATTCGTAACTTGACAATACTGATTTTTCTTAAAATTTGCTGGGCACAGAGAATTCAAATCCTTAATGACAGGAATGGTGGTGAACATCTATAATCCCAGCTGCTTGGGAGGCTGAGGAAGGAGGATCATAAGCTCAAGGCTAGCCTGGCAAGTACTAAAACTGTCTCAGAATAAAATATAAAGGGCTAGGACTGCAGTTCAGTGGTAGAGTGCTTGCATAGCACATGTGAGGCCCTGAGTTTGAACCTAGTACCACAACCAAAGACTATGATTTTTCCTCTTCCCATTGTTATAAGACCTTGGGGACAGTCACAAGTCTGGCTCCAGGGAGACCTATCAGTCTATGTCAGAATCAGTGGATCTAAAGGCTTCCCAGGGCAGGACACAGACTTGTATAAATAGGCTTATATCCTATCTTTTTTTTTTTTTTTTAAGAGAGAGAGAGAGAGAGAGAGAGAGAGAGAGAGAGAGAGAGAGAGAGAGAGAGAGAATTTTCAATATTTATTTTTTAGTTCTTGGCGGACACAACATCTTTGTTGGTATGTGGTGCTGAGGATCGAACCCGGGCCGCACGCATACCAGGCGAGCGCGCTACCGCTTGAGCCACATCCCCAGCCCTTATATCCTATCTTTACTATCCTATGTGACCTTGGGGAGTGGTTAGAAATGTGGGTGCCCCACAATCGGGTACACCTCAGCCTCTTCCAGCTCCACTTCTCTGAGTTCCTCATTCCTTCCTCTCCCTGCTTCTTCTCTTAGGGTGCTTGGGGCTGCTGGTTACTTTCTTGTTCTAATAGTCTATGAGTCTCCCTATATGAAAGCCTTGAATTCAGTATGATGATGGCATTGTGACTTCTTCCTAGTGGATGTAGGACTTTTTATTTTCTTAGTCAATAAGACAATAAATGAATTTAATCTGCAGCTCAAGAAATAGGCAAGTCAGATAAGCCACATAGGTGTGCTTGAAAAGCTTGGAGTCTATAGCTTAGGTGACATTTGCTAAGTAATTAGTACTTTCTTCTTCTCTACAACATTTAGTCCATGTGTACCCGTAAAGGTTGGGTGTGACAGTTGAGATAAATGTGTGGGTAACTAGTGCAAAGGTTTTCATTTTGATTTTATAAGGTTTCAAAAATTTGATATGATAGCTAATGATTCAACTTATTTGAGAGATGAAGTATGGAGGACAAAACCTGACAGTTCAAAATGTCACATTACTTTACCTTATATGCTCAGTTTAATAATAACTGTGTACTTTACCTGTAAACAGTTAAAAAATATGTAAGCATATACTTACACCTTCAAGTGGTATTTTGATGTGCAGTATGGAAAGTTGGAACCTTGGTAAAATATTGGCTAAAAATTTCCTTTTATCATTTGTGAAAGTACAAGAGAAGTTCTATACATAGAGAAATTTACCTATTTATATAGATCACGGTTGGCAAACTATAGCCTATAGGCTAAATTCTGCCTGCCACTTGTTTTTGCAAAGAGAGTTCTATGGGCACACAGCCACACCCATCTACTTATATATGGTTGCTTTCCTTATACATAGCTGAGTACAACAGAGAGTTGTACTATCTGCCAAGAGTAAAATTCCATTTTTGCCAAACCTTGGTATATACAAATGAGAAGATTATATATATATATATATATATATATATATATATATATATATAGCAAGACCAACTATATATGTCGGATATCTGATCTTTATTACCTCAATCTTCTCAATATTCCTGTGAGGTAGATACCAAATGAGTCCCTACCAATATCCTAATACATATAATTGCCAAATCATTCACACTATTATACCATTTTCTTTTTCTTTTTTTTTATTATTGGTCTTTCAAAATATTACATAGTTCTTAATACATCATATTACACGGTTTGGTTCAAGTGGGTTATGAACTCCCAATTTTACCCTGTATACAGATTGCTGAATCACATCAGTTACCCTTCCATTGATTGACATATTGCCTTTCTAGTGTCTCATGTATTCTGCTGTCTGTCCTATTTTCTATTATCCCCCCTCCCCTCCCCTCCCCTTTTCTCTCTCTACCCCTTCTACTGTAAATCATTTCTTCCATTTGTATTATCTTGTCTTACCCCTCCTTTCCTCTTATATGTCATTTTGTATAACCCTGGGGATTGCCTTCCATTTCCATGCGATTCCCCTTCTCACTCCCTTTCCCTCCCACCTCTCATCCCTGTTTAATGTAAATCTTCTTCTCAAGCTCTTCGTCCCTACCCTGTCCTTGTTGACTCCCCTTATATCAAAGGAGTCATTTGGTATTTGTTTTTTAAAGATTGACTAGCTTCACTTAGCATAATCTGCTCTAATGCCATCCATTTCCCTCCAAATTCTATGATTTTGTCATTTTTTAATGCAGAGTAATACTCCATAGTGTATAAATGCCACATTTTTTTTTTATCCATTCATCTATTGAAGGGCATCTAGGCTGATTCCACAGTCTTGCTATCGTGAATTGAGCTGCTATGAACATCGATGTAGCAGTGTCCCTGTAGCATGCTCTTATTAGGTCTTTAGGGAATAGACCGAGAAGGGGAATAGCTGGGTCAAATGGTGGTTCCATTCCCAGCTTTCCAAGAAATCTCCATACTGCTTTCCAAATTGGCTGCACCAGTTTGCAGTCCCACCAGCATATTATACCATTTTCTGATGGAAAACAAAATATCAGGAAGAATCAAATAAAAATTTCCCTCAAGTGACCCAGATGAAATGAGAGTCTATAAAAGATGCTGCATCCTATTACCCAGCTGCCATGACCCTTAGAGGAAGAACTTTAGCTCTTCTACTTCCCAAATTAATCATAATACTTTTCAAAGGCCTAAGTTCATATTTGCAAAGAAATTAAGCTTAAAAGAGGAGATATTTTCTACTTTGTGATGAGACTGATCTAGGAAGTACCTGAGCTCTGCAGACTCTTGACTACTTGAGAATACTGGCTACACTGGTTTATCCTTTAATCTCAAAACAAGCCATACAAGTCAGGCATGGTGGCCCACACCTGTAATCCCAGCAGCTTGGGAGGCTAAGACAGGAGGATTGAGAGTTGAAAGCCAGCCTCAGCAAAGATGAGGCGCTAAACAACTCAATGAGACCCTGTCTCTAAATAAAATATAAAATAGGGCTGGGGATGCGGCTCAGTGGTTGAGTACCTCTAAGATCAATTAGTGGTACCTCAAAAAACATACAAAAAAACCAAGCCATACAAGAAATCAATAAATATTCTTCATTTAAATATTCTTCATTTTTAAGTTTTTAGTAGCATTTCCTATTTTCATTTTGTTAGAAAGATGTGAGTATAGGTATATTCATGACGCAAATGAATGATTCTTAAAAAGTTATTTTTTGCCTTTAGGCAAAGTTTGCCCATGAAAAGATAAAACAATATGAACAGTTCTACTTATCTTAGTCAGAACTGGTTGGGTAGGTTACTTTTTATTCCCTATAACATGATGATTCCTTGCTCTGGCTAGGGGGAAAAAATGACTTTTTCCACGCAATTTTCAAAACACTGAGGGAAAACATCTGGTAGCCAAAATGTAGCTCTTTTTAAGAGCATTCTCCAACAATGGTTCAATAGGGAAAGCTATATATTGTGAGTTTCTGGTTTGTTTTTGAGTGTAGATCTGAATAGCACCCAGGGAGTTCCTGTATTTTTAGGGCCATTATAAATCACATCCCATGACAGCATGAGTGAGTTCATGTAAACATAGTGGTATCATGAGTAACAAAATGTGTTTCCATCAGAAGCTCTTTAGGCTGCGTAAGAGACCTGAACACTAACAGGCAGTTCAGGCCAGTGTTAACCAGCTACAGCTGGTTCACTGCTATAAAAAGAACTAATGAAAACACAAATGCTAACTTCTCCATTCCACTCTGGCCACTACGTCAGGGCTGCACAAAGGCAGCCCTTTCCAAATGCTCACAGTGAATGAACTGGCTGGGTCTGGTTCTCTGAAGTTGTTTACTGAACAGTGTGTGCAGGAGCCTCGATGAGCACCAAAGGGTGGAGTGGGGGGTGGGGTGGGGAATATCACATGATCTACTAGCTCACAAAGCCAATTCTTCTGGATAATCTCGTATTTAGTTCTGTAACAAATAGGAGGCAGCAGAGAAAAATTTCAAAAGGAGAGGTAAAGTACCTTGAACATTCTTTTTACACACCTCTACTTTGAGTTCTTTGGTTAATCTGAGATAAATTAATGCCTTATCAAATATTCTAAACTGTTAAGATAAATCATTTCTTATTGACTTATTTTCCATGAGGAAGCAGTTTTAGGATAAAGAGATAATCATTTTAAAAATTCTTTATATGACTAAAAAAGTCTAGGCTATTAGTGTCAGAAAGGAGCATGGAGATTTTCTCCCATCTTTTCATCTCATGGATGAACTATCTGGTGCTCAGAGGATCACTATCTTGCTGCAGATCACACTATTTGGTGGCAAAAAAAAAAAAAAAAAAAGAATGTGGGTGTCTGGCACTCATGACTGTTTCCATCTCGTGCTTGATGCAGCTATGTGAACATGGCCAAAAATCAAAGGAAGAGAGTGCCAGATTATTTTGTATTATCATGGGGGTCTGACCTAACCTAGTCTTTTAATGTATAAGATTACTTGCAATATCAAATGAAAATTTAGGGAGTTGCCCTGGCATTTCTTCATGTTCTTAAATAGGTTGTGTTATTCTACGAGCTACTCTGCCTGCTGAAAGGATTTCTGCCTTTGTCTATGCAGGGCTGTCCCTTGGTGCCTAAAACATTAATCTGCAGTGCAGATGCTGACTTGTGAGTCACCCCCCCCCCCCAGCCCCCTCCAGATTCCAGTCCCATATTTCAATCTTCTGTGCAACATCCCACCAGGGAACCCTGTCATCAATACCATCTCCATCTTCTATGAACAGCCAGGGGGCTATGAGGCCATGGCAGCCAGAGAAATTGCACCAAGGGAGAGATGTGGTTGTCAGCAGTCAGCAGTTGCCCCCCTTTGTCTCACGTGGGCTTGTGCTCATCTTCTTAAAGCAGCCTCTGGTTTGCTACCTCTCACAGTTAGGAGTCTCCATAGCCCAGTAAATCTCCCAGCTGCTCCAAGTGGCTGGTCTCTAACTTTAAGACTAATGTTTCTTTTACCCTCTTCTCTCATGTAGCCCTGTATCTCAATATCATTGTCCAAGTTAATGAAATTAAAAACTCTGAAGTAATTTTTAGACCTTATTTTTCTCTCTTACTTCTTAAATCTAAACCATACATTCCACTGTATGCTCCTGGCAGGCCCCGAGTACCTCACATTTAACATTCCAGGCTCTCAACTCTGTTTTCTGCCTCACCACCAAGATACTACTTTGACTATGTCAAATGTGGTCAGAAGTTTTTGCTTGAATGGTAAACTGTAAACCCTCTGCAACATAATCTCAATCTGTCTTTCCAGTCTCATTTTATAATGACTTTTAATACTTGAACTTTTAAAGCTATTATCTTAAAAACATTTATGAAGGTCCTACCATTAATCTGGCTCTGTAATAGACAGTATGGCAAGGCCTGGGGAAAAGGGAGACGTGCACATACAGACAAAAAGGGAAGAGTTCCTTTCCCTAAATATGATCAAGTCACATGGGGAGACAGACAAAACTGAGTAAGAGAAAGGCATGAAAAGAAATGAGAGAAAGAAACTTTAAAACAGGTCTTAGAGATCATGTAGCTCCAACTCTATAACTGACAGATGAGACAGCCAAGGCAGGGAAAGATGGTATGAGGTTCCTAGGTCATTCATTTGCTATTTCTCTCACTGTTACAATAAGTCATGTAAGGAAATATTTTAAAACCAAATGATCTAGACACAAAAGGTCGTATTTTGTCTGAGTTCAGTGATAGAAAATATGTAGAATAGGTAGATACCTAGAGATAGGAAGTATATTATTAGTGGTTGCCAGGGGTGGGAGCAGTGGAGACAGGAGGGGAACAGGGAGTAGTAACTGCTAGTGGGTCTGTTATGGTTTGGAGTGAAGTATCCCCCAAAAGCTCAAGTGTGAGAGACAATGCAAGATTTTTCAGAAGTGAAATGATTGGGTTATGAGAGCCTTAACCAAATCAGTGAATTAATCCCTTGACAGGAATTAACTGAGTGTTAGCTGAAGATGGGTAGGGTGTGGCTAGAAGAGGTGGGTCATGGGGGGGGCGTGCCTTTGGGGTACATATTTAGTGAGCTGAGCTTAGTCTCTTTCTGCTTCCTGATCATCATGTGAGCTGCCTCCCTCTGCCATACTCTTCCACTATGGTGTTCTGCCTCACTTAAGGCCTGAGGAATGGAACTGGCTATCTATGGACTGACACCTCTGAAATTATGAGCCCCTAAATAAACCATTCCTTCCCTAAAATTGTTCTTGTCAGTCTTTTAGTCACAGAAGTGAAAAATCAGACTAAAGCGGGTCCAAAGTCTCCTTCTGTGGTAATGAAGTCATTCTGGAATTAGACAGTGGTGATGTTGTACAACATGGTGAACACAATGAAAACCAAGGAATCATACTCCTTAAGATGAGTTGAATGGTCGCGTTTATTGCACAACCAAAACAAAGCTAAGAGATGCAAAGCTATAACTACACAGCTACCATTATCTTGCTACATCTTCTCTTTCAAAAAGTCTTCTCTGGGGCTGGGGTTGTGGCTTAGTGGTAGAGCGCTTGCCTGGCATATGTGAATCCCTGAGTTCGATCCTCAGCACAACATAAAAATAAATAAATTAAATAAAGGTAATGTGTCCATCTACTAGGAAAAAAAAAAAAAAAGGTCTTTCCTGGCTACTATGACACTTGCTATAATTCCTTACTTCTTTTCCTACCAGTGTACTTTCCAACTTGTACCCTATTAGAGTATAGGCATGTCTCTGTGAAATATCCTCTCTCCACACACCTGTTCATTTGGTTTAACCTCAGATCTAGGCAGAGGAGTTCATACCTGCCCACCCATATGGCACAGCCATATATCTCTTCCAATCCTTCACTCCAGAGTCATGAAGAAATTGGTAAGAGATGGTGGCTGGATTTGGTTTGCTTCGATAATAATTTACACAACACACAGCTTGTTTAATAATTTCACATCAAAAGTACAGTCACAAGCAGAAATCTTGGTGTAGAATGTAAAATACTCATCCAAATTAACATGAATTTCATGAGTACTGAATGCTGCACTAATGGCTTCACACACACTGAATCATTCCATGCTTCCATCACGACCTTGGCAGGCACCTGTTGTCTTCCCATTTTACAAGTGGCAGAATCAACATTCAAATACCTCGCCCAAGGTCCAACAGCAAGAGGAGGTAGAGCCAAAATGTAGACTGAGTCCAGCTGCCCAGAGAGCCCAAGTGCCCCACTGAACTACCATCAAGGTAGTTCTGCAGCTGGAGAGGATAGAAAGCAAAGAGATAAAAAAGGCAGGTCTGCCTGGAAACAAGAAAAGGCATGGGGAAGGAAGTAGCAGAAGATACCACTGAAAGGTTGGGACCACTCATGTCCAGGGTGAAGGGTACAGCCAATCTAAATCTAGGGATGGCAGGAAAATTGCAAGTCGTCTAGCTTCAAGTAGGGCAAATGAAGCAGAGCACAAGATCCTTTATTCCCCATCTGTTCATCACCATGATAAACTCAAGGGGGCAAGAGACCTTAAGAGAGCAGCCATCTGCTCCAGTTTCATTCAGGTATGGGAGTAGGCCCTGGGAAATGCAAGAAGAGCAACAGCAGACATGACTACTACTAACCCAAGCAGAAGCTTAGAGGTTGGGAAGAAGGACAGAGAAACAGTGAAGGGCCACTTTGAGTATTAGAAACTCATCTAGGTTAGTTACTCTACGCCCATCCTCTCCATTTCCATTAACAAACACACACACACACACACACACACACACACACACACACACACACACATCAATTCCTAAATTAATTGTAGCTGTAGAGGCCTGTTGCAGGGTCATTTTCCAGGGCTGGCCAATCCTCCCCTGAGCATAGAATGTAGGGTAAAGTCATGTCTGGACTGTGCTGCCAGTCCAAATAGGGCCTGCTGTATGGTACACTTTGAGCAAAGAGTGGCTGAATAAAAATCTTTAGACTTTTTTTTAAAAAAGCAGAGAATAAAATAATTTTTGGATGACAGAATGGATTTTAAAGTTCTGGTCAATGGGCTAAATCTACTAAAATGAAACTGAACAGGGAAACTATAAAGTGTTACATAAGCTCCACAAATAAGGACAGAAAAGATAGTTTATCAGGATGTAACCCCATGGAAAGTTAAGGAGTACCTGTAGCTCCATATTCTGATGACTCAAAGAAATTATTTTTGTAATTTGGTTATAACCATTCTCTACTAAGAATTGTCAGGTAAAAGTAAGATTCTGATTCTTTCACAGTGTATAATATAAAAAAGTTTGATAATGCTTTCCAGAAAAAGGATTTGCAAAATCCAACACTTTTTCATGATAAAAATACTCAACAAAGTAGGAAAAAAGGTAAATTTCTCAGCGTAAAAGAGAACATTTATGAAAAATCCATATATAACAACATTCACAATGGAGGAAGAAGGAAAGCTTTCTGCCTAAGATCAGGAACAAAACAAGGATCTCTGCTTTTGCGACTTCTTCAGTGTTGTAATGGAAATTTTAGGCAGAGCAATTCGATAAGTAAAAGAAATAAATGACAGACAAAATGGAAAAGGAAAAGTAAACTGTCTTTTTTCACAGGTGATATGATCTGATGTATAGAAAATCCACAAAAATCTATTGCAGCTAATAAGAAATTCAGCAATGTTGCAGGACATAAGATTAACAAAAATTAATTATACTTTTATATATTCTCAATGAACAATTTTAAAAAGAAAGTGACTGGTTTATAATAGTATTAAAAGATGTAAGAAGATTTAACCAAGGAAGTATTAAATCTTGCACAATGACAACTCCAAAACATTCCTGAAAGAAATAAAAAAGATATAAATAAATGGAACCTTATCGTTATGGACTGAAAGATTTAATTTTATTGAGATAGCAATCCTGCCATATACAAATTCAATGCAATCCTTGAAAAACCAAGGAACTACTCCAGATGTGGTAGCACATGCCTATAATCCTAGTGCTCAGGAGGCTGAAACAGGAGGACCACAAGTTCAAAGCTAGCCTCAGCAATTTAGCAAAGCTCTGTCTCTAAATAAAATAAAAAGGGCTGGGGATGTAGTACAGTGGTAAAGTGCCCCTGGGTTCAATCCCTGGTACGAAACAACAACAACAAAACCCAGGAACCATTTTTGCAGAAATGGAAATGCAAATTCAAAACTTAAGATGGAACTGCAATGATCCCTGACTAGCCTGATTAACGCAAAATGTATCAAATGCCTGAATATAAAGGCTAAAACTATAATACTCTGGAACCAAACTACAGGAGAAAATCTTCATGATTTTGAATTAGACAAAAGATCTTAGAAAAGATATCAAAAGTATAAGCAACAACAACAAAGAAAGGAAAGAAGAAAGTAGATACACGGAATGCCAAGAGAATTAAAACTTGTGCACTCAAGGATACTTTCAAGAAAGTGAAAAGACAATTTACAAATGGGAGGAAATTTTTTGCACGTTATATACATGATAGGGGCCTAGTATCAGAATATATTTTAAAAACGAAATGAAATACACACAATTTAAAAAGGAATAAAAGACTTGAGTTTTCTCTGAAGTAGATACTCAAATGGATAATAAGGACATGTAAAGAAGTTCAACATCATTAGGGAGAAGACAAAGTCACAATGAGATATCACTGCACACTCATTTTTAGTTTTTATTTTTATTTTGGGTACCAGGGATTGAGCTCAAGGGCACTCAATCACTGAACCATGTCCCAGCCCTATTTGTATTTTATTTAGAGACAGGGTCTCACTGAGTTGCTCAGCACCTCGCCCTTGCTGAGGCTGGCTTTGAACTCGTGATATCCTCCGTCTCAGCCTCCCCAGCCACTGGATTGCAGGCGTGCGCCACTGCACCTGGCCACTTCACACTCTTTAGGATGGTTGTTATTTTAAAATAAGAAGAGGGAAAAGAAAAGAAGGTTGCAAGTTTTAGAATATGGAGAAGTTTAAAATTTTGTGCACTACTGGTGGAAATTTAAAGTGGTGCTGCCACTGTGGAAAACAGTATGGTGGTTCCTCAAAAAGTTAAACATTGAATTACCATATAACTCAGCAATTCTATTCCTGGACGTAGCCTAGAGAAATAAAAACATACATCAGCAGACAGATTTCTACAAAGATGTTCATACAGCATTATTCATTTGTAACCCTCAAATAAAACAACATAAATGTCCATAAACTGAGGAGTGGATAAACAAAATTTGGTACATCCACACAATGGAATATTATTCAGCCATAAAAAGGATCAAAATATTGGCATATATATGATGTGTATGTGTAGGCAGACTGTTACGGTTTGGATTTGGAATGTTCCCCAAAGTCATATGTTGAAAGCATGGCCCCCAGTACATCATGTTACATTAAAGATATACAAAAAAATTACATAGTTTAGGGTTCCATTTATCTGAAACATACAGAATAGAGAAAGGAAGCAGATTAGTGGTTGCCATGCAGTAGGGTAGAGGTTAATGGGGTACTGCTTAATGAACACAGGGTTTCCTTTGGTGTGAGAATAATGCTTTGGCCCTAGAGTTGAATATTGCACAACACTATGAATGTACTACTGCTAAATGAAGCATTAATTTTATGTTTATTAATTTCATCTCAATAAAACAAATGGACAATTAAATAAAAGGTGATGTGTGTGTGTGTACACACAAAATTATTTTGGGTTCTATCAGTTATTCAGGAAGACAGTTCTATAGTACTTGGCTCCTCCTCAGAGGCTGTTACTGGAAACAGTCTCTTCTCAGATAAACTTCCAGGTGGCCTATACAGAGGGGACATATATGCATGTATATACGTAATGTGCATACTTGGTGTTGTTTTTGCCAAATATTAGCTGAGTGCACTCTCTCCAAGCAGAGATAACAGAGGAGGCATAGCTGCAAGGTTTGAAAGGCAGAGCACTTGCAAGTATGTGGTTTCATTGCTGCATCTCATCTCTTTATGCTATATAACTTTCCACCCACCGATAAAACAGAGACCAGATATTTTTTCTTTAGAAAGCACATGGAAAAAATTTAAAATTTTAACAGAAAGGCAAATTGCCAGACAGAACTCCCATAGTCTGCCATGATGAATATTTCTTGCCTTTAAATACACAGTAACCCTTATACAAAGTATATCACTTTAGGAAAACTCTTTCTAGTCTTTTCTGGAGAAAGAATGATGTACTACTCAGCAGAATAAAAATTGGAATTGGTCACATTCAAAAGTTTTAAAGAGGACTGGGGACATAGCTCAGTTGGTAGAGTGCATGCCTCGCATGCACAAGGTCCTGGTTCAATCCCCAGCACCACAAACAAACAAACAAACAAACAAGCAAAAAAGATTTAAAGATAGGACTTCTTGATATTCTTGCTGCCACTTTTTGATTGTTCATGGAGAGATGGGTCCTCAGAGAACTTTAGCTTTTCCCTGTCCAAATGTCTGTGGTTTTCCTGGGTAGACATGGTTCAGTAATAACTTAGCCAGTGCAAAGACTTGGGATACAGAACTAAATAAGCTATTTCTGAAGTTTTCCAAGAGCCTATTGAAGTGACAGACAAGTAGATATCTAATTATGTGCTTCTTCCTCTCAGCTAATTTGATTTAATTCAGTGTTAAATGTTACATCTTAATACTATGATCATTTACCTATGGTTACTTATTTTTTTTAGTCCTGTATTAATTGCAATAAATGTTTTAAACCCCCTAAATAATTATCAGTGGATTCTTTTTTCCTTATTCAAGATTAGATCCTTATCTTTCATGGTACACAAAAGTCAATTCAAAATGGATCAAAGAATTGGGAATTACCAGGAACTATGAAACTTCTTGAAGTAGGGTTCACATTCCTACAGATAGGCACAGGCAACGACTTTCTCAATAGAAACCCTACCTGCCTTAAGTTCAGGAAATAATGCCAAGGATTAATAGATGATGAAGATTTGGTCCTACTTTTTCTTCTATTAGGTCTCTGGTCTAATCCTTGGGTCCTTGATCCACTCTGAGTTGAGTTTTGTGCAGGGAAAGAGAAAGGGGTCTAATATCATTTTGGTACATGTGGATTTCCAATATTCCCAGTACCATCTGTTGAAGAGGCTATCTTTTCTCCAATATATGTTTTTGGTGTCTTTTTCTAGTATAGATAACTGTATTTATATGGGTTTGTCTCTGTCTTCTACCTAATAAAAGAAAAAGTAGGACCAAATCTTCATTATGTTGGCTTAGGACAAGAAATAAAATCAAGAATCAATGAGTGGATAGATTCAAACTAAAAAAGTTTCTTCTCAGCAAAGGAAACAATAATGTGAAGAGAGAGCCTACAGAATGGGAGAAACCTTTAACCACATGTACCACAGATAGAGTGCTAATCTCCAGGATATATGAAGAACTCAAAGAACCTAAGAACTCAATCCATAAATGGGCTAAGGAACAAGGAACTGAACAGACAATTCACAGAAGATATACAATCGATCACCAAATATATGAAGAAATGTTCAACATCTCTAGCAATTAGAGAAATGCAAGTCAAAAACTAAGATTTCATCTCACTTCAGTCAGAATGACAATTATCAAGAATACAAGCAACAAGTGTTGGTGAGGATGAGGGGAAAAAGGTACGCTCACATATTGCTGGTAGGATTGCAAACTGGTTTAACTACTATGGAAAGCAGTATGGGGATTCTCCAGAAAACTTGGAATGGAAACACCATTTGACCCAGCTATCCCACTCCTTGGTTTATACCCAAAGGACTTAAAATCAGCATACTATAGTAACAGCCACATCAATGTTTATAGCACTCAATTTATAATAGCTAAACTGTGGAACCAACCTAGAAGCCCTTCAACAGTGGAATGGATTAAAAAATGTGGTACATATACACAATGGAACATCACTCAGCTTTAAAGAAGAATAAAGTTATAGCATTTACAGGTAAAATGGATAGAACTAGAGAATATCATGGTAAGTGAACTAAGCCAATCCCAAAAAATCAAAGGCCAAATATTTTCTCTGATAAGCAGATGCTGATCCATAATTGGGGGGCGGGGTAGGGAAGAACAGAGGAACTTTGGCTTGGGCAGGGGGAGTGAGGCAAGGGGGGGTGTGGGGGTGGGAAGGAGAGTGGAATGAGACAGACATTATTACCCTATGTACATGTATGATTGCATGAATGGTGTGACTCTGCATTATGTACAGCTAAAGAAATGAGAAGTGTGCTCCATTTGAGTACAATGAGTTGAAAAGCATCTGCTGTCATATATGACTAATTAGAACAAATAAAGAATTAATAAATGGGATAGCATTTCAGTTAAAAAAGCTTCTGTACAAAGGGAACAATTAAGAATGTGAAGAAAGAACCTAAAGAATGAGAGAAAGTCTTTGCTAGTTACTCTTTTGACAGAGAATTAATATCCAGAGAATATAAAGAACTCAAAAAACTTAGTAGTAAAACAATTTATTAATACCCAATTAATAAATGGGCAAATGAATTTAACAGATACATCTCAAAAGAAGAAATACAAATGGCTAACAAATATATGAAAAAGTGTTCAACATCTTTAGGAATTAGAAAAATGCAAATCAAATCTACACTGAGATTTCATCTCACTCCAGTCAGAATGGCAGCCATTAAGAATACAAACAATAATAATTGCTAGAGAGGATGTGGAGAAAAAGGAGCACTTTTATGCTGTTGGTGGTAGTGTAAATTAGTACAATCACCTTGGAAATCGGTATGGAGATTTCTCAAAAGACTGGGAATGGAACCACCATATGATCTAGCTATAACTCCTTGGAATTTATCCTAGAGAATTAGAGTCAGCATACTATAGTGATATATGCATACCCATGATTATAGCAGCACAATTCACAATAGCCAAATCTTGGAACAAGCCTAGGTATCTATCAGTGGATAAATGGATAAAGAAAATGTGGTATATCTACACAATGTATTTTTATTCAGTTATAAAGAGGAATGAAATTAAATCATTTGCAGGAAAATGGATAGAACTTGAGGGCATTATGTTAAGTGAAATAAGCAAAACTCAGAAAGTCAAGGGTTGTATGTATTCTTTCACAGGTGGAAGCTAGAGAGGAAAAAGGAAAAGAAAGGTGGGGGCATCTCATGAAAATCAAAGGGAGATCAGTAACTGAGAGGAAAGGGACCAGAGGGAGGGAGGAGGAGAGGGAAAAGGGAAATAATGAGGAATGATATTGGCCAAATTGTATTGCTATACTGTGTGCATGTCTGAATATGTAATAACAAATCCCACCTTATGTATGATTATATTGTACCAATATAATAATATGGAAAAAATTCTTCACTGAAGAGCTATCCTGTTCCTCCTTTGTCACTTACCTAAGGGTCCCTCTTTATTGCCCCCCTTGCCTGCTTCTTTACATTGACTGAACACTCTTTAGGAACTCTGGTCCCAAGGATTTCACCTTTTATCTGACTGGAATACACTAGACTTCACTTTTGTCCTAAAGCAGAGTATTCTTGGTAATTTCCACCTTACTGGCTTCCCTGATGACAGCATTTGTAGTGCAACTTCATGGTATGATTAGTTCTGAAAAAAGAAGGGGAACACACAACCTCACTCCACTTACTCAGCTGCTCACACAGCCACTATTTTTTCCCCCATTGGCATGTACTTTTATTAAGTGTCCACTGTCCTGTACCAAAACTTGATGAATCATAGTCCCTGATTTCAGAGGGTTTATTTATAGATAAATGGGAAGAGGGAAATAAAGAAAACTCATGTGGGATTATTCTAAAGGCACTCACAGTCTCTCTCAGGAAGGAGGGTGTTTGTTCAAAGACTTGTTTGGGAGGATCTGTTTGATTCAGCTTTATGTGGAGATGGAGCTCATCTGGCTCAAGCTCTTTAGAACCTGAGAGGCAAAAAATCAGTACAAGGGTAAGACTACCAAGACAGCCAGCTGGCTACACTAAGTACTTTGGGTCTAGCAAATGCTGAGAGACAAGGCAGAGTAGGTCACTTGACAGATGCAAACACAGGAGAGGAACAGCAAGATATAGCAGCTCACTGGGGGCAAGAAGTCACCTTAGGTCTGACTTGATCTCGTGCTATTTGTGCTTCTTGGCCACAGAGGCTGTGGGCTTGCATTTGGCCACCCCCGCAGATACTGCCAGGCTGCGTGCTATCTCCTGTGGCTATTGTCCCTGCTGTCATCTCAGCAAAGCACATTCCAGAGCTGCAATCTGGTTAGGAAAGGTCTAGTGTGACCAGAATGCTGCTCCAGGGTGCAGCTACAGGCCTGAGAGTAGGAATACAGACAGTTCCAGATCTCTAGCCTCTTTAAAGAGCAAAAGTTTCCAGGGAAAAGAGGGCAGGAACTGTGAGGAAAAAATTCCATGCCTTTTATATAGGGTCATTCTTGATCTTGACAGAGAACAGGTGCTGGAAAATCACCCCGGCCAGGTTAAGATGCAAACTTAGAATTAAGGTTGCACATATATCAGGATATGATCCTGGAAAATTACTTTTGCTATCTTCATTATATTATCAAAACTTTACTACCATAACTGCCTGTACTTACATCATTAGGCTGGTGTCATTCCCTTTCATTGTTTCCTTAAAGTCTATTACTGGTATAATATATTGGAAAAGAACATGGAAAATTTCACTGCTGTTTTCATGTTTATCCATACGTTTACTAAATATGTTCAAAGTATGTAGCTATAATCGAGAACATCAATTATTATGAGAATTTATGAGAATTTAAACTACATGAACATAATTGCTTTGAAATGTTCTACACCTTTGATTTTTCTATGAAACATTTGAAATTTTAATCAGTTGTATCCTCACATTAGACTAATAAAACAATAAAAGTGTTAAAAGAGGGATAATGGGCAGAAAAATGGATCAATTGTCTGCCATTCAGAAGGGAAGAAATGACATGCATAAAAGGACATAATGTAGTATACATTGTAATAAGTGCCCAAACTGATAGATTTAACTGAAACATATTTGGGGACATAGTATTTCCAGAAAATGCAATAGTAGATACTAATTCTGCTACTATTAAATATAATCCTGGAGGAGATCCAAGATGGTGAACTAGAGCAGAGGAAACATTGTTTCTCAGTGAGGCGGTCAAGGCTGCCCGCTGATCCCCTGATGTTTACCCCCAATTCCTCTGCTTTGATCACCGCCCTCTGCCAGCATATAGTCTGCCTTTTAATCACAGATCACTCACTCTCTGATCGCCACTGATCTTCTGCCATTTGCCATTTGCCTGCTCACTGCCTGCCTTTCACCCACCCATCACCTGCCGATTGCCTGCCATTAGCCTGCAGAATTTCAGCGCATCGCCCGCTGCCCTCTGCTGATTGGAAGTCCACTGTACTCGCAGGTTTGGATATGCAGGGCTGCTGCCATCTTGGAACAGTGACCAGGGCCTGTAGGTTTGCTGCTGTCACTACCACCATCTCGAAGGTGTGACCACCTCAGTCTGGGGACACTGGCCAGAGCCTGGAGATATACTGTTGGGGTACCTTAGGTCTGATTATACCTGAGGTCTTTCTACTGGGTATGCTAGTGGCCACCATCTGGCTGCCTCTTTGCAGGGTCTCTCCTTTGTGTGAGCACATTCCTAGTGGTCTTTCTTCAAGTTGAAATGGCATTGACATTTTGGGATTGCAGCAAGATAGAGCCTGGGGAAGCTGAAGTCCAGGTCTGTCAGATTGAAGCTGGGTTTGTGTGGAACAGTCTGGGTCTGGCAAGCCTGTGGAAAGCCAGAGACTAGGGGCAGTTCTCCTGGTGAGAGCACAAATTGGAGAAACTGGAGAAAACTGGCTCTCTCCAGCTTAGTGAGTCCTGAAGTGCATGGGGAAGAAGGAGAGGTCTACAACAGGTGGGAAGATTTGAAGAGGGTGTGAGAGCATCTTGCTATTAGTTTGCTCAACCACTAGTCCAGCACCCACCAGACTGGAGCTACCATCAAACTTCAGATAGCCTCACCTATCTGCAGAGAAGGGAAGCTGAGAAAAATTTTGAAAGCCAACGGAAACATTCATTCAATTTACCATTGAGACTTTTTTTTCACTCCTTTCTCTCTCACATCTCTAGCATCTTTGACTCCAAATATTTTTCATGCATCAATTTATTGAGGAATGGGATGTCTGAATAGTATAATACAGTTTTGTTGTGTATTCTTATATTTTTACAGTTTAAAAAAATCTATATATATTTTTTCTCACCCATCTCTATGAATTCTCTCACTTCTCTAATACTAACAGCCAACCTTTATTAATTCCTCCTCACTTTTACTATACATTTTACCTGTATCTTTTCTCCTTCTTCCTCATAAAAATCACATCTTACACTACTTCTGTTCCCTTATTGTTCATCATTTGAAATGGCAAATCCTTTTAGAAAACTTACTATTTATACTGTAGGCAATAATTGAACACATGATTTTTGTTTATTGCAACAAAACTGTAGATATCTTAATAGTAGCTATTTGGATTAAGGTTGTATATTGTTTGCATTGGGTGCTGTTAATATTGTCTCCCCCTTAAAGGTGAGGCATTAGAAGCATTCAGGGGCACCATAAGACTACAGGGAAGAAATTTTACTGCCTTAGATCCACACTGCTAGATGGGAAGACACACAAACAACATGAAAAAACAAAGGAACAAACTACCTCAAATAAACCAAGATGTTCCAACAACAGAATCCACAGACAACAGAGTAGAAGAAATGTCAGAGAATGTGTTTAGAAGGTACATAGTTAGACTGATCTTCAAAATAAAGGATGGTATTGGAGAGAACATACAGGAAGTGAAGGGTCACTTCAATAAAGAGGCAGAGATTATAAAAAGGAATCATCAGAAATTTTCAAATGAAGGAAACAATAAACCAAATTAAAAATTCAATGGAAAATATCACCAACAGACTAGACCATCTAGAAGACAGAATCTCAGGCAATGAAAACTAAATACATACTCTTAAAAATAAAGTCAACCACACAGAGAAGATGAAACATCTTTCAATAGAACTTCCAATAAATATGGGATAACATAAAAAGACCAAATTTAAGATTTATCAGAATAGATGAAGGAATGCACAACCTTTTCAATGACATAATATCAGAAAATTTCCCAAATCTAAAAAATGAAATGGAAAATCAACCACAAGAGGCTTACAGAACTCCAAATGTACAAAATTACAGCAGACCCACACCAAGGCACATTATAATGAAAATGACTAACATATAGAATAAGGACAGAATTTTAAAGGTTGTGAGAGAAAAAAAATCAAATTTCATATGGGGAAAACCAATTCTAATTTCAGCTGATTTTTCAACCTAGACCCTCAATGGCAGAAGGTCCTAGAATAACATATATCAAGCTCTGAAAGAAAATGGATGCCAACTGAGAATTTTATGTACATTAAAATTATACTTCATATTTAAGGATGAAATAAAAACCTTCCACGATAAACAAAAGATAAAAGAATTCACAACTAGAAAGTCTGCACTCTAGAACATTCTCAGCAATATATTTCATGAGGAAGAAATGAAAAAAAAAAGGAAATAATAAATGAAAAGCAGCAAAGGAAAGAATTACACCAAGGAAAGATCAATCAAAGGAGAAATTAATTCTAGTTAAAAAACAAAAATAAACCAAAATGACCCGGAATACAAATTATCTTAATAATAACTGTGAATGTTTTTTTTTAAAGGGGGGGGGGAGAGAGAGAGAGAGAGAATTTTTAATATTTATTTTTTAGTTTTTGTAGGACACAACATCTTTGTTTGTATGTGGTGCTGAGGATTGAACCCCGGCCGCACGCATGCCAGGCGAGCACGCTACCGCTTGAAGCACATCCTCAGCCCCTAACTGTGAATGTTAATGGCCTAAAGTATTAATCTAAAGACATAAATTGGCAGATTGGAATTGAAAAAAAAATGCCCATCAATATGCTATCTTCAAGAGACACGCCTCCTAGGAAAAGATATCCACAGACTGAGGATGAAAGGTTGGGAAAAAAACATATCACTCACATAGATTATAAACAAGCAGGGGTTTCCATCCTCATATCACACAAAGAGGACTTCAAACCAAAGTTAGTCGGAAAAAATAAAGAAGGACATTTCACTCATATTGCTTTTGGGATCCTACATCAACAACATGTAACAAGTTGTAAATCTATGTGCCCCAAAACACTGTCCAAACAATGGAGAATCTACATACATCAAACAAACCATTCTCAATTTTAAGAATCAAATAGACCATAACACAATAATACTGGGTGACTTTAATATACCTCTCTCACCACTAGATAGATCTTCCAAACAAAAACTATACAAAGAAACTGTGGAACTATTTAAATAACACAATCAATGATTTAGACTGAACAGCCATATATTGAATATTTCATGAATCTTTGAAGGAATACACTTTCTTCTCAGCAACACATGGATCTTTCTAAAAAACAGACCATCTGTTATACCACAAAGCAACTCTCAGAAAATACAAAAAAATAAAAATAGTATCCTGCATTCTATAAGATCATAATGGAATGAAAATAGAAATCAACAATATAATAAAAAAATGTAAGTTACTCCTTTACCTGCAGACTAAATAGCATGCTATTGAATGACAAATGGATAATAGAAAAAAATCAGGGAGGAAATAAAAAAATACTTAGAGGTTAATGAAAACACCAATACAACATATGAAAATCTGTGGGACACTATGAAGGCAGTGCTAAGAGGAAAGTTCATTGCACTGAGCTCATACATTAAAAGAATAAACAGTCAACAAATAAATGACCTAACACTACATCTCAAAGCCCGGGAAAAAGAACAAATCAACACCAAGAGCAGCAGAAGACAGGATATAATTAAAATCAGAGCCGAAACCAATGAAATTGAAACAAAAGAAAGAATTCAAAAAGTTGACAAAACCTAAAGTTGATTCCTTGAAAAAAATAAATTAAATTGATAAACCCTTAGCTACCTACAGTGATGAAGAGAAAGAATGCAAATTACTAAAATTCATGATGAACAAGGAAACATTACAACTGATACTACTGAAATATAGAAGATAATTAGAAACTATTTTGAAAATTTATACTCAAATAAAATAGAAAATCTCAAACACATCAACAAATTCTAGACACATATGATCTACCTAGATTGAATCATGAGGACATACACAATTTAAACAGATCACTTTCAAGCAATAAAATAGAAGATGTCATCAAAAGCCTACCAACCAAGAAAAGCCCAGAACCACACAGATTCTCATCCAAGTTCTACAAAACTTTCAGAGAAGAATTAACACCAATACTTCTCAAATTATTCTATGAAATAGAAAAGGAGGGAACCTTTCCAAACTCTTTCTATGAGGCTAGTATCACCCTGATACCAAAGCCAGACAAAGACACATCAAGGAAAGAAAACTTCAGACCAACATCTGTGATGAACATAGACACAAAAATTCTCAATAAAATTCTGGCAAATCACATACAAAAAACATTAAAAAGATAATGCAACACAATCAAGTGGAGTTCCTCTCAGGGTTGCAAGGTTGGCTCAACATAGGGAAATTAATAAACATAATACATCACATCAATAGACTTAAAGACAAGAATCATGATCATCTTAATAGATGCATTTGACAAAATATAGCACCCCTTCATGTTCAAAACACTAGAAAAACCAGGGATAGTAGGAACATACCTCAATATTGTAAAAGCTCTCTATGCTAAATAGATATGCTCTCAAGGCCACATTATTCTGAAGGGAGAAAAATTGAAAGAATTTCCTCTAAAAACTGGAACAAGACAGGGATGGCCTCTTTCATCACTTCTATTCAACATAGTCCTAAAAACTCTAGCCAGAGCAAAATCAGATAAAAGAAATTAAAAGGATTCAAATCTAAAAAGAAGAACTCAAACTATCACTATATGCTGATGACACGATTTTATATTTAGAAGATCCAAAAAATTCCACCCCCAAACTTCTAGAACTAATAAATCAATTCAGTAAAGTAACAGGATATAAAATCAGTACCCATATATCTCACACATTTCTATATATCAGTGATGAATCTACTGCAAGAGAAATTAGGAAAACTATCCCATCACAATAGCCTCAAACAAACAAAACACATAACAACAACAACAACAAAAAAAACCAAAAAACAAACTTTGGGAAACAATCTAACAAAAGAGGTGAAAGACCTCTACAATGAAAACTACAGAACAGTAAAGAAAGAAATTGAAGATGACCTTAGAAGATGAAAAGATCTCCCATGCTCTATGTCAGGCAGAATTAACATTGTCAAAATGGACATATTACCCAAAGTGTTATACAGATTTAATGTAATTCCTATTAAAATCTCAAGGACATTCTTCATAGAACTAGAAAAATCAATCATGAAATTCATTTGGAAAAATAAGAGACTCAGAATAGCCAAAGCAATCCTTAGCAAGAAGAGTGAAACAGGAGGCATCACAATACCAGAGCTTAAACCATACCACAGAGCAACAGTAACAAAAAGGGCATGGTATTGGCACCAAAACAGACATGTAGACCAATGGTACAAAACAGAAGAGACAGAGACAAACCCACATAAATATGGTTATCTAAAAGATGCCAAAAGATACACGGGAGAAAAGATAGCCCCTTCAACAAGTGGTGCTGGGAAAACTGAAAATCTACATGTAATAAAGTGAAATTAAATCTCTATCAAAATCCTGCATAAAAATAAACTCAAAGTGAATCAAAGACTTAGGCACTAGAACAGAAAACCTGTGACTAATAGAAGAAAATAGGAAAGGCAGCAGAATACGACAGACATGAGTATATCAATATGTAAATCAATGGAAGTGTAACTGATGGGATTCTGCAAGCTGTATAGGGGGAAAATGGGAGTTCATAACCCGCTTGAATCAAAGTGTGAAATATGATATATCAAGAACTATGTAATGTTTTGAACAACCAACAATAAAAAAAAGAAGAAGAAAAAGCAGGCCAAAATCTTCATCATGTCAGCTTAGACCTGACTTCCTCAACAAGATTCCTAAAGTGCAAGAAGTAAAATTAAGAATCAATAAATGGGATGGATTCAAACTAAAAAGCTTCTTCTCAGCAAAGGAAACAATCAATAACATGAGAGAGCCTACAGAATGGGAGAAAATCTTTACCACATGCACTAATCTCCAGGATATATAAAAAACTCAAAAATTTAACGCCAAAAAAAAAAGAAGAAGAAAGAAAAATAAGAAAGAAAAAATAATAATACAATTGATTAACAAACATATAAAAAATGTTCATCATCTAGCAATTAGAGAAATGCAAACCAAAACTACTCTAAGATTTCAATTCACTCCAGTCAGAATGGCAGCTATTGAGAATATAAACAATAGTGTTGGCCAGGATGTGGGGAAAAAGGTACACTCATACACTGCTGCTGGGACTGCAAATTGGTGCAGCCAATCTGAAAAGTAGTATGGAGATTACTTGGAAAACTTGGAATGGAACCACCATTTGACGCAGCTATCCTACTCCTCAGTTTATACCCAAAGGACTTAAAAACAGCATACCACAGGGACACAGCCATATCAATGTTTATAGCAGCAAAATTCACAATAGCTAAACTATGGAACCAACCTAGATGCCTTTCAGCAGTGGAATGGATAAAGAAAATGTGGTACATATACACAATCGTATATCACTCAGCCTTAAAGAAGAATGAAATTATGGCATTTGCAGGTAAATGGGTAGAACTGGAGAATATCATGTAAGTGAAATAAGCTAATCCCCCCAAAACCAAAGGCTGAATGCTTTCTGATATGCATATGCTGATCCATATTTGGGGGTGGAGGCGGGGGTAGGGAAGAATGAAGAAACTTTGGATATTGCAGAGTGAGTGAAGGGTGGGGAGCGACTGTGGGGGTGGGAAGGACAGTAGAATGAGACAGACATTATTACCCTATAGAATGTATGATTATACTACTGCTGTGACTCCCCACCATGTATAGCCAGAGGAATGAGAAGTTGTGCTCCATTTGTGTACAATGTGTCAAAATGTATTCAACTGTCATGTATAACTAATTAGAACAAATTAAAAGAGTTAAAAAAATATATATAATCCTTACCTATTGGGAGGGTCCAACCCATAATGCAGGACCATAAACACAAATTAATTCCAAATGTATCGTAGACCTAAATGTAAGGGCACAGACTATAAAACTCTCAGAAGAAAACACAGAATTTTTTGTTACCTTGGATTAGGCAATAGTTTTTTAGATTTAATACCAAAAGCATAAGCAGCAATAACAATAATAAAAAAAAAGATGTTGGATGTTGTGAACATTATAAACCTTTGTGTTTCAAAGGATGCTATCAAAAGGTGAAAAAATAGGGCTGGGGATGTGGCTCAAGTGGTAGCGCGCTCGCCTGGCATGTGCGCGGCCTGGGTTTGATCCTCAGCACCACATACAAACAAAGATGTTGTGTCCGCCAAAAACTAAAAAAATAAATATTAAAATTCTCTCTCAAAAAAAAAAGTGAAAAAATACATCGTAGAAAAAATATTTACAAATTCTATTTGATAAGAAACATGTATCCAGTATATATAAAGGACTCAACTCAGTAATAAAAATAACCAAATAAAAAGAAAAACCAGGCAAAGGACTTGAAAGACTTTCCTTTAAAGAAAATATACAAATAGCCAATAAACACAAGAAAAGATGCCTAACATCACTAATAAAAACCACTATGGGAAATACAAATCAAAACCACTAGACACACTATAAACCCATAGGATGGCTATAAATTTTATAGCAGACATGAAGAAACTGGAACACTCATACCTTGCTAGCAGGAATGTAAAATGGTGCAGCCATTTTGGAAAATAGTTTTTCAAAGGTTTAAACGTTAAGTTACCATATGGCCCAGCATTTCTACTCTTAATTATACATCCAACAGAACTGAAAACATATGTCTACACAAAAAACTTGTACAAATGTTTACAAATGTTTATAATAGCACTATTCATATTAGTCAAAAAGTGGAAACAACCCATATGTGCATCAACTAATAGAGTATGGTATATTCCTAAAATATGTTATTATTAGGCCCAAAATGATGCACTTATATATTTTACAATAGGAATAAACCTTGAAAACATGCTAAATAAAAGAATCAGTCACCAAAGAAAACAAACTATATGATTCTACTTAAATGAAATGCCCAGAATAGGCAAATTTGTAGAAATATAATATAATAGATCAGTGATTGTCAGGAATTGAGAAGAATGGGGGCTTGGCAGTAAACTGGTATGGATTTTTTTTTTGTTGGGGGGGTATCACAAAACTGTTCCCATATTATAATTATGATTGAATAATTCAATAAATATAATTAAAAATCATTAAGTTGTACACTTTCAATAGATCATATTTATGGGATGTGAGCTTTATCAATAGAGCTCTTTTTAAATTTTTAATAACTGATATGTTTTATTTTATTTAGTTCTGGACATATTGTATCTTAAACTTTATTTTTTAAAATTTGTTCTAATTAGTTATACATGATAGTATAATGCATTTTGACATACTGTACACAAACGGGAGTTAATAAAACTCTTTTTAAAGGAAAGGGTAAGATAGATTCTCTTAGCTTCCCTTTAGTCAAGTTCCAATTTCTATATATTATATGGTAAAGAACAATAAGCACTAGCTATGTAATTCATGGGCCCTTATAATATTTTACCCTTTGCAGTAAGTCAGAATGGGAACAGGAAGACTGGCAAAGAACATAAACGTTCAGTATTTAATTAAAATTAGAAGTAGAAAGATGAGGCTGAGAAGAAATTGAACCAAATGACCTTGGATAATATCAGGACCATCAAGAACTGTTTTACAGAAGAAATATGAAAACAGATTGTTTAGTTTGGTAGTTAGGGAGTGTACTCTACATCTCTAGCCAGTAGCCATATTTCATGTGCAGAGGCTCCTGCAAATCCAGTGTAATATATAACACTTACATCATAGCAGAAGTTCTATTAGGTATCGCTGGTGTTCAGTGTTTGAAACGGCAACCTCTGAAAGCCACAGATTTTTTAATTGCTATATTTACTCAGGTTTTCAAGACTTATAAAACGATGTAGTTAAATGGTCTTTTTAGGTATGGTGGTCCTATGTCTTGGCTTTTTTTAGAACAATAACAATATATCTTACTTTTTATATCACTTTCAATAATATGAGCCATTAAAGTAAAACTTAAGGTAACAACTTCAATTTTTAGATTTTTTTATATAAATAAATAAGCAGATAAAATCCTTCATCATATCATTTGTCCCAAATTTTGATACAAGAAAAATATACATAACAATAATCCATATAGCCTAGAAAGTGCTAGAGGCAGAGTCCCCCTTTCTTGAACCCTTTGTCTGGTTGACTCTCCCCACCCATGCTCGAACTTTGCCATGCAATTACTCACCGGGGCCCAGGTAGATCAGCATGCCCTGAGCTAGTATCCTGCTGGCTTCCGGTGCCATCTCTGCCAGGTAGTGAGTAAACTCGCTGCACCACTACTTGGACCCCCACTCCTGACCATGGGGCAGCTCCTTGGCTTTCTACCACGTCCAGAAGAGAATCCCTAAGGGGGGATTCAGCTATGAAGTGCTGCTTTGCCTTTTCGTGCCTGTTGGTGCATTCTGTGCCTGTGGTGGCCAGGTCACTATACACAACCTGGCCAAGACATACAAAGAAAGCTATTTAAGTTTATAACATAATTCTTCCCACCAAATGGCACTGTTAAGCAATCTCCCAATAGATCTGCAGTACAGTGAAGGAATGATAAAGATAAAAGAAAGAAACATGTGGTATGTGCCTCCATATCCTGATGAGGAGGGGAAGGTGGGCAAGAGCAGTGTGGGCGGTTGAGTGTTCCATACCAATGTGATCATAGCACGAATAGTTCTGCTATTGAACACCTCAGGGTAATTTAAAAAAATTGTCCTTTCAGAAGTAGCAAATTCAACTTGAAAAACTAAAATACAAAATAAAAGAATGACTGAGGTTTGATGAAAATGAACCATTTTATTAAGTGCTTATTAAGGTGAAGCATTTTGCATGCTCATGTGTCCTCCAAACAACTCTATATAATCTGTCCTTTTCATATTAATATCCTTATCCTCACAATGATCCAGTGTGGGAGACAACAGCATTTATGACCATTTTATAAGGAAAATTGAGACTACCCAAGGTCACCTAGCACAAAGTGGTTGGGGGAAGATTTGAACCAGGACATGTGATTCCAGAATCCATGTTCTTTACCAATATGCTACATGGCAGCCTCATTGACACTGTTATAAGAATATCATGCTAAGAGAAATAAGATGGACCCAGAAAGTTAAAGATTGAATGTTTTCTCTGATCTATGGAAGAAGGGAAAAAAAAGAAAAGAAAAGGTGGGGAGAATTCCATAAAAATAGAAGAAAGATCAATGGGGTAAAGGAAGAGAATTAAGGGAGAGGAAGGAGGGACAGGATAAGGGAAGAATAGTGGAATAAATCTGATCTAACTTTCCTATATACACATATGAATATACCACAGTGAATCTCATCTTTATGTATATCCACAAGGCACTAATTAAAAAAGCATATAAGTAACTAGCAGAAAGATCAGATGAATACAGGGAAGGAAACGGGGAAGGGAGGAGGGAAGGGACAGGGGAATTACTAGGGACTGAATTAAAGCAAATTACATTCCATGCTTTTATAATTATGTCAAAATGAATCCTAATGTTAAATATAACTAAAAAGAACTAATAAAAAAATGGAAGTACAAAAAATGTATTTTTTTTTGGTATCTTTATTTTTATGTGGTGCTGAGGATCGAACCCAGTGCCTCATGCATTCGAAGCAAGCACTCAACCACTAAGCCACAATCGCAGCCACCCAAAATGTACTTCGAACCATGTTTTTAATATGAGTACATCTACTTAATGTTTATTTTTAATATATTATTTACACATTATATATTTATAATATATATTTATAAAGTAAATACATGTATATTTGTTTTATATTTATATATGTGTATGATCATTCTTCTTCTTATTATTTTTCATTATTATTTTTTTTTTATGTAGCACTGAGGATAGAACCCAGGGTCTTATGCATGCTAGCTAGCTAAGTGCCCTACCACTGAGCTACACCCCAACCCCATTTAAGCCATATTTAAAATGTTATAATTAAATTGATAAAAGTGCTCTCCTTTTCACATAAACCACTTCAGATACTTGTTTTAACAGTCAATGGGAGATTTTTTGCTTGATTATATGATAAAAAACATGACGAGAATTTGTCTACTTTTCTTTCTTATTTACCCTATCAGTCTCAGCATTCTGTTCTGTGCTGATTCCCGTAACCCACTGAGTTTAAAGCCAGAGCACTGGCAGCAACACTGACTCTCAGAGCTGAGCATGTCCCTGGGGCACACATCATGCTCACATTCAGTGAATTTCAGTGGTTCTCTAAATTCATCTTGGCAGATGACTAGGGCTCAGGGCCAAAAAAATTCCAAAAATCAACCTTTAGCATGTAATCTCAGGCTTATACAGCTCTTTCTATCTCAAGGGACTCAAGGGATATGGCTCTTATGAAAAAAAATTTTTTTAAATAAATAAATAAGGGCCTAAACAACATTTTAAGTTACAAGATATGAACAGAGAAAATACTTTCATACATTTTAATACATTAGAATAAAGATTAAAAAATACATAACTAGAAAGATAAAAAACTGTAAGAAAACCACAACTAAATGCTGACCTGAATGATACTATCTTTAAGCACAACTATAAGATAACTTTATCTATGTGGGGGGGGGAGGGGTTAAAAAGTGAACATCCTAGGTTCATTTAAATCTAGCGACCAATGTGATTACAAGCACAAAACTTCTGGGCCAATGAGAGTTTACCTGACTTTCAGGTGAATTATTGGATAGATCCTTAATTTTAAACATCTGGGCCAAAGTGATGTTTCTTCTTGGAAGGAGTATGTCATGACAGTATAGTTTGTGAGTTGTTTCTGCATCTTCTTTGGCAACAACTTTCTGACAGAAATAAGTATTCAGAATAACAGGGCAACTTCCATTTGGGATAATAAGTTTTTGCCTAGAGAAGAAAAAGAAATTTCACAGTTTATTTGCAATGTTGAATTCTTATATTTTGCTAAATCAGAAATGCAAAGAGCAATGAAACACCAGTTATTGATAACTAAAACTAGGCCGGTCCATGAAATGACAGCTGTCCCTAATGATGGACAGCTACAACCAGGCCAGAGATGAAGTGATCATCATCTCTAAAAACAGAGAGCTAGGACTAGACCAGCCAGCAGAGTGAGTGTTGTCTCTATTGCTTGAGGGAAACTGTCACTGGATCTGGCTTTACATTCACAGTGAATGCCCAGTGTCAAGAATGGATAAAGACCATTTAAGTCTCAGGCTTGAGCTTCCTCAGGACAGGCCTCAAGATTCTTAGGGAAAAACAGAATGAGCAAAGACTATATAAAAATAAGCTCAAAAAACTGCCCAGTGAATTGTTATTTACAGATAAAGCCTTCAGACATTTCAAAAGCTCCCATCTCAAAGAACGTGACATTAAATGCTGAAGGAACTTCTACTACTTCTACTTTTTCTATCAAACTGACCATAGTCACTGAAATTGCTTACACTGAAGTAGAAAAGGAGTGTGGGAATACTCCAGAGAAAATTCTTCTGTTTCCTCTCTGTCCTCTGAAGCAATGAAACATTTCAATGTAATGCCCATTCCTCAAAGGGGGAAGAGCTGTTAATAAGAAAACTTTAGGACTCTGGATTCCGAAAGGAAGGAGTAGACATACTTTTTCCTGCTCTGCCTGACATTGTATATAAAGTAAACATAAGAAGATACTGAAAGCCTAGACCCTAGAGACCTCAGGACCTGAGAAACTACACAGCAGGAAGTCCCTGAAATTTCTTTGTGTGTATCTCTTATATCCCAGACTTGATATTGAAGAAGCTTGCAACCTGGAAACAGCAATGGAGGGGAAAAGAGCGCCAACAAAAGACTGCTTTCTCTAATTAAGAGTTAAAGGAAAGGCCTAGCTTAGCAAGACAGAAAACTCTTTTATGACAATTTTTCCACTCTAGTCAAACACCAAAGAAAAACGATGACCTGTCCCTGCATGGTGGATGTCCTCCCAAGGATGATATGTTAAGGCTGGCCTCACCATGGTGTGACTGTGAAATGATGGGACTTTAAGAGGTAGAGACAAGCAGGAGGTGTTTGGGTACCTGGAGTGTCCTCTTGAAGGGGACTGTGAAACCCTGGTTCCACCTTGCTCTTTTCACTCTGCAGCTCCTAATGTAAGTGGTTTGTACTGCCTAAGCTACAAGTCCAAAAGAATGGAGCCAATTTACCATTGACCAGAACCTCCAAATCTGTGAGCCAAAAGAAACCCTTTCTCTTTATAAATTCATTATTTCACATATTTTGTTAAAGACATGAAAAATTGACAAATACATCTTTAAAAATTGACAAACACTGCTTAAAATTTTTTTTTAGCTGTAAACAGACACAATATTTTTATTTTATTTATCGTGGTGCTGAGGATCAAACTCAGTACCTCACACATACTAGGCGAGAGCTCTACAACTGAGCCACAACCCCAGCCCCGTATCTTATAACTCTTAAGGAAAATAAATTTGTAATTTTAAAACTCCCAAAAGAGTTATCTCCAGGTTCAGATACTTTCACTGGAGAATTACACCATATGTGAAAAGAAGAATTAACACCAATGCACATTCTCTTCTAGAAAGTAGAAGAGGAGGAAAACACTTCCAAATTCATTTTATAATGCCAGTATTACTCTGATAATAAGACTTTGGACAGTACAATAAAAAGCCCAAATAAACAAGCACGCAGAACATAGCCCAAGAATATAGATAAACAAATATTTAACAAAATATTAGCAAATAGAATTCAGTAATATGTAAAAACAATATATTATATGTGAGGCATTATAAAATATGACCAAATAGAAATACCACTTCAGATCCAGGAATTCAAGAGTTATTTGATATTTGAAAAGTCACTTTTGTAGGTCTAAGGCTAAAAAAGAAAAACCATATAATTATTTCAACTGAAAAAGAAAAACCTTTTGACAAAGTTCAATACCCATTTAGATTAAAAAGCTCAGAAGACTAGAAATATAAAAATATACTTTTTCAACTTAATAAAGAATACTTACAAAAATTCCACAGCTAACAATGAAAGAAATTCTTTCCACCTAAAATGGTAAAAAGGCAAGATTTTCTCTCTCCACTTTTACTCAGTAGAGTAATTTTACTTAGTATAGTTCTAGCAAGTACAAAAAGGAAAGAAAAAACATACAAATCAGAAAAGAGGAAATAAAATGACATAATTGCTTATGTAAAAAATACCAAGGAAAGGGCTGGGGTTGTGGCTCAGAGGTAGAGCGCTGGCCTACCATGAGTGAGGCACTGGGTTTGATCCTCAGCATCACATAAATATAAAATAAAGATATTGTGTGCACCTATAACTTAAAAAATAAATATTAAAAAACAAAACAAAACAAGGAAGCTGAATGTGCCTGTAATTCCTGTGGCTGGGGAGGTTAAGACAAGTAGGATTACAAGTTCAAAGCCAGCCTCAGCAATTAAGTGAGGCCCTAAACAATGTAACAAGACCCTGTCTCTAAATTAAAAAAAATAAAAAGGGTTGGGGATGTAACTCAGTGGTCAAGCACCCCTGGGTTTAATCGCCGGTACTAAAAAACAAAAACGATAATAAAAAATACCCAAGGAATCTGCAAATAACTCCTAGAACTAATAAGTGAGCTCAGCAAGTTTTCAGGACACAAAACATAAATAAGCCAGGTGTACTTCTATATATGATCCATGAACACACGGACACCAAAATTTAAAATATAATACCATTTAAAATAAGAATAATAAAACATCCAGGTTTAGGGCTGCATGTGTATAACCCCAGTGACTCTGGAAGCTGAGGTAGAAGGATCTCAAGTTACAGGTAAACTTGGGTAACTTAGTAGGATCTTGTCTCAAAATAAAATACAATAAGGTACTGGGGATGCAGCTCAGAGGTAGGGTACTCTGGGGTTCAACCTTCAGAACCAAAACCAAAACAAACAAACAAAACAATAACAAATAGTTCAGTGTAAGTGAACAAGTGTTGCAATCTGAAACTATAAAACACACATAAAGTAAGTGAAGGAGGAGCTTCATGAATGAAAAGACATGCCATATTACAGATTAAAAGAATCATTATCATAAAGACACCAATTCTCCCCAAACATATATACAGACTTAGAGCAACCCCAGCCAAAAAAAATTTTTTTTTTGCAGATATACATAAGCTTATTCCGAATATGTGAAAAGGTAAAGAAACTGGAATAGTTAAAACACAATGGAGATGACCAATTTACCCATTTCACCCATTTCAAAACTTACTATGTAGCAATAATAATAATAATAATAATAATAAATATATGTAGTACTTGTGAAAGGATAGATACATAGATCAATGAAATAAAATAAAGAACCCAAAATGAAACTCCAAATATGTTCAGCTGATTTTTGACAAAGGTGCCAAAATAATACCTGTATTTCCAGTTACTCAGGAGGCTGAGGCATGAGAATTGCAAGTTAGAGGCCAGCTTAGGAAATTTAGAGAACCTGCTGAAAATAAATAAATAAAAGGGCTAGGGATGCAGTTTAGTGGTAAAGTACCACACTGATGGTAAGGGAGGGAAAGAACTCTGAAAAGCACAGAGCAAAATATATGAACAATCCAATTAGGACACAAGCAATAGGCATGAATAGACATTTCATTAAAGAGATTTACAAATAGCAAATTAGGGCATTCAAAGATGTTCAGTATCAATGGCCTTTAGAAAAATTCACATTTGGGCTGGGAATAAAGCCAATCCAAATGTGTATTTTCTTTCTTTCTTTCTTCTCCCCCCTAGTTTGTTTATTTATTTTTGTTTGTTCTAATTAGTTATACATGACAATAAAATGCATTTTTGACACTTCATACATATATGGAGTATAAGTTCTCATTCTTCTAGTTGTACATGATGTAGAATCACACTGATCTTGTAATCATATATATATACCTAGGGTAATAATGTCTGATTCATTCTACTATCCTTCCTACCCCCATACCCGCTCCTCTCCCTTTACTCCTCTGCCTAATCCAAAGTACCTCTATTTTCCCCCATCCCCGCCCTCCCCCATTGTGAAATAGCATCCACATATCAGAGAAAACATTCAGCCTTTGGTTTTTGAGACTGGCTTATTTCGCTTAGCATGATATTATCCAGCTCCGTCCATTTATCTGGACAGCCATAATTTCATTCTCATGTATACCACAAGTTACAGGTAAGCTTGGGCAACTTAGTGAGATCTTTCTCAAAATAAAATATAATATATATCACATTTTCTTTATCCATTCACCTATTTAAGGACATCTAGGTTAGTTCCATAGTTTAGCTCTTGTGAATTGAGCTGCTATAAACATTGATGTGGCTGAGTCATTGTAGTATGCTGATTTTAAGTTCTTTAGGTATACCAAGGAGATTTTCTATTTTTTTGGAGTATAAATTTTCAAAATAGTTTCTAATTATATTTTCTATTTCAGTAGGGTCCATTGTGATGTGTATTTTCTTAAAGTTTGTGCTTAACATGCACAAGGTCTAATCCCTGCACTCCTTTTAACCAAGGGGGGATAGGAGGAGGGAGAGGGAGGGGTGAGGGAGAGAAAGGGAGGGAGAAGGATGCAGGAAGGTGGAATGTGGGGGAGGAGAGAGAATGAACATTAAAATCACAAAGGGGAGGGCTGGAATTGTGGCTCAGTGGTGAAGTGCTTGCCTAGCATGTGTGAGGCCCTGAATACACCTCAGTACCACATATAAACAAACAAACAAATAAATAAGTAAAAATAAAAGATCCATTGACAACTAAAAATATATATTTTTTAAGAAATCACAATGAAGCTGGGCAGATTCATACACGTGTGATCTCAGTATTTTAAAAGACCATCAGCAACTTATGTCCTGTCTCAAAAAAAAAAATATGAACTGGGGAACAGAATGAGCTAGCATGCCATACTACCACATCACTGAGTTCCTGCAGAAAAATTTCACTTATTCAGTTTCCATTATTGGCAGATAGAGAAAGTTTTAGCTTTTAAACATTCATAAACATAGTACCAGTGTGATTTTTCTAGATAGCATGACCTGTCCATTTATTTTTAACCTTCAGTCCAATGCTAATGGTATGACCTTTGTAATTATCTCTGTATCTCATTGCCATGTTATGTGACAATCAAAAAGTATGTTTACATCACATATATGGATTGAGATTAAATGTTATAAGCTTTTCTGAAGGTCAAACTGGTCAAACTAAAAAAACAGAAACAAAACAATAATACCCCTCTCATCACCTCCCCCCCAAATACCTAAGGTGTTAAGCCTCCTTAGAGAACTCACAAATACAACAGTGAATGTTTTGGTGTGCTTGGACCCCACTGATTCTTCCTTATAAGAAAACTTAAGGATGTGCAATTGCTTTCTAGTAAATTCCCAAAGCATCCTTGGAAAATCCACAGCTATGGTGGCAGGATGGTCTAAAATTAAAGAGTTACATGAGCAAATATCAGTCTTCAGTGGAGACCAGATGCTATTGTTTCTCCTTAAAGCTTTTTTTTTTTTTTAAACAGAAACAAAATTTTTTAAGAGAAACAAAATTTTCTTTTCTTTCTTTTAGCCCATCTCTTTATTCCTTCCTTTTTTAAAATGACAATTTATCAAAATATTTTCTGATTACATTTCAGAAATGGCTACCCAAACACACATGCTTGGCATTAAGAAGCATCCCTACTTCTTACCTGAAAATGTTACATGTATTAGACCTCAAGTAAACAGGAAACAATTTAATAGACCTTTCTAAATGTCACTAAGACCAGAGAAGAAAATTCATGTGAAATATCTCTTCATTTTCTGTAACTGTCAATGTGTGAAAAATACCTGTTAGTAACCTGCTTCAGGAAGTCCCAGGCTTGAGAGAAAAGCTTACTTTTATTTCCCTACTAGCTTTCTTTACTGGGTCTACCAACTAAATAAATCAAGAGTATATTTTGTACATAGGGACTATGAGACCAATATAAATTATCACAACCACCATAAAAAGCAAAAAGTATTTAGTTGAAATAATACAATAAAACAGATTTGCTTGTTTACTATCTAGGGACAATGTGTGCAAACTTGAGGTAGGTGGTAAAGAGGATTAAGGAATTAATGGGGATTAATGCAGTGACCTACAGTAACTAAAGGCATATAGAAATAAAATTTTCTTTTCTTCCTTTTAGCCCATTCCTTTATTCCTTCCTTTTTTTAAATGGCTGGTTAGTTAAAGAAGGTAAGATTAAGAATTGCCGTTGTTAGAGGAACATAATCCAGTTTACATTTTTCTTTTCTTTTTTTTTTAAATCCATATTTTTAAATTATAATTAACAACTACTCTTTTAAAAGCATAAGGTGTTTTAACAAAAATTATTAATAACAATGACACATTAGATATAGGAAGTTGATTCACCATTACTGTTAATAACTTTTTATTAATTTTTTATAAATCCTGTTTTGCAGAAGAAGTTAAATAGGAAAAGGAAGTAGGGTCCTGTTGTTTCTTTAACAACTGGAAAAAAATGAGAGTTCAGTTTGGCATCAGCTGTAATTTTTAATTTATTTATTTAAGAAATCATAGTTATGAAGATTAATAACCTTTATGTTAAATTTAATTTACTTATTTTAATTTTAAAATAAAAATATCAGAATAACATAATTAATAGTATTAATCATCATTTTTATGTTGAAGAAAAATTTTAAAAGAAATGGATATTATATAATATTTTGGATATTTTTTAGAAATTAAGACTTCATTGTTTTTTAGAAATTAAGACTTTCATTTTCTATGTGTTGGCCACACAGAAAAATCCATGAGCCAGAACCTTAAAGACATCTATTTATTTAATTATTTGATTTGAATTAAATTTTTTGGATCTATTAATTCTTCAAATTTTAATTGATGAGCATTCATTTGTGTAAATGCAAATTTAGTACCAAGTATATAATATATAGACATAAGACAAGCCTGAATAATTTGAAATGTCAGGTACATAATCCAACAGCCATTATAGACACTGAAATCAAAAGTTTTCTTCTTATTGAAGACAAGCTTGGGATAGACCATTCAATTTTATTTACAATTTAATTTCAACTCAGGCTTATCCGTCCAGGACTGAAGCTGGACTCTGTACTCTTGCCGGCCAATTCAGGCCATCATGTTGTAGGCATATTGCATGAAGAGGAGACCCTGTAGTGATCATGGTTATGGCAGCTATAAGACTCTCTAGTTTTCAACTGGTTAATTAATTTGGGGGAGAAAACCCACTTCTTTGTTCAAAAACATGACTTCTCTTATTAATGTGTTATTGAAGTATGACTTCATACCTAAATCCAGCTTTTCGAACATACTAACATCTACTAAGGAAAACACTAATTTTCAACCTGAGCTGAGTTAAAATTACTCTGAAAACGAAGATGCCTAGATTTCTCTGAGGACTTCCTGAAAATAAATTAGAATCTTTGGGTAGGGGCTAATGGACAGGGTGGAAAGTCCATAGAGAACCATACACTAAGAATCAACTAAGTGCATTATAGCATTATTGGTGGTGCTTCAATAGGACTACAGATTTCCACATGCGAGACAAAATGGACTTCATACTCATTAAATTCTTCTAGGCTATTGCCTCTGAGTAGAGTCCTTGTCTAGATGGTTCATCAATTCCTGAAAAATCAATATTTTGGGAACAAGTGTCATCCTTATTGTAGTTATGCTGGGAAAAATTGTTTTTTTCTCAGTCCTGATAGTGACAAGTTCTCATACTGACATGTTCAAGCGTCTGTCTCAACAACCAATTCCTGACCTTCTTGAATCCACCCGCTGTTTCTTTTTTGGGGGGGTGCTTATTAATAGTACATGATATCGGGAAGGGATTCAATGAACATATGCTAAATAAGTGATTATACAGTTTGCCCATCTTATCCAAATCCATAAGTTCAACTAAAAATAGATTCAAAGTATTGAAAAAAATTGTTTGTATTAACCTTTTTCTTGTTATTATTCCCTAAACAATACACATAAGAACGCCTTATATAACATTTACATTGTATAAGGTATTGTAAGTAACCTAGAGATAAGTTAAAGTATACAGAAGATACACATAGGTTCTTGCAAATAGTATACCATTCTATATATAAGGAACTTGATTATCTTTGGATTTTGGTATCTGCAGTCCTAGAAACTATCTTCCATGGATACAGAGGGATGACTATATGCACAACTTTATACATATTCCTATTAATAGGGAATATGTATAAAACCTGACAGACTTTTAAACACATGAATTAGATCTTGTATACCTGAGGCCCATTAGGGACTGATATGA
Source organism: Urocitellus parryii (assembly GCF_045843805.1). NCBI lineage: Eukaryota > Metazoa > Chordata > Mammalia > Rodentia > Sciuridae > Urocitellus > Urocitellus parryii. Next base: position 81,176,075 of record NC_135537.1, read on the forward strand.
ATTTAACATAGGGCTCGAAAGAATGAAAGCTCTGGGCATGAAATACCCAGACACATGATGAGAATCTAATGCAAAGCACATAATGACCTGAGAGGGAGAAGAGATGAAATAGGTTTTGGACATAAAGTCCAGATACTAATCCTGGCTTTGCCAACTTACTAGATGTGACTGTGGACAATTTTAATATCTCTGATGGTTTTCATAAAATGGGAATATTAACAGTAGTTATAAGTACTTCACAAATATCTTGTGTGAATGAAATAAACACACTGATGTAGAGTTAGAAGAGCTTCCCACTTGCAAGGGCTCAGTGGAGATGTCAGTACTGCTGTCAGTGTTCTGAGTTAGAACTTTAGTCACGCTACTGTCTGTAGCTGAGCAAAAACCGGAGTTATTTAATGTTACTTCATCAAGGCTCATTATCTTTTCACCCTACATATTAATAATTACAGGACATTAGCAGTAAATATTACTTTTCCATTACCTGCTCAGATATTCATTTGCATCAAGCCTTCTTTGATGGACATAGATTCTGCTGGGCTTTATTTACTGCATTGCTTACATTCTTCTTTTTTTTTTCCTTCTTTCTTTTCTTTCTGTGGTACTGAAGATTGAGCCCAGAGACATTCTACCACTGAGATGGAATCTGGCATTATAGGAGTGCCACTGTGTCCAGTCTTAACACACTTATTGACTTTTCTTTACAATCACCTCATGGAATAAATGACTATCCCAGTCTTCATAGGAGGTTAAATACTAACCAACTCCATTCACAGCACTTTTCCATGAAAGAGCTGTAATATGAACCAATTGGCTTTAAAAATTGTCTGTTCCATCAGGGGATTAGACAAAGGGGAATGATGGGAAGAGAGGGTGGATGGGAATGGGAAAGACAGTAAAATGAATCAGACATAATTTTCCTATGTTCACATATGAATTTACCACCAGTGAAACTCCACATCATGTACAACCACAAGAATGGGATCCTAATTAAATTAAGTCATACTCCATGTACGTACAGTATGTAAAAAATACACTCTATTGTTATGTATATCTAAAAAGAAGAAACAAAAGAAAATTTTTCTTTCTGAAAATGGGACCTCTTGCATATTGGCATTAAGATCCTGCCATTAATCCTGGAGGTACTGAGGCACTAGGAAGGGAAGTGACATAAGCTGAAAGGAGGTGGTTGGCTGTCAGGCTACATAATTAAATGGAACTAACCAGGAGACATAAAATTTGGGGCCAGAGGAGACTATGCTTCTCCATCATTCACATCTGTCATGCTAAACAATCTGACAAATTGCAGTGGAGAGACAAATTTAATTACATGAGTGTGCCCTGTGATGACCCAACATTAGGAGGCAAACTTTACACCTCTTCTGTCAAAGAGGGTTGCTACTACTCTATGTAATTAATCACATTTAAATGAAATAAATTGAATTAAATTAATTTAAAAATGAAGTTTATGAATTGCATGAACCATATTTTTAGTATTCAGTGTGGCTAGAGACTATCCTATCAGAGAGTGCAGGAATAGAACATTGCCATCACTGCAGAGAGTTCTAAGGGGTTGAGAATTTTGGTCCTCAGGACAAAAAAAAAAAAAAAAAAAATCACATTTTATTGATTCAGTAAGTGAGTTTTTTTTTTTAAATCTTTTTTTTTTATTGGTCGTTCATAACATTACATAGTTCTTAATACATCATATTACACGGTTTGATTCAAGTGGATTATGAACTCCCGCTTTTACCCCATATACAGATTGCTGAATCACATCAGTTACCCTTCCATTGATTGACATATTGCCTTTCTAGTGTCTCATGTATTCTGCTGTCTGTCCTATTCTCAACTATCCCCCCTCCCCTCCCCTCCCCTCCCCTCCCCTTTTCTCTCTCTACCCCTTCTACTGTAAATCATTTCTTCCATTTGTATTATCTTGTCTTACCCCTCCTTTCCTCTTATATGACATTTTGTATAACCCTGAGGATCGCCTTCCATTTCCATGCAATTTCCCTTCTCACTCCCTTTCCCTCCCACCTCTCATCCCTGTTTAATGTAAATATTCTTCTCAAGCTCTTTGTCCCTACCCTGTCCTTGTTTACTCCCCTTATATCAAAGGAGTCATTTGGTATTTGTTTTTTAAAGATTGACTAGCTTCACTTAGCATAATCTGCTCTAATGCCATCCATTTCCCTCCAAATTCTATGATTTTGTCATTTTTTAATGCAGAGTAATACTCCATAGTGTATAAATGCCACATTTTTTTTATCCATTCATCTATTGAAGGGCATCTAGGCTGGTTCCACAGTCTTGCTATCGTGAATTGAGCTGCTATGAACATCGATGTAGCAGTGTCCCTGTAGCATGCTCTTATTAGGGCTTTAGGGAATAGACCGAGAAGGGGAATAGCTGGGTCAAATGGTGGTTCCATTCCCAGCTTTCCAAGAAATCTCCATACTGCTTTCCAAATTGGCTGCACCAATTTGCAGTCCCACCAGCAATGAACAAGAGTGCCCTTTTCCCCGCATCCTCTCCAGCACTTATTGTTGTTTGACTTCCTAATGGCTGCCAGTCTTACTGGAGTGAGATGGTATCTTAGGGTAGTTTTGATTTGCATTTCTCTGACTGCTAGCAATGGTGAGCATTTTTCCATGTACTTGTTGATTGATTGTATGTCCTCCTCTGAGAAGTGTCTGTTCAGGTCCTTGGCCCATTTGTTGATTGGGTTATTTGTTATCTTATTGTCTAATTTTTTGAGTTCTTTGTATATTCTGGTTATTAGGGCTCTATCTGAAGTGTGTGGAGTAAAGATTTGCTCCCAGGATGTAGGCTCCCTGTTTATCTCTCTTATTGTTTCTTTTGCTGAGAAAAAACTTTTTAGTTTGAGTAAGTCCCATTTGTTGATTCTATTTGTTAACTCTAGCGCTATGGGTGTCCTATTGAGGAATTTGGAGCCCGATCCCACAGCGTGTAGATCATAACCAACTTTTTCTTCTATCAGATGCCGTGTCTCTGATTTAATATCAAGCTCCTTGATCCATTTTGAGTTAACTTTTGTGCACGGCGAGAGATAGGGATTCAGATTCATTTTGGTGCAAATGGATTTCCAGTTTTCCCAGCACCATTTGTTGAAGATGCTATCTTTCCTCCATTGCATGCTTTTAGCCCCTTTATCAAATATAAGCTAGTTGTAGTTTTGTGGATTGGTTACTGTGTCCTCTATTCTGTACCATTGGTCCACCCGCCTGTTTTGATACCAGTACCATGCTGTTTTTGTTACTATTGCTCTGTAGTATAGTTTTAAGTCTGGTATCGCTATACCGCCTGATTCACACTTCCTGCTTAGTATTGTTTTTGCTATTCTGGGTCTTTTATTATTCCATATGAATTTCATGATTCTTTTATCTATTTCTACAAGATATGCTGTTGGGATTTTGATTGGCATTGCATTGAACTTATAGAGAACTTTTGGTAATATCGCCATTTTGATGATGTTAGTTCTGCCTATCCATGAGCAGGGTATATTTTTCCATCTTCTAAGGTCTTCTTCTATGTCTTTCTTTAGGGTTCTGTAATTTTCATTGTATAAATCTTTCACGTCTTTTGTTAGGTTGATTCCCAAGTATTTTATTTTTTGGGGGGATATTGTGAATGGAGTAGTTGTCCTCATTTCCGTTTCAGAGGATTTGTCGCTGATATACAGGAATGCCTTTGATTTATGCGTGTTGATCTTATATCCTGCCACTTTGCTGAATTCATTTATTAGCTCTAATAGCTTCTTTGTAGACCCTTTTGGGTCTGCTAGGTATAGAATCATATCATCTGCAAATAGTGATAATTTAAGTTCTTCTTTTCCTATTTTTATGCCTTTAATTTCTTTTGTCTGTCTAATTGCTCTGGCCAGTGTTTCGAGGACTATGTTGAACAGAAGTGGTGAGAGAGGGCATCCCTGTCTTGTACCAGATCTTAGAGGGAATGCCTTCAATTTTTCTCCATTCAGAATGATGCTGGCCTGTGGCTTATCATAGATTGCTTTTACAATGTTGAGGTATGATCCTGTTATCCCTAATTTTTCTAGCGTTTTGAACATAAAGGGATGCTGTACTTTGTCGAATGCTTTTTCTGCATCTATTGAGATGATCATATGGTTCTTATTTTTAAGTCTATTGATGTGGTGAATAACATTTATTGATTTCCGTATATTAAACCAGCCTTGCATCCCAGGGATGAATCCTACTTGATCATGATGTATAATTTTTTTGATATGTATTTGAATCCGATTTGCCAGAATTTTATTGAGGATTTTTGCGTCAAGGTTCATTAGAGATATTGGTCTGTAGTTTTCCTTCTTTGAAGTGTCTTTGTCTGGTTTCGGAATCAGGGTGATGTTGGCCTCGTAGAATGAATTTGGAAGTTTTCCCTCTTTTTCTATTTCCTGAAATAGCTTGAAAAGTATTGGTGTTAGTTCCTCTTTAAAGGTTTTGTAAAACTCTGCTGTATACCCATCCGGTCCTGGGCTTTTCTTAGTTGGTAGTCTTTTGATGGTTTCTTCTATTTCCTCTATTGTTATTGGTCTGTTTAGGTTGTCTATATCCTCCTGGCTCAATCTGGGCAGATCATAGGACTCAAGGAATTTATCTATGCCTTCACTATCTTCTATTTTATTGGAGTATAAGGATTCAAAGTAATTTCTGATTATCTTCTGTATTTCTGAAGTGTCTGTTGTGATATTGCCTTTTTCATCCCGTATGCTAGTAATTTGGGTTCTCTCTCTTCTTCTCTTCTTTAGCATGGCTAAGGGTCTGTCAATTTTATTTATTTTTTCAAAGAACCAGCTTTTAGTTTTGTCAGTTTTTTCAATTGTTTCTTTTGTTTCAATTTCATTAATTTCAGCTTTGATTTTAATTATTTCTTGCCTTCTACTTCTTTTGCTGTTGTTTTGCTCTTCTTTTTCTAGGATTTTGAGATGAAGTATGAGATCCTTTATTTGTTGGTTTTTTCTTTTTTTGAGGAATGAACTCCAAGCAATGAATTTTCCTCTTAGAACTGCTTTCAATGTGTCCCATAGATTCCGATATGTTGTGTCTGTGTTTTCATTTAACTCTAGGAATTTTTTAACTTCCTCCTTGATGTCTTCTAAAACCCATTGATCACTCAGCAACCTATTGTTCATTCTCCAGGTGATGCTTGATTTTTCCTTTCTTCTTTTATCATTGATTTTCAGTTTCATTCCATTATGATCAGATAAGATGCATGGTATTATCTCTACCCCTTTGTATTGTCTAAGAGTTGCCCTGTGACATAGTATATGGTCTATTTTTGAGAAGGTTCCATGTGCTGCTGAGAAAAAAGTGTAGCTACTTGATGTTGGGTGGTATAGTCTATATATGTCAATTAAGTCTAGGTTGTTAATTGTGTTATTGAGTTCTATAGTTTCCTTATTTAACTTTTGTTTGGAAGATCTGTCCAGTGGTGAGAGAGGTGTGTTGAAGTCTCCCATGATTATTGTATGGTGGTCTATTTGACTCTTGAACTTGAGAAGAGTTTGCTTGATGAACACAGCTGCACCATTATTTGGGGCATATATATTTATGATTGTTATGTCTTGTTGGTGTATGGTTCCCTTGAGCAGTATGAAGTGTCCTTCTATATCCCTTTTGATTAGCTTTGGCTTGAAATCTATTTTATTAGATATGAGTATGGACACTCCTGCTTGTTTCCGAGGTCCATATGAGTGATATGATTTTCCCCAACCTTTCAACTTCAGTCTATGTATATCTTTTCCTATCAAATGCGTCTCCTGTAGACAGCATATTGTTGGGTCTTGTTTTTTGATCCATTCTACTAGCCTGTGTCTCTTAATTGGTGAGTTTAAGCCATTAACATTTAGGGTTATTATTGAGATATGGTTTGTTCTTCTATCCATATTTGTTTATTGATGTTACTAAACCTGATTGGTTATCCTCTTTGACTACTTTCCCCCCTTTACTGTCCTACCTCCCATTGTTGGTTTTCAATGTTATTTTCCATTTCCTCTTCCTGTAATGTTTTGCCAAGGATTTTTTGAAGAGATGGTTTTCTAGCTGCGAATTCTTTTAACTTTTGTTTATCGTGGAAGGTTTTAATTTCATCTTCTAACCTGAAGCTTAATTTCGCCGGATACACGATTCTTGGTTGGAGCCCATTGTCTTTCAGTGTTTGAAATATGTTATTCCAGGATCTTCTAGCTTTCAGAGTCTGTGTTGAGAGATCAGCTGTTATCCTGATTGGTTTACCCCTGAATGTAATCTGCTTTCTTTCTCTTGCAGCTTTTAAAATTCTCTCCTTATTCTGTATGTTGGACATCTTCATTATAATGTGTCTAGGTGTGGATCTCTTATGATTTTGCACATTCGGCGTCCTGTAGGCTTCTAGGATTTGGGATTCTGTCTCATTCTTCAATTCTGGGAAGTTTTCTCGTATTATTTCACTGAATAGACAGTTTATTCCTTTGGAATGGAGCTCTGTGCCTTCCTGTATCCCAATGACTCTTAAATTTGGTCTTTTGATATTGTCCCATAATTCTTGGATGTTCTGCTCATGGTTTCTTAGCAGACTTGCTGAGCTGTCTATGTTCTTTTCCAGTTGAAATACTTTGTCTTCATTGTCTGATGTTCTCTCTTCTAAGTGATCTACTCTGCTGGTAGTATTCTCAATTGAGTTTTTAAGTTGGTTTATTGTTTCCTGCATTTCTAGAATTTCTAATTGTTTGTTTTTTATTACCTCTATCTCCCTGTGAAATTGATCTTTTACTTCCTGGATTTGTTTGTCAATGTGATCTTTCATTGTCTGATTTTGCTGTCTCATGTCTCCTTGAGACTCCAGATCATCTGAAGCATATATATCCTGAACTCTTTATCTGATATTCCATCTGTTGCAGCTATTACCTCTTCTAAAGTTGAGTTGACCTGCATTGCTTGTGGTCCTTTCTTTCCTTGTCTTTTCATACTGCTCTCGTTTCTTTCTGCTTGGTACAACTGTTGTGTTTTTGAAATTTTCCCCCCTATTTATTTATGTTGCTCTTGTATACTTGAAAAGTCTCCCTTGCAGGTGCGGGCGGCGGCTGTGCCCCTACTCCAATTGGGGTGACGTGTCTACCACGCTGGCGGCTCTCTGGGCCTGTTCAGGGAGTGGAAGGCGGCTCTGCTCTGTCCCTATTCCAATTGGGGTGTAGTGACTACCATGCTGGCAGGTCGCTGGGCCTGTTCCGGGCGTGGGCGGTGGGCTTGGCTGGCGGGATTCCACCTAATGGCAGTCCCTAACCTCCCTGCTTGCTAATTAATGGCTTCTCTGAGGCGCCACGCCTTCTGTAGCTGCGGGGCAGGCCGCGCGAATCAGTTGGCCTGGATTTCCGGGGTCCTGCTGCTGGCTGTTTTGATGTTGCAAGCTGTTGGAGAGTGGTGGTGTATCCTTCAGCTTTCCCGGATGGTGGCCGCTGACTGCCTGGATGGAGTGTCCGCTGTTTTGATGTTGCACTCTGAAGGAGAGTGGCGGTGTATCCTTCAGCTTTCCCGGATGGTGGCCGCTGACTGCCTCGGTGGAGTGTCCGCTGTGGGGGATGGGACTATACCGCTTCCTTCCCCTTCTGAGATCCCGTGCTCGACCCAAGGGTCCGTGTGGGCTTGGCTGGCGGAATTCCACCTAATGGCAGTCCCTCACCTCCCTGCTTGCTAATTAATGGCTTCACTGAGGCGCCACGCCTTCTGTAGCCGCAGGGCAGGCTGTGCGAATCAGTTGGCCCGGATCTCCCGGGCCCTGCTGCAGGCTGTTGGGATCCCTGGCACTCTATCACTTTGATTTTTCCTGCTTGCCCCTCCCCCAGCGCTGGCTAGCCAGGTTTCATTTTGGCTGCTACTGGGAGGAGGGGTTGAAGGTCAGGTGTCTCTATTTTCCCCCTAGTCTTTATGGAGGCTCAGCTTGATACTCCCTCTCCCGGCAAGCCTAGGAGAGATTTTATGCGAATTCCCGCTGTCTGGGGGGTGAGCTGAATGACACCGACCTGTTTTGATGTTGCACTCTGAAGGAGAGTGGCGGTGTATCCTTCAGCTTTCCCGGATGGTGGCCGCTGACTGCCTCGATGGAGTGTCCGCTGTGGGGGATGGGACTGTACCGCTTCCTTCCCCTTCTGAGATCCCGTGCTCGGCCCAAGGGTCCGTGTGGGCTTGGCTGGCGGAATTCCACCTAATGGCAGTCCCTAACCTCCCTGCTTGCTAATTAATGGCTTCACTGAGGCGCCACGCCTTCTGTAGCCGCAGGGCAGGCCGCTCGAATCAGTAAGTGAGTTTTTGATTGAATGAACTTGTAAAGGGCTACCAAGCCCCAGAGACTTCCAGGGCTAACTTTATAGGCTTGTACAAAACCCATGTGTCCTACTTTGGACATATATTTCTTTATACCGTCACATAATCTAAGTTAATGATAAGGCAATGACAACTGAGCTGGCTCCTAGTGAGCTAGTTAAAAAGGCAAAATACCCTGCCTATCTCCTCAGTTATTTAAAGGGTGCCTCCCCCTACTAAAAATCAGGTTTACTCTAAAACAAACAAATAAACACACTCTGAAAACACAAGTCTTTGGAAATGTCTCTGCTCTGCACTGAAGTATTAAGACAATTTCAGAAATAAGAAATTTAAAGCTTATGCATTCTGTATTTTCAGCTTCTATTTGGTAAGATTCGTCTCCTAAATTCAAATGTATCTTCTACTTTTTTACCTAAGTCAGACCCAGATATCTAAGAAACTGAAAAATACTAAAGCAGAAGACTGACCAATCTGTAGCTAAGCTATGGAACTAACCTAGATGTCCTTCAACAGATGAATGGATAAAGAAAAGGTGGTATATATTACACAATGAAATATTACTCAGTCATAAAGAAGAATGAAATCATGGCATTTGCTGGTAAATGGATAGAACTGGAGATTATTGTGCAAAGTGAAATAAATCAATCCCGAAAAACCAAAGGCTGAATGTTCTCTCTGATATGTGGATGCTAACACACAATAAGAGGATGAGGAGGGAAGAATAGAAGTCAGTGGATTAGATAAAAGGGAATGAAGACAAGGGAGAGGGGATAGGAATAGGAAAGACAGAAGAATGAATCGGACATAACTTTCCTATGCTCATACCTGAAAACATGACAGTAAAACTCCATATCATGTTACAACCACAAGAATGGGAAGTTATACTTCATGTATGTATGTCAAAATACATCTACAGTCATGTATAACTAAAAAGAATAAAAAATTTAAAAAAGATGAGTGACCTTTGTAATTATATGTGCTTTTTTTAAATCCCAAGAATAAAGTTTGTCTAATTCCCTTTTTATCTCCAATAATACAACAAAATAAAACACTGAGGTTTTATATGGTTTATTTCTGTATGAAAGTGAATAGTACAATAAATAAACTAAAACACTAGAAAGCTATAATATTTGATTAAGCTTTTTTTAAATATTTATTTTTTAGTTGTAGTTGGACACAACTAAAATAATTTTATTTATTTTTATGTGGTGCTGAGGATTGAACCCAGAGCCTCGCATGTGCTAGGTGTGCTCTACTACTAGGCCATAACCCCAGTCCTGATTAAGCTTTTTTATACACCAGAAGTTCAGTTCTTGAGACAAACCTAAGTCTCAGTTCTGATCATTTCCTTTTTTGCCATATGATCACTGGAAACAGTAATTTGAAGAAAGAACCATCATATTCCTGGTGGTAGATACAAATTATGTTTTCAAGGATAAAATCTTGTACTTTCATTTAGTCATGAAAATTGTATCAGAACTTAGTAGAAATACAAAGAGGGAAGATGAATTAGGATAAAAAAAAGCCTGAAGTTAGAATTTGGATTTAAATTCCAGGTTTGCCATCTGCTGCCTGTTTCATCTTGATGAAATTACTGCAATTTTTCTGAGCCTTTTTCATATCTAATGTGAGGATAATATCTAACAGTGTTGCAGTGATACTATATATTCATATATACAAGTCATGCACATATAATTTTTAAAAATCTTTATTTTATTTATATGTGGTGAGGATTGAATCTAGGGCTTCACACATGGTAGGCGAGCGCTCTACCTGAGCCACAACTCCAGCCCATGCACATATAATGTTTAGCACACATACTATTTGCTGTTTAAATCAATAACTAATATTGCCAAATACTGACTATTTTTAAAATATCTGTTAACTTAATTTCTCCAATGCAAGATGGGTTATCTTAGATAAATTCAGTTTTTTTTCTAAGTTCATAGTGGTATATCTATTCCTATACACAGCTGGGCAATTAAGAAGTCATATGGTAGCTAGTTCCATGCCTAATCTTTGGAGAAGACTTCATACTGATTTCCACAGTGCTAATTGGGCAATTAAAGGCCTTAAAATATTCATACATTTTTATTTGACAAGGCTACTGTTAAGAATCTATATCAATGAAATCAGAGGAGTGAAGAAAAATGTAGAAAAATGTTCACCAGTCATATTAATTATAGTGAAATATAGCAAAGAATCTAAATTTGTAGTAAAAAGAAAACAATAAATCATGAAATAGCTATACAAATAATGGTATTAAAAATCCTAATTCAAAAAATATTTTAATGACATTATAGAAGATGCTATTATTATATTATTGAGTAAGAAAAATAGACCCTGACCTGTATGATCACAAGATGGTAGGACTATATGTTATTAGTATAATATTCTTACAAAGAGTAAGTACTGGAATGATCTATTAAAAAAAAAGAAATAAGCAATTCATCCCTAGATGAAAGGATTATACACAGATAACATTTTACTTTCTTTCCTATATTATTGTCTTTTTAACAATAAAAGTGTATTATTTAACAATCATTTTCTATCTGTTACTCAACAAATTAGCTAAGATTCAACACATTTCTCAAATCTTCACAATCTATACATAAATGTTATATATGTATACTTTTCTTATTTGTATTTATGCTACAGATTTTGGTTTATAAACCAAGTACTCAAAAGTAGTATCTTTCAGATACTTTGCTTTATTAAGGCATGCTGGCTGGGCGTGGTGGCACATGCCTATAATCCCAATGGCTTGGGAAGCTGAGATAGGAGGATCTTAAGTTCAAAGCCAGCCTCATCAATGGTGGTAAGCAACTCAGTGAGACCCTGCCTCTAAATAAAATACAAAATAGGGCTAGGGATGTGGCTCAGGGGTCAAGTGCCCCTGAGTTCAATCTCTAGTAACCCCCATATTTATATAATTATATTTGCTCTATTCAAGAATAATACTTGTTCTATTAAATTATGCTTTTCAAAATAATGATCTTTATAATGTGATCCAATAAATGTATTAATGTGTAAAGTGCATATAGAACAGTCCTGAAAGAAAACTGGATACCTTAGTTACAACTGATTTCTATACTTAAGGATGATTCCAACCCTGAGTTACAAAGCATTTCCTGAATATAAAATCTAAATATAGCTGGGTATGGTAGCACACACCTGTAATCCCAGCAGCTTGGGAGGCTGAGGAACGAGGATTGTGAGTTCAAAACCAGCCTAGCAACTTGGCAAGACCCTGGTCAATTTAGCAAGACCCTATCTCAAAATAAAAAATAAAAAGGGATGGGGATGAGGCTCAGTGGTTAAGCCCCACTGGTACCAAAAAAAAAAAAAGCAAAACCCAAAACCTAAATATATTCTCACACTTGCCAGTATCCCAGGCCAGCCTTAAATCTTTTTTTCCCCCACAATTTTTTTGATGCCTTATAGTTGTAAATATTGATGGGATTTGTTATTACATATTCATACATGCACAAAATATGACAATATAATTTGGCCAATATCACTTCCAATCATTTCCCCTATTCCTTCCTACCTCCCAACTTTGGTCCCTTTGATTTTTTTTTTTGGTAGGGGGTGATGGGTACCAGGGATTGAACTCAGGGGCACTTAACCACTGAGTCATATCACTAGCTCTCCCTTTGATTTTTTAGGGGATCCCCCCCCCCTTTTTTTGCTTTTTCCTCTCTAGCTTCTGCATATGAGATAAAACATATGACCCTTTACCTTCCGAGTTTGACTTATTTTGCTTAATATGATGGTCTCTAGTGCCAACCATTTTACTGCAAATGTCATAATTTCAATTTTTTTATGGCTGAATAAAACTCAATTTTCTTTATCTATTCATCCATTGATGGGCACCTAGGTTGATTCCACAGTTTGGCTATTGAGAATTGTGATGCTATAAACATGGGTGTGCATGTATCACTATAGTAAGATATCTAATTCTTCAGCATAAATACTGAGAAGTCATATGATAGTTCCATGCCTAATCTTTGGAGAAGACTTCATACTGATTTCTACATTGCTAACCTAAAATCTTAATCATATATATATCTCCAGTATGGCTTTGGGACAGAAATTTTCAGTTTGCTGCATGAATCAGAATCACAGCATGCTAAAACACAGATTGCTATGCCTCACCTTCAGAGTGTTTCTCTCTTTCTCTCTCTCTTCTTTCTATTAATTTATTTTGCAGGGTGGGGGATTGAACTGAAGCATTGGTGCATGCTAGGCAAGTATTCTACCACTAAGCCACATCCTCCACCATTAGTTAGCATTTTTAATAAGCTTGAAGGTAATGCTGATGCTTCCACAACCATATTTTTAGTATTACTGCTCTAATGCACGTGCATGCACACAATTTCTCATGGTTTACATTTATCTAACTTTACTCAAGAATCTAGAGTTCATTTGCATTTACCTAACACCTTGGCATATGTGACAGGATGTCTTTCTGTAGAACCCTCCTGGCTTCATGATTTTTGGCAGGAATAGATCACTACATGGTGGTTCATTACATCTGGTAGATCTCTGCAGCAAACATTGCAGCTACAGGATTTTAATGCATTAATTATTGCCATGAATGGCTTGATTTTTCTAGTGTCTTGATTAATAATGAAGATCTCAACTGCTCCACACAAAAGAAAGGTAAATATTATACTGTAAGTCTCTCTGCCCACAGCTCAATTGCTGCTAAAAAACATTACAATGTGTACATTTTTCCTCACTTGACTAACAAAACCTCTGAATTATCTCATCTGTAGAATCAATAATATGTAATATACATTTTTTTTAAAAGAAACACACATTTTTCTCTAGGTGTAAATTGTTTATATAGAGAAGCAGTGGGTATAGTTGGTAGAATATAGAACATGATGTCTAAAGACACAGATTCAAGCCCAGTACCTTATAAGCCAAATGATCTTGATTCTATCACCAAAACTAATAGAATGCATTTTGTCTTGTATATCGATGGGTATTACAACACTTACCTTAAGAGTATTTTAAGGCAACAATAAATATGGAGGTATTCAATGCATTAGACTGCTTTGTATGAGTAGTATTTATTATCCTTTAAAGATGTTAGATTTATAAATATTTGTGTATTCTAGAAAATTATCTCCTATAAAAGTCATATAAAGCTATTATTTTCTATAACTTAAAGTTATTTAAACAAACAAATGAAGCATTTTTTTAAAACTATGGTCATTTAAAAATTTTTGGTGTACCATTTTGATCAATAATAATATGAATTTCCAAATATATAAGTAAAAAAACCCAACTCTAATTCTAAGATGTGAAACAATATGTACAAATCTCAACTGTGGGGACTATCTCCAAGCAAAATGAAAACTCAGAAACAAAATGATAAATGGTCAGAGTTCAGAATAAGTGACAACTCTTATTTAAGGCTAATACTAATTAGAGCTCTAGAAGAATAATCTGGTTCAGGATAGGCAAAAGAATCAGACCAACAAAAACAGCTAGTGGGAAGAGGGTGGTTCTGTTTGTTTTGTTTTCCAGTCTTTGAGTTCTAGTTAAGATGAAAAACATTGCAAAGTTCATTAAAAATCACTTTATTTATATGAAAAATTCAATAACAAAAGTGGGCTGAGGGTTTTGCTCAGTGGCAGAATGCTTGCCTAACATGTACCACCACAAAACAAACAAACAAACAAACAAAGGCAGAAAGATAACATACTTTTAAAAAGTATAAAACAAGAATTCTGGTAAGAATGACAATACTGGTTAACCTCAATAAAAGTTGAAATTGTTCGTATGAAAAACATTTCTTAATGGTTCAATGTTTTGATATCACAAGGATGCAGAAACAAATAAAAACTGAGATGGCATAACATAACAGCAAACAGACAATGGCGTTTGAATAATGACTGAGGACAGAAAAAGGAAAGAAATCAAATTGACTGGACAGTGTTTTTCTCAAACCCACAAAAATATCCTAAATTGAACTTTCAGTTGAAAAGTTATGAAGAAATTCAGAACAAAAGGATTAACTTTGTTCACACTGAATATAAGTAAAAGAAGTTTCAGAGGACAGTGACCGCAAAAACTGAAGTTGACATTATTACTGTAAAAGAATCAGTAAAATAAGACCAAGAAATATTGTCCTCAAAAATCAAAAAGCAAATACTAAGCTTCATCTAGCTTCAAACAGAACAAACCTTACTTAAACTGGATAAATGTGGTAAAAGGACAATGCTTAAAATTTAAAAGCAATAAGAACATTCTTGGATTAAAACTGTATTTTATAGAGGAAGCATAATTTCTCTTGAATGACATAGTTTATTTTCACAAACAAAGAAATTAGGGCAAGAAGGACAGCAAAAACCTCAGAATGTCACATAGCAACTAGAGCACAACTAAACCACAGTAGGGTGTATCATTTGCTAAAATTAAAATAATACCCCAAGGGAAGCATCTACTGCCTATGATAAACACAACAATATGTAGAATCATAAACACATTGTGATACTTTGACATTTAGAAAGTGAGGCTATATGCCTAAATATGAAAACTTTCTCTGAGCCTCTGATTATCTGAAAGTTACAGTCCTAGTGATGATTAAACCAGAGAAAGGAATGCAATCTCTTTTGCTTTGCTTCTCCTGTGACTTGCTCCTGTCACCTTGGTCATCCTGGTGAGGGTAGAGGGCAGATTTGGCCCCTATGAATACATGTTGCCTTGAGAACTCTGGTCTCAGACATCATGTTGTCCCTCACAAATGTGGAGGTAGGACAGGACAATGCTTGACAGGGACTGAGGGTTGCTTGGGCAGCCACCACCCCATGAAAGACCCCTCAGCATATGCTGACATTCCTGTCTTATCATAGAGAATTTCTGAGCGAGTCTTTAGCCGTACCTGAAGGTTAAGTATCTGGACTTAAGAAGTCGTTATGGCATTATACTTAAATCTTCATCCATGAAGTTTAGTAATACCAACTTGAAAAGTAAATGTTTAACTATAAGCCTACTGGACCCACCTACGCTTCCACGCCTCCCTAGTACAGCTGTGCAGTGTTTAGCTAAGCCCTTCAGGACATGTACCAGGTGGACTTTGTTCTCCAAAGCTCACCATGAGGGAGCTACAATTTACAATTTAGAGAACTTATTCAAAAAGAAACTCAAGTCATCTTGTATGTCATATATATTTGTATTAAATTTATTACCTGGATAATTAATGTGAATGATATTTTTATTTAACAAATTAAAAATGTTTTATTGGCTAAAGACAAGTGCATGAGGATTTTTTTTTCCATCAAGGATGGAGTCATTCTCTTCCGTTCTTACTGAAAACTCTTTTCCTTCTGAACTGTATTTGGTGGGCTTCCTAGGTGGGGCAGGTGGTGGCAAAACTCCAGCTCCACAGAGGTGCCAGACCAATGTGGTAGAGTTCAAGAGAGAAACATACCCATCTGAATGGAAGCAGCTTTCCTACCTTCCCTCCTTTTTTCCTTTTTGAAGTACCAGGGGATTGAACCCAGGGGTGCTCTATGACTGCGCTACATCCCCACACCCCAACGCGCCGCAAGTCCTTCTATTATTTTATTCCTAGAACTTGGAATCCTCCTGCCTCAGCCTCCTCACTAATAGGGATTACAGGCATGTACAATGAAGCCTGCATGGAAGCCCTTTTCATCTTTCATTTCTGTCTTTAAAATGTTTTTCAATTGCAAAGCACATCTTCAAAGCAAACAATTCAGTAATCAGTTGTACAGGTATTTATACCTTCTTTTACAAGTTTATTACTGCTAATATTTAACAATTGAATTCTTAACTCCCTAAAATTTATAGTTAAAGAGGTTGTAAACTATTACTTTGCTGGGCTAGAAATATGATGATAATTATTACTGCCAATTAGGTTAATGGCTGATTTTTCATCACAGACTTTGAAAGCAAGAAGATCCTGGAACAAGGTATTTCAAACGCTGAAAAATAATGGATTCTAACCAAGAAAGATAGAAGATAGTGAAGATATCGATAAATTTCTTAAGTCATACGATCTGCCCAGATTGAGTCAGGAAGACACACACAATTTAAACAGACCAATAACAAAGGAAGAAATTGAAGAAGCCATCAAAAGACTACCAACCAAAAAAAGCCCAGGACCGGATGGGTATACAGCAGAGTTTTACAAAACCTTCAAAGAAGAATTAATACCAATACTTTTCAAGCTATTTCAAGAAACAGAAAAAGGAGGAGCTCTTCCAAATTCATTCTATCAGGACAAAATCACCCTGATCCCGAAACCAGACAAAGACACTTCAAAGAAAGCAAACTACAGACCAATATCTCTAATGAACTTGGATGCAAAAATTCTCAATAAAATCCTGGCGAATCGAATACAAAAGCATATCAAAAAAATTGTGCACCACGATCAAGTAGAATTCATCCCTGGGATGCAAGGTTGGTTCAATATACGGAAATCAATAAATGTTATTCACCACATCAATAGACTTAAAGATAAGAACCATATGATCGTCTCAATAGATGCAGAAAAAGCATTTGACAAAGTACAGCATCCCTTTATGTTCAAAACACTAGAAAAACAAGGGATAACAGGAACTTACCTCGATACTGTAAAAGCTATCTATGCTAAGCCCCAGGCTAGCATCATTCTAAATGGAGGAAAACTGAAGGCATTCCCTCTAAAATCTGGAACAAGACAGGGATGCCCTCTATCACCACTTCTATTCAATTTAGTTCTTGAAACACTAGCCAGAGCAATTAGACAGAAATTAAAGGCATAAAAATAGGAAAAGAAGAACTTAAATTATTGCTATTTGCGGATGACATGATAATATACCTAGCAGACCCAAAAGGGTCTACAAAGAAACTGCTAGAATTAATAAATGAATTCAGCAAAGTGGCAGGATATAAAATCAACACGCATAAATCAAAGGCATTCCTGTATATCAGCAACAAAACTCCTGAAATGGAAATGAGGAAAACCACTCCATTCACAATATCCTCAAAGAAAACAAAATACTTGGGAATCAACCTAACAAAAGAGGTGAAAGATTTATACATTGAAAACTACAGAACCCTAAAGAGAGAGATAGAAGAAGATTTTAGAAGATGGAAAAATGTACCCTGTTCATGGATAGGCAGAACTAACATCATCAAAATGGCGATACTACCCAAAGTTCTCTACAGGTTTAATGCGATACCAATTAAAATCCCAACAGCATTTCTTGTAGAAATAGATAAAGCAATCATGAAATTCATATGGAAAAACAAAAGACCCAGAATAGCAAAAGCAATTCTAAGCAGGAAGTGTGAATCAGGCGGTATAGCGATACCAGAGTTGAAACTGTACTAAAAAGCCATAGTAACAAAAACAGCATGTTACTGGGACCAAAACAGGCAGGTGGACCAATGGTACAGAATAGAGGACACAGAAACCAATCCACAAAATTACAACTTTCTTATATTTGATAAAGGGGCTAAAAGCATGCAATGGAGGAAGGATAGCATCTTCAACAAATGGTGCTGGGAAAATTGGAAATCCATATGCAACAAAATGAAACTGAATCCCTTTCTCTTGCCATGCACAAAAGTTAACTCAAAATGGATCAAGGAGCTAGATATCAAATCAGAGACACGGCGTCTGATAGAAGAAAAAGTTGGCTCCGATCTACAATACTGTGGGGTCGGGCTCCAAATTTCTTAATAGGATGCCCATAGCCCAAGAGTTAATAACAAGAATAAATAAATGGGACTTACTTAAACTGAAAAGTTTTTTCTCAGCAAGAGAAACAATAAGAGAGGTTAATAGAGAGCCTACATCCTGGGAACAAATTTTTACCCCTCACACTTCAGATAGAGCCCTAATATCCAGAATATACAAAGAACTCAAAAAATTAAACAATAAGATAACAAATAACCCAATCAACAAATGGGCCAAGGACCTGAACAGACACTTCACAGAGGAGGACATACAATCAATCAACCAGTTCATGAAAAAATGCTCACCATCTCTAGCAGTCAGAGAAATGCAAATCAAAGCCACCCTAAGATACCATCTCACTCCAGTAAGATTGGCAGCCATTATGAAGTCAAACAACAATAAGTGTTGGCGAGGATGTGGGGAAAAGGGTACACTTGTACACTGCTGGTGGGACTGCAAATTGGTACGGCCAATTTGGAAAGCAGTATGGAGATACCTGGGAAATCTGGGAATGGATCCACCATTTGACCCAGCTATCGCCCTCCTAGGACTATTCCCTGAGGATCTTAAAAGAGCATACTTTAGGGATACTGCCACACGGATGATCATAGCGGCACAATTCACAATAGCTAGACTGTGGAACCAACCTAGATTCCCTTCAATAGATGAATGGATAAAAAAATGTGGCACCTATACACAATGGAGCATTACGCAGCACTAAAAAATGACAAAATCATAGAATTTGGAGGGAAATGGATGGCATTAGAGCAGATTATGCTAAGTGAAGCAAGTCAATCCTTAAAAAACAAATGCCAAATGTCTTCTTTGATATAAAGAGAGCAACTAAGAACAGAACAGGGAGGAAGAGCATGAGGAAAAGATTAACATTAATCAAAGACGAGTGGGGGGAGAGAAAGGGAGAGAGAAAGGAAAGGATATGGAAATGGTAGGAGACCCTCAATGTTACACAAAATTACATAGAAGAGGTTGTGAGGGGAAAGGGGGAGGGAAACAAGGGAGAGAACTGAACAACAGCAGAGGAGGTAGAGAGGGAAGATGGGAGGGGAGGGGAGGGGGGATAGTAAGGGATAGGAAAGGTAGCAGAATACAATAGTCACTAATATGCTATTATGGAAAAATGTGAGTGTGTAACCAATGTGATTCTGCAATTTGTATTTGGGGTAAAAATGGGAGTTCATAACCCAATTGAGTCAAATGTATGAAAGATGATATGTCATGAGCTTTGTAATGTTTCGAATGACCAATAAAAAAAAATAAAAAAAAGAAGTATGTTGAATTTCAGAATTTTTTTATTTTGAAAAATATGCATATACATAATAATCTGAAGATGGATAATTCATTCATGCTTCATATACACATAACCTGAAGGTAATTTTATACAATAATTTTAATAGTTTTGGGCATGAAAGAAAAGTTTTGTTTATTGCAGTTGAAAGGGACACTGAATAAACTTGGTGTTGTGTACCTATGTTCTGACTGTGAATCATCACATAAAGTCAGGTGTGGAATTTTCCACTTGTGGTGCCATATTGTTATTCAAAGACTTTTGGATTTTGGAGTATTTTATGTTTTGAAATTTCATATTAGGAAAGTTCAACCTACAAATAACTAAAGGATCAACTTGATAAAGAGTTTAATCTTTTTGAAAAAGGAGAGATTAATATTTATTGTTATAATATTTGATGATTATGTTTATTACTATAATGTTTATATTTTATATATTAATTAAACAAGAATTTTATAAATTACTTTCCCTTAAATCATCTCATTTGATTCTTGTAACTACCTTGGGAGGAAAATAGGATATAGTATTATCTCTATTTTTAATTTAATTATTAATTTTATTAATTTATTTTTAATTTCCTCATTTTGAGATATAACTGATAAACAAAAATTACATATAAAAATTACATATTGAAGGGACACGTGATACTTTGATATATGTATATATTGGGAAATGATGACAACAAGTCAATTAACATATTACCTAGAAAATTTTTGGTAGTTAGAATACTTGAAATCCATTCTCTTCACAAATTCTAAGTATACAACATATTAATATTAGATACCATGCTATACATTAGGTCTCCAGAATTTATTCATCTTAAAGTTGAAAGATTCTATCCCTTTGAGCAATATCTCTCCATTTCCAAAGTTCCCCGTCCCTGGAACCATCCTTCTCTATTAGATCTGGTTTGTTTCTGTATCTGGTTTATTTTCACTTACCATAATGTCTTTCAGGTTTATCCATGTTGTCTGAGATGGTAAGATTTCTTTCTTTTTAAAGGCTGAATAGGAAGACACACACACATACCCCCTCCACGTGTGTGTGTGTATGTGTGTGCATGTGCACACATGTGTATGTATGTGTGTGTGTGTGTGTGTGTGTGTAAATATATATAATTTTCTTTTTTATTTTTCAGGCCAGGCATACCAATATTTAATGAAATATAAAATAAGTCTATTTTGTTGAGAAATTCCTGGCGAGAACTGACAATATGTACTTCACTGTATTGTAAAAAGACATTTAGTGACTTCACACTAAATGCTATATGGCTTCAGGCCCAAGACAGAAGATCTGTAATGTAAACATTCAGACATTATAGGTTATCTGTTTCTAAATACAGACCTACTATAAAAAACCAAGCTAAGCCAAAAAACCTTTATATTTGATAAGCTTTTCCTAATAAGTCCCATAACTGATGAGGCATTGGATGCCTAGTTACAAACTGTTTAACAATTAAAATCACAAAAATGTCATTGACCAACTATGGATGGTTCACAGATGCTGGCTGTGGTGCTGTCTTGCTTATCAGCTGTTTTTGATGTTACCAGAAGTGTAGATGCAACTATGTTGCCTGTCTTTCTAACCATCCCAGGGCGTAATTCACTTGGTTAATAACATATTAATATTTGAAATTATTTACCTATAATACTGAGTAGGGAGTACTGCATATTTAAGAACACATGGATTTTTAGAGTCAATTATTATTTTTTTCAATGTTAAAGATCTTCCAAATAACTATTCCTTTAATATCATGATCATCTCCACCCACGTTACACATACAATGGAACCAATGACTTGACCATCGACATCACTGTTCCCTCTACAAGTGTCCTCTAACTGACGTGGTTTTTAATTGGGGCTGGGGAACGATGATGCTACCATTCTCTTAATACTTTGGATATGAACCCTTGACTAGTGATTCTTCATTGTCCTCTGAGCCATGAAGATAACACAAGTGACTGACTCAGCATGAGTTGAGGCCTAGCTTTGCTGGTGTGTGATCTTCATGTGGAAAGCATTAGAAGTGATTTATAAAAGTAATAAAATAATTCTCTTTGTACACACTTAATAACAAATAGCTTTGTATATCACATTTTCTTTAACCATCCATCCACTGACATATTTAAGCTATTCTCACACATTGCCAATAATGCTGTAGTATATATAGGATGGTGCGTATCTATGATAGTTCTTTTTTTACATTTTGAGGCACCTGCATACTATTTTCCCATCATGGCTGTATCAATGTACATTCCCTTCAATGATGTGTAAGAGTTCTCTTTTCTCTTATTGCCAGTACTTATTTTCTGGCTTTTGGTAAAAGTTATCATAACAGTTGTGAAGTGATATTATGTTGTGGTTTGATTTGTTTTTCCCTTGTGATTTGTGATGTTGAACACCTACTCATATCCATCAGCTATTAGTGTATCTTATTTGCATCATTTCTGTTTTAGAAGTGAAGACTGATTGTTAAACTTTCATAGCAAATCAGTGAAGAGGCCAGAATTGAAATTCATTTCTCAGATGTATAACCTGGTAGTGTGATATCATTAAGTGGTAATGCTGATGAAGACAACTAGAAGAGCACCACCCCAGAGATAGTTTACTTCTTCTTCTCCAATCTGGATGCTTTTTATTTCCTTTTCTTGCCTAATTATCCTGGGTAGAAAATCCAATACAATATTCAATAGAAGTGGTGAGAATGGATATCCTTTTCTTGTTCCTGATTTTGAAGGGAAAGCACATTGTCTTTTATTAATAAACATGTTAGATTTACAGTTTTCTTTTTTGTGGGGGTAGATGCACTTTATTGGGTAAAGGATGACTTCTTCTATTCCTAGTTTGTTGAATGTCTCCATCATGAAAAGATGCTAGATTTTTTCAGGTGTTTTTTTTTTTTTTGTATCTATTGAGATGATCATGCTATCATTATTCTCAAACTGACTTACTGGGAATACACATAATCCCTGGTAAAAACTAATTAGTTTAAATAGATATTTAAAAATATTCAAATTGAAGAAGAAACTTCTTTCAGCTGAAAGGACCAGTAAAAGATTAGCACCCCAATTTAAGTTTGAGTTTTATTATATTTAGTAATAATAGTATCTGCAATGATAATAAAATAATTTTAAAAAGGTTTATCAAGATAGAATTCACACATACCTTTCACCTATTTAAAGTATATAATTCAATAGTTTTGAGTATATTAAATTTTAAAATTATGGCAGAATATTTTAAGTTTACAAATCAGTGGCGCTAATCATATTCTCAATGTTGTGCAACTATTGCTACTATTTCCAAATTTTCTATCATCCCCAAAAGAAACTCCTGTTCTTATGCCAATTCCTGTTGACTTCTAATCTACTGTCTCTATGAATTTGATTATTCTAGGCATTTCCTGTAAGTAGAAGCACACTAGATTTGTCTTTTTGTGTCTCATTTATTTTACTTAGCACAATGCTTCAAAATTCATTTATGAGGGTGAATATTATGCTCTTGTGGTGTGAGCATTCTGTAAATGCCTAGTAGCTCTAACTGCTCTATAGTATTATTTAAGCCCATTATATCCTTATCACTGTTCTGTCTGGTTCTAGTTTTTATTAAAAATGAAGTATTAAAGCCTCCAACTATTATTTTGTAACTGTCTATTTCTTATTTCAATTTTGTCACTTTTTGCTTTGAATATTTTTGGGCTTCTTTATTAGGTATATCTGTTTATACTTGTTATCTTTTCTTGCTCTATTGAATCTTTAATGCATATATAATGTCTTGGGGGACTGACGGATAGAGAGATGATAGACAATGGGTAAAGGGGTTGCAGGTGGAAAGGAGGAATAACTTACAAGGTTGTCCAGCACAGTAAGGTAACTTTAGTTGGCAATAATTAATTGAATATTTTACAATAGCTAGTGAAGAGGATTTTTAATGTTTCCAACACAAATAAGTGATATACGTCTGAGGTGATAAATAAGCCAATTACCCTGATATGATCATTATACATTGTATACATATATTGAAACATCACCCTGTACCCCATAAATATATATAACTACTGTGCAAATAAAAATAATTGCCCTTTTTTAAAATCTCTTATAATCTTTTACTTTCAGTCTCTTTGTGGTCTCATATATAAATATAATCTCTAATAGCTTATAAATGGATCTTCTTGTTTTTCTAAATTCAATTTTCCAATCTCTATTTTTTCATACCTTTATTTTATTTATTTATATGTGGTGCTGAGGATCATACCCAGTGTTTCACACAGGTGAGGCAAGCGCTGTACCACTGCCCCAATCTCTATTTTTTAATAGTTGAGTTTCGCACACTTACATTTGTCTAATTCTTATTGCTTTCCATCTAGTTATTGTGATTTAGTTCTTAAAAGAACTTATTCCTGATGTTTATTGTTTTCTTTATGTATTATATGAATAGATTTGGATCTTCAAGTTTTTTTATATACATTTATATATATATATATTTATTTATTTTGGTACTAGCGATTGAACACAGGGAAACTTAACCATTGAGCCATATCCCCAGCTTTTTTCATCTTTCACTTTGAGACAGGGCCTCGCTAAGTTGCTTAGGCTGGCTTTGAATTTGCAATCCTCCTGCCTCAGCCTCCTGAGTCACTGGGATTGCAAGCTTGCACCACCATTCCTGGCTACTGTATACTATTTTAATGCTCTTCTTTTCTTTTTCAATGTATTACAAAAAAAAAAAAATACTTTTTTTTTCCTGGTTACCTTGGGTTTACAATTAACATTGTAAAACATGTTAAACTTGTAACAAACCTGTTTGAATTATATCAATTCAGTTCTTGCACTATATAAATTTATAAATATATGTACTTGCATATTATATTCCATAGGAAAAAGAAAAATTACAAGTGATACCAAAAGTACAATAACAATGGCTTTTTATTTACCTATGAATTTAATTACTTTCACTGAAAAGTTTTTTCTCTTTCCTACCTTCCAGGTTTAAGTTGATGTTTAGGGTCCTTTCATTTTAGTCTGAAAGGTTCCCTTCAGTTTAGGGAAGGCCTACTGATAATGAATACTCAACTCAGCTTTTGCTTATCTGAAATTTCATAATTTTTCTTTTATTCTTGAAAGATAACTTAAACCATTATACAATCTTGATTGACAGTTTCTTCTTTCATGACTTTAAATATGTCATCCCATTACCTCTGGTCCCCATGCTTTTTTTTTCTTTTTTCTTTTTTTAGAGAGAGAGAGAGAGAGAGAGAGAGAGAGAGAGAGAGAGAGAGAGAGAGAGAGAGATTTTTAATATTTATTTTTAGTTATTGGTGGACACAACATCTTTGTATGTGGTGCTGAGGATCAAACCCGGGCCGCACGCATGCCAGGCGAGGGCGCTACTGCTTGAGCCACAACCCCAGCCCCCAAGAATTAACTGTTTTGTTGTTATAAAAGTAATAAATGACCATTATATAAAACCTGGAAAAATCAGAAGCAGAAAGTAGAAAACAATCATTAGGCAGAAAGCAGTGAATACTGGTGTGATCTTTCTACCTCTTTCTTTGAATATTGCACAGTTGTAATCACATTTCAAAAATAAATTTCAGCATCCCCCTCCTCAATGTTATTATGTAACTTTTTCTGTAGTACTGAGGATTGAGTATAGGGGCATTCTACCACTGAGCTACATACCTAGCCCTTTATTATTATTATTATTTTTAATTTTGAGGCATTATTTTGCTACTTCCTAAGTAGCCTCAGTTGGTCTTGAACTTGTGATCCTCCTTCCTCAGCTTCGTGAGTCACTGGTATTACAAGTAAGTGCTGCCATAACTAGCTCATCAGACTTTCTTTATATCATCATATGATAAATATAATGTATCAATTATTTTGTTTATAAGGTTTCTACACTAACCCACAGAAACCCTTATAAATACAACAGGCAGAAGGACAGCTACTGGGAGAGATGGCATGAAGGACCAATGGAAAGAGAGGGTTATTAAGAATCCTCTGGAGGGAAATGGAGTGAGGAACTCAAAGGAGAAGTAGGGAAGAGGGAGGAAAAAGGGAAACAGAGACAGTAGTAGGGCAGGGGATGGAAGGAAAGCAACATGTGAGGGTCAAGAGAGTAGTAAGGGAAAGGGTGGGGTGAGGACTGTGGCCAGGCTGTTAAGGAACCAGGTCAGTAATGGCAAAGATGTGAAGGAAGCAAACAGTATGCAAATTGAAAAAAGCCAATGGAAAAATTAGTTGATTAGAAGTTTACTACTGGGCAGCCAATCTCGGCAGAGAAGTGTAAACTAAAGATTGAATGCAATTAAAGGGGGTGAGAACAGAATGTAAACCCCTCACATGGAGAGAGGTTACTTCTTCAAGTAGTTTAGCAAGGTGAGTCTGGAGGCACAGTTAACTGTATAACCTGAGTCTGATTTCAACATATGCACTATGGAGCTATCATTAAAATAACAGCGAAGACTACTGAGTTACTTTTCCATGCCAGGCACATTGCTTAGGCATGTTGCTGCTTTAGCTCAATAAAGCATCATGGCTACCCTACAAAGTAGGTGCTATTATTATTATTAAAAGCTTAAAATTGAAGAAACTGAGGTTGAAATATTAGTTTACTAAGATGATAAGCCCAGGAATGGAGAAGCTGGGTTTGAGCTAACACCTAGAAAGCGTATTCTTAGATAATAAAAAAACTGACTTGTTTTTTTGGTACAGCAAAGAGCCCCAAAGGGACAATTTAAAGGGAAATGCTCATTTTTTTTTGGAGGAAAATACTAATTCTTTTTCTCTTTTTTAGTCCTGGAGATGGAATGCAGAGAATCATGCAGTCATGCTTGAAAGTGCTCTATCACTGAATTATATGCTAGTTCTTTTTTATTTTGACACAAGGTCTCACAAAGTTGCCTAGGGTAGCCGTGGACTTGTGATCTTCCTGCCTGAGCCTCCCAAGTAGCTAGGATTCCAGGTGTGTATCACCACACTTGGCTGATATTAATTCTCGAAGTGGTAGAATGTAGGAGTCACTGCTGACTTAAGAATGGCTATGTCACCTTAAGATACAAAAAAAGGGAGGATGGGACAATAGTAGGAAAAAAAGGAAGTATTTTCTGATTTTGAAAGTCATGAATGGCTAATATAGATAACTCAGAAAAGTAGAAAGAAAAAAGTCATCATCAGGCAGATGGCCATAAAGAACATGTATTTCTCCTGTAACATGCAAAAGCAATTGCACTGGGCTTCATGGAATTTTGTACTTGAACAAACTCAGGAGATTTAGGCAAACTGCCAATACAGTCCAAACTTCTTAGCAGAAACTAGAGTGTTTTTCAGGGAACTGAGTATCCTGAGGGAATGGCCAGATGTAAGAGGACAACTGAAATTTGGAGGAGAGGAAAAAAAGAGTGTGCTTGGTTGTTCGACTTCCAAAGGAACAAGGATGGAACTGGTAAATGATTCCCTCTGGGTATCCAGAAAAGAGGTTGGGCCCAAGAATCTGAACAGCTAATGGAGAGAAATACTATGCATGAAGAGGGATAGTTGGAAAGGATAGTCAAGACTATAAAATATCCCATAAGGTGAAAGAACAGTAATTCCTATCAGAAGCTGGGCAAATGTCAAGCTGCACATTGACATTTGCACTCATAATCTAGGATAGTTAACATTAAGGAAAATTATGAAATGTTCTTTAGTTCTGTCAATAAGAACAACCATTTTTGATAAGCTCATCTGCTGTTTCATCAGAATTGTCTGGTCAACATAAGCAAGGAAATTTTACCACCTTAAGAATATCTGTGTCTATTTTTCCCAAAGGTAACAAGCTTTTTGCATCAACCAGATAACATTATATAAATGTTATTCCTTATCAGCAGGTGTTTGTTCATAGGTTACTTAAAAGTAAGAATAACAATCTAAGTTCCTGCTTATAAAGTCAACCTGATCTGAAAGAGAAAATGGATTCAGGTCATGGAAGACACAAGACCATACCAAAAGGAATCTTTCACTCATGAGTTATTTTACTTCATTTTCATCAAAATAGGAAGCAAGGGAACAAGATCCCAGGAACACAGCACCATGTACTGCTATCCCTTCTTTTCATATTTAAACCTACTCCCAAAGTATTGGGGGCTCTTGGGTCAAGCCATACCTCAGTCTCTTGTCTACTCAACAATTAATACTGTATTTAAAAAAAAAAACTGGAAAAGAAAGAAAAGACAGTTATCAGTACCATTTCTCTTTAGATAAATATATAATTATTTTTTACGCTATCATAGACATATTACAGAAAGGGAAGTGGGGCATTAGTGACCAGGTGACTGGTTCACAAGGACCCTGGAGCTGACAAAAGAGAATGGGCTTGCATTCTTCAATTTGGTCAAGTGGACTCTGCAAAGCTCTTACTTCCAATGGAATATACATATGCACGGTAGACAGTGACAGGGCACAATTGCTTTTAAAAAATATAATACACAGCTAAAACTAAAGTCAACACGCTGGAATATACTTACAGGTACTTAAATGCAACACTGCAACAAATTTGTTCAGTACTGAATTGCTATTATTCCCAAAACTGCAAAGTTACTTTCCCTGCCTTTGCACACTCAAATTTCTTATCTTTTCCTTTTGTGATACACAGCTAATTGTTTAAAGGAATACTCCAAGAGGAACTAGTGACAAATTAGAAAAACAAACAAGAGCAAACACTCCTTGAAGACTAAAACAAACCACATCACCAGCAACTACAAAGGTTATTAAAAAGCTAGATAACAGTCTTGCTGTACAAGATATATCACTGCATGTTTCACTGGCTTGCTACAGATAATTTGGAATTCAGACTTTTTCTTATGTTTAAAAAATGGTAAAGTTTACTATTTATTTAGAATTGGATTTGTAGAAATAATCATCATGCACAAATTCTGAGTGTAACCTTAAATTGCCCACTAACTACTGAAAGGCATTTAATCGTCACACTGAAGGATTTTCCTCATTGGGGAAAATAATTTTTATTCAACTGGAGTTACACTCAAGATATACTCTTCATTTTTTATATATTTTTTGCATCATAATTATAAATAATAGTGGGATTCACTGGTACATATTTGTACATGCATTCAATAGAACAATACAGTTAGTCAGTTTCATTGCCCTATACCTAGACTTTTCCCTTCCTTTAATTCTATTGGTGTTCCTTCTATTTTCATGAGATCTTTTCCCACATTTTCTTTTTTTTTTCCTCTCTAGCTTCCACCCATGAGAAAAAACATATAACTCTTGACTTTCTGAGTTTGACTTATTTCACTTTAACATAATGCTCCTCAAATTGCACACATTTTCCTACAAATGACATGATTTCATTCTTCTTTATGGTTGAATAAAACCCCATTGTGTATGTAAGCCATTTGTTTTTATTTTTTAAATATTTTTTAAAATTTGTAGATGGACACAATATCTTTATTTATTTTTATGTGGTGCTGAGGATCGAACCCAGTGCCTCACACTTTCAAGGCAAGTGCTCTGTCACTGAGCTACAGCCCCAACCACATTTTCTTTTTGGTTTGGCTATTGTGAATTGTGCTGCCATAAACATGTATATGCATATTGTTATAGTATGCTGACTTTAATTCTTTAAGATAAATAATGAGATATTATATAGCTGGGTCATATAGTGATTCTATTTCTTATATTTTGAGAAACCTCCATACTGATTTCCATAGTGGCTATACTAATTTATAATCCCACCCAAGTATATAAGGGTTCCTTTTCCTCACATCCTCTCCAGCACTTATTATCATTTGTATTCTTGATAGCTGCCATTCTAACTGATTGAAATCTCAGTGTAGATTTGATTTACATTTCCCTGACTGCTAAAGATATTAAACATTTTTTCATATATTTGTTGGCCATTTGTATTTCTTCTCCTGAGAAGTCTCTGTTTAGTTCATTTGCCCATTTATTGACAGAGTTATCTGGATTTTCGGTGTTGAATGCTTTATATATTCTGGATATTAATCTTCTGTTTTAAGAATAGCTAGCAAAAGGCATACGCCTGTAATCCCAGCAACTCAGGAGGTTGAGACAGGAGGATTAAGAGAGCAAAGCCAGCCTCGGCAAAAGAAAGGCACTAAGCAACTCAGTGAGACCCTGTCTCTAAATAAAAACACAAAATAAGGCTGGGGATGTGGCTTAGTAGTCAAGTGCCCCTGAGTTCAATTCCCAGTATCTCATCGGCCCCCCAAAAAGGAGCTAGCAAAGATTTTCTCTTATTCTGTAGGTTCTCTCTTCATGCTTTTATTTCCTTTGTTGTACAAAGGCTTTTTAATTGGATGCCATTCATTTATTAATTCTTGTGATCATTTCCTGGGGTTTTTTTGCATCCTACTGAGGGAGTTGTTTCCTGCCTATATGTTGGGGTGTTTTCTTCCAGCAGTTGTAAACTTTCTGGTCTAATTCCCAGGTCTTTGATCCATTTTAAGTGAACTATCATGCAGGGTGAGAGATAGGGATCTAGTTTCATTCTTCTACACATAGATTATCTGGTTTTCCCAGCATCATTTGTTTAAAAGGCTCTTTTCTCCAACTTAAGGACACAGTCTTTATGTGGTATAAAAATTTGTATCAGGGCTGGGTTGTGGCTCAGTGGTAGAGCACTCGCCTACGTGTGAGGCCCTGGGTTTGATCCTCAGCACCACATAAAAAAGTAAATAAAATAAAGGTATTGTGTCCAACTACAACTTAAAAAAAATTTTAAAAAAACTGTATCAAAGTTAAAGATTTCTGCTTTAAAGAATATTGGAATTGCAATATAAAAATGCACCCAGCATAGCTCTTTTCAACATTAGCATCAAAGTACAGAGTGACTCCTTTAAATCAATTAAGGAACTGGCAAGTTTTTTGCATATCTCCAAAGACACCAAAGGCGTATCAGTTTGGAAATGAGATAAATCTACCTATACAAGCTGAGCCACATCATGGATACTGGGTTCTGTCTTTACAATTTAATTCGGTAACAATGATGCAGCTTAGCATGCTTTTAGAAATGAGAAATATATACAGCAAACATTACATAATAAGTTCCTGGATTTATGTCCGATTTAGGAAATAACTAAGCATGCACAGATTAGAACTGCCATCACAGTTCATGATCTCCCAGAACTTTGTGAATTAGTTTAAGTTTTTGTACCCTGGATTCAGAGGATATTTTTGCTCGTGGTAATTTGTTCCAGGAAGCTGTGATTTTCTGTATCTGCCTGTTACTTCAATTTTGGGGGCAGTGGTTTGTCCTCTGACCTCAATTCTCTGATGGAGCTAGGAAGTATTTATTCTTTATATGCTCAGCTTTTTTCTTGTTGGGAAGAGAGGAGTGATGACTTCCAAGCTCCGTAAATGCCAGATTCCTAACTAGAAATCAGAATTCCTATTCTTGATTGCTTAATTTTGACTTCTTTAAAAACTGTCTTGTTAAAGTTCCTGGATGTTTAGGATCTACCATCTCTGAAAACTTCCATGGTTAGCTTTAGAAATATTTTTAATCTGTTTCTTCAATTTTGTATATTTAATTCCTCTGTGTACCAGGCAGTTAAACGTACCATTTTCATAAAACACCCAAGAACAAATTTGATTTTTTCCTTTGTGTTCATTGTCTGCCACTTTATGTTATTAGTGTAGTTTTAAAGGATTCTAGTCAAAAAAGGGAAAAAAAGACTCCCTGTGACTAAAATCCATGTCTTAAATTTTTTGATTTTATTCTTAGCCTTTAGCAGAGTAATAGCAAGGGAGCAGGACTCAACTTCTTGTTAATAGTAAACTCAAAATTTACTGATATTTATTAAATATCCATATTTATTTAAATTATATAAAACCAAATCTGAAGAAAAAGTAATGTGGCTCTAATCCAATAGGACAAACCAGAATTAAATAACTGCATGAGATCAGCAATAGATGCATATGCTGCGATGTCATCCAGTCTCATGCAACATTTCAACATTTGTTATTTCAGTACTATATGGCACTACTTCAGTGGGAGGAAGTGGATCCTAGGAACAGCTCAGAACTGACCATTCCTCCTTTCTGTCCCTCTCCCAAATTCAGAGGCTCTAAGTTTAGTTCCAGGGAATGACTCCCAGTGTATTGCTCCTACTGGCACGCAGACTGATGACATTGTTTGCTTCTAGAACCATTCACATTTAGTGAAATCACAATTTCTTCAAATCCACACTCTTGTCAAGTTCTGCCAGATATCTTAATAGAGCCGCTAGAGTTACACTATAGGCTTCATCATATTTTCTTTTTTTTTTTTTAAGAGAGAGAGAATTTTTAAATATTTATTATTTAGTTATCGGCGGGTATAGCATCTTTGTTTGTATGTGGTGCTGAGGATGGAACCCGGGCCGCACGCATGCCAGGCGAGCGCGCTACCGCTTGAGCCACATCTCCAGCCCGCTTCATCATATTTTCTATGACTCTAGGGAGAACGGGTGAGCCCCCAGATCTTCCCCATATATCCAGTGAACTGTGTCCATGATATGGGGTTCCCTTCAGGGTAACTCAGTGAGCAGTCAGGTCTACCAGTCAGCAGTATCACTCACGTCCCTCCCTGTGACCTACCTGTGTATGAAGAAAGAAGTTCTTTCTTCATACACAACACTTTGGAGAGAGGGAAGAACAGAAAATCTTATATATTTTCATCTATGTTAGTTAATAAAACAGAAGTAGGTTATTCAGTTGATGAAGGCAAGGCTAGAATATACAAGAGAGCTTGTCTTGTCTTCTTTTTTTTTTTTTTCCTCAGACTGTCTCTTATTCTGGTAAATGGAATATCAGGATTCTCCACAGAGTTATGTGATGACATGGCAGCCAGCAGCTGCCCTCTGGCACAGTATGTAAATGAACCCAATCACCCCTTGGGTTTTCCCCTCTCCTTTCCCTCTTTATGGAGAACACAGAATCATAGGGAGTAACTAGCTTAAGTTTGCTCTGTACTTTAACAGTAGGCAGGAAGCCAAACTGCAAATACAATGACTGGATTCAGTTTTACAAGCAAACACTGGAACTGAGTTCACCCTAGTCCGGGAAGAATGCCTCCGATCAGAACTAGCAGGAAATCCAATTCAAAACAGGGTGTGTCATCCACAATTCACAGTGTGGCCTTTATTTACACTTTTCATGAAGTTCTTTGGAAATTAAACTTTCCTTTTGAAAAGGTCCCCACAAAAGACTAAATTTTGCTCAAGTGATATTAGAATTACTTTTGCAGGAAATGTGTGAATTCCTATAAGCAGCTCTCTTTGTAGAGATTGTTGTTAGCTCTGCTCTTTCTTCTTTGGTTACTGATTGTTAAGGTCTTAGAAGGTAGCAATAATTACTTCTCCCACTTCATTTCCCTTCCAACCTCCGAGCTTTCTGACATCATGTGCTTTCAACTCCCCTCTTGCCTCTGGGTCATTTGAATATCCTGAGAGAATTAGGACACACATACTTTGGCCTAAGCACCTCTTGAACTGTGCTAGGAGGTTTCCATGACTGTTGTGCCTCTAGCTGGCCAAACTGTCACATGGCCTTGAGGAAGAACATAAACAACAAACACTGAGGGCCCAAAGGCATACAGTTCCACAGGTCTGGTCAGGAGAGGTCAGGACCTTCACCCGCCATCTATGGCTGGCATTACCAAAATGGTGCTACGATTACAAAAGTGCAGAGGGATCATGGTCAGGCCCATGAAACAGTGAGACAAATGCCAGTTAGAAACATCTGAATCTCAATATATATGAGGGGAGAGTATAGGAAAAATGATGAAGTACAGGCTTCCTAAACTGAAAGGTTTACATTATGACAAAAGGAAGAATATTTCTAATCTACACAATATTAATATGAATTTATAATATTTAACATTATCTAGCTTTAGGTATAGAATTGCCAGATTTACCAAATAAAATACAAGATTCCCAGTTAAATGTAAATTCAGAATAAACAATGTATGATTTTTGTAGTATATGCCTCATAGTTTATCTGAAATTCATATTTACCTGGTAATATGATTCAGGTATCAATTCAAATAAATTCATTCCTAAAATAACTTTTGGTTCTGGGAGTTTGAAATTGTGAATTGAACGAATACCATGCACCTACCTGTGCCTGACACTTCAGGATATTCAGCTTCACAATGTCCATTAATGGGGTCTGTGGATAATGCTGCCTTATTTTCTCCCAATACAAGAAAAGAGAGGGGCTCTTCACAACCAGTGCTCAAAAACTAAAATTCTATCACCAGAGAAACTAGGTTTTATATAATGGTACATATCACATTTCTGTTTTTTTTCTAGCACTTTTTGTGAAGACTGAGGCCTGATCATGCTGATTTAGTATTAAAATAAAAATCTGAGAGGCACCCATAGGCTGCATAACACTATGTAACAAAGAGAAGAGTGGAGACTGTGGATACAACAAGACTTGGTGATCTATACCACCAAACAGTATGGACACAGATTAACACTGAAGATAGTGAGGAAAAAAAGATGGTTACTGCATCAGTTAACCTGTAGACAACTTGTCCCCAGATGGACTGTGGGATTTGTAAAATGCTCAAGTTTTAAGTTATACCTTTTTATCCTCTGGAGTCAGTTGCCCTTTCTCTCCAAAGCACATACAGTCTTCAAACCTCCCTGAACACATAAAAATATATTTCTCTCAAGCTGAGTCCACACTGGTCCATATTTAGCCACAGGACTGACCTTTGTGAGTCAATTCCCACTAGAGACTAGCTCTGTGCTATGCCTCAGTCTTCTCAATTTGGATAGAGTCAAAACTCCATGGGTTTTAGGTAAAAACACACAAGAGCAGTATTAAAGTTTAAATTCCACACACACACACACACAAAAAAATCTTGCTTAAAAATTTAAGTCTTTATTTAAAAATGTTGCTTGCAAAACAATGCAGCAGAAATATCATCAGATATTTTAGATATCACAAATAATGCATAATAAAGAGATTTCTCAGAAAGAGACTATACCACCTGAAGGGGGAAAAAGAAATCTGTCCAAAACTAGGAGCACTCAATTAAATAAAACACTTTTTAGGATTAAATAATGATTAAAAATAAGAAGATAGTTTTTAAAACCACATCTAAAAAATTCAGCTAAATGAGCAAAGCTACAGAATATTGAGCATACAAAACAGAAATATTTTGTGATTTTTTTTAATATGAATGCATTTGTACTGCAACCAACCTCTGCTGCAGGGAAGTCAGGGAATCATTAGTCTAGAGTCACTTGGATAGCTAGGACATGAAAACTTCTTTCCCTTTAGTTCATTGGCCCTTTGCATTTCTAGGCTGACTCTGACCAAGCCTTCAGCAGTCCTTCCTGCTGCTGACAACTAAATGGAGAAAATAAATAAAACTTAAGTTATTTTCTTCTCAAATTTGGGGATAGGAAATATGTAAGGAAAAACATGGGCTGGGGATGTGGCTCAAGCGGTAGCGCTCTTGCCTGGCATGCGTGCGGCCCGGGTTCGATCCTCAGCACCACATATCAACAAAGATGTTGTGTCCGACAAAAACTAAAAATAAATATTAAAAAATTAAAAAAAAAAAAAAAGGAAAAACACATGTGGGCAAATACAGTCACATATTACAGATGCTGCAGAAACCAGAGAATCAAAGCACATGCTCCATGGAAAAGCTAGTGGGAACAGGATGATCCTTTGCACCTACAGTTCTTTTTCTTTTGCCCATGCCTTCCTACAAACTAGAAACATCCTTCATTAACATAAAATGCTTCCCTATCTTGCTGATTAGATTTCCATCTACAAAAACTAACTGGAATGCTTCTCAAGACAAAATGGATCTCCTCCATTAGAACAGACAACCACCACAACATCTGGGTATTGTTTTTGGTATCCTTCTCATAGGTTCTGTGTTTTCTTCATTTAGAGACACACATGGTCCATAATATCCAAGACAGAGATTTCTGGTTTTAATTATTTGTGCTTAAGAAAAGAATGAATGTGAAACATGGTTATTGCCAGTTTATTAGTCAAAGCCCCTCCAATTAAATCTCTATGATAAAACTAACATTATCCTCAAATTTTCCTTAGAGAAAGCCCCTTAGAAAGAGATCATGCTTCCAAGACATAAATGGATTCTATCCAGTCTGCTTCAGCTCTGACATTTCACACTTAGGAACCTCCCCATTGTCATGTGACTCGGATCCAATATTCATTCTTAAAATGCTACACATGTATCTTCCTTACTTTACTTCTGAGCGAGGCCATGTATATACTTATATAGAAGCTGTATAGTGTAGTAAGACATTTTGGCAATTTTGACAGCCATGTCCTAGGAAAATTCTTTTTATTTATTTTTTCCCCCTGAGGAAAAGTAACTAATTATTTATTTAGTTTTGCTCACCTACATTCCATTAATATTAAAAGCAGAATTAGTTGTAACTGTCTTGGGAAAATTCTTTGAGCCCCATCCAGTTTGTTCAAATTTTCACAGGGTCATCAACAACTCAAGAAAACTTGGCATTCCTAGTTTACAGTATGCTAAACACTACAGCAAGTCTAAGACAAAAATGGCCTTTCTTCTGAAGTCATGTCCAGTGTCATACAAGTCTGTGATCATAAAACTCGGTGTTGTATAACTCAGTGTGAACTGGTGGGAAATTTAGGAAACCATCTGCAAATTTACAATAATGCCTCCTTTACATGTATGTTAAGAATGAAAAGAAATAGCTCTAAACCAGCCATTAGAGAACATAGTTATAGAGGTTATTCAAACAATTTAAAATAGAACTCCTATGTGATCTAGCAATGCTGCCACTGGATTTAAACCCAAATAAAGTGAAAACAGTTTGTCAAAGAGATATCTGTACTCTCCTGTTCATTGCAGTATTTGATTCACAGTTGCCAAGAAATGCAAAGTACCTAAGTGTCCATCACATAATGAATAGAAACCAGGAATGGAGGTGCATGTCTGCAGTCCCAAAATCTTGGGAAGCTGAAACAGGACGATCACAAGTTCAAAGCCAGCCTCAGCA
The DNA here is from genome assembly GCF_045843805.1 of Urocitellus parryii. Classification (NCBI taxonomy): domain Eukaryota; kingdom Metazoa; phylum Chordata; class Mammalia; order Rodentia; family Sciuridae; genus Urocitellus; species Urocitellus parryii. The sequence continues at coordinate 81,212,455 of NC_135537.1, forward strand.
ACTTAGAGAGATCCTGTCTCAAAATGAAAAATAAAAAGGGCTGGAGATGTGGCTCAGTGGTTAAGTGCCCTTGGATTCAACTGGAAGGAAGGAAGGAAGGAAGGAAGGAAGGAAGGAAGGAAGGAAGGAAGGAGGGAGAGAGGGAAGGAAGGAAGGGTGGAAGGAAGAAAAATGAATGGATTAAAGAAAATGTGGTATATACACATAACAGAATACTATTCAGCCATAAAAAGAATGAAATCCAATCATTTGCAGCAATATAGATAGAATTAGAGAGTATTAGATTAAGTGAAGTAAGCCAGGCACATAAAGATAAGTACTGCATGATCTCATTCATGGCATCTAAAAAAGTTAATCTCATAGATGTTGAGAGTAGAATGGTGGTTACCAGGGACCGAGGAGAGTGGGGGCAGGGAGGAATGGGAAAAGGATGATCCATGGATGCTAAGTTATACATAGGAACAAGAAGTTCTGATGTATTATTATACAGTATGGTGACTATAGATAAAAAATAAGGTTCTGTGTATTTCAGAAAGTTAGAAGAAAGGGTTTTGAAAGTCCTCACCATGAAGAAATGATGAATGTTTGAGGAGATAAGTATGTTTAACTTGATTTAAACATAAACATCTGCAGTGTATACACGTATGGAACATTACATGGTACCCCATGAAAATGTACAATTTTAGTGTTTTTTATGTATCAGTTAAAAAATAAAAATTAAATAATTAAAAAAGAAATAGCCCCCACAAAGCATTAAATATGTATAGCTTCTTTTTTAAAGAAGTAAGATAGGAATTTTCATGCCAATCTAACACATTGTATTGGGCTGCCAAAGGTCAGATTGGGTGGGGTGGGAATTGGCTAAGGGACTGAGAGGGAAAATTCAAGATTTTTAAGCTAAATGTTAAAAAGAACAAACAAAATAGTCTTTAGTCAGATTTCTTGGAGTTTTCCTGATACAAGCATAAAATGCAACAATTCAAGTTTTGTTTAACTTATATCAAGGAAACATTCAGAATGTATACTGATTTCAGTAAGAAGCAAAATGATGAACAGAACAGGTTCCTGCCATCTGTAGGGCTTACAAATGCCAAATTATTAATGAGCCAGGGGATCATTACAAGCTAGTTGATCAATATATGAATGTGAATAATAGTTATTAAAATATGTCTCCCCACATTAAAAGAGGCATATTGCTAAAATTCCTTTTTAGATTTTTTCAGAAAAATTCAGAAACAAAAATAACTAACCATGAACCAAGTAATAGATACTCCCTATTCAAAGTTCTTGCAACAAGAGTATTTTATTTGTAGTAAGTTCAGATTATAAAATCCTTAGTAGCTAACCCTCCTTTTTCCCATATGACTCGGGATAAATTTGTGTTATATTTATTGGTGCAAAAATCTGATATAATGGCAAGAGGTAATATTTTAAAATTTGTTAGATTCTGTGCTTATGGACTAATTCAGTTATTTTTGATGTGCCTTGTTTATAATTTTTTTTAAAGATCATGTACCCAATCAAGCTGACTTACTTGTAAGTTATTCATACACATAAGATGCCAGGGTACTAAATTAGGGTGAGGCTTATTACAATTGTGAATGCAAATGCATATTTATAATCTTGCATATTTTGTCAGTTTCCTTTCAGAATGATAAAAGTATCCTCCTGCCCAAACTTTGCTGTATAGCTTATAAGAATATATAGCCAGGTCAGAGAACAGCCAATTCTGTCATATTCTTCTTTTTAAAAAATTTTTTTTTTTTTTTTTAGTTGTAGATGGACACAATACTTTTATTTGTTTATTTTTATGTGGTGCTGGGGATTGAACCTAGCCTCACGCATGCTAGGCAAGCGCTCTACCACTGACCCCCTTTCGTATTCTTGATCATGCATTTCCAATTACTAAAATAATTCCAACCTATAGTTCTTTGATGGAATCTTAAGGTTTAGATGTCAAAGGTTTTATGAATTATTCACATCTCTTCACCTTTCTAACACAGACTTAAAAAATAACATAAGATGTGATAATAAAATGCACTACCATCTCAGTTTCAGTGAGTGACTGTCATTGACTGTATGCTTCCTACCACATCAGGCACAGTATCTGAATACACAATGAAACCATCAGAACATCTCATCTGAATAGAGAGAAAAATATCATAAAACATGAAAAATATTTGTTCAAAAAAGGAAATGCTAAACATTTGTACTCTGTTACCAAAGATAATTTGGAGATGTCTAAGAAAAAAATGATTACTAACAAGAGAATGTCCAGTCAACCAGATGGAACACTAGGTTCTATAGTTGAATTGCTATTATAAGTTCCTGAATCTAGCAAGGAGAATGCTATAAGAACTTCATCTGAACTTGTAGTAGGCCTGCATGTCCAGCTTGGATAAAACTGGAACTAACAAAGCTGCTGGCTACCTGTCAGACCCAAGTACCCATGAAGCGCTACTGATAACTTTTTCATGTAGAGTCTATCTCTGAATATTCATTGAATAGTCTAAAATTATTTAAAAATATTTTTAATTCCTTAAAAGAACAAAGTAAAAGCTCACAGTATAGAAAATTTAGCTAAAAAGAGAAGAATGAAAAAGAATAGCTATCAACATAAGTAACAGAACATACAGGAAAGAAACAAGATTGTATGACGCATAAGAATATATTTTATGATAAAGAAAACATTTAAGAAAAGCATACTGCCCTCTACACCCTGAGAGCAGCCCCTACAGGGGTCTGTGGTCATGGATATACACATTCCAGTAAGCAATGGTATGTGTGGGAAAGGGAGGGCTAGTATCAAAGTAGAGAAATACTGATGAGGAACTCTGCATTTTGTTGCTGATTTTCATTTTGTAGGTAACAGTGACAAAATTTTTTACTGGGGTATTTCAGAATTTAAAAGTATGTCATGACTGGATATGGTGGTGCATGCTTGTAATCTCAAGGATTTGAGAGGCTGAGGTAGAAGGATCACAGGTTTGAGGCCAGTCTTAATAACTTATGTGAGGTCCTAGACAACTTAGCAAGACCCTGTCTCAAAATGCCCCTGGGTGTGCAATCTTCTCTTGAAAAAAAAAAAAGTGTATCATGTGTGCAACATCAGGATTTATTAAATGAAATACCACTTCATGTTGATGTATTACAATAACAATTATTAAAAACATGAAAAATAACCAGTGTTTGTGAGAATTTAGAGAAACTTAAACTCTCTTACATCGCTGGTGGAAATGTAAGCTGTAACTATGCTGCTGGGGGTATAGTTCAGTAGGAGAGCACTTGCCTATCATATACAAGTCCATGGGTTTGATACCCAGCAATGCAGATGTTTTTGTGTGTGTGTATATGGTGAGGAGGTAAAGATACAGCTTCTATGAAAAACAATATGGTTGTTCTTTAAGAAGTTCAACAGAATCACCATTTTATCTAGCAATTCCACTCCCATAAATACATACATACATATAACTGAAAGCCGGGACTGAATAGCTACTTGTACACCTATGTACATAGCAACATTATTTACAATAGCCAGAGTTGGAAATAAATCAAATGCTAATTGATTTTTCACCTTTTAGCAGAGGAAACTGGTAGATATAAAAGTTAAATGACAGGCTTATTGTCAAGGGGCAAATGAGAATTGAAGTTTACAGCTACTGGTTGTCAAACATGCAGGTTAAGCTTCTATAACACTGTGTGCTACTCCTCTCCCCATGGGGCCTCTGTTCAAATAACATGTGCTCTTCTTTTAACCAATATTTTAAGAAACAATTTTTAAAGAGCGTTCTATGATTCTGTGATTCCTTGTGGTTAACACATAACCATTAAAGTTTTTCAGCAGTCTATGAGAAAGATGGACCTCAGAAACAGAAGGATGTGATGACTTCTTTGAAAGTAGTCAAACTGGCATGCTGTTTTGGGTGTCTCAAAGCATGATATGAATATAATTTACAGTATGCTGTTTATATTTCCAATTTTTCCTTTTAAGAAGTTTATATCTGTCACATATGTTTTCCTTATCTCACTCACTAGATTGTGTTTTTATTTTGTGTCTCTCAAACTACTTTCAGTTGGCAGCTTAGAATCACATCAAAAGAAACCAGTCCCCCAGACTTCAGCACAGATTTGAGCACACCCTCCTTAAATTTTGATTCAAGCAACCCTATGTGTATTTTTGTACTCACATCCCTCCCTGCCTACAGTGAACAAGGAGCACACCATCCCTTTCTTTGCATCCTCAGCACTGGAACAAAAAATTATTTAGTAGTGTTTGTGGAGCTGATGAATATGTTGAATGACAAAGAAATCTTAATCAGTATTTAGGTTCAGACAATTGAACAAATAAATATAAAACATACAGGACAGAGCCAGGCAACAAATCTCTGTACCACCCCCCTCAATTCTGGCCAGCTAATATATAAAGTTTTTAGTAAACTGTTATTCAATTCAGAGACTTCTTTTTTTAATATTTATTTTTTAGTTGGACACAATATCTTTATTTATTTTTATGTGGTGTTGCTGATCGAACCCAGGGCCTCGCTCATGCTAGGCAAGTGCTCTACTGCTGAGCCACAACCCCAGCCCAGAGACTTGTAATAATAAACATAAAAGTTGCAATACCAGGAGTTTTTTCTGGACCAACCCCCTACATGTAAGGGTTAATGTGACTGACATATTCTAGATCCCACTGTTAGTCAATACTGTAGCCTAAAGAGCCATGTGGTTCACCTGTGGGGCAAGTGGCAAAAGACAACAGTTGGTGACTACAGAAAAAAAACTAGAAAAATTCACAGACACACACCTAACCTAAGAACTTTTAGTCATCTTAAAGGCAAGTGGCAAAAGACAACAGTTGGTGACTACAGAAAAAAAAACTAGAAAAATTTACAGACACACACCTAATGTAAGAACTTTTAGTCATCTTAAAGGTATTAGCAAGGATCCCATCCCCAAGCAACAGTTACTCCTTCCTCTAAAAAGAAAAAAGAACATTATATTCACATATTTTGCTTGCTTCAGCCAAGAGCTCAAAAAACCCCCTCAATCCCTACTTTTGTTGGATTAGTCCGCTGTATACTATGAGTCAGCACTTCTCCACATTTCTGGAAATTCCTTACCAGCAACATGATCTAAAACAGGAAGCCAGCTTTCCATTTTAATGTATAACAGGAAGTATTCAAATAGATTTCACCTAAACTGGAGAACTCTTGTTAGTATAACTGCTGTTATATCAAAACAAATGAGAAGCTAATGAAAGGCACTGATTTTAAAGATTATTTTATTTTAAAATGTAGATACACAATCAGGATTAGCTAAATCAGTATAATGAATTTGAACAAAGGTACATCAGTGGGTAGGAGAAAAATACAAGTTTACCTTTCCATTTATCTGTTGCACACATTATATAGCTCTAGCACCCTTAGATATGTTTGTTATATTAAGAATTTGGTAAGTTTTGTTTTGAATATCTGGTTTGAACAGTAATATAATGGGAAGTAATAACATTGGAAATGTAAATATTTGAGGAAAAAACAGTAACAAATGCTAAAATAGAACTTGCCTCTTTACAAAGAATGGCTTGAATTTATTTGAATAGCACAAAATACTATCCCCCCCTCCCCCGGCCCAGGTACTAGGGATTAAATGCAAGACCTCTAATACTGAGCTACATCCATAGATAGCCTTTTGTAATTTTATTTTAAAATTATTTATTTGTTTTTGAGATAGAGTCTTGCTAAGTTGCCAAGGCTGGCATCCAACTTGCTATCTCCTGCCTTAGCATCTGAGTAGCTGTCATGGGCATGTACCACAGTAACTGGCAAAAAATACCCTAATGGATCACAGAGATTTTTTGCTCCAGAAGTTGACTTTTCAGAAGTTTAACAAACCTTAAAACAGTCTCTAGATTAACTATAGTGTCACTCATCAGGTTTCCTGCTTTTATATTTAGAAAGCTGCCTTCACAGTTAAAATTTCCCTAATTCTTAAAGAGAGTTTCAAGATTTAAGTTCAGTGAAAAGCCAAACAGCTCAGCTATTACAGTCATTAATAAATGTATTTAGCGTTTGTGCAGCATCAAAATGTAAGACATCTGGTTCTAATTTCAATTTTGGCTGAGAATAAAAGTACCTCCCCACAATACTTTGATTATAAACTGTTCTTTTCCTCCTCTCTTTTTTTTCTTCTTTGGAAGCTGTTGTCCTTCATTCTTGCTGGAAGCCACCTGACCACTGCCAGGAAGAGGAATGCAAAACATTCCCAGGAGCGGCCCTGACGTCAGGGCCACATTCCACCTCTCCACAGTCAGGGCTGTCGGGAAGCTCTGGCCTCCAGCAAAACCCCTAGAAGAGATAGCAGCTGGGGCCTGCACTAAATCATACTAAGAACTCCTTCATATTGTACTTTAAAAATGGACAGTATCTTGTGAATGCAGTGGAAAGGTGGTGGGTGGAGGGATGGAGGGAAGACAAGAGAGAAAGCCAGAGAGGGAGAAAGAATAGGAACAAAAAGAGCTGGCTTTCTAAGGGACATTACTGTTAATCTTCACAACTATTTTTTGTTTGTTTATTTTTGTGAGGGGAAAAAAGGGAAAAATAAGTAAGTAGCAATCTTCAGATGTCCATTTATCTTAGGCATCAGAGTGTAGACTGATTGAGAAGAACAACAGAAGAGTTTGGGCTTCAATCACCAGGCTAGTAAACCACCTAGAAGCCCTGTCTCCAAACCCTTTAGAAACACTAAGAAAGCAGTTGGTTCATTTTTAATAATGAGACATACTGAACATAGAAAACTGCACATATGGTTGGCATATAACATTTTGCCAAGATTGTGATTTATACTTCTTAAATTAATAATGAAACTATTAAGAATCTTGTTCTAACTATATCACAGGGTTATAAGATATTAAAGTTCTCAGATGTTATTTGACTTCTCTGTTTGGTGAGTGTTGTAACATGTTACTAGGTAAAGATATCAAGAGTATATAACTGGAAATTCATCACAGTTGTCAAAATATGCACCTGTAAATGGCATTCTCCTAGGCCCTAAAACAAGGTAACCGAGTTTCTACCTTCCGCATAGAACAAATATCAAAAGACCTAGATGCCAAATCATCTAGGTCTTTTGACTTAGGGATATTATAATGTCTCCTGCATACCCACCTCCTAGCTGTACCCCAGGTGGTCACAGACAGGAAGGTCAGCATTGCAGATGCTGCCTCAGGGCTTCCTGACTTTCATGAGGGTCAGGAACAGTTGAGGCTACAGAGTAAGTATCTGGAGGCAAATAATGCATGATGAACATAATAAGCAAGAGGACCAAAGTAATGGTTTAAGTTATAGGGATATTTGGTGATAGACAGTTAATGAGGGGGTTCCTAGAACCAGAATAGCTGAGAAGCGTGGGAAACTCTGGTCTGAGCTGTCAGTCAAGTGACAGAGGCCTGATGTGATCCAGCATGACTGTACCAACAGTCCCTCTTCTTGGCCTAGCTGAGTCAGTTGGTGGTCTACAGACTCTAACTAAAGGAGAGAGGTTGAGTCCTTTAAGGAAAGAGTATTCAATAATCTCACCAAGTAACTTAAAATTGTCATTCTGCCCTTTCCAAATGGATATACAGCTACTTTTGAGGAGAAATGGAAATAACCAAAGCTCTCAGGATTTATTGGATGTTGTACCTAATAGACAGAATTTCCACATTTGTGCCTGGACTCATGTACAGTAGTCCTCCCTTAACTGTGGGGATATATTTCAAAACTTCTAGTATTGAACCCTATCTGGCTTTTCCTATATTTAAATAACCATGAGAAAGTTTAATTTATAAATTAGGCACAGTAAGAGATTAATAATAATGACTAATAAAAGTTTATGCTGAAATAAAAATTATGTGAATGTGATTTCTCTCTCTTTCTCTCGGTATCTTATTGTATTATAGATCTCAGCAACCTCAATTTTTGGTTTTCTTTTAATAAATCAAGAATTTTCATCATAGCTTCTCTTTTTACATCCAAACTGACAGCACTACAACTCTGGCACTTTGAGGCCATTACTAAGTAGAATAAGGGTTATGTGAATAAAAACACTACACTACCACAGTTGAACTGATACTGAAAAGGCTAAGTGACTAATGGGCAGGTAGTGTATAATTGTGGCTATGCTGAATAAAGGTGATGCTCCCTGGCTTCAGGTAGAATTACACTAGATTTCATCACGGTATTCAGAATGATATACAATTTAAAACTTATGAAGTCTTGCTGGGCACAGTGATGCACACCTATAATCCCAGAGGCTTGGGAGGCTGAGGCAGGAGGATCGCAAGTTCAAAGCAGAACTCAACAACTTTGGGACACCATGATCAACTCAGGAGACCCTGTCTCAAAATAAGAAATAAAAAAGGATTGGAGAATGTGCCTCAGTGGTTAAGTGCCCCCTGGGTTAACTCCCTGGTATCAAACAAACAAACAAAAACAACCTAAAATAAAACAAAAATTTCCCCCTACTCCCCAACTTACAAAGTGTTTATTTCTGGAATTTTCCACATAATATTTTTGGACTGCAATTGACTTAAGGTATCTATAACTGTGGAAAGCAAAACTTTGAGTAATGGGGGACTACTGTGATATGGATTATTATGAATAGATGAACTGAAGAGAGAAGCTTTGAACTTCTCTGCCAAATGACAATGCTGCTTCTTTTGCAGTAAGCACAAAGATTAATGCCATCATGGAGATTTGAAAGGTATGAGATAGTGACACCTATAACATTTCTTTTAAAAAAAAAATTTTAATTGATTAAAAAAATAAATGACAGCTGAATGCATTGCAATTCTTATACATATACATCACAGTTTATTTTTTTTTAAATCTCTGGTTATATATAAAGAATGCTGACACCAATTCTTGTCTTCATACATGTATTTTGGATAATGATGTCCATCACATTCCACCGTCCTTGCTAATTCCCTGCCCCCTTCTTTTTCCTCCCACCTCTCTGCCCTATCTAGAGTTTTTGTGTTAGGTCTATGCAAAAAATGTTAAGGTCTTTGAGAATGACAGTGGTTTACCACAAACTTAATCAGTATGCATCTCCAATAGCAACTGCTGATCCAGATGTGGTTTCCACCAGAGCAAATCAACACATTTCTTTATCTGGTGTGCAGCTATTGATTTGACAAACAATGTGTTTTTTCCTATTCTACTAAGCAGACAAAGCAGAAAGCTACTTGCTTTCACCTAGCAGGGGAGCAGGATACTTTTAGCTAATTCCAGACTTGTGCATTCACCCAGTCCACAGGAACATTAATCATTTTATTGCCTCAGAAGACAAGATGACATCATGCTAATTGATTTGTTAGCAGAAACTAATAGGTACCTAAAGATATCCTGGTAAGATAAGTATGTGCCAGAGGGTAGAACATAAATACTGTAAAAATTCAGAAGCCTGTTCTCTGAGTAAAATTTCTATTGGTGCAATGAACTAGATGCTTCTTCCAAAGTGAAAAAAATGTACTTTGCACCAATTCTACCAAAAAAGAAAAGCCAAAAAAAAAAAAAAAAAAAGGAAAAAAAATGCCTACTGGATTTTGGAGGCAACACATGTCACCTTTAATGCACTGCCCTAATATATTAGTGACACATAAAACTACCAACATAAAGTAGAGCTGAGAAAAAGCTCTCCCTATGGGCCAGGGCAGACTGCAAGCAACTCTCTCCTCAGTCTTGTGATCAATGGGAATATTCATAGCTGAATAGGATACATGGAGACAAATTAGAAAAGTGGAAAGTCCCAAGGTTTGGGGGCCAAGTCATACTCTATTCAGCAAGTTTTCCTTTTAATAAATAAATCTGGCTTGATGCTGGGTCCTAGTGGGGATCAAACACCTGGCCATATGTATAACTCTGAAACTTTGAGCAAAGTATACTATCTAACCACGGGACTCATGAACTGGGTATTATCTGATTAACCTGACTACAAAGATGAATATGCCCAGGAACAGTGTCCTCAAGTGAAAGTTGTGTAAGTAGCATATTTGAGTGTGAGTAAGAAGCTTAAATTCTTAATATACTTACTACATCTGCTGTCCTTGACTCAACCCACATTTAGAATCACACGAGAAAGTCTGTATGACCAGTTGTCTGAGGAGAAAAGGGGTACAGATGGACTGATATAATAGGGCAGTGGCTGGATATAGATGGTTACAGCTTTATAACTCTCCCAGACAAAGCCCTAAAAGATGAGCTTCATGTGGCACATCTTAGGTCCAGTTTGCCCAGGGAAGATGGTATAAGTTATGGATCACACTGATCCAGGATTGATGTGATGCTGGACAACTACAACTACTTAGATTGTAGGGAACATTCTTTGAGGGTACATCTCATGGACCAGCTGACCCCAGAGCAAAGATAGCTTACATTGAGAGATACAGTGATTTACAATGAGCCAAAGTTTAGAAAGACAAGGACTGGCAACAAGATGGTTGGGAAGACTTATGTGGATAGATATCTTGAACAAAGAATGAGGGATAATATATGTATTCTACCTGAATGCTTACTGGACAGGAGACTCAAAAAACCAGGTAGATGTGAAAAATCACTGTATAAATATTGGACTGAATCCCAGCGGCTTGGGAGTCTAAGGCAGGAGGATCATGAGTTCAAAGCCAGCCTCAGTAACAGTGAGGCGCTAAGTAACTCAGTGAAACTCTGTCTCTAAATAAAATATAAAATAGGGCTGGGGGTGTGGCTCAGTGATTGAGTGTCCCTGAGTTCAATCCCCAGTACCCTCTCTCCCCCCAAAAATATTGGTCTGACACCTTTAAAAAAAATTTTTTTTTTAGTTGTTGATGGACCTTTATTTAATTTATTTTTATATGGTGCTGAGAATTGAACCCAGTGCCTCACACATGCCAGACAGGCAGTATACCACTTAGCTACAACTCCAGCCCTGGTCTGACACTTTTGACAGTAGTCTGGGGCTAATAAGCAAAGTGACCACAGTGGTAAATGCAACGTCTCGAACAGCTTTTTATCATGGCTAACCTATTTATTAACACTACACAGTATCCAAATTGACTGGAGCAGCATTCAATCATGAGGGACCATCCAGAGGCAGAGTAGGATGCTAATTACATTGATCTCCTTTTATCAGAGCAGCACAACAATGTATTCTCCCTTGAACATACACTTAGGTTTGGATTTATCTTCCCTGTCTGCCAGCAATACTATAAGTGAAGTTCAATGTACCAGGTAACATACTTTGGCTCCCTTAGGGCAAATACACCATTAAACAGGTAGAAAACACTTGTAGAAACAAGAGTTTTAATAGTTATGCATGTTTTTCCCCCTTTTCAGGATATCTAGCTTATGCATATTAACTCAATGTTTTCTCCCTTTGCTATATTTTACATAGGGTGTGTTCGTGATTTTAGTCTTGCAATTTAACTCGACAAGGGTACAGAATTACAGAATTCCAAGACAGAATAGAGCCTAAACTAAAGGAAAGGCCAACATTTTTAGAGCCTGCACTAGTAGAACTAACTGAAGGAACTGAAGAGATATAGGGTTGCCCTGTAGGGAGTAAGAAAACCCCTAGTTATGTCTATAAGGGAGACCTGTATCATGACAAGTATAAACATGATGTTGCTGTGTTGTTTGGAAATATAAAAGGCTTAAGCCAAATGTGTTGGTGGCATGCACTTGCAATGGCACTATTTGCTGAAACTATTTCTTAGCTTCACTACTTTCCCTGCTTCACTTCCAGGTGAGCAGCATTCAAATATATTCTTCCTGCTTATACAACCCAGACTGAATTCTGTAGTAGGTAACTCTGTGGATATGCAGCAATACTATAAGAATCAAAGGAGATAATAAAAACAGAAATAGTTTGAACACATACATACAGAAAGTATAATATTCTATTTCATAGATTAAGATTGAGAAAATAATGGGCCAGGAGACATTATATGAGTTAAAAGGGTAACACTAAAAAAAAAATAATTATATACATTGATATCATGTATAAGCTATAGGATGGGTGCACATGTAGGTTGAGTAGTGCATGAACAAAAGTTAAAAGTTCAGAGAGAGTAAATACTTATATCCTCAGCTGGGCTATCTGGCCAATACTTCCAGTTTTGTCACTGGAAAATAAAATGGAGTAGTTCACCATGGACTAGTTGAACATAAAGACAAATGTGGCAACTCTAAGTTGGTATGGTAAACTACAAGTCTGGACCTAGTAGACATGATACTCTATCCCAGATAGCAAATAATAAGTCCAAAAAATAGCACCAAATATCTAGGATATATACACAGTGATGTTCAAGGAATTTGGTCTTATTACATTCAACAGCACATGGGAAACCTTCCTAGAGACGACATGGGAAGGTTTATAAACACTGAGAGTATTATTTGCAATCCATAACTTAATTATATTATTGTTTTTTTAAGTAAACAGTTTTTTCAATAATATTCTGGGTTGCCTTTAGAAACTGATTTGATTACAATGTATTAGATCATAGAAGAGTGTATTTAAACCCATACTGTGTTGATAAAGAAATTACTGAGGGCTGGAGTTGTGGTTCATTGGTAGAGCGCTTGCCTAGCACATGTAAGGCACTGGGTTAGATTCTTAGCACCTCATATAAATGAATAAAATAAAGATCTACCAACAACTAAATTACTGACCCTAATTAATCAACATAAAATAACTGCCAATGTCCATGTTTGTTGTATGAGGATGAAGCAAACAAAAGAACGGAAAAGATGCGCATGGTGGCACACTCCTGTAATCCCAGTGACTTCAGAGTGGCTCCAATGGCAGGAGGATCCTGAATTTAAAGGCAGCCTCAGGAACAGTGAGTCCCTAAACAACTCAGTGAGACCCTGTCTTTAAATAAAATACAAAATAGGGCTGGGGATGTGGCTCAGTGATTAAGTTTAATCCCCAGTACACTCTAAAAACAAAACAAAACAAACAAACAAAAAGAACGATTAGACATTAGATTAGTTGGCCAACACAAAGGCTTCCCTTTGACATGTCACTGAATGAGGGTGGGGAGAGAGAGCAAGAGAGCAAGACAGACAGTGTGAGAGGTGGGGAGGGGGGCGGTGCACAGACACAAGCGCACAAGGGTGAGTGAGCACACAATCCTTTCTCCAGCCTGATGAGAAAACACATAACATCCGTCCTCTTCATTTCAACACTGAAAGTCAGTTAATTCTTGACATTTTCATATTTCTACCCATTGAGATTATGGTCAATTTACTAAAGAAAACAGTACCCTATCTTGCTTATTCACTTGTCTCTGGATACCTCTAAGTCAATCTGTTGTACAAATGTATGCTTGCTTTCAGTAAGGAATCACTGTATGTAATTACCACAATTCATTTTGTTTTTCTTTTTCTTTTTTAAAAAAATTGTTAACTAGTTATACATGACAGTAGAATATATTTTGATACATCATACATAAATGGAGTATAATTTCTTATTCTTTTGGTTTTACATGATGTAGAATCATACCAGTCTTGTAGTCATATTTGTACTTAGGGTAATAATGTCAGATTTATTCTATTATCCTTTCTACCCCCATACCCTTCGCCACCCATCATTCCCCTCTACCTAAACCAAAGTAACTTTATTCTTCCCTAGGCCACCCACACCCCTTGTGAATTATCATCCATATATCAGAGAAAACATTCGGCTCTGTTGATTTTTTGGGATTGGTTTATTTTGCTTAACATGATATTCTCTAGTTCCATCCATTTACTGGCAAATGCCATAATTTCATAAGTCTTTAAAGCTCAGTAATATTTCATTGTGTATGTATAACATATTTTCTTTATCCATACATCTGTTAAAGGATACCTAGGTTGGTTCCATAGTTTAGCTTTTGAGAGTTATAAACCAAGGAGTGGGACCACTAGGTCAAATAGTGGTTCTATTCCAAGTTTTCTGAGGAATTACCATACTGCTTTCCATGGTGGTTACACCAGTTTGCAGCCCCACCAACAATGTATGAGTGTACCTTTTCCCCCACATCCTTGCCAACACGTACTGTTGCTTGTATTCTTGGTAACTGCCATTCTGATTGGAGTGAGATGAAATCTTAAGAGTAGTTTTGATTTGTATTTCTTGAATTGCTAGAGATGCTGAACACTTTTAATATATTTGTTGATCAACTGTATTTCTTCTTCTGTGAAGTGCCTGTTCAATTCCTTTGTTCATTTATTGACTGGGTTATTATTATTTTTCGGGGGGGGTGTTGTTTTCTGAGTTTTTTATATATCACTTTGTTAATTAGCATAATGAACAGGCTTTCCAAATGAAGACTTACATAGTTGCCTTAATAGCCTGTCATTTTAGAATAATGCCTGAATAGCAGCTGTCCAATGACCAGACAAGATAAAGTGAGATACTCTAAGGCCAGTAAAACATTATATTTACATACAATCTCAATTTAAATGAAACTTTCTACACTTGCCTAACTAATAAGCCCAGCAAGCCTTATCAAAAGATCAAATGAAATTAAAAACTCTGTGAAATGAAAAATTGTAAAAATTTTTCATAACAGATCCCATATTATTTATACTCACATAGACATTCTCCACACAGACTATATGCTCTGTAAATTTCAAAAGATTAAAATCAGGGGCTGGGATTTAGCTCAGTGATAGAGTGCTTGCCTGGCTTGTTTGAGGCACTGGGTTCCATCCTTGTCGCCACATAATAAAATTAATTAATTAATTAAAGATATTTTAAAAAGATTAAAACAGGCAACATATCTTCTACAATAATGAAATGACATTTGAAAACAAGAGTAATGAAAGTTTGGAAAATTCACAAATATGTGGAAATTAGCATACTTCTAAATAACCAGTGAGTCAAAGGAAAAATCATAGTAAATTAGAAAATACTTTAGGAGGAATGAAAAGGGAAACACAACACAAGTTATGACATTCAACTAAAGCAGTGCTTGGAAAATATTTGTATTTGTGAATGCCTCATATTAAAAAAAAAAATCTCAAATCACCCTCAACGTTCATATTAAGAAGCTTGAAAAATAGACAAGTAAACTCAAACTTTAAAGAAGAAAGAAAATGATAAAGATTAGGCAGAAATAAATAAAACAAGAGAACAGAAAAACAATAAAGGAAATCAAAGAATGATACCTTATAAGATAACAAAGTTGCCAAATCATTAGCTAGGCCAAGAAAAAATGAGAAAAGACTTAAATTGCGAAAATCATGAATGAAAGAAAGATAAAGGTGAAACACTTCCAATCTCACAGAAATCAAAGGAGTTACATGATACACTAAAGGGAATCAATGTGAAAAACTGTATGGCAAAAAATGAGAAAACTGAAATAAAGTGAACAAAAATCTTAGAAAGACAAACTCTCTAAGTAAACCTATAAAAAATAACTGAGTATGTAATTTTAAAACTTTCAGCAAACAAAAGCCTGGTCTTCACTGGTGAAGTCTACCAAATGTTTAAAGATGAATTCAAAATAGTTTACAAACTCTTTACAAAAAACGAGTAGGGAGCACTTACCAACTTATTTTATAAGATCAGCATTTCTTTTATACAAAATCAAAGACATCACAAGAAAAGAAAACTACAGGCAAATATCTCGTAGGAGTATAAAGTAAAACCCCTTAGCAATAACAAGGCATAAAATCCTAGCAACTGGGGAGACTAAGGCAGGAGTCCCAACTTGAAGGCCAGCCTGGGCAACTTGGCAAGACCCTATATCAAATTAAAAAATAAAACGAACTGAGGATGTAGGTCAGTGATAAAAGTGCTCCTGGGTTCAATCCCTAGTACAAAAAAAAAAAAAAGTTATAAACACTCACAAAACATGAACAAATCAAATCCTGTCACATACAGAAAGAATTATACACCATGATCTAAATGGGATTTATTCCAGGAATGCTAAGTTGGTTTATCATTTGAATAATGATAATTAGTGTAATATAATTATCTAAATTAATGTAATATAATCATCTCATTAGAATAAACAACAAAATCATTTAAATAAACACAGAAAGGTTATTTGACAAACTTCAACACTAATTCATGGAAAAAATAATAAACTAGGAATACAAAAAGGACTTCCTCTATCTGATAAACATTTACATTGGAAAGCAAGAAGTAAAACTATTAGCCCGATGGCATAATCTTGCATATCCTAAGGAATCCTGTAAAATTATTAAAATAATAAATGAGTTCAGCAAATTTATAAGACATAAGATCAATATGCAAAAATCAGTTTTATTTCTATATACTACCAATGACCAATATAAAAATAAAATTAAGAACAAAAATTTGTTCAAATTAAGAACAAAAATATTTTAATAGTATAAAAAAAGCAACAAGTTTAACAAAGTACAAAACTTGTTTTTTGACAACTACAAAACACTGTTAAGAAAAATTAAAGAATAGTGTAATAAATGAAAAAAGACTTCACACTTCATATGCACAGATTTGAAGAATTAAGTTTTAATTTTTAAAAATTTGTTTGTTTTTATTTTGGTGCTGGGAATCAAACCCAGGGTCTTGTACATGCTAGGCAAGTACTCTACCACTGAACTATATCCCAATCAAGAATTAAAATTCTCTTTTGAGGGGTACCGGGAATTGAACTCAGGAGCACTTGACCACTGAGCCACAACCCCATCCCTATTTTGTATTTTATTTAGAGACAGGGTCTCATTAAGTTGCTCAGTGCCTCACTTTTGCTGAGGCTGGCTGTGAACTTTTGATCCTCCTGTCTCAGCCTCCGGAGCTGCTGGGATTACAGGTGTGTGCCACCACGCCCTGCACAATTATTAAGATAGCAATGCTAAGCTGATCTGAAGACTCACCTCAACCCTATCTTTGTAAAAGGCTAGCTGATTCTAAAATTCATATGGAAATGCAAGAGACCCGAAACAACCAGAACAATATTGAAAAAGAACAAAGTTGGAATACTAATGCTTTCTGATTTTAAAACTTAAGACAATAGTAATCAAGGCAGATTGGTTCTGGCAAAAGAATGGATCATTAGTAACATGGATCGGGCTGATATTAATTAATAGAAAAGAATTGATCCTTGTTAAAGTCAATTGATTTTCAAAATAGGTGTCAAGAAAATTCACCAGGAAAAGAATAATCTTTTAAAAAATGGTGCTGAAATAAGTGGATATCCATAAGCAAAAGAACGAAATTGGACTCTTTTTAACACCACACATAAAAATTAACTCAAAATGTATCACAAACTTAAATATAAGAGCTAAAACTATAAAATTTTTAGAAGAAAACAAAGAAGAAAATCTTTGAGATCTTGTATCAGGGAATAGTTTCTTAGATATATTAAAAACACATGAAATAACAAAAAGATAAATTGGATGTCTTCTAAATAAAAACACTTCTGCGGCTGGGGTTGTGGCTCAGAGGCAGAGTGCTCACCTGGCATATATGGGTTCGATCCTCAGCACCACATACAAATAAATAAATAAAATAAAGGTACTGTGTCCACCTACAAGTTAAAAAAATTTAAAAAAAACATTTCTGTGTCAAAGGACTCTTATCAGTAAAGTAAAAAGATAATTTACAGAATGGATGAAAATGTTTTAGATCATAAAATTTAGATAAGGAACATATTCCAAGGATATATAGAGAACATTTACAACTCATTAAAAAAAAAAAAACCACCAAAAACTGAAAATTGGGCAAGGCATTTGTAGATATTTGACTAAAGAAGATAAACAAATAGCCAAGAAGCACATGGAAAGATCCCTCAAATAATCATGCATTAGGGAAATGAAAATCAAACCTATAATGAAATACTCTTTTATACCCAATAGGATGCCTACAATCAAAACAGACAGATGATATGAATTGCTGATAAGGTTGTGTAGAAACTGGTATGTATATACAATGCTGGTAAAATATAAAATGGTGCAGCTGCTCAGAAAAAATAATTTGGTAGATACTTAAAATGTTAAACATAAGAGTTGCCATTTGACCCAGCCATTGTACTTCTAGGTGTATGTTCAAGAGAAATAAAAACTTACATCCACATAAAAACTTGTACATTGTAGTATTATTCATAATAGCCAAAAGGAGAAATAATCCAAATGTCCACCAAAAGATGAATAAACAAAATGTGATATATTCATATACTGAAATATTTGACATGTGCCACAAGGAGGAAACTTAAATTCATTATGCTAAAAAAGAAGCCATTTCCAAAAGAACATATATTGAATCTCATTTACATAAAATGTCCAGTGTAGGCAAATTCATAGAGACAGAAAGTACATTACTGATTACCTAGTGTTGGGGGCTTGAGAGGGATGAAAAGTCACTGCTAATGGTATAGGCTTTCTTTTGGAGGTGATTGTAAAATTGATTATGACGACAGTTGTAAAACTCTATAAATTATCAAAAACCACTGAAATGTATACCTTAAAATGATGAATATGTTATGTTAATTATATCTAAATACTTTTTTAAAAAAGAGGTTGTCATATGCCTGCCGTACTTAAATCCTATTAGATGATGCCTGTAACATCTCAGAGTACAGGGATAGAAAGAACGAGATGAAAAGTCCCAATATGCTTAGTCTCAGATGATATGAATGTAATTAAATAAAATGCTCATTTAGTAAGAGCCAGGTGAATTCTGATACATAAATATGCATTAGAAAGATGCTGCAGTTGACTGGCGCAGTGGTGCATGCCTATAATCCCAGTGGCTTGGGAGGTTGAGGCAGGAGGATGGCGAGTTTGAAGGCAGCCCCAGCAAAGTGAGGCACTAAGCAACTCAGTGAGACCTTGTTGCTAAATATAAAAAAAATATAAAATAGGGCTGGGGATATGGCTTAGTGGTCCAGTGCCCCGGACTTCAATCCCTAGTACTGCCCCTGCTGCTTCCACCTAGGGCTGCAGAGAACTGCTAGCCCCACCCAGACTCAGGTCTCTGCTCCTAGGCCCAATATGATAGCTTCTCCCAGAGTTCTAAACTTTACTTTCATAGTGCTACTGAGAAATAAAACAGGTCTTCAAAATGTAAGAATGCATCTACACGTAACATTTTCTCATTTAATCTCAAAGTATTCGAAATACAGAATAATACTTTGAAGATCATCTTATTTTTGGAGTCTCACAGCATTAATTTTCTTTCTTAAATATTTTCTAGGAAACAAGTTTTAAATCTGCTTTAATACTATCTTTAAAAGTGGTATTTGTGACCTTATCTCTGGGTTTCTTATTTGTTGTAGGTTTAAAGGTAAGTCTGTATGGAATAAATGACTTTTCCTCTACATTATAGCAAATTCTATCAGAGAAGATCTGTTCTTTTGTATGGCACAGAGCCATATCCATAGTTTCTGTTCTTAAGGAGCTTGAAACCTACAAAGCAGCTATATGCTATATGCAACTCTTGCATTAAGCAGAATATGACAGTGCTGTATGAGAAGCATTAGTTTAACAACAACAACAACAACAAAACCCCCAAAACTGCAAGAGTTCAAACACTGGAGACAGCCATCCAGCTGGAAAGAATCACAAGAGACTTCATGAAGAAGTGGAATTTGAGACATCGTAAATGAAGAGTCAAAGACATTCCAGGCAGAATAAGGGTTGAAATACCAGGAATATTGAGTTGGTTCATTAACTGGGCCACGGAACTAGTAGCAGAACAACAAAAAATGCACTTGAACAAGTTGTGTGAAAGAAATTTTAATGTGTACATGAAAAAGCAGGCTCTGATGTTACCTGCCATAAGGAACCACCTGAGATTTTTGAGTAGGTTAGCAACATGGCCAAAGCTATACTTCCTAAATTTACATCAGGGCTGTGGCAACACCAGAAGTAGGATCTAAAGTGCTTGAAGAAAGAAGGGCCCAGAAAGTGGATAGGTAACCAGCTGGAGGCCACTGAAATGCCAGAGGGAAAAATGTAGTCATGAAATGAAAGCCAACGAGTCATTTTGGAGGGACAGTCTATAAGAAAAGGTACTTGTTTGTACTGTATAATTTGGTCTACTATGCTAACCACTGATTTACAATCACCAAGGTGCAGAAGTGAATTCATTAGGGCCAAAATACACCATGGCTTATCTGCTTCTTGAAGATGAGACCTGACAGATTTTCAAAATAAACCCCTCTGTAGAGAGAAAAAAAGCCTTGATGACAAGCAAGATGCTGGTTTTATAGCTTGAGAAGAATAAAATTAGGGGTGATGGAGTCCAGGCCATATCTGTGATTGATGGAAAAGGAAATGAGAGGACAGTCATATTGTGGGCTAAAGATGGGTTACTTAGGTTGGGGCTTTGCTGCTGAACAGGAACAAGGGCCACTCTTGCCACATCAGGTCCTGTTTCTTCAGGTGACGTGGAGAAGGTGAGAATCTGGTACATGGAGAGTGTAGTTGTGCAGGCTTTGTCTTTGTAGATTAGAGAGAAAGTACAATGTAGGGGTGGTATAATGTGGGTTCATGAATTCATGGATTCGTAGGTTTGAGGTGGAGGCCTTTTGTGGCCTTTCTGAAGGTTATTATATAATTAGAATCCCTGGTATAAAATTACTTTAAAAACAAAAGGTTCAGTACTGGGATGCTTTAAATCTCTGAATGTCATACCCTTCTGGGATTCAAGGCAAGCAAGACAGTAGCTGCTCCTGCCCTCCATACTACCCATTTAAACATGACATTTATAGCAAAAATGATGAAGGTTTTTTAGACCATGATTATAATATGCCTTAGTGCCTTATCGCAGTAATTGCTGATTTTATTTTGGGTCACAGATACCTGTGATGATCACATATAAAGTGACCACCTCCCTAGAAAAAAGAACATACACGTAAGTTTCACATCTAACCTTAGAGACAAGATCACAAATTTTCCTTCTTATCTTTGGAGTTCAACTTCAGGGATAATCTCTGTGCAACCACCTGTCCTAAATGGGCCATCAGTTCCTTTAGCTTATTTCTGGGATGGCAATTACATCAGAAGAGGGAAAGAACTTGTGCCATGGGAATGCAGAGGTTGGAGGGCTTAAGGGGCTAACCCACAACTCAGGGTCTTCTGGCTTCTCATTCTTTAGGAAGCATCTCTGAAGCCTGTGCTTGTGTCCAGTGTCCCTTTGATGCCCCACAGAAACCTCTCCCATGACAATTCTCACTAGAAGTTGCCTATTCAGCTATACCTTTCCCTCACTAGGCAGCAAGCTAAGGGGACTATCTATGCCCCTACAGGTAGGTCTACCTACATGCCTACTATATAACACCTGCTCCAGTGTTTGCTGGCCCTGTATCTGAGAAGGCAAAGCAGGAGATGCTCTCATTTAGAGGAGAAGCAGCAACGAGAAACTGATCTGTGTACAAGAGATTGAGGAGAATATGGATCCTGAAGAATACAATGAAAGAAGGCAGTGATGTCATTTAAAGGGCTTTGCAAAGGATATAAGCAAATAAATGTTTGGGAGAAGATTCCAAAGGACAGAGGTAAACAGTGAGAACAGAACTGCCAACTAACTATAACTTGCACAGGTTTACCAATTATCAGTAATAGAAGGGAAAGGCAAACTTTAGGTTCAAATACCCATCCACCACATTTATTTTGTACCATTAAGTAAACTACAAACTAAGTCTGCACATTAAAAGCGATAAGATACTACTAGCCAGATGCAGTAGTGCACACCAACTGTTCCAGCTATTTGGGAGGTTGAGGCAGGTCTGTTTGAGGCCAGAAGAGTTTATGCCCGCATGTCAAACAAACAAGCAAGCAAACAAACTAGAACATGAATAATCAACCCGAAAAGTCCATTGAGACTAAAAATTTTACTATCTCTACAGACTTTCTCTTGATCAACTTCAATTATATAGTGTTAATTATGTAGTGTCAACCTTGTTGATCATACAATTGTCTATATCACTTTTATGTGCTGGTCTCCCAAAAATGTTTTCCTATCTCCACTATTCTTTTTCCTCTGTACTCATTCTGTCTGCCACTATTCAATAGATAAGGCACAAACACAGAAGCAGGCACTATGCTAGGGGTAGAAATATAGCTGCTGGCAAAAAACAGTGCCCTAGAGGAAATTCCTATCTAGTAAGCGTAGCCCTTGGTGCTCCTCAGGGCTCTGTCCTCAGCCACGGCCCTGGGACCTCGTGGATTCTGATTTTATTTGTACATACAACCATCTCCCATTAGTTGTTTATAGCTAGAGCCTTAGGACCAGAAAACATCCCTACATTTCCTGTTTTCTATCCCCATAAGTCTTCTTTTTGTTCTATCATTTGTATTAGGATAAATTTCAAACATATAGCAAAAATGAAACAATTTTACAAGAAGTATCCCCTAGACTCTAGCATTAGCATTGTACTATACTTGCTTAACATTCTTCTTTCTCTAACCTCAGTAAGTCTAACTTATGTTTGATGTATTTCAAAGTACATTATCGGCATCAGCTTTAGCTCAAATGCTTTAGCTTGTGTATTATTAATTGGAGTTCAAAAGTTGTTTTTAGAGACAAAATTTACATATAACGGAATGCACAACTTTCAAAAGAACAGTCAATGAGTTTCAGCAAATACAAATAACCTATGTAACCAAGGTACCTGTGTAGCTATAAACCACTACTTTCACCCCTAAAAAACTCTCTCAAAACTCTTTAAGTCCTCTTTTGTTAGTACTTCTGCTTTTGTAACAAAGGATGGTTGCATTTATCAATACTCCATCAGAAAAAAATATGACAAAGTTAATAAAATTAATATTAAAGCCTATAAAGTTTGGACATCTAACAATCTTGTCAATATGTGAGCTACAATTTTCATCTGACAAACCATTCTGTTCTCAATGAAGGAATTCCTCATTACAAAAGAATAAAGAAGAGTCATGTCAAAGGGCCCTAGGAATCATCATGGACCATAGCTGCTACCTTTCCTGGCCTGGACAGTAGGGACTACTGCCTGTTTTTGACCCTCTGCTGTGCCTTGCACACACTCTGAAACCCAGATAGGTAATGGGGGAGCTCAGTTGCCTGCCCACTCATCATGGAGAACACCAAAAACACTTACACAATCTGTATTATACATTTTCAGTTTATGTGAATGAAGCTGTTTAACATTTTGACATTTGATGTCATCTACCAGGTACCCACTGAAACTATCTGTTACACCAGAATGCTTGGAATTTCCTCACTTGTAAGAGGTAGAAAGTTTCAAGTACAGACCTTATATTTAATGAAATTATATATGCAATTACATCTAGGGATTTAGGACATTTCCTTCCTAGATTATTGAGACATAGACATCTAATTAAATACTTAACCTACACATTAAAAGACAAACATGTTTGTGTCTAAGATACAGCCTTTACACAATTCTATGAACACTATATGACAACATTTTAAATTGCATTCTCCAAATCTTCTACTTTGGACACTAAATGCATCTTGTCTTTTCTTTACATTCATTCCTGAATCTTCAGTGCCTTACACAGTACTGAACATTAGGCAGGATCTCATGGAGATTCAGTGAATAGATTTTAAACAGACAAACAGTGGTAAAATGAGGGAAAATTTTCCTCAAGGTATTAATTTATTTTTTCTTCCTTCCTGAACTTCAAATAAGAAGAATTCACCTTTTTAGGTTGATGGTCACAATTTATTTTTCCTATAATTCATTTTAAAGTTCAAAGCACAGTGAGACATCATATCTTGGAAACTGAAAATATCTCAGCTTTCTGCCTCTAGAATAATGCCAGATGCTCTAACTACACATGATTTGAGAAATAAACTAAGAAAAACTGGATAGTAATCATTAAAGAAACTACCACAATCCTCATAGCACTGTTAGAATTGTAAATTTTATTAAATGTTGCCCATTTCTTGAGTACAATAACACTATTTAAACATTTTTTATTTGTTCCTTTTAGATATACATGACAGTAGAGTGTATTTTGACATATTATATATACATGGGGTAAGTTACTCTATTTTTTAAACTGGTAAACCTTACTCCTCCCTAAATTACTTTTTTTTTTTTAAGGTTACAATACAAAACTTTCATCTATTATGTGTGCAGAATTCCTTCCTGGTAATCACTCTGGTCTTCTCCTGTTCCCAGTCTGGGAAGAGCAGGCTGCCTTAAGGCCATCTGCCATCCACTGCTAATCACTGCAGTTTTGTCACTTGGGAGAGAAATCTCAGCAGCAACATCTATTCCAGCTCTTACCTGTGCTCTTCCCCTTTGCTTGGGGAGTGGAAGTAAGCTTTGGATTGTTCCATAAGCTTGTTATAGACATCTGTTTATGATACTGTGACAGAAAGTGCACCAAAGTAGAGTCAGAGCCAGGAGGAAACTGTCTCTCAACATATCAGCTATCTTTTCAGCCAAGTAAAACAGAATTGTGCTCCATATCTCTTTCTTTTAAAATTTTATCTCACTGACATTGTACTACTTTTGAATGAGATGCATGTCTACCTAACACAAACAAAGAATAGAAAAAATTAATCAAAAGCAGACAATTATATAAGCCAGGTGGTAGTGCATGCCTGTAATCCCAGACACTCAGGAGGCTAAGACAGGAAGATTGTAAATTTGAGGCCAGTCTGGGCAACTTATTAGATAGACTCTAAAAGGGCTGGGAAAATGGCTCAGTGCTAGAGCACCCCTGGGTTCAATCCTTAGTACCACACACACAAAAAAAGCGAATCATGTATTATTTTATTACCCCTAAGCTAAGACTATGCTAGGAATGACCTCTATGAACAATGGCATCTACTAATGAAACAGGCTCTAGACAAATTATTAAAAAACCAACCCTGTTGCCTATGATTTGCCTGTGGTAAACATTCCCCTATATTCAACATGTTTGAATATAACCTTAGAACATTTGGATATACATTTTATAGGTAATTTATCTTGGAAGGTCCATCTGATGTCACACTAGGATCACACATTGAGCATTTGACTGAGATTTCTTTTTAATGGAGGGATGAGTGCTTATGAACACTCAAGCCACTTTTTTGAGGCAAAACCTTAAGGACTTGAATCACAGTGACCATGTGCTCAGAATTAACATCAAATGTCCTTTCTGGGATGATGGCAGTTCTGCCACAGGGATTTCCCCTTGTCTCCTTCTGTGCAGAGCAGACACTCTACTTGGGTACAAGCTATGCTTAGGCTCCTCACTTTCAGCAGCCACAGTTCAGCTGATGTTAAAACACACTGAGTGCATTTGCACTTAACAGCCTCTCCTGTTTTCCTATCTACCCATTATTATCAGCCCTAAACTTTCCAGGTAAGACCTGTCACATCCTAACACTCATTCTCATAAGCACTCTCAAGACTAATCCCTTTTCTCATGGCTTCCATCTTCTCTTACTTCTACTCTTTCACCTCAATTCACTGCAAAAACCTCTTCAGAGGGACAACTGTCATTGTGCATGACATTTGACCTGCTCTAATCCATTCTTCACACTATCTCTAGTGGGTTTTCTTATTCACAGACCTAATGAGTATCCTCCGCTGCCCTTTCTGTTTCTCAGACAGCACCTACTCTTTGCTCATAGTACAAGTCCTTCACATACTGTATGCAGCAAGCACTCTAATTTCATCCTAGCCATACCTCTTCCCCTCCACAATTAGCACTCTCCTTCTACTCCGGAAAATTATTTTTCTCCTAAACATTTTCCCTTGCTCCTCAATCCTGACTAGTCCCGTCAGCTCCTCCTTCCCAGCTCAGCACAGCTGTATCCTGTGAGAAGGCATCTGAGGGGCCCCTTTGCTTTCCTGTGCTCCCTGCATGTGTTCCTGCATATTCAACCCATTGCACTGTAGCTTCCTGCTCAAAGAAGTGTTAGCTCCATCAAAATCCTGACATAATGGTGACCCAGCACTTAACACTCTAAAAAATATTTATTAAATGAAACAAAGAATGCATGTATGCCAGCAGGAGAACTTTAAACTCACTGTCACTCAATATGTATCAAGAGGCAGTCTGCAAGAAGTGATTTTACTGAGCAGAAGCTTAATGGACTGATCCTAGCCTGGTGTGGTAGCAAAGGTCTGTCATCCAAGTTACTCAGGAGATTGAGGCAGGAGGATCACAAGTTCAAGACCAGCCTTGGCAGTTTAGTGAAACCCTATCTCAAAAAAAAAAAAAAAAGGTCTGAGTATTGCTCAGTGGTAGCAGAGCACCCCTGTGTTCAATCACCAGGACTGAAAGAAAAAAAAAAAAAAAAAAAAAAAAAACGGGTTGACTCTTATTCTTTCCTCTCAATATCTTTAAAGAATTCCTGGACATATCCGTTATTTTCTAAATTGGTGCATATTATTTATACAGAACAGTGGGTCTCGCTGTCTCATATTTTTATATACATAAAAAACATAATTCGATCAATTTCACTACTCCATACCTTTCCTGCTCTCTTTTTCTCCCTCCCCTTAATTCCTTCTCTCTAATAGTCTCCCTTCCTACTTTTATGGCATCTTTTTTTCAGATTTTTAAAAACTTACTATACTATGGAAAGCATAATCATTTACTATAAATAATAAAATAGCTAAAATTTACTGAGCATCTACTATGTACCACAATTTCCTAGAGCTTCTGGTAAGGTCTTTATTCCATAAGTGCTCCTAAAATGTTGCCTGAATGAATATATGGGTGTATAAAATAATTTTAACTTGGATCCACTACAAATAATCCCCCAGCTGTATTGGGGGACCTTGGACCCAAGGCTTTGGAACTGGCAGAAAGAGACACAGATAAAGGCTGTTTGCATTTAAGAGTCTGGGCTAAAGCTATGGACATTTTTCTCAGGGAAGTCTCAGGATTTGATCCCTGGCATGTAGACTAAGTCTCTAGTCCTAAATACAACTCCAGAACTGGGGAAAGGGTGGGGAATGAGAGACAAGAACTCGAGATGGGGAAAGTCCCTTCCTTGTTCTTAGGTTGGGAGGATACTCATACACTATATTTCTTCAAATTTAACATTAACATTTTATTTTTATCTACATTTTACTTATTAAGAAACTATGCCTCAAAATGCTCAAAAGTATTACTGTGATAAGAGAATTAATAAGTACTATAAAATCCACAAGCTCACTGAATACAACTGAATTGTTATGCTCATAGCTTGCACCAACAGATAATAAGAGAAAGAATTCTCATTAAATGGGTTCCTTTAATTACTATACTATCATACTATCTATGTTTTATTTCTGTATTATTTTCACTACCAGATATTGCTGTGCTTTACCTGTGTAAGGAGCCCTTGAGCTTTGGTATTGGCAGAGTCTCTTCCATTCCACTGCCTGCTTGCTTTTCTTGCATACAGATTTCTGCACTCTTAGAATCATAACATTTTTGTAAGCCAATTAAAATCCATTTTGGGACAAGACATGAAGCACAATAAACAATCAAGTAAGTGTGATGTGCTAATTCTGGCTCAGCCCAATTAGAACTGGCTCAAAGATGGGGGTCCAGGTGAGAAGAGAAGTCCCTGGGTTATTGAGCTCAGTGAGAGGGAAGGGGCCTTCAGGCAAGAAGAGACAGAAGACAACACTGATGACTGCATAACTCAGGATGACACTATGTCTGTGTCTTCCACACAGGAACTATATTTCAATTTTGGCTACCATTTAGCTATTGCTACTTGGCAGCAATGTACAAAGTATTTTTCTCATGTTATTTTCACAATCATTTAGAGACATAATGAGGTAGGCATTTATGCTCTGTGTCACAGCTGTGAAAAAGAAGATTCATAGTAATCAAGGCACTTGTCCAATCTGTATCACAAAGCAATCATCTCAAAAACTTAAGTTCAAGATCCTCACTCTAAACCCAGTATTCTTGCAGTTCTGCCCTCCAAACTATTGGAGAATACTTTCATTTCATTCTCCAGTTCCCTTAAGCTTAGATATAATAAACCTGGCTGTATCCTATGAAGCAACACTTATTTTTTAAAATTTATTTATTTTTTAAAATTAGGCCTATATGACAGCAGAATGCATTTTGATTCATTGTACACAACTGCAGCACAACTTTACATTTCAATGGTTGTACACAATGTAGCGTCACACCATATGTGCAATCATACATGTACTTAGGATAATGATTTCTATCTCATTCCATCATCTTTCCTGCCCTCCTGCCCCCTCCCTACCCTGAAGCAATACTTTTTAATTTTTAACATCTTAGCTCCAAGCTCCAACAAGACTGCCACATGTTGACACAATATCTGTAAGTAGACCTAAACATATGGAATGAAAATAGTAGCTTGACTGAGGTTCTTCCAAGACCTTCTACTGAAAATACACATGCTGTGCAATTTTTCAAGTTAAAACTTCTGTGTTAAAATATCTACCCTTACACAGGTCCTGTGTGATACTCATAGATCACTGAGTGCTAGGAACAATTTTAGGGAGAAAACTTTAAAGAGTTCATTCTAACAACTCATATTTTACCTCAAATGATCTGCATGTTTAAAAAAATGATGCTAAGATATCTTTTTATTAGAATGAAATCAATAATCAAGAAAACAGACTTTTCTTGTTATACTTTTATAGTTATACTGTATTAGTTTATATAAAGAGACATATATTGAACATAAAGTCAGCCTGAAATTCTTTAAGAGATATTAAAGGAATGAAACAGTTAGTCTTTTATATAATATTTCACAGAAAAGAGTTAAGTTAAAATTTTGAATTAGAGGGCTGAATATGTAATTCAGTAGTAGAGCACTTGCCTAGCATTCATGAAGCCTTTTAGGTTCAATCTCTAGCACTACCAAAACAATAACAACAACAAGAAAAAGGAAAAAAAACACCAAAAAAAGAAAGAGAAGAAAATCTGAGGTACATAAAAGGTTAACTAAAATTATCAAAGCAATATTTTCCTTGAAATTTTATTAAAAAGAATTTAGTTTTTATTTTAGTCAATTTTCTTTTTCAGAGGTCTCAGTCCACAGACAGCCAGGTTCATTTCTCAGGGCTCCAGGTGAGGCAGAACACCACAGTGGAAGAGTGGTGAACAGAAACTGCTCACATGAAAATTAAGAAGCACAGAGAAACTCCACTTACCAGATACAACATATATACCCCAAAGGCCTGCCCCTGCTGCTTACCTCCTCTAGCCACACACTACCTGCTTTCAATTATATATTGGCTATGGTAACCCAGTCATTTCACATCTAAATGTTCTTGGCATTGTCTCACACATGAGCTTTTGGGAGATCCTAATATCTAAACCATAAGAGTTTTTAAATCCATGTCTGGTTTTAAACATAATTGCACAAGGGCAGGGATGTAAATCAGTGGTAGAGTGCTTGCCTTGCATGTGCAAGTTCCTGGGTTCAAGCCCCAACAATGGAAAAAAAAATCACTGAATTACTTAAAAATTATTTTAACAAACATACTAACAAACATTTCCTTGATATTTGGTTTGACTTTTACAAGAAAGGTAGGGGAGAAGTTAAAACAGATGTGAGACGACTTTGCCATTTTCACATGTGCCTGGTACAAATGGGGAGGACTGGGTGCAGAGTTTGAGTGCCAATGCCCAATCAGTTTTCCAAGCAGTTCAACAGCAGATGGGGTAGAGAGGGAAGATGGGAGGGGAGGGGAGGGGAGGGGAGGGGAGGGGAGGGGAGGGGAGGGGGGATAGTGGAGAATAGGAAAGGTAGCAGAATACAACAGTCACTAATATGGCATTATGTAAAAATGTGGATGTGTAATCTATGTGATTCTGCAATTTGTATTTGGGGTAAAAATGGGAGTTCATAACCCACTTGAATCAAATGTATGAAAGATGATATGTCATGAGCTTTGTAATATTTTGAACAACCAATTAAAAAAAGGAAAAA
Organism: Urocitellus parryii; assembly: GCF_045843805.1. Taxonomy (NCBI): domain Eukaryota; kingdom Metazoa; phylum Chordata; class Mammalia; order Rodentia; family Sciuridae; genus Urocitellus; species Urocitellus parryii. The sequence goes on from NC_135537.1 coordinate 81,242,308, forward strand.
AATAAATAAAATAGTTTGTCTTATAAAAATAAAAGAATTGGTTTTTATAATTTAGTGATTTTTTTTAATAATTAGTGTCTAAATATAGTTTTGCAACTACGGGTAAAAATGATAAGAGACACAAACCATGTAGCTCTGAGAGTCAGAGATTTTGAAGGTTGTTATGAGTTTGTTGAATGGTGTTCAGCAAATCAATTTTACTTAGGTCATGGAAACTCGGAAATGAAAATGACAAATTCTACTTATATCCCACAAGCAGAACGTAATGAATTAACTCTGTTGGACTGCATTTTCATTTCTTTTTAAATTAGATCAATTCTTTCTAAAATCCTTAGGATTTTATATGGCAGAATAAAATCATACATACATTTTTTTTCCATTGCCAAGGATAAAACTCTGAAGCCAATTAGAAAAGAACAGAGATTTGTAACTCTATGTCTATATTATTAACTTGTTTGAAAGAGAAAATACTCAAAATGACAGCCTGATATGTTTGCCAAGGCAAAGAGCTGCTCCTAAATCCCATCAGAAAGAGACCTTACACTCAGAACCATCATAAATTGGGATAATGAGATTGGGTCTGGGATAATCACTTAGGGATTATAGTTCTCACCTTTACATTATTTTTAAAATATCCTGAAAAGAGCTAAAGATGATATTTTTAGTGAGGAAATTATTAAGCAAGCTCATAATAAGTACATTTATTTTCAAAACAATACTCTTAAATTCACAGCATACACATGAATTTTGTATAGACATTATTGTATAGAAGCATTATTTTATGAAAAATTTTATAACGTGCTAAAGATTAGTGGTCAACCATGTAGAAAACAGGACCTCCATTCAGCAGTCATTAATTCTTCACTTTTGGTTAGTTTTCTTCACCCAATAAGAAATGCTGATGGAGCTGGGCATGGAGGCTCATACCTTTTAATTCCAAGTGACTAAGGAGGCAGGAGGATTCCAAGTTTAAGGCCAGTTTCAGCAGCTTAGCAAGACTCTGAGCAACTTAGTAACACCCTGTCTCAAAAAAAAAAGTGTGGGGGGGACTGGGAATGTGACTCAGAGATTATGCACCCCTAAATTCAATCTCCTGTACCAGCTGCACCAAAAACAAACAAACAAACAAACAAACAAACAAACACCTTATGGTACTCTGCAGCATCCCCATGCAGGTATGAGAGAACAAGTTCCACATGAGGAAAACTGGAAGCCCAGGGATCATACCTGCTTCTACATACTTTCCTTATCTGGTTGGCACTAATTTAGCAGGAGAGAAATACTGTTAAGAGAAGATGGCCATTAGTCCTACTATAAGCCCTCTGTCAAGTTAAGGTATAGACAATAATAACAACTTTTCAATCATTTGTATCTCAGCTAGGGTAGGAAGATCCACTAAACCATATACTTTCATAGTTGCATATCTGGTGCACAAATTCCCACCCTACTTCTGATTCCTCAGAAATAAGCTTATTTAAAATCCTGTGGGAAAACATGGATACTGTATGGTTGGACTGGTCTTGAAAAGCCAGGATTTCCTCATAAGCCATAAATCATACTTGCCTGCACTTAAGAAGCTTGCAGTGTAGGAGCAAAGGCAGAAATATAACTACCAGTTCCACTGATAGCGCTACAATGGATGCATGTGGAAGGCCAGAGGAAGTCCTCAAGTTTACTGGGAAGGTTAAAAGATAAGTAAGAAAGCAGAATTATGAGTTTATAGGCAGACCAGTGCAAAAGTCCATTCCAGAAAGAAAAAAAATGCCCACAAAGGGAGGAAACTCAGAGTGGTCATAAGAAGACACTGTTATTTTGAAAATCAGCCCAGTGAAATGTCATCTTCATTCTGTCCCTTTGCCTTTATCTTATAGGTTATTATCTTAATGTTGAAAAAAGTAGGTTAGAAAAAAATAAAGCAAGCCTTTTTTCATTCCAGTGCGAACATGTACAGGTATAGCATGTTACATATCTATAAACTGAATTCTCAGAACAAGGAGAATCCATTTCCAATACCTTTTAAGCAATAATAAATCAATATTCAACTGTAAACTGTAATATAAATTGTTACATAAATTATTTAACCCGATGGGCCACAGTTGTAAAGTGGTCCTCCTGTGGCCAGCACACCCTCCCTGTTCAGCTGTGAACAGGCTATGCTGGTGACTTAGAGCTGTGCTTGTTAACACCCTACCCCCAGAATTTCCTAGCCAAAAAGCAAAGAAATTTTAAACAGTGAAACTTTTGTTTGCTTTTCTAATCTTTACCTTTTTGATAACAAATACAAATGGACCAATCAGAAGGCTGCCTTAGATATGAAGTATTCCATTCATTCAATAATGTTTAATATTTAACTAAGAGTTTATTGTTTTAATAATAAAGTTCTTTAGTGGACTTCAAAACTGGATTGAAATAGCTTTATTATGTCTGGCAAGTGACTATTTGTGTTACTGCATCAAAATTACTGAGTCTGAGACCTGTGGCATATACGTTCTCTGAAGTAAATAAGCTTTGCTTTAGATGGAGAAAGTACAGTATCCTCTTATCTTAATCACTCTGAGAAACAAGTTAATAGCACATCTCATCCCTATGCCTTCACTTCAGTTTCCCTATTGGTGTTATCTCAGCAAGCAGTGATTTACTTGATCCTTTGATATCCTCTGCATAAATGTGCTATAATTTTATGTGAAATTTTCACCTTAATTTTGACAATTTTCCTATTCAGTCACTGTGTGAAATCAAAGGCACCTCAGTTATAATTATGTTTCTATAGTGTCATAGAGAAACGAGTAGGAATGGTTGGTTCACAAAGTTCTAGTACATTTATTATCATTTATCCTCAGTTACACTGTGAAAAGGCCCAAAGCAGCTATTATCTACCATGTTCAAGGAAATGATTATAAATGTGATTCTGGGCTTAAACTCTGGCAAGTGCAAGCTCAGTATTCTTTCCACTCAGATCCCTCAATTCTAAGGAATCAACATTTCTCCTTTACCCTAACAGCCCCTCAATCCAGCAACACTCTGCTGCAATGAGATTACCACTCCTCCTTCTGAAGCCATGTTGTAATTGGTCACAGTGCAGTGTGAATGCTTGGGATATGTCAGATACCTGCTCTTTACCTTGGCTTCTTGAGTTTCATATAATCAGACTGTGTAGGGTAACCATTCATCATTCCAGTGCCTCTTCAGAGAAGGAAGGTGGAACAGGGGTCAACCTTATGGCAGCCCTTGTATATGGACATCTATAGCCAGCTATGACTGTGTTAGACAAAATAAGGTCTGACTGTGCACTGTTTACTACTTCCTGTAAGTCTCTCTGATTAGGTTTCTTGGTATAGAAAATGAGAAAGATAAAGACTAAAATCCACAGGGCTACTATGATGTTAAAAGAGATCCAGGAATCAGGCAGTGTACTTGGCATATGTGAATACCCATGTAAAAATTAGCAATTACTGCACTTGTAATATTTTTAAATCCAATGATTATTTGGGATGTCACTGAATTTTGGAACCCTGTAAACTCAAAGATTTTGGGCTTTAAAACAAAGAAATTATTTGACCTTAATTCAGTATGCCCAATTTTATTATAAGAACTAAGTTTTAATAATACTCTAATAAGTCATATGAACGTTTCTACAGATATCAAATACCACTACATTCACATGTGTTACTAAACAAGTATGCATTCTTGTTAGATAATTTGTGAACTGAAACAAACATCAGAGAATAAGTAGCCAAGAATAACTTTTAATTATTGTTTTATGTAGTCACTGTTATTATGATTAAACATACATAACAGAAATAAAATAAATTTAACTCTGTGTGTGTGTGTGTGTGTGTGTGTGTGTGTGTGTGTGTGTTGCTAGGGATTCAGTGTTGTGGTTTTGGAAGTGAGTTGTACTTAAGAAACTCCTGTTATCACAGTAATATTCAGAGGTGAAAAGTGATTAGATCATGAGAGCTGTAATGCAATCAGTCCATTCTAGTTTAACTGGACTAACTGGGTGACAACTGCAGGCAGATGGGGCAAGACTGGAGGAGATGAGTCACTGGAGGTGTGCCCTGTAAAAGTTCACCTTCCCTGTGGCCCCTTCACATCCCTGGCTTCCTAGCCACCATGTGTGGAGCAACACACATCTGCCATATCCTTTCGCCATGCTGTTCTGTCTCAACTTAGGCCCAGAACAATGCAGCTGGCCAACCATGGTGAACCTCTGAAACCATGAACCAAAGTAAATGTCCTCTTCTAAGTTTTTATCAGGTATTTTGGTCATAGTGATGAAAAGCTAACATAGAAATTTGTAAGAAGTGGGATTGTGACTATGCCCAACCTGATCAAATGGCTCAGAAGCCTCTGCAACTGGCTTGAAGAGCAATTTGGAAAAGTTTGGAGATGTGGGTTATAAAAACCTTAGAATGTTTTAAGCAGAACTTAATTGGTGATTGTGGCAGGAGCTTAGAAGAACAGAATGCTGAAAGAAATGTGGACAGTCAAGACTATAGTCATGAGATGTCACAGGGGAATGAAGACTCTATTGGTAAATGGATTTCAGGCCATTTATATTATATTTAGGCAATAAAGCTGTATATATTTTGTCCATAAGCTGGTTCTTTTTGTGAGGCCAATAAAGATGGACTAATTTATCTGACAAAGAAAATTTCAAGGAAGCGCAGCATTCAGTCAGTGGCATGGATACTGCTACTGGTTTTAAGCCAGGTTTACTGTGAGAATCAGGAGCAGAAAGCACAGAGTATCTTAAAAATTTGCAACTTGGCCAGAAAAATGTATAAAATTGGGGCCAATGAAGGTATGGTTGTTGAAGAGATCATAGCCATGAAAGAGATGCTCAGTAATCTTCACAGAGATAATAGAAAAGATGAGTTGAGGTGTTTCAGGAATTGGCAAGACCAAATCCACCACAAGCTTGAGTCTAAAAGTAAAACTTCCTTTAAGAAGAGAAATTTGGGGAACCCTGCTCACACAGGTGGTCCTAGGAAGTTGTTTATGCTCAGGCACCCAGCCAAGCACTCAGGGGTCAGTGCAGCAATAGTTCCAAGGGGCCCAGCTACTGCTTGAGGTAGTAGCAGACCCCTGCAAAGGTTCATGTGTTGGATGTGTTCATGTGTTCATGTGCAGGATGCTCAAATTAGGGAGTCATGGAAGCTTTCACTGAGATTTCAGAGGAAAGCCTGGAAGGCCAGGTAATGTGGACCAGGGTTGGAATTCCTGTGAGTTGTCCCTGAGAAGTTGATGCATGAAGCAATGAAGGTAAAGCTGAAGCTAGAATGGAGACACTCAGGAATTAAGAAATGCCAGTTATATGGGCAGTTTGCAAGGAAAGTTGTTGGCTACAGAGAGAGTAAGGCAAAGAGGAAGGCCATGATTGCTACAATCATGAGAGTCAAAGAATGTGGCTGCTCAAGCCCTACAGAGATCACATCTCACTACCATGTACCCCAGATGCCCAGGATGGAGCTTGAGTACTTGTTTGCCCATCTGGTTTGGGTCCTATCCAATCTTTCTAAGCTCTTATTCCTCCCTTTTGGAATGAGAATGATTCTTCTTTGCCATTATATAATAAAAATATATAACTTGTTTTTGTTCATTACTGGGGCTCTTTTTAAATTATTGGTTGTTCAAAACATTACAAAGCTCTTGACATATCATATTTAATACATTTGATTCAAGTGGGTTATGAACTCCCATTTTTACCCCGTATACAGATTGCAGAATCACATCGGTTACACATCCACGTTTTAACATAATGCCATACTAGTGTCTGTTGTATTCTGCTGCCTTTCTATATCCTCTACTATCCCCCCTCCCCTCCCCTCCCATCTTCTCTCTCTACCCCATCTGCTGTAATTCAATTCTCTCCCTTGTTTTTTTCCCCCTTTCCCCTCAAATCCTCTTATATGTAATTTTGTATAACAATGAGGGTCTCCTTCCATTTCCATGCAATTTCCCTTCTCTCTCCCTTTCCCTCCCACCTCTCTTCCCTGTTTAATGTTAATCTTTTCCTCATGCTCTTCCTCCCTGCTCTGTTCTTTAGTTGCTCTTCTTATATCAAAGAAGACATTTGGCATTTGTTTTTTAGGGATTGGCTAGCTTCATTGGCTAGCATGATCGGCTCTAATGTCATCCATTTCCCTGCAAATGCCATGATTTTGTCATTTTTTAGTGCAGAGTAATACTCCATTGTGTATAAATGCCACATTTTTAAAAATCTATTCATCTATTGAAGGGCATCTGGGTTGGTTCCACAGTCTAGCTATTGTGAATTGTGCTGCTATGAACATCCATATGGCAGTATCCCTACAGTACACTCTTTTAAGGTCTTCGGGGAATAGTCCAAGAAGGGCAACAGCTGGGTCAAACGGTGGTTCCATTCTCAGCTTTCCCAGTAGTCTCCATACTGCTTTCCAAATTGGCCGCACCAATTTGCAGTCCCACCAGCAATGTACAAGTGTACCCTTTTCCCCACATCCTTGCCAGCACTTGTTGTTGTTTGACTTCAGAATGGTTGCCAATCTTACTGGAGTGAGATGGTATCTTAGGGTGGCTTTGATTTGTATTTCTCTGACTGCTAGAGATGGTGAGCATTTTTTCATGTACTTGTTGATTGATTGTATGTCCTCCTCTGAGAAGTGTCTGTTCAGGTTCTTGGCCCATTTGTTGACTGGGTTATTTGTTTTCTTATTGTTTAATTTTTTGAGTTCTTTGTATACTCCCGATATTAGGGCTCTATCTGAAATGTGAGGAGTAAAAATTTGTTCCCATGATGTAGGCTCCCTATTTACCTCTCTTATTGTTTCTCTTGCTGAGAAAAAACTTTTTATTTTAAGTAAGTCCCATTTATTTATTCTTGTTATTAACTCTTGGGCTATGGGTGTCCTATTAAGGAATTTGGAGCCCGGCCCCACAATATGTAGATCGGAGCCAACTTTTTCTTCTATCAGACGCAGAGTCTCTGATTTGATATCAAGCTCCTTGATCCATTTTGAGTTAACTTTTGTGAATGGCGAGAGAAAGGGATTCAGTTTCATTTTGTTGCATATGGATTTCCAGTTTTCCAGCACCATTTGTTGAAGATGCTATCCTTCCTCCATTGCATGCTTTTAGCCCCTTTATCAAATATAAGAAAGTTGTAATTTTGTGGACTGGTCTCTGTATCCTCTATTCTGTACCATTGGTCCACCCACCTGTTTTGGTACCAGTACCATGCTGTTTTTGTTACTATTGCTCTGTAGTACAGTTTGAGATCTGGTATCGCTATACCTCCTGATTCACACTTCCTGCTTAGAATTGCTTTTGCTATTCTGGGTCTTTTATTTTTCCATATGAATTTCATGATTGCTTTCTCTATTTCTACAAGAAATGCTGTTGAGATTTTGATTGGCATTGCATTGAACCTATAGAGAACTTTTGGTAATATCGCCATTTTGATGTTAGTTCTGCCTATCCATGAACAGGGTATATTTTTCCATCTTCTAAGATCTTCTTCTATTTCTCTCTTTAGGGTTCTGTAGTTTTCATTGTATAAATCTTTCACGTCTTTTGTTAGGTTGATTCCCAAGTATTTTTTTTTTTTTTGAGGATATTGTGTGTGAAAGGGGTGGTTTTCCTCATTTCCATTTCAGAAGATTTGTCGCTAATATACAGGAATGCCTTTGATTTATGAGTATTGATTTTATATCCTGCCACTTTGCTGAATTCATTTATTAGCTCTAGTAGTTTCTTTGTAGACCCTTTTGGGTCTGTTAGATATAGAATCATATTATCTGCAAATAGTGATAATTTAAGTTCTTCTTTTCCTATTTTTATGCCTTTAATTTCTTTTGTCTGTCTAATTGCTCTGGCCAGTATTTCCAGAACTATATTGAATAGAAGTGGTGAGAGAGGGCATCCCTGTCTTGTTCCAGATTTTAGAGGGAATGCCTTCAGTACTGGGGCTCTTAACCAAGTGTCTGCCTTAAGTTTGAGACTCTGCACTTGAACTTTGGGCAATGCTGGAACTGTAAAGACTATGGGGCTCTTGAAGATGGACTAAATACATTTTACATTGTGAGATGGACAAGAGAGTTGGAGGCTGGTGTGAAATGTTATAATTTGGAATATGAAGTGTCCCCCAAAAGCTCCTGCATTAATGCAGGAATATGCAGAAATGAAAATCATTATGAGAGACATAGCCTAATCAGACCATCCTAGTGTGAATGGGTTATCTTGGTTATAACTATAGGCAGGGTAAGGAGTGACTGGAGGAGGTGGTTCATTGAGGCCTGCCCTTGAAGGGTTCATCTTCTCTGTGGCCCCTTACCTTGTTCTCTGCTTGCTGGATGCCAGAGCAGAGGAGTGCTCCTGCACCACACGCCTTTGTTATCAGGTGCTGCATCAATGCAATGCCAGAACAATGGAGTCAGCTGACTGTGGACTGAACCTCTGAAACTGTGAACCAAAATAAACTTTTCCTCTTGTAAGTTGTTCTCCTCAGCTATTTTGGCCACCATGATAAAAAACAGAATAACATGTCCTTGAGGTATACAACAAAACTACATTCCTAGTACCATTTTAACATCCCAGAGGTATTAAGTATATAATAATGTTGAATATCTGTTACCACTGCTACGGTTTGGATATGGCTTAAACACGTCCCCCTCCAAAGGTTCATGTGTTGGAAACTTATCTCTGACATGGCAATGTTGAGATAATAGAACCTTTAAGAGCTAGGACTAGTGAAAAGTGCTTAGATTCTTGGGGCAGAGGATCAACAATGACAGTGATCAAAGCTGGTTTTTTAAAAGTTAGTAAGTTCTTAAAAGAGTGAGTTATTATAAAAGAAGGAGACTGGCCCCAACCTAGTCTGTAGCTTGTTTTGCTCTCTTATGCACTCTCCTGCCAAGTTATCATCTGGCTATAAGCCCTGCAATGGAGCAAAGGAGAAGGTGACACCATGCTCTTGGAATTCTGGACTCTAGACCTCTGTCTTTACAAATTACCCAGCCTCATGTGTTGTGTTATAGCAATGGAAGACAGATTAATACATCCACAAAAGATCCACAAAGCAACTCTTAGCAAATACAAAAAAAAAAACCTGCATTCTATCAGATCATAATGGAATGAAATTAAAAATCAATGATAAGATAAAAAATAGAAACTGCTCTAACACCTGAAAAATAAATAATTCACTATTGAACAGTGAACGATAGCAGAAGAAATCAGGAGTGAAAGCAAAAAATACTTAGCAGCAAATGAGAATAGAGATGCAACGTATCCAAATCACTGACACTACGAAGACGATTTTAAGAGGAAAGTTCATAGCATTGAGCTCATTCATTAAGAATAGAAAGATACTGACTAAATAATCTAAGATTACATCTTAGGCACTAGAAAAAGAAGAACAAACCAACATCAAACTCCATAGAATACAGGACATAATTGAAATCAGAGCTAAAATCAATGAAATTGAGATTTTAAAAAAATAATTAAAAAATGAAACAAAAAGTTGATTCTTTAAAAAATTAAAAAGAATTAATAAAGGGCTGGGGTTTTGGCTCAGAGATAGAGTGCTTGCCTAGCATGTGTGAGCACTGGGTTCAAGCATAAATATAAAATAAAGACAGTGTATCCAACTATAACTAAAAAATAAATATTAAAAGAAAATAGAAAAGAATTGATAAACCCTCAGTGAAGCTAACCGAAAGAGAGAAAAAATGTCAAATTTATAGAATCCATGATGAAAAAGAAAATATTGCCACAGATACTACTGAAATACAGAGGATAATCAGAAACTATTTTCAAAATTTGTACTCCACTAAATTAGAAAATCTGGAAGACACTGCCAAATTTTTAGAGGCAAATGACCTACCCAAATTGAATCAGGAGGTAATAGAAACTTTTAAAGACATCAATTTCAGGTAATGAACTTGAAGAAGCCATCAAAAGCATACCAACAAAGAAAAGCCCAGGAACACAAGGATTTTCAGCAGATCTTTAAAGAAGAACTAACATCCCAAGTACCTTATTTTTTCTGAGGTTATTGGAAATGGGGTAGTTTTCCTCATTTCCTTCTCAAGAGGATTTTTCACTGATATACAGAAATGCCTTTGATTTATGGGTGTTGATTTATATGCTGCTACTTTGCTGAATTCATTTAGTAGTTCTAGAAGTTTTCTGGTGGTTCTTTTTGGGACTTCTAGCTTTAGAATCATATCATCAGCCAATAGTGCTAATTTAAGTTCTTCTTTTCCCATACATATCCCTTTAACTTTTTTCCGTATAATTCCTCTGGCCAGTGTTTCAAGAACTGTGCTGAACAGAAGTGTGACAGAGGGCATCCCTGTATTGTTCCAGATTTTAGAGGGAATACATTTAATTTTTCTCCATTTAGAATGATGTTGGACTGAGGCTTAGCATAGATTGCCTTTACGATGTTCCTGTTATCCCTAATTTTTCTTGTGGTTTGAACATGAAAGGGTGCTGTATTTTGTCAAATGCTTTTTCTGCATCTATTGAGATGATCATATGATTCTTTGAGTGTACTCATGTGATGAATTACATTTATTGATTTCCATATGTTAAATCAACCTTGCATCCCTGGGATGAATCCCACTTGATCATGGTGCACAATCTTTTTGATATGTTTTTGTATTCGATTTGCCAGAATTTTATTAAGAATTTTTGTATTCGATTTGCCAGAATTTTATTAAGAATTTTTGTATCTATGTTCATTTAGAGATATTGGTCTGAAGTTTTCTTTCTGTGATGTGTCTTGGCCTGTTTTTGGGATCAGGGTGCTATTGGCCTCATAGAATGAGTTTGGAAGTGCTGCCTCTTTCTCTATTTCCTAAAATAAATTGTGGAGTATTCAACTTGACAAAAGAGGTGAAAAATCTATACAATGAAAACCACAGAACCCTAAAGAAAGAAATTAAAGAAGACTTTGAAAGATGAAAAGATCTACCTTGTTCTTGGATAAGCAGAATTAATATTATCAAAATGATCATACTACACACATACATACAGATTTAATGCAATTCTGATCAAAATCCCAATGGCATTCCTCATAAAAATAGAAAAAGCAATCATGAAATTCATCTGGAAAAGTACAAGACTCAGAATAGCTAAAGCAATCCTTAGAAGGAAGAGTGAAGCAGGTGGCATCACTATACCAGACCTTCAACTATACTACAGAGCAATAGTAACAAAACAGCATGGTATTGGCACCAAAACAGACTGGTAGACCAATGGTACAGAATAAAGAACACAGAGACTAACCCACAAAATTACAATTATCTTATATTAGACAAAGGTGCCAAGAACATGCACTGGAGAAAAAATAGCCTCTTCAACAAATGGTGCTGGGAAAACCGGAAATCTATATACACAAAAATGAAATTAAACCCCTATCTTTCACTATGCATAAAACTCAACTCAAAGTGGATCAAGGACCTAGGAATTAAACCAGAGACTCTGCATCTAATAGAAGAAAAAGTAGATCCTAATCTTCATCCTGTGGGATTAGGCCCCAACTTCCTTAATAAGACCCCTATAGCACAAGAATTAAAACCAAGAATCAATAAATGGGATGGACTCAAACTAAGAAGTTTCTTCTCAGCAAAAGAAACAATCTGAGGGGTGAACAGACAGTCTACATCTGAGAGCAAATTTTTACCCCTCACACATCAGATAGAGCACTAATCTCTAGGGTATATAAAGAACTCAAAAAGCTAAGCACCACAAAAACAAATAACCCAATCAACAAATGGGCCAAGGACCTGAACAGACACTTCTCAGAAGAGGACATTCAATCAATCAACAAATATATGAAAAAATGCTCATTATCTTTAGTAATTAGAGAAATGCAAATCAAAACTACTCTAAGATATCATCTCACTCCAGTCAGACAAATAACAGTAAGTGTTAGCGAGGATGTGGGGAAAAAGGTACACTCCTACATTGCTGGTGGGACTGCAAATTGATGTAGCCAATATGGAAAGCAGTATGGAGATTCCTCGGAAATCTGGGAATGGAACCACCATTTGACCCAGCTATCCCTTTCCTCTGTCTATACCCAAAGGACTTAAACACAGCATACTATGGGGGCAGCCACATCAATGTTTATAGCAGCACAATTCACAATAGCTAAACTATGGAACTAATCCAGATGCCCTTCAACAGATGAATGAATAAAAAAATGTGGCCTATATACACAATGGAATATTACTCGGCAATAACAGAGAATAAAATCATGGCATTTGCGGGTAAACAGATGAAGTTAGAGAAGATAATGCTAAGTGAAGTTAGCCAATTCCAAAAAAACAAATACCGATTTTTTTTTTTTTTTGACATAAGGAGGCTGATTCAGAGTGGGTTAGCAAACAGGAGCATAGGAAGAACAGAGGAACTCTAGATAGGGCAGAGGGGTTAGAGAGGAAGGGAGGGGGCATGTTGTTATTGATGATGATGGAATGTGATGGTCATTACTATCCAAAGTACAGGTATGAAGACATGAATTGGTGTGAATATACTATGTATATAATCAGAGATATGAAATATTGTGCTCTCTCTGTATTAAGAATTGTAATGTATTCTGCTGTCAGGTAAAAGAAAAGGCAAAAAAAAAAAAACCTTCAGCAATACAAATCCAACAATGCATAAAAATTGTGCATCACAGCCAAATGAATTTGTTCTATTTGTGCAAGGTTGCTTCAATGTTTGTGAAATAAATCAATTTATTTTACCATAGTAACATGATAAAGTAAACAAAAAGAGTGTGAACAGGTCAATTGAGGTTAAAAGAAATTATCTAACAAAATCCAATACCTAGGTAATTGTAAAAAAAAAAAAGTAAGGAGGTAGGAATATCTCAACTTGATAAAATAAATTTATAATTATCATGACACACACACACACACATACACACAGTATACCATGACCAACTAGTTTTCATCCCAGGGATACAAGGTTGCTTCAACATATGGAAATCAATAAATGTAATTCATCACATAGACTTAAAGACAAGGACCACAGACTATCTCAATAGATGCAGAAAAAGCATTTGACAAAATACAGTATTCATTCATGCGTAAAACACTAGAAAAAATAGGGATAGAAGAAACATACTTAAAAGTTGTAAAAGCTGCCAGGTGTGGCGGTACACACCTGTAATCTCAGCAGCTTCGGAGGCTGAGGCAGCAGGATCGAGAGTTCAAAGCCAGCCTCAGCAACAACAAAGCACTAAACAAGTCAGTGAGACCCTGTCTCAAACAAAATACAAAAAAAAAAGAGGTGAGGATGTGGCTCAGGGGTTGAGTGCCCAGGAGGTCAATCCCTGGTACCCCTCCCCCCAAACTGTAAAAGTCAAACATAGCAAATTGAAGGCCAACACTATTCTAAATGGAAAAAGAACATGAAAGCATTCCCTCTAAGAACTAGAACAAGACAAGAATGCCTTTCACCACTTCTATTCAACATAGTCCTTGAAACTCTAGCCAGAGCAATTAGGAAAAGAAAGAAATTAAAGGAATACAAGTAGAAAAAGAAAAGCTCAAACTATTTCTGTTTTCCAAAAACATGATCCTTTATTTCAAAGACCCAAAAAACTCCACACCAGAAAATTTCTAGAACTCTTAAACAAATTAGGCAAAGTAGCAGAATACAAATTAACTTCTAGAAATCAACTGTGTTCCTATACACCAATGAATCAGATAGATAAATTAGAAATCCATCCCATTCACAATAGCCTCAAAAAAAAAATCAAATATTTGGGTATCAATCTAAAAAAGAGGCAAAAGATCTCTACAATGAAACTATAAAACACTAAAGAAAGGTGAAATGTGATGGACATCATTATCCAAAGTACATGTATGAAGACACGAATTGGTGTCAACATACTTCATATACAAACAGATATGAAAAGTTGTGCTGTATATGTGTAATAAGAATTGTAATGCATTCCTCTGTCATTTATTTTTTTAAAAAATAATAAAAAAAGAAAGGAATTGTGAAAGACCTTAAAAGATAGAAAGACCACCCATATTCTTGGATGGGCAAAATTAGCATTATCAAAATGGACATACTATCAAAAGTGTTATACAAATTTAATGCAATTCCCATTAAAATCCCAATGACATTCTTCATAGAACTAGAAAAAGCAATTGTGAAACTCATTTGGAAAAATAAGAGACCCAGAATAGACAAAGTAATCCTTAGCAAGCAAAGTGAAGCAGACTGCATTACAATACCAGACCCTAAATTATACTACAGAGCCACAGTAACAAAAACAGTATGGTATTGGTATCAAAACAGACAAGAAGATCAATGGAATGGAATGGAAGACACAGAGAAAAACTCACATAAATACAGTTATCTCATATTAGAGAAAGGCACCAAAAATATACATGGACGAAAAGACAGCCTTCTCAACCAATAGTGCTGGGAAAACTGGACATCCATGTGTAGTAGAATAAAATTGAACTCCTATCTCTTATCCTGCACAAAACTTAACTCAAAGAAGATCGAGAAACTAGGCATTAGGCCAGAGACCCTGTGCCTACTAGAAAATGTAGGCCCAACTCTCCATCATGTCAGTTTAGAAACGACTTCCTCAACAATACTCCTAAAACACAAGAAGTAAAATTGAGAATCAGTAAATGGGGTGGCACCAAACTAAAAAGCTTCTTCACAGCAAAGGAAACAATCAAAAGTGCAAAGAAAGAGCCTACAGAATGGGAGAAAGTCTTTGCTATCTGAACCTCAAAAAGAGCATTAATCTCCAGGATATACACAGAACTTAAAAAATTTAACACTAAAAACCAAATATGCCAGTCAATAAATGGGGAAAGGTACTGAGCAGGTACTTCTCAGAAGAAGAAATACATATGGTCAATAAATACATGAAAAAATGTTCAACACTTCTAGCAATTAAAAGAAATGCAAATTAAAACAACTCTGAGATTCAGTCTCACTCCAGTCAGAATGGCAATCATCAAGAATACAAGCAACAATAAAAGTTAGTGAGGATATAGGGGAAAATGTTCACTCGTACATTGCTGATGGGACTTCAAATTGGTGCAAACATTCTGAAAAGCAGTATGGAGATTCTTCAGAAAACCTAGGATGGACCCACCATTTGATCTAGTTATCCAAAATCAGCACACTACAGTGATGCAGCCAAATCAATGTTTATAGATGCTCAATTCACAATAGGTAAACCAATAGATGAATGAATAAAGAAAATGTGGCATATATATAAAATGAAGTATTAATCAGCCATAAAGAAGAATTATTTCATGACTTCTGCTGGTAAACAGATGGACCTGGAGACTCTCATGCTAAATGAAATAGGCCAATTCCCGCAAACCAAACTTTGAATGTTTTCGCTGATATGTGGAAGCTAAGCCACAACTAGTGTGGAGAGGGGAAAAAGAGATATTCAGTAGATTAGGCAAAGGGAAGGAAGATAAGGGCGAGGGGACTGGAAAAGGAGAATCTGACATCATTTTCCTATGTACTTATATGAACACATCATAGTGAATCCCATCATCATGTACATAAGAAAGGGGTCCTAACTGGAATAAAATATATATTTCGTGCTTATACAATTATATAAAAAATGAATTATACTGTCATACATAACTTAAAAAACAATAAATATGAAATGCATAATAATAGTACTTTTTATATTTACTTATGTAACTATCTTCAGCAATAATCATTATTTTTTATTTGGGTTTCAACTGGTATTTGTTATCTTTTCATTTCAGATTAAAAGACTCTATCAATTTTTTGTAGGGCAAATCCACTGGTAATAAATACTTTTAGCATTTATTTATCTAGAAATGTCTTAATTTTGTCTTTATTCTCACAGCCTTCTCACTCCCGTAGTTTCTGATGAGAAACTGGGTCCCATTATTGAGGATCCCTTATGCATGTTAAGACATCTCTCTCTCTTGCTATTTTCATTACTCTATCTTTTGGTTGGGGCAGTTTTGCTCTATGGGGTTGCATATGGATCTCATTCAGTTTGTTTTGGTTAGGATTCATTGCCTTTCTTGGATATGTACTTTTTGTTGTTGTTAAATCTGAGGAGTTTTCAGCCATTATTTCTTCAAATATAATTTTTTGCTGTTTCCGCTTATCCTAATACCACAATAATGTGTAACTTTCTACATTTGATGCTTGAGTTCCTTGGGCTCTGTTACTTATTTTTTTTTTCCACTACTTTTTCCTTCTGCTCCTTGGACTGAATCAATTGAATTTTCTTATTTTGAAGTTCACTTATCTATGTTCTGTTCAACTCTAGTGTAAGATTTCTCTATGACTCTTAGAGTTTAAGTTATTGTATTATTTAGCTACAGAACTCTTTGGCTTTTAAATAATTTCAATATTGTTATTTTCATTTTGTTTATATATCATTTCCCTGATTTCCTTTAGTTCTCTATCTTCTGTTTTCTTTAACTTATTGAACATATTTGGGCAGTTGATTTTACATCTTTGACTAATAATTCCAATGTTTGGACTTCCTCAGGGATGGCTTATGTCAAATTATATTTTTCCTGTGTTGGGCCATACTTTACTGTTTGTTTATATGTTTTGTGATTTTTTGGGGGGGAATTAGATGTCTGAGTAGAATTTTGTGATAATTCTATAAATCTAATTTTTCTACTTCAGAAATTGTTGAATTAATACAGAAAAGGTACAGATTTCAACATCACTTCCCTTAGTTGCTCTCCTCACCCCTTGCCTTAGATTAGGAAAACAACAGTCATTTGTTTGCTAATATTTTGTTCCCACTTTCCCTCAGTTTCTCTTTTCCTCTACTGGAAATCATAATGCACATTTGCATATGAGACTTGACAGTCCTACAGTAGAGAAATTGGTCCATATTTAAGCAAGTCTTCCAATCTTATTCGAAAAGAGAACACTATAATTGTATTGCAATGCACACACCCTGTGGAAAAGTGTCATTGGCTTTATTTTCTTCCACAAGGAAGAATGATCACTTTCCTTTCTCCCTCCCATTTTAGTCTTTCAGATTCTATAGATTACTCCCATGGTCTTCATTTTTCCCCTTTCACCTTGAATTAGTTTTCTTTCCTATTCATTTTCTCTCAAGATATCCAATAATTTCAATGGAATCACTGAATCTCTTGATTGGTTTCTTGGCTGTCCCAACAGGAAGATAATCCCAGCTAGATAATTCCATCTTTAGTTTTGCTTTGCTCCTGGCATTAAGACACAATGATTTCATTTCAAAGAGTCCTAAGTAGAACATACAGAGTAGGAACTAAAGCATCTGTGGACAAGCATGTGGACTCTGCCTCAGTCCTTGGCACTTACCACACCTGAATTACACTGGAAACACAGAGACGTCAGAAATCCTTTTTTGGCATCATGACCTCTCAGGGGTTGGTAACCCCCTCTCAGGGGTTACCAAGAAAGGTGATATTGGCTGTTCCCTACAAATTGGTCCTAAGTCTTCCCAGTTTAGAACATGACATTATCATTTATTATTATTTGGCTCAAGTCAAAATTTTAGTTGTCTTGTTTTCTTTCTGCCCCAAACCAAATCAAACCCATCAAGTAATTCTGTTGCCTTGAACTTTAGAATATATTCCAAATCCACTGCTTAACATCTGAGTCTGAACCATTGCTTTCTTTCACATGTGGGCTTCTCACAAAGTCTTTGGCCTGCCACTCCCAGTCATACCCCACAGACTATAATAAAGAATGAATCAGATCATATCCTTCCTCTTCTGGACAGATAGGGGATTATTATGTCTCAGCTCTAACACTGTACACAGGTACTGCAGCTTCACTTTCTCCCACTCCTGCCTTGGAATTTCCACTTAGTTCATAGAGCACCTCATAAATCCCTGATTATATCTTACACTCATGCCAATCTAGTTTTTTGGTCTTTACTCATATAGTCTCATCTACTTCAAATGGCCTTGCAATCTCTTCTCCTGGTTCTTTCCAACTTAGTCCTTGTAACTTAGATAAGGTATCACCAACTCCAGCAGATACCTGATACCACATCTCTCAATATGTTCTCTGCTCAGCACTGTATCTGTTTGCATGTGCACACATCCATACACACACACATAACTACCCACCCTACTGAACTACCTATCAATTGTGCTTACCTCCTCAGTATTCTCACAACGTCTATACAGATGCTATTATTATATTTATCAGATTCTTTCAAAATTGTTTAAATTACCTTTCTCTTCTATTACATTGCAAACTCCATATGGCAAAGATAATTTGTCACTGGTTTGGAATACTGTACTCCCATTATCTAGCACAAGTCCTATTAAACATTAAGTAGATATTCAATAAATGTTTTAAAATGTATTTACCAATCAATGAAATCTTCTTCTTCTAATAGGGAACAAATTAAGGTTCACAAGATCTTTAAGATGATTTAGTTCTCAACATTAACCATATAGTTACTGATTATTTGCTATGTCCAAGCATTACTCTAGGCAATGTGAACGTAGTAGTGAAAATTTTTAAAAACAATTTTTATTTGCTCTTTTTAGATATACATGACAGTAGAGTGTTTTTGACTTATTATACACACAGGAGTAAAACATTCTAATTAGGATTCCATCTTGCAGTTGTACATGATGAGGAGGTTCACTAGTCATGTATTCATATATACATATAGGAAAGTTCTGCCCAATTCATTCTACTGTCTTTCCCATCACCTACTTGCCTTCCTTCCCTTTTGACTACTCCAATGAACTTCTATCCTCCCCTACCCTCTTATTGTGTGTCAGCATCCACATATCAGAGAGATCATTCAACCTTTGGTATTTTGGGACTAGCTTATTTCACTGAGTATGATAATCTCTGATTCTATCCATTCACCAGCAAACGCCATCATTTCATTTTTTATGACTGAGTAATATTCCATTGTGTACCTATGCCACAGTTTCTTGATCCATTCATGTGTTGAAGGGCACTTAGGTTGGTTCCATGGCTTGGCTATTGTGAACTGAGCTGCTATAAACATTGAAGTTGCTAAGTCACTCTAGTATCCTGATTTTAAGTACTTTGGGTATAAACCGTGGAGTGGGATAGCTGAGTCAAAAGGTAGTTCTATTCCAAGTTTTCTGAGGGGTCTCCATTACTGCTTTCCAGTATGGCTGTACCAATCTGAAGTTCCACCAGCAATGTATGAATGAACATTTTCCCCCATATCCTCGACAACACTTATTGTTCCTTGTATTCTTGATAATTGCCATTTTGACTAGAGTGAGAAGGCATCTCAGTATGGTTTTAATTTGCATTTCTCTAATTACTAGAGATGTTGAATATTTTTTCATATATTTGTTAGCCATTCATATTTCTTCTTATGTCAAGTGCCTGTTCAGTTCCTTTGCCCATTTACTGTTCGTTTATTATTATTTTTTTTGGTGTTAAGTTTTTTGAATTCTGGAGATTAATGCACTATCTGAGGTATAAGTGGTAAAGATTTTCTCCCATTTTGTAGGTTTTCTCTTCAGTAGAAATAATTTTTGATTTGGAAATTTTAGCCAAAGCAATAAAACATAAATCAGAAAAGGAATTTTGGGCACTGGGAAGAAAATAAATATTAATGTCAGAGATATAACTACAAACAAAATTTTTATTATACAAAGCAAATTGATAAGAAAGTCTTTAGCATTCCCACAAATCTAAGTGTAAAGGTTAGGAAAAATAATTTGTAAAATAGAAGCTGTTACCAGTAAATAGGAAAAGAAAAGTAAGGATTCAATTTTGACCAATACCAAGAACTATGTTGTAAGGTTCACAGGTGACATAATAATGTAAAGAAGTCACAGCAACAAAAGAAGCAACAAAATGTATACCCTTTAGCCTACTGAGACGATGCCTAATGCCCACTCTGAAAATAATCTGAAGTCTGAACAAAACTACACATGCAGCAATGTCTACGACAGTTAGGACAGCAAAAACAAACAATCCCTAATATGATCCACTATATGATGAAAGGATGGAAAGAATTAAAACAATCATATGCTAGATATTGAATCCAGGGCCTCACACACACACTGGGAAAGTACTGTGCCTAGATACATCCTGTTGTGGTTTGAGTATGAGCTCAATTGTGCAGGAATATTCAGGGATGAAATTATTGTATTGTGAGAGCTGTAACCTAAACAGTGGATTAATTAACTGATATGAATTAACTTGGTGGTAACTAAGCAGGTGAAGTGTGGCTGAAGGAGGTAGATTACCAGAGGTGTGACTTTGGGTTTTATAATTTTGTATCTGCTGAGTATAGTCCTCTCTCTGCTTTCTGGCTGTCATGTCCTGAACTGCTTTCTTCTGCCATGCCCTTCCACTATCAATCATGAACTCCCTCATCTTGGGCCGAGAGCTATGGAGTGAGTTGACTATGGAATGAACCTCTTTAACCATGAGCTAAAATCAACTTTTCCTCTTTAATATTGTTCTTGTCAGGTCTTTTGGTCACAGTGACACAAAAGATGACTAAAACAGAAATTGGTATGGAGAAATGGTCTTGCTGCTATGACTAACCTGACCATGTGGTTCAGAAGCCTTTGGAGCTGTTTTGTGGAGGGAGGGATATTGAAAGGTTTAGAGATGCAACATGGAAAACCTTTAGAATGTTGTAAACAGAGCTTAATGAGTGATTCTGGTGAGAGCTTAGAAGACCAGAATGCCAATTGGACTGTGGACAGTAAAGATTGGACTCAGGAGGTTTCAAAGGAGAATGACTCTATTCAAAACTGGATTATAGGCCATCCATACTATATTGTGGCAAAGAAATTGTCTAAATTTTGCCTATGTCCTGAGACTTTCTCTGAGGCTTAATTTAAGATGGTGGATTATTAATCTGGTGGAAGAAATTTTAAGGCAGCACAGCATTCAGGTGATGAGCTGCTTTCTTCCGCCATGCTGCTTTTCTTCTACCTGAGCTGCTTTCTTCTGCCATGCCCTTCCACTATCACATTGTTCTTGTGCAGGTTTTAGCCAAGTTTATTGTAATAATCAGGAACAGAAATCAGAGCAGAAAGATTTGAAAAACTTGCAGTTTGGTCAGAAAAATTCAAGTAAAACTGGGGCTACAGAAGGTGTGACTATTAAAAACATTATATCCTTCTTGCATAAGGGAGCCTAGGAAGTTTTAAAATCATGTTTAGCCCCCCAGGCACTCACAGGCTGCTGTAGCCAGGGTCCCAGGGGGCTTGACTACAATAAAAATGTCAGCAGATCTTGGAATCAACCATGTGGTGTTAGTTCAGCTGGAATGCAGGAATGCAGAATGCTGGACAAGCTTACATTGAGATTTCAAAGGAAGGCCTGGGAAGGCAGACAAAGTGGAGCAGGGTTGAAATTCCTGCCAGCAGCCCCTGAGAGGGCAAGGTGTAAAGATGTGAGAAGGAAGCTTAAGCTGCAGTAAAGAACCCCAAGACTAAGAGAAGCCACTATTGTGGGATAGCTGCCATGGAAAGCTGCATGAATTGAGCAGAGAAAAGTCAAGAGAGAGGCCATATGGGCTGAAACTGAAAGGCAAGTGACTCACCCAAGACAGATATTCAACCAAGAGATTAATAGGGGGACTGCCCGAAGGGGAAGAAATGGAGAGGTAGAGAGCAAAGTGAGGAGAGAAAAAGGAGGAACAGGGCAGAGAGCAGAGAGGAAGAGGGCAGAGAGCGTGAGCTTGCAAGCTTTGGCTTAAGAAGGGTTGCATAGGCGACGTGGCGGGTGCGGATTGGCAGGGTGACTCAGGAACAGTGAGTGGACACTGTGTCTCAACAGGACTGGTCGAGAAAACTTTTTAATTTGGCGCCCTTTGGCTTGGCGCCCTTCAGAGAGGAGGGGGAGGGGTAAGGGATTCCATGATGTTCTAGCAAGATGCAAACTTAACTTCAGCGGGGAGTCTCCCACATAACCAAGAGAAACCAGCAAGGCCAGAGGGGTAGATCTACACAAGCCCTAATGGAGAGAACCTCACAATGCCATGTGCCCCAAATGGGGGATATGGAGCTACCAGACGTGTTTACCCAGTTGAATTTTGGTCCTGCTTTGGTCCCATCCGTTCTTTCTATGCCACAATTTCTCCCTTATGGAACAGAAATGTTTACTCTATGGTCATATGATATATTGGATATATGTAACTTGCTTTTAATTTTTATAGGGGAAAATAACTATGAGTTTGCCTTGAGTTTCAGAAGACATTTTGGACTCAGACTTTTGGGTAATGCTTAGAAATGTAAAGATTATGCAGATTCCTGGAAATAGATTAAATGTACTTTGCATGATAAAATGGGCCTGAGCTTTTGGGGGCTGGAGTGGAATGTTATGGTTAGGTATCTCCAAAAAGCTCATGTGTGAGACAATGCAAGAATTTTCAGAGGTAAAGTAATTAGAGTATGAGAGATATAACCTAATCAGTAGATTTAAACCACTAAAATGGATTAACTGGATAGTTACTGGACAGGTGAGGTATAGTTGGAGGAGGGGGGTCACTGGGGGTATGAATTTGTAGTTTATATTTTGCTCCTGGTGAGCAGAATTTTATACTTCCTGGTTTTTTTTGTTTTTTTTTTTTAAAGAGAGAGTGAGATGAGAGAGGGGAAGGGGGGAGAGGGAGGGAGGGAGGGAGGGAGGGAGAGAGGGAGAGAGAGAGAGAGAGAGAGAGAGAGAGAAAGAGAGAATTTTTTAATATTTATTTTTTAGTTTTCGGCGGACACAACATCTTTGGTTTTTTTTGGTATGTGGTGCTGAGGATCGAACCCGGGCCGCACGCATGCCAGGCAAGCGCGCTACTGCTTGAGCCACATCCCCAGCCCTATACTTCCTGGTTACCTTGTCCTCAGCTGCTTTCCTCTGCCATGCCCTTCCACCCTGATGGTCCCCCTCATCTGGGGCCTGGAGATATGAAGTCAGTTGTCCATGGACTGAAACTCCAAAACTGTGAGCCAAAAGAAACATTTTCTCCTCTCTGTTGCTCTTATCAGGTTTGTCATAGCAACACAAATCTAACTAAAACACAGCCTCAGCCCCAACTACAACCATAGGTAACTATAATAACAACAGATAAAAGATGCAAAGCTCACTCATATTCTTTGTCCAAGAATTTCTATTTCTAGAACTATCCCAAGAACACATCAAAAGAACATATAAGGATGATTTATTTAACTGCTCAAAATGAAAAGCAACCTTAAAACCTCCAGGTAGGAGACGGCTTAAATTATGATGTCTATATAGTGAAATATAAATAGTTATTTAAAAGATGACTCTTTGAGTTTACTGATAGAGAAATTAATGATAATGGGGAAAGTTAGCTTGTACTTATCTCCCATATAAGGATATGTATTCAAACTATCTGGCACAGAGGTTACTAATAAATATTTCTGAATGAATATATAAGTATGTTAAGGAAGGTCCTGGTTGTCTCTTGAAAAACTATCACATTCTTCTCTTTTTCTGGTCCTCATTATAGGCATCAGAGTTGGTGGTAGAAAATGATCAACCAAATGTGTTCCATCTTCCTTTGCCCCCCAAATACTATCATAGGACATTCCTTAATTTGCTTTACAAATATCTATATGATTTAGTGAGCTGTTTCAAGCTTTCACATTCCTTTAGTAGTAAAAGTTGTTTATTCATTAGTTAATGAATGTTGAAACTATGTGATTGAACATGGGGTTCATTATATTACTATATCTTTATATGTTTAAATTTTTATAGGTCAATGAGTTTTCTGAGTTACTTATTGTTATGTAATTTTATCACTATTTTGTAATGAAATTAATCCTAGGCAAGGCATTTTAATTCCATATTCATTTTCAGATTGATAGAGCCAAGGTAACATTATATCCAATAGGGATTTGTGATAATTTATTAGAAATAGAGACATAGGGCTCTCAGCTCTTTGAAGTCAGGAGCCATTTTACCTAAACCCACATTTACTACTAAAAAACAAATGGGAACATCTAAAGGCCATTGATTTTTAAAAAACTGTTCTTGCATCAAGAAAAAAGAGTTCCTAATTAAACAGCAGAAGTTTGTAGAGTATTAAGAGCAATGCCCTAAATCACCTCTATTAGCTTATTCATATACTTAACTCAAACACTATTTACCCACCATCTCTCCTTATAAGTGCCTAAAAAATGCTATTATTGTTTATATAAATTAAGAGTTATTTTAAAAAAAACTAATTTTAAAATCTAAACTTCTATAACAACATCTAACACAATTCAGAAAGCTATTTAGAAGTTTGCCAAGTCAGCTTGACCTGACATGTGGGAGCAAAGAAACCAAGTGATTAACCTGATCATAGAACTGAAATATTCAGCAGAAAAAGTGTTCACTGTTATAACAGTGTTGGGGCACAACTGTGTCCCTGCAAAACTCCATTATTGAAGCCCTAAACCCAAATCTTTTAAAGACACAATTAAACTAAAATGAGGCCATAAGGGCAGGCCCCAATCCAACTCAACATGTCCTTATATGAGGAAGAATGTAGCTACTGACATACACACCAGGGAAATGTGCACACCAGCAGAGACCCAGTAAGACATGGCAAGTACAGTTTTCCAAGAACCAAGGAGAGAGGCCTCAGAGGAAGCCAACCCTGCTAGCAGAATGACCTTGGACTTCTGGCATCCAGGACTGGCAGAAAAAAAATTCTGCTGTTTAAGAAGATGGGATGCCATTTGTGGTATTTTGTTGTACCAGAACAGGCAGACACATAGAATATATAATTTGTTTGCCCACTAATAAGAAGGTGACCAAGGAAGAAATGGTACTGCTCCTCCTCACACAAGAAATCTCAATTACTGTCATGTGACCCGCTTTCTGTGATATAAATCTTCATCACTGTGTTAAACTATTATACACTGTAAAAATGTATAGGAATTTATTTAGTCTATTCCATGTTAATGGCTTTTAAGCTATGTTTAGATTTTAGGGATTTCATGCAAAACATTTTAACAATACACTTTACAAGATAATGTTCTTGAAGTAAAAGTTCTAATATCAAAGTATATTTACATTGATGTTTTGACATATTACTGAAGAAAGTAGCAACTTATACTCCTAACATCATTTGTGAATGAAGAGTATTTGCCAATTTTGCTTTGTATCGCTGATACTTAGAATAACAAACTTCTTTCATGTGTTTGGATGTATTAAGTATAGATTTATTTCCTTCTTTTAAGGTGGCAAATTTGAAAGGCCAATGACTCCAGAGAAATTTATGAAATTATTTCTATTTCAGAAATTATATCTATTCACTTCTATCTGGTATCATCTGGCTTGGTGAGCAAAAGAATTCCAGTTAATTTTTCTAGAATACAAAACCCATTTTCCATTGAATGATATGGTACATAAAAGCATGAAGACCTTACGACATATCATTTTTAGGGGAAATATAGGTTTTCCTGTCACTTTTCTTTTTCAGCCTATACTCCAATTATGGAGAAAAAAGTGATCAAAAATGAAAATAAAATAATAGAAAAGAGAATAGTAGGGTAAAGAGAGGGCAAGCAAACCAAAATCCAACACTGCATAGGAAGTCTTAAGTTCTCACTAAGTAACCCCTGGAAAACCGTGTGGAGGTCACTGTAGACACCAAGAAATGCCGATCACTTGCTATGGATTCCCTAGAAAGACATTTCCTTTCAAAGTCTAATAAGTTCGAAATGAATGAGACATATTTTCTTCTTTTCATGGTAAAAATTTATATCCCATTCAAAGCAAAGCAAACATGTATTACTGAAAATAATTTCTGATCTAATAATGAGCATTTCTGTTCCTGAAGTTCAAATTCTATTATGTAGTAATTCATGCTTTTCATCCTTCCTCCTTAAGTGATTTTAAAAAATATCAAATTAACATGTATCATCCTATTGTCACATAATGCCTCTGATTAAAATTATTTTTCTATGAGGAAAAAACCAAAACCAACCATATCTTATAACAGCACATCACTTGGGCAAGACTCTTGATGTAGTTATTTCCCTAATTTCCTTACCCCAAATTATTAAAACTGCTTCCAGAAGAATAAACAAGCCATCACAGACAATTTTGTGTTTCAGTTACATAAAACTTAGGTCAAATTCTGGCTTTCTTTCCCTGGCATTTCTCTACAATAAGATGACAAAAATGTTCCTGATGAAAATATCTTTTGAGAGACAGACTCACAGTTAATAGACTTAATTCTTTGCACTTACCAAGGAGGAAAGATGTGGATAACATCCTGGGGACATCCCTTGAGGTAACATGAAGTCTCCCGAGTAAAGAGAACTTTCAGGCTGGCTCCAGGCTCAGCAGCCACATCCCTGGAAGGGAGAGCAGCTGTCGACCCCACTAACTGTTCACACATGGCAACCTGCATGGTGCATTCCTCGTGTAGCTCTAGAATTTTCACAGTTAATACACCAGATTTTCTACCTGGAAGTTGAAGAAAAGAATGAAAGAAGAAATGAAGTCCAAAACACATACGGTTTAAGTGTAAATAAAGTATCAAGAAAAAAATCCACATTCAGATACCTTTCTCCACCTAAGAAAATGGTCTACACACTTTGCAAAATAAAATACAGATTCTATTGTACTCACTGTAACATCTTTCTTTAATCCAAACAGGACTGAATGTTTCATTTAATATATTCATTTTAGGGTTGGGGTTGTGGTTCAGTGGTAAAGCGCTCGCCTAGCATGTGTAAGGCACTGGGTTGATCTTCAGCACCACATAAAACAATAAATAAACAAAATAAAGGTGTTGTGTCCATCAACAATTAAAAAAGAAATCTTTACACACACACACACACACACACACATATTCATTTTAAGCAACACAAATCAAAGTCTTCTATCATGAAGAAATAGTCCTGTGCATATGGAAACTTTAGACCAATTATTTCATGGAATGTTTTTACTCTCAAACTTAAACTTTTTTGATAACAGCAGCAAAGGGTATATGGATACTGTTGCTCCTTCTCTCTTATACCTTCCCCCCTTTATTACTTGTTTTGATTCTCTGCTTTGAAATTACATATATTGCTGGTTGGCTGCAGCGGTTCTGATGATCATGAAGGTTAAAAGTTGAGGATCTACACAGACCGCTGGGTGTAAGGACTCTGGATTTAAATGGGTGAAATTCATTTTGGATTTGCATACTGGCTCTATTATAAAACTGGCCAATTACATATCATTTCAGTCTCTCAGTTTTCTCATGTATGAAAAAGAAATCATAATACCTACCCCAGTGAACATCTGGGGAATGAGATAAAGAGTTCTACATGGCACTTCCAGTGAATGAACCAGATCAGCATGTATCAATAGAGAAATCTCAAAATAAGAGGTGACAAACCAAATATATCAACCATTATACCTTGTAATGTAATTTAACAAAACCACAGAAAACAATACAATATTGTTTATGGATATGTATGTCCTACAAATAGAAATGCAGAATAGAAGGACTCAAGAAAAGCCATGGTAGCTGATGTCTCTGAGGAGAAAAAGAGAAGGTGACTTAGGAAGGGAGCTGGGGATTTCAAATTTATCTGATATATTGTTTGTATTGAAAAAATATATGAAGCAAAAGACAAAAGATTACCATGTGTTATTACTTCTAGGTAGTGAGTACACATATTTTTTTATTACTCTCTATGCTACTTTTTTTTTTTTTTTAGCAGGGGGGTTGGGTACCAAGGATAGAACTCAGTGTAACCACTGAGCCACATCCCCAACCCTTTTATTATTATTATTTTTATTTAGAGACAGAGTCTCTCTGAGTTGCTTAGGGACTCACTAAGTTTTTGAGGCTGACCTTGAACTCAAGATCCTCCTGCCTATGGGGTTAGAAATGATGGTGGAACATGATGATCATTATTATCCAAAGTACAAGTATAAAGACACGAATTGGTGTGAACATACTTTGTATACAACCAGAGATACGAAAAATTGTCCTCTATATATGTAATAAGAATTGTAATGCATTCTGCTGTCATATATAAATTTTAAAAATTTAATAAAAAATAAAAGATCCTCCTGCCTTAGCCTTCTGAGCTGCTGGGATTACAGGCATGTGCCACCACACCTGGCTTTCTATGCTATTTTAATTTAAAAAAAATTAAAAAATATATGAATTCAATGAGAATAACAAAAGTGAAATATCTACCCTAATGTCTGGTTGATAAATAGACATTCCCTAAGGTAAGTTTCTATAGCATTCAACCCAAATGCTTAACAGTAAATAATAAAAAAAAAAATTTAGATAGTGCCAATTTTTTAGATTTTTAGATTACTTTCATTTTTCTTTCTCCCTCTCACATTTACTTCATTCATTTCCACTCGACCCCAAACTTTTCATTCTTCCTTTGTCTAAGTGCCAATGGCATGTATCCACATATTGAGCTAGGCCACATGCCTCTCCAAAGCACTGTCTTATATTACTGTTTATCAAGATCTGTGTCTATCCTGGTACTTTTTTAAGGTAAGGTAGTTGGAATGGGGGAAGGATATGAACAAGCACAATGTTAAGCTGTTTGCTGGTTACTAGGGGGAAGGGAATAGAGGTATAATAACAAGTATCTAAGGAAAGTGCTGATTAGGAAGTAAACACACAGTTGTTCTGCTACAATGTGTCTTTAATGGAAAGTAGCTGCACTTTAGTTGGTAAAGAGGAAAAGAAGTTAGGATCACATGAAGGTCATTTTGGTCCAAAGTTTTTCCCCTGCAGGGGAGCTAGAGCAGTGGGTGGAGTTGTTTGGAAACAAAGGGAAAAGTCCCAGATGAAGGGCTGCAATGGACAAAGGAACATTTCTGGACAAATTTTCTGAACTTGTTAAAACTTGTGCCTATAATCCGGGTTCATTCACAACACTGTGCAGGCCTGCTGCTAGCCCCATATCAAGGTGAGGTGGCCCAGTTGAACATAGGCTCTTGGTCCTGTGCACTTGGGTATTTGTTGTGCATTCACAGTTACTTGTCCAAGCAGCACAAGTCCTCTCTTCAGGTATCCATTCTTGCCTTATGTAGGTTAAAATGCAATATAGACATTCAGTGGTCTGCTCCAACCTTAAGAGTCCACAGGGACCCTGAGAGATTTTTATAAAAGACAGGCTCTTACAGAAACACACAAACAGTATTGCAGCAGCAATATCTATGTATCTAAGATGAACCACACTGTCACTGACTAGTTTCTTTGAAGATTACTAAGATCAATTCTAGCAATATTCCCCAAACTATGAATTTTGCTCAAAATCTGTAGCACAAATAACTTATAAAATAACAAGTTATTTTATGATGTTGACTGTCGCCATGGTGCTGTACACGACAGCTTGCTTAGTGACTGAACACAGGCTTGGGTAGCTGTGATGAACAATGTCATTATGTTCCCAGCACCAGGCAGAGGAGAGCATTCAGCTTGTGTCCACATAGATAGGCAACCCTCCAGGGTCCTTGGAAGAAACCAGTGCCTGCCGTTCCAGAAAAAAACAAAGCAGTGAAGTTCCCTCTTCTCTGAGGGAGCAAAAAGCATGGGCAACAGCCAAATTACGTGCTTGAGGCAAGTATTTAATCCAAGAAGAGATAGTCATTTTACAAACTGAAGAGTATTTTACAATTAGATGAATGATACATAAAAGACCATTTCTGTGCCACCAAGGAAACATTCTCCCATAAATGCTGTGAGCCTCAGCCAAAATATCACCTCATCCAGAAAATGTTTCCTGAATTCCAGCCAGAAGCAATTATTTCTTTCCTTTGAAATCCTCAAATATCTTTATTTATCTCACTATTAAGAGTGGCTCCCAAGAGAGCTGGAATCTGTGAGACAACACAAAGAGCCCACATCATAGTGCCTGGCCCAGCATATATCCAATAATGGTACCCAGCATCATTATCATCAGGTTTTCAAAGAATTTTCAAGTAAATTCTCTTACATAATCCATAATAACCCTATAAAACAGGTAAGGAAGATATTAGTCCCTTTCTTTGAAAGAGGAGAAAACTGAAAATTTAAGCTGTCCACAGACTTCTTTAGGACAGATGGTTACTGGTAGGCTCACTCTTAGAAACTGAATCTCCTTATAAATTAAGAGTCAATATGCCTCTTGGGTAAATGCTAATTATAAATAGAAAATTGTAAGTAATGCTCTTCCCCATTCTTTATGATGCTAAAACAAAGGGCTTGTTTAAAATGTAACAAAAGAGAGCACTATCAGGTTAAGAAATGGCTCCATACAGCCTATCACTGTGGCTAGAAAGGGTAAAGATTTCAACAGAACTTGCACTGAGAAAAAGAGAACACACTGTCAAATACTGAATATCAAAGAGAAAGTACCACAAATATCAAATGGAGACCACAAATATTAATACACAACAGTAATAACCTTAAATGATTAAGAGGAGCAGAAAAACTCATATGGAAGATATAACATAAGATCTAGTAATTTCTATTCACATATATGCCTAGCAGATTAAACAGTCCTTAGTTAAATATGCACAATATTTAACATCAAGGCTAGCATTTACTGAATGAATTCATGAATGAGGGATCTTTTCTCACTGTGCTAAAAACCCCCCAAAAAAGTCATCATAGGTTTTAAACGATCAAGAGGCCACAAGAAGAACAAAATCTACTGGTGATTACTGAGATCAATGACTTGAAATATACAGGTAGCCAGTGCCCATTTATATGTATGTCAACTCAAACTCTCTATGTGGATTCTGTTAATGAATTAACATGTATTATGAGGACAATGAATGTTATACAAAAAGCAAAGTGATGCAAGTTAATACATGGGGAGAAAATTTGAAATCATTCTTCTATAGGGGTCAGGAACTTCTGTAAGTTTTTTCTAACAGAAATATTGTTCATGATAGTTGCCACTACTAACATTAAATTGTCCATTTAATTATCAAAACATTGACCACATGGTAATTTAGAATTTTCCTTCTACATTATTACTCTTTATCTTTTTATTTTTCACAGATATCTCAATATGCTCACCTATCCAGTATTCTGCCTTTAAAATGTCTTACTATTCCCGAAATCGGCAATTTTTCCCTTCTTTAGGTCAATTCATCAACAAGTGTCCATGTTCCTTTTCCACTTACTCTTCACCTAGCACATAAGTATATTCTCTCTCGCTCTCTCTCACTCACACACACACACACACACACACACACACACAAACACAACTTGTGTATGAACAGGAGGTCAGCGACAGACATCAGAGGACTTTAAAATCTACCTGCTTTCCCTGCAAACAGGATCTCTTGTCCTTAACAAGCATTCTGACACTGGTCTCCACCAGCTGTTATTATTTTGTTATGATTCTCTTTGTTGTACTCATGCAGAATTACCAAGCTATAATCATTCATCATTTCATATTTTAGTCTTTTTAAAACAGAATTTTAAAGTTCTACTAAAAAAATATACAGTACCAAAATATTAATCACTGAGACATCCCAGCCCTTTTTGTTAGGGTCTCAATAAGTTGCTAAAGCTGGCTTTGAACTCATGATTCTCCTGCTTCAGCCTCATGAGCCACTGGGATTACAGGTGTGTACCACTGTGCTCAGCCCCAAATGGTTTTATTTGTGGGTAATTCTGAGTTACTTGTGCAATCTTAAATAAAATCCTTATCCAACTCTGTTTCCTGTTCAATTAACTTTTAGTAGTTACCTATGGACTCTTAACATTATCAAATGAAGAAGACTTATAATCCTTTCTAAGTTTTCCTCCTCAAACAACCACACAATTTTAATTCAATTTTCATGTGAAGGTTAATGTTCATATTGTGTCCTTTATCTATGCCAAAATCTCTGTGCTTTGGACAAAAAAGTAGAAAAAAACAGTCAACAAATTTACATTGTATCATTATATAAATAAAATTAAATGCCTGACTAAATTCCCAAGGTTGTGTCTCAATTAGAATATCTAAGCCTCAAGTCAAATGATTTCACAGTAATCATACCTATGATCAATTAGACTCTCTAAATGCCAAAAGAAAAAGAACTGTATTCTGGTGGCCTCAACATCCCTATTAGACGTCTCAGTTTTTCCCCAAATTCATTTCATTTTTTCAGAATGAAAAAATTCTTGTGTTCTCTCTGGAACCAACCTCAGTCAACCTGAGCTTGGGCAGCAAGGAAAGAAAATCAGATCAGAATGGTCAAGATGGAAGGAGACAGTTTATTTATACCATCATATGTGATCTTGGGTATTTCCTGAGTGTGATGGAAAGTCAACAGGGAAAGCAAATGATGAGCTCTGCTAAGAACAAATTGAAGGGGACTACGGACGAAGTACGGGAAAAAGTTAGGAGATTCCTGCAGTAATCCAGGAGAAATGGTAATAGCTGAGACCTGGAGAGAGAGAGAGAGAGAGAGAGAGAGAGAGAGAGAGAGAGAGAGAGAGAGATGAGAAATTAGATAATCTTTGAAAGCAGATCCAATAAGACTTATTGATGGACTAGGAGTAGACAAGAGAGAGAAAGCAGTCAAGAACAACTCCAGTGTTTGGCCTGAGCAAGAACAAGGATAGACTCATTATATTTAATTATGACTCAGTTGGGAGTCATAATTAAATATAATAATACTGAAAATACAAAAAAGAAAGAAAAGGATTTTACTTTTACAAAAAAGAAAGAAAAACATTTACTGAGATAAGAAAGATCTCTAGATGAACCTGTTTCTTTTCTGGGGACTGGTAGTAGTGGGTAGTGGGAGAATATTTGTACCAAGACATTATTTTTGGATAAATTAAGATTGAGATGCCTCTTGTTTATTACAATAGCCTAGTCTCAACTAATTTTTCCAGTCTAGTATCTGACTTTCCCAGCCTATTTTTCATAAGGCCCACTAGAATGATCTTTTTATGTGTTGTTTTAATGATAGTCACCCTGTACTCCTTCAATGGCTCTCCAGTGGATAAAATCCAAACTCAGGTATTTTCTATTATAGAGAAAGCCCTTTGTTAACTGTTACTTCTTACTACTTTAGTCTCAAATTCTACAGTTCTATTCAAGCAACTTAAAATTATTTCTGTAATGAAGTGAAAAATAAATTCTTTAAGAGAGTTTCCTATCACTGTCTCCTGGGGTAAACATCTCTCTGAGCACAATTCCCATTTATTTTCTCATTGTACCTCTTATTTATATCTCTGATTTTAAAACACAAAATGAAAAATTTTGTCTCTTAAATTATGAACTCTGTTCTGCACCTGAATCAGTACTAATAAAGAACTGAATGAACCCTAATACAAACTGATGTAAAGAATTTGGGGGATTGCATCACCACAATCCAATATGCTTTTGATCTGAAATCTCTTTACCTCAATTGCATATTGTGTATACCCAGAGAATGGGTCCAAGTGATGCTCCAAAGAGTAAAATAAACAATACATTCCAAAACCAAATCCAAATAATGTTTTATCTGTTCATACTGTGTTTATACTGTGTCACTATTTTTTCACTAATATTCATTAAAGGCTTAACTGCATTTATTTGTATCTAAGTATAGTTTCTTTTTTGAGAAGTTATAGATATACCTGATTTTACCAGTGATCCCAAAATACCTACCAATAATATTCAACAAGTAGGCCTTTATTCAATCATTGATTGCATTATTAATCCTTGGTAAGTCAAAATTTTAGTTTTAGTTTCTGAATAAGTACTGTAAGTTGCCATCAGATTCATTTCATACATATTTTCAGGATAAAATCATAAGGCTTTAGATCTAGATTAATTCCTAAAGACAAAATTCTAGAAAAATCCATATCTTCACCCTGTCAACAGTTACAATTACTTTTTTTTCAAGAATTTATGCTCCCTATAAAATGTTAAGTCATCTGGCAATGATGAACAGACACATTTCTTAACCACAACCACTTACTGAACTGTAAACAATTGTGCTTTCACTTCTTGATTCCACATTTTTTTTTTGCCTTTTCACCCAATTTAAAATATTCTTCTCCAAAAGCCACAATAATTCTAAGCATGGAATAGAAATCTGAAACCTAACTCTTAAGGGGGGAAACAACAACAACAACAACAAAGACAAGACTGATCAAGCGAACAGAATGCTTATCACAATCTATAGGGATGAGAGCCATTGAAACTTAGCCGAGCACCCCAGCCTCTTGGGATCACAGTATAACAGTGCTATCTATCACTGGGCACAAACTGAATCTTGTCTGTAGGAGTGGCCTCTGCAGTCCCTTAGAAGTTGGTTGAATTGCCAATGGAAGTTGCATTTTTAAAGAAATCAAACTAAGAAAAATGCATAAATGACTATAGGAAAGCAAAAGATTCCTCAACAAAGTTAATACCCCAAGTGGGGAGTATTTATGTTTTCCCAAAACTTATATGTTTTAGCCCTAACCCTCAGTGTGGCCGTATCTGGAAACAGAGCTTCTAAGGAAGTAATTAAGGTTAAACGAGGTCATAAAGGGAGATCCCAATCTGCAGAAATTAGTGTCCCTTGGTAGGGCGGCACACTCCTGTAATTCCAGTGACTCAGAATTGCAAGTTTAAGGCCAGCCTTAGCAACTTTTCAGGACCCTCAGTAACTCAGCAAGACCCAGTCTCAAAATAAAAAGTATGTGACTTAGTGGTAAAGCATTCCTGGATTCAATCCCTAGGACCAAAAGAAGAGACACCAGAGAGCTGCTCTTTCCAAATGAGCACACAAAAAGAATGTATCTGCTTTCAAACCAGAAGGACCTTACTGGAACCTGACCATGCTGACACCTGACTTCAGGCTGCTAGGCCATTGAGAAATACCTTTCTGCTGCTTATCTCTGATATTTTGTTATGGCAGCCAAGTTGAATGAGACAGGGTTGATGTGATGCAGATAGTACACCTCGCATACCCTCCACTCTGAGTACACAGAAAGCAAGATTTTCTTTATTGAAAAATGTCCTCATTAAAAACACCTTATTTCATATTACTGTAGCTAACATTTTTGGCTCAGAAAACAGGAGTTTAAAATGTTGTCTAAATATCACAATGAAAACAAATTTTAAAAGTCTTAAGACTAAAGAGATAGTACAGAAATAAATATTTAAATGCCTCTGTTTCTTAAACTGTAGCATCAATGGAGAAATAAATAAGTTTGTGTTGGAAATTGGAACCCAATTTCAAAATAGCAAGTTACTATTTTTCTAGTAAGTATCTAGAGTTTAGAAGCTCATACATTCACCTTCCTCCACATAACCCTATAAAGGTCAGCAGGGCACATGCATCCATACAAAACAGCATCTCTACTATGTGGCCAACTCCCAGCATCTGCATAGCACTTACTAATGAAAAATGCACTTACTAATGAAACCGACCGATTCCGGGACATCCCTACTGCCATTTTATCCTTGATACTTATTCCAACTCTCAATGCCCTCGCCACCTCGCCACCTCGCCACCCCGCCCCCCGCCCCTGTAATGACTATCAGTGAAAGACATAGTAATGAGCAACTTCTAATTCATTAGTTAAGTCATTTTATTTGGGTAGAAACAGGAAAAATCTACAATGAGCCACAGCAGTGCATGTGCAAATAAGAGTACAGCAAATTTACAACTACTAGAAATAGGCATCTTAGTCTTGGTGTTCCCTTCTTCCCATGGCATCATAAAAACCCCAGAGAGAAGAGAAGGGAAATGAGAAGTGAAATTATTTTAAGGATTAAAAGATGTTGTGATTAAAAACACAGAGTGACCATTACCACAAAAGCACCTCTCGTAAAAGGCAAGTGAGAGATTTAAGCTCCAGTGTTAGAAAGGTGCAAGGGAAATCTAACACAGGAACCCAAACTTAAAATAACACTTTGAGAACAACTTTCACAGAGAAAATGCATGTGAACAGCAACACAAAATTTTAAAAGTAGAAATAACTTAAGGTCTACTTAAAGTCATGCTTTTAAATAAAGAAACTAAGGCACAGATGAACTGTCCATAAAGGACTTCAGCCCTGGCAGAATTGGGATGGGAACCAACTACTCCTGACTAGAACAGCATCTGCACAGCATACTCTGATGCTGTATAATATTTTTAAATTCACCTCTGGTTTCCTGAGTTACCAGGCAGAATTTAGGGTTGCTAGGTAAGCCCTATACATATTTTTAGCTTTTTTTCACATTTTTATTTATTTAACACTTTGTATAATTATATTATAGGATACAAGAAGTATAATAACAAACAAAGCATTGAGACAGAAAAGTGTATTAAACCTGGTGCACAACCTTGTACCGTGAAAGCCATAGCTTGACCCTGGAGGGAGGTATTTAGTGTTGGGTACATGTGTGAGGAGCACAAAAGGGGACAGTGCAAGCTAAGACTAAGTTAGTTGGAATGGGAGCAAGATAAAATGCTACACCAAAGAGTTCAAAGGTGAGAAACATTTATTTAAGGACACGAGGCAATCAATGGAAAAATTTAAAGTCAGGGAGTAATATTACCAGATGTGCCTCTGGGAATGATGACCCTGATATGTTACAAGTAAGGAGAGGTTAGTGGTAGTGAGACCAGATGGAGACTGACACAACAATCCAAGCATGAGGGAATGGGGGCCTGAACAGAGGTAGCAGCAGATGGGATAAACGAAGTTATCTGACTTCAGAAACAATTCTGAGAATAATCATCAGGATCTAGAGGCCATCTGGACTAAAAAAATGCAAGAGAAAACCCAATCAGAGATTACTGGATTAATAGGCCAGAAAAGCCAGAGTGGGGATACTCAGTTGCAGAAATAGGGCTCTGATGGAGACTTGTCAAGACAGAAGAGAGGTCTGGAAGAAGGGCAAGGATTATTTCCCAGGAAGGACACATTGAACAAGAAGTGAAGAAGCCCAGGGAAGAAGCTTTAAGAACCCATTGTTGAAGTAGCACAAAAAGGAGAAGTGAATAAAGACCGGAAAAGTAAAATAAATACAGGAGGTGGCCCACCAAGGAACACTGTTGTTGTCCTTCAAGTGAAGGTAGAAGGATGAATGGCCATGGGAGTGCTGCAAGGAGACAGCAACCACAAAAGGTGGCAATTTCCACAGGCACACTGGTGGAATGAAAGCCATCTCACACTGGAATGGAAGAGGAGAAAATGTGAGCTATGGGGTGCTCTTTCAAATCTCTAACAATTCAAAAACATAGTTTGCAATACTTTTCAACTTTACAGAACATTTTACTAACTCAAGAATGTTTATTCCATCTGCCAGCTAAAAAGTTTCCTACATTTTAAGAGAAAATTAAATTTACCACCACTTTATTCAGAAAAATAAGCAGTTTATGATAAGCAGTAATCCTTTCTCAAATCACCTTCTTTCTGGATTATTTCAACTACACAGGCTGGGCCACCTGGGCTGTCAACTCCTTCCCCTTTGGCAATATTCCCTAAAAGATGAGGAGAAATCAAGTATGGGCTTCTCCATTCAAATAGGCCTCTCTAGGCAATAGGACCCCAAATGGAAACATACATCCATTTGGAAAGTTTGGCAAACTAGATCGATGAAAAGGTTAAGATGATGTCCACAAAATTTCAGAGCATGGAGGGATGACAATGTGATACCAAACTAGGCTGGTGGGTAAAAAAGTGACAAATTGTTGAGCAAGCACCCCCCGCCCCCCCCCCCAAAAAAAAAACACACCAAAAAAACCTTCCTTGGCAATATTACTACTTTTCTGAATAAAAATTTTTTAAAATGGCTTTTAATATTTAAATTTTCAGCATTAATGAGGTCCCAATTTAACTCTTTGAATTATTATTTATCAAGCCATACGGAATTAACATTTTACCTATTATGTAAAACATTCAGAATAAGCTAACTTTGCAGTCTTATTTTTGGACAGAGAGTAAATAAAGATTCTCTTAAACTTCAGGCCTACTACAAAAATTTTTAAAAAACTTTTCACAGAATAAGAACTGGAGAAAGCACAAGTTAAATAAATCCATAGAGATTCTAAAAGAATCATTTAATTCCACAATATCACAAAATGTCACTTCATAGATTTTATTTCCAGGAATGAAGGTAAAAATGGATATGGCAGAAACTGCCATGTGGCAGACAGCTAATGTGACACACATATTGTCTAGAGGTGAGTTTGCTGCTAAGTATTCCTTCCTCTTTGTTAGATCCTTTCACTTAAAAAATATGAAATCATGACATTATGAAAGTCAAATATGAACTTATTCTACTAGTTCACACTTAAATGTTATCTATGGAAATTAGAGTTATAGCTCTAACACTGGACAAACTAATATTATTGTTTGTTTCTTGACTGAAATTGTTCTACCAAGAGTACTCATGTGAATTATTCTGACCCATGACTATAAAAAACCAAATTAAATACCACTGCTGCACTGAAATGTGGATAAGGAAATAAAAGAAGGGAAAAAAAAAAAAACTCGAAAACTGTAATTGGCTTTCTGGTTTTACTGGCCCAAGGGAAGCTGGAGATAATCCAAAGTCAGCTCCCATGACCCTAGAGGAAAGAGGAAGTAAGAAAAGGAACTGAAGCAAAACTTCTCTGGCCAAATCTGAGCTGACCCACACTGAGGTCACAAGCAGAATCTCTTATTTAATTAAAACAAAGGGTAGTAGATAACAAGGTAGGAAGGAAAGTTAAGAAAAAGTTTAAATGACTGAAGACTGTGAACTACAAAACTAATAACCCTTCGTCAAGCCATGTCATTTTCACTTAAGTCTAAATAAACATAAATTATTTTTTTAAACTTGTCATATGTTAAAAAATCCCCAATGATTTGAAAAGTATAAAATATTCCCAAAGATTAGCCAAATTAAATGATGGCTCACTACACATTTCTCTTTCCTAGGATTAAATGTACAATGTTAGGAGACTAGAATAAATCATAATAAGTTTGTCTTGGGGCAGAGAAAACACTGCATCAAGGAAATTAAATTGTTTAGACACACACCCATTTACACAGAATCCTTTTTCTTCCTGCTCATGCTGCTATTCTGTGTACAAATGCTAACCCTGACATTCCTTCTTCCTCAAGTGGTGAGTCTGGACAAAAAGCCCATTTCAGGGGCAGCCCAGGCTGAGAAGGGCCACTAGTAGTAGTAGTAACAGGCATCGCCATATCTCTGGTAGCATGTTCCCAAGAAGACCCAGGTCAGAACTACCCCAGATGCACTCTGCCTTTTCCTCTGGAGCACAAAAAGGTCACTCAGCAACAAAAAAGGATCTGCAACGCTGAAGGACAATTATATTCATTTGGGGAAAAACAAAAAACAAAAAACACCTAATTGGAAAAAGCATTTTTGTTGAATTTTTTACTTTCTCAAACAAAGATGTAATTTTTTAGTTCTTCATAAGTAAAAGTCAGGGTAGTAATATCTATCATTTCACATTTATCTCCTTCCTTTAAATGTGAAAGCAACATATAATTTTGATACAATTCTTCTTTTCTAAAGGGAAAATTTAAAAAGAACTCTTTCCAATGATAACTTTTGTCAATTTATTTTATGATATTTACCAGTACTTCCAAACTATTATACAATTTGAAGAAGGTTTAAAATCCAGGAAGAGCTATGTGTTATCCTGAGCAAGTATTTTATCATAATCATTAGAATAATAACAGTGTGTGATTTCTTTCAATCTCTCATGAAATTGTATGAAGTATTCTTTAAGAAACGACTCATTAGTCATTCTCCTTTTTGAGTCTTAAAAAATAGTGCTTTGTTTCTTTTAGCTTTGCTTTACTTATGATTTTTCCAAAATATTCAATAAAGAGAATTTCATAGATGTTATTAAAACATTTAAGTATAACACACTTTTGTTTCCCTCTAAAAAAATTAAGCTTTAACATTTTAAGGAAGAAATGAAAACCAGTGTTATGACGCAGATAGTTGTCAATGATAAATACATACTTGGTGCTTAATAAATGTCTGAATGAACGAGATTAAATAGGAAGCTGAAAAAAATAAAAACACACATGACAAAATAGTGTAGCCACTTGCCATGAAAAAGTAAAAAGACATGAGATACAAATTTACTGTAGTTCTCTATTAAATTCAAAATGCTAAATAGAAAACTCTTTCTTCTACAGTACTAGTGTTCAAAACCAGGGCCTCATACATGCTGGATAAGCATTCTATCACTGAGCTACACTTAAATTGGCCTCATAGGAGCTTCACATGCTTCAGCCTCCTGAGTACTGGGGATACAGGCTTATGACATTTTGCCCTATGAATTTGGGGACTTGGCACCTCAACTAAGTGAGTTGGATGAACTGTCATCATCTAGATGGACAGACACACCATGGGTTAGTTGGGTAGTGGTATAAGCCAAAACCAAATTTCCCTGATAGCAACATCAAGATATTGTTGTGCAGTGGTAAAAAAGAGGCACTGATACTTTCATAGTATTCTGTGGCCTATACTTCATAATGTTTCAGCTGAACATAACTCAGCAGCAAAAAAGTTAAAAACATAATCCTAACACAAAAGCTATTATTTTTAACACTGATACAGATGGCTAAATTCATTCTTTATTTCTTATAATAGTGATTTAAATTCAGTATGGCCCATTTATTATTTTGAAAACACATGAACATCTCTCCCCAACCCTATACAGAAAATTTATAGCACTTCTTCCTTCAGACTTGCAGACCAATCTTGATGTTATTTCATCAGCAAGTTGAGGAAGAAGAAAATTCAGAAAGAATTCTGGCTTTGGGTGATAGTAAAAATGACTGAAATTCACTGATTTTTGTTATTGTTGTTGTTGTTTTCAGTTCTTTCCCCACAATTGTTTTTCTTTACTTTAGAGGCAATTTTTAGGAACAAAAATCTAATAATGGAAAATAATGTAGCTGAAGCCCACCAACTTCTTTGGTGTGACATTTTCTTTCCCAGAAGGTTTTTTTTTTTTTTTAAATTGAAGAACATCTGTAACTATGTTTAGCTTAAAAAACTTCGTTATTAAACATATTGTGAAAATATTTGTCACACTGTTACTCAACAGGGAGAGTAGGGGCACAATAGCTGCTGTACTCCCATCTGTGAAATTGGTCACACCGTGAGCTCACACTCTCTGTGCCTGCCACCATCTAGCCACTAAATCTGGTGCCTGTATAATGTGGCTCCACTGCCACTAACTTGCTAGGCATACCAGAGTTGTGCCCAGTCATTCTCCCATCTCATGCTATCTTCACCTCTATAATAAGGAGACTTGTTGTGAGAATTGAATGAATTAATAAAAGATGCAAAATGCTTTGAATATAACAATAAATAATGGCCATAGTCATCCCAGTAAATAGTAAAGCAGTATTAGAAAATAATTTCTCCTCAAAAGAGAAGAAAAATAAATAAATAAAATAGTTCTTAAAGAGAAATCTGGAAAATATTTTCCTCTCACCTCT
The DNA here is from genome assembly GCF_045843805.1 of Urocitellus parryii. Taxonomy (NCBI): domain Eukaryota; kingdom Metazoa; phylum Chordata; class Mammalia; order Rodentia; family Sciuridae; genus Urocitellus; species Urocitellus parryii. The sequence goes on from NC_135537.1 coordinate 81,283,679, forward strand.
GTAATAATCCATTCTCTACTTCACAGTCACATTTTAAAGTACAATTTTCTAAGGTTTTACTTGGAAATAAAACCCTGCCAAGGCCTCCAAGCCCTTTGATATCTAGTTTCTGCCACTCACATGTTCCTCCCCTGAGTGTCATCTAACATATCCATTGCATGGCCTTCCCTGGTACAGCACATATGTTTCTTACTGGTCTTTATAAACAGTCAGGCTCAATGTTTTCTCTTTCTTTACAAAGAATGTGAAGGAAATGAGCACCACAATAAAAGTTTATTCCAAGGAACCTTAAGATGTATGTCTAGAAGGCATCAACAAGGGAAAACATTACTGGTTATTCAAAGGTATAAGTAGGAGTTATATCCTAGTAGTCAGCTATCCATGATGGAAGAAAAGAAAAATGGACAAGCACATTAACAAAGACATAAAAAAATTTTAAGCCTTGGGAGGCTGAAGCAGGAAGATCACAAGTTCAAAGCCAGCCTCAGCAAAAGCGAGGTGCTAAGCAACTCAGCAAGACCCTGTCTCTAAAATACAAAATAGGGCTCAGTGGTTGAGTGACCCTGACTACCCACTCCCTCATATTTTAAGCCCAGAAAGACATGTTAGACTAAGTATGTGATATTGTTAATATGCAATTTTCTTCACAAAACTAAATATGCCATTCCATAATAACACCTGGCAACTACATTTCACCATTTAACCTAGAAAAATAAAAACCTGTATTCACTCAAAAACCCATATATGAACATTTATAGTATATTTGTAATAGCCTAGACTTGGAAACAATCCAGATGTACTTCAGCCAAAGAACAGTTTAATGAAATGTGGTACATCCGTATCATGGATTTCTTAAAACTGGTTGTGATGGATGTGAATCTACAATTATTTCAAGAAGTTTTTAAAAGGCAGAAAAGTGCCTTGGAGGGATTCACTCCATTTCATCAACACGTAGGCAAAAGATACTTCTCAACTATGGAGTAATTAAATCATACTCCCCAAATGAAAGAAACATGAAAAGGAAGGTTTCTAAGCTAGATAATCAGGGTCCATAGAATGATTTTATAAACCATGATTCCTCATCCCTGAAGATGATGCATAAGACTTCTTAGTTTGATATCTAGGACAAACAATATAACATGGTTCATATAATTACTACTAGATTTCTCAGTAAACCCAGCAGAAGGAAAAACCAATCTGGGTTTATCATTAAGTTTATTCCAGTTTGAAGATGGAATATGTCTATAATTCCAGCTACTCAGGAGGATGAGGCAGGAATATCACAAGTTTGAGTTCAGCCTGGACAACTTCAAGAGACTCTGTCTCAGGAAACAAATAAACAAAACAAACAAAAAAAATAAAATAAAAAGGGATGGGGAATGTAGCTCAGTGGTAGAGAACCCCTGGGTTAAAACCCCAATATTGAAGGAGGGTGGGAACGATGCCTGATATATTCACTTACTCAAATTTAACCTAAAATGAAGAATCTACTTCAATATATGAGATGGAATTTCAGACTATAGGGCCTGGAAACACAAAGGAATAAATCCAAGCTTCAAGGGGGGGGAAGAAGAGATCCAATTTTGGTTTCTGCTGAATATCAGCTCTGGTAATAAACTAAGGGGCCTTAGGAAAATCAAGGCCATAGTCACTAGTGTTCCCACCTCAGCCTCTTGATTTGTTGGGATCACAGGTGTTCCATTATACCCAGCTTGATTTTTCCTTATTTTGGGTTTACTGAGAAATTCAGGAATCTGTAGCAATTTTATGAACTACATGTTTTTGTTTGTTCTAGATATTAAGTATAGCATATCAAACTAAATCTCCTAATTTATCACCTTCAGGGATAAGAAATGGTCATTTTTACCCCTGACTGATTCTGATTTTGTATTAGGTCCCTACATATTTCATATGCTGTTTCAAATGTATTGTTATTATAAGCCTACACAAAAAGAAGGCCTAACCATTACATTAATTTTTGGTAGGGAAACTGAGCCATATAGATTAATAAATGTCTGAGTATTTTCTGTTGTTATAACAGAATTTCACAAACTTGATAACTTACAAAGAAAAGTTTATTGGGCTTGTTCTCGGGATGCTGAAAAGTGTGATGGTATGGTATCAGTGTCTGGTAAAGGCATTTGGGTTGTGTCATAAAATAGCAGAAGGCATCCGCTAGTGAGACAGAGAGAGAGAGCACACAAAAGAGAAAGAAGGAGCAGCAGATTTGCTTTCCTAATAATCACCGTCATGATGACTAACCCACTCCTGCCATAATGACATGAATCCATTCAAGAGGGCAGAGCCCTCTTATTAGGTCCCCTTCCCAACGCCACTGTATTTGGAATTAAGTTTTAACACATGAATTTAGAGGACATGCTCAAACTACCAAAATAAATTTATAACTGAATTCTAGTTGTTTACTAAACCTTAGTTCTTCATATTGGGAGAACAGGGAGTAACTTGAATTAATAAGTTGTTTTCTAACCGAGTTGGTACACATAAATAGAAATGCAAAAACAAGATGTCTTATATTGAAAGAAGAAATTCTTCTGTCAAGTCACAAAATAATCAAAGCACCAAAATACAAAATGCTCATCCCAATATATATTTGTAATGTTATATAAAAAGCAAAGAAAAAAGATAAAATTTATTAAAAGACACAAAGGAGAGGATCTAAAGGAACTGCAAAACAAGAAATCAATCTAAGAGAAGGAAATAAAAAATAAAATCCACATTCCAAAATGCTTAGACTTCTACAAGAAAAATCTTTTAGGACAGTCACTCTCATATATCAAATTAATAGATGAATTTATGGCTCTTATTATTTTGTTTTATTTTTATCTTTTATTTATGATATAATATCTTCTATCCCCAAATTTAAGAGGGAAAATAATAAATGAGCTATTTGGTTTTCACGAGATAAAACAAAGATGCTTTTGTTCTTCCTTTCCTCTGGAAAGTCTATTACACACATCTGACTTTTTTTCTTCTTCTATTCAGACTCCCAAAGATGCTCTTCAGCTACATGCTTAAGAGTTTGGTCAATGCACTGTAATAAAAAGCCAGCATGACAATGCATATTAAAATCAATAATTGAGAAGACAACCTGTCATCTACTTATCAAAATCATAAGTTTTTAGGACACCGGTATAGAGCTATAATTTACAATTTCTGCAACCTTCAAACATCTTCTGTGCTCCTCCATTTAAGAATATTTTAAGAGTGTGACACAGAAGTACATTTGGAAAGACTCTTTTTTTCCAGAAAAAAAAATCATTTGTACTAATATTTCTGCTGATTCCTTAATCAGTTTTCTTCTTAACCCTATCTTTCTCCAGCCCAAACAGATCAAGATCTTTAGTGAATAGGACATGGAATTGAGAGAGTTCAAATCAGGGCTTACTCATCATTCAACCTACAATAATCTTCATCTGGAAAATAAGAAAAAGCAAACTTTGTCTTACAGGATTATTTTGCATACTGAATTACTTAATGTATGCAATAAGTCCTGAACAAAGTATCTGTAGATGGCAAACATCTAAAAGTATACAACAGTGAAGGTAATATTGAAAGACAAAAGGGGACAGAGAGAAGCTTTCTTCTCCCAACAATTTCTTAGAAATTTATGGTGCAGTTTAAGTTTGCCGAAGTTTTGCTTTGATCTTAAATATATTTACAACATATCAAGTCTATAAAGTCAAAATAATTCAGAATAGAAATACTATACAAAATCAAATTTGAACTCTCTGGTTATTCCTCAATGGCAATATCAAGAAGAAATTGGTAGAGGAGTGAAACATTAATTTCCATTCAGCAAAGTGTGGCAGCATTGAAAGTGCCTGGTTCCAAGGACCAGGAGGCCAGTTCTTGTAAGACCTTTTCCTTCAAGGGGCTTAATAATCAAGCAAGTGTTTTACCTCTTATAGATCACCTAAAAGGCATGATAGGCAACATGATCTCTTTTTTTTTTATCTTGTTTAATTCACAACCACTTTATTAGCCCTATTTTATAGACAAAGAAACAGATTACTTCCAGATCTTTAAGGGCACACTGCATTCCATTTTTTCATGAGGGGAAATGAATAAGGGCACTTCATCAACACTCTTGTAGTATTTAAATATAACTTTCGGTATCCCTGCCGAGTAAGTCTGCTTACTAGAAGACTTACAATCTTACAAAGTCCAAGAGACTTGTGGACCAACTTGCTGTGCTACTCCTGTCCCATTATTCCCAGCCCTCCTCTCTAACCTATACCTCTCCTAGACCAACCCCTCAATACAAGTCTGTTCTGTACAACTTAGATTTGAAAGTGGCCTCCTTGAAAAACTGGAAATCCATATGCAACGAAATGAAACTGAATTCCCTCCTCTCACCATGCACAAAAGTTAACACAAAATGGATCAAGGAGCTTGATATCAAATCAGAGACTCTGCATCTGATAGAAGAAAAAGTTGGCTCCGATCTACATATTGTGGGGTCGGGTTCCAAATTCCTTAATAGGGCACCCATAGCACAAGAGTTAATAACAAGAATCAACAAATGGGACTTACTCAAACTAAAAAGTTTTTTCCCAGCAAGAGAAATAATAAGAGAGGTAAATAGGGAGCCTACATCATGGGAACAAATTTTTACTCCTCACACTTCAGATAGAGCCCTAATATCCAGAGTATACAAAGAACTCAAAAGATTAGACAATAAGTTAACAAATAACCCAATCAACAAATGGGCCAAGGACCTGAACAGACACTTCACAGAGGAGGACATACAATCAATCAACAAGTACATGAAAAAATGCTCACCATCTCTAGCAGTCAGAGAAATGCAAATCAAAACCACCCTAAGATACCATCTTACTCCAGTAAGATTGGCAGCCATTCTGAAGTCAAATAACAACAAGTGCTGGCGAGGATGTGGGGATAAGGGTACACTTGTACATTGCTGGTGGGACTGCAAATTGGTGCGGCAATTTGGAAAGCAGTATGGAGATTCCTGGGAAAGTTGGGAATGGAACCACCATTTGACCCAGCTATTGCCCTTCTCGGACTATTCCCTGAAGACCTTAAAAGAGCGTACTACAGGGATACTGCCACATGGATGTTCATAGCAGCACAATTCACAATAGCTAGACTGTGGAACCAACCCAGATGCCCTTCAATAGATGAATGGATAAAAAAAATGTGGCATTTATACACTATGGAGTATTACGCAGCACTAAAAAAACGACAAAATCATGGAATTTGCAGGGAAATGGATGGCACTAGAGCAGATTATGCTAAGTGAAGCTAGCCAATCCCTAAAAAACAAATGCCAAATGTCTTCTTTGATATAATGAGAGCAACTAAGAACAGAGCAGGGAGGAAGAGCATGAGGAAAAGATTAACATTAAACAGGGAAGAGAGTTGGGAGGGAAAGGGAGAGAGAAGGGAAATTGCATGGAAATGGAAGGAGACCCTCATTGTTATACAAAATTACATATAAGAGGATTTGAGGGGAAAGGGGAAAAAAAAACAAGGGAGAGAATTGAATTACAGCAGATGGGGTAGAGAGAGAAGATGGGAGGGGAGGGGAGGGGAGGGGGGATAGTTGAGGATAGGAAAGGTAGCAGAATACAACAATTACTAATAGGGCATTATGTAAAAATGTGGATGTGTAACCGATGTGATTCTGCAATCTGCATTTGGGGTAAAAATGGGAGTTCATAACCCACTTGAATCTAATGTATGAAATATGATATGTCAAGAGCTGTGTAATATTTTGAACAACCAATAAAAAAATAATTAAAAGACATGACAGTAAGAGAAACCAAAATAATGACACATTCATGAACATAGGATACCATTTAAAAATTTGAGATGATATATATATTTGGTTAAAACATCAAAGAGTTAATTTCTGTTTATTTGAATTTTAACTGGAATCTACTATTTGTACTTGAATATAAGACCCATTATTATAACTCAACATGTGTATATAGTGTGTAATTATCAGACCAGGGTAATTTTCATCTCATTAAAATTATCATTTTTTGTTTGAAACCTGCAAAAAAAAAAAAAAGAAAGAAAAGAAAGTGGCCTCCTTAAAACACAATAGTGCAAATATTCATAGCCAGTAACAAAGATATACAAATTCACCATTCTTTTTTGTAATTACTTCTTAAAGATATGGAGGCAAAAGCAGAGCAGAAACATGATGGAGCAAATTTAAGAATTTAAGTAGTAAGGCAATTTTTCTGGTTCAAGGAGAATAAAAGAAATTTATAATGCAAAGGAGCCCAAACTAAATTCAAAATGATAAGTGATACAAAGAATAAATAAATGTTTTAGAGTTACAGGTGGGTAGAGAGTGGGGAAAAGTGATCATTCCAGTTCAAGGAATTTAAAAGGTTAAGTTAGCACACACCAATAGAGAATATGAAGGATCATTAAAGATTATTAATTGAGATACTACAGAATCACAAATAATTCCTGCTGATTCTTATTAAGTCTGAAAAGACAATAATCACGAGTCAAACATCTGGCTTGACTGTTACTGTATTCCACCTGTCCACAGTGATTAGCAGTAGTTCAAGGAAGGACTACTACTTAGCCAGACCAATGAAAATAATTTCAGGCATTTCTGGTAAAATATTGGAAAAGAAAGCATTATTTTTATTGAACTTAAAACTGGAGTCACCACATAGAGAATATTGCTAACCTTTTCAAAATGAATTATCACTGAAGCATGAAAACTTTACCTATGGCTTTCTTTTTTTTTTAAATTTTTTTTTAGTTGTAATTGGACACAGTACCTTTATTCCATTCATCCACTTTTATGTGGTGCTGAGGATCGAACCCAGGGCCCCGCACATGCTAGACGAGCCCTTTACCACTGAGCCACAATCCCAGCCCCTACCTATGGCTTTAAATTACAAGTACATTTAATTATTTTTTTTGTATATTAGGTCTTTATATTATTAAAACTTTCTGAATAATATGACTAGAAAATCTTTATATATGCCTGGGTTTCTGATTGATCAAATAAGTTGTAAAGATGATAATTTACTGTCACAATTCTTCAAAGAACAAAAAAAAATAGGACAAGAAAAAAAAGGCATAGTATAAAATAGACTGACACATGAATTCTATAAAAGAAGAAGTCTTACTGGGGCATAGGTATCAGGTCATTTTAATACATGCATACATATTTCATAGTATAGTACTATAATTCAAAAATGTAAAAGGGAGATGAAAATTGCTAAAAGAAGCTGGGAGATGATTTTAAAAGGAATAAATGAGGTAAGAATTAAAAGTAGTCTGCACAGATGTTTAATAGTTGATAACAAAATGATTGAGTGTTCTCTCTAGTAGAACATATTTCTGGGAATAAAGAGGTGAGATAAGATTCAACTCGAAGAAGAATGTTTCTCAAACCCTATCATGGGAACCTGAGAACCTGTTAAAGGGCATATTCCAAGGACTCCTCTGGAGAGAAAATAGTACCTTTGGAAAAGATGACCATGCCTACTCATTCCTTCCCCAACTCTTGTTTTTTAAAATTATCTTTAAAAGTTTTTTATTATTTATTTTTATTTGTTCTAATTAGGTATATATGATAGCAGAATGTGTTTCGATTCATTGTACACAAATGGAGCATAACTTTTCATTTCTCTGGTTATATATGATGTAGAGAAGTACTACATGTGCAGTCATACATGTTCCTAGGATGATAATGTTCATCTCATTCCAACATCTTTCTTGTTTCCATACTCCTTTCTCTTACCCTCCCTCCCCTTTGCCCAAAGTTCCTCCACACCCCCACACCCCATGTAGTAGTCAGCATCCACTACTTATTAGAGAGAACATTTAGCCTTTGATTTTTGGGGGATTGGATTATTTTGTTTAACATGATATTCTCCAATTTCATCCATCCATTTATCTGCAAATGCCATAATTTTATTTTCTTTTAACATTGAGTGATATTCTGTTGTGTATATATACCACGGTTTCTTTATCCGTTCATCTGTTGAAGGGCATCTAGGTTGTTTCCACAGTTTAGCTATTATGAGTTGAACTGCTATGAACATTGGTTTGGCTATGTCACTGTAGTATGCTGATTTTAAGTCCTTTGGGTATAGACCGAGGAGTGGGATAGCTGGATCAACTGGTGGTTCCAATGCGAGTTTTCTAAGGAATCTCCATAAAGTTTACCAGAGTGGTTGCACCAATCTGCAGTCCCACCAGCAATGTTATATACAGAGTATACATTTTTATCCACATCTTCGCTAACACTTATTATTACTTATATTCTTGATAATTGCCATTCTGACTGGAGTGAGATGAAATCTTAGTGTGGTTTTGATTTGCATTTCTCTAATTACTGGAGAAGTTGAACATTTTTCATATATTTGTTGATTGATTGTATATCTTCTTCTGAGAAGTGTCTGTTTAGTTCCTTATCCCATTTATTGCTGAGTAATTTCTATTTTTGGTGTTAAGTTTTTGAGTTCTTTATATATCCTGGAGATTAGTGCTCTCTGAGGTGCATGTAGAAAAGATGTTCTCCCACTCTGTGGGCACTCTCTTCATGTTACTGATTGTTTTCTTTGCTGAGAAGAAGCTTTTTAGTTTGAATCCATCCCATTTATTTATCCTCAATTTTATTTCTTGCACTTTAGGGGTCTGGTTAAGGAAGCAAGGAACTAATCCAACATGATGAAGATTTAGGCCTACTTTTTCTTCTTTAGGTTCAGGGTCTCTGGTCTAATTCCTAGGTCCTTGATCCACTCTGAGTTGATCTTTATGCATGGTGAGAGATAGGGGTTTAATTTCATTTTGCTGCATATGGATTTCCAGTTTTCCATATACCATTTGTTGAAGAGGTTATCTTTTCTCCAATGCATGTTTTCAATGCCTTTGTCTAGTAAGAGACACCTGCATTTAAGTGGGTTTCTCTCTGTGTCTTCTGTTCAGCGGTTTCCACCTTATATCAGATAAAGTGGACTTCAAACCAAAGATACTCAGGAGGGATAAAGAAGGACATTTCATATTGCTTAAGTGAATCATATATCAACAAGACGTAACAATCGTAAATATTTATGCCCCAAACAATAGAGCATGTATTTACATCAAACAAACCCTTCTCAATTTCAAGAATCAAATAGACCACAACACAATAATACTGGTGACTTTAACACACCTCTCTCATCAGTGGAAAGATCTTCCAAACAAAAACTAAACAAAGCAATCATAGACGTCAATAATACAATCAGTAACTTAGACTTAACAGACATATATATATATATATAAAAATTTCATCCATCAACGAGAGAATATACTTTTTTTCCTGAGCAGCACATGAATCCCTCTCTAAAATGGACCCTATGTTATATCATAAAGTAACTCTTAGCAAATATATATAAAAAAAATAGAGATAGTACCCTGCATTCTATCGGACCATGATGGAATGAAATTAAAAATCAATGATAAAATAAAAAAACAGAAGCTACTCTAACACCTGGAGACTAAATAATATACTATTGAATGATACATGGATAGCAGAATACATCAGGGAGGAGATAAAAAAAAATTCTTTAGAGGTAAATGAGAATTCCGATACAACATACCAAAATTTCTGGGACACTATTAAGGGAGTGCTAAGAAATTTCATTGCATTGAGCATTAGAAGAATAAGAAGTCAACAAATAAATGACCTCATATTAAATCTCAAAGCCCCAGAAAAAGAATACAAAATCAATACCAAAAGTAGTAGAAGACAGGAAATAATTAAAATCAAGGCTAAAATCAATGAAATAGAAACAGTTGAAAAAATTGACAAAACAAAAAGCTGGTTCTTTGAAAAAATAAAAATTCATAAACCCATAGCCATCCTAAGGAAAAGAAGGAGAGAGAAAATTCAAATTACTAAAATTCATGATGAAAAAGGAAATGTCACGACAGATACCATTGAAATACAGAGGATAATTAGAAACTACTTTGAAAATTTATACCCCAATAAAATTGAAAATATCAAAGATACCAACAAATTTCTAGAGAAATATGAGTTGCCCAAACTTACTTGGGAGGACATACACAATTTAATCAAATTTATTTTGAGCAGTGAAATAGAAGACACCACCAAAAGCCTACCAACAGGACTGGGATTATGGCTTAGAGGTAGACTGCTTGCCTAGCATTCATGAGGCACTTAGCTTGATTCTCACCATCACATGAAAATAAAATAAAAAGATATTGTGTCCACCTATAACAAAAACAAAACAAATTATATATCTCATACCCAGGACCAGATGGACTCTCAGCTGAGTTCTATAAGACCTACAAAAAGAATTTTAATACCAGTATTCCTCAAATTGTTCCAGGAAATAAAAAAGGAAGAAACACTTCCAAATTCATTCTATGAGGCTAGTGTCATCCTGATACCTAAGCCAGACAAAGACACATCAAGGAAAGAAAACTTCAGACCAATATCCCTGATGATCATAGATGCAAAAATTATCAATAAAATTCTGGCACACTGCATACAAAAATACATTTAAAAAATAGCACACCATGATCAAGTGGAGCTCATCCCAAGGATGCAAGGTTGGTTCAACATACAGAAATCAATAAATATAATTTATCACATCAATAGACTTAAAGCTAAAAATCATATGATCATCTCAATAGATGTAGAAAAAGCATTTGATAAGATACAATACCCTTTCATGTTCAGAACACTTGAAAAACTAGAGATAACAGGAACATATCTCAACATTGTAAAAGCTATCTATGCTAAGCCACAGGCCAACATTATTCTAAATGGAGAAAAATTGGAGACATTCCTTTTAAGAATTGGAACAAGACAGGGATGCCCTCTCTGAGCACTCCTATTCAACACAGTCCTTGAAACTCCAGCCAGAGCAATTAGACAGACGAAAGAAATTAAAGGGATATGAACAGGAAAAGAACTCAAACTATTGCTATTTGCCGACATGATTCTATACTTAGAGGATCCAAAAAACTCCACCAGAAAGTTTCTAGAATGAATGAATGAATTCAGAAAAGTAGCAGGATATAAATCAGTACCCATAAATATCAAACACATTTCTATATATCAATGATGAACCCTCAAAAGAGAAATTAAGATAACTACTTCATTCACAAAAGCCTCAAAACAACAAACTTGGGAATCAATCTAACAGAAGAGGTGAAAGACCTATATAATGAAAACTACAGAACACTAAAGAAAAACATTGAAGAAGATCTTCCATGTTCTTGGATAGGAAGAATTAATATTGTCAAAATGGCCATACTACCCAAAGCGTTATACATGTTTAATGCAATTCCAATTAAAATTAAAATCAGGACAGCACTCCTTATAGAAAGAAAAAGCAATCATGAAATTAATTTGGAAAAATAAGAGACCCAGGATAGCCAAAACAATCCTCAGCAAGAAGAGTGAACCAGGAGGCATCATAATATCAGACCTTTAACTATACTACAAGAGCTATAGTAACAAAAATGACATGGTATTGGCACCAAAATAGACATGTAGTGTAGACCTTCCCAAACTCTTGATGGGAATATCACACAGGAAAAGAGCATTGTTTCAGAGGAGGGGGGAGCTTTTTCCAGATGTGTGGGATAGTCTCATCATTCAACACTCCATTATGAAAAAAGAGATATTTTTTGTTTTCTCTCTCCCTCTCCCTCCCTTCCTTTCTAGAAATATTAGAGATTAAACCAAGAGTGCTTCTACTACTGAACTATATCCCCAGCTCTTTAAAAATTTTTTATTTTGAGAAAATGCCTTGCTAAGTTGTCCAGGTTGGCCTGGAACATTTTGCAATGGTCTTGCCAGTCTCCAGAGTACTGAAATATATAGATATACACCACTGTGCCCAGTTGAAAGAGGAATTTTTGAGTCACTTGTCTATAGAGCTGACTTTCAGATTGCATGTTGCACTCACTAGAAGGGCCTCAAATTCAATTTTTTTTTTTTTTTTTGTATTGGAGATTGAATCGTGGACACTCTACCACTGAACTACATTCTTAGCACTTTTTATTTTTTATTTCAACAGGAGCTAAATTATGCAGGCTGGCCTTGAACTTCCACTCCTTCTGCCTCAGCCTATCAAGTTGCTAGGATTACAAGTGTATGCTACTGCAAATGGCTCTCTAGGCCATTCAAGAAACAAGGAGTTTTCCCTTTGGCCACATACATGTGAATCTACAGGATCTACAGGAAAGCTAACAGTGTAGACATCAAGGAAATGAGCATTATTGAAAAAGAAATGCCTCACAAATGTTATCAGCACAAAACTGGAAGAGCCTGAATGTTACTCAGCATGCATCTGCACTGTTGTAAGTAAACAAGGGCAAGATTCTTGCCAAGAGAATTAACCTGCTCATTAAGCATATTAAGCACTCTAAGAGCCAAAACATCTTCTGAAACTTGTGAAGAAAAATAATAAAAAAAGAAGGAAACCTGCTCTGCCTAGAGAACATACTTTGTGAAAACCAATGGAAAGGAGTCTGAGCTGTTGAAACTTATTCCCTACAAATTCATGGCAAAACAGTATAAATAAGACCTCTAAACTATAAAAAAAAAAACAACACAAAAATTTCCCTTAACTCCATAGAAATGTGATGTCTTCCCACCCAAAGAAACATTTAAAGCAAAAGTTGAGTCCTAAAAAATAGGAGATGGAATATATCAGATTGTATCACACATAAGTTAGTGTTGTTCATGATATGTTTCAGTTGTGTGTGAATGTCATGTGTATGTTGGGGATGATGTAAGATCTATGTCTTATTCCCTTTGGTGGTTACAAAAGTCTAAAAGTCATTGGCTTAGATTTAGCAAGAAAAGGTCTACTGTAGAACCGTCCAAGTCATCATAGGGCAAGTCTTAAATGACCTATGAGCAGTTCTGTGTACAGGAATTCTCTCTTGGAAAACTTTCTGAGACTTAACATGACACAAGGAAAAAAACAATCATAGCATTCAGAGTACAAGTCTTTCACATCCATTAAATTTATTTGTATTTTATTATTTTTGATGATATTATAAATGAGATTGTTTTCTTAATTTCCTTTTTGGATAATTTGATGTTAGTGTCCAGAAATGCAAGTGAGTTTTATAGGCTGATTTAAAAAACTGCGATTTTGCTCAATTTGTTTATTTCTTCTTATTTTGGTGTTGTCTTTAGAGTGTTTTTTGTTGTTGTTGTTGTTTTAGATATTTAGATTATATGATCTGCAAAAAGATAATCTTACTAATTCCTTTCCAATATAGGTGTGTTTTACTTTTTTTTCTTGATTACGTGCTCTGGCTACAGAAGCAGAAAGTAAAATGGTAGTGGAGGAAGCAGAAATGGAGAAATATTAGTCAAAATATGCCAAGTTTTAGTTACACAGGGTAAGCCTTAGAGGTCTATTGTACAGCTTACTGCCTATAGTTACTCATAATGTATTGTATTCTTAAATTTTTTGCTGAGAGGGTGGATCCTATGTTAAATATTCTTATCATAAGAATTATGATGCAATGATAAGACAACACAATGAAATTTCTGCAGATAATGGATAGATTTATGGCATAAAATGTGCTGACAGTTTCATGGGTGTGTGCTTGCCTCCAAATTCCAAGTTGTAAACATTATGCAAAACTTATAGCATGGCAATTTTTTTTTTAAACAATGTTAGAAGAAAATAAATTATTTTCTACACCAACTTAGTTGCAATGCAAGCCTTACCTGAAACTGTCTTTTGGTAAGAAACACAATCATGTCTCCACAAAGAAATGGCAGATCTCTCTCGGTTCTGCAATCCGGTTAGTCTTTCTGCTAGACCGCCTCTGTTTAATAAATTATAATGCATTAAGTTTAGTTTTTTAAAAAGGCTCAGAGTAATTAGAACATTTATATTTTATCCATACCTACTAAGGACAGACAAAATATGCAAAAATTTTAACAATTTTTTTTTTTGAGAGAGAGAGAGAGAGAGAGAGAGAATTTTTTAATATTTATTTTTTAGTTTTCGGTGGACACAACATCTTTATTTTATTTTTTTATGTGGTGCTGAAGATCGAACCCAGCACCCCGTGCATGCCAGGCAAGCGCGCTACTGCTTGAGCCATTTTCCCAGCCCCAACAAATTTTTTATATTATATTTTCTTCCTTGAGGATCTACCTTTCTTGGTCAGTTTTTATTTTTATGGAAGTTCCTTCTCTTGATTCTTAGAAATAAAAGCTAATATGTGATGTTCCTAGGATCATCACATTCTTAGATATATGACAGTTAAATATCAAGTTAACTCCCTTTCTATTCTTTCTTAGTTCATGTACTCATTCCATAAATAAATACTGCTTACTTGTAACCTGCTATATGATAGGTACCAGGGATACAAAAATAGCTACATATTATACCATGTGGTGGGGTATAATTCAATCAGTAAATGAGGACAAACAGATAAATGTAAAGTGAGTTCAGAGTTCCAGTCAAAAATAACCTTGCTAAACTGTTGATAGGTAGAACACCAATTAAAAGTATCTAGGTATGGGCTTAATACATACTATACATACATACATACATACATACATACATATATGTATGTGTGTATATATATATATATATTCTATTATTTGAAATCCAGAGACAACTGAATATCAATCACAGACACACAGCAGAAACACCAACAATACAGAAAAAGGAAAACATTCATGAATGGCAGGAAGACAATATGAAAGAATCAACATACAGAGACTTCACAAGAGCCCTTAGTTATCAATGGAAATTCAGATACATATGTTTACAAACATATAAAATCATAAATATCACAGAGGTTAGCTGCTACTAACACATTTATAACATCAATAAACTAGAAATCAAGATCAACTGTTAATCACCATAGCGGCCACATAATTTATCAATGTACTGTCTCACAGATTATATAGCTTTTCATTAATCAGTCCACTATACTATCTCATTTTTATTCAAATAATATCCTATTCAGGTAGAAAAAAATGGATATTAATATATACCTCACATGATAAAATCAGAACACAGAGAAGTTAAAGAATGCATCCTTTATTATATAACTAGTTTATATGAGGAACCAGCAATTAAATCCTAAAAGAAGTTAGCACCTGGTGCTTATTAAACATTTAAGAAATGACCATGATTGGTGATACTGCTTTTGTTGTGTCTTTAACATGCACTCTATTCTCTTTCTATTATTCAAAGATCTTATCTTAATACATTATATATATATATAATCTCTACCACCTACTCTTTTCCTATAGGCACCAGTTATTTCTGTGTTTGTGTCTATGTGTAATATATATATATATATATATATATATATATATATATATATATAAAACATAAAATTTTAAAAACACCCAAATCTTTCAAACTCAGAGAGATGCTGAGGAACTTCTATTTTCTATACTTTATATTTCACTTATTATACAGATTCTTCTTCACATCATTCTGTTTATATGAAGAAACTCATTTCATTAGGCAGCTGAATATACACCTAGGCACTCTTACTCCAGAATCCATGCTCTCAGTCTTGATAATATACCTACCATCTCTTAAGAAATACTATTTAAAATTAAATTCATAATAATATACTACTCAGCTTTTCATCAATGTGACCAAATACTCAACATGAACAACTTAGAGGAGGAAAAGTTTATTTTGGGCTCATGATTTCAGAGGTTCTGCCCATGGTTGGCCAAATCCATTGCTTTGGGCCTGAGATGAGGCCAAACACCATGGTGAAAAGGCAGCAGTGGAGAAAAACTGCTCACCTTATGGTGGCCAGGAAGGAGAGAGAGGGAGGAGCCAAGAGGATAAGATATAATCTCCAAGGGCATTCTTCCAGTGACCTAAATTCCTCCAACCATGTCCCATATGCCTATAGTTACCTTCTCGTTAGTACTTTCATATTAAAATGGACTGATTAGATCACAACTCTCACAAAATATCTAATCATTTCAGCTCCTGCATTAACACAGGAGCTTTTGGGAATATCTCATATCCAGACTGGAACATTCCACTCCTAGCCCCCAGAAAGTCCATGTCCATCTCACAAAGTAAAATGTACTTAGGTTATCTCTAAGAGTCTCCATAGTCTTAAGAGTTTGGCATTACTCAAAAGTACAAGGTCAAAGTCCCTTCTGAGACTCAAGGAAAACTCTTGGTTTTGAGCTCCTGTAAAAATTAAAAGCAAGTTTCATACATCCAATATATAATGGTACAGATTAAATATTCCTATTCCAAAAGGGAGGAATAGAGGCATAGAAAGAAGGGATGAGACCAGAACAAGACAAAACCTCAGCCAGGCAAAATTTCCTATATTTCTACTTCTGGCATTTGGGGCACATGGTGGTAAGATATGACTTCCAGAGGGCTTGGGCAGCCCTGTCCCGGTTGCAGCACTGATGGCTTCTCTCCACAGTCAACAGCTTTGTCCAGCAGACAGTCCACATTACTTGCATCTCTTAATTCTTGGAGTCTCCATTCCAACTTTGTCTTCACCTTCACAGCTTCACACATTGTCCTGTCAGGGTCAACTTGCAGGAACTCCAACCCTGTTACAACACTTTGCCTGGCCTCCCAGAGCTTCCTTTGAAATCTTGGTGAAAGCCTCCATGACCCCTTAACTCCAGTACCCTACATTCCTGAAGAATCAGCACAATGTGGATGACTCCAAGATATGCTACCAGCTGCAGCAGTAGGTGGGTCCCCTGGCACCATGGCTGCAGTGGCCTTAATGCCTGGGTGGCTGAGCACGGTAAAACAACATTTGTAGCTCCTGTGTATAAAAAGATTTCCAACTAGCCTCTTCTCAAAGGAATTTTTACTTTTATACCCTTGAACCTATGATGGATGTGGCCTTGCCAATTTCTGAGATTCTCAAGCCATCTTTACTACTGCCTCTATGCAATGTATTTAACTTCTCTTTAGTGGCCATAAGCTCTTCATCAACCACACATTCTTTGGTCCCAATTTTACATTCACTTTCTGGACAAACAGCAACTTTTTAAAATCCTTCTGTTATGCTTTCTGCTCCCAAGTGGATAGCAATATACATGCCACCACCTGAATGCTCTGTTAACTTGAAATTTCCTTTGTCCAATTTAGTCTATCACCTTTAATTCTGCCTCTCACAGTCTTAGGACATGAGTAAAATGTAGACAGACTGTCTGAAAGAATGTATCATAAATGGACTTTGGTCCAATTTCCAATAGAATTCCCATTTCCCCCTCTGAAACATGAGTACAGTCTTTACTGTCCATATTCCTACTGGCATTCTGGTCTTCTGAACTCACTCTAGAATCCTCATTAAACTCCCCTTATAACATTCTAAGTCCTTTCCAGTCTGCACTCCAAAAATTTCCAAATTCTTTCTGCAAACTAGTTCCAAAAGTTTCTATAACCACAAGGTTAGGTGAGTCACAGCAATGGACCAATTTCTGTGTTAGTTAGCTTTCCATTGCTGTGATCAAAATACCTGTCAAGAACAATTTAGAGGAGGAAAAGTTTATTTTGGCTCATGGTTTCAGAGATTTAGTCCATGGTGGACCAACTCCATTGGTCTGGACCCAAGTTGAGGCAGAATATCATGGTGGAAGGGTGGTGGTGGAGGAAAACTGTTTACCTCATGGCCAGTGAGAAACAGAGAGGGAGGAACCAAGGAAACAAGATACAATCCCCAATTCTTCAGTGACCTAACTCCTCCAGCTATGCTGAAGCTCCTGTGTGTAGTTACTACTCAGTTCTTGCTAGGATGAACTCAGGAGGCTAGGGCTCCCATAATCTAATCATTTCACCTCCTGCATTAACACAGAAGCTTTTGGGGGACACGTCATATCCAAACCATAACACAAGAAGAAAGCAAAACATTGTGTTCTTTACACAACTACCTAGATGATTTTTTCCCCAAATATTGGTTCTCAATGCTATGACTTTAGAGAAGTTAAAAAAAAAATAGAAAAAATAGTAGCATCCAATAAAGGTAAAGTGTAGAGTCCCATTAGAATAGGAATTATAGGGTGAAAACTAAAAGCAAGAATAAACTTGTATACAGAAGCTACATACAAGAGGGAAAAATCCGAGTTCTCGGATAAAATTTGTGTCTCCAGTTGAGTTTAGGCACAGGTAGAGGTGGGAGGCGACTGTGCCGATGCCTCACAAGTCACTTGCTCTCTGCTCTGAATTGCCAATAGAATTCCTGCATGAATTTTTGGTCTGACAGAGCTGGACTTAATAATGGAAAAAGCATGCCTCTAATGAACAATCCTATTTCAAGTAAGAAAGACCTGTACCCACACTAACAAGAAAAAAAAAAAAAAAGTCAAAATGAAAATTCACAAAGGCCCTGCTATCTAAATCCAAATTAACTTTTCAAAGTAGTTAGCCAGGCTATTCAAAGATAAAATCCCAAACTCTAACTAAATAAAAATACAATTAATCTATCAGCAAGTTAACCCTAATTATTTTTTCTGTAAAATTGATTGGTAACCTATCTGAGAAGATTGTTGACATCAATTCAACAATCCAAAATTTCTATAAAATCAATATGAAGAAATTAAGAATAAAGATTAAAATTTTTCAACTTATATCCAGTCAAAACATCCATTAAAATATTTTAATAAAGTATACAACTAGGCAAAGAAAAAACAATGAAAATAATATTTTTAATTTTTGCTTTCTGTCAGATATAATAAACACTGTGAAAAACAACTCAAAATAAAAGCTATGGTTTTAAACATCCCCTCAAAAAAACAAAGCAAACAAAGAAAACAACCTGATCATAAAGCTGGGGAGATATAGCTTTATTAACAACATATTTAAATATGTAGACAATTATGCATGGATTCTTATTAGTTATGCTTCAAATAGTATCATGTATCAAAAACCAAAAAGAGAGAGAGGTGAGGCTGGGGGGTTATGGGAAGAGCATGCTCCCCAAAAGAGATTGAGTATCATTTCCCATGGAGAAACACTCCAGCCTTGGAATACCAACAACCACCTCCCTTGAACCTCCCTAGCTACCTCTTAACAGGTTTAAAAAAATTATTTTAATCTCAGCTCTGTTCATGCTAAGGTAAGTAAAGTCTATTTCTTACACTTCTTTTGTCTTTAGTGGTAGTAATTTCTCAGACCTCTGTTCTTCTGTGACAAAAGTTGGTTGTTTTTTACTGGAAATATTTTCAAGATGACATCTGTATTCAAAACATTTTGATTAAAAAAAAAGCTACACTTCAACAAATCATACATTTCTTGCAGAAGTTTAAAAATCACTATTAGGTGAGAGGAAAGTTTTTATTAACTTCAGAAATTAATTATACAGGGTCTTCATTACAAAACAATCCATGTTACCTTTTTCCCTGTTTCAGAAGGAGTCAGCCAACTGCCATTCCTCCACCAAGAGTAGACAGTGATCACTGCCCTTTCTAATCAGAATTTCTAATTCTGAGACTCTGTGTCTAATAGAAGAAAAAAGTACGCCCTAATCTTCATCATGTAGGATTAGGCCCTAACTTCCTTAATAAGAGTCCTATAGCGCAGGAATTAAAACCAAGAATCAATAAATGGGATGGACTCAAACTAAAAAGTTTCTTCTCAGCAAAAGAAACATCTATAAGGTGAACAAAGAGCCTACATCCTGGGAGCAAATTTTTGCACCTCACACATCAGATAGAGCACTAATCTCTAGGGTATACAAAGAACTTAAAAAAATTAAGCACCAAAAAAACAAATAACCCAATCAACAAATGGAGGACCTGAACAGACACTTCTCAGAAGAGGATATAAAATCAATCAACAAATATATGAAAAAAATGTTCATTATCTTTAGTAATTAGAGAAATGCAAATCAAAACTACTCTAAGGTATCATCTCACTCCAGTCAGAATGGTAGCTACTATGAAGACAAACAACATTAAGTGTTGGCGAGGATGTGGGGGAAAAGGTACACTCCTACATTGCTGGTGGGACTGCAAATTGGTACAGCCAATATGGAAAGCAGTATGGAGATTCCTTGGAAATCTGGGAATGGAACCACCATTTGACCCAGCTATCCCTCTCCTCAGTCTATAGCCAAAAGACTTAAAAACAGCATACTATAGGAACACAGCACAATGTTTATAGCAACACAATTCACAATAGCTAAACTGTGGAACTAATCTAGATGCCCTTCAGTGGATAAATGGATAAAAAAAATGTGGCCTATATACACAAGGGAATATTACTCAGTAATAAAAGAGAATAAAATCATGGCATTTGCAGGTAAATGGATGACCTTGGAGAAGATAATGCTAAGTGAAGTTAGCCAATCCCCAAAAAACAAATGCTAAATGTTTTCTCTGAGATAATGAGGCTGACTCATAGTAGGGTAGGGAGGGAGAGTGTGGGAGGAATAGATGAATTCTAGATAGGGCAGAGGGGTGGGAGGGAAAGGGAAGGGACAGGGGATTAGCAAGGATGGTGGAATGTGATGGACATCCTTATCCAAAGTATATGTATGAAGACATGATTTGGTGTCAACACACTTTATCTACAACCGGAGATATGAAAAATTGTGGTATATATGGTAATAAGAATTGTAATGCATTCTGCTGTCATTTAATCTTTTAAAAAAAATCAATAATAATAAAAAAGAACAGTAAGTCTCATTAGAACAGTGTATCTTCCATGCCTGGGGATGACAGTCCTAATCACATCAAAGTACCTTGATTTTTAAATATGTAAATAGCAACTTTAAAAGGGAAAATGCAAAATACACTTCTTAAATTTTTCTTAGAAATCACTAGAAGAAAGTAACATTTGCATATTGCTGAAGCTACTTTAATCATCTCTATTCGCCTTTTTGTTTCCCTCAGTACACCCCAGTACTGAGTACAAACAGTGCTCTTTTGTCCTCACTTTTCTCATCAATGGGACTGACTGGAAAGTGCCTTGTTCTTCACTGCTGCTTCAAGATCTTCTTGAACCCTCCCTGGATTCTAGCCCACCCTACCTGCACTGCACTTGGGGTAGGCACCTTCTGTGCTGTCCCTACCAACCGCAAAGGCCTTTCCTGTCTGCTGGCCACCATTCCTGTTGATTTCAGTGCCCATGAGGCTTTGGTGACTCTACCTCCCTATTCCTTGAACTCCTATCCAAGACTATGTTCCTCACCAACCTCAGCATCCATCTTCCACAGTCTTTCTCTAAACTTCAGAGTTGCCGACAGTCTCTGTCCATTAACTCCATTCTAAGTTACCCATCACCCCATAGTAGCCTGACTCTAAAAGCACCTGACAAATCTCTCCCCATCCCCCATCTATTGGTCCTGCCCAGACTTCTACAACCCATCTTCACCCTGCATGTACTCAATCCTGCCTTATCTATTTTAGCTTTAATGAACCATTAATATAACTACTTTCTTGGAACTTCTGCCAACTCTATTGAAGGTAAAACTGGACACTACCCACACTCTGTCTGTTTACACTTGCAGTCCCAGGGTTGGATCCACACTGGCTGGTCTATCTCAAGCTCAATTCAAGGCAACTGCTCCCAGACAACCCTGGAGCATTTCCCCAGCCTATTTACTCCTATAATATGACTGTTATACATCTTTCTTCACTCTCTCTATAAGCTGATAAAAGAATTTCTTATTTCACTGAAATAGAAGTGAACAGAAAGAATTTGCTTCCAAGCCACATGTATGTATGTACCTTTTCCCCTACATCCTTGCCACCATTTATTATTACTTGTATTCTTAATGACTGTCATTCTAACAAGAGTGAGATGAAATTTGAATGAAGATTTTGATTTGCATTTCCCTGACTACAATGGATGTTGAACATTTTTTTCCATATATTTGTTGGTCATTTTTACTTCTTTTGAGGAGTGTGTGTTTAGTTATTTTGCCCATTAATTGGGTTATTTGCTTTTTTGGTGTTGACTTTTTTGAGTTCCTTTTATATTTGGGATATTAATCCCCTATCAGAGGAGTACCTGGCAAAGATTTTCTCCTATTCTGTAGGTTCTCTCTACACTCTTGCTCCCTTTGTTGTGCAGAAGCTTTTTAATTTGAGGGCATCCACTTATTGATTCTTGGTTCTATTTCTTGTGCTTTAGGGGTCTTGTCTTCTTTTGATGTGGAGAAGATAATATCCATGGATCCAACTGTGCTCTTCGTGACCATGTTAACATTCCACAGAAACTCCTTTTCCATAGAACTGTCTACTACTTTTGCTTTTATCATTTGCTATTGTTTTATTCTTATTTGACAAATAAAGAGTCACAGGGTTGGGACAGGTCCCTATAGGCTGTTCCATGCAATCTACCTGGCCTGCCCAAATTACCACCTACTATGCTAGTGATAGGTATATTTTTCCACTATGGCTCTCTATACACACACCAACTGCTGTCCCTGAGTCTTGGCTCTCTCATACTTTTTGCATTTTCAGTGTAGAGCTAGCTAATCACTCTCATAATACCCATAAAAGTAATCTGATATTATATGTACTATCTATATGTACTTTTTTCTCTTTTTTTTTTTAAGAATAGAATACTTGCCTTTAGAGTTTAAAACAGTACCTGAAGCACTGATCCACAAGAAAGTTTGATAAGCCCAACAACAATTCTCCATTCAGGAAAGCAATCAAGTAAGCTAGTTGTAATGAAATCCATGAATACTCAACTTGAATGAACAATTTCATAAATCAGTTCCAGAATTTAGGACTTCAATAACTGCTTATCAGTATTATAATTCTATTCTGCCAAATTTACTTCCCAAGGAAACAAATTTTTAAAAATTAACATTTGAGATTTACAGGGTTTTAAGAAAGAGAAAAGCTGGGAATAAAGTATTTAAAAAGATATAGTTTAACCTTAAAAGTTTCTTCTTCTTTGATGAGTTTTCTGGAGTCCTGGGAAACTTAGCTATATGCTTCTGGGGTATACACAAGACACTCTCTGTTGATTTCACTCTTGTGTTGAACTGGCTGTCCATAACCTGTCTTGCATCAGAACCATATTCCATGTGGTATTTGTGAGGGGATTCTGAATCAATGAATAGGACATTTTCTGAGTCATCTTCTTTGTTGCTATCTGATGAATACTCCAAAATTTCTGCAGAAATTGGCTGGGAAAATTAAGAGAAATGCAATTAAGTATTCTTTAGTCAAGCCCACATTCTTTAGTCAAGCCTATAATTCTATTCCTTTATGATTATGTTCCTTAAAACAGATTTAAAATATAGTATCTGTAGCTTAGACTGTTTTGACACAAAATCCAACAGTAACCAATATAAAATAAGATTAGGTTATGTCAATTGTAAAACACACATTATCTTATAGAGGCCACCAAAATCAGTATAAATATATTTCGATCTTCTTTTAGCAAACATGTTTAACCCATATAGGCAGTCTCTGAAACTGAACAAATAGAACTACATGAGAGGTTGACTCTAGTCATTGTAATGTGAACACTTAATTAAAAAAAAAAAATTCTTGAGGCCCAGAATAGCCAAAGCAATTCTTAGGGAGAAAGGTGATGTAGGAAGCATCACAATACTAGACCTCAAATTATAGTATAGAACTAGAGTAACAAAAACAGGATGGGATTGGCATCAAAACAGGCTAGAAGACCAAAGGATTGAAATAGAAGACACAGAGACAAACCTACATAAATACAGTTACCTCATATCAGGCAAAGTCACCATAAACATATTGGAGAAAAGATAGCCTCTTCAACAAATGGTGCTGCAAAAACTGGAAATCCATATATAGTGGAATGAAATTGAATCCCTTTCTCTCACACTGCACAAAACTCAACTCAAAATGGATCAAGGATTCTATTCATTAGACCAGAGACCCTGTGCCTGATGAAAGAAAGGCCCGACTCTCAGGTTGGCTTAAAAGTTTATTTCCTCAACAAGACTCCTAAAAGAACAAGCAGCAAAATCAGAATTCAATAAATGGGATGGCATCAAACTAAAAAGCTTCTTCATAGCAAAGGAAAGAATCAAGAATGTGAAAAGAGAGCCTATAGAATAGGAAAAAATCTTTGCCACCTGTACCTCAGACAGAACATTAATTTCCAGGATATACACAGAACTTAAAGCCATAACACCAACAAACAAACAAACAAACAAACAAAAACAAATAGCCCAATCAATAGATGGACAAAGGACCTGAACAGGCACTTCACAGAAGAAGAAATAAATATGGTCAACAAATATATGAAAAAAATGTCCAACATCTGTAGCAATTAGAGAAATGCAAATTAATATTACACAGAGATTCCATCTCATTCTAGTCAGAATGGCAATGGTCAAGAATATAAGGAACAGAACTGGGGTTGTGGCTAAATGGTTGAATGCTTGTCTAGCATGTATGGGGCACTAGGTTCAATTCTCAGCACCATATACAAGTAACAGATAAGTAAATAAATGTCCATCAGCAAGTGTGTATGTGTGTGTATATAAAACAAATAACAATAAGTGAACTTCAAATTAGTGCAACCACTCTGGAAAGCAGTAATGGACACTCCTCAGAAAACCTAGAATGGAACCACCATCTGACCCAGTTATACCCTTCCTTGGTTCATACTGAGAGGGACTCAGAAACAGCACATTCAGTGATGCAGCCACATCAATATTATAGCAGCTCAATTCACAATAGCTAAGCTATGGAACCAACATAGATGCCCTTCAACAGATCGATGGATAAGGAAAATGTGGTATATATACACAATGGAATAATAAATCAGCCACAAAGAAGAATGAAATTAGGACATTTGCCAGTAAATGGTTGGTACTGGAGACTATTGTGCTAAGTGAAATAAGCCAGTCCAGAAAAAACAAAGATCAAATGTTCTCTCTAATATGTGGAAACTAATATACAATAAGTGGGGGTGGTGGAGAGAAGAGAAGTTCATTGGATTAGACAAAGGGGAATGAAGGAAAGGGAGGGAGGATGGAAATAGGAAAGACAGTAAGACAGCAGAATGGATCAGCTATAACTTTCCTAAGTTCATATAAAATACACAATCCGTGAAATTCCACATCATGTATGATAACAAGAATGAGATCCTAATTAGAATAAGTTATACTCTGTATGTATAATATGTCAAAATACATTTTACTGTCATGTACATCTAAAAAGAATTTTTAAAAATAAAAAACAAAAAAATTTGGATTTTAAAATTTAATGTGAATCTAAATAACTTTTATTATAAATCAAATAAAAAAATAGTGCATCTTTAATTTTTTACCATTTGATTTCACAAAGCAGTCTGTAAGGGTAAAGATGAGAACCTGACTTTTCTAGCATAATCCAAATAGTTTTCAGAGACTAGTGAGAAATTGCTAGTATCAACAGAAACTTTTTTTTTCTTTTTTTTTGCCCCTGTATTGGGGATTGAGTCCATTACCATTCTATCTCTAAGCTACATCTCCAGACCTTTTTATTTTACTTTGAGATAGATTTTCACTAAGTTGCCCAGTCTGTCCTTGAACCTGTGATCCTTTGCCCTGCTGAGTAGCTGGGGTAACAGCTGTAGGCTGCCACAATTGGCTAAATAAATACTCTTTAAAAATGAATCACTGTCTCCATTCTCTAAAATGTTTCTTCCTTCTCCTACTCAAATTTCTGACCTTCCATTCTGACCAGCAGACCCCTGCCTGAGCTCAGGACTGCCGCAGATCCACCCACACCAACCTGTGTGGGGACCCAGGTTCTGAGTAGGCCCGCGTCCATCCCACCACTGGCAGACATCTCTACCGGAGCTCAGGCTCTGGCATAGGACCGCCTCTTCCAACCAACAGACCCCTGCCAGAGCCCAGGCCAGGCCCAAATCCACCTACAGGGACATATGTGGGACCCAGGCCAGGGTAGGTTCGAGTCCACCACACCCCTGCTCCCAATCTGGGAGCCCAAGCCTAAACCACTTCAATCTTGAGACACTACAGACATCACCATAGCCTACCCCATGCAGCAGCCCCTACAACAGACAGGGCCTAGAAGCAACTGCATCACAGAGCAGGCATCCCAAATACTGTAAGGCCCAACCTTTCAGGCCCATCTCTGTAAGATGCGGCATCCATCTTGGGGCACCTCCACTATTATCTCAAGTTACCTCGGCTATTGCCGCCACCACTTTAGTTGCAGAAGTATACACTGAGGGACACCAGCAGGGTCTGGAAGCCCAACATCAAGGTGAGGTTCAGACAATCTGTATGGATACTACAAGGGTAGAAAGTGTAATATCTCAGATTCTGCACTGCAAGATTGGAAGACACATAGACAACATGAAAAAACAAGGAAGGAAAGTGCCCCAAACAAACCAGGATACTACAATAACAGAACCCATGGACAACAAAGTTGATGAAATGTCAGAGAAGGAGTTCAGAAGGTTCATAATTAAAATGATCTGTGAATTAAAGAATGACCTAAATGAGTAAATACAGGCAAAAATTGATCACTCTAACAAAGAGATAAGAGAGAAAATATAGGTAGCAAAAGATTACTTCAAGAAAGAGATAGATTCTGAAAAAAAAAACCCACTTAGAAATCCTTGAAATAAAGGAAACAATAAACTGAATAAAATACTCAATTGAAAACATAGCCAACAGATTAGATCACTTGGAAGAAAGAACATCAGATAATGAAGACAAAGTATACAATATGGAAAATAAAATTGATCACACAGTAAAGTTGGTAAGGAACCATGAACGGAATATCTAAGAATTACAGAATAGCATCAAAAGACTAAATGGAAGAGTTATTGGGATAGAGGAAGGCACAGAATTTCAAACCAAAGGAATGCACAATCTCTTCAATGAGATAATATCAGAAAGTTTCCCAAGCATGAAGAATAACTTGGAAAACCAAATACAAGATGCTTACAGGACAGCAAATGTATAAAATTACACAGCTACACCAAGGCACATTATAATGAAAATACCTAGCATATAGAATAAGGATAAAATCTTTAAAAAAAAAACAATACCTTTATTTTTATTTATTTTTATGTGGTGCTGAGGATCGAACCCAGGGCCTCGCACATGCTAGGCAAGCGCTCTACCACTGAGCCACAACTCTAGCCCCAAGGATAGAATCTTAAAAGCCCTAAGAGAGTATGAAATATGATATGTCAAGAGCTTTGTAATGTTGTGAACAACCAATAAAAAAAAAAAAAGCCCTAAGAGAGAGGAAACAGATCACAAATAGGAGGAGACCAATGTATATATCAGAAAAATTTTCAACGCAGACTCTCAAAGCCAGGAGATCATGAAACGACATATACCAAGCTCTGAAAGAAAATGGATGCTAACCAAAAATCTTATATCCAGCAAAATTAAGCTTTAGATTTGATGATGAAATAAAAAACTTCTGTGATAAACAAAAGTTAAAAGAATTTACAACTAGAAAGCCTGCACTATAGGATATCCTCAACAAAATATTCCAATAAGAAAAATAATGATGAAAATCAGCAGGGGGAGGTATTATACTAAAGGAAAACTAATCAGAAGAGAAACTAAGTTAAACACCAAATAAACAAAAATGTCTGGGAATACAACTCATGTCTCAATAATAACCCCAAATGTTAATGGCCTAACCTCACCAATCAAAAGACAGCATATTGAAAGACAAGCATATTGAAGCAAAAAAAAAAAAAAAAAGACCCAACAATATGCTGCCTCCA
This sequence comes from Urocitellus parryii, assembly GCF_045843805.1. Classification (NCBI taxonomy): domain Eukaryota; kingdom Metazoa; phylum Chordata; class Mammalia; order Rodentia; family Sciuridae; genus Urocitellus; species Urocitellus parryii. The sequence goes on from NC_135537.1 coordinate 81,311,368, forward strand.
AGACTACCTCCAACATAGGAAAAGATATCCACAGAGCAATGGTGAAAGGGTGGGAAAAAAAATCATACCACTCACATGGATTGTGGAAGCAAGCAGGGATTTCCACCCTCATATCAAATAAAGTAGACTTCAAGCTAATCAAAAGGGATAAAGAAGGATACTACATACTGCTCAAGGGAACCATACACCAACAAAGACTTAACAATTATAAATATATATGCCCCAAACAATGGAACATCTATGTTCATCAAATTCTTCTCAAGTTCAAGAGTCAAACAGACAAAAAAACAACAATTCTTAATTGACTTCAACACATCTCTTTCATCACTGGATAGATCTTCCAAACAAAAGCTAAACAAAGAAACTATAGAACTCAATAATACAATCAATAACTTAGACTTAACTAACATCTACAGAATATTTCATCCTTCAACAAGTGAATAAACTTTCTTCTCAGCAACACATGGATTCTTCTCTAAAATAGACCATATATTATGCCACAAAGTAACTCTTAGCAAATATAAAAAAGTAGAAATACTAGTTTGCATTCTATCAGATCATAATGGAATGAGATTAGAAATCAATAATAAAATAAAAAATGAAGACTACTCCCACACCTGGAGACTACATAATATGCTACTGAATGAACTATGGGTTGTAAAACACATCAGGGAGGAGATTAAAAAATTCTTAGAGGTGAATGAGAACACAGATACAACATACAGAAATCTCTGGGACACTATGAAAGCAGTTCTAAGAGGAAAGTTCATTGCATGGAGTTCATTCCTTAAAAGAAGAAAAAGTCAACAAATAATGACTTAACATTACATCTCAAAGCCCTAGAAAAAGAACAAATCAACACCAAATGCAGGAGAAGAAAGGAAATAATTAAAATCAGAGATGAAATCAACAAAATTGAAAAAAAAGGGAAACATTGACAAAACTGACTAAATAACAGTTGGTTCTTTGAAAAAACAAATAAAATTGACAAACCCTTAGCCATGGTAACGAAGAGAAGGAGAGAAAAAACTCAAATTGCTAACATACCTGATGAAAAAGGAAATATCACAACAGATACTACAGAAATACATAAGATAATTAGAAATTATTTTGAAAAAATGTACTCCAATAGAAAATATCAAAGGCATCAACAAATTTCTAGAGTCATATGATTTGCCCAGATTGAATCAGGATGATATACACAATTTAAACAGATCAATTTCAAGTGATCAAACAGAAGACACCATCAGAAGTCTACCAACCAAGAAAAGCCCAGGATTGGATGGATACACAGCTGAGTTCTACAAGATCTTTAAAGAAGAACTAATACCAATACTCAATTTATTTCAGAAAAAAAGAAAAAGAGGGAGCACTTCCAAACTCATTCTATGAGGCCAATATCACCCTGATTCCAAAACCACACAAAGACACATCAAAAAAAGAAAACTTCAATAAAATAAAATTTGGCAAATAGAATGCAAAAACATATCATAAAGATAGTATACCACGATCAAATGGGGTTCATTCCATGGATGCAAGGATGGTCCAACATATGGAAATCAATAAATGCAATTCATCACATCAATACACTCAAAGTATGATCATCTCAATAGACACAGAAAAAGGATTGATCTGTTTAAATTGTGTATATCATCCTTTTTTCAAAGAACCAACTACTATTTAGTCAGTTTTGTCAATTGTTTCCTTTTTTTCAATTTTGTTGATTTCATCTCTGATTTTTATTATTTCCTTTCTTCTCCTGCATTTGGTGTTGATTTGTTCTTTTTCTAGGGCTTTGAGATGTAATGTTAAGTCATTATTTGTTGACTTTTATCCTTCCATATTCTAACTGTCCAGTGTACTGGCAGCCCCACCTATTTTAGTGCTATAGCAATCATATATTAAAAGTGAATTGCACTTAGTTGAATGGGTTTCCTGAACCCTATCAACTCATAATTCAAGCATAATCTTCCTCATGAGGAGTCCCATCTACTTTGATGTATTAATATGAACTGTGTCCCTGGCAATGTAGCAGGCACTTGGGTAAAATGGCAAAGAGGACATGTTTGTGGGTACATATGCACACATGTATGCTGGTTTTAGGGGCAGCTCTAGAGTTTTCATAATTAACTTACATGAAGGCTTATCACATTTTGCATTTTCTGGGGATTGCATAGTTAAGCAAGTAAGCCCTTTTTAAGAGTCTTTAAAAAAGACATTGTCCATCCGTATACCTCATCAAAAATACTGCTTGTGTGGTTACCTGCTATTAGACACTTTAATAATTTCTAAAAAGAAGAAGTTCTAAAGCAAATGCAGAGCTTAGTTCCATTACCTTTACACCCTTTGGGTTTGTTTCTAGATCACTATAACTACTGGCTCACCCATTAATTAAGCACCAGGGAATGTTTACTCCAGAAGACAGCTTCTCAATAAATATTAACTATGACCCACCAAAAGAACCAGAGAAGTTTAGACTGCAAATAAAGCTGCTTGCCATTGAGAAACTTTATACATTACTTGAGAAATCCATATTTAAGTAATTTCATCTTTTTGTTCAATCTTTTTCTTAAGATAAAGTACTTTGTGCTTCATTCTAGAAGTCTATGAGCTTCAACACTATTGCCATCTGTGGCTGGACATGGTAACAGGGGCCATACTGTGCATTCTAGGGTACCGAATAGCATCCCTGGCTAGATGGCCCACCCACTAGGTGACAGTAGCACCATACCCACCAGTCATGACAATCAAATATTTCTCCAGATACTTTTGCCAAAATAAGTCAACAAAAAAACAACCACAGGCAGACTATGCTGGGGACTCACATGCAAATGTGAAGAGGATTCATAGCACTCCATGGGGATGAGGGAGGTCACACACAAACAGTTATAAAACACTGTGGTAGGAGTATTGCAATAGAGGTATGAATTGAACTCCAATAATGTAGAAGAGGAACAAAGTCAGGTGGGGAACAAAGATAAGGGGAGTAAAGAGATTAGGTAAAGCATCAGAAAGTTTTGTTTCCCAGGATCTGCCACCTGAAGTGGAATGTTAATAAGTGGAAGTTAAGAAGGCAGGGAAAGAAAAAAACAGTGAACAGGGAGAACAGAAGACATGCAGGAAAATCTGCAAGAACTGTTAAGAGATGAGGCTGCAGAATGGCCTTTGAAAACCCAAAACAGTATCTGCTTTACTCTGAAGCAGAGGGGTGCCAATGGCAGGTCTAAAAGGACTAACAACATCATCATGTTAGCAGATGCTAACATGGAAAATGATTATCAGACAATAATACAAACAGGAACCATGCCAGCAGGTTGGAAATGCAGGAAGCTAAAAGGCTCTTCCATAATCAGACCCAAACACAAAAAGGGTATGAATAGTAGTAGAAACAGAGAGAGGCAGATTTGAAGGAAATCAATACAACCACTCTTGTTAGGAATGAGAATGAGTGTTAAGTCTAGGAAGACCCCAGGCATCCAGTTTGGGCAATAATTAAGGGAGATATGCACCTAGAAAGAAAATTTGGGAAATACATGTGGAGGGTGAGTTGTTAACACTGAATTTGGTTTTTATGTGTTAATGTTGTGATACCTGTGGAATGGCTGGAGCAAAACTGACCAACAGGCAGCTGCTCGGCGTGTCAGAAGTTTTAAGAATTGTGTGGTATGGAGATAAAGTTCTAGGAATGATAAGAATAAAAACAAAATGTGAAGGCAGAAAAGTTGCAGAAGGTTGTCCATGGAAGTAAGAAGAGAAAGGCCAGGTTGGAACCTTGGGAATATCATCAATACCTAAGCTGTCTTCAGGTAGAGAGCGATAAAGGTGGTTTTGATTTGACAAAAGGGAGTTATACAGATATAAGAAATCTATGGACCTTGGTAAAATATGCTTTGAAGGACAGATGGGAGATGAGGTGAAAATTGTAGATCTGATAATTCTTTTAGGAAGCTTAAACATACACATTTTATTTCCTTTCACAGAAAGGATGACATACAAAGACATATTTGCTCAGCAACACACAACTGACATGACAATATTGAAGTTCACATGAAGTCCAAATAAATTTCCTCAGAGAAGAATTTAATAGCACTATACTGAAAGATAAGTCCACCAGCAGTGTTTGAAATCTATGACACATAGTTAGCATCACTGAGTAATTTTAAATGTATACATTTTTATCGATCTGATGGATATGAAATGGTATTTCTCTTTTGTTTATATATGCATGTCCCTGATCATTAATAGTGTTAAACATCTTTGCATTTGTGTACTGCTTTGTATTTCTTCAGTGAATATCCTTTACCCATTTGTCTCTTAGGAGAGTCGATTAATTTTTTTTTAATCACCAGGATCTGTGTGCTACATAGAGAATATTGCTAGAAAATTATTATTAAAACTTAACCATGACAGAGGAAGAATGCAATATACACACTGACATTTTTTCTAGTACTTCAGGAAAATTCTTTCCACCAATATATTCTTCTTCTTCTTCTTCTTCTTTTTAATATTTTGAAGTTGTTGATGGGCCTTCTTTATTTATTTATTTATTTGTGTGTGGTGCCAAGAACGAACCCAGTGCCTCATGCATGCCAGGCAAGTGTGCTACCACTTAGCCACAACCCCAGCCCCTATATTATTATTCTTGATAGGTTGCCTACTGCTATACAGCAACCCAAAGCACTTGGATAAATTTTGGTTGGAAATTTTATTCTTTACAAAAATTGTTAATAAGAAATGAATCACCTTGTATAGATCATTAATTTCCAGTACCAAAGATTTTTTTAAAAAATTAAAAGCTCTTAATACTTTCCATCTTTTTTCCTGCTAGCTTTGTAAGGCTAACCAAGTAATCTTAAAACTTTCATAAAGGATTATCTTTCATCTATCTACCTACCTAGGGATCAAACTCAGAGGTACTCTTTACCACTGAGCTACATCTCCAGCCCTTTTTCTTTTTTATTTTGAGACAGGGTCTTACTAAATTGCCCAGACTGGGCTTCTATCTGTGATCTTCCTGCCTCAGCTTCTCAAGCAGCCAGGACTACAGTCATGTCACACTGCTCCTGGCTTATTTTCTTCATTTTTAAAAAGTCCAGTTGTAGCACTAATACAGAAGTATAAATAAGGATCTTTTATAACAGAAAAACAACTGCAGTGTTCACCAAGCAAAAAGTGAATATATAGCTCTTGTCATAATTTGCTAATATTTAAAATATAATAACATTATTACATGAGGTTCTTTTTTACTGATACAAGTAACTTTGGAATGGTGAATATATTAATGAAGTAACATTAAAATTACTTAATATTGATAATTAGGGTTAACACTAACAATAAATTCAATTAACATTAATTAGTAATTAATATCAGCTATAAATTAACTTTGATGGTTCACATTAATTACAAAGAGCATAATTGACAAGGCTAAAATATGAACAAGAAGCAGTTCCTGTGAAACCTATTACTAAAGGCAACCACCTGGTCCTGTTTCCATGACAACCTGTCTTTGGTGCAAGTCAAAATTTACCAAAACCATAAAGTGTTCAATATTGACCTAGTTTCTAGTTGGTTGTGAAAGACATCTAGTACAACTTACTTCTGACTCCTCTTTTCAGACAACCAGTCAACTTATTCACACAGGGGCAGCCTTGAACCTCCAGGTGGCCAGAGGGCCTCCCAATCTCAGCAGCTGTGTGCCTACTCTCAGATCACTTTCAGGAGTCAGGGTTGCATCCCTTCATGTACATTACTGTCCAAAACTGAGCCAATAAGATTCTGTTTTTTCCAGTTTTAATTCAAAATAGAGTATGGGAAGTGGAACCTAAACTGCAAAAGATTATAAGCTACTGGTGGGAAGGTTTAGAGGGCTGCCTTAAGGCTTAGTTTATTTGACTTAGGATAGAGAACATTGTTCCAGTAAGTTTCTTTTAAAACAAGCAGGCTAACTATCTGTTACATATCCCTACATATAGAAAATATTCCCTTAAACAAATATTTATTCAGTACACATCATGTGTAAGGTATTATGCAAGACAGTAAATGTAATAAGATACAGTTCCATAAAAAGCTTGAAGAAAAATAAAGAATATATGAATGGCTCATATGAAGTATTCCAAAGTGATAAACAATGGAGTCCTTATTCTGGCTGATCTGAACCAGTAGATACTCTGGAAGAGATAAAATATATACTGGGCTCAGTATTCCATAATTCTTTGATGTAGATGCAAAAGGAGAGAAGAAAGCAGATCAGGCTGAAAAGGACAATGAATATTAGTGGCATATAAACAAGTTCAGAGAAATTAAAGTTGAGAGTCCATGTTGAGAAGTAAGTCACACCACTTGCTCCTCTGAAAGGGGATTAATTCCCAAATATAAAAGGAACTCAAAAAAGTCAACACCAGAAAAGCAAATAACCCAATAAATGGGCAAAAGAACTATACACACATACCTCAAAAGAAGAAGTAAAAATGACCAACAAATATATGAAAAAATGTTCAATATCCATTGTAGTCAGGAAAATGAAAATCAAAATCTACATTCAAATTTCATCTCACTCTTGTTAGAATGACAGTCATCAAGAATACAAGTAATTCTTGTATTCTTGTAAGGGACACAGCCACATCAGTATTTATTCACAATTCACAATAGCCAGATTATGGATGTCCTTCAACAGAAGAATATAAATACTGAAAATGTGGTATATATACACAATGGAATACTACTCAGCCATTAAGAAGAATGGAAATTATGTCATTTGCTGGTAAATGGATGGAACTAGAGGACATCATATTAAGGGAAGTAAGCCAGATGCAGAAAGTCAAGGGTTGAATGTTTTCTTTGATAGATGGAAGCTAGTCTAAAATTGGTGGGGGGAGCAAGACAGGGAAAATAAATGGGGGGAATGCTATCAAAATAAAAGAATGATCGGGGAACAGAAGAATGGGATTGAGAAGAAAGGGAGAGGGATGGGATAAGGGAAAAACAGTGGAATGACTCTGACCTAACGTTCCAATGTACAAATATAAATATACTACAGTGAGTTTCACCATCAGGTATATCCACCAGACACCTATTTTTGAGAAAGGAAATAGGGGGAGGAAGAAGAGGAAAGGTAAATGTAACTTCTGGGGATTAAGTGGAGCAAACTATACTCCATGAATTCATAAATATGTCAAATCCTAAATTTTTATATAACTATTATGAACCAATAAAAAATGTTAAAAGGCAAAAATAATAAAAACAACATAATGGTACAAACTGAGCAAGAACAGGCTGTGGATCATCTTGACTGTCAAATTTAAGAGTTTAGAAATCCTCTGCAGAAAACTGAGGATGATTTTTCTTATAAAATAATGATTTTGGATGATTTCTGAACAGGCAAGGAAGATGAACTCTGGAGGTACTTTGAGAAGATTGTTCTGGAGGCTGCACACAGAAGGGATTTGACTACGGAAAATGGTAATGTAGAGAAAACCCATAGGAATTCACTGCAAATATCTGTGCAGACTCCTCTCCATTTCAGAGTTGTCCATCTATTTTCAGATGAGTTAACCCACAGATTCACAAATACTTCAATTTGAAAAGCTCAAAATTAAATTTTAATATATTCCTCAAATTAGTTGTTGACCTCAGTATCCCTGTTACCAGTATGCAATACCACATTCCACCCAGGTGCTCAAATCAGAAATCCATAAATCATTAATTCATCAGTTAAATTCCACTTCTAAAACCAGATCAAGCGCAACCTTCTCTGTATCCTGTCCACCACAGTTAGTTATACTTCCATGCTGGTCTCTGCTTCACTCCTGTGCATCCCACCTTTGATCCATCATCCCCACCACAATCAAAATAACTTCTTACTGTAAATAAATCATTACACTCTCCTTCAGATTCCATAAATGACTGTCAGGGACACTTGGAATACTATTCAAATTTCTGACAATGGTTTACAAGGCCTTGCATGGCTTCCTCCAGACTCTACTTGTGGGACTGTCAACCCTGAGGGCTGTTCTCTAGAATCTCTGACCTGCTATCAGGTTTCACACCATGTTCTTTATTGCTTAATGGGCATCATGTCTCTTCCTGCACTATAATATGCTTCATCATTCACACCCTGAGTGCCTCTCCTGAGTCCTTCTTGCGTTCCAAGGATTCAACCTATCTATACATTCCCTCATCAGAGAGAATACAGCAAAAATTGGTGAATGAGTGGTCTGGGCTATAGCAGCAAACCCATATACATCATTCTACTTCCTCATTTTCTGGAGCAACAAGACTTCCTTCAACTAAAGTAAAATAAAACAATAAAAACAATATCATCATCATCGTCATCAAGTTCTTCTCCTTGCCTTTCCAGTTTTAAAGGATGTATGCATGTATTAATTCACTTGTTCCTCATAATAGCTCAGTGAAAAATAGTGATGGAAAACTACTTTCGATGTATCAATGTCAATAAAATGTGCTGGGAAATGTCAACCTATGGAAATGAGGAAACACAGGGGACAGTTCCATGACCTGCTCAAACTCCCACAGAAATCACATAATGCAGCAGGGACAAGCCCACTTCTCCCCAGGCCCAATTCCAGCCTTCCAAAATAGCATCCCACCTCCCCATGCTGCAGGTAGCTGACATCCTCACCAAACTTCAAGACAATTCATTAACTATAAGTCTTAGGTCCAGAAAAAAATTAATATATGGGTATATATGAAATACATGACAACTTGCTTAATCTAAGCAGAATCACCCCACTATGTTTAAAGGATGTCCCTCTAGCTTTTTTGTTTATTCAAGCAAGAATATTTTTAAAAAAGAAAATAAAAGGCAACAACTTCTAAGAGAAAATACACTGTAAAGCTACTGCAATTAAAAGCCTGGTACTAACTCAGAAATAGACAAATCATTGAAATTTCAGAACCAGATAAAAATACAAATAAGATATACACACACAAAAATACCAATAAAGAGTGGGTCAAAAAATAGACTTAAAAGACAACTTGCTATCTACCTGGAGAAAAACAAACAAACAAAAAAAACCAATAATAACAATATCATCATCATCATTATCATCATCAAAGAAAAAAATAATTAATATGGCCTATAAGTAGAATCTATAGATTGAAAGCATCACATTTTTAATTTTGACACATATTGTTAAACCTCTCTGTTTATACTAAAATAACCTCCCAAAGTAGCAAAATGTGAAGATAGTTTTGACAAAGAGATAAAATAGGAACATATTTCAAAATTATTCTAAAATAGCAAAAAAGGTCTTTCTAGTAAGACATAAAACACAAAAAGGTCCATAAAAAATGAATAACTACATAAAAATTTAAAACTTGTATACAAAACCTTACCTGACTGGAAACAAATCAAAAGATGAACAAACTGGTTTTAAAACACTATACATGGAGCGGTGGCACATGCCTGTAATCTCAGTGGCTGGGGAGGCTGAGGAAGGAGAGTCAAGTGTTCAAAGCCAGCCTTAGCAACTTAGCGAGGCCCTAAGAAACTTAATGAGACTCTCTCTCTAAATAAAATACCAAAAAGGGGTGGGGATGTGGCTCAATGGTTAAGTGCCCCTGGGTTCAATCCTCAGTATCAAACAAAACAGAACAAAACAAAACACCACTATATACATACAAATAAAATGAAAAAAATCTGCTATGATTAACAAGCAGCTAGTTTTGTTTAACATAATCAAAAACTCCAATGAATCAATTAGAAAAGGTAAGCAACCCCATGGAAAAATGAGCAAAGGATGCAAACTGGCATTCAAAGGAAATCACACACAAGTGACCATCATGGAGATGCATGACTTGAATGGCTACTAAGGCACAGAATAAATCACTGTGACCATACTGGGACACTAATAACAATGTGTGTCAAAATTAAAAATGTGGTACTTTCAGTCTATAGATTCCACTTACAGGCCATATTAATTCAATTACACACACACATCATAACCTAGTTTGTAGGGCAAAAAAAGGGGGAGAGTGTTCTCTGGTGAGGCTGTGTTCTTACACTGACTGTATAAAAAGAGCAGACAGAGTAAATCTACCTCATTTGAGGCCTTATATGCCTGTTCTGAATTATGTATGGGGAGAAATGGAGTTGAAGGGGGTGAAAAGCAAACTAGAATTGTCCACTAATCAAGGACTAGTTGTGGTATTATATAAGAAAACATGAAATAACACTAAAAAGAACATTTGTAGATCCATAAACCATGATAAGGATACAGAAAATCACAAAAGCTAAGCATATAGGTAAGACCTTAAGGTACAATCAAACAAAAATATATAGAGGCACACACATACAAATGCTCTTATCTTCACAGAATGTTCTTGAAGACTACACAAGAAACAACTATGGTTACTTTTGGGTGCAGTGATGTTTATTTCTCCCTTTAACCACTGTTCTAAGTGGAATTTTTCCCATGGATATGTGTTAATTTGTTATTAAAAATATCTAAAATTTAGTAAATTTAAAGTGGGGAGGTATAAAAGCTATCTAGAGGATCGAGACATTCATTTCCCAAAGACATTTAACATTTAACAAGGCATGGAGGCGAACGACTGTAAACCCAGAGGCTTAGGAGGCTGAGGCAGGAGGACTACAATTTCAAAGCCATCCTCAGCAACATAGCGAAGCCCTAAGCAACTGAGCTAGATCCTGTCTCAAACTAAAAAATAAAAAAGGGGCTGGGAATGTGGCTCAGATGTTAAGCTCCCCTGTTTCAATCCTTGCTACCAAAAACCAAAAGCCAACCAAACAAACAAAACACAAAACAAAATGAGGGGAGGAGAAACAACAAAAAATAGAGCGAGAGTCTAACAGAAAGCTACACTAATATGAGAGCCACATTATTCTGAGCTAAGTAACTAGGGATATCTGTTGTCATTGCAAAATCAGCAGATTAAGAAATACTGAAACATTTCTTTGCTGGTACTATGGATGGAATTCAGGTGTGATTTACATTGTGGTATATCCCCAGTCCTTTGTTTGGAGATTTTCCTGTCTCAGCCTCTCCAGTCTCTGGGATTACAGGAATGTGACACCATACCTGGCCAGAAACATTTCTTAAATCGTCTAGATTAAACACAAACATATTAACATTCATGAGTCACCAATGCAATGTTTTAGTAAACAGTCTAGACTCAATGGGCTTCAGTTATAGGCAGATGCTGCTAATTGAAATAGACTACATATTCAGAAGCAAAGAAAAGGGGAAAGAAGATACTACTGAGCATTTTAAATGATCACATGACCAGCAGAGACAGAACTCCTGGCCAGAAGATGGAAATAGCTTTCTTGGCAAAGGCCACTAAAGAAGAAGTAGGAGCCCCTCATGTTGCGCCATGAGGAACTACCCCAACCCACTAAGCAGTGGTGCCTAATGCCCTGATGGTTAAGGTGCATTTCTATGACTGTGGTCTCACCACAAACTTCCACAGGATGTGACTCCATTAAGAGTCACAAGAACTCTGACTTCCATTCCTTTTGGGGATCCTTTGATATTCTATAATTCTGTGCTACCAAGATGATAAAAAAAAAATTCTCATCTTGAGGATAATGTATGCAACTTTATGGGAAGGGGGCAAGGATAGAACGAGTAACACATGCATATAGTTCTGTGAGCTGACAGAAAAACCAGTAATACAAAAATCCTACAATTTTCTAAACAGATGGATAATCAGCAATATCACTCTTTAAAAAAAAAAACTAAAATTAAAACCTTTTAAATAATTACCATAAACTTTAAATTTAAAAGTTAGTAATTTAATAGAATGTTTCATGCAATTCATCTGATACTCTTTAAGCTATCTATAATTATAGATAATTGTATCTACATTTTTTTTCATAAAATGTTCAGAAAAGATTCTGGTAAGTGATTGCCCTAAATACTTGAAGTACCCAAAGTAAAGTGTCCCAAATCCTGTAAAGCGAATCTTCATGTACATCCATGTATGAAAGTCTACAATGCTTTCTGGATGAACAAAATTAGAAAGAAGTTTCAGTCTAACTGCAAGATCAAAAAGTGCTTCAGTAGTAAAGCTGCCTCAATGACAAATTAAACAAATAAGTCAGATGAAACACTGCTTTTTAATATTCAGAAATTAAAGGTTTTAATTCTAAACTTTATAGGACGGTCACACCAGGAACAACAGTGGAATACACCAATATGTAATCATCTCTTTATTTTTTCATTGACGCCTTTGTAGCCAAATGCTTTTCTAGCCTGTAGAAATAAGAGAGGAGGATAGTGACTAAACTAAAATTTCTCTTCGATATAACCCATTATAGTACAGAAAACTGCTCACTCGATTCATGTTTCATGCAAAAAAACAAAGTCTTGAGTCTTTGGTTTCAGATAATACAAAAGGTGTGCTGAGCTGCCTCTATGAAGACCCCTTGTCAAGCGTCCAGTGTTGTGTGGGTAGGTGCTGGCCGTGCCCCGACTTGAAGGCTAGGTGTGCTCCCCCATGCCATATCCTGTCAGGTGCTAGTCTCTGCTCTCTGAGGCCCTGCATCCAATTACTGACCAGGCCCAGACCTGCCCTTGTAGGATCTTATGAGATCACAAAGCAGTGCTACGCTAAGTTCACACAATCTATCCTGGGTTCAGCTTCCCTTTCTTAAAGTCACACTATAAATGAGAACAGTCAGTAGCGTCAGGAGGAAAGAACAGAATTATAAGGCCCTGACTCCTTAAAAGCTTTTCAGTCCCATACAAACCACTAACTGTTTTTTAAAGACGTTGGACAGTGGGTAACAAGAAAAATGCTGCTGAGTATATGCCATGGCAATTGAATCACCAAAACGAAGACTGTCTTAAAACTTGAGGGGAATGAAAAATAACTGGTAGCTCATATACCAAAAAATCTAGTTATCAGAAAGTGGGATTTATTTGTTTAACAAATTAATTAAGTGCCTGCAGTGTATCAAGAACCATTCAGGGTCCAACAGCTATGGCAAGGGGACCAAAGGCCTTATTTACATGGTCCTTATACTCTAGTAGAATCACAAAAAAACATACCCCTTTAATGAAGGCTGTTCTCTTACTGTTTATCAAGAACTTAACTGGTTGTGTGAAAAGGGAAAGCAAATAAACAAAACTGTAGCCTATAGCAGACTCCCAGCTGCTAACAGAATTATATGTTCTTCTGGGATTAAAATTAATAAAAGCAACACTATGGCAGACAATAGAAAGGCTTAAACTGATAAGAGATGTATTTTCATTGTTTACATGGTGTGCTTTTTGTGACTGAAACTTTATCCATGAAAATCAGAACCAGTGAGAGGGAAAACAAAAGCTATAAATTTTCTCACACATTCAAGGGGAAGAAAAAAAAAAAACTTTTCTGAGGTAAACTGGTTTAACAAGCTACACCCAGTTATGCCTCTGTAAGCCACTTGGCTCACCTTCCCCAAACCAAATATGTATTTCCAACCTCAAATCACAGCTCAATGGGAACAAGAAATCAAGTCTGTTAAGAGATTTACAAAAGTACCCTTCCATCTCATCCTCACACCCAATGCACCACTCTGAGAAATCCAAAGGGAAGGTAAGAAATACTGGACAAATGTATACACAAAGAGAAAAGAAGGGAAAGAGAAATTATAATGCTCAAGAAAGGAACCTGCTGATCAGTCAAAGTTCACCAAGCAGTAGCTGAGGGGAGAAAAGAGTGGAGAGATGAAGGCTGCTAGGTCTACTCAGCACACACAGCAGGCATCCTGACTGGCAGTGCAGTCCCACGGCCTCTGATGTCCTTGTGTGTCCGGCGTGCAGTGATCACAGATGAAAAGAAAGAAAAGCAACCCTTTCTCCAAGGAAAATAGTGTGCAACTGTGGAATTCTGATACAACTATGATATAACCTAAGTGGTCATACTCTGTGTTTCAAAACATACTCAGTCAGATATGGCCATGAGTGTTTCTCAAAGGCCACCTACTCCCAGCCTCAGACAGTGGTAGCAGTTGACCTCAATCTGGTGGAAGCTGAAGATTTCTCAACTCAGACCTTCACTCAATGCCTGGGTAAAGAAGCAAACATGAAAGCATATTTTAAAAATAAATCTGTTCGTTATATATATAAATCAGACGCAAGACATAGCTCTTTCTGTTATGAGTTAGGCATTATTTATATTCAAGGCAAAGAATTAAAATCCTATGCAATAAAGGACTGAAGAAGGGGGGAAAATGGAAGAATAGAAAGAGGATCCCTGAAAACGTAGAAGCCTCTGGAGGTATGAAGCCAGGTAGGTACCTTGAGAAAACAAAGCTTATAACAAAAACAAAATCAGTGAAAGCTAGTATACAGCCTGTGGGTCCTAGGGGTACTCCTCCACACACCAGCCAAGTTAACATTATTAAGAGCAAATGGGGAGTGGGGACAGAGTCTGAGGACACAGCTTGAGGGAAGCCCTAGCTCCTTTCTGCCTGTATCTGGCACAGCCAGTGTGAGACAAGAGATAATCTTTCCTTACTGCCTGGATAATTGAGAGTTTTGGCAGGACCTTTGAGCACACACCGAGATAGTAAGAAGCCAGACGAAAAGCAGACTATGGAGCTGAAACAGATTAATATGGAACTTAGTGATTTGGCCAATGACCTTCCAGCACAATAGTCTGCAGGTCCACTTGGGGATGATATGTTTCATTGGCAAGACACAATTATGGGACTTAATGACTTAATATCAAGGTGGTATGTTCTTTTTGATAATTCATTTTCCTATAGACTATCCCTTCAAATCACCTAAGGTTGCATTTACAACAAGAATTTATCATCCAGAGGCTGATCCAACATGGCGGGCTACAGGAAGGCAGCATTCTGTGTCACTTCGTGACCTATGATTCAAGTAGTGGGAATACTACTTCACTGGGAGTGACAGAGGACCCCCAAGAGCTGTTCCCACACAGGAATCATGGCCACCATGCCGGTGCAGGGCTCTAGGCCTCAGAGTCAGAACAGGACCCCCAACTACTCACCCATGCAGGGCCCCAGAGTGGCCAGGTGGGACTACCAGGCATCAGCACCCACATAGGACTCTTAGTTGTTCACCTGCACAGGAATCCTAGACACCAATCCCATGCAGGACACCCAGCCGTCACCCATGAGCAGGAATTCAGGCCACCACTCCCGAGTGGACTCCCATCTACCAACATGGAGCTCCCCCTGTTGCCTCCATCTTGGGACTCTTCAGCCACTGCCATAGTCCCCTACACTTGGTAGCCTGCCTGCACTTGGAGACATCGCACAGGCTCTGAAGACAGCTGACAGCCACAACACTGCATGCCACAGAGATGCTTCTCTGAACACCCAACGCCATCGCTGAACCCTCTGCCCCCATCCTACTCCCCATCGCTGAAAGCAGCCGCCTCTATCTTGGGTCACCTTCGTCACCATTTTTCGTTGGGGCAACTTCCAGTTTGGAACATCAGCTGGGCAGATACCTAAAATACTCAACTTCCCCCTTTTTCCAACAGCCACTAACCCGGCATAGTGACTGCCCAATACAAAAGAGCACTCCAAGACAGGTGCGCAGCCTCCAGAGTGCAACGCACAAGATCTCCAGAGAGAAAGGTCCCCAATTCAATTAGGAGGTAGAAAGGGAGAGGGTGAGTGAGATAGTTTAGAGACTAATTTAGAGACCAGGAAACTGTGAGGTCTACAGGTGATAAGGAGATAAGACCAGGTGCCCACATCACACAAGTGGGCCCCAAAGGAGATCCTTGGGTGTCTGCAGTCTCCCATCGGGGACTGGTGGAGACCATACCCCACTTCCAGGTGCCCTGCAACCAAGACCAACCCTCCCACCCTGGTAACATTCAGTATCCTGAGGGTAGAGATACCAGCAAACAACTGACAACCCCACCTACTGGATGAGAAGGGAAGCAGGAAAGACACTCATCTCCATCCAAAACAATTCTTTCTTCATTGGAGGTTTTTGTTTTGTTTTGTTTTGTTTTTCTCCCTCTCTATTCTCCTTTCCTCACATCCCCAACATATGTGAAACCAGGTATTTAACATGAATTACGATACTGAGGACTGGGATGTCTGAATTGTACATTACAGTCATGTTGTATACTTTCTTTTTTCCTATTTTTACATTTTTTATGTTTCTTAAATTTATGTGTGTTTGTTTTATGTACTCTACTGTCTTTCCACTTACTTGTCAACCCCAAATCACTTCCTCTCTCTTCCCCTGCTACTAACCAATTTCTTTAGATTCGTCTTTCACACTTCCTAAGATCTAATCACTCTATAGCATCACCTCCTACCCGTTTAACATCTCATCCTACACCTCATTCCCAGTTCTTTGTCCACCATCAGAAACCGTATACCCTTTTGCAAACCCACTGTTTATATTGTAGATAATAATTCAACTGACTATTTCTGTATATTGTGACCAAAATGTAATAGCAACTATTTGGTCTAAGGTTGTATATTCTTTGTATTGGGATCTGCTAACATTGTTCTTCCCCTCAAAGGAGAGGTATTGGAACCCTGCAGGGGCACTATATACATATAGGGTAAACATAGAAATGCCTCGGATCTGCAGTGCTAAAAAACACATGAACAACATGAAAGAACAAGGGAAGAAAGTTCCCCAAACAAATCAAGATGCAACATTATTAGAGTCCATGCTCAGTACAGCAGAAGAAAGAACAGAAAAGGCGTTCAGAATGTAGATAATTAAAATGTTCTGTGAATTAAAGATGATATAAGAGAGCAAATACAGGCAACAAAAAATCATTTTGATAAACAGCTACATAAGCAAAAGATTACTTCAATAATGAAATGGAGGTTCTGGAAAATAAGGAAATGGAGGTTCTGGGAAAAAAACCAAACAGAAATTCTTGAAATGAAAGAAGCAATAAACCAAATTAAAAGCTCAATTGAAAGCATCACCAACAGATTAGACCACTTGGAAGACAGAACCTCAGACAATGAAGACAAAAAATAATCTTGAAAAGAATGTAGACCACACAGTGAAAATATTAAGAAATCACACGCAGAACATTCAAGAAATATGGAATGGCATAAAAAGACCAAATTTAAGAGTTATTGGGACCTGCGACCCACTAGCAAAACAGGCCCAGCGGCCTGCTGAGGGGCAGAGCTGCCCCCTCCCCCGTGCCAGCAAGGTAGGCGGAACTGTGACCACCAACAGAACAGGCTCAGTGGCCTGCAGAGGGGCAGAGCTGCCAACCACGCCTGCAAAGTAGGCGGACCTGCGACCCACCAGCAGAGTAGGCCCAGCAACCTGTGGAGTGGTAGAGCCGCCCCACGCGCATGCAAGGTAGGCGGACCTGCGACCCACCAGCAAAACAGGCCCAGCGGCCTGCTGAGAGGCAGAGCTGCCCCCTCCCCCCGCGCCACCAAAGTAGGCAGAACTGTGACCATCAACAGAACAGGCCCAGTGACCCACGGAGGGGCAGAGCTGCCAACCACGCCTGCAAGTTAGGCGGACCTGCGACCCACGTGCAGAATAGGCTCAGCGGCCTGCTGAGGGGCAGAGCCGCCCCCTCCCCCTGCGCCTGCAAGGTAGGCGGAACTGTGACCACCAACAGAACAGGCCCAGTGGCCCGTGGAGGGACAGAGCTGCCAACCACGCCTGCAAGGTAGGCAGACCTGCGACCCACCAGCAGAATAGGCCCAAGAACCCGCAGAGGGGCAGAGCCGCCCCACTTGCCTGCAAGGTAGGCGGACTTGCGACCCACCAACAGAACAGTCCCAGTGGCCTGCAGAAGGGCAGAGCCGCCTCCCGCGCCTGCAAAGTAGGTGGACCTGCAACCCACCGGCACAACAGGCCCAGCGGCCTTCAGAGGGGCAGAGCTGCTGCCCGCGCCTGCAAAGAAGGCGGAACTGCGACCACGGACAGGACAGGCACAGCGGCCCGCAGAGGGGCAGAGCCGCCGCCCGCGCTGCAAGGTAGGCGCACCTGCTACCAACCGGGAGAACAGGCCCAGCAGCCTGCCGGTGTGGTAGGCACATTGCCCCAATTGGAGGAGGAGCAGAGCCCCTGCCTGCGCCTGTGCGGGAGACTTTGCAACTATACAAGAGTAATACAAATATATAGGGGGAAAATTCAATAACACAACAGTTTCAGCAAGCAGAAAGAAACGCGAACAGTATGAAAAGACAAGGAAAGAAAGGACCACAAGCAATGCAGGTCAACGCAACATTAGAAGAGGTAATATCTGCAGCAGATGGAATGTCAGATAAAGAATTCAGGATATACATGTTTCAGATGATCTGGAGTCTCAAGGAAGACATTAGACAGCAAAATCAGACAATGAAAGATCACTTCAACAATGAATTACATTAAAAAATCCAGGAAGCAAAAGATCAACTATACAGGGAGATAGAGGTTATAAAAAACAAACAGAAATCCTAGAAATGCAGGAAGCAATAAACCAACTTAAAAACTCAATTGAGAAAACTACCAGCAGAGTAGAACACTTAGAAGATAAAACATCAGACAATGAAGACAAAGTATTTCAACTTGAAAAGAACATAGACAGCTCAGCAAGACTGTTTAGAAACCATGAGCAGAACATCCAAGAAATATGGGAAAACATAAAGAGACCAAACTTAAGAGTCATTGGGATACAGGAAGGTATAGAGGTCCAATCCAAAGGAATGAGCAATCTATTCAATGAAATAATTCGAGAAAACTTCCCAGACTTGAAGAACGAGACAGAATCCCAAATCCTAGAAGCCTACAGGACGCTGAATGTGCAAAATCATAAGAGATCCACACCTAGACACATTATAATGAAGATGCCCAACATACAAAATAAGGAGAGAATTTTAAAAGCTACAAGAGAAAGGAAGCAGATTACATTTAGGGGTAAACCAATCAGGATAACAGCTGATCTCTCAACACAGACTTTGAAAGCTAGAAGATCCTGGAACAACATCTTTCAAACACTGAAAGAAAATGGGTTCCAACCAAGAATTGTGTATCCAGCAAAATTAAGCTTCAGGATGGAAGATGAAATAAAAACTTCCACGATAAACAAAAGTTAAAAGAATTTGCAGCTAGAAAACCATCTCTCCAAAAAATCCTCGGCAAAACATTACAGGAAGAGGAAATGGAAAATAACAATGAAAACCAACAGTGGGAGGTAGGACAGTAAAGGGGGGAAAATAATCAAAGAGGAAAACAAACCATGTTCAGTAACATAAATAAACAAATATGGCTGGAAGAACAACCCACATCTCAAAAATAACCCTAAATGTTAATGGCTTAAACTCACCAATTAAGAGACATAGGCTAGTAGAATAGATCAAAAAACATGACCCAACAATATGCTGCCTACAGGAGACGCATTTGATAGGAAAAGACATACATAGACTGAAGGTGAAAGGTTGGGAAAAATCATATCACTCATATGGACTGAGGAAACAAGCAGGAGTGTCCATACTCATATCAAATAAAATAGATTTCAAGCCAAAGTTAATCAAAAGGGATAAAGAGGGACACTACATACTGCTCAAGGGAACCATACACTAAAAAGACATAACAATCATAAATGTATATGCCCCAAACAATGGTGCAGCTATGTTCATCAAACAAACTCTTCTCAAGTTCAAGAGTCTAATAGACCACCATACAAAAATCATGGGAGACTTCAACACACCTTTCTCACCACGAGACAGATCTTCCAAACAAAAGTTGAATAAGGAAACTATAGAACTCAATAACAAAATTAATAAGCTAGACTTAATTGACATATATAGAATATACCACCCAACATCAAGCAGTTACACTTTTTTCTCAGCAGCACATGGATCCTTCTCAAAAATAGATCATATATTATGTCACAGGGCAACTCTTAGACAATATAAAGGAGTAGAGATAATACCATGCGTCTTATCTGATAATAATGGAATGAAACTGAAAATCAATGATAAAAGAAGGAAGGAAAAATCATGCATCACTTGGAGAATGAACAATAGGTTACTAAATGATCAGTGGGTTATAGAAGACATCAAGGAGGAAATTAAAAAATTCTTAGAGATAAATGAAAACACAGACACAACATATCGGAATCTATGGGACACATAGAAAGCAGTTCTAAGAGGAAAATTCATTGCTTGGAGTTAATTCCTTAAAAAAAGAAAAAACTAACAAATAAATGATCTCATATTTCATCTCAAAAATCTAGAAAAAGAAGAGCAAAACAACATCAAAAGAAGTAGAAGGCAAGAAATAATTAAAATCAGAGCTGAAATTAATGAAATCGAAACAAAAGACACGATTGAAAAAATTGATAAAACTAAAAGTTGGTTCTTTGAAAAAATAAATAAGATCGACAGACCCTTAGCCATGCTAACGAAGAGAAGAAGAGAGAGAACTCAAATTACTAGCATACAGGATGAAAAAGGCAATATCAGAACAGACACTTCAGAGATACAGAAGATAATCAGAAATTATTTTGAATCCTTATACTCCAATAAAATAGAAGATAGTGAAGGCATCGATAAATTTCTTAAGCCATATGATCTGCCCAGATTGAGTCAGGAGGATATAGACAAACTAAACAGACCAATATCAATTGAGGAAATAGAAGAAACCATCAAAAGATTACCTACTAAGAAAAGCTCAGGACCGGATGGGTATACAGCAGAGTTTTACAAAACCTTTAAAGAGGAATTAATACCAATACTTTTCAAGCTATTTCAGGAAATAGAAAAAGAGGGAGAACTTCCAAATTCATTCTACGAGGCCAACATCACCCTGATTCCTAAACCAGACAAAGACACTTCAAAGAAAGAAAACTACAGACCTATACCTCTAATGAACCTAGATGCAAAAATCCTCAATAAAATTCTGGCGAATCGGATACAAAAACGTATCAAAAAAATTGTGCACGATGATCAAGTAGGATTCATCCCTGGGATGCAAGGCTGGTTCAATATACGGAAATCAATAAATGTTATTCACCACATCAAGAGACTTAAAAATAAGAACCATATGATCATCTCGATAGATGCGGAAAAAGCATTCGACAAAGAACAGCATCCCTTTATGTTCAAAACTCTCGAAAAACTAGGGATAACAGGAACTTACCTTGACATTGTAAAAGCAATCTATGCGAAGCCTCAGGCTAGCATCATTATGAATGGAGAAAAATTGAAGGCATTCCCTCTAAAATCTGGAACAAGACAGGGATGCCCTCTCTCACCACTTCTGTTCAACATAGTTCTTTTTTTTTTTTTTTTTTTTTTTAGAGAGTGAGAGAGGAGAGAGAGAGAGAATTTTTAATATTTATTTTTTAGTTCTCAGTGGACACAACATCTTTGTTGGTATGTGGTGCTGAGGATCGAACCCGGGCCGCACGCATGCCAGGCGAGCGCGCTACCGCTTGAGCCACATCCCCAGCCCCTCAACATAGTTCTTGAAACACTGGCCAGAGCAATTAGACAGACAAAAGAAATTAAAGGTATAAAAATAGGAAAAGAAGAACTTAAATTATCACTATTTGCAGATGACATGATTCTATACCTAGCAGACTCAAAAGGGTCTACAAAGAAACTATTAGAGCTAATAAATGAATTCAGGAAAGTGGCAGGATATAAAATCAACACGCATAAATCAAAGGCATCCCTGTATATCAGTGACAAATCCTCTGAAATGGAAATGAGGACAACCACTCCATTCACAATATCCTCCAAAATAATAAAATACTTGGGAATCAACCTAACAAAAGAGGTGAAAGACTTATACAATGAAAACTACAGAACCCTAAAGAGAGAAATAGAAGAAGATCTTAGAAGATGGAAAAATATACCCTGTTCATGGATAGGCAGAACTAACATCATCAAAATGGTGATATTACCAAAAGTTCTCTATAGGTTTAATGCAATGCCAATCAAAATCCCAACCACATTTCTTGTAGAAATAGAGAAAGCAATCATGAAATTCATATGGAAAAATAAAAGACCCATAATAGCAAAAACAATGCTAATCAGGAAGTGTGAATCAGGTGGTATAGCAATACCAGACTTCAAACTATACTACAGAGCAAAAGTATCTTATATTTGATAAAGGGGCTAAAAGCATGCAATGGAAGAAGGATAGCATCTTCAACAAATGGTGCTGGGAAAACTGGAAATCCATATGCAACAAAATGATACTGAATCCCTTTCTCTCGCCATGCACAAAAGTTAACTCAAAATGGATCAAGGAGCTTGATATCAAATCAGAGCCACGGCATCTGATAGAAGAAAAAGTTGGCTACGACCTACATACTGTGGGGTCGGGCTCCAAATTCCTCAATAGGACACCCATAGCACAAGAGTTAATATCTAGAATCAACAAATGGGACTTACTCAAACTAAAAAGTTTTTTCTCAGCAACAGAATAAGAGAGGTAAATAGGGAGCCTACATCATGGGAACAAATCTTTACTCCTCACACTTCAGATAGAGCCCTAATATCCAGAGTATATAAAGAACTCAAAAAATTAGACAATAAGATAATAAATAACCCAATCAACAAATGGGCCAAGGACCTGAACAGACACTTCACAGAGGAGGACATACAATCAATCAACAAGTACATGAAAAAATGCTCACCATCTCTAGCAGTCAGAGAAATGCAAATCAAAACCACTCTAAGATACCATCTCACTCCAGTAAGATTGGCAGCCACTATGAAGTCAAACAACAACAAGTGCTGGCAAGGATGTGGGGATAAGGGTACACTTGTACATTGTTGGTGGGACTGCAAATTGGTGCACCCAATTTGGAAAGCAGTATGGAGATTTCTTGGAAAGCTGGGAATGGAACCACCATTTGACTCAGCTATTCCCCTTCTGGGTCTATTCCCTAAAGACCTAAAAAGAGCATGCTACAGGGACACTGCTACATCGATGTTCATAGCAGCACAATTCACAATAGCAAGACTGTGGAAGCAACCTAGATGCCCTTCAATAGACAAATGGATAATAAAAAACTGTGGCATTTATACACAATGGAGTATTACTCTGCATTAAAAAATGACATAATCATAGAATTTGGAGGGAAATGGATGGCATTAGAGCAGATTATGCTAAGTGAAGCTAGCCAATCCCTAAAAAACAAATGCCAAATATCTTCTTTGATATAAGGAGAGTAACTAAGAACAGAGTAGGGAAGAAGAGCATGAGAAGAAGACTAACATTAAACAGGGATGAGAGGTGGGAGGGAAAGGGAGAGAGAAGGGAAATTGCATGGAAATGGAAGGAGACCCTCAGGGTTATACAAAATTACATACAAGAGGAAGTGAGGGGAAAGGGAAAAATAATACAAGGGGGAGAAATGCATTACAGTAGAGGGGGTAGAGAGAGAAGAGGGGAGGGGAGGGGGGATAGTAGAGGATAGGAAAGGTAGCAGAATACAACAGACATGAGTATGGCAATATGTAAATCAATGGAAGTGTAACTGATGTGATTCTGCAATCTGTATACGGGGTAAAAATGGGAGTTCATAACCCACTTGAACCAAAGTGTGAAATATGATATATCAAGAACTATGTAATGTTTTGAACAACCAATAAAAAAAGAAAAAAAAAGAGTTATTGGGATAGAGGACAGCATTGAGTTCCAAACCAAAGGAATGAACAATGTAGTCAATGAACTAATATCAAAAAATTGGGAAAATCAAATGTAAGAGGCTTATAGGACACCACATGTACAAAACCAGAACAGATACACACTAAGGTACATTATAATAAAAATACCTAGCATACAAAATAAGGAGAGAATTTTAAAGTCCACAAGAAAAAAAAATGAGATTAAATATAGGGGAAAACCAATTAGGATATCTGCAGACTTTTTAACCCAGATCCTGAAAGCTAGAAGATCCTGGAACAACATATATCAAGCCCTGAAAGAAAATGGAGACAACCAAGAATCTTACATCCAGCAAAATTAAGCTTTAGATTTGAAGATGAAATAAAATGTTTCTATGATAAACAAAAGCTAAAAGAGTTTACAACTAGAAAACCTGCACTACAGAACATCCTCAGCAAAATATTCCATGAGAAGAAAATGAAAAACAACAATGAAAATTAGCAGAGGGAGGTATTACACTAAAGGAAAAACTAATCATAGGAGAAACCAAGTCAAGTTAAATACCAAAAATAAACAAAAATGGCTGGGAATAGAAATCATGTCTCAATAATAACTCCAAATGTTAATGGCCTAAGCTCACCAATCAAAAGACATAAACTGGCAGACTGGATAAAGAAAAGACCCAATAATATGCTGCCTCCAGGAGACACAAAGGAAAAGATATCCAGAGACAGAAGGTGAAAGCATGGGAAAAATCACACACTCATGTGGTCTGTGAAACAAGCAGGGGTTTCCATCCTCATAGCAAATAAAGTAGACTTCAAGCCAAGTTAATCAAAAGGGATAAAGAAGGACATTTCATACTGCGCAAGGAAACCAACAAGACTTAACAATTATAAATATATATGCCCCAAACAATGAGGTGTCTATGTTCATCAAACAAACTCTTCTCAAGATCAGAAGTCAAACAGACCACAACACAATAATTTTGGGTGACTTTAACACATCTTTCACCACTGGAGAGAACTTCTAAACAAAAGCTAAACAAAGAAATTATAGGACTCAATAATACAATCAATAACAGACTTAACTGATATATATATATATATATAGAGAGAGAGAGAGAGAGAGAGAGAGAGACTATTTCATCCATCAACGAGCGAATACACTTTCTTCTCAGTAAAATATAGATCCTTTTCTAAAATAGACCATATATTATGCCACAAAGCAACTCTTAGCAAATACAAAAATGTAGAGTTACAAACCTGCATTCTATCAGATCATAATGGAATAAAATTAGAATCAATGATAAAATAATGAATAAAAGCTACTCCAACACCTGAAGACTAAATGATATGGCATTGAATGACCAATGGTTTGCAAAAGATATCAAAGAGGAAATTTAAAAATTCTAAGAGGTAAATGAGAACACTGGTACAACATGTCTCTGGGACACTATTAAGGCAGTACTAAGAGGAAAATTCATTGCATGGAGTTCATTCCTTAAAAGAAGAAAAAGTCAACAAATAGTGACCTAATATTACATCTCAAAGCCCTAGAAAAAGAAGAACGAATCAACACCAAAAGCAGGTGAAGACAGGAAATAATTAAAATGAGAGCTGAAATCAATGAAATTGAAAAAAAAAGAAACAATTGATAAAATTGACAAAACAGTTGGTTCTTTGAAAAAATAAATAAAATTGACAAACTTTAGCCATGCTAACAAAAAGAAGAGAGAAAATTCAAATTACTAACATATGTGATAAAAAGGACACGACACTACACTACAAAAATACAGAAGATAATTAGAAATTATTTTGAAAATCTGTACTCCAATAAAATAGAAAATTTCAGAGGCATGACAAATTTCTACTTTTATATGATGTGCCCCAACTGAATCAGGATGATGTACACAATTTTAACAGATCAATTTCAAGCAATGAAAAAGAAGACACCATCAGAAGCCTACCAAAGAAGAAAAGCCCAGGACTGGATGGATACACAGCTAAGTTGTATAAGACCTTTAAAGAAAAACTAATACCAATACTTTTCAAATTATTTCGTGAAATAGAAAAAAGAGGGAGCACTTCCAATCTCATTTTATGAGAACAATATCAACCTTATTCCAAAACCAGGCCAAGACACATCAAAAAAAGAAAACTTCAGACCAATATCTCGAATGAACATAGAGGCAAAAATTCTCAATATAATTGCATACAAAAACATATCAAAAAGATAGTGCACCAAAGTGGGGTTCATCCCAGGTATGCAAGGTTGGTTCAACATACAGAAATCAATAAATGTACTTCGTCACACTAATAGACTTGAATCATATGATCATCTCAATAGATGCAAAAAAAAAGCATTTGACAAAATACAGCACCCCCTCATATTCAAAACAATAGAAAAACTAGGGATAACAGGAACATATCTCAGCACTGTAAAAGCAATCTATGCTAAGCCCAAGACCAACATCAATGAAGAAAAACTGAAAGCATTCCCTCTAAAAAAAAAAAAATGGGAACAAGACAAGGGATGCCCTCTGTCACAACTTCTATTTAACATAGTTCTTGAAACACCAGGCAGAGCAATTACACAGACAAAAGAAATTAAAGGGATACAGATAGGAAAAGAAGAACTCAAATAAGCACTATTTGCCAACAATATGATTTTATATCTAGGAGACCCAAAAAATTCCCCCAGAAAACTTCTAGAACAAGTAAATGAATTCAG
This sequence comes from Urocitellus parryii, assembly GCF_045843805.1. Lineage (NCBI taxonomy): Eukaryota > Metazoa > Chordata > Mammalia > Rodentia > Sciuridae > Urocitellus > Urocitellus parryii. The sequence continues at coordinate 81,337,668 of NC_135537.1, forward strand.
CAAAGTAGCCACATACAAAATCAACATCCATAAGTCAGAGGCATTTCCATATATCAGTAACAAATCCTCTGAGAGGGAAACGAGGAAAACTATTCCATTTATAATACCCTCAAAGAAAATCAAACACTTGGGAATCAAAGCCAAACAAAAAGGTGAAATCAACCAAATTAAAGAAGTAAAAGAACTCTACATTGAAAACTACAGAACACTAAAGAAAGAAATTAAAGAAGAATTTAGAAGATGAAAAGATCTCCCTTGTTCTTCGATAGGCAGAATTAATATTATCAAAGTAATCATACTACCAAAAACACGATTCAGATTCAATGCAATTCCAATCAAAATCCCAATGATATTTCTCATAGAAATAGAAAATGCAGTCATGAAATTCATCTGGGAAAATAAGAGACCCAGAAGAGCTAAAGCATTCCTTAGCAAGAAGAATAAAGCAGATGGCATCACTATATAAGACTTTAAACTACACTACAGAGCAACAGTAATAAAAACAGTATGAAATTGGCATCAAAATAGGCTTGTAGACTAATGGTATAGAATAGAGGATACAAAGACTAACCCTCATAATTACAGTTATCTTTTATTAGACAAAGGCACCAAAAACATATATTAGAGAAAAGATAGCCTCTTCAACAAGTGGTGCTGGGAAAACTGGAAATCCATATGCAGCAAAATGAAATTAAGCCCCTATCTTTCACTATGCATAAAACTCAACACAAAGTGGATCTAGGACCTAGGAATTAAACCAGAGACTCTGCACCTAATGGTAGAAAAAGTAGGCCCAAATTTCCATCATGTTGGGTTAGGCCCCAACTTCCTTAACAAGACTCATGTAGAGCAAGAATTAAAATAAAAAAATCAATAAATGGGATGGATTCCAACTATAAAGCTTCTTCTCAGCAAAAGAAACAATGAGTAAGGTGAATATAGAAACTACAGAATGGGAGCAAATTTGTACCACATTCACTAATCTCTAGGATATATAAAGAATTAAAAAATCTTAACACACACAAAAAAAATCAACAAATGGGCCAAGGAACTGAAAAGACACTTCTCACGAGAAGATATACAATCAATCAACAGATTTATAAAAAAATGTTCAACATCTCCAGCAATTAGAGAAATGCAAATCAAAACTTACTCCAGTCAGAATGGCAGCTATCAAGAATAGAAACAGCAATAAGTTTTGGTGAGGATGTGGGGAAAAGGCACACTCATACACTGCTCGTGGGACTGCAAATTGGTGCAGCCAATTTGGAAAGCAGTATGGAGATTCCATGGAAAACTGGGAATGGAACCACCTTTTGACTCACCTATCCTCGGTTTATACCCAAAGGACTTAAAAACAGCATACTACAGGGACACAGCCACATCAATGTTTATAGCAGCACAATTTACAATAGCTAAACTGTGGAACCAACCCAGTTGCCCTTCAATAGATGAGTGGATAAAGAAACTGTGGAATACAGACACAATGGAATATTACTCAGCATTAAAGGAGAACAAAATCATGGCATTTACAGGTAAATGGATAGAGTTAGAGAATAAAATGCTAAGTGAAGTAATTCAATCCCAAAAAACCAAATGCTGAATATAAAGATGCTGATTCATAATGGGGATTGTAGAGACAGCATGGGAGGAATAGATGAACTCTAGATAGGACAAAGAGGGGGAGGTGAAGAGAGGGGGCATGGGGTTAGGAAAGGCAGTGGAATGAGATGGACATCATTACTCTAAGTACAGATATGAAGACATGAATAGTGTGTGACTCTACATGTGTACTATCAGAGACATGAAAAACTGCTATGTATGTGAAATATGAATTGAAATGCATTCTGCTGTCATATATAACAAATTACATTAAATTAAAAAAAGAGAAAAAATACAGATAGCATTGACAATAGGCCAAATATATATAATATAGATATAGACATATGACATAGTAACAGGCATAACTCCCTATGTCTTCATACTAGTCAAGAAAAATTAGAGAAACTACTGAACAGAAATATTCGCAAGATATATGATGAAGTTTTCACAGAAAAAGATGCACAATTCTTTCATTCTTGTAAATATACAAATCAAAATACAGTAACTCCATCCAATCTGAGGTTTACTTTCCATAGTATCCACTACCCATGTTCAATTGTGGGCTGAAAATATTGGTGGAAAGTTCCAGAAATAAACGATCTGTAAGTTTAAAAAAAAAGAATTTATCATCCAAAAATTAATAGCAATGGCAACATTTGTCTCAATATTCTATGATCACAATGGTCTCCCACTTTAACTATTTCTGAAGTTGTTTTATCTATTTGTTCACTGCTATGTGATCCAAATTCAGATGAATATCTAATGCCAGAGATTGCATGAATCTATAAGATAGACAAGATAAATACGACAGACTATCTCAGGAATGGACTTAGAAGTATGCCATTTGATGCTACCTTAAAGTCAGAATAACCTGCATTATGGTATAAACTTGAAGTTATGGTTTAAAAAAAAAGGAGCAAATCAGTTTGAATAAACTCAGTCATATCCATTTGAATAAACTCATCTGAATAAAGTTAGACAGATTTCTATATAGTAAAGTTTCTCAGGAACTGATAATAGGCTTGTGTGTACTGAGACCTCTAGGAGAAGTCCTGTAATACTTGGTCTTTCTAAACTCATCAAAATTAACGAATTTTTCACTAAGCATTTTGTGGTTCAGAATCTTCTAAAAATGTTCATATTTTAATCATTTGAATAAAAAAGATCCTTTGGAAATAAAGGTTTCCATCATTTCTTCTATCTTCTTAAATAGCACATGCTGAATACACTTGAATATTATCTTGAAAGCTCACAGTTATTCTTGTAGAGGACTACTGCTTTTGACTTTGAGGCAATGTAGTTCTACACATGCCACATGGATTTTCTTTCCTTCTATCTACAAGGCTGCTTGCTGTCTCACTACTATGATGCCCTACTTCTACTCCTAACAGCTTTTCTGACTGCCAAAGTGAAAAACCTTCTTGTTTGCCTTGGGTTTAGAAAACCGTGAAAATAGAAAGGCTCAATGTGGAACATCAAAAGAATAATAAAGATTGATAAAATATAGATTCTGATCTTCAGAGATGGACATATGGCTATTTATGTACAATTAAGTTGAGCCAACAAGAGCCCAAAGCATTTATCTGTAAAGCAAATCTAACAACAATCATTTCAGAGGCCCAAGACCTCCTTCCAGATCCAAGGTAAGCTCCAAAGGCCCTGACTGGACTTCTGGTAAGAGATATCTTATCATATCTTATATGCCCATAAAAGTACATCTCTGAAATAATATAACTGTATCAAAATAATCCTTATAAGATTACTCTGAGGTGAAAGGAGGCAAATAAGACAAACAGAAGATTAAATGATTGGTATATAGTTGTCCAAAGTCACATAACCGATTAAGAGAATAATCTTGGGAATCCCCACTATCCACATGCATCCTACACACATTATCCCCAACTATGTCTACAAAATAAAGGGAGCCAAAAACTAGGGGGAAATACGTATATACATTTGTGTGCATGTGTGTGCACACATGCATTTAGCTTTAATAGCTACAAACACGAGAAAAGGCAAAATTAATTGTCTCTAAGAAAAAATTGACCTATGTACTTTTCCATAATCTTGAAATTCAATAAAGATGATACACCAAGGACTTTAATATCAAGGAATTTAAAAGGTGTAATATCTCATAATGCTTGTTTCATTCGTTATTTCGATAGCTAAAAGATAATGTTTAATATACTGTTGGGAATTTTATTGGCCACAATGAGCTAAAACAATATTATGGAGATAAGTCATCACGGAAAATGATTACTTTTTGATATTCATGCAAGAACATGAACTATGGAAAAAACTGAAAGATACTTTCAATCCCTATAAAATCTAGAAATGACAAAGATAGTCCTGGACACTTGGTTTAAATGTTAAATTCAAACAAAACAATGTTTATCAGTTTTATTATGTTTATTAATTTCGAAGACCCATGATTCTATAAAGTTATTCTGGGCTTAATTTATAAAGTCATATAATATTTCTTTTGGGAAAATCAGAATGCTGACTAAAAGTAATCAAGTCATTAAAAGAATATATTTGAAATGTGATTTCACCTAGAAAAACATTTTGTTTGTGAAGTATATGATACTGGAGATGGAGTGTTCAGGAAAGCATCAACTTAGCAGGCTGAGTTGTTCCAATTTAACATATTTCTTGAAGAGACTGTTCTAGTGACTGGCCCTTGATGAGTACTTAAGAAGTGAACTCTTGGAATATTCTGATGGAAACATTTTGCATGCACGAAGCCTTGACCACTCTGTACCACTTTGTGTAGATTATAGTTTGTGCAAGCAATATAATTTATGGTAAACACCTACTTTCCTTCTATAGGACTGGAGTTTCAATAACAGCAAGTCAGTCAGTAGGCACTGACCTGTTAGGTCTTCCCCAAAAGATAAAACTTTGTATGGGCTGCTACAATTCATTGTTATAGGAACTAAGCATGTCCTTTGCAGCTCCCCCAGAATAGGAATCTTGGAAGCTCTAGAATGCTCCTGCTGCACCTCTACCCTTTGCTATAATTAACCAAAGCCATGGGCATACCCATTTCTGACTTCTTATGATTACTTTTAGCAGGTCACTAAAATTTATCTTGGGGGCTCCCAACACATATAATTAAATGTGATTTTTATTATTTTAACACATTTTCCTTAATTTCAGTAGAATAAAATGTAAAAACTAGTCTATACAATCCTGGTAATCAGTTATAACTAGATATATTTTTAAAACAACTTATGTTTAGAACTTAAAAGAAATCTCAATCCCAATTCGCGGAAGCCATGAAAGTGAAATGATATGGCTAGAAAGCAAATCACTATTTCAAAAAGGGGCCAACAACTTTTCCAATAAAGGAGCATACAACAAATATTTCAAGCTATTCAAGCCATACAATGTGTCACAAACACTCAAATCAGCCATTTTAATACGACAGCAATCATAAATAACTTATAAATAACACATAAAGTAATGAGTTTGGCTGGGTTCCTGCAAAAGTTCATTTAAGGAGATAAGTAGTAGGCCAAATTTGGCCTGCTAGTTATAGCTTGTAAACTTCAGTCAAAGTGATTTTCCTTTTTTTATTTTCTAGGTTAAACAAACAAGATTTTTTTTTTTTTAAGAAAGCCTCAAGATTCTCCATTTTCAAAGTTCCCTGGTAACAGATCATCTTTCTGTTATTCAATTCTGTACAGGATTTGTATCCAATCCTGCAACTGATTCTTAAAATCAAAGAGTTTAAAACACTTAATTTACCCAAGAATTGTATTCAGTATTGAACAAAAAAGATCTCAAAATTTGCCTAACATAATCAAAGTTCCTTTTTAAGAAGCCACTGTGAGAGAAGAAGATTTTGAAATGACCTCTTTCTTAAAAAGAATCCTATCTTAGATCATAATGATGAATGATTTGCTAGTCTGACAAACTTCTGGGAACACCAGTCCAGGATTAAAATGAATCTTAAATGTTTAGGAGTCAATTTACATAAAGCTAAACTGAAAAACCTTCTCTACCATGTTAGGTACCTAACAATACTTGTAAGAGCCCCAAATCTATTCAAATTCCTTTGTTTATCATTCACAAATTGCTGATTTGATGACAACTATCTCAAAAGAAACTGAACAAATTAAGAAATTTCTAATAGCTTGAAAATACGGAATAATTATAACTATTGCATTGAAGGCCCTGTTGTAAAAGAAAGCAGTACTATTTGGGTTTTAATTATAGCTATTTGATCTATTTTAACTAAAAAAAAAAAAGGAAGAAAAACTAATACTTCTAAACTAGACAAAGCAAAATACGAGAATCACATTCCTATAAACTGTCTACCAGTCTTGGCTGCAAACTTACCTAGCCCCATCTGTAAAAATTAAATGCCTGTTTTTAAATGGCTTTCTCTCCTTGATTAGTTATAACTGAAAGCTAAGTCATCCAGAGCAAATAAGAACATCAAAACTCAACTAAAAATGAGGACAACATCTAAAACTAAACCATTATGAAAAGGCCTGGGGTGAAAACAACTCTCTTTTTTTCTTGGCAAATATAAAAAAAGAAGAAAAACAAAAGTCAACCTCCACGTATGTGTAGAACTCCAAAACTACACATACAAGGAAAAATAAATAAGTCCAAACAATTTAGAAATATATCCAAAATGGGATAATTTATATTTTTGTTATTACTTCAAGGCAACAAATTGATTGAATTGATATGGCTTTTATTTTAAATGTTCAAATGGACAACTAAAGATAAACATAAAGCAAATAAGGTTTTATTAGAAATAGTTTGTATTATGCAGTTTTAACTTATAGAGAAATTTATTTTATTTCCTCCTACAGTCCATTTTTCTTTTGTTTTTGTAGTGCTGGGATCAAACTCAGGGCCCTGTACATGTTGGTAAGTGTTCTAGCTATGCTATATCCTCAGTCACTTCTACATTTCCTTTTGACTGACTTTCTCCAAATCTGTCTATAATTCTATGTTAAAAATTTCCCAGATGGACAAGGGGGAAAAAAAGATGGCTCAGTAGAAACGAACACCACACCTAGGATGAGTAAAAGAAATTAACCTAAAACAACAGATACCAACAGGTCAAGAACAGCTCAACATTTATTAAAAGAACAAAACAAAACAGTAACAGGTGATTATCAGTTCTGACAAGAGGACTACGAAAAGAAAACAGGGGTAAGCACTTACTTCAACTTATTTCTCCTAGGCTTGTTCCCCTAGACATTAATATCTGAAAATAGCCAGAAATATGTATCAAGACAATCAAATATTAATGTTAGTTTTACAAACACTTTAAACAACAGTAATTCTGGCCTACCACTAAAATCCTCTTGATTTGCAAATCACAGAAATTGAACTGACTTTGAACCTACTAAAATTCACTGAATCAGTGACCAGAATATAAACTCTGGAAACTGATTTCTTAAACCCTGAAATTACAAATACTTTGAATACTTGTCTGCTTCAAATTGCCAATAGTCAGATTAATTACCTACCATATGCCTAATTTTCTTCACAGGATCAAGTGAAACTGCTTGAATCAGAAATGTTTAATGTCCTCTAAGTTACATAGTAATAGGGTCTACTTCTTTTCAAATAAGGACTAACAATTTAGAAGAGATAAGTTCTAATTTTTTTTGTAGTTGGACACAATACCTTTATTTTATTTATTTATATGTGGTGCTGAGGACTGAACACAGGGCCTCGAATGTACTATGCGAGTGCTCTACCGCCGAGCCACAACACCAGCCCAGAGATAAGTTATAAAATTTTTAACAAATGTAATATTTTACAATTAAGTTTTTCAATTAAGTAAAGGTTAGGTCTTTATTTCTAAAAGGAGCAGCACAGCACTATCTGAAATACTACTTGAAATACCACTTCTATGATGAACTAGAGATTTTTAATTTCATTAAAAATTGTTTCATTTCAGGAATAACTTCCACAGCAGTGTATTGAACATTATCATGTTTACCTCCATTTTCTACAGCTAAATTCCAAGCTTGGGAATTAAAGAATGAGCATTTAAAGACTAATTTGAGATCTCTTATCTCTTCTTTTTCATTTCCTTCATGACAAGAACAGTATCCAAGCCTTGCCTAGAATTTTAGGCATTGTGTTCTTCCAGTGGGGTGACCTGGCCAATTCTTTTAACCTCTCTGAACCTCAATTATTTAAAAAAAAAAAAAAGAAGAAGAAGAAGAAAAGCTTTCCTATCCTTTTCCACTCATGAAATATTAATCACATGTTTACTATGTGCCAGGCATTGTTCTAGCTTGGGGATAAAAGATAAATAAGGCATTTTTATTTTTTATTTATTTTATTTTTTTTTTAAAGAGAGAGTGAGAGAGAGAGAGAATATTTTTAATATTTATTTTTTAGTATTTGGCGGACACAACATCTTTGTTTGTATGTGGTGCTGAGGATCGAACCCGGGCCGCACGCATGCCAGGCTAGCGCGCTACCGCTTGAGCCACACCCCCAGCCCCGTTTTTATTTTTTTAAACCTCAAGAAATTTACAATATAGAAGGAACAGAAAAACAAACACATTAGTAATTTTAGATCTCAGGGGCTCTGGTAGATATGGGCATGGGAGGGTTCACAGGGAAGAGGGCTCGAGTTTATGGGGAAATCTTCCCAGAAGAGGTAGCTTGCAAATGAATAAATGTTTCACAGTTGAGGCAGAGGTTGGGAAGAGGAAGGTACTCTAAGCATAGCAATAAGGATAGAAGAATGAGAAGCCACCATGTGGGGAGAATTCTGGTGTGGTCAGTATGTTGCAGAAAGAGAGCAAACAACATGAGTAGTAAGGTTCAAAAAGATGATTTATACATCCAAGAAAGTTCCAAGTAGAGGATTTTTACCTCACCTGGTAGAACCTAGCTAAGTATTTATGAGTTTTCCCCCAACAAAAGGTTTTAAAAGATTACTTAAAAGTAATCTACTGGTTCAGAGGTTTCTTTCATGACTTCTTTTGATCCTTTCTACAGCACTATGAGAGAGGAACTATCATACCCATTTTAAAGAGAAAGAAACTATTAAGGACTGAATGTTTGTGTCCTCCTAAAATTCATCTAATCCCCAATGGGATGGTATTTGAGGTGGTACTCAGGGAGGTAATCAGGTCATCTGGGAAGAACCCTCATGAATGGGATCAGTACCAGTATCAGACTACTAGTTTGCCCTCCATCAGATATGTGAGGATGTGAGAAGTCAACAGAACGGTTCTGATCAGAACAGACTACACTGGCACCCTGATTTCTGACTTCCAGCCTTTAGAACTATGAGAAATCAAGTTCTATTATTTATAAGCCACCCAGTCTATGGGTATTTGTTACGGCAGCCCAAATTAGAAAAGAAGCCAAGGCTTAGAAAAATCGAGCAGTTTGCTCCAGGTACAGAGTAAATGGCCAGTGAGCTCTGGTCTGTCCATCTGAGCCTTATTCTTTATCCTTTTAACCCCATGATCTATGTGAATATCTAGAAGTACACATTTTACCATTGAGCTATACCCCTAGCCTTAGTGTTGAAGATGTCTTCATGCATCCTTCATCTGTGAAGCCTTTTTGACATCCTACCATGAAGCGTGAATTTTACAGTGGGTACCCAGATAGCACCCACCAAAGTTCTACCATTATAGAGTTTCCTGTACTGGCTTTAGCGTCATCTACTATGAAGCCTTAACCCTTGGAGAGCTGGTCATCACCACATTTTGTATCTGTTTCAATGTGCTACAATTATTTATCTTCATGTTTATCTGTTCTTTGAGACTGTGAGCTCCATGAAAGCCTGACTTGGTTTTTGTATCCTGACTCTGAGAATATCGAGTATGAAACAAATAAATCTTGACCACATCACTTACTGAAAACTTCTCTATAACTGATCTCTAAATAACAATGACAGGGAAAAACATTCTTTCACAATATTCCTTTCCCTTATGTGTTGGGAAGTCCTAGAGGCAACTGTTCTATCTGAGCAGCAACAAAGGGGAAATACACTTTGCACCACTTCTGCAGCTGATAGAGAAGGAAACTCAAGCGGTTCCTTCTGCCTTGCAAGGGCAGGAGTCAGATTCTTTTACATTAGATACTACATACAGAAAAACCTTCCCAGAGACCAAATTTATAGATACTACTTGCTTCATCAATTAACCACATTCTTGTGAGCAATTCTTGTGCCTACAAAGCCATCTTTTCAGCAGATAATCATGAAACAAGCTCCTGCACAGAAAAAAAATGAGATGAGCAGTGCACAAAAGACTTGCAGTACAGAAAACAGAAGAGAATGAAGTATGAAACAGTGCTGTTAAAAAAAAGAATCTCCTACAATAGGGGTAAGGGGCTTGAAAAATAAACAGACAAATCAGAAAAGTCACTTGAAAATTAATGAACTTAACATGAACTTAAGGGAAAACAGTACTGATCATATGATCTTTTCAGACTGTGGTGAAAATATTTTCTTTCTACTTATATTTTACTTCCCAGATGATTAGACCCATAAATACATCCCTAGAAAAGAAGTCCTTTCTACAAAAGTGTCCTCTTCATAACTGCCATTCAGAACACCAACTGCCTATCATGACACAGCAACCGAGAAACTCAAGGCTTGTGTTAGGGACATTCAACTTGTGATTTCCTGTGAGACTTTCTCAATTCTCATCATGATGAAATGGTTAATGTTGCAATGTACTCATGGCTTTAGATAAAAACACAGGGCACCCAACACAGAAGTAGCTGAAGAGAATAGCACCCAGCAGGAAGTTGTCTCTGCAAAGGAAATTGCAGTTTCTAAGATGAAGAGGAAGTCAAGAGGGAGAATTAAGTCTTAAGCCCTTGAGAAAATATTGAAGAAACTACTTGTGGTCTCAAATACAGTTAAAGCACTAAGTAGTTCAGGTAATAATTAGTTATAAATTCAAACTTTAACAATGCACTTTGGGGTAAAGTTGGCACACAATAGTCAAATCATGTTGTGTAATCACTGTCCTGTTAGGAACTGCCTCTTCCATTCTCTATTCCTTACAGAATTTTCATGGAAAAGTAGCTGACAGTGATACCAACTAAAAGGAATAGAGGGGAAAAAGCACTCTCATTCACTTACTCCTTCCCACTCTAACAATTCTGGCCAAGTTTCTCTGCATTTTACAATGACCCGAAATATCCTCTTCAGATACAAACGCACCCTCTAAATAAGCTTCCAGTTTCTACATCATAAACGGTTAACTTCTCAGAAAGGATGTTTTCACATGCCCAGGAAATGTATCCTAGTCACAGAGAACATGCTACCAATCATTTCTCTGGCAGTATAGCTACATTTAGCCATAGAATGTTCATAATAATGTCTGAGGAACCTTTCATTTACAGACATTTGAACTTCATAGAAACTTCATACTCCAGCAACTTATCTACTATTTTTTAAATCATGCCCAGAATTCTTTCCCTAATGCTCATAAATACTCACAAATCTTTTCTGTCATTAAATAGGAATGATTGCACATATATTTTACAGTCAATAATAGGCTTTACAAATAGTCAATAATGGTAATAATAAAGATACTTTTGACATTATTTTCTATAAGAATACCTCATATGTGACTTTCTTTGCCATAGTCTATCATATGTTAACCACTTCTTACACAGAAAAGATGTGTGTATGGAAGGGAAGGGTTAAGTATATACATGATGCTGTTCTCTATTTACATTATGACCATGACACTGACCTCAGTAACAAAACACAAGCTCCAAAATCTCCTTTTCATTCTGATTGCCAAATTCTTATTTCATTGAAACCATCCACACTCAGCTGTAGGAACTTCCTAGCAAAATCATCTTTTTGAATTATTGACTCTTGCTAACTCTGTTTAACAACCACTGATATTTTCTGCAGCTGAATGTTTATGTCCAACTAACATTCTTATGTTGAAATCCTAACCCCTAATAGGATGTTATCAGGAATAGGGCCTTAGAAGGTGATTAGGTCATGGGGTGGAGCCCTTATAAATGGGATTTGTGCCATGATATAAGAGGCCCCATGTCTCTTATAACAAAAAGACAGCTAGCAGGAAATGTGCCTTTATCAGATAATGAATCAGCTGGTTCCCTGATCTTGGATTTCCCAATCTCCAGGACTGTGAGAAACAAATTTCTGTTGTTTATAAGCTACCCAGCCTATGGTATAGACTAGTACCACATCTGTCATCCTACAGTTCCTAATTTGCCCTTTCAAGCACTGTGTTCTTATGATTTTCGTCTTCCTTTTCTTCCTCTAGCTGCCTTTTTCCATCACCGAGCAGCTTAAGATTCCTTCCCTACCTTCATTTGACAAGTACTTGATGAATAAATAGCAAGCAATTGATAGATGCTGCTTCTACCATACTAAGACTGAGGCTGTTTATAAACCTAATACACTAAGTGCTATGAAAGAAGTGGAGAGGACCAGGGGAAAGGGAAAGAGAAGTTGCCAACAATTTAGCTTCTTTATATGCTTGCATTTCCCTTAAGTATTTGCAGTTATATAACAGTCTATATGACCTGTAACATTCAACTGTTGTTCACAAAATTTGCATAAGTTTTCTATTGCTGTATAATAAATTATCATAAACTTAAGAGGCTTAAAGCAACACCCACTTATCAGCTCACTGTTGTTAGCAATCCAGTGCATTTTAGCTGGGCTCTGCTCAGAGTACCACAAAGCTCATATTAAATTGTTTTTGGTAGAGCTTAGTTTCAGAGGCTTTGAAGAAAAGTTCAATTCCAAGCTAATTCTTGTCACTGGCAGAATTTAGGTCTCTGGGCTACAGACTCAGCTCCCCATTTCTTTGCTGGATAACAACTGGTCTACTTGAAGTCTGAAATGCTGTCATGATCCTTGCCTTTTCCATTTTCAAATCAGCAACAGCATATCAACCCTTCTCCTGATTCAAATCTCTGACCTCCTCAGCCTCTGATTGGACCAGATTGAAGGGCTTGAAGGATTAGGTCAAGCCCAGAGGAAAAAGTCCCTTCTTGAAGCCAAATAACAGAATTTAACCATGGTAGTTAGAGCCATCCTATTCTCAGTCCCAAGGATCGCCCACGCCATGTGCGACTGGAAGTGTGCACACTAGGGGTCATTGAGAGTTCCACTTGCCAGAGTAAATTATAAAACACAGAACATAAAAATTTGGCACCAAAATAATTAGTATCAAGAAAAAAATGTTATGGCATTGGTTAGAAAGACACACTCATCTTCTCCCTGTAAGGGGTTTTATTTTTCAATTCTGAGACAGTAACAACCAAAAACCCCAAACTCTCAAATCTGTGCCTCTAGCCCTTTTAGTCTTAATCTACTTATCTTCATAAATGCTTAAGAGATATTATATTTACTCACAGATCTTTTGTCATTATTTTGTCAATTTATAAATTTATAAAATATTTATAGTTATTTTGTTCATAGATACAAAAATCAAGCTGAAAATTTGGCAATTAGAATCTACATAAAGCAACATATAAATTTTATTTTATTATTTTCTATGAAACTTGTTTGTTCTTTATTGTTTAAGTACGTGCATAAAACCCTCAATTTTGCCCATTGGCTTTCAAAGCCTAAATTATTATTATTTTTTAATTAGTTGCTCATGACAACACAATGATCTTGACATATATTGATTCAAATGGGGTATGAATTCTCATTTTTCCACGTGTACAGATTGCAGGATCACATTGGTTCAAAGCCTAAATTATTTACCATATGGCATTTTACCAAAAGCTTTTGGTAACTCTGCTCAAGAGAGTTGGTGGTAAAATGGAATATTTCATAGTCTTTAAAAAAAAAAACATGTAAAATTTATATTTCTTAAAAATTGAATAGGTTACAAAAACATAACAATAAAAATTGTCATAGATGACCAATATAAATTGTCTAGGTATAATCCTGTTTGAAAGACATTATGAATAATAAAGGAAAACCATACAAAGAGAATGGTCATCCCGCTGGGGCTCATGGCCTCCAAAGAGACTCCAATGTCCCACCAACAGCTTGAGAACTCAAGAATTTCAAGAAATCACTTGGTAAAAATGAGGGGGTGAGAAGAATCCAGTGGCTAAGAGTCCCTCCCTGTTTATCTTCTTTTTTTTTTCTTTTCTGTCATTAAATAGGAATGATTGCACATATATTTTACAGTCAATAATAGGCTTTACAAATAGTCAATAATGGTAATAAGGACACTTCAGACATTATTTTCTAAAGGAATACTTCATGTGACTTTCTTTGCCATAGTCTATCATATGTTAACTACTTCTACACAGAAAAGATGTGTGTATCTCATGAGACTTCACCTAATAAAACTCAATTAATAATCTTCCACTTTCTCAGATTTCTATTTTTCTATATTATCTGTACGTTCAACTGAATGGTCAGTATTCCAAGATCTTAGCCTTCAAATGAGTGCTTTATTTATCATTTGTTTACTCTATGTTCTCTTTTATATCAAAACTGAATCAAAACTAATTCAGTTATAAAATTTAAGAACTCGCCCTTCCTCTCCATTTTCAGACACTCTTCATGTCTGGAATAGGATCATCATAAACACTGATCTCCTAACCTGACCTTCTGCTACTTCCTTGTCTTTCTGTTTGTGCGCACACTTGCTCCAGCCTACACATTCCTCCTGAGAAAGTCCCTAACAATATTCTCCTCCTCAGGAACTGCATGAGGCCCTCTTCCAGGGACATCTGCCAAAGTTCTTTATTCCAGCACAGAGCCAAAATTCAGTATATCTCCCAAGCCTCAGGCTCACACCTCCGACCCTACTGTTCAATTCCACACCACACCCTCGGTCTTTGGGACACCTCACCTTTCGGTCTTACCTTAAGCCTTTGCTCAGCTGTGCTCCCAAGTGACACACCCTAGCCTGGAAGAACCAGTTTCACAAAGATTTCTCACTGCTTTCATTCACAGTCTGCTTTGCTTCCTCTGACTTAGACCACCATCTTTATCTTGCTCTGGCTTCCCATAATTTTTTAACAGATATACTTTACTTTCCCATTATAACAGGAACATTCTATGTGTGTCTATATTTCATAGCATCTTAAGCACACACAGGAAACTAAACAATTCTTTTTTTTTCCCACAATTCAACCTACACCTCCAGTCTTAACCTTCCACCATTTGTACAATTACTTATCCTACCTTGCCTGAAAGAACAGTCCTTAGAAAAGAGGTTAACAAATACGCCATCTACCCTGGTATCTGTATTAATGAAATAACAGCACAGATAGTAGCTCAGAGTTATACACAAGTCAATCTGTTTAACATTTAAATTATATTTTAAAATTTTAACATAGGAATAAATGGAAAAGAAATTCTAGGAAAAGAAATCTCTTCTTTCAGACATTGAGAACACATATTAAAAGATGCTTTAATTTAGGAAAAGGAACAGAACTTGGAAAAGTGCATTTTCATGCACATAAATGGGAAACAGTCTAAAAGTCTGCCCATAGGAGACAGCTAAATTGATGGAATACTTCACCATCGTGGTAAGAAGTACACTTTTCATGTCACTATGAGCTTGGGGGCCCACAATATACCTTCAAGTATAGAGCAGCTATGGAATATGCAGTCATTTGTCTATAAAGGGCAAGTAACAGATGCTCATCTTCATTTATTTAAATTTCAGGAAGAGCTCAATAATACTGCTTGCCTATTGGGGAAAGGAACTCTGGTTAAATGGGGACAGGAGACTTCTACCCTTTTCTATGTCACATGGACTGTGAGAACATGGACTAAGAGGGCTAGGCTCAATCTCTGTTGAGCGCAAAAAAGAGGGCAGATTCGCCCATGGCTTATTATAAAACTCAATATTCAAAAAGGAGCTTGATGCTTCTAGAGGAAAAAATGCATAGAAAAACTAGATGAGAAAAAGAAAGAAACCAGCTATGCAGGTATTATAACCCCCAAACACTTTGGGACTCTTTCTTTTGCAATACATGCTATACTAGCACAAGGTAAACAAGCCATAGGCCTGCTTTGAGACTGACAGAGAAGAGCAGAAGGGGGTCTGCTGTGGCACCTCTACCCAAGTAGGTGTACATTCCATGGGAAAAACTATCCAGCCTAAGTGCATACAAGGAAAACTCACCTAAGCTCTGACCACAAACTCGGAAAAAATGTGATTATAGATAAACCTGCTCATTAGTAGTTTTTTTCTTTATCTATTTTTCTTTCCTTTTTTTTTTGATTATAAGAAATTCATTACAAGAAATGCCACTAAAAACTTCTTGAGAAACATGGTATTTGAGAAACTCAAATCATAGTCTTCTGCACTAAGAAACCAAATAAATATTGGATATATCGCAAATTAGAATTTTATTTGTGAATTAAAGTGAAATTGGGGCTTATCAAGTCCTACTGAAACACCTGAGCAAACCTAACCAATTTAAGGAAGTAATCCCTCATACAGGAGTAAGTTCTGTATTTTACATACACAAAACAAAATCAAAAGGAATAAAAAGAAAAGAAAACCTTGTACCAAAGTTACAAGATCAAAAACACTGCTTTTAAGATCAAAAACACTGCTTTTGAGTCCCTCTGATTTGGGGCCAGCATGACAGCAATGACTCCTCAAATCAACTTCAACTGAGAACTACCTAGAGATTCCAGTTCCAGAGTCTGAGTCAAGGATGTAGAGACACAGATAGGAATACCTGACTTGTAGTAACCCTTGGCTAGATGACCAAGAGGGCAGAAGTCATGTGAAAATTTGGAAGAGGCTGAGGCAAGTTTCAAGTCTACATAGGATTAAATGTGACCAATTAGAGTTCTAGGCAAAATGCATGAAATATTTTTGTGAAGACCAAATGTCTGATTTCCTAATTTACTGAAGAATAACACTTTTATAAAAATAATAACTGAGTACAGAGACTATACTCTCCTTTCCCTATATTCTCCTTTGAAACAACTATCCCTGTGTTTTTAGAATACTGATCCCTACCTTTGAATGAGTGCAGTTGACTCTCTATAGGAACATAAGCCACTTTCCTTCATGTCCACAAAATACCCTTACCCATTACCTCTGTGGGGTGGGGGGAGAAAGAGACAAAAAGAAAACCAGAGGAAGAATGACTTAGAGAGAAACAAAGAGAAAAACTAGGAGACACCTAATGGAAGCAGATTATCATACTCTCCTGACTAACATGTCAGTTCAGTGCTCCCCATACCAAATTGTAGCACTGAGCAAGATTCTGCTCTTCTAGAGAGCAAAATCAGGAATGATTGTTTTTAAAAAGTACCATTTCAATAACACGAAAAATTGTCCATTATGATTCCAAGCATAATATTATGGAATGCCACCATCTGGCAGACTTCCTTCCTCAGATATCCTTGCCAGGAAGCTGGGGCAGAAGGAAGAAAAACCAAGGAATTAAAGAGATCAAAATATTCTTCTAATAAAAAAAGAAAAAAATGCTTTAACTTTTTGCTTTTTTAATAATTTCAGACATGTTTTTGTCACAAGAACTTACCTCAGAGACTACATGGAAACCCACAAACTTACTATAAAGCTAGCTCACTGTATACACACAGGGACATCTGGGATAGCCACCTGAACATGGAACAAGATTTACTCTGTATGGGGTGATTGCTATGGTTTGAGTATATCCTTAAGGGTTCATATGTTGGAAGCTTAGTCTTCAGTGTGACAAGGCTGGGAGGTGGTAGAACCTTTGAAAAGTAAGGCCCAGTGGAAGGTGGCTAGGGCATTGGGGGTATGCTCTCAGAAAGCATTAATGTGGTGTCATGGAGTGAGTTCTTCTAAGAATGGGTTGTTATAAAAGAGCAAGACTGGATACCTCCTCCCCTCCTCTTATATTTATTTCTTCTACCACAATGCCATCTGTCATGCTGTAATGCAGCCAGGGTAGCAGGTAGTCCTTTCCAGAACTGGCACTACACTGTTTGGACTACCAGTCTCCAAAACTGCAAGCTAAATAAACCTCGTTTCTTTACAAAGTACCAGACTCTCGCATCTCATCACTGATACATAAAACAGACTAATACAGTAATCTTGACCAGCAAAAAAAGGGCATGTAGAAATTATAGTCCCTATAACATTCCATATCTCAGGCTGAATGCATATATCCATTATTTTTTCTTTTCACATTTTTGTGTACCTGATTATTTCATGTAAAACAAAGAGAAGAGAATACAATGTACATTCTAGAAACGGTAGAAATCTGAGATGGCTGGTATGGAAAGATGCAGTGTAAAGGAGCAATGGGACAAAATGTTTAAAATGGGCCTTACCCAAGCACTTTATATCAAGTGGACATGATATCAGTGGTCTTATAGACTAGATGCTACAGAGAAGACCACAGAGGAGGACTCATCAATCCCGTACCCCCTAGTAATATTGCAATAGCATCTAGGATAGGAGTTTTTGACCCTGCTACATGTACCAGTCACTGTGGGTCTTTCAAAGTGACTTAACCATGACACACAGAGTCAAACTCATGGTAGTACCTCTTAGGCCCCACTTCTGTATCTTCCAGGTTCCAGCACCTGTGCTCACACTCCTACTCCAATAGGCTGTCCTAGAGCAACTCTGGCACTTCAGGGCCTAACTCTTATTGTCAAGGGCTCAAAGGTTATACTGTAGCAGAATCCTCGGCAGTTCATGGGCACAGGTGGTATCTCTAATTACTAAGGGTCCCTATGTTCCTGACATTCATCATGAAACGCCTGGTCTTGTAGATCATAAATAAAACCTGTCCTCAGGCTGGTGCTTTTGTCTTCATGGGTCCTGTATTACCAATCCCCCACCCCCACCCCGCTAACATGCTACCTCCAGCCAGTCCTACCACCTATATTCCTGCTCCTCAGAATGGCTTTCTACCTCAGTGACTCTCAAACCACAGAATCACCTACAGAACTTGTTGAAACAAGGTGGGTCACACCCCTACAGACAGATTGGAGGTCTATGGTAGGCTCAAGAATGTATATTTGTAATAGGTTCCCAGGTTCTGTTGTAGATTGTCAGAGGACCATCCTTCAAAAGTCACAGCTCTACCTAGTACTCACACATGAATATTTAGTTTTGGTTCCTGCCTACCTTACCCAGACTCCTCCAATCCAAATCTATAACCTCTCTTTCGTTGGTGGATGTCTGGTTATACCCAGATCCTTTCTGGGAGGCACAGTATGTGACAGATCCAAGGATGCAGATAAGCTTCGTCCTTGTGAGTTCATCCTGTCACCTCCTAACTAACATCAGGTGGATGGAAGGCATGCAGTATATGCTGCATTAAATCCGTAAACAAAATTGATGATTTATTGTGATGACAAATTCATACAGTGCTATATGATTTACAAAGCTGTTTCATCCTTCTATTGCCTCATCTAAATATCACAAGATCTATAAGTAGATACTACTATTACCATTTTATAGATGGCAGAACTGAGGTTATAGGTAACAGACCTACCTCAGATCATAGCACTTACATTTTAGCTTTATTAATGTCATGATGGCCATTCATCAGCTGCATTTCTAAAAAATACTTCCATCAGCCTTACTCATTACCATTTCAATACTAAAAAGTACAATAATATTTAACAAAGGTGTTAAGTAATATAGAAATACTCAAAAAATCTTGGTTTGATCAGAGTCTTAGTCTTTTATGAACCAACTCAATGTTTAGGACTCAGCAATTCCAAGAAAAAGGTTGAAGATACCACTGATCCTTAAAGTATTGGACAGAAAGTGCCAATGAGTGGATAAGTTTTTTGCTCCATGGAGCTTTTATTTTATTTTTCTTTCATTTGAATTGCCAACTAATAGAAATTGGGAGGTCGCACACACAGATCTGGATGACTAGCTCTCTTTAAAAATTGAGGGGATCTGGCAATGCTGGCATCTCATTCTTGAAAGGCCACAGCTGGCTGGAGCTGCCTCATGCTATAATAGGGAGGCCTCTCCCAGGCAGGCAGGGTCCCTGGGCCTTCTGGTCTGTACCACCTGCCTGAGTCCACAGGCTTTCACAGGCCTCCTGCTCTAGAGTTTGTGCTTATATAGCTAACATGGATCAATAACACACAGATTGAGCAGAAAAACATTTCTCGTGGAATTATAATTTAAAAGTGATAGGCTGATGAAGGACTGAGAAATAATATACAAATCACCAACCACAGAGCAGACCTTGAGAGCCTAACTCTTATTTTGTCTCTTCTGGGAAAGTCAGTCCCCTCCATTTCTGTAAGAGAGAGTGATAAATTGTTCCAGATTCTTAAAACAATTTTATGTATATGCATATATATATACACGATATGGTGTGGAAGCCAATTCTCATCACATCATTATAAACTTGTTGTTACTGAGGATCTGTATTTTGGAGGTAGAAGAGAGGGCTAGTGGCACATCCTCAAATGAAAATCACCATTCATGATATATTGAATGCAAAAAATACACACAAAACACATAAATAATGACTATACTTTCTTCAGAGATGGGATGCTCTCCACACTAAATTATTCAACAATTATAAACTTTGTAGGTCATAATGTTGAGTATTCAAAGTCTCACTTAGGTTACTTAGGTTTATTACAGTAGATATATTGATTTTCTAGCATTATAGGGGAAAGTGTTCAAACAAATTTATCCTGTCAAATTTATCCTTATCCCCTATCCTGTCATGTGAAAAAAAAATGAGACATAAAATCAGTGTACTATATTCATTAGCTATATTTTCCAGCTTGTCCCTTTAGGGAGAGCCAAAATCACCCAGGGTATTTTGCAAAAAAGGAAATTCTCTCAAAGTCTGAAACTCGGGATTTTGTCTTAAGCCAATGGTAACAGCAGTGATATAATTTGACACAGAATGTGTCCTGATGAATAATACAAAAAGATTTGTAAAAGTAAAAAGGACTGAGGTAGAGCTCTGCTCATTTGCAACACTAGATGTCTGTGACATAATCTTAATTATACTAGAGTTGGTGTCTTAACATGAAAATAAATTTTACAAAAATGTTTACTCCAATCGCTTCCAGCTAGGAAATTTACTGTGATTACGTGTTATTTTACTAATGGGGAGAAAACTTGATAATAAGATATGTGTGTGTGTGTGTGTGTGTGTGTGCGTGCGCATGCACGTTTGCGCATATCCTATATTCCAAATTCCTAAATGTAAATATCTATCAGCAGGAGTAAAGCCATTAAAAAACAGAGGGAAGAAGGGAGGGAAGTAAGGGAAGGGAGAAGAAAAGAAAGAAAAATAAAAGAAACACATTTTACAAAAATAAAAATAAATAAAATCTTGAAATTTTCCCATTGAAGTAATATAAAGGTTAGGCAATATTCTTGGACTGAAAAACAAATTCTAATTAGATAATATAGACCAATGCCACACCATGCATACAGTGAAGTACAGGGAAGAATGACATGACTTGATTTCATCATTTTCTCCTCACTAAACTGTCTGGGTCAAGTATGGGGAGGATCTGGGCCTTAAAAAAATCTGGTGTTGGACTGGAGTTATGGCTCAGTGGTAGAGCACTTGCCTAGAATGCATGAGGCAGTTGGTTCAATCCTCAGCACCACATAAAAATTAATAAATAAAATAAAGGTATTGTGTCCATCTACAACTAAAAGAAATATATATATATTTTTTAAAAAATCTGGTGTTAGATCCTGTCACTTCAAGAAAATGAGCCAACTCAAAAGGTGAGTGAACACTGAAAATGTGTAACATAAGGTTATTTGGAGAAAAACAGATGATTTCTTAATATTTATTTCTTTAAAAATTAAAAAAATAAAATGGACTGACAATTTACTTATTAACAGATTTGGTAAAGAAAGATTCTAACTCTCACAATGTTGGAGGGCAAAAATTGCCAGAGAACACAAATCACACATACTTTAGTGACTAAATACCCACAAACCTGCTGACATTTCAGATAAACACATCTTAATTGTCTTTCATAAGACTTTAAAATACTTCATGATCAACTGTAGGAAATATTTTTCTTTATTCCTTCTGTATTTTCTTCCCTGTTTTTTTTTCCCAGAATTCTAAATTCCAGACTTTAAATTTTCTTGAGAGTGAAAAACAAAACAAAAGCACATATTTATGAGAATGAAAATGAGGTTTATTGTGCTTTCCTTCTTAGAAATTCAGGTCAATTGAAACAGAGGAACTAAAAATTCTATGCAAAGGAAAATAAGTACTTATCTTGCTCTATCATACCACAGGAAAAATGTTAACCCTGACAAAAGTTAAATGATGAAAAATAAAAATAAGATAAATAAAAGATGTTTTACTTGAGCAAATTTCCTCCTTCTCTTGGCTATCCTACAGCCCCCCACTCAAGTGTTGTCTTTGGGCAGACAGCCTAGAATTTGGCAGATATTTCAATAACCACAATACAGACACCAAGCAGAGCAGAGTGCTGACAGTCTCCCAAACAGGCTAGATAGGCACAACGAGTTCTGACAGGTATCTAGAGAGTAGGTGTTAGGACATGGGAATCTGGTGGAATGATTTTTCCCTCCCTCAGATCCAAACAGCAAAGTGTGCCAAGGACTGGAAATGAATAAGAAACAAACTAGTGAAGAAAGTTAACTGCTCCCTTATAAGCTTAGCTTATAAATGTATACTCTTTCCTTTATTGCTTAATTTCCTACTTATTTAAGAAAATGTTTTACATGTGTGCTCAACTTAAATGGACAAATAGAACACAAGAGAATTCCTTTCTTTACCATTTGTAAAGATATCTCATTCTTCCCCTTACCAACATGTAATCCTGGGCAAGTTTTTTAATTATCTGAAACATAGCCAAGTCATCCCATATACAAAATAAAGCAGTTAAGCACCATTTCAACAAGGGCACTGTGGAAACAATGAGAAAATATGTGTAAAATAGATTCTGTAGCACCCCACATATTAGGTAGACGCCCACAAAACAGCAGCTGTCATTACCATGCAAGTTTTAAAAACTGAAGTTCAGTATCCAATTTTCTAGGACTTTATGTTCATTCTGCTTTACTTTGGGTAACAGATGGAAATCCCCCTCCTAGCCACCACCCACTGCAAATATGCTATCCATTATGTTTTCCATCAAAATCTCTTCTAGAAATATAAGTGATACAAATCATAGCCACACAGTCAACCCATGGGACATGTTAGCTTTGTTAATGAACAGTATACTTAATGTTTAATTATCATATAAAATCTTGGTAAGAGGTTTCCAAATAACCAAGCCATGTGATCATTTGTGTTTATTACACACTCATTTCTTTAACTATTTTTCTAATTAAGTGCAGAATCTTTCTTTGCCTAATTTTCTCATGTTTGAATATTTTGATAATACCAGGAGACATTTTGCTAAGGATTCTCAAATGATATGGAAGCTTCAGTAATGATAAACACTCTGAAGGCAGTTTCACTAAATGAAAAACTATGCTACCATGAAAGCAACTCCAATCCGAACTTAACTTGACCCGATCACCTTCCCTGGGTAAAATTACCTGATAAAAGTAGATAAATTTAAGGAAATAAATGTAAATCAAAAGTATATTATTGCTGGGCACAGTGGCACATACTTGTAATCCCAGTGGCTTGGGAGGCTAAGGTAGGAGGATTGCAAGTTCAAAACAAGCCTTAGCAAAAGCAAGGTGCTAAAAACAATTATATCTAGGGGTTGGGGTTGTGGGTCAGAGCTACAGACCTTGCCTCACATGTGTGAAGCGCTGGGTCCTCAGCACCAAAAAAAAATAAAATATACAAAATAAAGGTATTGTGTCCATCTAAAACTAAAAAAAAAAAAATTTAAATTATATCTAGCTATTCTTTTAGCATTAAGGTACTTACCTCGTATTAACTCATGAGAATATGAATCTTTGATACCTGTGTTTAAAAAAAAATCTCGTCATTACCTGTCTGCATATCTTTTCTCTACTACACTCATTCACTCACTTTTTCATGATGATCCTGACCCTCAAGGAACTAGCGGTTTAATTAGGGAAAGAAGAAAGTAAGGTAATGATTACCAGGAGCTATGATGAAGATACTGCGAAAGCTGGTACTGTGTTATTCATAATACAATACCCAAACTCAATTTTTTAAAAAACTGCATATTTATGGGGTACAGTGTAATAATCTGATATATGTATGCAATGTGTAATTATCAAGTCAGGGTAATTAGCATTTCATCTCCCTCAACATCTATCATACCTTTGGGCTGGGAATCTTTGAATTCTCCTCTAGACTTTACCAAATTCAACTTTTAATTAAAACTGCAACAGATTCATTTGAAGGTGGAGATGAAGGAAGCAGTAAACTCAATCCAGCACTTAACATTCAAAGGTCTTCTAAGAAATTTAGACATATAATCTACATTTAAAAATATTTAATGCTGTTCAGAGGTTCTTGGATCTTGTGATTTGGATCTGAGGAAATCCCCCAAAAGCTGTTATTAATGCAAGAATATTCAGAGATGAAATGATTATATTATGAGAACTAACCTCAAAGGTCCACCCTAGTTTAAATGGACTGACAAGGTGGTAACTGTAAGCATGTGGGGCATGGCTGGAGGAGGTGTGTCACTGGAGGAAAGCCCTAGAAGGGTGCATTTGCCTTGCAGCTGCTTCCCCCTGCCTCTCTGCTTCCCGATCCTGCCATGAGCTGAGCAGCTTTCCTCTTCTGGGCTCTTCCTCTATGATGTGTTGCCTGAAGTAGGGTCCAAAGCAAAAGAGTCCACCAGCTGTGGACTGAGACCTCTGAAACCATGAACAACAAATAGATTTTTCCTCCTCTAGATTATTCTTGTTGGGCATTTTGGTCATAGTGATGTAAATAACTAAAATAGAAGAGTGATGAATGAGGTTTTGTTGTTATTGTTTTGTAGTATCAGGGATGGAATCTGATCAAACTTTTTTTTTTTTTTTGCTTTGTTTTGTGGCATATGAACCTCCTGCAAGCAATGGTAGGCAAGAACTAAACTACTGTGCAATGTCCCCTGCTCTAAATAAGCACTTTTGCCAAAGGAAAATTTAATGGGGAGGAAAAAAGATTTAATGATAAAATAAAGTTTCTTCCATTCAAACATAACTGAACTCTGATTTAAAAAGCATAGTCAATGTAACCTATATAGAAAAATGCCCCAAAGGAAGAGTTATTTTACAGCTCTTTTATATTATGTCTGTTTTAAATACTTAATATATAAGCCTATAAAAGCACACATTTGGTATTTAGTTGTTTCACTTATTTATTTGTGATATAAAATAGATTTGCAGACATAAGCACTCCATTATTATTTGGCCTATGATTCTTACCCATTCACTGAGTAGGTTATAACCACCTGGTGAGCAAGGCCTTAATTAATGCCTGTCAGAAAGGCATTAATGAATAAGAAAAACCACAGTAACCAATTACAAACAGGCAAGTTACCAGACATTAGCCAAACACACACACACACACACACACACACACACACACACACACACACACACTCACTCACTCTCTCTCTCTCTCTCTCTCTCTCACCCCCAACTGAAACTAAGGCAAGTCTTCTTGGAAAATTTTCATCAGTATCAACACAAACTTATTACCTTGGTTCACTACTGTACCGAATAAGGGGGGAAAAACAGTTATCTTCTAAGGGTCTGGTGAACCAGTAATGAAGCATAATATATTTCTTAACTCACACATATGCAAATTAAACATTTTTAGGGAAGAGTTGTTTAAATAAGTACAATTAGTAGGCAAAACTGCTAAATACCAAAGAAGTATTATATTTAGCTCTAATCCTTAGCTCTTTGTGTACTCATTACATTTTTTTTTTTAATACAAAAAAGAGGCAATGAAAACTGGGCATGATGGTGCTTACCTATAATCCTAGTGACTTGGGAGGCAGGAGGACCCCAAGTTCAAGTCCAGCCTCATTAACTTGGCAAGACCCTCACTCAAAATAAAAAATGAAAAGGGCTTGGGATGTAGTTCAGTGATAAAGCACCCTTGGTTTAATCCCCAGTTCCTCTTCCACCCTGCCAAGGGAAGGGGGGAAAGGAAAGAAAAAAAACTGAGGAAGAAGATTCACTACAATGAATAAAGGAATGAATAAAATACTGAAAGGTGGCATATTCATAGGCATATACTCCATGTCAATAGGCATATACTCCTTATCAAACATTGTGAATTTCTTGCTTCTAGCCCATGTTTTTCCAATTGTTCAATTCACGATTGAAAGGCATGATTGAAAAAAAATACCTTAATGTGTTTTCTTTAAAGGTATAAAGTAATACCTTAAATGACACAGCACAGTCAATATGGTATATAGTATATAATAATCTGGCATGGTTAAGAGAGCTGTTACTTTACCAGTTCAAGCATGGAAAGTCAATAAGTAGACAAGAATGTGATACCAGTAATGAAGCACTGGTTGCATATGAAGCCTTAAAAGAAAGGAAAAAAAAAAAAAGCCCTGAAAAACAAAAGTATTAATAAGCTTGTTCTAAAAGAACTAATTCCCCAGACCCATGTAACATGCAAAGACAAGAGGAACATTCCTAACTCAGTCAGAATCTACACTGAAACTTATTTGAATGAACTTGACCCTGATTGGCAGCAAGCCAGAAATCTTCGTCACTGAATGACTTAACAGAACACTGTGTTCTTGGCACAAGCACAAAAAAATGTGTTGAAATTCATGCTAAACAGAATCTTAGAATATAACTTAAAACAATTTTTAACTACGTGGTAAAAGATACTTAATAAGGGATTTTCAGCACTTGGTACATATTTATTTCAGGTAATGTTTTTATTCTCATTCCATTTTGGTTGCTTGAAATGTTTCCTTGAACAATCACTTCAACCTTCTCCAAAGCACACTAAACCCATGCTCTGGTCTTCCTCTGTGCTACTACTCTTCCACCACTGTACCTGGAAAATTCCAAAGTACTCTAAGCTGGTCTATTAGGGAGGGACAGCAAGTAAAGCCAGAAACAACGTGTTGACTCACTTCCGTGGAAAGCCCTAGAGAAAAATATGGGCTGCAGTTCAGCTCTGTCACGCGATGCAATTCCAACAGGTAAGAAGTAATAAAGTTATGTCATTCCCATACAGGTTATGTTAACTCAGCCACAAAGGTAAAATGCAAATAAGAAGGCAAGGAAAACAGTATTTGGCACATATAAGCACATAAAAAGTCTATAAACTTTCTTTATAAAAAATATGCCTTGAAATTCATGCTAAACAGAATCTTAGAATATGAAATAAAAAATAAAAAACCCACTCATCTTTTTCATTTGTTTTACCATCCTCCTTTTCTCCTACTCCAATTTTCAGGTGTCCTAAAATGTTACATAGAATAAATAGTTTAATCCCTAACCCTTAGCAAAAGAAGGTCATAATCTCCTCATACTCTGGGAAAAACTACCCAGAGTTCTACAGTGTTCAAAGCAAACAAGATCCAAACCACAAATATTGAGTAATCCACACTGGCAGAAATCACTACTGAAATAACAAATGTTATGTCTTCCTTTCGCTCTTCAACTCTGTAGTTTTCATTTTTAATTCTTCACCCCCTTTACTGTTAGTGGCTAAAGATACCAAATTTTCATCCTATAGCAGCAATACATATCCAATGTCTAGGCCAAACTCTGATATTGATATTTTAATGGTCCAGACAACAAAATACATAGTTAAATTATTTTTAATGGGAGTAAAATGTTTAAAGGATTTTGGACAATTATTCCTTCAAAGTTATAATGTAATTTAAAAGGTATTCCTTAAGTAGATTTATCTTTCCAAATATGGTTTGCTCAGATGAATATCAAAACTAATCTATTTTTATGCTAGAACCATCTACTCAATAAATAAAAAACACCCTGTTTGCTATATCAATTAATTTTATAAAATCATTATTTATATTATACATTTGCTAGGATATTTTTCTCTTACAGCATTCCACAGTTTTAAACAGTAGAACTTCAACAATTTAGACAGCCTTGGCACTAGAATTATAAGAATTCTAGGCAAAGTCTACCTGGTAATCTTTAGAGAAACTATTCCACCTACAATGAATGACAGAGCAATGAGACTGCCTGCTTTTATACACATCCCTATATGTACACATACTATACAGGCAGGGCCCATGTAACATACATGAACACATGGGGATACTGACAACTTCAATTGAGAAAGAGTTTACAATGGAAAGAATTATTTTTTAACTTTGCTCTGATGGAATTTTAGACAGAAGAGTTATAAGATACTTCAGAGAATTTCTATGTAGTCTCCAACCAGCTTATCCTGTCAACCAAATATACAATATCAAAACCTCATTATTTTTAACATTCATCACTTGGTTAAGTGATATCTGCCAGGGTTCAATATATAAAGTTACTATTTTTCCTTGTTGAATTAATAAATATTAGGGGGAAATAATTTGAAATCATACAAATACTGTTTCTCATTAAGATAGTCCACTAATTTTAACATTCAATGATGTACCATGCCTATAGAAATTATTACTATTATAGTCTAAATGGTGATTTTTCTATTTCCCTATTCCTTTACATTTTTAAATTAAAGATGTTCTTTTTCATATGTATCAGTACAGACTTGGAGATATTTATTTTACTAAATTATAATCCAATGTTATCGGCATTTTTTATTCCATTTCTCAAGTTGTTTCATTTTTGGCCATTCAGAACACTTTTTTAGATTGGTTATGTCCCTTGGACATTTCCAACCCCTTTTGTTTTGAACTGTTCCTTACCTTCTGAAAGTACATGATGCTCCATCCAGGCTTATCACATATTTTTTCTACCGTAGCAGTAGCAGTAGAGTTAACCATTTTTCTAAAGAGCCTCCATTCCCCCTTTTGGAGAATGGTATGAATGGTATTAGAAACCAGGATCTAAGTGGTAGGTATGGTCATTGCTCTCTGCTCCTAGGCCCCCTCACAGTGGGTAGATAGAAATTATACACACATATATTTATGGCTATATTTCTTTCCTAAGCCTATATGAATGTGTGTTTGTTTGTTTCTTGGTTTTAAAAAGAAAGAAAGAGAAAGTCTTACTATGTTGCTCAGGGTATCCAAAGAACTCCTGGACTCAAGCAATCCTCCTGCCTTAGTCTACTAAGTACTAAGTAGCAGGGACTACAGATGCAAGCCACAGTGTACAATTCAAACTAAGAATCAATGTATTACACAAAAGTCGTTTCTCCAATGTTACAGTACTGCTTTCAAATTTAAGCTACGATTTAAGTCAATTTTCCTTAACTATAACAAGTTGTGGGCTATGATCCAGAGTTGTGAAAAGATATACGATATGATCATTAATTATAAGGTGTCAAGGTTAAATCTGCCCAGGTTAAAATGAGACCAGATTCACATAATATTTACTCATATACATTCCAAAAAGTTTTTTTGTCTATTGTTTTGTTTTTTGGGGGGGATTACTAGTTATTGAACTCAGGATAACTCTACCACTAAGCTACGTCCCCAGCCATTTTCATTTTTTATTTAGAAATAAGAGTGTCACTAAGTTGCCCAGACTGTCCTCAAACTTGGAATCCTCCTGCCTCCGTCTCCCAGGAAGCTGGGATTACATTCTTGCACCACTGTGCACAGCCCCAACAAGTTTTCTTGAGTAAGAAAGGCAGAAATGACATTATTAGGGTACCAGAAATTTACATAACTTTGAAAGTATGGCACATAAACTATATTAAGTGTCATCTTTCAAACTATGAAGGAAAAATTTTAGAACCACCAACCTTAGCCATCATACTATGAAATATCCCTATCTTGTTCAGAGTTTCTTTTTAGGAATCTGCAAGTTCTCTTTGTTACAGTTTCTCTTCACACAAATTTCATAGATGGGGATTACTACTACAGGAAATTTAGTTTATTGTTATTAAGAAAAAAAAACATGAAATGGCCTATTATGCTGATACAGAAAGGTCAGATACCTAAGAATGTCATATAAGCATTTTATTGTGCCTCTCTGCAAGAGTTCCCTGTATAGCTTTGGACCAATCAAGTTCTCCCTCTGTTCTCACTTGCAGTTGTCAAGAATTTTTGACTGTGAAACTAGTTGTGTGGGGAGTGCAGCATCCTGAGATAGGAAAGGTCTGGCTGAAACAGGCCAGGCTCTGTTCCATTCCCACCCAGAAACAGGATTCCTTCAACACCTTAGCCCAAGGAATACAGTGGCCACTGAAATATAAAACCTCAACTGCAGTGCAAGTGGGGCAAGTGCAGATGAGACTCCATCTGTCCTGGGTAGCTTTCTTGAGCCTTGGGGGACTAACTAACAATGAGGCCTAGGCTATTGTCCTTGTTGCCTATCTATAAGTGATAAATCCATTTCATGTGATTGTGTGTGGGTGTTATACTTCATCAGACTCAGACAAGTTGCTAACAAGTGCACAGAGAACCTGTCTCACACTCCACTTCTTTAATTATTTGAAATAAACACTTGGTGAGTATCTATCACATGCCAACCTCTGTGCTAGGAACTGGGAATGAATTCAAACCTTAGACTAAAGAAGGGACTCAAAGTCTCTTTTTGAATACAAGAAAATCCAATTCTCAGATACCTGGAGGCAAAAATGTTATTGATAATAAAGTACTCTTTGTTTTCTATTTTGATTCTTAATTTTAATACTATTATATTCCAAATAAATTTTTTAAGAAAAACTATCTCAGTAAAGGAAGACTATATGTTCAAAACTAAGATACGTATACGTAATTTAAAAGACAAAAAAGATCTACAAATGTACATAAGGCTATAATCTTCAAAACTTCTCTTTGGTAAAAAAGGTAAAATGGACAATACAGCATACACTTAATTAAATATAATATTAATTGAATAGTATAGGATGTTCGGGATATAGCTCAGAGGTAGAGTGCTTGCCTAGCATATATGACGCCCTGGGTTCAATCTGCAGCACTAAAGAAAGAAGAAGAGAGAAAGAGGAAGGGAGAGAGGGAGAAAAAGAAGAAAAGAAGAAGAAAAGAAAAAGAAATTAAATAGTATAATAAAATTAGGGTGGCTACACAATGAACTTGAGGAATGTGTGTCTTAATAATTTCCAGTCCAGTAGAACTCTAGATGTAACTGAGAGGTTTGTTTTACAAATTAACTATATTCTGAAATGTCTGCTCATAAATAGACCAGTCAGGTTTTAAGAATAAGCTGGGAAAATGCCCAAAATTACTGTTAGTGTAGTGTAGCCTAAAGGCAAAAAGAAAGGGCAGGCAAGAGAGGTATCTGCACTAAAGTTAAGTAAATATTTAAGTACCAGGGCTCATAAAAAAGGATGTTTAAAAAGTATTCCAAGAGCTACTTTTAGACTTACAAATTCACAACTAAGTACAATAGAGGATAAAGAAGTATGAGAAAGAAAAGCTCATCTCTGTATTCTCATAACAACTAGATAATATATGGCAAAAGTGTGGCTATAGGAGAGCCCTGAAAGATCCTTAAGCAGGCAGCAGAAGACTCTCCCCTGTGCCTTTGGTGGGCAAGTCCTATATTTACCATTTGGGGTTTCTTGAGTTTTCACTTCTCTAAGATTCAAATATGTTATGTGAAAATAAGTATAGAGAAATGTCTCCCAAAACTAGGCAAAATCCCCTCCTTATGCTAAGTTTTAGTACAAATGGTCTTGTGTTAACAGTTTTCTTAAATACAGAATTTCACACAAAAAAAAATCCTTTCTAAGATTATTAGAAATAGTAATGGAAGTTGAGGAATAGAAAAAAGGCTAAGATAAAAGGTGTAACTGCAACAAATACTTTAATAAAACTCTCTGGGCAATGAGAAAAGACTTTGTTATGAGGCCCCTTTCTGTACAAATATTTGATTTTAAAATGTGTTTTGAAATCCATGGGTATATGGGCGCAGAATGATTTATCAATAAAATTTCAAAATAATGGGTTGAAAAGAGGTATTCTAAGTATTTATTTATTGCCAATCACATACACATGAACATTCTTTATCATGTCCAAGTACCATTATTACACGTGCAGTTCCTGCATAATTTCATAACTTTTACCCAAAGAAAAGGGCAACAACAACAACAGCCGGGTGCAGCTGTACACACCTGTAATCCCAGTGGCTCAGGTGGATAAGGCAGAAAGATCTCGAGTTCAAAGCCAGACTTAGTAAAAGTGAGGTGCTAAACCATTCAGTAAAACCCTGTTTCTAAATAAAATACAAAATAGGGCTGGGGATGTGGCTCAGTGGTCAAGTGTCCCTGAGTTCAATTCCTGGAACTAAAAAAAAGTGAGGGTTGGGCTGGGGATGTGGCTCAAGCGGTAGTGCGCTCGCCTGGCATGCATGTGGCCTGGGTTCGATCCTCAACACCACATACAAAGATGTTGTGTCTGCCAAAAACTAAAAAATAAATATTAAAATTCTCTCTCTCTTCTCTCTAAATAAATTTTTAAAAAAGTGAGGGTGGCAACAACATCATTATTCACTGCCACGACTCTTAGGATGTGTCACTTTTGAAACAATGTATCTGCTGCAGTGCATTTAATGCTGGTTAAATCATTAGTAATGATTAGTAATACAAACCTCCAAATGACCGAATCCCTCAAATATTGTTACTGTGTTTCAAATGACAATCTTAAGTCTTAACCTGAGTATGCAGGAACATGTGAATGATAATTTGTTTTCTGGGCTTTTTAAATTTACTGGTAGAATTTCATAGCATAAAAGTATAACATCACATCTTTTAACCAGGTTCTATCATGAAATCTTCAGATCACAATCATCAGATCATTACTAGAATGCAATCTCTTTCAACGTAGAATGCATTCCAGCTTCTGACACACCACTAGCAGGAAAAACCAAAGATCCCATGGGCATGGATCAAGAGTAAAGAAATGAAAAACTCATTCTAAAATTCATAATGGTGATGCAAAGGACCCAGAAAAGCCAAAATATCTCAAAAAGGAAAAACAGTTATAGAACTCTCACTTCACAATTTTATTTCATACTACAAAATTATATTTAACAAGATAGGGTAAAACTGACATCAGAAAAGACATAGAGGAATGGAATAGAATAGTGAATCCAGAAATAAACATACATCTGTGATCAACTGATTTTTTGACAAAGGTGCTATGACTTTTAAATGAACAGTAGTCTTCTCAACACAACAGTCTGCAACAATGGGATATCCACATGCAAAAGAATAAATTTTAACACCTCACCTAAAAAAATTAACCCTAAATGGATCATACATTTAAATTAACTAGCTAAAACTTAAATTCTTAGAAGAAAATACATAAATCTTTGTGACCTTCTATTACACAGTGGCTTTTCCATATGACACAAAAAGTACAAGCAAATGAAAAAAAATACATAAGAGGGGCTTGTTAAAAGTTTTTGTGTAACAAAGTACAGTAAAATACAACTTGCTGATGGGAAGAAATGTTTGCAAATCATATATATGAATTTTAAAAATACTGCATACAAAACATGTATTCTTATAATTCAACAATAAAAACACAAATAAGCCAACTGAAAAGTGAACAAAGAATTTGAACAGACATTTCCCAAAGGAACATACACAAATGGCCAATAAGTATAAGGAAAGATTATTAAACATTAGAAAAATGCAACACAAAATCAAAGTGAAATACCATTTCACATATACTAGAACACACATAATAAAAGGGGAGGTGAAAAGATGTGTTGAAGGATGTACGGAAACTGGAACCTCCATATCTTGCTGGTGGGAATATGAAATGATGCAGCTGGTCTGAGCCTAGCAAACCTATGAAAAGTCAGAAACTGGGAGCACATTTTGCCCAGAGGAACACAGGTTAGAGTGGCTGGAGAGAGCGAGGCATCCCAAGCCTGGTGAGTCCTGCAGCTCAAGGGGACTGATGGGAACACCTGTAGCAGGCTGGTTCGTGTGAGGGTGTTTGGCTCTGGGCTCAACCGAGCTGGTCCAGAACCCATCTGATTGGGGGAGTGGGGGGAGTAGCATGGGAGGTGGGGAAACACCAGGCCTGACATGAGTCTGGAACCTCCAAACCCTCTGGTCCCCCTGAGCCCGATCCAGCTCAATGCTTTGCCAACTAGTCCTGCTACTTAGCTACTGGTCCATAGTCCTGCATACCAGGCTGCTGCTGCTTTGCTTCCCAAACTGCCCAGCCCAGCATACAGCTTTGCTGCGGGCCTGCAGGTCCCAGCGTCTGGCACAGGCAAGCTGGACCCCCAGTCGAGGCCAACTACTTTGCCTCCCACCAGCAACCCAGGTTCTCCAGAACACCACTTCAGCTCCTGGCCTGCATCCTGGCACGCCCACACCATCTCCCAAGAAGGGAAATTGGGAAGTTTAAAACCCCAATTCAACTCAATGAGCAGCACAATAAAAAAGGAAGGATATGACAACCCATGGCCCACATTCCCACACTTAGTTCAAAGCTCAAGAAGAAACCAAAAGATAATCAGGCGGGCACAGTGAACACACTCCACCAGAGTGGCTTAATTTCTTAATATTTCATTAAAATTATGTTGTTGTCGTTTGTTATTATTGTTGTTTTGCTTTTTGTTTTTAGTTTTCTATATTGGGTTTTTGTTTTATTTGAATATGTATTGATTGATTCAAGGACTCCTACACATTTTTGTTTCTCCTCATTTCTAGCCTTTTTTTCCCCTTTCCTTTTCTTTCTTTTTTTTTTTTTTTAAGACCTTATTTTCCCACACTGTGTATTCTGAGCTTTAGGGTTTTTGATTGGCACATTTTGCTTTTGTTTTGTATTTTGTATGGTCTTTGCCATTAATTTATCTCCCTTGTCTCCCTCTCTATTTCAGACAATCACATTCCTTTCTCTCTCTCTCTCTCTCTCTCTCCTCTATTATATTCTTCTATTTTTTTTCTTTCCCTTTCACATTGATAACATATCTTAAGTTACCACTGCATCTGCCCTGATATTCAACCTTGGAAATTTCAAATACTTTTCTACCCTCCTATCTCTTCTTCTTTCCTCATACTCCACTCTATCCCTAACACTTCTTAATACTCATTGAAGTACATAACACCTACCCCTACCACCAATGTCACAGTAATAATTAATATGGCAAAAGTCACAGACATCACCTATTGTAGAATTTTAAGCCAAACATAATCATTATTATTTACTGTTTTTACTAACAGAAATTGCTGATCCTACTATCTCTACATATCACACCAATTAACACTAGATATCAAAAGAGGACCTAAGTACCTCCATCTACTGCTATATATTGTTTGCACAGATTGTTGCTATATTTTGCACCACCCCCCATCTGTGAGGTATTAGTAACATAGAAGGACACTATAAACTCATAAGGAAGAAACTCTTCAGCATCAGATCCATACAGACAGATGAGGAGGCACACAAACAATATGAAAAAACAAAGAAATAAATCATCTCAAAAAAAACCAAAAAAACAGAATACTTCAACAATAGATTCCACTGACACCAATGTGGAGAAACATCAGAGACGGAATTCAGAAAGTTCATTGTTAAACTAATTTAAGAGGTAAAGAGATTATAGAAGAGATGAAATCAGAAAATACAAGAAGTCAATGATAATTTAAATAAGGAGAATCAGTTGGAAATCCTCGAAAAGAAGGAATCAATAAGCCAAATTGGAAAAAATCACCAACAGACTGGGCCACTTGGAAGACAGCAATGAAGACAAAATATATAATCTAGAAAATAAAGTTGACAAAGGAGAAAAGATGGAAAGAGACTGTAAACAGAACTTCCAAGAAATATGCATTAACATGAAAAGACCAAACTTAAGATATATTGGGCTAGATGAAGGCTCAGAGATACAAACCAAAGGAATGTACACTCTTTTCAATGATATAATATCAGAAAATTTCCCAAACCGAAAAAATGAAATGGGAAATCAAAAACAGGAGGTTACAGGACTCCAAATATACAAAATTATAATACATGCACTCCAAGGCACATTATTATGAAAATACCTAATATACAGAATAAGGATAGAATTTTAAAAGCTGCCACAAAGAGCAACAGGTAACATTTAGAGGGAAAGCAATTTGGATCTCAGCTGATTTCTTAACCCAGACCCACAAAGCTAGGTGGTCTTGGAATATATTCCATACTCTGAATGAAAATGGATGCTAGCCAAGAATAATGTACCCAGCAAAATTAAGCTTCAAATGACAATGAAGTAAAAGCCTTCCGTGATAAACAAAAGTTAAAAGCATTCACAACTAAAAAGCCTGCTCTATATAAAACAGTCTCGATAAGATATTTCATTAAGAAGAAATGAAAAAATTAAAGTGAAAACCAACAGAGGAACTACACTAGAAGAAAAATCAAAGGAGAAATTAATTCAAATTAAAAAACAGAAATAAATCAAAACAACAAGGAATAGAAATCATATCTCAACAATAACACTAAATGTAAATGGCTTAAACACATCAATCAAAAGACACAGACTGGATTAAAAAACAAGTCCCAACAATATGCTGTCTCCAAGAGACTCACCTCATGAGCAAAGACATCCAAAGACGGAAGGTAAAAGAATAGGAAAAAAACATATTCACATGGATATCATAAACAATCAAGGGTTTCTAACCTTATATCAGGTAAAATGGACTTCAAATCAAAGTTAATCAGAAGGAACTAAGAAGGTCATTTCATACTGTGTAAGGAAATTATACATCAACAAGACATAACAATCCTAAATATTTATGCCCTAAACAGTAGAGCACCTACATACATTAGACAAACCCTTCTCAATTTCAAGAATCAAACAGAACAGAATAATAATAATACTGGGCAACTTTAACATGCTTCAGTAGACAGATGCTCCAAACAAAAGCTAAATTAAAAAGCTAGAGAACTAAAAAATACAATTACTAATTTAGAATTAACAGACATTCTTAGAATATTTCATCCATCAAGGACTGAATACTTCTTAGCAGCACATGGAACCTCCTCTAAAACACCAAATCATAGGCCACAAAGCAACTCTTAGCAAATACAAAAAATAAAAAGAAAAGAAATAATACCTTGCATTCTATCAGATCATAAAGGAATGAAATTAGAAATCAACAATAAAATAAAAAGTAGAATCTACTCTAACACTTGGAGACTAAA
This sequence comes from Urocitellus parryii, assembly GCF_045843805.1. NCBI lineage: Eukaryota > Metazoa > Chordata > Mammalia > Rodentia > Sciuridae > Urocitellus > Urocitellus parryii. The sequence goes on from NC_135537.1 coordinate 81,374,389, forward strand.
CAATATACTACTGAATGACCAAAGGACAGTACAAAAAAATCAAGAATGAAATAAAAAAAATACTTAGAGAAAAATGAGAATCATGACACAACTTATCAAATTCTTTGGGACACTATGAAGGCAGTTCTAAGAAGAAAGTTCACTGCACTAAGCACATTCTTTAAAAGAATAGAAAGTCACCAAATAACCTAAAATTACATCTCAAGGCCCTAGAAAAAGAAGAATAAATCAATACCAAAAGCAGTAGAAGACAAAAATAATTAATTAAAATCAGAGCCTAAAAATCAATGAAATTGAAACAAAAACACAATTCACAAAACCAACAAAACAAAAAGTTGGCACTAATAGAAGAATATATAACCTTAGATTAGGTAGAGAAAAGTGAAGGGGAGGGAAGGGACAGGATGTGGGGATAGGAAGGATAGTAGAATGAAACAGACATTATTACTTTATGTATATATATGATTGCACAACCAATGTGATTCTACAACATGTACACTCAGAAAAATGAGAAATTATATCCCATCTATGTATAATATATCAAAGTACATAAATGCAGTCTACTGTCATATATACTAAATAAAACAAAAAATTAAAATTAAAAAAACTCATGAAAAAAAATTGGTTCTTTGAAATAAATAAATAAAAGAAAATCCTTAGCTAACAGAGAAAACTCATGATAAAAAGGAAATAACCACCACAGACACTACTGAAATACAGATAATAATCAAAAACGTCTTTGAAAATCTATACTCCAATAAAATAGAGGATACTGACAAATTTCTAGAGACATATGGCCTGTCCAAATTAAAACAGAAGGACATAAAAAATTTAAACAGGTCAACTTCAAGCAATGAAACTGAAGACACCATCAAAAGCTTACAAACAAAGAAAAGCCCAGGACCAAATGGATTCTTAGCTGAGTTCCACAAGACCTTCAAAGAAGAATTAACACCAATACTCCTTAAAGTATTCCATAAAATAGAAAAGGAAGGAACCTTCCAAACTCATTCTATGAAGCTAGTATTACCCTGATACCAAAACCAGACAAAGACACATCAAGGAGAGAAAATTTTAGACTAATAACCCTGATAAACATAAATGCAAAAATTGTTAGTAAAATACTGTCAAATCGCATATGAAAACATTAAAAAGACAGTGTACCACAATCAAGTGGAATTCATTTCAGGGATGCAAGGTTGGTTCAACATATGGAAATTAATAAACATAATACATCACATCAATAGACTTAAAGACAAGAACCACATAATTATCTCAATAGGTGCAGAAAAAGTTTTTGACAAAATTCAGCATCCATTCACGTTCAAAGCACGATAAAAACTAGGGATAGTTTTTGTAGAAGCTATACATGATAAACCCAAGGCCAGCATCATTTTAAGTGGAGAAAAACTGAAAAAGTTTTTGATAGTTTTGTAAAAGCTACGTGTGCTAAACTCAAGGCTAGCACCATTTTAAATGGAGAAAAATTGAAAGAATTCCCTCTAAAAACTGGAACAAGACAGAGATACCCTCTCTCACCACTTTTATTCAACATAGTCCTTCTATGTAAGAATACTATTCAAAATGTAGCCAAAGCAATTAGACAGAAGAAAGAAATTAAGAGAATAAGAATAGGAAAAGAACTCAAACTATGCCTATTTGTTGACAACGTGATTCTATACTTAGAAGATCAAAACATTCCAACATAAAGCTTCTTGCTGTACTCACAAACAAATTCAGCAAAGTAGCAGGATATAAAATTAATACCTATAAATAAATTGTACTTCTATATACCAATGACAAATGAACTGAAAGAAACATCAGGAAAATTATCCTATTCACAGTAGCCTCAAAAAATTAAATAAATAAGTAAATAAATAAAAAGAATACTTGGGAATCAATCTAACAAAAGAGGTGAAAGATTCCAATAACAAAAACTACAGTACACTAAAGAAATTGAAGAAGACCTTACAAAATGGAGAGATCTTCCAAGTTCTTGAATAGGCAGAATTATCATTGTCAAAATGGCCACAGTACCAAAAGTGCTACAGATTCAATGCAATTATCATCAAAATTCCAATGGCATTCTTCATAGAAATAGAAAAAGCAGCCACAAAATTCATCTGGAAACATAAGAGGCCCAGAATAGCCAAAACAATCCTTAACGTGAAAAGTGATATAATAACAGACCTTAAATTATACTACAGAACTATAGTATCAAAAATGGCATAGTAGCCAGCCAGTGGCTCAAAAGGCTGAGGCAGGAGGATAACGAGTTCAAAGCCAGCCTCAGCAACAGTGAGGCACTAAGTAACTCAGTGAGACCCAGTCTCTAAATAAAATTCAAAATAGGGCTGGGGATGTGGCTCAGTAGTTGAGGACCCTGAGTTTAATCCTGGCACAAAAAAAAAAAAAAAAGAAAAGAAAAGAAAAGAGAAACGGCATGTACTGGCACAAAAACAGACATGATAAGAACAGATCAGAACAGAAGACACAAAGACATACCCACTTAATACAGTTATCTTACACTACACAAAGCTGCCATAAACATACATTGGTGAAACGATAGCCTCTTCAACAAATGGTGCTGGGAAAACTGGAAATCCATATGTAGTAGATTGAAATTAAACCCCTTATATCTTACCCTGCACAAAACTCAACTCAAAGTGGATTAAGGACCTAGGCATTAGACCAGAGACTCTGCACATACTAGAGGAAAAAGTAGGCCCAACTTTCCACCATGTTAGCTCAGGAATTGACTTCCTCAATAAGACTCCTAAAGCCTAAGGAGTAAAATCAAGAATCAATAAATGAGATGGCATCAAACTAAAAAGCTCCTTCACAGCAAAGCAAACAATGAAGAACCTGAAAAAACAGCCTACAGAATGGGAGAAAATCTTTGCCACCTGTACCTCAGACACATGCCATTAATCTCCTGGATATACAAAAAACTCAAAAAACTTAACACCAAAAAATTACCCAACAAATTACCCAATCAGTAAATAATAAATTGGCAAAGGAACTGATCAGGCACTTCTCAGAAGAAAAAATATGAATGGTCAGAAAATATGTGAAAAAATTTCAACATCTCTAGAAGAAGAAATATTAATGGCCAGAAAATATATGAACAATGTTCAACATCTCTAGCAATTAGAGAAATGCAAATTAAAACCACACTGAGATTCCATCTCACTCCAGTCAGAATGGCAATTATCAAGAACACAGGACAATTAATGTTGGCTTAGGTATGGAAGAAAATGTTCACTCATAAATTGCTAGTGGGACTGTAAAGTAGTGCACTCACTTTGGAAAGTTGTATGGAGACTCCTTAGAAAACTTGAAATGGAGCCACCATTTGGCCCAGTTATCCCAATCCTCAGTATATACCCAAAGGACTTAAAGTCAGCACACTATAGTGATACAGCTACACCAGCTGAATTCACAAAAGCCAAGCTATGGAACCAAACTAGGTGGTCTCTGACACATGAATGGATCAAGAAAATGCTATATATAGACACAATGGTACATTATTCAGCCATAAAAAAGAAATAATGGCATTTTCCAGGAAATGAATAGAAAACTGGAGACTATCATGCTAAGTGAAATAAGCCAGTCCCAAAAAACTAAAGGCTGAATGTTCTCTCTGATATGTAGATACTAACACACAATAAGGGTGGGGAGGGAAGAATATAAGTTCCTTGTTTTAGATAAAGGGAAGGGGGAGGGGAGGGAAATAGGAAAGACTGTAGAATGAATCAGACATAACTTTCCTATGTTCATATATGAAAACACAACTAGTGAAACTCTACATCATGTACAACCACAAGAATGGGATTCTAATTAGAATAAGTTATACTCCATGTATGTATAATATGTCAAAATATACTCTACTGTCATGTATATCTAAAAAGAACAAAAAAGAAAAGGAAAAAATGAGAATAATAATAAAATGATACAAAAAATATTACTTTAAAGTAAAGGAATAATTCAGGAATGGGCAAATAGAAAAAGAAAACAAAACCCTGAAACATAAAGAGACTGAAAAGTAAAAGTGTACATGAATAAAAATATATCAATAAAGTTAAATGTGAGTGAATTAGTCAAAACAAAGGTAAAGACTGCCTTACTGTATCAAAATTGATGATCCCATTATGTGCTCTGTCTAAGGGATGAAATATAGATTCAAAATAGAATTATGTTGAAAGTAAAAGGGTAAAAAATATATATAGCATGCGAACAGAAATCCTAAGAAAGCTTTAATAACTATAGTAATATCAGATAAAATAGATTTTAAAATATTACTAGAAATAGAGATGTTTTATCATGATGAAAGTGTTAATTCATCAGAAAATATAACAATTATAAACATACATCTAACAACAAAGATTCAAAACTGACAAATGAGAAGGTTAAATAAGACAATAGTTGGAGATTTTACTATTCTACTATCAATATGGATAAGAAAAAGATGAACAAGAAAACAGATTTAATAACATATGAACCAATTAGACCAAGTGAACATCATCTATTGAATGTTCTACCCCAAAATGGCAAAATGTGAATTATTCTCAATTCAACGAGACAATGGACAGTCTATGGGGCAAACCATATGTTAGACCATAAAACAAGACTCAACAAAATTAAAAGGAGTAAAATACAGATTGCTATTCCACCAGAATGTAATGAACTTAGTACAGAAAATAAGCTGAATATTTGGGAAATTTGAAAACATATGAAAATAACTGTCTTAAATAACCAATGAGTCAAAGAAAAGATCCTAAGACAAAATACAAAATACTTCGAATGACTGAAAATGAAGCCATACCACACCAAAACTTAAGGAAATGCATCTAACGTACTGTTTATAGGGATTAACCTACCCCTAACCTAATTCTAGCCAGTAGAGATTACAACTTCTACTTCTAAACACATATTTTCAAAAAGAAAAAAGTTCTCAAATAAATAACCTAATCTCGCAAGTCAACAAAATCAAAGTTTGGTTCTTGAAAACACCAATAGAACTTATAAACCCTTATGAAGACTAACCAAGAAAAAGAGAAGGCTCAATTTGTTAAAATCAGAAAGATGAGCTATCATTGCTGGTCTTACAGAAATAAAAAGATCATAAAAGAATACCACAGACAAATATATGCTAACAAATCAGATAACTAAAAATAAAACTATAAATTCCTAGCAAGACACAAACTACCAAAATTGTATAAATAGAAAATGGGAATCACACCATAACACACAAGGAGATTGAATTAGAATTTAAAATCTTATCCTAAACAAAGCCCCAATACATCTGCCTTCATGGACAAATTCTACCAAACTTTTACTGAAAATTAGTACCAATTATTCACAAAGCCTTATAAAATTTACAAGAGAAGGAAACATTTCCTGCTATGTACAGAATTTTGTCCTACATATATTAATACATTTACAGGGCATGGTGGCCTATTCCTATAATCCCAGAAATCCAGGAGACTAAGGCAGGAAAACTGCAAGTGTAGGCCTAGCCTCAGCAACTTAGCAAGACACTGTCTCACAATAAAAAGGACCGGAGATGTAGCTAAGTGGTAAATTGCCCTAGGGCCAACAAAAAAAAAAAAAAAAGAATTTACATGTGAAGTCAAAATGAGACTTTATTTAAAAATAAAGTTGTTATAAGTAGTCAAGTTATAAGGTCAAATTGGAATAGGATAAACCTCTAACCCAGGAAGACTAGTGTTATTATTTTTTTAAGTGAGAAATTTGGAGATAAACAGGGAAAATACATGTGAACACTAGAGTGTTGCTGCCACAAGTCAAGGAACCACCAAGGCTGAAGAAAGGCCTGAAATGGAGTCTTCTATAGTGCCTTCAAAGGCAGCCCAACTAGGCCAACACCTTGTTCTTGGAATAACACAATACGTTAGGCCACAAAACAAGGCTCTATACTTTTTAAAAGACTGAAATCATACAAACTATCTTCTTAGAACCTAATGGAGTTAAGTAAGAAATCAGTAAGAGATGGAAAACTGAAAATTCACAAATATGTAGAAATCGGTCAATGAAAATCTTTAAAAATACTTTGAAACAAATAAAAATAACAAAAGACACTAAGGCTTATGAGATTCGTCAAAAACCGTGCTCAAAGGGAAATCTGGTGCTGTAATGTCTCTATGGGAAAAAAAGCATAAAGATTTCAAATCATAACCTAACTTTATATTTTACTGAATTATAACAAGAATAAAATAAGCACAAGGTTAGCAGAAGATGACTAATAATCAAGATTAGATCAGAGACAAATAAGAGAAAAGAAAATGAGAGAAACTAAAATAAACCAAAAGTTGATTCTTTGAAAGTATCAACAAAATTGACAAACCTTTTGCTAGAATAACAAAGAAAATATATATATAAATCATTAATGAGAATTATTATAATTCTTACAGAAATGAGTTATAAGAAAACATTATAAACAACTGTATGCCAACAAATTAAATAACCTAGATGAGATGAACACATTTTTAGAAACATACAAATGACAAAAACTGACTCAAAAAGAAATAGAAAATATAAGCAGCACTGTAAGTAGAGGGATTTAACTGGGAGTCAAATGTCTCCTAACAAAGCAAATCACAGAACCAAATGGTTTTACTGGTTATTTTTACTAAACATTTAGAGAATTAACACCAATCTTTCTGAAACTCTTTTAAAAATAAAAGAGAGAAAATAGTTCCTAGCTCATTCTGAAAAACCAGCATTACCCTAATAACAAGGCCATAATGGCATCACAAGAAAACTACAGATTAATATGCCATGAGTACAGATTTTTTAAATCCCCCATAAAATTTTTAAAAAGTACACTGAGAGCTAGGACCAGTGGCGCATGCCTGTAATCCCAGTTGCTCCGGAGGCTGAGGCAGGAGGACTGTGAGTTCAAAGCCAGCCTCAGCAAAAGCAAGGTATTAAGTAACTCAATGAGACCCTGTCTCTAAATAAAATATATAATAGGGCTGGGGATGTGGCTCAGTGGTTGAGTACCTTTGAGTTCAATCCCTGTCCCCCCCAAAAGTAAACTGAGATATCTGGTGACAAATCAGATGGTTTGAAGGAACTATATGTTGAAAGTAAATTATTTGAAAAGCAAATAGCTATACTTTCTGCTACTATATTAAAAGAAATTGTAAATGATTTGAAAAGCAAACAGCTGTACTTTCTGCTACTCTATAAAAGAAATTGTGTGAATAAAATCTGATTCTTCTGTAAAAAGACAGATGGTCCAAAAAAAGGATATAAAAATTGTTTGACCGTTATCTCACTACCAATATTTCTTTCTTCTCCTTGAATAACCCCTGCAATAGTACTGAAGACAAAGAAAAGTGGACTAACCTAGGTGTTGCAGAAGTGGGTTTTTTTCCCCCTCCTCCTTTTTTAAAAACAAAACAAAACAGAAAGAGATGGCAGTGTTTCCACATGAGGATGTCAAGGGACCAAAATATAGAAAAGTCCTCCATTCTTAAGGAAAAGCACTAGCTTCAGATGCCTCACAACTGTTGTAGCTACAGCAGCCAGGAAAGGGGAAAAAGGACAGATTTTCTGGAGCACCATAAGATATCTCTATAGCTTTGAAAGTCAAAAAGTTGGTTGGATCACAGCCTGTTTTAGGTAAATCCATTCCAAAGTTTTTGTCATCAGAAAAATATATTCATTTCAATTAGTGTTTTTAAAGTTGCTTGCATTTACAAAAGGAAAAAGAACCAATCAATCTACTAAAAACAGTCCATGAGAGACAAAACTTAATTTTCCAAATTTCTTTTGTGGGCTCCTTTCTTCATACTTTCTATGAATTTTCACAATTATTTATCCTACTATTCTTTTTTCTTCTTGCTCCAGAAATATAGATGCAGGGTAAGAGAAAAATTAATTACATGTATTGCTTTAATTTTAACATGATAACTCTAAGCATATGTTCTCCAAATCAGCATCCAATCCTGTGTTCTCTTCCAAATTCAAGTGACAAATCAACTATTTATTGTATATCCCCAATTTAAGACGCTAAAAGCAAACTCATTTTCTTCTTCAATAAACAAGTTCTTCAACTTAATTTTAAAATTTCTCTTTATAGTTCTGTTACAGGATGAATTATGTCCTCCCAAAATTCCTGTGTGAAGTCTTATGTCCTCAAATAGAACCATATTTGGAGATTAAATCTTTAAATAAGTGATTAAATTAAAATGAGGCCATGAGGGCAGACCCTAATCTGATTGCTGTCCTGATGATAACAAGTGAAAGGGATGCCAAGAATGCATAGGCACAGAGAAAATGCCATGTGAGGACACAGCAAGAAGGCAGCCATTTGCAAGCCACGAAGAGAGGCCTCAAGAGAAACCAACTGTACCAGTACCTTCATCTTGGACTTCCAGCCTCTAGGACTGTGAGAAAATAAACTTCTGTTGTTTAAACCATCTTGTCTGTGGTATTTTGTCACAGCAACCCTAGCAAATGCATACAAGAACTATTTTATATCAAAGATTCTAATTAAATGAATTATAATCAACTTAGACTTCTTCCTCTTCCAATTAGCCAACTGGCTATAAAAGCTTCTTAAAAGGAAGTTTTCTCATTTATAAATTTTAGTATGATTAATCGCCAGAGCTGGAGGTGTGACTCGGTAGTAAAGAGTTCACCTGGAAGATCCTATGTTCAATCCCTACCACTGCAAAAAAGAAAAAATTATAAAAAGGGAGTGGGGTATACCAGTTTAAAAGTAGAACACATGCCTAGCATATAAATAACCTAAAGCAGATGAGGTGGGGGTATTGGTAGAGCACTTGCCTTAGCATGCAAATAATCTGGCTTTAATCCCCAGCACTGCATAAATAAAAGATAAATACATAACAATTACCAAAGGATCCACACAACCAGAAAGATCATTAGTAATATAGATGTTAGCCCTTAATTTGTGGTTAATGAAAGATGAAACATCATATTTTTTTATATCTATTTATTTTCATGTAGTGCTAAGGATCAAACCCAGTGCCTCACACTTGCAAGGCAAGCACTCCACCACTGAGTTACAGTCCCAGCCCTATATATGGTTTTTGATGTTTAAATAAAAATGGAAGCATAGAAGAAAACTTGACTTCACAGCACAGATGACCAATTTGTCTTGAATATGGGAAAAGAAAGGTTAAAAGAAGCTGGGTGTGGTGGCGAATGCCTGTAATCCCAGTGGCTCAGGAGGTTGAGACAGGAAGATTGCGAGTTCAAACCAGCCTTGGCAAAAGCAAGGCACAAAGCAACTCAGTGAGACACTGTCTCTAAATAAAATATAAAATAGGGCTGGAGATGTGGTTCAGTGGTTAAGTGCCCCTGAGTTCAATCCATGGTACCTAAGGGGGGAAAAAAACAAGGTTAAAGAACCTGTTTGTTTAAATTTGGAGCCATCTAAAATAGTTGTATATGTGGAGAAAAAGCAAGTAGAGAATGATAACATGTACGCACAAGAAAATGGAAGCTGAAAATGAAAGAAAGAATGTCCAGCAAATAGCAAAGATAATCTTGTTAGAGTCGAGAAGTGGCCAGAAGACTAATTCCCTCTTTCTAGTCATGTGATTTCAGACAAGGCACTGAATAAGGATAACATTTAAAATGTTTCAGAATCATGTGTATTAAATAAGGTCTATAAAAAGCTTCATTTAATAAATTAATAATATACTCTATAATATACTTTTATGTGGATATATACAATGATGTCTATAGAGAAAAATATATTTTTCTGCTAAAGCCAAGACAGCCCAGTTGAATCATAACTTTTAGGCATTGTAAAGGTTATAATACTAAGACCAATAAAACAAAAGTTACAATGTTATTTCCAATATATGTTTAAGTATTAATTTCCAATCAAGAGGCAATGGAGTCTTGAAGACCAGAAATATATGCATATATGACTACACGACTGGTGTGATTCTACATCATGTATAACCAGAAGAATGATAAGTTATACTCCATTTTATGTATGCTATGTCAAAATATATTCTACTGTCACGTATAACTAATTAGAACAATGATAACAAAAAGAGTTCTGAGGAAGTAATAGATTAATTCTGCTTCTGAATCTATTTTAAGCCAAAGAATGTCCATTTGTAAACTAAAAGGAAATTAACACAAATTGAAATCTTTGTGTTAGGTGTGTTCTCTGCCATGATTCACCAATTTTCACAGCAACTTGTGAGGAATATATTATTAAAATTATTTAACAGACAAGCCAACTGAGTTCAAGAAAAGCTAAATACCCTGTCCAAGGTCAAGCACTGAGTGAGAAGTACAGCTGAGAGCCTCAGGTTGGTATGCACAACAGTGCCCAGTGCCCAGGACCTTTCTCTGTCTCCCAGAGAGTAAGAACTAGAGCATTATACATCCCATATCTGGGCGCCAAAACTGTCAGAAAATCTTCTGATATCAATTGCACTGTTTTAAAACAAAAAGAAATAAACTCAGATAGTGGCAAACAGAGTCACTGCATATATACAAAGGCACTTTAGACTCTTAAGACCAAAAACTTCTATCATTACTACCTACATGGACATGAAAACACAGTTCTATGTTTCCTGAGATTTTTGAAATTTTATTTTTCCTTCATTTTATGCAAATTTAAAACAAACTTTTTAAAGACAGTAAACACCAATATATATATCATCTAGACTTTACAACAGTTAATATTTAGCTATGATTATTTTATCACATCCCTCTATCCATTAGTCCAGCATACTTTTTGATGCATTTCAAAACTGTAAATATCAATACACTTTAACCCATAACACTTTAGCATAGATATCAACAGCAACAATTCAATGAGCATGTTATAACCTGGATGTTAAATGTCCCCCAAAGGCAAGGCCCATGTCTTGAAGGCTTGGTCCCCAGCCACTGACACTCTTGTGAGGTGGTGAAACATTTACGAGGTGAGGCCTATGGAAAACAAAGCAGGTGATTGGGCACATACCCTTGAAGAAGATATTGGGCCCCTTGTACTTCTCTCTCTGCTTCCCAACTGTCATCAGTCGTACAGGCCTCCTCTATCATATCCTTCTGCCCTAATATACTGTGCCATTACAAACCAAAAGCAACAGGGCCACGTGATCATAGACTGAAACCTCTGAAACCATGAGCCAAGATAACCCTTTCTTCCTTTTTTTTTTTTTTAAAGAGAGAGTGAGAGAGGATAGAGAGAGAGAGAGAGAGAGAGAGAGAGAATTTTTAATATTTATTTTTTAGTTCTCGGCGGACACAACATCTTTGTTGGTATGTGGTGCTGAGGATCGAACCCGGGCTGCACGCATGCCAGGCGAGCGCGCTACCGCTGAGCCACATCTCCAGCCCCAACCCTTTCTTCCTTAAAAGTCAATTCCCTCCCACTTCTGGTATTTGTTATACTGGTGAAAAGCTGACTAATAGCATATTTACATGGATTTAACTCTTTGGGTAAATTTTACATACAGTAAGAGACAAAAATCTTAAGCACGCCACTTGGTAAGTTTAAACAAACGATTATACCATTTACCACAAATAAAATATTCCTATGACCCCAACAAGTTCCCCCAAGACTCTTCCCACTCAATCCTCACCCTACCCGAAGAGGCAACACTATTTTTTCTCAGCACAAGATTGATTCTGCCTATTCCAGAACTTGATGTTAATGGAATAAGATAGGATATATTGTTTTGAGAAATGCTTCTTTCACCCAGCAGCTTTCTGAAATTCATGTTGTTGATATATCAAGATTTCATTCCTTTTTGTTGCTAAGCTATATTCCATTTACAACTACCCCAATGCCTTTTTCTCTGACTGATGGACATATGATTCACTTCCAGTTTTTGCCTATTACGAACACTTCACCTTTTCATTTTCTCATGGGGAAATGATCCAAGAAAAAATAGGAATAAAATTAATAAATTATCTAGTAGAGTATAAAAAGAGATAATTTTGTTCCACATATGGTATTTGTTAGTCTTTAAGTGGATATGCAGCAGTATTTCATTGCAGTTTTACTTAATTACTGATGATGTTGATAATGTTTTCATGTGCTCACTGATCATTCACATAACATCATTTATCAAGTATATGTTGTAATTTCTCTCCAATTGAGTTGTCTTTTTATTAGTTTGGTTCTAAAGATTTCTTACATAGTTTTGATATAAGTCCTTTACAGATATGTTTTGCTATTATTATCTCCATCATTACTGGTGTCTTTTGATAAGGAGAAAATTTTTATTGTGATAAAGTTTAACTTGCAGCATTGCTTTGTGTGTGTGTGTGCATGTGTACACATAACAGCTGCTACTTTCTATATCCTCTCAAAGAATCCTCTATCTATTCCCTGCTTTGTTTTTCTAGAAGTTTTGTATTCAGTTTTTACATTCAGATCTATGATCCATCTTGATTTATCTTCAGTGTACAGTGTAATGCACAAGGGTAAAAGTGAACTTTTACACACATAGATATCTAGTTATTCCAGCACTATTAAAGCTTTTCTTTACTCCCACTTGATAACTTTCCTCATTAAAAAAAAAAAAAAACATCTTAAACAATATGGACAGACCCTTAGCCATGCTAATGAAGAGAAGGAGAGAGAAAATTCAAATCACTAACGTATGTGATGAAAAAGGAAATATTACAACAGACACTACAGTAATACAGAAGATAATTAGAAATTACTTTGAAAACCTGTACTCCAATAAAATGCAAAGTATCGAAGGCATCGACAATTTTCTAGAATCATATAATTTGCCCAAACTGAATCAGGATGATATACACAATTTAAACAGATCAATTTTAAGTGCTGAAATAGCAGATGTCATCAAAAGTCTACCAACCAAGAAAAGCCCAGGACTAGATGGATACACAGCAGAGTTCTACAAGACCTTTAAAGAAGAACTAATACCAATACTCTCCAATTTATTTCAGGGAATAGAAAAAGAGGCAGCACTTCCAAACTCATTCTATGAGGCCAATATCATTCTGATTCCAAAACCAGGCAAAGACACATCAAAAAAAAAAAAAAATGAAACTCTGGACCAGTATCTCTAATGAATATAGATGCAAAACTTTTCAATAAAATTCTGGCAAATTGAATACAAAAATATATCAAAAAGATAGTGCACCATGATCAAGCGGGATTTATCCCAGGGATGCAAGGTTGGTTCAACATATGGAAATCAATAAATGTAATGCATCACATCAATAGACTTAAAGATAAGAACCATATGATCATCTCAATAGACGCAGAAAAAGCATTTGACAAAATACAGTACCCCTTCATGTTCAAAACACTAGAAAAACTTGGGATAACAGGAACGTATCTCAACATCATAAATGCTATCTATGCAAAGCCTCAAGCCAACATCATTCTAAATGGAGAAAAATTGAAGGCATTCCCTCTAAAAACTGGAACAAGACAGGGATGCCCTCTTTCACCACTTCTATTCAATATAGTTCTCAAAACACTGGCCAGAGCAATTAGACGAAACAAATTAAAGGAATACACACAGGAAAAGAAGAACTCAAACTGGCACTATCTGCTGATGACATCATTCTATATCTGGAAGACCCTAAAAGTTCCACCAGAAAACCCCTAGAACTAGTAAATGAACTCAGCAAAGTAGCAGGATATAAAATCAACACCCATAAATCAAAGGCATTTCTGTATATCAGTGACAAATCCTCTGAGAGGGAAACCAGGAGAACTACTCCATTTATAATAGCCTCAAATAAAATAAAATACTTGGGAATCAACTTTAAAAAAGAGGTGAAAGATCCATAAAATAAAAATTACAGAACCCTAAAGAAAGAAATCAAAGAAGACTTAGATGGAAAGACATACTTTGCTCTTGGATAGGCAGAATTAATATTATCAAAATGACCATACTACCAAAAGCACTATACAGATTTAATGCAATTCCGATCAAAATCCCAATGGCATTCCTCATAGAAATAGGAAAAGCAATCATGAAATTCATCTGCAAAAATAAGAGACACAGAATAGCTAAAGCAATCCTTAGCAGAAAGAGTGAAGCAGGTGGCATCACTATACCAGACATTGAACTATACTACAGAGCGATAGTAACAAAAACAGCATGGCACTGGTACCAAAACAAACTGGTAGACCAATGGTACAGAATAGAGGACACAGAGATTAACCCACAAAATTACAATCATCTTATATTAGATAAAGGTGCCAAGAACATGAATTGGAGAAAAGATAGCCTCTTCAACAAATGGTGCTGAGAAAACTGGAAATCCAAATGCAACAAAATGAAATTAAACCTCTATCTCTCACCATGCACAAAACTCAACTCAAAATGGATCAAGGACTTAGGAATACAACCAGAGACCCTGTGTCTAGTAGAAGAAAAAGCAGGCCCTAATCTCCATCATGTGGGATTAGGCTCCAACTTCCTTAATAAGACTCCTATAGCATAGAACTAAAATCAAGAATCAATAAGTGGGATGGACTCAAACTAAAAAGCTTCTTCTCAGTAAAAGAAACAATCTGTGAGGTGAATAGAGAGCCTACGTCTTGGGAGCAAATTTTTACCCCTCACACATCAGATAGAGCACAAATTACTAGGGAATATAAAGAACTCAAAAAGCCAAACATCAAAAAAACAAATAACCCAATCAATAAGTGGGCCAATGACCTGAAGAGACACTTCTCAAAAGATAATGTACAATCAATCAATCAAATACATGAAAAAATGTGCATCATCTTTAGCAATTAGAGAAATGTAGATCAAAACTACTCTTAAGATTTCATCTCACTCCAGTCAGAATGGCAGCTATTATGCATACAAACAACAATAAGTGTTGATGAGGATGTGGGGGAAAAGGTATATTCATACACTGCTTGTGGGACTGCAAATTGGTGTAGCCAATATGGAAAGCAGTATGGAGATTTCTTTGAAAATTGGGAATGGAACCACCATTTAACCCAGCTATCCCTCTCCTCGGTCTATACCCAAAGGACTTAAACACAGCATACTACAGGGACACAGCCACATCAATGTTTATAGCAGCACAATTTACAATACCTAAACTGTGGAACCAACCTAGATGCCCTTCAACAGATGAATGGATAAAAAAAAATGTGGCATATATACACAATGGAATATTACTCAGTAATAAAAGAGAATAATCATGGCATTTGCAGGTAAATGGATGGAGCTAGAGAAGATAATGCTAAGTGAAGTTAGCCAATCCCAAAAAAACAAATGCAAATGTTTTCTTTAATATAAGGAGGCTGATTCATAGTGGGATAGGGAGTGGGAGCATGGGAGGAATAGGCAAACTCTAGATAGGGCAGAGGGGTTGGAGGGGAAGGGGGGGGGCATGGGATTATTAATGATGGTGGAATGTGATGATCATTATTACCCAAAGTACAGGTTAAAAGACATGATTTGGTGTGAATATACTGTATATACAACCAGAAATATGAAAAATTGTGTTCTATATGTATAATAAGAATTGTAATGCATTCTGCTGTCATATATAAATAAAAAATTTACATAAAAAATCATCTTTACTCTGTGCATATCCTTATGTAGGCATCACAGTCTTAATTACTGTAATATTAGAGTAAATCTTAAAATCAGGTAGACAGAAGTTTTTGTAATTCTGTTTTTGTAATTTGTCTTCCCTTTGTAATTCTTCAATATTGCTTTGAATAACCTACATACTTTCTATTTCTATATGAATTTTATAATTAGCTTGTCCATTTCTACCAAAAGAAAAAAAGCCTGCTAAGATAATGAGTCCTACCATTATAATGTATACATCAACTAGGAGAGAATTGTATTGTTTAATTTCCAAGTACCTGGGTTTTTCCTGAGTATACTATGGTCATTGATTTCTACTTCAAATTTTATTGTGGTTTGAGAATATTTTGAAATGTATTGAGACATGTTTTATGGCCCAATATATTATTTATCTTGGTAAACATATTGTGCACACTTAAACAGAAAGTGCACTTTATTATATTCTAGTTTGTGAAGTTCTACAAATGCCAATGAGGTTAAGGGGGTTGATAAATGTTTTCAGATCTTCTTTTTTTTTTTCTAGATCATCTATAAATTATAGCACGGTGTCAAAATTTCCACCTGTGACTGCAAATCTTATTAAGTACATAAAAATTGATGATTGATATTTATTCCTAATGAGTTTTATCACTAATAAAACTTTTATCACCAATAAAAATTGCTGGCAATATTTTTATTGTCAATAATACTGTCATGAAGAACAAATGTAAATATTTCACATTTCTTATGTTACATACATGCTACTTAGTTTTCCATATATTTACTTTCAATCTGTGTAATTACATTGAAAATGTACCTCTGCTTGACAGCATACAGGAAGTCTTGCTTTCTATCCAATTTTCAATCTCTTCCTTTAAATAAAATGCTTTATTTATCTTTATTAATACAATTAACAGGACTGACCTAGTTTTATAATCTTGCCATTTTTTCAAACCATTTGTTTTTTATTTCCCATGTTTCTCCCTTTGAAATTTACTTTGGATGCTCTAAATATATTTTCAAATTCAATTTTGATTTTTCTCTTTTTTTTTGACTATACTTCTTTTTTCTTTCTTTCTAGTGTTTGTTCTAGGAACTATAATATAGTTCTATTTCATAATGAACATAAGAGTTAATCTTCCTACTTTATATAAAATAAGAACCTACTTAGCACATAGTTCCATCCATATACTGTAGCTGTCATATCATATATATGTGTGTCATAAATGCCATATCATAGTGTTATAAGTTTTGCTTTAAATGGTCAGGTTTATGTATTTTTAATTAGGATGGGGGAAAGACATATTTACCAGGGGCAGTGGTCTTCATTCCTAAGATCTCAGTTTTCATCTTGTATCACTTTCCTTCAGGTTAAAAAAAAAAAAAATTACTACAGATCTGCTGCAATGAAATGGTTTAATTTTTGTTTACCTAAAAATGTCTTTATTTTACCCTTCATTCTTGATGAATTTTACTACAGGGACACAGCCACATCAATGTTTATAGCAGCAAAATTCACAATAGCTAAACTGTGGAGCCAACCTAGATGCCCTTTAGTGAACGAATGGATTTTAAAAAAAGTCACATATATACACAATAAAATTTTACTCAGCAATAAAAGAGAATAAAATCATGGCATTCACATAGAGCTATAGAAGATAATGCTAAGTGAAGTTAGCCAATCCCAAAAAAACAAATGCCTAATGTTTTCTCTGATATAAGGAGGCTGACTCATAATGAGTAGGGAGGGGGAGCATGGGAGGAATAGATGAATTCTAGATAGGGCAGAGAGGTGGGAGGAGAGGGGAGGAGGCAGGGGATTAGCAAGGATGGTGGAATGTGATAGACATCATTATCCATAGTACATATATGAAGACACAAATTGGTGTCAACATACTTTATATACAACCAGAGATATGAAAAATTGTGCTGTATACATGTAATAAGAATTGTAATGTATTCTGCTATCATTTATCTTTTTAAATCAATAAAAAAAAGAAAAGAACTTTTATTTTGTTAGAGAATTCTGAATTGACTTTTGTTTTACCATCACTTTAAAGGTGCTTATAGCCTGCTGGGCTGTATTATGTCTGATAGGAAGTCAGCTATTATTTGTTATTCCTATGTTTATCAGCATGCTTTCAAGTTTTTTTTTTCAGCTATTGTTTTAAATAGCATCACTATGATGTGTTTAAGAGTTATCGTATTTATCTTGTTTGAAATTCACTGTATTTCTTGAACATGTATATTCACATTTTTCACTAAAGAATTTTTATCTCATTATTGCTCCAAAATTTTCTGTCCCATTTCCACTCTGTTGTATTTCTAAGACTCTAATAATACATGTTAGATCTTTTGCTCTATTGTCTTACAAGTCACTGAAGCTAGCTTCATTTTTTGAAATCTTTTTCACTTGTCAAGATTAAATAATTTCTTCTAATCTACCAAGTTTGCTGATTCTTCTATCTTTTCTCAAATCTTCTGTAATCCCATCTATTAAGTATAGAATTTTCATTGTGGTTCTTTTAGTTTTTATTTCACCTGATATTTCTTTTCTGTTCAGTCATGATATTCATATTATCTATTACATACTTAAATAGTTACAGCAGCTACTAATTCTAACACAGGAGTTATGTTAGGGCCAGTCTCAATTAATTGACTCACTTAAGTATGGTCACATTTTTCAGTTTTTGTATGTATATAAGAGTGTGTGTGTCTATTAACTGTGGAGTGTATCCTGGACACTATGAACAATATATTTTTAGAAACCTTGGGCTTTATTATGTTATTCTGAAAGTATTTAGTTTTTGTTTAATAGCAATTTATTTGGCTATGTTCATTCTCAAACTTTCTCTCTTATGGTGGACAGCAAATTCTTTAACTTTTAAACTAGGATTTCCATGCAGAATTTGAGGAACTCTCATAAGATTCTACTTTATATACTCTCTAACTTGCCTTCCTAAATTTGTCCTCTGATTTCTTTCTTTCTTTTCTTTTTTTAAACAGTACTGGAGATTAAACCCAGGGAATCATGCATCTATCACTGAGCTACATCCCAGTTCCCATCGTGTAAATTCTACCCAAGCTTTAGCAATAATACACAACACTGACTGGTTCTTGTCCTCAGGCAAACAGCAAAAAAAAAAAGTAAAAAATCTATTTTGTTCCTTCCTTCTTCCAAACATCACATCTTCAATTTCTGTCTTTCCATTGTGCTTTCATACGTATTTTTATGTTCTGTAAAAAACTATCATTGTTTGCAGAAAACATAAACACATGCTATTCTGTCTTAACAGAAAGTAGAACTCTTAAGCATTGTTTCTGATGTTAGAAAACTCTAGGACTATAAAAGTCACACCTGTGGTGACTTACATCACTACTTTTTAACATTATATGGTTGCAACATTATTTCCCACACCAATCCTTTTTCTATTCTAGAACTTATTATATAAGGAAATAGAAACATTTGGGAAATTGAAGGAAAAAAAGGAGAAATGGGATGACAGAATGATAGTAAAGGAGAAGGATGATTTAAGTTAAGAAAACAAATTAACAATATCCTTGTCCTGGTATCTCATAAACTAAAGTTCAGGCAAGCAAGAAAGGAGAGATAGGAAAGATAAGAAAAAATTCTGGCACTGATGCTACAACTGATATTGGTACATACAATTACTCACTTTGAGAAAGAGAATAAAAGGTCATAAATAGCATAGGAATTATAAAATAGCAACAACAGCACAGATCGCTCAATACACTCTTCAACATTCCTCTTTGTAGCATGAGTACACACTAGAATTTGGATTTTTTCCTTAAATATGTTTCCATAATTTAGTATTCAAAATAATCATACAAAAAGCATGACTTAAACTTTCCAACTTCCCTTAACAAGCACTAAATTTTATCAGTCTTTCTATATACTTATATATATATGAGAGATGGTTTCTTTTTTATTGATTTTATTATTTTTTTGAATACACAACAACAGTGGAATGCATTATAATCCTTATTACACATATAGAGAAGAGTTGGTTTCCAAAATGTAAACTTTTAACCGTGCTAATTAACTCCTTCAACTGTATACATTAGATGGATGCAGTCAAGGGATCCTAGGATCATGGTGGAGTAGGAAGCACCAGGAATCTGTGTTCTAGCATAGAAAACTATTGTGGTGATAGAATCTATTACTATGTAACTACTTTGAAACTGGGTTCTATTAAAGTTTTGCACCTTCCAAATAAGTCTTGAAATGGCAGTTAACTGTAGTCAGTATCAGGTGTTAGCACAGTAGTAGCTATGCATCAGCCAACTTAAACTCCATCACCTCCATCACACAAGTTTATGGCAAGCATAGTAGGAGGGGAGGAGGGGGAGGGGAGGGAGAGAGGGAGAGGGGGAGGGGAGGGAGAGAGGGAGGGAGAGAGGGAGGGAGAGAGAGAGGGAGAGAGAGGGAGAGAGGGGGGAGGGAGGGAGGGAGAGAGGGAGGGAGGGAGGGGGAGGGGGAGAGGGAGAGAGAGAGAGAGAGAGAGAGAGAGAGAGAGAGAGACACTGATTGACTCTGACTTTTTCCTCAAAATATCTGATTACAAGTGTGGACAGAGAGGTGGGAAGCCATTGTTACACTTCCACCCACTGTTACAAGGCCATTCCCTCCTGCTGAAGTGACTGTCATAAGATTCAAAGGCTATAGCCCTTTTTAACCTTAAATTTTCTTGTGAACCCCTTTGGAAAGCTGTACATTAAAGACTAGGACATTCAAAAGCAATTGTAAACTGGGCATAGCGGTACACACCTTTAATCCCAGAAGTCTGGGAGGCTGAGACAGGAAGATCTCCAGTCTCAGCAACTTAGCAAGATCTTATCTCAAAATTACAAAAAAAAAAAAAAAAAAGAAAGAAAGAAAGAAAGAAAAAAGAACTAAAGATACAGCTCCATGGTGGTTCAAACCCCAGTACCAAAAAAAAGAAATAAAAACAACAATAAAAACAAAGATGTGGAAAAAAGCAACAAATGCCATATAAAAAAAGAGAGAACAAAAATTATACCTGAATATCAACACCAATAAATAGAAGGCTTAAAAAGACGTACTTTTCTGGAGCTGAAATGTACAACAATGGAAATGAAAAATCCACTGGATGGATACTAAGGAAGATTTGAGAAGGCAGAAGAAAGAATCAGTGAAACTGATTTTAGGACAATGAAAATTATTGAGAATGAGGAACACAAAGAAGAGTGGAAATAAATGATCATACAATAAGGGATCTGTGCAACATCATCAAATAAACTAAGATATGCACTGTGAGAATGTCAAAGGAGAGGAGTGAGGATGTCAAAGGAGGAGAGAGAGAGAAGCAAAAAGAATATTTGAAGAACTAGCCGAAAACTTCCCAAACTAATGAAAGATATGAATAAAAATATTAGGAAAGCCAGGCATGATGGTGTGCCCTTATAATCCTAGATACTACAGAGGCTGAGGCATGAGAATCTCAAGTTCAAAGCCAGCCTGGGCAACACAGGGAGATTCCATCCCAAATAAAACAAAATATTCAGGAAGATCAAAAAACTAGAATATACACTCAGATTCACACTAAGACACATTATAATCAAACTTTCTTTTTTTTGGGGGGGGGGGTTCAGAATGTTTCTTTTTGGTTAAGCAGTCTAGCCATAAATCAGTTGTGGGCACATTATGTAGTTTTTAAGATCTGCTGATATTTAAATTAATTGGTTTTGTTCTAATTTATCTGGTACAAGCATACACTGGAGGTTTTGTTCATCTAACTAAAGAGACAAGCATGGCTAGTCATTCTCACAATTCATAGCAATTCTAAACAAAGCCTTCTGGGGGAAGTCAGAATTGTACCCCTTGCTTCAGGACCCCTAGGTCACACCTAGATTAAACAGATGAAAACTTTGAAAAGGCTTATAAGACTATGCCTCTTCTGAGGTAGGATTTAAACCCCTTTTTCTCCCCATTATGGAGTGACTTTCTGGAAAAGCACTTTGAAAACAGTACAGGACTATGCACAGATGAGAGGAAATACCTTGACTTGGGACCAGCAGGGCCAAAGAGTGAGTATATCATCCATAGTGAGAGATGTCCATTATGCTAAGCATGGACCATGACTGGCCTGGTGCTATAGAACTGCTGAATCTTCATAGATGAGGACACTGAGGCTCTAAGTCACATTGAGGGTAGGTGACAGGGCTAAGTTCAGGTTTGCAGGTACAGCCTTTCAAGCTAGAAAACTCTGGAGACCTGACATGTCCTAGAGAATGGATTATGCCCCCTTTATCTAAGACTGATAGGGGATTTAAGATCTAGTCACATACAACAGCACTCAAGAAAAAAAATTTTAAAAATTTTTATAATATTGGAATCTTTGTTTGAAAACTATATTCTGTGTAAATTTGATCTTAGAAAACTAGAGTATGGCCACTGATGGATGTGGGTTGTTTGGGGCCTGTAGGGTTCCTAGAGCACTATTTGAAGGCCACTTATCCAGTAGGTTGGCACTTACTGTGAAAAGTTCAGGGGGTGCCATGATGCTTAAGGCTCTGGTTTTGGGTTTGAAGGAACAAAGTAGGATTGTGGCAGTCTCATTTATGAGTTGTTCAGTCTAGCGAAGAGCAGCAGGATTCCAGGCACTGGTGCTCTGGTCTCTCTCCAGTGTACCACCTGCCTTATTTCACCCTCTGGCCAGCAGCCATGGCCTGCCACTCATAGGGTAGAAAATTTATCTTCACCTCTAACAATCAAGTTTAATCTTTAAAGATATAGGTTACAAAGTTGAAAGCTGTGGTATCACTTTCTTTTTTTTTTTTTGCCCTTATAAAAGGTATCATCTGGTGCATTCCTGTATCAACAAAGATCCTTCAAGTTCAGATCCTGATATAGGATCAATAATAGGTCTGTACTTTGACCCAAAGCAGAGGCCTAGGAGATGATTTACAGCGGAATCATCAAACGGACATCCTTCTCATAGATGTCAGGGATCATTCCCATTGGGGAGCTGACCATGTGTATAGTATTCTTGCCAAACAGCTGTAACTCATAATGGATGAGTTGCTCCCAAAAGCCAGCATTGGGTCGGATGATGGGCCGGCATGACTTGGTCCATGTGTGGGCATCCAGCAGGGACACGGCATGGTACTTCATGAGGTAGGTAAGGCACAAAGTGGCTGAGCGGCTCACGCCAGCGGCACAGTGTAGCAGTGTACAGCCCTGCTTCATTTCCACACTGTGGATGTGGTCGGTAATGGGGTCAAAGAAGTCATAGAGCTTGGAGATGGGTGCGTCAGCCACAGGCACCTGTGTATACTGGATATCCTCATAGATGGTATTTACCACCTCTACTGAGACATTGATGACTGAAGTGACCTGGTTGCTGGACAGCAAGAGCTTGTTGTTGGCAGCTACACCATTGCTGACGTACAGGCTTCTGGTGATCTGTGAGAGGCCGCTGATTGTCGGCTGCCGGAACTGAACTGGGTGCTGTCATCAAGGCGGTGGGTCAGCAGTTGGTGACACATGAGGCCTGCATTTTTCTAAGCTGTGTCCCTGGAAAACTTAAAAGGATGTTGTGATCTGGATGTGGTGGCACAGGTCCATAATCTCAGCAACTGGAGAGGGTGAGGCAGAAGGACTGCAAATTCAAGGCCAGTCTCAGCAATTTAGCTAGATCCTGTCTCAAAACAAAAGGGCTGGAGGTGTGGCTTAGGGGTAGAAGGCCTCTGGGTTCAATCCCCACTACCATAAAAAATAAAATAAGAATTTTGTGAAAATTTAAAGGAGATAATCCAGGTAGTGTTGAATATAAAGCCTGGCACCGAATGAGCACTTTAAAAATGATAACTATTTCTTCTTGCTGTTGTTAGTGGAGTTAAAAAGTGAGGCATTTCCTCCAAATCAGCCCACCCATCAGTTCTCCAGCCTTCACCTCGTGTGTCTCAACACCCTCTCTCCAGTAGGAGTACAAGGGGGTTCGTTCATGAAGAAGTGGCACCGATTATCCCCAGCCAAGGTTCTCAAAACTATAATCAAACTTTCAAAGACAAAGAAAATCTTGAAAGGAGTGAAAGAAAAGCAACTTGTCATATGTAAGATTCTCAAGAAAACTATAAGCACATTTCTCTCATCAGAAATTTTGGAGGCCAAAGACAGTAAGCCAACATATTAAAAGTCTTAAAGAAACAAACACACACAAAAAAATCCTCTATCTGGAGAAATTAAGATAGTTCCAGATTAATAAAAACTGAGGAAGTTCATCACTACCAGACTTGCTATGAAAATTACAGGAACTCCTGCAAGTTGAAATGAAAGGACACTACACAAAACTAAAAAAGTTACCTGAAGAAATAAAGAGCTGAATAAAAGCAAATTTATGGGCATTTATAAAATCTAATATTTTATATAATAATAATGTATATATTATTGTATGACTTAAGAGACTAATACATTTTTTATTATTAGTCTAAAAAGTGGTCCTAGTGTAATTTTGATATGTAACTCTACATTTTGTTTTCTACATAATTTAAGAGAATGGATTTAAAAGAATTATTAGTTTATGTTTGGGGGCACAAAATGCAAAAGATCCAATTCTGTGACATCAATCACCTAAAGGAGTGAGAATGTAGTTATAAAAAAGCAATGTGTTGTTGTATGCACTGGAGTTAAGCTGGTACACATTCAATCAAAAAGTTAAAATGTCATTATTTAAACATAATTCCCATGGCATCACAAAGAAAAGAGTTACAGAATATACAAAAGAGGAAAATTAACAATTAACTAAACACAAAAAAAGACAGTAATGCAGAAAAATGAGGGACAAAATAAGCAAAACAGGATATTTAAAAAAACAGAAAAATTATAGAACTTCCTCTATACCAATAATTACTTTAAATGAATTAAGCTCTCCAATCAAAGGACAGAGATTGGTAGCTTTTATTTTAAAAAAATCCAACTACATATTGTTTATGCTAGAATCACTTTAGATTAAAGATATTAAAAGATTGAAATCAAATAGTAAAGACACTCCATACAAACAGTAACTATAAGAGAGAAGAGAGGGGCCATACTAATACCAGAAAAAAAAAAAAGACTTGAATCAAAAAAGGTTATGAGAGATAAAGAAGTACATATATATTAAAGAGGTTCAATACGAAAGATATAAAAATTACAAATATTTATGTACCTAATAAGAGACCTTAAAATATATAAAGCCAAAACTGGCAGAATTAAAAGGAGAAATGGTTCATAATTATAGTTGATGGAATCAATACCCTCCTCTGTAACAGAACAACCAGACAGAGTAAGGAAATACAGGACTTAACACAATAAACTGACTAGATCTAACACATTTATACAACATTACAACACTGTATCCAACAACAGCATACACATTCTTCTCAAGAGTACAGAGGACAAGTTCCAGGTTAGACTAATTGTTAAGCCACAAATTAAGTCAAAATGTGTCATAAACATACAATAGAATAATATTCAGCCTTAGAAAGGAAGGACATTCTGACGACACAGATTAACCATAAGGACATTATACTAAGTGAAATAAGTCAATCACAAAAAAAGATAACATATGATTCCACTCACATGAGGTAATTAAAGGAGTCATATTCAGAATGACAGAAAGTAGAATGGTGGGTTTCCAGGAGTTGGGGGTCAGGGGAAAATCAGGAGTTATTGGTTAATGGATACAGAGTTTCAGGGGTTTTTTTGTTTTGTTTTGTTTTAATATTTTTAGTTGTAGTTGGATACAATACCTTCATTTTGTGTATTTATTTTTTATGTGGTGCTAAGGATCCAACCCAGGGCCTCATAGATGCTAGGCAAGCGCTCTGGCCCCAGAGTTTCAGTTTTATAAGATAAAAAGAGTTCTGGAGATGGAAGATAATGGTTCCACAGCATTACACAAATATTTCATACCATAACTTTAAAAATAGTCAGATGTAAGGTTTATGTTAGGTGTATTACATAATTAAAAATACTAGAAAACAATTATAAATACTCAGATTTAGAAATACTTAAAAATTTTTGTCAGATGACTTTCCTGTTTTGTTAAAACTTTTCCCCAATTCCTTCTTCTATGAGTTATCAAATAATTTTTCTTCCCCTACTGGTAAAGAGCAAAAAGCAATCATCTGTTTCATAACAATGAAGCCAAACTTCAAACTTACAAACCACATTTGCTTTCTATTTGAAACTGCATGAACCACTACTTCTAAGTCTTTTACTGTGCCAGTCAGCTTCTGTTTACCTTCTTAACAAAAAGCTTGAACCTCATTCTAGTTATCTGATATGTATTATGTCGTTTAGCCTATATTTTCATAGGGATCACTACGTAAAGTGCATGGGAATTACATAACAAAGTTTACCTAAATCTGATTTCCTGCATAGTTCCTAAAAAAAAAAAAAATGTAGGTTACCACAACTGTGTGGTATATCTCTGCTGCCCTCTACAGGAATGATTCTTAGATGACAATGATAAAACAAACTGAAAATCCAGGCAGCAGCACTGTCAACCAACATGGAAAGTCACATCCATAATCAGCTACATTTGTTAAGTATGTTAAAAGACAGTAGTACAGAGAAGTTACTGCCATGGACTTTAGTTCCTTCCATGCTTTCCTTCAAGTAATTCACATGTTACATTCCAAGGAATATAACACAAATCGTTAAACAGAATTTGGCATCAGACTTCATAAATTAAAATCACACTCTGCCATTTACTAGCTGTGCCTCCGTTCCCTCATCTTTCAAAAGGGCTTAATAGTAATATTTACCTCATATATTCGACACTTAGAAAAGTGGTTAACACAGTAAGAACTCACGGTATGGTTAGTAATCTTATTATTGCTATTAGTATTACTTGACACTACAGCAAAATGGTTAGAACCAAAGCTCAGAAGCTAGAATGCCTGAATTAGAATCCTGTATTAGTTAGTATTAGTAGTTTAAAACACAATGAAAATTATTTAATTATCCCCCTCAGAATTCTCATCTGGAAAATAGGGAGGATAAAAACAGCTCCCACCTCACAGAGTTATTTAATGGTAATTAAAAATAGATAAACAGGGCTGGAGATATGGCTCAAGCAGTAACGCACTCGCCTGGCATGCGTGGCGCGCTGGGTTCAATCCTCAGCACCACGTAAAATAAAATAAAGATGTTGTGTCCACCGAAAACTGAAAAATAAATATTAAAAAATTCTCTCTCTCTTCTCTCCCCCCCAAAAAAAGTAGATAAACAAAAATAAATAATTACCAAGTCCAAGGAAAACAAAAAGTTGTGAGAGAAAAATAATAATTGAAAGATCAACAGAAAATTTTAGATCATGGCATGCTTCTTAGCCTGCTTACAAATAATTAATTCCAGAACAGATAAGAAGGCATGAATACAAAGATAAGAACAATTAAGGAAACACCACCAAAGGCTCAAAATAAAGCACAAGTAACTTGCCCTAGAGACAATGAAGTAATATTTCCAAAACTTCAAAGAAAAATTATTCTCAATCAAAAATTCTGTACAAGTTTTCAATTATATACCAATGTATGATAAAAACATCTTCAGACATGCATTCTCAAAAATATTATCTTCTGTAAATCATTTCTGAAAGCCACTGGAAGATGTGTTCAACCAAGGCAAGGATGAAAACATAAAATATAGGATAAAAATGGAGCTCTACACAGGAGAGAAGTAAATAAATTTCTTGAATAGTGGTAAAAGGACACATCAGGTTGACAATGTCCACAAAACAAAGACGACACTAAGTTCAAATTGGAGCACATTGGAGGTTGTGGGTGGGCATTCTCCAAGAAAATGGAATTGATAGAATGCCTGTTATTTCTGAAATGCTTAACAACAAAGCAGTAAACAGATGGTCTCAAACTAAAAAGTTTCTTCTCAGCCAAAGAAACAATCTGTGAGGTGAATAAAAAACCTACATCTTGGGAGCAAATCTTTAACCCTCACATCAGAAACAGCACTAATCTCTAGGGTGTATAAAGAACTCAAAAAGCTAAACACCAAAAAAACAAATAATCCCAATCAATAAATGGGCCAACGACCTGAAGAGACACTTCTCAGAAGAGGATATACAAATCAACAAATTTATGAAAAAATGTTCATCATCGCTAGCAATTAGAGAAAAGCAAATCAAATTCTCACTCCAGTCAGAATAGCAGCTGTCAAGAACAGAAACAACAATAAGTGTTGATGAGGATGTGGGGAAAAAGGTACACTTATACATTGCTGGTGGGACTGCAAATTGGTGCAGCCAATATGGAAGGCAGTATAGAGATTTCTTGGAAAATTGGGAATGGAACCACTATTTGACCCAGTTATCCCACTCCTTGGTCTGTACCCAAAGAACTTAAAAACAGTGTACTACAGGGACACAGCTATATCAATGTTTGTAGCAGCACAATTCACAATACCTAAACTGTGGAACCAACCTAGATGCCTTTCAATAGATGAATGGATAAAAAAAAATGTGGCATATATACACAATGGAATATTACTCAGCAATAAAGGAGAATAAAATCATGGCATTTGCAGGTAAATGGATGGAGCTAGAGAAGATAATGCTAAGTGAAGTTAGCCAATCCCAAAAAAACAAATGCTGAATGTTTTCTCTGATATAAGGAGGCTGATTCATAGTGGGGTAGGGAGGAGGAGATGGGAGGAAAAGACAAACTCTAGATAGGGCAAAGGGGTGGAACGAGAAGGGAGGGGGCATGGGGTTAGAAATGATGGTCGAATGTGAAGGACATTTTTATCCAAAGTACATGTATAAAGACACAAATTGGTGTGAAATATGGAAAATTGTGCTCTATATGTGTAATAAGAATTGTAATACATTCCACTGTCATATATAAATTTTAAAAATTAATTAAAAATTGAAAAAAACAAATAAATAAAATATTTAATGGTAATTAAAAGTATAAAAAC
This sequence comes from Urocitellus parryii, assembly GCF_045843805.1. Taxonomy (NCBI): domain Eukaryota; kingdom Metazoa; phylum Chordata; class Mammalia; order Rodentia; family Sciuridae; genus Urocitellus; species Urocitellus parryii. Next base: position 81,402,907 of record NC_135537.1, read on the forward strand.
AAAAATAAACAAATAAATACCAAGCCCAAGGAAAACAAAAAGTTGTGAAAGAAAAATAATATTCACATTTTTAATATCATGTATCAATATTATTGATTCACAATTGTGTAAATACTGAATAGAGTAGTATCTAACCCAACCTTGATATATTTGTACTGAGTAGGATAATGGAAGTACAGAAAACTTTCAGTAAATTTCAGATGGAAGTGAGATGAGAGTTGAAAAGACAGCTCAGTATTTATCCATGTTTAGAAGTATAATATAAGTGTATTATTTGGATATAAAGTGGTTAAGACAAAAAAATCCAGTAGATTCAAAAGACTCTGAGAAGACACCTAAAGGCTCTAATGAGCAAATGTTGTAAACAAAATAAAACTTTTTGAAATACTTTCTTCTTACCTTAGGAAGCTCAGATAGTCTCTCATCACTTGTCAAAGAATGACTACTTGCACAAGAGGCACAATCTGAGATTTCTACAGCACCCTTACCATCTTCCCATTCATTATATTCACTAGCATCTTCCCTGTCACTGTCGATCTCCCAGTCAATAAACTGTAATTCATCTAAAAGATACAATTTTAAAACATTTTTTAGTCTATTTCACATTTTTCAGTACCTAATACATCCATGTTACTGGGTGATTTTTTTAAAAAATATATTGATAGTAAAAAGTAGATTTCTACTCTTTTCTCCAGTGACTGTCCCTCAGACTCACAAGTTGTTGGGATTACATATGTGTACCACTAAGCCCAGCTTTTTATTGTTTTTCAATACTTACAATTTCTCCAGCAGGTTCAAGAAAATATGATATATATGTTATTTTTTTCAGCTTTCTCACATATCTTAACTGTTCTCACTTAACATAATGAAGAGTTTTTCTTTTACCACTAAGGAATGAATATCCCCATTCTTTTCTACAATTTAGTATTCCACTGCACAACTGAACAATAGCCTATTTAAATCATCTACTAGAAATGATTTTTCAAATGTCTCCACCCAATAACTTTTTCTGTAGATTTCTTTCATCAATAAGGAAACAAATAAATTCAGCATTTAGTTTACTTCATAAGCATTAACTAGATGCTACTTTTGTAAAATTTTAAGTCTGAAAGCTAAATTATTTTCATATATTAAACAACCAAATATACTGATTCTAATCTGCTATGCTTAAATAAATGAAAGCAGTTATTAAAGATGAATAATTTTTGAGGGATGATACATAAACTTTTCCTACAATACAAAGAATGATACTCCTTAATAGTTACTTCAGCAACTCAGAAGGGTAATAAAATATCATGATCCTATTTTGTAGGTCTGATAGTAATAATTACACTTCCAGTAAAGTGAAGTAATATTGAAAAGAAAAAACGTACTATCTTTAATACCTGGATGGGCCTAAAAATTTAAAAAAGACAGAAAATTTAAGCTAAAGTTAAAATATGAGATAAACAAAACAAAGTCTTTAACATGATACTGTTATTCCAGAAGCACAGTGAAAATCCATTATAATCATTAGAAAATACTAAAGTTTGGGGTGAGTTGTGTCTCTAGTAACTTAAGAAATTCTGCCAAAGTCATGTCCAATTCAAATGAAGAAGGGGAATTTTTTAAGAGAAAAACATTTTTTAAATTTAAACTTTTGTTTTTTCTTCTTAACCCCAATTCTGGCCTGTACAGACTAAAGTCTCTTGACTGTATGGCTAAAAAAAGGTCTAGGAATACTAAAGGTTATGAAGCCATCACACAGCAAAGAAGTCAGACATCTCTGGGTCTGAATATCAACTGGCACACTTATTGTGGGACTGGGGCAGTGACTTGACTTTTCAAAGTTCCAAATTTCTTCTATAAAATGAGGGTACTTCTTAGCTTGCAGGATATAGTATATAGGAAAGAAAATAACATATATAATGCCCAGTCAAGTGTCTGGGACAACATAATATCTTGACAAATGGAATAGCTGTCATTCACTAAAGGTAAAAAAAGAAAGACAGATTGGGGAATATGAGAAAAGAGAAGCAGAGGGGAAAGACAGAAATGTCCAGCAGCTGCAAACATGACTGCATACACTCCAAGGATAATTTACTTGTTATCTACAATTCAACTTTATATGAAAATTCAACAATATATTAACTCATTTTGAAGTAATCAGCCCAAGGAACCTCTCCATTTTATGAATAGAGTTTTGGAAACTACCAAATACTTCTTTTAATACAAGAAGACAACATAATTTTTTATTTTTAATGCCAGTTTTAAGATATAATTCATATACCATTACTATTTATCTAAGAAAAGCATACATTTGTCAATACTGAAATTATGTTCTAAAGTATGTGAATAAAAGCAACATAATTTCAATTAATATGCTTGAATTAATAATATAAGCACTATCAGCTTATGTATAAACTTGAAATATCACTTCACCTGAGAACTACTAAAATATCAAGGGTTGTCACCAAAATGGCATACAAAATGTTCAAACCACCATACAAAATGTTTAATCACCTGCCAGAGAGGCTGTTCATCCAAACCTAACCTTGACTAAGTATCTAACATGAACTATCAGAGTTAAAAGTCACAAGTTATTTTGAAAGCATTAAGATTTTTAAATACTCCAGATTTTTAAATTTGCAAAAGGACATAATTTCCATAATAGCACAAATATGGTTATCAATTAGAGGTGATATTATACTACAGAGGACCAACATATTTAGTTGTCAAAAACTGGGGGTAGAGGGTACTACTGTGATCCAGTGGGTAGAGGCCAGGGATGTTTCAAAACACCCTACATAATATGCATAGGAAATTTCTCCTTATAGCAGAATTACCTGGCTCCAAATGGCAATGGTATCAAGGTTGAGAAACCTTGTTTTTAAACAAACTAAAACATGATGCAGTATAAAAGGCCATCAGAACAGAAATTTGATGTTATACTTCTACCACACATTGGTTGTCACAGTATTTATTCAATGTTAATAAGTGAGCAAGAAGGTAGCATGGGTGTAGCATTATGTGGGAGTTGAGAGAACTGGTTTTAGCATCAAAGAGACTGAAATTAAATTCCAACCAATTCTGATAGGTCTAAGCCTAACTTGTGAACTGTCAAAATAATACCAGTAATATCTATCTCTTAGACTTATAAGAAATATTAAAAGAGAAAATGTTTTTAAAGATGTTATCAAAGAGGCTAGGTCTATTAATAATAAATATAAAAAAGAACGTTTCTTCCAATATTGAACCCAGTATTTAATAGAAACTCAATTTCTTACAAAATTAGCAATTTACCTTCACTGGCCCCATCTTCTGGACATAAAATATTCCTGTTATGGAACTTATTTATTATAGAGCCATGTTCATTAGCTCTCTGTGATTTAGGAAGTGTTTTGTCTTCATCTGACAGATCACTTCCACTGGAACTCCATGTTATATCTGTCAGCTCATTGGTATTCTTAGATGTGGTAATTTCTGTTAAAGAAAAAGAAAATACATAAATATAATCATATGGTTATTTATTAGAATAATATTTTGTGCATGCTACTTTGCCAAAGTCTCAACATACAAAACTCTGATGAAAATAAAAACAATGACTTATAACAAATCTTGCTGCCTAAAGCTCCATGTACAACTTCAAAAAGACTTTGCATTAAATCCAAGTTACAAGAAAAAGAAGTAAAACTTTTGAGGTAAGTTATAAAGACAAATTATGAAAGGAGCACAAAAGAAAACTGGAAAAGTAAGAGTTGAAGTAACAGCATAGAATAGTTTATGAAACTACAAGTGAAAAAGCACAAAACAAGGCCCAAACCACAAAACCAATATATATGAATAATAAAAATGTGTGCTTCCCATGCCATGAAAGAACCCTGGTAGCATTAGAGTGCTTAAAAACTTTTGCATGTAATTAATTTTTTTATTTTGAAATAGTAGATTCATAGTTTAAAGAAAGAGTATAGAGACCCTTTATATCTTCCAATGGCAAAATCTTGTAAAACTGTAGTATAATATCACATCCCGGATATTGACACAGATCAAGTCAAAATTAATTAAGATGCCCTGGGTTAATTTACCATAGCCATAACTCTTCCCTCTCTGACACATTAATCCTGACCCCTGGCAACCACTAATCAGTTTTGCATTTCTAATGTTTATTATCATTTAATTATGTTATACAAATGAAATCAGTCCTTTTAGGACTGTTTTTCCCCCCACTCAGCATAATACTCAAGACATTCATCAAAATAATTTTGTGTACAAATAGTTACTTTCTTTTTATTACTAAATAAGATTCCACGGTATGAATATACCATAGTTTATTTAATCATTTACCCACTGAGGATATATGTATTATTTCCAATTTAGGGCTATGATGAATAAAGTAGCTTATAAACATCTGTACATAAGATTTTATATGAATGTAATTTTCATCTTCTGAGATAAATACCTAAGAGTACAATTCCTGGGTAGTATAATACTTGCATGTTTACTCTTGTAAGGAGTAAACATGCCAAAGTGTTTTCCAGAGAAGCTGAAAGTTTTATAGTCCACTATCAATTAGTGGACTAACTCTCCACATGAGGCCTCATTAGCAGCTGGTGTTTTTACCCCTTTTTATTTTAGTCATTGTGATAGATGGAACACCTAGAAGGAGTGGGGCTACTGTATCTTTATAGAATCACAAGTCAACAGCAAACTTTTCTGATATTGATCAGAAAAGAAATATGCAACTAATAAAAACCATTCATTATATTCATAACTGTAGCTATAATGCTAAAACTATTATTCTATCTTATCCCACATTTTATGGAATTTGTGAAAATTTCAAAGTTCAATTTCAAAGTCATTTCAATATTCTATAGGATAAAAGACATTTATTTATAATTTATGTTTTACAGAAAAGGAAATTAGGCTTAGATGTTAAGTGGTTTCGTTTAATGCATATGTATAGAACCAATGTGATAAAGTAAACCATAAGAAAGAAAAAAAGAAATAGCATAGTCCTGTCCTAAAAAAAAAATGTGATCTCAAAATAGTAGTCATGAAAATACAAATTAAATATTATGCTAGAGGTATGCTGTAACATAATGGTGGCATACACACAAAAAAATTTTCCACTCCTATTGATCAGGATAGGAAGACTCACTGAAAACCTCATGTCAAGAAAAACAGCACTTACAAATGTCAAAAACAAAATAATCAACATTTACTAAACACTTTATGCCATAAAAATCTAGAATTACTGAAGTAGCCTATTCTTCAAAGTATAAAAGGAAAAATAAACATTCTGAATTGCCTAAGACTGCATATCTATTTAAATATAAATAACTAATAAAACTAAACTATGTACTTGTCTGCAAAAGACAACACCAATCACATTATGCATCTGAAAAACTAAACAAAAAAGTAAAATGATCATAATCTGCATATTATAAAACAATTACAAAAATAAAGAAACCAACTGAAAAACTACTACCAAAATTAAGGAAATGCAATAAAGGTAGCAAAGTACAAAACATTATACAGAAACCAAATTCAAAACAGTAGTTAATAAACATCAAATATGTAAAAGAAAATTAAAAGGCACATAAAATCTAAATGAAGGAAATTTTTCAGACTTCCAAAGAATTTATAAAAGAAGACTAGAACAAATGGAAAGATACTTACTGAGACTTGGTATCTAATCACAAATAAATGGTCTCCTAGTGCTGTTTCATTGTGCACAGATAAGGCTAAGCATCTTTTCATGTGTTTGGATATTTGCTTTACTGCAAGAAGCTCATTCATAATCTTTATTTTTATAAGAGTTATCTCCCTCCAGATTAATTCCTAATGTTTTCTTTGCTATGAAGATCAGTCTTTGTACTATAAAGTACAAGTAACCCTCCTTTTGTTTTTCTGGATTTTACATTGTGTATATAATTTGCAATTTTTGCCACAAAGTTCCCAATTCCCTTTTTTTAAAAGAAAAATTATTTTTTAGTTGTAGTTGGACACAATACCTTTATTTTATTTATTTATTTTTATGTGGTGCTGAGGATTGAACTCAGGGCCTCCAACATGCAAGGCGAGTGCTCTACCACTGAGCGACAACCCCAGCAACCCCCCTTTTTTTTTCTTAAATATTTTTTTAGTTGTAGATAAACACAGTACATTTATTTATTTATTTATTTATTTATTTATTTATTTATTTAATGTGGTGCAGAGGATCGAACCCAGTGCCTCAAGCATGCAAGGCAAGTGCTTTACCACTGAGCCGCAACCCCAGCCCTTCCCCTTTTTATTTAGACAAATTTATCAACTTTCATTATTACTAGGTTGTAAACCGTTTAAAAGGGCTTCCCAAATGCAATGCTTCCTTTGTTCATCTGGTAGTTGTGGCTCAGATCCACACTCGGGCAGTCTAGCTTCTGAGTCCACATTCTTAACCATTACACGGATCTCCCAAGGCAGCTGGAGACCTGCAGTCTCTTTCATTATGAGCTTAGTGTGAGACTCCTAGAAAATATGTAATTGTCTGGTACTTTTCTATTAGAAGAGATAGTGTAATTAATAGCCATCTCATTCAAATTCTCAGTAACCAGGACTCTAGACTTATAAACTAAACTACATAAGTTACAGAGTTAAAACCACTATCAGGAATTTATTAGTCAGTAATTCATTTTACTTGCTGAAAAGGAACACCCTTGAGATTAAGGGCCATTTCCGTGAAATCTAGGAAGGATATTAAGCCGACTATGAAAACAGGCAGAAGTACTCATTTTCTTTGTTTCTTCATGGTTTGCTTTATCAGAGGGGTTCCTTCCTCATGATTTGCTGTATTGGAAGGATTCTGTAAAAATGTACTGAACGAAAAGAAATACATTTACAAACATTTCTGAGTAACCACTATGTGCTGGCACCTGATGGTCTATGCTGAATTATGTCTTCCAAAAATTCATCTGTTGAAGTCCTTACCTCCTTCCAGTGCCTCACACATGCTAGGCAAGTGCTCTGCCACTGAGTCACAACCCTGGCTCCTATGCCAGTTATTCTATGAAACAGTGTTTTATGAATTCTGAAGAAATGTTTTGGTATATTTTCTTTCTTTTTCCTATGTGTATTACTGGAGATGAAACCCAGAGCCTTACCCATGTTAGGGGAGCACTCTACCACTGAACTACATCCCCAACTCTTATTTTGATTTTATTTTAAATAGGGTCTCACTAAATTAACCAGGTTGGCCTCAAACATGCAATCCACCTGGCTTAGCCTCCAGAACAACTGGGATTAAAGTCTTACTCCTTCACGCCAGGCCTTCTTCTTCATATACATAAAAAAGAACCCTCTTAAGTGTTAGTAAAATATTATGGCTTAGAATGTTTAGTGTCTTCATCACAGAAAGTTATTCCATTCCCAGGAACTTTAGGCAGACTCTCACATAACTCTGCCATCAGACATATCAGCTATTGCTGCCATTAATTATCTGCTAAGTATGAGCCTCTGAGCTAAGTATTCATTCTATCTATTGTTTTTAACCTCACTTACTACTCACAATAATCAATGAGGCTCAATATTATGCCCATTTTCCAGATGCAGAAATTGAGGGTCAGAGCATTTAGCTTATTTTTCCATGATTACAGCCAGAACATAGTAAGATTTACTAAAGTCACAAGTTCATCTTCTTCATCTCCAGTAACTGACTGACTACAGTCAGTAACTACTGACCACAGTAGCAAAGCCAGAAGTCTATCTGATATATGTTCCTTCTTCTCCATTACCACAAACCCTAATTTTATTGGCAGCAACATGACTCTGTAAAAATCCCTAATTTCATTAACCTATCCCTGGTAGAGATTCTTTCCCAAAGAAAGGTAATGTTCACTCAGCAAAAATCCTTAGTACCCAAAAATTCAGCCTTGAGAATTCAGTTACCATCTCATGTTTGTAAGAACCAACCCCCATACTAAGGTTGCAAAAGGCAGAATCAGTTAGGCTCTCTGGATATCTTGTTGTAGGAGATAAATTCAACTCCTAGAATTTGAAAAGAGTTTCCTAATATCTATAGCTGGAAAGCTTCCCCAAACTGATTCACCAAGTAATAAGACATTGTTCATAGCCTAAAGCAGTGTAGTCCATATAGCACAGGTCCTAAGTTTATTTCCAACAAGATTTTTCTTTTTGATGTTTTTTAAACACAAATGTAGACTACCAAACTATGTAAGTAACAGAAAGAAAGCAAAGAATCACTAAAGAATGTATTGGCCTTACACCTTCTCTCTAAAGAAATCAAAAAAGTAGTATTACCTTTCTTTGGTTTTGGAACTAATTCAAGGTCCTTTTCTGAAAGAGTCACCTTTTCAGTTGTTGGTGTCTGCAGGCAAAATAACAGTAAAGTAATTTACATGACAATAGATTAAAAACCAACAATACTTTGTAAAATATTCAGTCTTAAATTATACTTTCCTTAATATATTCTTGTTTCCCTTTACTTATATTTGTAAGTATTGCCAAAGCACATACTCCTTATATTCTTTTTTTTTCTTAAATATTTTTAGTTGTAGATGGACATAATGCCTTTATTTATTTATATGTGGTGCTAAGGATCAAAGCCAGTGCCTCACATGTGATATGCAAGCACTCCACCACTGAGCCACAACCCCAACCCATTGCTTATATTCTTATAAACTTATTTTTTTCCAGAATAGAAACAGAGTTGACTGATCAAAACATTTCAAGTGCTGAGTGGCTTTGTTGAATGGCAGTGTGGATGTTTATGAGTGGATCGATGAGACATTTGATAACAGGTCAAAATGCAGATCTTTGTGAAGACCCTAATTGACAAGGCAATCATGTCAAGGCCAAGATCCAGGATAAAAAAAGGCATTCCCTTGACTAGCAGGGGCTCACCTCTAGAGGCAAGCAGCTGGAAGATGACTGTACTCTGACTACAACAATCCTCTGCACCTGATCCTTCATTTGAAGGGTAACAATTCATTCTTGTGTCTGTATTCACAATACACAGTGATAGCATTATGCTGCACTATAGCCATTTGCCCCAACTTAAGTTCAGAAATTGCCACTATCAGTCATAGCTCAATCTGTCCAAAATGTTAATAAAGTTTTGTTGTATTATCAACAAAAAAATTTCACATTAATATTCAATATTAATGTTCACATATATGACTCTGACACTTGAGGTCCTTATTACTGTTTGTCTCTACATTAGAGTTTATGATACCATTCCTCTATTTTGTAAGTTATAACTTGTACAAAAATTAACCAGAATCTCATAGACAAAAGGTTCTGAATATATGAACATTTCATAAGTATACTTCATGTAAAGTAGTATGTTCAATGGTTTCACTTCTGAAAACATTCTCAGTATGTATCCTCCATTTACAAACAAGTACAAAGGTTCTGCATAGCCTAACAAGGTGATACTAATTTGCCACAATTATTAAAGGAATTCAAGGAATGGGGGAAAAAATACTGCATCAATTATAATATATGGAAAAGAAAATAAGAAAGGGAATTCCAAAGAAATGTAATCACAGCAACATGAACACTGAGGAATCTTATCATTTACCCTTCTGCATTAGGGAAAACAATTTTACAGCTACTTTACCAGAGTCCTAGGAGTGTCCTGAAATCCTTCTCCACACTTAAGCCATGCTTCAGAGAGGGAGGCAACTGCTCCCACTGTCCTGAGACCTGTTCTGCACTGTAGTGGCTTCTCTTCTGGAAAGGATGGATACTCCATACACCAATTCCTTTTCCTCTGTGGAAATGATTTTTAAAGGAAAAAATATTTCAACTTCATTAAACATACATTAAGTTGTCAACTAGCAATTTAGAAACCCAAGAATGACAGTAATAAAGGCATAGTTTTTTAATGTCTCTGAATCTTCACATAAAGATAAAACAAATAGATAGCAAATCCAAAATGAACAGACAACATTTACTAGCAGTCAACAAAGTCCAAAATACAAGTGGGTGAGGACAAACTATCACCCCTCCAAAGTCCCAAATAACATCAGGGGTCAAAGTAGGCCCTGGGAACCTAGACATCCACAGTTCACCATGAAGTAGACCTGGCCTATTTCATTATTCACTAGGAAGCATAGCAGCCTGGGACTACTTGAATAAGCCATATCTCCTTGCTAAATAAGGGAAAAGCTGAAGAGAAATTAGGAGTAGAATCCACTCAGCTACACAGGAATAAGAGAGACTATAAAAAGGTCCAGGTAAAGCAGTGCATCTAGCAGAGCCAGTAGCATCAATGTAACAAGTAAAAAAAATGGCCATATGGCGCACCAAGCCAGACTGGAGGAGGAAGACGCCTGGTGCCAAGCCAGACAGGAGGAGGAAGATGCCTAGTGCCAAGCCAGACCAGAGGAGGAAGTCCGGCCCCGCCCCAAGTGCTAGCCAGGAGGAAGCCCATCAACCCTTAAAACCCATCAAAAGGGGTGCGGCTACCAGCACGGTTCTGCGGCTGATCCAGGTACCCTGATTCCAGGTACCCGGTTTCCAACTCCCCCACCCTTAGCTGCGATAACTCAAAATATTTCCCACAAGCTTTTGGGAGTTGTAGCTATCAACGTAAAACAACAACTGTACAGGCACCTGGTTTCTACCTCAGAGACTAGAGCAGGGAAGATACAACTGGAAGCTCATTTCCTTTCAAACTGGCTATGCCCATCACCCTGAATACAGAGGCTCAAGCTAGGAATAAACAACGCCACCTACTGGAAGCAAGGAAAACAGTGTTCTGACAGACTTTTTTTTTCTCTTTCTTTCTCTTTTCTTCTCTCTCTTCCACAACTTCAGCATATGTGAAACCAAGAACTGTGCATGAACAACCTAAATACCAAAGTAATATAATATAGAGGAATTGCATATACCCCACCTTCCCCCTATTTTTTTCTTTATTTCTGTCTTACTTTCCTTTTCCTTCTCTTATTTCTCTTTTCTTCCTTGTTATTTTTTTTCTTTTTTTTTTTCATTCGTATTCTCTCTATCCCACTTTCAATCTCCTAACCTTTGCTATCTATACATAGGGTAACTATCTAAATACAGATAGGAGGTCGAGTCTATACATTCTTCCATAAATTACCAGTCTATTGGTTAGAGTTCTCCAAAGGTGCTAAGTTAGTTTAACCTCATACCCTCACTCCTTTCCCTCCAAATATAACATCCTTTGTCTGAAATTAAGTTTTCTATATGCCACCAGATATGGTACGCCTTTTATGAAACTAATGGATATATTCTTAAGTAATAATTAAAACCAATATCTAAGTCTTAGAATCTAACTATAAATGTATTAGTAATGAAAACTTATGCTTAGATAATGTACTGCTGATATTGGGAACTGTTAACATTGTCTTTCTCCGAAAAAGACGGATTCTGGAGCTATACAAGAACAATACAAATATATAAAGGGAAAAACATTAGCACAACAGTTTCACAAAGCTAGAAAGAATCATGAGCAGTATGAAAAGACAAGGAAAGAAAAAACCACAAACAATACAGGTCAATTCAACATTAGATGAGGTAATATCTGCAGCTGATGGAATGTCAGACAAAGAGTTCAGGATATACAGGCTTCAGATGATCTGGAGTCTCAAGAAAGACATTATACAGCAAATTCAGACAATGAAAAATCACTTTGACAATGAATTACATAAACAAATCCAAGAAGCAAAAGATCAACCATATAGGGAGATAGAGGATAGAAAAAACAAACAAACAGAAATCCTGGAAATGCAGGAAACAATAAACCAAATTAAAAACTCAAATGAGAGTATTACCAGCAGAATAGAACACTTAGAAGATAGAACTTCAGACAACGAAGACAAAGTTTTTCAACTTGAAAAGAACATAGACAGCTCAGCGAGAATGTTAAGAAATCATGAGCAGAACATCCAAGAATTATGGGATAACATCAAGAAACCAAACCTAAGAGTTATTGGGAAACAAGAGGGTATAGAGGTCCAAACCAAGGGAATGAGCAATCTATTCAATGAAATAATACTAGAAAACTTCCCAGACTTAAAGAATGAAAAAGAAATCCAAATACTATAAGCCTACAGGACACCGAATGTACAAAATCATAAGAGAGCCACACCAAGACACATAATAATGAAGATGCCCAACATACAGAATAAGGAGAGAATCTTAAAAGCCACAAGAGAGAGGAAGCAGATTACATTTAGGGGTAAACCAATCAGGATAACAGCTGATCTTTCAACACAGACTCTGAAAGCTAGAAGATCCTGGAACAACATCTTTCAAACGCTGAAAGAAAAAGGGTTCCAACCAAGAATCATGTATCCAGCGAAATTAAGCTTCAGGATTGAAGATGAAATAAAAATCTTCCATGACAAACAAAAGTTAAAAAAATTTGCAGCTAGAAAACCAGCATTTCAAAACATCCTTGGCAAAACATTACAGGAAGAGGAAATGAAAAATAACAATGAAAACCAACAGCAGGAGGTAGTACAGTAAAGGAAAAACTAAGCATAGAGGAAAAACAAATCATGTTAAGTAACAAACATAACCAAATATGGCTGGAAATACAAACCATATCTCAATAGTAACCCTAAATGTTAATGGCTTAAATGCACCAATCAAGACATAGGCTAGTAGAATGGATTAAAAAAAAAAAAAAAGATCCAACAATATGCTGCCTTCAGGAGACTAATCTGACAGGAAAAGACATACACAGACTGAAGGTAAAAGGTTGGAAAAAATCATATCACTCATACGGACCCCGGAAGCAAGCAGGGGTGTCCATACTTATATCAAATAAAATAGACTTCAAGCCAAAGGTAATCAAAAGGGATAAACAAGGACATTACATACTGCTCAAGGGAACCATACACCAACAAGACTTGACGATCATTAATATATATGCCCCAAACAATGGTGCAGCTACGTTCATCAAACAAACTCTTCTCAACTTCAAGAGTCTAATAGACCACAACACAATAATCATGGGAGATTTTAACACACCTCTCTCACCACTGGACAGATCTTCCAAACAAAAGTTGAATAAAGAAACCATAGAGCTCAATAATACAATTAATAATTTAGACTTAATTGATATATACAGAGTATACCACCCAACATCAAGCGGATACACTTTCTTCTCAGCAGCACATGAATCCTTCTCAAAAATAGACCATATATTATGTCACAGGGCAAATCTTAGCAATTACAAAGGAGTTGAGATACTACCATGCATTTTATCTGATCATAATGGAATGAAATTGGAAATCAATAATAAAATGAGAAAGGAAAAATCCTACATCACAGGGAGATTAAACAATATGCTACTGAATGAACAAAGGGTTACAGAAGACATCAAAGAGGAAATTAGAAAATTCTTAGAGGTAAACGAAAACTCAGACACAACATACCGAAATCTCTGGGACACTATGAAAGCAGTACTAAGAGGAAACTTCATTTCATGGAGTTCATTCCTTAAAAGAAGGAAAAGCCAACAAATAAATGACCTGACACTACACCTCGAAGCCTTAGAAAAAGAAGAACAAATCAGCAGCAAATACAGTAGAAGGCAAGAAATGATTAAAATTAGAGCTGAAATCAATGAAATCGAAACAAAAGAAACAATCAAAAAAATTGACAAAACTAAAAGTTGGTTCTTTGAAAAAATAAATAAGATTGATAGACCACTAGCCACGCTAACAAAGAGAAGAAGAGAGAGAACCCAAATTACTAGCTTACGGCAAGAAAAAGGCAACATCACAACAGACAATTCAGAAATACAGAAGATAATTAGAAATTATTTTGAAACCCTATACTCTAATAAAATAGAAGATAGTGAAGGCATCGATAAATTCCTTAAGACATATGAACTAACCAGATTGAGTCAGGAAGATATAAACAACCTAAAGAGACCAATATCAAATGAGGAAATAGAAGAAGCCATCAAAAGACTACCAACCAAGAAAAGCCCAGGACCGGATGGATATACAGCAGAGTTTTACAAGAACTTTAAAGAAGAACTAATACCAATACTCCACAAACTATTTCAGGAGATAGAAAAAGAGGGAGAACTTCCAAATTCATTCATGAGGCCAATATCACCCTGATCCCCAAACCAGATAAAGACACCTCAAAGAAAGAAAACTACAGACCAATATCCCTAATGAATTTAGATGCAAAAATCCTCAATAAAATTATGGCAAATCGGTTACAGAAACATATCAAAAAGATCGTGGACCATGATTAAGTAGGATTCATCCCTAGGATGCAAGGATGGTTCAATATACGAAAATCGATAAACGTTATTCACCACATCAATAGACTTCAAGATAAGAACCATATGATTATCTCGATAGATGCAGAAAAAGCATTCGACAAAGTACAGCATCCCTTTATGTTCAAAACATTAGAAAAACTAGGGATAACAGGAACTTACCTCAACATTTTAAAAGCTATCTATGCTAAGCCTCAGGCTAGCATCATTCTAAATGGAGGAAAACTGAAGGCATTCCCGCTAAAATCTGGAACAAGACAGGGATGCCCTCTCTCACCACTTCTATTCAATATAGTTCTCGAAATACTAGCCAGAGCAATTAGACGAAAGAAATTAAAGGCATTAAGATACGAAAAGAAGAACTTACATTATCACTATTTGCGGATGATATGATTTTATACCTAGAAGACCCAAAAGGGTCTACAAAAAAACTACTAGAGCTAATAAATGAATTCAGCAAAGTGGCAGGATATTAAATCAACATGCATAAATCAAAGGCATTCCAGTATATCAGCGACAAATCTTCTGAACTGGAAATGAGGAAAACCACCCCATTCACAATATCCTCAAAAAAAAAAAAAAAATACTTGGGAATCAACCTAACAAAAGAGGTGAAAGATTTAGACAATGAAAACTACAGAACCCTAAAGAGAGAAATAGAAGAAGATCTTAGAAGATGGAAAAATATACCCTGTTCATAGATAGGCAGAACTAACATCATCAAAATGGCGATATTACCAAAAGTTCTCTATAGGTTCAATGCAATACCAATCAAAATCCCAACCGCATTTCTTATAGAAATAGATAAAGCAATCATGAAATTCATATGGAAAAATAAAAGACCCAGAATAGCAAAAGCAATTCTAAGCAGGAAGTGTGAATCAGGAGGTGTAGTGATACCAGATTTCAAACTATATTACAGAGCAATAGTAACAAAAACAACATGGTACTGGTACCAAAACAGGCGGGTGGACCAATGGTACAGAATAGAGGACACAGAAACCAATCCACAAAATTACAACTATCTTATATTCAATAAAGGGGCTAAAAACATGCAATGGAGGAAGGATAGCATCTTCAACAAATGGTGCTGGGAAACTGGAAATCCATATGCAACAAAATGAAACTGAATCCCCTTCTCTGGCCATGCACAACAGTTAACTCAAAATGGATCAAGGACCTTGATATCAAATCAGAGACTATGTGTCTGATAGAAGAAAAGGTTGGCTCCGATCTACATATTGTGGGGTCGGGCTCTAAATTCCTTAATAGGACACCCATAGCACAAGAGTTAATAACAAGAATCAACAAATGGGACTTACTTAAACTAAAAAGTTTTTTCACAGCAAGAGAAACAATAAGAGAGGTAAACAGGGAGCCTACATCATGGGAACAAATTTTTACTCCTCACACTTCAGATAGAGCCCTAATATCCAGAGTATACAAAGAACTCAAAAAATTAAACAATAAGAAAACAAATAACCCAATCAACAAATGGGCCAAAGACCTGAACAGACACTTCTCAGAGGAGGACATACAATCAATCAACAAGAACATGAAAAAATGCTCACCATCTCTAGCAGTCAGAGAAATGCAAATCAAAACCACCCTAAGATACCATCTCACTCCAGTAAGATTGGCAGCCATTCTGAAGTCAAACAACAAGTGCTGGCGAGGATGTGGGGAAAAGGGTACACTTGTACATTGCTGGTGGGACTGCAAATTGGTGTGGCCAATTTGGAAAGCAGTATGGAGATTCCTGGGAAAGCTGGGAATAATGGATCCACCATTTGAACCAGCTATTGCCCTTCTAGGACTATTCCCTGAAGACCTTAAAAGAGCACACTACAGGGATACTGCCACATGGATGTTCATAGCAGCACAATTCACAATAGCTAGACTGTGGAACCAACCCAGATGCCCTTCAATAGATGAATGGATTAAAAAATGGTATTTATACACAATGGAGTACTACGCAGCACTAAAAATGACAAAATCATGGAATTTGCAGGGAAATGGATGGCACTAGAGCAGATTATGCTAAGTGAAGCTAGCCAATCCTTAAAAAACAAATGCCAAATGTCTTCTTTGATATAATGAGAGCAACTAAGAACAGAGCAGGGAGCAAGAGCAGGAGGAAAAGATTAACATTAAACAGAGACATGAGGTGGGAGGGAAAGGGAGAGAAAAGGGAAATTGCATGGAAATGGAAGGAGACCCTCAATGTTATATAAAATTACATATAAGAGGTTGTGAGGGGAATGGGGAAAAAAAACAAGGATAGAAATGAAGTATAGTAGATGGGGTAGAGAGAGAAGATGGGAGGGGAGGGGAGGGGGGATAGTTGAGGATAGGAAAGGGAGCAGAATACAACAGTTACTAATATGGCATTATGTAAAAATGTGGATGTGTAACCAATGTGATTCTGCAATCTTTGTAATGTTTTGAACAACCAATAAAATAAAATAAATTAATTAATTGATTTTTAAAAAGTGGCTATATTTTTGCAAGATATAAGCAACACAAAGTAGAAAAGATATCCTAAATCTGATTCCTAAATTTTCCAAAAAAAATTACTTAAAAATAAACAATAGATAAGTATCAAAATCAAATCCCATAGTTGTTATTAGGAGAGAAAAAAAATGAGGAACAGAATAACATCCTAACACACAAAGAAAGCACACAAAAAACAAAACAGATAATATGTTAACTTACTAACCTATTAAAAAAAAAAGCCAAAATATTCAAAGTTATAAAAACTTAGAAATGTAGTGACAAAGTTGATGAAAAAAAGAAAAAATTAAAATTCACTTGAGGAAAAAAAAGGACTAAATTTAAGAGCAGGCACCACAGATACTGTCTTAAGAGAAATATATAGGGTGAAAAGGAGGAAATTTTAAAGTTCCATTATTCACCCTGCTATTATTTAGATGTGGGCTGCTCTCCAAGGTTTCATATTGTAAAATCTTGGTCTTCAGTGTGATGAAAGTAGTAGTATAAACTTTAAAGGAGGGTCCTAATGGAAGGTCATTGGAGGTACTACCTTTAGAAGGGTTTAAGCACTTCTCATAGGACCCTGGTTAGTTCCATGAGAGTGAAAGATTACAAAAGAGACTCCCCCTCCCCACCCTCTGGTTTCCTATCTCACCAAAAGATCTCTCCCTGTCTTGTGTGTTCCTGCATATCCTCCTGCCATCCTCCAATAGGTCCTAACCAGAGTCAAACTGATGCCTGTGCCATGATCTTGCATCTCCTGAACACTGAGCTAAATAAACCTCTCTTCCTCATATACTTCTCAGCTCAGAAATTTTGTAAAAGAAACAGAAATGGGTTAATACCTCTAATGAAGAAAGAGAAAAAGAACTGAAGAGAAATCAGAGATTGATTAGGTCTTTGTCAGGATCCAACATACAGATAACCAGAATCTTTGTAGAAAATACCCAAAGCAGGTTTTAGCGAAATCAAGTATGTATCGATAGGTTAGTTTTCACGAGGCACCTAAAATTTAAAATCAGAAATCCTACTTTGAAGTATTCTGCTTTTTGCTTGTGAAAGTTGACACTCATTTACATATTTTTTACAGTCACTGCTGTACTTGAGCCATCCCGAGTTCTGGAGTCAGCAGATTTAACTGTGGGAGGGAGGATGACTTTTTTAAAAAATTAACTTGAAGAGTAACTGAGAAGCCACTCTATGTATTGTTGGATCCAGGATCAAGTGGCTGAAGGAAACCAATCTAGAAGCAGAGGAGCTTTTACACTTGGTGGCCCTAGTCTTCATCTAATTATTGAAGTTCTACGCACCATGAATTGTGAGATGATTCTATGAGTATGAAGAATATCTCATCAATGCTGCCAATTACCACTGTGGAACATCATGAATTGCTGCTCTGGTCAGAGGATGTACCTCGAGGGTACCATGTTTGCCTAGCATGAATGACGTCCTGGCTTGCAACCCTAGCACAATAGCCTCATCCCCACTGCCAGTCCTTCCAATAGGACTGCTCTGCATTACCCCTGTGCCTGTGGCCATCAGAAGTGGTGACACTCCTGATACAAAAGAAATACGACATTAACTTCTGTGATAGTGACAACAGCATAGTTCTGATTAAGTCCTGATACAATGCACAATTCCAGGAGGAAGAATGTGCTGATTTTGCTAAAATCTGGTGCAGATCCAAATGTGATGGACACCAGAAGCAGCACTGCTCTATACTTCACTGTCGACAGTGAGAACACAGGCACAGCAGCAGGCCTGCTGATGGACACGGCAATCACTGAAGCACAAAACAAGCTGTATTTAGATCAACTTTATTTACAATTATTTGACATTTATTTTTTAACAGTGATACATTCAGGAGAATTTAAACATTCATCCTTTTAAAGAAATACTGGAAATTACAGGTTTCTTTAAGGTCGTTAAAGTAAATATTAGTACACAGAAAAAAACAAAAAAAAAAAAAACACCCAAAGCAATGGGAAAAAGCAAATACTAAAATCTATAATTCCATAAAACTTTTCTTTGCTCAACTTGTTTTCTGTCACAGTTGGTCGTTTCAATTGTTTTTACCAGCTTTTTTATTTTCTTATCTCCGTATTTTTTTAATTTTTAAAAATTTTATTAGATTCAAGTCTTTAAGAAAATTCTGTCAAAGCACTAGCTGACCATAATGATAAGGGACTGCAGAACTCAGAGACTACATCAAGACAAAAAAATGCAGACTTCAAAATGAAGTTTAGAAAAATCAACCCACAACAAATAGCAACAACAAATCTTGTTGGAGGGAAAATTATCATTTCCAGGGTTGCCACATTTTAATATTCAGATCCAGTCATATACAGTTGTCATGTCCAGTTGCAAAAAAATAAGAAAGTATAGTCCATATAGAATGTGTCCAGACAGTGATCTAATGAGACAAAGATATTAAATCAATTGTCTTAAACATATTCAAAGAGCTAAATGAAACCATGGGCAGAACTCTAAAAAGAAATCAAGAGCAGGTAATGTCAATGTAACAAATAAGGCATTAACAGAAATTACAAAAATGAGCCAAGTGTAATGTAAATTTAAGAGCTAAAATTTACTAGAGGGTTCACTGGCAAATTTGAAGAAAGAAGAATAATCAGTGAATTTGAAGACAGGCAAAAAGATTGTCCTACCTAAGGGAGCAGGAAAAAAAAAGAATGAAGAGACATCAAAGATATACAGAATACTAAGTATACCATAATAAATATGATGAAAGTTCTAGAGGGAAAAGAGAAAGAATATTTGAAGAATAAATAGCCCCAAACTCAATAAACTCAGCTTATTCTGAGGAGGGCAAAGCCAACAAGATCCACACTGAGATCCATATTGCAATTAAACTGTCCAGAGCCTAAGACATAAGACAGAGAGAATCTTGAAATTAGCAAGAAAGAAATGATATAAAAGGTATCCTCAATGAGATTAATAGCAGATTTCTCATCCAGAAACTACGGAGGCCAACAGGCAATGAGACAGAATGTTTAGCATGCTAGCAAAGGGGGAAGGCATCAAACAAGAATTATTTATTTGACAAAACTATCTTTCAAAAATGAAACACAACCAGGCACATGCCTGTAATCCCAGGTACTCTGGAGACTGAGGCAAAAGAGTTACTTAAGCCCACAAGTTTGAGACCAGACTGAGCAACATACACACACACATGAGCACAAATAAAATGAAGCAGAAATTAAGACATTCCCAGATTGGAAGGAAGGAAGGAAAGAAGGAAGGAAGGAAGGAAGGGAAGGAGGGAGGGAAGGAAGGGAAGGAGGGAGGGAAGGAAGGAAGGGGCGAGTGAGCGAGAGCTGAGGGAGTTTATAACCAGCAGAATTTTCCTACAAGAAATGCTATAGGGAGCTGATAGACTGAAATGAATAGTGACTAACACAAAGCCATACATACAAAAAAGACCAATGTAAGTAAATTTTAAAGCCTGTACTATTCTGTTCTTTAATTCGTAACTCTTTTATCCTATACAATTTAAGAAGCAAATGCACAAACATAATTATGTCTGTTAATGAATGAATGATCTATAGAGACGCCATTAGTGAAAATAACATAAAGGATATGAAGCTGTATGGGAGCAGTATTTTTTGTGCTTTTCCAACTAAGATGGCATTGATCCAAACTAGATTGTTAGAGTTCAGTTGACTTCATATAAACCCCAGGGAAGCAACTAAACGGGAAAAATATCAAAAAGAAAGAGAAATAAGAATCAAAACAGTAGAGAAAACAAATTCTTACAAATGATAAAAGTAATAGAGAAATTAAGGAACAAAATGTTGTAAAATATACAGAAAATAAAAACAAAATTGCATTAATTCTTCCTTATAAGTAACTGAAATGTAAGTAGATTAAACTGTTCACTTAAAACACAGAGATTGGTAGAATAGATTAAAAGAGCATGATATAACTATATGCTATCTATAAAAGGTTCACTTTTATGACCAAAACACAAAAAGGTTGAAAGTGAAAGGACAGAAAGATAATCCAAGCAAGCAGTAATTAATTATAGCTGGGATGGCTATACTAGTACCAGACAAATTAGAATGCAAGATAAAACACTGTTGAGACAAAGCAGAAAATGTTATTAAAAGAGTCAAATCATAGTAAAGTTACAACATCTATAAATATATACACATCTAACAACATAGTCTCAGAATATATTAAACTAAAACAGAATTAAAAGAAAAACTTAACAGTTCTATAAAAATCAGACATTTTGATATCCTACTTTCACCAGTACACAAATAATTAGTAAGGCAATACAGGGCTTGAACACACTATAAACTCACTAAACCTTACAGACATATGGAACAATATTCAAACACAAAATAATGCACATTTATCTTAGATGTACAGAAAACATTTTGCAAAATAGATCAAAAAATGTTTCTCAATAAATTTTAAAATATTGATATCATATAAAGTGTCTTCTTTGACCAAAATGAAAATAGACATTAACACCAAAAGATAACTGGAATATTCACAAGTAAGTAGAAATTAGTCAACACCGCTTAATAACTCAAAGAATCAAATAAGAATTTAAAATAAATTAGAAAACAAATTAGAAAATACTTGGGCTAGGGTTGTAGCTCAGTGGTAGAGTGCTTGCCTCGAATGCCTGGGTTTGGTGCCCAGCACCACATAAAAATAAACAAATAAAAATAAAGATATTGTGTACATCTACAATTAAAAAGAATATTTTTAAAAAATTAGAAAATATTTTCAGAAGAATGAAAATTTAAAAAATATGAAAATTTATGGGAGGCAGTGCTCACACAAAAAAATTATAGATACAAAAACCAAGATTAAAAAAGGTTCTAAATGAATAATCTAACCTT
The DNA here is from genome assembly GCF_045843805.1 of Urocitellus parryii. Lineage (NCBI taxonomy): Eukaryota > Metazoa > Chordata > Mammalia > Rodentia > Sciuridae > Urocitellus > Urocitellus parryii. The sequence continues at coordinate 81,424,528 of NC_135537.1, forward strand.
GCACCTTAAGGAACTAGTATTTTTTAAAAAAAGAGCAAATTAATTCTAAAGGTAGTATGGAAAAGAAAATAAAGATTAGAATAGAGACAAATGAAATAGATAAAAACAAGGCTGTTGGTTCTCTATAAAGACCAAAAAAAAAAAAAAAAAGCCTTTAACTAAATACAAGATTTATGTTACTAAAATAAGAAGCAGAAGTAGGGACACTACCGACAAACTTACAGAAATAAAAAGAATGAGAGTACCATGAAAAACTGAATAAAATTTAAAGCACCTAGATGAAATGGATAAATTCCTATGACCACAGAAACCATCAACAATGACTCAAGAAGAAAGAAAACATTTGACAGACCAATAACTAAGTGATTAAACTGATAATCAAAAAACTTCTGACAAAGAGAAGTGTAAAACCAGGTGATTTCAATAGTGAATTCCACCAAACATTTAAAGAAATATTCTCAAACTCTTCCAAAAATTACAAAAATACTTCCTCTTTCTGAGACCAATGTACACTGACAGAAAAGTCTTACAAATATTATCACAATAAAACTATAGACCAACTACTTATGAAAATACATATTAAAACCTTCAACAAAATACTAGCAGGCCAAATCCAGCAACACACTGAGAGGATTATTACAGTTTGGATATGGTTTGAGTGTGTCTCCTAAAAGTTCATATGGTAGGGGTTTGCTCTCCATCATGACGGAGTTCAAGGAGTAGAAACGAGTTAGAGCCAAAGAAAAAAAAAAAAAAGCTGGGACCTAAGGCAAGTTAATTAGATTACAGAGAGCATCACCCTTTTAAGAGATTAACGAAGTTCTCAGGGAACCCCAGTTAGGTCCCGTAAGAGTGGGTTGTTATAAAAAGATGTGCTGGCTCCTGAATCTCTCTGGTTTCTGACATTACTTTCCTGTGATCTTTTCTGTACACACTACTACCATCATGATGCCATCTGCCAGAGGTTAAAGAGATGGGGCAGCCCAATCACGGACTTTTAGACTTCAAAACTAAATAAACTTCTTTTCTTTATAAAGTTTTCATCCTAAAGTGTTTTGTTATATCAATGGCAAACAAATTAAGAGACAAAGGATTATTTATCCTATGACTTGTGGGATTTTTCCAAGATATACCCAAATGTCTCAAAATGTAAAAATCAAACATTGTAATGGATCACATTAGTAGAACAAAGGGGAAAAATACACGCAATCTACTAAGGCAGAAAAAGCACATTAAAAATCCAACACTTGGGCTGGGATTGTGGCTCAGAGGTAGAGCAGCCGCCAGGCATTCAGGAAGCACTGGGTTCGATCCTCAGCACCACATAAAGTAAAATAAAGACATTGTGTCCACCTATAACTAAAAATTAAATATTAAAAAAATACAACACTTTTCATGATAAAAACATTCAGCAACTAGGAGTAAAAGGGAATTTTTTAAAACTGATAAAAGGTTTCTCTGAAAAATTTCTCCCTAAAATCAAGAAGAAAATGGTGTCCACTTTTGACACTTCGATTAAACACTAATACTAATCAGAGCAATTTAGGCAAGAAAAAGAAAATAAAAGAAATAAAAGCAACCCAAAATTGAAAACAAGTAGTAAAATTATCTCTTTTTGCAGATGAAATTGTATTATATACAAAAAACCCTTAAGGACCCACCAAAAAAACTATTAGAGCTAATAAATAAATTTGGAAAAGTTGCAGGACACAAGATAAACATACAAAAATGAATTCTACTTCTCTTTACAGATTTGATTCAATCCCTATCAAAATCCCTACAACCTTTTTGGCAGAAATATAAAAGATGATCCTAAAATTCATATGAATTTCAAGGAGCCCTGAAATCCCAAAACAATCTTTAAAACATTGGAAACTCGTATACCAATTTTAAAACTTACTAGAAGGCTACAATAGTCAAAGCATGTGGTACTAGTATAATGATAGACCTTTTCATTGTAACAGACTTCACAGTCCAGAATTAAACACACAGATCAATGGCCAACTGATTCAACAAGAGTATAAAGACTATTCAATGGGAAAATAAACTCTGAAGAGATGATACTGGGGACAACTACATTCCATATGCAAAAGAATATACAACATATATAGAAAATAATTCAAAATGGATCAAAGACCTACAAGGAACAGCTAAACCTCTATAATTCAGAAGAAAACAAGTAAACAAGTAGCCTTGGGTTAGACAATATTTAAATAATTTCTTAAATGGGCACAAAAGCACAAGTAACCAAAGAAAAGATAAACTGGACTCCATTAAAGTTTGAAAGTTATGAGTTTCAAAGGATACTATGAAGATAGTAAAAAGATAATCAGAATAATGGGAGAAAATATTTGTAAATAACTAATAAGGATCTAGAATATATTAAGAATTCCCACAACTCAACAATAAAAAGATGCTTAATATTATGAATCATTAGGGAAAAATGCTTATCAAAGCCACAATGAAATATCACTTCACAGCACTTCTCCATATATAACCCAAATAAATGAAAGCAGAGATTCAAACGGACACTCGGACACCCAGGTTCATAGTAGCACCAGTCAAGATAGCCAAAAGATAGAAAACAATCCAAATATCTACCACTGGATAAACTGGTAAACAAAATGTGGAATGAAACACACACACACACACACACACACACACACACACACATTATTTGGTTTTAAAAAGGAATAGAATTCTGATACATGTTACCACATGGTGGACTGGTGGACTTCGAAAACATTATGCTAAATGAAATTAGTCAGATACCAAAGGACAAACATTGTATGATTCCATTTATATGGGATTCCTGGAGTAGAAAGAAGGATGGTGATGGCCAGGGGATAGGGAGGGAAGAATGGGAACTTGTTGCTTAATGAGCACAAAGTTTCAATATGAGATGAGGAAAAAGTTCTGGAGGTGGATGGCAGCGATGATTACATGACATTCTTAGTCCAGTTAGACTGCTACAACAAAATATCATAACAGGGTATCTTCTAGGCAACAGAAATCTGTTTCTGACATCTCTGAAGGCTAGCAAGTCCAAGACTAAGATACTAACAGATTTGATGTCTGGTGAAGGCCCACTTTCTGAGTCACAGAAGGCAGTATGTTCACTGTGCCATCATGTGGCAGGAGTACAGGAGTCTTTGGAATCTTTTTGAAAGGCCACGAATCCCATTTTTAAGGTTTACACCCTCATGACATAATCATTCCCAAAGATCCCACTTCCATGTACTATCACAACAAAGAATGGGTTTCAACATGTGAGTTTTGGGAGAGAAGCATTCAGTATAGCAAATGTGAATGTATAATAAATGCTTATAATGAATGCTACATAACTTTATGTTATTTATATTTTATCACAATATTTTAATGAAATATGAGGACTACATCAGAAATACCAGGGATGTTCTACATATCTAAGTCCTCAAAATGAAAATAAGAATCCTGAGAGAAGAAAGGTCCAGGAAATCTCCATTTTAAAATCATTATCTCTGGTGATTATTATACCATCAAAATTTGAGAATCATTGCTAAACATATTGAATTAGAAAACAACCTATATAGATAAACTAAACAAAAAGCATTCTTAGGATCAAACTCAAAATCACAAGTTTCTCTGCATGCTTAGACTTTCTCACTGGAGTGAAGTATACATTGTTGGGGTAAAAAAGTAAAAATTCTGGTAGGTTAAAAAAAAATATGAGCAAGAAACTTTTTTGCCCGACAATCCAGTGGTTTGTGACTATAAGAAGAAAATCCTCCATTAGGAAGAACAAAGGGTCATAGGAAACTGCATTCAGGATTCTAAGTCCTATCACCTCAACCTTTTCCATCACTTACTTAGTCTATTATTCAATCATGCTCAAGACCCTATTATCTAAAAGATACATTTCTCCCTTGACCCCTTCTACCTGTTCCTTTCCATCCCCAGCAGACTTATACAGAGATTTGTCCACTCAGTTATCTGTTCTTCTAACCACAGCAACTTGATTTCTTGAACAATCTCACCATTGAAACTTTTTTACCCTTGGCTACTTACAGATATACCTGTATATTAGTTACCTACATTTCCTTAATATGTAAATGACAAGAACTGAACATCAAATTCAATAAGTTCTTCCATTCAAAGTGGAAGAACCAGTCAGAATGGTAATTATCAAGAATACAAGAAATAATAAGTGTTGTCAAGGATGTGGGGGGAAAGGTTCATGTCTACATTGCTGTTGGGACTGAAAATTGGTGCAACCACTCTGGAAAACAGTATAGATTCCTTAGAAAACTTGGAATAGAACCACCATTCAACCCAGCTATCCCACTCCTTGGTTTATACCCAAAGGACTAAAATCAGCATACCACAGTAACGCAACCACATCAATGTTTATAGCAGCTCAATTCACAATAGCTAAACTATGAAATCAACCTAGGTGCCCTTCAACAGATGAATGGATGAAGAAAATGTGGTATATACACAATGGAACATTACTCAGACTTAAAGAATGAAATCATGGCATTTGCCAGTAAATGGATGGTGCTGGAGAATATCATGCTAAGCGAAATAAGCCAATCACCCAAATCCAAAGTGTGAGGGGAGGTACTAGGGAAAAATGGAGGAACTTTGGGTAGGGCATAGAGAAGCTAGGGGGAGGGAGGGTGCTGAGGTGGGAAGGACAGTGGAATAAGTCAGATATTATCATCCTATGTGTGATTCTGCATTGTGTACAGACAGGAATAAGAAGTTGTGCTCCATTTTTTATACAATATGTGAAAATACTTCTGCTGGCATGTAAAACTAATTAGAACAAATTCAAAAGTGAAGGACTTACATAGGTAATAAAGAGAAACATTTTTTAGATCTTGGTAAAACTATGGACAAAACTTGGGTAATAAGTAGGTTTCTCTCTTTTTTTTATAACTAGCAGTTGGATAGATAATATTATATCCTGCTTTTTTGAGTCATAATTTTTAAGAGATACAAACTGAAATAACTATACACACTGGACCAGTTTTCTTACAGTGATTTTTTCATAAATTGTATCTAGTATTATAGAACTTTCTCCATTATTCTTTTTAAAATATTTTTAGATGTTGATGGACCTTTATTTTATTCATTTATTTATATGTAGTGCTGAGAATTTGTCCCAGTGCTTCACACATGCTAGGCAAGTGTTTTACCACTGAGCCACAACTCCAGCCCTTAACATAAGAAAATAAGTAAAAAAGAGTTATCATTGTGAGGGGTAAAATATTTGATAGACTTATTTTCAAAGCAAGATATTATAAGGATGCAAATAGCTCAGGTTAGAATGATGTGACTAATTTGCACAACAGGTCGCTGATGTGATCACAGAAAACAAAACCACCAGCAAGCTGTCCGAATATCCTTGCACTAGCAGACATCAGGAGTGAACTCCCCAACTCCCACCTAGCACTCCCCACCTGAGCAAAAACAAGTAAACCTGACTGGTCCAAAGTCAGCCCCTGTATGCACTTTTTTCAAAGACATACACATAGATTTGATTGGTTCTGGAGCCACCAAAGAGGAAATAACCTTATAAGGAAACTCAGGAACCATCCAAGAAGATCTAACCCCTATGAAGAACCAACCCTATGAAGAACCAAGGAACAACTCAAGTGCTAGGGAAAAAAAAAAAACAAAAAACAAAAAAAAACTTGCCTAACTGTTCTGGCTGTGCCTGCTCACCAGACATCAATCTTTTCCCCCTTTTGGTCTTTTTAGATATACATGAAAGTGGAGTGTATTTTGACATATACATGTATGGAGTATAACTCATTCTAATTAGGATCCCATTCTTTTCTGGGGGGTTGGTGGTACTGGGTATTGAACTCAGGGGCACTCAGCCACTAAGCCACATCCCCAGACCTATTTTTTGTATTTTATTTAAAGACAGGGTCTCACTGTGTTGCTTAGCACCTCACCATTGCTGAGGCTGAACTCGCGATTTTCCTGCCTCAGCCTCCCAAGCCACAGGATTACAGGCATGTACCACCATGCCCGGCCAGGAGCCCATTCTTGTGGCTGTACATGATGTGGTTTCACTGGTTGTGTATTCATATATGAACACAGGAAAGTTATGTCCAATTTCTTCCACTGTCTTTTCTATTTCCATCCTCCTTCCCTTCATTCCTCTTTCTCTAATCAACAAACTCCATCCTTCCCCCTGCTGCTATTGTGTGTTAGCATCCACATATCAGAGAGCACATTCAGCCTTTGAGTTTTGGGTCTGGCTTATCTCACTTAGCATGATAGTCTCCAGTTCCATCCATTTACCGGCAAATGCCATTATTTCATTATTTATGGCTGAATAATATTACATTGTGCATATATACCACACTTTCTTGATCCATTCATGTATTGAAGGGCACCTAGGTTGGTTCCATAGCTTGCCTATTGTGGATGGAGCTGCTATAAACATTGAAATCACTGTAGTATGCTATAGTATTAAATCACTGTAGTATTAAGTCCTTTGGTATAAATCGAGGAGTGGGATAACTGAGTCAAATGGTAGTTCCATTCCAAGTTTTCTGACAAGTCTCCATTACTGATTTCCAGAGTGTTTGCACCAATTTGAAGTCCCACCTCAATGTATGAGTGAACATTTTCCCCCACATCCTTGACAACACTTATTGTTCCTTACATTTTCGATAATTGATATTTTGACTAGAGATGGAATCCCAGTATGGTTTTCATTTGCATTTCTCTAATTACTAGAGATATTGAACTTTTTTTTCATATGTATGTTGACCAATTCTATTTCTTCTTCTGTAAAGTGCCTATTCAGTTTCTTTGTCTATTTATTGACTGGGTTGTTTTTTGGGTGTTAAGTGCTTTGAGTTCTTTGTATATCCTGGAGACAAATGCTCTACCTGAAATGCAAGTGGGTAAACGTTTTTTCACATTCTTCAGGCTCTCTCTTCATGTTCTTAATTGTTTGTTGTAAAGAAGTTTTTAGTTTGATACTATCCCATTTATTGATTCTTGATTTTACTTCTAATGCTTTAGGAGTCTCATTGAGGAAATCAGTTCCTAAGCTGACATGATAGATAGTTAGGCCTACATTTTTTCTTGTCATCACAGGGTGTCTGAAATACCTAAGTCCCTGATCCACTTTGAGTTGAGTTTTGTGTAGGGGCTCAATTTCATTCTACATATGGATTTCAGTTTTCCCATCACCATTTTTTAAAGAGGCTAACTTTTCTTCAGTCTACATATGTATATGGTGCCTTTCAGATACCTAATCTTGCAAGACCTTCATTAAAGTTTCGCTTTGCTGCATTTCTATCCAGGAGTCTATTCTTTGGGTTTGGGCAGTTGAGTGCATTTCTTACATCATTTTAATCCATTTCAAATATATCTATTGAATAAAAAATTACATGCCTGGCACCAAACTATAAACCTGATACAACTATTTTAATATTTTCCTACCCTGTTTGTATCTTCAGATTACATACATTTTTCATACTTTTAACCTTAATTTAAAAAGATACTGTGATTTTGCTCTTTCTGCTTATTTAAGATAGTAAAAACTTTTCTTCGTATGAATGTTTTACTCTTTATAAGAATGGAAATTAAAACATACATTTATGAAAAGCCAATAGAAATCTTACGTATATATTTTGTTCTAATTTTGATCTTATCAAAATAACGGATATTTAGATTATTATTATTATTAGATTTAGATTATTTAGATTACTATTAAAGGACACATCCATGGCATTAAATTTAAAGATAATGTACCAATTTTCTACTGATTTTTTTAAACAAATATGATAAATATTTATAGAAAAATAATGGCAGAAAATACATCAAAATGGTTGTATTATCTCATTATGGGCTTGTAGGTAATATTTTCTGCTATATTCTTTATAGTGCCTCCCTAATGAATGTGTTACTTTTATAATCAAAAAAGAACAATTTTTAAAGATTTTAAGTAGCACATATTAAAATTCTCTTATCTCCAGCTTAAGTTCTTGACGGAAAAAGGATATAAGTACTCCCTTTGCTTGTTATATAAAAATATTAAACACCTATAATCTGCTGACTACTGCCCCAAAAGTCTATGGTTTATGATTTAAATTTAAATTGTGACTTAAGTCTATGATTTATGATTTAAATTTAAGTTATGATTTAAATGAAAATTCTAAATCAAATTGTGTCAAAAGGCAATGATTCTTGGCCTATAAACTTCAGAGCAAGTTTATAAAATATTTACAAACAACCTAAGCTTCATACTTCCCCCCCTAAATTTCTAAATCTAATTCTTCTATCACCAGACAGGAGTTGAATTATCCAAGGGATCAGTGAGACCTCCTCAACTTGACCCAGGGGAGTTCTTGATTTATGTCACTGAGTATTTCAGAATATGTCAGAAGCAAGTCATAAGCACAGATTTATTAAAGAAAAGCAAAGCAAAGATATGCACACCCCAAAGGCAGGGTACAGATGCATTTGCCTCTCAGAGAACAAGTGAACGCCTCAATTCCAGTTGAACAGACTATATATAGGTTTTCCTGGGAAGAAATGTATAAGTTCCCAGGCAAGTTTTTGTGATAATTGAATCTGGGGTCAATCATTTGATATTTGGGGTTCAGAAACTTTCTTCTTGGTTAGGCAGTACAGTCACAAATCAGTTAGACAGACATTGCATAGAATTTGAATTTAGACACATTTAAACTGATTGTTTCTTTCCAGTTTATCTGGCCCACTGGAGGTTTTCTTCATCTAACTAAAGAGATAAACATGGTGATCACGTTCATAGTACTCAGTCTCCATCTAGTAAGGGTCTCTTTCTCCCTGAGAGCCCACCTATCTTACTTTCACCCAATTTTCTTCCATTTTCCCATATTTTTTCTCCCTCCATCTCAACCCATTATACCTTTTCTAACCATTAACCATGTTATAAAGTGAAGTTTTGTATATTAAGAGTACTACATTAAATTTAGTAGGCCTGGAATATGCCTAGCTTCAATCCCATTCTAACTTATATTTTAATTAAGCTGAGTCACTTAAAACAAAATAGATATTAAATGTGAGAAGACAGTGCAACAATGCCTTAAAAATCCCAGGAAAAACTGATTTCCCACCTAAATTCTTTTCCCAGTCAAACTATCGTGATCAAATATGGGAATAAAATTGTTAGGTAAATAGACATGAACAGGTGGGTAGAGGGAAGGACAAAGAAGGGCAGTAACTTACAAGAAGGAAATCAGATATATGTACAAGACAGTCCATGAGTTACAGGACTAGGAAACACAAGGAACCTTATCAAAGCATACAAGCATGTGGAAAATGGGAGCTGGTATGCCAGAAAACCAACTTAGCCATTCTACTTATAATCCCTTAAGGGAACTACTGTTTAAAGATCATGTCGTACCCAACCCTTGGAACCAGGAGGTTGCAACCCTCCCCTTGTGAATGGATCATCAGGACCCTTACAAAAGAAAAATTTTCTGAGGTTCTATACAAACTGCTTAAGGGGAGAGGGAGAACACAAAACTAAAGTAAGAACTAAGGAACTCAAAACCCTTAAAACCCCCAAATTCTGAAAGACAGATACCATTCTCTACATGGCAGTTTGTACAGAGTCTACACTTTATGTTATCTTCATTTCTCACTTTTCTAATAACCTTCTTTCTATACTCTGTAACTTGCTTTAAATTCTCCCTGTAGGATTACAAGAACTGGTGGTCATGGATCCCTGCCACTGCTTTGGGTCTGCAGGCAGATCTTCTGTGCAATAAAATGACATTTTAAGTCATACAAAAACTAAGAAACTTTAACTCATGAAACTTTTATAAGAAAGAAAGAATATAACAAAGCAAAAGATGGAAAATTACATATTACCCAACTAGTAATGGGCCAAGAATTTTAAAAATTAAGTCTAGATAGATAGAGAATAATGCAAAGGAAAATATGTAGCAGTTACACAAGAAGAGAAAAAATAATTAAAATTCTAAAAAGTGAAGATAAAGAAAAATCTGTGAAGTTGCCAGTGACAAATAACATATTATCTGCAGGGAATACCACTTTGAATGGCAGGATTCTCCATCAGAATCTATGGAGGTCAGAAGGGAGCAGAGTTAAATATTTTTTAGTTCTTAAAGAACTGTCAACCAAGAATTCTACATTCAGTAATATAATTGCTCAAGAATCTCGGCAAAATTAAAGACATTTTCAGATTTTAAAAACCTGAAAATACATCACCTAATAAGATACACTCGTTGGTTAAAGGGCTGAGCACCATGCTACTTAGGAGACTAAGGCAGGAGAATGGCAAGGAGGCCAGCCTTGACAACTTAGCAAGATCCCATCTCAGAGTAAAAAATAAACAGGGCTGGGGATGCAGCTCAGAACAGAGCTCTTGCATGTGCAAGGCCCTGGATTCAATCCCAATACTGCAGAGGGGGTAGGAGGATTGGTTAAAGGAAGTCTACAAACAGAAGGAAATGTTAAAAAAGAAAAATTGTGGCAGTGAGTAGGAAATAGCAAAAACAGAAAGAGGAGAAATATAGATAAATATGAAAATTGTAACACCATCTGACACTCAAGATCATATATTTAAAACAAGGGAAAGTAAAAATATTGTGATATAATATGAAATATACCTGATCTTTGTCCCAGATTCCTGTGTGGTAAAACTTCTAAAAACTGAAAAAATTTCCTGAGTGATAGGAAGGTCTTTGTTACTCCTAATGAGCTCTTTTGATCTACCCACTTAATGCAAATAAGATTACCTGGCCTGTAGATAGTCTCAGATGACACCAATCAACAAAAGACCCAGTAACCAATGTTAAGTGGGTTGAAACATGCAGCCCCACCCACTGACATCTGGTAAGGGGGTTGAGAGGCAGGAGAATTAGCTCTACAAAAATTCTTAAAAGCCAGGTGTGATACTGCATGCCTGCAATCCCAGCAACTCACTTGTAAACTCAGGAGGGTAAGGAAGGATAATGGCAAGTTACCCGCCCCCCTTTTTTGGTGCATATAATTATACATAATGGTTGGATTCATTGTTACATATTCATATATGCAAATGATAATAACAATATAATTTGGCTAATATGGCAAGAAAAGTTTTGAGGTGATCCTGGACAACTTAGTAGAAACCCTGTCACAAAATAAAAAGGCCTGGAATGTAGCTCAGTAGGAGAATATCCCTAGGTTCAATCCCCAGTATCACCAATGAAGGGGGAAAAAAAAAAAAACAAGATTTGATGAACTCCTGAACACAGGAAGTGCTAGGTATTTCAGAGGGTGTGGAAATTAGAGCAGATTATGCTAAGTGAAGCTAGTCAATCTTTAAAAAACAAATACCAAATGACTCCTTTGATATAAGGGGTGTAAACAAGGACAGGGTAGGGAGGAAGAGCTTGAGAAGAATATTTACAGTAAACAGGGATGAGAGGTGGGAGGGAAAGGGAGTGAGAAGGGAAATTGCATGGAAATGGAAGGCGATCCTCAGGGTTATACAAAATGTCATATAAGAGGTAAGGAGGGGTAAGACAAGATAATACAAATGGAAGACATGATTTACAGTAGAAGGGGTAGAGAGAGAAAAGGGGAGGGGAGGGGAGGGGAGGGGAGGGGGGATAGTAGACAATAGGACAGACAGCAGAATACATCAGACACTAGAAAGGCAATATGTTAATCAATGGAAGGGTAACTGATGTGATACAGCAATTTGTATACGGGGTAAAAGCGGGAGTTCATAATCCACTTGAATCAAACCATGTAATATGATGTATTAAGAACTATGTAATGTTATGAACGACCAATAAAAAAAAAAAACTAAATATAAAAGAAAACACCATTTACCAAAATTCATGGGGTGCAACAAAAGCAGAAATGAGAGAGAAATTCACAGCAGTAAAAGACAAGCAGTATTAAAAGATAAGTCAAATAAATAATCAAAATTCCAACCTCAAGAAACCAGACGTAGGGCTGAGGTTGTGGTTCAGCAGTAGAGTACTCACCTAGGACATGTGAGGCCCTGTGTTTGATCCTCAGCACCACATAAAAATGAAATTTTTTAAAAAAGGTATTTTTTTAAAAAACCACAAATACAAAAAAATTCATAAACCAAGCAGAAGGAAAGAAATAATAAAAGAGCAGAAATCAAATACATTGATAATAGGAAAATAATTTTAAAAATGAATAAAACAAAACCTCAGTCTTCAAAAAGGCTAAGTACAACTAGTAAACTTTTAGGAAGACTGACAAAAACAGAAACATAAAAAACACAAATCATCCACATGAGTATGAAAAAGAAGTTCTCATCGTAAATCCTGCAGCCAGGAAAAAGAAACTGAAGTTTAAAAGCCCCTGAAAATAAATCTCCAGGCCCAAATGACTTCATTATAGAATTATGCCAAATTTTAACAAAGAATTAACACCAATTTTATACAATATCTTCCAGAAAATAGACAAGGAGAAATACTTTCCAGCCATTTTAGGAAACTAGTGTTACTGATACTATAAGCAAACAAAGATAGCAACAAAAACAAAAATAAACAACAATAATATCTTTCATAAACATAAATGACAGATTCTCAACAAAAAATCAGCAAAAGGAATTGAACAATATCTAAAAAATACTATGCATCAAGAGCAAAGAAGATTTATTTCAAGTGTAAAAGGCTGATTCAACACTCAAAACTTAACCAATGCAATCCAACGTGCTAAAAGGAAAAGTTTAATCAATTGAAACGGAACTGATGTAACAAAGTCCAATAACCACCTATGATAAAACTATCAGCAAACTACAAATAAAGGTAAATATCATCAACTTTAATAAAGAGTACTACTATACAATGACACTTGGTATGCCTTCTAAACTCGTAGTAAAACTAATCTCCAGTGTGATAATATATGAAGGTAGCGTCTATAGGAACTGATCAAGTCATGAGGTTGAGCTATAATGAACAGGATTAGTGCCCTTAAAAATAGTCCCAGAGAGCTCCCTCACCTCTTCTACCACATGAGGACTTGAAGGCAGTCATCTATAAATAAGAAAGTGGGTCCTCACCAAACACCAAGTTGCTAGCACCTTGACTTTGGACTTCTCAGCCTTCAGAACTGAAACACAAATTTCTGTTGTTATTAAGTTACTCCATTTTTATATTTGTTAAAGCTGTCCCAAGAGTCTATTTTGTATTGCTATAACAAAAATGCCAAATAAGAAGATTTTTGACTTATGATTCTGATGCCTGAAAGATCCAAACTGCATGACATCAATATGATACCCCTTGGCTGTATCACAACCTGGCAGAGAAGCATAACGGGAAATAGTCACATATAGAAGAGAGCAAGTATGTAGGGGTAGCCTTGCTATGACAACCCACTCTTTTGAGACAGCATTAATCCATTCATGAGGATTAAGCACTCATGATCAAATTACCTTTCATTATGCTCTACCCCAAGATTCCACCACCTCAGGGCTGCCACACAAGGGACCAAGCTTCTAGCACATGAACCTCTAGGTGAAAAATTCCAATCACATTAAACCCTTAGCAACACTACCTATCAAAAACCCTACAGCCAACATACTTAACTACAAAAGAATAAATCCCTTTCTCCTAGGACCAATAATAGGTAAGGACATTTTCTCTCACCATTCAATTTGACATAATGCTGTTCTAGCCACTGCAGTAAGGCAGAAACATAGGATGAAGTGAATGCAAAGGCATTCTGATTGAAAAAAAATAAACTAACTCTATTTACAGATGACCCAACATCAAAAATGTCAAAGAATACTATAAGTTACATGAACAACTAAATGCCAACAAATTAGACAACTACAATGAAATGAACAAATTCCTGGAAAGATACAAACTAGTAAAACTGACTGAAGTAGAAAGAAAATGAATAGGCCTATAACAAACAGATTGAGTTAGTAATCTAAAAACTACTCAAAAAGAAAGACTGAGGTTCAGATGGCTATAAGGGTGATGTATAACAGACATTTTAAAAAGCTTTAATACCAGTTTTTCAAGAACTATTCCAAAATGTATTAGAGGAAAGACTTCCTAATTGATACCATCATTATCCCAATAACAAAACAAAAAAACATAACAAGAATACAGACAGTACTGCTTTATGAATATAGATGCAAAAATCCTCAACAAAATACTAGCAAACTGAATCCAGCAATATATAAAGAGTTATACACCATGACCAACAGATATTTTCCCCAGGAATGTAAGATTAATGTAACATCCAAAATTCAATCAATGTAACATATATCACTAACAAGATAAAGAATGAAAATCTCAACAGATGCAAGAAAAGTGGGACTAGAGGTATAGCTCTGGGGTAGAGCATGTGTTTAGCTCTGGGGTAAAGCATGTGTTTAGCTCTGGTTTCAATTCCAGGAGGTAGGGGGACAGGAGACAAAAAAAAAAAAAAAAAAAAAAAAAAAACTCTCAACATACTAGCAATTGAAGGGCATTTCCTCAACCTGATAAGGAATATCTACAAAGAACTCAAATATAGCATCATACAAAACAGTGAAACACTGACTGCTTTATTCCCAAAGAATGTCAACTGTTCCCACTGTAAATATTTAATATTGTACCAGTTTCCTAGTCATGGCAATTAGGCAAGGAGAAGAAATAAAACACCTAGATTGAAAAAAGGCAAAATTATCTCTACTCAGTTGATACAATTTTTTAATGTAAGAAATCCTAAGAAATATACACACAATTAGAACTAAGAAATGAGTTCAACCAAGTTGCAGAATACAATCTCAATATTTTAAAAAATGTATAATTGTGTTTACATATGTAATTAGCAATAATAATTACAAAAAAGTAAAATTTTCAAAAACTGCATCAAAAATAATAAAATATTTAGAAATAAATCTGATAAAAGAAGTAAAAGACTTTTATGCTGAAAACTATAAAATATAGATCAAAGAAATAAGGAAGAGCTAAATAAATTGACAAACTTATGTTATTCAAATGGAAATGCAAGAAAGTCACAAGAATAAAACAATCTATAAACAAAATAGAAACTCAAATTTCCTGATTCCAAATTTTACTGTGAAGCCACAATAATTAACTAAATGTAGTATTGTCTCTGGACACAAATCAATGAAATAGACATCAATAAGATAGAAACCAATATCCAGCAATAAATTCTTAATTTATGGTCAACTGATTTAAGTGAGGGTTGCCAAGACAAGTTAATCAAGGAAAGGGCAGTCTTTTGAACAAATAGCACTGAGACAACTAGATATCCGCATGCACAAGGCTTCGAAATTAGATGCTTAACTCACACTATATACAAAAATTAACTCAAAATGAAACAGATATAAATTTAAAAGCTAAAATCATAAAACTCTTTGAAGAAAACAGTAATAAATCTGCATCACCTTGGTTTAAGCAATGATTTCTTAGATATGACACCAAAAGCACAAGCAATAAAAGAAAAAAATAAAAGAGACACCATCAAAATTTTAAAACCTTTGTGCTTCAAATGATACCATCAACAAAATGAAAACTGGGATAGTTGTGGCTAAGTGGTAGAGCATTCACCTAGCATGCATGAAGCACTGGATTCAATCCTCAACACCACATAAATATAAAATAAAGATATTGTGTCCACCTAAAACTAAAAAATAAATATTTTTAAAAAAGAAAAGAAATGAAAACCCATAGAATGGGAGAGAATGTTGACAAATCATTATGTGATAGGGGAAATGTATACAGAATTTATAAGGAATTCTTACAATTTGGCAATAAAAAGAACTTATAAATTTATAAGAGTTATAGTCACACAACTCAACAAATAACATCAGTCAGTGTTCTGTTTTAGTTAGCTTTTTCATCACTGTGACCAAAAGACCTGACAAGAACAACTAGAGAAGGAAGTTTCTTTTGGTTCACGGTTTCCAAGGTTCAGTCCATGATCAGCCAACTCCATACCTCTGGATCACAGTGTGGCAAAACATCATGGCAGAAGAGCAGGGCAGAGGAAAACAGTTCAGGACACAGAAAACAGGAAACAGAGAGCTCTGCTCACCAGGGACCAAATATAACCCCAAAGGCACATCCCCAGTGACCTGCCTCCTGCAGTCGCACCTTACCCACCTGCAGTTACTGACCAGTTAATCCACAGCAGTGGATTAATGCATTGATTAGATTAAGGCTCTCATAACCAATCATTTCACCTCTGAATTTTCTGTCATTGTTTCACACGTAACAGAGTGCTCACAAAGATATAGAGAAATGAGAATCCTTATTCCTTGTTGGTGAGACTATAAAATGGTGCGATTACTTCTGAAAACATTTTGGCAGTACTTCAAAATTTAAACATAAGAGCTATCATATAACCAGAAATTCTGCTAAAGAAAAACTTAGATATTTAAAACAAATGTTTAAACTAGAATTATTCCTAACAGCCTAAGGGTAGATATAATCCAAATATCTATTAACTGATGAGTGGATTGTTAAAATGTGGTATGTCCATATAATGGAATGTTATTCAGCCATAAGGAACAAAGTACTAAATAGATGCGTAACACGGACAAACCATTATTCTAAATGACAGAAGCCAATTACAAAAAGACCTCATACTAGATGATTCACTTTCTATGAAACATCCAGAAAGGCAAATCCATAGATAGGAAGTAGCTCAGTGGCTGCTGCTGGAGGATGAGGGAAAAACCAATGGGGAATGGCTGCTAATATGAGTGAGGTTTATTTTGGGGATGATAAAAGTGGCCCATAATTTTGAATATTCATATAACCAAATATATTAAAAACACTGGAATATACATTTTAAAAGGATGAATTCTATTATGAAACTGAATCACAAGCCAGTGGGACTATAAAATTATATAGCCATTCTGGAAAAGCTTACATGTTTCTTATAAAACTAAACATCTAATTACTATACAACTCAATGATTACATATTTGGGTATTTATCTCAGAGAAATTAATTTATTTTCATACAAAAACCCATACATAATGTTCAGAGCAACTTTATTTGCAATAGTCCAACACAAAACAACCAGATAATATTTCAATACAGAAAAGTTAAGCCAAACTTGGTGTATCCATTCCACAGAATTATAGAATTATACTCAGTAATAAAAAGAAACTACTGATATGCAAAACTTGGATAAGTCTCTAGGGTTTTATGCTGAGTAGAAAAAAAATCAAGAGGTTACATAAAATGATTTCATTTACATAACATTTTTGAAATAACAATTTTTTTTTTAATGGTGACAATGGATTAGTGGTTGCCAGAAATGAAGGGAGAGTTACTGGAAGTGAATGCTGGGATTATAAAAGGGATTCTCATGTTCTTTGAGCTGTTTAGTATCTTAAATGTTGTGGCAGAAATAAGAACTTACCCATATAATACAAGTGTACAGAACTGCTATTGTCTGAATGTTTTCTCCCCCTTCTCAGTCCATATGTTGAAACTCTAACCCCTAAAGTGATGATATGAGGTGGTGGGGACTTTGGTAGGTGGTCGGATGGTATGGGATTAGTGTCCTAAAAAGAGTTCCTCACCTTTCTACTACATGAGGATAAGATGACTGTCTAGCAACCAGGAAATGGGCCCTCTCCAGAATGAAAAGGATCATTGCTTCCATCTAGCATTGCCCAATCCCCATTAACTGAGATCAATTCCTGTTATTTATAAGTCACTCCATCTATGGTAGTTTGTTATAGAAGCACAAACACACAAAGACAAAACTAAATACACATACACATAAACACAAATCTTGGAAAACCTAAGTTAATTGGACTGAATTGTGAATATACTGATGATTATAGTGTACAAAAGTTTTGCAAAATGTCAACATCAGGGAAGAGTAGGTAAAGGGTACCTAAGATCTCTATTATTTCTTATGGCTGTATGTAAGTCTATATCTTAATAAAGAAAATTTTCATACCATTTTATCTATCTGTGAACATATATTATTTTGGTTAAAAAGAAAATATAGTTTTCCTATAAATGGTATATTTTGTGTGAAGTACATGACAATAGAAAGTCCCATAATAAAGTTCTCTCTTCCATTTGAAGGATGACAACATCAAAACTAAAATATCAATACTAAATAGTCTAAATTCTGTAAGTAAATCATCCGATAAGATTACCAAAGCCCTAAATTGGAACCATAACATACTCCTACCAAATTAACTGAGAGAATTTTCTTACATCAGTGAAAATTTTTAAAACTAAATCCTCTTCCTATTCCTTGTTCACAAGATGAAAGAAGGCAATTCCAGGAAAATCTAGAAGCAAAGTAATTGAGGATGTAAAATATTATTGTCTTCATATTAATAATTTTGTCAATATCATATGATTTTATTAATGGTTTTCATTTCATTAACATATATGGAGTATATGTATGCTCGGCACATCACTCCATGCATTCTTATTATTTAATTCTCATACCCTACAAAACAGGTATCATGTCCATTTTACAAAGTCACTACAACTTAGAAATGGTTAAGTATATCTAAGTTGGTAAGCAATGAGTCAGTACTTTCTCCCACGAATGCCTAATTCTTGAAATGAGGATTCTAGTCATTGATTCTCCATTATCACACTTTAACAAAAGTGCCCATCAATAATTATCAATAACTCTTCCCACAAAAGGGCACCACCAGTGAGTTTCTGCTTTGGCTTTTAGTACCTGGGAATTCACTGGGACTTAAGTCTCAAGCCCACTCACTGTATCAGAATCATTAGCCCCCTCCTAATCATGGCACCTCTCCTGCCATTCTGCACTCTATGGCCAATTGCTTCAGTGTTGCCTTTTGAGCACTAAGACTCCCATCCTTCTATGAACTTAATTTTCCAATCACCAATCCCTGGGGTTACTGCAAAAATGACCCAAACTAAGGGCAGCTCCCTCCATATTTTCTTATCACATGTCCTTGGTCACTAGCCCTCTCCTCTCACACATACTTACAGACATTCATGTAAATACCTATACACAATCACACACTTCCATACCCACACTTCTCTTCAACCCTCCATCTTAGCCTCATAGCTCAAGCTGTTACACCTTCCTAAAGGTAAAATATCAACTGCTATGAAAATCAGCCAATCTCCCCCAAATTGAGCTCTCCTTTTTTGTATCTCAGAATGTTCCTATTCTCTAAAACCAATACCATCAAGTTTTATATGTCTTGAAAATCTGAATAAATGATGGCAATTAGAAAATCTTTGGCTTTTAGAGAATACCATTTCAAATAGTGTACACCAGTGATACCTAACAGAACTTGCTGCAATGACATAAATGTTTTGTATTGTGCTGGATACCCAGAAGCCTCTGACAACATGTAGTTACTGTGCATTTGAAATGTGGCTAGTGGCTGGGTGTAGTGGTGCAGGCCTACAATCCCAAGTACTGGAGGCTGAAGCAAATTACACACACTAGCCTAGGCAACTAAGACCCTATGTCAAAATAAAAAAATAAAAAGGATTGGGAATGTAGCTCCTCCCTCCCCAGTTTGGCAAAATAAAATAAAATATAGAACATGGCAGGAAGACAGCAAAGGGAAATAAATGAGCAGTTGTAAAGACTAAAAAGATTAGGGTAGCAACATCAGGGACACTCCAAAAGAAATACAAGCAGGTGGCAAAAAATCAACACTATGACCACCACAACTGATAGAATAAAAATGATGTCCTCATGAATGCAGTTGCAATCATTTCACATATCGTGCCTGTTACATAGTTGCTACACACCTACTTCGTGCCTACAAACTGTGCAGGGTGCTGGAATACAGACTGGAAGCACTTAACTCCAGATTCCTCTCCCACTGGCAGAAAGAGAAAGTTTCAGAGGAAATTTAGGAACGACAAGAAAAGTAGCAACACGAAAAACTGGCAGAGGCATGCCGATATCCACTGCTGTCTTGGTGCGTTCGTTATAGGAATGAATCAAAAAAAAAAAAATTAAAAAGAACTTCTAGACACCAGCGAGGAAGAATATATCTCACTCACTAGTTCCCAACTCAAGCCCCAGAAGCCCACTCCGTCACGCCCACCGCTGCCACCCTCGCCTTTCCCACAACAGGAGTAGCGCACACAATCCGGGCAGAAGAGCGACTTGGGGGCGGCGGCAGCAGCACCCGCACGCAGACCCGCCCGCCGCGGCCTCGCCCGGGCTCCAGCTCGCAGGCTGGAGTGCCCGCCAGCCACAGCGCCCACCCTCTAGCCCAACCAACCGGCGTTCACGCCTGCTGAGGACTAAACCGAGCTGCCACCGCGGGCCAGCGCTTCCCCCTAGCCACACGCGAAACCGCACGGTCTCAACTCCCGCCCCACCGCGCACCTTATGACTGCGAGGGCGGCCGCCGCCGCGAGGCATCTCCACGCGCGCCGCCTCCCTCCTCTCGCTGGTACCGCCCCCCCGAACGCGCGCGCGCAGATTCCCAGTCGGCACGCCTCACTGCGCGCTGCGATTGGTGGGCGTTCGAGCGCAGGGCGGGGCTTCCTGGCGTCCCGGCGCTTTCCGGGGAGCTACTGGGCGTCCGGCAGGGGTACTTTATTTCGGGAGGGGGAAGCGTTGGCGGCGCTGCTTCTCGAACTTCTTTCCCGGCTCTGAGTCCGAAGCGTCTGGAGCCCGTCGTTGGCGAACCGCTGCGCTCACCGTTGGGTTTCTTAGAAGAGAGCTTGCAGACAGGATCGTGCAGTGTTGACTTACGAATTGTGTTGTCTGGCCCAAACTAACCTTAAGTAAACATAAAATGAAAACCCCAAGTAAGCTGTGCCTTGAATAATCATTCTTAAGGAGCAGCTGTAGCTGTTAGTGTATTGGGGGGTGTTATTTCCCGATATATTGGGGCGAGGGAAAGAAACAACTTCCAAATATTAAAGAGTAGAGAATCTTCAATTTATGAGACGTCAAAATCAAAGAGACTTGTTAAAACACGGGCCTCTGGATTTCCCGAGTCCTGTAGGTCTGGCATATGGCCATAGAACTTGTAGATTTCTAACAAGTTCCCAGATGCTGTTCCAGGGATCCCTCTAGAAGTGAATATACTGGTGTCTCAACACTTTCAGAAATAGTCTTGAAACTAAACACAATGGGAAGGAGGCCTGGGACTGAGTAAAAACAAAATTAGGTTTGTTTAAAGTCTGAATAGGAAGATTCTGTAAAGAAGTTATTCGTTGTAGAAAAAACTAAATTGATAATTTTTAAAAATTGAGAAAGTGTCTGCCTAGGGAGGAGGAAAGGATTCTTACAAAGTTGTATTCTCAAATGGGACATAACTTCCCTATGTTCCTATGTGAATATGCCACCAGTGAAACTCCACATCATGCACAACCACAAGAATGGGATCCTAATTACAAGTATATATGTATAATAATATGTCAAAATATGATCTGTATGTCAAAATACACGGTACTATCATGTATATATAAAAAGAATGAATAAAAATTTAAAAAGTTATATTTTTAAAAATATGCAGAAATGGAGTTTAGTCTGCTTTAAAAGCACTTTTTCGTATACCTCAAAGAAGACATTCTTTGGTGGTGTTTCACACTCTCCATCTTTTTGCCTGGTCCTCATTCTTCATTATCTCCTGTTTGAAATCCTTTTATATAGTACTCACTCTAAAATAGTTTTAAAAAATGAAAGAAAAAAGTGTTAGCTTTAGCATGACATTGTTGTTATACTAATACTATCAGCACTTCCCAATATAAACCAGATACTAAAACTATTTTGGGTTTGAGACTACTGAGACTCAACCAAGAAAAGAGATTTGCCATTGCTGCCTCAAACTAGGCCTTTCCATCTTACTGTGTGTAGGCCTTGGCTCTCAGTTGCAAATCTCTGTGCTGTTCCACCTGTAGCCTCAGTATGCTGCCTGCTTATCATCCCCACTTGGAGATGTTCTTCCACTTAAATGTTCATGTTACCAAATTTGTGCCTATTCAGAATTTATCATCATAGTAGTGTCTCTGTTTCCACCTGTTGGTCCTTATACAGAATCCTTGGAATATTTGTGAACACTTTTGTGTCTCTTACCAAAGTCCTGTCTGCCCCAACTCTCATGTATAAATCTTGAATCTATCCACTCTCTCTACTGCCACCACCAAGTCCCTAATCCACTCTTACTTCCCCATCCACCACACACATATAATTCATTCTCCATATAGACATTCCAGTGATGTTTATGCATCTCCATTTGGCTTTCCCTTCCTTTGTCAAATGCATCCAGCCTCTGGAGCCTCAAGGCCTAACCTTTTACTTTTTGGTTTTCCTGGGAATCTCCAGCCTCCCATTGCCATGTCAGTTTTTTTAATATTTATTTTTATATTTATTTTTTAGTTCTACCTGGACATAATTCCTTTATTTATTTATTTCTGTGTGGTGCTGAGGATCGAACCCAGGGCCTCGAACTTGGTAGGTGAATACTTTACCATGAGCCACAATCCCAGCCCCGCCATGCCAGTTCTTATGCACCTAGCAAACCTGAACCAGATTGACTTAGTTTCCCTGAACTGTCCCCCTCTTTATATTCACAGAAAACTATGCTCCTTTGACAATGTTATACAAATAATAATGAAAATATAGTATTTAAATACAGTAATTATTATAATTGTTTACCACTGACTCCACCTCTGTAATGTGTAAGGTGATATCACTTCTGTTATGTTCACCTTTGTATCCCTAGCAGTTAGCACAGTGTTTTCCACATACAAAGCACTTGGATATTTTCCTATGAATGAATAGTTATTTGCTTAGTGGAGATATGGTTTGAATGTATCCCCCAAGTGTTCATGTGTTGGAAGCTTGGTACTGGTGTGGTGAGGTTAGAAGTTGATATGGACCTTTAAGAGTTAGGCCCCAGTGGAAGATCCTTAGGTCATTGAGGGCTCTGCCCTTGGAAAAGATAAAAGTCATTATCAAGATAGTGTGTTGTTAACAGGAGTGAACCTACCCCCTGAACTTCACTCTGGTTTCCTGTTTGGTGATGTCTCTTCTCTCTCTTCCATGTGCTCCTGCCATCTGCCATGAGGTCCTCACCAGAAATGAGTTGATGCCAGCACAAGACTTTGAATTTCTGGATTCTCTAGATTTTATGAGCTTCTGGTATTTCATTATGGTAATGAAAAACAGACTAATATAGAAAACTAGTACTGAGGAGTGGAGTTTTTTGGTATAACTATACTATGAATGTTGGAAGCAGCTTTGAAATTGGGTTACAGATAGAGGTTCAAAGAGCTTGGTGAAGCAAGTAAAAAGCACAATTCTGGTGAGAGCACAGAAGATGAGTGACTAGGGATCTAGACCTAGAGAGAAATGGAAACTCTGTTGGAAATTGGAAAGGCCATTTTTGTTACACTCTTGACAAAGAACCTGGATGCATTGTGTCCATGCCCTAAGATTTTGTGGAGGGCCAAAATTAAGAGTGATGGACTAGTTTATTTGGCAGAAGAAATTTCAAAATAACAAAGCAATCAGAATGCAGCCTGAGTATTATTGACCACTTTTAATGAGATTTACAGTTAGACTTGGGTGAAAAATCAAACTGAATGGAAAGATTTGGAACCAGGTGGAAAAGTGTATTTGAGAGGGGAAGGTGCACCTGAGCAACCACTTGCTGAAAGGATTAGGATGGAGGCTAAGGATATGGTTCAAAGCCATAGCACTTGCCCAGCATTGCACATGATCCCCAGCAACACACACAAAAAATAAAACAATATAAAAATAAATATACAAAAAGATGATCAGGAATGCTAATAGGACAATTGGAAAAAGATTTTGAGGGTATCTCAGAAATCTTTGAATCTACTCTTAGTATCACAGGCCCAGGAATCTTCCAGGGCAGAATTATTACAGGGACCAATCCCAGAGTACTCACCGTTTGCTTGGGATTTGTTTCCTGCATTCTGCCAGTAAAGAACTCTATAGCTGCAGCAGTTGCTCAAGTAGGTCCAGGGACAATTTGCACCATTCATAGACTTGGTGTCCATGTGGAGCTATTTTTTCTTGTACACAGAGTGCAAGAGTATTCTGATGGCATACAGTGAAATTTTAAAGGAAACACCTGGGAGCCCAGACAGAAGTTTAATGTAGGGTCAGATTCCCTGCAGAGAGTCCCCAATGAGGCAATGCCTAATGGAGCTCAGTGAGGATCCTAGAGTGGTAGAGAAAATAGTAATATTCAGTGCCTGCCGGGGAAAGCTGTAAGCATTGTGCAAAACTAGCTCAAAAGAATAACCAGACTTGTTAATAGGAAAGCTGTAGGGGCAATGA
The DNA here is from genome assembly GCF_045843805.1 of Urocitellus parryii. Classification (NCBI taxonomy): domain Eukaryota; kingdom Metazoa; phylum Chordata; class Mammalia; order Rodentia; family Sciuridae; genus Urocitellus; species Urocitellus parryii. The sequence goes on from NC_135537.1 coordinate 81,448,794, forward strand.
TACCCAAGTCTTGAGGGTTCAACCCTCACCATAATGTGTACAATGTGCCAGACCTGAAGGTTTAATTAATTATCTGCCATGATGGTTTTCAGTATTGCTTTGGGCCAATTATTCCTTTCTACATTCCTTTTATCCCTTTTGTAACTGAAATATTTATCCCATTCCTATCTTGCCATTATATCTTGGGAGTATGTAACTTGTTTCTGTTTTTGTTTTTTAATGGGGGCTCATAGCTGAGAGTTTCCTTGAGTCTCAAAAAAAAAAAAACAACTATGGTCTTGGAATTTATAGTGATGCTAGAACACTTAAAACTTTGGGACTACTGAGAATACAATAAATGCATTTTTCATTGTGAGATGAACATGATCCTTGGGGACCAGAGCTAAAATGCCATAGTTTGGATATAGTTTGTGTCCTTCAAGAGTTCATGTTTTGGAAGTGCAATTCCCAAGGTAGTGAAATTGGTAGGTGGTGTTGAACCCTTAAAAGGTAGAGCCTAAGGGGAGCTCCATAGGTCAATTGGGATCATGCCCTTGGGAAAAGATTGTAGAACTCAAGTCACTTTCTTCTTTTTTCAAGATGTCATCTCTTCTTCTCACATACACACCTGCTGCTGTAATGCCATCCACCTTAGGCCCTCACCAGAGGCTAACACAATGGGGCAGCCCAATATGGGACTTTTAACCTCTAGAAGTGTAAGCATTTAAAATTCTTTTCTTTATAAAATAAGATTGTCTAAGATATCCTCTTAGGGTAATGCAAAACTGATTAGTACGTGTTGTTAAACAGAAATTACTTACCTGAGGTCACATAGCTAATAAGTGTTCAAGATTAGAATCTATGTGTGACACAATGGCCCATACATTTCCCACTATACCAAACAGAATATTGTATAACTGTGAGGAATTTATCCAACTATGAATTAGTAATAAAAGGAGTATTTATAAGAAAAAAAGATCCTGTGTAAGAATGGACTATTGAGTCCTTTCCAATCTTGTCATCTCCTTCTCAAAAAACGTTCAATGCTAACTGACAAACTGTTTTCCAAAGTAATTACAATATTTTACATTCTCCAACAGAAGTGTGTGTGAGTTCTAGTTGTTCCATGTTTTTTACAATACTTGATATTGTCAGTCTTTTAAAACTGTAGCCATTATAGCAGTTTATAGTAGTAACCTGGTGTGTTTTTATTTTGCCCTGATAATATGATGATAGACAATGCATTTCTGTCTTGCTTTTTCATATTCTTATAAGCCTCTGTGTGTGTATACATATATAATAAAAAGCAGCTCTTCTACAGATTTCCCAGTGTAGCTATACTCTTGTTTGTGTATATATGTATGTGCGTGAAGTGCCTGTTCAAATCTTTCATTCAAGTTTTTTTTATTATCATTTGTTTCATTTTTGAGTTGTAAGAATAACAGTTATTTTGGATATAAATTCTTTGTCAAGTATGTATATACTACAAATATTTTATTCTAGCATATGGCTTGTTTTCATTTTGTGTGATTCTTTGGAAAAGCATAACTTTAATTTTAATGAATTTGTCAAATTTATAAAAAAGGGGTGGGGATGTGGCTCAAGCGGTAGTGCGCTCGCCTGGCATGCGTGCGGCCCGGGTTCGATCCTCAGCACCACATACCAACAAAGATGTTGTGTCTGCCAATAACTGAAAAATAAATAAAATAAAAATATTTAAAAAAAAATTTAAAAACAAATCAATGTCAAACACAAATGGGAAAGTTCTTTTAACCTTTTTCTCAACATATTTTTAGCTTACTTATTCTGGAGATAACTTTTTACTCTGCTTACAATAATCCTCAGGATGTCATGCAGAGCCTTGGAATCTGTGGGAAGGGTAAGAGTCACAAGAGGGTCTCGGCTTTGCCACAAAGGCAGCTCTCCTTTCATCATTTCCTATACAGGGTAAGATTTGATCTAGTTTGGAAAGAAATGCTTGAAAGGTCTATATTCCTTTTTTAGTCTTAATAGGCAAACCATTTACTCAGAGTTGTAAATAAATCCAAGGTTTAAATATGAAAAAAATGTAAATGTATTAGAATTAAACATGAATGGGGAGAGAAGAAAAGTCTTTCCTACTATGACTCAAAATTTACTAGTCAAATTAGAAAAGATCGATAAATCTAACTACATAACAAAAACCCTGTAATTTATGTATGGCAAAAAACAAAGACAAGTGACAAAATAGGAAACAAAGTTGATATTCACATCATATTGAAATAATAATCCTCTAAAGTATAAAATGCTTTCAGAAATTAGAGAAGAAATGACCAAAACACAATGGAATATGGGCAAAAAACAAGGACAGTTCACACAAAAATGAATATGAATTACTTTTGTACATATAGACAATGTGCTACCTCATTCATGATAAAAGAAATACAAATTAAAACTACACACTTATGCTGACTAAAGTTCAAATACTTGACAACACATACAGAGGTAAGGACACTCTTATCCATTGCTAATGAGAGTAAAAAATAGCACAACCCCTATCAAGGGGAATTTGGCAATTATTTTTCAAAATTGTATCTAAATTTTAAGCTACTGGGAATTAATCCTACAGGTACACCTGCACACATATTTTCTTGGCCCATTGTATGCTCTAAAACAGAATATCTGAGACTGGGTAACTTATAAGGATTAGAAATTTATTTTCTTATGGTTCTAGAGACTGAAAAGTTCAAGATTGTTCCATCTCATTTGGTGTCATGTGGCCCTTCTTGGGGCATCCTCATGTGGCAAAAGGCAGAAGGGTAAGAGAGCAAGCTAGCCAAACAACTTTAAAGGTTTTCTTAGAAGGATCTTAATCCCATTAACAAAGAAGAAGCCCTCATGGCCTAATTGCCTCTTAAAGACCCCCCACCTCTTAATACTAGTGCTTTGGCAATACCTGAATTTTGGAAGGGACACATTCAAACCACATCACATATGAAAGATGTGTATAGAAGAACATTTACTGCAACACTGTCTGCAATAGCAAAAGAAGATAAACAACCAGAATATTCAATTACATGAAAGACACTATTAAATAACCCATATCCTATTTGCATAATAGTCTCCAGGGTATAATAGAGAAAAAAGCAATATGCAGGATTTAGAGTATGCTGCCTTTCTAGTGTGAGAAAAGAGAAGGGCTGTGTATTGCTTGTACTTGTATGAAGTGAAGTAATGCTAGATGTATAAAAAAATAAAAGTGGTTATCTAGGAGAGAGGTAGAACCAAGTGACTGGGATGAGGGTAATAAGACTTCTCCATTCTTAGCTGGTTTTGGTTTTTGAATTGTGTGTACCTATTCAAAAAACATAGTGAAAAAATAAGAAAAAATGTGCACAATTCTGTGAATATAGTAAAATCCCTTTAAAAAATTTTTTTTCTAGAGCACAATTTCTTTTTTAATTTATTTTATTCATTTTAGTTGTTGACAAACTTTTATTTTTTATTTATATATGGTGCTGAGAATCGAACCCAGTGCCTCACACATTCAAGGCAAGTGCTCTACCACTGAGCCACAACCCCAGCCCTAGAACACAATTTCTTACACAACCACCTGCATTAACATTTATAGACATATTCACAATGTGAAAGAAAGTTCTGCTAATAAACTTTTTTATACAAATTATCCCAACCAAAGTTCTCTATTTCCTCATGTAGCAGGTGCATTAATTATCTCCACTAGGTGTAGATCAGAAAAATATTTCCAAGCAGATCCTGCCAGATTGGGTTAATTCAGTGCCGTACACTCTGCCCTAACTTTGGAACCATCACAGTGATGCCTTGTTCTTCTGCTCTTTGATTTTTTTCATTCATCTTCTTCTCCATCAGATGAGATATACAAGACTGGATCTTTGGGTAGTGGTCAAGCCATTTTTCTACTAACTGTGTGACCATGGTCTGATTTCCAGGCTGAGAGCTTTTCTGCATATATTCCCCATTGGGTCATGCAGCAGTCCAGGCACTCTCTGAGCAGTTTCTCCAGGTGTTCCTCAGTACTTCCTGAGAAGAAGAAAAATGCATGTGGTATAGCTTCCTTTTACTGTTTACCAGAGGTTAAAATGTGATGGTGTTCAAGAAAAAAAAAAAAAAAACATCCTCAATTGCACATAGCCATCATTTTGCATGGCAGCCAAAGCAGAAAAGGAGCTCCTAGTATAGCTCAGAACAATTGGACTTTAAAAACAAACAAAACAAAACAACAAAAACTGTTCCAACAATAAAGGAAGATAAAACCCTTGAAACTGAATAAATGCTAAGGTTTCTCCCTGAAATGTTTTATTCCATAAAATATAATTGGCGATGGAAGAATATGTGCAAGTACAAAAAATGTATGTCTGTTCCGAAAATGTTGTGGACTGACTAGCAAAAGAGAAGATGAGTGCCCAGTTCATGCCACTGTTCTCTCAAGGAAAAACAAAAACTAGAGCACTGAAAATATCAGAATTCCTAGTCTTTCCAGTGTGTGTAAAACCAATGTGAATCATCATGCAGGTTGTCATACAGGGCTTTCTGAAGCACTGAGTTCTTATCATAAATGCCCCAGATAGCTTGCAGTACTGTAGCTTATAGTAAAGCAGTCTCCCACAATCCAGTTCCAAAGTGCATACAATAAACTGTCCAAATGTGTAGTCAACTACAAGGACCAGTTTATAATTAGAGATTCCTTTTCTATCTCTTTTTGAACATCTCTATCAAGCACCTCATCAAATAATTTTTCTTGGACTTTGGGGGCAAGTCTTCAATATCTGCTGGCAACAGTAAATGTTACAAGGTCCATTAGAAAATAGCAAGCAAATTCCCTTATTCCTGTTGAAGAGAGGCAATTATTTCTTTCTGGTTTTGTTTTGTCACTTCAGGACATACCATTGCAGAAATCCACTTCACCATTTTTGGAAGCAGAGAGCCTCCAGGAAAGGAGGGAAGTGCGGAGCCACTGTGGGGGTGGGGACCTGGAAAGCTGGGTGGCGCTGGTCTCTGCAGACTCCTAATGGTGGCGGCCAGGCGCCTGGATCCAAATGAATGGCATATTTCTAAGATGATCTTTGGTATCTTACTTATATATCAATAAATCAGTTATACATTGGTCAAGGACTGGCTGTATCAGTATCATCTTGGAAATTGTCAAAAAATGCATTTTTTTTCCCATCCTAGATGACCTGAATCAGAAATTTGATGGTTGAGGCCTAGCGATGTGTTCTAACACGATTCTCAAGGGATTCTAATGGCATTCTTTGAGAACCACTGTAACTAGGGCTAGGGTGTAGCTCAGCCCTTGCATAGCATACTTGATACCCCACTGTATTAGACGCAATCATATGGATAGCAGATAATTACAGATTCTTTCATGGTGATATCTGCAAAACATCTGACTAGACATTTTTGTGCTCAGAGTAGGAAGAGAAGTCCTTTTCAGGCTTTTCTGTTATCATGAATTACAATATCGTCAACAAGAAGTTACGATAATGTCAATAATCCCTTTATGTGAAATGGAATAGTGCCTATAAGTTGATGGGTTAGAACATGACCAGAAACATAGTAAGTGCTCAAAGAGTGTTAGGTATTATTATCATTTATTGCAGATAATTCATTCAAAAATCCTATGAGGTACTATTGCATATAGAGATAATTACATCACAGACAGGTTACATAACTTGCTAAAAGCTACAAACCCAACAAATGGTAAAGCACAAAGCACAGAAGTTTTTAACTTTAAGGAATCTCAGTTTTTGTTTTTGTTTTCATTTTTACTGATCACACTTCAAGAACCATGGATCTAGTCTATAAATGTATATAAAGAGTAAGGAAGCGGGGGCTGGGGTTGTGGTTCAGCCATAGAGCACAAACCTAGTATGTGAGAGCTCTAGGCTCGATCCTCAGCACTACATAAAAATAAATAGATAAAATAAAGTTATAAAAAAAAAAGAATAAAGAAGGGAGCCGAATGGGAAAGTTTAAAGGAAAGTTTATTTGTTCATTCAGAAAACATATATTGAAGTTTACTATGTATCAGACCTCACCTCCCAATGCCCCACCTTCTTTTTTTAGTTTGCAAAAGTTGTATATGTAGTATGTGACATAATGCTTTGACTCATATATACATTGTGAAAGGGCTAAATCAAGCTAATTAAAGCATGCATTACTACATGTATCTGTGGTGTGTGTGTGTGTGTGTGTGTGTGTGTGTGTGATGAGAACAGTTAAAATCTTCCCTCTTAGTGTAATTTCAACTAAACAATACATCGTTATTAACTATAGTCACCACTTGATCTCTTGAACTTATTCCTCCTAACTGAAACTTTATGTCCTTTGACCAATGTCTCCCTAATCTTGACCTGCCCCCGGGCTTTAGTTATCATCATTCTACTCTACTTCTATAAATGCAACTTTTTAAGATGCCACATGTAAGTGATACCTGGTGGCATTCATATTTCGATGTCTGGCTTATTTCACTTAGCATAATGTCCTCCAACTGACAACACAGAAATACAACTATTAACAACTATTTGACAGTGAGTCGAAAACCTAGAGGAAATTGGAAAATTGTGGGACACATAAAGTCTACCAAGAGTGAATCAGGAAGAAACAGAAAACTTGAACAGAGCAGTAATGAGTAACAAACTTGAATGGGTGTAGCTAGAGAAGATAGTGCTAAATGAAGTTAGCCAACCCCCAAAAACCAAATGCTGAATGTTTTCTCTGATATAAGGAGTCTGATTCATAGTGGGGCAGGGAGGGGGAGCATGAGAGAAATAGAGGAACTCTAGATAGAGTTGGGTGGGAGGGGAAGACAAGGAGTATGGGGTTAGAAATGATGGTGGAATGTGATGGACATTATTATCCAAAGTACATGTATAAAGACATGAATTGGTGTGAATATACTGTGTATGCAACCAGAGATATGAAAAATTGTGCTCTATATGTGGAATAAGAATTGTAATGCATTCTGCTGTCATGTATAAATTTTTAAAAATTATTAAAAAATAAGTAACAAACTTGAAGTGGTAATTAAAAGTATTCTGTCAAAGAAAATCCAAGGACTTGATGGCTTTAATGCTGAATTGTTCAAAATATTTGAAGAAAAACTAACACCAATTCTTCTCAAACTATCTTAAGCAACTGAAATAGCAGGGATTCTCTGCAATTCATTCTATGAAGCCAGCATCTCCCTGATACCAAAACCAGATAAAAACATAAAAAATGAAAATACAGATTAATATCTATGTGAACACAGATGTAAAAGTTCTCAACAAAATAATAGCAAACCAAAGCAAATTATAAAAATTGTTCATGCCAGGCATGGTGGCACATGCCTGTACTCCAGTAGCTCAGGAGGCTGAGACAAGAGGATTGCTGGTTCAAAACCAGCCTCAGCAAAAGGAGGCACTAAGCAACTCAGTGAGAGCCTGCCCCTAAATAAAATATAAAATAGGGCTGGGGATGTGGCCCAGGGCTCAGTGGTTGAGTGCCCCTGAGTTTGATCCCCAGTACCCCGACAAAATAAGAAGGTTCACCATAATCAAGTGGAATTTATCCCAGAAGTGCAAGAACAGTTCAACATTTGCCAAACCATGATACATCATATTAACAGAATGAAAGTAAAAAACATATGATTACCTCATTGGATGCAGAAAAAGGATTTATAAAATTCAATACCCATTCCTGATAAAAATAAATAAATTAGGTACAGGAGGAATGTACCTCTGCACAATAAAGGCCATATAAAACCTACTAACAGCTAATATCATACTGAATAAGGGAAAATCTCAAGGTTTTTTTTCTGTAAAACATGGAACAAGATGGGATGTTTACTCTTATCACTTTTATTCAGTATGATACTGGAAGTCATAGAACAATAAAGGGCATTTAGAAAGAGAGAAAAATAAAGGGCATTTCAGTTGGAAAGGAAGAAACAAATTGTCCTTGTTTATGGATGGTAAGGTTGCAGAATATAAAATCAACATATAAAAATAAGTGCCACTTCATATGCTGTTTTAGTCAGCTTCTTCACTGCTGTCTGAAAGATCTAGCCAGAACAATTGTACAGGAAGAAAGTTTATTTGAGGGCTCACAGTTTCAGAGGTCTTCATGGCAGAGTGTGTGGCAGAAGGAAGCAGCTCACATCATGGTGAGCAAGAAGGAGGGAGGGAGGGAGGGAGAGAGAAATAGTGAGGGAGGGAGGAAGGGGAGAGAGTGATGTGGGGGGGGGTCAGTGGAGGAATAGACTCCACTCTCTGGATACAAATATATATATATACACTAAAGCCATTAATCCCTGTAGGGGATTAACTCACTAATTGGGTTAAGACTCTCACAATCCAATCCTTTCTTCTCTAAACCTCTTGCAATGTCTCACATGTGAGCTTTTGGGGAACACCTCACATCCAAATCATCACATATGCCAATAGCAAACTAATGAAAAAAAAATCAAGAATACAATACTATTTATAATAGCTACCCCAAACCAAACCAAACAAAAAAATGGACTCAGAAGGCACACACCTGTAACTACAGTGACTTTGGAGGCTGGGCAGGAGGACTGCAAGTTTGAAGCCAGCCTTAGCAATTTATGGAGACTCCCTCCCAAAAAGGAAAACAAAAAAATTAAAAGAATGAGGATGGAGCTCAGTGTTGGAGTACCTGAGGGTTCAATCCCCAGTACAAAAAAGAAAAAAGAAAGGGCTTGGGCTGGGGCTCAGTGGCAGAGCGCTTGCCTACCATATGTGAGGCACTGGGCTCTATCCTCACACCACATAAAAACAAATAAAATAAAGGTGTTGTCCATCTACATCTACCTAAATAAATAAAATAAAATAAAATAAATAAAATATTTAAAAAAAGGAAAGAAGAAAAAAAAAAGGAATCAAAAACCCCTGGCAACAAATATAGCAAATGAAGTGAAAGACCTCTACAATGGAAACTATAAGACATTCATGAAATAAATTGAAACAAATAAATGGAAAGATATTCTTTGTTCTTGGGTTGGGATAGTTAATGTTAAAAATCTTCATGCCAACCAAAGAAATCAACACATTCAATGCAATCTAAGCAAAGGACCAATAACATTCTTCACAGAGCTAGGAAAAAAAAATCCTAAAATTCATATGGAATCACAAAACACCTGGAATAGCCTAAGAAACCTCAAGCAAAAAAAAATTAATAATAATAAGGCCGAAAGCATCATAATACCTGATTTCAAAACATGCTATAAAGTAATGATAACTCAAACCAGCATTGAACTAACTACCATGGACTTATGGAAAAGAATATATACAACTATGAGGCCCACACAGTGTAAACTCAGTGTTTCTCATGAGAAATAAATCCGTTCATTTATAGATTTAAATTTAAATTTATTTTACAATTTAAATTTGTTTTTAACGGATATATGACAAGAATTTTACATATTAATGGGATATCATTAATACTGATATTTCAAAACATACATTGTATGATGTTTAAATTAGGCTAAACAAATATCAAACATTTATTATTTATTATGTAAACATTGAAAATCCTTTCTTCTTACTTTTGAAAGTAGACAATAGAGAGTAAAAAGAAAGGAATGAGGACAGGAACAGGAAAGACAGTGGAATGAATCTGACATCACTTTCGTATATAAATATGTGAATATACCACAGTGAATCTACCACATCATGTACAACCACAAGACTGGGATCCTAATTAGAATAAGATGTATTCCATATTTATATAAAAATGTCAAAATATACTCTATTATCATGTAAAACTAAAAGAACAAATAAAAATAAGAGTAAAAGAGAAATGTACTTTATATTACATTAATTTGCTCCTCATCATGAGAGAGCATCTGACATTTGCCATGACCAGGACGCTCAATTCTTAGATTTCTGACACTGAACCTCATCCTGGTCCCAATTCTGATACCTGTTTCATCCAGAGCTGGATCTTTATTCTGTCCCTCACTCTGGCTGTGAAACTGATCCCGAGCCTGACATTTACCATTATCGTGAACATTCTTTGTCCTTCATCCAGGCACTCTGCTGATCCTGACCCTTACATTCATCTTGAGCTAGTAATTGGCCATCTTCCTGACCCTGATGATCATGGAACATAACCCTCATCCTAACTCTGACAATGACCTTGATGTTGATATAAACCTTGAAATGAATTCTGCCATTTACTGCCACTGTAAACATGATTCTAACTGTGAAGAGCTTGATGATCCTGAACCATATACTGAATGTCTTCATGATCCTGATATTCAGCCTGACTCATCCTCACCATGACCCTGAACCTGTCCTGACCCTGATATACTTACATTCTGACTCTATGAATGATCATAACCTGCAACCTGATCCTTTCCCTAACTTTGTCTATCACTCTCACACTCACAATGCAACTCATCTTACTGATCTACTACCTTGAACCAAACCTCGACCCTTAATTTGACTCAGATCTGGACCTGGAACCTGGGCTTCTCTGACCCTAACTTTCTAATAATATATGTCAAAAGAGTGTGTTTAGTAGTGTGTTACTCTGTATTACAATATGTGTTTAAAATATTGTGTTTATATGTGAGTGTACTACTTTGATAAATATATGATATGATATACTATATTTAAGTGTGACTGGTATATTACTACATGTAAGATCATATGTTTGAAATACTGGTTAGCAACATATGGTAAGTGTACTATTATTTGTGATATATATTAAGACATTGTATTTATAAAACCTGGTGTTACTTAGTGATACCCATGAGAAACATTGAGTTTACATTCTGTAAACTGTGGATCCTGGTGCCAAGGTAGCATGGACTAGGGTCATTGTGTTGGACATCGTTATAATTTACTAGGAGTGATAGTCTACATGTATCTATTTTTTGACTCTATTCTATTCCGTTTGTTCTTTACCTGTGCCATGACTGTTCTGGTTTAGATTTTTTAAAGTTTGACAGACTATTTTAACATCTAGTAGACAAAATCCTCTGTGTAAATTTTAACACTTTATAAATAGTTTTAGTGTCTCTAAAAATCTATTTTTATTTGTTAAAATAAACACTGTGTACACAGTTAGTGATATATGTTGAACTTTTGTGTTTATCAGAGGATGATGTGTACCTGTATATAGTTATATGTATATAAGACATTGTGCTAGCAGTGTGAGGTTCATATATTACTTTATTTAATTATATTTTGAAACTGTTTAGGAGAGGTAGGTGCATGTGTTATCTGTATACATTACATATGGGATAAGCACTGTGGTTAGCCCTATGCAGTACATGTGCTACCTTTTGTTTCCTTTTATGGATCTTGTGTGGTGTAGACACTTGCTTATTTATGTAATGTTAAAATGCTTTGTTTACCAGGATTCGGGTGCAAGCCATCCTGAAGATTGTGATATAAATGTTGAGCATTACAGAGTGCTTGTACTACTTTTTTGAACAACATATGCTGAAACATTGTTTATTACAGTTAAGTGCCTTTTTAAACAAACAAACAAATAAATCAATCTTTGTTTTTGTTTAACAGAAACTCATGTCACGATTTAAACCTGTCCTTCATTTGATTCTCAGGAACAGTGAAAAATAATATTAATTTTTCTTCATGAAGAAGAAGAAAGATAAAGAAGAAATTCATGCTAATCCAAATTACCTGAAACCACTGAACTTTTCCTTGTTGAAAAGGTGTCTGTAAACTTTTTAAATTTCTGAATTAAGGTTAGATCCTGAAACTAAAATCCTAAGTACAAAATCCTAGAGTACCAAATACACTTAAATGATTTTTATAATAACTAATGACTTGGGAAAGAAAAATAATGAAAAAACATTAGTATACATGCAATAATAATAAAAAAGACCCTGGGAAATGTCTTTAAGGTCTTCAAAGCTCTTGAAGGTCATCAAGACCTCTGTGGCTTCCTCCACAAAAATAGCTCTATCTGATAAATACTGTCTATGCATACATGCAAAGGTGAAGGGAGAGGAGAGGGTATGGGGGTGGGAAGGAGGGTAGAATGAGTCAGACATCGTTACCCTATAGATCGTTTAGATAACTATATGATCAATGGGATTCTACATCATATACAACCAGAAGAATGAAAAATTATACTCCATCTATATATGATGTGTCAAAGTACGTTCTACTATAATGTATAACTAATTAGAACAAAAAAATGCATAAATTAAAAAATGAAAGTTTCTGCATATTTTTATTAAAAGCACAGATTTGGGGATCACAGAGGTTCAAGTTTGAGTACCAGCTCTGCTTCTACCCTCTGTTGTGTGGATTCATGGAGAAAATTTAAGTTGGATCCTACATCTATCTGTTTTTTGACTCTATTCCATTCTATTTGTTCTTTATCTGTGCCAGGACTATTCTGGTTTACATTTTTTTAAAGTTTGACAGACCATCTTAACATCTAGTAGACAAAATCCTCTGTGTGAATTTTAGCATTTGATAACATTTTTAATGTCTCTTAATTTCTACTTTTATTTGTTAAAATTTATACTTGGCTGTATCTCTGTGTGTACACAATTCCACAAAAAAAGTGTATGGGTGGCGCTTCCATCTGGTATGCTGAAGAACCCCGGAGAGGTGAAGAGAGTTAAGTAAGTGCCTTTTTAACTGAGTAATGAAATATCTGTGAAAAATTATATTTAGAAGTACATTACATATACACATGGTGGTTTAGCAATATATATTAAAACTCCATTTAACAGAACTCTGTGTCATTGAGTTTAATGATTTGTGTGTGAAACGCTGAATTTACATGTGTACATATGTTGCATCGTTTAGTGATACATAGAAACCTTTGTTAAAATGAACTATGCATGTGTTACCAACAGCATGATATGTGTGCAACACTAGGTTTAAGCATATATAGTGCATATTCTAGTTAATATATGTTACCCTATCTTCCCTTTTGTGGCCATTTCTGGGCAACCATCAAAATGAAGTTCAATCCCATTGTGACTCTGACCAAAGCAAGAATCTCAAAAGGCATTTCTTTGCACCTTCCCACATTCGCAGGAAGATTATATTTTCCCCTCTTTCCAAAGAGCTGAGACAGAAGTACCATGCTTGATCTATGCCTATCCAAAAGGATGATGAAGTTCAGGTTGTGTAAAGACACGATAAAGGTCAGGTGATTGGCAAAGTGATCCAGTTTTACAGGAAGAAATATGCCATCTACATTGAGCAGGTGGAGTGGGAAAAGGCTAATATCACAACTGTCCATGTGGGCATTCACCCCAGCAAGGTGGGTTATTCATCAGACTAACAACACTGGACAAGGAACACAAAAAGATCCTGAAACAGAAGGCCAAATTTCATCAAGTAGGAAAGGAAAAGGGAAAATATAAAGAAGAAAAAAATTGAGCAGATGCTGTTGTAGGAGCAGACGATATTTGACACCAAGGTATTAGCAGGAAGCAGATTTATTTATTGGCTGCAGCCAGGTCCAGAGGGAAAAGCTTTAGTTGTAATCAATCAATCCCTCTAAATGCGAAATTCAGAAAGTTTTAAAATTTTATACACAGTGTGTCTGGAGAGGGGCTCAGAGGTTCACAATCTGCAGAAGTCCACACAAAAGCAGCTCTTTCACTCTTCTGGGCAAATAATCTAGGCCTGGATACAAAAATCAAGGACACTCTCTGCAAAAATCAGCACCCCAGAAAGGGAATGTTCCCCCCTCCCCTTTCTTTGCTGGTTGTTTCCAGGGAACCCAATTAGCAACACCTTCTCTTCTCTTTGAAATGCAAATATCCCTGTGAAGCTGGCCTACCCAAGGCCATAGCCTTGGATAGGAAGGGCAGCAGAATAAAATAGACACTAGTATTGCTGTATGTATATACGTGACTGTATAACCAATGTGATTCTGCAACCTGTACACTCAGAAAAATGAGAAATTATACCCCATTTGATTCAAATGTATGATATGTCAAGAGCATTGTACTGTCATGTGTAACTAATAATAATAATAAAAAGTCAAAAAAGGGTCTTCCTTACCACACTCTGCATTTGTAAACACTCTTCCTGCCTGAAAACCATTACAAACAATCATATGTCATTTTAGACTACAAAATCTACAACATTACATAGCCCATAAATGTTGTGAAAGATTAATAAAGGGGTGCTCAGCTTCTGGAGTGCTGATCTCCTCCCGGCCTGCAAACAATTTTAGTTATTGTAAGATAGAGCAACAGGAAATAGGAAGCTTAACTACATTGATCTCTTTTGCAGAGATTCTTGCTGCTATTCCAAGAATAATTATGGTGAGGGTCTTTGGAAAAACTGAAGATTTTCTGTGAAGCAGGAGGTGCCTCTACAATTCAGGACTAAAATAACCATATTTACAACTTGCTTTAAAGAATGCCAAGATGAAAAAAAGAATACATGTTATAACTTGTTTAGCTAGGTTAATACAGTACAGAAAATAATGGTATATTTAGGAAACACTATGCTAACAATGTAGGGTACACATATTATGTATTACATGATTCATACTTTGGTGATATATATTGAACCTCTCCGTGTAAGCAAGCTAAAATGTGTGTGTGTGTGTGTGTGTGTGTGTGTGTTGTTGTTGTTCTTTTCATTGGGTAAAAATTGTGCTCAGCAGTGTTTGCACGTTTACTCTTTCAATATATATACATGCAATTTTGATTAGTGAAATATGTTGAAACTGTTTAACGTAGCTAGATGCATGTATTACTGAGTATAGTGAGATGTGAAATACTGTACTAATAGTGTGTGGTACATATTCTACTTTATTTGGCTTTGTTTTGGTCTTTCTTTCTTTTAAATAGACTTTATTTTTAGAGCAGTTTTAAATTCACAGTCAACTGAGCAAAGGCATAGAGACTTCTTAGATGCCCTCTGCCCCACACATACATAGCCTCACCCATTTTCAACATCTCCATCAGAACGGTACAACTGTCACAATTAATGTACCTATATCAACACATCACTATCACCTAGAGTTCATAGTTTACATTAGAAGTCACTCTTAGTATGGAATCTCTGAGTTTTGACAAACGTATAATGATATTTATCCATAATTAAAGTATCACACAGAGTGGATTCATTTCCTAAAAATCCTCTGTGCACTACATACTTATCTCTCTCTCCCTGCTAAACCGTAAGAAATATTGATCTTTTGGTGTCTCTGTAGCTGTATGTTTCCCAGAATGTGATGTGATCATAAAATAATAGCCAAAAGGATTGGCTTATTTTACTTAGTAATATATATTTAAATTTTCTCTGTGTCTTTTCATGGCCTGATATCTCATTTCATTTTACCAAAGTTAATTTACCCATTTACTGATTGGAGGATATCTTGGTTGCTTTCAAGCTTTGGCATTCATTAATAAAGCTATTATAAGGATCTATATACAGGTTTTATGTGCACATTAGTATTGAACTCCTTTGGATAAACACCGATAGGCATGGTTGCCGGATTATTTGTTAAGAATATATTTGCTTTTCAAAGAAACTGCCAAACTGTCTTCCAAATTGGCAGAAACATTTTGCATTCCTACAAGCAGTGAGGAAGAGTTCCCATTAAGCTTCAAACTTGCCAACATTTCATGTTGTCAAGTGTTCTGGATTTGGGCTATTCTAAAAGGTGTGTAGTAGTATCACATTGTTCTGATGTGCATTTTTATGATGGCATATGATGTGGAACATCTTTGCATATGCTTATTTTCCAACCATAAATCTTCTGGAAAATTGATATAATTTATTCTTTAAGAACTTTGTAGATAACAACTGTGAACACATTTGTGCATTTTTGTTTGGGAAAGTTATTAAATATTGGTTCAACTTCTTTAATAGATATAAGCCCGTTTAAATTGTAAATCTCTTCTTGGATGACATTTGGCATATTGTATATTTAAAGGAATTGGTTCATTTCATCTAGGTTATCAATTTTGTAGGCATGGAGGCATTGATAGTTTTTGATAATTGCCATTCTGACTGGAGTGAGATGAAATCTTAGTATACTTTTGATTTGCATTTCCCTGATTGCTGAAGATGTTGAATATTTTTTCATATATTTGTTGGCCATTTGTTTTTCTTCTTTTGAGAAATACCTGTTTAATTCTTTTGCCCATTTATTGATTAGTTTATTTGTTTTTTGGCATTGAGTTTTCTGAGTTCTTCATATATTCTAAATATTAATCCTCTGTCAAAGGAATAGTTGGTAAATATTTTTCCCCAGTACTTAGGCTCTCTCTTCATTCTCTTTATCATTCCTTTGCTGTGAAGAAGCTTTTAAATTTGATGTATTGCACTTATTGATTCTTGGTTTTATTTCTTGCACTGTAGGGGTTTATTGAGGAAGTTAGTACCTTCACCTATATATTGAACCTGTGTTTTCTTCTATCATGTTCATAGTTTCTAGTCTAATTCCTGAGTCTTTGATCCATTTTGATTTTGTTTTTGTTCAGGGTGAGAGATAAAGATCTAGTTTCATTTTTCTACGTATAGCTGTCCAGTTTTCCCAGCACTGTTTGTTAAAAAGACTATATTTTCTCCAACATATATTTTTTACATCTTTGTCAAGTATCAGATGGCTGCAGTGTGTAGGTTTGTGTCTGTGTCATCAATTCCATTGGTCTTTATTTCTATTTTGAACTCCTTTGGGTAGATACCATGCTGTTTCTGTTACTATAGATTTGTAGTATAATTTGCTATCAAGTATTATGAGGTCTCTTGCATTGCCCTTCTTGATTAGAATTG
Organism: Urocitellus parryii; assembly: GCF_045843805.1. Lineage (NCBI taxonomy): Eukaryota > Metazoa > Chordata > Mammalia > Rodentia > Sciuridae > Urocitellus > Urocitellus parryii. The sequence continues at coordinate 81,465,533 of NC_135537.1, forward strand.
TTTTTGCTATTCTGGGTCTCTTCCAAATTCATTGGAAAACCAAATGAATTTAAGGATTGTTTTTTCTAGTTCTGTGAAGGATATCATTGGTATTTTGAGGGGCATTGCATTGAATTTGTGCCATAAGCCATCTGTGGCCTGTGTGTGGACCATGTTGCGAATAGTAGCCTCCTGAGGGGATAAGTCTGGCACTGGAAACTCCTTGAGGTACTCCTCTCAGGGATTGACTGCCTGATGCAGGTGAACTTCCTCCTCAAGCTCTGCCTAAGATCCCACACAACACCTGGGATGGGTGTGACCTGCCAAGATGTCAATCAACCTGCTGACCTCAAGACATCACAAAGCAAGACTTCGCCCTTGAAATGTTACCCCTGCCTTTGATGTACCTGCTTAAATAAACCACTGGAGCCATTTTGTCTTTGTCTAGTTCAAGAACCCATGTGGACTAGATCTATCAGGGGCTTTGCTTTTGTAAACATATTTCTGAGTGTTTGTGCTTTATTATTTGATAATTATTTGAGATATTAAGATTTAGGGTGGATTAATTATTTGAGATATTAAGATTTAGGATGGGGGCTGGGGATGTGGCTCAAGCAGTAGCGCGCTCGCCTGGCATGCGTGCAGCCCAGGTTTGATCCTCAGCACCACATACAAATAAAGATGTTGTGTCCGCCGAAAACTAAAAAATAAATATTAAAATTCTCTCTCTCTCTCTCTCAAAAAAAAAAGATTTAGGATGGCTATTTAAGGTCACTTGGATTCCTCTGGGCAGAAGAACCCCCCAGTGAGACGCTGGCCATCTCCCCCCTGAAAAATTTGTATGTTGCTTTTATAGTATGGCCGATTTTGACAACATTGATTCTGCCTGTCTAAGAACATGGGAAGTCTTTCCATCTTCAAAAGTCATCTTCAGTTTCTTAATTCAGTGTTCTGTAGTTTTCATTATAGAGTTATTTCACCTCCTTGGTTAGATTATTCCTAGGTATTCTATTTTAGTTTTTGAGGTTATTATGAAAGAAATGATTTATCTGATTTCTTTCTGTTGGTATATAGGGAGGCTACTGATTTATGAGTGTTGATCTCATATCCTGCTACTTTGTTGAATTCGTTTATCAGTTCTAGGAGTCTTATGGTAGATCTTTGTATGTCTTCTAGATATAGGATCATGTCATCAGCAAATAAAGATAGTTTGACTTCTTCTGCACCTATTTTATTTTTATTCTTTAATTTCCTTCTCTTTTCTGATTGCTCTGGCTTGAGTTTTGAGAACTGTATTGAATAGAAGTGGTGAGAATGCACAGTCTTGTCTTGTTTCTGAATTTTGAGGGCATACTTTTAGTTTTTCTCTATTCAGTATGGTGTTGACTTTGAGTGTGACATACATTGCCTTTATAATATTGAGGTAAATTCCTTTTATCTCTAGTTTCTCCAGTGTTTTTAGCATAAATGAGTGCTGTATTTTATCAAAGTTTTTTTTGTATTTGTTGAGATGATCAGATGATTCTTATCTTAAATTCTATTTAAGTGGCAAATTACATTTATTGATTTGTATATATATTGAACCATTTCTGCATCCCTGGGATGAAGCACACTTGATCATGATGTAGTATCTTCCTGATGTATTTTTGAATGCAGTTTGCTAATATTTTATTAGGGATTTTTGTATCTATGTTCATCAGGAATATTGTTCAGAAGTTTCTTTGTTTTGTCCTTGTCTGGTTTTGGTACCAGGGTTATACTGGTTTCATATAATATATTTGGTAATGTTTCTCCCCTTTCATTTTCATGGAATAATTTGCGAAAGACTGTGTTAATTCTTCTTTAAAGGTCTGGTTGAACTAAGCTGAGAATCCATCTGGTCCTTTTTTTTTTTTGTAGACTTAATTGCCATTTTAATTTCATTACTTTATATCCGTCTGACAAGGTATCCTATATCTTCCTGGTTCAATCTGGGAAGTTCATATGTGTATAGAAATTTGTGAATGTCTTCTAAATTTTCCAATTTATCACAGTGTAAATTTTCAAAACAGTTTCTAATGATCCTCTAGATTTCAGAACTGTCTGTGGTGATATCTATTTTATCATATCCAATTTTTTTTATTTGGATCTTCTCTCTCTTTCTTTTGGTTAGTTTGGCAATATTTATCAATAATTTATTTTTTCAAAAGATCAATGATTTGTTGCATTGTTTGTGTATTGTTTTTTATTCTCAATTTCATTAATTTTGGTTCTGATCTTATTATTTACTCTCTTCTTCTGATTTGGGAATTAATTTGTTCTTCCTTTCCTTAGGCCTTGAGGTGGAGCATAAGCTTATTTATCTGGGATCAATTTTTTAATTGTAGGCACTCAATGCTACAAATTTTACTCTTCTAACTGCTTTTATAATATCCCATGGATTTTGATGTCTTGAATCTTTTTTCTCATTTGTTTCTAAGAATTTCTTGATTTCCTCTCATTTCCTCTTTGATCTTTTCTTCATTCAAAAGAATATATTTCAATCTCCATATGTTTGTGAGCTATGTATTATTTTTTTCCTGTTGATTTCTAGTTTGATTCCATTATTATCTGATAGGATGCATGGGACTATGTAGATTTTTTTTTGTACTTGCTAAGACTGACATTGTGACCTAGAATATGCTCTATTTTTGAAACCGTCCATGAACTGTTGAGAAGGTAGTATATTCAGCTGTTCTAGAGTGAAATGTTCTGTAGATGTCTATTAAGTCAATTTGACTTAGAGTATTATACAGGTTGGAAATATTTTTTATTGATTCATGTTTTTATGACCTGTATGTTGGTGATAGGGTATGTTAAAAATCACCCAATATTATTATATTTCAGTCTGTGATTTAATCTCAAGGAGTTTTTTTTAATGTAATTTGATACACTGACATTGGTTCATATATATTTATTATCATTATATCTTCTTGTTGGATTGTTTTGCTAGGATGTAGTGGCCTTCTTTGTCTCTTCTAATTATTTTTCCTTGAAATATGTTTTGTCAGATATGAGAATAGCTACTTCTCTTTGGTTTTGGACTCCATTTGCACAAAATATATTTTTTGATTCTATTACCTTTAGCCTATGAATGACTTTGCTTATTCGATAAGTCTCTTGCAAACACTATGTAGTTGGATCCTACTTTTGTTTCATTCTCCTAATCTGTATTTTTTCCTCATAATTTTTATTGATGTAATTTAGTTGCACATACTGGTTGAATTTGTTGTTACATATGTGTACATTCACAGAATATACAATATAACAATATACTTTGGCCAATATCTCTCCACAGCACTTTCTATTTCCCTCCCCACCACCCACCTCTCCTTATCTCCCTTTGATTTTCATGAGATTTTACCCCATCTTTCTTAATATACAACACTTCACCTTTTGAGTTTGACTTATTTTGCTTAATATAATTGTATCTAGTTCTATCCATTTTTATGCAATGACATAATTAATTTTTTATGGCTGAATAAAACTCCATTATATGTATATTTTCTTTATCAATTCATCCATTGATTGATACCTAAGTTGTTTCTAAGTTGGCTATTGTGAATTGTGCTGCTACAAACATGGGTATGCATGCATTGCTGTTAGTGTGATGACTTTAATTCTTAAGAATAAATACTGAGGAGTGGTATAGCCAATCCATGTCTTTTACTGGGGAGTTGAGGTCTTTACATTTAGATTTATTATGAACATGTGTTTTTGGTTTCCTGCTATTTAAATTTTTTGTTATATTTAATTCTGTCTTGATTTTCTTTTGTTGATTATTCTTCTGTTGATCTTAATCTATTTGGGAGCTTTGGGATTTTTTTAAGAGTTCTTCTGGGGGCTGGGGATGTGGCTTAAGCGGTAGCGCGCTCGTCTGGCATGCGTGCGGCCCGGGTTCGATCCTCAGCACCACATACAAAAAAGATGTTGTGTCCGCCAATAACTGAAAAATAAAATGTTGAAATTCTCTCTCCATCTCTCTCTTCTATCTCTCTAAACAAAAAATTAAAAAAAAGAGTTCTTCTGTGTGCAGTTTATCTTTGAGTATTCTTTGTAGTGCTAGTTTAGTGGTCACAAATTCTTTTAACTTATCCTTGTCATGGAAAGTTTTTATTTCTCTATAAAATTTGAAAGAGATATTTTTTGATATAGCAATCTTTGCTGCCAACTGTTTTCTTTTAGAGCTTGGAATATCTCATTCCAGGCCTTTCTTGATTCTTTCCTTATTTTCTAAGTTATGAATTTTTTTATGATGTGTTTTTGGGATTTTTTTTTCTGATCTGGTCTACTTGGGGTCCTATATGCCTCCTGCATGCGGATATCTATGTTATTTCTGATATGGGGGAATTTTTCTGTTGTTATCTAATTGAAAATGTTTTTAATACCTTTAGTCTGTATCTTCATGTTCTCTTCTTTTCCAGTGACTCTTAGTTTTGGTCTCTTGATGGTGTCCCAGAAACCAAAACCACATATTCATAATAAATCTAAATATAAATGACCTCAACTCCCCAATAAAAGATGTGAATTGGCTATACCACTCCTCAGTATTTATTCTTAAAAATCAAAGTCATCATACTACAGCAATACAAGCATATTTTGATCATGTTCTAGCTTTTTTTATTGCATACTGTGTACTCAAGTTCATATCCTGTGTCTTCTCTACGTGAAATTCTGTCTTCAAAGACAGAAATTCTGTTTTATTTGCAATATAATCTGTTGGTGATGCATTCAAGTGAATCTTTCATTTGATTAATTGTGTTATTCATTTACAGGAGTTCTGGTTGGTTTCTATTCTATAATTCTATTTTTGTTGTTGTTGTTGTTGAGACAGCCTTCCATCTACTATATTAGCTCTCTTAATTAATTTCTTAGTTCTTTTACCTCATTGAACATTTTAAAAATCAGATTTTTATAATCTTTTTCTGGAATTTCATCCACTTTCACATATGTGGAATTCTTTGTTGGGAGATTGGGAATTTTTGGGGAGAGATTACCTGTTTATTTATGTTTTCAGAGTTCTTGGCTTTGTGCATCAATTGAGATGGATTTCCCTTCCTGTTTTATCTGTAGTTATCTTTGTTGTTGTTGTTGTTCTAGCACATCTCTCTGTTTTTGATAGATGCATGGATGTCTAGGGGTGGGACCTGAAGTTCCTTTCTGGTTGTTCTTCCTTGGGGCCTGGTTATTGGTTTAGAGTTTTGGTCTTCCAAAATATATTCATTGAAGTAATGTTAAGGCTCAGGTGGGGCTAAATAATGTGTGAGTGAGATTCACTGTTCTTTGATTGTGTTGTACTTCTTCATATCAGAAACTGTATACCGTGATCTCAAAATGTCCCAATCACTTTCTAACCCTCTTAGAGGGAAAAGAGATCCAGGAATAATAGTATTGATGTTAGCAACAAATATATAGCCATAAGATAAATATTCAGTGTCCACTTTGACATCTTGACACTAATTGACACCTAAATAGGAATGGTGAAGTCAGTATTTAACTTCAGTATCAACAATAAAAAACTGAACTAGATCAGGCATTAGATAGCAGGCGTCTACTGTGTCATCAATTGTGTGAATAATCACAACAATATGAGTATGGTAGGAATTACATAAACTATATAATTGTATTATCTAGGAGGATCACAATTTCTCAATGAGACAATTTCTCAATGAGTAAGTATGGTAGGAAGATGAGAGAAAGTTTGAAAAAAAAGTGATCAGAGGAGGGGTAAGAGATAGGTAGCAGATGTTGGTTATAAAGAAAAAGGAATAAAAAAAATAACTGAAAGTAATTTAAAAAGATCTGGGTATAGTGACATATATCTATAATCTCAGTGGCTCAGGAGGCTGAGGTATTAGGATTGCAGGTTCAAAGCCAGCCTGAGCCACCTAGTGAGGCCCTAAGCAACTTAAGTAAGTCCCTGTCTCAAACTGAAAAATAGAAAGGATTGTTTCTCAATGGTTAAATGGTCCTAAACATGAGACAGAAGAGAAAGGGGGGAAGCTGGAACATTTGTCTGTTAGTGGAGGAAGAGAGTAAATAAGGGAATATAAAAGGTGTAAGAACCAAGGTCTGAACAAATCAGCAAATGTAAGATCAAAACCCTTATATAATTGTACCCCACCCAAGTCAAATCAAGGCTAAATAATAAATACAGAAGAAATCAATTAATGTAAAATTATATGAATGTACATGCATTTTTTAAACCTTTATTCACTGTTTGAACACAAGAACCCCCCCTATATACTCATAAGTGCAAGTGCACATGCACACACACACACACACACACACACACAAAGCCATGTATAATTGAAAAAGTAAAAAGTAACATAATAAAATGGTGTTTGAAAAAAATTTTAAGTTAAAATTTTAAAATAGAATAAAAAGTAAGTTAAAATGGGAGTATGGAGAAGAGAAAAAATCTGAGAAATAAAGGGCTTATTTCTACTGAGGTGGTCAAAACTGTTGGCTGAGATGGATTTTCATTCTTTGTATTTATTTTTGGATTTGTAACTCTTGGATAAAGGGCTGGAGATTGTTGAGCCCAGTGCCTTTGTTTTTCTCACTTAACTTCCAGCTGTTACAGCTTGGAGGTGAAGCTGGTTGTAGTGGATCTCAGGTTCCATTTTCCTAATACAGGGTGGAATAGCATAATTTGGGTGCTGATGAATTGTAAGTTGGTGTGGAGTTCTCAATTGGAAGTAACTGAGGTTTAGTCTTGACTGAAGTTTGGAACTCTATGGATGGGTGTTTGAGAACTGATCCACACACCCTATTTCTGGAGAAATGATGGTCTCTGCAGGATATCTGAATCTTTAGGGCCTCTGATAAAATTCACTTTTTAAGGACATAGGGACAAAACCTCCACAGTGTTCACATTCACTGCTATCCATATGAAATACGGGGTATCTGCTCTTAAGTACAGATGCTCTTGTGTGGCTGCTATGGGTATATCCCAAAAGCACTTATGGGGCACTAGCAACAATGGGAGATTTCTCTTTGGGGATCCAGAGACTGAATGGTCCATGTCAAGTTTTCCTGTGTTTATTTCAATCTCTCTTGTTTGGTCAAACTCTAGGAATGTTTTTTAGTAGGCTACTAATAACTTCCTTTATAAGTGCATCACGGCAGCCACTTTCCCTACCCAGTAGTGTTTTCTCCCTGAATACTTCCCAACCCTTGGGTGAGCTATTTTTTCAATTTACTTTCACTCTACCTCTTCCCCTATTGACTTTGTGTCCATTAAAATCAACCTTCCTCGCTAATCTACAAGTTTCCCCAAGTCAGTTTTTCTTTATTTTTAAATTTCTTGCTCCCCATCTACTTCACTACTTCTTCTAGTGGCTAAGCTGGCACATTTCTAATGTTTTATTTCTTATGTTCAAGGTTTTGGTTTCTGTGTCTCTATGGATTTTTTTTAAAGTTCAGTATTGTCAATAAGTTCCTTTAGTTACCCAACTCACTGAGAATCAGCCTTCCAACTTTGTAAATCTTGGGTTGAGAAACTGTTGCAAATGCATTTTCCTCTAATCTGCCGTCTTTTCTCTCTTGAAATTTATATTATTAATTTCAGACCTATAATCTTTTCTGACATACTTATTTGATGATGTAAAATTCTTTCTATGTGCTGCTTTCCTACAAATTTTTGTGCAATCTACAAATTAAGTTGTATTTCATTTTCACTTACCTCAAAATATTTTCTAATTTTTGTGAGTTTTTTTTTTAACTTGGACTCTTTCTTCTCAGAGTTACTGAAAACAATGTCATTTAATCTCCAAATAGTATCAAATTTTCTAGTTATTTCTGTTATTGACTTCCAGTTTAATTTTACTGTGCTCTGAGAGCAGACATTTTATGTCTTCTATTCTTTTCAATTTTTAAAGATGTGTTATATAGGCCAGGATGTAGTTTATCTTGGTGAACTTTCTTTCTTTTTTTTTTTAATTTTTTTATTAGTTGCTCAAAACATTACAATGATCTTGACATATCATACATTTGATTCAAGTGGGGTATGAATTCTTTTTTTTCCCACGTGTACAGATTGCAGTATCACATTGGTTTTATAGCCACATTTATACATAGAGTCATAATAGTGTCTATTGTATTCTGCTACCCTTCCTATTCCCCCCTCCCCTCTCTTTCCCTCCCATCACCTCTCTCTACCCACTCTATGACACTTTTCTCTCTTTTTTTTCTTCCTCACACCATTTTATATGTAATTTTGCATAACAATGGGGGTGTCCTTCCCTCTTCCGTGTGATTCCGTTTCCTCTCCCCGATTCTCATGAATCTCTCATCCCTATTTAATGGTAATCTTCTTCTCATGCTCTTCCTCCCTGCTCTGTATCAAAGAAGACATTAGCCACTTGCTCCTTAGGGATTGGCTAGCTTCACTCAGCATAATCTGCTCTAATGCCATCCATTTCCCTGCAAATGCCATGATTTTGTTATATTTTAGTGCTGAGTTATATTCCATTGTGTATAAATTCCACATTTTTTTTCTATCCATTCATCTATTGAAGGGCATCTGGGTTGGTTCCACAGTCTAGCTATTGTGAATTGTGCTGCTATGAACATTGACGTAGCAGTGTCCCTGTAATATGCTCTTTTAAGGTCTTTTGGGAATAGTCCAAGAAGGGGAATAGCTGGGTCAAATGGTGTTTCCATTCCCAGCTTTCCAAGGAATCTTCATACTGCTTTCCAAATTGGCTGCACCAATTTGCAGTCCCGTCCCACCAGCAATGTACAAGTGTAACCTTTTCCCCACATCCTCACCAGCACTTATTATTGTTTGACTTCATAATGGCTGTCATTCTTACTGGAGTGAGATGGTATCTTAGAGTTGTTTTAATTTGCATTTCTCTGATTGCTAGAGATGGTGAGCATTTTTTTGGTGTATTTGTTGATTGATTGTATATCCTCCTCTGAGAAGTGTCTGTTCAGATCCTTGGCCCCTTTGTTCATTGGGTTATTTGTTTTCTTGTTGCTTAATTTTTTGAGTTCTTTGTATACTCTGGATATTAGGGCTCTATCTGAAGTGTGAGTAGTAAAAATTTGTTCCCAAGGTGTAGGCTCCCTATCTACCTCTCTTATTGTTTCTCTTGCTGAGAAAAAACTTTTTAGTTTGATTATGTCCCATTTGTTGATTCTTGATTTTAACTCTTATGCTATAGGTGTACTATGAAGGAATTTGGAGCCCGACCCCATGAGATGGAGATTAGAGATAGCTTTTTCTTCTATCAGATGCAGAGTTTTTGGTTTGATCCCTAGCTCCTTGATCCATTTTGAGTTAACTTTTGTTCATAGCAAGAGAAAGGGATTCAGTTTCATTTTGTTGCATATGGATTTCCAATTTTCCCAGCACCATTTGTTGAAGATGCTATCCTTCTTCCTTTGCAAGCTTTTAGCCCCTTTATCAAATATAAGAAAGTTGTAATTTTGTGGATTGGTCTCTGTGTCCTCTATTCTGTACCATTGGTCCACCCATCTGTTTTGGTACCAGTACCATGCTGTTTTTGTTACTATTGCTCTGTAGTATAGTTTGAAATCTGATATCACTATACTGCCTGATTCACACTTCCTGCTTAGAATTGCTTTTGCTATTCTGGGTCTTTTATTTTTCCATATGAATTTCATGATTGCTTTATCTATTTCTACAAGAAATGCTGTTGGGATTTTGATTGGCATTGCATTAAACCTATAGAGAACTTTTGGTAATATTGCCATTTTGATGATGTTAGTTCTGCCTATCCATGAATAGGGTATATTTTTCCATCTTCTAAGATCTTCTTCTATTTCTCTCTTTAGGGTTCTGTAGTTTTAATTGCCTAAATCTTTCACCTCTTTTGTTAGGTTGATTCCCAAGTATTTTATTTTTTTTTTTGAGGATATTGTGGATGGGTGGTTGTCCTCATTTCCATTTAAGAAGATTTGTCGCTGATATGCTGATATACATGAATGCCTTTGACTTATGCATGTTGATTTTATATCCTGCCACTTTGCTGAATTCATTTACTACCCCTAGAAGTTTCTTTGTAGACCCTTTTGGGTCTGTTAGGTATAGAATCATGTCTTCCGGAAATAGTGATAATTTAAGTTCTTCTATTCCTATTTTCATTCCTTTAATTTCTTTCCTCTGTCTAATTGCTCTGGCCAGTATTTCAAGAACTATGTTTAACAGAAATGGAGAGAGAGGGCATCCCTGTCTTGTTCCAGATTTTAGAGGGAATGCCTTCAATTTTTCTCCATTCAGAATGATGCTAGCCTGAGGCTTAGCATAGATAGCTTTTACAGTATTGAGGTATGTTCCTATTATCTCTAGTTTTCTAGTGTTTTGAACATAAAGATGCTGTATTTGTTGAATGCTTTTTCTGCATCTATTAAGATGATCATATGGTTCTTATCTTTAAGTCTATTGATGTGGTGAATAACATTTATTGATTTCCGTATATTGAACCAACCTTGCAACCCAGGGATGAATCCTACTTGATCATGATGCACGATCTTTTTGATATGTTTCTGTAACCAATTTGCCATAATTTTATTGAGGATTTTTGCATCTATGTTCATTAGAGATATTGGTCTGTAGTTTTCTTTCTTTGAAATGTCTTTATCTGGTTTCGGAATCAGGGTGATGTTGGCCTCGTAGAATGAATTTGGAACTTCTCCCTCTTTTTCTATCTCCTGAAATAGTTTGTGGAGTATTGGTATTAGTTCTTCTTTAAAGTTCTTGTAAAACTCTGCTGTATATCCATCCGGTCCTGGGCTTTTCTTGGTTGGTAGTCTTTTGATGGCTTCTTCTATTTCCTCAATTGATAATGGTCTGTTTAGGTTGTGTATATCCTCCTGACTCAATCTGAGCAGATCATATGACTTAAGAAATTTATTGATGCCTTCACTATCTTGTATTTTATTGGAGTATAAGGATTCAAAATAATTTCTAATTATCTTCTGTATTTCTGTAGTGTCTGTTGTGATATTGCCTTTTTCATCCCATATGCTAGTAATTTGAGTTCTCTCTCTTCTTCTCTTCATTAGCATGGCTAAGGGTCTCTCAATCTTATTTATTTTTTCAAAGAACAAACTTTTAGTTTTGTCAATTTTTTAATTGTGTCTTTTGTTTCATTTTTATTGATTTCAGCTCTGATTTTAATTATTTCTTGCCTTCTGCTACTTTTGCTGTTGTTTTTCTCTTCTTTTTCTAGGGTTTTGAGATGAAGTGTGAGATCATTTATTTGTTGGTTTTTTCTTTTTTTAAGGAATGAACTCCAAGCAATGAATTTTTCTCTTAGAACTGCTTTCATTGTGTCTCATAGATTCTGGTATGTTGTGTCTGTGTTTTCATTTATCTCTAAAAATTTTTTGATTTCCTCCTTGATGTCTTCTGTAACCCATTGGTCATTCAGGAACATATTATTCATTCTCCAAGTGATGCAAGGTTTTTTCTTCCTTCTTTTATCATTGATTTCCAGTTTCATTTCATTATGATCAGATAGGATGCTTGGTATTATCTCTACTCCTTTACAATTTCTAAGAGTTCTCCTGTGACATAATATATGGTCTATTTTTGAGAAGGATACATGTACTGCTGAGAAAAAAGTGTAACTGCTTGATGTTGGGTGGTATGTTCTGTATATGTCAGTTAAGTCTAGGTTATTAATTGTATTATTGAGTTCTATAGTTTATTTATTCAACTTTTACTTGGAAGATCTGTCCAGTGGTAGAGAGGTGTGTTGAAGTCTCCCATAATTATTGCATTGTTGTCTATTTGACTCTTGAACTTGAGAAGAGTTTGTTTGATGAATATAGCTGCACCATTGTTTGGAGCATATATATTTGTGATTGTTAAGTCTTGTTGGTGTATGGTTCCCTTTAGCAGTATGTAGTGTCCTTCTTTATCCCTTTTGATTTAACTTTGGCTTGAAGTCTATTTTATTTGACATCAGTATGGACACACCTGCTTGTTTCTGAGGTCCATATGAGTGATATGATTTTTCCCAACCTTTCACCTTCAGTCTATGTATGTATTTTCCTATCAGATGAGTCTCCTGTAGGCAGCATATTGTTGGATCTTTTTTTTATCCATTCTACTAGCCTTTGATTGGTGAGTTTAAGCCATTAACATTTAGCGTTAGTATTGAGATATGGTTTGTACTTCCAGCCATATTTGTTTGTTTATGTTACTTAACGTCGTTTGTTTTTCCTCTTTGATTATTTTTTCCCTTTACTGTTCTACCTCCCACTGTTAGTATTCATTGTTATTTTCCATTTCCTCTTCCTATAATATTTTGCCAAAGATGTTTTGATGAGCTGGTTTTGTAGCTGCAAATTCTTTTAACTTTTGTTTATCGTGGAAGGTTTTAATTTCATCTTTTATCCTGAAGCTGAATTTCGCTGGATACATGATTCTTGGTTGAAACCCATTTTCTTTCAGCGTTTGAAATATGTTGTTCCAGGATCTTCTAGCTTTCAGAGTCTTTGTTGAAAGATCAGCTATTATCCTGTTTGGTTTACCCCTAAATGTAATCTGCTTCCTTTCTCTTGTAGCTTTTAAAATTCTCTCCTTATTCTGTATGTTGGGCATCTTCATTATAATGTGTCTTGATGTGGATCTCTTATGATTTTGCACATTCGGTGTCCTGTAGGCTTCTAGGATTTGGAATTCCATTTCATTCTTCAAGTCTGGGAAGTTTTCTCATATTAGTTCATTGAACAGATTGCTCATTCCTTTGGATTGGACCTCTATACCTTCCTGTATCCCAGTAACTCTTACGTGTGGTCTCTTTATGTTATCCCATATTTTTGGATATTCTGCTCATGGTTTCTTAACATTCTCGCTGAGCTGTCTATGTTCTTTTCAAGTTGAAATACTTTGTCTTCATTGTCTGATGTTCTATCTTGTAAATGTTCTACTCTGCTGGTAGTATTCTCATTTGAGTTTTTAATTTGGTTTATTGTTTCCTGCAATTTCTAGGATTTCTGTTTGTTTGTTTTTTATAACCTCTATCTCCCCGTATAGTTGATCTTTTGCTTCTTGGATTTGTTTATGTAACTCATTGTCAAAGTGATCTTTCATTGTCTGATTTTGCTGTCTAATGTCTTCCTTGAGACTCCAGATCATCTGAAGCATGTATATCCTGAATTCTTTATCTGATATTCCATCTGCTGCAGATATTACCTCTTCTAAAGTTGAGTTGACCTGCATTGCTTGTGGTCCTTTCTTTCCTTGTCTTTTCATACTGCTCATGTTTATTTCTGCTTTGTGAAACTATTGGGTTATTTATTTTCCCCCATATACTTATATTGCTCCTGTATAGTTGCAAAGTCTCCCTTTTGTGGAGAAAGACAATGTTAACAGTTCCCAATATCAATAGTACATCATCTAAGCACACGTTTTCCTTATTACTACATTTATAGCTAGACTCTATGTCTATAAATGTTGGTTTCGATTATCATTTACAAATATAGTTATTAGTTTCGTGAAAGGCATACTGTTTCTGGTGGCTTGAAGAAAACTGAATTTCAGGTGTAGGATGTTATGTTTAGAGGGAAAGGAGTGAGGATATGGGGTTAATCTAACTTAGTAACTTTGGAAAGCTCTAACCAATAGATGGGAAATTTATGGAAGAATGTACAGATTCAAATTCCTATCTGTATTTATAAGATTACCCTACTTACAAATAGTAAAATTTAGGGGCGTTGCAAGTAGGATAGAGGGAGTAAGAAGGGGAAAAACAAATAACAAGGAGATAAAGAGAAAAAAGAGACCGGTAAAAATAAAATAAGAGAAAAAAGAAATTAAAAGGGGGGTGGGAGGGTGGTGGGGCATATGCAATTCCTCTATATTATATTATTCTGGTGATTCAGTTGTTAAAGACCTTTTTCTTGCACAATTCTTGGTTTCACATATGTTGAGGTTGTGAGGACCAGAAGGGGAAGGGTAGAGGAGACTGGATGAATGGATGAAAAGAGAGAGAGAAGAGAAAAAAAGAAAGAAAAAAAAATGTCTCCCAGAACTCTGTTTTCTTTTCTTTCAGTTGGTGGCATTGTCTATTCCTAGCTTGAGTCTCTGGGTTCAGGGTGGTGGTGGTAGTCAGTGTGAGAGGACATGAGCTTCCACTTGTGGCCTCTCTACTCTTATTCTCTGAGATGTAAACCAGGTGTCTGATCCACTGCAAAACCGAGCTGGTAGCCACACCCACCGGTTGGTGGGTTTTAAGCGTTGGTGGGATTTTCCAAGATGAGTTCCATCAGTTTTTCTCATAAGGTGTTTGATGAGGTGGGGGGTGTTGGGGAAACCTTATGTTTGTCCAGAGCTCAGTTAGGTGACTGCACAGGCGGGCTGCTGGGCCCCTTCTCCGGGTCGTGTGGTCTTCCTACCACACGGGAGGGAGGCTGGGCTCCTCCTCCAGTTGGGGTGGTCTGTAATAGCTTTATATGTGAGCACTTTAGGAGCAAGCAGGAGAATACTCATCTACTGAAAGAGCTTCAATTTTTTTTGGTCAGATTTCTTTGATACTGTATAGGATTCATCCTTTACTTGGCCTTAGTAGGCTCCCCAAGTTTGTGCCTTGTAGGTTCTATGGTTCACTGTCGGGAATAGATTGAATTTTCAGGTTTCACTTCATTATGGCCTATAAGGAGTGAATGGAGTTCTAGCTGGAAATCAAACAGGGTTTGTGGTACCTGCTTGAAACTTCACACACTCATTTGGTTCTCTGTGGGCACTCTCTTGTTTGTTCCTTGTCAAGGTAGCACTAAGCCGAAGCATGCAAAAACAACTTTATCCAAGAACTTCTTTAGGAGAAAACAGGGAAATAGGCATGTAGTGAAATACTTCCCCCCAATTATTTGGTCAGATTTCTTTGATACTGTGCATGATTCATCTGTTAGCTTACTGCAGTAGGCTTTCCAACTTTGGGAATTCTATGATCAATGGACTCTAAACAGGTTAGGGTTAGAGTTAGGGTTTGGGTTATGGCTAGGGTTAGAGCTTGTGTTAGGGTTAGAATTATCTTTGTTCAAATTTCTTTGATACAGGGCAGAATTCAACTTTTTTCTAAATTTTTACTATACTCTCTGTGTTTGGGCCTCCTAGGTTTAATGGTTTGCTATAAGGAACAGTTTGTATTTTAAGTTTCACTTCATTTTATATGGGTAAAAGGAAATGGAGTTGGAAATCAAAATGGGTTGTTGTTAGGTGCTTGGAACTTCAAACACTCAATCAATTCTCTTTGGGCACTCCCTGGTTTGTTCCTTGTGAAATAAGCTCTAAGCTATAGCATGCAAAAACAGCTTTATCCGAGAGCACTTTAGGAGAAAACAGGGAAATATGCATGTACTGAAATACCTCCCCCAACTATTTTGTCAGATTTCTTTGATACTGCACAGGATTCATCTCTTAGCTTGCCTCACTATGTTTGTGCTAGCTGCTTGAAACTTCACACACTCATTCAGTTCTTAGTTTCCATCTTTTGGAATTCTAGGATTAATGGTTCTCAAAACAGGTTAGGGTTAAGGTTAGGGATAGGGACAGGGCTAGGGTTAGAGCTAGTATTAGGATTACAGTGAGTTTTGTTCAAATTTCTTTGATATTGCACAGGATTTATCTTTTACCTAGCCTTACTATATTCTTTAGGTTTGGGCCTTCTAGGTTCAATGGTTCATTGTCAGGAACAATTTGTTTGTTAAGGTTTCACATTTAATATATGGTTAAATGGAAATGGAGCTGGAAATCAAACAGGATTTTTAATAACTACTTGAAACTTCACACAATTAGTTCTCTGTGGGCTCTCTCTGGTTTGTTCCTTGTGAAAGTAGTCATAAGCTGAAGCATGCAAAAACAACTTTATCCAAGAGCACTTTAGGAGAAAACGGGGAAATATGCATGTATTGAAATTCCTCCCCCAATTATTTGGTCAGATTTCTTTGATACTCCACAGGATTCATTTTTTCACTGGCTCTACTAGGCTCTCCAAGTTGGGACTTCTAGGATCAACATTTTCTAAACAGGTTAGGGTTATTGTTAGGGTTAGGGTTAGGGGTAGATTAGAGCTAGTGTTATGGTTAGAGATAGTTTTGTTCAGATTTGTTTGATACTGGGCAGAATTCATCTTTTACCTAGCCTTACTGTGCTCCCCATGTTTGGGCCTCCTAGGTTCAATGGTTCACTGTAAGAACACTTTGTATTTTAAGGTTTCACTTCATTTTGATCTATATTGGTAAATGGAAATTTAGCTGGAAATCAAACAGGTTTCCTCCTAGGTGCTTAAAACTTCACACTCTATCAGTTCTCTGTGAGCACTCCCTGTATTGTTCCTTGTGAAAGTAGCCCTACGCTAATGAAAGAGCTAGGCTTATGGTTATGACTAGTAATAATGTTAGGGTTTGGGTTATGCTAAGGATTAGTGTTGGACTAGGGTTAACATTAGGGTTAGGGTTTGGCTTAGGGCAAAAGATAGGGTTAGAGTTAGTGTTAGGGGAGGGTTAGGGTTAGGATTAGGACTTGGGTTAGGGTTAGGGTTAGGATTAAAGCTAGGGTTAGGGCTCAGAGTTGGTCTAGGTTTTGTGTTAGGTTAGGGCTAGGGTTAGGGATATGGCTAATGTTAAGAACCAGGGTTACAATTAGGGCTATTTTTAGGGTTAGGTTTAGACCTAGGTCTAGTGTTAGGGTTAGGTTTAGGGTTAGGGTGATGTTTACAGCTAGGGGTATTGTTAGAGTCAGAGTCAGGGTCAGGGTTAGTTTTAGGGTTAAAGTTAGGAATGGAATTAGGCCTAGGGTTAGGGCTAGTTGTAAGGTTCGGGTTTGGTTTATGTTAAGTGTTAAGTTTAGGGCTACATCTCAGTTTTGTTTTAGGGCTAGGGCTTGTTTTAGGACTAGTTTTAGGATGAGCGTTAGGGCTAGGGCTAGTGTTAGAGTTAGGTTTAGGCTTAGGGTTAGGGTTACATTTAGAGGTAGGTTTAGATCTAGAGTTAGGGCTAGGGCTAGGTTTTGGGCTTGGGTTAGCACTAGGTTTAGGGCTAGGGATAGGGTTAAGGTAAGAGGATAGGATTAGAAGTAGGGCTAGGGCTAGGTAGAGAGTTAGATTTAGTCCTAGGATTAGGGTTGGGGTTAGGGTTAGGGTTAGGGATAAATGAGGGCTAGGGTTAGAGCTAGGGTTAGTGTTAGGTTTAGGCCTAGGGTTAGGGCTATGTTTAGGGTTAGAGTAAGGGTTAGTGTTAGGTTTAAGGTAAGGGATTGGGTTATAGCTAGGTTTAGGTCTAGGACGAGGGTTTGATTTAGAGTTAGGACTAGGGTTAGGATTAGGGTTAGGATTAAGGCTAGGTTTAGGGCTAGGATGAGGGCTAGGGTTTGTATTAGTGTTAGGGCTAGAATTAGGGTGATGGCTAATGTCAGGTCTTGGGTTACATTAGGGGTAGATTTAGTGTTAGGTTTATGGCTAGGTCTAGTGTTAGGGTTTGGTTTAGGGTTAGGGTCAGGTTTAGTCAGCTAGGGTTAGTTTTAGGTTCAGGGTCAGTGTTCAGGTTAGGGTTAGGGTTAGGGTTAGGGTTAGTTCTAGAATTAGGACTAGGTTTAGGTCTAGGGGAATGATTAGTGTTTTGGTTAGGTTAATGAATATTGTTAGTGCTAGGACTAGGTTTTATTTTAGGGCTAGGGCTAGAGTTATCACTAGATTTAGGATTAGGTTTAGGTCTAGGGCTAGTGTTAGGGTTAGGTTTAGGTATAGGGTTACCAGTAGGGGTAGTGTTAGGGTTTTGTTTAGGGTTATGGTCAAGTTTAGGCCTAGGGTTATTGTTATGTCAGAATAAGGGTAAGAGTTAGGGCTAGGGTTTGGGTTAGTATTAGAGCTAGAATGAGGGCTAGGGTTAGGACTAGTAATAGGGTAAGGGTTTTGGTTAGGGTTAGGACCAGGGTTAGCATTAGGGTTAGGGTTCAGCTTAGGGTAAAGGATAGGTCTTAGAGCTAGGGTTAGGGCTAGAATTAGGGTTAGGGTTATGGCTATTGTTAGGGTTAAGGTTAGTGTTAAATCTAGGGTTAAGGCTTGGATTAGAGCTAGGTTTTGTATTAGGTTTAGGGCTAGGTTTATGGCTATGGCTAATGTAAAAACTAGGGTTATGATTAGGGCTAGGTCTAATATTAGGTTTAGGTTTAGGGTTAGGGTGATGTTTAGAGCTAGGGTTAGTGTTAGCATCAGAGTCACAGTCATGGTTAGTTTTAGGGTTAGTGTTAGGACTCAATTAGGGCTAGGTTAGGGCCAGGTGTAGTGTTAGGGTTTCATTTATGTTAAGAATTAAGTTAGGGCTAGGGCTTGGTTTTGTTTTTTGCTAGGGCTAGGGTTATAGTTAGTTTTAGGATGAGTGTTAGGGCTATGGCTAGTGTTAGGGTCAGGTTTAGGCTTAGGGTTAATTTTAGATCTAGGCTTAGGGCTAGGGCTAGGGCTAGGTTATGGACTAGGGTTAAGGCTAGGTTTAGAGCTAGGTATAGCGTTAAGGTAAGGGATAGGGTTAGGACTAGGATAGGGCTAGGTTAAGAGTTAAAGTTAGTCTCAGGGCTAGGGTTAGTGTTAGGTTTAGGGTTAGTACTAAATTAGGGCTAAGATTA
This sequence comes from Urocitellus parryii, assembly GCF_045843805.1. Classification (NCBI taxonomy): domain Eukaryota; kingdom Metazoa; phylum Chordata; class Mammalia; order Rodentia; family Sciuridae; genus Urocitellus; species Urocitellus parryii. Next base: position 81,484,131 of record NC_135537.1, read on the forward strand.
TGGCTAGGGTCAGTGTTTGGGTTAGGCCTATGATTAGGGCTAGTGTTAGGTTTACGATTAGGGTTAGGGTTAGGATGGGGTTATAACTAGGTTTAGAGCTATGGAGAAGGTTAGAATTAGAGTTAGGTCTAGGGTTAGGGTAAGGATTAGGATTAAGGCTAGGTTTAGGGCTAGGATGAGGGCTAGAGTTTATGTTGGAGTTAGGGCTAGGATTAGGGCTAGGGTTTATGTCAGGTCTAGGGTTACAGTTAGGGATAGTTTTAGGGTTAGGTTTATGGCTAGGTCTAGTGTAAGGGTTAGGTTTAGGTTAGGGTCAGGTTTAGAGCTAGGGGTATTGTTAAGGTCAGGGTCAGTGTTAGGGTTTCAGTTAGGTTTAATATTAGGGTTAGGGCTTGAATTAGTGTTAGGGTTAGTGTTATCATTAGGGTAATGGATAAGTTTAGGTTTAGGGTTCAGGTTAGTTTAAGGAAATGGATAGGGTTAGGGTTACTGATAGGATTAGTAGTTGGGCTAGGGTTAGCATTAGAGTTAGGGTTATTGTTAGGGTAGTGGATGGGGTTAGAGATAGGGTTAGGGCTAGGGTTATGTTTAGGATTAAGGCCTAGATTTAGGGTTAGGGTTAGGTTTAGGGTAAGGGTTAGGGTTTTAGCAAGGTTTAGGGTCAGAGTTAAGGTTAGGGCTAGGGTTAGGGTTACACTGAGGGTTAGGTTTAGGGCTAGGATTAGGGCTAGGTTTTGTGTTAGATTAGGTTTAGGGTTAGGGTTATCATTATGGCTAGATTTAGGGTTAGGGTTATGGCTAGGTGTAGTGTTAGAGTTAGGCTTAGGGTTAGGGTCAGGTTTACAGGTAGGGTTAATGTTAGGGTCAGGTTCAGTGTTTGGTTTAGAGTAAGGGTTAGGATTAGGTCTAGAATTAGGACTAGGCTTAGGTCTAGGGATGGGGTTAGTATTTTTTATTAGTTGTTCAAAACATTACAAAGTTCTTGACATATCATATTTCATACATTTGATTCAAGCGGATTATGAATTCCCATTTTTACCCTATATACATATTGCAGATTCACATCGGTTACATATCCACTTTTTTACCTACTGCCATACTAGTGTATGTTGTATTCTGCTGCCCTTCCTATCCTCTACTATCCCCCCTCCCTTCCCCTTCTCTCCCCTCCCCTCCCCTCCCTTCCCATCTTCTCTCCCTACCCTATCTACTGTAATTCATTTCTCTCTCTTGTTTTTTCCCCTTTCCCCTAACTTCCTCTTATATGTAATTTTGTATTACAATGAGGGTCTCCTTCCTTTACCATGCAATTTCCCTTCTCTCTCTCTTTCCCTCCCCCCTCTCGTCCCTGTTCAGTGGTGATCTTCTCATGCTCTTCCTCTCTATTCTGTTCTTAGTTGCTCTCCTTATATCAAAGAAGACATTTGGCATTTATTTTTAAGGGATTGGCTAGCTTCACTTAGCATAATCTGCTCTAGTGCCATCCATTTCCCTGCAAATGGGGTTAGTATTTTGGTTATGTTAAGGGTTATTGTTAGAGCTAGGGCTAGGTTTCTGTTTAGGGCTAGGACTAGAGTTATGGCTAGATGTAGGAATAGGTTTAGGTGTAGGGCTAGTGTTAGGGTTTGGTTTAGGGTTAGGGTCAGGTTTAGACCTAGGGTTAGTGTTAGGGTCAGAATAAGGGTCAGAGTTAGGGTTAGGGTTTGGATTAGGGTTAGAGCTACAATGAGGGCTAGGATAGGACTAGCAATAGGGTTAGGGCTTGGGTTAGGCTAAGGATTAGGTGTAAGACTAGGGTTAGCATTAGGGCTAGGGTTTGGCTTAGAGTAAGGGATTGGGTTAGAGCTCTGGTTTAGGGCTAGTGTTAGGTTCAGGATTAGGGCTAGGGTTAGGTTTAGGGTTAGGGTTACAGCTAGGATTAGGGCTCAGATTTGGTCTAGATTTGTGTTAGGTTAGGACTAGGGTTAAGGCTATGGCTAATGTAAGAACTAGCATTACAAATAGGGCTAGTTTTAGGGTTAGAGTTAGGGCTAGGTCTAGTGTTAGGGTTAGGTTTAGTTTTAGAGTGATGTTTAGAGCTAGGGTTATTTAGTGTCAGAGTCAGGGTAAGCATTAGTTTTAGGGTTAGAGTTAGGACTCTTAATTAGGGCTAGGTGTAGGATTAAGGTTTTGTTTAGATTAAGGGTTAACGTAAGGGTTAGGGCTCGGTTTGTTTTATGGTAGGGGTAGGGCCTTTTTTAGGATTATGGTTAGGGCTAGAGCTCGTGTTAGGGTTAGGATTAGGTTTAGAATTAGGGTTAGATTTAGAGTTAGGGTTAGATATATGGTTAGGGTTAGGGCTAAGTTTAGGGCTAGGGTTAGGACTAGGTTTAGGGCTAGGGTTAGGGTTACAGTAAGAAATAGTGTTAGAACTAGAGATAGGGCTAAGGCGAGAGTTAGACTTAGTCTTTGGGCTAGGGTTAGGGTTAGGGTTAGGTTTAGGGCTAAATTAAGGCTAAGATTAGGGCCAGGTCTAGTTTGTTTTGGTTAGGCCTAGGGTTAAGTCTATGGTTAGGGTTAGGGTTAAAGTTAGTGTTAGGTTTAGGATAAGGGATGAGATTATATCTAGGTTTAGGGCTAGGGCAAGGGTTAGAATTAGAGTTAGGGCTAGGTTTACAGTTAGGGTTAGGATTAAGACTAGTTTAGGGTTAAGTTGAGGGCTAGGGTTTGTGTTAGGGTTAGGGCTAGGATTATGGCAAGGGCTCATGTCAGGTCTAGGCTTATGGTTAGGGATAGTTTTAGGGTTAGGTTTAGGGCTAGGTCTAGTGTAAGGGTAGGTTTAGGGTTAGGGTCAGGTTTAGAGCTAGGGGTATTGTTAGGATTAGGGTCAGGATTAGGATATGGGTTAGGTTAAGGTTTAGGGTTAGGGCTCATATTAACATTAGAGTTAGGGTTAGGGTTAGGGTAATGGATAGGGTTATGTTTATGGTTCAGGATAGGTTTAGGGTAATGGATAGGGGTAGGGTTAGGGTTAGGCTTTGGGTTAGGCTTTGGGTTAGCATTAATGTTAGGGTTATGGATAGGGTTGGAGCCAAGGTTACAGCTAGGGTTATGGTTAGGATTAGGGCTAGATTTAGGGTTAGGATTAGAGTTAAGGTTAGGGTTAGGGTTTGTATTAAGTTTAGGGTAAGGGATAGGGTTTGAGTTAGGTATAGGGTTAGGGCTAGGATTATGGTTAGGGTTAGGCCTATGGTCAGTGTTAGGTTTATTCCTAGGGCTAGATTTAGGTTTAGGTTTAGGGTTAGGGTAGTGTTAGGGCTAGGGTTAGGGTTAGTATTAGTTTTAGGATAAGGGATAGGGTTTGAGTTAGGTTTAAGTCTAAGGCGAGTGTTAGGGTTAGGGTTAGGCCTATGGTCAGTGTTAGGGTTATGCTTAGGGCTAGGTTTAGGGCTAGGATTCAGGCTAGGTTTTGTGTTAGATTTAGGGCTAGGGTTAAGGCTATGAGTAATGTAAGAGCTATGGTTATGATTAGGGCTAGTTTTAGGGTTAGGGTTACAGCTAGGTCTAGTGTTAGGATTAGGATTAATGTTAGGGTCACGTTTAGAACTACAGTTAATTATAGGGTCAGGCTCAGTGTTCAGGTTAGGATTAGGGCTAGGGTTAGGTCTAGAATTAGGACGAGGTAGGGTTAGTATTTTGGTTAGGTTAATGGTTATTTTTAGGGCTAGTGCTAGGTTTTTGTTTAGGGCTAGGGCTAGAGTTATGGCTAGATTTAGGATTAGGTTTAGGTCTAGGGCTAGTGTTAGGGTTAGGTTTAGGTATAGGGTTACTTGTAAGGCTAGTCTTAGAGTTCAGTTTAGGGTTAGAGTCAAGTTTAGACCTAGGATTAATGTTAGGGTCAGAATAATGTTCAGGGTTAGGGTTAGAGCTAGAATAAGGGGTAGGGTTAGGATTAGAAATAGGTTTAGAGGACTGGGATGTAGCTCAGTGGCAAAGCGTCTGCCTTGCATTCGAAAAGCCCTGGGTTCGACCCCCAGTTCCAAAAAAGACAAAAAAAAAAAGAAATAGGTTTAGGGTTTGGGTTAGGCTAAGGATTAGGGTTAGGACTGGGGTTATCATTAGGGTTAGGGTTTGGCTTAGGGTAAATGCTAGGATTAGGGCTTGGGTTAGGGTTAGGATTAAGGCTAGGGTTAGGGTTAGAGATAGTGATAAAACTAGGTTTAGGGCTCGGATTTGGGCTTGGTTTTTTGTGAGGTTAGTGCTAGGGTTAGGGCTATGGCTAATGTAAGAACTAGGGTTATGATTAGGGCTACTTTTAGGATTAGGGTTAAGGTTAGGTCTTGTGTTAGGTTTAAGTTGAGAGTTATGGTATGTTTAGAGCTATGGTTAGTTTTAGGGTCAGAGTCAGGTTCAAGGTTAGTTTTAGGCTTAGGATTAGGACTAGAATTAGGGCTAAGGTTAGGGCTAGTTGTAGGATTATGATTTGGTTTAGGTTAAGGGTTAGGGTTAGTGCTAGGGTTAGTGTTGTGTCAAAATAAGGGTCAGGGTTAGGATTAGGGTTTGGGTTAGTGTTAGAGCTAGGGTTAGGGTTAGGGTAATGGATAGAGTTAGAACTAGAGTTAGGGATAGAGTTATGGTTATGATTAGGGCTAGGTTTGGGGTTAGCATTAGGGCTCAGATTAGACTAGGTCTAATGTCAGGTCTAGGGTTAATGTTAGGAATAGTTTTAGGGTTAGGTTAATGTGTAGGTCTAGTGTAAGGTTTAGGGTTAGGGTTAGGGTCAGTTTTAGAGCTAGGGGTATTGTTAGGGTCAGGGTCAGAGTTAGGATTTGGTTTAGGTTAAGGATTAGGTTTAGGGTTCAAATTAGCATTGGGTTTGGGTTTAGGGTTAGGGTAATGGATAGGGTTAGGTTTAGGATTCAAGTTAGGTTTAAGGTAATGGATAGGGTTAGGTTTAGGGATACAGTTAGGGTTAGTGGTAGGATTAGAATTAGGGTTAGTGTTATGGTTAGGGTAATGGATAGGGTTAGAGCTAGGGTTAGGGCTAGGGCTAGGTTTAGGTTTAGGTTTAGGGTTAAGTCTAGGATCAGGTTTAGGTTTAGTGTTAGGGTAATGCTTATGGGTTGACTTAGGTTTAGGGCTAGGTCGAGGGTTAGGGTTAGGGTAAGGACTAGGTTTAGGGTTAGGGTTACGTTTAGGGCTAGATTTTGTGTTAGGTATAGGGCTAGTATTAGGGCTACAGCTAATGTAAGATCTAGGGTTATGCTTAGGGCTAGTTTTTGGGTTAAGATTATGCCTAGGTCTAGTGTTAAGATTAGGTTTAGGATTAGGGTTAGGTTTAGAACTAGGGTAGTGTTACTGTCAGGGTCAGTGTTCAGGTTAGGTTTAGTGTTAGGTTTATTGCTAGAATTAGGACTAGGTTTAGGTCTAGGGGTAGGGTTAGTGATTGGGTTTGGTTAAGGGTTATTGTTAGGACTAGCTCTAAGTTTTTATTTAGGGCTAGGGCTACAGTTAGGGCTGGTTTTAGAATTAGGGTAAGGTCTAGGGCTAGCGTTAGGGTTAGGTTTAGGTATAAGATTATGGCTAGAAATGGAAGGCGATCCTCAAGGTTATACAAAATGACATATAAGAGGAAAGGAGGGGTAAGACAAGATAATACAAATCGAAGAAATGATTTACAGTAGAAGGGGTAGAGAGAGAAAAGGGGAGGGGAGGGGAGGGGAGGGGGGATAGTAGAGAATAGGACAGACAGCAGAATACATCAGACACTAGAAAGGCAATTTGTCAATCAATGGAAGGGTAACTGATGTGATACAGCAATCTGTATACGGGGTAAAATTGGGAGTTCATAACCCACTTGAATCAAACTGTGAAATATGATGTATTAAGAACTATGTAATGTTTTGAACGACCAACAATTAAAAAAAAAAAAGATTATGGCTAGAGCTAGTCTTAGGGTTCAGTTTAGGGTTGAGGTCAGGTTTATACCTAGGGTTAGTGTTAGGGTCAGAATAAAGGTCAGGGTTAGGATTAGGGTTTGGGTTAGTGTTGGAGCTAGAATGAGGGCTAGGGTTAGTACTAGTAATAGGGTTAGGGATTGGCTTAGACTAAGGATTAGGGTTAGGACTAGGGTTAGCATTAGTTTTAGGGTTAGGCTTAGGGTAAAGGATAGGGTTAAAGCTAGGGTTAGAGCTAGTCTTAGGGTTAGATTTATGGCTAGGATTAGGGTTAGTGTTAGGGTTAAAGCTAGGGTTTAGGGCTAGAATGAGGGCTAGGTTTTCTTTTATTGTTAGGGCTAGGTTTAGGGCTAGGGCTAATGTAAGAACTAGGGTTATGATTAGGGCTACTTTTAAGGTTAGGTTTAGGGCTAGGTATTATGTTAGTTTTAGGTTTAGGGTTAGAGTGATGTTTAAAGCTAGGATTAGTGTTAGGGTCAGAATCAGGGTCAGGGTTAATTTTAGGGTTAGGGTTAGGCCTCAAATTAGGGCTAAGATTGGGGTTAGTTGTAGGGTTATGATTCATTTTAGATTAAGGGTTAAAGTTAGGGCCTGGGCTCAGTTTTGTTTTAGGGCTAAGGTTAGGGTTAGGGCTAGTTTTAAGATTAGCATTAGGGCTAGGGCTAGTGTTAGATTTACTTTTAGACTTAGGGTTAGGGTTAGATTTAGAGTAAGGGTTAGATTTATGGTTACAAATAGGGCTAGTGTTAGTGTTAGGGTTAGGGTGATGGTTAGGATTACAGGTAAGAAATAGGGTAGAACTAGGGTTAGGGCTATGGCGAGATTTAGACTTAGACTTAGGGCTAGGGTTAGGGTTAGAGTTAGGGTTAAGGATAAGCTTAGGGCTAGGATTAGGTTTAGGGTTAGCTTTAGGTTTAGGTCTAGGGTTAGGGTTAGGTGTAGGGTTAGGTTTAGAATAAGTGATGGGGTTATCATTAGGTTTAGGGCTAGGGCAAGTTTTAGGGTTATGGTTAAGGCTAGTGTTAGGGTTAGGATTAGGATTAAGGCTAGAGTTAGGGCTAGGATGAGAGCCAAGTTTTTTGTTAGGGTTAGGTCTAGGGTTAGGGCAAGGGCTAATGTAAGGACTAGTGTTATAGTTAGGTATAGTTTTAGGATTTGGGTATGGGTAGGTCTAGTGTAATATTTAGGTTTAAGATTAGGGTCAGGTTTTATAGCTAGTGTTATTGTTAGAGTCTAGGTCAGGTTTAGGGTTTGGGTTAAGTTAAGGATTAGGGTTAAGTTAAGGATTGGGTTAAGTTAAGGTTATGGTTAGGGATAATTTTAGGGTTAGGTTTATGGCTAGGTTTAGTGTAAGGGTAGGTTTAGGGTTAGGGTCAGGTTTAGATCTAAGGGTATTGTTAGGGTCAGAGTCATGGTTAGGATATAGGTTAGGTTAATGATTAGAGTTAGGGTTTGAATTAACATTAGGGTTAGTGTTAGGATTAGGGTTAGGGTTAGAGTAATGGATAGGGTTCAGGTTAGGTTTAGGGTTAGGGCTAGGGTTAGGGTTAAGAATAGTGTTAGGGTAATGGATAGGTTTAGAGCAAGGGTTAGGGCTAAAGTTGTGGTTAGGTTTAGAGCTAGGGATAGGGTTAGTTTTAGGGTAAGGGTTAGGATTTGAGATAGGATTAGTGTTAGGTCAAGTGTTAGGTTTAAGGTAAGGGAAAAGATTAGGGTTAGGTTTAGAGCTAGGTTTAGTGTTATGATCAAGTTCAGTGTTCTGGTTAGGTTTAGAGTTAAGGTTATCACTAAAATTAGGACTATGTTTAGGTCTAGGGGTAGTTTTACTGTTTGCATTTGGTTAAGGGTTATTGTTAGGGCTAGTGCTAGGTTTTTGTTTAGGGCTAGGGCTACAGTTAGGTCAGGTTTTAGGATTAGGATTAGGTCTAGGGCTAGTGTTAGGGTTCGGTTTAGGTATAGGTTTATGACTAGGGCTAGTGTTAAGAGTTTGGTTTATTTTTAGGGTCAGATTCACAGCTAGCTTAGTGTTAGGGTCAGAATAAGGGTCAAGGTTAGGGTCAGGGCTTGGGTTAATGTTAGAGCTAGAATGAGGGGTAGGAATAGGACTAGTAATAGGGTTAGGGTTTGGGTTAGGCTAAGGATTAGGGTTATGACTAGGATTAGCATTAGGGTTAGGTTTAGGCTTAGAGTAAGGGATAGGGTTATAGCTAGGTTTAGGGCTAGGGTTAGGGTTAGTGTTAGGGCTTGGGTTAGGGTTCATGTTAAGGTTAAAGTAGGGTTAGAGCTTGGATTAGGTCTAGGTTTTATTTTAGGATTATGGCTAGAGTTAGGGCTAGTTTTAGGATTAGAGTTAGTGCTAGGTCTAGTATTAGGATTAGGTTTTGTCTTAGGGTTAGGCTTAGATTTAGAGTTAGGGTTAGATCTATGATTAGGGCTAGGGATAGGGCTAGGCTTAGGGCTAGGCTTAGGGCTAGGGTTAGGGCTTGGATCAGGGTTACAGTAACAAATAGGTTAGAATGAGGTATAGGGCTAGGTCGAGAGTTAGAGTTAGTCTTAGGGCTAGGGTTAAGTTAGGGTTAGGGTTAGGGCTAAATTAGGGCTAGGGTGAGTGTTAGGGTTAGGCCTAGGGTTAGTTCTAGTATTAGGGTTTTATCATTAGTGTTAGGGTTAGGTTTAGTGTAAGGGATGGGGTTATAGTTAGGTTTAGGGCTAGAATGAGGGTTAGAATTAGGGTTAGGGCTAGGGTTAGGGTTAGGGTTAGGATTAAGGCTAGGTTTAGGGCTAGGATGAGGGCTAGGGTTTGTGTTAGGGTTCGGGCTAGGATTAGGGTAAGGGCTAATGTCAGGTCTAGGGTTACAGTTAGGGAAAATTTTAGGGTTAGGTTATGGCCAAGTCTAATGTAAGGGTTAGGTTTAGGATTAGGGGCAGGTTTAGATATAGGAGTATTGTTAGGGTCAGAGTCAGGGTTAGGGTATGAGTTAGGTTAATGATTAGGGTTAAGGCTTGAATTAATATTAGGGATAGGGTTAGGGTTAGGGCTAGGTTTAGGACTAGGGTTAGGGTTAGTGTTTGGGTTAGGTTAAAGGTTGTTGTTAGGGCTAGGGTTATGTTTTGTTTAGCACTAGGGCTAGATTTAGAATTAGGTTTAGGTCTAGGTCTAGTGTTAGGGTTAGGTTTAGGTATAGGGTTTTGGCTAGGGCTATTGTTTGGGTTCTGTTTAGGGTTAGGGTCAGGTTTAGAGCTAGGATTAGTGTCAGGGTCTGAATAAGGATCAGGGTTAAAGTTAGGGTTTGGGTTAGTGTTAGAACTAGAATGAGGGCTAGGGTTAGAAATAATAATAGGGTTAGGGTTTGTTTTAGTCTAAGGATTAGGTTTAGGACTAGGTTAGCATTAGGTTTAGGATTAGGCTTAATTAAGGGATAGGGTTAGAGATAAGGTTGAGTTTAGGTTTATGGCTAATGTTAGGGTTAGGGTAGGTTTAGGGTTATGGCAAGTGGTAGGGTTAGGGTTAGGGTTAAAGCTAGAGTTAGGGCTTGGATTAGGGCTTAGTTTTGTGTTAGGGTTAGCTATATGATTAGGCCTAGTGCTAATATAAGCACTAGGATTACAATTAGTGCTAGTTTTAGGGTTAGGGTTAAGGATAGGTCTAGTGTTAGGCTTAGGTTTAGAGTTAGGGTGATATTTATTTATTTTTATTTTTTATTATTTTTTTTATTGGTCGTTCATAACATTACATAGTTCTTAATACATCATATTACACAGTTTGATTCAAGTGGATTATGAACTCCCGCTTTTACCCCGTATACAAATTGCTGTATCACATCAGTTACCCTTCCATTGATTGACATATTGCCTTTCTAGTGTCTGATGTATTCTGCTGTCTGTCCTATTGTCTACTATCCCCCCTCCCCTCCCCTCCCCTCCCCTCCCCTTTTCTCTCTCTACCCCTTCTACTGTAAATCATTTCTTCCATTTGTATTCTCTTGTCTTACCCCTCCTTTCCTCTTATATGACATTTTGTATAACCCTGAGGATCGCCTTCCATTTCCATGCAATTTCCCTTCTCACTCCCTTTCCCTCCCACCTCTCATCCCTGTTTACTGTAAATATTCTTCTCAAGCTCTTCGTCCCTACCCTGTCCTTGTTTACTCCCCTTATATCAAAGGAGTCATTTGGTATTTGTTTTTTAAAGATTGACTAGCTTCACTTAGCATAATCTGCTCTAATGCCATCCATTTCCCTCCAAATTCTATGATTTTGTCATTTTTTAATGCAGAGTAATACTACATAGTGTATAAATGCCACATTTTTTTTATCCATTCATCTATTGAAGGACATCTAGGCTGGTTCCACAGTCTTGCTATCGTGAATTGAGCTGCTATGAACATCGATGTAGCAGTGTCCCTGTAGCATGCTCTTGTTAGGGCCTTAGGGAATAGACCGAGAAGGGGAATAGCTGGGTCAAATGGTGGTTCCATTCCCAGCTTTCCAAGAAATCTCCATACTGCTTTCCAAATTGGCTGCACCAATTTGCAGTCCCACCAGCAATGAACAAGAGTGCCCTTTTCCCCGAATCCTCTCCAGCACTTATTGTTGTTTGACTTCCTAATGGCTGCCAGTCTTACTGGAGTGAGATGGTATCTTAGGGTAGTTTTGATTTGCATTCCTCTGACTGCTAGCGATGGTGAGCATTTTTTCATGTACTTGTTGATTGATTGTATGTCCTCCTCTGAGAAGTGTCTGTTCAGGTCCTTGGCCCATTTATTGATTAGGTTATTTGTTATCTTATTGTCTAATTTTTTGAGTTCTTTGTATATTCTGGTTATTAGGGCTCTATCTGAAGTGTGTGGAGTAAAGATTTGTTCCCAGGATGTAGGCTCCCTGTTTATCTCTCTTATTGTTTCTTTTGCTGAGAAAAAACTTTTTAGTTTGAGTAAGTCTCATTTGTTGATTCTATTTGTTAACTCTAGCGCTATGGGTGTCCTATTGAGGAATTTGGAGCCCGATCCCACAGCGTGTAGATCATAACCAACTTTTTCTTTTATCAGATGCCATGTCTCTGATTTAATATCAAGCTCCTTGATCCATTTTGAGTTAACTTTTGTGCACGGCGAGAGATAGGGATTCAGATTCATTTTGGTGCAAATGGATTTCCAGTTTTCCCAGCACCATTTGTTGAAGATGCTATCCTTCCTCCATTGCATGCTTTTAGCCCCTTTATCAAATATAAGATAGTTGTAGTTTTGTGGATTGGTTACTGTGTCCTCTATTCTGTACCATTGGTCCACCCGCCTGTTTTGGTACCAGTACCATGCTGTTTTTGTTACTATTGCTCTGTAGTATAGTTTGAAGTCTGGTATCGCTATACCGCCTGATTCACACTTCCTGCTTAGTATTGTTTTTGCTATTCTGGGTCTTTTATTTTTCCATATGAATTTCATGATTCTTTTGTCTATTTCTACAAGATATGCTGTTGGGATTTTGATTGGCATTGCATTGAACTTATAGAGAACTTTTGGTAATATCGCCATTTTGATGATGTTAGTTCTGCCTATCCATGAGCAGGGTATGTTTTTCCATCTTCTAAGGTCTTCTTCTATGTCTTTCTTTAGGGTTCTGTAATTTTCATTGTATAAATCTTTCACCTCTTTTGTTAGGTTGATTCCCAAGTATTTTATTTTTTGGGGGGATATTGTGAATGGAGTAGTTGTCCTCATTTCCGTTTCAGAGGATTTGTCGCTGATATACAGGAATGCCTTTGATTTATGCGTGTTGATCTTATATCCTGCCACTTTGCTGAATTCATTTATTAGCTCTAATAGCTTCTTTGTAGACCCTTCTGGGTCTGCTAGGTATAGAATCATATCATCTGCAAATAGTGATAATTTAAGTTCTTCTTTTCCTATTTTTATGCCTTTAATTTCTTTCATCTGCCTAATTGCTCTGGCCAGTGTTTCGAGGACTATGTTGAACAGAAGTGGTGAGAGAGGGCATCCCTGTCTTGTACCAGATCTTAGAGGGAATGCCTTCAATTTTTCTCCATTCAGAATGATGCTGGCCTGTGGCTTATCATAGATTGCTTTTACAATGTTGAGGTATGATCCTGTTATCCCTAATTTTTCTAGCGTTTTGAACATAAAGGGATGCTGTACTTTGTCGAATGCTTTTTCTGCATCTATTGAGATGATCATATGGTTCTTATTTTTAAGTCTATTGATGTGGTGAATAACATTTATTGATTTCCGTATATTAAACCAGCCTTGCATCCCAGGGATGAATCCTACTTGATCATGATGTATAATTTTTTTGATATGTATTTGAATCCGATTCGCCAGAATTTTATTGAGGATTTTTGCGTCAAGGTTCATTAGAGATATTGGTCTGTAGTTTTCCTTCTTTGAAGTGTCTTTGTCTGGTTTCGGAATCAGGGTGATGTTGGCCTCGTAGAATGAATTTGGAAGTTCTCCCTCTTTTTCTATTTCCTGAAATAGCTTGAAAAGTATTGGTGTTAGTTCCTCTTTAAAGGTTTTGTAAAACTCTGCTGTATACCCATCCGGTCCTGGGCTTTTCTTAGTTGGTAGTCTTTTGATGGTTTCTTCTATTTCCTCTATTGTTATTGGTCTGTTTAGGTTGTCTATATCCTCCTGGCTCAATCTGGGCAGATCATAGGACTCAAGGAATTTATCTATGCCTTCACTATCTTCTATTTTATTGGAGTATAAGGATTCAAAATAATTTCTGATTATCTTCTGTATTTCTGAAGTGTCTGTTGTGATATTGCCTTTTTCATCCCGTATGCTAGTAATTTGGGTTCTCTCTCTTCTTCTCTTCGTTAGCATGGCTAAGGGTCTGTCAATTTTATTTATTTTTTCAAAGAACCAGCTTTTAGTTTTGTCAATTTTTTCAATTGTTTCTTTTGTTTCAATTTCATTAATTTCAGCTCTGATTTTAATTATTTCTTGCCTTCTACTTCTTTTGCTGTTGTTTTGCTCTTCTTTTTCTAGGATTTTGAGATGAAGTATGAGATCATTTATTTGTTGGTTTTTTCTTTTTTTGAGGAATGAACTCCAAGCAATGAATTTTCCTCTTAGAACTGCTTTCAATGTGTCCCATAGATTCCGATATGTTGTGTCTGTGTTTTCATTTAACTCTAGGAATTTTTTAATTTCCTCCTTGATGTCTTCTAAAACCCATTGATCACTCAGCAACCTATTGTTCATTCTCCAGGTGATGCTTGCTTTTTCCTTTCTTCTTTTATCATTGATTTTCAGTTTCATTCCATTATGATCAGATAAGATGCATGGTATTATCTCTACCCCTTTGTGTTGTCTAAGAGTTGCCCTGTGACATAGTATATGGTCTATTTTTGAGAAGGTTCCATGTGCTGCTGAGAAAAAAGTGTAGCTACTTGATGTTGGGTGGTATAGTCTATATATGTCAATTAAGTCTAGGTTGTTAATTGTGTTATTGAGTTCTATAGTTTCCTTATTTAACTTTTGTTTGGACGATCTGTCCAGTGGTGAGAGAGGTGTGTTGAAGTCTCCCATGATTATTGTATGTTGGTCTATTAGACTCTTGAACTTGAGAAGAGTTTGCTTGATGAACACAGCTGCACCATTATTTGGGGCATATATATTTATGATTGTTATGTCTTGTTGGTGTATGGTTCCCTTGAGCAGTATGAAGTGTCCTTCTATATCCCTTTTGATTAGCTTTGGCTTGAAATCTATTTTATTAGATATGAGTATGGACACTCCTGCTTGTTTCCGCGGTCCATATGAGTGATATGATTTTTCCCAACCTTTCACCTTCAGTCTATGTATATCTTTTCCTATCAAATGCGTCTCCTGTAGACAGCATATTGTTGGGTCTTGTTTTTTGATCCATTCTACTAGCCTGTGTCTCTTAATTGGTGAGTTTAAGCCATTAACATTTAGGGTTATTATTGAGATATGGTTTGTTCTTCTATCCATATTTGTTTATTGATGTTACTAAACCTGATTTGTTATCCTCTTTGACTACTTTCCCCCCTTTACTGTCCTACCTCCCATTGCTGGTTTTCAATGTTATTTTCCATTTCCTCTTCCTGTAATGTTTTGCCAAGGATTTTTTGAAGAGATGGTTTTCTAGCTGCGAATTCTTTTAACTTTTGTTTATCGTGGAAGGTTTTAATTTCATCTTCTAACCTGAAGCTTAATTTCGCCGGATACACGATTCTTGGTTGGAGCCCATTGTCTTTCAGTGTTTGAAATATGTTATTCCAGGCTCTTCTAGCTTTCAGAGTCTGTGTTGAGAGATCAGCTGTTATCCTGATTGGTTTACCCCTAAATGTAATCTGCTTTCTTTCTCTTGCAGCTTTTAAAATTCTCTCCTTATTCTGTATGTTGGACATCTTCATTATAATGTGTCTAGGTGTGGATCTCTTATGATTTTGCACATTCGGCGTCCTGTAGGCTTCTAGGATTTGGGATTCTGTCTCAATCTTCAATTCTGGGAAGTTTTCTCGTATTATTTCACTGAATAGACTGTTTATTCCTTTGGAATGGAGCTCTGTGCCTTCCTGTATCCCAATGACTCTTAAATTTGGTCTTTTGATATTGTCCCATAATTCTTGGATGTTCTGCTCATGGTTTCTTAGCAGACTTGCTGAGCTGTCTATGTTCTTTTCCAGTTGAAATACTTTGTCTTCATTGTCTGATGTTCTCTCTTCTAAGTGATCTACTCTGCTGGTAGTATTCTCAATTGAGTTTTTAAGTTGGTTTATTGTTTCCTGCATTTCTAGAATTTCAATTTGTTTGTTTTTTATTACCTCTATCTCCCTGTGAAATTGATCTTTTACTTCCTGGATTTGTTTGTCAATGTGATCTTTCATTGTCTGATTTTGCTGTCTCATGTCTTCCTTGAGACTCCAGATCATCTGAAGCATATATATCCTGAACTCTTTATCTGATATTCCATCTGTTGCAGCTATTACCTCTTCTAAAGTTGAGTTGACCTGCATTGCTTGTGGTCCTTTCTTTCCTTGTCTTTTCATACTGCTCGCGTTTCTTTCTGCTTGGTGCAACTGTTGTGTTTTGAAATTTACCCCCTATTTATTTATGTTGCTCTTGTATACTTGAAAAGTCTCCCTTGCAGGTGCGGGCGGCGGCTGTGCCCCTACTCCAATTGGGGTGACGTGTCTACCACGCTGGCGGCTCTCTGGGCCTGTTCTGGGAGTGGAAGGCGGCTCTGCTCTGTCCCTATTCCAATTGGGGTGTCGTGACTACAATGCTGGCAGGTCGCTGGGCCTGTTCCGGGCGTGGGCGGTTTGCTTGGCTGGCGGGATTCCACCTAATGGCAGTCCCTAACCTCCCTGCTTGCTAATTAATGTCTTCTCTGAGGCGCCACGCCTTCTGTAGCTGCGGGGCAGGCCGCGCGAATCAGTTGGCCTGGATCTCCGGGGTCCTGCTGCTGGCTGTTTTGATGTTGCAAGCTGTTGGAGAGTGGTGGTGTATTCTTCAGCTTTCCCGGATGGTGGCTGATGATTGCCTGGATGGAGTGTCCGCTGTTTTGATGTTGCGCTCTGAAGGAGAGTGGCGGTGTATCCTTCAACTTTCCCGGATGGTGGCCGCTGACTGCCTCGGTGGAGTGTCCGCTGTGGGGGATGGGACTGTACCGCTTCCTTCCCCTTCTGAGATCCCGTGCTCCGCCCAAGGGTCCGTGTGGGCTTGGCTGGTGGGATTCCACCTAATGGCCTTCCCTATCCTCCCTGCTTGCTAATTAATGGCTTCACTGAGGCGCCACGCCTTCTGTAGCCGCAGGGCAGGCCGCGCGAATCAGTTGGCCTGGATCTCCGGGGCCCTGCTGCAGGCTGCTGGGATCCCTGGCACTCTATCACTTTGATTTTTTCTGCTTGCCCCTCCCCCAGCGCTGGCTAGCCAGGTTTCGTTTTGGCTGCTACTGGGAGGAGGGGTTGGAGGTCAGGTGTCTCTGGTTTCCCCCTAGTCTTTATGGAGGCTCAGCTTGATACTCCCTCTCCCGGCAAGCCTAGGAGAGATTTTATGCGAATTCCCGCTGTCTGGGGGGTGAGCTGAATGACACCGACCTGTTTTGATGTTGCACTCTGAAGGAGAGTGGCGGTGTATCCTTCAGCTTTCCCGGATGGTGGCCGCTGACTGCCTCGGTGGAGTGTCTGCTGTGGGGGATGGGACTGTACCGCTTCCTTCCCCTTCTGAGATCCCGTCTTAGGGTGATATTTAGAGCTAGGGTTAGTGTTAGGGTCAGAGTCAGAGTTAGTGTTAGTTTTAGGGTTAGGGTTAGAATTCAAGTTAGGGCTAGTGTTTGGGCTAGGTGTAAGGTTAGGGTTTAGTTTTGGTTAAGGGTTAGTGTTATGGCTAGAGCTCAGTTTTGTTTTAAGGCTAGGGCAAGGGTTGGGGATAGTTTTAGTATTAGTTTTAGGGCTAGGGCTAGTGTTAGGTTTAGTCTTTTGGTTAGGGTTAGATCTAGAATAAGGGTTAGATTTATGGTTATGGTTATGACTAGTATTAGGGCTAGGGTTAGGGCTAGAATAAGGGCTAAGGTTAGTGTTATTGTAATGGATAGTGTTGGAACTAGGGTTAGGGCTCGGGTGAGTGTTAGAGTTAGGCTTAGGGCTAGGGTTTTAGTTAGGGTTAGGTTTAGGTTTTGGGTAAGGAATGGGGTTATAGCCAGGTTAGGGCTAGGGCTCGTGTTAGGGTTATGGTTAGGGCTAGAGTTAGGGTTAGGGTTAGAATTAAGTCTAGGGTTAGGGCTAGAATGAGTGTTAGGGTTAGTGTTAGGTTTATGGCTAGTTTTAGGGCTAGGACTAATGTCACGTCTATGGTTATGGTTAGGGATAGTTTTGGGTTTAGGTTTATGGCTATTTCTAGTGTAAGGGTTATGTTATGTTTAGGGTCAGGTTTAGAGCTAAGGTTAGGATTATGTTTTGTGTTAGTGTTAAAGTTTGTGTTAGGTTAAAGATTGGGGTTAATGCTTGGGTTAGCATTTGATTTAGGGTTAGGGTTAGGTAATGGATAGGGTTAGGTTTAGGGTCCAGGTTAGGGTTAGGGTTTGGGTTAGGGCTAGGGTTAGCGTTAGGTTTAGGGTTAGGGTTAGGGTAATGGATAGGGTTAGAACTAGGGTTAGGTTAGGAATAGGGCTAGGGTTAGGATTAGGGTTATATTTAGGGTTAGTGTTAAGTTTAGGTTTTGGGTAAGGGTTAGGGTTTGAGCTAGGGTTGAGGCTAGGGCGAGGGTTAAGGTTATAGTTAGGGCTAGGTTTACGTCTAGGGCTAGGTTTATGGCTAGGATTAGGGTTAGGTTTTGTATTAGGTTTAGGGCTAGGGTTAGGTATATGGGTAGTGTAAGAGATAGGGTTATGATTAGGGTTAGTTTTAGTGTTAGGGTATGACTAAGTCTAGTGTTAGGGTTAGGTTTAGGGTTAGGATCAGGTTTATTGCCAGGGTCAGTGTTAGGGTCAGGGTCAGTGTTCGGGTTCAGGTTAGGGTTAGGGTTAGGGCTAGAATTAGGTCTAGGGTTATGTCTAGGCATAGCGTTAGTGTTGGGGTTAAGTGTTACTGCTGTGCTAGCACTAAGTTTTCATTTTTGGCTAGGGCTAGAGTTATGTCTAGATTTAGGATTATATTTAGGTCTAGGGCTAGTGTTAGGGTTAGGTGTATGTATAGGGTTAATGGTAGGGCTAGTGTTAGATTTAGGATTAGGGTTAAGGTCAGGTGTGGGAGGCCATCCTCACATATGATTTGAGTTACCTTCCTGGCTGGGCTAGAGGCACTTAGGCACAACTTGTGCCCAGAGCTTTCCCCACCCTTCTCAGGTCCAAGGGCTTTTCCGTGTGGAGGCATGTCTGACCACTACCCCGAAGACCCAATCATTGCCCCTGACCTTGGGATGCTTCCTCCCTTAATCTTCATTGGATGGGATTGTCCCCAGAAATTTTTGTTCCTCAATAATTTTTGTTCCTCAGAAGTTTTTGTTCCACTCCTGGGGTGTTCTCTCTCTCATGCTAGCCTCTTCAGTAAACCTCACTACCATAATAGGTGGCTGGAGGCTGGAGCTAAGAGGAGCCATCCTGGAGCTGGTTTAAAGGTAATTAGAGTCTTGTCTCTTTAATTAAAAACTCCCTAGTGGTTTCTCATGTTTCAAACCTTCATTCATGAAGGCTGTGCTGGTTGTGGGCTAAAATTGGCGCCCTGAAGTGAGGCATGTGAGTCAAATTGTTTAGGTTGAGTTGGAAAGTGTGCTATTGAAATGCAGAATTTGTGACAACTTTTAGGGTCATGGAAGTACCAGGCAGTTTTTGGAGCTAAGGGACATTAAAAGAATTAATATTGGGAACTTCAACTTCTACTGATAAGGACATATATTTGACCATTTTAGAGACAATAATTAATCAGAAGCAGATCAAAAGGACCCAGCTGCTACAATTTTTGAAAATTGTTGGTGAATTTTGTTCTTGGTTTTGTGATCAAGATTAACCAAATTTACATACTTGGGAAAAATTAGAAAGAAAATTACATAAAGTTTGCCTTTCTAATGAATTACCTGGCAATATTGAGAATATTCAAAAGATTTGGACTGCATTAGAGATCTGTCTTTTTGATTACATGGGCCAAAGTCATTGGCCCCCTGAAGATCTAGTGAAAGGTATTCAGAGAACCATTAAGTCTATTCAAATGGAAAAATTGCCTGAGGTTAAGGAAACCTCTTTTCCTTTAAGCAGACTAAAACCAAATTCTATTCAAGCAAAAAACCTTGGGGCAAGGACCAAATTAAAAAAAAAAAAATTTAGCTTTTCCTGAGCCAAACTGGAGTAGTTCGGAGGGATAGAAAATCCCTAAATTTTTAAATCATAGAGAGGAGGCCTCTGGAGGGATAGAAAATCCTTCTCCAGGAGAGGAAAATCCAGAGGAAATTCATAGACAGAAAGTCCTCCTCCTCCTCCATGAGGCTTTGAAGGTCAGACTGAAGATGGTGACAGGGAAGGTTCATGGAGGAATTGCAGTCTGAGGGAGAGGAGTCAGACAATGAAGTCCAGGAATTACCAGGGAATTTTTAACAGATTATGCCTAATGAGGCCTGCTCCATCCATTTGAATTTGGCCGCTCCCTGTTAGAAGGAAAAATTTTAACAGGTATTCTGAACTGGCAATGACCTTTCTCACTCAGTTCCAATGGGGAGTTAGAGAGGCACAGGAAACTGGGGAAGATATTAGTGGCTTTCAACTTTTTCCAGTTTTTGAACAGGTTAATGATCAAGACCAGTGTATTTGCATCAATGCTGTAATTCCATTTAAAACTATTAAGGAGTTAAAAAATGCTTGCCATGTTTATGGTTCTAATTCACCATTGGTACAGAGCTTGCTGGAGACCATCTGCAGTCAGCCCCTCCCCCCAAGTGACTGGATTTCTATTGCTAGAGCTTGCTTGAGTGGTGGGGATATATATATATATTTGGCAGTTATATTGGACTGACTTTTGTTCAGAGCAGGCAGAAAGGAATCAAAGGCAGGACATTCAAATATCACTGGACATGCTGTTAGGAATGGGTGAATTTATTGATTTGGGAAGGCAGCTAAATTAGGAATTTGCAGTGTATTATCAGATTACCATGTGCGCTAAATGCACCTGGTGCCAAATTGCCTCCAGGGACCAATCTAGCTTAGTTCTGACTAAAGTTAAGCAAGGTGCCAATGAACTCTATTCTGACTTTGTCTCGAAGCTCTACCAAACCACAAAATGATCAATTGGAGACCCAGGTGCTTGTGAATTTATTGTTAAGCAGCTTGTTGTAGGGACACATGAGGCAAGGCACCAAAGATAGCAGGAAACAGTTTTATTTGGCTGCAGCCATGTTCAGAGGGCACAACTTTTTCTGTAATCAATTAATCCCCTGAACCATGAGTTCAGGTAGTTTTAAGAGTTTTATACCCAGCGTGTAAGAGGAAGGAATCAGAAGTTCACAGTCTGCAGAAGTTCACATAAAAGCAGCTTTTTCTTTCACTGTTCTGGGCAAGTTAACCCTTCAAGGACAGTACCTGGGAAGGGGAGAGCTTCTTCTCCCCTTCTTTCCTCCCCATGCCAACTGTTACCATGGAGCCCAATTGTAACTTATCTTAAAAATATTGACATCTCTATGAAGCCCAGCTCAAGGCCAGAGGCCTTGTTTGCACATTTCTTTAAAGTATTATACTGGATACATTTGTGAAAAACTAGAAAGGGGATGTCCAGCAACTGGAGTGCTGGTATCTTCCTGGCCAGTGGCCACATAAAACAGGGCAACAGGAAAATAGGAAGTTTATCTACATTGAACTCTTTTTCAGAGACTCTTTTGCTGAACTAAAATCAGTCTGGGTGAAGATTTCTGGAGGGGCCCAGTTAAGACTTTTCAGTGAAGAAAGCCACTTCAAGCTGGTATTTGAAAATGCAAACAAATTTTGTCAAGATGTTCTTAGACCCCATAGAAAGAAGGGAATGGTTTCAGAGTTTATTCATTTGTTTTCTGATATGGACCCAGCTCATTTACAAACTTTTACTCTCATGGCCGGTGGCTTTAAAACAAACTCTCCAGCCTCAAGAATCAGTACGCCAACCCCGAGGGCGATGTTTTAATTGTTGAAAAAATGGCCACCTTATGCGGAATTGTAATGTTTGCAATTATAAGCCCAGGGCTCTCCCTGCTGCAAGTAATTGATAATACAGAGTTAGAGACCACGTAGCAGGGAAAGAAAACTACCAAGATGGAGTTGACCCATCTGCATTTTGGCCTACACTTCTGGTACGAAGTAAAAAAACTTCCGGTCATCCCATCCCCAGGCCAGAAAAACAGGGGAACCAGAAGAGAGGTCTCTTAACATCATCATGGCCGACCATGGGGAGCCACCATTTTTACCGGAGCGAACCTCACAGGTGATTCCTTTACAACCACCAATGGTAATTGAATTGATTTCTGAAAAAGGGCCACAGCAAATCCCTACTGGGGTTTTTGGGCCACTCCCTAGAAAAAATATAGGGTTAATTTTGGGACATAACAATTTAAAAGAGGACATCAAGATGATACCTGGAGTGGTGGACTCTTGTTTTGAGGGAGAATTAAATGTTACTGTAAAATCAAATTATGCCATCTAGCTTACTCCTAAAATCACCATAGCCCAATTAATGCTTTTACCCTGTAATTCGGATGGACACCCACAAGTAAATTCAGTTTCCAAACTTCCAAACAGAGCGTACTGGTCTCAATTATTGTGGTGGGAGCACTCCCTACTGGAACTTAAAATTAATTATAAAAAGGTAAAGGCTTAGTGGACACAGGAGCAGATAAATCAGTCCTGTTCAGTCACTTCTGGCCTAAGAATTGGCCCTTGCACATAGCTTCAGCTAACTTAGAAGGAATTGGACAAATATCACAGCCTGCTCAGAGTACTCTGTATCTCCATTTGGAAGATCCAGATGGAAATAGTGGAGTTTTTAAACCTTATGTGTTAGAGTCTTTACCAGTAAATCTATGGGGAAGAGATATATTAAGCAAAATAGGATTATTATTAAGAACTCCAAATTCTGAGATCATTTGAGGAAATTAATCAAGCGTTTCTTCCTGGACATAATGAAAGAAATTATCAGAAAGAGTATCTGCTTACAAACCAGTCTCCTTGACAGAGATTAGTAAATGCTCCAGACTAAAATTTTTAGTAGGGGTCCTGAGTGTCTCCCTGATCCAAAAGACAGCATAAAAAATCACCTGGCTCACAGAAGCACTTAAATGGATTTCTCAGTGGCCCATCTCAGGGGAAAAACTTAAGATAATTCATGTGTTAGTTGAGGGACAACTTCAGGCTGGTCATATAGAATCAACACTTAGTCCTTGGAACACCCCCATTTTTGTTATTAGGAAAAAATCAAGTAATTGGAGGTTACTACAGGATTTAAAGGCAATAAACCATGCAATTCAGCCTATGAGATCATTGCAGCCTGGACTTCCTTCTCCTACAGAAATTCGTTTAAATTATAGCTTAATGGTAATAGATCTAAAAGATTGTTTCTTCTCAATAAAGTTGCATCCCAAGGATTGTGAAAAATTTGCTTTCAGTGTCCCAGCAATTAATTTTAAAGAAACTGTTAAAAGATATTGCTGGAAGGTTTTGCCTCAATGAATGTGTAATATTCCAACTTTATGTCAAATATTTGTGGGTCAAGCGATAACTCCTATAAGAAATAACTTTCCTGATACATATATTATTCATTTCATGGATGATATATTATTGGCTCATGCTAACCCAGAAGTACTTTCAGAAATTTTTACTCAGTTAGAGGCTTCACTTACAGCAATGGGTTTGTGCATTGCTCCTCAAAATATTCAAAAGATGCCTCCCTTTCAATATTTAGGTCAGATAATTCAAGGATGTACAATCCGTCCTCAAAATCTACAGATAAAAGTTAAGGAGTTATGTTCCCTTAATGATTTTCAAAAATTATTAGGAGATATCAATTGGCTGAGGCCATCATTAAAACTAACTATTTCTGATTTAAGATCTTTATTCCAGATATGACAAGGAAATCCTTCTCCAAGTCAACTGACAATAGAGGCTAGAGCAGCTTTAAAAAAGGTTGAAATTGCAATTAAAAATGCACAACTTACTAGAATTAATCCTCAAGAGCTGGTATACTTGTTAATATTTCCATCTTCCCATGCCCCTACAGGAGCTATATGGCAAAGATATTGAGTGGATTCATTTAGCCCACTCTCTCCAAAAGACATTAATTCCTTTTCATGACTCTATTGCTCAATTAGTAATTAAAGGTAGAACAAAATTTTTATAATTAATTGGATCTGAACCTGATATTATAATTATTCCATTTCTGTTCAACAAAATAATTGGCTTTTTCAAGCTCCTAGTTTATGGCAAATAAGCTTTTGCTGATTTTCCTTGTCAGATAGAAAGTCATTACCCTCATGCTAAAGTTATTCAATTTACATTTTTAACACCGCTTATTTTTCCAAAGATTGTACATAGCTCATAGATGGAGCTGTAAAGGTGTTCACTGATTGTTCAAGTTCAGGTAAAGCAGGTTTTAATAGCCATGTTCACACAGAGGTAATACAAAACTCATATACTTCTGCCCAAAGAACAGAGCTACAAGCTCTCATTTATGCCTTAAATTACTTTGCAAATGAGTCCATTAATATTTATTCTTACAGCTTATATGCAATCAGAGTTACCAAAAATATTGAAACTTCAGTTATTGGATATACCTCTTCACAAGAACTATTTAAATTATTTAATAATCTACAATAGGTGGTGCTAATGCAAAAATACTCATGTTTCATAGGACACATATGAGCTCACACTAATCTTCCAGGACCTTTAACTTCAGGTAATGACAAGATTGATAAATTAGTAGCTGTTTGTCAACAGATGTCTCCATATGATTGTGCACAAGCTTCACATTCCTTGTATCATCAGAATGATTCTAGCTTACGTAAAAAATTTAATATTACCAGAGAACAAGCTCGTCAAATTGTAAGTTATTGCCTAAGTGTGTTATTCACACTTGATCTCTGCCATCAGGGATAAATCCCCATGGATTAAGACCAAATCAAATATGGAAAATGGATGTAACTCATATTCGTCAATTTGGTAAGCAATGTTATGTACATGTAATAGTTGATACACATTCCAGATTCATTTTTGCCACAGCATATACAAAAGAAAATACTCAACATGTAATTTCTCACTGCCTAGCAGCCTTTTCTGTGTTAGGATGCCCTTTACAGATTAAAACAGATAATGCACCAGCTTATGTAAGCTCTTCTTTTCAACAATTTTGCCAAGAGTTTCAAATTGACCATAAAGCAGGAATTCCTTATAACCCCCAAGGTCAAGCCATTGTGGAATGAGCTCATTTATCTATTAAGCTGCAATTACAAAAATTAAAAGGGGGAATAGGTTTATGACTCCCCAAAATAGCCTCAACCATGCCTTGTTTGTTTTAAAAATTTTAAATTGTGATGCAGATGGTTACACTGCAGCTGAGAGATATATGTCTTCCACAACACAGGCCCTTTAGGCAGAATTTTGTGGAAAGACTTACAGACTGATCAATGGAAAGGCCCAGATCTAGTGATTATGTGGGGCAGAGGTTATGCTTGTATTTTTCCTGAAGATGCTTTCTGTCCTATCTGGGTGCCTGAACGTGCAATCAGACATGGAAGAATTAGAACCGAGATTCAAGCAACTGAAAATCGACCTGGAGAAGCCTCCACTCAAAAGGAAGAGATATCGAAGAATGAAGAGGAATCAACATGAACCAGCTGAAAAGCTGATCTCATGGGAAGACATGAAGAAGCGGACAATACACACTTCATGAATAATTCGACTCCTAGGAAGGAATAAGATTCCATTTATGATGGTAGCTAGAGTGATTGCCCCGTTGGGCTGTCAGGTAAAAGGGAGTTGAGCAGACACTTACTGGATATATTTTCTGGATCCACTCCTGGTACATCTAGCTGCGTGAACTGGAGAATATATTCCAGTGTTTACTAATGACTCATCATGATGGAAGATTTACAGATACTCATAGTACTCCCAATCATGTGACTAGATTTAATTATTCTGGCTACAGTGCCCAATTACCTTTGTGTTGGTCCCATGATAAACATGCTGGCTGTCAGAGTATCATTTGAGGAAAAGACAGAGGTTGGGTGACCTAGACTGAGTAATCATACTATTTATGGAGACTTAAAACCTTATACTAGATCAGTGATTAAAATGGGACTTTCCCATAACAAACCAGTCATTTCTGCAAAACCTCCACGAATACCTCATTGTCCAAATAGTTCTACAATTGAGATTGGCACATTTCCTAGATGGATAGATTGTGTAAATACTTTACCAGTACAACATAAGATGTCTAAAGGTAGTGGATATATTTTAGGTTGGTCTCCAAAAATTGATGAGACAATTATGAAAAAATTCTTCTATGACACCTGCAGGATTTGTTAGCAATATTTTGACTTACAGTGAGGGTGGTATTAAAAAAAATGTTTGGCACTTAATTGCTGCCTCAGAATTCTTACATTTTACAGACAAGCCTTTACCAAAATTTGTTGGCAAAAGCTGTAAGGAGGGATCTTGCTATGGCTTATGAGCCTGTGTCCAATATCCTTATGTTTTAATCATTATAAATGTAAAAATTAAATGGATAGATGACAGATATGTTGTAACATGCAACAAATGTCACCTAACCAATTGTATTACTAGATATAATAGAGGAGGAAAATGAGTGCTGGTACTTTATCAACCTTCTTTTGTTTTATTGCCTGCCTATATTTCAGAGCCATGGTATGCTGATGCTGGTTTTCAAGTCTTACAGCAAATACATTCCCAGCTAGCGAGGCCTAGACTTGCTATTGGAATTATAATTGTGGGAGTTTGGCTTTAGTTTCTTTCATTGCATCCCCTGTCACAGCCTCAATAACTTTATCTCAAAATATTCAACATGCAAAATTTCTTAATAATTTAACCCAAAATACTTCCAAGGCTCTGCACAAGCAAGTAAATATTGATGAAAGGATTGAGACTAAGTTTTAATGCCTTAGAGGCGACTGTTATAATATAGGTAATGAACTTTCGGCTTTAAAGTTTAAAGAAAGGCTTAAATGCCACGCAAGTTATAAATATGTGTGTGTTACAGCTGCCAAGTACAATTCTTCTCTCTGGGATTGGGAGAAGGTTAAGAACCATTTGTTGGGTATTTTGCAACATAATAATAATAGCTTGGATCTTTTGGAACTCCATCACCATATCCAAGATATTCATAATAATAGAGCTGATTTTTCAGGTCCTTCTTCTTTGGCTAATCAAATATTGAAGGAATTAAATGGATTTAACCCTGGAAATATTCTTAAACACTCATCCTGGTACACTATTGGCTTGTTATCTTTGCTGTTAATTCTTTTTTGTGTTGTAATTATAGGATGGTGAGTCTTCAGAGCGAGAATGCAAAGATTCGAGAGAGTAAATCATCGCCTGCTTTTTTAAAGATAAAAGGGGGAATATGTGGGAGGCCATCCTCGCATGTGATTTGAGTTACCTCCCTGGCTGGGTGAGAGTGCTTAGATACAGCTGTATTAGAGCCTTCCCCACCCTTTTACAGGTCCATGCAGAGGTATGCCTGGCCACTGCCCTGAAGACCCAATCGTTACCCTTGACATTGGGATGCTGCCCCCTCTTAACCTTCACTGGATGGGATTTTCCCCAGAAGTTTTTGTTTCCCAATAAAAGCTCACTACCTGGCATGTTCTCACTCTCTCAGTAGTCTCTTCTCCAAACCTCACCACCGCATTAGGTGGCTGGAGGTGGGAGCTAGGAGAAGCCATCTCAGAGCTGGTATTAAAGGTAATGAAAGTCTTGTCTCTTTAATTTAAAACTCCCTAGTAATTACTTATGAATTGAACCTTCTTTCATGAAGCCAGCACTTGTTGCGTGGCAGACTTTGTCTGGGCACTCTCTGGTTTGTTCCTTTCGAAAGTAGCCCTAAGCTGAAGCATGCAAACACAACTTTATCCGAGAACACTTTAGGAGAAAACAGGAAAATATGCATATACTGAAATAATTCCCCCAATTATTTGGTCAGAATTCTTTGATACTGTGCAGGGTTCATCAGCTAGCTTGCCCCACTAGACTCCCATAGTTTGCATATTCTAGGATCAATGGTTTTCTAAATAGGTTAGGTTTAGTGTTCAGGTTCGGGTAGTGCTATGGTTAGATCTAGTATTAGGGTTAAGCTTAGTTTTCTTCAAATTTCTTTGATACTGGGTAGGATTCATCTTTTACCTATCCTTACCATGCATGCTCCCCAGGTTTGGGTCTTTTCAGTTCAACGGTTCTCTGTCAGCAACAGTTTGTATTTTAAGGTTACTTTATTTTTTCCTATATGGGTAAATGAAATGGAGGTGGAAATCAAATAGGGTTAGTGCTAGCTGCTTGAAACTTCACCCTCTCATTCAGTTCACTGTTGGCATTCTCTGGATTCTTCCTTGTGAGAGTAGGTCTAAGCTGAAGCATGCAAAACCAACTTTATCCAAGAGCACTTTTGGGGAAAACAGGGAATTATGTATGTATTGAAATACCTCCACCAATTATTTGGTCAGATTCCTTTGATACTACAACAGGATTCAGCTATTAGCTTGCCCTCCTAGGCTCACCAAGTTTGGGACTTCAAGGATCAATGGTCCTGTAAACAGGTTAGGGTTAATGGTAGGTTTAGGTTCAGGGCTCAGGTTAGATCTAGTCTTAGGGTTAGAGTTAGTTTTGTTCAAATTTCTTTGATTCTGGGAAAAATTCAACTTTTACCTAGCCTAACTATGCTTCCCAGTCTCTTTTCAATGGTTTGCTGTCAGGATCAGTTTGTATTTTAAGGTTTCATTTCATTTTGACCTACATGGGTACATGCCATGGCGCTTGAAATCAAGCAGGGTTGGTGCTAACTGTTTGAAACTTCACACACTCAATCAGTTCTCTGTGGGCACTCTCTGGTTTCTTCCTTGCAAAAGTAGCCCTAAGTGGAAGCATGGAAAAACAACTTTATCCAAGAACAATTTAGGAGAAAACAGGTAAATATGCATGTTCTGAAATACCTTGCCCAATATTTGGTTAAATTTCTTTGATACTGCACAGGATTCATCCGTTAGGCTCCACAAGTTTGGGACTTCTAGAATCAATGGTTCTCTAAATAGTTTAGGGCTAGGGTTTGAGCAAGTGTTAGGGTTAGAGTGAGTTTTGTTCAATTTTCTTTGATACTGGGCAGGATTCATCTTTTATTTATCCTTACTATGTTCCCCAGGTTTGGGCCTTCTTGGTTCAAGGGTTCACTGTCAGGAAC
Source organism: Urocitellus parryii (assembly GCF_045843805.1). Classification (NCBI taxonomy): domain Eukaryota; kingdom Metazoa; phylum Chordata; class Mammalia; order Rodentia; family Sciuridae; genus Urocitellus; species Urocitellus parryii. Next base: position 81,511,959 of record NC_135537.1, read on the forward strand.
AGTTTGTATTTTATGGGATCACTTCATTTTGATCTATAGGGGTAAATGGAAATGGAGCTGAAAATCAAACAGGGTTTGTGCTAGCTGCTTGAAACTTCAAACACTTAATCCATTCTCTATGGGCACTCTTTGGTTTGTTTCTTGAGAAAGTATCCCTAACTAAAGCATGCAAAATAACTGTATCCAATTGCACTTTAGCATAAAGTAGGGAAATATTCATGTACTGAAATACCTCCTCCAATTATTTGGTCAGATTTTCTTGATAGTGTGCAGGATTCATCTGTTAGCTTGCTCCACTAGGCTCCCCACATTTGAGATTTCTAGGATCAATGGATCTATAAACAGGTTAGGGTTAGGGTTTGGGTTAGGGTTAGAGTTGGGCTAGGGTTAGAGATAGTGATAGGGCTAGAATTAGTTTTGTTCAAATTTCTTTGATTCTGGGCAAAATTCATCTTTTACCTAGTCTTGCTATGCTCCCCAGGTCTGGGTCTTCTTAGTACAATGGTTCCCTGTCAGGAATAGTTTGTATTTAAAGGTTTCATTTCATTTGGACATATATGGCAAATGGAAATGGAGCTGGGAATCAAACAGTGTTGGTGCTAGCTGCTTGAAACTTCACACACTCAATCAGTTATCTTTGGACATGCTCTGGTTTGTTCCTTGTGAAAGTAGCCCTAAGCTGAAGTATTCAAAAACAACTTTATCTGAGAGCACTTTAGGAGAAAACAGGAAAATATGCATGTATAGAAATACCTTCCCCAATTATTGGGTCAGATTTTCTTGACACTGCACAGGATTAATCTGTTACATTGCCCCTCTAGACTCCCCAATTTGGGAATTCTAGGATCAATCATTCTCTAAACAGGTTAGGGTTAGGGTGAGGTTAGGATTAGGGCTAGGTTTAGAGCTAGTGATATTTAAAGGTTCACTCTCAAGAACATTTTGAATTTTCAGGTTTCACTTCTTTTTGCCCTATAGGGATAAGTGAACATGGAACTGGAAATCAAACAGGGTTTGTGCTAGCTGCTTGAAACTTCACACACTCAATCATTCCTCAGTGCACATTCTCTGGTTTATTTCTCGTGGAAGTAGCCTTAAGCTGAACAAGAAAGAAACGGCTTTATCTGTGAGTGCTTTAGGAGCAAAAAAGTGAATACCCGTATACTTAAAGTGCTTCAAAGATTTTTTGGTTGGATTTCTTTGATACTGTAGAAGATTCATCCTTTACCTAGCATTACTACACTTTCCAAGTTTGGGCCTTCTAGGTTCAATGGTTCAGTGTCAGGGACACTTTGAATTTTCAGGTTTCACTTCATTATGGCCTATAAGTGTGAATGGAAATGGAGCTGGAAAATCACACAGGGTTGGTTATAGCTGCTTGAAACTTCACAGACTCAATCATCTCTCTGGGAACTCTCTGGTTTGTTCCTTGTGAAAGTAGCCATAAGCTGAAACATGGAGAAACAACTTTATCTGAAAGCACTTTTAGGAGAAAACAGGGAAATATGCATATGCTGAAATACCTCCCCCAATTATTTGGTCAGAATTTTTTGATACTGTGCTGGGTTCATCAGCTAGCTTGCCTTACTAGGCTCCCATAGTTTGCATATTCTAGGATCAATGGTTCTCTAACAGGTTAGGGTTAGTGTTAGGTTTTTGGTTAGTGCTAGGGTTAGATATAGTATTAGAGTTAAAGTTAGTTTTCTTCAAATTTCTTTGATACTGGGGAGGATTTATCTTTTACCTAGCCTTACTATGCTCCCCATGTTTGGGACTTTTTGGTTCAATGGTTCTCTTTCAGCAACAGTTTGTATTTTAAGGTTTCACTTAATTTTGCCCTATATGGGTAGATGGAAATGGAGTTGGAAATCAAAAGGGTTAGTGCTAGCTGCTTGAAACTTCACCCTCTCATTCAGTTCACTGTTGGCATTCTCTGGTTTCTTCTTTGTGAAAGTAAGCCTAATCTGAAGCATGCAAAACCAACTTTATCCAAGGGCACTTTTGGGGAAAACAGACAATTATGTATGTACTGAAATACCCCCCATTGTAGGGACAAATGAGGCAAGGTACCGAAGATAGCAGGAAACAGTTTTATTTGGTTGCATCCAGGTTTAGATGGCATGGCTTTTTCTGTAATCAATGAATCCCCTGAACCCCGAGTTCAGGGAGTTTTAGAGTTTTGTACTCAGCATGTAAGAGGAGGGGCTCAGTAGCTTTTTCTTTTGCTGTTCTGGGCAAGTTAACTCTTCAAGGACAATACCTGAGAAGGGGAGTGCTTCTTCTCCTCTTTATATTCTCCCCCTGCCATCTGTTTCCATGGAGCCCAGCTGATAACTTCTCTTACCTTAAAAATGTTGACATCTCTGTGATGCCCAGATGAAGGTCAGAGGCCTTGTTTGCACATTTGTTCAAGTACTATACTGGATATGTTTGTGAAAAACTAGTAAGGGGGTACCCAGCATCTGGAGTGCTGGCAGCTTCTTGGCCAGTGGCCAAGAAAACAGTGTGACATGAAAATAGGAAGCTTATTTACATTGAACTCTTTTGCTGACAGTCCTAAAATCAGCCACGGTGAAGAGGGCTTTTCTGTGGAGAAAGGGGGTGCCACTTCAATTCCCCCCTTTAATGATGCTCCTATAATTTAATCCTTTAAATTTAAGAGTATGATTACCATTATCTTGGCTTAAAGCCTTATACAATGTCAAAACCTTAGTTGTTGTCATCCTTTCAACAGCAGCTTCTACAGTGGACCCAATAGCTTTAATGCACAGTGGAGCCAAACATGGGAGTAATAAACAGGTTAGCTGCAGAATACCCACTATACCAGTTAAGCTTTTAAATCTACCAAGAGTTGAAAACCATCTCCCAAATGCATGTTTGGGACCCAAACTTTAATGCCCTTCTAGATATGAACTTGTGTTGTTGGCTTTATCCTTAACTGTTGTCTATTGTCATCCATTTGGATGCAACAATCTAAGCTTTTGAACTCTCTGTATATTTCTTTTTCCTCAGCCATAGATAATCTAATGTCAAGCAGTTTTGATAGTTAGTCACTCGCATCTGGTCTGTTGTGTGGCCAGGCGGTCAAAGGCTGTGGCATTCTGATTAGTAATAATTTTTAGTACAGCTTGTAAGTGAATAATTCTCTTTAACATGTAAACAGGAGTTTTATAACTCCAACAGCCATTTTGTGCTCAGGTAGTGGGAGCAAAATGGCAATAAATCCTCTGGGGTGGCCAGTTACCTTCATCCCAAGATTTGTGACCTCCTAAATCAAGATTTTTTCCAATGGACCTCTTTTTCTTTTCAAAACAGTCATTGATCTATAGCATTCGTCTGGTGGGACAGGTCCTAAATATATGTTTTACCACCTCTTAGTTATAGTGGATTGTCTTGACACATGGTTCACATGATCTCCATGGTTGGAATAGGAGTAGGGCAGAAATCCTTAAGGTTATCAAAGGAAAGCAACCTAAATAATAGACTAACGTTTTGGTTATAGGTTAAACAGCATAAATTAACAAAGCCAAACTAATAACACAAAACTAATCTTAGAAAACTTATATAAGCAAGATAAAAAAGTGTAAGTGAAATTTTGTTACCCAGAGTTCAGTCAGTAAGAGTTACTTTTATCAAACCAGTAGCAAAAGCCAAACAAAGAACTATGTATTTATCTAGAAGCAAGGGGTGGCAATGCATTATAGTATAAAAATTATTTCAGAGGTTGGAAGTGTTCATTAGTCCTGGTGGGAAGTTTATCTTTCACTATGCATTGATCAGCCAGTCCCTCCTGTGTGGCTGAAACTGGGCCATATTCTCCTCAAGCTTCGGCCGTGCGTAGACCAGTCAGCTTCTGGAGTTACTGGAGCAGGGCTGTTGTACTTCTGATCCTCAAGCTTCTCTGATGCTCCTTTTACTTCAGGATGGTCAGCTTCAAGGGCATAGCAGCATCTAGAGAGCACTCCCAGTCTGCAGCTGCAGTCGCGAGTCTGGTGTAATGAATCTAGGGACCTATCTCTGCAAACTTTACTGCAGTTGGGGTGGATAAAATAGCAGTGAAAGGACCCTTCCAAAGAAGTTAAGGGGAATATTTAATTCTTTGACCCAGTATAAATCTCAGGCTTGAAGGAGTGGGCACTTGGGTCAAACTTACTGGCAATCTTTCTCTAACCCATTGGTTGAGAACCTGTAAAATTTCCCCTAAGACCTGAAGCTGTCATCTCAGGGTTAATTTTCCTATCTCTCTTAAGTCTCCCTGTAGACTCCAAATAAGAGGGGAGGACATCCCATATATTATCTCAAAAGAAAAAAATTCAGTCCTCCTAGTGGGAGTGGATCTAATCCTCAGCAGTGTAATAGGGAGAAGTTCATCACAATGTAATTGAGTCTCCTTATACAGCTTACCCAATTGAGCCTTAAAGTCCTGTTCATCCTTTGAACTTTACCAGAACTCTACAGCCTATGGGCAGTATGTAACTTTCATCTGATATTTAAACTTTTGGTCAGTAATTGCCGCAGGCTTCCCGGCCCCGGGCCGAGCGGGCTGGCTGAGCTCCGCTCCTGCCGCTGCTGTCGCCGAGCACTGCCTGCCGCACCCCTGCTGAGCGCTTCCCTGCTGGGCTGTCAGTGCACGTCGGCTTGCAATCTTGCAACCCGGTTGGGCACAAAAACACAAGCCAGTCAAACTGAGACAAAGTTTTATTTTGTGAGAGGCCGTGTGCGTCCCCTAACAAGTGGGTCCACCACGTGTGTTCTACTTGAGCTGGGGGGACTCCACTTCCCCCGGAACACCCTCCTACCAACCTTTCCCAACCAATGGGAACTCTCCCATTACAAGAGTGACATGAGTAACCTGAGTCCCGAAACGGGCCCAGGTAAACAGCAGGAGACAATTACCATAATGTAACTTAACATAATCATAATCTGAATGGCTGGTTGGCAGTCACTAAATCCAAAGGTGCCTGTATCAATATTTTTGCTGTGGCTCCTAGCAAGTAATTGTATCACCTCTGCCCAAAAGCTGGCCCATTGTCTGAGCCAATAGTTATTGAGACACCAAATCTGGAAAATAATTTCCCAGAGAAGCATCCTAGTATCTCCCTGGCCTTTTTAGTGCAGGTGGGAAAGGCTTCCACCCAGTCAGAGTATAAACACACAAAAACCAAAGGTTACTTATAGCCCTGTGAGCATGGTAGGTCAGTCTTCAAAAGGTACTCCTTTTCCAAGTCTTCAAAACGTACTCCTCCTATAGTTTGGATTCCTGGTGGAAGCTTTTGCTCCTGACAACAATTGTTGTGAGCACAAAACTCACATTGTTTGTAGATCATCCAAGTGTTGCTTGTGAGCCAGGGGACATAGAAATTTTGACTCAGAACTGTCTCAAGTGTTGTATGTCCAACATGTTTTCCTGCAAAATGTCTGATAAAGGCTTGGGCTAGAATCTCCGGGATGGCTATTCTGGCCATCAGAAAATCTCCATCATCCACCTGGGAGAAAATTTTCTTTTTCAGTCTTAAATCACTTATTTTCATGTTGGGAGTATGTTGGCTCCCATTCTGTTAACTAGTCGGCCAGGCAGAAGGGCAGCATTTAAACCTGGAACTGGATTTTCTTCCCATTTCTTGCAGACAGGTAACCTGGCCTCTCTGTCAGCTCTCTGGTTGCCCTGAGAAAATACAGCATTTCCCTTTCAATGACCTTGGCAATATATAATCACAACCTTCCTGGGAGCCCACAGTGCATCCAAAAGTTTAAGAATTTCTTGCCCATACATCATGCCCCCATTTTTTCTCTCCTAAGTTAATTAGCCTACATGAGGCCCTATGAACATGAGAGGTAGAGAATGCATATTTTGAGTCAATGTAAATATTCACACAGAATCTTGATGTCAATTGAGGTGCTTTAGTTAAAGCAATAAATTTTACTTTTTGTGCTGAAGTTCCTTGAGGCAGAGGTTCTGCCTTAACAGTAGAGTCCAGAGTGACCATTGCATATCCAGCAAAACATACCTCATCCTTTATAGAAGTACTCTGCATCATCATCTTGAGAGGTCTGGTCTGCTGAGGAACACTTCATCTGTGACCTCAACACATTTGTGGTCAAGTTATCCAGGTCCAATGGACAGCCAAGTTGCTGGATTTAGAGTTCTGATGACCTCAATGCACATACGTGGGTTTTCACATAATAACATGCCCTGATATTTGACCATTCTTTCATTAGTCAACCAATAGTGTCCTTTGTGTTCTAACAATGTCAAAATTGAATGAGGAACTCTGACAACCAGTTCTTGTCCCAGTTTATCAGCTTCCAACATCAGAAGAGCTGTGGCTGCAAGGGTACCTAAACAGGGTGGCCAGCCCTGGGCTACAGAGTCCAGCTGTTTGGACAAATAGGCCACTGGACAGTGCTGTGTCCCCAGCATCTGAGTTAAAACTCCCACAACCACTCCAGACTGATCATGGACATACAGAAAGAAAGGCTTTGTGAGGTTGGGGGCCCTAATCCAGGTGCACTGGTGAGTGCTTGTTTAAAGTCCTCAAAGGCCTTTTGCTTAGTTGATCCCCATATTAGAGGATTACATTCTCCACCCTTTGTGGCTTCATAGAGGGATCTTGCCATAACTTAAAGATCTTGCCATAACATAAAGGAATCTTGCCATAACTTCCATATATGGCTGAATCCAGTAGCCCCCAAGAATTCTCTAGTTTGATGCTGGGTTGAAGGGATTGGAATTGAGCAGATCTCCTGTTTCTTTTGAGGCCAAGTTGCTATTGTTGGTTCTGTTGCTGAGTCAGGTGGTAATCAAAGTATTTGAACTTTTTCTTGATAGATATGGGCTTTCAAGTCAGAGACCAGTGTTACCCCAAGGATGGTGTACTCAAGCCCCTGGGAGGAACTGTCATTTAGGGAAGCGAGGCATACGTAGAGCATGTGGTGCTTTAAGATACAGGATTTTTTTGTTATCTCCTAGTGCAGGATCTTGACTATTAGGATTCTCCAACTCTTAAATCTAATGTAAATCTTAGAAAAGACTGATAATCTGGGACATCATTTGTATAAAAAGCACCTATGTATTCTTACCATGGGCCATCTGCCAAGGTTGGAGGGCATCAGTGTGGTCCTGTGCAGGTCTCAGTGTGGCAGCCACATTGTGCCCACCTAGGTGTTGCTCTTTGACTGTATGGCTTTCTCCTCCTGCCAGGTGGGAGCCTGCTCTAATTGTGTATAGTGGCTGCCCCACTTGTGTTTTTTGTTCAGTATGCCTGGGTGCATGGGGCTCTGTGGCCCTTCCTGCTGGTGGCTCACAGAATGTGGCTGGGAGCCAGCGTGGCATGTCCTTTTGGAGTGAGCACCCTATGGCCCACTATTGGCTGTTAACATGAACATACTCCTGGTTCATTTGGGGGCTTGCAGCAGCTGAGCCCTCCTGGGGTGCTGGGTCCTGTGCATCAAATACAGTTGTGTGTGTCAATGGGATCCCTGCCATATTTGTCAATCATCAACTCCCGAGCAAGGGGGAAGAAACTGAAAGGAGGGGCTGGGGCCAAAGGCTGGGGGAAAACATTCATTCCTTCTCTGTTCAAGGCTTAGCATTTGATCATGGCAGTGGATGCTTGCCCACTAGGGCCACTGGAGCCTTCTCCTTTTGTCTGGGCACACTTTTTTTTTCTTTATAAACATTTGGATCATTGGCTTTGTTCTAGTGAGTCCCCCCTTTGAGTGAACTTTGAGCTTGTGGTGAGGGAATCTGCAAGGAGATTTAACATCCTTTTTACCTTTTTGGTCTGCTTGTCTTTGAGTCTCTGGGTCTCAATAGATGAAAACTGTAGGGGCCACCTTAATCAGCTCACTGGCACACTTCTCAGTAAAGTCCTCTAGGATTGTAATTTTTGGCAAATGGCTCTCTGAGCCTGTCCAATAAAGGCTGTATTGAGCACCTGTTGCTTGTGCCTGTGCATTTCTTCACTGACAAACTTGCATTGTGGCTGCAATGTTTGTATGGTGCCGTTCCTCCCCCAGGCACCTCTGGGCGGGGAGAGGATTGGCAGCAATGGTGGCCTGGACATTTAGCTTTGAGCCAGTTGGGCACATCTCTTTCAATTATTGCTGCCAGTTTCATAGGTCAGAGCAGCCTTAGGCAGATGTGGGGCTGAGAGAAGTTTTCAGGGCTATTGAGGGTGCGAGAGGGAGATGCTGGAGCATCAGGAGGCTTATCTTGGCTCTGTTTGTCTGCAGATGTGCTTGGCTTTGGCTAGGGCTCAGGGCTGGCTCCAATTCCTTCTAACTCTTGGGCCCAGACAGTGTGTTTTGTTCTCTTTTTTCTATTTTTAAAGACTTTCTCTGAGGGCCTCTTGACATCTCTTTATATTTTGATTTTCTTCTTTGTTGGGTCTCATCCTAGGTCTGGATAGTGGGCTGTGTCAGGTCAGTCATGGACAAGGGTTTCTCTGGGTAAGAGGGAGTATGATTTTTCCAGCTTATGAGCTCAATGGTGGAGAAAGGCTGGAACACAAAACTGCCTTGTCTCCCTCAGACATTTACCTTCTGCTCAACATGGGTAGTCCCTTGCAGGGGCATCTGGAGAGTTCTCATCTGAGTTGTGGCTCTAGTGTTGGGACAAATCTCCCACTGTCATCTTTGGAGGTGAAAGAGTGCTTGGTTCTAGGAAGGCTTAGGCTCTGAGGACATCACAGAGGAAGGAATAGCCAGTATTGGGGGCCATAATTTGTTGCCTCTGAGGACAAAGGGGCTAGGGGAAAGTCTGTTTTCCCAGTGGTCTTGGCAAAATTGGGTAGAGTGGCACATAAGTTGGTGGGTCCTCTTCTGGCTCATGGGGAAAACTTTCCTTTCCTGTCTTTCCTAGTTAGGTTTTCTGTTTAGCTGCTTTCTGCTGGGTCTTAGAGACCACTATGATCCTGGCTAACATCAGCTTAGACTGTCCATCTAGACAGGCTCTCAACCAAGGGGGCTGCTTCTGTACTATCAATAAAAGAGAGTTGGTTCAGAGGTTCCAACAACAATCAAAAGGAACTCAGCAATGAGTCTCTCATCTAAGATCCTTCTGGTGGCCAGCCCACATCTTGGGTGAGACACTCTAATTCACAGAGTATGCAACATTTGTGGAGTGTGTTTCACTCCACAGTTACCAGAAAAACCTTCCTAAATGTTTCTAACACACATTTCAGAAGGCTGTTCCCTTAGTGTGCCTCCCATGTTCCACCCTGCATTGGTGTCGCACACTTAGAACAAAACACACTTAGGACAAGACTCACTTTGTCCATCTCTAGCCATTCCCCTCATGGGGACTTAGGGCCCTCTTAGCCTTGTGGGTTGGTATCAACCCCCGACCTGGAGCTTTCACATAGACGTTGGTGAAATTCTGCCATAGACTGTATGAGGTGCCACAGAACCATGGATCAGGACTCTGCACTTGCTTCAGCCCTTGGGTTGGGTCGGAACCCTTCCCTTTGTCCATCTCATTCACACACTTTCACACATATTCACACAGAAATGACCAGAACAAAATTTCTATACTGCCCAAATTCCAACAATTCCAAACCAAACAAAAAGGGAGTCATGGTTTCCCTCTGCTTGCTGACCCTGAACAGAAACTACTTGAGCGACTCCCCGGGTCTGATTCAGCTCCAACCACTTTGGACAGTACTCAGGACCCAACAGAGGTTGATCAAGCCTCTCTTCCACCCACTTAGGCCTCAGTGGGGAAGTCAGGTGGGCTTCAAAAACAAATGGACCCGGGTCCTACCTATTCATCTGGGTGGTGCTCAAAAAACCTAATTCTGGTTCCTGGTGCCTGTGGGTTCTGCTGTGCTTTGGGGTGGCAGCCCCAGGGAGCTGGGTGAGTCAATTCTTCTTCAGGCCAAGAGTGACCTGGGTGCACCTAGGGGACCCCTGTCCCCCATTGCCCCAGGGAAGCTGGTCCAGGAGACAAGAGAGGCAGAATAGCCATCCCTACCTCCTCTGTACCTTTGTGGTCACCAAAAATATTGTAGGGACAATTGAGGCAAGACACCAAAGATAGCAGGAAACAGTTTTATTTGGCTGTGGCCAGGTTTAGAGGGTACAGCTTTTGCTGTAATCAATTAATCCCCTGAATCCCAAGTTCAGGGAGTTTCAGAGTTTTATACACAGCATGTAAGGGGAGGGACTCAGAAATTCACAGTCTGCAAAAGTTCATATAAAAGCAGCTTTTTCTTTCACTGTTCTGGGCTAGTTAACTCTTCAAGGACAACACCTGAGAAGGCGAAATCTTCTTCTCCCCTTTCTATTCTCCCCTGCCAGCTGTTACCATGGAGCCTAGTTGATAACTTCTCTTATCTTAAAAATGAAGACATCTCTGTGATGCCCAGCTCAAGGCCATAGGCCTTGTTTTCACATTTATTCAAAGTTCTATACTGGATATGTTTGTGAAAAACTAGTAAGGGGATACCCACCACCTGGAGTTCTGGTAGCTTCATGGCCAGTGGCCAAGTAAACAGGACAACATGAAAATAGGAAATTTATCTACATTGAACTCTTTTGCAGAGACTCTTTTGCTGACAGTCCTAAAATCAGCCATGGTGAAGAGGGCTTTTCTGTGGAGAAAGGGAATGCCACTTCACCTCCAATCATTTGGTCTGATTTCTTTGATACTGCACAGGATTTATCTGTTAGCTTGCCCCCTAGGCTCACCAAGTTTGGGACTTCTGGGATCAACAGTTCTGTAAACAGATTAGGGTTAGTGTTGTGGTTAGGTTCAGGGATAGGGTTAGATCTAGTGTTAGGGTTAGAGTTAGTTTTGTTCAAATTTCTTTGATTCTGGGAAAAATTCATCTTTTACCTAGCATTACTATGCTCCCCAGGTCTGGGCCTTCTCTGTTCTATGGCTTGCTGTCAAGAACAGTTTGTATTTTAAAGTTTCACTTCATTTTGACCAAATACAGTTAAATGGAAATGGAGCTGGAAATCAAACAGTGTTTGTGTTAGCTGCTTGAAACTTCACATACTCTATTAGTTCTATGTGGGCACTCTCTGTTTTTTTTTTTTTCCCCTGTGAAAGTAATCCTATGCTGAGGAATGCAAAAACAATTGTATCCAGGAGCACTTGCAGAGAAAAAAGAGAAATATGCATGTATAGAAATACCTCCCCCAATTATTTGGTCAGATTTTTAATTACTGCACAGGATTCATCTGTTTGCTTCTAGGATCAACAGTTCTCTAAACAGGTTAGGGTTGGGTTAGGGCTATGGTACGAGCTACTGTTAGGATTAGATTTAGTTTTTTTCAAATTTCTTTGAATCTGGAAAAATTCAGTTTTACCTAACCTTAGTATGCTCACCAGGATTGGGCCTTCTCGGTTCAATGGTTTGCTGTCAGAACAGTTTTTATTTTAAGGTTTCATGTCATCTTGTCCTACATGGGGTAATGGAAATGGAGCTAGAAATAAATCAGGGTTGGTTCTAGATGCTTGAAACTTCACACACTCAATCAGTTCTCTGTGCACATTCTCTGTTTTTTTTTTTTTTTTTGTGTGTGTGTGTGGATGTAGCCCTAAGCTGAAGTAGAAAGAAACAGCTTTAACTGTGAGTGCTTTAGGAGAAACAGGAAAAATACACATGAACTGAAAGAGCTTCAATTTTGGGGGGCAGATTTCTTTGATACTTTACAGTATTCATCCTTTCCTGAGCCTTAGTAGGCTCCCCAAGTTTGGGCCTTCTAGGTTAATTGGTTCATTGTTAGGAGCAGTTTTAATTTTCAGGTTTTACTTCATTATAACCTAAAGGTGTGAACGGAAATTGAGATGGAAATCAAACAGGGTTGGTGCTAGCTACTTTAAACTTCACACACTCAATCAGTTCCCTGTGGGCACTCTGTGGTTTGTTCCTTTTAAATTATCCCTAAGCTGAAGCATATAAAAACAACTTTATCCCAGAGTGCTTTAGGACAAAACAGGGAAATATGCATGTACTGAGTACATTCCTCAATTATTTTGTCAGACTTTTTTTATATTATGCAGGATTCATGTGTTAGATTGCCCCACTAGTCTCCCCAAGTTTGGGACTTCTAGGATCAATGGTTCTCTAAACAGGTTAGGGTTAGGGTAAAGGATAGGGTTAGGGCTAGGGTTAGAGCTAGTGTTAGGGTTAGAGTTAGCTTGTTAAAATTTCTTTGATACTGGGCAGGATTCATCTTTTACCTATGGCAGGATTCATCTTTTACTATGCTCTCCAGCTTTGAGCCTTCTCATTTCATGGGTTTTCTGTCAGGAACAGTTTGTATTTTAAGGTTTCACTTCATTTTGACCATATGGGTAAAGGGAAATGGAGCTGTTATTCAAACAGGGTTGTTGCTAGCTGCTTAAAACTTCACACACACAATCAGTTCTCTGTGGGCATTCTCTGTTTTCTTCCTTGAGAAAGTAGCCCTAAGCTGAGGCATGCTAAAACAACTTTATTGGAGAGCACTTTAGGAGAAAACATGGAAATATGCATGTACTGAAATACTTCCCCCCATTATTTGGTCAGATTTCTTCAATACTGCACAAGATTCATCTCTCAGGTTGCCCCACTAGGCTCCTTAAGTTTGGGACTTCTAGGATCTATGGTTCTCTAAACAGGTTAGGGTTAGGGTTAGGGCTGGGGTAGAGTTAGTGTTAGGGTTAGAGATCATTTTGTTCAAATTTTGTTTTGATACTGGGAAGGATTCATCTTTTACCTAGCCTTACTATGCTCCCCAGGTTTGGACCTTCTCGGTTCAAGGGCTTGCTCTCATGATCAGTTTGTATTTGAAGGTTTCACTTCGTTTTGAAATATATGGGTAAATCAAAATAGAGGGGGAAATCAAACAGGGTTTTTGCTAGCTGGTTGAATCTTCACACACTCAATCAGTTTTCTATTAGCACTCTCTGGTTTCTTCCATGTGAAAATAGGCTTAAGCTAAAGCATGCAAAAACAACTGTATCCAAGAACACTTTATGAGAATACAGGGAAATATGTATGTTCTTAAATACCTCCCCCAATTATTTGGTCAGATTTCTTTAGAACTGTGCAGGATTCATCTGGTATCTTGTCCCACTAGGCTCCCCAAGTTTGGGACTTCTAGGATCAATGGTTCTCTAAACAGGCTAGGATTAGTGTTAGAGTTAGGGTTAGGGTTAGGGTTAGGGTTAGAGCTAGTGTTAGGTTTACACTTAGTTGTTTTTCAAATTTCTTTGATTCTGGGCAGGATTAATCTTTTCCCTATCCTTACTATACTCCCCATAGTTGGGCCTCCTAGGCTCAAGGGTTTGCTCTCAGGAACAGTTTCACTTCATTTTGCCTTATAGGAGTGAATGGATATGGAACTGCATATCAAGCAGGGTTTGTGTCAGCTGCTTGAAACTTCACACACTCAATCAGTTCTCATTGTGCATTCTCTGGTTTATTTCTTGTGGAAGTAGCCCTAAACTGAAATAGAAAGAAACGGCTTTATCTGTGAATGCTTTAGGAGCAAGCAGGAGGATGAATACACATGTACTAAAAGAGCTTCAATTTTTTTGGTCGGATTTTTTTGTTACTCTACAGGATTCATTGTTAACTTGGCCTTAGTAGACTCCCCAAGTTTGGGCCTTTTAGGTTCAGTGGTTCACTGTCAGGAACAGTTTGTTTAAGGTTTCACTTCATTATGGCCTATAGGTATCAATGGAAATTGATCTAGACAAACAAGGTTGATTCTAGCTGCTTGAAACTTCACACACTCAATGGGTTCCCTGTGAGTGCTCTCTAGTTTGTTCCTGTGAAAGTAGGCCTAAGCTAAATCATGCAAAAACAACTTTATCTGAGAGGACTTTAGGAAAAAACAGGGAAATATGAATATACTGAAATACCTACCACAATTATTGGTCAGATTTCTTTTATACTGCAAGGGATCATCTGTTAGCTGGCCCCAATAGCCCCCCCCCAAGTTTGGGAATTCTAGGATCAGCAGTTATCTAAACAGGTTAAGGTTTTAGGTTTGGGGTTAGGATTAGGGCTAGGGTTAGAGCTAGTGTTATGGTTAGAGTTAATTTTATTCAAAATTCATTGATACTAGGCAGGATTCAATTTTTTCTTATCCTTACTATACTCCCTGTTTTTGGGCCTCATAAGTTCAAGGGTTCTTTCTCAAGAAAAGTTTGAATTTTCAGGTTTCATTTCATATTGCTCTATAAGGTTGAATGGAAATGGAGCTGGAAATCAAACAGGTTTCTGCTAGCTGCTTCAAACTTCACACACTCAATCAGTTCTCAGTGAGCATTCTCTCATTTGTTTCTTGTGGAAGTAGCCCCGAGCTGAAGTAGAAACAGCTTTATCTGTGAGCACTTTGCAAGCAAGCAGGAGAATACCCACATACTGAAAGAGCTTCGAATTTTCTTGATTGGATTTATTTCATACTGTACAGGATTAATCCTTTACATAGCCTTAGTAGGCTCCCCAAGCTTGGGCCTTGTAGGTTCAATGGTTCACTATCAGGAACAGTTTGTATTCTAAAGTTTCCCTTCATTATGGCCTTTAGGTGTGAATGTAAATTGAGCTGGAAATCAAACAGTATTGGTGCTACCCGCTTGAAACTTCACACACTCAATTTTTTCTCAGTGGTCACTCTCTGGTTTCTTCTTCATGAAAGTAGCCCTAGAATAAAGCATGAAAAAACAACTTTATCTGAGAGCACTTTAGGAGAAAAACAGGGAAATATACGTGTACTGAAATACCTCCCCTAATTATTTGGTCACATTTCTTTGTTCACCTGTTAGCTTGCCCCAGGAGGCTTTCCAGCTTTGGGAATTCCATGATCAGTTGACTCTAAACAGGTTAGAGTTAGAGTTAGGGTTAGGGTTAGGGCTAGGGTTAGAGCTAGTGTTAGGGTTAGAGTTATTTTTGTTCTAATTTCTTTGATACTGGGAAGCATTCAACTTTTTCCTAACCTTACTATACTCCCCATGTTTGGGACTCCTAGGTTCAATGGTTTGCTGTAAGGAACAGTTTGTATATTAAGGTTTCACTTCATTTTGACCTATATGGGTAAATGGAAATGGAGCTGGAAATCAAATAGAGATGTTACTAGCTGCTTGAAACTTCAAGCACTCAATCAGTTCTCTTTGGGCATTCCCTGGTTTGTTCTTGTGAAAGTATCCCTAAGCTGAAGCATGCAAAAACAATATTATCCAAGAGCACTTTAGCAGAGAACAGGTAAATATGCATGTTGAAATACCTCCCCAATTATTTGGTCAGATTTCTTTGATACTGCACAAGATTCGTATGTTTTCTTGCCCCACTAGTCTCCCCAATTTTGGGACTTCTAGGATTAACGGTTTTCTAAACAGGTTAGGGTTAGTGTTAGGGTTAGGGTTAGGGCTAGTGTTAGAGCTAGTGTTAGGGATAGAGTTAGTGTTGTTCAAATTTCTTTTATACTGGGCAGGATTCATCTTTTTCCTATTTTTACTATACTTTCCCTGTTTGGGATTCCTGGGTTCAAGAGTTCGCTCTCAGGAACAGTTTAAATTTTCAGGTTTCATTTCATTTTTCCCTATAGTGTGAATGGAAATGGAGCTGGAAATCAAACAGGGTTTGTGCTAGCTTCTTGAAACTTCACACATTGAATCAGTTCTCAGTGTGTATTCTCTGGTTTGTTTCTTGTGGACACAGCCCTAAGCTGAATAAGAAAGAAACAGCTTTATCTGTGAGCACTTTAGGAGTAAGCAAGAGAATAAATGCACATGTACTGAAAGAGCTTCAAATTTTTTGGTCGTTTTTTTTTTTTTGTTATTGTACAGGATTCATCATTAACTTAGACATAGTAGGCTCCCAAAGTATGGGCCTTGTAGGTTCAATGGTTCACTGTCAGGAACAGTTTGTATTTTAAGGTTTCACTTCATTATGGCCTATGGGTGTGAATGGAAATAGATCTGGAAATCAAACAGCGTTGGTGCTAGCTGCTTGAATCTTCACACACTCAATCAGTTCTCCTTGGGCACTCTCTGGTTTGTTCTGTGTGAAATTAGCCTTAAGCTGCAGCATGAAAAACAACTTTATCTGAGAACACTTTAGGAGAAAACAGAAACAATATGCATGTACTGAAATCCTCCCCCATGTATTTGGTCACATTTCTTTGATACTGTGCAGGATTCATCTCTTAGCTTGCCCCACAGGGTTTGTACTAGCTACTTGAAAGTTCACATGCTCAATCAGTTCACAGTTTCCAACTTTGGGAATTCTAGGATCAATGGTTCTCTAAATAGGTTAGGGTTAGGGTTAGGGATAGGAAAGGGCTAGTGTTTGAACTAGTGTTAGGTTAGTTTTGTTCAAATTTCTTTGTTACTGGGCAGGATTTATCTTTTGCCTAGTCTTACTATGCTCCCCACTTTTTGGCCTTTTCGGTTCAAAGGTTCAATGTCAGGAACAGTTTGTATTTTAAGGTTTCACTTAATTTTGACCTAAATGGTTAAATGGAAATGGAGCTGGAAATCAAACAGGATTTTTGCTAGCTGCTTGAAACTTCACACACTCAATCAGTTCTCCATGGGCTCTCTCTGGTTTTTTCCTTGTGAGAGTAGCCCTAAGCTGAAGCATTCAAAAACAACTTTATCTGAGAGCACTGTAGGAGAAAACAGAGAAATATGCATGTACTGCAATACCTCCCCCAATTATTTGGACAGAATTCTTTGATATTCCTCAGGAATCATCTGTTAACTGGTCCTACTAGGCTCCACAAGTTGGGACTTCTAGGATCAACAGTTCTCTAAACAGGTTAGGGTTAGCGTTAGGGTTAGGGTTAGGGCTAGGTTTAGAGCTAGTGATAGGGTTAGAGGTAGTTTTGTTCAAATTTCTTTGATACTGGGCAAAATTTGTCTTTTTCCTCTCCTTACTATACTCCCCATGTTTGGGCCTACTAGGTTCAATGGTTCACTGTAAGGCACACTTTGTATTTTAAGGTTTCACTTCATTTTGACCTATATGGTAAATGGAAATGGAGCTGGAAATCAAACAGGGTTGCTGCTAGCTGCATGAAACTTCACACTCTATCAGTTCTCTGCGGGCATTCCCCAGCTTGTTCTTTGTGAAAGTATCCCTAAGCTGAAGCATGCAAAAACAACTTTATCCAAGAGCCCTTTAGGAGAAAACAGGGAAATATGCATGTACTGAAATACCTTCGATAAATATTTGGTCAGATTTCTTTGATAATGTGCAGGATTCATCTATTAACTTGTCCCACTATGGTTCCCAAATTTTGGACTTCTAGGATCAAAGGTTCTCTGAATAGATTAGAGTGAGCGTTAGGGTTAGGTTTAGGGCTAGGGTTAGGTATAGGGTTAGGGTTAGAGCTAGATTGAGAGCTAGGTTTAGGACTAGTAATAGGGTTAGATTATGGGTTAGGCTAAGGATTAGTGTTAGGACTAGGTTTAGCATTAGTGCTAGGGTTTGCCCTGGGTAAAAGATAGGGTTAGAGCTAGGGTTAGGTCTAGGTTTAGGGTCAGGCTTAGGGTTAAAGCTGGTTAGGGCTAGGGTTAGGGCTATGGCTAATGTAAGATCTAAGGTTACGATGAGGGCTAGTTTTATGGTTAGAGTTTGGGTTAGGTCTAATGTTAGGGTTAGGTTTAGGGTTAGGGTGATATTTATAAGGTTAGTGTTAGGGTCAGAGTCAAGGTCAGAGTTTCTTTTAGGGTTAGGGTAGGACTCCAATTAGGGCTAGGGTTAGGGCTAGGTGTACGGTTAGGGTTTGGTTTAGAATAAGGGTTAGGGATAGGGCTATTGCTGTTTAATTTTAGGGCTAGGGCTAGGGTTAGGGCTAGTTTTAAAATTAGCTTTAGGGTTAGGGATAGTGTTAGGGTTAGGTTTAGGATTAGATTTAGAGTTAGATTTAGAATGAGGGTTAGATCTAGCCTTAGAGCTAGGGCTAAGTTTAGGTCTAGGCTTAAGAATAGGGTTAGGGCTAGGGTTAGGGTTTTGGTGAGGGATAGGGTTAAAACTAGGGATAGGGCTAGGGTGAGAGTCAGAGTTAATCTTAGGGATAGGTTTATGATTAGGGTTAGGGTTGGGACTATATTAGAACTAGGATTATGGCCAGGGTTAGTGTTAGGGTAGGTAGGGTTAGGGCTAGGGTTAGGGTTAGGGTTAGGTTTAGGGGAAGGGATGAAGTTATAGCTAGGTTTAGATATAGGTTGAGGGTTAGAATTAGGGTTAGGGGTAGGGTCAGAATTAGGTTTAGGATTGAGTTTAAATTTAAGATAAAGAATAGGGTTTGTGTTAGGATTAGAGCTAGGATTAAGGCTAGGACTAATGCCAGGTCTAGGATTATGGCTAGGGATATTTTTAGAATTAGGTTTATGGCTAGGTCTGGTGTAAGTGTTAGGTGTATGGTTAGGGTCATGTATACAGCTAGGGTATTATTAGGCTCAGGGTCATGGTTAGGGTTTGGGTTAGGGCTAAAATTAGTGTTGTGGTTAGCTTTAGGGTTAGGGTAATGGATAGGGTTAGGTTTAGGGTTCAGGTTAGGTTTAGGGTACTGGATAGGGGTAGGGTAAGGAATAGGGTTAGGGTTAGGGCTAGGGTTGGCATTAGGGTTAGGGTTATGGTTAGAAAAATGGATAGGGTTGATGTTAGAATTACTGCTGTGTTTATGGTTAGAATTAGGGCTAGTGTTAGGGTTAGGGTTAGGGCTAGGGTTATGTTAGGGTTAGGTTTAAGGTAAAGGTTAAAGTTGAGCTAGGGTTAGGGCTAGGGCAAGGATTAGGGCTAGCGTTATTAGGGTTAGGGTTATGTTTATGAATAGGATTAGGGATAGGTTTTTTGTTAGGTTTAGGCCTAGGGTTAAGGCTATGGGTAATGTAAGAGCTAGGGTTATGGTTAGGGCTAGTTTTAGAGTTAGTGTTATCGCTAGGTCTAGTGTTAGGGTTAGGTTTCGGGTTAGGGTCAGGTTTAGAGCTAGGGTTAGTGTTAGGGTAAGGGTCAGTGTTTGAGTTAGGCTTAGGGCTAGGGTTAGGGCTAGAATTAGGACTAGGGTTGTGTCTAGGTGTAGGTTTAGTGTTTGGGTTTGGTTAAGGGTTATTGTTAGTGCTAGGGATAGATTTTTTTGTTTAAAGCTAGTTCTAGAATTATGGCTAGATTGGATTAGGTTTAGGTCTAGGGCTAGTGTTAGGGTTAGGCTTAGGTATAGGGTTACCAGTAAGGTTAGTCTTTGGGTTCAGATTAGGGTTAGGGTCAGGTTTAGGCCTAGGGTTAGTGTTAGGCTCAGAATAAGGGTCAAGGTTAGGGTTAGGGTTTGGGTTAGTGTTATAGCTAGAATGAGGACTAGGGTTAGGACTAGTAATATGATTAGGGTTTGAGTAAGGCTAAGGATTAGGGTTAGGACTAGGGTTAGCATTAGGGTTAGGATTTGGCTTGTGGTAAAAGATAGTGTTAGAGCCAGGGTTAGGGCTAGGGTTAGAGTTAGGATTAGGGCTAGTGTTAGGGTTAGGGTTAGTGTTAAAACTAATGTTAGGGCTCAGATTAGGGCTAGGTTTTGTGTTAGGTTTAGGGCTATGGCTAATGTAACTAGGGTTATGATTAGGACTAGTTTTAGGGTTAGGGTTAGGACTAGGTCTAGTATTAGGGTTAGTTTTAGGGTTATGGTGATGTTTAGAGCTAGGGTTAGTGTTAGGGTCAGAGTCAGGGTCAGGGTTAGATTTAGGGGTAGGGTTAGGACTTGATTTAGGGCTAGTGTTAGTGCTAGGTGTAGGGTTAGGATTTGGTTTAGGTATGTGTTAAGGTTAGGGATATGGCTTTGTTTTGTTTTAGGGCTAGGCCTAGGGTTAATAACTAATTTTTGCATTAGCATTAGGGTTAAGGCTAGTTAGGTTTAGGTTTATGCTTTGGGTTAGGGTTAGATTTCTAGTTAGGCTTAGATCTAGGGTTAGAGCTAGGGCTAAAGTTAGGGCTAGGGTTAGGGTTTCAGTAAGGGATAGGGTTAGCACTAGAGATAGGGCTAGGGCGAGAGTTAGAGTTAGTCTTAGGGCTAGAGTTATGGTTATGGTTAGGGTTGGGGTTATTGCTAGGTTTAGGGCTATGGCAAGGTTTGAATTAGGGTTAAGGCTAGAGTTAGGATTAAAGTTAGCATTAAGGCTAGATTTAGGGTTAGGATGTGGTCTAGGGTTTGTGTTAGGTTTAGGGCTAGGACAAGGGCTAGGGTTAGGGTTAGTGTTAGGGTAATGTATAGGGTTAGGGTTAGGGTTAGGGCTAAATTAAAGCTATGGTTAGGGCTAGGGTTAGTGTTAGTGTTAGGCCTAGGCTTAGGGATAGGTTTAGGGTTAGGTGTAGGTTTAGGGTAAGGTTGGGGTTATAGGTAGGTTTGGGCTAAAATGGTTAGAATTAGTATTATGGCTAGGGTTAGGGTTAGGGTTAGGATTAAGGCCTGGTTTAGTGCTAGAATGAAGGCTAGGGTTTGTGTTAGGCTTAGGGCTACAATGAGGGCTAGGGGTAATATCAGATCTAAGGTTATGGTTAGGGATGTTTTTAGGGTTAGGTTTATGGCTAGTCTAATATAAGGGTTAGATTTGGGGTTAGGGTAAGGTTTAGAGCTAGGGACATTTTTAGGGGGTTAGGTTACGGATAAGGGTTATGGCTCGAATTAGAATTAGGATTAGTGTTAAGGTAATGGATAGGGTTAGAGTTAGGGTTCATGTTAGGTTTAGGTTTAGAAATAGGGTTTTGTATTAGAAATGTGGTTAGGATTAGGGATAGGTTAGCATTATCATTTGGGGTATATTTAGGGTAATGGATAGGGTTAGAGCCAGATTTAGGGCTACGGTTATAATTAGGATTAGGGATAGGATTAGGGTTAGGGTTAGGGATAGGGTTAGGGCTAGTGGTAGGTTTAGGGTAAGGGTTAGGGTTAGGGCTAGAATTAGGGATAGGGCTAATGTCAGATCTAGGGTTACACTTAGGGATAGTTTTAGGGTTAGGTTTATGGCTACCTCTAGTGTAAGAGTTAGGTTTAGGGTTAGGATCAGGTTCAGAGCTAGAGGGTATTATAAGGGTCAGGGCTAGGGTAATGGTTAGGTTAAGTTTTAGGGTTAGGGCTTGAATTAGCATTAGGGTTAGGGTCAGGGTTAGGGTAATGGATAGGGTGAGGTTTAGGGTTCAGGTTAGGTTTAGGGTAATGGAAAGTGTTAGGGATAGGGAGAAGGTTAGTGATAGGTATAGGGTTAGTGTTATGCTAGGGTTATCATTAGGGCTAGGGTTATGGTTAGGATTAGAGCTTAGGTTATGATTAGGGTTAGCGTCAGGTCTAGGGTTAGGGTTAGGGTTAGTGTTAGTTTTAATGTAAAGTTTAGGGTTTGATCTAGGGTTAGGGCTAGGGCAAGGTTTAGGGTTAGGATTAGGGCTAGGGCTAGGGTTAGGGTTACACTTAGAGCTAGGTTTAAGTCTAGAATTAGGGCTAGATTTTGCATTAGGTTTAGGGCTAGGGTTATGGCTATGGGTAATGTAAGCACTAGGGTTATGGTTAGGGCTTGTTTTAGGTTTAGGGTTATGGCTTGTTGTAGTGTTAGCATTAGGTTTTGGGTTAGTATCTGGTTTAGATCTATGCTTAGTGTTAGGGTCAGGGTCAGTGTTCAGGTTAGTATAGGGGTAGGGTGAGTGTTACACTTAGGGCTAGGTTTAGGTCTAGTATTAGGGCTAGGTTTTGTGTTAGGTTACAGCTAGAGTTAGGGCTATGGGTAATGTAAGAGCTAGGGTTATGGTTAGGGCT
Organism: Urocitellus parryii; assembly: GCF_045843805.1. Lineage (NCBI taxonomy): Eukaryota > Metazoa > Chordata > Mammalia > Rodentia > Sciuridae > Urocitellus > Urocitellus parryii. The sequence goes on from NC_135537.1 coordinate 81,533,697, forward strand.
AGTTTTAGGGTTAGGGTTATGGCTAGGTCTAGTGTTTGGGTTAGATTTTGGTTTAGGTTCAAGTTTAGAGCTAGCTTTAATGTTAGGTTCAGGGTCAGTGTTGGGATTAGGGTTAAAGTTAGGGCGAGATTTAGGACTAGGTTTAGGTCTAGGTTTAGTGTTAATGTTTGGGTTAGGTCTAGGACTAGATTTTTGTTTAGGGCTAGGGCTAGAGTTATGGCAAGATTTAGGATTAGGTTTAGGTCTAGTGAGGTGTTAGGGTTAGGTTTAGGTGTAGAGTTATTGGTAGGGCTAGTGTTAGGTTTCAGTTTAAGGCTAAGGTCAAGTTTAGACCTAGCATTAGTGTTATGGTCAGAATAAGGGTTAGGATTAAGATTAGGGTTGGGTTAGGGATATAGCTACAATGAGGGCTAGAATTAGTACTAGTAATAGTGTTAGTTTTTGGTTTAGGTTTAGGACTAGGATTAGGATTAGAGTTAGGGCTAGGATTAGTATTAGCATTTGGGATTGGCATAGGATAAGGGATAGGGTTGGAGATAGGGTTATGGCTAATGTTAGGGTTAAGGTTAGGTTTAAAGCTAGAGTTATGGCTCGGATTAGGGCTAGGTTTTGTGTTAGCATTAGGGCTAGGGTTAGGGCTACTAACCCTAAAGATAATGTAAGAACTAAGGTTGCAATTAGGGCTACTTTTAGGTTAAGGTTAGAGTTATGTCTACTTTTAGGGTTTGGTTTTGGGTTAGGGTGATGTTTATAGCTAGGGTTAGTGTTAGGGTCACAGTCAGGGTCAGGGTTAGTTTTATTGCCACAGTCTGGCTGGGCACAATTCACGAGCCACTTATCAAGCAGAAACAAACTTTATTTTTAGAACACATGCTGCACCACATGAGCTCTTCAGGAATTCCCTCAGAGCCCAACTGCCACCACTGGCTTCCCCCAAGCCTCTCAACCCCCCCACTCCTCCTGCTCTTGAGGCCAATTGGCTGGGTCACGTGGGCAGAGCCAAAAGAGTCCCCCAATGAGCAGCTCCGTGGTCTGAAAGGGCGGGGAAACAGCCCAATGAGCATCACTGCAGAGGAGCCAATCAGCTGGCAGCTGGAAGTTTGCTGGGGCCCCTTCGACTGTGGCTCTCAACATCTCCCCCTCTCTGTTTAAACAACAAGCATTTGGCTTAGGGACTGTGCCTGCCTTAGGTTGTCCAATACTACATATGGTCCTTACCTGTCATTGGATGAGCTGACCTCAAGGCATCAGCCTCCTGTCTTAGGTTGGTACCATTGCAATTGGATCTTACCCATCATTGACTACCGGTCCAGCATACAGCCACACCTGTGGATAGGCCTTTGTACCAGCGGGGGTGTGTGTGTGTGAGGTTCTTTGCCTCACCTCTGTTGGCCCCCAAGTTTTAGCTGAACGACCATCACAAGCAGAAGGGAGGAGGATACACCAAGCCAATTGAAAGGCTCCTTTTGGAAAAATTGTACCACCGATGACACCATCAGCAAAAACACCCCAACATTACCACAAGTCGCTGCACCAACAGATAGTTCACAATGCATACAAGTGAGTTCACAATGCATACAAGTGATACATAGTCCAGGCAAGTTCTGCAAGCAGTTCAGTGATAGCTACTGCAGAAGCTGTAGATTGGTTTTATCTTTGTCTTCACTGGCAGTGGGATGAAGATAGAAATTCTAGCAATAATGGCTAAAGAAAAAATTATGTAACCTTTCTTCAGGCACTAAAAGAAAACAATTTTCTGAACAATTTACATTATCCTGAACAGAATTATTAAATATAACGAAAAGGAAAGGTGAAAGTAAACAAACAGATCTGTTAACCTTCTTTTTTGTTCACATATTAAAACAATCCTTAACAGCTAGTTACCCAATTAAACCATTTAAATCACGTGAATAAAAAAAAATTTGGATCCATTTTTTCACGAGCGCTCATCATATATGATATATGGACATACGCACATACAAACATACAACACAAAACACAAGCGTGCGCACATAATACATACAACACATAACATAATAGTAAAGGCCTTATAACTTTTTACAGATGAAATCTCCATTGCGATGTTTAAAAACTCTATAGTCAAAAAATAGAACTGATCAGCAAAACATTAACCTAGGTCTGTATGAGCTCAAAAAACAAAATAGAACTTCATGATGTGGGAAAGGGCAATAATAAAATAGATTTTGAAAAAAGCATCCTGGTTCTGTTGCAGATGTAAGGAGAGCCAAACTGGAGTTCTGGATATCAGCAGTTATGGATTTGAGCCAAATCATCTTCTTTTTGGTCTGTAGAAATCACTTTAGTTAATCTCTCTGGAATCCAAATCAGCTGCTGTTCTCCCTGTGGAAACACACAAACAGAGCCCAGACTCCAGACAATCATTGGGTCAGGACCTTAGTTAATCTCTCTGGAATCCAAATCAGCTGCTGTTTCCCTGTAGAAACACACAGACCTCTGACTCCAGACAATTACTGGGTCAGGACCTTTCCATTGTCCTATTAGAATATTCTTCCAAAGTACCTTGGGCTTATGTACATTTTTTGGACACATATGCCTTTCTGCAGCACTAAGTCCTGATGAATCCAAATTTTAAAAGTTTAGAGTAAAAAGGGTTATTTTAAGTTTATCTTTGAGGGAATATATACCCCTTCCCAATTCCATATTTTTGCTTTAATAAGTACATTTTAATAGTTTGATGAGCTCTTTCAACTATGCCTTGTCCCTGTGGATTATATGGGTTAGTTTTATGGTTCGTTAGGACTCCAATTAGGGTAGGATTAGGACTAGACGTAGGGTTAGGGTTTGGTTTTTGTTAAGGGTTAACAGGACTCAGTTTTGTTTTAGGGATAGGGATAGGGTTAGGGCTAGTTTTAGGATTAGCTTTAAGGCTAGTGCTAGTATATGGTCTAGGTTTAGGTTTAGATTTAGGGTTAGATTTAGAGTTAGTGTTAGATCTAGGGTTAGGGCTAGGGCTAGGTATTGGGCCAGGGTTAGGGCTAGGTTTAGGAATAGGAATAGGGTTAGAACTAGGGACAGGGCTAGGTTGAGTGTTAGAGTTAATCTTAGGGCTAGCGTTAGGGTTAGGTTTAAGGTTAGGGCAAAATTAGGGCTAGGGTTAGTGCTAGGGTTAGGCCTAGGGTTTGGCCTAGTGTTATGGCTAGAGTTAGGGTTAGGGTTAGGGTTAGTGTTAGGTTTAGGATAAGGGATGGGGATATAGCTTGGTTTAGGGTTAGGCCAAGGGTTAGAATTAAGGTTAGGGCTAGGGCTAGGGTTAGGGTTAGGGTTATGATTAAGGCTAGGTTTAGGGCTAGAATGAGGGCTAGTGTTTGTGTTAGGGTCAGGGCTAGGATTAGGGCTAGAGCTAATGTCAGGTTTAGGGTTACAGTTAGGGATAGTTTTAGGGTTAGGTTTATGCCTAGGTCTAGTGTTATGGTTAGGTTTACAGTTAGGGTCAGGTTTAGAGCTAAGGGTATTGTTAGCGTCAGGGTCAGGTTTAGGGTATGGGTTATGTTAAGGATAAGGGTTAGGACTTGAATTAGTGTTAGTGTTTTGGTTAGGGTAATAGATAGGGTTAGGTTTGTGGTTCAGGTTAGTTTTAGGGTAATAGATAGGGTTAGGGTTAGGGCTGGTTAGGGCAATGGGTTAACATTAGGTTTAGGGTTATTGTTAGGGTAATGGGTAGGGTTAGAGCTGGGTTAAGGCCAGGGTTATGGTTAGGATTAGGGCTATGGTTAATGTTAGGGTTAGGGTTAGATCTAGTGTTAGGTTTAGGGTTAGATTTAGGGTAAAGGTTAGGGTTTGAGCTAGGTTTAGGTCTAGGGTGAGGATTAGGTTTAGAGCTAGGGTTAGGGTTAGGGTTATGCTTAGGGGTAGGTTTAGATCTAGGATTAGGGCTAGGTTTTGTGTTAGGTTTAGGGCTAGGTTTATGGCTATGGGTAATATAAGACCTAGGGCTAGTTTTAGATTTAGGGTTATGGCTAGGTCTAGTGTTAGGTTTAGGTTTAGGGTTAGGGTCAGGTTTAGAGCTAGGGTTAGTGTTAGGGTCAGGGTCAGTGTTCAGATTAGGGTTAGGGTTAGGGTTAGGTCTAGAATTCGGACTAGGTTTAGGTTGAGAGGTAGGGTTAGTGATTGGGTTTGTTAAGGATTATTGTTAGGGCTAGGGCTAGGATATTTTTAGGGCTAGGGCTAGAGTTATGGCTAAATTTAGGATTAAGTTTAGGGTTAGGGATTTTGTTAGGGTCAGGTTTAGGTATAGGATTACCAGTAGGGCTAGTGTTATGGTTTGGCTTAGGGTTAGAGTCAATTTGAGACCTAGGTTTAGTGTTAGGTCAGAATAAGGGTAAGGTTTAGGGTTAGGGTTTGGGTTAGTGTTAGAGATAGAATGAGGGCTAGGATTAGGAATAGTAATAGGGTAAGGGTTTGAGTTAGGGTAAGGATTAGAGTTAGGATTAGTGTTAGCATTAGTGTTATGGTTTAGCTCAGGTTAAGTGATAGGGTTAGAGATAGGGCCAGGGTTAGGGTTAGGGTTATGGATATTGTTAGGTTTAGGGTTAGTGTTAAAGCTAGAGTTAGGGCTTGGATTAGGGCTAGGTTTTGTGTTAGGGTTAGGGCTAGGGTTAGGACTATGTCTAATGTAAGAACTAGAATTCTGATTAGGGCTAGTTTTAGGGTTAGGGTTAGGGCTAGGTCTAGTGTCAGGTTTAGGTTTAGGGTAATGTTTGGAGCTAGGGTTAGTGTTACCATCAGAGTCAGGGTCATGGTTAGTTTTAGGGTTAGTGTTAGGACTTGAATTAGGGCTAGCTTTAGGGCTAGTTGTAGTGTTAGGGTTTTGTTAAGGTTAAGGGTTAAGGTTAGGGTTAGGGCTAGTGTTAGGTTTAGGTTTAGGCTTATGGTTAGGGTAAATTTAGAATTAAGGGTAGATGTAGGGTTAGGTCTAGGGCTAGGTTTTGGGCTAGTATTAGGGATAGGTTTAGGTCTATATATAGGGTTAAGGTAAAGGATTGGGTTAGAACTAGGGATAGGGCTAGGTAGAGAATAAGAGTTACTCTTAGGGCTAGGGTTAGGGTTAGGTTTAGGGCCAAATTAGGGCTAGGATTAGGGCTAGGGTTAGTGTTTGGGTTAGGCCTAGGGTTAGGGTTAGGTTTAGGGGAAGAAATAGGGTTATAGCTAGGTTTAGGGTATGGCAAGTGTTAGAATTAGGGTTAGGGCTAGAGTTAGGGTTAGGATTAGGATTAAGGCTAGGTTTGTATCTAGGATGAGGCCTAGAGTTTGTGTTAGGGTTAGGGCTAGGATTAGGGCTATGGGTTATGTCAGGTCTAGGGTTATGGTTAGGGATAGTTATTGGGTTAGGTTTATGGCTAGGTCTAGTGTAAGGTTTAGGTTTAGGGTTAGGTCAGGTTTAGAGCTAGGGGTATTGTTAGGGTCAGGGTCAGTGTTAGGGTTTGGGTTAGGTTAAAAATTAGGATTAGAGTTTGAATTAGCATTAGGGTAAGGATTATGGTTAGGTTAATGGATAGGACTAGGTTTAGGTTTCAGGTTAGCTTAGGGTAATGAATAGGGTTGGGGTAGGGCTAAGGTTAGCATTATGGTTAGGGTTATGGTTAGGGTAGTAGATAGGGTTGGAGCTAGGGTTAGGGCTAGGGATAAAGTTAGGGTTAAGACTGAAATTAGGGTTAGCATTAGGGTTAGGGCTAGGGATAGGTTTAGGGTAAGGGCTAGGGTTAGGGTTTGAGTTAAAATTAGTGTTAGGTTTAGGATAAGGGATTGGATTATAGCTAGGTTTAAGGCTAGTTAGGGTTAGGGCTAGGGCAAGGGTTAGTGTTAGGGTTATGGCTTGGGTTAGGGTTAGGATTACACTTAGGGCTAGCTTTAGGGCTAGGATTAGCTGTAGGTTTTGTGTTCAGTTAGGGTTAGGTTTAGGATTAGGTTATCTTTAGGGCTACTTTTAGGGTTAAGGTTATGGCTAGGTCTAGTCTTAGGGTTAGGTTTAGGAGTAGGGTCAAATATATAGCTAGGGGTAATGTTAGGGTAAAAGTCAGTGTTCGGGTTAGGGTTAGGGTAAGAATTAGGTATAGAATTAGGACTAGGCTTAGGTCTGGTTGTTAGGTTAGTGTTTCAGTTAGGTTAATTGTTATTTTTAGGGCTAGGGCTAGGTTTTTGTTTTTGGCTAGGTCTAGAGTTATGGCTAGATTTATGAATAGGTTTCGGTCTTGGGCTAGGGTTAGAGTTAGGTTTAGGTCTAGATTTACTGATAGGGCTAGGGTTAGGGTTCATTTTAGGGTTAGGTTCAGGTTTAGAGCTTGGGTTAGTGTTAGGGTCCGAATAAGGGTCAGGGTTAGGGCTAGAATTTGTGTTAGGTTTAGAGCTAGAATGAGGGCTAGGGTTAGGACTAGTAATAGGGTTAGGGTTTGGGTTAGGCTAAGGTTTAGGGTCAGGACTAGGATTAGCATTAGGGTTAGGGTTTTGCTTAGGGTAAGGGATAGGGTTAGAGCTAGGGCTAGGGCTAGGCTTAGGGTTATGATTAGGGCTAGGGTTAGTGTTAGAGTTAAAGCTAGGCTTAGGAAATTTGGGCTAGGATTTATGTTAGCTTAGGGCTAGGGTTAGGGCTATGGCTAATGTAAGAACTAGGATTACAAATAGGGATAGTTTGAGGTTTAAGGTTAGGGCTAGGTCTAGTGTTAGGGTTAGGGTTAGGGTTAGGGTTAGGGTGATATTTAGAGCTTGGGTTATTTAGGGTCACAATTAGGGTCAAGGTTAGTTTTACGATTAGAGTTAGGATTCAAATTACTGCTAGGTTTAGGGCTAGGTGTAGGGTTAGGGTTTGGTTTAGGTTAAGGGTTAGGGTAAGGGCTAGGGCTTGGTTTTGTTTTATGGGATGAGTAGGGTGAGGACTATTTTTAGGATTAGGGTTAGGGCTAGGGCTAGTGTTGGGGTTAAGATTATTTTAGGGTTAGATTTAGAGTTAGGGTTAGATATAGGATTATGGCAAGGGCTAAGATTAGGGCTAGGGTTAGGGCTAGGTTTAGGGCTAGGGTTAGGGTTACAGTAACAGATAGTGTTAGAACTCGGGATAGGGATAGGGAGAGAGACTTAGTCTTTAGGCTAGGGTTAGGATTATGGTTAGGGTTAGGGTTAAATTAGGGCTAAGATTAGGGCCAGGGTTAGTGTTTGGGTTAATCCTAGGATTAGGGCTAGGGTTAGGATTTGAGTTAAAATTAGAGTTAGGTTTAGGATAAGCAATTGGATTATAGCTAGGTTTAAGGCTAGGGCAAGGGTTATAATTAGGGTTAGGGCTAAGGTTATGATTAGATTTAGGATTAAGACTTGGTTTAGGGCTAGGATTAGGTATATGGTTTATGTTAGAGTTAGGGCTAGAATTAGGTCTAGAGCTAATGTCAGGTCTAGGCTTATGATTAAGGATAGTTTTAGGGTTAGGTTTATGGCTAAAGGTACTGTTAGGTTCAGGTTCAGGGTTAGGGTATGGATTAGATTTAGGATTAGGGTTTGGGCTTAAATTAATGTTAGAGTTAGGGTTAGGTCTATGGTAATGAATAGAGTTAGGTTTAGGGTTCAGGTTAGGGTAATGTATAGTGTTAGGGTTAGGGATAGGGTTATGTTTAGGGTAATGGGTAGGGTTAGAGCTAGTTTCAGGGCTAGGATTATGGTTAGGATTAGGGCTAGGGTTAGGGTTAGGATTAGGTCTAGGTTTGGGGTTAGGTTTAGGTTTAGGGTAAGGGTTAGTGTTTGAACTAGGTTTAGGTCTAGAGCAAGGGTTAGGATTAGGGCTAGGTTTAGTGTTAGGGTTATGCTTAAGGCTAGGTTTATGTCTAGAATTAGGGCTAGATTTTGTGTTAGGTTTATGGCTAGGGTTAGGGATATGGATAATATAAGAGCTAGGGTTATGGTTAGAGCTAGTTTTAGGATTAGAGTTATGGCTAGGCCTAGTGTTAGGGTTATGTTTAGGGTTAGGGTCAGATTTAGAGGTAGGGTTAGTGTTAGGGTCAGAGTCAGGGTCAGGGTTAGGGTTAGCATTTGAGTTAGGTCTGGAATTAGGACTAGGGTTAGGTCTCGAATTTGTACTAGGGTTATATCTTAGTGTAGGGTTAGTAATTAGATTGGGTTTAGGATTATTGTTAGGGTTTTTGTTTATGGCCAGAACTAGATTATGGCTAGATTTAGGATTTGGTTTAGTTCTGGGGTTAGTGTTAGGGTTAGGTTTAGCTATAGGGTTAATTGTGGGGCTAGTGTTTGGGTTTTGTTTAGGGTTAATGTCAGATTTTGACCTAAGGTTAGTGTTAGGATCAGAATAAGGGTCAGAGTTAGGGTTAGGATTTGGGTTAGGGTAAGAGCTAGAATGAGAGCTAGGGTTAGGACTAGAAATAGGGATTCGGCTAAGGATTAGGGTTAGAATTAGAGTTAGGGTTTGGCTTAGTGTAAAATATAATTTTAGAGGTAGGATTTGAGCTAGGGTTAGGGTTAGGATTAGGGCTAGGGTTAGGATTACAGTTAGGGTTAAAGCTAGGGTTAGGGCTCACTTTTGGGCTAGATTTTGTGTTAGGTTAGGGTTAGGTTTAGGGCTATGTCTAATGTAAGAACCAGGCTTATGAGTAGGGCTACTTTTAGGGTTAGGGTTAGGGCTAGGTCTAATGTTAGGGTTAGGGTAATGTTTACAGCTAGGGTTATTTTTAAAGTCAGGGTCAGTGTGAGGGTTAGTTTTAGAGTTAATGTTAGGACTCAAAGGAGGGCTAGGGTTAGGGCTAGTTGTATAGTTTGGATTTGGTTTAGGTAAAGGGTTAAGGTTAGAATTAGAGCTTGGTTTTGTTTTAGGGCTAGCGCTAGATTTAGGGCTAGTTTTAGGATGAGTGTTAAGTTATTGCTAGTGTTAGGGTTAGTTTTAGGCTTAGGGTTAGGATTAGATTTAGTATAGGGTTAGGTATAGGGTTAGGGCTAGGGCTATGGTTTCGTCTAAGGTTAGGGCTAGGTTAGGGCTAGAGATAAAGTTAAGGTAAGAGATAAGGTTAGAACTAGGGATAGAGCTAGGTCAAAAGTTACAGTTAGTTTTAGGATTAAGGTTAAATTAGGGCTAGGATTAGTGTTAGTGTTAGGCCTAGAGTTAAGACTAGGGTTAGGGTTATGGTTAAAGTTAGGGTTAGGTTTAGGATAAGGGATGGGATTATAGCTAGGTTTAGGTCTAGGGAAAGGGTTAGAATTAGGGTAGGGCTAGGGTTAGGGTTAGGTTAGGATTAAGGCTAGGTTTAGGGCTAGAATGAGGGCTAGAGTTAGTTTTAGGTTTAGGGATAGAATTAGGTTTAGAGTTACTCTTAGGGTTAGGGCTAGGGTTATGTCCCAGTCTTATTTCAGGTCTATGGTTATGGTTAGGAATAGTTTTTAGTGTAGGTTTATTGCTAGGTCTAGTATAATTGTTAGGGTTAGGGTTAGGGTAAGGTTTAGAGCTAGGGGTATTATTAGGGTAATGGTCTGGGTTAGAGTTTGTGTTAGGTTTAGGTTTAGGGTGAGGGCTCGAATTAGCATCAGGGTTAGGGTTAGGGTTAGGGTAATGGATAGTGTTAGGCTTAGAGTTCAGGTTAGGTTTAGGGTAATGGATAGGGTTAGGGTTATGGATACGGCTAGGATTAAGCCTAGGGTTTACATAGGATTAGGGTTATGGTTAGGGTAATGGATAAGGTTAAAGGTGGGGTTAGGGCTAGGGTTATGATTAGGATTAGAGCTAGTGATAGGGTTAAGGTTATGGTTAGGGCTAGGGTTAGGTTTAAAATAAGGGTTAGAGCTAGTGTTAGGGTTAGGTTTAGGTATAGGGTTAGGGTTTGAGCTATGGTTAGAGCTAAGGCAAGGGTTAGGGTTATGGTTAGGCATAGGGTTAGGGTTTGGTTTATGTTTAGGGCTAGGTTTAGGGCTAGGATTAGGGCTAGGTTTTGTGTTAGGTTTAGGGCTAGAGTTAGGGCTATGGGTAATGTAAGAGCTAGGGTTAAGGTTAGGGCTAGTTTTAGGCTTAGGGTTATGGCTAGGTCTAGTGTTCGGGTTAGGTTTTGGTTTAGGGTCAGGTTTAGAGCTAGGTTTAGTGTTAGGTTCAGGATCAGTGTTCAGGTTAGGTTTAGAGTCAGGGCTAGAATTAAGACTATTATTAGGTCTAGGGGTGGGGTTATTGTTTGGTTAGGTTAAGGTTTATTGTTAGGAATAGGGCTAGTTTTTTGTTTAGGGCTAGGGCTAGAGTTATGGCAAGATTTAGGATTAGATTTAGGTCTAGAGCTAGTGTTAGGGTTAGGTTTAGGTATAGGGTTACTGGTAGGCCTAGTGTTAGGGTTCTTTTTAGGGTTTAGGTCAGGTTTAGACCTAGGATTAGTGTTATGGTCAGAATAAGGGTCAGGGTTAAGGTTAGGGTTTGGGTTAGGGTTGGTGGTAGAATGATGGCTAGGGTTAGGTGTAGTAATAGAGTTTGGGTTAGGCTAAGGATTAGTGTTAGGACTAGGGTTAGCATTAGGGTTAGGGTTTGGCTTAGAGTAAGGGGTAGGCTATGAGCTAGGGTTAAGGCTAAGATTAGGGTTATGATTATGGCTAGTGTTAGGGTTAGGGTTAGGTTTAAAGCTAGCTTTAGGGTTCGGATTAGGGCTAGGGTTTGGATTAGGGCTAGGGTTTGTGTTAGGGTTAGGGATAGGGTTAGGGCTACTGCTAATGTAACAACTAGGCTTACAATTAGGGCTACTTTTAGGGCTAGGGTTAGTGCTAGGTATAGTTTTAGGGTTTTGTTTTGGGTTAGGGTGATGTTTATAGCTAGGGTTAGTGTTAGGGTCAAATTAAGGATCAGGGTTAGTTTTATGTTTTGTGTTTGGACTTGAATTAGGGCTAGGGTTAGGGCTAGGTATAGGGTTAGGGTTTGGTTGAGGTTAAGATTAAGGTTAGGTCTATAGCTCAATTTTGTTTTAGGGCTAGGACTAGGGTTAGGGTTAGTTTTAGGATTAGTGTTAGGGCTGCGTCTAGTGTAAGGGTTAGTGTTAGGCTTAGGGATAGGATTAGATTTAGAGTTAGGGTTAGATCTAGTGTTAGGGCTAGGACTAGGGATTGGGCTAGGGTTAGGGCTAGGTTTAGGGTTAGGGATAGGGCTAGGTTTAGGGCTAGGGAAAAGGTTAAGGTAAGGGATAGGGTTAGAACTAGGGATAGGGCTAGGTTGAGAGTTAGAGTTAGTCTTAGGGCTAGGGTTAGGGTTAGGGTTAGTTCTAAATTAGGGCTAGGATTAGGGCTATGTTTAGTGTTAGGGTTAGGCCTAGGGTTAGGCCTAGGGTTATTGTTAAGGCTAGGGTCAGGTTTAGGATAAGGAATGGAGTTATAGCTAGGTTTAGGGCTAGGACAAGGGTTAGAATTAGAGTTAGAGCCAGCATTAGGGTTAGGTTTAGGATGAAAACTAGGTTTAGGGCCAGCATGAGGGCTAGCCTTTGTGTTATGGTCCGGGCTAGGATTAGGGCTAGGGCTAATGTGAGGTCTAGGCTTATAGTTAGGGATAGTTTTAGGGTTAGGTTTATGTCTATGTTTAGTGTAAGGGTTGGTTTTTGTGTTAGGGCCAGGTTTAGAGCTAGGAGTATTGTTAGGGTCTGGGTCAGGGTTAGGGTATGGGTTAGGTTAAGGATTAGGATTAGGGCTTGGATTAGTGTTAGAATTAGGGTTAGGGTTAGGTTTAAGGATAGGGTTACGTTTAGGGTTCAGGTCAGGTTTAAGGTAATGGATAGTGTTAGGGTTAGGGATAGGGTTAGCATTAGGGTTAGGGTTATGGCTAGGTCTAGTGTTAGGATTAGGTTTAGGGTTAGGGTCAGGTTTAGAGCTAGGGTTAGTGTTAGGGTCAGGGTCAGTGTTTGGCTTAGGGTTAGGGTTAGAGTTAGGACTATAATTAGGATTAGGGTTAGGTCTAGGGATAGAGTTAATGATTGGGTTAAGTTAAAGATTATTGTTAGGGCTAGTGCTAGGTTTTTGTTTATGGCTAGGACTAGAGTTATGGCTAGATTTAGGATTAGGTTTAGTTCTAGGGCTAGTGTTAGGGTTAAGTTTAGCTATAGGGTTACTGATAGGGCTAGTGTTAGGGTTCGGATTAGGGTTAGGGTCAGGTTTTGTCCTAGGGTTAGTATTAGGGTCAGAATAAAGTTCAGGGTTAGGGTTAGGATTTGGGTTAGGGTTAGAGCTAGAATGAGGGATAGGGTTTGGACTAGTAATAGAGTTAGGGTTTGGGTTAGGCTAAGGATTAGTGTTAGGACTAGGGTTAGCATTTGGGTTAGGGTTTGGTTTAGGTAAAAGAGGTTTAGAGCTGGGGTTAGGGCTAGGGTTATGGTTAGGATTTAGGCTACGTTTAGGGTTAGGGTTAGAATTAAAGCTAGGGTTAGGGCTCAGATTTGGGCTAGGTTTTGTGTTTGTTTAGGACTAAGATTAAGGCTATGGCCAATTTAAGAACCAGGGTTATGATTAGGACTACTTTTAGTATTAAGGTTATGGCTAGGTCTAGTGTTAGGGTTTGGTTAAGGGTTAGGGTGATCTTTACACTTAGGGTTATTGTTAGGGTCAGATTCAGGGTCAGGGTTAGTTTTAGGGTTAATGTTAGGACTCAAATTAGGGTTAGGGTTAGGGCTAGTTGTAAGGTTAGGGTTTGGTTTAGGTTAAGGTTTGAATTTAGGACTAGGGCTCAGTTTTGTTTAGTAATAGGGTTAGATTTAGGGCTAGTTTTAGGATGAGCATTAGGGCTAGGGCATATCATAAAGAAACCAGAAAATCCATCTTAAGCTCATTCTACATGCTTTCTCCCTGAAAAGATTCAAAGGTAAAGGAGAGACTAAGGACTATTTGAATCTGAAGGCATCTATAAAAGGTAACAATTAATTTCATTTCATGGCTCTGAATGAAATATTTTGCTATAAAGGACAATATCAGGCTACTAGCAATAAATGAAAATAATTTGAGGATTAAGTGGTTGAAGGCATTTTGATAGAATATATTATTATTGATTTGAGAAAAAGCAATTGCTTAACTTTTTTTGCCTTTTCTCTTCATACAATCTTGAAATATAATAGTTAAGTTACAGGTTCTAATATAAAGTACTTTTGTCCACTGAAGCATTTTAAAGTGAATTGCTGACATATGATATCATCTATGATATATTTAGTTTTTACTACAAGTCAGAACATGCTAGATAACTACAATATAGCCTTTATAATAAAACTGATATGATTAACAAGTATTCTGTTACTTGTTAATATTTGAAAAAATCATTAATAATGAATGAAGGTTGTATTATAATTATGTAGAACGTTCTGACCTGTAGAAAATACTAAAAATATCATGAATTACAACATATGTCAGCAATTCACTTTAAAATTTCAGTGAACAAAAGTACTTTATATTAGAACCTGAAACTTCACTATTATTTTCCAAGATTGTATAAACAAAGAGAAAAGGCAAAAAAAAAAACTATTAAGCAAATACTGTTTTTATTAGAAAGAAGTCTTAAGTCAATGCTTCAAATTAAAATTATAAAAATTTAAAGGCTGTATATTTGATGGCAGTATAATAATTCTAATACATTAACCCATTAGTGAATATAATAACTGGCATACTAAACTAATGTTGCCTAAATCTATGAATCCATATTCAGGGATACAGTTTTTACAGTACAAATAATTAATCATTAATGCAATATTTAGATTCACCAAATTAGTGTTGACCATTTGCTTGTTGAATGAAGTTTAAATGTTAGCATTTAGACAGTTTGAAAACATCTCAATAAAAACTGGTTTGCACTTGCACTTCAAATTTTCTTACAGATGTAAATAAATCTTCATATAGTGAGAATTTCATCATATATATGATACACACATCCACTTCAATAAAGTTTTTACATCATACATTTCATCAAACAATACAAATATTATATCAACAGTCTGAAAAACACAATATTAGTTTTCACAGGCTTTTTCTTAATATCTCTGTATATCCTTTTGATTTTTCTCAAAAGTTGATCTTGTCTTGGCTTATTAGTAATTGTTCAGGCAGAAGCTCCCATTATCAAGATTTAAATTGTGTAGCAAGTAGAGAGAAAAGGAATTATATTTTGTCTTAAAGGCATTATAAGCATAAATTATTAAAATAGTTGAAAATTTTCATTGCTCATAAGAATTCAAAATAGATATGTATGTCCACAATACAAAATTACTATGAAATACAATATGTCCATATTTTCATACACAGTTATCATTATAAGTGAATATCAGAGCTTTGGGTTTTCCACCCCTTAGACATGAATTAGACAACCATATGCTAGGGTATTCTGGCAAGCACTAGGATGACAACATGGAGATGATAAAGGACACCCTTCAACAGTCATATATCATAGCTTGAAAAGCAGACAAGCAGGCAATTTCCATACAGATTCATTGGCATTATGATAGGGATAAAACAGGATACTACTATAAAACTTAGAAGGCACTTCTGTCCCAAATTTGTTTCAGTGTTTGAGGTCCTTCAGTGAAACTGATATTTGAGTTAACATTTGCAGAAAATAAAAGGAGAATTTGTGACAGCAATAAAAGAGGGGCATGAAGACAATGAGATAAGAAAGAATACTTGTGGAATCACCAGTGGTGCAATGTCACTAGAATCTACAACAAAGTGAAAGTAAAGCAAGTAAGGAGAGATAAAGGTTAATAGCCTGACAAGAATCCAGTTGATTTTAATTTTTCCTAAAAAAATTTTATACATTTCTTGAGGGCAAAATGTAAACTATTGACAGAGTCATGACAGGGTATTTAAATGCTTGACTGTTACTGTCAGCCTAGGCTTTTGGCCATAAACCACAGAAAATGGGTGATGCTGTTTTTATTTCCATAGAAGACTTTCGGTGTACAGGTTGAGAGTTTCATAGTGGGGCAGAAGCAAAAAAAAAAAAAAAAAAAAAAAAAAAGAGGCAGTTTCAAACTTAAGATCTTTTATACATTGATTTTCAGACTTGGAAAAAAATACATATCTCTTTAATTGTAATTGATTTCTTCTCAGAAGTTATGACCAAAATTTTTGAAGCTTTTGAATCATTATAGTTGTGCACTTGATGAGAAATGTGTGAAAATACTTTCAACTCTTGCATAAGTGTCACCAGGTAGAGTGTTCTTTGTATAAAAGTTATTCTCTTATTAATTCCCCCAAACAGGGTCAGAAATAGATTAGTGAACATAGTAAGTATGTGTAGTGATAACAATAATGTGATAACAATTTCTTTACACAGGAATTAGATGTGATAACAAATTATTTTGATTGACAGAATTCCCATTCCTGTCTTTCTCCTTTTTTAAGTGAAGTTATTTTAAACAAAGTGTTTACTGATGCATTTAATTATACATAATAGTGGAATTAATTATTAAATATTCACAGATTCACAAGAAAATTATTTGATCACTCTTTATCTCTAGTACCTTTTCCCTCTGCTCTCCTCCCTTTATATTTGAAGGCATTCTGCAGTGATTAAGAAGACATATTTTTGTATCTTGATAGAAGAGTGCTTTTTAAACTCTCTTATTAAGGCTAGCATGATATGGCCAATTAATGTTCCACAAAATATCTAGAAACTATTAGATTAAGTTTTAAGTAAACTAGCTTATGAATAACTAAAAAAATCACTTTCTCCCAGAAATTAGGAAAAAATAATTGATATCCTTTTGTATTGTGTCTACATTTACACACTATTTATCACTGTTTTGTATCATGGTCAATTATCTCATTTTTCTGGTAAAGACTAATAAGAACAACTTATACTTGTAGCATGAATAACAACTAACTTTTATTCTCTTTTTGTACATGATCATCCAATTTCATGACTCTCAGGCACTTCAAATCTGATTCTCTAATTTTTCTCTGAAAGACATTTATGTAAGCTAAGAAACTGAAATATATATATAGTTATCAAATTACATTGTAATTTGTGTATTAAAACCTATTTCTTCCTGTCAAAACTATTTGACTGCAGCATTGTTTTATAAAGCTTAGATTTGTTCTCCTGGGATTTTTTTTTAGGTCAAAATGCAAAATAAAAGAATAAGGTTGAGGCAATATTTAAAATAGGCATGCATGGCTTTACTGTATTTTAAGAAGATCATCAAAACTCCATGGAAGCAGGGCATGCTGGTGCACACCTGAAATCCCAGTGGCTCAAAAGGCTGATATAGGAGGATCTTGATTTCAAGCCAGGCTTAGCAACTGCGAGGCTCTAAGTAACTCAGTGAGACCCTGTCTCTAAATAAAATACAAAATAGGTCTGGGGATGTGGCTTAGAGATCGAGTGCCCCTTAATTCAATCCCTGGTACAAAAAAAAAATCATGGAAACTCTAAACCAAGATGCCATAAAATTGGTATTCTAACAATAATAACACACAATGAAAGCAAGAGGCTATCTTGTATTTTTTTCATTTTCAAACAGATATTCCATTGTTGTAGTATTTGTCCTGATTAAAAAATATTTAGATATTATAGAAGTATCTTCAAATGGGTTCAATATAATTGAACATTGTTTTTCTTGTCAGCTCTTAAAAAATATAGCCTATCATTGTTGGAATAAGATTTGACATTCCCAAATGAAATCATAGAATGAAGGAAATCACATAAATATACTAAAGCGCTTCTGTTACAAAATGCAATCCTAACCCTAACCCTAACCCTTACCCCAACCCAACCCAGGGAGTTGGGGAAAGCACTCAATGTGGAATAGTGGAATGAATCTGATCAAATTTTTCTCTGTATGCATATGAACATACAACACTGAATTTCATCTTCATGTATATCTATAATCCACTAAAAATGCAAATAGCTATAAGATCATAAGAAGAAGGAGATAGACAAGAAGAAAGAGAACACAGAGGAAGCAGGGAAGATAAAGTGGAAGTACTGGTCACTGAATTAGAGCACTTTTTATTTTATGCTTGGTTTATTATGTCAAAATTAACTGCAATATTATGTATATCTAAATACACTATTAAAATTTTCATTAAATAGGGCTGGGGATGTGGCTCAAGTGGTAGCGCGCTCGCCTGGCATGCGTGCGGCCCGGGTTCGATCCTCAGCACCACATACAGACAAAGATGCTGTGTCCGCCAAATACTGAAAAATAAATATTAAAGTTCTCTCTCTCTCTCTCCCTCTTTCTCACTCTCACTCTTTCTTTAAAAAAATTTTTTTTCATTAAATAAAAGAATAATTTAAAAGTTGCCATAAGAGTTAGTGGAGTGATTGTGGTGCAGTGGTAGAGTACTTGCCTACACCTGTGAGGCATTGGATTCAATCCTACCACCACATAAAATAAATAAACAAAATAAAGGTATTGTGTTTATCTACAACTAAATAAAATATCTTTAAAAAGAGCAGGTGGAAATTCTAAGTGGACACTAACTGAGATTACAGTAAGATTACACAAAATATAAAGAATCAGAGCAGAGGTAATGCATGCAATTATATGTTTGTACTTACTCAAAAGAAGTGCACATATTTCTAGGAAGGCTTCAAACTTGTAAGTAAAGCAATGTAGGTGGAAGAGAGACAGCAATCAGAGATGTATGTTTTTGCATGTAACAATGCTGCCTTCTTGAAAGACTCTCTTTGGAAGATTCCTGAGGATGCCATTAGAAATATTGGTATTTTAAAGGTAAGTATAGCAGATGATCTATACCTTAGTTTATTTGAATACCAAAGCCATTTTACCATGTTGAAGTATATTAAATCATCATGGTTTCCTTAAACATATGCAAGTAGAAAATTTTAGTGAAGCTAGAAAAATTCATATTTAGAGGACCAGTTCAAGGGCTTAAAGATGTTTTTAAGCATTTACTACTGCCATATATACATTCTACCCATTACCTAGATAAATTAAGCATGTGGCACTGAGCCAATTCAGAGCAACAACCACTGGTGCAGAACAAGATGGCTGGGTTGGTGATCAAGACAGATTAAAGCTGCTGCCAAGAAAGTTGGCTCATGAATTTGTTACCAGGGCTTCAAGAGACTCCTTCCTATTTATTCTGTAATTTACAAGCCTCAAAACTGACTATGAGAATATTTTTAACCACTTTTCAAGTTATACTTCCCTTCATCCTGTGATCATCTTTCCCTTTATCACCAGTATGACAATGTAGAGAGGAAAAATCATATAGAATATTTTTACTCTAGGTATCATCTAAGGATAATATCAAAGATCAAAATAAATAGCAGTTAATCTATCAGATGTCAGAATTTGCACAGAGTGTAGTTATAGCCACACTGGAAACTTAGGGATTATGTTATAATCTTTTAAAATCATTAAACTTGTTCATGTTTCCATGTAATGGAATACTTAGAAAAATTTTGGTCAAAATATAACTATCTGAATTAGAAAACTTCAAAATTACCTAACTGAAAGTCTAATAGATCAGATTTCACACAGGAGAAAACTAAGGAAAGAAAGTTGATAGTTTGCTTAAAGATGTAAAATGCAAAGTGGGGTGAGAGATAAACTTCCTAGACAAATATTTTAAAAATACACTCATTTCCTAACATTGCTTCAACAAATTATATGGTCTATTGTATGCTACTGATCTCAGGAACCTGTCTCAAAGTTATTCACTAGAGACAAATTAATGAGATTAGGTTGCTTTCTTTTATTCTAGGTTTTGAGATACTTATAGAATTTGGATTCTTCTATATAAAAGTGCCTATATTCTTTCAGTTGTATTTCTTAAAATTTTCATTCAGATTCCAGATTGCTAATTCTGAGTTCCATCTGACTTCTTATTGAAGCAGAATTAGTCTTTCTTAACTGCTCTGAAATTTCTGCAGCTGCTGCTTGTGTCTAAAGAAAATAAAAAGAATATATTTTAAAAACAATTAGAATCCAAATAATTATTATGTATTTATTTCATTTAGTTCTGAGTCAAAAATTCAGACAGCAATTTTAAATGTGAAGAAAAAAGATGCTAGACATTAAACTTCTGTTATCAGTATCAATTACACTAAATCTGAACTAATTATAATTGAGCTCTTCCTCTCCTCCTTTCCTTCCTCATCCCCTGCCCTCCTCCTCCTCCTCATCCTCCCTCCCCCTCTTGTCTCCTCCACCTCCCTTCTATTGTGAATGGAACCCAAGGCCTGGCACAGGCTAGGCTAGGTATCTACAATTGAAATGTGCTCTCAGTCATGAATCATTCTCATGTTAGTACTCAGATGATCTGACAATTTAAAGAATAATAGAATTATTTTGAAATATAAAAGTTGAAAAATTTAACCTAACAATTCAAAAGTATGTTATATTTCTATATCACATTTTTCTTTTCTCCTCATAGTCTTATTTATGCCCACTATTATCCAATGTCACATGATTATTTTAAGAAAATCATTACTCAGTTAAAATTAGCTATAAGAATAATGTAAACTGAGATATTTGAAGGAGGCATCAAATGTATTCTTCCTCATAGAAATCTACATCTTTCCTCAAGAGGTATAGAATACACATATAATGTATATATCCAAAATACAATTTACAGTGAAATGAATTAAAGCACATTACAGATAAATAAAATATCCTGTAAAACCAGAAGTACTCGTTTTTTGCTTCTCCTCTAAATTCCATCTTGCTTGTTTTTAAAAATCACATTTGCATGGTATTCTGGCATCATTCTACTATTCTGCTCCCTGTGTGCCTTGGGAAGTTTACTACATTTTCTTCCAACTTGTTTTGATTTCTGTCTATTTTTTCAAACTTATCTTGTATATTTTTAAAAAAACATTAAAACCCACAAATACATGAATTTTTTTCTGCATGAGGTGGGGTCTGTGGTCTGTAGGTGTCCAAGTTTTCCCCTCTTCCTGAGTTTCCTTATTCTTTTTGGGAGATCATGGTATTGTGTATTGAACCCAGATTACCTTTACCACTTAGCTACACTCCTGGTACTTTTAATTTTTTTTTTATCTTGAGACATTTGATGAGTGTGATATTGAATTTGTGCCTCAGTTTCCTGAGTTTCTGGCGATATTGGAGTGTGTCACACTGCATACTCTTGAACACTCTAAATTGGTGGAAAGCACAATTTCAAATCTAGAACACTGTCTTTCAGACTAAATCTTGTGTGTGTGTGTGTGTGTGTGTGTGTGTGTGTGTGTGTGTGTCCACATTCCCAATCACAACTTCACAGTTTCCTGGTATTATCAATCATTTTTTACATATTAAATAACAAAATGAGCACAATATTTTAATTGTTTTACTAAAAACTGCATGAAATGTTTTAAAGGATTGGTTTCCTTGCTGGGTACAATGACAATTACATATAATTGCACAGATTACACTTTCAAGGTCAACATGAAAAAGTTAGAAAATGGGAAAGTTAGAAAGACTTTTTTCAAATCTAAAACAAGGACTGGGTATGTACCTCAGACTTACCATGCTCCTCTTTCAAATTCCAAGTATCATAGAAAAACTCAATATCAAATGTTTGATTTTTTTGTTTGTTTATGAACATTTTACATGATAGAAAATTGGAGAAGAATCACTTGACCTTTGAAAAATGTGTCTCTTTGTTTTTTCTTTGTCTCTCCAAAAGCAGTCACATTGTCAAAGTGTCTTTGTGCTGAGAGTCCCTCTTGTGGAATTTATGTCAGAGTGTTCTCTTTCCCCACTCTGGTATTTTCCTGGTACTGTATTTCAGAACTTTCTGATATGAGGATCCCACAGCTGAAATATTTTATGTCTATTGAGAGTCTTGTTCATATTAATATTTGGATCTTTTGTTGTTAAAGATCAGTCTAAATTTAATAGGTATAGTTTCTCAGGAAAGTAGCTGAAAGAAAATTCAAATTCCACTGCTTTAAAAAATGTCTCCACTAAATTAATATTCTAGTATATTGTGAAAGTGTTGCTTTCTTCCATATTCATATAATTGTTTAACTTTTATATAGTAGCCATTGTAACAGCAGTGCTTCAGCTGCAGAAGATCTTACACTTGGCTGGTGCACTTAAAATTTGTTGCACTTAAAAATAAAAATGTGATTTACATACATATGAGTTTACCTATGGTGGTTTCTAATTTTATAACATATATTAGTGTCAGGTAAAGATAGCTGGTACTTTTGCTCTTATATATCAGAAAGTCCTTGGCAAATTTTATATACATTTAACCTTTTAAGAGAATTTTAAAATTTCTTGTTTTGATTCTTTCTTTAACAAAAGTAAAGTATGGTAAAATTTTGATGGGGTATTGTAGGTTAACCTGGGGAAAATGGTCTTCTTTATCTTTTATCTTTATATTTTATAGTTTTATCATCTATAAATAGGGTGTGCAATTTAGTCTTTTGTGTGCTTTTTGAATATTTATTTTCTCAAACTCTGCACATTTCCTTTTATAATATGCTTACATATAAAATGCAACATTCATGTGACATCTACAAAAATGTATCTGGTGTTTTATATTTTTTGTTAAACTAGATGTAATACAATAAAAAAAAGTATCTGGCTTCTATAGTCATTATTTCCCACAATATATTATTTATTTCTTCCTAAATGTACATTCACATTAACCATGCCCTGGGTTTCAAATCTAAAGTAATATAGCTATATCCTCATATATGCAAGTTTTATAATTTTAGTTTCTGTTTGCAGTAGGAGTGTATCACGTATGTTTAATAACAAAAATTTTCTAAAAGTGGATACTAAGAGTTTAAACTCTATATTCTTTTTGAGAATGCATTAATTCTATATGTTAATCAATAATATTTGTGTATATGATATGATTTTATTTTTTATTATTTTTTGTGATATTGGGGATTAAATCCAGGGTGTCCTATTAATGAGCTATTTTTAAAATTTTGTTTTGAGATGGGGTTTTGCTCAGTTGTGTGGTTTTACTTTAGAATTGTGGTGCTCTTGCTACTGCTTTCAGAGTACAGGATATTTCAGGTGTGCACAAAATATACATTGTATGTCCCTCTTATTTATGTTAACTTATGAATTCTTTATGTTTTCTTTTCTATTTAATAATATTTATTATTAATTCTTATATTCAATATTTAGTGTGTGAAAATAAGCTGTTATGTGGTATGAGTGAAGGGCACAATAGCATTATATTATCACACAGATGTCTCAATACTCTAACATCTTTTTTTGGAATGAATGCCATTTTTCTTCTTCCATACACCATAACATCTATGAGGTACCACTGCCTAAATAGCAAGAAAGGGTTTTCTCTGGAGTTCTCCACTTATTTATTTCATTATGAGATCTACACTTAAACATTGAGTCACATCCCCAGCACTTTTTTGTATTTTATTTAGAGAAGGGATCTTGCTGATTTTCTAAGTGCCTCACTTAAGTTTCTGAGACTGGTTTTGAAATCATGATCCTCCTGCCTCAGACTTCTGAGTCACTGGAATTAAAAGTTTTCACCACTGCTGTGGCTTATTGCTTTGTAAATTTTTTTTAGCTGTTGACAGAGCTTTATTATATTTATTTTTATGTGGTGCTGTGAATTGAACCCAGTACCCCACACATGCCCAGCAAGTGTGCTTCTACTGAGCCCCAGCCTCAGCCCTGCTTATTTGCTTTTTAAAAGCACCAACATTGACGTTCTTCTCTAGTATGTTAATTTTCAGTAGCTTCTAATTTTGCTCTATCATTTAGATTTTCTTTCCTCTTATTTTTATAAAATGTACTTTTCCAACTATTGAGATGGATAATTTACTAACAAATTCCTAGTCATTTTATGGCTTACTAATTTACGTTTTTTAAAAATCTTGAATTTAGATGCATCCCATTTTTTTTACAGCCTTATGGAGGTTTAATTGGCACACATTTACCTGTATATATCTTATGTGTATATTTTTATCTTATTGTGTATGTACAAATCCATGAAACCAGCATCAAAATTAACAAAATTATCATATCCATTACTATAATATGTCTCCTAGAGTTACTTTAAATCCCTCATTTTACTCTCCTTTACAACATTTTACATAATAAATCTGATCTTCTTCAGCACCTAAGAACAGGCAAACATCAAAATGATAGAGATCCTGGAATTATCACAAAGTAAACAAACCATGTATTATTTCCTATGTCAAGAAATTAAACATTAATGATGTCCTGAAAATCACTTCATGCTCTCTTTCTCTTAATAAACCTCCATAATCCCCAATGGTAATTACTCTTTTTGTTTTCTATATAGTGCTATTTATTTCTTTCAAAAAAAGCAAACAATAAAAAGGGTTACTCCTTCTTTACTCAATACAAAAAGGGGGCATCTGTTTGGTTCTTTTAAACCCTGACCTCACCTCAGCCCACTGTTTTCTGATAGAAGAGGATTGAGATAAATCCTGATATGTAGAAGGAGGGGGCTGAGGCAGGACATAATGCTGGGGCCTGCTAAGAGAGGATACCAGAGAATAAGTGGCAGGATGCAGAAAAAGAGCAAGGAAGAGAAGAAGGGAAATTGGAAACCAGGGTAAAACTCAAATGGAACAGGTCAGCTGGTGTAGCAATGGTAGAGTAAGCAGGTCAGCATCTAGATAGGTGGAAATCAAAAGCCTGAATTTTAAAAAGTGGCATCTCTGGGGCAGCTCTCCAAGCTACAAGCAGGTAAATTGTTCACACACTATTTTTTTTTCACTCTCACTACACAAGAGGAAGCCCTTCCCAAACCCACGGGAAGGCTTCTACTGCTGTCACCACAGTTTCTGATTTCTGCCAACTGGGCTTCACTTTATCTTCTTTCTCATATTCTGTATCCTATTTATTCCCTTCTACATCCTCATCAGATAATTTTTTCCTCCTCATTCCCCTTCTCATTCTTTATTTTGGTCTTTCCTGCTTGCATTATTCTTCATTTTCTTATCTTTCAGGTCCTTGGCATTAAAAGAGCACTACCTGTTGACTTTCTCTGACATTGTGCAAAGGTGGTGTTTATACTTGTTTGAAAACTGGGTCTCAGTGTCCAGGTTGAAGAATCCTGGGCAGAAGAGTGTGGTGGAAGCTGGCAGAATAGTTCCCAGTGGTAAAGACAACAGTGGTGGGGGTCAGTTAGAGCATTTCCATAGAATGCTTTTTCCACTTCAGTTCTGTGTGGTATTAGAATTAATGGCTCATAGTATATGCCTTAGTAGATAGTTTACCACCCCATTTTCTAAAGTGCCCTTAACTTTTACCTTGCCAGAACAGGTTAGACAATTCCAATTATTTAACTTGTCTGTTACAATTAGTCTTTTCTGTTTGTTTTCTTCTTCTTCTTTTCTTTCTGGTAACTGTACAATAGTCTCTGTTGGCTTAAATTTTAGCTCCTCAAATAGCATTGCTTTGTACTCATGTTTATAAATTTATGTGTCATTTGAATATTTCCTCCTATGTGATTTTTAAAAATTTATAATTTCTGCTGTACTCTGTTGAGATGTATTTTACCCCAAAGAAGTAATTGAGAGTGGGTTTCTCAATATTTTATGGTATTAAAAAAGTTACAATTATACCGCAAATGAAGGAAGACCCTTCTTCTCTGTATGGTCAAGGTCTTCTGACACATAGGTTAATGATCACAGTATGTCTATAATGTTTGTATGAGATCTTCAAGGACTATACATTGTTTCTCATATGTATATAACCTTAACACTTTATATGTGCCAGACTAGCATATGGCAGGTCCTGTCATGAAGCTGTTTTAACCTTTCAAAGGCATCTTGAAATTCTGGGGTAGAGTCAACATTTGATTTGAACTTTGTAAGGCCTTGCATAGTTTACCTATTAGTCTAAAATTAGGTACCCAAATATGGAATCATCTTACTGTTTTATTTGTCTTTTATATGGCTGTGACCAAAATTAAGTACAAGAAAAATTATAGAGGAGGAAGAGTTTATTTTGGGGCTCAAAGTTTCAGAGTTTCACATTAACTACATCTACATCTTAGTGCAGGCATGGCTAACTTCATTCCTCAGGGTCTGGAATGAGAAAAAAAACACCGTGGCAGGAGAGTGTGGTGGAAAAAAGGAGCTGAAAAGATGTTGCCAGAAAACAGAGAGTGCTTTGCTCACTAGAGAGAAAATATAAACCCCAAAGGCCTGACACCATGGACACTTCTCCTTTTGCTATTCTGTACTTGCCTCTAGTTACTTACCACTCAATTCTTATCAGAAGATTAATTCACTGAATAGGTAAGACTCTCATAAACTTATCATTTTACATCTAAACCTTTTTGCATTGTGTCATACATGAGCTTTTGGGGAAAAACTAATATCTAAATTATAACATTGATATTTCCAAGAACCCACATACCTATCTCTGTTTTCTGACTCTTATAAGGCTCGAGATAGCCTGCATTAAATATGACATTATAATTAAGGTTCACTGGCTAATCTGGAATCCAAGATAGGTGACTTGGTTAGAAAACTAAGTCATTTTAGTGAACACCTCATGTCTGTATGAGGTGAGGTGGTTTAATGCAGGGGTTGGCTATAAACAGATCATTTGAATATTATGAAAGAACTTCTTTACAGCTAACACTTTAGATATACTTGTATTAAAATGATTATAAAATTTTTCAAATCCCTGATGTGAGATAATTAAGGAAAAATATCTGGCTACTTTTGTATTAAAGTCCTCCCAGTCAAAGCCGTAATTATGAATTCTTTATCAAAGGAATGCAAAGGAACACATCTCTTGAATTTTGTACTTTGAAACAGCCATAGTTACATGGCATTGCCATTAACAAGTTTTATGGATTAAATACCATGGAATGAATATCTAAAACAATGTTATGTTTAGATCTCAGATTCTGCCCAAATTAGTATCCATCAATGTTATTATTATTATTATCATTTATTCTTTAACAGAAAATTTTTTGATATTGTTTTCTGTTATAAACTGTAAACATTACCTAATAGCATAAATGACATTGGATGTTTCCTTGAGACAATATTCTAAACAATGGATGCATATGTTTTCAAAAACATTCAGCAAACATATTTGTAGCTCAACTCAAATACAAAACATTTATTTCCACAGAGATGATCACATTAACTATATCTACAGTGGAAATATTTTTTGTTTGCAACTAAAATACATGTTCTGGTTGTCAAAACATTTCTAAATAAAGGTACTTGATTTGGTGAATATATGCCCACATATCATAGACTCAAAGAAATTTAAAATAATGTATAGATTTATTAGGAAATGAAAATAATAACTTCCAATTACTTGCTTACTTCACACACAAAAACTGAGACAAAGTTTTACATTGATTACCTATTTTAATCATCATTATTATTAAAATGAGAAACAGATAGAAAATCTGAAGAGTAGAGAAGTCAAACAATTTTTTCACAATTTTACTAATAAGACTATATATTATGGTTGTGTTTCATCCAGTCACAGGCAACAACATCCAATGATTTTAAAAGTGTTACAAAATATGAGTTTATTTTTTTATATAATAAAATACTAAACATAGGTATCCCAGGACCAGGAAAGCAGCTGAGGCATGGCTGTGGATAATCCTGCCTTGCCCTCCTCCTGCTTCGCTCCACCTGGCTTGTCCACATGCTCACTGCTGTATAATTCAGAAGCGTTAACACACCTAGAAACATCTCACCTAGAAACAACTTAAAACAACTCAGCCAGAAAATGGAGGAGGAAAACACAGGCCACAGAATCCTCAGGTGGAAGGAAAGCCAGGAAACTGAAGGATGTGTCTGTCATAACTTTCTTAGATGAAGGTCAGCAAACATGTTCCACAAAGAACCAAACAGCAAACAGATAGGATTTACAGGCTCTATGGTCTCTTCCACTTACCCAACTCTAACTATAAAGCTGAAAAAGAAGCAAAGCCAATATGTAGAATTAATAAATGCAGGCCAAAAACACTTTAACTGGAAAAACACAAGACAGGAGGAGGGTAGTGGCACTGTTAAATTTGCCTATTGGGCACTAGTTTGAGTAGAGAATGAGTAATAATATTAGAGATATTAGAACAGTAGTAATAATTTTGATTTGCACCTGGGGTGGGTTGGTTACAGAGCTGTTCTGGAAAAAAATGCAGTCTTATAGAAAAGCAGAGGGAAAAGATGTGGATCAGCAGTGAGATACATGTGCCTTGGAACTGAGGCAGAGGCAAGCTACAAATTGAAGCCTGTGAGACTCTAGCCTTTGCTTTCAGTCATGGCTTTATTGCCTCTAGAAAGTTCACCTCACAATCTAAGCATTTGGAACCAAGAAACTTGTTGACCTGTCATGTACTAAGGCATGATGAGATTCCACAGAAGAAAACAAAGTTATGGAAGGCTAAGAGACTTTCTACAAATCACATTTGTTGAAAGGAAAGAAGAAATATATCTCTTGGTTTTCCTGCACCACTACTATACCTGCTTCCAATAATAACTGAAGAACAGTTGGCATCTGCAGAGCACTCATAGAATGCATTCATTGTCTCAATTATTCTTCACATCACTCTTATGATAGAGATACAACTGACTTCTCTGATCTCATGCTACATTTAAGAGCTAATGCCAAAAACAATAAATGATTTGCCAAAGATTATACTACCCAGAGGAAGTAGAGCTAAAGCATGAACCCTGGTGTGGTGTCTGAGCCTAGGCTCTGCACCACCAGACTGTACTGACCACAGCTTCCTTTTCACGTCACTGCTCTTTGGGGCACTGAGAAAGCATATCACATTTCTAAGAAATACTCAGAAGCCTCTACATTTTGAAATAATACTAATATGCTGAACACAGTGTGTACAGCATCAAACAAAAATTAAGCAGTATCTGTGCTGTCACCACAATGAGTATCTATGGTCTCAAAGCTCTTAATACACTGCCTGTCCAGGAACAGCTACCAAGTGTTTCTAGAGGAGTTTCCTTCTGTAAACCATCCAGACTTTGGGAATGAAACATTTTCCTTATTTATTTATTTTTGGTAGTTGTAGATGGACAGAATGCCTTTATTTTATTTGCGTGTTTATGTATGTGGTGCTAAAGATCAAACCCAATGCCTCACACATATTAGGCAAGCTATTTTGCCACTAAGCAACTGATCCAACCTGGAAATAAAACCTTTTCTAATATTGTTAGCAGGTTTCACATTTCTCTTTACATTCCCTGTATCTAAGCTCTTGAGATATCTACAGATTCACAGGTTTTTTAAAAGAAATAATAATTCACAGATGATGTATCCCCTTTACCAATTTCCTGAAATGATAAGAGCCTACAAAATAGCAACTGGACACCTCACCAGAAAGCTGCTGTGAAACAGTCAAGGCAGAGTATTTCCATGGCCACAGGGCTCCATTGGAATGTCCTTCTCTAATCCACTCACCTTTGGCCCTCCCCTACCTCACTAACCCCCAACAACCTGTCATCTTATAATTTTAATAATGCTGTATAAGTGGAATCTATAGTAAGTTCTGCTGTAGGAACAATGATACATTACTGAGGAAAATACTTTGGAAATAAATTCAGTTCTGTTCACAAAATATTTCAGCCTTGCTTAGCATTGAACTTTCCATGGTTCCTTGGAAATGTAGAAACTTTGACAGTAGTAAAGACAAGGCAAATAAAATAGGGCAAGTTATATAACCCCAGGAGCAGTAAACAAGAAGGGTGGCCAACCACCTTGATTTTCCCAAGGATTAAAAAAAATATTAACTACTGAAACAGGGACAATCTAGGGCAAACTAAACTGATCTGGTTACCCTACACTCACATGTGCAACCTCTAGACATATGATCTAAATGGTCTCTCTCTCTTTAACATATCCTTTGTGGTAGTATAAGAATGCTCAATATCAGCAGAAACTTCTAAGAGAACAGCTTCAAAGAAAATAGAGCAACAAACCATGAGACTAAAGAGATATATCCTGAACATAAATCCTACTTCCATAAATGTTTTTAGTTAAAAATGTTAAGAGGAAGATAGGTATGTATGAAACAATATTCAGCTTTTATTCTCCAACTGAAACTACCCCACTTGGAGAAAAAAACATGTATGTCCACTTCTCTGATGGGAGATATTTTATATTCATTACAAATCTTTCTCTAGCTGGGGATATAGCTTAGTTGATAGAGTGCTTGCCTTGCATGCATAAGGCCTTTTGTTCAATCCCCAACACCAAAAAAAAAAATCTTAGTCTGAAAATTAATATCATGATTTTACTTAAGACATGGACAAAAACCAAAGCCTTTTACCCTGTAATAGGTTATAATATATGGAAATAAAATAATCTAATTATTAATCATCAAATTGAAATTATCAAGTTTAATTATCAAAGTTCAAAATGAAATAAAATGGGTATACTGGCTGTCTGATACACACATGCAGATCTGGTGCAGACACACACACTTGCAGATACATTACATAGCTTTACCATGTAAAATGAGACACATTTGGAGGATGCAGAGGGCAAAACATCTGTCATTGTTACATTGTTACTGTGCACCTCCTTCTCTGACCTAGACTTTGAGTGCGGGACTCACAAATTATGGAATTTTCCGTGCAACAACTTAGAACTGCAGATTATCTAGTAACTAAAATTATGGAAAGGAAACTGAATAAGAGGGACCTCCTGTAATAAGGAAAAGAAAGAAAGAAAGAAAGAAAGAAAGAAAGAAAGAAAGAAAGAAAGAAAGAAAGAAAGGAAGGAAGAAAGAGTTAGGATGGTCTTTCTATGACCCGGGTATTACTTAAGGTCCAAAGATTTACACATTTTTATACATTTTCAAGAGGTTTTCCTACAGCAATCCTGATGCAGGCATTTTTTATTATGCCATCTTTACAGAAAAGGAAAGAAAAATCCTGAGATGTTGAGTAGTGTGCCCAAGGCTACATGGCTGTGCCGTGTCAGAGCCAGCATTTGAGCCCAGGCAGTCAGTCAGATTTCTAAGTTTACATTCTACCTACCATTTTGTATTGCCTCTTTTCAATGTTTACATATTATATATTCTTAAAGACGTTAATAGTAAGAACACAAAATTGTACTAAATAAAGGATGTTTTCTATGAAGAATTCAGAAATGTTTTTCATTTTAATTACTAAGTGCTTTTCAAAAATTACATGACTGACAATATTCTTTATTTCCTTACAAAATCAAAGAAATTATTAATTTGTACCCAGGGCATTTACAATTTATTCAAATTCATAAATAGTCTAGTAGCTGAAGGCCAAGCACTAAATAACTAGATAGTCCACTCACAACTAAGGATCAAAGATCAGCCAAAGGCAGGTTGCCAATATCTCCTTTCACTTCAAATTGAATTGACACAAGTACTTTTCACATTCATTTCTACAGAAAAAAATTCTTAAATTTAGCTATAACTTGACTAAGTAACTCCAGTCCAAATATGGCAGCTTCTATTCAGACTGAAATTAAGAAAAAATGTTAATAAAAGTATCAGCAGTAAATTAATTTTCCAAAGTTCTTGGCATAATGTAGATTTCAAAATAGAATGCCAAATTCTAAAAAGCACTGTAAATGATAATTGATAGTACTGAATTAGGCAATAATGGTGTCTCAATGATTTTTATAGAACCAAAGGTAGGTGTTAAAAAGACCATGAACACAGACTTTATAAAGGTGAGATTCTAAATCCCCAAAATTACTCAGCATAATTCATTCTCAAAACAGCTTCATGCATTAAGTTATAGACTACAATTATAAAAATATTCACATTGTACATATCACCAGAGAACACATAATTTATCTCTCAAATAAAATAATTTATTTCTTCAAATAATGAATGGGCAAGTCTAAACTGAAGGAATCATTCATGCTCTCAAAGATAATATAAGTTCTAAGAATTCCTCCTAATTTATAATCTTCCAAGGAAAAACAGTATAGTTTTGTGAGCAGACACTTAAACTAAGCACTAAATCATGAAGTATAATTATCCTGGGTAAAGGATGAACTAGTGCTGCTAGAGTTGTCTGATCCTAAATTTTCTAATCTTTTCACAGCAATTTTTTCCAGGGGGCTTTCCAATTAATAATTGGGGTGCGATTGGAGCAGAACCTTTTCCCAACCAGACTGTTGAGCTGAGTCTGTTATAAGCAGATTTCATCCAAAGGGAAACTATAAAGACAGGCTCCTTCATCCCTTGCTCTCTGCTTCTCACTTTTATCCCTAATGCTCCATTCTCTGCCCCTGCTTTGCTCATCTCTTATTTACTCATTTTGTACAGAATTCACTTCTTATTGAGTCAAGACTCTTAAGCAAGGGTGGAATCAGCTGAAAAGGCTGCTTTCTGTTGGCTGCATGCCACCAAGCTCTCCTGATGCCTCCTCGCATCTGCACAATTTTGGCATTTTATCTCTGTCCTTCTCTAAATATGGCAGATTCTCAGAGCCTGCATCTTTAAATCTGAAGCTTGATTTTGCTATATACAATGATCTTGGTTGGAATTCACTTTCTTTTAGAGCTTGATATATATTATTCAAGGACCTCCTGCAATTGAGGGTTTGGGTTGAGAAAACAGATAAAATCTAAATTGGTTTACCCCTGTATGTAATCTTTGTTTCTTGCAGGCTTTAAAATTCTATTCTTATTCTGTTGGTTATTCACTCTTATTATAATGTGCCTTGGTGAGGTTTTGCTGTAATTTTGTTCATCTGGGGTCTTGTAAGGCTCTTGTAGTTGATTTTCCATTTTATTCTTTAGATTTGGAAAATTTTCTGATATTATTATTTTAAAAAATGTTATGCATTACTTTGGTTTGTATCTTCAAGACTTCATCTATTTTGGTCTTTTCATGTTATCTTGTATTTCTTAGAATTTCTGTTCATAATTTCTTATCATCTTCTTAGTGTGGTTGATTTCATTTTCAAAAGTATATATTTTGTCTTCATTTCCTGTGGTTCTTTTTCTTCTAAGTAATCCAGTCTGTTAGTGATATTTTTCATTAAAATTTTAATTTGGTTTATTGTTGTCTTCATTTGAAGATTTCTGTTTGATTTCTTTTTATAATCTTTGCCTCTTTATTGACATGATATTTTACTTACTGTGTTTCCTCTACTGTATCATCCTTCATTTGAAAGTTTAGCCAAATTATGTATCTTCTAAATTCCTTTCTGATATTTTCTCTACTCTGTCATCTATAGATTCCATTGTTGGAATTTGATGGCTTTTTGAGGCACTTTGATCTCTTGATTTTCATGCTGTTTGTGTTTTTTCCCACATAGCAGTATGACCCTGAGGCAGTAGTTTCTACCCTGTGGTCTTATAGTGTCCCTGAATTCTCCCAATACCTCACATTTAAGAGGAAGGCTAATATTAATAGCACCCAATGCAAATAATATACACCTTTAATCCTAATACTCCTATTAAAGCAGCCACAGTTTTGTCACAATAAACAGAAATGATGTATTAAATTATTGTCTACAATATAAATAGTAAGTTTGCTAAAAGGGTTCACAATTTCTAATATTGGACAATGAGAGAACAGAAGTACTGTAAGATGTGGTGTTTTAAGGGAGAAAGAGAGAATACAGAGGTAAAAGTGAAAACAAAATTAATAAACATTTGCTTTTAGTATGGGAGAAGTGAGAAAGAATCCATGAAGACAGATAGGTGAAAGAAAAAAATATATAAAGATTTAGGGGGAAAAAATATATATGTATATACAATCTCATATTTCTGGTGTGCTAGTGGTCACCACCTGGATGCCATATATATAAAACTATATATATAGTTTAATATAATATTGACATCCCATTCCTCAATAAATTGATAAATACAAAAATTACATGTGGTAGGGGAGAAAAATCTCAATTGAAAATTAAATTATGGCTTCTATTGGCTTTCAAATTTTTTTCTCAATATTTCTTCTCCACCATTAGATAGAATTTTCTGAAGTTTTATGGTGGCTGCATTCTGAGTTGTTCCAGATGAGTTGGTTATGTGAGCTAACAGCATGATGCTCTTACATCCTCTTCCAGTCTTTACACCCATTGTAGGCAGGCCTTTCTCTCCCCAGGCAGTTCAAGACTCACTGAGCTGGAGAGAGCCTGGGTTTCCCCAGTTTGTTCAAATTGAGCTCTCCCTGAGAAACTGCCCCTAGTCTCTGGCTTTCCACAGATTGCCAGACTCAGACAGGACCATAATAACCTAGCTGCAATCTGATGAACCTCTGTTTCAGCTTCCCCAGACTCTGAGTTGCTGCAGTTCCAAGATGTCATTGCCATTTCATTTTGCAGAGAGACCACAAGAGATGCACTTACACTAAGGAATGTCCCTGCAAAGAGGCATCCAGATGGTGGCCACTAGCACACCCAGCAGAAAGACCTCAGGTGCAACCAGACCCACAAGTAGCATGCCAATATATCTCCAGGCCCTGGCCAGTGTCCTCAGACTCAGGTGACCATGCCTCAAGATGGTGTCAGTGTTGACGGCAAACCTGCAGTCTCCAGTGGATATCCCAAGATGGTTGTGGTCATGTGTAAACAAATCTGTGGGTACTGTGACAATGGACTTGTAGGCATCAGAGGGCAGTGATCAATGATCCAATTGCAGTGTGTGAGCAGTCTGCAGATTAACATTGGACGATCCGTGAATGGGTGGCAGGTGGCAGAAAATGGGTAGGCAAGAGGTGGGTAAATGGGCCTTGATATATCTTTTTCATGTGTTCACTCCGCTTCATTTCTTCAGCCCTGTCTTAACCAAGGCTTCCAGTGCCCTTTTCCAGGATGTCTGCAAAAGCGTCCCCAAAATTGTTTCCACCTTGACCTTTGCTATACATTATCCACAGAGCTGCCAGTTTGTCATAAACAAAATCAAATCATGGCACTCTCCTGGTTGAAAACCTCATACTGCATCTGAAAAATCCAAACCTGTGTTCAAAGACAAAACTCCAGGTAATCTGGGCCTGCTTCTCTCAACTGTGGCCCCTCCTCACAGCACTGCAGCCACTCTGGGTTTCTTTCAGGCCTTGAAACTCACCAGACACCTCCCCACCTTAGCTCCTCTGCAACTGCTGTGCCCAATGTCTAGCCCCATTTTTTCATGTCACTGGATCCTTCTTCAAATTTTGGTTTAAATTTCTTATCTTTGGACAAGGCTTCTCTGATCTTTTGATTACATTTATGTGTTTATGCTTTTCTCATTTTTGTCATTTTACCTTTATCAGACTATTAATTTAGTAACAGGGACCAGTAAAATGTGACAAAAATGAGGCTTCTGATAAGTACTAGTTGAAGAAAGGTGTGCCGTTTCTTTATTCCACAGAACACAGGCCATAGAAGTACAAATAAAATGACTCATTCAAGTATATGATGATGGTCATCAAAAGATAAGAGAAAAGAGAAAGAGCTGAGTTAAAGCCATAAATTGTGTTAAAAGGCCATGCAGTGTATATTCTTCTCTATTAAATGCTCAGAGTGGAAAAATCAATGAGAAAGAAAGATTCATGGTTCCTGAAGCTAGAGAAGAAGTAAGAATGGGAATGGTTACAATTGAGTAAAGGGTTTTTTTGGGGGGTAGAGAAGAATTTCTGATTGGTGCACAACAGGGTGGATGTGCTAATGCCTAGAACAAGAACTGGGCACTTCACAAGTGAATTTTATTGTGGGTAGAGTACATCCCAATAAAGATATTATTTTAAAAAAAGGGTACATGAGATGAACTGCTGTGAAGCTTCTATATCAAACTAATGGAACCACAAGCTCTCAAAAGTCAGGCCATATTATTGATCATTTTGTCTGCAGAGCCTAGTACAGAGCTGGTACTTACTGCCTGAATGATGACTGGATACTAGGGACTGTGGTCTGGAAGCAAATACTCTAACCATTAGATATAGATAAGCTTTGTTCAGCTCTGATTCCAACAAAGAGTGATCCCTCATGAGAAATAATTTCATATTAACCAGATGTGAAACTTAGTCCAAAAAAGACTCCTAAATCTGTGCCAGTATTTGATAATTATGTACACATATAAAAGTCCTCTAAGGTTGGAAGGCCCACTCACTATCCCTGGACTCCACAGAGAGAGAACAGAAACTAAGAAAAACTGAACATTCTCCCCTGGTAACTGGATGAGTATGGCATCACAATTTCAGAGGCTGGGTAAAGTGCCTACTCTAACATATTCTTTGGCTTTAAATATCCTAGTTACTTTTCTTTCCCCATCTACTTACCCACAAAATCTTTTTGATAAGACTTCTGCTATTTTCATTCATAGTATGTCATGAAGACTGAGAGCAGTCCTGCAGGCAGGTAAGAAAATTGTTTGCCTCCACATCATTTGCATGGGCCTCATGTTTCCCACTTCTGCTTCCAGGATGTTAAACTCTTGTCATCAAAGTTAAACACTACTTTGCCAACTCAAATGGAACCATGTTTTTCTAAGGTTCCACACTTTTAGGGCTGTTCAGTCTGCACAGAAAGTGTTCCTGTCCTGCCACACACCACCAGTAGCATCATGGATTCAGCTACCTGCAGTCACCAAGAGAAGATACTAGAGACCTCCATCACTCCAGCTGCACTCAGCAGTGATGCAGACCTCAAACTTAACCATGCACCTACTGCCAACCAGTGCCCATGAACTGGTCTAACACTGTCTGTGAGGCAGCCTTTCTCATGGATCCTGACAATGTGAGAGAAAATATAAAGTTCTCATAATAATCTTGGTCGCTGAAGCTGTCACTATGCACAGTGTGATTCTGTGTAAATCCCAGAACAGGCAACTGAGTCAACAGGCTGGATTCTATTGCTTGAGCAAGCATAACACTTTCCATCTTTTACTCACCCACTCTCAGGGACACTATTTTGCCTCAGAATAAAATTAGCTCAGACAAAAGAATCCTGTGACTTAACTTCCTGGATGTGCTCACAAGAGAAACAACCAACAGAACTTTCTGTGCTTTAGAAGCCAACACTTGGAAAAGCACCAAGGATATTTTACAGGAGCTGAGGCCACTGGGGCAGAGGGGCTGTGCCCTTGGCTGAAGCATATCCTTTACTCACCCAGTCTGCTATGAGTCACAGAACACATGTGCACAGCCATGCACAGAAACCCATCTACAGCGTCCTCAAGGCTACATGTCTGGATATTAGTTGTTTTTCTTTTGTGTGTGTGTGTGTGTGTGTGTGGGTGCATACAGCATAGACTTCACTAATTTGGACTCTAGTAGGCAAATTTCTTTCTTGCTTGGCATCTAGTGGTGAATATCACTACTCTAGATCCATAAATCATTCTTCCTGCTCTGTAAATAATGCTGGGGTGCCCCTGGAAACATGGCTCTGTGGTGACATTATAAGCTGCCAGAGAATGGAATCAAATGTTCATAGAGGCAGTTCGAGGAGGCATTTAGAGAATCTTGTCTACCCAGATCAAGCTCCCACCAAAGTCATGAGCAGGCACTAGCCATCGATCCTGCCCTTTCTCTGAACAAGTCCCAGATACCTTAAAGCCCAGGAAATCTTGAGTTTCTTCTCAGTGCTGTTTCTTCCAAGGCTCAAAATGCTCCTGTTCCAACCCCATTTTCCTATAGCTCCTGATCCTCACTTCCCACTATTATACTCACTCTAACACTTGCTTAGATACCTTAAACTTCCCACTGCTCTCACCTTTTTCCTCTTTTCTATCTCAGCCCCTTATTATCATGGTGACTCACTAAAATTTGTCAATCCTTCTCAAGTTCCATTCTGAAGTCCAGACTTCCAATACCCCACAAGTTAGTCTAAAAAAATAATTTTCCTGGAAAGCACAGCCTTTGCAACAGCCTGAACACCAACTGTTTACAGAAGCGATCCCAGAACAGCAAGAGGAAAGAGTGAACAATCCACAGGGAATCTCAGGAAGGGGTGTGGAGCTGAAATTTATTTTCTGATACACATGCATTCAACTGTTCTACTTCTGTAAGGTTCGAAACTCATCCATCAAAAAATTCAACTCTACCATGTTCCTGGATTCCATCACCTGAGCTCTTTGAATGGGAGGAGAGGCCCAATTTCTGGGATTGGCTGAGTAGTCTAGGAGAGCATGAGAAGACAAGGCCTATACATCCACTTTCTGGTCTTTGTCCACTGTAACTATTCATCCAATCCACAGGTGTTCACAGTCTCCTAACTGTATCATATTTGTCTAATTGTCATTCCATCCCTTATAAAATTCAGAGACAACTGACACATATAACTCCCTTGCAAACTCCCTTAACATTTTGTTCCTGACCCCCTTTATCTGAAACTCTCAACTTCACTGGAAAAATTTATCTCCACACACAGTAACTGCATCTGCACTCAATGTTTCCCACATAATAGTGAGTTCCCTTGTTTGCTATAGACTCTGGATGATTATTAACACTTTCACTTCTCTTCCAGTGGCACATGTCACCCAGAACTCAAAAGCTCTTTGCAATATTCAGAGAGACTTCAAGTCCACAAAAAAACCATTGATTTCTCATGAGTACATCTATCAAACAACATACATCCATACCTGTTTTCTGGTTTCTGACCTGTTCAAGTGAAAGTGTCTCTGACTTTATTCATGACCATATACAGTTATGAGATTGTACACTTTATAGCTGTCAGGTCCTGGTCCTCTTCTGGGAATGGCCTTGTCCCTAGCTCACATCCCTTTCAACAGTGTTTTGCTCCTCCTATGTATTCACACTCTCTTGAATCTTTCCAACTTCACTCTCCATCAGATAATTTCCATTGGCTTACAAAAATCATCTGATATCCCTCACCTTGCGGGAAAATCACTACCCTCACCTTTCTGTACCCACTATGGACACTACATTATACTCTGGAGCCATTCACAAGAGTGCCAAACAGTTACTTTAATTTTCTATCTCCATCTTTTACATACATATATTTAAATTAGTAAAACTATCTTAACTACAGAAATTAAATGAAGACTAACATTTCTAACACCCTATTATATTCTAAATTCAGTATGTTTCCTCAATCTCAATTTTTCAGTAACCTGCTTAGAGTTATAAATTTTCAGTCTTATATGAAAATATATTCACCTTCTCTCTACTTTTGAATTTAAACTTGGTTTAGCAGGATACAAAATTCTATGCTTATAGTTACATCCCATGGTTCCCTGAAAGCATTATTACAGACGCCGACTCCGCGGCAGGTGAGGGGCG
The DNA here is from genome assembly GCF_045843805.1 of Urocitellus parryii. Classification (NCBI taxonomy): domain Eukaryota; kingdom Metazoa; phylum Chordata; class Mammalia; order Rodentia; family Sciuridae; genus Urocitellus; species Urocitellus parryii. The sequence goes on from NC_135537.1 coordinate 81,571,824, forward strand.
CGGGCGCGGAGGCTGGCGGGGCCCTCACAGGAGGCGCGAGGTCGAAAGCACAGCATTTCTTCGCCATCTCTCGTTGGGTCGGGCCCGGTGATGGGTTGAGGGGAGGAGGAGGCAGGGGCCGCGGGCCGGTTGAGGCCCACCCTCGAGGCCGCCCGCCGGCGCGTCCCGCACCGCTCTGGTCGCCGGCTCCAGGCCCGCCCCTCCCTCGCCGACCCAAACAGCTGTTTACAATGGAATCCGGACGCAGGGAGAGAGTGGCGCTGAGCACTGGAGGGAGCGACCCCCGGCGCCCGTGGAGAGCCCCTCTTTTACCGTTTCTGCCGGGGCGGGGGGCTCTGGAGTCCGGCCGAGGCCCGCGTGCAGCTCCGACAGAAGCTGTTCTTCGCCGCTGCGTGGATCCTTCCACCCCGGGTTTCCTTTTTAGGCACAGTCGAGGCTGAGGATCATTGAATGAATGAGCGCACTCAGAGCGCCGGAGTGGCTCCAGGCAGCACCCTGTAGCCCTTTAATTGTGGTTAGCGTTTGTGAAAAGCTCGTGTGCCCATCCGCTGGGCACAGTCCCCGTCTAATCGTCCCCCCAATCCTAGGAGGTATGTAGCTCCGCTTTCCAGGGAGGAAACCCGAGCCACACCGCTAGTAAAGAGCCAGGATCGGACCCCAGGAAAGTGAATAAACTTAATTGAGAATGTCTGAAAACCTTGACAAGTCTCGTATAAATGAATCAGGAAAATCAAAATCAAATGAATCTGAGAAAAGCCTGGGAGGTGCTGTGGAATGTTCTGATGAAAACTTTACAGAAAAAAATTAAGTCGGATGCTTCTAACCCCCAAAGAGTACAAAGACCTCACTCTAGTCCTTCTCAATTTGTGACGGTAGAAGAACTCCTAGAGACAGCGAAAGGAGTCACCAACATGGCTCTAGCCCATGAAATTGCAGTAAACAGAGACTTTCAGATTAGACCAGTTGAATTACCGGAAGGTAGCTTGGAGAAGAAAGTAAAGGAGATTGTACATAAAGCTTTTTGGGATTGCTTGAGTTGCCAGTTGAGTGAAGACCCCCGACATATGACCATGCCATCAAACTAGTAGGAGAGATCAAAGAGACACTCTTGTCTTTCTTGCTGCCTGGTCACACTAGATTGAGAAACCAAATAACAGAAGTCTTGGATTTGGATCTGATAAAACAGGAAGCAGAGAATGGGGCCCTAGACATTTCTAAGCTGGCAGAATTTATTACTGGCATGATGGGAACACTGTGTGCACCTGTTCGAGATGAAGAAGTTGAGAAACTAAAGGACATTAAAGAAATAGTGCCCCTTTTCAGGACAATTTTTTTCTGTGTTAGATCTAATGAAAGTAGACATGGCGAATTTTGTTGTCACAAGCATTCGGCCACATCTCATGCAGCAGTTGGTTGAGTATGAGAGGAAGAAATTTCAAGAGCTTTTGGAGAAACAGCCGAATTCCCTGGACTTTGTCACCCAGCGGTTAGAAGAAGCCTCAGATGAACTTATGGCTCAGAAGTACAAACATGCCCTGCCAGCTGGGGGAGGGGCTGCTGGCTCTGGGGACGCTCCCAAGCTGAGCCCTGTCGCCGTCCAGAATTATGCATACTTGAAGCTTCTGAAATGGGACCACCTCCATAGACCTTTCCCTGAAACGGTTTTGATGGACCATCCACGCTTCCAGGAGCTCCAGCTCCAGCTAGAGCAGCTGACCATCCTGGGAGCTGTGCTGCTAGTCACATTCAACATGGCAGCCCCTGGAATTTCTAGCCAGGCCAACGCTGCTGAGAAACTCAAGATGATTGTGAAGATTCTGCTAACTGATATGCATCTGCCTTCCTTCCATTTGGAGGATGCCCTGACTACGATTGGGGAGAAAGTGTGCCTGGAGGTGAGCAGCTGCCTCTCGCTGTGTGGGTCCTCCCCCTTTTCCACTGACAAACAGACCGCATCTCAAAGGCCAGATCCTGGCTGTGGCCAGTCCTGATGACCCTATTCGCAGAATCATGGAATCCCGAATCCTGACCTTCTTGGAAACCTACCTTGCCTCGGGTCATCAGAAGCCATTGCCCTCAGTTCCCGGGGGACTGGGTCCAGTCCAGAAAGAGCTGGAGGAAATTGCTGTTAAATTCATTCGTCTGGTCAACTATAATAAGATGGTGTTTTGCCCCTACTATGATGTGATCCTCAGTAAGATCCTCCACAGATCCTAACAGTGCACGCCCTATAGCAGGAGTATTAGCACTTGCCTCCGAACACCTGTTCTCAACTATACCGTTGCTTTGGAAAATGGCTATGTAGTACATTTAACAGCACTGACTCCAAAGGAAAGGATGTTGTGTATCACTGTTGACAAGACTTGTTGAAGAATGCACTGAATTCTATTTTGAGAGATTGTATTTATGAGTGCAAGTTTACAAATCAAAGACCTTTTTTTTATCTTGAGTTTTGTAGGTAACAGCCAGCATTGAAGGGGTTGGCAATCCGTTTCCACTCCTGTTCCATCGTGATTGTAGCAGCCACGTCCTCCCAAGGAGACTGGGACATCTCTCTTCTTTGATCTGGGTAGTTTTTTTTTTTTTCCTTCAGGTGCCCCATGCTGACAGCTACTAGGAGTGAAAGAGACCAACCCATGACTTTACCTCTTGCCCCTCCCTCCGGGTAATTTGTGGTAGAAGTGCTATATGTAGTCTTACTGCTTTTTTTCCACCTCCATTTATACTTCCCGCTGTGCCTAGCCTAACCAGGGCTCCAGAACTCTTGTTCTAGAGCAGTTATTTGATTTTTAAAAAATGTTCTATTGGGCTGGGAACATAGCACATCTATAAAGGCTGGCCTAACATGCACAAAGCCCTGGTTTTGATCCCCAGCATCACGAAAAGGAAAAACAAAAACTACACAGGATGGGCACGGTGGTGTATGCCTGTAGGCCCAACTACTAAGGAGGCTGAAGCAGGAGGATCATTTGGGCCCAAGAGTTCAGGGCCAACCTGGGCAGCGTAGACTCTGTCTTACTAAAAAAAAAAAAAAGCTTGTTCTTTTCCTCAGAATTATTCCTAAGCCTAAATGATAGAAATGAAGGCTTAGGGGATTCAAAGAAGGAAATTGTTTTACCTTTAAGCCTTGAAAGTTAAGGATGAAATTTTAAAGATATATATATATATATATATATATATATATATATATATACATATACACACATATATGTATATATATATATATATATACATATACACACATATATGTATATATATATGTATACATCTTTATATGTATATATACATACATATCTTTATATGTATGTGTATATATAATTTAGCATAACATGAAAGGAGAAATATTGTCTGAGGATTTTATTGAAAAATTTACCCTGGTATAATACACAGATGTGTTGATTTCATTAAAATTCTGAAATTTTAAAAAAAAGTATCATTACATTATCTTGTCCATTATTGCTGTCTGTTATTTTCTCATTGTTGTTCTTTGTGTGCTGCTTTTAAGATTGTCTTTGTTGGACTGGACTTGTAGCTCAGTAGTAGAGGGTTTGCCTAGCATGTGTTAGGCACTGGGATCGATCCTCAGCACCACATAATAATAAATAATTAAAATATAAGTATTGTGTACATCCATAACTAAAATGCATATATTAAAAAGAGATCTTCTTACTTGGAATGCTGGTGAAAGCCTGTAATCCCAGCAGCTCAGGAGGCTGAGGCACAAGGATAGAAGTTAAAAGCCAGCCTCAGCAAAAGTGAGGATCTAAGCAACACATTGAGATCTTGTCTCTAAATAAGATTCAAAATGGGAAGAGACTCAACATGATGGCGGGTGGGGAAACAGCACTTTCAGTACCTCCTCAGCCATGGAAATAGAGACACATCAGAACATTTGGATTCTACTTGCTGAGAAACTCCCAGCAAAATTCTGCTGAAGTGAGACCTAGCTGGGGAATTTGGGATTGTTTGAGGTGACAGCTTGCCCCGGATAGGTGAATCTTGGCCATCCTGCACGGAGGTCCAGGCTGCTGCTGCCTGGTGACCAGCACAGAAGGAGGCGTTTCAGCACTGTCGGATAACGTGTGTGGCATAGAGACTCTATGAAGAGGATGCTAACCAAGCCTTCATGAAACAGCAGACCAGAACTGAAACCAAGACTGGGACAGACCAGAGACAGGCAAGACCCACCCCTCCCATCGGACACTCCAGCAAGGAGTCTGGGTCCCGCCATAGTAGAGAGCTGAGTCACCAGAGTTTGGCAGATGTAATCCCTTCCCAGCAGAATCGGCTTTAGCAGGTGTGTGACCCTCATCTCAACCAGATACATACAGCTGGGAAACCTCAAAAATCTCGCCCCAGAGCTCCATGGGCGTGACTGCAGGGGCCGAGGGAAGCAGAGGGGACTCCCAACCCCCAACTTCCCCTACCACCAGTGGCGACACCCAAGGCCTTAGCTGCCAGTTCCCAGGGGCATGGCCACCGATGAGGTCTGGACAAATTAAACTGACGGTGTGAGCAGGGCCTGGCTGGCTGGCAGGAGGAAGTGGGGGGAGGGGCCGGAAAAGAGAAATGGCTCTGGACTAACAGGATTGGATAGATGCCCAGTAGGGGAAGAGGAGCCACCTTACAGGGATTGCTGCCAGCACATAGAGGGCAGAAGCTTGGCTCAGAGGGCATATCTCCGCCCACTGGAAGAGAAGAAAATAGAACTCTAAGATTTCATTTAACTTTTTTTTCCTTTTCAAGTTTTATTGTTCTTTCCATTCTCCTTTATTCTACCTTTCTCTCCCTCTTTCTCACTAAGGACTCCTTCCTTCCCCTTCCCCCTAACTTTCATCCCAATCATTACGACTTTCATTACGTGTAATTTTCTAAATGCAAATAGGTGAATGTTCTGAGGCTGTCTATAGGGCTCCTAAGTACCTAGCTATTACCAACTATCCTGATACATTTGCTTGTTAATATACCCCTTCAATAGAGCAATCTTCCAAAGTAGCCAAGACATACTAACCTTCATACCATCATAGCACCCAACCTAAACATAAAGTCCTAAGACCAAACAACAGATCACTATATGCCTACAGAATCTGTAAGCCTTTTATGAATTGAATGAATCAGCTTTAAATTACAATAAAGCCCAACATCTCTAGACATAGTCTCCCACCACAAAGGAGAGAACACAGAGATATACAAAACCAAAACAAATTTATAGGAGAAAACAGAAACACAGCAGTTAAACAGAGTTGGAAAGTAACATGAACACCATGAAAAAACAAGGGAAAAAAGGATTACAAACAATGCAGGACAACTTAAATTTACAGGAATACCTAGAGGCATCCGAAAAATGGACAGAGAAAGAACTCAAGGCATACCTGACTCAGATGGAATGGAATCTTAAAGAAGTCATTAGACAGCAAGTCCAAACAATGAAAGAATACTTTGAAAATGAATTACATAAGCATATTCAAGAAGCAAAATATAAACTCTACCAAGAGATAGAGATTTTTTAAAAAAATCAAACAGAAATACTAGAAATGCAGGAAACCATAAACCAAAACAAAAACTCAAATGAGAAAATTACAAATAGACTAGATCAAATAGAAGTCAGAACATCAGATAATGAAGACAAAGTTTATCAACTCGAAAAGAGTATAGTCAATGCAGAAAGGCTGGTAAGAAACCACGAGCAAAATATCCAAGGGATATGGGATGTCATAAAAAAAAAAACAAACTTAAGAGTCATTGGGATAGAAGAAGGTATAGAGGTCCAAACCAAAGGAATGAGCAATCTGTTGAATGAAATAATCTTAGAAAAATTTTCCAGAAATGAAAGATGGAATGGATTGCCAAATTCTAGAAGCCTACAGGACCCCAAACATACAAAACCATAATAGACCAACTCCAAGACACATTATTATGAAGATATCCAACATACAGAACAAGGAGAGAATATTAAAAGCTACAAGAGAAAAGAGGAAGATTACATTCAGGGGTAAACAGTTGATTTTTCAACACAGACGTTGAAAGCGAGAAGATCCTGGAACAACATATTTCAAATGCTGAAAAATAATGGATTCCAACCAAGAATATTGTACCCAGCAAGAATAAGCTTCAGGTTTGACAATGAAATTAAAATATTTCATGATAAACAAAAGTTAAAAGAATTTGCAGCCAGAAAACCAGCACTGCAGAGCATTTTGAGCAAAACACTACAATAAGAGGAAATGACAAACAGCACCCAAAACTAACAGTGGGAGGTAACTCAGTAAAGGGGGGGAAATAACCAAAGAGGAAAAACAAGCCAAATTTAAATAAATAAATAAATAAATAAATAAACAAGACTGGAAGTACAAACCATATATAAATAGTAACCCTGAATGTTAATGGCTTAAACTCACCAATCAAGCGACATAGGCTAGTAACTTGGATTAAAAAAACAGATCCAACAATATGCTGCCTTCAGGAGACTCATCTGACAGGAAAAGACATACACAGGGTGAAGTTGAAAGGTTGGGAAAAATCACACCACTCATATTGTCCTCAGAAGCAAGCAGGAGTGGCCATACTCATATCGAAAAAAATCAACTACAAACCTAAGTTAATCAAAAGGGATAAAGAAGGACACTATATACTGTTAAAAGGAACCATTCACCAACAAGACATAACAATTATCAATATGTATGCACCAAATAATGGTGCTGCAACGTTCATAAAACAAACTCTCCTCAAGTTTAAGAATCAAATAGACCACAACACAATAATTATGGGTGACTTCAACACACCTCTCTCACCATTGGACAGATCCTCCAAACAAAAGTTGAATAAAGAAACTATAGAACTCAATAACACAATCAATAACCTAGACTTAACTGACATATATAGAATATATCAACCATCATCAAGTGGATATACCTTCTTCTCAGCAGCACATGGATCCTTCTCAAAAATAGACCATATATTATGCCATAGGGCAACCCTCAGTAAATATAAAGGGGTGGAGATAATACCATGCATTTTATCTGATCATAATGGAACTAAACTGGAAATCAATGATAAAAAAAGGAAGGAAAAATCCTGCAACACCTGGAAAATGAAAAATATGTTACTGAATGACCAATGGGTTACAGAAGACATAAAGGAGGAAATAAAAAAATTCTTAGAGATAAATGAAAATACAGACACAACATGTCAGAATCTATGGGACACAATGAAAGCAGTTTTAAGAGGGAAATTCATTGCCTGGAGTTCATTCCTCAAAAAAGAAAAAAACAGCAAATACATGAGCTCACACTTCATCTCAAAATCCTAGAAAAGGAAGAGCAAAACAACAGCAAATGTAGCAGAAGTCAAGAAATAATTAAAATCAGAGCGGAAATCAACGAACTTGAAACAAAAGAAACCATGGAAAAAATTGACAAAACTTAAAGTTGGTTCTTCGAAAAAATAAATAAGATTGACAGACCCTTAGCCATGCTAACAAAGAGAAGAAAAGAGAGATCTCAAATTACTAACATACGAGATGAAAAAGGCAATATCACAACAGACATTACAGAAACACAGAAGATACAGAAATACAGAAGATAATTAGAAATTATTTTGAAATCCTATATTCCAATGAATTAGAAGATATTGAAGATATCAATAAATTTCTTAAGTCATATGATTTGCCTAGATTGAGTCAGGAAGATACACACAATTTAAATAGACCAATAACAAAGGAGGAAATAGAAGAAGCTATCAAAAGACTACCAACCAAGAAAAGCCCTGGACCGGATGGGTATACAGTGGAGTTTTACAAAATCTTTAAAGAAGAGTTAATACCAATACTTTCCAAGTTATTTCAGGAAATAGAAAAAGAAGGAGCTCTTCCAAATTCATTCTGTGAGGCCAAAATCACCCTGATCCCGAAACCTGACAAAGACACTTCAAAGAAAGAAAACTATAGACCAATATCTCTAATGAACCTAGATGCAAAAATCCTTAATAAAATTCTGGTGAATTGGATACAAAAGCATATCAAAAAAATTGTGCACCATGATCAAGTAGGATTCATCCCTGGGATGCAAGGATGGTTCAATATACGGAAATCAATAAATGTTATTCACCACATCAATAGACTTAAAGATAAGAACCATATCATCATCTCGATAGACGCAGAAAAAGCATTCGACAAAGAACAGCATCCCTTTATGTTCAAAACACTAGAAAAATTATGGACAACAGGAACTTACCTCAACATTGTAAAAGCTACCTATGCTAAGCCTCAGGCTAGCATCATTCTAAATGGAGAAAAACTGAAGGCATTCCCTCTAAAATCTAGAACAAGACAGGGATGCCCTCTCTCACCACTTCTATTCAATATAGTTCTCGAAATACTGGCCAGAGCAATTAGACAGACAAAAGAAATTAAAGGCATAAAAATAGGAAAAGAAGAACTTAAATTATCACTATAGGGATACTGCTACATCTATGTTCATAGCAGCACAATTCACAATAGCTAGACTGTGGAACCAACCTAGATGCCCTTCAATAGATGAATGGATTAAAAAAATGTGGCATTTATACACAATGGAGTATTACTCAGCACTAAAAAACGACAAAATCATGGCATTTGCAGGGAAATGGATGGCACTAGAGCAGATTATGCTAAGTGAAGCTAGCCAATCCCTAAAAAACAAATGCCAAATGTCATCTTTGATATAAGGAGAGCAACTAAGAACAGAATAGGGAGGAAGAGCATGAGAAGAAGATCACCATTAAACAGGGTCGAGAGTGGGGAGGGAAAGAGAGAGAGAAGGGAAATTGCATGGTAAAGGAAGGAGACCCTCATTGTTATACAAAATTACATATAAGAGGAAGTGAGGGGAAAGGGGAAAACAAACAAGAGAGAGAAATAAATTACAGTAGATGGGGTAGAGAGAGAAGATGGGAGGGGAGGGGAGGGGGGATAGTAGAGGATAGGAAAGACAGCAGAATACAACAATCACTAGTATGGCAGTATGTAAAAACGTGGATGTGTAACTGATGTGATTCTGCAGTCTGTATACAGGGGAAAAATGGGAGTTCATAACCCACTTGAATCAAATGTGTGAAATATGATATGTCAAGAGCTAGGTAATGTTTTGAACAAATAATAATGAAAAAAAATAAAAGAGTCTATAAATACAAAAAAAAAGATTCAAAATGGGGCTTGGGGTGTTAGTGGTTGAGTGCCCCTGTGTTCAATACTCAGTACCCACCTCCCCCCAAATAAGATCTTCATTGTCCTTGAAATCCTGTAGTTAAAGTGTACTATGTATGGCTTTGGATTTGTTTTTACTTGATTTTTCCCCTCTTTCTTAACTCCAAAGTTTCATCATTTTAGGAAATATTGTAGCAGTTTTATCTTTCAACATTATCTAACCCCAATTCTCTCCATTTTTTTTTCTGGAAATTTTCTGACATGTCTACTGATTAACTTCCTATCCTCTTATTTTTTCTTTCATAGTTTTCATGTTTATATTTCAGTGCTTTATTCTGAGTATTTTTCTCATATATATCAGAATAACAGTTCTTATTTTAGCTGCATATTGTATGCTTTTCACTCAAATGACTTTTTAAAGTCATAAATGGACACAATATCGTTATTTTATTTGTTTTTATGTGGTACTGATGATTGATCCCAGTTCCTCACATGTGGTAGGCAGGCATTCTCCTTCTGAGCTACAACTCTAGCCCTTAAATGACTTATTAAATAAATGAATACCTTTTTACTTGTGTGACAAAAGAGAATCATGCTGAATACAAAAGTCAACTTCAAAAAACTACACACTGCACTATTTTTCTCATACAAATTCTTGAAATGACAAAATTATAGAAAAAAATAGCAGATTAGTAATTGCCAGGGTTTAGATAGGGGTTGAGGCAAAAGAAAAAAAAATAATTGTACCATTAAAGAGAAATGTGCAGATCATTGTATGAAAAAAAATATTCTGTATCTTATTTGTATCATTGTAAGTATCCTGATTGTGGCACTGTGCTCATTTTTTTAAGATGTACAAAAACTGGCTAAAGGGGACATAGCATTACCCTGATTTACTTTCTGAAACTGCATTTGATTTGAAAATTATCTCAAAACACTATTTAATTAAAAATGAAAATTGGGAAAAAATTGAAAAATACTGTAGAATCTATGTAAATGAGGACCATTAGAGCAGAAAATTCATAGTCAGAATATAGAATTGTGATTTCCAAGGGCTGATGAGAAAATGGAATAAAGAATTAATATTTAATGAGTATAGAGCTTCATTTCTCAATGTTATGGAGATGGACACTAGTAATGGTTGCCAGATCATGAATGTATTTAATCATGTTATATAGATATTTTTTCCACAATTAAAAATTATTTTAAAAAACAAAATAAAAACAACAAACATTCAAAGAATTCTAGATTTTAAAGAATAAAATCTATATTCTTTTCTAGATTCTGGGGCCTACAGGGACTCGAATTTCTCTGTCCACCCATCTGTCCTGTATGAACACAATTGTCTGGCCATAGAGTCTTCAATTTTGCAAATGCATGCAGCTCTTTCTTGCACCTGCCTGCCTTTATCCTCTACCTAGGTCATGCCTCCACTGGGCTCTGCATTGCTAACTGCTTTTCATCCTTGAACATCATCCTAAGAGCCAGCATAGCACAGAGGGTCAAGTGTGTTTTCAGGAATCCAAGGTCACTCTTGGTGTCAGCCTGTTCGCCTTTCTTCTCACCAGTAATGTGAGAATCAGCACTGACTTACTGGTCTATGGTAATGATTAAACAAATAATTAACTGCAAAACACTTAAAACAGTGTCTGGTACTCAAAAAGTGTTAATTATTGTTATTATTAATTATCATGTTAGGAATATCACATAAATTATGTTGACTGAGTGAAGTTAGACACAAAGGATTTCATATTCAATGACTCTAATAGTATTAAAGTTTAGGATAGGTAACAATTGCTAACCTAGGTTAAAAAAATTAGATTATTGGCAGGGCAGGGCAGGAGGAAATGTAGAGAAAACTCTTACCACCAGCATAGTGAGTTCTTTTATGCACACAGTTGTTAAAATCCATCAACCTGTGTGATTGAAATTTGTGCATTTAATTAAACATTAATTTTAAATTCATAAAATAATTTTTTAAATGTCACTTCTACAAAGAGGCTATCATTTACACTTAATTTAAAGTATCCTCACCCAGCTCAGTGCTCTTTTCCATTACATCCTGCTCATGTCCTCTGAGACTTCATCCTCACCTTAAAGGACCCTGCTTATTAACCTATTTTCTCACCACCAACAATTCATTTTAGACTTCCCTCTCCTTTCTCTGCATAGCAACCAGAACAGCACCTGGCACTACTAAGTAAGTGTTCAGTAACTATTCAAAGACTGCATAGAGGAAGGGAAAAAGAGGGAGAGGCTAAACTTGTTATAAGCTCCCAACATGCATAACAGCATTGTTGCCATGTTAACACTAGAAAGAATCTTAGAAGTAGTATTCAATACACCATCTTCATTTTTGACATGAGTAAATGGGGACAATGGAAAAAAATAAATTTCTCAAGTGGAAAATGGTCTGGAATCCATATCTTCTAGAATTATTACTATTATTATTCAAACAATATGACTTAGTTTACACATATAGATATACTCTATTATTACAATCAGATCTTCATTCAAGAATTGAGTTGTGACTTGTGCTAAATTAAACATATCTTTCTTGGAGCAACTAACATAAAATGTTAATAAGCTAATGGATTTTCAAGTACTTAATCAAGGGAAATTATGTGTCAGAATGTTTCCCATTCACTTGGGATGCCCATACTTCACAGTCCAGATCATTACTGGCAAGCCATCTATCACAATGTTGACTAAAGGTTTGATATGTTTAGCCTATATAATTCAAAATTCTGGCAAAACTCATGAAAAAACAGTTATGCTTTCAGATTCCTGTCATGTAGGCTACAGGATGTAATTTAAGCACAAAAACATGAAATTAAGCAGAATATTGCCATTGCTCAGACCCAATTTTGGTGTCATAATCTGATAAATGGTTGCATAAATATTCTCACAGAGGTAAGATAAGCATTACTTGACATCAAAGTTTGCATTTAATAGAGTAAGAGAAGGAAATGTAGAAAATATAAACCAAAGCACATACAGAAGAATTATATTTAAAAATAAGAGTATATGTATAAAATAAGACTATATATATATATGTATAAATAGTTTTATACATCTTTGTATAAAACTATCTTTGCATTTTTTCATATGCAAAGATAGAAAATTAACTATTTGATTTCAGTAAATCAAGGAAATAAACATGCATTTTTTTATATTCTCAGAAAAATAAAATCCATGATTACCTATTCTAAAATTTTGAATACAACTTATTCTCAATTTTTCTAAATTTCATTTGCTCATTCAAGATATTTTTCTGCTCTAAACACTTTTTATCTTGAGATTGGTTACTCTTTTAGTTTTTCTTCTTCTGATGAAGTTTACAGACAGTACCTGACTTTCCTTCACATCTTTTCATTCATTCCTCTGCACCAGTACTTTATATCTGCTATACACATCAGCAGGCCAAATATAGTTATAAAAAAAGATGTTTTAGAGGGTCAAAACCTAGGCTGTGGGCTAGGTAAGATTAGGAAACTATCTGGGCTAGGTGTGGTGTCACACACTTCTAAACTCAGTAACTCAGGAGGCAAAGGCATAAGAGTCACAAAATTGAGGCCAGCCTCAGCAATTTAGTAAGACTCTGTCTCAAAAAAAAAAATCAGGGATGTCAATGCAGAATTCCCTGGATTCAATTTCCAGTATCATGAGAGGTAAATGGGGCAAACAAACAAAAACTAGAAAAGACTTACAGATTTAAACAGTTATTCCAATATAAAATAACCAGGATATTAAAAAGAATAAAAGATTCTTCTCTTACCTCAGAGTTTTAATGAAAATCATAATCTTAGGACAATAATGTTGTAAAAGCCCAAGAATGCAAATGATAACAGCTATAAGGTGGGTATGAGGATCCAGTTACTACCTCTCCTACACATACTACATAAGAAATGCTAAGCCTTTCTCTTTCCAGAGAGAGAAGAGAAAACTTGAGAGAATTAGACCTCTCCCTCTTTATGTGTACATAACATACATTGAAATGTGACTCTCAGGGCTAAAGCCTGTGAAAAGAAGTTAAGACAAAGAGATTCCAGCACTTGATTGTGTGCCTGATATAGGGTAGATATACTAAATCTTGCCACACTAGCTAGAAGACTTCTTTTTTCCATTCACCCCTTCTTTCCATCTTTGTCATTTTATCACTGCTTTTTCAACTTTAATTTCCCTGTGCCATGTAACCTAACATGTTCACAATTTCCAGAAATTAGGCACTTATGTTTTTGGGAAACCATTTCACTGTTTAATTGCTCTCTTAACAAAAAAACAACCCTTACAACTGCTGAGTCCTCTTCTATTGTTCAGTTCTACAACTCTCTATATACTCCCAAAAAAGTATTTTCACAAAATATAACCAAAATCAACACTGTGACTCCAAGATAAGAGCATGCCTGATGCAATGGGAATCCCTGAGCTGGACTTATTGCCTCACATGTTTTAAAGGTTTGTAAAAAACTTTAAATTTTATTAACATGCCAAAATTAACCTAGATATCTTTGCTTACTTTGGATCCAATACATACAACTCTTTAAACATTGATTTCTTTTCACTAAACAATATATATTTCACATTTCACATGTCCAAAATAAACTGTAAACACAACCATCAACCCATATACACACATATATACAAACATGCATCTCAAAACAAACAAACAAACAACAACAACAACAACAACAAAAACAGTCTCATCATTTCAGGAAAAGTTCTATCCTATTGGTGGATCAGGCCAGAAATCCTAAGTGTTATCCATGGCTCCTTACCATTACCATATCAAAAAATTATCGATTCTACTTTTGAATTACAGCAATAACTGACACTGCTACACAAATTGACGTAAATCTAAATATAACCTACACAACAAGAATATAAATGTTTTATTTTGCACAATGAACTTTTAGTCAAATTTTCAGATTTTTTATAGGAACCTCTGGTGGTGTAGAACACAGCTGAAGCCATCTGATTTTTGCCTGCAAACCATTTGGGCAGCAGTAAAAGTAAAATGCCTTTCTATCTTTAGCCAAAACTGGAATTTTTTTTTTTCAAATTGAAAGCCAGTCTTCTACATAAAAGAAGAAAAACAATATGAGAAAAAAATTATCAAGAGTCTGAAGAAAGTTCAGCGAGTAAAGTGAAAAGAAGAATTAGGCTGATGCAGAAGAGGAGCATGGTGTGTAGACCTGGGTTGGAATCCCAGCTCATCAGTTGTGCCCTTGGTAAGTTATCAGCTCTAACCTGTTGTGAGGATTGTAAGGGAAACTAATTATACTTGCCTCAGAAACCAATTGGAGGAATTAAAGAAGATATGTTTCAAGAGGTCCTCAATATATAATAGCCACTAAAATTATTAGTAGGCTTTTAAAGTAATTTTTCAAGTTGGAAAATAAGACTTACTGTTTTTCTTTAAACTGAAAAAGAATTACCTGTAAGCTTAAAATCTCAACATGAGATATGATTAACAAGTAGTAGGAGTGGAGAAGAGGTTCCTCTCCCGGGGCAAAAATCTCTCACTCTTGTTGTGTCTGTGAACGAACTGACTGAGGAAGTTTAAAGCTGATGCAATGTTTCAATGTGTAGGAGACTTCCAGCCAAATATTCCTATTGCCATCCGATGGAGCTGGTGATGTATGCTGTGTTTACAACTCTAACTATTTCACAAGGTAAGAAAATGGTGAAAGAAGTACATAAGACAAAGAAGAACCATTTCACACTTTGGAATGGCTCTCCAAACCTGGGTGTCCATGGAAAGAGAAAGAGCCACTGGAATTTTTTATTCTTATATAGGGGACCCACAAGGGGAAGTTCCATGGAACATTTTGTCCCAAAAAGGGCAAAGAGATAGGATTACTAAGGAACAGGAATGTGTAACTGAACCCCACTGAGAGATTCCCAAAACTGGAACCACACCTCATTATTCGAGTGGTGGTAAAAGTCCAATATATTGTGGGGCACAATAACGGTTCAGTACCCCTTACTCAGAACTTAAATGTATGTACTGTCCAGAGTGGTTCCCAACATCTCTCAGGCTAAAAAGCACCTCTCTTGGTACAGAACACATCTGATGACATCTGACTTTTGCCTGTCAACCATATGAGCAGGAGCAATGCAGGACTGTCTTTCCATCTTCAATTAAAAGCAGAATTTCATTAGAAATAAAAAGCTATATGTCTTTGAGTAATATATAAACTTGTAAAAAATGTCATGCATATACTTATTTATAATATCTTACACAGCTGGCCATGGTGAAACATGCCTGTAATCCCAGTGGCTCAGGAGGCTGAGATAGGAGGATCACAATTTCAAAGATAGCCTCAGGAATTGCAAGGCCCCAAGCAACTCAGTGAGACCCTATCTCTATATAAAATACAAAAAAGGGGTCGGGTTGTAGCTCAGTTATTGAGTGCCCCTGAGCTCAATCTCCAGTAACTCTGAGTGGTGTTTTTCAGAACATTTCTATAAAACACTGCACTGCCATTTGCTCAGCCTGACAATTTTCTAAGGCAATGAGATATTCTTTTTCTTTCTTTCCTTCCTTCCTTCCTTCCTTCCTTCCTTCCTTCCTTCCTTCCTTCCTTCCTTCCTTCCTTCTTTCTTGTTTCACCCAAACAAAAAAGGCATCTCTTATGATTGAATTTGACATAAAGTGTATATCTAAATTACTTTTCATAAAAATAAAAGTGATAGCAGTTATCACATTTTCTAAGGTAATTAGTACTTTTAGAATTTTTAAATATGACTTTTGCATATATTTCAGGTTTGTTTTCCTGTTTCAATAACCAAAAATAGAAATATTTGCTAAATAAGCTTAAAAATACTCTAGATTCAAACAGTATTTGGAGGCCACGGTGGACAAATGGCCAAACTGGGCTTAAATAAGAGATTCCATTGGTGATCAGTTAGGGGAGTAAAAAAGTTTATGCCACTGTTACTTTCATAATTTTAATTAAAATCTATTAAGCAAATTGTCTTAAAATTTCTGCTTTGAACAATAAAACACAGCAAAATTTTCTTACACTTACATAAAAATTCTTCACCTAAGTGAAGCCACTTGGCTGCATAAATATATTTTAATCCAAGCTTTCATGATTATTTTGAAAATTATTATTTTTAAAACCTTTATATTCAGAACATTGTCTTTAGATTAAAAATACATTTTTAAAATGTATACCAGATATTATTGTTATCAACTTAAATCTCAAAATAAAGAAAACCTGTCTAGCATTATAAAAATATCTTGAATGTGAAATAGGCAAGAACACCTTAAAATAATGCTTAACTAATCACAAAGTGACTATTCTGTAATAGATTGCCACTAATTAGACAAAAGTAAATAAAACTGATAAGATAAAAGAATAAATACAAATAAGCAGTGATTACTGATTTATCATTAGAGAAAGTAATATGAAACACAACTCAATTTAAAAAAAGGAGGGAAAGCCCACAGCTGTACAAGTCAACAACAGGCCTGGCCAAAGCAGTACTAAAGCTAGACCCAATTCAGGGATAACAGTGACACCCAAACATCCATCGAAGAACAGAACAATGAGCTGCAAAGAATAATGTTACATGGGCACTGGCTGAAAAATAACCAAGCTATTCTCAAAATAGCTCTTTATTAAAGACTGAGTTAGGACTCTTAAATGACGATATTCTTTTCAAATTATTGGTAATTTTAAATTTTAATTTTTATTGGTTCACTTAATATGCAAATGGTGCCAGCAGGTATAATCAATTGTATTTGAAGCTTTAATATTTAGAGCAACCTACATTCTAAGGACACAGAGAAGCCCAGGAAAATGTCATGCAAACATGGAGAGAGAAGATGGCAATCTACATCTCAAAGAATGGGCCTTAAAGGAAATCATTCCAGCAAGTATCTTGATATAAAAATTCAAGAATTAGGACAAATAAATATCTGTGTAACTCCATCTATTCATTGTCTTATGAGATCCCTATGACACTGATGCAGCTCATTAGGATACACATAAACTGTCCCTGCCCCTTGGCTGAATGAATGTACAATTGGATCAAATCATATTCCAACAGCATTGAAAGGCTACCTGCTGCAAAAAGAAATTCTTACTAGAATTTCTGAAGGCATTCAAGGACATAGCTTCTTACTGGATGGGGCTATAGAGAATTGTTTTCGGGTATGGCACAGTCATAAAACAATATAGACTACATTTACCTCCTTTGTTTGTGTAACTCTCACTTCTCTTTGTGTCAAAACTTTCCTGGTAAGGATGTTCATATATAAGTCTCATCAAAGGACTAGAAGGCCAGTGTAATTGACTGGTACATGGGCTACCTGGAGCAGGTAGTTAAAACAACAACAGTAGCAACAGAAAAGAACTACTCAGTGCCCAATAAACACTGACAATGATGTGAAAATGATTTCTCTGCTATTTCTTCACATATGTAATCTGAAGATTTACATCTATTATTTTGTCAGGGAGAATAATACAGTCTAGAATTCTTTTGGAATGGGCATGTAGATCATTCAAGTGGTAAAATTCTTAGAGTTTAGGAGATTCCCCATCTTGGGTATTTGTTCTGCATATTCTGTCCATCTCCAGTTTTTTTTTTCTCCAGATGAGACAATTCTCCAGAAGGCTTAGCTAACCTCACACCACAGATATCATTGTGAGTTTTCTGGTGCACTTGCTCTTTTCCCAGAAGACAGAATTAACAAGTAGCTTTCTTATGGTCTACAAGGGGCTTGGCAAAAAGTTTGTAGGACATGTAGGACAATAATTAAAACTGGCTGTTTCCAAAGATGACACTCCCACTGAAAATATTTATACACAGATTAGAAATAGATGAATATATACATAGACTTCCACACATTGGATTACAGAATAAGGTCTTTGGATAGTTATTTCAGCAAAGAAACTACAATTCAATATTTAAATATCCTCCCTACCACCCATGTCATGATATAACCTAATTCTGCCATTGCAGGTGCCCTCAATTACTGCACTCCCCCCCCCCACACACAGAGAAGGGGAAGGTCAAAAAAACTTTCCAGCTGTGATCCCAGATGAGGACTGGCCTGGACTGGTCTTCTCTGAACTGCTCCCTTTTAGCCATAAATGCCTTCTGATAAATACGCATAGGTCCTGGTGTGAAGGCTGAGCCAACATGCAAATGTGCTCTGGACATTTTTGTGCCTAGAATCCTGGAAGTTTTGAATACATTATGAAAACATCTTTTTATCTTGTGCATCTCCCTTTAAATGAAATGAATAATGCACCCTCTCTCGAATGTGTGTGCCTGGTTACCAGAGTTCTAAGTTCTGTTTGGTTTTAATGTAAAAAAATTGAGGTTGATTTCAAAGCTTCATTACCTGGGCCACTTCCTATAATAAGACTATCACAAAGCATTCTTTGGAGTGCTGACTTTTCATTTTTTATATGTTTAAAAATATACAAATGAATATGGCCTTTCAGTCTCTTGGAAAGTTGTCAATACATCTTGTAAAAGAACTGTAAGGCCAGTGGAGTTGACTAATACATTGACTACCTGGGGCAGGTAGCTAAAACAAAAATAGTAGAAACAGAAAAGAAATATTCAGTGCCCAATAAACACATTGCCTTTTGCCCACATTGGTGAAGGCTTCCAGCAGGCTTGACAGGTGCCCTGTAGTAGACTTGGACGTGGATGTCAGCATTAGAGCCTGATTTTTGTCTAACTGGTTTAATCTGGAGGCAGAATAAGAAGATCAGCACAGAAGAGACATCAGAGAGCACAGACGTGTAAAATCCAGCTGTCCCTGGGCTCCCTTGCTCACTGGTGAGCCATTTTTGAGAGAAATACCTGTGGTGGCCACATGATGGCAGCTTTCCACAGACCAAGGCAAACCTGGGCATTCTTTCTGGCTCCGGCCACTCACCTGGATCCTGGGACCTGGGTGCTCACCTGCCTTCCTACAAAAGTCAAAAAGGCCCTGCCCAGGGATGCATCCTTAGTTGCAGCTGGACACTCTGTACTTTACAAAGGAAAAAAACAGCATTACAAGCTTCTCACCTCTGCCTGCTTGTTTTGATCTGATTCAAAAGAGAGCTCTGTATCTTGCTCCCCAAATATCAGGGGTGCCAAAAGTCATATAATACAGACAAGACTTATTGTTAAAAGAGGGTCAAGGGTCTCTCTCTTCAAGGAAAAAAATATTTGACTTTCATTGTGAATCTAGGGAAACTAATTCCACATTTTCCTAATTCTATATATATCTCCATGTATGTGACATTAAATAAATATATAATCAAGCACACTGCTCCTCTCTGCCCTAGTTAAATGTAGAGGGCCTTGAGATTATCTCCTCATTTGTATCCCTTCACCTGTATATCAATGCAGCAGGGGTGCAGTCCCTTCTTCTCCTCTTTATAGCATCCTGAACTTCTACCTTTCTTTCAAGCCTGAATATCTTTGGCAGACTCCACATAGGGAGAGATTCAGAAAATTCTGAAATGAACCTAAAGACATTTAATCATCAGGCTATGATGCTATCAATTTTGTTTCATGCTCCTATTCACTATTTTTTAATTTACTTTATTTTAGTTGTTATTCTTAAGTATACATGACATAGAATCCATTTTGATAAAATTATACAAGCATGGAAATTCTTATTTATAATTCATAATTATTTGGAGCTGGGGATATAGCACATTGGTAAAGTGCTTGCCTCACATGTAAACACCTGGGTTCGATCCTCAGCACCAGAAAAATAAATAGTGATATTTTGTCCACTTAAACAATAATTCATAGTTATCCTAATCATGAATTTCATTATTGTGGGTGGACATGATGGTGGAATTCATATATATATTTTCATATGCATACAACCTAACTTATTTTAGATTCATTCTACTATCTTTTCTATTCCTATCTATTCTACCTTTCTTGAAGGCTTCTTTGAATAATCTACTGAACTTCTTCCCTTTTCTCTCTCATTTATTGTGGCTTAGCCTCCACATATCAGCAAAAACATTCCATCTATGTTTTTTGGGGGGATTTGCTTGTTTCACTTAGAATGAGAGTCTCCATATCCATTTAATTACTGGGAAATGTCATAGAGTCATTCTTCTTTATGGCTGAGTAATATATTATTGTTTATATATACAATAGTTTCTCTATCCATTTATCAGTTGATGGATATCTAGCTTGGTTCCATAACTTAACTCTTGTGAATTGTGTTGCTATAAACATTGATGTGACTGTGTCACTGTATTATGCTGATATCAAGTCCTGATATCAAGTTGTATGTATATATATATATATATATATATATATATATATATATATATATACTGAAGAATGTGATAATTGGTTCAAAAGGGGGTTTAAATATTAGGTTTTTATGAATCTCCACACTGCATTAGAGAGAGGTTACACAAATTTGCAGTCTCACTACAATGTTTGAGTGTTTCCTTTTTTCTCACATCCTCACCAAAATTTGCTTTTACTTATATTCCTGATAATTGGCATTATAATTGAAATGGTAGCTATAATTGGAATTGGTAGCTCAGTGTAGTTTTAATTTGCATTTCTATAATTGCTAGAGGTGGTGCCTTCTCAGTGTTTTTGACATTTGCTTTTCAGTAAGAGCATCTATGGAATTTTGGGGGCTAGTTTTGCTTTATTTATAAAGTGGGGACAAGTTTTCACTTGAAGGTTTGACTAGGAATCTTAAGACACATGACTATGAGTCCAGGGATGACTTGTACACTGTTGTCATGACTATGATTATGGAAAAAAATTAATATAGGGCGAGAAGAGGGAAAAGAGGAGGGATCAAGAAGAAAATGAAAAGTACTGGGGCCCAAAACCGCACCTTTCTCAATGAAGTGTAGGTGAATCGAAACCAGGCCTGGTCCTCAGATCTTGAGGAGAGGGATGGGCCATTTCTCCAAAGAACAGTTCCTTAGCTAAGCCAAGCTGAGACTGGTACCAATGTACCCAAGATGCTCCCAGCTATGGTGTGCCATGTATCTCTGGAAGTCACAACTTGAGGTAAGTATCCTCTTGAATTTTCAAGGTTAAATTAATGCAGCCACCTCTTTGGGGCACATTTGTCCAGGAGCTGATCTTAATGCTGGTACAGACTCTTGGCCATGGTAGACAAGATGCACACTCCTCTAGTATTTTCTGGTCAGTACAGGTAGCAGCCCCAACAAGGAAGGGGACCACACCTCTAGTTTCATCTCAGTGTTAACAAGCAGCATGTCAAAATATGGCCTTACACAGTGCTGATGAATGAACTCCCTATGGGATCCTGGTGAAAAAGGTGGGCAGCAAGAAGAGAGACAGAAAAAAAGACACAGAGAACTGTGCCTGTGGCACTTGGAAGGTACTAGTGACCTTGAGTTCTTTTACAATACTGGAGAAGGGACAAGATGTAAAAGGTTAACCTATGAATAGTCATCCTGAATTTTAAACCCTCTGAGGTCAGGGTCAGGGCTCAACCCCCAGTCAACACTGACACATTCATTCTCATGGAATGTCCATTCCAAGCCTTAAAATTAAAAAAAAAATTCCTCAAGACCATGTGCACTCTGCAAAATACAGTGTCATTCTTCTTGGTGTGGCAATTCCTATGAAGAAGGACAGGTTTGGCACCTGGATGAGCTTCCTAGCATAAATTCCTAGGGACAGCTGTACAGGGCATGCAGGCCAGAGTTGGGTGTCCCAGGCAACTCTGAGGCACTGTGTGGAAACAGGGATTATACTTCGGTCATATATTTCTATATTTGTATGCAGTAGCCCAGAAGTTCACTAGGACCACTATAGTTGAAACATTTTGCTTAAGAAATGCAGCATCAATTAGCATGGTATTAATCTCATCACACATGCAATTAACTATTTTTTTAACATATGAACATTATCTGAATTAAAGCATCCATATTTTAAAACCATCATTCTTAAGTCTGCATAAGAGCTTGTAGAATAGTCGCACCATAGATACCCAGCCATATTGCTATTTTGGATGATTTGGTTCCTTATAGTTTTTAGCTATTCTAAAAATAATCTGTAAAATATAAACATCTTATCCCAAATAATAAAACTAGAAGTGAGTGTAGAGAAAGTATTCTTGGTTGGGAATGATTTCTGTTCTCTCCCATCCCTTTTCAACAAGACCACACTTTCTTGGAATTCTAGGTTTTTGGGAGAATATCTGTCCTTAAATTATTTGGACCTCTTCTCCTTAGACTCTTTGTGTCTCTCACCCATACTCAGCTTTATTTATGGTGTAGTTGTACTGAGTTTGAGCAGGTGGGATGCATTGACCCCTTAAGGATGACCCTTACCAGCACTGAGAGAGGAGCCAGACTGAAACCCAGTTGTGAAACAGGGCTGAGAAGAAGAAAGCTGAGTGGCCAAGTATGAGAAAAGAGTTTAAGCCACAACCTGACTTCTTGAAGACACAATGACTTCATATTGCTTTCTGAGACAGAGGAAATGTACTTAATGTGTAGCCTTCTGGTTTATGCAGTCACATGAAGCCTTTTCCATCCACAGGATGAAAAGTCTTGGAGTCTTCAGGATGAGGGCAAGGTGTGGTGGGGATCTCTAGATCCTTTTGTTTTCCCAATTTTTTTATTTCTATTTCTATAGGATCATTAGATTCTAGGAGGTCATGTGGTTCATCTACTAGGTGAGAGAAAGTCATTATGACTACATGGCTGTTCCACAGAGAATAAACAATTTTAGAATGAGAAGTTTGCACACTCTGTCCTTAGAGAAAGGAGATTAATTTCATTTGGGATAGAAATAATCTTAGTTGAATAAAAGAAAACCTTGTGCAAGGAATCAGGGGATATTGATCAAATACAGCTCTGTCACAGCTGTTTGTGCAAGATAGTTAGACCAGATCCCTGAGGACTGACTTTTTTCTCTTCACAGTGACTAGTATTTATTCTTAATCTCAAAGCCCTTCTTGATTTTGGGGTTGGTGGCCTCTGTGTATTCCACTGAAAATTGGTCTAAGACAGACATTTGTGCAGCAGGTAGACAAAGGAAAATTGGGAAAAGATGTTCATGGCCCAGCACTGCCTGGCTTCCTGGATACATCCTGCAAACCTGGTCACTTCTTCCCAGGACACTTAAAGCAATAATCACACTAAAGGTAAAATGGGAGTTATAACATGATACAATGTTCAGGCAAAATAGTGCTGAAAGAAAGAAAGGACCCTGAAGAAATTTATACACCTATAAAAGTATGTGTTCAGAAACTAGGGGTGCAGTGGCCAGGACCTAGAGCCTGAGGATAAGGTGTGGAGACTTGGCCACATTTGGGGTAGGATAACCTGGCATCCTGGTTTACAGGAGCTAATAGTTCCTTAGCCTTGCTGTCAGAGTGCAGAGGAAATTGCAGGAATGGAAAACTGCATGTGGAGAAGGAGCATAGGGGTCATTTGTGTTCTGGTGTGACCTGGTAGCTCTAATTTTCCAAACTGATTCTGAAGACCCCACTTCAATTGTGGTATGATATTGAATGAACAGATGACTAGCCTTTCTTTTAATCCTTTTATGGACTTTTAAAGCTATTTTTTATTTGAGGCAAGCATTACTCATTTTGATTTAAAACTGCCACAAACACTTAAGGTTTTGAGGACATTTCTGTAAGTATAACAGGTAAGTTGACTTAAGAAAAATAAGTGATCAAAAAACAATACTAATGCCAAAATTCCAAAAAGTTACGTGGAAATATATATGTGTGTTAACCACTAGAAAATATTAGTAGGCAGGAAGCCTCCCAAACTCAGGAACAAATTTACCAGTACAGGGTCCATGTGAAGTTCTATCAGGGAATCTTTATCTTTCCTGCTTTCCCTCTTTCTCCTCTATGTCAATGATAATCTTCTTGTACTTGATGGAGAGTAACCTTGAACTGGGAGGTCAAGACTGATTCAAAACAGTCTGGATGTGTATTCTTATTCAGGTCTACCACTTTCAAGGCCAGTGGCCTTTTACAGGAAGTTTAATTCCCTCTGAGTTCTGGTCTCCTCATCTATGAGATGGGGATGTCCTGAGCCCTGAGTGCTTGGACAGTGTCATGAACTAACATAGACTTCTCAGCTCCACATGTAGACAATGGCTTCCCTGAAGATCAGAAGGGAGTCTGATGTGTTATTTGTCTCCAGTGTCTGCTTTCTCTTCTTCCAGAAGTTGCTTGTGTTTTTTCCTGGGAATCCCCTTCTGCATTCCACTCCATGTGGGGTGAATCAGACAGGTTACCCAGACCAGGAAGTCATAGCATGAAGCCCCCTGAACAAGAGGCTCTTAACCTGCCAAGTTGGTTTCAGCTGGTCCAGACATACTGTTCTAGAGGGCCACAAATAACTGTAGAAAGTGAGCATGGAAAGCTTATTGCCAACTATGGCTCAGGAAAGGCCCTTAAATGAAATGGGAAGTGAGAGGTGAAAAGACCCTGATTTCTGAAATCAGCTATGCCTCAGTCAGAACTACCCACAGATACTTTACTTGTAAAAGAAAACAAATTTTGGGCCAGGTGCAGTAGCACATGACTGTAATCTGAGTGGCTCTGAAGGCTGAGGAAGGAGCATCCTGAGTTCAAAGCCAGCCTCAGCAATAACATGGTATTAAGCAACTCTGTCTCTTCATAAAATACAAAATAGGGCTGGGGATGTTGCTCAGTTGATAAATTAACTCTGAAAGTGTTTTTTTTGTTTGTTTGTTTTACTGTATTATATATACATGTTTGTCAGTGAACATACATTTATAACCAATAATTTGTTTCCAGTTTCAGGCAAATTATTTTTTTACTAGGTCTGCAATGCATATTAAGAACCACATCAACTGAGATACATTTCTTGAGTAGAACAGGTAGAACCAGGTTTAGATTCAAGTTTCTTGAGTGTCCCTTGAGCAGGGATAACTTCTGATTGGCTACATGTACTAGTGGTCTGAATAGGCTGAACAGAATTTGTAGGTGGAGATCAGATCACTGCTTATTTCTAAACTAAGAGTGGTTTATTGAGCCAAGCATTTACCAGAGCCCCTTATGCTGGAGATACAGGATGGAACTGATCCTCTGATAAAATTCTTCTGGTTGTCCAGTGCACAGGTTTACCATTTGTTTTGGTCAGTTTCTAGAATAAAACACCTCACATGCAAATGTTTATGTGAAAGTGATGAAAATGTGCATGGATCTTGTGGAGACATCTCATACATGCTGTGGATGATGACCATTCTAACCTCATTGGTTATTTGGATGCAGCAGTGGGAACCAAAGGTTTTTGCTGCACAAGAACTGGGCTCAACCATATCTCCTGGTAGTCCTAACAACTAGAGTGTGAGGAAAAATACAGTCACATCATTTAGCTTTATCTTAGCTGATCTTAGCTCTATCTTTTGGCTTTTCCTGAAAGAGCTGGGGACTACAACTCTGTAAACCTTGAAAGTGTAGCTGGAGCAAGCTTAATGTAGATCATGAGAACTTTTTAAATGTTTAATGATACAAGGTTGGTGACTTCATGTAAACTGAAACAGTAAGAAGGCCCCCCTTCAAACTCTAATTCTTGTAACTCAGTCAGAAAGATTTCAGACATTTCACTCAGAATAACAGGCATTTGTTTATTGAAGGGATAAACAGGGAAAGGTGACACTCTCATAGAAGATAATAGGTCTTCTGAGAAAGGAGATAGACAGTGTGCCTTTCATGCAATCCACTTTTATTGGATATCCCAGAGAAGTTTCCAAAGAGTCCCACCCAGGCCTACCATTTGACTTTGAACTGACAGCTGGATAACATCAGACTGTCAAGTCCCCACTACTGTGATAACTTTAGGTCACCTTGGCTAATGCAACTGATTCTCACTGGATTCTTAACCATAAATTCTTGCAGATTTTAGAGTTAGGAAAGAATATTTTTATCTCTCTGGGTTTCAGAATCTGGTATGTGGAAAGAGTCACAAAAGTTCCCTTCTTAAAGGTAACATGGGTTCCTCTTATGGACATTATTTTATATTTGATTTTCTCCTGCAGATAAACTGAGGCACTTAAGGCAGGCAGGGTTGCAGGTTAATTTCTTCATGAAAAGGAAAGCATGTGAGGGTCAGCACAGTGAACCCCACATTATAGAATTATTCCCTGAACCTCATGCTCTCACCACTCACATCTGTCCCCTATCATTTAGCTAGAGTTTAGCCCAAGTCATACTATGGTTGATTCTGGGTCCCAAACAAACATCAGTTTTACCAGAGAACTGGATAGAAATGTGGATTCTCAGGTTGCAGCTCAGCCTTATTATACAAGACTCAGTGGCTCACAAATCTTAATTTTTATGATCCATTCAGTTGCATGGTTGGGGCTTAAAATCTGTACTTTGATTTGGTCTCTCCTCCAAGAACAATTTTTTTCACCACTTTACAAAAAAAAAGTTATTATGACCTCATTAACTTACACCTTAATAACCTGTATCCAAAATTGTCTAGTTTCAGCCATGGTGGACAGAACCTGAGATCCAAGGGGCTGGGTGCATGGATCTCTACTGCTGAGATGTTCAGGGAATCCTGTTGCAATGACCCCATTAAGACCTTCAACCACAACACCCACAGGTAAGAGTCAAATCCCTGTAAACCTTTACTTCTCTTCCAGAGATTAAAGATTCTGGATCATGATGTGCAGATCCCCACAGTTGCCCGATAAGACCACTGGATGGCGAGCCAGTTTTTTTTTGTTGTTGTTTTTCTGTTTTTTTTTTTTTTTTTTTTTTTTTTTTTTGCCAGTGGAGGGCACTCTGCAGGTGGCTGGGGGCTTCTCTTGGTTTCTCCCATCAGAGTCCCTGAAGTGTGGCTGTGCTGAGGCAGGTTTTACTGCAGATTCCAGGAAGTGATATGAAGCCAGGGTCTTTGACTACAGTACTACTATAGTACTGTAGCAGGAAATTTATTTAGAATGTTATAGGTCCTTCTCCCCATACATGACAGGCTGACTATTTCCCCACAGCCTGAAGTCCTGGTGGTGGCAGAGATATGGTCACAGGCCCTTATAATACCAATCTGGAGGAGAAAAGTGGAGACAATATTTTCTTCTCCTGAAAAGTATACTCTGGTTTTATGAACACCCAGAACATATGGCCTGCCTTTTTGATGCTTTAAGGTGTTTATAAGAAAAGTAACTCAGAAGGTGGAAAGATATCTTGAATTTGAATCTTGGGTCCAAGCCTAGCTCTACTCCAAACTATTGTGGACTTTATCTGCTAATGTACCTCTTCTGCAACCCATGTTTACAACAATGGTGGAAGAGACTGTATGCAACAGGAACAGTGCCTACACAATTCCCACATTCCAGGTGAAGAGCCCCTCCTTTCCCTCCACCTCTGGAAGCCTTTTGTGTTTCCCAGCACTAAGATGGGGAATGCCTAACAGAAAGCAGGGGCTTTGGTGCCTCCCCATGACCAAGACCAAGTGGTACAGGTTACAGATGTAGTTGCTCTGGCCTTTTTGAGGAGATTTATAGATTTGCCATTGTTGTAAGAGTGCCTTGGGTTTGTTTTAATCATATATAGGAGATGCACATAAACACACACATTGTCACAGAGAGCTACAGTTTTCTATAAGCAGTAGTGAAGAGCCCTTTGGGAAGATCCAGGGTTGGTCAGGAGATGAGGGTGTGGGAGGTGATGGAGAATATGGAAAAGAGACTTTCTTCTATTTGTGCAGGAAGAAAAGATGAGACAGCATAAGTGGATTTAGGGTTAGTATGTTATAATTTCAGTGAGCTTAAGGGGGCATGAGCCATCTCTGGTATTCTGGTACTAGGACATGCCATGATTAGATCAGAAAAAGTCTGACTTGGGATGCTGGGAGCATAATAGGAAGGATATTGGTAGTATGGAAATTATATTAGTTAATTTGCACATGAACAACTTGGGAATATGGCTGACTATCTCTAAGAATTAGCTCTCATCAGAAGGTCACGACTGCGTGAAGTGGTCCATGCCTATAAATCAAGTGATTCAGGGGACTGAAGCTGATGGATTGTAAGTTCAAGGTCAGCCTGAACAATTATTGAGATCCTGGCTCACAGTAAAATTTAAAAAACACATCTAGGGATCTTCTTGAGGTATAGTAGAACAGCTGTAAAATGCTCTTGGTTAAATCCCCAGTACCTTCCTCTGCCCCTCAAATACACACACCCACCCACCCACACACACAGTCTAAAAATTTATCCCCTTCATGGTCAGCAAAGCCCCATTGTCAAAGGAAGAGAGTCCCAACTGTAAAAGGCCTCGGTACCACAAGTACTTTCTATTTCCATAAAAAAAAAAGAAAGAAAATGACTCTGTAGGTGCTTCTAGAGGCTTGCTCTCTGCTCCCTCAGGCAAGGAACTGTGTTTGTGATCGTTTTTTTTTTTTTTTTTTTTTTTTTTATTGGTCGTTCATAACATTACATAGTTCTTAATACATCATATTACACGGTTTGATTCAAGTGGATTATGAACTCCCGCTTTTACCCCGTATACAAATTGCTGTATCACATCAGTTACCCTTCCATTGATTGACATGTTGCCTTTCTAGTGTCTGATGTATTCTGCTGTCTGTCCTATTGTCTACTATCCCCCCTCCCCTCCCCTCCCCTCCCCTCCCCTTTTCTCTCTCTACCCCTTCTACTGTAAATCATGTCTTCCATTTGTATTCTCTTGACTTACCCCTCCTTACCTCTTATATGACATTTTGTATAACCCTGAGGATCGCCTTCCATTTCCATGCAATTTCCCTTCTCACTCCCTTTCCCTCCCACCTCTCATCCCTGTTTACTGTAAATATTCTTCTCAAGCTCTTCGTCCCTACCCTGTCCTTGTTTACACCCCTTATATCAAAGGAGTCATTTGGTATTTGTTTTTTAAAGATTGACTAGCTTCACTTAGCATAATCTGCTCTAATGCCATCCATTTCCCTCCAAATTCTATAATTTTGTCATTTTTTAATGCAGAGTAATACTCCATAGTGTATAAATGCCACATTTTTTTATCCATTCATCTATTGAAGGGCATCTAGGCTGGTTCCACAGTCTTGCTATCATGAATTGAGCTGCTATGAACATCGATGTAGCAGTGTCCCTGTAGCATGCTCTTGTTAGGGCTTTAGGGAATAGACCGAGAAGGGGAATAGCTGGGTCAAATGGTGGTTCCATTCCCAGCTTTCCAAGAAATCTCCATACTGCTTTCCAAATTGGCTGCACCAATTTGCAGTCCCACCAGCAATGAACAAGAGTGCCCTTTTCCCCGCATCCTCTCCAGCACTTATTGTTGTTTGACTTCCTAATGGCTGCCAGTCTTACTGGAGTGAGATGGTATCTTAGGGTAGTTTTGATTTGCATTTCTCTGACTGCTAGCGATGGTGAGCATTTTTTCATGTACTTGTTGATTGATTGTATGTCCTCCTCTGAGAAGTGTCTGTTCAGGTCCTTGGCCCATTTATTGATTGGGTTATTTGTTATCTTATTGTCTAATTTTTTGAGTTCTTTGTATATTCTGGTTATTAGGGCTCTATCTGAAGTGTGTGGAGTAAAGATTTGTTCCCAGGATGTAGGCTCCCTATTTATCTCTCTTATTGTTTCTTTTGCTGAGAAAAAACTTTTTAGTTTGAGTAAGTCCCATTTGTTGATTCTATTTGTTAACTCTAGCGCTATGGGTGTCCTATTGAGGAATTTGGAGCCCGATCCCACAGCGTGTAGATCATAACCAACTTTTTCTTCTATCAGATGCCGTGTCTCTGATTTAATATCAAGCTCCTTGATCCATTTTGAGTTAACTTTTGTGCACGGCGAGAGATAGGGATTCAGATTCATTTTGGTGCAAATGGATTTCCAGTTTTCCCAGCACCATTTGTTGAAGATGCTATCCTTCCTCCATTGCATGCTTTTAGCCCCTTTATCAAAAATAAGATAGTTGTAGTTTTGTGGATTAGTTACTGTGTCCTCTATTCTGTACCATTGGTCCACCCGCCTGTTTTGGTACCAGTACCATGCTGTTTTTGTTACTATTGCTCTGTAGTATAGCTTGAAGTCTGGTATCGCTATACCGCCTGATTCACACTTCCTGCTTAGTATTGTTTTTGCTATTCTGGGTCTTTTATTATTCCATATGAATTTCATGATTCTTTTATCTATTTCTACAAGATATGCTGTTGGGATTTTGATTGGCATTGCATTGAACTTATAGAGAACTTTTGGTAATATCGCCATTTTGATGATGTTAGTTCTGCCTATCCAAGAGCATGGTATGTTTTTCCATCTTCTAAGGTCTTCTTCTATGTCTTTCTTTAGGGTTCTGTAATTTTCATTGTATAAATCTTTCACCTCTTTTGTTAGGTTGATTCCCAAGTATTTTATTTTTTGGGGGGATATTGTGAATGGAGTAGTTGTCCTCATTTCCGTTTCAGAGGATTTGTCGCTCATATACAGGAACGCCTTTGATTTATGCGTGTTGATCTTATATCCTGCCACTTTGCTGAATTCATTTATTAGCTCTAATAGCTTCTTTGTAGACCCTTTTGGGTCTGCTAGGTATAGAATCATATCATCTGCAAATAGTGATAATTTAAGTTCTTCTTTTCCTATTTTTATGCCTTTAATTTCTTTTGACTGTCTAATTGCTCTGGCCAGTGTTTCGAGGACTATGTTGAACAGAAGTGGTGAGAGAGGGCATCCCTGTCTTGTACCAGATCTTAGAGGGAATGCCTTCAATTTTTCTCCATTCAGAATGATGCTGGCCTGTGGCTTATCATAGATTGCTTTTACAATGTTGAGGTATGATCCTGTTATCCCTAATTTTTCTAGCGTTTTGAACATAAAGGGATGCTGTACTTTGTCGAATGCTTTTTCTGCATCTATTGAGATGATCATATGGTTCTTATTTTTAAGTCTATTGATGTGGTGAATAACATTTATTGATTTCCGTATATTAAACCAGCCTTGCATCCCAGGGATGAATCCTACTTGATCATGATGTATAATTTTTTTGATATGTATTTGAATCCGATTCGCCAGAATTTTATTGAGGATTTTTGCATCAAGGTTCATTAGAGATATTGGTCTGTAGTTTTCCTTCTTTGATGTGTCTTTGTCTGGTTTCGGAATCAGGGTGATGTTGGCCTCGTAGAATGAATTTGGAAGTTCTCCCTCTTTTTCTATTTCCTGAAATAGCTTGAAAAGTATTGGTGTTAGTTCCTCTTTAAAGGTTTTGTAAAACTCTGCTGTATACCCATCCGGTCCTGGGCTTTTCTTAGTTGGTAGTCTTTTGATGGTTTCTTCTATTTCCTCTATTGTTATTGGTCTGTTTAGGTTGTCTATATCCTCCTGGCTCAATCTGGGCAGATCATAGGACTCAAGGAATTTATCTATGCCTTCACTATCTTCTATTTTATTGGAGTATAAGGATTCAAAGTAATTTCTGATTATCTTCTGTATTTCTGAAGTGTCTGTTGTGATATTGCCTTTTTCATCCCGTATGCTAGTAATTTGGGTTCTCTCTCTTCTTCTCTTCGTTAGCATGGCTAAGGGTCTGTCAATTTTATTTATTTTTTCAAAGAACCAGCTTTTAGTTTTGTCAATTTTTTCAATTGTTTCTTTTGTTTCAATTTCATTAATTTCAGCTCTGATTTTAATTATTTCTTGCCTTCTACTTCTTTTGCTGTTGTTTTGCTCTTCTTTTTCTAGGATTTTGAGATGAAGTATGAGATCATTTATTTGTTGGTTTTTTCTTTTTTTGAGGAATGAACTCCAAGCAATGAATTTTCCTCTTAGAACTGCTTTCAATGTGTCCCATAGATTCCGATATGTTGTGTCTGTGTTTTCATTTAACTCTAGGAATTTTTTAATTTCCTCCTTGATGTCTTCTAAAACCCATTGATCACTCAGCAACCTATTGTTCATTCTCCAGGTGATGCTTGCTTTTTCCTTTCTTCTTTTATCATTGATTTTCAGTTTCATTCCATTATGATCAGATAAGATGCATGGTATTATCTCTACCCCTTTGTATTGTCTAAGAGTTGCCCTGTGACATAGTATATGGTCTATTTTTGAGAAGGTTCCATGTGCTGCTGAGAAAAAAGTGTAGCTACTTGATGTTGGGTGGTATAGTCTATATATGTCAATTAAGTCTAGGTTGTTAATTGTGTTATTGAGTTCTATAGTTTCCTTATTTAACTTTTGTTTGGAAGATCTGTCCAGTGGTGAGAGAGGTGTGTTGAAGTCTCCCATGATTATTGTATGTTGGTCTATTAGACTCTTGAACTTGAGAAGAGTTTGCTTGATGAATACAGCTGCACCATTATTTGGGGCATATATATTTATGATTGTTATGTCTTGTTGGTGTATGGTTCCCTTGAGCAGTATGAAGTGTCCTTCTTTGTCCCTTTTGATTAGCTTTGGCTTGAAATCTATTTTATTAGATATGAGTATGGACACTCCTGCTTGTTTCCGCGGTCCATATGAGTGATATGATTTTTCCCAACCTTTCACCTTCAGTCTATGTATATCTTTTCCTATCAAATGCGTCTCCTGTAGACAGCATATTGTTGGGTCTTGTTTTTTGATCCATTCTACTAGCCTGTGTCTCTTAATTGGTGAGTTTAAGCCATTAACATTTAGGGTTATTATTGAGATATGGTTTGTTCTTCTATCCATATTTGTTTATTGATGTTACTAAACCTGATTTGTTATCCTCTATGACTACTTTCCCCCCTTTACTGTCCTACCTCCCATTGTTGGTTTTCAATGTTGTTTTCCATTTCCTCTTCCTGTAATGTTTTGCCAAGGATTTTTTGAATAGATGGTTTTCTAGCTGCGAATTCTTTTAACTTTTGTTTATTGTGGAAGGTTTTAATTTCATCTTCTAACCTGAAGCTTAATTTCGCCGGATACACGATTCTTGGTTGGAGCCCATGGTCTTTCAGTGTTTGAAATATGTTATTCCAGGATCTTCTAGCTTTCAGAGTCTGTGTTGAGAGATCAGCTGTTATCCTGATTGGTTTACCCCTAAATGTAATCTGCTTTCTTTCTCTTGCAGCTTTTAAAATTCTCTCCTTATTCTGTATGTTGGACATCTTCATTACAATGTGTCTAGGTGTGGATCTCTTATGATTTTGCACATTCGGCGTCCTGTAGGCTTCTAGGATTTGGGATTCTGTCTCAATCTTCAATTCTGGGAAGTTTTCTCGTATTATTTCACTGAATAGACTGTTTATTCCTTTGGAATGGAGCTCTGTGCCTTCCTGTATCCCAATGACTCTTAAATTTGGTCTTTTGATATTGTCCCATAATTCTTGGATGTTCTGCTCATGGTTTCTTAGCAGACTTGCTGAGCTGTCTATGTTCTTTTCCAGTTGAAATACTTTGTCTTCATTGTCTGATGTTCTCTCTTCTAAGTGATCTACTCTGCTGGTAGTATTCTCAATTGAGTTTTTAAGTTGGTTTATTGTTTCCTGCATTTCTAGAATTTCAATTTGTTTGTTTTTTATTACCTCTATCTCCCTGTGAAATTGATCTTTGACTTCCTGGATTTGTTTGTCAATGTGATCTTTCATTGTCTGATTTTGCTGTCTCATGTCTTCCTTGAGACTCCAGATCATCTGAAGCATATATATCCTGAACTCTTTATCTGATATTCCATCTGTTGCAGCTATTACCTCTTCTAAAGTTGAGTTGACCTGCATTGCTTGTGGTCCTTTCTTTCCTTGTCTTTTCATACTGCCCGCGTTTCTTTCTGCTTGGTGCAACTGTTGTGTTTTGAAATTTACCCCCTCTTTATTTATGTTGCTCTTGTATACTTGAAAAGTCTCCCTTGCAGGTGCGGGCGGCGGCTGTGCCCCTACTCCAATTGGGGTGACGTGTCTATCACGCTGGCGGCTCTCTGGGCCTGTTCCGGGAGTGGAAGGCGGCTCTGCTCTGTCCCTATTCCAATTGGGGTGTCGTGACTACAATGCTGGCAGATCGCTGGGCCTCTTCCGGGCGTGGGCGGTGGGCTTGGCTGGTGGGATTCCACCTAATGGCAGTCCCTAACCTCCCTGCTTGCTAATTAATGGCTTCTCTGAGGCGCCATGCCTTCTGTAGCTGCGGGGCAGGCCGCGCGAATCAGTTGGCCTGGATCTCCGGGGTCCTGCTGCTGGCTGTTTTGATGTTACAAGCTGTTGGAGAGTGGTGGTGTATTCTTCAGCTTTCCCGGATGGTGGCCACTGACTGCCTGGATGGAGTGTCCGCTGTTTTGATGTTGCACTCTGAAGGAGAGTGGCGGTGTATCCTTCAGCTTTCCCGGATGGTGGCCGCTGACTGGCTCGGCGGAGTGTCCGCTGTGGGGGATGGGACTGTACCGCTTCCTTCCCCTTCTGAGAACCCGTGCTCGGCCCAAGGGTCCGTGTGGGCTTGGCTGGTGGGATTCCACCTAATGGCCTTCCCTAACCTCCCTGCTTGCCAATTAATGGCTTCACTGAGGCGCCACGCCTTCTGTAGCCGCAGGGCAGGCCACGCGAATCAGTTGGCCTGGATCTCCGGGCCCTGCTGCAGGCTGCTGGGATCCCTGGCACTCTATCACTTTGATTTTTTCTGCTTGCCCCTCCCCCAGCGCTGGCTAGCCAGGTTTCCTTTTGGCTGCTACTGGGAGGAGGGGTTGGAGGTCAGGTGTCTCTGGTTTCCCCCTAGCCTGTATGGAGGCTCAGCTTGATACTCCCTCTCCCGGCAAGCCTAGGAGAGATTTTATGCGAATTCCCGCTGTCTGGGGGGTGAGCTGAATGACACCGACCTGTTTTGATGTCTCACTCTGAAGGAGAGTGGCGGTGTATCCTTCAGCTTTCCCGGATGGTGGCCGCTGACTGGCTCGGCGGAGTGTCCGCTGTGGGGGATGGGACTGTACCGCTTCCTTCCCCTTCTGAGAACCCGTGCTCGGCCCAAGGGTCCGTGTGGGCTTGGCTGGTGGGATTCCACCTAATGGCCTTCCCTAACCTCCCTGCTTGCCAATTAATGGCTTCACTGAGGCGCCACGCCTTCTGTAGCCGCAGGGCAGGCCACGCGAATCAGTTGGCCTGGCTCTCCGGGCCCTGCTGCAGGCTGCTGGGATCCCTGGCACTCTATCACTTTGATTTTTTCTGCTTGCCCCTCCCCCAGCGCTGGCTAGCCAGGTTTCCTTTTGGCTGCTACTGGGAGGAGGGGTTGGAGGTCAGGTGTCTCTGGTTTCCCCCTTGCCTGTATGGAGGCTCAGCTTGATACTCCCTCTCCCGGCAAGCCTAGGAGAGATTTTATGCGAATTCCCGCTGTCTGGGGGGTGAGCTGAATGACACCGACCTGTTTTGATGTCGCACTCTGAAGGAGAGTGGCGGTGTATCCTTCAGCTTTCCCGGATGGTGGCCGCTGACTGGCTCGGCGGAGTGTCCGCTGTGGGGGATGGGACTGTACCGCTTCCTTCCCCTTCTGAGAACCCGTGCTCGGCCCAAGGGTCCGTGTGGGCTTGGCTGGTGGGATTCCACCTAATGGCCTTCCCTAACCTCCCTGCTTGCCAATTAATGGCTTCACTGAGGCGCCACGCCTTCTGTAGCCGCAGGGCAGGCCACGCGAATCAGTTGGCCTGGCTCTCCGGGCCCTGCTGCAGGCTGCTGGGATCCCTGGCACTCTATCACTTTGATTTTTTCTGCTTGCCCCTCCCCCAGCGCTGGCTAGCCAGGTTTCCTTTTGGCTGCTACTGGGAGGAGGGGTTTGAGGACAGGTGTCTCTGGTTTCCCCCTAGCCTGTATGGAGGCTCAGCTTGATACTCCCTCTCCCGGCAAGCCTAGGAGAGATTTTATGCGAATTCCCGCTGTCTGGGGGGTGAGCTGAATGACACCGACCTGTTTTGATGTCACACTCTGAAGGAGAGTGGTGGTGTATCCTTCAGCTTTCCCGGATGGTGGCCGCTGACTGGCTCGGCGGAGTGTCCGCTGTGGGGGATGGGACTGTACCGCTTCCTTCCCCTTCTGAGAACCCGTGCTCGGCCCAAGGGTCCGTGTGGGCTTGGCTGGTGGGATTCCACCTAATGGCCTTCCCTAACCTCCCTGCTTGCCAATTAATGGCTTCACTGAGGCGCCACGCCTTCTGTAGCCGCAGGGCAGGCCACGCGAATCAGTTGGCCTGGCTCTCCGGGCCCTGCTGCAGGCTGCTGGGATCCCTGGCACTCTATCACTTTGATTTTTTCTGCTTGCCCCTCCCCCAGCGCTGGCTAGCCAGGTTTCCTTTTGGCTGCTACTGGGAGGAGGGGTTTGAGGACAGGTGTCTCTGGTTTCCCCCTAGCCTGTATGGAGGCTCAGCTTGATACTCCCTCTCCCGGCAAGCCTAGGAGAGATTTTATGCGAATTCCCGCTGTCTGGGGGGTGAGCTGAATGACACCGACCTGTTTTGATGTCGCACTCTGAAGGAGAGTGGCGGTGTATCCTTCAGCTTTCCCGGATGGTGGCCGCTGACTGGCTCGGCGGAGTGTCCGCTGTGGGGGATGGGACTGTACCGCTTCCTTCCCCTTCTGAGAACCCGTGCTCGGCCCAAGGGTCCGTGTGGGCTTGGCTGGTGGGATTCCACCTAATGGCCTTCCCTAACCTCCCTGCTTGCCAATTAATGGCTTCACTGAGGCGCCACGCCTTCTGTAGCCGCAGGGCAGGCCACGCGAATCAGTTGGCCTGGCTCTCCGGGCCCTGCTGCAGGCTGCTGGGATCCCTGGCACTCTATCACTTTGATTTTTTCTGCTTGCCCCTCCCCCAGCGCTGGCTAGCCAGGTTTCCTTTTGGCTGCTACTGGGAGGAGGGGTTTGAGGACAGGTGTCTCTGGTTTCCCCCTAGCCTGTATGGAGGCTCAGCTTGATACTCCCTCTCCCGGCAAGCCTAGGAGAGATTTTATGCGAATTCCCGCTGTCTGGGGGGTGAGCTGAATGACACCGACCTGTTTTGATGTCACACTCTGAAGGAGAGTGGTGGTGTATCCTTCAGCTTTCCCGGATGGTGGCCGCTGACTGGCTCGGCGGAGTGTCCGCTGTGGGGGATGGGACTGTACCGCTTCCTTCCCCTTCTGAGAACCCGTGCTCGGCCCAAGGGTCCGTGTGGGCTTGGCTGGTGGGATTCCACCTAATGGCCTTCCCTAACCTCCCTGCTTGCCAATTAATGGCTTCACTGAGGCGCCACGCCTTCTGTAGCCGCAGGGCAGGCCACGCGAATCAGTTGGCCTGGCTCTCCGGGCCCTGCTGCAGGCTGCTGGGATCCCTGGCACTCTATCACTTTGATTTTTTCTGCTTGCCCCTCCCCCAGCGCTGGCTAGCCAGGTTTCCTTTTGGCTGCTACTGGGAGGAGGGGTTGGAGGTCAGGTGTCTCTGGTTTCCCCCTTGCCTGTATGGAGGCTCAGCTTGATACTCCCTCTCCCGGCAAGCCTAGGAGAGATTTTATGCGAATTCCCGCTGTCTGGGGGGTGAGCTGAATGACACCGACCTGTTTTGATGTCGCACTCTGAAGGAGAGTGGCGGTGTATCCTTCAGCTTTCCCGGATGGTGGCCGCTGACTGGCTCGGCGGAGTGTCCGCTGTGGGGGATGGGACTGTACCGCTTCCTTCCCCTTCTGAGAACCCGTGCTCGGCCCAAGGGTCCGTGTGGGCTTGGCTGGTGGGATTCCACCTAATGGCCTTCCCTAACCTCCCTGCTTGCCAATTAATGGCTTCACTGAGGCGCCACGCCTTCTGTAGCCGCAGGGCAGGCCACGCGAATCAGTTGGCCTGGCTCTCCGGGCCCTGCTGCAGGCTGCTGGGATCCCTGGCACTCTATCACTTTGATTTTTTCTGCTTGCCCCTCCCCCAGCGCTGGCTAGCCAGGTTTCCTTTTGGCTGCTACTGGGAGGAGGGGTTTGAGGACAGGTGTCTCTGGTTTCCCCCTAGCCTGTATGGAGGCTCAGCTTGATACTCCCTCTCCCGGCAAGCCTAGGAGAGATTTTATGCGAATTCCCGCTGTCTGGGGGGTGAGCTGAATGACACCGACCTGTTTTGATGTCACACTCTGAAGGAGAGTGGTGGTGTATCCTTCAGCTTTCCCGGATGGTGGCCGCTGACTGGCTCGGCGGAGTGTCCGCTGTGGGGGATGGGACTGTACCGCTTCCTTCCCCTTCTGAGAACCCGTGCTCGGCCCAAGGGTCCGTGTGGGCTTGGCTGGTGGGATTCCACCTAATGGCCTTCCCTAACCTCCCTGCTTGCCAATTAATGGCTTCACTGAGGCGCCACGCCTTCTGTAGCCGCAGGGCAGGCCACGCGAATCAGTTGGCCTGGCTCTCCGGGCCCTGCTGCAGGCTGCTGGGATCCCTGGCACTCTATCACTTTGATTTTTTCTGCTTGCCCCTCCCCCAGCGCTGGCTAGCCAGGTTTCCTTTTGGCTGCTACTGGGAGGAGGGGTTTGAGGACAGGTGTCTCTGGTTTCCCCCTAGCCTGTATGGAGGCTCAGCTTGATACTCCCTCTCCCGGCAAGCCTAGGAGAGATTTTATGCGAATTCCCGCTGTCTGGGGGGTGAGCTGAATGACACCGACCTGTTTTGATGTCGCACTCTGAAGGAGAGTGGCGGTGTATCCTTCAGCTTTCCCGGATGGTGGCCGCTGACTGGCTCGGCGGAGTGTCCGCTGTGGGGGATGGGACTGTACCGCTTCCTTCCCCTTCTGAGAACCCGTGCTCGGCCCAAGGGTCCGTGTGGGCTTGGCTGGTGGGATTCCACCTAATCCGTTTTTTTTTTTCTTCATGGACCTTATGCAGCCTTGTGGGTGACTGCAGAGTAGCAGGACTCCTTGTTTTAATAGAGTGTCTTCAAGTGACGCATAAAGCTTGGCCAGCAGAGTAGAGAATTCTGTTGCCTGTCAACAGTCTCTCCTCTGTCCTTTGATCCTCAATTTGTCACCAGGTGATACCTGCCTGGGGCAAGCTCAGGATGTTTGGGATAAGGTCAGACTACTCAGGTACAGAGAAAAGGGCAGTGGCCTGGCTTTGAGTCTTACTGTAGCTTTTTTTCTCTTGGATGGCACCTTGGAAGGGGAAAGTGGAACACTGCACAGAAAATTCTGGAATGTGCAGGATCAGAAGTCAAAGGTTTTTCTTGTAGATGGCAAGATAATTTCCCAGGCCACCAGCTCCAGCATGGGGTTGCAGATTCTGATGGCCTGAATATTAATTTGTGTGTGTGTGTGTGAGCATGCACACGCACGTGAATGCAGGTGAAGTCCTCAGTGACTCACTATTCATTCTTGGAATAGAAGAGGTGGAAAGACTACTTCTTCAATGGGGTTTCTGCTAAGGAAGAATCTTGCCTGTTGTTCAAGTAGGGGAATCTGGCTCAATACTGACAACTGACCCGGGACTGGTAAGGTTTGGGAAGGATGGTAGAACTCTTTGACAGAGAGTTAGTAGCACCATAATCAGGTCCAAATTAATAATTCTCCTGCCTACAGGCTTTAGGTTTCATCTGATAATATGCTGTGTGTCTCCTTCTGCTCCTTCTCTTGTTTCTTCCCTCCATTCCTCACTACTGGGAGACAATCATTGTGCTTAAAGCACTGGGGAGAAAATAATAAATTAGAAAAATACCAGTTTTTTTTTTCCCAGCATGTATGATCTACCTCAGGGTTCCTGAGCCTCAGCATGGTTAAACTTAGAGACCAAAGTGTTGTTTTTGGTAAGGGGCTTGCCCATCATGATGATGTTTAGTAATCATATTCCCTACCTTGAAAATAAAAAAAATGCCTCTAAAAGGCCCAATGTCCAGTGGGTAAAACCACTGCCATGGCTGAGAACTACTGAGCAGTGAGGCACAAAGTTAAGTTCACACCTGCAGTGGAGTTTGCATGGATGTCTCTGTGCCTTCTTGGGGTCTGTTTAATTTAGAGTTATGATCTTACTAAGTTCCTTAGCTTTACCACATTATTGATATTTGTATGGTTTCTCCCCAGTATGAATTCTCTGGTGTTGAGTAAGGCATAATCTTCTATTAAAAGCTTTGTCACCTTCTTTACATTTGTATAGGTTTTCTCCAGTGTGAATTCTCTGGTGTTGAGTAAGGCATGATTTTTGATCTGAATTATTGGAACTTTCAGGGGTTTACTGCACACCTGTTGTGAGAGAGTAACTGAACAGAGGCTACCAAATGAATCCCCCATCAACAGAGGAACCATCTTAATATTGTGGGATTATCATGGAGGTATTTCTGTGACAGTAAGTCAGTGGAGGTATCTGTGCTTTATAGCACTATGGTGATCACTAAATAACTATAGCTATTATCATTTTTTTTAAAAAAAGCTTTTTAAATGATGCAATTGTTAAGACTTATGCACAGCAAAAACTGGGTCTGATGACCACAAATCCTGAGTCTCTTTGTCTTGTTTTTAACTTGGGATCAAACCAAAGTGCTCTCTACTACTGAGCCATGTCCCCAAATCTTTTTTATTTAGAGTTAGGATCTTCCTAAGTTGCTTAGATTCTTGTGAAATTGCTGAGGCTGGTTTTGACACTGTGATCCTCCTTCCTCAGCCTCCCCTGCTGCTTGGATGAAAAGTGTGTACCACTGTTCTCAGCTTTAGACTGAGTCTTCCAGAATCCTGAGAGAACCTGAAGTACTGCAGTGGAAGAGATTTCCTCATACTTTATTAACTGTTAAAAACATCATTCCCTAGGAAGAAGCACCTTGAAGAGCCGAGGATGGGTCCAGGGAAAGATGTAACTTTCTGAGCTTTCTCAGTGTGGCCTGGGACAGACCTGCTTTTTCCTGGGTGACACAACTGTATCCTTGTAAGCGTTACTGGCAGGATGGACTCATCAGTCCAAATGCTTTTCATTGACACCATTTTTTAATCATTCTTATTTTTTTTTCAAATGTAACAAAGTTATTGATTTAAAAAGTGTGCAGGGCTGTGGTTTTCTTTTAAGAGAAAAAAAGTGCAACTATGTTTCATCAGGTACTGACTCAGTGTTCTCTAAAGCAGATGATATATATATATATATATATATATGCAAGTAGAGCCACACATTGGTACAAAGACACACAGTGCTTCCCCTGGTCTGTCTAGTAAATTCTACAGTGTGTTTAGGGGTGGGAAAATGTAGTGTGCTTCTTTCTCATTTGTACAGACCCTCTGGAGGCTCAGGGGCTCAAAGTCATGGATGGAGGCTTAGGACCCTCAGGGATCATGGACAGTCCTCCTGCTGTCTATTCAGTGTGAGCATTCACACCCACTACATGTGTAGATTTAACCACAACATGTATTGCATTATATTTGTATCTCAGCCACCTGGTTTCAAACTTATAAACTGCATTTGATGTAGAAAGCTAAGATGTATCATGCAGGACATTTTAAAAGCCAGAATCTGATGCTTGAAGCATGACAAAAACATATTTTGAATGTTTTTTTATGGACATAAAAATCCTGAGTAAAATTAAATTAACTACAGAGCAAAAGACATTGACTTTTGGATGCAGTGATGCATGCTGGTCATCCAAGCAGCACAGGAGGCTGAGGCAGGA
Source organism: Urocitellus parryii (assembly GCF_045843805.1). NCBI lineage: Eukaryota > Metazoa > Chordata > Mammalia > Rodentia > Sciuridae > Urocitellus > Urocitellus parryii. The sequence goes on from NC_135537.1 coordinate 81,613,530, forward strand.
GAATCACAAGTTCAAATCCAGCCTTATTAGTAAAAATGAGGCCCTAAGCAACTCAATGAAATTGTGTCTATAAATAAATACAAAATAGGGCTGGGATGTGGCTTAGTGTTTGAGTGCCCCTGAATTCAATCCTCACTATACCCCCCAAAATAAAATAAAATAAATAAATAAGACATTGACAAAGGAACATGCTGTCCATCTGAGGTTATGGGGAAAACATTGATGTGATCATAGACTTCAGGCATAAGATAGTTTTATTTTTTTTATTTTATTTTATTTTTTTTATTGGTCGTTCATAACATTACATAGTTCTTAATACATCATATTACACGGTTGATTCACGTGGATTATGAACTCCCGCTTTTACCCCGTATACAAATTGCTGTATCACATCAGTTTCCCTTCCATTGATTGACATATTGCCTTTCTTGTGTGTGATGTATTCTGCTGTCTGTCCTACTCTCTACTATCCCCCCTCCCCTCCCCTCCCCTCCCCTTTTCTCTCTCTACCCCTTCAACTGTAAATCATTACTTCCATTTGTATTATCTTGTCTTGCCCCTCCTTTCCTCTTATATGACATTTTGTATAACCCTGAGGATCGCCTTCCATTTCCATGCAATTTCCCTTCTCACTCCCTTTCCCTCCCACCTCTCATCCCTGTTTAATGTAAATGTTCTTCTCAAGCTCTTCGTCCCTACCCTGTCCTTGTTTACACCCCTTATATCAAAGGAGTCATTTGGAATTTGTTTTTTAAAGATTGACTAGCTTCACTTAGCATAATCTGCTCTAATGCCATCCATTTCCCTCCAAATTCTATGATTTTGTCATTTTTTAATGCAGAGTAATACTCCATAGTATATAAATGCCACATTTTTTTAATCCATTCATCTATTGAAGGACATCTAGGCTGGTTCCACAGTCTTGCTATCGTGAATTGAGCTGCTATGAACATCGATGTAGCAGTGTCCCTGTAGCATGCTCTTGTTAGGGCTTTAGGGAATAGACCGAGAAGGGGAATAGCTGGGTCAAATGGTGGTTCCATTCCCAGCTTTCCGAGAAATCTCCATACTGCTTTCCAAATTGGCTGCACCAATTTGCAGTCCCACCAGCAATGAACAAGAGTGCCCTTTTCCCCGCATCCTCTCCAGCACTTATTGTTGTTTGACTTCCTAATGGCTGCCAGTCTTACTGGAGTGAGATGGTATCTTAGGGTAGTTTTGATTTGCATTTCTCTGACTGCTAGCGATGGTGAGCATTTTTTCATGTACTTGTTGATTGATTGTATGTCCTCCTCTGAGAAGTGTCTGTTCAGGTCCTTGGCCCATTTATTGATTGGGTTATTTGTTATCTTATTGTCTAATTTTTTGAGTTCTTTGTATATTCTGGTTATTAGGGCTCTATCTGAAGTGTGTGGAGTAAAGATTTGTTCCCAGGATGTAGGCTCCCTGTTTATCTCTCTTATTGTTTCTTTTGCTGAGAAAAAACTTTTTAGTTTGAGTAAGTCCCATTTGTTGATTCTATTTGTTAACTCTAGCGCTATGGGTGTCCTATTGAGGAATTTGGAGCCCGATCCCACAGCGTGTAGATCATAACCAACTTTTTCTTCTATCAGATGCCATGTCTCTGATTTAATATCAAGCTCCTTGATCCATTTTGAGTTAACTTTTGTGCACGGCGAGAGATAGGGATTCAGATTCATTTTGGTGCAAATGGATTTCCAGTTTTCCCAGCACCATTTGTTGAAGATGCTATCCTTCCTCCATTGCATGCTTTTAGCCCCTTTATCAAAAATAAGATAGTTGTAGTTTTGTGGATTGGTTACTGTGTCCTCTATTCTGTACCATTGGTCCACCCGCCTGTTTTGGTACCAGTACCATGCTGTTTTTGTTACTATTGCTCTGTAGTATAGTTTGAAGTCTGGTATCGCTATACCGCCTGATTCACACTTCCTGCTTAGTATTGTTTTTGCTATTCTGGGTCTTTTATTATTCCATATGAATTTCATGATTCTTTCATCGATTTCTACAAGATATGCTGTTGGGATTTTGATTGGCACTGCATTGAACTTATAGAGAACTTTTGGTAATATCGCCATTTTGATGTTAGTTCTGCCTATCCATGAGCAGGGTATATTTTTCCATCTTCTAAGGTCTTCTTCTATGTCTTTCTTTAGGGTTCTGTAATTTTCATTGTATAAATCTTTCACCTCTTTTGTTAGGTTGATTCCCAAGTATTTTATTTTTTTGGGGGATATTGTGAATGGAGTAGTTGTCCTCATTTCCGTTTCAGAGGATTTGTCGCTGATATACAGGAATGCCTTTGATTTATGCGTGTTGATCTTGTATCCTGCCACTTTGCTGAATTCATTTATTAGCTCTAATAGCTTCTTTGTAGACCCTTTTGGGTCTGCTAGGTATAGAATCATATCATCTGCAAATAGTGATAATTTAAGTTCTTCTTTTCCTATTTTTATGCCTTTAATTTCTTTCGTCTGCCTAATTGCTCTGGCCAGTGTTTCGAGGACTATGTTGAACAGAAGTGGTGAGAGAGGGCATCCCTGTCTTGTACCAGATCTTAGAGGGAATGCCTTCAATTTTTCTCCATTCAGAATGATGCTGGCCTGTGGCTTATCATAGATAAGGTTGAGGTATGATCCAGTTATCCCGAATTTTTCTAGAGTTTTGAACATAAAGGGATGCTGTACTTTGTCGAAAGCTTTTTCTGCATCTATCGAGATGATCATATGGTTCTTATTTTTAAGTCTATTGATGTGGTGGATAACATTTATTGATTTCCGTATATTGAACCAACCTTGCATACCAGGGATGAATCCTACTTGATCATGGTGTATAATTTTTTTGATATGTATTTGAATCCGATTCCCCAGAATTTTATTGAGGATTTTTGCATCAAGGTTCATTAGAGATATTGGTCTGTAGTTTTCCTTCTTTGAAGTGTCTTTGTCTGGTTTCGGAATCAGGGTGATGTTGGCCTCGTAGAACGAATTTGGAAGTTCTCCCTCTTTTTCTATTTCCTGAAATAGCTTGAAAAGTATTGGTGTTAGTTCCTCTTTAAAGGTTTTGTAAAACTCTGCTGTATACCCATCCGGTCCTGGGCTTTTCTTAGTTGGTAGTCTTTTGATGGTTTCTTCTATTTCCTCTATTGTTATTGGTCTGTTTAGGTTGTCTATATCCTCCTGGCTCAATCTGGGCAGATCATAAGACTCAAGGAATTTATCTATGCCTTCACTATCTTCTATTTTATTGGAGTATAAGGATTCAAGGTAATTTCTGATTATCTTCTGTATTTCTGAAGTGTCTGTTGTGACATTGCCTTTTTCATCCCGTATGCTAGTAATTTGGGTTCTCTCTCTTCTTCTCTTCGTTAGCATGGCTAAGGGTCTGTCAATTTTATTTATTTTTTCAAAGAACCAGCTTTTAGTTTTGTCAATTTTTTCAATTGTTTCTTTTGTTTCAATTTCATTAATTTCAGCTCTGATTTTAATTATTTCTTGCCTTCTACTTCTTTTGCTGTTGTTTTGCTCTTCTTTTTCTAGGATTTTGAGATGAAGTATGAGATCATTTATTTGTTGGTTTTTTCTTTTTTTGAGGAATGAACTCCAAGCAATGAATTTCCCTCTTAGAACTGCTTTCAATGTGTCCCATAGATTCCGATATGTTGTGTCTGTGTTTTCATTTAACTCTAGGAATTTTTTAATTTCCTCCTTGATGTCTTCTAAAACCCATTGATCACTCAGCAACCTATTGTTCATTCTCCAGGTGATGTTTGATTTTTCCTTTCTTCTTTTATCATTGATTTTCAGTTTCATTCCATTATGATCAGACAAGATGCATGGTATTATCTCTACCTCTTTGTATTGTCTAAGAGTTGCCCTGTGACATAGTATATGGTCTATTTTTGAGAAGGTTCCATGTGCTGCTGAGAAAAAAGTGTAGCTACTTGATGTTGGGTGGTATAATCTATATATGTCAATTAAGTCTAGGTTGTTAATTGTGTTATTGAGTTCTATAGTTTCCTTATTTAACTTTTGTTTGGAAGATCTGTCCAGTGGTGAGAGAGGTGTGTTGAAGTCTCCCATGATTATTGTATGGTGGTCTATTAGACTCTTGAACTTGAGAAGAGTTTGCTTGATGAACACAGCTGCACCATTATTTGGGGCATATATATTTATGATTGTTATGTCTTGTTGGTGTATGGTTCCCTTGAGCAGTATGAAGTGTCCTTCTTTGTCCCTTTTGATTAGCTTTGGCTTGAAATCTATTTTATTAGATATGAGTATGGACACTCCTGCTTGTTTCCGCGGTCCATATGAGTGATATGATTTTTCCCAACCTTTCACCTTCAGTCTATGTATATCTTTTCCTATCAAATGCGTCTCCTGTAGACAGCATATTGTTGGGTCTTGTTTTTTGATCCATTCTACTAGCCTGTGTCTCTTAATTGGTGAGTTTAAGCCATTAACATTTAGGGTTATTATTGAGATATGGTTTGTTCTTCTATCCATGTTTGTTTATTGATGTTACTAAACCTGATTTGTTATCCTCTTTGACTACTTTCCCCCCTTTACTGTCCTACCTCCCATTGTTGGTTTTCAATGTTATTTTCCATTTCCTCTTCCTGTAATGTTTTGCCAAGGATTTTTTGAAGAGATGGTTTTCTAGCTGCGAATTCTTTTAACTTTTGTTCATCGTGGAAGGTTTTAATTTCATCTTCTAACCTGAAGCTTAATTTCGCCGGATACAAGATTCTTGGTTGGAATCCATTTTCTTTAAGCGTTTGAAATATGTTATTCCAGGATCTTCTAGCTTTTAGGGTCTGTGTTGAGAGATCAGCTGTTATTCTGATTGGTTTACCCCTAAATGTAATCTGCTTCCTTTCCCTTGTAGCTTTTAAAATTCTCTCCTTATTCTGTATGTTGGACATCTTCATTATAATGTGTCTAGGTGTGGATCTCTTATGATTTTGCACATTCGGCGTCCTGTAGGCTTCTAGGATTTGGGATTCTGTCTCATTCTTCAAGTCTGGGAAGTTTTCTTGTATTATTTCACTGAATAGATTGCTTAATCCTTTGGTTTGGAGCTCTGTGCCTTCCTGTATCCCAATGACTCTTAAGTTTGGTCTTTTGATATTATCCCATAGCTCTTGAATGTTCTGCTCATGGTTTCTTAGTAGACTTGCTGAGCTATCTATGTTCTTTTCAAGTTGAAATACTCTGTCTTCATTGTCTGATGTTCTATCTTCTAAATAATCCACTCTGCTGGTAGTATTCTCAATTGAGTTTTTAAGTTGGTTTATTGTTTCCTGCATTTCTAGTATTTCTATTTGTTTGTTTTTTATTACCTCTATCTCCCTGTGAAATTGATCTTTGACTTCCTGGATTTGTTTGTCAATGTGATCTTTCATTGTCTGATTTTGCTGTCTCATGTCTTCCTTGAGACTCCAGATCATCTGAAGCATGTATGTCCTGAGCTCTCTGACATTCCATCTGTTGCAGCTATTACCTCTTCTAAAGTTGAGTTGACCTGCATTGCCTGTGGTCCTTTCTTTCCTTGTCGTTTCATACTGCTGGCGTTTCTTTCTGCTTGGTGAAATTGTTGTGTCTTTGATATTTTCCCCCTCTATTTATTTATATTGCTCTTGTATAGTTGAAAAATCACCCTTGCAGGGCAGGTAGTAGCTGTGATCCTCCTCCAATTAGTGTGATCCGTCTACCATGCTGGCAGGCCCTAGGTCTGCTTTGCTGGTCGGTCAAAGGTCCACCTACCCAGCAGGCGCCAGGGGCACCTGTGTCACTCCATAGGTTGCTGGGCCTAACCTCCCGATGGCTTGCAGGTTCGCCTCGCTTGCAGGCACTGGGAGAGGGGCCGGTTCCGCCCCTCAGCAGGCTTTGGGCCCGCTCTGCTGGTGTTCACAGTCCCCCTCCTACCTGCAGACACTGGGGGAGGGGACGGGCCTAGCCCTCAGCCGTCCGCCGGACCTGTCCTTGTGGGTCCGGTCTGCGTTCCCCACCGGCGCGTGTAGCTGCTGTCACTTGGCTGGTTGCTGGTCCTGACCCGCCCGCCCGTGGCTTGCAGGTTCCCCTCGCTTGCAGGCACTGGGGGAGGGGCCCGTTCCGCCCCTCAGCAGGCTTTGGGCCCGCTCTGCTGGTGTTCACAGTCCCCCTCCTACCTGCAGACACTGGGGGAGGGGACGGGCCTAGCCCTCAGCCGTCCGCCGGACCTGTCCTTGTGGGTCCGGTCTGCGTTCCCCGCCGGCGCGTGTAGCTGCTGTCACTTGGCTGGTTGCTGGTCCTGACCCGCCCGCCCGTGGCTTGCAGGTTCCCCTCGCTTGCAGGCACTGGGGGAGGGGCCCGTTCCGCCCCTCAGCAGGCTTTGGGCCCGCTCTGCTGGTGTTCACAGTCCCCCTCCTACCTGCAGACACTGGGGGAGGGGACGGGCCTAGCCCTCAGCCGTCCGCCGGACCTGTCCTTGTGGGTCCGGTCTGCGTTCCCCGCCGGCGCGTGTAGCTGCTGTCACTTGGCTGGTTGCTGGTCCTGACCCGCCCGCCCGTGGCTTGCAGGTTCCCCTCGCTTGCAGGCACTGGGGGAGGGGCCGGTTCCGCCCCTCAGCAGGCTTTGGGCCCGCTCTGCTGGTGTTCACAGTCCCCCTCCTACCTGCAGACACTGGGGGAGGGGACGGGCCTAGCCCTCAGCCGTCCGCCGGACCTGTCCTTGTGGGTCCGGTCTGCGTTCCCCACCGGCGCGTGTAGCTGCTGTCACTTGGCTGGTTGCTGGTCCTGACCTGCCCCTAAGATAGTTTTATTAATGTGTTGGTTTGGTACAAAAGAGGCCTTTAAGTCCAGAGATAGCTTTGGAAAAAAAAGATGATTTGAATTCAATCAATTCAAACAGAGAAACTGAGGAAAGGACAAGTGAACCTGGAGAGGTCCTCAGAAGGAAAGAGGGCCAAGGATCCAACCATGCTTCCTGCCCACTTCCATGGGCTCCTGAGTAATGGCCAGTTGGGCAAGGGTTGGAGTTTCATGGAGTCAGTGCTGCGGAGCTATCTCTGGGCAACTGCAATTTTTCTTTCTAGTATGAGGTTTCTGGTGACCAATGCGGTGTGATCTTACAACAAATGACTTTTACAGTATATAGATTTGTGAGAATTGTCTCAAATATGAATTATCTGTTTCTTGTTAACACTTGAAGCATACTTAAAACTTTGCCATATTCTTAACATTTATATGGCTCTTATCCAGTATGAATATTTGATGAACAACAATACTTTTTCCTAATAGAATAGCTTTGCCACATTCTTTGCATTTGTATGGTTTCTTCCCAGTATGAATTATCTGGTGTTGAGAAATGTGTGATTTTTGATAAAGAGCTTTGCCATATTCTTTACAGTTGTATGGCTTTCCCCCAGTATTAATTCTCTGGTGTCAAATAAGGTATGATCTTTGATTAAAAGCTTTGCCACATTCTTTGCATTTGTATGGCTTTTCTCCCATATAAAGTCTCTGGTGTTGACTAAGAAATGACTTTCAATTAGAAGCTTTGCCACATTATTGATATTTGTATGGTTTCTCCCCAGTATGAATTCTCTGGTGTTGAGTAAGGCATGATTTTTGATTAAAAGCTTTGCCACATTCTTTACATTTGTATGGCTTTTCTCCTGTATGAAGTCTCCGTGTCGAGTAAGGTGTGATCTTTGTTTAAAAGCTTTGCCACATTCTTTACATTTTATGGCTTTTCTCCTGTATGAAATCTCTGGTGTTGAGTAAGTTGTGATTTTTGATTAAAAGCTTTGGCACATTCTTTACATTTGTATGGCTTTTCTCCAGTATGAATTCTCTGGTGTTGAGTAAGGCATGATTTTTGATTAAAAGCTTTGCCACATTCTTTACATTTGTATGGCTTTTCTCCAGTATGAATTCTCTGGTGTTGTGTAAGGTGTGGTCTTTGATTAAAAGCTTTGCCACATTCTCTACATTTGTATGGCTTTTCTCCTGTATGAATTCTCTGGTGTTGTGTAAGGTGTGGTCTTTGATTAAAAGCTTTGCCACATTCTCTACATTTGTATGGCTTTTCTCCTGTATGAAGTCTCTGGTGTTGAGTAAGGTGTAATTTTTGATTAAAAGCTTTGCCACATTCTTTACATTTGTATGGCTTTACCCCAGTATGAATTATCTGGTGTTGAGTAAGGCATGATCTTTGTTTAAAAGCTTTGCCACATTCTTTACATTTGTATGGCTTTTCTCCAGTATGAATTCTCTGGTGGTGTGTAAGGTGTGATCTTTGATTAAAAGCTTTGCCACATTCTCTACATTTGTATGGCTTTTCTCCTGTATGAAGTCTCTGGTGTTGAGTAAGGCGTGATTTTTTATTAAAAGCTTTGCCACATTCTTTACATTTGTATGGCTTTTCTCCAGTATGAATTCTCTGGTGTTGAGTAAGGCATGATTTTTGATTAAAAGCTTTGCCACATTCTTTACATTTGTATGGCTTTTCTCCAGTATGAATTCTCTGGTGTTGAGTAAGGCATGATTTTTGATTAAAAGTTTTGCCACATTCTCTACATTTGTATGGCTTTTCTCCTGTATGAAGTCTCTGGTGTCGAGTAAGAAGTGAGTTTTGACTAAAAGCTTTGGCACATTCTTTACATTTGTATGGCTTTTCTCCAGTATGAATTTTCTGGTGTTCAGTAAGGTATGATTTTCTATTAAAAGCTTTGCCACATTCTTTACATTTCCAGATTTTCTCTCCAGTATGATTACTGAAGTGTTTAAAAAGGTTTGAGCAACACTTAAAGACATTTTCACATTTCTTCAATTTGTAAGGTATATCTCCATTGTAAAGCCTATGATTTTTAGTAATGGATGGAATTTGAGTAAAATTTTTTTCACATTCTTTACTTATGGAGGATTTATCACTGCTCTGATAAACAACTGAGGAATCTTTAAATGCTTTTACATATTTTTTACATTTGTAGGGCTTCTCATCCATACTAATTCTCTGGAGTTCAGGAATTCTTGTAGTTTTATTAAAAGTGCTTTCACATACCTTATATCTGTAATTTGTCTCTTGATTATGAAAGCTTGAATAAATAAATTTTGGGCATGGATTAAAAACTTTTTCACATTTATCATTGTAAAGCTCTTTTAAATGATCACATGGGTGTTTTCTAGGATTTAAAAAAGAAGAAAATTTTAATGAATCTCACAGAATTTACATTATTTTACACCACATCTAATATACTGCTAATTACCTAGGGTAGAGATTGTCTACAGGTCCTGAAAGATTTATTATAAATATAGAGGTCTGTCTGAGTATCTACATATACCTTTAAATTAAGCAATGGTAGGTAAGTACAAATACTCCCACATTCATTATAATTCCATGCATTGCCACACGGAGAAACTGTTCATTGCATCATTTTTGTAAAGTAATAATCATCTCCTCCTCCTTCTCCTCCTCCTTCTTCTCCTCCTCCTCCTCCTCCTCTTCTTCTTCTATCTTATCTACAGAAATATTTGTAGATATTTACAAAATGGTGCATTTCAAATTATTCCAGTGACCAACTAAAGCATGAAGTAGACTACATAGAAAATTTCATTTTTTAGAGGAAGGGTATAATTACAAAATGCTGTGCAAATATATTTAAAAGCACACACGTGTCCTCAAATATGACTGCCATATGTGTTGTTGTCTCTCTCCAGCTTAGCCAATGCCCCATATCTCTACAGTTCCACCTTGCCTCCAACACACTATTGTCTGGCTTTAATTTGCGGGGAATACTGCAGGCACTGAGACATAATCATGGCCCTGATGTGCCAGAGCATTTTTCATTAAGCCAAAGAGGAAACTGCATCTGAGCTGGACTGCTCAATTTTCCAGCAAAAATATCTATTACTGAGGGTGTTGTTAAAATTCTTTCTATGTAACTAGCTCACTGAAATCAGTTAGAGAATACTTTTGATTTGTTGAAAACATATTACTTGAGATGCACAGATGAGTAGTGCGAGGGCCTCAGAAAAATCTAATGGAAACAGGATTTAGTTCACTGGGGACATGTATAGGATCCAGGAAGTCTCTGGATCTCCCATTCCATCCACACCACAGAATGCATAGATCTTTTGGGATATTCACTTGGAGTCTGGTCAAAATCCCTGTTGCTATGAAGATGAAGCAGTGCATGTCAGATGGAGCTGCTGAAAGATATCTATGAACTGTGCATGTAATTAAAAAAAAAAGCATGGAAGCCATTAGGGAAAAAAGTCTGGTATCTGGGAACTCACAGTTGAAATCCAGCTCATTTGAGACTATCCAGTACATGTTATATACTACCTAGTTTTGTCTAAATTCAGCATGGCACTAGAGATGGTATCATCCACTGGAGCGACATAGCCACATAACATCACAGAGATGGGTGAGACTTGCCAGAATGCCAATCAACCTGTCTGAAGAAAGACTCTTCCTGTTGAAATCTCATTCCTACCTTTGATGTATACTCCCTTAAATAAAAAATGGAAAAATTATCTAGTCATTGTTTTTTAGATCCTATGTGATCTACAGAACATATAAGGTGCTTTACCTCTTTTAACATAAGTTATGGCCCTGTCTCATATTCCTTTACTATTTACTGTCTTGGTATCCATACCTGTTCTTTATTAAGTTTTGCAAAAAATATTTTATTTCTTGTTCTTCTGAAAATTCTTGGTTTTGATTAGAAGTCAGATCTGAAAAAAATTAAAATAGCAAGTTATTTCACTTAAGACACTATGGTGAATATACTCTGCAAATATATAAAACCTTATCAAGGTGTGTGGGGGGAGTAGCCACAGAACAGTATGATTCAAGGCCATTATTACTCAAAAAATATATAGAATTTACTAAAATATGCTGACAAACACTGTGAGAACTTTGAAAATCATCTTAAGAATTTGTAGCACCACAGATGAGGACAACATTCAAACTGACTGATATTATCACAATCACAGCCCTTTACTTCAACATATTTGAACTCCACTTGTGACTCAAATGTTGCAGAAAATAAATTTCTCATTTAGTTATTTTTAATCTTTGTGGGGAGTATTTCTTAGGATTAAACACACTGGTATTCTATCACTAAACTACATCCATAGACCTTCCTATGTTTATACTTTTTTTTTGAGACAGTTTATTATAACAATGCTGAAATTTATTTCAAACTGGCATTCCACTGCCTTAGATTCCCAATTATATGGAATTACATTTATATATCATTGAACATGACCTATTTTTGTTTACTTTGTAACTTCCAAATATTTTCCAAAAAGACTATAATGATCTAGTTTAACAGATTTTAAATAGAAAAATCCCAATGAAAATAATAGCTCACACAATAAAGGGTATACTCAACTCAAGCACACAAATAATTGAGAGTTGGAAAATATATGTTGTTAATTATCTAAGCAATGCCCAATAACCACTTGAAAGATATTTATTAAACTAAATAAGAATGTAGAAAATTGAAAAAAAATCAGAAAAAAAGCAACAGAAAAAGTAGAAATTATCTGCTAGAAATATTCTTTAAAAAATGTCTCAGGCTGGGGATACATTTTAGATGGTAGATTGCTTGCCTCATATGCAAAAGGCTAGGCTTGATCCGCAGAACCACCACCCCCCTCACACACACACAGTCTCATCAATTAAAAATTTGAGGAAGAAAATATATCAAAGGCTAGAATTAATTAAAAGACACAGGTAATAATGGTCACAGTGGTGCATGACTTTAATCCCAGCATCTCGGAAGGCTGAGACAGGAGGATCACGAGTTCAAAGACAGACTCAGCAATGTGAGGCACTAAGCAGCTCAGTGAGACCCTGTCTCTAAATGAAATACACAATAGTGCTGGTGATGTGACTCAATGGTTGAGTGCTCCTGAGTTAAATTCCCAATAAATAAATAAATAAATTAAAGAAAAAAGTTAATAAATTTATAATCAAACTTTTAAAACTCTTCAAGAAAAAATTGATATAACTAAGAAAAAGAGAAATTTTATTTAAAAAGATATTCTTTTATGATTAATAGTTGATTTCTTTGCAGAAGACTTCCAGAAAGGAATTGGGATATATAGGTATGTATGTTGAAAGAAAAAGAAAATATGAACCTAGAATACTTTATCAACCAATACCATTTTTTTGAACTTTAAGAAAAATATATGCTTTCAAGATATGAAAATATTCAAAAATTGCTTTACTTCTTGACCTTCTGTAAGAGAAATAATCAGTGAAATATTTCCAATAAAATAAATCTGCACAACAGAAATCATATACAATTTGAAAGCTTTTGTGGAAAAGAAAATTTACAAATATATATTTTATTTTACTTTCATTGTACACAAAACATTTCATTCTACTATAGAATGTGGAAAACTAAAGCATAAAAATTATCATAAATCTTTGTTATTAGTATAAATCAGAAAAGCAGGTGTGACATCATGTGACATCAGTGTCTTTGCATGTGTAACACAGAAAAGCAGGTGTGACATCAGTGTCTTTGCATGTGCAACACAGAAAAGCAGGTGTGACATCATGTGACATCATGTGACATCAGTGTCTTTACATGTACAACACATGTAAAGACACTGATCGTTTTAGAAAACCAGAATTACTTCAGATTAAAATGTAGTGCAAACTAAGTACTTTAGTTTTTTCATTATTTTTTCTTTAGTTATACATGACAGTAGAATGTATCTTCACATATCATACATTCATAAATTATAACAACCTATTCTTTTGGTGGTAAATTATGTGAAGTTACACTGGTTGTATATTCATTTAAGAATATAAGAATGTTCTTTTCAATTTATTCTACTGTTTTCATGCACTTAAATAATTCCAAAATAATGACAAAATAAAAATCAAAGATAAAAAGAAATAGATAAAAATAAAATATCACAATAAAAATGTATGAACTACAAATTAAGGCATATTTTAATAGAAAAATTATAAGAAATCAACAAAACCTGAAAACTATAGAAGTTCTTCCTCATCAATAATTTAAGTATCAATAAACTATTTTGAAAAAAAAACTAATCAAAACACAATATGACAAACAAAATTAAACCTAAAAAACATGTTAACTATGTCAGATGTAAATCTACAAAAGATTCTTTTTAGATATAAGGTCACAAAAAGACTAAAAACAAAAGGATAAAACAAATATTACATTCAAAATTGTTGATAATATTTATATAAATAAGAGACAAAGTAGAATATTATATAAAAAATATGGCACATCCCTAGAATACAATCATAGTGAATAAATTTGTAACTCCAATAATGTTTTTCATATACAGAAAGAAAACACAGACAAAATTCAACATCATAGAAAGCAACAAAGTAATAATAGGAGACATCAATCCCCAATTAATGCAAAGAATAAAAAAATAGCATTTCACTTTTACCCAAGGAATAAAAAAACCTTCAAAAAACATTGAAAACCATTTTGGCTTACAGAGGCAATATTCTCTATAGTCTATGGAACATTATTCCAAAGAGAACAGGTTAAAAGCACAAAACAAATGTTAACAGATATTACAATATTGAAGTTGCATTGTAACATAATAAGTTGGAAATCAAAAGCAAAAGTGATATTTAAAATTTATAAGTATGAATTTAAAGCCAAATTCAGCAATTAAGCAAGGCCCTAAGTAACTTATCTAGACATTGTCACAAAATGAAATATAAAAATAGCTGCCAGCCAGGTGTGATAACACACTTGTAATTCAAGCAACTTGGGAGTCTGAGATAGCAGGATTGTGAGTTCAAATCCAGTCTCATCAAAAGCAAGGTGCTAAGCAACTGAAGGAGACCATGTTTCTAAATTAAATAAAAAATGGGGCTTGGGATGCAGTCAGGGGGAAGTGCACCTAAGATCAATAACCAGTACCCTTCCCAAAAAAAGGGTGTAGATGTGGCTCAGTGGTTAAACACCTCTGCTACAGAAAAAAAAGCCTATAGCACTCAATGTAATCTACGAAGTCCATGTAATACCAATAAAAAAAATCAATATTATTGTTGCATGTACAAAATAAGTTATTTGAACAATTCTATGGAATAACCTGGATGCATACATAATTACACATATTAAAATTTAAAGAAAATGCTTCATTATATAAAAATAATAAAAGTTAAAATATTCAATACATTTATGTTAATTTGAGGTTAAATGAGGAAGCCATGAGTAATAAAACTGAAAGTACATCAATTATCCCTCAACTTGATGGTCAAATCAAAATATATTTACATATCTATTCTCATTAAAACAACATTCAATAGAGATCAATGTGGCAAGCCAATCAAATTACATTTCACATGACTACATAAAGGCAATTTAGAATGAACTATGAAAAGTTTTAAAACTTTACAAAGATAAGAAATTATATAATATCTACAATGATCAACTTTTAGGATAGTATATTAAGTGAAATAGTAATTCACACACACAAAAAAAACCACAAATACAAGGTAGTTCTACATATAAGAGATATCTACTGTTGCCAAATATAGAGACCAAAAAGAATGGCATCAGGGATGAAAAAGTGAGACAAAGGAGCACTTGTTTGGAGGAAAAATGAACTTACTTTTTATGTGATACATACTTTCTAGAAAAAAATCTTACAAAACAATTTAAATGAACACTATTAACCAATAAATTCAAAATATATAAGACAGTAGGTTCAGGAAAGTTGTACAGCATACAGTTTTGATCACAATTAAAAATTTGACAAATAACATAAAAGATAAACAGAATTGTAAACATCTTTATGGTACCTTAAAAATGCTAAAGTCTTACTCCTAGATGAAAGAACAGATTCATATATAGAGAGATAATGAATATGCCATTAATTCTAGTTACTTGGAAGAAAGGCTGAGGCATGTAAACAGAATTTCAGCTTTAGCTACTTAGCAAGAGTCTTTTGTAAACTAAAATTCAAAAGGGGGTGATGATGTGGCTCAATATTATAAGAACCTCTGAGTTCAATACACAGTGTGTGTGTGTGTGTGTGTGTGTGTGTGTGTGTGTACTTAGATACATTATATGATTAAGCACAAGAACTGAGTATAAACAATCAAGGTACTATATAAAAATAATATATAAAAGAGGTAATATTTATACATATAAGTAAAATCATAGAATACTTGATTGAAAATTGGCACATGGTTCAAGTGCAGTTTAATTTCAACTAATGTTTTCCTAAAGTGACAAATCATGATAATTTCTATTCAATTATAACATATAGATATAGAAATAAAAACAATATCACTGATGTGAGAAAACCTAATGAACAACACTGAAGCTCTCTAAAGAGTGAAACTCAAAAAAAAAAAAAAAAACAAAACACACAAGAATTAGAGAAATGTAATCCACAAAATTTTGGATAATTGTATTACAATAGAAATATTTCTTTTAACTTTTTTGAAGTGATAGGTGGACAGAATGCATTTATTATATCTGTTTATTTTTATGTAGTGCTAAGGAACAAACACAATGCCTCACACATGTGAGGCAAGCCCTCTGCCACTAAACTAAAGCTTCAGCCCTGAAAATTCTTCTTTAAACCACATTGATCAGCTATAGTTACATAACCACTAGGAGCAGGTATTGTGAAATACTGCTATTCATTATGTGGCAGGAAAATTTCACAGAATATCCAGTATAAGCATTCATATAAAGCTCTGATGAGAAAATTTTGAATGAATAAATATTTAAATTATATTAAAAAACTCTCCTATAATATTAATATATTACAATGATTTTATCTAGAAATATTTGGAAATGAGCAAATTTTCTAAAGAGCCTCTAAATACCAATAAATGTCAGGTTATGAATATCCTCACAGGTATTGTGGAATACTTTGTAGGAATTTTGACTGTGGAAATATACAGAGAAGCATTCCTCTGGTGAGCAAACTCCCAGGGGTAACAGGTACTCTGCTTCCCACCCTTAGAATGCCCCCCAATTTCCCCAGGAACTAGTAAAATAATAAAACACACTTGCAATGTCAAGCTGCTATAGCAATTCCCTGCTTGAAAAGGCTCTGCACTAGAGGGTTATCAGCCTCAAATATGATCTCTGGCACACAGCTCCTGGGAATAAAGGAACTCTCTTTATAGATAAGCACAATGTTTCACTGAGCCTAAACCTGTCCACACAACAGTAAGTTTATATAATGGACTTTCTTGAGAGCTACACAAAACTCCTAACATTGCATATTGCAACTGAGAAATAAGGTCCATAATGTTGCTAAGTTTCTAACCTGCCTAGTAATAAAATGAACAATATGTAGTAGTGATGCTAATGACCTAGATTAACCTACTGATATAAAAAAAGCTCGGCAGCTTGGCCTCCATGCCATTATGCCACCTTTCCTGCTTCTTGTCTCTGTCTTTTATTTTTAATTTTCCTTCAATGCTTTGTTAATTTGAATGTAGGGAGATCACTGGAGAACAAAAAGGAGCTTAAATAATTGATAAGCATGGTGAACATAGAACATGGAATTCTCTATAATTATTGCAACAGAAACAAACCTAGGCTTCAAAAAAATTAATTGTGTCAGATTTTAGTCTATTAATTAACATTTTAAAATGTGAATTCCTCTTTGACATTTGAACTGCTTATCTGTATTCTTTGCTTCATTAATTTCTACCCACTTTGATATATGTCTACTGTCAGTTTTCTTTTAAATCCCAAGGTTATTTCTTTGGGGACAGAAAGGTGACCAAGGACAACTTATAGACAACAAGATGTTTTTGATGGAAAATAGAATATGTCACATTTTGTTATTTTCTTGGTAACTACAGAAGTCTTTTTAATGTTGTCCTCCATAGGGAAAAAAAAAGAGAAAACATTCTATAAGATTCTACACAATTATTTTCCAAATCATTTTTTTCAGACAAAAACACTGAAATACTTTGAAACCATTTTTATTCTCTACATTGTGAGCACTACTTAGAAATGATAAGTTAAACATAAAGAAAAATCTTTAACATTTTCTTTTCTACATAAACAAATGCCCAATCTTTGTCCTAAAAACAAGAAACTAAAACTTTTTCATGCAAAATAGAAGCTGGCATAAGATACTCTATACAGTTAAAAAATTAAATATTGGTTTTGAATTAGAAATTCTGAATGAAATTTAGGCTCACCAATAAAGAGTAGGTTTCTATAGATCTCTAACATCACATCTCCATATAAAGTCTGCTGAGAAGGGTCCAGGCATTTCCATTCCTCTTCAGAAAAATCAATGACCACATCCCTTAATGTCAATGGTTCCTGAAATAAAAATGAATAAATACATATCACATAAACCATATGATTAATGACATAGTATTTAATTTCATACACATTTTAATGAGAGTGAAAAGAGGTGGCTTTCACATTTGGTAGTGATGTCAACCATTCAATAAGATACTTTTTTTTGTGGTGCTGGGGATTGAATCCAGGGCCTTGTGCATGAAAGGCAAGCACTCTACCAACTGAGCTATAACCCCAGCCTCAATAATTCATTATAAGCAGTAAAATTGGTGGATAAATTTGGTATAATAAAACCCAGGGAGCAACACATATGAAGCAAAACACTGAAGCAAAAAAAATGAAAAAAAAATCCAACATAATTCCAAAGGATATATAATAGTTGCAATTAGTTATTGAATATTCAAAAGAAGCACAACTAAACAAAGCAATGATACTTGAGACAGGCATAGCAAAATTATAAGTAATAACTATACTCATACGACAGTGGTCACCTCAGTGTGTAGAAGACATAAGAGATCACTAAAGACACACCAAAACTTTCAACAGTCCACATATTTATTTGAATGGTTATCTCCAAAGTTGTCTATCTTCTCATTATTTAAACATACCATAAATCTTACTATATCTAAAAAATTACGTTTACTTCTTCAGACTACAACATCACAACTCACTTCTAAAACAATAAAATAAAATTTTTAACTATCAAACTATTACAAAACACTTAGGTACTTGGGTCAACTTGAATTACATGGCACAAAGTTATAACAAAAACAAATTTAAAAAGCAAATTAAGTGAATAGACTGTTAGTCTCTCAGTTCATAGGAAAACTGACACATCAGGTTTAACATCCCCAGATTTATAAAACCACTCTCACTGTGAAACTGTATCCTCACCTGGTTCATTTCAAAGTAGAAAGTGAGAGAATACTAAGCAGTTAAGAAAAAAATTCTGAAAGGTTCTGGCACCCTAACCGCCTCCCTGACAGCATGGAAATACTCCCTTTTCCAGGGTGTCACTTATCACTAGTGAACCAACACATACATGAAGTTAGTTTAACATTCTGATCTGTGATGTCTTTCTTCTGAAACAACATTATTATTATTTTTTTTTAAATTAGGGATGTAACCCAGGGGCTCTCTACCCCTGAAATGCATTTCAAGAAGTTTTGATTTTTTTTTTTTAAATTGTGATAAACGGGCTTACAAAGTTGCTTAGGGTCTCTAAATTACTGAGACTGGACTCAAATTTACTTTCTTCCTACCTCATTTTTCCCACATCACTGTGATTACAGGTTGTGCCACTACTCCTGACTCTGCAACCACTTTTGATATCAAATGTGCAAACAACAACCAGTATTTCAACAATTAGTAGTTTAATAATTCAATTCTGATACCATCTAGTACAGATCCCACAAGTTTGGTGTTATGCCTATAAAATTTTACTACCTGAAGTGCCAGTTTAAAGCCCCAGAATAGAATAATATTTATACTTATGATTCATTTCCTATAAATTATGGGTCTCTACATCTACACACTCAAGTTACTTATTCTGATAAAAAAGAACACACTTATGTATACCAGCTTCTTATAAATTATGTAAATTTGGAAGTTGACAATTGAAACCTTGCATAAAATATAAAAAATGTCAGAGGAAAGTGGGACACTATATAGGCCATTTTAAGAAATAACTGGTTGAATATATTACCTCCAATTTTTTTCTGTTCTGCTACCAAAAAGCCCCCTTCCCAATATGATTTAGAAGATCCCCACTATTTTAAATATGCTGGTTCAGATACTCATTCTGAATATTCCCATTGTTTTCCATAAAAAAATTGAACACTTTTACATTCAGGGGCAAGAACAAAATATTTGTCAAAAAAAAAAAAGTGAAGCTTAAGTCTCTCCTTTATGTGAAACCCTTAGAATATTGAGCCATCTCATGTCAGCCCAAAACAACATACACACAATTTTCTTAAAACTCCTAAGTATTCGTTGGCTTCAGGGTAAAGGATACTTCATTTGGAATTTTGATTTATTTTTTTGGTATGGGGGCATTCTACAACTAAGATATATTCTAGGCCTTTTAATTTTTTTTTTTTTTTGAGACAGTGTCTCACTAAGTTGCTACACTAAGCTTCAACTTTGATCTTTCTTCCTCAACCTCCAGGTGGTTGTGATTACTGGCATGTCCTAATATGCCCAGAAAGAAATGAATTTCTAACCTCCTTTGGTCCATTTTTCTTTCACCTTATTTATTTGCTATTTCTTCTAAAAAGAAACCCTTGACAGCCTAAGATTTTGGATGCATCCATATCTTATGTTTGATGAATTTGAAGTATTGCAATGTAGATTTAGAAAAACAAAAGCTGCTTATTACCTATCTCTGAATTTTTCTAATTTGACATTCTAGAAATAGCCCCACAGCAATGAAAATTATAGCCACAGATACAATTAAGATCTTACTTAACCTTCAATGATGTTCTTTTACAGGCTTAAAAAATTACCTTAGTTTGAATATAATTTTATTTGAAATTTGCCTCTATATTTTCTCTTTGGAAACTTTAAAAAAATCTTTCAAATATTAGTGATAAATTACATTTTATAGGTAATAAAAATGTTAGAATAAGTGAGAGATGCTCAATCCACCATCCTATTTACTTAAATATTTAGTTACTACCCCAAACATGAGGCACTACATTAAGTCTTCCAATTAGCATATAGTGAGTTTTTCCTTGAAGATGTCTGCACAAACGCATTAGGATATTTTTTTTTCTAAATCCTTGCTACAGTTTATTCTCCTTTCAAATTCTGGCACATTATAATCAACCTTCCCTAGATGAGTAAGAAAACAGAGAACAAAAATCATATTTGCCTTTCTTTTCAGTTACAAAAATCAATGGATTTGAGCAGCAATGTATTTTTGGGGAGCTGAACCTAACATTTGGGGAAAATAATATTAATATTCTAATCTTTGATCTGTATACATGAAACCTATAAAGGATATTTCTGTAATCTCTAGAGTATCTTGAGTATTCAGGTAGTCCAACAAGTGCTCCATTCCCTGACCACAAGCTGCTCTGTAGGAAGAGAGAATTACACACAAGTTGGTATTCTCTAGGTAATTTAACATGGGAGCTGTGGGCACTTTGGGTTAGCTTCATGCAATTTTTACACCATGGCCCCCACTCAAAGACATGGCAGATACTTAAGAGACATCACACTCTAAAGTTTCTTAAGGGGACCCTAATCTTGCTATCTATGCTAATGAAAGACAAATAAACAAAGGGTTCAAAGATGTTTTTAATTTTAATACTAAGGATTAAACTCAGCAGTGTCTACACACTGAGCAACCATCCCCTCCCCTTTTTATCCCCTTGCTTCAGCCTACTAAAATGCTGAGATTATGAACATGCATCTTCACACCAGGCATTAGGTACAAATACTTTTTAAAGGGTTTTATGTTATAACACCATGTTCCTCTCATGTAAAAGTACAACCATACACATGTGCACACACACACTCACTCACTTTTTAAAATTCCATCCAAAACTAAGTAAAAGATGAATTAAAACTATGTGCTATTTGAAATGTTCCAGGGAAACATACTTCATAATATAGTGAATTAGCTGAGAAAAGATGACATTCAGGAAAATCATGCTTACCACACATTTGGAAAATGCACTTAAAAAAGTGGGCGCCACCTAGTAGGGAAAGAGAAACTGAAAACTCCTTGGACCACAGCTCCTCCCAAATATGAATTATTTACATGAGTCAAAATTCTCATGTCCTGATCCTGTCTATAACATCCACTCTGAAGGGGTGGAGGCAAGAAAATAGAGTCACTTTCAGGCCAGGCAGAGGTCACCAATCTGGAACAGGACAAAAAGTAGAATCCTGACTGTCAAGCCCATTCTTAGGACCAGAGGTGGCAGTATATTGAGCTTTATCAAATTTAGAGTAGGGTTAAAAGATTACAAAGGTGACCCCAGGAAAGCCTAGGTTCTCACAATTAGTTCTGACTACTTTTACTCAGCCCCTTTCTTCTGTTCCATAATGCCCAGCCTGAAGACATATCATTTTTAAAAATACTCGAGGGCCTGGGGTGGTGGCTCATTGGTAGACTGCTTGCCTAGCATGCATGAGGCACTGAGTTCAATCCTCAGCACCACATAAAAACAAACTAATGTATCCACGTACAACTAAAGATATACAAATAAATAAATATTTTTTAAAAATAAAAATACTCTAGACCCTGAGATTTAGAGGGAAAGGGCCTGTGACAGAGCCACCCAGGCATCACAAAACCTGGAGATGGATCAAGAGATATATCTGAGACAGAGATGAATTATCTCCCAGATTTTAAAGCTTACCCTCTATTCTTTGGTTGTTGCTCTGATTCAATAATTATCACCCCAATCACTTCTGATTGAATAATTTTTACCTAAATAGAAAAAATACCAACATCAGACCCCTCTGCCTCTGAGAGTCAGGTGAAACAATTTCATCTAAGGCTGTAGGACCCCAAAATAACAAAATATTAATTATATTCCTTCTCAGACAGAGCCTTTTATGTGCAAGAAGACCTGGCTGTACAACGGGACATTAGTATTTAATGTTGAATATAATGTCATATCAATTATTGACAATAATGCCAATGACAGATTCACAAATGCAAATAATATAGTGAGAATTACTTTACACTTTTGAGTTTCATAACCTTCATACTCTGGCTTAATGAGGCTTGTTTGTTTGTTTGTTTGGTTGGTTCCAGGGATAGACCCAGTAATGCATCACTGAGGATCATCTCCAGTTGTTTTTAATTTTTATTTTTTTTGCCCAAATCTCACTAAGTCTTTGAGGCTGACCCTAAGCTTGTGATTAACTTTCTTTAGTTTACTGAGTCACCAGCATTACAGGTATGCAACAACACACTCAGCTCTTGTTCAGGAATTTTGGTGCACCCAGATTTTAGAAAAAGTAGATAATATTCTATAGCATCATAGTTGAAACAATAAAATGATAAGTACGTGTAACTGAACTTTTAGATGTCATAAGTAAAACAAATAAAATAATTATAATAATTTATAAATAAATTTCTATAAATTATAATTTATAAGTTATCACAAATAATTGGTACTTTACAATAATTTGTTATAAAATAACTTAAAATTTTTATTACATAAAATTATGATTATAATTTCTAAGAAAATTATTTATATTTTAACCCAATATATCCATAATTTTATTATTCTATATATTAACCATGAAAATTGTTAGCTAACTACATGTATTTTTCATTAAACTTTCAAATCTCACACTTCTTTCCACTTCTAATACTTCTCACGGTAGATCAGCCACATTCCAAGAACTCATTAGCCACATGTGGCACATGGCTGCCACATCAAAAGTATATATTTGAGTGCTGTGGAAAAAATTGAATGACTGAAATCCTCCTTTCTTATCAGAGGTAAGTAAACATGTCTTCCTTAACAATATTTCTCCTTTAAATCAAATGAGAAAGAAATAATATTTTTAGACCCAAGAGGGTGCTATGAGAGTTGCCTAAAGTAGGCCATAATTCCAAACTGATAACTGTTACTGTAACTTTTCATATATTAGACAGTAAACAACAGATGATGCAAATCCAGGGGGAAGTGTCCTCATGTCTTCATTTCTGTCTACACCTTGAGATTAAAATTTAGTAGTGAACAAAAATATTAAAACTTTTTTTTATTTTTCCATTGGGCCTTCATCCTAGTGATCCAGCTATGGTTGTCTGGCTTATCTTTTGTTGTAGAGTATGCTGTGAGTTAAAGTACTAATAACATTTTCATGTCTACATGCATTTTGGCATTACTCAAAATTATTCTATAGATCTTTCAACATTAAATCAAGAAAAATAAATTCAGTGCTTCTTCCATGCCTAAATCTATGCAGTTAACTTGAAATTATCATGTTTTGAATTCTGGCTTCCTGTTTCTATTAAATGTATTTTAAGCTATCAAGTATTATGAAGCTATCAAGTATTACAAACTACCAGCAAACTTACTAATTCATGATTCAAATGCACAGTTTATGAGTAAGCCAAATTTAGACTGGGTTTATCAGGACTATTCTGATTTCAGCAGAAATTTTACAAGCATATGCTCTGCTATTTGACATGGTTACCCTGTTCCTGGAAGAGAGATGGCTGTCCACTGTGGTCTTTTCATTCTCATCCATATGGCCTCTTCTCCTTCATAAGCCTAATATGAGCTTCTTCTTCTTAAGATGGTGGGGTTTACAAAGATAAAAACTGGAAGAATTCTAGACATTTTAGGTCTAAGCACAATACCAGTACATTCTCATATTCTCTCTCTACTACTGGCTGTAATATAATAGCCGTTTTTTATTCACATATTGGCAAAGAGATACTGCCTCTTGATAAGGACAGCTATAAAAAAGTATTGCCAGTTTGCTGGGATACAGGGAAGAATATGGAACTGGAGATAATTTTGCATTTTATACTTTTTTCTTTTATTGTAGAGAATATTTGTATGTCTATTCTAAATAAATAAAACTTTACAATACCACAGGTACTAAGAAGCTATTCAGGTTTTGAATTCAGAATCACAACTGTCTGTCCTGTCTGTCTCAAAAACTCAAAGATTTTCCTAGGCCACAATAATCATGCAACATTTCTAGGGCTATTACTATAGTTCAATTGATAGAGTGCTTGCCTTGAATGCAAAAGACCCTGGGATAAATTCCCAGAACCATAAAAAAAAATCATATAACTTTTCTAGGATTCTAGGAACTGAAGAATTACATCACTGCTATAGAAGCACACTTTTTAGTTTCATATCCTTTACTACTTTTTACTATTCAAATACTTTCAAGAACACTCAAGTTTTTTGTTTTGTTTTGTTTGTTTGTTTTTTAATAGAGTATAATTTGGGTAAATCAATGTGGACTATGTTTTGAAAATAAAGCTAAATGATTCATTTTCATTTCTCACCATGAGATAACAGTAAAAATGTGCACAACACACAGTATATCTTCAACTTAGTTTATTCTTTTTTTTTGGTGTTCATAGTCTACTTATAATTTTGAGCCTAGAGTAAACCTAGACATTGTTTTTATAAAATAGTTTCTTGATGTGAAAGCAAGAGAATAAGATAGATCTACTGAAAAAATACTTCCTCCACTAGCAGTTTGACTAAACACCTGAAGATTTAAGAAAATCATCCTTTTATTTTTTTTCAACATGGCAAATCTGTTCTCTATAAACCCCCACATGAAAGGCTGAAGTGGGCAAATCCACACAGCACCCAAGAAAAACACACAGAGCTAATGCATTTTCAACTGGGAACCAGTAGTTTCCAGTTCTGACTTAAGTGTACAGTCACTTGAAGGGCTCTTTAATTTAAAAAAGAAAAAAATTGCATTAAAATAATGTAATCAATATCCCTGGAATTTATATCTCTGGAGAAAAACCCAGCCCTCAGTGTTTCTGAAAGATTGGAAAGAAATTATCTGTGTAGTAAAACTAAAAACCACTACTTTAAATTAACATCTTTTAATAAATGACTTGCAAAGACATATAAAATATGTGCTAATGAATTTAGCCACACAATTTTTCAGTTTTTGTTTGTTTGGTTTTTTTTAGCTATGAAAAGTACTTGTGACAATCAACTAACAAATAGAAAAAAATCTTAATTTGAATCAAAATTCTGGAGATTCTTTTTGATAAGTTATTTGTATTACAGCTTTATTTTTTTGTTTGAGGTGAGTAAGCACATTATGGCAGGAGCAAATGGCATAAAATATTACCAGGTGTCAACAATTTGTTTCAAGTACATACTCTACAATAAACTAAACAATTCCCAATATGCTTTATCCTTGTAAAGTTTCCACTAAATAAAACCACCTTAGGAACAGAACTCTAATACATGGACCATTATGAGACAGTTATTTAAACCATGCACCTGTATTGTATTATTGATATCCTTTGCATACACTGATCTTTGATAGTAATTTTTGCCCATTCAACTAAGTTAAAAATTACTGCTAATACACCAGGCACAGGACACAGTTATAAGTGCCTTGATCATGAACCACATCATTTTATCAAAGAATTTAATAGGAGACAATTATTAAAGAAAATTTGTTAAGCCATGGGTTGTGTTGCATGCCAATAATCCTACAATGAAGGTGTCTAGTACTGCTGGATTGCAAGTTCAATGACAGGCTTGGTAACAGTAAGGAGTCATTAATATAGTATTGCTTTACCACTGAGATATATATACTATATTACTATGTATACATAGATAGATATATAGTATATATATCTCAGGGGTAAAGCAATACTTACTACTGTTCCCTGTACTGAAAAAAAAATTTAAATAAAAAAATGTTTACCACATTGTTGCTGAAAAAAACAAACAAAAAAACCCAACCAACCAACAACAACAAAACTTATGCCCAAGTGTTAGAACATGGATAAATGCCTGATAATAATCAAGTATTAAAACAGAAAGTGAACCAAATTGAGATTTGTACTAAATTGCAAATTGTTGCTAGTATTCTGCAATACCTAATTATTTCACAAACATAACATTTAAAATTTCCATTAAAGTATGATGCACATATAAATATACATAAAGCATTTATGTAAAGCTTCAGAAATTATTCAAAAGTAAACACATTTTGAATCATCCTTGCTCAGGACAGACTAAATCAGTGTTTCCATTTATGATCCCCCAAAGCAAAGAGGTTCTTATTAACTACCATGGGAATACTTTATTACATAAATGTAAAATGTATATAAATACATTTTACCAGTTACCCAGATTTAATACTTGCTTATTACCAGTTACCCAGATTTAATACCTGCTTATTATATGCCATTTTAAATTTTTCTATGCTTCTACCCATTTCCCAACATAGGCCAACCCCTCTCCTTGTATATTTATTTTTTGGTGAAGTCATATGTACACGTCTTGAATGTTTCAGAAATACATTATATAGTTTTAACAAATGGAATAATAGAAACCTTCACTGCTCTTAAGAACAGAATATTTACATCATCCCCTCCCCCCCCAAATTTTTCTTTTACATGCAACTTTTTGTTCCCAGAAGGATGTTATTGTAATGGATTATAAAAACTATAATTTTATTTTGTCTGACATCATGCAATATAATTTAAATACAGCTGTTGAGCTATATGGTATCTGTGAGAGTCAATAAGCATGTGTGCACCAGTAAAGTGTTTCTTTGTATTGATGACTACTTTTGTATTTTATGGATGCACTTCAAATTGTTCATTTTAACATTCAAGAACATTTGAGTTATTTCTTATATTGGACCATTAGGACTAGTGGGGCCATCAATAATCTTAAACAAATAATTATTCCACTCAGCTTATTCTTTTCTAGTATTTCATTGACACTATATTTTATTTTTACTGGTTGCTATGAAAATTATAATTTTATCTTATCATTTCAACTTAATTAGAGTCCTTATTGTATCGGTTTACTAAATACAAACTAAAAACCTTACCAAAGACTGTTTATTTTCTTGATTCCTTTGTGCAATTACTATAAACATTTATGTACACATTATACACCCCAAAATACACTGTATAATTTTTGTACAAAATAATCATAGATTATTATAAAACAAAGAGAAACAAGTAAAGCCTGATAATGTATGCTAGCCATGGTGGCACACACCTATAATTCTTATGACTTCAAAGGATGAGGAAGGAGGATCACAAGGATAAATATTGCCTCTGTTACTTAGCAAGACTCTAAGTCACTCAGCAAAACACTGTCTCTAATAAAAATATTAAAAAGTTGTGGTAGCTCAGGATGCAGCTCGGTGCTTAAGTGTACTTAGATTCAGTCAATGGTACCAAAAGGAAAAAAAAAAAGACTTCTAATATATTATAAAACTTAGGCAGTGTGGTAAAACTAAAAGGATATATTATTCTTTGTACTGACTGTTGTATGTTCTACAAGATACTTAGCTTTCAGCTTTCTAAAGTTTTTAGGAAAGTGAATTCAAGAATGGTTCCAAAGTCACTGAACACTACACAATAAGGCGTAGAGAGATCCTTTAATACCCCTGGTGAAAACTCTAAAACACGTTAGAGAAGAAAAACACTTCTATGTGACCATTCCAAATTTAAGATTTCACTCTCAAAATTTTATCTACACAATGACAGCACACTTTAGATAACATTCAGCCAGAAATTCATGACATAATACACATTAATCAGAAGCCCAAGTGCATATGCTTTGTTGACTTTTCCATTTTATCTAAAGTTTCCTATTTTTACACACTTCATTTATGAGGACCTTGAAAATATCTACTTTTTAAGTTCCGTTATTACTCATTTGAGGAAAGAAGAAAATTAACCTAGCAAGAAACATAAGGAAGCTCCTTTTATATATCTTACTTTCACCATATTAAAAACATTGGTGAGAATCTCACAAACCTACAATTTAGAAACAAAAAAAGCAAGACCACTAAAGAGACACAAATATATCCACTCAGAGAAAGAAGTGAAAGAAACAAGAGCCAGTAAATTTCCTGTTCTCAATTAAGTAGATGATAGAAGCAATAAAGAATTCCTCCAATCTTTAAAAATAAAAACAAATATTTCCAGAAAGTTTGTCAGAATCAGCCCTACACTTGTGAACACTGCAGAATATAAAATACATTCAAAAGTATTTCAGAACAAAATATTTTATAAGGAATAAGTAGTGAGAAGTTATATAAAACATAGAATATTTCCTAAAGTCACATCTGCAGTAAGCAGAAGTTAAGAAATTAAAGGAAAAAAAAATTAAAATACTGAAGAGTTTGAAAAATTTGCTTTACCAAGCTGTTTCTGTTTCTGAAAATATGGTAGGCAGCTTTCAATTATAATTTGCAAATATATGCACAACCTGGACAACAACTATATATATTTGATACCTACCACTTTAGCACGATTGCTACTAAAGGAAATAATCACAAATATAACAATTTAAAATAATAGAAACTCATTCTTTTATAGACATGGATGTTTTTATTATCACAACAGAGGATTAATAACAAAGTATTAGCAAAGCCACACTTTTTCCACAAACTCTAGAAGAGAATCTTTTTTAGCTTCTAATGGCTATTGGTCTCTTTTCTGTGGTTACAAATGTTTCCCTTCTTTTTGTAGTAATGCAGCCTTCAAAAGAGTAAAGAGAGACAAACTATCTGTATCTTTATCTATATATCTATATCTATATCTATATATAGACATTTGTAACCACAGAAAAGAGACCAATAGCCATTAGAAGCTAAAATGATTTTAGATAGATAGATGTACATATAGATAGAGTGAGAGAGATAGAGAACATGGTGCTGTCACAGTAAGTTATGACATTCAAACCTCATAGAATCTGAGAACTGTAGCAACATAGAAGGCAGATGCTCCATTGAGCTTATTTTTATTATTGCAGAGTAATTGAAAGAATCACACAAAAGGATATTTTACGCACAGTGGATGAAAAAAGAGAGGGGACACTGAGCCAGAAGAATGTAGGAAAGACAGGTTAATTATGCACAAAATTGAGTGTGATGGGTGAAAAATGTGACATTATACACTGTCTCCAGATGCAGAGCAGAGGACAGAGCCATGTCCAGAGTGCAGGTCTTATTTGTTTTTTCTTGGAACCCTGGAAACTCTCTCAATCCCATGGGCACTGGATTATTCCAATTAATACTCTATTCATACTTTCTGCCTGTCCTTGATCATCCTCTTACAATAAACATGCATGATACTTGTTTGAATACTGGGAAAGGAGAAACTGCATCAGTGATCTCTGTTACTTAATTTTTAAAACCTTTCCCTGTATATTTCCATGGATTTATGTATCTAAAGGGTATTTTTAAATATTTTAGAATGAGGAACACTCAGTTATCAAAGCTAAAATATAAATTGGGAGAAAATACTTGCAAAGTACATATGTAGCAAAAAGATGATATGACAGAATGAAAGTGGTGTTATATTTGTGAAAAAAAACGACATACCAAAAGAGTATGTTACAGGAAAAAAAAAAAACATTTCTAAATTCACTTAATGAAAGAAGAAAGATTCAACCATCACATATATTTACAAAAAAAAAAAAGAGTATAAGTCACTACTACTAAGACAAGTTAATACTCAAGCAAATTCACTATTGCATACCAATCAGGAAGGAAAGCATGATAGTTATGAATATTGTTCTTTTTTGGCCCTCAATACTCTTGGAAATGTGGAGGTTCATAATAGGTTTAGAATCATAATTTTCAACACACTTATCATAGACCCATTTGATATCAAGAGACACACATATTCTAAGAAAGAAGACCATTTAGCAAGTTCTAAAGAGGTAATAGAATAAACTCTTCAAATAAAATAGCGTGATTCAATAAATTTGTTTCAAAAATATTTTAGTTGGTAATATATTACTACATTAGAAAAGAGTGACTTAAATGCAATTTTAATTATTAGAGTTGTGACTGATTATTTTAAAGAGAGTATCAAAAGCTGTATGAAGTGATGCATGCCTATAATCCTAAAGTCTTCTGAGGACGTTGGTTTAAGATCACTAGTTCAAAGCCAGCCATCCTCAGCAACTTAGTGAGGCTCTAAGAAACTCAGCAAAACCCTTTTCTATATAAAATATTTTATAAAGGGCTGAGGATATTTCTTAGCAGAAAAGCATTCCTGGGTTCAATCTGTAATATGAAAGACAGAGAGACAGAGAGAGGGAGGGAGGGAGGGAGGAAGGGAAGGAGGGAGGGAGGGAGAGGGGGAGAGAGGGAGAGAGAGAATAAAAAAGGTAATCAGTGAAAGGTTCAGGGTCAAGGATTTAAACAATTTAAAAACAATAGTGGGTTTGTTGATGAAAACTCATCTACATTTATTAAATGCTGCATTGGGAAATTAGTATGTTCTCAAACATATACAAGTGAGAGAGGAGTACTATATCAAGCTGTAAATAAGAACAAAGAGGAGATTTGACACAGCTTTTAATTGACCCAGAGGGCCACTTTAGTTTGTGATTGGAATTAAGCTCAGGAGATAGATCCTTAAGCTGTTTGAAATAATGTGTTTTTATCAAGTATTTATAAAACAAGATTAAGATCTAATATAAATCAGGCTTGGGAAGGGGAAAAATGTTCAAATAATAAGTATATATATAAACACATAAACCAAAATTAGAGAAGTTAACATTCAGTGTATTTATACCATTATAAAATCACCAGGAATGTAAAAACAATGAAAAGAAAAAGTGACTAAATACAAAAACAAATAAATAATTGAAAGAATGAATGAATAACTAAAAAGTACAACGATGTAATGTGACTGGAATTCTAAAGGAGAGCTTGTCGCCTTGAAAAAGTGTAAAAGTACTTGGATATGATATTCTACTACTTACTGAGGCATATCTTATAAGCTATCAATTCCACTTCTAGATGGGAAGAGTTAAAAACAGAACCCATTCACCTGACTCCCTCACTTGGGAACAGTACAACAGTTACCTTTTTCTTTCTTCCCAAATTTTATTTCTGCTTCTAAGAACACTATCCCTCTACCCTAATGATGCCATTGTAGACTTGTTGCATCTGAACCCTTCTGCTGCTCAAGTTTTTTTTTTAATTTTATTGATCTTTTTCTCCCTACTCCCATATACTCCACAATTTTGAAAGTGTTTATTTTCAGTTGTAGTTGGACACAATACCTTCATTTTATTTATTTATTTTTTATGTGGTGCTGATGATCAAACACAGGGCCTCTTATGTGCTAGGTCAAAACTCTAGAGCTGAGCCAAAACCCTAGTCCCTCCACCAATACTTTTAAA
Source organism: Urocitellus parryii (assembly GCF_045843805.1). Classification (NCBI taxonomy): domain Eukaryota; kingdom Metazoa; phylum Chordata; class Mammalia; order Rodentia; family Sciuridae; genus Urocitellus; species Urocitellus parryii. The sequence continues at coordinate 81,644,705 of NC_135537.1, forward strand.
AAAATAATGTCACCTACATACTTAGCATCCACCAGTCTTACATCCTGCTCCATCCATTTCCTGCCTTTTGCATGAATAATTCTGAGATCCTTTCCATTCAAATATTAATAGTCCAGAGTGCTCAGAATTAGGGGTAAAATATGCAGAATATTAGAGGTCAATTACACAACATTAAAGCTTTATATAATGGGATGCACCTGAAACTGAGGATAAAAAGAAACTCTACAGATTTCACTAGTTAAAAATAAAAGGTCTAAAATTCATGAAAATCAATAATTTTGAAAAGAAAATTTCATAAAAAGGAGAGTAGAGGGCAGAACATACTAAGCAAAAGCAAAAATTTCACACCATATATAATGTACATCTGCATAGAGTGTCATGTGTGGTTGCTTCCAAAAGACAAATTAAATTGAAAGAGATATAATTAATTTGAGATGTAGCAATAAAATATTAATTATATATAATAGCAATATATATGTACCTGTGCCAAATATGCCTCATTTAATGATAGGCATACATTGCAAGAAATGCACTAAAAACTTTTTAACTTTTAAAATTTATCTTATTTATTTTTTAAATGTCACAGTGAATACTGACATCTAGAATTTTGTATTACCAAATACTTAGGCTACATATTATATTTCCTTGAAGTACATCACTGAACCACAGATGGATTTTACCACACATTGTTGTACACTATAAACTTACAGAAATAAGTAGATACCTTATAATAATACAAATAAATAAATGTGTATAAGTAACACAGAACCTTTATTAAGAAAAAGAAAGTGAAACAAAGCCAAACAAACAACAAAAAAACTTGAAATTTAGAGAAAGTGTGCAGTGCTTTGCAGAAATAGAAATATGATATTCTTTCAAAAAAATCATTGGGACAAGGAGTTATTTTTTGGGAAAACTATATTATATGCTTTTTTAATATCAGAAAAAATCATTTTCAGAAGTATTATATACTTCAATATAAGAATAAAATATAGCTGTGGATGGTATTATAAATATAATCTCAATGACTTGGGAGGTAGAGTCTGAAGAACCAAAAGTTCAAAGAAAGCCTCGTCAACATAGGAAGGCCATGACCACCATGAGGAAGTTTCTGTCTCAAAATAAAATAATGAATGGCCTGGGTATATGGCTGTGGCTTAAGGGTATACCACCCCTAAATTCAATAACCCATATATATCTGTCAAAAGTTACGAAAACAAGGGATTTATGCTAGGTGTGCTGGCACATGCCTGCAATCCCAAAACTCTGAAGACTGAAGCAGGAGGATTGTGAGTTCAATGCCAGCCACAACATAAAGAGTCCTAAAAAACTCAGTGAGACCCTATCATTAAATAATATATAAAATAATCCTAGGAATGTGATTCATTTGTCAGTTAACCCTGTATTCAATCCCCAGCAAGAATAAAAGGGATTTATACTGAAAATGTCATAGTACTTGCCTCTAACGCCAACTATTTGGAAGACTAGGCAGAAAGGTTAAAATTTTAAGGTGAGCTTGGGTCACTTGCCAACAACATGTTTCTATATAAGATTTTTAAAAAATGCCTGGGGATGTTGACCAGTGTATTGGCAACTTTGTTTTAAATCTCAAGAACCACAAAACAGAGCAGTTATTTATTTTCAAAAAGTTACACAAATATATTAAAAATTTATAAACTGGGCAACATTAAAAATTAATTTTTTTTTCCATTAAGTGGTACAAAGATGAGCTAGGGTTCTGGATCAGTAGCAGATCACTCACCTGGCACATGTGAGGCCCTTGGTTCCATCCTTAGCACCACATATCAATAAATAAATAACATAAGGGTATGTCCAGCCACAACTAAAATAATAAAATAATTTTAACAAAAGGTATAAAGAGAAGTGACAAAGTGGGAGAACTAATGACCTCACATAAAGTTAAGAATATTTAATAAAAAAGGAAATGACACTTTTGGTAGGAGAAATGTTCAAAAATTAAAACCTCTTAACATCTTAACAAATTAGAAAAATGCAAACTAACATCTGATGCCAAAAAAATTACACAGTATTGATGAGGACAAGAAACAAATTCTCTTGAATTAAAGAAAGAATGTAAATTGCTATTATTTTTTGTGTAAAGTGTTTATTTAATATATATGATACTCCTCAAACAGTAGAAAAGCCTATAAAAATACTGTGCTTCTGAACCCTGATAATATATAGTTACATGATAGCATAAGGCTACAGCTATGTTAGTCCATGCAGTTGAAACCAGAAAAATAGGTGCAAAGAGGGAAGTACATTCAAAATGAAATAAATACAATAGTTTGAAAAAATTGCTTTCTTGAAATCAGTCATATTTTTAGTTTCATTGAAGTGGCGCCTGCTTTCTCCACAGAAGTTTTAACTGGGCTTCTCCAGAAATCTTCACCATGGCTGATTTTTGGACTGTCACCAAAAGAGTCTCTATAAAAGAGTTCATTGTAGATAAACTTCCAATTTTCATGTTGCCCTGTTTTAACTGGCCACTGGCTGGGAAGAAATCAGCACTCCAGGTACTGGACACCCACTTACTAGTTTCTCACAAACATGTATCCAGAAGTGTAGTTTGTAAAAAATGTGTAAACAAGGCCTCTTGGCGCCTAACTGGGGCTTCACACAGATGTTTACATTTCTAAGATAAAAGAAGTTACCAATTGGGCTCCCTGATAATAGCTGGCAGGGGGAGGTAAGAAAGGGGAGAAGAATCTCTCCCTTTCTCAGGTGCTATCCATGAAGGGTAAACTTGCCCAGAACAGTGAAAGAAAAAAAACAAAAAACTGCTTTTATGTGAACTTCTGCAGACTGTGAGTTTCTCAGCACATCCAATTATATGCTGGATATAAAACTTTGAAACTACCCAAACTTGGGGTTCAGGGGATTGATTGATTACAGCAAAATCTATGCCCTCTGAACCTGGCTGCAGCCAAATAAAAGTGTTTGCTGCTATCTTCCATGACTTGCTTCGTTTGTCCCTACAACATAATTTTATTCAGTTTAATTGACAGAACAAAATATTACATAAGTATTACATACAGGTGATATCTGTGTAACACATGACATATATAGACGCTTTCAAGAAAAATATGTGCGACTTATCACAAAACAAAAATTTACAGAGGACATAAAATGCTCCATTATACACACCATGTGTGTAAATAAAACTCATAATTACAAAGAAAACCATTTATTTCAGTTTAATGTGAAATATATGCCCATTAAGATTTTAGTATGCTTAAACTGTTTTTCTAAAATTTATCTAGGAAAAATATGTAAAACAGCCAAAACCCTTCCAGTTTGAAGACCAAATAAAGTTGCTATTATTAAGTGACATTAATGTGTATTATGAAACTATATGGCAATAATAGAAACAAATGAATCATAAATTAACCAAATGTGAATCCATATATATGTTATTTTTTTGGCATTGTTAAGAGCAATAGGAAGGCCTAAATAAAACCATACATATGAAAAATAATATTAGACATGAATGGTGAAATTATCCAATCTGAAGTTAGAATTTGGGACTAGTAGCACAATTTACTGGCACAGCGTGTGTGTTCAGAATGTGCAAGATACTCGGTTCCAAACTTAGAAACACAATAAAAGGCATATGTTAATGGGGGATGATGTTAAAAATAAGGCAGAATATTAAAATTCTTGAGTTTTTCTCCATCTAAAAATACAGTTAATAAAAAGCTACTCATGTTCTGAGTGTCTCTTTCACAAAGTTATAAATGAATAGAGAGACTTAAATACATTCATCAATTTAGAAAATATTTACCTTCAATCAGAATGAAAAGCTGGGGTACACTGAGTATTAGTCCTGTCTTTAGCAAACTACCCCATTTGAGAGCAAATCCCCAATGGTCAGTATCACCCACAGTAAACAGAAATGTGGGAGAAGTGATACAGAAGTATCTAAGCCACAGAATGTATGGTGATTTCTAGGGGCCATGAAAGCTTCTGCAAGTGTTTTATCAGCTGGGATCAAGGCCAAGTATCAAAGATGTTAGTTCATCTCAAGAAGACATTTGCCAACATATTTTCCCAATTGCTGTTGCTGTCAGAGGATATTCTCCCTAGGTTGTATTGTGGATGTAATAGGGAAAAATATAATGAACCACTGGTACCCTGAGTAATATTTTAGCAGTTCATGAGCCCAGCCCCAACCCTGTTAACTCCAATAATAAAGCCAGAACTACCAATTTCTCCTAGAAGGAGTTTGCTTGCATACTAAATTTCTCAACTTAAACGTTTGTCTTTTGTTCAAGTTACTATGTCCTGAACTTCTAAGCTCTGGAAGCAAAAGTGACTGAGCATGTGCAAATCTACATAGATTGAAAACCAATAAATTTACATTGTATTTCTAGCACCTTTATGGACTATGATAACCAACAGTAGTTCAGAATAGGGGTTAGAAACCACAAATCCCTGTTTATTTGAATAAATCTTTACAGAACACTCCTACACTGGCTACTTCACGTAAACTTGCCTTGGGAATTTAATGCGTGAATTCAACCAATTTCCTGTACCCTCTGCAGGGCTCTTAAAATGTCTTTAGGTAAAATCTGAGAGCCAGGTGTGGTGGCAGAAGCCTGTAATCCCAGAGGTTTATAATTGTGATTTGAAAGACAGTCTCAGTATCTTAGCAAGCCTCTAAGTAACTTAGCGAGACATTGTCTCAAAATAAAACATACAAAGGACTGGGGATGTGGCTCAGTGGTAAGCACTCCTGGGTTCATCTCCTAGTGCCAAACCAACTAAGGTACACAAATTTCTGAAAGATGACAATTATGCCAGTGTACATATACATGTAAAAATATTGGTGAAAATATAAAATTAATAAATATATTTTTTGAAAAAAGTGTTAAGTTTCTTCAAAAGCTAAAGATAAAAAATGACATATAATCCACTAATAATAATGTTGGGTAGCAGAACAAGGCTGCACATGCCTATGCTCCCAGTGGCTCAGGAGGATAAGAAAGGAGAATCTCAAGTTCAAGACCAGTCTCAGCAATTTGGCAAGGCCGTAACCAAATGAGTGAGATGCTGTCTCAGAAAAGGGGAACAGGTTGGTGTATAGCACAGTGACAAAGTGCCCATGGGTTAATCTAGGGTGACTCAATAAATAAAAATAATAATAATAAATCAGGGTAAAAAATGCCATATAATCCAGTAATAATATTTCTGGGCATACATCTAGATGAATTGGAAAACTTTTCTCAAAGAAATAACTGCAATTCCATTTTCATTGTAGCTTTATTCACAGTATCTAATACAAAAAAAAAAAAAAAAAAGAAAGAAAGAAATGCCAGCCAGGCATGGTGGGAAATGCCTGTAATCCCAGGGGCTTGGGAGTTTGAGGCAGAGGATGAAGAGTTCAAAGCAGCCTCAGCAATGGTAAGGCACTAAGCAACTCTCATTTTCCAAAGAAAATGTAAAATAGGGCTAGGGATGAGGCTAAGTGGTGGAGTGCCTCAGAGTTTAATTCCTGGTATGCACCCCCCAAACAAACTTCCTTTTAGATGAAAGGAACATCAGAAGATTCCTTCCAGCTTCACAGCATCCAACTACTCCCCTTAGATGCTACACACTTATAGTTCAAACTGATCTCTAGAAGACTCAGATACTGATATTTTCTAAAGAGACTAAGAGACATTGGTATCTGTGGACACCTTATGTCAGACTGTTCTAAAACTAAGGACTGGGCAAATATGGGATGTTGGAATGAGAACACAACACACAGTTAAGTTCTTCAAAGGGGAATCTTAACTCAGACACTGTGATATCTGAAACCACAGTTGAAGATAAAATTATTCGATTCTTTGCTTCACTGATTTCTGGATTATTAATTCAATCCAAACAGATATTGAAAAAGTATTAAGGCTACTGGTTAATGTCTATGTAAAACAGGTTATTAAAAATGTACCAGGTTAGGGCTGGGGTTTCGGCTCAGTGGCAGAGCGCTTGCCTAGCATGTGTGAGGCACTGGGTTCTATTATCAGATCCACATACCAATAAGTAAAATAAAAGTTCATTGACAACTAAAAAAATTTTTTTTTAAATGTACCAGGTTACTCACATGGTTTTTGATGTTCAGATTCACTATGTACTCTAGCCTTTGTGATTAAACTTCCTTGTAGTTTAAAACAAGCCCAGTCCTATCTTTATTTTCCTCCACATTAGGACAAAAATGTTTGCTGGAAATGTTTGGAATGCTTCTACAGTTCATTTTAATTAAGTGGTCTTATATATGGGGGGCCCTCAATTAAGGTCCCATTACATTAAAAAAAGTCTTCAATTGGGACTGTGAGGATGGTCTTAGCCCTGAGCTTAAACAGCTCCACTTAAAAAACTCCAGTTTGAAACCTGCAGTCTCACCAGGCACACCCAAAGAGTCCTCCAGTATGGCCTAAAAAAAGTTACTTTCCCTCAACCTGATAAACAGAGTAAAATATCTGGCAGTCTATACTTGCCTGATAAGAGGGAAAGACAAGAAGATCAGGGTGGAGACCACAAGACCAGAAGTTTTTAACACCAGGCTAAATGATTCATGGAGAATTCCCATGATAGCTAATAAGAATTGAAAGAGAGGTTAAAAGCTCCCAAATTTAGTATAAATAATAGAGCTAATGAGCAGGGATTTAGCCAGCAGAAACAAGGATATACTCAAGCTGAAGAGCCTGATGAGGACCTGACATCCCATCACTTGTCATTATTCTTCTGATCCTCTGCATGATTTTCTCATCTCTCAAACTCTACCACTTCATCTGGACTTTGGTGAAAGCCACAACTTCTCCATAGGTTCTCTCCTCAACCTGTTGTCCACTCCAAGCCAGGAGAAGCCTGCCTTGGTTTTGGACCTTGTCACCATGGTCTGAGTGAGTGTGCACCCGCTGGACTAAAAGCCTAAGGCTTAAAACTTTTGATCTGACATTTAAACTTAGAACACAGAGGGAATGTCTGTCACTAGCCTGTCATGATTAACTGAGTTTTGCAGTGTTTAAAATTAATCTAGAATTGTTAGCAGTAAATTAATCAAACTATTTTTTTTTTTTGCTGTGAATAGATTATGTCCATTGCAATGCGTACCATTCAGGATTGTTATTTTCTTGAGTAAGAACCTATAGAGTATAAGTGTATTGAGCAATTTGAGTGAATAAAGCATTGAAAGGGGCAGAAGCATGTGGACACTTTTTATTTCTCTCCTTGACTGCATATGTCGCAATTTTGCCCCCTGGTGACTGGGACACATTGACTATAGTATTTTATTTAGAAAAAAGTCATTATTTTTAATGTCATCTAATTTTTCCCTGCTTTTTTCTTATGTGAAAGACTCCTAAGGATAAAGCAAAATCTTTTAAAACTGCCCTCCAGTTCTTGGAGAAGAAAATTACAAATAAGCATCTCTTTAAAACAAAACATAAGAAAAAATAATTATGTTGAAACTGAAGTTTTGAGATGAAATTAAATTTCCCATTTAACCAATTATATCTAGGATCTTTTTCACAAATTTTGAAGAATAAAATCTATGGACACTCAAGGAAGGTAAGAGTAAAAAAATAGGATTTATTTTAGCAAGAAGAAATAGAACTCCCACAATGTGCCAGCTTCGAAGTTTATATATGGTTTTTGGAGAGCATGGGGCAAAGTCTATTTAAAATGAGTACTGAAAAAGGCATTCTTATTACCAACTGGGTTCATATTTTTCCTTTCTGTATCCCATCTTCCTTCCAGTGACTTCCAACTGGGTTCACTCCAAGGACAAAAAATTTGGTAGAAGGTATTCCAAGGCCAACTGATTCGCGTGGCCTGCCCTGCGGCTACAGAAGGCGTGGCGCCTCAGTGAAGCCATTAATTGGCAAGCAGGGAGGTTAGGGAAGGCCATTAGGTGGAATCCCACCAGCCAAGCCCACACGGACCCTTGGGCCGAGCACGGGTTCTCAGAAGGGGAAGGAAGCGGTACAGTCCCATCCCCCACAGCGGACACTCCGCCGAGCCAGTCAGCGGCCACCATCCGGGAAAGCTGAAGGATACACCGCCACTCTCCTTCAGAGTGCAACATCAAAACAGGTCGGTGTCATTCAGCTCACCCCCCAGACAGCAGGAATTCACATAAAATCTCTCCTAGGCTTGCCGGGAGAGGGAGTATCAAGCTGAGCCTCCATACAGGCTAGGGGGAAACCAGAGACACCTGACCTCCAACCCCTCCTCCCAGTAGCAGCCAAAAGGAAACCTGGCTAGCCAGCGCTGGGGGAGGGGCAAGCAGAAAAAATCAAAGTGATAGAGTGCCAGGGATCCCAGCAGCCTGCAGCAGGGCCCGGAGATCCAGGCCAACTGATTCGCGTGGCCTGCCCTGCGGCTACAGAAGGCGTGGCGCCTCAGTGAAGCCATTAATTGGCAAGCAGGGAGGTTAGGGAAGGCCATTAGGTGGAATCCCACCAGCCAAGCCCACACGGACCCTTGGGCCGAGCACGGGTTCTCAGAAGGGGAAGGAAGCGGTACAGTCCCATCCCCCACAGCGGACACTCCGCCGAGCCAGTCAGCGGCCACCATCCGGGAAAGCTGAAGGATACACCGCCACTCTCCTTCAGAGTGCGACATCAAAACAGGTCGGTGTCATTCAGCTCACCCCCCAGACAGCGGGAATTCGCATAAAATCTCTCCTAGGCTTGCCGGGAGAGGGAGTATCAAGCTGAGCCTCCATACAGGCAAGGGGGAAACCAGAGACACCTGACCTCCAACCCCTCCTCCCAGTAGCAGCCAAAAGGAAACCTGGCTAGCCAGCGCTGGGGGAGGGGCAAGCAGAAAAAATCAAAGTGATAGAGTGCCAGGGATCCCAGCAGCCTGCAGCAGGGCCCCGGAGATCCAGGCCAACTGATTCGCGTGGCCTGCCCTGCGGCTACAGAAGGCGTGGCGCCTCAGTGAAGCCATTAATTGGCAAGCAGGGAGGTTAGGGAAGGCCATTAGGTGGAATCCCACCAGCCAAGCCCACACGGACCCTTGGGCCGAGCACGGGTTCTCAGAAGGGGAAGGAAGCGGTACAGTCCCATCCCCCACAGCGGACACTCCGCCGAGGCAGTCAGCGGCCACCATCCGGGAAAGCTGAAGGATACACCGCCACTCTCCTTCAGAGTGCAACATCAAAACAGCGGACACTCCATCCAGGCAGTCAGTGGCTACCATCCGGGAAAGCTGAAGAATACACCACCACTCTCCAACAGCTTGCAACATCAAAACAGCCAGCAGCAGGACCCCGGAGATCCAGGCCAACTGATTCGCGCGGCCTGCCCCGCAGCTACAGAAGGCGTGGCGCCTCAGAGAAGCCATTAATTAGCAAGCAGGGAGGTTAGGGACTGCCATTAGGTGGAATCCCGCCAGCCAAGCCCACCGCCCACGCCCGGAACAGGCCCAGCGATCTGCCAGCATTGTAGTCACGACACCCCAATTGGAATAGGGACAGAGCAGAGCCGCCTTCCACTCCCGGAACAGGCCCAGAGAGCCGCCAGCGTGGTAGACACGTCACCCCAATTGGAGTAGGGGCACAGCCGCCGCCCGCACCTGCAAGGGAGACTTTTCAAGTATACAAGAGCAACATAAATAAATAGGGGGTAAATTTCAAAACACAACAGTTGCACCAAGCAGAAAGAAACGCGAGCAGTATGAAAAGACAAGGAAAGAAAGGACCACAAGCAATGCAGGTCAACTCAACTTTAGAAGAGGTAATAGCTGCAACAGATGGAATATCAGATAAAGAGTTCAGGATATATATGCTTCAGATGATCTGGAGTCTCAAGGAAGACATGAGACAGCAAAATCAGACAATGAAAGATCACATTGACAAACAAATCCAGGAAGTCAAAGATCAATTTCACAGGGAGATAGAGGTAATAAAAAACAAACAAATTGAAATTCTAGAAATGCAGGAAACAATAAACCAACTTAAAAACTCAATTGAGAATACTACCAGCAGAGTAGATCACTTAGAAGAGAGAACATCAGACAATGAAGACAAAGTATTTCAACTGGAAAAGAACATAGACAGCTCAGCAAGTCTGCTAAGAAACCATGAGCAGAACATCCAAGAATTATGGGACAATATCAAAAGACCAAATTTAAGAGTCATTGGGATACAGGAAGGCACAGAGCTCCATTCCAAAGGAATAAACAGTCTATTCAGTGAAATAATACGAGAAAACTTCCCAGAATTGAAGATTGAGACAGAATCCCAAATCCTAGAAGCCTACAGGACGCCGAATGTGCAAAATCATAAGAGATCCACACCTAGACACATTATAATGAAGATGTCCAACATACAGAATAAGGAGAGAATTTTAAAAGCTGCAAGAGAAAGAAAGCAGATTACATTTAGGGGTAAACCAATCAGGATAACAGCTGATCTCTCAACACAGACTCTGAAAGCTAGAAGATCCTGGAATAACATATTTCAAACACTGAAAGACAACGGGCTCCAACCAAGAATCGTGTATCCGGCGAAATTAAGCTTCAGGTTAGAAGATGAAATTAAAACCTTCCACAATAAACAAAAGTTAAAAGAATTCGCAGCTAGAAAACCATCTCTTCAAAAAATCCTTGGCAAAACATTACAGGAAGAGGAAATGGAAAACAACATTGAAAACCAACAATGGGAGGTAGGACAGTAAAGGGGGGAAAGTAGTCAAAGAGGATAACAAATCAGGTTTAGTAACATCAATAAACAAATATGGATAGAAGAACAAACCATATCTCAATAATAACCCTAAATGTTAATGGCTTAAACTCACCAATTAAGAGACACAGGCTAGTAGAATGGATCAAAAAACAAGACCCAACAATATGCTGTCTACAGGAGACGCATTTGATAGGAAAAGATATACATAGACTGAAGGTGAAAGGTTGGGAAAAATCATATCACTCATATGGACCGCGGAAACAAGCAGGAGTGTCCATACTCATATCTAATAAAATAGATTTCAAGCCAAAGCTAATCAAAAGGGACAAAGAAGGACACTTCATACTGCTCAAGGGAACCATACACCAACAAGACATAACAATCATAAATATATATGCCCCAAATAATGGTGCAGCTGTGTTCATCAAGCAAACTCTTCTCAAGTTCAAGAGTCTAATAGACCACCATACAATAATCATGGGAGACTTCAACACACCTCTCTCACCACTGGACAGATCTTCCAAACAAAAGTTAAATAAGGAAACTATAGAACTCAATAACACAATTAACAACCTAGACTTAATTGACATATATAGACTATACCACCCAACATTAAGTAGCTACACTTTTTTCTCAGCAGCACATGGAACCTTCTCAAAAATAGACCATATACTATGTCACAGGGCAACTCTTAGACAATACAAAGGGGTAGAGATAATACCATGCATCTTATCTGATCATAATGGAATGAAACTGAAAATCAATGATAAAAGAAGAAAGGAAAAATCAAGCATCACCTGGAGAATGAACAATAGGTTGCTGAGTGATCAATGGGTTTTAGAAGACATCAAGGAGGAAATTAAAAAATTCCTAGAGTTAAATGAAAACACAGACACAACATATCGGAACCTATGGGACACATTGAAAGCAGTTCTAAGAGGAAAATTCATTGCTTGGAGTTCATTCCTCAAAAAAAGAAAAAACCAACAAATAAATGATCTCATACTTCATCTCAAAATCCTAGAAAAAGAAGAGCAAAACAACAGCAAAAGAAGTAGAAGGCAAGAAATAATTAAAATCAGAGCTGAAATTAATGAAATTGAAACAAAAGAAACAATTGAAAAAATTGACAAAACTAAAAGCTGGTTCTTTGAAAAAATAAATAAAATTGACAGACCCTTAGCCATGCTAACGAAGAGAAGAAGAGAGAGAACCCAAATTACTAGCATACGGGATGAAAAAGACAATATCACAACAGACACTTCAGAAATACAGAAGATAATCAGAAATTACTTTGAATCCTTATACTCCAATAAAATAGAAGATAGTGAAGGCATAGATAAATTCCTTGAGTCCTATGATCTGCCCAGATTGAGCCAGGAGGATATAGACAACCTAAACAGACCAATAACAATAGAGGAAATAGAAGAAACCATCAAAAGACTACCAACTAAGAAAAGCCCAGGACCGGATGGGTATACAGCAGAGTTTTACAAAACCTTTAAAGAGGAACTAACACCAATACTTTTCAAGCTATTTCAGGAAATAGAAAAAGAGGGAGAACTTCCAAATTCATTCTACGAGGCCAACATCACCCTGATTCCGAAACCAGACAAAGACACTTCAAAGAAGGAAAACTACAGACCAATATCTCTAATGAACCTTGACGCAAAAATCCTCAATAAAATTCTGGCGAATCGGATTCAAATACATATCAAAAAAATTATACATCATGATCAAGTAGGATTCATCCCTGGGATGCAAGGCTGGTTTAATATACGGAAATCAATAAATGTTATTCACCACATCAATAGACTTAAAAATAAGAACCATATGATCATCTCAATAGATGCAGAAAAAGCATTCGACAAAGTACAGCATCCCTTTATGTTCAAAACGCTAGAAAAATTAGGGATAACAGGATCATACCTCAACATTGTAAAAGCAATCTATGATAAGCCACAGGCCAGCATCATTCTGAATGGAGAAAAATTGAAGGCATTCCCTCTAAGATCTGGTACAAGACAGGGATGCCCTCTCTCACCACTTCTGTTCAAAATAGTCCTCGAAACACTGGCCAGAGCAATTAGACAGTCAAAAGAAATTAAAGGCATAAAAATAGGAAAAGAAGAACTTAAATTATCACTATTTGCAGATGATATGATTCTATACCTAGCAGACCCAAAAGGGTCTACAAAGAAGCTATTAGAGCTAATAAATGAATTCAGCAAAGTGGCAGGATATAAGATCAACATGCATAAATCAAAGGCATTCCTGTATATGAGCGACAAATCCTCTGAAATGGAAATGAGGACAACTACTCCATTCACAATATCCCCCCAAAAAATAAAATACTTGGGAATCAACCTAACAAAAGAGGTGAAAGATTTATACAATGAAAATTACAGAACCCTAAAGAAAGACATAGAAGAAGACCTTAGAAGATGGAAAAACATACCCTGCTCATGGATAGGCAGAACTAACATCATCAAAATGGCGATATTACCAAAAGTTCTCTATAAGTTCAAAGCAATGCCAATCAAAATCCCAACAGCATATCTTGTAGAAATAGATAAAAGAATCATGAAATTCATATGGAATAATAAAAGACCCAGAATAGCAAAAACAATACTAAGCAGGAAGTGTGAATCAGGCGGTATAGCGATACCAGACTTCAAACTATACTACAGAGCAATAGTAACAAAAACAGCATGGTACTGGTACCAAAACAGGCGGGTGGACCAATGGTACAGAATAGAGGACACAGTAACCAATCCACAAAACTACAACTATCTTATTTTTGATAAAGGGGCTAAAAGCATGCAATGGAGGAAGGATAGCATCTTCAACAAATGGTGCTGGGAAAACTGGAAATCCATTTGCACCAAAATGAATCTGAATCCCTATCTCTCGCCGTGCACAAAAGTTAACTCAAAATGGATCAAGGAGCTTGATATTAAATCAGAGACACGGCATCTGATAGAAGAAAAAGTTGGTTATGATCTACACGCTGTGGGATCGGGCTCCAAATTCCTCAATAGGACACCCATAGCTCTAGAGTTAACAAATAGAATCAACAAATGGGACTTACTCAAACTAAAAAGTTTTTTCTCAGCAAAAGAAACAATAAGAGAGATAAATAGGGAGCCTACATCCTGGGAACAAATCTTTACTCCACACACTTCAGATAGAGCCCTAATAACCAGAATATACAAAGAACTCAAAAAATTAGACAATAAGATAACAAATAACCCAATCAATAAATGGGCCAAGGACCTGAACAGACACTTCTCAGAGGAGGACATACAATCAATCAACAAGTACATGAAAAAATGCTCACCATCGCTAGCAGTCAGAGAAATGCAAATCAAAACTACCCTAAGATACCATCTCACTCCAGTAAGACTGGCAGCCATTAGGAAGTCAAACAACAATAAGTGCTGGAGAGGATGCGGGGAAAAGGGCACTCTTGTTCATTGCTGGTGGGACTGCAAATTGGTGCAGCCAATTTGGAAAGCAGTATGGAGATTTCTCGGAAAGCTGGGAATGGAACCACCATTTGACCCAGCTATTCCCCTTCTCGGTCTATTCCCTAAAGCCCTAACAAGAGCATGCTACAGGGACACTGCTACATCGATGTTCATAGCAGCTCAATTCACGATAGCAAGACTGTGGAACCAGCCTAGATGCCCTTCAATAGATGAATGGATAAAAAAAATGTGGCATTTATACACTATGGAGTATTACTCTGCATTAAAAAATGACAAAATTATAGAGTTTGGAGGGAAATGGATGGCATTAGAGCAGATTATGCTAAGTGAAGCTAGTCAATCTTTAAAAAACAAATACCAAATGACTCCTTTGATATAAGGGGTGTAAACAAGGACAGGGTAGGGACGAAGAGCTTGAGAAGAATATTTACAGTAAACAGGGATGAGAGGTGGGAGGGAAAGGGAGTGAGAAGGGAAATTGCATGGAAATGGAAGGCGATCCTCAGGGTTATACAAAATGTCATATAAGAGGTAAGGAGGGGTAAGTCAAGAGAATACAAATGGAAGACATGATTTACAGTAGAAGGGGTAGAGAGAGAAAAGGGGAGGGGAGGGGAGGGGAGGGGAGGGGGGATAGTAGACAATAGGACAGACAGCAGAATACATCAGACACTAGAAAGGCAACATGTCAATCAATGGAAGGGTAACTGATGTGATACAGCAATTTGTATACGGGGTAAAAGCGGGAGTTCATAATCCACTTGAATCAAACCGTGTAATATGATGTATTAAGAACTATGTAATGTTATGAACGACCAATAAAAAAAAAATAAATAAATAAACATATCGCTAAAAAAAAAAAAAAGAATAAAATAAATAAAATACAAACAAGGAAAAAAAAAATTATACCATCCTAGCAGGTGTGAAGTGGTACATTGTTTTGCTTTGCATTTTCCTAATGACTAATGATGTAGATCATCTTTTTATATTCTTCAGTCATTTATATATCTTCTTTGGAGAAATGTCTATGCAGATCCTTTGTCCATAATTAATTGGAATATTTGTCTTTTGTTATCCAGGTCTAGGAGTTCTTTATATATTCCATATATATGTCTCTTATCATCATATGATTATCAATTCATTCCATTCCTGCAAGTTATCTTTTCATTTCTTGGTGGTATCCTTTGAAACATGAAAGTTTTTAATTTTGCTGAAGTATATTTTAATCTATATTTTCTTTTGTTGCTAGTACTTTCAGCAGGAAAAGAGGCACTATCTGCTGTACCCAAGAGCAAGTGGAGGGACTGGGAGCAGCAGCCACACTGAGTTCCTTAGTCTGAGGAAGTAACAGGAGTAGCAGCAAGCTGGCTCCATGACCACAGAAAGACTACAAAGCACTGCTAGGTTTGCTCTAGCAACTGAGTGCATTACCCACCAATCTGAGATGATGCATGAGATGCTTCAGTACAGTGGGCAAAGGGGGGAGGAAATGACAATGTGGTCAGGGAGCAGCAGGGCTGGTCCATGTAGAAATCTGCAAGTCAGAATCAAGAATGCAAAATATTTTTCACAGAACTAGAAAAGAAAAACAGCCCTAAAATTCATTTGGAAGAATAAAAGAATCAGAACAGCTAAAGCAATTTTAAGTAACAAAAGCAATGCTGGAAGCATCACAATACCTGACTTCAAATTATACTACAAAACTATAGTAACAAAAACTGCTTGGCCAAAAAGAATTAAAACAGACACATAGACCAACAGAACAAAGAGAAGACAATGAGACAGAGCCGCACAGATATAGTCATCTGATCTTGACAGTGGCACCAAAAACACTCACTGGAGAAAAGATAGCTTTTTTTTTTAACAAATGATGCTGAGAAAACTGATTTTCATATATAGAAGAATAAGATTAGAACCCTAACTCTCACCTTGTACAAATGTCACCTTGAAACGGATCAAAGTCCTAGTAATTAGACCAAAAACTTTAATTCCTAGAATAAAGCAAAAGGTCCATACTCCAACATATAGGCACAGGCAATGACTTCCTCAATAGAACTCCTAAAGCTCAGGAAATGATGTCAAGAGTTAATAAATGGGATGACACCAAATTATAAAAACTTCCACACAGCAAAGGAAATAATTATGAATTCAAAAAAAGAACCTTCAGAATAGGAGAAAAACTTTTCTAGCTATTCTTCTGATAGAGGATTTATATCCTGAATAGATAAAGAACTCAAAAAACTTACCACCAAAAAGCCAAATAATCGATAAATGAGCAAATGAACTAAACAGACATTTCTCAAAAGAAGAAATACTAATGACCAACAAATATATGAAAAAATGTTCAACATGTCTAGCAATTAGGGGAATGAAAATTGAAACAACACTGAAACTTCATCTCACTCCAGTTACAATGGCAGCCATCAAGGATACAAGTAATAATAAATGCTGGAAAGAATGTGAAGAGAAATAAATACTTTTGTACTGTTCATAGGATTGTAAATTAGTACAACCACTATGGAAATCAGTATGGAGTCTCCTCAAAAGACTAGGCATGGAACCACAGGTGACCTAGCTATACCACTCCTCAGTATTTAAAGAATCAAAGTCATTATACTGCATGCATGCCCATGATACATGGATACATGCATTCCATGTTTATGGCAGCACAATTCACAATAGCCAAATTATGGAACCAGCCTAAGTGTCCATCAACAGATGAATGGATATGGAAAATGTGGCAAATACACATAATGGTGTTTTGTTCAGGCATAAAGAATATGAATAGAATTTGAGAGTATCATGTTAAGTGAAATAAACCAAACTCAGAAGATCAAGGGTTGTATATTTTCTCTCATATGTGGAAGATAGAGAGAAAAAATGGGGAAAATAGAAAGGAGGCCAGGAAAATATACAAAAGAACAGGGAGGTAGGGAGGGAAAGGGGAAATACTAGGAAATGATGTTGACCAAATTCTATTGTTATATCATGTGCATGTACAAATGTTTAATACTCAATTCCACTATTATGTATAATTATAATGGACCAATAATAAAATAAGGAAAAAAAAAAAAAAAAAAAAAAAGGTATTCCAAAAGAGTGAGTCTCAAGGTTTTTTAATTTGAATAGGCCTTAATGGTGCTCATTAACATTAGCCTCCAGACGTGGTTAAATAAGATGACCATTATACAGCTGTCTGGTTATTTCACTATTTATTTTATTTTATTTTTTCTCAATCAAGGTGAGCAGGGAACCCTGCCTTTGTGAAGAGAGCTGGAAATTTGGGATTTAATCTCAGACCTATAAATAGCTAAACTATCAGATAGCCATTCTGGATTTGAGATACTTCTTAGTCTACATTTAGAAAGCTCAGGAGGCATGAGGATGGTGAGTTCAAAACCAGACTGAGCAACTTAGTGAGGTTCTAAGAAACTCAGTGAGACCCTGTCTCTACATAAAAATACAAAAAGAGGTTGAGAATGTGGGTCAGTAGATAAATACCTCTGGGAATAATTCCTGGTCTAAAATAAACAAACATATAAACAACAAAAACAAACACTCAGGAGGAGCAAGAACAGGGGTCCCTAAAAAAGTCACAGCTTCTCTCATGCAGGAACACAACTAATGAAGTTGGGGCCCTCTTCCCAGTCTTCACCACACAATCTGGGGACATGCTGAGCTAATGGCACACAGATGCCCACATAGGAATTCAGGAAGGCTCTGAAATACCATACAGTTATGGAACAAAAGACTTGAGGTCTCAAATACTGATATGAGCTCCACTAGACTAGTCAGAGAAAACTGAAGGCTAAGCTGCCATGGAGAGACCCTCTAGCCACCAGACTCTGGAGACAATTATGAGGAGTTTTCAGCCACCATTGCCAGTCCCATTGGCTTCAAACAACCTCCCTACCCAGTCTCAAAACAAAAACACACACTTACCATTTCCTGGCTTTCAGGATGCTTAGTGTTCCCCATGTAGTTTTTTTTTTCAGCTCCAGTGTAGCACAGAAACCTGGAAACATAAAAATGGATTCAATGAAGGCAGGCTCCAGAAAAAAAAGGAACAGAAGACTGTGGAAGCCCACCCCCTCATCACTGGCTGTGTCTTGATTGGGCAGTTCTCACCCAAGAGACAGATTGGAAATGGCTTCAGGAACTTCCTCCAAAATTGAGCCTTGTAGTGATACTGCCAACATTAGAGAAGCTTGCTAAGGCAAGTATATGAAGCAGGGTTTATTTAGAAAAGGGTAACATAGACTTCTCCCACGAGGGAGAAGGGGGACATAGCTGGTATCATGGTATCCCAAGAAGCAAGGGGTTCTGCCCTTTTTATATGTCCTAGGCTTCCTTTGTTTTCCTGCCTTTCCCCCCTTATCTTTATCCTTCCTGAGGACTGCCTAGGCCCAGAAAGGCTTGGTGAAATGGCCTAATGGTGGGAAATAGGTGGGTTGAAGGGGGAAGGGCAGGATGGAGTAGACAAGGACACATTAACAACCTTATAGCTCCCTGTAGGGAGGGGAAATTCCTGGGACAGATTACCTTGGCAACAGGAGCAGGGGCTTGTTCTTGATACTATTCCTCAGGGGATAGTCTCCAACTTCCCAGATTCACTCAAAATTGGCTTCCTAGATTTAACCTGACTGGATTTACCTATTTACACTGACTGCCTGTCTAATTCTGGTTTCAGTAGGACTACTGTTTGAGCGACAGTAAATTGCATCCAGATCAGAATCAAGTAAGGACACAAAGACAAGTTTTTGGCTGCTCTGTTTTTGTTGATCAAACACTGGGGATCCCCCACATGCAGAGGTGCATGCCTGTAATCCCAGCAACTAGAGAGTCTGAGGCAGGAGGACAGTGAGTTCAAAGCCAGCCTCAGCAATGGCAAGGCACTAAGAACCTCACTGAGATGCTGTGTTTAAATAAAATAGAAATAGGACTGTGAATGTGGTCTCAGTGGTCATGTGCCCCTGAGTTCAACTGTCAGTAGCAAAAACAAACAAACAAACAAAAAACACTGGTGATCAGACCCATGGGTATTATTCACTACAGAGCTCCAGGACCACAGAAGAATGGATTGATGGATAGATAGAAACAGATAGAAACATAGATAGAGTCCTGGGGAAGGGTCCCAACATCTCCTATGATGGCTTTTCAAGTAACTGATATTACACGAATGCTCCACAGCCCTGGAATGTTTTTTTTTTTTTTTTTTTTTTTTTTTTTTTTTTTTGCTGTGAATTGCATTAAGAGCCTCAGGATAAAATTATTTCATGGCAGAGTTCCCTCCAAATATGTAGATCTAGCCCAGACAATTACTTTAAATTTTTATTTAATATTTCTGTTCTGTGGTCTTTATGAGAAAACAGCTTGAGACTTCAACTCATAAGTAATTCCTCGAGGTAGCAATGTCCCCACTCCCCTACAAAAAATGGAGCACAAATAAAATTTTAAAGTTTCTAGTATTAACATTTACAATAAACAAGAGGTGAATGGTGCCAAGTCTCTAGATCTCTCAGTATTCCAGAACCTAGAGTATAAGGAATTAAAAAATAAATTATTTGCAATTTTGCCTTGAGCATAATAATAGAACTATGATGTCTGTTTTTCTTTGGTATGGGGTATGATGAGAATATTAGCACAAATCACAGGCATTTATATCTATACACATACTTTCTATAATTCAATACAGCCCATCAACAGAGTCAACTTCAAATTTAAATGAAGAAAAATTTAATTATTATTGCCAAGGTCCAGCCCTAACAGAAATCCAGAGGTCCTAAAGCAAGAGTAGCATGGGGTACTGAAGTATAAGTTGCTTCAGCAAAAGAAGAGGAGACAGAATGACAGGTTGCAAGTTACAAGCAGCCTTCAGAAGGATCTGATGCCACTAGAGAGGCCTTTACATTTACACCTTTTTTACAGGTGTTTAATCATGTAGTTAATGAATAGCATCAAAGCCCCAAACTTCTTTGATTTACATAATTTTCAAGAGTTGCAATCTTTTCTGACATATATTAACTTCATAAGATATTGAACACATTGTTTAAAATGTGTTCCTGTAACCTTTGCCAATCATGATTAATCTTTTACATTTTCACCTCAATCACTAAGTACTAGACTGTGCAACTTGACTACCTGTATCCTGACGTATTATTAACTTTTAACTTTAAAGCATACCTATGATTATTGGTAAGCTTTTTTGCTTCTAAACTAAAGCCCTAATAATACACACTTATTCTTAGTATACACTATAATAATATTATAATTATAATAATTATAGGATTATAATTATAATAGTTACATATATTATACATAATATTATATATAATATATAATAAATAATTATAACATTATTATATAATATTATAATAAAATTATAATAATATTCTTATAAGAATATTATTCTTATTATACTTATTATACAGTGAAACCTATTACTTAAAAGCCTACTATTCTGAACTGACTCTAAAATATATCTATATAAATTTTTACATTATTATGTTTTTCCAAGGTAATTTTCTTTTTTCATATGACCTATTTAACTGATTTTTAAAGAGTTTCTTTGATCTTTCATCAAATTATACAAATTCTTATGTCTTTATATTCTTTAATTAAAGGGCAGGCTCTGCACTTCAACTCATTTGCTCTTAATATTAACTATGTGTTTCCCATTTTCATCATGAATTCCTGTGTAGGGCAAAGAAGGATCTGTTAGTGAAGGGAATATATGTTGCACAGGTTGTGGCTTTAGAATGAGGGGCTTAGTGTAAATTGTTAAGCTTTTCTCAGGAACCTTGATTTGCAATCTTTTCCCTTTGAATTTCTTAAGAAAAAACACTACTGTTTGTATTGTGAGAGATACTGAAACACATCTCAGGACATATCTTATTTGTATCGTTAGTCTAATTCTGGGAATTTTCCTGCAATCTCAGGCAACATGTACTTTTATTATTGATTGTTGTATGCCCTATTATCTATCTCATGAGTATCATGAACAAAACACTTAACATTCCCCATGGTTCTGGTTTCCTGGTGGTGCAGCCCTGTCACAGCATCCCCCACACTGTGACCCTCTCAGATAGCAGGTGTAGGAACACCTCCACCACACTATCTGTAAGATACCAGCTAGTTTCCATATGGAAACTAGCTGGTATCTTGTGATTGAATCTTGGCATCCAGCCAATATTGAGTGGATTAGTTATCTGTCATTGGATAACAAGTCATTCTAAAATGTATTCAGTCACTGGACCCTGAGCCATATCCCAAGCCTTATTTTGTATTTTATTTAAAGAAAGAGTCTCACTGAGTTACTTAGCACCTCGTCTTTGCTGAAGCTGGAATTGAACTCATGATCCTCCTGCTTCAGCCTTCCAAGATACTGGGATTACAGAAGTGCACCATTGCACTCAGCTCTGTTCACATATTTAATGCCAGCATTCCCTCTTTGCCTTGTCAACTATTTTTTTTTCTATTTTACATTTCAAATGAATGCAGTATTTCTATTTTTTTCTCCAAGAACTGGATGGCAGTTTAAAGATTTTGCTTTCTCTTTGTGAGCATTTCACATGAGAGAAAAGCAGACAAGTGTAACTTGACAGTTTGAAAAATAAGAACAATGTGTCTCTGCTCTCTGTCTTCCCACATACAGATACCTTATCACAATATCTGATTTGAAATTTCTCCTTTTAGAATTTCCTGTGGGATGTGTCCTCATTCTAACCTCCCATATTGTCCTACTTGTGGGTTTCATAACTGCCTAACAAAAGGTTTGAACAGCCACCATGTCTACAGTCTGTTGGAGTGTCTAGTAAATATCATCCTTGGGTCTTTTCCCTCTAGAGAGCAGTATAAAGTATGTAGTGAAGGCACTTCAGGGAGTCTCTGATAGCCCTTCAGCTGGCAAGGATCTCTTAGTGATACAGGGCTGGGACACTCTAAAAAACTGAGGTAGTGTGAAGACCAACCCCTTCAAATGCAGATTTTTTTCAATCAAGACATAAGTTTCCAAACTTATCAATCAGAGTGGCAGGCAATGAGTTTATTAGAAGTGATGTGAAGGAGGAACAAGGTGACCCTCTGACAGAAGAAAGTGTATTCTCTCTGAAAAGAAAATAGCATGGCTCTCTTGCACTCCAGTCTTTTTAAAGATCTAAAAAAAGATCCCAAAGAGTCCTGCCCAGGTACAGTTCTTGACTTGGGACTGACAGCAGGATAACATCAAACTCTCAAGTATCCTCTGCCATGACAACTTTAGGTTAATTAGGCTCATGTTCACCCTTTCTAATTGCATTCTTAAGCATAAACTCACACAGAATTTATGGTAGTAGGGATTATCTTTATTTCTCTGAGTTCCAGAATCTGGTCTATAGCAGGGTCACAAAAGTCTTCACTTCAGGGTAACTTAAGTTGCTCTTAAGAACATTATTTTGAAACTGCATTTCTTCTGCAGATAACAGTTTGTTAAGGAATGTGACATATCCTGTCCAGTTAAGCCAGAATTTTCTTGGAAAATAAAGCATGGGGTCAATATGTTGGCCCTATTTATTTGTTACTACATGTTGAAAATAGACCTAGTCTACCACTGAGCTACATCACCAGCCCTTTTTTTATATTTTATTTAAAGACAAGGCCTCACTGATAAGTTGATTCTCCTGCCACACCCTCCCAAGCTACTGGGAATACAGGCATGTGGCACCATGTGCAACCTACCATTTACCTTA
Source organism: Urocitellus parryii (assembly GCF_045843805.1). Classification (NCBI taxonomy): domain Eukaryota; kingdom Metazoa; phylum Chordata; class Mammalia; order Rodentia; family Sciuridae; genus Urocitellus; species Urocitellus parryii. The sequence goes on from NC_135537.1 coordinate 81,667,618, forward strand.
AAGGTACTTCAGTTCTTTTACCAGGTTCTGTGAATAATATTACAATGAAAATGGAACTGCAGTGTTTTCTATGATGTAATGACTCCAATACTTTTTGAGATACATACCCAGAATTACTACTACTAAATCATCTGGCATTTTTATTTTAACTTTTTGAAGAATACAAATATCATTTTCAAAACTATCTTTATTCAATTTATATTCTCACCAACATTTTTACAACTGAGTCTTCATATCCATGCTCATATGCTCTGGAGTACCTACTATCTTTCAGATGATTATTTTTTACTTTGAAATATTTTACTTATTTATTTATTAGTCATAGATTGACAAATTAATTTTATTTTGCTTATTTATTTTTATGTGGTACTGATGCTTAAATACAGTGCCTCCTATATGCTGGGCAAGCACTCTAAACTGAGCCAGAACCCCAATCCCTATCTTTCAGATTTGTATCACAGGCATTCTGACAACACTGCACAAGGTGCAGAAAATTTTTCATTTGACAGATGCATTAAATTTTGATGCAAGTGTATTAGATTCCAGACTATCAAGTAGCCAGAGGAAGAGTGTGCTATAAATATTTTCTATAATGAAACAGGGATTTCTAACACTTTGCCTACACTACTCTGAAAATTTTACTCCTTGGAAGTAGTTTAAAACAATGCAAATCCAATTGTTTGCAATATATGAAGCTTTACACATGCTCAGTCTCTATTGCTTATAGAATTTGGAAGTTTAGGATACACTCCCTTGAACCGAAGTTGCTAATATTAGACACTCAGTGCATGGAGAAACTTATTCTGGAAAAAAACTGGTAGGCATGGGATTATTACTGGGGTGAACAAAGTTAGGTCAGGGATCAGAAAGTGCTCAAATCTTTTGTTTGTTTTTGTCTCCAAAAGTCTAAAAAGTTTTAATGACTGGCAACACATAACAGTGACTTTTAAAATGCTAAAAATAAAATACTGCTTAATTAGTTTTGTTATGACTGGCTGTATATTATAAAAACACAAGTAAAATCACATTTTCTGAAATAACAGTAAACAAACAAGAAATACACCAAATGTCAAAAATGTCTTTTGGGATTAACATTCCTGAAACTAGTAAAAATAGTGATAGATATCTCCCTATAGATCATTAAATATAAAAACAATTTATAAAACACATTAGAATTTTGTTGCTTGAAGAATACAGCATATGAAATCACAAGAATGTCAAAATGAACAGTCATAGGCTTCAAACATATAATACATTATCAGATGCAGTAAAATATTAATTAACCTGAACTCTGCATCAGAAAGAAAAAGGAACGAAAAAATATCTAAGTTGTTTACTTGAGAAATAAATACACTCAAAAAACAAAAAAAAAGCTTAAGGATGTTACAGTACAAATTGGAAAAGCCAATACTTATTAACTTATTATTTCTCTAGACAAGAGTACCTTTGGTACTTAAACTTTTTAAAAAACAATTCCATCTCATCCAAACTTACTTTATGGATATGACATCCAGGAAGTAACTTGAAGTAACTTCAACTTAAAACATTTGGCAAAATTATTAACATTTCTCTTATATGAGGGAAGTGTATTTGGTAACTATATAAGAATATTTCCCTTTTACTGAAATGCAAAACATTATTAAAACACCTAATACTTATAAACTTTACTTATTTAGCTCTCCAATTAAAATTGGAATCATGGCAGCTAGAATCTATTTTTTGGGATTGGGGAATATAGAAATTTAAATGATTAGAAAGTGCTAAGTTAGATATCTTACAAAGTCTATCAGCAGATTGCTTAATTTTCCCTTTTGTACCCATAATTGAATCAAAAGAGAAGCAATTCTTCCAGCAAAAGAAGGTAGCAAAACCATTGGTAAATCTCTTCTTGGAACAAACTGACACCTTTGATATATAACTTCTCTGCCCTAACTTCAGGTTGTGATTCAAATGAAAAGACACCAAGTAGAAGACTACCACTTTGTCATTTTCATACTTATATATCACTTCTTCTCTAACCAATGGATAAATTAAGATGAAAATGAGAGAAAATTATAAAGTCAGCTTATATATGATCTTAATCTCCCCTTATTTAAAGTGACCCCTGACTTTGAGGAGATATTTCTCAAATATATAGCACTTCACTCAACAACTCAAATGCCCAGGTGTACCCTAGCCTTTTCTACTCATTTGATTGAGGAATTCTTTCAATTATTCAATGACTCTAAATCTCAGAACTCATTGATGACTTTGTCAAAGAAGGACCCATAACATGAGTAGATGTGTATTCAATGTATCAGTAGAGAAAGGGAGGGTTAGGGGCCTCTTATTCTCCTATATTTCTGTTATGGTCCAGTTGTGAGGTGTCCTCCAAAAGCTCACATGTGAGACAATGTAGGAAGGTTTGGAGAAGAAATAATTGGGTCATAGCCATAACCTCATCAGTGAATGAGTCCCTGAATGAATTAACTGTGTGGTAACTGAAGTGAAAGTGTGTGGCTGAAGGAAGTGGGAATTGGGGATGCGGCTTTGGAGTATAAATTTGTATATTTCCCCAAAACAAAATCTGTCTCTATTTTGTGATCACTATGTATGTTGCTTCCCTCTGCCACACACTTCTGCCATGATGTTCTGCCTCATCTTGAGCCCTGAGAAATGGAGCAGTCTTTTATAGACAAAGACCTCTGAAACCCTAAGCCTGCAAATAAACTTTTATTCCTCTATAATTTCTCTGGTCAATATCTTTAGTAACATTGGTGAAAAAGGTTGAATAAAACAAATTCTAACTTCATCTCATCTTAATATCTGCTTTTTGTAATGAGTTTGAACCCACTACCTTACACTGCACACAAACTCTGAGGGAACTATGACCCCATCTAACTTTAGATTGTATTGTATTATCCATTTATTTCTAGTGTTATTTTTGGTATGGATAGGCTTAGAGCATCCTATTGCTCTTAACAATACAAAAATTACATGTATATGGATTCCTCTTTGGGTTTGTTCATACTATGATTCCTTGGTCTTTATTATTGTATTATAATTTTATGATATACATCAGTGTCTTTTAATGATACTACTAGCTTATTTGCTTCTCTGAAGCAGATGTTTTTTTTTCCTTTAGTCTCTTCCTTTTAAAAGAGAAGAATGTTGAAATTTCTTTGTTAATGTTTTTTTCTTAGTTGTAGTTGTACACAATACCTTTATTTTATTTATTTAGTTTTAAGTGGTGCTGATGATTGAACCCAGTGCCTCACATGTGCTAGGTGACCACTCTACCACTGAGCTACAACCCCAGCACCACATGCTAAAATTTTGATGAAAAATATTACAGATTACATTCAGGAAAAATTGTTGTCTTTGTAATGATGAGTGCTATCTAAACACATGTGTGTAATTGGTTTTTTTATGTCCTTTTTCAAGTTTTTATTTTCTGGTAAATTCTACATATTACCCTTTAAAATATATGTGCTGTGTGTGAAGTAGTATACAAATGCGACATTACTTTTTGTTAGGCTGAATGCAGTGTGGCCAAAATGTGTCGGGACAGTAGAAATCACTTTACTCACACTTTATTATTTGTATCTTCTTTTGTGCACATTCTCTTTTCCTCCACCTTACAGATTCCAACTGTATGGACCATTCATCTCCACTTTTATCTGTTATTATGGTTTCTAAGGGAAGTCATTTCTATAAGTTAATGCTACTGGTAGGAAAGAATTATGTCCTCCAATAGGCACAAAATTTTTACAAAGGGTAGCAACTTATACTTCATCTGTAGTTCATGAGAATTTTTCACTCTACATCTTCAGGAATACGATTTAATTTTATGCATTTGGCTTTATTTTTTCTTTCTCTAATTTCTTAAGATGCTGACATTTTTATGAGTATGAGCCCCTAGATATCACCTGGGTAAAGAGGCTATTCAAATCGCTTGCCTGTTCTTCTCTTGGTGTCCTTGTCTTTTCTTTTTAAATTTATTTAGTCATGTGTCAGGTAATCTATCTTACTTGTCACTTTTTACCCTTTAATAGTATGACTTCATTGATTATTTTAATGCCCAATTTATTAATTTGATAATATTTTGTTTTGAGCAACTTTGAAAAGAAATAAGCTCCCACGTTGTTGTGTGGTTCTTATGAGTGAAACCAAGGGTGCTCCTGTATACAAAACTAGACCCCAGTCTTAATGTTATGAGACATAGTCTCAGTAAGTTGTTCATCCACTCCCTGAAATTTCCTTTATTATTATTACTATTATTTTTATTTATACATGACAGTGGGATGCATTACAATTCTTATTACACACAGAGCACATATTTTTCATATCTCTGGTCATATACAAAGTATATTCACACCAATTTGCATCTTCATATATGTATGATGGATAATGGTGTTTATAACAGTTCATCATTTCTAAACCTCTGCTCACTCTCTTCCCACTCCTACGGCCTATTGAGAGTTTGTCTATTCCTCCCATGCTCCCCCTCACTACCCCAATAATAATCATTCTCCTTGTATCAAAGAAAATATTCAGCATTTTTTTTTGCCATAACCTCTCAAACAGTTGATATTATGAGAATGTATCAACACATTCACAATAAAACTCCCTTTTTTATATAGTAACAATTGAATGTTTTATAGTTACATATTGATTATCTCTGAAAGATTTATCATGTTGTATTAAGCATGATTATAAACACTTTGTTTTGTGTCATACAGATACCCTAAAGTTCCAGGAGCTTTCTTTAGAAATAATAATTTTCTACACCTCAGCAGTGGAAACTTTCATTTTTCATTGTCTAATTGTAAAGTTTTTTTTTGTTGTTGTTGTTGTTTTTTTAAGTTTCTCTATTTAGGGCTGGGATTCAGGCTGGTAGAGTGCTCACTTAGCACATGTGAGGCACTGAGTTTGATCCTAAGCACCACATTAAAAAAATAAAATATAGACACTGTGTCCACCTACAACTAAAAAGTAAATAAAAAAACAAGATTATCTCTTTAGTTTCACAGGTCTATTTATAATAAAATTGTAGCATAGTGATCCTTTAGTCAGTGATGGGCATTATATACAAAAACAGCTAGAATGTTGTAGAGCCTAGGATTGTAGTAATCTACAATCTAAATGTTAGTGCACAGTATGATGTTTGCAAAAATGGCAAAATCACTTTGAGTGCATTTCTTAGAGTGTATGCCTGCCATTTGATGAGGTGTTTTTGTACACATACTATACATTACAATAAGATATAATTTTATATGGCTATTATATCTCAGATTTACCAGAGCATACTTGCAATTTTATTTGTCTATCAAAGCACAAACATTTGACACTACTGACACATTAATGCCCATTACTGGGGATTAGTTTATTTTGAATATTTGTTATTATTATTATTATTATTATTATTATATTGGGGATTGAACTCAAGGGCACTCAACCCCGGAGTGACATCCCCAGCCCTTTTTTACATTTTATAGAGACAGGCTTTCAGTGAGTTGCTTAGTGCAACTTTTGCTGAGACCGGCTTTAAACCTGTGATCCTTCTGCTTCACCCACCTTGTTAGTTCACAAGATTCTTACCCCCTTTCTTCTTTGACATTGAGGCCCTGCTAACCCCACATGGTGTCCATTTCTGGACTCAGCAGTTTTAGGTGTGCTTCCTCTAACCTTTTAACATCATTGTCAGTAGATCCAAGATCCTAAACTAGATAGTCCTTAATACAGTTTCTCATGTTGACTTCTTGGTGTTCAAGTTCATGAAGAACTTGGAAAGTGTTCAATAGATAAATAAAAATGATCTAAAATGTGAAGAAAATAAATAACCTATAAAAAAGTTAAAACAATCTGTCACTTTTATTTGGATAAATAATAAATTCTAAATTAAGGTAGCACTAGCACTATCTTATGGAGAAAGGTAAGCATCTTCCAAGAAAGATAAGGAAAAAAAATGAGAAAAGCTATAGAATGAAAACCCATTTTGAGGATTTGGTCGTTGAGAACTTTCCAGCTAAATTTGGCACATAATTTTAGAGCATACACAGATACCCATGAAATTGATGTCTCATAAGTATCTAAACAACCTTATGGTAAGAAAATTTTTGAAAGTGATACCTAAAAAATGTGAGAATGAATCAAAGAAGGGTGACCAATACTCCTCTGAAAAAGTGCTTATAAAATATAATTTTTCCATTGAAGCCTAAAATAAATGATTATTTGTATACATAGTGACTAGATAGTACTTTTTTCAGATGTACAAATAGAGTCAAATGCTGATTAAAGCCACATCTTCCAGCTAGCATCATATGAAAAAGAACATAATCAAATTACAGAAAGAATGCTGTTTTATTTGAGGTCCTATTATTTATTTGATTTGAACTTAATCTTCAACTTATGTAATATGCAACACAAAATGATTCAGTCATTTCTCTTAGTCTCTCTTCTTGCATACAAAATGAGAAAATTTGTACTACATTGTTTCTTAGATTCTTTATAGCAAAAATCAGAGTGCAAAAGGTAACTTTATAAATACTTGGAACTGGGGTTGTAGCTCAGTGGAAGAGCATTCACCTGGCATGTGTGAGCCACTGAGTTTGATGCTCAGCTCCACACAAAAATAAACAAACAAATAAAGGTATTGTGTCTGTCTACAATTAAAAAATAATTGGAAAAAAAACCTCACTGAGCTTTACTCAGACAATAACATTTTAGGTTTACTTCTTGTTTATAAACAACTCCATGAAGAGGCTGTGGTTGTGGCTCAGAGGAGTAGCACTCATGTAGCATGTGTAAGGAAATAGGTTCAATTCTCCGCACTACATATAAATAAATCAAAATTTTAAAAAAACCCTCCATGACATATATCAAAAGAAAATGAGACAATTGATTTATTTTTTTTTATTTTTTTTTTATTTTTTTTTTTAAAGAGAGAGTGAGAGAGGAGAGAGAGAATTTTTAATATTTATTTTTTAGTTCTCGGTGGACACAACATCTTTGTTGGTATGTGGTGCTGAGGATCGAACCCGGGCCTCACACACGCCGGGCGAGCGCGCTACCACTGAGCCACATCCCCAGCCCCGAGACAATTGATTTATTAACAAATATGTAATAATACAGACTTCTTAGGACAGGTTTGGTTTACACTTATACTAGCTCCAAATAATTTCAGAGTTCTTCTGACAGAATTATGATTCTTTGTCTTACAAGAGTAGAGGATAAACTTCAATCAGTGTTTATTCTTTTTTTTTTAGCTTAAAATATTCATTATTTAATTATATACTATTCTTAAGAATTTATGACTTGATGGTTATGTTTAGATCAATTTATAAATAATGAATTTTATATTGAAAGAAAGATTTCTAAGGTAATCTTTGTTTTAAAAAATTGGTAAACAGGCTGGGCATCGTGGTGCATGCCTGTAATCTCAGTGGCTTTGGAGGCTAAAACAGGAAAATCACAGTTTCAAAGCAAGCATCAGCAATGGCAAGGCACTAAGCAACTGAGTGAAACCTTGTCTTAAATAAAATACAAAATAGAATTGGGAATGTACCTCAGTGGTTTAGTGCCCCTGAGTTCAATCTCTACTACCCAGCCCCCAAAGTTGGTAAAGTTCCAGGTGCATACCTGTCATACTACCAACTTGGGAGGTCAAGAGAAGAAGATCATAAGTTAAAAATCAGGTTTAGAAACTTAGCAAAACCCTAAGCAACTTCATGATACCCCTTTCTGGAAATTAAAATAAATAAACAAACAAGTTTGGGAATGTGACCCAGTGGTTAAGTGTCCCTGGGTTCAATTCCTGACCTCCCACAAGTGGTAATCTAAATATCATGCAAATGACAACAACCAAATGCATTTATATTTTTAAATCATTTTCTTGATACATACATTCCATTTTCAGATGCCATACCCAAGCAATCAGATATCTAAAAACAAATTTTATATTAAAGTATGCCACTTAAAAATATCTGTCAAAAGTAAATCAAGTCTACTCAGCATACCACTAGTAGACAGTTCTAATAAGTCTGCTTGTACTGCCACTTGGATATTTCTTATCTAAATTTGTCCTACATGGAAAAAGAACTGCAACAAAATTATAATATGAACAGGGCTATGCTGTCTGAAAGCCTCATAGATATACACACACATATACAGTCTTGATACCATACACTTCTTTGTGACACTTCATAAATTATAACATGTTAGTGACAATTTAAATTGAATGGAAGAAAAATTTTATAATCATATGCCATGGGTGAGCTGTATGTGGTCCTGTAAGGCACAAGATGTCTTTGTTAAAAAAATAGGTCACCACTCCCAGGGCAGAAGGATCAGAGCTATCAAAGAATTCAAAAGTCCAAGTGATTCTCTGGAGACTATTTTTCTGCAAGAACCATGTTTCCTCACTTCTCATCAATCATCTGAACATGTCCCAACTATTTTTTTGGGGGGTGGGGCACACTTTTAACCACATAAAGACATGGGACAATTCTTAAGTCACAGAGAATGATAAATACTTCCTGGCGATCCCCATTTCAGAACCATACAATGATATCACATTCAGATTTCTGTGGCTTATGAATTTTTACTGTAGGAATTATAATAGTTTTAATGTAGGAGACTCATCATTCAAAACTAACAATTACTTTTTAGACAAATCCATCAAATTAAAATTATTCTTAACTTTTATTAATAATTATGATTTGATATGCTCTTATATATGAATTTTATTGTTTCAAAATGATAACACATTTACTAAGTTAAAATACATTATTCCATTCACATTTTAAGTATGAATAACTGTGGAGAGATTAGTAAGAAATTACTGAATTCAGTAAGAGATTACTGAATTGACAATTTCAGGTGGGTTTCCCACAGGCAATTTCTCATAGCAGAATTAATTGAAGCACACTGGGTAATGGTCACTGCACCCACATGTCACTTTCAATTTAGACCTAGAATATTATTGGGAGAAAATGTCAAGATTTACAACATCAAACAAGGCTGAGGTATAAACATAGATATCAGTCCAGCATAAAGAGCTCATGAAATACATCTTGGAGCATTTAAAAGTAAAACAAAACAAAACAAAACAAAACAAAACAAAAACCTGAACATATACTTTAAAAATTTTAATGAATACATAAAAGAAGACTCAGATGTTTTACAAAAAAAGTGTATAACTAAAATATAAGATCATAATTTCATGTAGACTTTATGTAAATTACATAGCAGGTTGCACTAAAAGACATCAATTGGAAATGATGCAAATGCTCATGAAAGTTAAATGATAAACCATGTTCTAAAAGATAGGCATTGCAAATCTAAAAATGAAAAATGCTCAGAAATCTGAGTCATTAAGAGAGGTGACATGATGCTGAATGTGGAAAGTTCCACCACCAGCCCTTATGTGACAGGTCACAGTCAAAACAAAGGTGCACTAAAATATTTCATAAAATTACCTTCACACCATTTGTAAAAGCTATAATTATAAATTTTTGAAAATTAGAATGCCATCCATAAGATATTCCCCCCCTCTTACTCTTAAAATACAGTTACAATATCCAAATAGCTTTGAATATTCTCATTTGAAGCATTTAAAAAATATCTTGAATCCTCACAAGTGAGGAAGGAATGACACTACTGAAACACTCAGAACATGGATAAGTATCAAATAATTATACTAAATAAAATAAGACACCAAAAAAGTATTGAGTAGTTTGATTTATATAAGTTCTTGATGATATGAATTTAATGTACAAGGACAGCAGGAGAAGCATGGTTTCCTGCGAATGTGGAAATGGATCCATGGGGTATTCTTATATCAAAACATACCCCCCTCCACAGAATAAAAGTGTGCATAGAATTTTAAGTATACCTCATTGAAGCTATTAGAACATTTCAGCTATTTAAACAATCTTTCACTTAGTGGGCAACAGCTACATTACAAGTATAAGAGGTACCCTTTGACATTTCCTCACATTGCCAGCATGCCACACTAGACTTAACTAAGAAGAAAGGAGAAAAGCACTATTAAAATAAATTGGACACTCCAAATCTTGTGTTTATGAGAAAGCAATGACCATACTGGGCATCTCAGTTAGGGACCTGAGCTCTATGCAGAGCTACGAACACCATCTTCATCACTACTTAAAAACCTTAGAGTGTTTTCTTGTGAAAGCAATTGTGGTAAGCAATAAATGGTAGCATCTCATACTGGTTTCTCTTATTTATTTATTCACTTCCTTATTATTTTTGGCAGAAAGCCTCTTCAGTGTCCTCCATATGTTGAGATTGTGGGACTTTCATTTTTGTAGGCCTTGGTTTTATTTGGAGGGGATGGAGGTATAGAGCTAATATAATGCTCTTTGGAGCTGACACAGCGGGAAGAATGGTAAGAGTCTCCCCACTCCGTGTTTTCAGGGATGTGCTATAGGTGGAACCATCAAATTTCTGGGTGCCATGGTGAAGCTGAGTTGATATCCTACTTTTATAAAATTTACAAGATGCAGAAAATGAAAGAGATAAAGAATTGCTTGGGTCCAGGTTGACTGGGTGGCAGATAAGGTAGTTGGTATGGTTGGCTCTAGATTTCAGCTTACTGAAATCAGCATGTGTGGGTGCTGAGAGACTGGCACAGTATCACTCTGAGAATATGTGTTTTGCCTATTTGGGGAAATGGGAAAAAAGAGGTTATATATAGCACAAGGAAAGTATATATATGAGGGTTCTCACAGCAGGAAACACACCAGACCTTTGTGTAGGGGACAAGGCAGAGGGGATTGGCCTCTGCTCCTCTGTGTATGGGAGGCTTTTCTGTATAGGAGCCAAGTCACCTAAAAATTGCCAGCCTCTGAAGCTGTACTTTTCCCTATTACCCTTAGTCTCCTGGCTCTCTCTTGACTCTATCTGCAAACCCATACTGCACCTTCTCTGAGTTAAACTATGGATACCAGTGCGCATTCCTACCCTACACATACCATCCTTTTTTTGAATCTCCCATCATCCTTGAATTACAGTCTGCCCTGGGATAGGAAGAGTGTCATCCCTCTAGGCCAGCTCACTGCAAACTCTCTCACACAGTAGTGTCTACCCATCCCCCACTCTCTATCAGTAACTTTTTTTTATTATTAGTTGTTCAAAACATTACAAAGTTCTTGACATATCATATTTCATACATTTGATTCAAGCAGATTATGAACTCCCATTTTTACCCCGTATACATATTGCAGATTCACATTGGTTCCACATCCACTTTTTTACATATTGCCATACTAATGTCTGTTGTATTCTGTTGCCCTTCCTATCCTCTACTATCCCCCTCCCCTCCCCTCCCCTCTCCTCCCATCTTCTCTCTCTACCCCATCTACTGTAATTCATTTCTCTCTCTTGTTTTTTTCCCCTTTCCCCTCACTTCCTCTTATATGTAATTTTGTATAACAATGAGGGTCTCCTTCCTTTACCATGCAATTTCCCTTCTCTCTCTCTTTCCCTCCCCGCTCTCGACCCTGTTTAATGGTGATCTTCTTCTCATGCTCTTCCTCCCTATTCTGTTCTTAGTTGCTCTCCTTATATCAAAGATGACATTTGGTATTTGTTTTTTAGGGATTGGCTAGCTTCACTTAGCATAATCTGCTCTAGTGCCATCCATTTCCCTGCAAATTCCATGATTTTGTCATTTTTTAGTGCTGCGTAATACTCCATGGTGTATAAATGCCACATTTTTTTTTTATCCATTCATCTATTGAAGGGCATCTAGGTTGGTTCCACAGTCTAGCTATTGTGAATTGTGCTGCTATGAACATCCATGTAGCAGTATCCCTATAGTACGCTCTTTTAAGGTCTTCAGGGAATAGTCCGAGAAGGGCAATAGCTGGGTCAAATGGTGGTTCCATTCCCAGCTTTCCCAGGAATCTCCATACTGCTTTCCAAATTGGCCGCACCAATTTGCAGTCCCACCAGCAATGTACAAGTGTACCCTTTTCCCCACATCCTCACCAGCACTTGTTGTTGTTTGACTTCAGAATGGCTGCCAATCTTACTAGAGTGAGATGGTATCTTAGGGTGGTTTTGATTTGCATTTCTCTGACTGCTAGAGATGGTGAGCATTTTTTCATGTACTTGTTGATTGATTGTATGTCCTCCTCTGAGAAGTGTCTGTTCAGGTCCTTGGCTCATTTTTTGATTGGGTTATTTGTTATCTTATTGTTTAATTTTTTGAGTTCTTTGTATACTCTGGATATTAGGGCTCTATCTGAAGTGTGAGGAGTAAAAATTTGTTCCCATGATGTAGGAAACTTTTAGCAGACAGAAAGTACTTGTAAAGGCTCAATGCTTTCGATAGACAACACTTCATGTTCAAAATAAGCCATATTATCAATGCAAGAAAATAACTCAACAACCCAAATCTACTATTGTCAAATTTTATCATCTTTGAATGTAGTTTTTAATTTCTTTTTAAAGTGAATTATAAAATTTTTAAGAAAATCTTTATATATGAATAAGATGTTGAGAATGGCTTAAATTAGGACACAACTTAATGACCTAATAACCACTGTCTACTTTTTTTGTATGTATACATTTTTTTATATTTTGAAAAAAAAATTTATATAACAGAATGCTTTAAAATTCATATTACATATATAGAGAACAATTTTTTATATCTCTAGTTGTACACAAAGTAGAGTCACATATTTTGTACTTAGGGTAATAATAACCATCACACTGCACTGACTTTCTTGCCCTATGCCCCCTTTTTCCCCCTCCATCCCCTTTTCTCCTTTGCCTTATCAGGAGTTTATTTAATCCACCCATCCTGCCCCTTGCCACATCATGTTATGAATTAGCATCCTTAAATCAGAGAAATCATTTCACATTTGTTTTGTGGGGTTTGACAAATTTCACTTAGCATTATATTCTCCAGCTCCATCAATTTACCTGGAAGTGTCATGATTTTATTCTCTCTTAATGCTGAATAATATTCCATTGTGTGTATATACCACATTTTCTTTATCCATTCATCTAATTAAGGGCATCTAGGTTGGTTCCACAGTCTAGCTATTGTGAATTGTGCTGCTATAAACATTGATGTGGCTGTGTCCCTGTAGTATGGTGTTTTTAAGTCCTTTGGGTACAGAATGAGGAGTAGGATAGCTGGGTCAAATAGAGGTTCCATTCCTAATTTTCCAAGGAATCTCCATTCTGCTTTCCAGATTAGCTGCACCAATTTGAAGTCCCACCAGCATTGTATGAGTATGTGACTTTTACCCACATTTTCGCCAACACTTTGTTGTAATTTATATTCTTAAATGAATGGAGTAAGATGAAATCACAGAGTAGTTTTGTTTTGCATTTCTCTAATTGCTAGAAATGTTGAACAATTTTTCATATATGTGTTGATAGATTGTATATCATCTTCTGAGAAGTGTCTGTTCAGTTTCTTGGCTTATTTATTGATTGGGTTATTTGTTTTTTTTTTTGTTTAAGTTTTTGGGTTCTTTATATATTACACAGATTAATTCTATATCTGATGTGTGTGTGGTAAAAATCTGTTCCCAATTAGTAGGCTCTCTATTCACTTCACTGATTGTTTCTTTTGCTGAGAAGAAGAGTTTTAGTTTGAATTCATCCTATTTATTGATGCTTAATGTTTATTATTGTGCTATGGAGTCTTATTAAGAAAGTTGGGGACTAATCAGATATGATGGAGATTTGGGCCTAATTTTTCTTCTAACAGACATAGTGTTTCTTGTTGAATTTCTAGGCCCTTGATTCAATTTGAGTTGATTTTTTTGCATGGTGAGAGATAGAGGTTTGATTTTATTTTATTTCATATAAATTTCCAATTTTCCCAGCATCATTTGTTGAAGAAGCTATCTTTTCTCCAATGTATATTTTTGATGCCTTTGTCAAATATAAGATAACTGTAATTATGGGAGTTAGTCTCTGTGTTATCTATTCTGTACCATTGGTCTACAAGTCTATTTTGGTGCCAACACCATACTGTTTTTTGTTATTTTTGATCTGTAGCATAGTATAAGGTCTGGTATCATGAAGTCATCTGCTTCACTCTTCTTGCTAAGGATTGCTTTAGCTATCCTGGATCTCTTATTTTGCCATATAAATTTCATGACAGCTTTTTGTATTTCTATGTGGAATGTCATTGAAATTTTGATTGAAATTGCATTAAATCTGTACAGTGTTTTTGGTAGTATGGTCATTTTGACAATATTAATTCTGACTATCCCCCTGTACCCCCCCCCCCAAATGTGGATCTTTCCATCTTCCCACATTTTTAAAAAAATTTTTTTCCCCTTAGGATTCTTTAGTTTTCATTGTAGAGGTCTTTCACCTATTTTATTAAGTTGATTTCCAAGTATTTTATTATAATTTTTGATACTATTCTAAATTGGGTAGTTTTTCTCATTTTCCTTTCAGATGATTTGTTACTAATATACAGAATTGCCTTAATTTGTGAGTGTTCATTTTGTATCCTGCTACTTTTCTGACTTCATTTACTAATACTAGCAGTTTTCTGGTGGAATTTGGCGGGTCTTCTAAGTATACAATTATATTGTCAGCAAATAGTGCTAATGAGTTCTTATTTACCTATCCATATCCCTTTAATTTCTTTTATCTGTCTAATTTCTCTGGCCAGTGTTTCAAGAACTATGTTAAATAAAAGAGGTAAAAGGGGGCATCCCTGTGTTTTTCCAGTTTTTAGAGGAAATGCTTCTATTTTATGCTTTTGTGTCCTAGAATGATGTTGTGGCCATTGGCCATGTAATACATCAAAGTGACAAACTCAGTTCTTTTGTCATGGGATCTATATGCCAAAATATTATGTACTTGAAGCTACTGGATTAGACAGGAAAGACACAGGATATTTCCATAATAGCAAAAATATTGAATGGTGATGTTCTATAAATTACCAGGTGCAAATATTATGGACAATATGGCCTATTTAGAGTTCAAATCTAGTACCTTGCCACAAATTCATGGTGGTAATTGCATTCTAACACAAATTGTTTCCAAAAAGAATCAATCAATAAATAGAGTGGTGTGGACACAGCCATCAGGTGCTACTTTTAAGAATTCTGTTCCAGAGTATCTATGAGGTGCCATGGTTGAGTACCCCTGAGCTTAATCCCTGGTACCAAAACAAAACAAAAAATAAAAGAGGCAAGCCTCTAGCAAGTTACATGTGAAACAAGAAAATACAAATAAATAATGCTAGAATTAAGAAACATAGATGTAAGATTAAATTCAAAAGCACCCAGTGTTAACTTTTGTGCATGGTGAGAGAGAGGGATTCAGCTTCATTTTGTTGCATATGGATTTCCAGTTTTCCCAGCACCATTTGTTGAAGGTGCTATCCTTCCTCCAGTGCATGCTTTCAGCACCTTTGTCTAATATAAGGTAGTTGTAGTTTTGTGAGTTAGTCTCAGTGTCCTCTATCCTGTACCATTGGTCCACCAGCCTGTTTTAGTGCCAGTACCATGCTGTTTTGTTACCACTGCTCTGTAGTACAGTTTAAGATCTGGTATAGTGATACCACCTGTTTCACTTTTCCTGCTTAGAATTGCTTTAGCTATTCTGGGTCTCTTATTTTTCCAGATGAATTTCATAATTGCTTTTTCTATTTCTCATTGGAATTTTGATCAAAATTCCATTGAATCTGTATAGTGCTTTTGGTAATATGGTCATTTTAATAAAATTAATTCTGCCTATTCATAAGCAAGGTAGATCTTTCCATATTTTAAGGTCTTCTTTTATTTTTCTCTTTAGGGTTCTATAGTTTTCATTGTATAGACCTTTCATTTCTTTTGTTGATTCCCAAGTATTTTATTTATTTATTTATTTATTTATTTATTTATTTATTTATTTATTTTGAGGATATTGTGAATGGGGTAGTTTTCCTCAGAGGATTTATCACTGATATACAGGAATGCCTTTGATTTATGGGTGTTGATTTTATATCCTGCCACTTTGCTGAATTCATTTACTAGTTCTAAAAGCTTTTTGGTAGAGTTTTTTTTGGGTCTTCTAGTTATAGAATTATATCATCAGCAAATAGTGCTAGTTTAAGTTCTTCTTTTCCTATAGTATTCCTTTAATTTCTTTCATCCGTCTAATTGCTCTGGCCAGTGTTTCAAGAACTATGTTGATTAGAAGTAGAGAGGGCATCCCTGTCTTGTTCCAGATTTTAGAGGGAATGCCTTCAGTTTTTCTTCATTTAGAATGATACTGGCCTAAGGCTTAACATAGATAGCTTTTACAATGTTGAGGTAAGTTCCTGTTATCCCTAGTTTTTCTACTGTTTTGAACATAAAGAGTTGCTGTATTTTGTCAAATGCTTTATCTGCATCTATCGAGATGATCATGTGGTTCTTATCTATAAATCTATTGATGTGATGAAGTTAACTCAAAATGGATCAAGGATCTAGGAATTAAACCAGAGACTCTGTGTCTAATAGAAGAAAAAGTAGGCCCTAATCTCCATCACATGGGGTTAGGCCCCAATTTCCTTAATAAGACATCTATAGCACAAGAATTAAAACCAAGAATCAACAAATGGGATGAATTAAAACTAAAAAGTTTTTTTTTTTTCCTCAGCAAGAGAAATAATATGTGAGGTCAATAGGGAGTGTACATACTGGGAACAAATTTTAACCCTTCACACATCATATAGAGCTCTAATCCCTAGGGTATACAAAGAACTCAAAAAGCTATAAACCAAAAAAACCAAATAACCCAATCGACAAATGGGCCAAGGACCTGAACAGACATTTCTCAGAAGAGAATATACAATCAATCAATAAATATACAAAAAAATACTCATCATCTCTAGCAATCAGAGAAATGCAAATTAAAACTACTTTAAAACACCATCTCACTCCCGTAAGAATGGTAGCCATGATGAAGACAAACAACAAGTGCTGGCGAGGATGTGGAGGAAAAAGGTACACTCATACACTGCTGGTGGGACTGCAAATTTGTGCAGCCAACTTGAAAAGCAGTATGGAGATTCCTTGGAAATCTGGGAATGGAACCATCATTTGACCCAGCTATTCCTCTTCTTGGACTATACCCCAAAAACCTAAAAATATCATACTACAGAGATACAGCCACATCAATGTTTACAGCAGCACAATTCACAATAGCTAGACTGTGGAGGCAACCTAGATGCCCTTCAATGGATGAATGGGTAAAAAAAAAAAAAAAAAAAAGTGGCATATATACACAATGGAATATTACTCAGCACTAAAAAAGTAATAAGATCATGGCATTAGAGCAGGTTATGCTAAGTGAAGTTAGCCAATCCCAAAAATACAAATGCCGAATGTCTTCTCTGATATGGGGGGGGGGTGACTCAAAATGGGGAAGAGAGGAAGAGCATGAAAAGAAGATTTCCTCTACATAGGGAAGAGGGGTGGAAGGGAATGGGAGGGAGAAAGGGAATTGCATGGATGGTGGAAGGAGACCCTCACTGTTATACAAAATACATGTATGAAAATGTGAGAAAAAAAAAAGAATAGCATTACCCTAGATTAGGTAGAGAGAAGTGATGGGAGGGGTTGGGGAGATATGAAGGACAGTAGAATGAACCAGACATCATATTACTGTGTGTACATAAGTGACTGCATGACCAATGTGATTCTGCAACCTGTATACTCAGAAAAATGAGAAATTATATCCCATCTGATTCAAATATATGATATGTCAAGATCTTTGTACTGTCATGTGTAACTAAGTAAAAGAATTAAATTAAAAAAGCACCCAGTGGCTTCAGAGGCTGAGGCAGGAGGATTATAAGTTCAAAGCCAGCCTCAGCAACTTAGCAAGGCCCTAAGTAACTGAGCAAGACCCTATCTCTAAATAAAATATAAAAAAGGGGTGGGGATGTGGCTCGCTGGTTAAGTGCCCCTGGGTTCAATCCAAAGTACCAAAAAAGAAAAAGAAAGCATACTTGGTTTAAATTTATGAAAATAAAATAAGGCAAAGCCACCTGCTCAAGAAGAGAGAGAAAAATCTGATGAGACTAAAAGCCATAGAAGAAACTGATAAAGAACTCCCTACCACTTCCATGAGAGACAGATTCAGATTGGGGATGGGTGGACAAATTCAGTCACACATTAAGGTAAGAGGCACTTTCTATATAATTCAATTGGCTTCAGGCTATATAAATGTTGAAGTGTCCCAATTAATTTTACTAAGGGTCCCAGTCCTGATCATCTGAAACTAACGAGAGAGAGAAGGGAAAACAAGGGTGCTACTGGTCCAGCAGATTCAGGGATAGTGAGATGGGTTAAATACTGTACCCACAGCTGTGAATTCCTGAACCATGCTCAGGACAAGAGAAAAAAATATGAATATTGACAAGGGCACAAAGTTATCATTGTACTACCTATAATATTCAAAAGTATCAGCTGAAAAAGTATTAATAGTGAGTGAGTTCCACAAGATGGTCAGTTATAAAACTCATAAATGTTCAGAGCAGGATATCGAGGGCAGGGCAGAGGAGGAGAGCTCTGTCACAATGTGCAGTAATTATAAACAGCTTCAAATTAACTGGGCAAGTTAATTGCTTGATCTTTATGGAGTGAACTATAAAATATGACTGAAGAACATGAAAAACACCTTCAACAAATGGCAAAACACACTAATTTCCTAATATTGTAAGGATGCCCTTTATTTCCAGAATAACATAAATGTAACATAATTCCAAGAAAAATCTAAACAACATTTTTTTTAAAAAATTGACAAAAGGAATATTGAATGTTCATGTAGAAGAATAAATGCTTAAGGATGGCCAGTTAGCTAAAAAATTTCAAACAGCATAATAATAGAAAGGGAACTTTTCAACAAGTTATTAAAAGTCATTGCAGAATGATAAAAATATGATTGCAAGAATAATCAACATAGAAATAGAATTGAAATAACAATAATATATCTAGCTGCAAACAGATGTACAATATAAGACAAAGGTGCCGATTAAAATCAGGAGGCAAAGAGGATATTTTCAATAAATGTTATTTGACCACTAAGCTCACCAATTCGAAGAAGTTTAGATCCCTGCATTGTATCTCATACTAACATAAATTTTCAGTGGAACCAAGATTTAGATAAAGAGAATGAAAAAAAGAATGTCAAAAGAAAAATTGGATGATATATATATTTATATATGCACTCAAACAAAAAGAGAATTTAAAAATACTGAAAGATTAACAACATAACATTTTTAAGAATCTAAAAGACAAAGTTATAGAAAAAAGACAAAAGACAAATTTTTAAAAAACAGTTTGCAGCTTTAATGAAGACAATGCTCTCAAACATACTTCTTGCAAATAAATAAGAGAAAAGATACTTGGTGGACAAAAGGAGAAAGAATACCAAAAGACAGCCCACACAAACAAACAAAAATGACCAAGAAACATGGAAAATTTTATCTCAATTGTAATAGAAGAAATGCAAACTGAATTAGTGAAATGTTATTTGAACTTAAAATATTGATGGTAATATTCTCAGAGAGTGTGGAAAATGGACTTTTGTTTCCTACCAATGTCAATGTAAATTAATAAAACCTTGGAGAACAATTTGGTTAAATAAATTATAAAAGTTAAAACATGGAAATTCCTTTGATTAACCCACTTGAATCAAAGTGTGAAATATGATATATCAAGAACTATGTAATGTTTTGAACAACCAACAATAAAAATTTTAAAAAAATCATTTCAGAAATCTTTGTATTAACAGGTAAATAAACTTGTGTGTTCAAATATTTTTAAAAAAGAATTATTAAACTTATTAAAACGTTTCCTTACACAATGATCACGCTGTGTACAAGATATTCACTTCATCCTTGCAACTGGTTGGGAACAAATAAAAACAATGTAAAAGTCATCACAGTGCGATTGGCTCAGTGAAGACCTGGTCAATGACAGTGTATGAGAGCACTAGCCAGCATCCACTGTGATTGGTTGGTGACTGTGATGCACATTTGAAATGCAGTTTAGACATTGCTCACATGATGCAATATTCTGTACCACTCAAACATTAAAGTAGATGAACATTTATAACATTGATGAATTATATGTAGTGTTAGGCAGAAAACTTACAAACTAGAATATACTGTATGAGAAGATTCCATAATATCCATGTGAGTAATGACAGAAGAAAAGTCTAGGATACACACTAAAGTGCTGGAAATGATACCTGTCTAGTAAAAAATTACATACACACATTTATTTATTTATCTCCTCGTCATATTTTCTAACAATCAAAAAACCCTCTTATCCAGCATTTTGATGTCTGCTGTTTCAGTTAACTACAATTCCATTCAGAGAGAGAGAGAGAGAGAGAGAGAGAGAGAGAGAGAACATTTGCATATATAGTATATTGCTGTAACTGTCATATTTTATTATTAATTATTGCTGTTATTCTCTTACTGTGCCTAATTTACAAACTTTATCATAGGTATACATGTATGAATAGAAAAAGCAATAGATAGCTTTCATAGCTTTAGGCAATGTTTAGTTTTGATTGTTATTGATAGGAATATGTTTTCAGCATTTTTTATAAAAAATTTAGTGTGTTTTCAGGCATTTGCTGGTGTCTTGGAACCTACCCCATGTGGATAAAAGGGACTACTGTAATTTTCTTTTTTAAAGATAAGAAAATCATGCTAAGTGAAATAAGCCAACCTCCAAAACAAAGGCCAAATGTTTTCTCTGATATGTGGATGCTGATCCATAATGAGGGTGTGAGGAGGAGCATGGTATAAATGGAGAAACATCAGATAGGGCAAAGGGAAGGGAGAGGAAGGGAGGGGGCATGCAGGTAGGAAAGATGGTGAAATGAGATGTACATCATTACCCTAAGTACATGTAAGAAGACACGAATGGTGTGACTCTATTTCGTATACAACCAGAGACATGGAAAACTGTGCTCTGTATGTGTACTATGAATTGAAATCCATTCTGCTGTTATGTATAATAAATTAGAATAAATAAATAATTTTTTCAAAAAAAGAATAATGGTCAATATTGGTAGGTGCTCCAGCGTGGACAAAGGTACTATCTGGAAAGGTCCTTGCCTGGGGTCAGGCAGTCACCTACTGGTCATCATATCAAGACTTTCAATCCTTCAGAAGAAAAAGTAAAGTATCAAGAAAAATTCTTATTAGCATGTCCCATAAAAATGTGAGTGACAGGATTATAGTTTTCATTTTCTTTTTTCAGCTTCTTTTCCTTAGTCCAAGTTTGTTTATATCACATTATGCTTACAATCAGGAAAAAAAATCCTCACAATACAACTTCCAAGTATTATAAAACCCTACCATGGCTATAACTGACCTAGGACTGGGCCCTGCCAATCTCCATATTCCTTCTCCCTCTCCGGGTTGCAGAATTCCAGCTAAATTCTGTTGCTTCCTCTTTCTCACATCTATTTTCTGTTTTTTTTTTTTTTTTCCTGCTAAGACTGCATTCTCTTCTTCAAGGCTTAATAGCCCAGGAATTAATTTATGAATGCTCATTTATCAAATTAGTTTTCCAGAATGAAACACTGGCCAACATTAGTCAGTTTGGATATTCATTAAAACAAAAAAATTTCAGTAGCTTTTACCAGAAAATTTCATAGCTTTAGACAATGTTTAGTTTTGGTTGTTATTGATAGGAATATGCTTTCAGCATTTTCTATAAAAAAATCTGATTTTACATCAAACCCCCCCAACCTGCATATTTAGAATTTTCAAACTTATATAAACATTATACAGGGCTGTACAGTGAGACTCAGTGTTAGAGCATAGTAGTGCTTACGTAGAGTATGAGGTCCTAGGTTCAGTTCCCAGCCATAGGGGAAAAATTATACCATAAATTCCCATGTACCCTGCCGCAGTCTGGCTGGGCACAAAATAACCCAGCTGCCACACAGCCTTGTAGGTTCAAACAGTAACCTTTATTCCCGAAATCTCACTGGCCCTCTACACACACTTCCTGGGAACACACTTCCTCCACCAGGTTCCATGCGCCATTTCTTCAGAGAGAACTTAACAGGAACTACAAAGTAGCCGGTGCCCGAGGCAGCAGGATCCACCCTAATCTCAGCAGGATCCACCCTAATCCTGGAGCAGGGTCACCTTTCAACCATTCCCTCTGGCAAAAATGCCAGGCGTCATTCTGACTAAACTGTGTCTCTCAACAGTACCCATTATCTGGATTGTAACATGGTTACATGGAGCTTTCTTTCTTTCTTTCTTTTTAAGAATATGGTCAATGCTTTGATTACAATCTTTGTTCAACTTTTTGATGATCACATAACAATCTTGAGCTCTTTGAAGCTGGTTTTGTTGATTGTTTCCTTTAAAATTTCTATTTATGGTTAATGCATATCAGAAATGAAGTACTAATAATGTGATGCATTATACTAGTTTGTTCTGAGGAAATTAACTTTCTCCTTTTTGAACTGTTGAACACATATTTCTGTCAAATGTTTATGCAAACTGCTACTTATTCATGTATCCCAAATGATCCTTTTTAGAGCCAAAATTTTCAGCATTTCTCAGGAATATGCTTTGAAACTTAAAATTAAGATTTCAGATTTCTTTGGGATGTTTTGCATTAAAATTTGAGTTGTTTAAAGCTGAATTACCACTAAATTCAATTTTAAACTTAATAAATTTAAATTTAAGTCTGATATACCATGAAAAAACTGATGAAAATCATAAAAAATTACAGTTCAAAGAATAGAAAGACATTCATGAGTATCAGAAAGAAATGAGAAAAAACTGAAGCAAATTTGTTTCACATGAAATGCTTAATATTTGGTTGAAAAATAGCACTTCACATGGAAAAAAAAATAGCTTAGACTTATTCCTGCTTTGCCATCTCCCCACACCCCTTTGCAGTGCTGAAGGTTGAACCCAGGGCTTTGCATATGTCACTTTTCACAAGGTAGCATTACACAAGATTCATTTGCTGGATGGCATTATCAAGCTAAATTTGGTTAATAGAAAAACATATCTTACAATCAGAAACTCAAAGTTGAATATTCTAATTAAGCTACTTGGTGACTTTGGCAAATTTAGTGTATTAGTCATTTGGCCAATTAAATTGATTTGCTGTGAGTTGATCATGAAAAGAATTGACTAAGCGCTAAGTACTTGACACATTTTAATTTAATTCTCCTTATGAACATATGTTCTCTATCATCCCTGTTTTACAGATGAGAAAATGAATGCTTTCGCTGGTTGGATAATGTAAGATATTAAGTGAGGCTTTTTAAGCCAGAGCTTAAATTGTGTGGTTAACCTCAGGACTAGCTCTCTAGCACCCAACTAGCTCTCTACTCCTGGTGGCCTTACAGAGCACAAACTATTCCAGCAGGTATCCCTTATTGCAGGAAGTCTTCCAGACATCTAAGACCAGACTAGGTGTTTCTGTTCCCATTCATGTCTCCATTGTAGCACATGCATTGCTTTGAAAGAGTCACCATGTATTTCTGCCTTGCCGAGGGTACTGTGAGTTACTAGAGGACATAACCACATCTTGGTATCCCTGGTACCTACCACAGGACCCTGGCACACAGTGGGTGCTCAGTGAGGGAATACTTGACACAGGTGGATTTCAGAACATATCCAGTCTTGTGTAATCATAGTTCCATGGCTCTCTGAATCATGTTTGCCTAGCTTGGGTGCTGAGGCTGCACTATTGAGTTTGATTGGCATACCAGATAGCAATCCAGGCAGCAGTGGGAGGTGTTTTCAGATGGGGGTTTGAGTGCTTGTAGATGCCCTACTATTCAGCATTGCTCCCAGGAAGGCAAAAGAGAATAAGGCAGCCCGAGAACAGTAGCTTTCTGTTTCACTCTCTCCCTATCTAACCATAGTGTTTTTCAAAGTACCCTTATCAAACTGTCATCCTGAATCCCTCCCAAGATGAGAAAGTAACTCCAGGAAAGTGGAGGTCTTGTTTGGCTCATTCTCTAGTAAATTTCCAGGGCTTAGGGCAATAGTTAGCACCAAATTAGTCCTGATTAATAGTTGTTGAATGAATAAGCCTTAGTTAGGTTCCTCATTCCTATCTCCAAAGCTTCTTTTAGCTTTAATGGCATCTGACCCAGGGCCTGTTCTGGGAACTTGACCCAAAGAATCTTATCAACCTGCTGGGCATATTCGGGAGAAAATGAGGATGAGGGGGAAAAGTACACTCAGACATTGTCATTGGGACTGCAAATTAGTACAAGCACTTTGGAAAGCACAATGGATATTCCTCAAAGGAACCAGCAGATGATCCAGTTATCTTACTCCTTGATATTTATCCAAAAGATCTAAAATCAGCACACTATAGGGATTCAGCTACATCAACATTTATTGCAACACAATTCACAATAACTTAGTTATGGAACCAGCCCATGTGCCCGTCAACACATGAATAAATGAAGAAAATGTGGTATATCTATGCAAGCAAGTTTTACTCAGCTATAAAGGAGAATGAAATGATGGTATTTACTGGTAATTGAATGAATGGATGAAATTGGAGAACATCATGTTAAGTGAAATAAGCCAGGCTCAGAAAGTCAAGGGCCATTTTAAATTTTTTTTCTCATATGTGGAAGCTAGAGCACAATAAGAAAAAAAAAATTAAAAAGGAGAGTGGATCCCAGGAAAATAGATCAGTGGAGTAGAGGGGGAGGGAGGAGGCACATGAAAAGGGAAGAACTTTGGAATACATTTGACCAAATTATGGTATAAATACATACAAATATACCACAGTGAATTCCACCTTTCTGTACAGCTATACAGCACCAACTTAAAAAGAAGCAATAAGAAAAGGAAGGTCAGCAGAGTAGAGGAAGCATAAAAGGTGAGGGAGGAGGGGAAGGAAAGAGGAAGTACTGGGGAATGAAATGGGAAAATTATATTCCATGTATACATAATCTATTAGATAAAACTATAATGCACCAATAAAAAAGCATTTAAAAAAATAGTTTGACACTCTCCCCTAAAGTTGAATATAACCCTTAACCTAACAATTTCACTTCTAGATTGCACATGGATAAGACTGCATAAATGTATGAATGTTCATAAAAGCACAGTTCATAATATCAAGAACTTATGAGTAACCCAGACAACCAGGAAAGGCAGTATTGGTAAATCAATTCTGATATATTCATATAATAAAATATTATAGAAAGCCCAATCCAAATGCCTGCCACAAGCATCACCAGGGTGAATCTTACCAATATAAGCCCTATAATTATATTTTTTATTTTTATAAAGTTAAAACAACATGTATGCATACACACACTTTTTGAAATATGTATAACACAAAGAAGACTTTTTTATTTTTATTTTGCTTTTTGTTGTGCTGGGGATTGAACCCCGGGCCTTGTGCATGCGAGGCAAGCACTCTGTCAACTGAGTTACATCCCTAGCCCACACAAAGAAGTTTGATAAGATCCTATAGAAAAGAATGCGAGGGAATATTAATCGCATAACTCAGGACGATGGTTCACTTTGGCTTGGGAGAAGGAGGGAAATCAGATGAATGTGGATTTATAAGGGAGATATATATGTTTTAATTTCTTGTTAAGGTCCTAGTGTTTTTTTTGGCAGTGGGGGAGGGGGAGTTTCAGGAGTTTTATCTTCATTGAAAATAAGAAAGAAGGTCATGCATGGATCAATGCATGTTTTGTAGACCACTAAGTACCAGGGATTCAATTATAAAAGCATCTGTTTCAAACAGAAGTTAGACTAACATGAAGGAAATAAGGTTATTAGTTATAAGAAACACAGGAGGTTTGAGTCTGGACCACAGATTAATGATTCAATTCGAAGGGTCAGATGGAAGGTTCAGAGCTCATGCTAAAAGGACCCATTATGAAACTTATCTCTACGACAGCTCTCAGGAGTACATTACAAAATACCCACCTGAAGAATGTATTTTCTTTTGTAAATATTCTCTTCCATTTAAGGATGGCACCCAGACCTGGCTCAGCAAAACCAGCAAGTGACTTGGAGATCCCCAGCAATGGAGGGCATGGATTCCTTGCTTTTCACAACAACTGAACTCTCCTGTCTTCTCCAAAGATTCCTCTTGTGTTCTCTTCTTCCTACAAGGCATTAAATGTAAAACAAGGTCTTGCTTGACAGTTTGCCACCAAGTATTCTTTTGCAACTTTGTAACCCATGCTTATAACACTGTGGAGCTCTGTAATGCATATTGAAGTGCTGCAAACACAGGCTACTTCCAGGCAATGAGTTTTTATCACTGTTTTAAATGAGTAACATATTACTGCAATTCCATTATTACAAATACAGAAGCTTGCTCTGTTTTCTGGATTCCTTAGGACCTGGAGAAAACAACAACCTGTTAACTCTGATTTATGGGACGGGCTCTGCTGTTCTGGCACACAGTAGGTACTTCAGAATGCTTGTTGTATAAACAGGCATGATTTTCCAAATACTAATTTTTGGATTTCAAGAGAAAGACTAGTTGAGAACGTACTTCCTCTGCCCTTCAATGAATTAAAAAAATGTGGCATATGTACACAATGGAATATTACTCGTCACTAAAAAATAATAAGATCATGGCTTTTGCAGGAAAATGGATGGCATTAGAGCAGATTATGCTAAGTGAAGTTAGCCAATCACCAAAAAACAAATGCTGAATGTCTTCTCTGATATAAGGGGTGACTCTAAATGGAATAGGGAGGAAGAGCATGGGAAGATTACCTGTACATAGGAAAGAGGGGTGGGAGGGAGAAGGGAAAATTCATGGATGATGGAAGGAGACCCTCATCGTTATACAAAATACATGTATGAAGATTTGAGGGGGAAAAAAAAGAAGAGAATTACCATAGATTAGGTAGAGAGAAGTGATGGGAGAGGAGGGGAGGGGAGGGGATGAGGGATAGGAAGGATAGTAGAATGAAACAGACATTATAATTACTGTGTGTATATATGTGACTGCATGACCAATGTGATTCTGCAACCTGTACACTCAGAAAAATGAGAAATTATATCCCATCAGATTCAAATGTATGGTATGTCAATGTCATTGTACTGTCATGTATAACAAATTAAAACAAACAAACCAACCAACCAAACAAACAACAACAACAAAAAAAAAACAGAAGGCGTCAGAAAAGCACTGGTTGTTATTCACTGTGACTTACAGTTCTTTTCTGAGTTGGAGGTATGCCTTCTTAAGGATCAGTGCTGATCCTTAAGAAGATGCAAATAAATACAAAAACAGGTTTTCTGTAGGTAGGAAAGAAAGAAAAACAAAGCCATTGTGTACCAAAGAATTGAGTATTTTCCAAAGGAATTTTCCTTCCCTTGGTTAAGGAGATTGTAGAAGAGTGAAAATAACCCATAGAAAAGTTATTTATAACAAAAAAAAAGTGGATGTGATGTTGTAGAAAGTGGATCACCAACAAGTCAAAGAGCACAGGCAGTGAGTGGTTCACCAATATTCAGCTTTAATCATTTATTCTGCATAATAAAAAAGAGAAGATACTCTGAATTTTAAATACTTACTAACATGTTGCTGGCAATATATGCCCTTTCACTATACATTCTTATTTTTGCTTTGTCTATAACATAATGAGGAGGATGTTGAATCAATACTCTTTTTATCACATGCACATGCACATACACACACATTGGTGACAGATATATTTCAATTTCATCTTCCTTCCATCCAAATCTTGACTTACTCAACCATAAATTTAAAAAACACTAGCACAGTGTAAAAGGCTGCTAAAAAGATGGGTCATGAAGTGCTCAAGTTCAGGATCAGAAAGGCAATAGCTATGAGGCAAAATAATAAAGCACAGTGATAACTCATTTCAGAGCCTGGTGACATGTGAATATACTCAAGGCTGAGAAAAAAAAAATTTTTCCTAATGTGTTGGTTTTTCAGGGGACATTTCTACATTAAACTGAAGACAAAGGAGAATTTCCCTAAAGTTCTCTGAGAAAAAAAAAATCAAATTATGCTTTAAAAACAAGGTCAAAGGTCAATAATGCCTGTCTCCCTGGCTACTATCCTCAGATTTGCTTCAGGGAAAGTTTTCCTGCAGAAGGCCCCAGGTTAGTCTTATACTGTCACCTCACCACCACCAAATCTGGATTTACTCCTTTGTGTCCTGATGGGTTGATGAAGGAGACAATTTTCTTCAGATCCTGGGACCTGCTGAGCTGGGGAACTGCATTCTTAGTAGACACCCAGTCTACTAAGCCTCAGACTAAAGAAACAGTGACTTACAATATTTATGGGCACTATGAAAAATGATTTCATCCTGTGTAATTTTAAGGAATATCAAGAGAGTTACTATAATTTAAACAAACAAAATTCAAAATGATTTCTCACAATATTTCATGAGTCCAAGTTTTTAGGCAAAAAACTTGTAAAATCAGGTTCAATTTTTCATTCTTAATTAGGCCACTTACTTTATGAGTGCTTACTGGCTTACATCATAAATTTTGAATCACTGGGTGTAAGCTCACTTTAAAAACAAACAAACAAAAAAAAAAACAAAAAAAAAAAACAAAAACAAAAACAAAAAAAACCCCAGATTGCCTCTTTCCTTCCATCCACCCCTTCTACCCATAAGGGCACTGATGGCATTTTAAGGCCCCAAGTTCTTAGAACAAAGGAGATGTTATAGTTTGGGTGTGAGGTGTTTCCCAAAAGCAGATATGCCAGACAATGCAAGAAAGTTTACAGGAGAAATGACTGGGTTATGAAAGCCTAAATCCAATAGGTGAATTAATTTCCTTATGGGAATTAACTGAGAGGCAACTGAAGGTGGGTAGGGTGTGGATGGAGGAGCTAGGTTATTTGGGGTGTGACTTTTGGGTATATATTTTGCATCTGGTGAGTGAAGTCTCTCTCTGCTTTCTGATTATCATGTGATAATATAAAAATTATTAAGTTAATTATTAAATTAGCAAGTCTATCTCTGCTTCCCTCCTCCACACTCTTCTATCAGGATGTTCAGCCTTACTTTGAACCCCAAGGAATGGATCCAGCTACCTGTGGACTGAGACATCTGAAACAATGAGCCCCTAAATAAACTATTCATCTTCTAAAATTGTTCTTGTCAGATCTTTTAGTCAGAACAGTGACAAAGCTTCTTATTATTTATGATGAATGGGATGCCTTTTGGTTTACAAGGTAAAAGCATAACAATTTGGATAATGAGGGTTAAATAATGAGACAGACAATGCAATTTAAAGCTGAGATTCAACTAGATAGAGAAACTGTTCTTCACTGTTATCCTGCCCATTTACAAATTCTATAAACATCAATCTACTTCAGAAGCTTCCCTAATCAAGTTCCCACATCAGCACTTCTGCCATTTTCTAGCAGCATCTGATGCACTTGAACTTCAGGAATCAGTGAGGAGACGGGCTATGTCATCTTGCTCTCTAATGGCTCTATCATAGATTAAGAGATGTGAACAGGGAGAATGAGCAAACATGCCCAACCCAGACATTCAAAAAACCCAGGCCTTTGTAGATCTTTTCTATCTAAATAAATACACAGAATCTGGTCTTTACAGCTAAGCTTCAGCTCTGGGTCTCACTTAAATGCAGTCTTTACTCAATACCATTTACAGGACATCAAAATACATTCATGATTTGTCTTCTATAAGATTTTACATTCAGGTTCAAGAGTACTCCTTGAAAAAATATTGACATCTATTGATCAGGTAGATTATTCTTTGATATATATGTCTCCTTATGTGATTTCCTTATTTTTTCCTCAATATGAGCCAATACCAACTCATGATGTCTAAGCCCAGTAGCTAGAAAGCAGGAAGTCACAAAGGTACCTAACACACTGCAGCAGAGCCTAAATTTTCCATGCTGTTCTACAGTAAAGAGAAGGAGACTATTGCTCCTTTAAAAATGCTACTTTTAATTAAAAAACAAAACCAAACCAAACAAAAAAAACCCTGCTATTTCATCTTCAACACCTAATTTCTGGTAGCTTTGCTGGATTGGCTTTGTGAAGACATTCAAATTGAACTCTGTGTGTAGCCACTTGGCCAGTATGTGTATGTGCAAGCTTTTATTTCTCCTGATTTGAGCAGTGGAAATGGAAATCGATGGTGTATTCCAGGGTTCCACAAAACTTCTGGATCTAATCAGCACAAAGAGCAAACTGCAATGCTCAATCCACAGCCCGCCACAAATATTCTCACTGTTCCCAACTCTTCACAGCAAATACTAATTTCAGAACTACACCAGAGTAGGGGTAATTAACATTGGCCATCCTTCTACCTTGTGGACATCTAAAGATCTATGAAGATTTCACATTGAATGAATAATCTTTCTCCTTCATCCTCCTCCCACATAGGTTTTTTTTAAAAAGCTATCAATAAAGTCTCTTAAAAATATTAAATCACAGCATGACACAAAACATTCATTCACCTAAAAGGTATTTAAAAGCACTAAACCGAGAGAGAGAAAGACATGGAGAGAAACACTCTATTAGAAATGTTTATTTTGCAGTGCAATAATTGGTAATCTTTCCATAAAGATTGATGCAATATGTTTATAATTCCCAAGTGTCAGTAATCTGTTATTAAGGTAAAAGAAAAAAGAAGTGGGATGGTGTAAGCACCAAGAAAAGATGTGGAAAGATATCCTTTCCCATTGACAGCAATTAATGTTTGAGTTAATGTTGGCTGCTAGAATGTTCAGACTAAAAAAAAAAATTGTTATATTTTAACAGACTGAAATATATCTAAAACAAATCACAGGGGGTTTAAAATACACAAACACGAAACGGCATTTATACACAATGGAGTATTACACAGCACTAAAAAACGACAAAATCATGGATTTTGCAGGGAAATAGATGGCATTAGAGCAGATTATGCTAAGTGAAGCTAGCCAATCCTTAAAAAACAAATGCCAAATGTCTTCTTTGATATAAAGAGAGCAACTAAGAACAGAACAGGGAAGAAGAGCATGAGGAAAAGATTAACATTAAACAGAGACAAGTGGGGGGAGAGAAAGGGAGAGAGAAGGGAAACTGTATGGAAATGGAAGGAGACCCTCATTGTTATACAAAATTACATATAAGAGTTTGTGAGGGGAAAGGGGAAAAAAAAACAAGGGAGACAATTGAATAACAGCAGATGGGGTAGAGAGGGAAGATGAGAGGGAAGGGGAGGGGGGATAGTAGGGGATAGGAAAGGTAGCAGAATACAACAGTCACTAATATGGTATTATGTAAAAATGTGGATGTGTAACCGATGTGATTCTGCAACTTGTATTTGGGATAAAAATGGGAGTGCATAACCCACTTGAATCAAATGTATGAAAGATGATATGTCATGAGCTTTGTAATGTTTTGAACAACCAATAAAAAAAAATAAAGAAATAAAATAAATAAAATACACAAACACAACCTGCACCTAGGTGTCCTCTCTAAACAAACCAAAGAAGGAAAAGCTTGTGTGAAATTCCAATTGCACTGCTATAGATAAGAAGTGGGGAGGGGGGTAGTGGTTTTCAGCCATATTCCCATGCTGGATGTCCATTTAAAGACAGCATCTAGACTCTGTAGTAATACTCGCTCTGCCTAGCTCCACACAAATTTTCATTATGTCACACACTGGACAAAACTTTCAGGGTTAGGAGGGAGGAAATTTCTCAGGAGGATGGGACATTCAGAACTTTGGGAGTTTCACTACGCTCTGAGCTCATTATGGACCTTGTGCCCCAAAGCTACTCTTATTTCCTCCCCTTTCTAAAACTCTACTCATAAGACTTTGAGTTAACAGTGCCCCTTGGGGAGATCTGGTCAGTTGCAGAATCTATAGAAGGAAACCCTGAGCGGCTCTCATCTACACTGTATACCAGCACCTGGCATCTCTCCTCCCACTGCAGCTCAGTACTACCACCCTGATTGCAAAGCTGTTTCATCTCAAAGAGTACAAAGTCTCAAATTCTGCACAGGAAGACTGAACTTCTCTGTCTACCCAACTTTCCAATCAAATGATCACTTACTATGCCAGTCTAAACTAAGCTTTATGCCTAATATAGGAAGAAACTATTTCAAATGCACAAAATCCAACCAATGTAATATATAAAAAAGTCCTTTTTTTAGTAGTTGTAGATGGACATAATAGATTTATTTATTTATTTATTTATTTGTTTGTTTACTTATTTATTTATCTATTGTTGTGCTGAAATCAAACCCAGTGCCTCACACATGCCAGACAGGCACTCTACCACTGAGTCATAATCCCAGCCCTGTAATAAAGTCTTAATATTTATTTAAATGTTGTATAAAAATTTTAACAAATGTAGCTAATAGGAGAAATAAAGGATAAATCCTTTATTTTAATTACAACTTCTATTTAATCCCTCACTTTCCAGGAATATTTTTAGTAGGCTTTAGGGCACACAATTAAAGAAATGAACTCATCAGTAAAATAAAAGGCACTGTATAAACAAATTCCTGTACTGCCACAGAAAAGAGATTCAAAAATATCAAACTTCAATATTTTAGAAAAGAAATAAGATTACATCATTAGCCATAATAAGATTCCAGAAGGAAAAGTTCAGGAAAACCTCATTAATTTGGCCCAATAATGAAGACTCAATAATTTCAAGTCTGCCTTGATTTAATTTTGGACTATGTATTAAGAAACAATTGCTAGGCGCTGTGGTTGTGGCTCAGTAGTAGATTGCTTGCCTGGCACATGCAGGGCCCTGGGTTCAATACTCAGCACCACATATAAATCAATAAAATAAAGGCATTGTGTCCAACTACAACTAAAAAATAAATATTAAAAAAGAAACAATTGCTAGGCAAATTAAAGTACAAATAAAAATTGCTAGAGGATTATTTGATTTTAAAATTTTCACATGCAAATGACTTCTGCAAAAATACTAATTAAAACTAGTTACAATTATTCTTTAGAATCCTGTATTCCAATAGAAATGAACTATATAAAATCCAGACTAAAACACTGCTTAAATCATTAATTAAATCATTAATTGTTCCATCTCTCTGTTTACTTTGGCTATGAAAAACTGGTTTAGAAGTCAGAAAAGCTTCACAGACATGTCCCAGACAAAAATCTATTCATTCTACTCAAAGTCTGGCAATCTATTTCTCTGATTTTATTTTAAAAAAATGTGAACCATACAATTATATTTACTTTATTTTGGGGAGCATTTACTTTATCCTTCTTTTCTTTTTTTTCTTTGAGAGAGAGAGAGAGAGAGAGAGAGAGAGAGAGAGAGAGAGAGAGAGAGAGAATATGAATGAATGAATATGAATGAGAATGGTGCTGAGGATCGAACCGGGGCCGCACACATGCCAGGTGAGTGCACTACCACTTGAGCCACATCCCTAGCCCCTTTATCCTTATTTTTAAACATCATATTGTGAAAATATTGCCATGTCTATACTGGGAAACATTAACAGATTTTAAACAAGATTAGCAGCATACCTAGTTTAAATACTTACTCTGTCCATAATGAAAAAAAAAAAAAAGATTTAAACTACAGGGCTTATGTGATTCTAAAAAGTAAGTAGAATATAGTCCAAATCAAAATTTGAAACAAAGTTCCATCAAATGAAATACTAGCAAGTGCCATACAGTTATGCACATCTAAATTTAAATGAAATCATGTTACTCTTCTCTAAATTAAAATGTATGGCTATTCTCTTTCATATCTTTAACCTAATAATGACAATACACATCAACCATTGGGAGATTGAGGCTGAGGCAGGAGGATCCTAAGTTCATGGCCAGCCTTAGGAACTTAGTGAGGCCCTAAGCAACTTAGCAAGACCCTGTCTCAAAATAAAAATAAAATTAAAAAGGGCTGGGGATGTGTTTCAGTGGAAAAGTTCCCCTAGATTCAATCCCCAGTACCAAAAAATTAAACAAATAAGTAAATAATAACCTGTGGATGCCTACCAGTGCTGAATAAAAACTAGTGAATAAATCACCAGTTGGACCATATGGTCCCAACCTTGGGGTATTCAGTAAACAATATTAATTGAAGTGAAAACAATAGCCCCTTCAGGAAAAGCAATCTAGATGTACTTTATATAGGAAAGACAGTTTAATGTTTTCTTATTAAGCCAAAGAATAAACAGTAGGTATATGACAAAGTTGTGAATCTGCTTCATGTGAGGCCATCCTTATATGTAACTCTTATTTGATTGAAATAAAACCTAAAGCAAACATAAAATTAAAAATCATATTTACATCAGGAAGTGATAAAATCTTTTGGACAGAAGAAATACACATAGGTTTACACATGAACACACAATCACATAGTTTACATAACTCAAAAGCACTATATTATCAACCAATTATGGAAATAATATTCTGTATGCTATTCAGCCATTGGTATCCATGTTTGAAAATTGTTTAAAAAAATTATTTTGAAAGTTATTTTAGGCTTCCCTTCAGGTGAATAAAACACAAAAGTACTGCTCTTTGCAGAGGAAAACATTCTGTATTCAAAACAATTATAGCTAGTTGATCAAGTTTTCAAATATATTTTTTTAATATTTACTTTTTAGGTGGACACAATATATTTATTTTATTTTTATGAGGTGCTGAGGATTGAATCCAGTGTCTCATACATGCCAGGCTAGCATGCTACCACTTGAGCCAAATCCCCAACCCTTAAGTTTTCAAATATTGAGTTAAAATCAAGGCAAAAGACCTAAAAACAACTCAATATTATTATTTAAATATTTTCATCACATTTAAGCCTAAGAATGTCTGACATATAAGAATCACAAGTATGTCCTTAAGAAGAGAATTCTTTATGTTAGTAAGAATACTGAATGAAAGAAATCTTTGAATAACACAAGGTTTCCTTCAATAATTCAGTACAGTGGAACACACCTGTAATCCCAGCAAATCAGAAGACTGAGGCAAGAGGATCACATGTTCAAGGACAGCCTCAGCAACTTAGTGAGGCCCTGTCTCAAAATAAAAAAAAAAATAAAAATAAAAATAAAAGGTCCTGGGGATCTAATTTACTGGGGAAGTGCCCCTGGGTTCAATCCCCAGTACCAGTAAAAAACATGTTATCTCAAAAATGTACTTTTTTTCCCATATTGGATTAGCAAAGATTAAAAAGATTAAGAAAACTTGGTGTGAGCAAGGGTTTTGAGAACAGGATTCTCATGGACATTGAAGGGGATAGTTTTTACAGATAACAGCTCAGCCATATTTATTAATATTTAAAATATATATAATGTTTGACCTGGCAGTTATACCTCTAAGAAGATAAATGAATAAGTATACTATTATCAACATACCATTATTCACAAGAAAGAAAAACAAGTAACAATCTAAATAGTTATCAAAGGAGTAGCTAGATAAAGTATGATGCCTCTAAATGATGGAAAACTAGGCAGCAAGAGCTGGGATTGTAGCTCAGTGGTACAGCACTTGCCTGGCACCTGTGAAGAACAGAGTTTGATTGTCAACACTGAATATATAAAATAAAGATCTATTGACAACTAAAAAAATAATTAAAAAAAACAAACCAGGCAGCCAGTAAAATGATCACCCATGATTATGCACATCAGTTTCAACTCACAAATAGAGATACATAAAACACATTAAAAATGACCACATAGCTTCATATAGAGAAAAAGTGCTGTTTATTTAAAGTCTTCTATATACTTTCATATCCATCAATAAATTTCCAAAAGTGAGTTAATGGTGGCTATTTCTTTGTGCAGGAGTTGAGGGCTGACTTTTGTCATTATGTTGTTTTATATGGGTAAAAATTTTTCTAATTAGTAAAATAAAAAATCACAACAAACTTTTAAGATAAAGAAATGCCTCTATATCACCAAAATTACTTCAAATCTTTTCAACTTCCTATTTAAGAGGAAAGAATTCATTGAATGTTGCAAGTAGATGTAATACAGGATCTCCTTCTCAGAACCATACTTTATAATGACAAGATAATAGAAATTATAATATTAGAGTCAAAGAGATAGGGAAAGACAAACGTCATTATTCAAACAGCCCACATTATTGGCATCCACCTTACCAACCACAGGTTCTATGAAGTCAAATGCTCCTAAAACAATATCCCTTTTACAACTTAAGGGAGCAGAACTAAATAATAATTAAAGAATTTTTAAAACACTTACCACAGTGAAAATATTTAATTATTTTCCTGTGTTACATTCTTTCTTAGCACCTTTATTAAGAATCTGAAAAAAGAAAAAAAAGTTTGGAGAAGTTAAATAGATTTTAAATATATATATTCAATCTGATGTTTATTTATTTTAGTTTTTTGTTTTTCTGGAACTAGACAAAACAGTTCAAAAGTACTCATGGAAAAATAAGCAAGCAAGAATTCCCAGGAATATGAAAAGCAACAAGAGGAAACTAGTTTTAAAAGATGTTAAAACTTTTATAAAACCAATACTGTGATACTGATATATGAAGAAAAAGACTAATAGAATACAAACCCCAGAGACACCCCAATACATCCAAAAGTTAACAATACCATAAGAGTATTCAAAGAAGGGCTCTAAAATCAACAGGTGAAAATAACAGGGACACAGAAAAAGAAAGCTGAACCTATGCATCATTCTGAACACCAGAATAAATCCTAGTTTGAACATTTAAATGTAAAAGTGATACCATAAAAGTATTAAAAGAAACCATGGGCAAATTCTAAAAATCTTGAAGGCCTTTCAGTGACTTAAAATCCAGATACCTGGGCTGGGGCTGTAGCTCAGTGGTAGAGCACTTGTGAGGCATTGGGTTTAATCCTCAGCACCACATAGAAATAAAGAAATATTTTTTTAAAAAATCAAGATACCATAATGAGTAATATAAACTGTAAAATTCAAAGAAAAAAATGTAAGACTTTTGTATATCAAAATATGTGAAGGTAAATAAAAAATAAGTGAAAATCTGGGAAAAAACTACACAATTTATATCACACAGGGATAATCTCTACGATTTATAAATTTCTAGAAATTGATAAGGGGAAAAAAGCAATTCAAAACAAAAATGTGAACAAACACATGAACAGAGTTTACAGGAAAAGAAATACAACTAGTTTTTAAGCATAAGAGCTCAGCCTCATTAATAACAATAGCAATGTACATTAAAACTACTCTATATTGATAATTCTCATCTATCAAACTGTTAACAAATTCAAGGTTTGTAAACACACAGTACATTGAAAGCCCTCAGAAATATAGGAACTCTCATACACTGCAATCTGCCCTCTTGTATCTGTGGTATTCAGACTGGATTCGACAATTATAGGTGAAAATATTTTTAAAAAAATTGTCATACTGAACACATACCAACTTTTTTCCTTGTCATTAGTCCCTAAACAATACAGTGTAAAAACTATTTACATTACATGGCATTAATATTGTATTAGATCTTCTAAGCAATCTAAAGATGATTTAAAAGTATGCAGAGGATGTGCATAGGTTATATGCGAATTCTATGCTTTTCATATAATAGACTCAAGCATCCTTGAATTTTAGTATTCACAAAGGGGTCCTCAAACCAATCCTCCAAGGATAAGGAGGAGCAACTGTACTTGTGGGAGTTTAAAATGGTGCAATACTTAAGAAAGGAAGTATTTAACAAAATTATAAATGCACTACCCAGTGGTGCAGCGATCCCACTTCTAGGAATGTATCCCACAGATGTACCTGCATATGTAAAATGATATGTATACAAGCTGTATGGTCTGTGATTAACCTAGAGAAGACCCAAATACCCACCAGGGGAGCTGATTAAGTAAACAATGAACTTAATAGATGCTGTTTGAATACAGCTGTTTTTTTTTAAAGTGGTTTCTATAAACAAATATTATATTCTTTCTAAATAAATACTAGTAGGAAAAGATCTCAAGAACATATAAAGAAAAAGCCATGGGACAGAATTAGTTACATATTATGCTACATTTTAAAAGAATGTAGTACACTGGCATCTCTCCTACTATAAAAGGAAACAATTGACATCTACGGGAAATAAATTAAAGGAGGTTATCTAAGAAAGAGGGGTGAAGGGGGGCCAAAGCAGTTGGAAATCAGATTTTCCCAAACATGCCTGTGTCATTTAACTTTTGAACCATAAGAACATGTTATCTACATCAAAAAGTTTTTTTAAACATTAAAAAGAATACTTACAGAAAGGAGAGAAAGATAAATCTATAGATAAGACTTAAAAACAAGCTTTAAATAGATTTTTTTTTTTTTGCTCTGAAATTAGATGCTGAAAAGCAATCTTGATGTGGTTATTGCAAAAAAAAAAAAATGCTTTTTTTCCCCCTTCAATCAAGTTAAAGGATATTATAATCTGTTTTTTAAAAGCTATTTGAAGGAGTAAGAAATTAGGAAAGAGGAGAGAAATGTACAATGAGGACACTCTAGTATAATGGTTCTCCATGTATGGCCCCTGTACCAGCAGCATCATCATCATGTGATAATTTGTTAAAATTAAAATTCTCAGACTCCCACCCAAACTACTGAATCAGAAACTTTATACTAGTCCAGCAATCCTGGTAATACCCTCAAGTCTGAGAGTCACCTATCTTGTCTGGTGCTTCCCACAGATTCACATACAGCACCAGTCTGCATTTCAAACAAGCTCCAGGACCTAGGACCACACTTGGATAAGCAACCTGAAGTCCTGGTGGGGGGGTGTTATGTAAACTTCATATGGTTGAGTTTCCTATAAAACCTGTCCTCAGTATCAAACAGAAAAAGTCCTTTACAGGTTTCCTAGCCAAGATATATCATGGAGCTACTTTCCTACATACACTGTTTACACAGAGAATAAATGTTTTCAAATACATCCTTATAAAAACAATAACAACTATGAATCATCAAAATTCAACTTAAGAATGTCTTGAAAAAAAAGTATAAGTGGACCTACAAGCTTTCAGAAATAGGAGAAAGAAACAAAAATAATCCATATTTCATAAAATTTGCTTGTGTTTTCTGAACTTAACCTCAAATGCATTAACTGCCCACCATGTGCTCTCCATGAAAAAGAACAAAGAAGTTTGTTTCCCTCACACACTTTTCAAAAAAAAAAAAAAAAAGGTACTCATATTTATGAACACTGGTGTTTCATTTGTTTTACATGAGGAGAAAGATCTCTATAGGAATCTTCTGAATAACAAATTCTAGTTTAGACAGAAGGATTTAGAAGTCAAATATAGTGGCACATGCCTATAATCCCAGCAGCTCTGGAGGCTGAGACAAGAGGATCTCAAATTCAAAGCCAGCCTCAGCAACAGTGAGGCACTAAGCAACTCAGTGAGACCTTGTCTCTAAATAAAATATAAAATAGGGCTGGGGATGTGGCTCTGCGCCCCTGAGTTCAATCCCTGGTACTCACCCCCCCACACACACTTGGGAGGACTTGCTCGCAAACAGGATGTTCTGCCAAGTGAGCTAGGAGGGCGCTGAGAAAAATTTTATTATCTGTTCTTAATAAAGAGCAGAGCTCAGCATGCTCTGAGTAGATTAGCCATGAGAAGCAGATCACTTCTAATTAGAAAGTAAAACTTCTATATGCTATGTTTAACTAGCTGAAAGACCTGATTTATTGCTATTGGAAGGCTGCCTTCTTTGTTCACAATACTATAAAAAGATTGCTGTATACAATAAAGGACTTTTTTTCTTCTGCTGCTTGGCTTCCTCTGCTGCTTCTTTCTTTCTCATGTTGTCCTGCGAGTGAGTTACTGTAACAATTATAAACCACAGAATTGTATGGTAAAGTATTTGTTTTCCTCCTAGCTAACTCTTATGTCTCTCAAATGTAAAACTCCAAAAAGGCATGCATGTTTTGTCCATTGAAAACATATCCTCTATGCTTAGAAACTGGAACATTTTCAATATCTTTGTAATTCGTTATTTATTTTGTTTACTTAGGAACATGTGAATATAAAAAAAAGTAATGATTTATTGCAATATTTTTAACAGTACTGACCTCTTTCATTCTGGAATATTTTACTTGCTCAAAATAATAATTATTAATTATTTTCAACTTGGCTGACTTCTCAGGTCAAAGAGATTCAATACATTTCTAGACAATTGAAAATATATCCCCTTCCGAGAAGTCTTTACTTACATGTTTGTTTCCACAGCATCTTTCAATAGTAATAAGCAACAAACACCTTACAAGATTTTTTAAAAATCAAAATAAATATCCTTTTTAGAGTTAAACAAGTTGAAGAAATTTTTTTACACTGTAGCTAGTTTAAGCTAAACTTTATTTTAATTTTTCTCTATCATAACTAGCAGTGTTTCAAATGAAAAGATAATTTGTAATGAGTCATACCATGAAGGCTGGTATATGTACATCTATCTACATTTTCCAAATTTGCTCATATGAACACCAGTAAGTAGAAAGGGTTATTTTAAAAGTGATTAGAGCTGGGCAATTTGGGAGGCTGAAGCAGCAGGATCCCAAGTTTGAGACTGCTTCAACAGCTTCAGGAGATCCCAGTTCAAGAAGGGAAAAAAGGGCTGTAACTCAGTGGTAGAGCACCTATGGGTTCAATCCAATCCCTGTAAGTAACCCAGACCCTGATGAAACGAATGTATATTCTACTCAACTCAAACCTGCTATTGTACACACTGCTGTCACTGCCCAACTCTTTTCTCACATCAAACTGCTACAATGATTCTAGTGTTTAGTTGTCAACATTTCTAATGTGAATTCCCATCAAACACAGACAAAATTTTGTGACAGGAAATAACCTTGCCTCCCAAAATTCTAGAATAATTGACAAAAGTGTCACTAACCAAGACCATGTCTTTGTTATATGTCAGATACTTCAGAAAAAAAAAAAATTCCGAGAAAATAAGTTGTTTGTCACCCCTTTCTTGTTAAAATTAAGTAGATGATGGATATGTTCTTAATAGTATTCTCAAAGAGGCAGAAATGTCCTTAAGAAAAATTTTTAGTTATCAAAGAGTTTGGGGGAACACCCTGGGGCATTTAGTGTTTGGGGGCCAGGATCTAGGCTTCACACAATGCTTGGGTGGGATGGATCTGTATCATCAAAATTCATCCTGGTCACAAGAATTTTGATCTTAAAATGGTTTAATCAAGCCCACTTTAAATGAGCATTTCTTTAAGACACAATATTTAAAGTTTTTATAGGAAACCCCACAGCTTGCCTCTATGTAAGACAAAGTAGTAAGGGATGCTTCAGCAGAATAAGGAAACTCTGAAAATTAGTGCTCATTTCTTCACACTACTCATTAACTCAACATAAATTTAAAATTATAATGAGTATACATAGACTACTATATATGCTAACAGTATGAGATGGCACATTAATCTCACCCTAATGAATCCAAAAATTTCAATCTTGTTAACATTTTACTGTTATTACTAGCAACTAAAGGAATTCATTACTGTTTCTTCAAGTAGCAGTACCTCAAAGCACAAGATGCAAAGGATGTGCTGCGACATGGTGGGAAAAGAAGGGATTCATGGAAGGGTCATAGTATGACCTGTGGGTAGACTGAGGCAGCCTGTAATTGACCTTGGCATGTCATCCCTACTTCAATCTAGCCTCTCCTTTTTATTAGCTTAAATAAGGTTATCCCAACACTAAGTGTTTTCTCCCTAGTTTCCATCTTCATCTCCCTCTTTGGTTTTCTTATTTGAACTAGATCCTAATACTTTTTTTTTTTTTAAACCAACTCAAACTTCTTCATTAGCAGCAGGTGCAAGCACTCGAACTCATGTTGTCTTCCACCACAGCTGAAAGTTCTGGTTATAAGTGAGAGCAATGCATATCATACATTGTTCTCCCTTTATTTCTCTTTTACATGTAAGTGAAAGTATCATACCCACTTTCATTTATGTGAAACCTTATTTACAAACTTCACTGCTCAGTAGTGAAGTGGGCTCTACAAATGCTCAACACCAAAGAGAGGTGCCTTGTTTCTGTGGTTGACAACCAACTGTTCCAGGCTAGAATCACGTGCTTCAATGGGAATCAAACTTTCTTTTTCCTGAGGCAAGCCTTGGGCTAGTGACCCAACCCCTAGCGTACAAAGGTCACTCTAAGCCCACCTCTGCTCTCTCACACAGGACCAATGGCAGTTTAGGATGGAAGACCTTCCAGGAATCAGACAAAAGGCTTGGAAAAAGTCTGTCCCAATGAACTCACATACTATGCTGCATCCAATTTCAGAGTGGGTCCTACACACCATATGCAGCCCCACCAGGACCAAGGGAACCAGCTACAAGCACTGCTGGGACATGGACCGGAGGCAAGAAAGGTGCACAGACCTGCGTGGGTGTTGGAAACCCCATCCCACCACATCCCAGCAGTGCAACTTTGGGCAGGGT
Organism: Urocitellus parryii; assembly: GCF_045843805.1. NCBI lineage: Eukaryota > Metazoa > Chordata > Mammalia > Rodentia > Sciuridae > Urocitellus > Urocitellus parryii. The sequence continues at coordinate 81,709,996 of NC_135537.1, forward strand.
GCTGCACTTTCTGTGCAGCCCAAGCATGGAAGTGCACAAGTTAAGTGCCTGACACACAGCAAAGTGGAGCAGCTATGGCCAGCAGTGCCAACCCCGCCGCCCTAGGAGACTGAGGCGGGACCGGAGTTGCACAGAGCAGGAGGTCTGACCGGCCAAGCCGCCCCACCAGCGCGGTCCGGGATGGCACGGACAGGGCAGCGCCGCAGCAACCATGGGGCGTGCTGGACTGCCTCCAAAGACGCTGGCCACCCACCCACCCCGCTCCCCTCGCAGGGGGCCTCATTCTCTGCCGCTCTTACGCTCCTTGGCCCCCAGTGGCCGCCACCGCCGCCCACAGCCCGACGCTTACCTCTCCCGCTGTCTCCTCCACTGCCTCTACCACCAGCCCTGTGAGATCTCGCGAGACTTTGATCCTCCCCTCTCTACTCCGCCCTCACCACTGCGCAAACTCGGCCAGGAACTAGCTTGGTCCCTCCCCTTTACCCCGCCCACTGCACCTGACGGGTCAGTACTACCCGTTCTTGTGATGTTCTATCCATATCCGTGCCCCTGAATCCACTCCTCCCACCCCGTGACCCCAAAGGATTAAAACCCAGGTGCTAGGCAGCACCTTGGTCCCATGTGCCCCACCCCGTGTTTTTGCGCATGCGCCTGCCCAGGCCCGGGACCTTGCAGCCTCCGCACCAGCTTGGACCACAGTAAAAGTAGTAATCATAGCAGCTTGGGTCCTCACAACTGCCCTAAGAGGGTATTACCATCCTCCCCATTCCACAGAGGAAAAATTGGCGTGGCAAGATTAAGCAATGGGCTCCAAGTCACACAGCTAGGAAGTGGCAAGAGCACACATTGGAATCTGGGCTCCTCTGGAGCCCAAACCAGTGCCCTCCATGACAACCCCCAGGCCCTGTCCCTGCTTGCACCACAGGCACCGCCTCTTAGCCCCAGTCTTCACTCCCCACCCCATCCCTGGCCCCAGTGTTCACCAAAGTGAAAAGAGACACGCCTAGGAGGTCATCTGCTACAATAACCTGGGTCTGGATAAAATTGTAATCAATACAATGTTTCAGCTTCATTGCATGAATTTCCTAAGGTCTCCCTGTGACATTTCTTGGGCTGGACCCAGAAAACGATGAGACTGTATAGAATTCTGTAGTCTCCTTGGGTAACATTTTGCTGATACAAAGTACGATGGAATGGCATAGAGGACATAGAATATACATGATGTTATGTAGAAGACACATGGCACTTTTTCCCAGGGGAAATCGTAATAATTGTTTCTACAGAAGAGGAGCTAATATTTATTGAAGGCATATATTCTTCCAGTCCTGGAGATGAAGAAACTAGCATAAGTGTTCATAGTGAGTCAGAATTTGAACCTGAGTCTGAGTTTGATCCTGTTCCATAAGACAGCATAGTCTACTTCTTCTGGGTCAGGTTCTTTAAAATCATGAGACTTGAAGGTTCAGTTTACCCCTTTGTTGGAGTCTTCCTGCTGGGCTACAGCAGCTTACATGATAGTTATGTCTGTTAGAAAATGCAGGTCCACTCAACCTCTAAGATTGTCCACTCTCCAGGAAATAATTCTGCTATATGAGCCAGAGCATATGAGTCCCCTTCTACATATTGATACAACCCAATCCACCAGCTGAAGGAGTGGGTAAGGAGGTGAAATCACATCAAAGGGGCAGCTACAAGGTGCCTAGCACAGCTCCAAGTGCTGTCCACTCACTAACTCATTCAGTCTGATAATCTTGTATCAGATAGTGTGTTCCAGAGAAACAGAACAAATAAGATATAGATATATAAGAAGGAAATTATTATGGAATCTGGGAAATCCCTCAACATGCTGTCTGCAAGCTGTAGAACCAGGGATGTCTGTGATATAGCTCAGTCCCGGTACAAACACCTGAGAAACAGGGGAGCTAATAATGTAACTTAGTTCAAGAATGAAGGCCTTGGGGCTGGGGATATGGCTCAAGTGGTAGTGCGCTCATGTGTGAGGCCCAGGTTCGATCCTCAGCACCACATACAAACAAAGATGTTGTGTCCTCTGAAAACTAAGAAAAATAAATATTAAAATTCTCCCTCTCTCTCTTAAAAAAAAAAAAAAAAGAATGAAGGCCTGAGAAGCTGGGGAGGCTACAAGTGCAAGTACCAAGGTCTGAAGATCAGATAATCTGAAGTTCTGATGTTGAAGGGCCGAAGAAGATGGGTGTCCTGGCTCCAGAAGTGAAAACAAATTCACCTTTCTTCTGCCTTTCTGTTTTATCTAGGTTTTTAATCAATTTAGGTGAAGGCCACTGATACAAACTGCATCATTTTAGAAACCCCCTCACAGACATGCCCAAAAATAATATGTTACTAGCTATCTGAGTAGTCCAGTCAAGTTGATACCTCAAATTAACCATCATGTATGGAAGTTATCATTTCCCCCATTTTACAGATAAGGAAACCAAAGACCTAAAAGGTGAGAGGACTTGCCTAAGGGCACACAGTGATTGTGAGGCAGAATTGGAATAAGTCAGAGTCAGTCCATCTCCAGACCTACAAACTCTGGCCTCAGTGACCAGCAGGTTCTTCTCTACCAGGAAATCCTATACTTTTATAAAATGGAATGCCTAAAAATCATCTCAAGTCAAAACTCTAGTCTGAGCTGCTTACTGTTATGTTCTCCATAAGGTAGATTGTTCCTTAGATTGTGCTTTAGATTATCATCTAAAATAAGAATATGAATAGATAGTTGGGAAGATTAACTGAGCTAATATATGCAAAGTATATGCTCAGTAAATTACAGCTGTTAGGCACTCAATAAATCATAGCTATTATGACCATGGGTGAGTTTCTGTGATATTTTACTTACTCTTTATCTTCCAATATAAACTCCAAATTGTGTTGGAGGATGTGCTCAAGGATGGGGATAAAAGTAGTTTCTAGTGCACTGAAACCAATGATAAATGAACCAAGTGACTCTAGTGAACCAAGTGACACTTCCTTTGAATCATGGAAGGAAAACACTTCTCCACAGCTCTCTCTTCCCAGTTTCCTTGGAGTGTGGCAGCCTGTTTTATAAAGAGCTCCCCTTAAATAGGAAAGCCCACCCAAATATTTTTAAAGACCTTACTCTGGAAGTCACTCCATAGGCAAAAAGCAAACAAACAAACAAACAAACAAAACCTAAAATGAAGGTTCTTAAGAGAATTTTGGCAAGATTGGGGAGGAATACCATAGGCAAAAAATCAAAAACCGAACAAACAAAAACCCTAAAATGATAGTTTTAAGAGAATTTTGGCAAGGTTGAGGAGGAATGCCACAGTGACATCATGATTAGAGGGAAGCTTTGTATAGGAACAATCTTACCACCACCCTCCTCTGGCATTGGTACTCCAGATTCAGGTTTCTATCCTGACCCAAAGCCTGCCACATGCTCTTGTCAATGGCAAAATTTTTCTGTGGGACAGATCTTCATAGGGGAGAAGTAGGCATAGTAAGATGCACAGGGATATTATGGTCTGACAAAAAGTTGGGGTGATTGAAATCTGCAAACCCCTAAGGATGTAAGATATACTACATAGTATGTGGTGTGATGTAGTTTAAAGGTATAAGGTATTAACACATCATTTGATCCAAGAGAGATTTTGTAAATGCCTCTAATGGGGTTTCCTTAATGCTCATTCATTCAATAAAAACATATTAAGCACTTAAGTGCTAGTTACTGTGTTAATGGCTGCAGAGGAGGCAATCAGAGTTCATGGTCACATCATGTGTATGATCTAGAGGGAGAGAAGTAATAGTGAAATAATAAAAGAAGTCATAGTTGAAATACAATGTGATAAATAGGATGAAAAAAAGAGATAATGATCTCCCCACTAATGGCTGCAAGAGTAGAAGAGAACTTTAATTGGAATGAGTTCTGGAGGATACATAGGAGCAGACTAGGCCTGAGGCAGAGAGGACTGCATTCTAGTGACAAGGATGGCATAAATCAGCAAGAAATAATAAGTTTTGGTAGCAGAGGCAGCCAGCTTCGGGTATGCAGGGTGGAGGTCCTGAAGGAGAAGCAGCACTGGGCTGGCAGCAGCAGTAGTTGAAGCAAGGGCAGACTCCTAGCACCTGGTGCTCCAGGGAAGCAAGGGAGGAGCGGTGGTTAGTTCAGCTGGCCAAGCCTGCAGTGTGGTTTGGGGCATTTTTCCTCAAAGCTTAGCCTCAAGTTCTTTCCTCCAGCCCTACCAATGATTCTGTGGGATGCCTGACATCCTCTAGTGCACTACCCTTTCTACTTAAAACAGCTAATATTTCTACCCAAGAACACTGATCTCTCAAAAGCCAAACCTCATTACAGCACAAGATATTTGGGGGAAGCTCACTAGAGTCAATGGTAATATAAACTTTATCTGCTTTAAGAAAGAGCTCCAGGCAGATATGGTGGCACATGCCTGTATCCCCAGCTACTTTGAAGGCTGGGGTAGGAGGATGACAAGTTTAAAGGTAGCCTATGCAACTTAGTGAGACCATATCTCAATATAAATGTTTTTTAAAAGAGCTAGAGATGTAGCTTAGTGGTAGAGTACACATGCAAGGCCCTGGTTCAATCCACATACCGCTTAATGGAGTGGGGGAGGACTGCGGGAAGCCAGCATACTCTCCTAATTTACACGGAACCTCAGTTGTTATCAGTGGCTTTGTCCGTGGGAGCTGGCCTTAAAACAGGTTTGCATGGTGGAGAATAGGGCAGAGAAGCTAAAAGATTCTGGGTCCTTGATGATATCATCATGCTTGTGGACTAGCTTCAGACACACAAGGCCTTGGATATCCCTTTCCTGAGCTAATACATGTTGTTAAACCAACTCCATTTGGTTTCTCTGTTCCTTACAGCCCAAACACTCACACTGGGACAGGCAGGAGGCAGCAATTTATGGGGGATAAACATGCATCCTCCCTGCCACCTGGAGCCAACCCGATTTCTGTGCAACCTCCTAAAGTAGCCCTCTCCTTATCAGTCTTACCCAGGTAAGCCCTGTCTTGTTCTAAGCACTCCATTTGTGAAAGCACCTCCTTCTTTGGCCTCTTGCATCCTTTGACTCTCTCTTTTATGGGCATAAAATGGTCTTTTACTTGCTCAGCTCACACATCTGGTAAGTGGCAGAGTTAAAAGTCTGGAAAACATCCAGATTCCAGGCTTTGAACCGCCAAGTTTAATGCCATGTATCATCTAGCCTCATTAAATTTACAAAACAAAACAAAAATTAAAAAAAAATAGGGCCTTGAGCTAAAAAAAAAAAAAAAAAAAGAACTCAAATCCCACTCCATATTTTCCATCTGACCTTGAACACACCTCATAAGTATTGCTGTGAAATGAAGTTGATGATGCCAACTTTGTAGAGTCTGGTAGTCATTTGCACTGCTCACCAATGACTTCTGGCTCTCCACTTTCTGGACACCTGCAGGATTGCACTTCCTCATCATGTGACTAGTTCTGATCAAAGAGTGTGCATGGAGGGAGTTTGTGCCACTTCTTGGCAGAGCATTTAATGCTAGTGAGAGACAAGCCTGAGATCAGTCTCTCTGATAGGACAAACAATAATGCTCGTGATAGTGTTTTCTCCATTGTGCAGAGCCCTCAACCAATCTATCATGGTTGTCTAATGTGAGCAAAACACAGACCTTTTTGGTTTTAAGACATTGAAATTTGGGGTTTAATGACTATCATGGCATGCTGTAGCCTATCCTGACTGATTCAGCTGGTCTTCCATATCCATAGTTTCAACCAGCTAAGGATCAAAAACTTTCTTTAAAATAAACTGCATCGAGGGCTGGGGCTGTAGCTCAGTGGCAGAGTGCTTGCCTAGCATGTGTGAGGCACTGGGTTTGATCCTTACACTGTGTAAAAATAAACAAATAAAATAAAGGCATGCTGTCCATCTATAACTACAAAAATAAAAATAAAAAGATTTTTTTTAAAGCTGCATTTATGGGATGGGGTGGTGACTCAGTGGTAGAGCACTTGCCTAACACATGTGAGGAACTCGGTTCAATCCTCAGTCCCACATTTAAAAAAAAAATAAAACAAACAAATAAAATAAAGGTATCTTGTCCATAAATACCTAAAAATATTTTTAAAACTTCATTTATGCTGAACATGTATAGACATTTCTTCTTGTAATTATTCCCTAAACAATACAGTATAACAACTATTTTCATAGAATTTACATTGTACTATGTTTATAAGTAATTTAGAGGTGATTCAAAATGTACCAAAAATATGTATAGGTTATACAAATATTATGCCACTTTGTATATAAAGAGTTGAACATCCATGGATTTTGGAGTCCAGGAAAGGTCTTGGAACCAGTCTCTCCAGGATACCGAGGGACAACTGTACATACAGTATGATTGTTTACTCATTGATTAAAAAATTTTTCTGCCCAGCTGGTCAAGAGTTAAAGCTCAAGCCACAGTCCTGAAGGTCCTAGTTTAATACATCTGGGATGGGGAACAGACCTGTGCAGCTGTCTGGTACTCCCAAGCAATTCTAATGCTCTAGAAAGCCTGAGATTGCTGCATGGTTACGTCTTGTGATGGTAGATTAAAATACGGTGTCTACCCTTGAGGGTTACCAAGACTGGGAGAATAAGCTCAGAGCCAGAAAAATTACACTACTTACAGGTTAAATGATCTGAAATATGCAAAAGTAAGTAAGAATATATAGGCACTTTATGAACAATAAAGCTTTACATGTAATAGAATGTAGATATGCTTTTTGGCAAATCCATTCATCAACTCTGTGACCCCAGACCAGGTACCCAAGCTATCAGCTTAACTTGTAGACTATTATCTGTCACTATGCTTTTCAATTATGAAAAACAAAGCTTAGAAAATCTCTAAAGATGTGGCCCAGAGTCAAAATAGCCAGCACATTGCTGAATTGGACTCCATATCTAGGCTTTTATCTATCTAGAGCCCAAGGCCTTGGCTGCTTCACCAAAGGCCACCACTTCTCTTTCATTTTCCTCTCTTGTCTCCCCCTTTACTTTTATGTTCTGGCTGCATTAAACTGCCTGTCACTGCAGGCCCACACCATGCTACTTACTGCACACTGCCGTGCTTTGGCTCCTGCTGCTGTGTCTGTCTGGCGTGCCTTCCCTCCATCCTCACCACCTTGTTTCTGAACCCCATCCAGGTCATTAAATACTTGGTTGGGTGGCTCCAACAGCACGTTTCTCTACTGGTTGACTAAGCACCTCCATCATTAGATTGCACCCACATATGTTGGGTCTCAGTTTCCTTTCTCTGAGTAATTAAACTAGCATTGGGGATACTGTGCTAAAGCACCAGCCATGGCCCCATGAATACTTAACTCAGCTAAATCAAATCCCTACAACCCACAAGACAGATCCTTCCAATAGGACCACACTGTGAGGTGAAATATTTATGAAAGGCCTTTGTTTTCATGTAGTTTTTCAACCTCTGTACAATTCTCCACCTCTGTGAGTCTCAGTTTCTCAGGTGTAAAATAGTCTAATTGGAGTCCCTGCCTCACAGTTTTGAGAATTCATTAAGTTGTAAACATAAGTGCCTTGCCTGGTTCATAAGGAAAAAATGAACTAAATCCCAACCACCTTGGTTGTTATGAGTATCTTCTTATTACAATAGAGTATCTTCTATTATCCCTACTCAGCATGTCCCTGTAGATGTCATCATTAATATTATCACTCATACTTCCCACCAAGTCTAAGTTACTGTGCTAAACATTCCTTCCTAGAATGCATAGTATTCTCAGAATCCTCAAAATGAGTTCTTCACAGTCTTGTGAATGTTCGGTGTCCCAATCATTAATTATCACCTGGGTACCACCAGGAAGCTGCTCAGTGAGTGCATCCTCAGGAAGTCTGTGGCTGCCAAACAGTTCCATTCAGGCTTTTTGGATATGGCTAAGAAAACATAGGTTCTCCTTAGGCTCCGACTTTCACTGACATTCTTCCCACCATGGGTGTTTCTAATTCATTTATGGTCAGCCCGGGCCACTGTGGAGGTGACCCCCACCTCTCCCTGCAGGAGGGTCAGGATGGTAGTCAAACAGGCCTGTGGACTTCTGGAATCATTGATATCTCTAAAAGGAATAATACTTGCACCAAGCTTATTTTCTTTCTTACTAGAAGAAACTCAAAGAATGGGGATTTCAGTTGGGAATAATAATGCCCTCAGAGTGATTTGATCTTATTTCCCTTCCCTCTTCATCTTTCACATATCTGAAACACAGTAGGCAAAATTGGGGTTTTCGTGAGGCATTCCAGTTGAGGTTGCCTGTTGAACAAGTCTGGGCTGTTATAAAAGGACAGGAAAAGAGTTAATTTTCCCACACCCCAAATGTCATTAGAACAGGTAGCCTATAAGGGAAACCAAAGCTCAAGCCACAAAATAAAGAAAAATGTAAGTTTGGCTTTTCTGATTAAAAAGATTCTGAAGACCCAAGTTGATTGAGCGGTGGTGTTCGCTGAGACCCCACACTGAGATGAACACTCAGGGGGTCTGTGGAAAAGGAAATAGACCTCCATTTGTAAGAAGAAAAGGAAGCAGCAGTTATGTTGGGGTTGTTGGAATGAGAAGAGACCAGAAATCAATGAAGAGATAAAGAGGTGGCCCAAGAGACAAGTTGCTTCCAGGGAGGCCAGTGGCCAAAGTGAGAGGACCTCAGAGTGGAAATTTTCCCCAGAGGGCTAGAGCAAGAAATAACTTTTTTTCTTCAGAACCATGTTGACACACAACTGCTTAAATAAATTTTCATTCACATCTCATCTGACTCATTTGGCTGGAACAACAAGCTTACATTCCACAGCCTGGGCTGACCCTTCTGCACCCCACTTCCTATAAAGCATAAAGAGTGTGATTAGTTCTTTTTGAATAAAGAAGGATCATGAAATCAGTTGGCTTCTCTTTTGTGTAGCTTCTGACAGCATTATCTAGCAACTTATCTAGTGTTATGATATCAGCCATTTCTAGGGGAGAAAAAAAGTTGGGGAGGCATGATCAAGGAACATTTTTCACAATTTAGCAATATGTAAGCAACAGCCTTTCAATTTACAAAAAAGAAAAGGAAGAAAAAATTCCACAGTTACAAGTAAGGAAAGAGGACATTAGCTGGGTATGGTAGTGCAGGCCTGTGATTCCAACTACTCAGGAAGCTGAGGCAGCAGGATTGAAAGTCTGAGGCAACTTAGTGAGACCCTGTCCCAAAATAAAATAAAAAGGGCTGGTAATGTAGCCCAGTGGAAGAGTACCTCTGAGTTTAATCCCCTGTACAAAAAAAAAAAAAAAAAAAAGAAAAGAAAAGAAAGAAAGAAAGGAAAAAATGGCATTAGAATGAATACTGTGGTGATGGATTTCAATTCATTACCACAGTGTTCATTCTAATGCCATTTTAGTTCATCATTATGAACTAAAGATTTTTGATGAAAGGAAAAAGAAAACAAAGAAAAAGAGATGTACATGTATGCATGCATTTATAGACATAACATAGTTCCAAATTCTGAACACCAAGAGGACTTAGAACTCTTGTTCCATATCAATGAGCAGGACAGATCTCCACCCAGATCTGGCTTCTAAATATCATTCTCCAATAAAAGAGACCAGGGCTCTTGAAGAAATGGATGCTCCCAGAGCTGGAGCAGGGAAAATGTAAAATAATCCTGGAACACCTTGTGGTGCCAGAAGATAGAGAGCTGCTTAATAAGGGGTAGGGTCTTATTTTTTTAATGGGTACATTATAATTATATATATATATATATATATTGAGACATATTTGTAATGCATGCAGCATAACTTGGTCAATATGATAGGGGCTTATTGAAAAACTACAAGATCCAATCTGAAAGAGTTCCCAACAGCCAAAGTTGGAACAGTTTAAACAACTAAATAACGATAGTATTGGATTATAAGTGATAGAATTAAATAGAAAACCATGAGCCCTTATAAATAGAAAAAAAAAAGAAAGAAAAGAATAGAGAAAGAGAGAGTTGTTTCCTTAAAGAGAATTACAGTTTATAAATAAAGAAAGGATGAGGGAAATAAAAACAAAATCACCTTTAGGAGACCATAATAATAATTGTTATGGGTAAGATCTATGAATGGATGCCAAAATTTAAGTGAGCAGAAACAAAGTTTTTTTTTCTTTCCTCTAGTGTGGGAATTTAACCCAGGGCCTTACCCATGACAGGCCAGTGTTCTATCACTTAGCCACATCCCCTAAGTGAGTAAAAATTGGGAGAGAAATAAGATATTCTCAAGGTATCCCCCCCAAGATATTTATTAATCACAAAGGGAGAGATAGTAAGTTTATAGTAAGAACCGAGAAGCATCACATTAATCATTGATTGAAATTAACATCACTCCTTACCAATCATGTTGATGTATCCCCCTTCCCACCAAATAATCCCATAAGGACTTTTCACCTCTGTGGCATCTCCCTACAAAATCCATAGCCTGACCCAGTCATAAGTAAACACCAAACCCAAGAGGAGAGACCTTGGGTTTGGTGTTTACTTATGGTTAAAATTGGTGAAATTTCAAACAAAGTCTATAGGTTAGTTGATAGTTGTGTACCCAGGTTGATATCTTTGTTTTGATCATTATACTATAGTTATTTATTTATGTATTTATTTTGGGGATTAAAGCCATGGGTACTTGGCCACTGAGAGACATCCCAAGCCCCCCCCCCACCTTTTTAAAATTTTGAGATAGGATCTTGCTAAGTTGTTTAGGGCCTTGCTTACTTGCTGAGGCTGTCTTTAAGCTTGCAATCCTCCTGCCTCAGGCTCCTGAGTTGCTGGGATTACAGGCATGCACCATTGTGCCCAGCCTACTTAATTTTTTTAAGAGCCAATATTAGAGGAAACTGGGTAAAAGGAATATGGGAATATTCTGTGTTTTCGTAGAGGGGGAAGGAAACTTCCAACAGCACCAGGATAAAACCCTTCATTAATAAGGGTAGTAACCAAGTGGTGAGCTCCCCGCCAGCATTTTATGTTAGGTCTGTGTGAGGGTGTGTGACATACTTCACATCAGTGGACAAATAAATCTCGCTGCTGCTCTTTTACCCTTGCAAAAGCTGATGTGAGCACAGGAGACCAAATCAGAAGATGTTTCTCAGCAGAACTAGATCATTAGAAGGGCAAGGTGCAAAGGGAAGTCCAGAGCAGACTTTGAAATTAGGGAGTTGAAAAGAAATGAATTGTTCTGATAAGGGACAAAGTGGAGGAGAATATTGGGGAGGGGAAGGGAATATAAAAGGTGGAAAGGGACAAATGTTAAGGGAGCTTTGAAGGAAGATTATTAAAATTCATGTATAAGTTGTTTGCATTGAAAACTTTTTCCAGATTCCCAGACCCTTATAAAGTCTGCTTCACACACAGGCCTGGTGTGAGTGTCCATGGGTCTCTGTGTGTCTATCAATTTGTATATGTGTGTGTATGTCTAAGTATTTGAGTTGAAAGGGTAAAGTTTCTAAGCTGCAAGGCCTGAGTTAAAAAGTAAAGGACCAGGTATTGTTAAGTTCCTCTGCTACACCCAGAACCTGAAATTCCTGAGGCAGTTAAGACAACGCCCTACTGGCCATTTAGCCTAGGGCCCTGTGCAGCTTGTCATGTAGGCATACAGGGCCCGAACCAATCGAATGTGTACCCTGCTTAGGAGTGACTAATCACCCCTGCTGGACCTGTTCCCGCCAATGAATGTACTAATCATATATGAGAGTTGTTGTTCAATTTTCCCGTGCCTCATGCTGATTTGTTCTGATGTATGCAAAGCCCCCGCCCTTCCCCAAAAGTGTACTTAAGCACTGCTTAACCTCTGCTCTGGGCTATGGGCTGCTCTCCCTTCTTGAGTGAGCCTGGAGCCTCAGCGCACTGAATTGGATCCTCAATAAATCCCCTTCTGCAATTGCATGAGTCAGACACTTGGTGATCTCTTCCTCCGACTTTTCACCGGACCCTTACAGAGTATCTACAAGTATGTATGTCTATATTTATATGCTTTTGTGTGTCTGTGAGGCAGTCCATGTCTGTGTGTGTGCATTTGTGTGTCTTTATTTTTATGTGTTTGGGTCCATTTATAAGAGTGCATCTGTGTGTGCATATGTTTGTCTGAGCCTGTATGTCTTGTGTGTGTGTGTGTGTGTTTTGGAAATCCAAACAAACAACAGATGGGCAGGACACAGTCCAGTTCTTCAGGAGCTGCACTGAATTAAGCAGGAGGCAGAAGATGTGCAAGAGGCAGAAAAAATAAACCAAGTGGAAGGAGCTGTGAAAAACTATACCATAACCTGGAATTAGGTCTCCTTATATTCACATAAAAATCACAGGACTCAGAGGACCAACAAGACATCAGCCAAGACAGGAGCAAATTGAGCCCTAGGTGTCATAAGAATGTAAGGTCCTAGGAATTCGATGATATCTTTGCACAGGCATTGGAATTTCCCCAGGCACTTGGAATGCTGGTGGGGGTGGAGTTTCAAGTCAGTAGTAGCTAAAAACTTCAGAGGGCAGGAAGACCCACCTCCTGTTTTAGGGATAAAGGAGACAAGGTGCAAAATATAGCAGGAAACAGTTTTATTTGGCTGCAGCCAGGTTTAGAGGGCATAGCTTTTGCTGTAATCAATTAATACCCTGAACCCGGAGTTCAGGGAGTTTCAGAGTTTTATACCCAGCATGTAAAGGGAGTGGCTCAGAAGTTCACAGTCTGCAGAAGTTCACATAAAAGCAGCTTTATTCTTTCACTGGTATGAGCATGTTAACTCTTCAAGGATAACACCTGAGAAGGGGGGAACTTCTTCTCCCCTTTCTTTCCTCCCCCTGCCAGCTGTTACCATGGCGCACAGTTGGTAACTTCTTTTAAAAATGTAGACATCTCTGTGAAGCCCAGCTCAAGGCCAGAAGCCTAGTTTGCACGTTTCTATAAACTATTATACTGGATATATTTGTGAAAAACTAGTAAGGGGGTGTCCAGCACCTGGAGTGCTAGTATCTTCCCAACCAGTGGCCAAGTAAAACAGGGCAACACAAAAATAGGAAGTTTAACTACATTGAACTCTTTTGCAGAGACTCTTTTGCTGACAGTCCTAAAGTCAGCCATGGTGAAGATTTCTGGAGAAGCCCAGTTAAGACTTTTTTTGTGGAGAAAGGGGGTGCCACTTCACCCCCAAGTCAGCTTACACTAAAGATCAAGGTGCAGCTGGGGAAACTGAGTCTCACAGCAGCACTTTGATGAGATTGAAGAGAAGCAGCCAGCTGCTGAGCCAGCAGAGGCCTCTGGGTGAGCTGAACACAGTGAACTGTACTGAGGAAAATCAGCACCCTATCTGTTTGCTTTCAGTCCTTCTAGAAAGTCTCTTGGGCATAGTCCATCTGCAATACATCTCTCCCACTGTGTCTCTTTATTATCAGTCAACACCTGTTAGGAGCATCACAATCTCATGATAAAACCAATAATATTCTCCCATGAATGTGAAAATGATGGCTCTGCAGATATGTGATGTCACAATCAAAGCACGCTCTTCCCCACTCCCCCCCCCCAAAGAACAAGTCTGGTTGGATTCTTAGATAACTTGGCTGTCTTAAGTACATAAAGTTAATGACAGGGGAGATACTATTTTTTTCCATTTAGTAGGCATTTTAATTTTGTTAATAATTTTGGGAATAAAACAGGAAGCTTTCAATTCATTAGAAACTATTTAACAACTGAAGGCCTCCTGAAATCCTAAAAAAACTAAAAAAATAGGTTTTTTTTAGTTGTAGATGGACACAATACCTTTTTTGAAATTTAATTTTTATGTGGTGCTTAGGATTGAACCCATTACCCCACACATGCTAGGCAAGTGCTCTACCACTGAACTACAGTTCCCTAAAAAAACTTTTGAGATTCATGCCATGAGAAGTAAATTCAAGAGAGTTTCTGTTTGCTTGTTTAATTTTTATTTTGGAAATATTCAAAGCTACAGAAGAGTTATAGGAACAGCACAATAATCTTTTATACACTAGATTCTGCAGCTTATATTCCTGCTCAATCAACCTTATAAGTTCTTGTGTGTACATGCCTCTCTTTCTGTGCATAATTATATGTGTATAGGTATGTGTTTACAAACATGCATATAACACACACACACTTTTAAAAAAAGCATTTGAGTTTCTAATATTAGGATCTTTTGTTCAAATTATTTCATGTATTCCCCAAGACAAGGACATTCCTTTGTATAACACAATATGGTTACCAACTTCAGAAAATGTAATATGGACACCATGTCATTATCCAATATACAATCTATATTCAAAGTCTGCTGGTTATCCCAATGAAGTCATTTCAATAATTTTATTTATTTTTCTGATGCACAGTCAATTAGAAATCAGACTACATCTATTTTTCATTTATCCTGGGATAATTCCTCAGTCTTTCTTAATCCTTAGAACCTTGATCACAGTCTTTTTTTAATAAAAAGACAGCAAGCTTCAGGTTTGGAGTCTTGAGCTCATCACAATATCCAGCTAGAATGCCATAGGTTTTAGTTTTCTGAGTATTTATGTTAAGCCTAATTCTGTCTTAACATTAAGAGCCATTTCATCACAAATTCATGAAAAGTTCATTTCTGTTTTACTATAAAATACTAAGATTTCTATTTGTCCTTATCATAATTTGATGTTTTAAAAACTTGCCTGGGATTTTTTCCCATGCTTTGAACTTACCTGTGGCCATCTCTTTCTGATCAGATAAAAACTTTCCCTGAAATCCCAGCTTCACCTCATAAATTCTGATGTTGGAATCTAAAATTACTTCCTATCTTGAGATTTTAAGCTATGTAGATTATTAACCTGCTATCTGCCTTGGTATTATGCTTGCCAGAACTCTGTTAGGTGTAAGTTCCCAAGACACCCACCTTTGTAATTTTTTGTGCTATAAAAACTGCCCTGTCCTCTGGCCCTGCTTTTCAGGAGAGGCAGTAGCTGATCAGCTGTCTTGTGTACACAATATAAGCTTGCTTTAATTTGGTTTAAAATTGGCATCAGTTGTCTTTTCTTTGCATTGTAGGTTCAACAGTAGCACTCTGACATCACTTCTCTTCCTATTCTTTGTAGCCATCCACCTTTCAACTTCTGTGTCTTTCTATACCAACTGCTGTCATCTCTTGTATATCTCTACTCAGCTCCTACCCATAACCCTGTGTAACCCTAAAACACAATCTCTTGCAGGCTACTGTGTAGCCCTCCACCGCTGCCTCTCTCTGCCTCTTATGTATACATCCACAACTTACTCTTTCCCCACTCTGTGTAATTCTCTACCAACTCCTCTCATCCCTTGTGAAGACCTTCATCAATTCCTCTCATCTTCTCCTTTTATTCCTTCACTATTTCTTCTCATCTGTGCCCTAAACCACTTCCTATCATTTCTGTCAGTGTAACCTCCACCACCTCTCCTCATGCTCTATTGTGGAGTATACCACCACCTCCTCACATATATGGCATGCCCTACACTTCCTTCTCTCATGGTCCCAGTTAAGCACCTTACCACCTGTTCTCACTTCTTCCTGCATAGCTCTTCATGGATCCCGTCATTTCCCATGTAGTCCTAGGCCACCTCCTCTACTTCTTCCTGATTATCCACACAACCTCCTCTCATGGCCCCTAGAAAGCCCTCCCCCACTCCCTCTCCCTCTGGAGCTCTTGACATCGCCTGTGTATTCTTCCAACACTTTCTCTTTGACTTAGTAATTCTGCCTACACCACCTCTTCTCAAGGGCACTGAGAATCCCTCCTCTACCTCCTCTAGGTCTTCCTGGTTAGCCCTCCACTCTGTCCTCTCACAGCCCTTGTATATTTCTCCACTACACCATCTACTCCAAAACTTTTCTCTGCCTTCTCTCATGGCCTCTAGTGCAGTAGTGCAGTCATCTGCCATATACTCTCATGTCCTATAGAGTGATCCTCATTTCCTTTTGTGTTGCCTTCCACCATCTTTCATCTTCATCTTCTGTTTTGCTCTGCGTCACCTCATATCATCTCCTGTGTAGTGCTCACCTCTTCCTTTTATCTCTTTCCGTGTCAATCTCTACCACTTTATCCTTTGGCCTTCTTGTGTAATTGTGTAATTAGCCTAATTGTGTAGCTCTTCTCCACCTCCAGTTGTGACAAAAGTGTCCTTCCCAAGGAAGTTCAATCAGCCTCAACTCAGTTGTTTCTGGATTTTGGCGTATTCTGGAAGTGTTTGATTGTTTTTTTTTTTTTTTTACGATTCTCCATGTCCTCTAATGACTTGTCCATGCAATCTATTTTTCAATATTTTCTTTATTTTTTAAAGAGAATTTATTTATGATAATTTGAATTTAATTGTAGAATTATAATTATAATTTACCAAATGGGATTATTTTTAATACTCTTAATATCCAACTTGTTAACTAGAATGATTCATTTAGTGAACATTAAATCTCTGAAACAGTTTAAACTCACTAGCTGGTATTATTTTCTCATAGCCAGTGAGAATACAAGGGCCAGAGTTTGGAGGTGTTGCTGGAACCAGAGTTCATCTAATCTTGTGCAAAGCATCAGCATCACCAGAAACCTGGCTTTTAACTTCCGACTTGAATGGGTTCCAGGACCCCCATAGACATCAAAACCCCAAGGATGCCTAAGTTGTTCATAGGAAATGGAACAATAGTTGCATGTAATCTTTGCATACCCTCCTGCATACATTAAAACATCTGTAGATTATATAAAATACCCGGTACAACATAAATAACATGTAACAAGTTAAGCAGTAATGACAAGGACAAATGTACATTTATTAGTACTGATGGAAATTTTATACTATGTTGCAGGCAAGTTTAGTTGAATATGAGAGTGTGGAACCTGCACATATGGACAACCAGCTGCCCCATAAGCCCCTGAGAGAGTAAACAAATATTTAAACCTGGCCAAATCAGGAAGAGTGACCAAAGCCTCAGGAAAATGGTGGTGACTTCTCTCACATTTTGCTTAACTAGCAATAGAGCTATTGCTGAGTCTTGTCTCACAAGGAATCTGCAAGTTTTAGCTGTGGATGAGATCTGCAATGAAGTCAGGTACACACACCCTCTCCTTTTCTAGTGGGATGCTGTTTTCCATACCCATGGGCCTTTATGCCACTTGACTGGAAGCTCCACAGGCTCTTACTCCCTTAAACAAAGGATCCTGGGTTGTTTACAATTCTGTAAGAGTTTAGCATTGTTCCATTTCTTTTGTGCACATCTGCTCCTTTTCTGGCTCTTCTTCCATCAGGGCTACTTTGAAATTATCCACCATTTATAATCTATTGTACTATTTAGAGGACTGAAATTCTAGCTAGGAGAATGCTCCTAACTGACAGAAAGTTCCAGCCAATAACAGCAGGGAGACCAAAAAAGACAAACACCATCTGCAACCTGAGAAGCTCACTTTGTCAATAATTGGGCTGTTTGTGTACTTGCATCTATTTTCAGTCTGAAAGTGCAGCCTGATTCTGTGCCCCTACTATGGTATTTTATGAAAATAAAAATCCAAATCCTATGAAATAAAGATCTCACCATTAGTTTTTGCTAACTCTGAATGAAAACTAAGCTTGAACTGGTGAAGTACAGAAAATAATGTGAATACTAGTCTCTAGATTTCAAGTCCCTGTTACTGACCTTAGCAAGTTTGAAGCAAAATACTAGTAACACTGCACAACTTATAATTTCTCATATTTTCCTGCAGGGGATTGGACCCAGGGCTACCACAAAGCTACACATTAGCTTCTAACTTTAACTTTTAAAAAAAATTTGAGCATTTTAGTTAATATTGCTTTATACATCACTGGTAGTTTCCAGTTTCATATTTTTGAGACTTATTTACAGCACGTCAAAAATATGTTTTTATATGCATATGTACCTGAAGCCAGAATTAGACAGGCAGTCAGTGTAGATAGGAAAATTGAGTTAGGTCAGTCAAGGAAGCCAATTTTGAGTGAGTCTGGAAAGTTGGAGACTTTTCCCCTGAGGGATCTTATCAAGAACCTGCCCCTGCTCCAACCTGTTGCCAAGGTAACCTGTCCCAAGAATCTCCCCTCTCTACAGGGAGCTATAAGGTTGTTAATGTGTCCTTGGCTACTTGTCCTGCTCTTCCCCCTTCAGCCCACCTGTTTCCCACCTTTGGGCCATCCCACTGAGCATTCCTGCACCTAGTCAAGTAAGCAGGAAGGAGAAAGATAAGGGGGGAAAGCATGAGAATAAAGAAAGCCTAGGACATATAAAAAGGACAGAACACCTCGCTTCTTGGGATATCATGATACCAGCTATGGCCTCCTCCTCCCTTGTGGGAGAGTCTGTTACCCCTTTTAATATAAACCCTGCTTCATATGCTTGCCTCTGCATGCTTCTCTAATGTTCAAACTTCAACATGTGGGGAAGCAGGACTCATCATCTATAACTGGCGATATCACACCTACAATGCAATTGAAATAACTTATAAGATGATGAAGCATAAAAGGAAAGAATTGGAGATAACAAAGGCAGCTCTGAAACAGTATTCATTCCTAAATCAGCTTTAGTATTAATTGCATATAATAAGATCATTCAGTTACTGCTCTAATTTTTAAATGTTGGACATAACAGTTTGTGAAAAATCTAGATGAACATGTACACAAAAGAGTCTCTTTTTTTCGTGTTTTTGGAGCTTGTTGTTTCATTTTTGTTACTTTAATCTTGAATCAGTTTGCAATTAGCTACTCTCTAGTCAAATTGTATTCTCAGGAATTCATGTTTCTCTAGGTTGGCTTTTCAGAGATTCAATGAAATTACAAAGATCAATTTTTGAATTCTGTTACATTAAAAAACAGTGATTTTGCTAGTTATGTAATTTCATTTAAATGATTACAACCAATACACCTATGTAAAGTAGATTTTAGTTTTCTAGACTCAAAAAATTGACTGTACTATTTAAAAATTTTTTATTAAGCAGTGTCAGAAGACTTAAAATCTTTTTCAAATCATAAATAATGTACAAAACAATTTTGTAAACATTGTGATAATATAAAATCAAGAAAAAATATGCTTCCAGGAAAAGTAATGGCAAGATATTTTGAAAGTAAAATTTAAAAATAATGTTCCATTAAAAAATAGATGACAATTGTTGGCATAATTACAGCCATCTTCCTTTTACCCACTCCCACTTTATAAATACTGTTTTTATTCTCAAGAAATATAAACTAGCCAGAGATTAAACATGCTGGTCTTTGTATATTCTCTCATTGAGAGATAGCAGACAATTTACCAGCCCCTGAGATGGGGACATGCTGGTTTCTTTGTCTCTCCTTGAGATGATAAAGGATGTGCCAATTTCTTCATTCCCCTTTTTGAGAGATAGGAGAACTGTTTCTGTTCCTAATAAACAAACTTGCTTTCCACAGAATCAGAGGATGCTTTCTATGCCAATCAGAACTACACCTGCCCTTAATGTGCCACCATGATTATAGCCTATGAAAAGTAACATCAAATAGGAAGTTGCTTCTGCTCTCCCTGCTCTACCAGAGCAGCCTATCAGACTCTTGACAATAAAACCACTTTTTATCCCAGGTGTATGTGTAATCACACCTGTTCCACTTTCTTTTTAAGAATACACTTTCTAAACATGACACCAAATCCATGAAACACAACCTCTACAAATATCACTAGACCATATTCCAAAGTTGGGGCTTTGATCCCCCAACTGCTAATGATGTCTTTGAAGCCAGTGTTTCCCAGGTGTCTTCAGAACACACCAACAATGCAGGCCTTAGTAGCAGCTCACACGGGAGCCACCACCTTAGATTATTGTTACAGGCTCATGTGATCCGATGTGTTAAGAGCACATTATAGCTGTGACATAGCACTTTCTGATTCCATGTCTCCAAGAAGCCTGCAGAGGATCTGCTTGCTCCTTTGCAGTTTTCTCTGGTAATATCAAGGCTCAGGACTGCTGCATCTTGGTGACAGATCAGCACATCAGCATGTTTTGTTACACTTTGTTCTCATCAGTGATTTTAGTGATTTTTCATTCCCACACCTCTTTAGCTCACAGCACTGACACATATTGTACATCACATCTGTAAGTCCATAATCAGCAAAAAAGGTCCAGCCAAGAGCTGTCCATCACTGATGGTGAGTTTTCTCATGTCAGCAGCAAGAACATTCCTTCTGAAGACTCAGTGATAAGTCATGAGCATGGGAATATATCTCTAAGATTCTTTTGTATTTAAATTGCCTGAGATAAGAACAACAAAATCATAGAGAAACCAAGAAAGGAAAAAAGTTGGAAGCATTAAATGCTCTAAAAGGAAAAAAATCACATTTTGACATTTATTAGAACTTTTAACACTTCACCCTCACAGAATAAAAGAAGATGGAGAATCTTCTGCCTATGTGCAGCCACAGCTTGGATGAGCTTGGCCTTCCTCTCAGATCTGCAGGAGGAGAAATCAGTCACTCAGGCCTCCTGGACAGTACAAGGGAGAAGAGCAAGGTCAGCAGTCCACTGCACACTGAGAGTGTTCCAGAAGTTGTTTCTGTCACTCTGAAGGGATATACTATCATGGTGACAGACCCAGAAAAGTGTGGTGGCAGGTTCCTATCCCATCAGTGTGGGGCTTGGTCTCACTTGAGCCACTGACTGCAGTCACAGGAGCCCCAAAAGGTGTTACATTGGGTTTTCTGAAAGAAGAGGTCTGCAGCCAGGCCAGGGAGTGCTTGTTCAGTATCTTGAGCCCCAAAAGATGAATTGATTCTTGAAGGACAGTAATTAGACTTGTTTAAATTTATCTGTTATGATTTTACAAGCAACAACAGCAAAAAGCATGACGTCAGAAAAGTATCTATGTTTCTGTAGAAAGCGCAGTCGAGCAGCTGAAAAATAAGGTTCAAGAGCTGTCCAGCTACAGAGACTAGTTTTCAGATTATAAGGCCAATTTGTGCTATTTAAATGAAGCAACTAAGGATTCTAATTAAATAAGAAAAAGAAAAAGAAAAAAGAAAAAAATTGAGAAAAACAAAAAAGGAAGAAAAGTAAGGAGGAGACAGGGAGTCTCTCAATGCCCCCAGTGTGTGCTAGTATTTTCTAGGACTAACTGTGAAGTTAGAACTCAATGTGTCACCTTCAACACTGATGATCAAGTCTTGAGCTGACCAATTTAAAACCTTAAAAGAGTTGAAGCAGAATTAATCTATTAAAATAGGTTAGAAATAGGTGTATTTTCTCTGAAGAAAACCAGATGTGTTTTCCAGTTTTTCTATAAACTTAATATAAATACAATGTTTATAAAATGATGTTTGTTATAATTTTCAAAGATAAGTAGATAATATTTTGAAACTTCAAAATATTGCTCCGTCCTTTACACACAACACTGGGCTTCTTCAGGTGAGCTTATTGGATAGGCAAAGTCTGCACACTGAGTGGCAAGCTCAGGGGAGACTTAAACACAGTTTGCAATGGGTCACTTGGTGGCTGGTGTACTATAAAGAGTTTCAGAAAAATGTGTAGCTGTTTGCTTCTGCTTTTGTGTAAAACATGGTAAGATGGGTGTCTGCTGCTTAGTATTTTTATGTTTTACCTGGGCCTCACCATGTAGTTGAAGCATAGCTCCTCAGGCTCTGTGCCTGTTCCCAGGTAACTTCAACCAGTCCTGCACGGCTCCTCTTCACTCCACCTCAGCAAGACTACTTTCCTTGTGCCACACTGAGTTGCTGATGCTTGCTTTGATTTTGTGATCCTCCTGATCTTCCATTACTGGGATTTCAGGCCTGAACCATTATACCCAGTCACAATTTTTTTTTTTTTTACATTACATACATGTGCCACAGAAACCACATTAGACCAAGGCAGTTAATAATAAATTCATAAAGATAGAAATTAACTAAAAGACCCCTTAAATATTTCTTAGTAATATGTTATATAGCTGATTTTTAAATTTTGTTAATATGTACATAAGAAAGCTCCATGAAGAATAAATATTTCAAAGACAATATTTCTTGGTAGACACAAATTAGCTTATTCTAAGATATTTTGTACTATTTACATATACAAATTGGTCATGTGGAGTAACTGAATTCAAAAACAGAAATAAAAGAGAAGAAATTTTTTAAGTAATGTCATTTACAAATATGAATTTTTGAAAATTTTACATGGAGTCACTTGAAAAATGTTGTGTGACACAAGTTGAGATATGCTTACAAAGGAGTGAGAAAGGTATGTAAAGTAACTTTAAAGTGATTTGCTACATCAGCAGAAAATTGGATATAGCATGAAGATCAGCAAATTAATGCCTGTAGACCAATCTACAGCATGGTCATATTTGTAAATAAAGGAACCTTTTTGACTTTTTTGTTTTATTTTATAGCTGCAATGATCAACCTCAGGGACTTCCATGTGCACTCATGGTAGGCAATCACCCTACCACTATTCTAGTAACAACTAAATTTTGAATGGGTCCATTCCCATTCATTTATTGTCTATTACAGATTTCAGACAATAGCAACAGACATTCACTGATCCTCAATTCCTAAAATAAATAAAGTTATTATTTTCAAAATTAATCTCTTATTCATATCTCATTGCAATTTTAAGATAGTGAGAATTTTTTTACAGTATGTCAGGTTTTCTAAGTGAACAATTCCAAGATTAATAATATAGAACTTTTAATCTTTTCTTGTATATATGTCATTCATCTCCTTTCTGATCTTAAATGTTTCTATTTTCCACTTAAATAGTTTTTAAATAGTGAGTTTTAATTTACTTACCTTTGAATATAAACAGCAATAGCTGGCATGCCTCAGGTTCAAGATTTTAATTGAAAAATTAAGTGTTGTGCCATCTAAAATTGATGCTGTCTCCTGATTTGCAGAAGTGGTGCTCATTTTTCACTTTAAGAGCTTTTTTAAAATAGAAGTACTCACCAAGGTGCTCCTTCATTTGTACTCCTCATTAAACTCTTGATTGGATATGAATTCTCTGAGAGGGATCTCTTTAACTTCTGGATTTATATCTCTAGAATGTACTTTTCTTGATTTATAGATTCTCTTTACAGATGTTCTACTTAGATTTTTTCCCACTTGCATTCATTTGTACAACTTTTATACCATCGAGTTTTTGATATTCATGTTTTCTCAAATTAATAAAATAAAACAACAAGACTTCCATGTTCATATTCTATAGTCCAGAACATATTTATACACCTTAGAATCTAATGATCTGGTCCTTAAATTAGGTAGAACTCAGCTATTAACCTATACTGTCTGCTTTCCCAACTAATGATAGCTTATAGTCCCCTTTCTCATATAATTCCTCCATTCATATTTGTCACTTACTGAGTCATTTTTATTTGTATGAAATTTATTTTAAAATTAATTTTAAAAATAGCCCTTCTTCTTGGTTCTCAAGTGAGTTGCTATTAATTATCTGCCATATTGTTTTGTGATTTTGATTAATTTATTCATTGGTATAGGAGAGTGGACTCAGTGGTTGTCTTTCACCGAGCTCCATCACAATAATTTTTATATTCTAATCTGACACATAGTCTCATTGTTGCTTAGGGCCTTGCTAAATTGCTGCAACTGGCCCTGAATTTGTAAATCTTTCTGATTTATCCTTCCAAGTAGAATCACTTGGAAAAATGTATATGTCAATTCTCCTGACCTTTTTGTTTGTTAAATTATCTTTACTGGACTGTGGTTATTATTCTTTCTCTATACTAGTATTAAAGTTTCACTTGCCTTTTTTTCCCCTTTATTTAAGGTTGAGAAACTTGGCACATTACCTCATGCCCTTAATTCCAGCATGGTAGAGGTGGAAGGAAGCAGAGCATCCTAAGTTGGAAGCCAGCCTGGGCACTTAGTGTCTCAAAACTAAAAGTGGTCATTTAAAAAAAAAACGGTGTGTACAGCTCAGTTGTGGAGTATGCCTAGATTCCTTCCCCAGTACTGGGGGTCAGGGAGATTGAGAATCAAAAATTTAATGATCATTTGTATTTTCAATTATATATTGATTTATCCCTGAATATTGAATTTATTGTCATTTATTTTTCATTGTTGTTAGTATTTCTTAATACTTTTAAAACTGTAGTGTTTTTATAATTCTTGATTTCTTAACAAAAACACTAAAAATATCTCATTTTCTAGGCCCCTCAGTTTTGATAGGATAGCATGGCTTTGTCTTCTGCCTTTCTTTGGGATGCTCCTTGAAACTAGTTTGCCTTTGGTTGAGAATTTTAGTTTGAATATTCTTTCTCCTGGTGGGTTCACACAGGGTAAAACTTTTACCAGCAAGATCAGTTAAGTATTTAAGGGCTTCATCACCCTTCTTGGGGACACATTCTCTCCAGACACTTAGCTTTGCAGGCAGAGTGCTGGGGGCTTCTGTCAGAAGTACACAAAAATTTCTGCCACTTGGTATCTGCACTGTAGGTTCTTTTGTGTTCATTGGTTTTCCCTCTTTCTCATGTGCCTAATTATCAAAAAATGCCACCAGTTCTGTGTCACAGGAGACAGAAAACAGTTCCCTTAAAATCCAGAATGCTATACCTACATCCTCCTCTTTTCTCTGACCCCAAAAGGGGAAACCTGAGAATTGGGCAGTTTCTCCTGATCATGCCAGTGTGTCAACTTTGGGGAAAAGCTGATCTGCAGGAAAGCAAAAGCTTTCCTTCCCTATTCAGCAAAGCTGTTCTTGGTTTTGCCCTCTATCTCCATTTCTTATGAGTTTTACTACAACTATTTGGCTGGGTATTGGGGCTGTATATATACATTTATGTGTGGGTATAGGAAAAAGAAATCATTTGTATAACTGTTTGTGTGGAGTCTAAACTCCCTTCAGTCACTTGGGAATTCTTGTTATTAGAAGTGGAAATGTTTCATTGATGAATGAGTAATTGTGAAATTAAGTGCATGAAGTTATGTGTTAAAAGTGAAATTCAATGGTAAGTTTGGGAAAAGTAATTCTTGGAGTTATGCAGGAAGAGAAAACCACAAGAGTGAGCTTCACAAATGAATGGAAGACTTGGGATATGGCTTAGGGTAGAGCTTGTCCTGGGTTAGATCCAGAATATCACCAGAAAAAATAAAATAAAATAAAATAAAAAATAAAAGGAAATTGATTTTAATTTAGTGTTTACAGACCCTCATTTTGAAAAACATTGTATCTAAGTGAAATAATAAAAATAATATTTGTTCTTCTTTAACTGTATTTTTAATATTTTCATAATGATCATATGTAACATTTTGAAATTTTTAAAATTGCACAAATAACACCAAAAATGCTAAAGAAATGTATTAAGTAATAAACTCATAAAAATTTAATCTACACTCACCTTGAAAATTTCTTCCTGATTTATTAGATAAGCTAAATATTGGTTTTCTTACTTAAAGATAACAGGGGGCTGGGGTTGTTGCTCAATGGTAGAGAACTTGTCTAGCACATGTGAGGCACTGGTTTTGATCCTCAGCACAGCATGTAAATAAGTAAATAAAATAAAAGTCCATCAACAATTAATAATATTTTTTAAAAAGATAACAGAATAATTTTCAAGGGCAGATATGCACAGTACTTATATTGAAATGGTGATTTAATAACAAAACAAAGGAATTCAAATTCAGAAAATATTCTTATTTCATAAACTGAATTGTACAAATAGTCTTTGTAGAAGAATGATATGGTGCATATGAAGTGTGTTGTGCGTAGAAAGGAAAATGAAATGCACGCAGGTCACCACTGAAGTTTCACTGCTTTAGCAGCACATTGGACCAACAAGTCAAAACTAAATCCAGCATGTAAGCCTGTTTGGCAAATAAAGTGTTTCTGTTGTTGTTTTCTTTTGCCATGCTGAGATTTGTCTTCAGGCTTCATATATGCTTCGCAAGTACTCTAGCACTGAGCCTCACCCACTTACCCTGAAAATATAGTTTTATTGGGGTGCCAACAGATATTTGATTTTATATATTGCAGATTTTAGGCTATGGCCACCGAGAAATTCTCATCCATGAGGCCTAAAGTCTTAATGATGTAGTCCTCTGAAGAAATATTTTGCAAATTCCATTGATATAATTTTAATATAACCAAATATATTGACAAGTTGGTGGAACAGGGATCCCTATGTGCAATCCACCAGCAGCATTAATATGTTTAGTATTGATTAGAGAAACAGCGTTTGCTTAATTTTTTTTTGCTTTTTTATCTTTATACAAATTTGGAAAATAATAGTAAAGTTGCAAGTTCTAATATAAAGTACTTTTGTCCACTGAAGCATTTTAAAGTGAAATGCTAACATATGCCATCTTTCATGATATGTTAAGTATTTTCTACAAGTCAGAACATGGTAGATAACAATATAACCTTCATAATAAAACTGATATGATTAACAAGTATGCTGTTACTTGTTGATATTTAAAAATTCATAATGAATGAAGATTGTATTGCAGTTACCTAGCATGTTCTGACTTGTAGAAAATACTAAAAATATCATGAATGATAGCATATGTTAGCAATTCAATTTAAAATGCTGCAGTGGACAAAAGTACTTTATATTAGAACCTGTAAATTTACTGTTATTTCCCAAGATTGTATAAAAAAAGAGAAAAGGCAAAAAAGTAATAATAATAAAATACTGTTTCTTATTAGGAAAAAATCTTTAGTCAGTGCCTCAAATTAAAATTATAAAAATTTAAATATTGTATGTTTGATGGCAGTATAATTCTATTACATTTATACATTAGTGAATATAGTAACCAGCATACCAAAATAATGTTGCCTATTTCTCTAGACCCATATTCAGTGATACATTTTTTATAATACAAATAATCTATTATTAATGTGATATTTAGATCTACCAAATTACTGTTGACCATTTGGTTGTTCAATTGAGCTTAAATAGATAGTTTGAAAAAGCATTTCAATAAAAACTGGTTTGCACTTGCAATTCAAATTTTCTTACAGATGTAAATAATTTTCATATTTTGAGAATTTCATCATATATATTAGGCGCACATCCATTTCAATAAAGTTTTTACATCATACATTTCATAAACAATTTAAATATTATATAAACAGTCTGAAAAACACAATATTAGCTTTCATATATTTTTTTCTTAAAATCTCTGTATATCCTTATGTTTCCAAAAGTAGATCTTGTCTTGGCTTATTAGTAATTCTTAAGGCAGAATTTCCCATGGTCAGGATTCAAATTCTGCAGCAAGTGAAAAGAAAAATAATTATATTTTTGTCTCAAAGATTTTATAAGTATGAATCAGTGAAGAAGTTGAGAACATTCATTATTTATAAGAATGAAAAATAGATATGTCCACAATGCAAAATTACTATGAAAAGCAATATATGCATATTTTCATACACAGTTATCATTATGACTGAGTATCAGAGCTTTGAGATTTCAACCCTTTATTCATAAATTAGACAACCATATGCTAGGGTATTCTGGCAAGCACTGGGATGACAACATGGAGATGATAATGGACACCCCTCAACAGTCATATACCATAGCTTGAAAAGTAGGCAGTTTGTACAGAGTCATCGGCATTATGACAGGGATTAAACAGGATACTACTGGAACACTTAGAAGGGACTTATGTCCCAAATTTGTGTTAGTGTTTGAGGTCCTTCAGTGGGAGTGATACATGAGTTAACACCTGAAGTAAAAGGAGAAATTGTGACAGAGAGGTAAGAGGTGCATGCTGACACCAAGATGAGAGAGAACACTTGTGGAATCACAGTGGTCCAGTGACACTAGAATCTAGAGCAAAGTAACAGTAAAGCAAGTGAGATGAGATAGGCTGAGTAAGCTGACAAAAATCCAGTTGATTTGGTTATTTTAATTTTTGGCTAAGAAATTTCATACTTTTTTTTAACAAGTTCATCATTTAATAAGTCTGAATTCATTTTCACCACATGGTATTGTACACGGTCATCTGTTGAAACAGATTTCTTTTTAACAGATCTTAGTTTAAAAAAGTCATAGATACTGTGAGTTCTGTATAAACTGGTGGATAGCAAGTTAGTTCCTTTGTTTTGACTTATAAGCCTCAACTTCACCGCAGAATAAAGAATGTAGGCCAAAGAAAGTATAATCGGTCACTCGTATAGAACAGTATTGTTTCTATAATTTGAAGCTTTCTGAATGGACGGGTTCAGGCCTGATCCAACTGTAAAAAGATTACTTAATGAATAGACTATATGGAAATTGTACAAAATGTTATTAACTTTAATCATTAATAGCTTAAACAGCACTATATTACTTATTGCTATTCAAAATCAAAAACCTGTTTTTGAATCCCCGAGGAGGCAGCAGGCGTGCACAACAATGCCACCCTGTTTTTACGGGCGTGTCATACTTTTCTTGAGGGCAAAATGTAAACTAATGACAGAGTCATGACAGGTGACTGTTACTATGTCAGTCTGGGCTTTTGGCCATAAACCACAGAAAATGGGTGATGCCATTTTTTTTTTCCCACAGAAGAATACCAGTGTATAGGCTGACAGTTTCATAGTGGGGCAGAAGTGAAAAAAAGCAGTTTCAAACTTACGGTCTTTGATTTGTTGATTTTCAGACTGGGGAAAAATACATAGCTCTTTAATTATAATTGATTTCTTCTCAGAAGTTATGACCAGCATTTTTTTAAGCATTTGGCTCATTATAGATGTGCATTTGATGAGAAATGTGTGAAAATACTTCAAACTCTTATATAAATATCACCATGTAAAGTATTCTTTGTACAATAGCTGTTTTCTTACTAATTCCCCAAGCAGGGTCTAAAATATATTACTGAACATAGTAAGTATGTCGTAGTGATAACAATAAGGTGATGTCCAATGCCTTTACACTTTTGATGTGAAAACAAATGATTTTGACTGACAGGATTCCCATTCCTGTCTTTCTCTCTTTCTGTTCTATTTTTTAAAAATTATTTTAAACAAATTTTTTACTGGTGCATTTAATTATTCAGAATAGTGGAATTAATTATGAAATATTCACAGATGTACATAAAATAATTTGATCACTCTTCCTCTCTAGTATTTTTCTCCTCTCCTTTTCTCCCTTCAACTTTGAAGGCATTCTGCAGTAATTAAGGAGACATATCTTTGTATCTTGATAGAAGAGTGTTTTTTAAACTCTCTCATTAGGCTAGTATGATATGGCAAATTAATGTTCCACAAGGAAATGTGAACTATTAGATTAAGTTTTAAATAAACTAGCTTACGAACAAGTAAAAAAGAAACATCACTGTCTCTTAGAAATACTACGGAAATAGAGTTGCCCACCCCCCAAAAAATCTCCCTTTGCATCATGTCTACATTCACACACAATTTATCATTGTTTTGTAATTGGTAAATTATCTCATTTTTCTGGTAAGAACTAATAAGAACAACTTATATTTGCATCTTGCATAACAACTAACTTTCATTCTCTTTTTGTACATGGTCATCCAATTTCATGACTCTGAAGCTTCAAACCTGATTCTCTCATTTTTTCAGAAAGATATTCATGTAAGCTAAGAAACTGAAAAAATATATATCAGCTATTAAGTTACATTGTAATTTATGTTTTAAAAATTATTTCTTTCTGTCAGAACTATTTAACTTCAGTGTTGTTTTATAAAGCTTAGATTTGTTCTCCTGCGATTTTTTTTTAGGTAAAAATGCCAAATAAAAGAATCAGGTTGAGGCCACATTTAACGTAGGTATGCATGGATTTACTGTGTGTTAAGAAGATCATCAAAACACCATGGAAGAATGGCATGATGGCACATGCCTGTAATTGCAGTGGCTTAAGAGGCTGAGATAGGAGGATCTCAAGTTCAAAGACAGCCTCAGCAATGGTGATGTTCTAAGCAACTCAGCGAGACACTGTCTCTAATAAAATACAAATAGGTCTGAGGATGTGGCTCAGTGGTCGAGTGTCCCTGGGTTCAATCCCTTGTACAAAAAAAAAAAAAAAAAATGGAAGCTCTAAGCCAAGGTGCAATGAAACGGATATTCTAACAACAATGACACACAATGAAAACAAGATGCTATCTTTAATTTGTTCATTTTCAAGCAGATATTTTATTGTTGCAATATTACCCCTGAATAAAAAAATTCTCAAATATTATAGAAATATATCTTCAAATGGGTTCAAAATAGTTGAATATTGTTTTTCTTGTCAGCTCTTAAAATATATAGCTCATCATTGTTGGAATAATATTTGACTCATTCAAATAAAGTCTTAGAATAAAGGAAATCTCCTGGTTGTACTGAAGGGCACCTGTTACACAATGTAACCCTAATCCTAACCCTAAAACTAATCCAACCCAACCCAGGTATTTGGGGACAGCACTCAGTGTGGAATAGTGGAATGATTCTGATCAATTTTTTTCTGGATATGAACATACCACAGTGAATTTCACCTTCATGTGTATCCATAATGTATAATTAAAAAAAATTAACACCTACAAATATGTATAAGATCAGTAGAGCAGAAGAAAGAGAACACAGGGATGAAGCAGGGGAGATAAAGTGGAAGTACTGGTCACTGAATTAGAGCACATTATATTTCATGCTTATGTTAAAATTAACCTCAATTTTATTTATATCTAAAAGCACTTTTTAAATTTTCATCAAATGAAAGAATAATTTAAAAAGTTGCCATAAAAGTAAGTGGAGGGATTGTTGCTCAGTGGTAGAGTACTTTCCTACACATGTGAGGCACTGGGTTCAATCCTCAGCACCATATAAAATAAATAAACAAAAGTATTGTGTCCATCTACAATTAAATAAAATACTTAAAAAAAAGAGTACGTGGAAATTCTCAGTAAGTGGGCACAACACTTAAAAGAATCAAAACAGAGTTACTGCAGGCAATTATGGGTTCGTAATTTTTCTAAAGCAGTGTACATATTTCTAGGGGGCTTTAAACTTGCAATTAAAGCAATGTAGGTGGAAGAGAGACAGAAATCAGAGATGTATGACTTGGCAGGTCATACAATGCTGCCTTCTTGAAAGACTCTCCTTGGAAGATTCTTGAGGAAGCCTTTAGAAATATTGGTATTTTAAAGATAAATATAGCAGATGATGTATACATTAGTTTAGTTGACTACTAAAGCCATTTTATTATGTTGGTTTCCTTAAATATATGCAACTAGAAAATTTTACTAAGGCTAGAAAGATTTATATTTAGTGAACCAGTTTAAGGACTTAAAGAATATTCCTTGAAGATTTTTTCAAGCATTAACTATCATATATGCATATTCTACTTATTACCTAGGTAAATTAAGCATTTGGCACTGAGACAATTCAGAGCAACAACCACTGGTGCAGAACAAGATGGCTGGGTTGGTGATCAAGATAGATTAAAGCTGCTGCCAAGAAAGTTGGCTCATGAATTTTTTACCAGGGCTTCAAGAGATTCCTGTCCATTTATTCTGTTATTTACTGGCCCCCAAACTGACCATGAGAGTATTTTTAACCACTCTGCAAGTTATACTTCCCTTCATCCCTGTGATTATGTTTCCCTTCATCACAAGTATTACAATGTAGAGAGGAAAAACTATATAAACACTTTGTCTCCAGGTACATGTAAGGATAATATCAAAGATTAAAATAAAAAGCAGTTAATCTATCAGGAATCAGAATGTGCTCAGAGTGTAGCTATAGCAACCCTGGACACTTAAGGTTTAAGTTATAATCTTTCAAAAATTGTGAAACTTGTTCATGTTTCCATGTAGAAGCAGTTTTGTCACAATATAACTATCTGAATTACAAAACTTCAAAAATACTTAACTAAAAGTTTAATAGACCAGATTACATATAGGATAACACTAGGGAAAGAACATGTGGATTCCTGACTTCCCATATGTGAAGACCCAGCAGTCTTTTTTTTATGGTGAGTATATTCAAAATCCTTCCTCCTAATTATCATCATTATTATTTTTTTTGTACTAGGGATTTAACCCAGAGTGTTCTACCAATAAGTTACACCCCTAACCCATTTTGATTTTTATTTTGAGACAAGGTCTCACTAAATTGCAGAGGCTGGCCTTGAACTTTTGATTTTCTTGGCTCAGCCTACCAAGTTGCATGGATTACAGGCCTGAGCCATTGCACTGCCTACTATGTCTAATTATTTTGAGATACATAATACATTATTGTCAACTATATTCACCCTAATGTGCCATAGAACACAAGAAGTTGATCCTACTAACTGTAACATTGTACTTATTGGCTAACCTCTCTTTCCTCATTCCACTTCTATCTACTCTTCCCAGTCTGATTATTCTTATTTCCAAATTCTGAGATGAAGTGTTTTTATATTTTACATTCAAGAGTAGTCAGGTTGTACTTGTTTTTGTGTGCATGAATTATTTCACTTAACATGATGTCTCCCGGGTCCATTTGTGTCCTTGAAGGTGGCAGGATTTCATGCTTTATTATGGTTGAAAGGTAATCCACCATGTATATTCATCATATTTTATTCATTCATTCTTTTGCTGATAGACATTTAGGTTGACTCCATAACTTGGCTATTGTGACTAGTGCTGTCTTAAAGATGGGAGTGCTGGTTTCTTTTTGGTATGCTGATTTAATTTCCTTATAGTATTTATCCAGTAGTAAGCTTGCTGGATTATTATTATTCAGTAGTTCTGTTTTTAAGAATGATGTGTGAGTACCCATTTTTCTATACCCTTTCCAGCGCTTGTTTGTTTTTGTCTTTTTTTTTTAATATTTATTTATTTATTTTTTTGGTGGACACAACATCTTTGTTGGTATGTGGTGCTGAGGATCGAACCCGGGCCGCACGCATGCCAGGCGAGCGTGCTACCGCTTGAGCCACATCCCCAGCCCCATGTTTTTGTCTTTTTGATACTAGGTATTCTAACTTGGATAATGTGGTATCTCATTGTGGTTCTGATTTACATTTCTCTGATGAGTAGTGATGTTGAACATCTATTCGTGTCTCTTTACCATTTGTCTTCTTTGGAAAAATATCTATTTTGTTTTTTTAGCACATTTTTAAAATTTGGATTTTTTTTAAAGTAGAGAAGTAATTAAAGATGACAAATTTACTTTTTTCTTTGCAAATATGTGTGTATTTGAATAATAAATCACAGAGTATTCTCTTTGCTCTTGTTTATATGGTTTATTACAGGCTTGTCATATTTAAAATCCAGCTAATAATAAAGTTATCTTAATGAATCATAGTAAAATATCTATGAAGCTATGGTCGATTTTAACATCTTTTCCATAATGAAATTAATAAATTAATACCTTATTCTAGGAGAAAAATCTGTGTGACTACAATCTCAAAGCTGAGATCTATTTTGTCTATCTTCATTAATCCAATTCATCTCAGAAAATTTCCTATAATGGACTAATTTCCCATTGTGGACTAATACTTATAACTATAAGAGGAACTTTATATGTTAATTTCATCTAAAAGAATGCATAGAGTAAACTCACTATGCAACTATGACTACCCCTTTGCCTAAAACAACATCTGAGGCATTTCTTATATGGTTGTGTTTATTACATCTATTGGCTATTTTACTACAATATTTATTCTGTCATTATTCTGTTTTTCTTTGTTATCTTGAATTTTACTGAGGGACAACCTCATAAGATTTTCATTTCAGGGCTCATTGTAATTAGCACTCTGAAATGGAATTTTAAGAGAGCCAAGAATAAAGGGACATTGTACACTGTGTCATATAAGCTCATAAACATCAAGGAAACAGCAGAAACTGAGAACATAATGCTTGGCATATGAAGGAAGAGAAATGAGAAAAAGAGAGTATTGCATTATTTCCCTGGCAATAAAAAAGGCAAATGGATGAAAAAGAATATGCTGTTATCTTGCTATTTTAGACAAATTTTGTCTTGGGTAGATGATCTAACAAAATATTTTTAAAAGATTATTTCTAAAACATAGTTCTAAGAAGCCAAGAAATATAGCAATAAGCTCATTTTTAACCATTACGACATTATTTTTCTAGAGGTTCTTCCACTCAGTCACTACCAGGTATCTTTTCTAATCTCTATGACCTTCTAATCTCTCACCTGTTAACTCTTCCTGCCTGGCATGCATCTTTCCTTCTCATGCTGTATTTCTAGAACTGAAATCCAACCATGCTGCTCTACACCAGCAAACCTCTAGTGTCTTCTCTGCTTCATGTAGGATAGTGTCCAAACTCCTTGATCTGGTATTTCATATTTCACCTTACCTGCCCTTCCACCTTTATTTCTTGCCACTTCTCTCCTCTACTCTCAGGTCATGTCAGGTGAGTTCATGGCTCTGTTTAGCATTCTTATTTTCTCTGTTTAATCTACGTTTTTCATTTTCCTTCATCATTCAAAATCCAATTCAAATGTCATTTCCTCACTAGACATGGGGGCACATGCCTGTAATCCCCATGACACTGGAGGCTGAGGTAGGAGGATCACAAATTTCAGGACAGCTAGAGCAATTTAAAGATCCACAGCAACTTGGCAAGACCCTGTCTGAAAATTTTTTTAAAAAGTAAAAAAGATTGGGGATATAGCTCACTGGTAAAGCGCGCCAGTTCGAAAAAAATCAAAAAGTAATTTCTTCTCCCTTGTATTCTATCACTACTCAAAACAGAGGAAAACAAGAACTTGCCTTCTATATTTCCAAATATTTCTAGCTCTATCTCCACCTCCCTCTTTTTCATAGTTTTACAGGTTGAGCTGAAAATAATATAGATTACAAAGCTACATGAAAAGTTATTAAATTGTTTTAAATGAAAATTTTACATTTTGTGAGAGGTAACCTGTGAATTACTTCTTTTTTTTTTTCAAAGAGAGAGAGAGAGAGAGAGAGAGAGAGAGAGAATTTTTAATATTTATTTTTTAGTTCTCGGCAGACACAACATCTTTGTTGGTATGTGGTGCTGAGGATGGAACCTGGGCTGCACACATGCCAGGTGAGCACGCTACCGCTTGAGCCACATCCCCAGCCCAAATTACTTAATTCTTACAGAGAAAATGAAGAAAAGTGTGTCATTCTCTTCAGTTTTAAACAATTGTAAATAGATTAAAATTAATCCTGTTGCATCATATGATTTGTATAATTCACTTTGTTAATTTGAGACTTCAATTATACAGCATCACAGAGTATTTGTGGAATTTGGAAAATTAATAACAATTTATTTATTTTCTGACATGTAGTTTATGAAATCCTCAATTTTCACTTATTATATATGAATTTATTGAGATCATTTCTTGCTAAATCATACCTACATCTC
This sequence comes from Urocitellus parryii, assembly GCF_045843805.1. Lineage (NCBI taxonomy): Eukaryota > Metazoa > Chordata > Mammalia > Rodentia > Sciuridae > Urocitellus > Urocitellus parryii. The sequence goes on from NC_135537.1 coordinate 81,745,289, forward strand.
TATGTTAAAATATAGTAGCTATTAAAGTACTTGGATTACAGGAGGAAGTCAATAATTATGCAATGAATTTAGTGGAATCAATCTTCCCATGCAAATACTAATTTTCAGACTTATGTAAATACTCTAACAAAAAGTTATCTGCTTCAAAATGTGTGATCTGGGATGATTGCTGTTTTTTAAATGCATTTATACTTATATGGGTTTTGGTTTAACAGAACATATCTCTGATTTCATGCTCAAAGTTGAAATTCAAAAGAAAATTAAATTAGATTCATTTGCCAGAAAGATCATCTTTTCTAAAAACATTAAAGAAATCATCTATTTTTTAAAGCAGGGATAATTTTGACATCTTAGAATTTTCTTCTATATTACATATTGATATTTTATGCCACCCTTGTATCAAAGTAGTATGAATTTATAATAAAAACCATTTGGTCTTTCTTTCACTCTTCTAAATTTTCTGTAATAAATAAGCTTTATATTGATATTTTTGTACTTCAGTGTTGTCCTTTTTTGATGACAAATGGGAAATGAATTTTGGTGGTTTCAGGGACTATCTCATGGAAGTCTCTGTGCTTTTTATTCAGTGTGAATTCTCACAAGAACTTTAAAACTTGATGATTATAATTCTTAGTACATAAATAAACAAATTGAGAGAGGAAAAAGATAAATTTTGAGTTAACAATCCTCTCCCCTCTTATCCCCCGTTTCCTCTCCCCATCTCTCCTGTCTCCTCTCCTTATGATCATTCAGGTCATTAAGAACTTCTAAAACTTATGTAGAAATTCATTCAAAATTCATAAATTTGCACTTTTATGAGTTTGGTGGAAATGCACCTTTTTTCCTTTTCTTTACTCTGGAAAAACCTTTATATCTTTCATTATTTATCTCAAATCTTATTTCTTTATGAAGCTTTTTTTCACTTAATATAGCAAAGTAATTTATTCTACCCTTGTGTGGGAACACACAAAAATTTAGACTCTTATTTATAGTGAAGACTTCACATTTTAAAATATAATGTTATGTTTGCAATTTCTCTTCTTCTCTAGAAGTAAGTGCTTTGAGGATAATGGCTTTATTCGGTGACATTCCATTTGAATGTGCTCTGAAATCACTTAGGAGATAAAAAGATACTTGCTTCCTCCCCTCAGTCATCACCATCTACTCTACAAAGGTCATGTTGTATAGGACTGCTTGAACAGGTTGTAGGACTTGCTGCTTAGCAGGTTAAAGGTGCCCTCAGTGGCTCAAATACCAGTTCTGGTCCTGTCTTCTGTGGTCATTCACCTATGTGTTCAGGATACTTCGTAAAGGGTTTGTCTTTGTTTGGATTCTACACATTTCCAAAAGTTGACTTTAAGTAACAAACATTCATTTCTCACATAACTGGAGGCTGGGAAGTCCAAAATCAAGGTGCCAGCTAACTGTTGCCTGATGGCGGCATTCTTCCAGGTTTTCAGAAAGCTGTCCGAAATTGCTTAGGATACAGTAAGAAAACAGAGGAAGAGGCCAGAAAGAAGGAGCAATCTTTGGTTTCTCTTCTTATAAGGGCTATAATGTCTTTTGTGAGAATTCATAAGGGCTCCACCTAATCTTGCAAAGGACCACCTATTAAAACTTTCACATTGGGGATCAGGGTTTCAATGTATGAATTTTGAAAGAACACTAACATTCAGTTCATACATGTGTTTTGCACATAAGACACCCCATAAGACACACCAGGCAGATGGCTGACCTATTTTGTTTTCTCAATACATTGCTATTTGCTCATTATTTGAACTTTTCTTCTATTCTTTAAAATGTCTGTCATAACTTTCTTATAAAATACTTTAGATGGATTCTGACTTATCTTGCCTGGTAAACAAAATCATATTTGATATTAAATTTATTATTTTTAACGTCATCTAAAGGTAAACATAAGTGATTGTGTGCTTCATTTTTCAGCAGGTTTTCTGCCCTTATTTTCAGTTCATCCTAGACATCTCTTTAAGCCTTAAGGGCTTAAGGGCTCAAGTGCTGACTTTACCTAATCTTTGAAACTTGTTTACCGCTATTGATAATGGTATTGTGATTTATATGTCTTTTTGGACACTGCATGGGATTCACAAATCACCTTTAGGTTCCTTCAGTAATAGGCAAATCTTTATTGCATTTTCTCTCTTGACATCAACAATTGGCTGGTGCCAATATCTTCTTGCCTTCTTTTAAATTAAATTCTGCATTCTGTGCTGCCACGTGGAACCACTTTAGCAAAAAGGAGAGGTTGTGTGAGATGCTGCTTGGAACTGCCATTGATGAAAAAGTTGAAGGGTGGTTTGAAAGTGGATGAAACAAATTATTTGCTTTGGTAAGGTTCCCCACTAAGTAAATACAGAACAACTTAAAAACAGAAAGAAAAATCTTAATTGTACGAATTTTATTCTAATTTGTTTTTGCAGGGAAGAGAAATATTGGCAACCCATGTAATATTTTAATGTGGTTTTAAAAGTTGCATTTTGTCATATTACATCTCTTGAATTTAATATTTCAAAGGACGGTAATGATTTAAAAGTATAATCAGGTGTTCAGATTCAGTTTCATTAGGATTGTTAACCCAATAAAATCAAATTCATTGGAATAAACTAGAAAAAGTTTAAGGACATTATTTATTTATTTTTTCCAAAGTGGAATTTCTTCTACCATTCACACACAATTGGAAGGAATTGGTGGTGATTGATCTTACTAGTTAGGAAAGAAAAAAACTCAATTTACTTTAATTACTGTTAACAAATTTATATTTTTATGTACAGAAATGAGAACAGATTATTCTCATCTTACTTAATGGACCATTGTATTTAAATTATTTTAAAATGATTGCTTTTATAACATACTTGGAGCTTTATGAACAACCAGAATAAAAATCTTCATTTTGTAAGAGCTATGTCACAGATAATGCCTGGTCCTGGTCCTCATTTACTTAAATGCCTGGATAGATGCAGACCCTCAACCTCACTACAGGCACAGTCCTGTACAAGTGGAAGTTTGATGTGGCTGTGGAAGTGACAGACAGGTGTCTTAGGTTCACCTGGTGCCTGCTCTCCATCATGAGGGAAAGGAGTAAAATAACTGAAGAAGAAAAATCTTCAGAAAGCAATTAGGCAGAAAGCATCAGCCACCAGTAGGCAGAGCAGCCTCTTCTCTCTGTAAAGGGAGTTTGAGGAAACTGGCTAGAGGAAGTTCAGAACCCACCCTGATAATTAACAGCCCAGGACAAAGTTGATGATAATGATTATGCTACCATTACATTGACACTTTGTAGAGTTTGATGGTAACTGATGGTATGAGTCAGTCTAATAACTTCCACTTTGAAAACATGTCTTGTCATATATGGAAGCTAGTAATTTTGATTGCTGTTGGAAAGCTGAAGAATTCATGTCCTCCTTCCTAGCCCCATATCCATCGTTGTGAAAGCTGCCCCCACCTTTAGTATATGTTGTCAGTCAGCCCTATAATGTTTCCCTTCCTTTGTTTTTTGGGATTATGGATCTCTGCAGAAATCTGCATGCCAATTAACTAATTTCCAAAGCAGAATCCATATTGCATGTCTCAATCAAGATGTACATGGCAATCTAAGACACTGATTGGTATGAGTTAACATAAAGCTGCTCTAAATTATAGTAATATTTCTAAGATAGCAGTTTTGAGACAATTTTTCCTTTGTTTTGTAAAGTGGCGAAGGTTGTAGGAGTTATGTGATATCACCTTTCCAATGAACTGTAAAATTGCCTTAGAAATTTGTTTATAAGGCTAGCAAGTAAGACCCTTGAAGATGATCACATATTAATAAAGATTATAAAAATTAAAAAAAAGAGAGAGAGAGAGAGACTCAAGGGACTCTACATGCCATTCACATTTAATCCTCCTCCAGTCGCCCTTGTGGGATATGCAAGACCAAGAGACCAAGGAACTGAGGCCTCCAGAGGCTCAACAGCTCCCCCAACTAAAGCGCAGGATAATCAGAGAAATTAGTGTACCACTGCATTTCCATTGTGTTCCTCAGGTCGGAGTCAGAAAAAGACCCCAGGAGTGTTGTTAGCTGTACTCGATTACAAGCTAGGTGTTAAATCTCAAGAAACTAAAGCAGCAGCTTAGTTTTTTTGAGAAGGAGGAATGATGCAGAGACTGGAAGGTCCTCGATTTCTGTTCTCAGATGTCCTCCTTTGGGTTTTTCTATGACTAATCAATGACTTAATTTTTGATACATATTTGTACATATTTATGAGGTGAAATGTGATGTTTTGATTTAAGTAATATTGAGTCATTATCAAAACAGGGTAATTAGAATATTTATCACCTTAAACTTTTATCATTTCTTTATGATGATATACATTCAAAAATCCAGTATTTGTTTAGTTTTGTTTCATTTTTGTTGTTGTTTTTGCAGTACCCAGGGGCACTGTTCCACTCAGTTCCATACTTAGTCCTTTTATTTTATTTTATTTATTTTGTGACAGTAAATTGTTGAGGCTGGTTTCAAACTTGTGATCCCCCTACTTCAGCCTCCTTAGTTGCTGGTATTACAGGTGTGCACCACTGTCCCTGGTGTCTCTTCTATATTGATATATAAGTTATTTTAAGGTATATTAATTCTGTTCCACCTTAGAACACCAGAATTTGTTCCTTCTAATTATAACATTGTGCCTTTTAACCAGCCTGTCCCCATTCCCTTGCCCCTATCCTTCCCAGTCTCTGTTAGCTGCTATTCCCAATTTTTATGAGCTCAGTTCAGATCATGAGTAATGGTTAGCCACTACACCTGGCATAAGAAAATAAACAAACTTTTAGGTTTTGTAGTCTCAGATTAGTCTCATTGTTTTCCCTCTCACTACTGCCCAGGAATCAACAAATTCTAAAATTAATTTAAAATGCCCAACTTATTTTTAACTTACTCTCAATGAGAACATTGTATTCAAATTTCCAACAACACTTATGAACAGTTCTGCTCTTTGCTTTGCCAATGGACTCTCTGATCCTTCACCATGCACTTTCTAAGTTCTCCTTTCTCTCTTCTGAATCCAAATATTATTGGATTGTAGCTAGGCTGTGACAGGAGCATGACCATGATACATATTTCTGATCATATTTCATAATAGTTCAAAGGTATTACCAACATTATCTCTGAAAAAAAGAAAATTAAATTGTGATAACCTTGATCATGAATTTGTTACTCAAAAATATCTGGTTTCTGTATTCAAATGTAACATCCTGCATAGATGCCTTTATATCTGCATGTGGCTTGCTTCCATTTGAAAAGATGGACTGCAGTTGAAAAACAAAATTCTGCATTTATTAACCAGGCAGAAAAATTTTGTTTCAGAGACTTGTTTTGTTGCTGTTTTTATTGAGACAATTGTTTTGTCCAGAGACAGTTGAAATTGTTTCAAATCTTTCCCATAGAGACATAATTTATTTTAGCAGCAGGACTGATGATATTCCTTTAGTTATATAAAAAATTGCTTCATGCAGTGTGCTTTTGGAGACAGAATCATTTCTGGATGTTAATTCCTGCCATCTTGTTAACATTAATTTATCTCCTAGCCTTTCATTTACTTTGACTTCTTTATCTCCATTTGAAATTTCTGTCATACTTTACCACTAAATACTCTCACCTTTTCCACATTTCTGAGTTAATAAATACAAAGTCTCTCTTTTGTTCTCCACATCCTGTTTTTTTCCACTATATATATTTTTTTGTTAGTTGCTACTTACTTCTTTTTATTTTCCTATTTTTTATTTCACATAACATAAAATAATTTTATTTGCCTCCAGCTTTATTGAGATATAATTGTTATACAAAAAGCTGCACATAACTAATGTATACAGTTTGGTAAGTTTTGCATATGTATATCACCACAACAAAAATAAAAAGCATATCCATCAACTCCAACAATTTCCCTGTGTCTTCCTACCTTTTTTTTTATGGTGAGACCATTTAACATGAGATCTACCCTTTTAAAAACCTTTTCGGTGCATATACCTTTTTCTTAGCTGTAGTCACTGTCTTACAGATTGCAGAATCACATCAGTTACACTTCCATTGATTTACATATTGCCATACTAGTGTCTGTTGTATTCTGCTGCCTTTCCTATCCTCTACTATCCCCCCTCCCCTCCCCCTCTCCCCTCTTCTCTCTCTTCCCCCACTACTGTAATTCATTCCTCCCCCTTGTATTATTTTTCCCTTTCCCCTCACTTCCTCTTGTATGTAATTTTGTATAACCCTGAGGGTCTCCTTCCATTTCCATGCAATTTCCCTTCTCTCTCCCTTTCCCTCCCACCTCTCATCCTTGTTTAATGTTGGTCTTCTTCTCGTGCTCTTCTTCCCTAGTCTGTTATTAGTTACTCTCCTTATATCAAAGGAGACATTTGGCATTTGTTTTTTAGGGCTTGGCTAGCTTCACTTAGCATAATCTGCTCTAATGCCATCCATTTCCCTCCAAACTCTATGATTTTGTAATTTTTTAATGCAGAGTAATACTCCATTGTGTATAAATGCCACATTTTTTTTATCCATTCGTCTATTGAAGGGCATCTAGGTTGGTTCCACAGTCTTGCTATTGTGAATTGTGCTGCTATGAACATCGATGTAGCAGTGTCCCTGTAGCATGCTCTTTTTAGGTCTTTAGGGAATAGACCCAGAAGGGGAATAGCTGGGTCAAATGGTGGTTCCATTCCCAGCTTTCCAAGAAATCTCCAAACTGCTTTCCAAATTGGCTGCACCAATTTGCAGTCCCACCAACAATGTACAAGTGTACCCTTTTCCCCACATCCTCGCCAGCACTTATTGTTGTTTGACTTCATAATGGCTGCCAATCTTACTGGAGTGAGATGGTATCTTAGGGTGGTTTTGATTTGCATTTCTCTGACTGCTAGAGATGGTGAGCATTTTTCCATGTACTTGTTGATTGATTGTATGTCCTCCTCTGAGAAGTGTCTGTTCAGGTCCTTGGCCCATTTGTTGATTGGGTTATTTGTTATCTTATTGTCTAATTTTTTGAGTTCTTTATATATTCTGGATATTAGGGCTCTATCTGAAGTGTGTGGAGTAAAGATTTGTTCCCATGATGTAGGCTCCCTATTTACCTCTCTTATTGTTTCTTTTGCTGAGAAAAAACTTTTTACTTTGAGTAAGTCCCATTTGTTGATTCTAGTTATTAACTCTTGTGCTATGGGTGTCCTATTGAGGAATTTGGAGCCCGACCCCACAGTATGTAGATCGTAGCCAACTTTTTCTTCTATCAGATGCCATGTCTCTGATTTGATATCAAGCTCCTTGATCCATTTTGAGTTAACTTTTGTGCATGGCGAGAGAAAGGGATTCAGTTTAATTTTGTTGCATATGGATTTCCAGTTTTCCCAGCACCATTTGTTGAAGATGCTATCCTTCCTCCATTGCATGCTTTTAGCCCCTTTATCAAATATAAGAAAGTTGTAGTTTTGTGGGTTGGTTTCTGTGTCCTCTATTCTGTACCATTGGTCCACCCGCCTGTTTTGGTACCAGTACCATGCTGTTTTTGTTACTATTGCTCTGTAGTATAGTTTGAAATCTGGTATCGCTATACCACCTGATTCACACTTCCTGCTTAGTATTGTTTTTGCTATTCTGGGTCTTTTATTCTTCCATATGAATTTCACGATTGCTTTCTCTATTTCTACAAGAAATGCCATTGGGATTTTGATTGGCATTGCATTAAACCTGTGGAGAACTTTGGGTAATGTCGCCATTTTGATGATGTTAGTTCTGCCTATCCATGAACAGGGTATATTTTTCCATCTTCTAAGATCTTCTACTTCTCTCTTTAGGGTTCTGTAGTTTTCATTGTATAAGTCTTTCACCTCTTTTGTTAGGTTGATTCCCAAGTATTTTATTATTTTTGAGGATATTGTGAACGGAGTGGTTGTCCTCATTTCCATTTCAGAGGATTTGTCGCTGATATACAGGAATGCCTTTGATTTATGCGTGTTGATTTTATATCCTGCCACTTTGCTGAATTCATTTATTAGCTCTAGTAGTTTTTTTGTAAACCCTTTTGTGTCTTCTAGGTATAGCATCATATCATCTGCAAATAGTGATAGTTTAAGTTCTTCTTTTCCTATTTTTATGCCTTTAATTTCTTTAGTCTGTCTAATTGCTCTGGCCAGTGTTTCGAGAACTATGTTGAACAGAAGTGGTGAGAGAGGGCATCCCTGTCTTGTTCCAGATTTTAGAGGGAATGCCTTCAATTTTTCTCCATTCAGAATGATGCTAGCCTGAGGCTTAGCATAGATTGCTTTTACAATGTTGAGGTATGTTCCTGTTATCCCTAGTTTTTCGAGAGTTTTGAACATAAAGGGATGCTGTACTTTGTCGAATGCTTTTTCCGCATCTATCGAGATGATCATATGGTTCTTATTTTTAAGTCTATTGATGTGGTGAATAACATTTATTGATTTCCGTATATTGAACCAACCTTGCATACCAGGGATGAATCCTACTTGATCATGGTGCACAATTTTTTGATATGTTTTTGTATCTGATTCGCCAGAATTTTATTGAGGATTTTTGCATCAAGGTTCATTAGAGATATTGGTCTGGGTTTTCTTTCTTTGAAGTGTCTTTGTCTGGTTTCGGAATCAGGGTGATGTTGGCCTCGTAGAATGAATTTGGAAGTTCTCCCTCTTTTTCTATTTCCTGAAATAGCTTGAAAAGTATTGGTATTAGTTCCTCTTTAAAGGTTTTGTAAACCTCTGCTGTATACCCATCCGGTCCTGGGCTTTTCTTAGATGGTAATCTTTTGATGGTTTCTTCTATTTCCTCAATTGATATTGGTCTGTTTAGGTTGTCTATATCCTCCTGACTCACTCTGGGCAGATTATATGACTTAAGAAATTTATCGATGCCTTCACTATCTTCTATTTTATTGGAGTATATGGATTCAAAATAATTTCTGATTATCTTCTGTATTTCTGAAGTGTCTGTTGTGATCTTGCCTTTTTCATCCCGTATGCTAGTAATTTGGGTTCTCTCTCTTCTTCTCTTCACTAGCATGGCTAAGGGTCTGTCAATTTTATTTATATTTTCAAAGAACCAACTTTTAGTTTTGTCAATTTTTTCAATTGTTTCTTTTGTTTCGATTTCATTAATTTCAGCTCTGATTTTAATTATTTCTTGCCTTCTACTTCTTTTGCTGTTGTTTTGCTCTTCTTTTTCTAGGATTTTGAGATGAAGTATGGGATCATTTATTTGTTGTTTTTTTTTTTTTTTAAGGAATGAACTCCAAGCAATGAATTTTCCTCTTAGAACTGCTTTCAATGTGTCCCATAGATTCCGATATGTTGTGTCTGTGTTTTCATTTAACTCTAAGAATTTTTTAATTTCCTCCTTGATGTCTTCTAAAACCCATTCATCATTCAGTAACCTATTGTTCATTCTCCAAGTGATGCATGCTTTTTCCTTCCTTATTTTATCGTTGATTTTCAGTTTCATTCCACTATGATCAGATAAGATGCATGGTATTATCTCTACTCCTTTGTATTGTCTAAGAGTTGCCCTGTGACATAATATATGATCTATTTTTGAGAAGGATCCATGTGTTGCTGAGAAAAAAGTGTAGCTGATTGATGTTGGGTGGTACATTCTATATATGTCAATTAAGTCTAGGTTGTTAATTGTGTTATTGAGTTCTATAGTTTCCTTATTCAACTTTTGTTTGGAAGATCTGTCCAGTGGTGAGAGAGGTGTGTTGAAGTCTCCCATGATTATTGTATGGTGGTCTATTAGACTCTTGAACTTGAGAAGAGTTTGCTTGATGAACATAGCAGCACCGTTGTTTGGGGCATATATATTTATGATTGTTATGTCTTGTTGGTGTATGGTTCCCTTGAGCAGTATGTAGTGTCCCTCTTTATCCATTTTGATTAACTTTGGCTTGAAATCTATTTTATTTGATATGAGTATGGACACTCCTGCTTGTTTCTGCAGTCCATATGAGTGATATGATTTTTCCCAACCTTTCACCTTCAGTCTATGTATATCTTTTCCTATCAAATGTGTCTCCTATAGGCAGCATATTGGTGGGTCTTGTTTTGTGATCCATTCAACTAGCCTGTGTCTCTTAATTGGTGAGTTTAAGCCATTAACATTTAGGGTTATTATTGAGATATGGTTTGTTCTTCCAGCCATATTTGTTTATTAATGCTACTAAACCTGGTTTGTTTTCCTCTTTGATTATTTTCCCCCCTTTACTGTCCTACCTCCCACTGTTGGTTTTCATTGTTGTTTTCCATTTCCTCTTCCTGTAATGTTTTGCCAAGGATTTTTTGAAGAGAAGGTTTTCTAGCTGCAAATTCTTTTAACTTTTGTTTATCGTGGAAGGTTTTAATTTCATCTTCCATCCTGAAGCTTAGTTTCGCCGGATACACGATTCTTGGTTGGAACCCATTTTCTTTCAATGTTTGAAATATGTTATTCCAGGATCTTCTAGCTTTCAGAGTCTGTGTTGAAAGATCAGCTGTTATCCTGATTGGTTTACCCCTAAATGTAATCTGCTTCCTTTCTCTTGTAGCTTTTAAAATTCTCTCCTTATTCTGTATGTTGGGCATCTTCATTATAATGTGTCTAGGTGTGGATCTCTTATGGTTTTGCACATTTGGTGTCCTGTAGGCTTCTAGGATTTGGGATTCTGTCTCATTCTTCAAGTCTGGGAAGTTTTCTCGTATTATTTCACTGAATAGATTGTTTATTCCTTTGGTTTGGAGCTCTGTGCCTTCCTGTATCCCAATGACTCTTAAGTTTGGTCTTTTAATATTATCCCATAATTCTTGGATGTTCTCATCATGGTTTCTTAGCAGACTTGCTGAGCTGTCTATGTTCTTTTCAAGTTGAAATACTTTGTCTTCATTGTCTGATGTTCTATCTTCTAAGTGATCTACTCTGCTGGTAGTATTCTCAATTGAGTTTTTACGTTGGTTTATTGCTTCCTGCATTTCTAGGATTTCTATTTGTTTGTTTTTTATTACTTCTATCTCCCTGTGAAATTGATCTTTTACTTCCTGGATTTGTTATATAGTTCCTTGTCAATGTGATCTTTCATTGTCTGATTTTTCTGTTTCATGTCTTCCTTGAGACTCCAGATCATCTGAAGCATGTATATACTGAACTCTTTTTCTGACATTCCATCTTGCATCTATTACCTCTTCTAAAGTTGAGTTGGCCTGCATTGCTTGTGGTCCTTTCTTTCCTTGTCTTTTCATAGTGCTCGAGTTTCTTTCTGCTTGGTGAAACTGATGTGTTTTTGAAATTTTCCCTCTATTTATTTATATTGCTCTTGTATAGTTGAAAAATCTCCCTTGCAGGGCAGGTACTGACTGTGATCCTTCTCCAATTGGGGTGATCTGTCTACCACGCTTGCGAGCCACTAGGTCTGCTCTTCTGGTCGGTCGCAGGTCCGCCTACCCTGCAGGCGAATGGAGCAGATCTGTCACTCCTCTGGTTGTTGGGCCTGACCTGCCCATGGGTCGCAGGTTCGCCTACCTTGCAGGTGCGGGGAGAGGGGGCGGCTCCGCCCCTCAGCCGGCAGCTGGGCCTGATCTGCCAGTGGTCACAGTCCTGCCTACCTTGCAGGCACTGGAGGAGGGGGCGGGCCTGCCCCTCAGCAGGCCGCTGGACCTGTCCTGCTGGTGGGTTGCAGGTCCGCACTCCCTGCAGGTGCGTTTGGCAGCTCTGTCTCTCTGCAGGTTGCTGGGCCTGACCTCTATATAAGCTTTTATTTGATTATTATATTTTAGAGCAATAATTCAATTCTATTTATCTACTATCAGAGGGTTTCTATTATATATTTGATGTGTATTTTTATTTATAAAATGTTCATATTTTTGTATATATGTATTTCAATTTATCTTTAGACTTAAAGCAGAATTTTCAAAGAACTTTAATATTTATTTAATAATTATTGAGTTTTTAAATACATTTGTTAAGATTATTCTGATACTTCATAGTCTGCAACTACTCTGAATAAAACATTATTTTAATATATGTTTTATTGTTATTATAAAGAAACATTATTGATTTTGTAGGTTGATATTAAATATCAAAATTCTTGAGCTCATAAATGAAGATAAATAATCTTCTCTTTTTTACAAATAGTGAGAGTTTTATAATTTCTACTTTGATTTTCTTTTTGGGGTGGTACAGGGGTTTGAACTTAGGCAAACTCCACCATTGAGCCATATCCCCAGCCCTATTTTTTTATTTATATATGACAGTAGAATGCATTTCAATTCTTATTATACATATAGAGCACAATTTTTCATATCTCTGGTTGTATACAAAGTATATTCACACCAATTCATGGATAATAATGTCTATCACATTCCAGCATCATTTCTAACCCCATGCCCTTTCCCTTCCTTTCCCACCCCTGTTCCCTATCTAGACTTCATCTATTTCTCCCATGCTCCCCCTCCCTACCCCACTATGAATCAACCTCCTTATATCAAAGAAAATATTCAGCATTTGTTTTTTGGGGGGATTGGCTAACTTCACTTAGCATTATCTTCTCTAACTCCATCCATTTACCTTCAAATGCCATAATTTTATTCTCTTTTATTGCTGAGTAATATTCCATTGTGTATATATGCCACATTTTTTTTCACTCATTCATCTGTTGAAAGGCATCTAAGTTGGTTCCACAGTTCAGCTATTGTGAATTGTGTTGCTATAAACATGGATGTGGCTGTGTTCCTGTAGTATGCTGTATAGAGAAATGCAAATCAAAACTACTGTACAATTTCATCTCACTCAAGTCAGAATGGCAGCTATTATGAAGACAAATAATAATAAGTGTTGGTGAAGATGTGATGAAAAAGGTACACTCATACACTGCTGGTGGGACTCCAAATTGGTGCAGCTAATATGGAAAGCAGTATGGAGATTTCTTGGAAAATTGGGAATGGAACCACCATTTGACCCAGCTATCCCTCTCCTCAGTCTATACCCAAAGGACTCAAAAACCCAGCCCTATTTTGTATTGTATTTACAGACAGGGTCTTGCTGTGTTGCTTAGCACCTCCCCATTGTTGAGGCTGGCTTCGAACTCTCAATTCTCCGGCCTCAGTCTCCGGAACCTCAGGGATTACAGGTGTTGCCAGAGCTCCTGGCTCTACTTTGATTCTTATAGCCATTTATTATTATTTTTTTTAACTTTAGAACATAAGTACATTTAGTATAATTGGAACATTTGTTCTGATTCTTAAAAATATGTCCCTTAATGTAACTATAATGCTTGACTTAGATTCTTATAAAAGAATGTTTATCAAGATAAATTATGTTTTATTTTTCTTATATACTATAAATTTATTTATAAATACTAAATAGTAAATATTTTTCTGAATCAGTAGAGTAATGATGTTTCTTGAATTTAATTGGTTAATACATTTCATATTTATTAAAGGAAATAAATTAACTTATTAGAGTTTTGAAATATCTGACACTATATTATTTTTAAAAAGACACTTCAGGGCTGGGTTGTGGCTCAGCCTAGCATGGGCGGGATCCTGGTTCTATCATTAGCACCACATAAAAATAAAGGCATTGTGTTGTGTCCATTTACACCTCAAAATAAATATTAAAAAAAGACCCTTCAAAGGCATATATAGTTTAAAATGAATGGCATTAGGAATATGGGAAGAAAGTTTGAATATAAAGAAAGGGTAAACAGTTGTATCATTAGACAAAATAGCATTCAAGGAAAATATAATGATGAGTTACATATAATTCATTTAGAGAAATGGTTAAATAAAAATACTTCTCTATTACAGGCATCCCTTTATGGTAAATTACATTACTATTTAATATATTCATTCTCTCATAATATGAGATCATATAGCTCTTCCTCATGTAAGATTATATAGCTTTTCTAGACTGGCTACTTGCTTTGTTTAAAGGACTAGAAACAGAAGTATCTTTTTGTTCCCCATCATAAGCTGTGAGAGCTATCTTGTGATTCTGACATCTCTTGTACATTTTCCCACAAGATTAGAAATGTTGTACATTTAGGCTCCTCGTTCAATTTGTATCTCAAGGTGAAGACTGTGGAACAGAGCTGCAGATAGTATGCAAACATGATCTCTCATGATCTTTTATGTCTCAACTTTTGGTGGAATTTGTTATTGCAGCAACACTTATCCTTAGTTGGATGTCCTAGTTCTTAATGCTAGTGCTCAAGAAATATCAAGCCACAGTGATGGAATTAGAAAAAGTTATTTTAATAAAAATTGTCATTAGAGAAGTTAATTATCCTATCTTTACAGAATTAAATCTAGGATAGGTTTCAAGGTTTTACTTAAAACACAATTTGAAATAATAATAAAAAATTCTGAGATAAAGCTAAATGATTTATTACTGCAGTACTCATAAATTAAAAGGTGATGCAAAACTTGATCATGAAAAAAATATTAAGATTTTACTTAAGATCAGTCACATGCTTTGCAATTCACATTGGAGCCTGATGTCAAAGGAAAACAAATCAGTAATACTGATTTTAAATTTGTAAAACTGTATTTAAGTATCATGTATGATGAGTAATGAGTTTTTGTTGACCTCCTAAATTTTGTGCTGAAGGTCAGGCTTGAAGTCTTAATGGCCATACTACCAAAAGCACTCTACAGATTTAATGCGATTCCCATCAAAATCCCAATGATGTTCCTCATAATAATACAGCAGTCATGAAATTCTTTTGGAAAAATAAAAGGCCCATAATACCTAAAACAATACTTAGTGAGATATACAAATCAGGAAGCATCATAACACCAGACCTTAAAGTATACTACAAAGCTGTAGCAACAAAATAAAAATGGCCTTGGCCCCAAAATAGAACCGACCCCAAAAGTGTACAAAATTAAAATGGCATTGACCAAAGGAAAAGAATAGAAAACACAAAGACAAACCCATATAAAAACAGTTACCTCATTCTAGACAAAGATGTCCAAAACACACACTGGTGGAAAGATAGACTTTTCTATAAATGGTGCTGGGAAAACTGGATATCCATATGTAATAGAATAAAAGTTAATCCCTATCTCCTATCCTTATCATAAAAATCAACTCTAGGTGGAGCAAAGACCTTGGAATTAGACCAGAAAACCTGCACCTACTAGAATAAAAGGTAGGCCCAACATTTCAATGTATTGGCACAGGAACTACCTTCCTGAAGAAGACTCCTAAGCCACAAGAAATAAAATAAAAAATAAAATAATGGATGGCATCAAACTAAAAATCTTCTTCACTGAAAAGGAAGCAGTCACGAGTGTGAAGAGAGAACCTAGAGAATGGGAGAAAATCTTTGCTACCCACACCTCAGTTAGGGCATTGATTTTCAGGATATACAAAGAACTCAAGAAGCTTAACAGACACACACACACACACACACACACACACACAGACACACACACACAAATAACCCAATCAATAAATCCTCAAAAAACAGATCCTTCTCAAAAGATAAAATATGTAAAATCAATAAATATATGAAAAAATGTTCAACATTTCTAGCAATTAGAGAAACACAAATCAAAACTACACTGAGATTTCACTCCAGTCAGAATGGCAGTTATCAAGTAATAATAAATTTTGGTGAGGATGTGGGGAAAAGGGAACACTGTTACATTGCTCATGGGACTACAAATTGGTGTATCCACTCTAAAAAGTAGTATGGAGATTCCTCAAAAAAGTAGGAATGGAACTACCATTTGACCCAGCTAGCCCACTTCTTGGTTTATACCACAAGGACTTAAAATCAGCATACTACAGTGACACAGCCACATCAGTGTTTATAGCAGCACAATTCACAATAGCTAAGCTGTGGAACCAACCTAGATACCCATTAACAGATGAATGAATAAAGAAATGTGGTATATATGCACAATAGAACATTACTCAGCTGAAAGAAAAATGATTTTATGACATTTCCCAGTAAGTGGATGGATGTGGAGACTATCATGAAAAGTGAAATAAGCCAATCCCAAAACCAAACATTGAATGTTTTCTTTGAATTAGAAGCTAAACCGTAATAAAGGTGTGAAGGGGAAGAATAGTTCAATATATTAGACAAGGGAAAAAAATGAAGGGAAGGAATAGGAATAGGAAAGACAGTAGAATAAATTTAACATAATTTTCCTATGTACACATATGAAAATAACTAAATGAATCCCATCATTATGCCCACCCACAAGAATGGGGTCCTAATTAGAAAAAGATATATCTTATGATATATAATATATAGCTTGTACTTATATAATTTTATTAAAATAGTTTCTACAGTCCTGTATAACTAAGAAGAATCAATAATATATATATATATATATATATTTTAAAAAGATACAGGAGTATCAATAATCATTAAAAAAATAACCTGTTAAATTGATAATTACAACATATGAATATATTTGTAAATAATAAGATCACTACTCCTAATTCACATAGTTTGAATGCTTTGAAATTATTGTTCTCAAAAATATTGTAATCTAACTCAGTGATATTCTCCAGTTCCATCTATTTAGTGGTAAATTCCATAATATCATTCTTCTTTTAGGCTGAGTAATATTCTCATTTGATATAATTTTTTAATCCATTCATTTTTTAATTTAATATAATTTTTAATCCACAATTTTTTAATCCATTCATCTGTTGAAGGGCACTTAAGTTGGTTCCATAGTTTAGCTATTGTGTGTTGAGCTATTATAAATATTGGTGTGGTTGCATTACTGTAATGTGCTGATTTTAAGTCCTTAAACTGAGAGGTAAAATAGCTGAGTCAAATGGTTGTTCCATTCCAAGTTTTCTGAGGAGTCTCCTTATGGCTTTCCATAGTGGTTGCATCAATTTGCATTCCCACTAGCAATGTGTGAGTGTACATTTCCCTCCACATCCTCCCTAACATTTATTGTTGTTTGTATTCTTGATTATTGCCATTCTCACTGGAGTGAGATGAAATCTTAGAGTAGTTTTGATTTGTATTTCTCTAATTGCTAATGGTTTAGGCATTTCTTATTGTACAGTGAAAATTAAAACATTAATGGACAACAAAAAAACTCTAAATAAGTAGCAACAGAAGGAAAAATACACTTGATAAGCTTGAAATATTATATGTGGAACATTCAACAGTCAACAAAAAATACAACAGTATATGTATGATATCTAAACAGAAAAAAGTGTGTACTTATAGAATGTGGATCACTAAGAAAACTCAATCAATGTAATATAATTAAAATTTAAATATAAAGGAACATTGAAAATATATTTGGATTTACAAAAACAATATTTTTGCTCAAAAGATATTAAGAAACCCCAATGGCATTTACTTATGCACTCATTTACTTCTTTCTTTGTTTTTTGTTGGTAGGGATAAAACCCATGTCCTCATGCATTCTAAGCGTAGCCTAACTGTGAGCTACATGCCCACCCTAAATGCTCTTCTTTTCTTAATACCCCACTTAAAAGCAAAAGTAAAAACAAAACATCAGCAAGAACAAAAACTACAGAAAAACATACTTAAAAACAAAACAACTAAAAAAGATATAATCATTTTTAAATATTAGTTTTCCCCAATTTCCCCAAGAAAATACTTGTTATTGTAGATTATTGGATTAGCAGAATGATTGGTAAGAGTAAATGTACGTTTTGCCATAAGATTTGATGGAGAGCCTGGTATTATGCTAACCTTTCTCATATAATTCCCCATAAAATTACATATATGTCAAGTTTTCCTAAGTGTTGGACATAGGCAGTGAATGCTGTGAACTCTGAGAAAAGAAAATCCATGAGAAAAAGTAGTATAACTGGGTCAGATCACTGGAGGGGAATGATTTTCCAAAACATTGCAGAAGTTTGGAGTTCAAAAAGAATAATGGCCCTGGAGCATATCAAAGATGGTGGATCAGAAAGAAACGAACTTAGCCACATCATCAAATCATGTTCAAACTGCTGAAAAAAAAAAAGTCTTGAAATAAGCAAAACATTGTAGAAATGAGGATTAACTTTTAATTAGAAAAAAATAGACACTGAAACACTATAGCAGACCACCTTCCAAATGCTGTTAGGAAAGTAAATAAATTCTAATTATTCAAAAGGGATAAAATTTCTCTTTCAAACAAAGGTAAAATTAAGAGTTTTAGATAAATATATTTAGGAAATTTATTTATTACCATGAATATTAGGCTACAAGGTGTGATAAAAGTAGTTATTCAGAAACAAAGGAAACCATGCCATATGGAAACACTGATATATATATATATATATATATATATATATATATATATATATATATAGCAGGAAAGGAAAGATGTTTTGAGTTGAAAATATATGAATACAAAAACAATGTTATTTATCTCATGATTCTTATATAGAACTGGCTCTTTAAAAGCAAACAAGTGCTATGATGTAAGAATTTCAAACATTTGTAGAACAGATGTTAAAATGATACTATAAGGAAAGAATGCAAGTAAAAGAAGTTCGTTGGATGGTGAAGTGTGTAGAGTGAAATAGAAAACATAAAAAAGGAAAAGTAGAAGAAAATAGTTCAAAATGGAAATATTAAGTTGGAGTTGAAAAGTGAGAAGTGAGAAGCAGGAACTGGTTTGCATAAGTGTCAGCTGTGAAATGCAAACTGTGAATAATGAAATGTTATTGGAGTATACAAGCATATCTTCAGCTCTAGAGAAGCTAAGTATAATAAAAATAAAAATTTTAAAATGAGTTCACCTTAAAAGCTAACATATACAAGAACACTTTCTAAAGTAGAAAACAATACCTAAATATTTGAAATAAATACATTATAATGGATTCTAAGAGTAGAACTTCATAAAGATTGGTTTATATAATTTCTGATTGAAAATCAGCAAATCAAACACATGACTATAAATGTAGAGGATAATCATTAAAATGGAATATCTAGAAGTAAATTTCTTCATGGTAACAACAAAATAATCCAAAAATGCCCAGTAAATGAACAACTTCCACAAATTAGTATAAAATACAGAGAAATAAATGTGAATGATATAACAGCAATTTAAATACAAGAATTATTTGATGAAAATCATTAATTCATTTGTTTCTGGAAACAAATGTGAAATGTGAAGTTGTATGGATAGGTGTCATGAATATATGCATTTTCCTAATAATTAAAAAGAGTCAATCACAAACCTCATTTATTCTAAAATTTCAATGTGCTTTAAGTGATAATTAAAGCTATTTAAATTTCAATACACACATACAACAAAGGCATATTTTAGTTGAAAACTTCATTTATCAAAGTATTATAATATGAAACACATTTTTAGATGTGTTTAGATATGAAAACAGTTTTAGATGTTTCAAAGGAAAAGTGATTATAAAGAACCTCAGATATTTTACTCTATTTTAATACTTTGCCTACATGACTGCATAAGGATTTTATCCTACAAAAACACCTTTTCCTGTCAATGTTGCTGCAGTGATTATAAAATCACTTATTTTATGGATACCTAACAAATATTTAGGGAATGAATCATTAAGCATACCTCATCAGGATGGTTGGACATACCACCATGGTTTAACTTCTGCCTCACTTTCAATATATCACAATAGGAAGAAAACATTCTCTGCCTTTGTAAATCTCTCCAATAAGGTTGTGAAATCCCCTCTCACTCCAGACTGGGCGAGTTACACAACATATTCTTTTTTATTTTATCTTTATCTTTGAATAATTGTGAGATTAAACCATGTAATCATGCTATGCACAAGATTGGCACATAGGTAGTTTCCAGAATTATAATTCTCCTGTTTTCTAAAATACCCAGGCTATATGTATCAAGTTTATAAGTAGTTTGTTTTTCTATATACAGTCTTCTTTTCAACCATATGTCCTTGTAGATACTGTTTTCCTTGGCCATGAAACTTACAAATTCTTGGATCATCATGAATTTCTATTGATTTTTAAAGATTCAGATACTTTTATCAGATCTTCATTAATTTTCATTTTAAAACACTGCTTTGAAAATTATTTAATACACATTTAATTATTATTAGTTTAGCAAATAAATATATTTATTTACTAAATAAATAAAGTAACATTCTACATGTTTCTCCTTGGTAGGGAAGGGAAATACTGATTCTTATTATATCTCTGTACAAAAATGAATCACCATATACCTTGCATCTCCCTCCAACCACAACACCCATTACCCATTTCATATCCTCACCAAAGAACACAATTAATTTCCATTGCTGCATGACCCAGTCCTTACTCACAACCTCCATTGCTATAACTTTTCTCACAGCCTCTGTCATCAATCATCTTCAGTGTTATTAATGGCCTTCATAGTGGTTGCCAAAACTATAAAAAAAATTCTCAGTCTTAAACCTCTCAACAGTATTTGTCATAGTTGGCAATTCCCTTTAATAATGTCCATTGTACTTTTGGAGGCACTAATATCTCTTGTTTCCTGCTATCCAGTGGCTGCCACTTATTCTAAATGCTTCATCCACTTCATCTCCAAGTGTCTGAGTGCCTCCATACTGCTCCTTACTAACTACAATGCCTCTTCAGCAAATGTCAGAGTACTTTATCTTGAGGTACCATCTATGTTGTGAAGAAACCCGAAATTCAAACCTCTTGAATTTTTCTAGAGCCAACTCAGTATATCCACTTGGTTATTTAAAAGGACTTCCACATGTAATATAGGCAAAACTTTAATTTAAACTTGACCCTAAGCCACAGCCATTTCTTTCATCAAGTTCTTCAAGTTTAAATCATTCTATGTATCTCCCACCATGTATTTTGTACACCAGCAATTCCTGTTGGCTTTTTTTGAAAGCTTTTCCCAATTCCGAACACATCTTCCTTACTCTCCTAACAAAGTCCTAATATAAGTCCTTAGTTTCTCTACTTCTATAATATTTAATCAGGTTTCTATTAAGTTTCTCTGTATTTATTTGTATACTCTCTCTCCTCTTTTTCAGTATTATAGCCAGAGATATTTAAAAATCCCAAAACATCTCAAGTTCCTATCTATAATTGACTATCCAATGGCTTTCCTCCAGAGTTAGAATAAAATCTATGATCAACTCTAGGACCTACCAAAAATTATAGCCCATAATTCTTCACTTAAATATGCATTTTGAAATTACAGCAAGACTTTCCAAGGGGTACAGAGGCTGAGGAAATTTTCATATGATACACTGAGGATCCCCAACTTCTCTTTGTTATCTTTCCTGTGATTATTTGCCTGAGAAAAATTGCCAGAATGGTTCTTTGTTTTTGCCACCATGATTACAATCTTCCTTTCACTTTACAAAGGATGTCCTACCACCACCACTCGAAAAAGAGATTTGCTCAAGGGTTTCACAAACTTCTGCTGTATTATTCTAGAGGACTTGTGAATGAAGACCCCTTTATCAATTTTGTGCTTGGGTTCTTTTTTCCTGGTATCCCTAACACATACATACTTACATGCTTTTTTTTGGGAAGCCTTTTCCAATTCTGAATACAAATTTCTCTCTCTCTCTCTCTCTCTCTCTCTCTCTCTCTCTCTCTCTCCTCTCTCTCTCTCTCTCTCTCTGATTTTATGTATATATATAAAATCTATATCCCATATGTATGGAACCCATAACTATATTTATAATTAGATGCCCATGTACTTACAGTTATAGTAATTGATACGTGATACAATGGCATTGGAATTTGCAATGTTCTGTTGAATGTTAGAATGATCTGATTTCAAATAGATTGTAACATCATTACTTTACCATAAGTTTGCCTCTTTAATGTATTAACCATTTTCAAACAATGTTACACTCCTTACGGAATATTTCAAGAGTAAAATAGCTAAATTCATAGGTAAATAATATTTAGTGTAACAGCCCATTGTTTTTATTCAGGCAAAAACTCGTGAGAAGTGTGGTAGATACAGAGCTTCAATAAAGCTATGCTGCCAGCTGTGGGGAGGGAGGGAAACAACCTACCTCCAGCTGATATTTCTTTCAGGATGTACCTTAGCTGAAAAGAGCTATTTCATCCATGCTCAAGGACTTCACCACATAGCACTCTCTAGTTATTGAATAAGGTGGAAATATAAAGAGCTGCAGAACATATTGACGAACAAATATTCTCTCCAGAGCTTTCTGATGGGTGAGCTAAAGATTTTTCAGGTCTACACTATGGTTGGACTTTCTCTTTCACTAATTCTACTTAGTCACTATCACTTTCTTTTACAGATATTGTATCAAATAAATATTTTGAATATTTGATCTCAGAATCTGCTTTTGGAGATTTTAAACAGTAAGAGGTTTTATAGGAGTGGCCTGAAAAAGAAGTTAAGAAATAAGAATTTGGAGTTATATCACTCACTGTTCAGATTAAATGAGGACTTCATCACTAATAATAGGTAAAATAAAGACTTTTTGCTGAGACTTCAATGATTAAAAGTCTATCAATGGTGAATTGGAATCTTTTCCACTTGATATATCTGCTAATGTATATATGGTATCAGAACTTTGAGATGTAAGTAGAAAAGAACAAGTACAAGTTCTCTAGAAATGAATTCTTATTGAAAATTATCTTTATCAAATGGATAATGAACAGCTAAGGGGAGTATTATAAGACTGAAGATCAGTTGTGAAATCCTGAAGCCCTCTTTGCCAACATACAAAGGAACTCTCATTTTAGAGTTTGGATAGTGGAGAAAATGAGTATTAAGCCTAGCAGTTAAATGTCATAATGCCTGACATTAAAAGGAACAAACAACAACAACAACAAAAAAAACAGTTAACCCAAGTAGATGCAATGTGTCCTGATTGGGAACATGTCGATTTTGACTTTCATATTGTCCTGAACTTCTCTGAGCTACATTTATCAAGAGCTACCACTCCCAAGAGACAAGGGCAGAATTGGTAGTACCTTTGTAGATGTAAAATTTCTAGGGGAAGTAAGTCCAATTGCATATCTGTTTGAATCACAATATGACCCCTGAAGAATCAGATGGATCCTGGTGAATACTTGCACACTATGTCAAACTCAACAAGAAGCTACCATGCGTGAGATTCTTTTTTTGGTACTGAAATATATTAATATTTGTAAGATGTGTGGTATGAACTCTTTGATTTGACAAATGCATTGTGTTATATCCCAAGTATTTAAAGAATTAGAAATAGTTTGTATTATCTTATAATCAACCCCAACATATCTTTATTATTTCACTTTTAGTTATGTTAATTCCCTTGTGCTCCATGAAAGTATATACTGAAGATATCTGAACTATCTTTTCTCATGGAGCATTACCTTGATTTATTATCATGATGAGATAATTTTTGATATGGCTTAGTGAACAAAAGGTGGCTAATACAGAGTGGTTTTAGTCAGACACATGTGTCCCAAAAGGTGGAAGATTAAACTTATACAAATTAAGAAGATTACTACTATCCAAGTTTTGGTGTTTAGTTGTCGAGTATATGCCACGACATCTTCTCCAAAGTAGAAGATGAATATTTTAATTTGAACTTTGTATCATAAAAAAGTCAAAATGTCTCATTGATCTCTTTGGGTTCTGGAGAAACTATATTCTACCCCTAAGTATAATCGTCTAGACCATATATTACCTGATGCAAACAATTCCTATTTTTGAATCTGGCCTAGAGTAGGAATTTCTCTTGCAGCAAGGCAATGTTTCAGACCCTTAGTTTTCTTTGGTACTTAGGATCTGGCAGATCCTATAGTGTTAGATGTATCTGCTACATACCCTTTGTGGAAAGGCTCATTGGGAGAGTCACAACACAAGACCTTGGTGTTCTGGAGTAAGATATGCCATTAACTAAATAGGATTATAAGATTTCTGAAAATCAACCAACTCCTGATGTGCTAACTAGCCCTCACAAAGGATGAGTGTCTGACTGAAAAGAAGCAACTATGCAGCTAACACTGTCCATCATGAGTAAAGCTCCCAACACACATCAAATCATAACATGCACAGGATCAGCAGTGATCAAATATAAAATAGATGAGGTAATCCAATCACCCAGAACAGGCAGAATCAGTCATGAGCAAAAGACCCAGATTTTTATAGCGTCTACCATAGTCGTGCCAGTGCCTTGTCTTCAGTTTAAGGAGGAAGAGAATCCCATGCCTATTTCCTGGAGGGTGAGCTTATTGTTTCAGTGTAAGTAAAAAAAAAAAATGGATAGTAGCTGCCTTACTGTGTCTGCCTTACTGTTAATCGCCTTACATAAGTCTCATATAGGTGGCCTTAAGGAAAAAAAAGTGAGCATTTGTCCTAGTGGACAAATTTCAAGAAGAATTATGTAAAAATAGAAGGAGACTTGTGAAGAAAAGTGAGTGGCCAGTCTGTAGTTCAAATCCCTAGGCAATTGAAAAATTAATGTTGAGAAGCTCTGGGTAGACTGATGAAGATGGTCATATGGAGTAGGCATAGAGTTTGAATGATTGTACTATCTGCTAACCAGAGAATACTTACCAAAGAAAATTCAGTAAACAACTAAGTAGGCAAAATGAAATAGTAGGCTGCTATCAGTTAGCCATAGCAATCCACCATTCAATGCTGGCATAACTGGCTTAAGAGCTAAGTGGCTCAAGTGACACTTGTGGAGATAATGCATATATCTCAACATGATGGACTAATGCTTACCAAGAATTATCTAGCATCACTGATTGTGTGACCTACCAGCATAAAGACTAACTCCCATCTCTTATGTAATCATTTCCCCAGGAGACAAGTTGGATATTTGAGGATAATATGACTTTATTAGGCTTCTTCCATTTTTTTTGGAAGACTAAGTATTTTGATCTCAAAGGAATGCAAATTAGATCTATCAGTTTGGACTCCTACACAAGATTGAATCAGACTAAGAGGTCCACTTTCCACAAATGAGGGTGGTATGGAAGTGAACCCATGACCATGATACCTACTGGCATATCACTAACCATACCATTCAGCAGCTGCTGTTTTGATAGTTGGAGCTGCTTGGTTAAGGTGCAACTGAAATCCTTACACAGAGACAGTTGGTTTTAAAGATGAGAAACCATCCTCTAGGAGGTAGTACATAACCAAACCTGAGGCATTTATATTATATTCTGTCTAAAGGATAAATGAGACATGAGTCAAAATTGCAGTAGTCAGTGTCCTTTACACTGCCTTCATTAAGTGTGTACTACTATTACTTTTAATTTAAATTAAACTTAAAAATAATACTATAGCCTAGAATTTTTTAAAAGGTATATTTTGATCACATCAATAAATCACAAGATATAATGGGAGTTTATTATTATTATCATCATCATTATTCCATAGGAAGAAGATTGAAGTCCAAGAAGTACAGATGAAGTTTTAGATTTTTGGTGAAAAGAAAAAGAAAAGTCATGAAATTCATTTCAAAATTAGCATCCAAGTGAATTAAAAACAAACAAACTACAAAGGGTTTATTATATTTCTACTACAATCATGTAACTGTGGAGGGAAGTTTGACGAATGTTTGCTAAAATTCTACGCATCAAACAGAGGACCAACTCTTTATTATTTTTCTTTAAAAACACAATGCTTTATTTTAACTAGAAAAAAATCCCTATATATTTTAAAAATATAATCACTAAACAGTTTCCTCATTAAAAATAAAAGTAAAAAAAAAGAAAAGGACAACCCTATTTTCTCTTCAAAAAGTAAGAATTATTCATCTTATTTTATAGTAAAAATTAGTCTAATGGAACAATTCTCATGTGTTCCCTTTGGGTATTGCAAGTAAAATTTTAGAAGCAGTTTGTTTTGATAATTGTGGTATAAATGGGAATAAAACATGAATAAATCAGTCATTTGTATATAAATTCCCTGTTCTTTCACCGAGGGGAACTAAATATTTGCAGAATTACAACAGAAATATAATAAAAGCAATGTAAATAGTTGTTGAAGGGAAACTGAATGAGGAGATAATGAAACTCTGTTGAGAATAACATAACTGAATGAAATTATACCACAGTACTAAAACTGCCCTTTATGTCAAAGAGTTCATGCAAATTGCTTAAGCAGAGCTAAATATAAAAAAAAATGATATGGACTATGTTAGTTAAGTACTAAGGGAAACATTAAGAAAGAGAAACATGATTTTTACTTGGATTAATTAGGTGAGAATTTCAAGAGCTGATTATTTTATAGAGAAGTTTTGCAGCAGAACAAAGGGAAAAAATGACGGAGAGTTAAAAAGCAAAATGAGTTGTTTTTTTTTTAGTCCCTTGAAGCAAGAGCAAAGAAGTTAAAACCTCAGTATTGAAACCAGTATAACGATGTTAAGTAATACTGAAATAACAATGTCAAAAAATACTGGAAACAGATATAATTTCTTACCTCACACAAAATCAGTACCAAGAACTAGGCAATCATGGCTTTATTATTTTTGTTAGTATTTGCTCTACTAAAATAAAATAATCAACCACCTAAACTAGCTCATTTATCAAATTCCACATTCCTCACTGAGATTTCCTCAAGACCAAAGCTGAGCTGAATCCACCATTCCAGTTATTGCCTCCTGAATATCTAATCCCACAAATTCTTTCTCACAAATTCTACCATAAAATAAATCACAGTCTTAGGTTTGAAACACTGAGATAATCATCTGCTGTGCATTTAAAGGTTTAATAAACCTGGTTTTCCTTGGTCAATAGAATTTTGTGTTGATCGTATAGGGAATGGAAAGTTGATAATGCTAAGGCTGGCTAAACTACCTTGTTAATCACGTTGTTAAACAACCCACTCTGTTACGAAAACAAACAAACAATAACAAAACAAATAATTTTCATCTAATCTTTCAGGCTGCCCAATAGTTTATTAAGATGCAAAAAGTTACTTGAGACTACAAATGATTTTTAAAAACTGTGCTTATATCATCTCTAAGAATGAGAAAAATTAATATAAAGGGAATGAAGAAAGAATATGAAAACAATGAAAAGAAAACCAAAATACCTTATAGATAACCTGGTTATATTTTGAAAGTCATTTACGATTACCATATTTTTTGTACTCCAAGTGATAGGAAATAGACAAACCATAAGTAGCAGGAAATGAGGCTAAAAGAATAATTCTATAAACTGGACTAACTCTGCTCACACCCACATGCTTTCATTGCTTAAAAAAAATCAATATTCCTGTAGCCCTGGTTGGCTTAAATCAACAGGATGTGTTGAACAGCACATCACCTGCAGGAGAACTGCAGGCTTGAAATGCCAGTAAAAACAGCACAAATTACCCTGAAAGTGGGGAGGCTGAGATTTTGTGACCTTTACTCAAACTATATTCCAGAACCCAGGGACACCATGATAATTCCCTCTAACCATAATATCTGTAACAACAAGTTACAATTAAACCAGTCTGCTGAGGCCAATGTGACCTAGAGTTGTCATGCTCAGTAGCGACTGGATGATAGGATGTCATCCTGCTGCAGTCAGTAGTCAAGAAGTAGACCTCAGTGAGACTCTGATAAAACTGGAGGGTAGGAGAAAAATGTTGCCTTTCTCTTGTTTGAGAGACCTACTTCCTCTTTTGAGAGTTTCTTCATTTGTCCTTTCTAATAAATTGAGCAACATGCCTGAAATATTTCTGGAATGATTGCAAGAACCAGTAAGAAAGGACTGCTCTGGCTGCTTTGGCTTCATGCAGCATCCTTTACCCTATGGACATTAGTATTTTAATAAGCAAAGATATATAAAGTATTATTTAAAAAGACAACCCATTTTAACTTTTACATTTTGCAATGATAGACATCCATTTTCACTACTATAATGAAGTGCTTATTTAAGGCAGACTTTCTAAAGAAAAGAAGAATATTTAGGTCACAATTTGGGTGCTAAAAGTCCAAAAAGCATTGTGCCAATACTAGCAAGACCCCTGCCCCCTTGTCAGGATCATCTCATGGCTGATAGCTGTGGCAGGAACATGTGAGGAAGGAAGAGATACAATTTCCCAATGAAAAGCTAGAGAGAATTTTGTGTCCCCAAATCCCTTCCAAGGACATTCTCTCAAAGGACCTGCCATAAGTTCCCACATCTGAAGGGTTCCAGCCCCTCACCCTGAGAACAGGCTTCCAACACACAGACCTTCTGGGGTACAAACTCAAATCATTACCAAACCATAGGAATAGTCGAGGAGACTCTAAGAGGAAATGACATTTAGTATGATTAAAAAGAGCCAATCACTGAGTAGCATTCTGTACTATTTACAGCTGTTGCTTATAGTTATGGAAGTTTTAATTAGTGTTACATTTTGCATCATAATATATGAGGAAATAAACACCTCAATTAGAAAGAACTAGTATTAAAATATTAATGATAGCTGCCTAATTTGATTCACAATATAAGTATATTAATTTTTATATTTTACATTATAAATTTGCTAATTTTTATTTTTTCAGACATGAAGAATATGTTTGGTATGGCAATTTACTCTATATTTAATGTAGCACAAAGAACAGTAGCCAAAACCAGCTAAGTTCTAGCACAAAGCAAGAAACAAAGTGGAGGAATGAAACCTCTACTCGGGCAGGCATTTTTCTATGGCTAGTTTCTACTTGGCCACTCCATATTAAAGGCACCCAGAAATTCTCTTTGTGTTTGCTTCTGTCCATAAGCATTCATGATTTTGTTGTTCTACCAACTGACTTGCCTTAATTCAAATTCCTGTGTTCAAAACTTCAGAGTTATTAATTTAGGTAATTTCTTGGAAAAATGCTGTCAGAACTCACAAACTTAATGAGACTATAGATGGTCAATTTATTCACTTGTTGTCTAAACTACTGTTCAGGATATTGAAGGAAAAAAAGGTGGGGGGAGGAGAGTTGGTCCTAAAGATCAAATTATGGAAGCAAATAAACACATTGTTTCTTTCATTGGAGGCCATAGACATCAAAATTATAGAATTTCTGTACATTGGAGAAGCTGATTACTGTGTTGAATTTTTAATGCTTTCTTTTGCTTTTCTTAAAGAGCTATTTTAAATGCTAAGTATCAGATATTCTAACTCTTTGCATTCTATATTTAACTTAAGGCTAAACCCTCAATATTCTTAGCTCCTAATATATGCCAAAAACATATTGGACACATTAAATAAAAGCATGAAATAACAAGTAAGAGTCTGTAGCCCTGGATTTACATTTCTGGTTGTATAACAGACTAGATCCCTGTAGAATTCAGGGAGAAGGAGGTGGAGAATAGAAACATTTTAAAATACATCCCTAAGCTAGCCAGACATAAAGAACCTGCAGAGACAAAGAGACCAAAACTAACAAAAAACATGAAGCATCCTGACTTTAGAGAGAAAATGGGAACTTTTTCCTGGGGATGTTTGCTGGAATATAGTGATTTTAAATTTCTGTATTATGGTCACACAGTTTAAAGGTCAGAACCCATGAAAGCTAGGTTAACTTGCATAAAAGACTAATAGGAGACAGATATGATTAACACCACAAAAACCACAAGTGCGTTATAAGGTAAGCTAGAAATAAACTCCACACAAAGATGGGAAATGTAATTCCTCTGAGAACCAAGTGTAAAAGACTGCTTCTTTGTATCCATTTTATCCATTTCAGAATGTCTCCACTTTGAAAAAAGTTTTTGAGTGATCATAAGCCAATAGAAAATATGCAAGAACTTGATATAAATGTGTTCTTGAAAAAAACAGTTTTAATCCAGGACTCAAACAATTTGCAGAGATATCATCATTCTAATGAACTTGAATAAAAAGATGTTTTGAACCAGGGAAAACAACATAGAGTAATGTGAGATCCATCAATGTGACCATCCAGTGTCTTTTGGTCTAGTAAATATGGAAGAACACTGAAAGAAAAAGTCTGAAGATGTGAGTAAATTTTAAATAGATCAATTCTCTCAAGGAATTGAAACCTGGTTCAAAGGGTGATCTAGCACTGCTACTGTCTAACCCTCAGGTGACTTATATATGCTAATATAAATATTTTCTGGAGGAAGAGAATACCATCTAGATATTATGCCTGTTTCCTTTGTTGTATACACAGTCTATTTTGAGGAGGAGGCAAAAGTATAGTTTTGTGGTCTCATGATGAGATTCTGTACTTGTCTTGTATCATTATGTAAATCTGCATACAAGATGATTAGATTAAAATCTAATTATGCCTAATGAGTTAGGTAACAGTCTTAAACTTCAGACTAGGCTGACCTGCTGCAGTTTTTATAGCAGATAAAACACAGGTGAAGCTAGAATTAGTGAACTGGAAGACAGAGATGAAAAAATATTCAGAACACAGAAGTTGGAGGAAAGAAATAGATGATAGAAAATAAAAATGAGATGTGAGATACAAGAGGGCCTAATATTTATTTAAATGTATTTTCAAATTAAGTAAAGAGAAAAACATTGTTATGACTTTATTCTTCCAGTTGAACAGTGACCACATAGTGTTCATCTTAATGTTAAAATTTAAAATGTATCGCTTATTCATATTAAGTAGCCATTTAATATCTAAAACTATAAATAAAATTTATGACTCCCTTCCCCTGGTAAATTATGAAACCTAGAATACAAGTTCTGAAAATTTAAAATATTTTGTATTATAATTTTATGAATTTATATCATCTCCACTAAAAAAAGTCACAATTCTGCTCTTCCAATATTTTTTAATATAACTTAGGGGATTCATGTTCTAAATACCTAATGAAGTACAGCATAAGAGTAACAGCATGTTTGAATATATATATATATATACACACACACACACACATTATATATATGTATATATATATAGAATATGTGTTCTAATATGTATATGTGTTAGAGAAAGTAAAAATTGAAGATGAGACTTCATCAACATTACAGGCTTTTGATGAATTAGTTCTTGAATATTGCATAGCACTTACCTGTATATAAAGGGGAAAAATTCTTTTCACTTAGTACACAGTCTAAATTTGTACTTAATCATAAATTACATCAAATATATTAACAAAAATGGTTAAAATATATAGACATATAAGTATTTCCAAAACCAGAAAAAATATATGATTAATATAATTAAGTCTGTTTGCATATTTGACAAAGTTGCAATGTTACTAATATTATATGTTAAAAAATCTCTTTATTCGGTATAGTTTTTTATTTGTTACAATCTAAAATGTATCTCTTTCCAATAATGCTTTAGTACTTTAAAACACCATTTCCCTGGAGCTACTAATCACGTCTACATTAAGTCAGGAAAGGAAGCTACTTGGAATTTCCATTTCACATGAAGATTCATTAGTATTATTCTAACATGCATTTAATTGATATTCTCTAAATATTATTGTAAAGATAAGGGGATGTCTGTATGATCAGCAATCATATATGCACTATTGTCAGCTTCACCAAATGCTCTAGGCATTAAATAAATGTAACAAAAGTTAGGATTACTTTCTGTATCATGAAACTAAATTAATTAGTATAAAACTCATTTATTTTATTCATCAATATAATTAAAGACATGTCATCCCGTATAGTTCTTTGTCTCCTCAGTGATGAACTTGTGTTACATATCCTCTGGCAATTTTTACTTAGTGAGAATCATTGTATATAAGAAAGTAAAACAGAATTGCACAGTCAATTATATATACTTGTGATCATAAAAATGAAAAGGTAGGTGGGCATGGCACACCTGTGATCCCAGCAACTTGGGAGGCTGAGACAGGAGAATTTTAAGTTCAAAGCCAGCCTCAGCAACATGGAGGCACTAAACAACTCAGTGAGATCCTGTCTCTAAATAAAATACAAAAATAGGGCTGGGGATGTGGCTCAGTGGTCAAGCACCCCTGAGTTCAATCCCCCAGTACCAAAAAAAAGAAAACAAAAAAGAAAAGATATTTTGTAAATTAAATTTTGAGCATACTTTTTTAAAATTAACAGCTTACTGAAGATTTGTTAATCAATTAGATTTTGTGCAAAGTTCAAATTTACACCTTATTTACATAAAAAATTTCTCTAATAATAAGTTTTTGCTATTTTCTTCTTTAAAATTGTTTTGTATATATGTCTATCCCACTAAAATGTCAAAGTCAGGACTGGATCATTTCTGGCTTGTTCCTTAGTACTAGATTGTCATTTTTCACATAGTACCAGTCAAAGTTATCACAGAAGAATACTTTTATAATTTGTCAATTTGCAATTTGGCCAGGTGGTTATTGGTCTTTGGAGAAATCATATACTTTGAAAAAGAGAATGATATATTTTTAAATTTTAGTCAGAGTTTAGATAATTATATTTCACTTATCTTCTAATGAAACAGTTTTCCTGGGAAGTATTTTTAAGACACACTGGGAATATTTTCAATTATGTTGTTGTAGTAGGTGTTAAAGTTTATAGACAGTGGAGTCACCTGTCCCCTTGACCCAAAGCCTTACTTTTGACCAAAGGTCACTTCCTACTGGAAGTCTCACTGTCTTGCTCTCTGAAGCTGAGGACAGGAGGGTATCTATTAATCCCATTGCTAAGTAAGGGGGAGTTTAAACAAAGAGTAACATTATGAAATCACTAAAATATATCAAATGGAGACTAATGTTTGTTTGGAATAAAGGAGCAGAGTTTTTATAAATTATTCTTGACATGTAGTTTATTTAACAGCAATTAACCTCTGATTCAGATTATTTAATTAAACCAGGCACAGGGTACAAGCCTATGATCTCAGTAACTCAGAAGGTTGAAATAGGAGAGTTACAAGTTTTGGCAACTTAACAAGACCCTGTCTTGAAATAAAAATGATAAGGGCTAGGGATATAGTTTAGTGATAATCCCCAGTACCAAGAAAATAAAAGCACAAAACAAAATATTATTTAATTGAAACTTATTATTTGATCTGCTATGCTAAATCTATATGTTGACTGTAATTTCAATGCAGTGTGGAATTTGTTGAATACATATTTTAAAAATTAAATTATTGCCAGATTCCCTAACAATGTGAGTTCTAGCAAGACATAAAACAAATAAATAGAATAATTGAAGACTTAATTACCACCCTATCAGCCATAGATTAAACTCTGCAATTAAGACAGAAATTGGCAGAATGAGTAATATTGTTCAGCAATACAGTGTCTACAAGAGGCACAGATTAGATTTAAAGGTACACATAGGTTGAAAGAAACAAGAATCAAAATATACGATGCAAAATATAAAAACAGATGGAATGCATAAATTAATATTAGTTGAAATAGACTCAAAGACAATGTTTTTCTTCTTTTTTTTTCTGTTTTTGTTTGTTTGTTTGTTTTGGTACCAATGATTGAATCCAGGGGTGCTTAACCACTGAGACACATCCCCACCCCTTTTTATTTTTTATTTTGAGACAGGGTCTCACTAAATTGCTTAGGGCCTTGGTAAGTTGCTGATGAAGGACAATGTTTTCAACAGAGGTAATGATATTTTATCATAATAAAAATATCAGTCCTTCAAGAGCATAATTTAACTACAACCATATACATATTAAAAACAAAGTCTCAAACATACATGAGGGAAGATTGACAAAATTGAAGGGAAAAACAGACAAATCCAGTGTAGTAATTAAAAACTTCATTATCCTACTTCCATTAATAGATAGAACAAATAAACACATTAGCAAGACAATAGGAGAATTTAACAACAGTATAAACTAACTCTACCTAGTGGAAATCTGTAGAGCATCCCAACCAACAACACCAGAATACACATTACTTTCAAGTACTCATGGAATATCCTCCAGAATACTCGTAAACCATAAAAATAAAAAAAAATGCATCCACTTTAAAAGGAAAATTCACAAGTATTGACAGATTGTATAATTTTGTATTTGTAAAAATCCTGAGGAGTTCTAAAAATCTTTTAGAGTTAATATGAATTCAGCAAAGTTTCATAATATCAGATGGACATGAAAAATTCAACTATATTTTTATATGAAGGAAATGAACAATCTGAAAATGAAAAGAAAAAGATCTCCATTTGCAATGATCTTCAAAAGGACATTTAGGAATATAGTTAACCAAATAAATATGACTTATACACAAAAAATCTACAGAATTTGTTACAAGAAATGAAAAAAATAATGCTGGATACAACATGGGGGTACAGCTATCTTTTCTAAATACTAATTTTGTTTCCCTTAAATTTACACCCAGAATGTGGCATTGCAGGATCATACAGAAGTTCTCTTTTTTTAATGTCATACAGTTTTCCATATTGGTGATATTGTATTATATTCACATCAAAAATGCATAAGGATTCCCTTTTCTTCATACTCTCACCAATCTTTGTTATTAATTCCTGTTCTAGTAAGTTTGAGGTTATATGTTTTGGGGGTTTTAATTTGACTTTATCAGATATTTATGCCTGTTGGCCATTTGTATGTCTTCTTTTAATAAAGGTTTAGTTCCTTTGACCATTTTTAAGTGCTTTATTTGTTTTTCTGCTTTTGAGTTGTTTGAGTTCCTTATACATTTTGTATGCTAATTATGTATTATATGTAAGGCTTGTAAATGCTTTCTCCCATAACATAGGTTATCTCTTCATTCTGTTATTTATTTTGTAGTGCAGAAGCTTATTAGTGTGATGGAATTCTTTCAAAATTACCTATGCATACAACTATTTCTATCTGGTTTTAAACAGTACAAATATGAATAACCTAATTAAGAAGGGAAAATTTTCTGGATAGATCTTTTTTTCACAGAAAATATACAAATGGCCAATGTGCACACAAAATGCAGGGCAATCTCATTAGCATTAATTGAAATGAAAATCAAACCACAATTGTCGCGACCCCTTGCCCGCAAGGAAGACGCAACTCGGGAATCTTCTCTCAGCAGTTTATTCAGGTCCTTGATACTTTTTCTTCTATCTCCTGGATGCCCCTCCCAGCCTTAATAAAGCACCTCAAGCCCCAATGCTAAGCTGCCACGTGGACTTTTCTCACAGGGTGCCAAGTCACAGCATGCCAACTCATTCTGATAAGGAGTTGTTTGTCACAGACTACAGGGGAAACCAGCGCCATCTTGTAATGGCGGCCACAGTTCACAGAAACGGCTCACCACAGTTCCCCCTTTTTTGTTTTTATATGACAATACAGGCGAGAGTAGAGGTCCTATCCCACTGTGCAGAAGTGGCTGCATAGTATGGCTCAGCCCTAAGGAGGCGCCTTCCCCAGATCTGAGGCCATATCAGCCGACGCCTTTTTTCGTGGGGCGGGGCGTGGATAAGGTGGGGTAAGGAAGGACGTCAAACCCGCATGCAATAGGACATGCTCTCCTTGAGGTCCACTCCAAGGATCACTCAAGTGCAGTGCCTTGCCTCACATCCTGTACCATGACGATGGTGGACGGAGGGGGATAGCTGAGGCTGAACTGTGGCTGTGTACAACGACAAACAAGTTGACAGCACCCTGAAAGAAAGGCACGGACTTTAAAGCGATAGAGAAGCACTAGTGTGGAAACCCATCTGCGTGCAATGGCAGCAAGACCGGCAGAGTGCAAGGGCTTTCCAACACTAAGAGAACAGCGAGGAAAGACATGTCGATCCCAGTGCAATGTTATAATAACTTGGGGTGCAACGACCATGTCAAAGATTTACTGTTTAAGATGCGCAAGCCAGACTTGAGGTGAATTGCCATTTTCTAAAGCTGCAAGAGCTTGTATGATCATAGCCTTATCGTGAGCATTGCGGGCCTTGAGGCGACAGAGAAACCACAAACAGAGGAACATACCGAAGCAACACATTGCACCAAAAACGCCTACCCCCACCCACTCTTTAAAAAAGGAAAAGGCAGAAGATATCCAATCGGTGAATTGTCCCAAGGTCACGGGATCGACACGGGTACTGTTCAAGACAGCTATTTGGGTTAGTTGAGACTGGATCATGTCTTCCGCTTCCATGGACCAGTTTCCGGCCAAATATTCGCCAATGATGCGGGAAGCATTCCTGGAATCATTAAATCTGACAGAGGTTATGCATAAATGTGCACGTTGGTCAACGCAACCCAAAAGCACCAAGTCAGCTAATTCTTCTACCTGAGCTTGGAGTAAATCTATTCTTTGGTTGGCAGCTAAAATCCCTGACAAAATATGATGATTAATTGTGTTTTGGGATTCGAGTATGGTGGAAGTTTGTTGAACAACTCGATTAATGGTGGCAGCAGTTTGTACTTGATTGGCCATGGCCACTCCGGTCGTAACCGCTGCAGCAGCAGATACCGCCACGGCTGTCACTATGGCTGCTGTAATTCCAAAATCCCTGCGGACTCGAAATAGCTCAACAATGGGGAATTTTTCAGGATCTGCAGTTACCGGGATTGGGACAAAAGTTGGAATTTTCATAACCACTGCTACAGTCCAAGAACCATTCCAACACTCAGATAAGAGACAGGTAACATTAGAACAATCTAGCATCCCTGACGAGGTGTCATTAGCCAAAAGGAACAGGAACGGGGATTGGACACAGACCATTGCAGGGGGTAATGTGGCACTATATAACAGAGAGTTGAACGAAACAGAAGTAAGTCTATTTCCTCGTTCACTCTCCCTAACAGTGCCAGAAACATTAGCCAACCAGCTTTTGGCTCCTAGCAATTGAGCCAATGTAGAAATATCGGCTGAAGCCCCCCTTTCATTGGAAATCAGCCACTGAAACCAGGACCAACCCACTCCTGTAGAGGAGTTGGCACTGTTATTAAAGTTATAAACATACCTCTTAAGAGAGGGAGAAAGGGAGAAACCTTTAGCAACTTGATGTTTCTCCCAAGAATGATCCTGACAAGGCGTAAATGTTGGGGGAAAACCAAGATTAGGGGTACAGTAAGGAGAGGCCTTGAAATGAGTGGCATGATAGATACTATTAGAAGAAGGAGGCACTGGGATTAGCACCTCGGAGATAATAGCCAAGGTAGTTATATTTAAAGCAGAGCTATTTGCGGGGGTCCCTGAGCCTGATTGCTTCCCCGAAACTACTTGGCTCAGTACGGCACTGATAATGCTCCCTGAGTCCTGACTGGACCGCAATGGGTCCTCCCAGTTAGTCAAATTTTTGGTCTTAAGGCTAATGCAATTAGCGTTCCCAAGGCTGAAGCAAAAAACTCCTGTGAGATTAACTTGAGATTGATTAAAAATGCTCTCTATGTCCCCTCTAGGAGAAGCACAGGGAGCAGACATCTCACATGAGGTAGAAAAAAGAGTAGGGAGAACACTAGAATTACCATGAACCGGCATCGGCATCGGCCATGCCCGTGCCACTGCCCACCACTGCATCGGTGTCGCCTGTACCATCGGCATCAACATCAGAGCCAGAGCACTTAGCAGGATGAAGATCCTCATCACAGGATTGCTGTGGTATCTCTTGTTGCTGGTTGGCTGGAGTCAAGACTCTTCTTGTCAGGCGTTCAGGGACCCACAGCGGTTCCGTGCGATCCTGGGGAAAAACACATACAGATCCTCGTGCCCATGTCAGCACGGGGTCGGGGCCGTTCCATTGGCCCGTAAGAACATCTTTCCACTTAACATAGCCAATCACAGAGGGCTGAGGGGACACATGTCTATCGGCCGCAGAGCGACCATGAATATCCAAATTCAAAAAATTAATGGTAAAGAGAGCTAAGGACAGGCGTTCTTTAGGAGTGTGTTCAGCTCCTATTCCCCCTTTTTGTTTTTGTAAAGTTTCCTTTAAGGTGCGATGAGCACGCTCAACAATGCCTTGTCCTTGAGGATTGTAAGGCAGACCATGAGTAAGTTGCACTCCCATAGTAGAACAAAAGGATGTAAATTGTCTGCCAGTATAAGCAGGTCCATTATCAGTCTTAAGGGATGTAGGAGCACCCCATGCTGCCCATGCCTCTAGGCAATGAGTAATAACATTACGTGCCTTTTCTCCCGATAAAGCAGAAGCGTGAATAATTCCAGAGCACGTATCAACAGAAACATGTACATACTTGAAGTTACCAAAGTCAGGAATGTGTGTCACATCCATTTGCCAGACAACCAATGGCTTTAATCCCCGTGGGTTTACGCCATAATGAGGGGGATGAAGAAATGTGACACAATGAGGACATTGTAATACTATCTGACGAGCATCTGCTCTTGAAATGGAAAAACGCCTGCGTAGCGTTAAAGCATTAACATGGAAGTTTTGGTGAAATAATTTAGCCCCCTCCAAGGAGGAAGCCAAGCATATCAAGTGATCTCTAGTGGCTGAGTCCGCACAGGCATTGCCCTGTGATAACGGACCAGGAAGAGAGGTGTGAGCCCGGATGTGCATTGGATAAAAAGGAGCAGCGCGGCTACAGATAAGCTGTTGAAGTTGAGTAAAGTAAACAGATACATTATGGGCATCACTAATAGCTCCCACGGCCTCCAGGACTCTTAGTGCTTGTACCACATAGACGGAGTCCGAAATGAGATTAAAAGGAAAAGAACACTGCTTAAAAACCTCAATAACAATTTGTAGTTCTACCCATTGTGGATTTCCTGGAGCAAATTGATGCTGGACAGGGGGAGAATCATTAATTACATAAGCTCCCATTCCAGACTTGGAACCATCAGTAAAAATATTAACAGCCCCTGGAATAGGACTGGGTGAAGTCACCTTAGGGAAAATGATGGGATGCTCTTTAACAAAATTGAGTAATGGATGGGAAGGGTAATGATTATCAATATCTCCTTGAAATGAGCAGCATAGAATAGCCCAGTTGTCTAGAGTAGCACACAAAACATTAAGTTGAGCTTTAGTGTAGGGTATGATAAGAGAAGAAGGCGACTGTCCGAAAAATTGAATGCTTTGTTGAATCCCTTTAAGTGCTAACGCTGCAACAGCATCAGGATAGTATTCTAAGGATTTTCCTGGAGACACATGTGGGTGGATCCATAGTAAAGGCCCATCTTGCCACAGTACTCCAGTAGGCTGCCGCATAGTGGCAAGCACACATAACTGGAAAGGTTTATCACTCTGGAGCCTGTATAGAGTGGCATGCTGTATAGCTTCTTCTACTTTCATAAGGGCCGCTCTAGCCTCTTTGGTGAGGCTACGAGGGGAAGTAAGATCTGGATCACCCTTAAGAGTAGCATACAAGGGCTGAAGCACAATATTAGGAATATGTAAATATCCTCTTATCCAATTAATATCTCCCAGCAGTTTTTGAAAATCATTTAGAGTTTGGAGATCCTGAGTTCTTATGGTGATTTTTTGTGGTTTTAATTTGTCATACCCAATCGTTGCTCCCAAATACTTAATAAAATCCCCCGTTTGAACCTTTTCAGGTGCGATATGCAGTCCATATTGAGCTAACAGGTTTATTAGGTCTTTATAAGCCTCATTAACCCTTTGTTCTAATTTAGCAGCCAATAGTACATCATCCATATAATGAATGATCTTAATGGAGGAATACTTTTGTCTGAGAGGTACGAGTGCCTTCCCCACATACATCTGACACATCGTAGGACTATTAGCCATGCCCTGCGGCAACACTACCCACTCAAACCTTTGATCTGGTTCCTCGTGGTTACACGAGGGAAGGGTGAATGCAAAACGCTGTGAGTCTTTAGGATGCAAAGGAATAGAAAAGAAACAGTCTTTAATGTCAATAGCAATAATATGCCAGCCCTGAGGAACAGAGGAGAGCAGAGGCAGCCCTCTTTGAATGGGCCCCATAAGTTGCATTTGAGCATTAACCGCTCGTAAATCATGCAGTAGGCGCCACTTCCCTGACCTTTTCTTAATGACAAATATGGGAGTATTCCAGGGAGAAGTAGAAGGTTGGATGTGACCCAAGTCAAGTTGTTCTTTAACTAGGTCATGGGCTGCTGCCAATTTAACCGAGGGAAGAGGCCACTGAGGCACCCAAACAGGCTCCTCGGTGAGCCATGTTATGGGTATTTGAGCCCCAGTGGCCCCTAGGAAAAACCCAGACCAAATCTGTTAAGCTTTTGATGACCTTGCACAGGATGCCTACGCCCCTGTAGGTGTTTTCCTAGTCCTAGACCTGGCCTATACCCCATATCTAGCATAATTTGTTGAGACACCGGGGAATAGTCATTGCTAAGAGTAAACCCCATGTCATTCATCAGATCACGGCCCCATAAAGAAACAGGCAAATCAAGTACATAAGGCTGAAAAGTACCATGATGTCCTTCCGGGTCCTTCCAAGATAGATGTCTACAGCTGATTTGAGGGGCTTGGGCATATCCAAGTCCTCTTAGGGATTGATCAGAAGTCTGCACTGGCCATCCCTTAGACCAGTCCTTAAGGGCTATAATGCTACGGTCCACCCCTGTGTCCAGCAATCCCACAATAGATTTACCTTCTATGCTTAACTCCAGAGTGGGGCGATTGCTCATATTCAGTGACAAATAGGCACAATTTCCTCCGGTGGCACCAATCTCATCTCCCGTCCGTGACCTTGAGTCAGAAGGGAAGTGGGTATGCAAGCTAGGCAAAATTAGTAATTGAGCAATCCGATCCCCTGGAGAGATAGACACAATGCCCCTTGGAGCTTCCACCATAACCTTTACTGTCCCTACAGCATCAGGGCTGATGACTCCAGGGAAAACATGAAGACCTTGCAAGATAGAGGATGCACGTCCAATTAGCAAACCTACAGTGCCAGGTGGTAAAGGCCCTTTAAACTCAGTTTCCACCAATTGGACTCCCATCTTAGGTGTTAATACGAGTCTGGAGGTGGAACAGAGGTCCAATCCTGCGGCGCCTGTAGTGGCTCTCCGCGTTTCATGGGATGGCGTAGAGACGGCCATGTCTCGGGTTCGGGTGTGACATTCTCCATTGCCCCATATATTTGTGGGCCCTGGGGTCGGGGGCCCCGTTGGCCGTTTTTTGGCCCAGCTGAAACAGGCTGTCCATGGATGTCTCTCACTGATTGACACTCTCTTGCCCAATGTTTTTCCTTTTTGCATCTTGGACACAACCCCGGTAGACGAAGGCCATTGGAAGGGCCACCGTAAGGAGGTCCAGTAAAACTGTCTTTTTTGGGACATTCCCGTCTGAAATGACCAGATTGACCACAATGGAAGCATGTTCTGGCACCAGGACCGCCCCCTTTGGCAATCCGAAGGACAGCAGCTGCAAGACCTGAATTAGTTAAAGGTCCTCCAATCTCTCTACACACCTTCATCCATGCTTCTATGCCCTTGTTTTTATAAGGAGTGATTGCTGCTTTACATTCCTTGGTGCATTGCTCAAAAACCAATTGCTTGATAAGGGGCATGGCTCTATCAGGATCCCCAAAAATCTTTCCAGCGGCATCTACCATCCTTGCAACAAAATCTGAAAAGGGTTCTGTAGGGCCTTGTAGAATCTTGGTCAAATTACCAGATACCTCTCCTCTATTTGGAAGTGATTTCCATGCCCGAATGCAAATGCTGTTAATTTGGTCATATACCTCAAGAGGAAATCCTGTCTGTTGATTAGCAAATCTCCCCTGCCCCAAAAGCATGTCCTTATCCCAAGCGGGGTGTCCCGCCGCATGGTTTTGGGCAGCCTGCTCTACTGCGCCCTCTAGCATAAATGCTCTCCAGTCCAAATATTTACCCGGGGAAACACAAGCCCGAACAAGGCTAGCCCAGTCAGAGGGAGTCATGCAGTTTCTAGACAAACCCTCCACCTGAGTTAGTGTGAAGGCGGCATCCACCCCATAAGTACGCACGGACTCCGCCAGGGTCTTCACAATTTTGAAATCTAAAGGTTCATGGAATCTTCCCCTATTGTCATCCTGAAAAACTGGATAAGCAAGACCCATCTCAGCATTAACAGCCCTCCATGTTTGGGCATGGAAAGCTCTCCCCGAAACACCCCCACCATACGGCGGTGGATCTGGAGGATCATTTTTCTTGAGCCCCTGTTTATTTCTGTTCCCTTCTCCCATACCTACACTCCCTAGCTGACAAGACAGCCTCCCAAGCTCCTCCTCCTCATCCTCCTCTTTCTCTGACCCACTTTCGCATGGGGGTGTGCGCAGCGCACTGAGATCTGGATACAATCGTCTCCTCCCCTGTTTCACATTCCGTACATTCCCATCCTTCTGAGATATCTCACTTCTTGCCGGAGACAGCCGCCTCCTCCCCTGTTTCATGTTCCGCACACTCCCATCCTCCTGAGATACCTCACTTTCTGCCGTCTCTGACTTCTCCTCATGTAATTGCTCTAAAACTTCCTGTCCTTTAGTAAGTGCTTCCTGACATCTGCCATCTGTGAGGCAACTACGGACCATCTTCCAAAGGGGTATCACCCCACCCTCTAATATGCCCTGCTCAGAAGCAAAGTCAAGGTCTTTGCCTAATTTATCCCAGCTAGGTATAGTAAGGCTGCCCGAGAATGCAAACCACGGTGCAGCAATATCTGTCTTCTGTAAAAATCTCTCTAAAGTACTACGTTTCACTTCCAGGCCCTTGGAACGTAACAGGTCATCTAGGGCCAGGAGGAGCAGACTTGAAGATGCGGCACCCATGACACAACAACAAAAGACGCACAAAAAACAACAAGAGATACCACAAAAAACAAAAACGAGATGACACAACAAAAGAAACACAGAAAACAAAAGTGAAAGTACACAGTGCAGCTGCAATAAATATGAGGCTCTCTCTTTCTTTGTAGAGGAGCTGACCCCGCTTTGGACGCGGATCCCACTTACTGGGACTATCCCTGCTTTCATCGCAGATCCCACTTACCTGGGACTAACCGGTGCACCACCCCTGACTGACTGAAAGTTCTGGTTCCCGGGTCTCG
Organism: Urocitellus parryii; assembly: GCF_045843805.1. Classification (NCBI taxonomy): domain Eukaryota; kingdom Metazoa; phylum Chordata; class Mammalia; order Rodentia; family Sciuridae; genus Urocitellus; species Urocitellus parryii. Next base: position 81,788,063 of record NC_135537.1, read on the forward strand.
GCACCACTTGTCGCGACCCCTTGCCCGCAAGGAAGACGCAACTCGGGAATCTTCTCTCAGCAGTTTATTCAGGTCCTTGATACTTTTTCTTCTATCTCCTGGATGCCCCTCCCAGCCTTAATAAAGCACCTCAAGCCCCAATGCGAAGCTGCCACGTGGACTTTTCTCACAGGGTGCCAAGTCACAGCATGCCAACTCATTCTGATAAGGAGTTGTTTGTCACAGACTACAGGGGAAACCAGCGCCATCTTGTAATGGCGGCCACAGTTCACAGAAACGGCTCACCACACACAATGAAACACCACTTCACATTACCTGGGGGTGGGTATCCTATAGAAAAAGAAAATAGCAAGAGCTGATGGGTGCAAGCTGACACCCAGGTTTGTGAGTCTGAATTGTTGAGGAGTTGTGGGAGTTTCTGCCTTTGGTTGCTGTTTTCACTGTTAGCTTACAGTTACATGTTAGAGTCTGTAAACAAGTCAAGATGGCGCCTGGCATTTTGCAGAGGGAGTGGTTTGTGACGTAACGCCAGCGAGCCATTAAGTGTGGAGATTCCTTATTGGTTGACTGCTGTATCTAGTTTATGTTAATTAAGATAAGCTGTGCGGAATGTATATATACCCCTCCTGTCCTACAATAAACGGTTCCCACTCCTGCTGTATCAATGTACACAAGTTGTTTGTCACCCCCCCCCCCCCCAGTTATTTTGCTGCAGCTGGACTGCAGCAGTTACACTTTGGTGGGCTCTTTCCAACACATTCTTTCACTATGGATTTTGTCCTTTATGTATTACAGATGTGTTGGGAATTAGTAATTCAAATTATTTCTGGAGCTTTAATGAGTAATCCTCCAATCCTACTCGTTAGTCCTTTAAATCAACTAGATCTGCTCAGGTATTGATGATGTTAAATGAAATCTGATTTTGCCTTCTATTCTGTTTATTTAACTGAGCTACATTATCCATTTTCAACCCTAGAGCTAAGTCATTTTCTCTAACTGAGCATCCCAGTTACCTCTGGCCAGCTTCACACAGTGTCATCTTACAAGATCTCAGGGCCAGGCCTCCTTGAGTATGCAAAAGAACACATTATTTGCCATATATTATTAGCTCCTAATATACATGGAGTCTAGACGATATTAAAGTTAAGTTAGATTTCTTAAGGTGAAAAATGATACAATATTATTGCTCTGGATCTTAAGAATTAGGTTGTCACTATGGTAATTAACCAATAGACTATGACACTCAGTGTGGTAATAACTCCATTAGAAAGCTGGGAAAATACACCAAGCATTGACAGAATCAAGACAAGCCAAAATTGTTAAAATACCTGTATATTCTAATAACAAATCTCTGTGTGTAACTGTTGTAGTTCTTAATTAGCAAGAGTTGTATAGACTGTTACTTTAAAAATGTTAAGTATTTTAAAGTATACATTAAAATCTAAAAGCAGCCTATTTTTCTTAGGATTCTTCAGATATTACTGACCATCTCAGTCCATTACAGCTCTCTCTATGTAAAGATTTTCTGACTCCCAATACGCAAGATTCAGGGTGACTGAGGAAATATTTTGGTCCTATTTCTTTCCATGTTGGCACAGACCAATTAGAAATCAATTAGTAATTGTAAGTCTATTATTCATCTGGGCAGCTCATAAATACCATGATAAATTCTTTAACAATTTGTAAATTTATATGGAGATTACTAAACCTAAGAGTGATTCGATATGTGTAGAGCAGCTGTGAAGTCTCTAAAGACAACATAATGAAAGCGAACCATTCTGTCAACATCGCTGAACAAATTGTGCCATTAAAGCTGGTGACAGTGATTTAGAAGATTTGACAGTTTCATTCATTTAACAATTATTTCCTGAAGTCTGCTGAATGCCAAGAATTGTGCTAGGTGCCAAGAATTTAGGGTTGAATAAGAAATAGGCACTGTTTTAAAGGATCATTATTTAATGGGAAAGACAAATGAAAACAAATAATTACAGCACAGCGAGATAAGTGCTAAAATGAAAGATTGTATAAGGTGCTGTGGAAATAAGACAAATAATATATGAGACAAATAATAATATGTACATATAACAAAGAGTATTGCCTACAAGTCTGCAGGTGCATATGTAATAATTTATATTCATGTAGTATTATTTTAATGTCAAAACTGATTTAAAGACAAAGGAGGAAAATTTCAGGTAAAGTGATTGATAGAATGGCTTGATTCTATATACTTGGTAAGCATTTCTATTATAATGGTTAATTATTTCCTATACTAGCATATCTTTAATACAGTTAAACCTAAATCTATATGACACTTCAGAGGAAATTGATTTTGTTCTTTGCATATGCCTTTTCTATAAGCAAGAAATAGCTATTAATGTAATTGTTGTTTGTGTATACATGCACACAAAGGGAAATGTGAGGCTGATAATTAAAACATTAATTTAAATTATTTCTAATTTGGATTATGAATGACATTTTTATCTTTGTGCTTTTTATCTATGATTTTTTTTCATGCTTAACATAGTTTACCTTTATAATTAGAAGAAATAAAGTTTTGTTGGTAAAAAGAAAACTGGTCATTATAAAAAACTGGGATGACAAAATGTAATGCTTTCTGTATTAAGATTTTAATAGATATGATGACCAATTTTATCTATGTAAACAGTTAAATAATGCTTTTGTTTGTATATATTAAATCATCTTCATGTTTTACAATTTTTAGCTTATTGGTCTCAGGGAATCTCTCTTCTTACCACTGCCCCAAAACATTAGGTTATAGCACAATTATACTGTAAGGTTCCAAAGAGGTATTGTTGACCACACAAATACATCCTAATAAGAAAGTAAGTGAAATGATATATAGGAGAGTGATACTTTAACAAATAGATTATAAGAGTTTTAAAATGATATAATATTTCCTTTTCATCTCCACTTAATAATTCACCTTTCATCATTTTTCATTCCACCTTGCAAAAGTATAGTGAGAAAGATTTCAATTTATAATTCCAAGAGTCTATGATTTATTGTTCCATAAAATAATTCAATACTCATTAGAAAAGAGCATCACCATTATTAAAAGATTGTTCTGATCAGGTGGCTGACAGTTTCAAGGTACTCTGTCAAGAACCATGAAAAAAAAATCACTGAATATTCTGGTTATTGACCTCTCTCTGTTCTCTCTCTCTGCATAAGGCTTTCTACCAAATGAGCAATAATGATAGACTCAAAACTTTAATCATGAGTAGTGAGTTGAAGCATTTATATAGTTCTGTTTTTTACATTTATGTTTTCATATAGCTGATGAGAGTTAGAGAAATTAATATTTACTCATGTTCATATATAATTCATTTTAATTTATTTTACATATTATTTATTATGTATTAAAGGTAATATAAGCATCTTTATTTTATGTATTTATTATAAATGATAGGTGAAATAATATAAGTATTATGTTTACATTATCTTATCTAATATTTATTATATATTATAGTTAGGTATACACAGGTAAATGTATACAGTTTTATTTTGTAGCTATGTCCACTGAGAGGGCCTATAAACGGTGCCAATCTGAGCTAATGAGTACTCCAGCACTTTTATTTCCAGTCCAATTCTCGATGTAGAGGAACTAGCAGTCCTTAAAGAAACATTGCATCTAGAACTGGGACAAAAAATATGAAAACTTACTAAGTTACTTTTTTCTTTTTAGTGTTGAGACTTCAGTTGAGACTGAAGACTATTGAGCTATTTATATGTTGATATCTTCAGAAATCAGAGAAAGGAAATCAAAACTACATACTGATAACATCTCACTCCAGTTAGAATAACGATCATTAAGAATACAAATAATAATAAATGCTGGCAAGGATGCAGAGAAAAGGAATTTTTATACACTGTTGGTGGGAAAGTAAACTGGTAGAGGCACTATGGAAATTAGTATGAGATTCCTCAAAAAACTGAAAATAGAACTACCATATGATACAACCATACCATTTCTTGTTATTTATATGAAAGAATTGAAGTTAGCATACCTTAGGCATGCATGAATACACCCATATCTATTGCAGTACAGACACATGGAATCAAAATTGCCAAGTTGTGGAATCAGCCTAGATGTCCATTAATAAATGAATAAATGGATAAAACATGGGGCTTACATAAGCAATGCAGTTTTATTCAGTTGTAAAGAAGAACAAAATGGCATTTGCAGGAAAATGGATGAGATTGAAGACCATAATTTTCATTTAAAAAGTGTCAGACACAGAGATAAAATATTGCATGTTTTCTTTCATATATAAAAGTTGTATGGTTAAAAACAGAAAAAAAAAAAAGATCCCACATATGTAGAAGGGAGTCCATCAGAGTAATTGAAATAGATCAGGGAGGAGAAAGAGTGGAGAGTAGGAAAGATCTGGATGAGTAAAACTGATCAAATTATGTTTTTATGTATAAATACATAGGCTACAATAAAACCCATAATTCTGTATAAATAATATATTCCAATAAAACATTAAAAAACAAAAAAATAATGAGAGAAAATAAGTGTACAAGATGACACTGGAGCATTATACAGTGACTAAAATAATAATAATAACTTAATTTACAATTGCATTATTACTGAAGTATAACACATATATCAATAAGTTCAGATTATCATAAATAATGAATAAAAAATTGATGGGGATAGTAAACTAGACTTTATACAGAAGAATCCAATAGCAATTTATCAGAGGCCCAAAATGCTTGGCCCACATATAAGACTTCTATGGGAGGCTGAAAAGTTGGGCATATTTGAATGTCTTCTTCTTTTTTAAATTTTTTTATTGGTTGTTCAAAACATTACAAAGCTCTTGACATATCATATTTCATACATTAGATTCAAGTGGGTTATTGAATGTCTTCTTATCATTTGGTTAATGCACAGCCACTGGGACAAGGAGTAATGAGTTCACTTTACATTCAAATAAAGAAAGAATTTTACTTCCAATGTGTTAATTTCTATTTACTCTGGCATTTGCTTTGTCTAAACAAGATGCTTCCAATGTTTTGGTTTTGAGAGCTAAGATGAATTGCCTTTCAGAATGCCTTTTGTATTGAACTACAAATTAAAGCAGGGGATTAAATTAATTCGTTTGCCAAAAAGGTAAATCTAGCAATTGTCTGAAAGCATTTTTCTCAAGGAGTACTTTTGTGGAATTATAAAACAAGTAATATTGTTATCAGCATTCTCTCAAGCATATGGATTCAATGGAAAAATTTGACAGAGGTCCTTGTTCAGTTGTAAAGAGAATTCGAGTCATTCTCCAATTCATTCCAAAGGCAAATGTGGCTATTTGGGGAGAAAATATTTGAAAATTTAATTAGCATTCTTCAAGAAACACGGTCAAGAGCTAGATCTTCTGTACAAATTTGCAAGCACTATTGTAGAGCAAGGTACTGAACTAGTTGTTTCAAGAGTAAGGCTTCCAAATGTGTGCTTCCACAGAGCAATGCCCACAATTACCTTTATTCTGTAATCACATTTCAGTAACAGAATACTGCTTTAATATTTACATATCTCATTTCATAAATTCTACCCCAGTAGGTTTTTTGTCCTTGACATTATACTCAAGATACAGCCTTATTTCTCTTTTTCTAGAACATTGCAACTACTCATCATCTCCTTTTCTCCTTATCTATTTCTCTCATGAACAGACTTATTGTGTCTCTGTGTGTGGAGGGAAGGCCTCAATCATTTTATGGATCTCAACATGGCAGAAACCACAATGATATTCATGTGGAAAAATTCAAAAGTCAGCTTTAAAATTTTTTTTATTTTTATTTTTTACTTCATCTTACTCAGATAAGCCATATTTACACAGAACTATATAGGGCCTCTTGAAACAGATTATTACATCTCTTCCAATTTCTTTTTCAATTTCATATTATATCAAGTGCTCTTAGATTGGGATCACTTGTTTCAATGACTACTAAATTGTGCTTAGCCTTTGTGTGGCTTCTCTCCTCCATTTACACTCACTCTATAGAAGATTTCACATGGCTTTAATTACCATCCTATCCCCACATTTATAACTGCAATCTGATATCTCTGATATCTAGACTCATCCATCTATTCAGTAGGAAGTGGTTTTCTCTCCATGCCTGATAGTTATATCAGATTTAAATTATGAGAAATATTACTCTTTGTTTCTGCTCTTCTCATATGTAAATTTCACTCTTCCTCAGAAATATGCTCCTGACCCAGTCTTTTCCTTTTCAGTAAATACGTGCTTTATTCCTCTGATTGCTCAGGTCTTAGAATTTAATTTTCTTGACTCTTTTTCTTACTCATGAATGATGTTTACATCCATTAATAGGAGCTACTGCCTCTGCCTTCATATGTGACTGGAATCTGGCCATTCATACACATCCAATGGGGTTTCTTCATCTCTTCCTATAATGATGGCAACCATTTCCTAAATCCTCTTTACACGTTGGTCTTGCCATCACGACCTACCTATAGGGAATTTTAAAAATCATTTTTTAAAAAATATAAGTCAACTTGCCAGGTGCAGTGGTGCATGCCTATAATCTCAGTTACAGCAGGCTAAAACAGGAAGGATCACAGGTTAGAGGTTGGCCTGAGCAACTACAGAGGCCCTAAGCAACTTACAGAGATCTGTCTCAAAAACAAACAAACAAACAAATAGATAAATAAATAAATACATAAATCAATAAATAAGTTTGGTACTGGGTTTAATTCCCAGTACCAAAAAAACAGAACTTAGGTAAATAAACCAACAAAAATATGTCAGCTTGACTCTGCGTATGATAGAAGAAAAAGTTGGCTCTGATCTACATATTGTGGGGTTGGGCTCCAAATTCCTTAATAGGACACCCATAGTACAAGAGTTAATAACAAGAATCAACAAATGGGACTTACTTAAACTAAAAAGTTTTTTCACAGCAAAAGAAACAATAAGAGAGGTAAATAGGGAGCCTACATCATGGGAACAAATTTTTACTCCTCATACTTCAGATAGAGCCCTATTATCCAGAGTATACAAAGAACTCAAAAAATTAGACAATAAGATAATAACCCAATCAACAAATGGGCCAAGGACCTGAACAGACACTTCTCAGAGGAGGACATACAATCAATCAACAAGTACATGAAAAAATGCTCACCATCTCTAGCAGTCAGAGAAATGCAAATCAAAACCACCCTAGGATACCATCTCACTCCAGTAAGACTGGCAGCCATTAGGAAGTCAAACAACAATAAGTGCTGGAGAGGATGCGGGGAAAAGGGCACTCTTGTTCATTGCTGGTGGGACTGCAAATTGGTTTGGCCAATTTGGAAAGCAGTATGGAGATTCCTGGGAAAGCTGGGAATGGAACCACCATTTGACCCAGCTATTGCCCTTCTCGGACTATTCCCTGAATAGTACTACAGGGATACTGCCACATCCATGTTTGCAGTAGCACAATTCACAATAGCTAGACTGTGGAACCAACCCAGATGCCCTTCAATGGATGAATGGATTAAAAAGTGTGGCATCTATACATCATGGAGTATTACGCAGCACTAAAAAATGACAAAATAATGGAATTCGCAGGGAAATGGATGGCACTAGAACAGATTATGCTTAGTAAAGCTAGCCAATCCCTAAAAAACAAGTACCAAATGTCTTCTTTGATATAATGACAGCAACTAAGAATAGAGCAGGGAGGAAGAGCAGGAAGAAAAGATTAACATTAAACAGAGACACAAGGTGGGAGGGAAAGGGAGAGAAAAGGGGAATTGCATGGAATGGAGGGAGCCCCTCATTGTTATAAAAAACTACATATAAGAGGTTGTGAGGGGAATTGGAAAATAAACAAGGAGAGAAATGAGTTACAGTAGATGGGATACAAAGAGAAGATGGGGGGAGGGGGATAGTAGGGGATAGGAAAGGTAGCAGAATACAACAGTTACTAGTATGGCATTATGTAAAAATGTGGATGTGTAACCGATGTGATTCTGCAATCTGTATTTGGGGTAAAAATGGGAGTTCATAACTCACTTGAAACTAATGTTTGAAATATGATATGTCAAGAGCTTTGTAAGGTTTTGAACAACCAATAAAAAAAATGTCAGCTTATGTATCTGTTCACTAAAAAAAAATACTTCATTCTTTATTAGAATTGGCATTTTTTATCTTATCCTTTGTTACAAATCTACCTTTTTCTCCCTTCACCCTCTCCTGCTTCACTACCATCTTTATCCACGCAGCCCCAGCACAATCTCATTTTGCTGCAAATCAAATACATTGTCTCTCTTGAATATGATCATCAGTTATTTGTATGCTTAGAGGTTATTTCCCATCTCTTTTTTATTCTTTATTTTTCTTTATTGGCATTTATCACCACTTAGAACTTTGCATACATAATTTTCTTTTCCTTCTCATTCCTTTTCTGTTTTTTCTTCTTTTCCTTCTTTTCTCTCTTCTTCACTTTTTTCTTCTTATCTTTATTTACTCCCTCAATTACAATGTCAGCTTGATGAGAATAGATACTTCTTGTCTATCCTATGCTTTTATACACCAAATAACTAGAACATATAGATGTTGATAAATATCCTTTGGCTCAATCAAGTTAGCATCTGCAGTGACTTTGTGAAATGATATATTACAAAGAGAGACTAATCCAAAGCCTAGAAATCAATGATGTTTTTGTTGTATTGTTGGTGAATAAATAACTGGATTCACACATAAATTAAGGACAGAACATACCTAAAACTAAACTTTGAAGCATTTGCAAAGATTAAACAGCTTTATCCTGGAATTTTTGAGCTTTGTAATTTAACTGAACACACAAAAATGCCTACTCAATAGCTTAAAAGCAGGTGGGATATTTTAAGATCTATAGGGCAGTAGATAATAGGATGGGCCTTTGAGACAGAGATATAAGTCCACTTTTCTGCCTTGGGCCTCAGACTTATACAACATTTTTCTAGATATTTCAAATTAGGAATTTGTTGTCCTAATATAACTGTAGGTCATAAAGAAGTAGAATGAAATTAGAGTCTATATATATATTATCATGGTGAGGTAAAATGAAGTAGACTCTATATTATCATCATCATGTGTGACCACCCAAGTTCAGCATTTGTGATCTCTTTCTCTAAAGTTATTTTCCCAGCACCATCTGTGATTATTTTGGTGAAATGAGAGTAAAAATAAATTCTATTATCTTTGTGCACTCAAAGTCTGGAAGACATGGAAGGCACATAATAAGCATAAAATAAATTAAAATTTTGTTATTATTGATACAAATGAATAGGTCAGTAAGTACAAATATTTAAAAAGCAATATATTTGGTAATATAAATAAGATTTCTGGAAGACCTGTGCTCAAGAAATGTAAAACCTTCAAATTTCTGGAAGTAAAAGGCAAAGAATTTTCAGAAGTAATAATAATTATAATAAATAAGATGATAAAAGTGAAAAGGCTCTGTAAAGTATATAGCTATGTAAAAGTATAATAAATATTTAAGCTGATATTATTTCTGCTGGACTACTTAAGAAAGACCTAGTAGAAATTGGGAGGAAACGATGCTTATTTACTTATATGCTTATTTATATACTTGCTTATTTTATATGAAAACATTGATATATTTTCATTCAAATTTTTTTTAAAGAGAGAGAAAGAGAAGAGAGAGAATTTTTAATATTTATTTTTTAATTTTCGGGGGACACAACATCTTTATTTTACTTTTATCTGGTGCTGAGGATTGAACTCAGCACCCCGCTCATGCCAGGTGAGCATGCTACCACTTTAGCCACATCCCCAGCCCTCATTCAAATTTTAACTAATAAAACACAATATTCATAGTTACTAGATATACTTAGAAATATTTAGATCTCAAACTTTAGTTTGCATAAAAATCTACACATATAAAAATATACACATAGAGGTATGCAAAAATTATTTCTTTTAATATATTCTAGTCACCATGATTAGGAAAATACGTAAAAAAAATTGTATCACATGAATATTTGAGAAATATTTGATACACTCTGAGAGTATAATATCCTTAGTTCACATATGAAAACAATTATAACTTTTTAAAATGTATACCATCTATTAAGTTAATTATATCTCTAAGTCATATGTCAATATATTTTTAACATATATTTTATGCATACCAATGTGTTAAGCCATAAATTATTTATAAAATATTGTTAACATACCTATAATGCAGTAGTGCCAGATAAAATAGGATAATGAATATATCACTGTTTTGTAGATATATAAATTAAGATACTTAAGTATAAAAAGGAATACTTTGCCTTTGTGTAACTATAATAATCCAACTAGTTGATACCCTTTCAAATACACTATGCTCTTTCTGAGTTATTAAAATGAGAATATTATGATATGCTATAGTAAAGCACTTTTTTTCCTCCTTCTCCTCCTCCTCCTTTTTTTTTTTTAAAGAGAGAGAAGAGAGAGAAGAGAGAAGAGAGAAAAGAGAGAGAGAGAGAGAGAGAGAGAGAGAGAGAGAGAGAGAGAGAGAGAGAGGGAGAATTTTTTAATAATTATTTTTCAGTTTTCGTGGGACACAACATCTTTATTTTATTTTCTGTGGTGCTGAGGATGGAACCCAGCACCCCGCACATGCCAGGCGAGCGCGTTACTGCTTGAGCCACCTCCCCAGCTTTTTTTTTTTTAACCAGAGATTGAACCCAGAGGTGTTTAACCACATCTCCAAGTCTTTCTGTATTTTATTTTTAGACAGGGCCTTGCTGACTTGTTTAGGCTGTCCTAAAACTTGTGATACTTCAGCCCGGCCTTTCAAGCCACTGGGATTATTGGTGTGCATAAAACTGCGCCCTGCAACATTTTTCTATTTTAACCATATGTGTGTGTACTATATTTTAAAAATGTACAGGTAGGGGAAATATTCAGAAGAAAAATGTAAAAGAATTAACTTTATCACTCTGGATAAACATATGTTACCATTTCCTTCCAATTTATTTTTTCTTCCCTACATATTTTTTTTTTGCCAGTTGAAATGTTTCAAACATAAATTTACATAACTAAATTTACATAGAATTACCATAGAACAATTTGACAAGTTGCTAAATTATTTATATCTTTAGAACCATCACTGTATTCTAACAATGAATGTAAAAATGTACTTAACTCAACATATTACTGAATATGAGTGTCATGTTCAAGTTTTAGTCCTATGTTTACATATTACATTGTATTTTGTCAATTTATATTTATAAAAAGGTTACTCAAAAGGTTTTAATGACTTCCTTTTTTCCACACAAAACCTCTATACTCTCACTATATTTTTACTAGATTTAAAATTAAAGTCAATTACCAATATTTTTCCATCAAATGAATTTTCTTAGAATTTTAAAATTTTTATATATAAAATTTGTTTTCTTGATATTTTCATGTGTTCAACATTTATTAGTTACTGTATTATGAAAATATTTTACCTAAGCACAAGGAAATTTAATAAAGTAAGGTAGAAGAAACAGAAGAAACAGAAGAAGAAATATGTGGAGGGAGAAGGAAAACTGGAAAGAGATCACCGGAATGTAAAGTTTAATTTTTCCAAGGCTTCTCTCCTGACAATATGTGAGTCTCTTAAAGACTTCTAAGAAAACCAGCAATATCCACACAACTCAATTTCAAAGCGTGTCCCTCAGGATCATTACTGTCTTTTACAGGGAACATGTAGGTATTTTTCTGAACCAGAAAAAAAAGGTGTATATGAATATATTTTGCCAGTCACTTGCTACATCATAAAACTGTAGCTGGAGGATTCACATTGCATCCCTCATAGCTCATCAGGGAAAAGGTTACTGCCCTGAATCATCCATCACACAGGAACTGGCAGAAGAGGGCAATAACCAGTTTCCCTGGCAATATTCTAACTTTAGATCAATGAACATGGAGTCAGTAGGATCCCACAAATCTATGTATTTTCCTAGAATGGACAATGGGACTCACATCTTTGCTTTTGAACTGGTTATCTTCCCCAAAGATGCTAGTCCAGCAGACCTATAGATATTCCTTACTGGAACATTGTCTCTTATTGGTAAAATAGCCAATCATTTAAAACAAAGATAATCTTTGAATTTTACATATTTTATAAATCATAAAAAACATAAACATAATAAAATTCTAATCTGTGAGAAAAATGTTATAATAGTTTTAACAAAGCATTTCTATTTTAATTTAAAAATTTATACTTAAATATACATACATAACCTAATAAACATTTAAAAGATATCTAATTCATAAAATAATGAATATGTCTTCCAAAGGACCATTAAAATAAAATCATACATGCTAATAAAAATTTAAAAGATACTAACTAGTAAAAGAATAAGTATAATGACTTAAATATATATAAAAAAGTATAAAATTATATATATATATATATATAATTTTATATATATACTTTCAATTTGCTGAGGAGTAAAAACTAAAAGAGATATATAAAAAATAGTTCCTAATCTTAATAGTTTTAAAGATATGTATTTAAATTGAAACAGAATATCTGTCAGTGAAGTTTAGAACATAAATGTGGATTTCATTAAAATCTCTTACCCATAAATCATAATCACCAGAAGTACATACTTTAAGTGGAGATCTCTGGTACACAGGCCTAATACTGGGCCCAAACTCTGAGGAAATTGTCAATGACCAAACACTTTTTAAAAGCTCTTCAGCTATTTCTGTGTAAGCTAAATTTTGAAGATTATAGATCTATACTCTTTGGCCTAAATTTTTCAATGTGGGAATTGATTTAATTTTTGGAACTAGAGGTGCTATAGAAGAATGTATATAGAATTTTGGTTTGACATAACATAGGGTTTTTTTTTTACCCTTCTTAAAAATCTCTTTCCAATGATTTTATCTTTTAGAAACATCATTGTTTTAATATTTACTAGGCTACTAGTTTGTAATATCTTTTTTTACAGAAAAATTTTGGTCAAACACAAAAATATGGCATCATTATACATCATTATATAATGCTGACTTAGTCTGTTTATTTTTGGGGGGCATATATAAGGGATTAAAGTCGGGGCACTTGACCACTGAACCACATTTCTAGCCCTATTTTGTATTTTATTTAAAGACAGGGTCTCACTGATTTGCTTGGCACCTTGCTGTTGCTGAGGCTAGCTTTGAACTTGCAATCCTCCTGCCTCAGCCTCCCAAACTGCTGGGATTAGAGGCATGTACCACACAGCTTGGCTTGACCTAGTCTGTTTTATGCTGCTATACTAAAATAACTCTGATTTAGCAATTTATTTTCTTCTTTTCTTTTTCATTTATCTATCTATCTATCTATCTATTTATCTATATATCTATCTGTCATCTATCTATCTATCTATCTATCTATTTATTTATCCTTTTCCATATGAGAGATTGAACTGAGGTGTGCTTTACCACTGAGCTACATCCCCAGCCCTTTTATTTTTTTATTTATTCATTCTAAAATATATTGAGACAGGGTCTAGCTAAATTGCATAGGGCCTCCCTAAATTTCTGAGCTGACTTTGAATGTCAATTCTCCTGCCTCAGCCTTCAAAGTCTTTGGGATTAAAGGTGTATGCCACTGTGCCTGGCTAGCTTGGGCAATTTATAGTGAACAGAAACTTATTGTCTCACAGTTTTGGAGCTGGGAAGTCCTAGATTGCCTGCACCTAACACAGCTTTCTTGCTGTGTCATTACTTGGCATAATAGCAAAGAAAGAGGGTAAGACGGGGCTAAACTTATGCTTTTAGAATGGCATAATTGCATTTATGGTGTAGAATCCTCACGGCATAATTACCTTTGTTTTAATGGTACTCACACATGTGTGGAATATACTTTCCTCTGTTTTAGTTCTCAGTACTTCCTCTTTTCCTCTCCTCTTCTCCCTCACCCAGTTTCCCTTCCTCTACTCTGCTGATTTTCCATTTACTTATTTATGTATGCTTTACAGGTATACATTGAAGTAAAATTCACTGTGGTGTATTCATATATGAACACAGCATAATTTGGCCAACTTCAGTCCAAGATTTTTCTCTTTTCCCTGTCCTTCCTTCCTCCCCTATAACCCCCTTTTGTTCGACAAATCTCTCTTCTATGTTTGTTATCCCCCCACATTTTTTCTTATTTTTGATTAACTTCTGCATATGAGAGAAAACATTTCAGCATTGGTTTTCTCAGTCTGGCCTATTTCACTTAGCATGATGTTCTCCAGCTCCATCCATTTTCCAGCAAATGCCATAATTTTGTTCTTCTTTGTAGCTGAATAAAACTCCTATATATAGGAGTTTTATTATATATATAATATCCCCAGCAATGAGGGAATTGTAAATCAAAACTACATTAAGGTATCATCTCACTCCAGTTAGAATAGCAATCATTAAGAATAGAAATAGTAATAAATGCTGAACTCTTTAAAGCTATACATCTTATTTCTTCTAAAATAGTAATTAAATTTCAGCATAAGTTTAGGAAGAGAAAAATATGCGAACAATAGCAAATAATAATACCAGAAATTTTAAAGTTAATGCTCTATGGGGTTTAGATTCCTACATAAGGGTTTAAATTTAAGCTTAGTAAATTATTCTTCACAACATACTAACTTTTCTCTTTTATTTCTTCAAGATTATAAATGTAGAATATAGTACCTTTCTCTTACATTTATAATAGAGATTAAAATAGATGTCTAAAAAGGGGCATAATTTAGGACATAAACTAAATATTTATACATATTATTCTTGTTTTTAAACTTGAAAAGAAATACACGTGAAGACTTTCTCCATTTATTTAATGAATTGATTTTGCGTCTTTCCCCATATATTAAAAAAAAAGTTTAATTAGATTTTTGTGGACTTCTTATTTTTTTTTTAGATACTATCTAAAATAAACTCTTCAAATCAGCATTCACTGATTTATAGATTATTACACATCCATGTTCCCTTAAATATGCATTTTCATTTTAGATCTTATTTATATTGCATAACAATTCTTAATTTATATTTTTAGCTTATTCAACTAAATATATGAAGTAACTTAGGCATTATCTTAGTTAAGCTACCTAAATGCCTAGCACAAGAAAAGTATAGACAAGTATAGACTCAAATAAATGACAAGTCCTACATGCAATAAAATCTTTAGCATTCTTTTAAATAATTTTATTTTTAAGGTTATCATTAGGTCATGATTGAATAAATTTATATGTGAATAAATTTATATTTAATGAATAAAATAATGAAATATCCATCTATTCATTTATTCATCAATGTATAGTGACTCAGAAAACTATGTAATGTAAAATTCTGACTCATTGAAAATTTTATTGGTTTACTTGTACAATAAACATATTCATATGGCCTATGCATGTGATCTGAAAGTGCACAATTACATACAGATTTGAAGGATGTGACAAGTTTTTGCCTCAATTTGGTTCACCTTTTACTCAAGAAACTGAAAATATCAAAGGGTAAAATTGCAATAATGTTAGAATACCTAAGATTTAATAGAGAACCATCCCAAATTCAGAACTTCTTGTAGGAAAATCTGAGACCTGTGTTTAGACTATATTGTTGCCCAGCTAGGATGTTTAATTCTTTATGTCAACTTGACTGGGCCTTAGCTTGCACAGACATTTAGTCAAACATTATTTCATGTACATCTGTAAGGATGTTTCTGGATGAGATTAACTTAATATCGGAATTGACTGAAGTAGAGGTTTCTTCCTAAAGGGGGTGGGTTCCATTTAATCAGATGAAGCCTTGAGTAAAACATAAAAACCAGCCCTCCCTTGAGTAAAAAGAAATTCTATCCTTATTGCCTGTGTGAACTGGGAACATTCTAATTGATTAAATAATTCATTCATTCTCTCATTCATTTCCCCTGTTTTTTTTCCCCCTACAATCCTGGTAGCATTGAACTGGAACTACACTGCTTACTCTCCTTAGCCTCCAGCTTGCTTACTATAGACCTTGGGAACTGTTAGATTCTTATCTTCTCTTTCTCCTTCCCCCAACCACTCCTATTGGTTCTAGTTCGGTATCTCTGAAGAACAAAGACTAACATACCAATATTTTCCCCTTTGCTTCCTTGACTTCCCAAAGATTTGGTTACCAAGAAGAATTTTATATATGTATACATTGCATAATTGTTTTCTGAGGACCCAGTTTGCATCTGAACACTCAATGACATGTAGAAAATTTCCATCATCAAGCTGCAATTTTTTGAAGGGAATGTATATATATTTAAATAGATTTTAAATATGTAACTTAAATCCCAATGTATCATTTTGTGCTTATCATGTGCAAATAAATATGCCAAATAAATTTCTTGAATTATATCTTTCAGTTCACATGACTGTACTCACTGAATAATCCCTCTGGTCTGGGGGACATAGAGTAATGTGTCGATGGGCGCAACAATGAGTAATTTACTCATTTAAAGTATCATTTTACTCATTTTTAATCATCTTCTGTGTGATATTTCCCTTCACATTTAACTCTTACTGCTACTAAATTTTTTATCTTTTACTCCAACTATATTTTATACTTCTCAGAGCAAGTGAAACAACTAGAGCATATTTGACCTTCCTGCTAAAAATTACATTTTTATTTATATTTTTTTATCTTTTATTTTGGGGTACCAGGGATGGAGCTCTAGGGAACTTGGCCACTGAGCCCCATCCCTAGCCCTGTTTTATATTTTATTTAGAGACAGGGTCTCACTGAGTTGCTTAGCACCTTGCTTTTGCTGAGGCTGGCTTTGAACTTGTGATCCTCCTGCCTCAGCCTCCCTAGATGCTAGGATTACAGGCATGTGCCACCAAGCCCAGCAAAATTACATTTTTTAAACAATGATATGATAAAAGTTGTTTTAAGTATAAAATCCACCGGTAGATTCTTCTTTTTTTCGTGGAGGAGTGGAATATTGGAGATGGAGAGTACTAGGGGCACAGGAGAAGAAGCCCCAGAGGTAATAACACAGTGTTGCTTATTTTCCTGTGTGGTCTTAAGGAGCCACACTTGTTCTCCTTTTGAAGACACACTTCCAGTGTCTATATCAGAGGTATTGAGCCTGAGAATTGGCAGATTCAACAGCTATTGCTGTTTTCATCCTCTGCTCTCCCATGCTTCTATCCATCAGGTTCTCAAGTTCTCCCTACCTGCTTTCCCCAAAGTAACCCTGCCAAGAGCAGGGAGGATAAGCAGCAAAGAAAATGAACAAATAATGCACCTGGCTGATGCGGTTTTCTTCATTTTTGTTACAGATACTCATGGTGAGTTTTGAGGACTTGGACACATTTAGAACTAATGTTCTTTCAAAATCCAGCATCCTCTGCTCAGGTTTTAACAGTTTTGTTTTGGTCACTACTCTCTCTGATGGAAATTTCATGTAAGATCCAGCATTTCAAAGTTGCCATAATTAACAACACAGTTTCCATTTAACAAACCTTGCAAATCAAATCATTTAATAAAATTCAAGAGACTAGAGATATGAATGCTGACATGTATAGTTTAGTCTATGCAATTTTGAATAAAAAGTAAATCTTTAGTTTTGATTTTAATAGCCCAGACCCCATACTAATTCTTTTCCATTATATAGAGAGATTAGGAGTGATGTTATATGTTTTTTTGCTATCTAAGAAATTGTACATGGATGTGTGAATGCATGCCTGTGACATGCCTTACTGATGCACACATGATTGGGTACATGTGTGGCTGCTATGTTACCTACTGAAACCCATTTTGTAAGTAGAAAATGACTTGTAGATTTCAACACATGTATTCTTTGTAGATGTCTTTAATAACTCTATTTACCTTTGGTTTTATTATAAGGCATAAAATACTAGAAGAAACAACAGGTAGAACACTGAATAGTTCTTTAAACTGCCTCTGTTAATATTTCAAAAACAATGATTACTGTCTACTTAGATTGTCTCAAATTTGAAGCACTCTGAATCATATGACATAAAAGAGAGATGAAAAATAAATGTTCAAAGACTTTTAAAAGTTATTGCTATTACAGTATCTGACTTGGGTTGTCATATTGATTACTGCTGAACAATGAAACATATCCACAAGCAATCACATATATTTCAGCTGATGATTCACTCTGTAAGCTTCTGTTCTCCTTCAAAAAGTATTCCCTTTAGGGGTTTGATTTGTCTTTCTACATTCTCTCCTCTTGTAATGACAATGTTGGATATTAGGCCTTCACTTCAAAACCCTTCAGCAATACAGTGGTGTTTTAAGTGGTGGCACTAGTAAATGTTAAACTTCACCTTTGCAAATCCTCTGAAATGGAAACGAGGAAAAACACTCCATTCACAATATCCTCAAAAAAATAAAATACTTGGGAATCAACCTAACAAAAGAGGTGAAAGACTTATACAATGAAAACTACAGAACCCTAAAGAGAGAGATAGAAGAAGATCTTAGAAGATGGAAAAATATATCCTGTTCATGGATAGGCAGAACTAACATCATCAAAATGGCAATATTACCAAAAGTTCTCTATAGGTTTAATGCAATACCAATCAAAATCCTAACGGCATTTCTTGTAGAAATAGAGAAAACAATCATGAAATTCATATGGAAAAATAAAAGACCCAGAATAGCAAAAACAATGCTAAGCAGGAAGTGTGAATCACGTGGTATAGCGATACCAGACTTCAAACTATACTACAGAGCAATAGTAACAAAATCAGCATGGTACTGGTATCAAAACAGGCGGGTGGACCAATGGTACAGAATAGAGGACACAGAAACCAACCCACAAAACTACAACTTCCTTATATTTGATAAAGGGGCTAAAAGCATGCAATGGAGGAAGGATAGCATCTTCAACAAATGGTGCTGGGAAAACTGGAAATCCATATGCATCAAAATGAAACTGAATCCCTTTCTCTCCCCATGCACAAAAGTTAACTCAAAATGGATCAAGGAGCTTGATATCAAATCAGAGACACAGCGTCTGATAGAAGAAAAAGTTGGCTACGATCTACATACTGTGGGGTCGGGCTCCAAATTCCTCAATAGGACACCCATAGCACAAGAGTTAATAACTAGAATCAACAAATGGGACTTACTCAAATTTAAACGTTTTTTTCTCAGCAAAAGAAACAATAAGAGAGGTAAATAGGGAGCCTACATCATGGGAACAAATCTTTACTCCTCACACTTCAGATAGAGCCCTAATATCCAGAGTATACAAAGAACTAAAAAAATTAGACAATAAGATAACAAATAACCCAATCAACAAATGGGCCAAGGACCTGGACAGACACTTCTCAGCGGAGGACATACAATCAATCAATAAGTACATGAAAAAATGCTCACCATCTCTAGCAGTCAGAGAAATGCAATTCAAAACCACCCTAAGATACCATCTCGCTCCAGTAAGATTGGCAGCCATTAGAAAGTCAAACAACAACAAGTGCTGGAGAGGATGTAGGGAAAAGAGTACACTTGTTCACTGTTGGTGGGACTGCAAATTGGTGCAGCCAATTTGGAAAGCAGTTTGGAGATTTCTTGGAAAGCTGGGAATGGAACCACCATTTGACCCAGCTATTCCCCTTCTGGGTCTATTCCCTAAAGACCTAAAAAGAGCATGCTACAGGGACACTGCTACATCGATGTTCATAGCAGCACAATTCACAATAGCAAGACTGTGGAAACAACCTAGATGCCCTTCAATAGATGAATGGATAAAAAAATGTGGCATTTATACACAATGGAGTATTACTCTGCATTAAAAAATGACAAAATCATAGAATTTGGAGGGAAATGGATGGCATTAGAGCAGATTATGCTAAGTGAAGCCAGCCGATCCCTAAAAAACAAATGCCAAATGTCTTCTTTGATATAAGGAGAGTAACTAAGAACAGAGTAGGGAGGAAGAGCATGAGAAGATTAACATTAAACAGAGATGAGAGGTGGGAGGGAAAGGGAGAGAGAAGGGAAATTGTATGGAAATGGAAGGAGACCCTCAGGGATATACAAAATTACATACAAGAGGAAGTAAGGGGAAAGGGAAAAATATTACAAGGGGGAGAAATGAATTACAGTAGAGGGGTAGAGAGAGAAGAGGGGAGGGGAGGGGAGGGGAGGGGGGATAGTAGAGGATAGGAAAGGCAGCAGAATACAACAGACACTAGTATGGCAATATGTAAATCAATGGAAGTGTAACTGATGTGATTCTGCAATCTGTATACGGGGTAAAAATGGGAGTTCATAACCCACTTGAATCAAAGTGTGAAATATGATATGTCAAGAACTATGTAATGTTTTGAACAACCAACAATAAAAAAAAGAAAAAAAAACTTCACCTTTGCAATTAATTATAAAAAATAGATTATAATAAAGAGCACAAAAACATTACATAATGCTCTGCAGAGAATATATTTACTAAAGTACAATAAATTTAGTGTCTAGATGATTATAACTCTTTTAGTTGGAATTAAAAATTACTATGAAGGATATTATATAGTATTCTGAATGTTTAAAAATTTCCCAATGTTACCAATAAATATTTTAACCCATACTTTTCTCATTTTTGCTCTATGTCACCATGTTCATTTCTATTTCCAAAAATAGTATGAAATAAATATGTACTGTATTCAATCAATGATTGAAAACTAATTAAGATTTAAGTGGTCGAATAAAACTTCACTTAATATAGGAAATTAGCTTTGAATAAATGCTGAGAGCAATTCTGCTAGATTCTGAGGATAATAGCAGGCAATACACAGGCAGAGAACATTAGACAGCAAAGACAACAGGGAGGGGACTCACTGTTGTGTATCTGGAGACTTTTCCATTTAAAGTGAGTGTGGCAGTGCATGACTGTAATCCCAGCAATTTGGGAAGCTGAGGCTAGAGAATTGCAAGTTTGAGACCAGCCATAGCAACATAGTGAGACCTTGTATCAAAATAAAAATTAAAAACTATTGAGGATGTTGCTTACTGGTAACGCACCCTCAGTGCTATACCCAGTAACAGAAAAAATATTTTTAAAGATTTTCATTTATATATCCATGTTTACTTATCAAATGTTTCCCAAAGGAACCATAACGTTAAGAGCATAATTATCAGTAAATGCCTACTTATAAAATTATTCCCATTCCAATATAATTCTCCCTTAAAACTAAAATCAACCCATATTTTCTCCTGGTTGATCAAATAATCAGACCCATTTGGGAAAATGTAGCATTTGAAATATGGCATAAAATAATTAACTAAACATAAATAATGAAAATCTTGTTAACAATGCACAGTATAATGAAGTTAATGAGAGTGATGTGTTCATTTTTCCAAAAAGTCAGATGAATTCATTTCTGACAATCCTTTCAATATCTGATGAATAAATGGGCAAGAATGATGTATTCATGAGATCATCAAGAAGAATTATGTTGAATATCAAAGAATTAAAGAAGATTCTTATAAAAAGAAGAAACCTTAGAATATTAATTCAAAGTGACTTTGATGATCATTTTGTGAGAGAATCCAATATAAAATAAACACATTTCATCTTACTGTCATATATTATTCAAAAAATTGAAAGAAATGTGTATGAGTCTTTGTTTCTTATATAATTTATGACAAAGAGGTAGAATTTGAACATTATTTATACATGGACAATACAATAATTTTTATATTTCAAGTTTCATTTTATTGAAAATGCACAAATCCAACTTCTAAGATAACTATTTAGAAGGATATTGAGATGCTTATTTTATTTCAAATGAATTTACTTTAGATATCCTGATTTATTCTAAAATACTTTATTGAATGCTTTCTTTTTTGCTACTATAAGCTTGGCCAAAAATTGTGGAGTGAAATTTTGGATACATATCATTGGATTTAAATTCTGATTTGAAAAGAATTTCAAAGCTAAAACCACATTTGCTTCTTTCTGGGTTTGTTCACTCAATTTGTAGTTCATTATTCATACATCTGTGTAAAAATGATATCTTGCTCTCAAGAAATTTAGAATATAGTAGATCAATATCAATATATCCTGTTAAGAATCTGCCTTGAAAACAACACTTCAATCTCATGGTGCAATTGAACATCATCAAAAAGGAAACTATAAGAATTTCTAATATTTGCAGATGCTGGAAAAATCACAATAAATAAAGATGTGGGAATTTCTATCTGAATAGACTGTTGATCTCTTATATATTATAGTTAACTCAAAATCTTCTTTAAATATTCAAAACATCTTTTCCTTTTTTAGATTTATCTTCTGTCACTGATACCAAAGCCTTTCAATTATTAATGCCAAAAATAGTGTATGTTTTGGGGGATCAAACTCAGGGCCTTGCACATGCTAAGCACAAACATTACCACTAAGATACATTCCCAGCTCAAACTTTGTCACTCTTTTTTCCATCCACATTCCACTCCAATGTAGCAAATTATTAATTATTTTAAGAAAAAGAGAAAAAAATCTTGCTCATTTTCACTCTGGTTTGCTCCTAACTAATCATTCAGATGTGGATTTCCAATAAGAAAACATCATTGTAAATGCTTATGGTGTGAATCATTCATTCATTCAATAAATATCCATTGACTACCTATTGATTTATTTGAACACCAAATTTGTGTTGAAATTAGAAGGCAATGACTGGGAATCCGGTGTTTCTTAACATTTCTTGTGTAATCAATCTATAATATTTTGGAGAAGAGATGGGTAAGAAAGAAATGAACTATTAAAAAATTTAAATGATGGGGAGTCATCATCATAGGTAGGAAGCATGGATGCAGAAAAAAAGAACTAGGTAAGCAATATTCAGAGAAATAAAAACCGATCAACCATAAGGCTAAGGCCCCATCTAATTTACACATAGATTTTAAAATATTTATTTACTACCCAGTTTAGCCATTAAATCATCCATTCCTTGTCTCTTTTTTTCACCTCATCTCTTCTTTAAAATATGTCACATCCTTTTAACAACATCCCTCTGACACTTACTCTTCTCCTATTCAAATATGGACTTGTTTTATGGATCTGATACAGTAATATTATGATTAATTGACTTGCTGTCACAGATATTCTAAGTTACATTTACATGTTTCTGTCTTATATTCATGGTATCCTCTTTTTTGATATTCAACATTAGGTTTACTGGAAGTGTCTTTCTAAGAAATGATGTATGGGAGAGAGAGGCCAGTTTCAGATCCTGTATGTTAGAAATGTACTTGGTTTTACATTGATCCTTGAAAGATAACATTTAAACTTATAAAATTGATGGATTAAATTGTTTTCATCTTAAAGATTTGAAAAGCCTTTTCCAATATCCTGTAGTGCAATTTTACTAAGAAATTAGATACCAGAAAATTTTCATTCCTTTTCTGGATATTTTTGAAATTATCTCTTTGTCTCAATATATAATTAAGAAATACTGATGTCTTAATATTTTTCTACCCTTGTAAATGGATTGATATTTTTGGGAGTATTTTTGTGCATACATACATATATACATATATGGAATATTTGGGGTGATATGTCATTTCATAATAGAATTTCACAAAATTAACCAAAATAATTTATACAAGTTATGTTTATAAAATAATACTCCTTAACTATATGTATTATATATACATATATATATATACACACACACACACACACACACACATACACAGATACAGGCTATGTTTACAGAACCAATACTGGCATCTATAGGTATGTGCTTCATATTCTCTATGGTTTGAAATTAATTATCAAAGTATAATAAATACTAAATGAATATAATTTTATTGATCTATGACATAGTATAGCAAAGGAAAATTAAATTCATTATAATCTCTGAATTATTATTTATATAATTGATCTTGTACATCAATATTACTGATTGCATTTTCAACTGTGAAGGCAATAATCCTTGCACAGATATTCCATGTGTTTTATATTGAGGAATTTGAATATTATGCATTTCCTTCTACACACTTGTAATACCATTTAGAAATCTAGAATTTTTTTAAATAAAATTTTGTATATTCATCATACATTTTTCTCTGAGAAAACCCCATATATATGTAGCATTTAGCTTGAGTTATTTTCACCTGTTCATTTGTCATTTTTTTTTTCTTGATATATAAGATCAGTTTGCTAGTCTATGCTACCTTCCACTGCACATTAATAATCAAAGAGTAGTTTTATCCTGCAGGAGGTGTGTCAGGGCAATTTGACAAACAGTGCTTTGAAGGATCATGACCTTGGACGTCTCTCACAAGTCAATTTCTGAATTTGAAGGGGCTGTCAAATTGAATTGCAAAGAACAGTATATTATTGTCCATGATTAAGACTAGAGATACCCTAATGCAATGGTTTTTATTTGTCAAAATTAGACTGTAATTAAATAATAAGGTCCATGCACAACTAATTAGAATCAAAATTGTCTAATGAAAGAAGCATGGCACACAGAAGAGTATAAATTTATGCCTTTGATCACATCTGTGTTTTGATGGGAGTGTTAGAAAAGATATGCATGTGGCTACATTTTTATCCAGTTTAATTTTACTCAGTGATTAAATTATTTAATAAGTCTGCTATTCAGTTGCAGGTTTTGCTATTGAAGAAGGGGAAGATTCATAGCAGGAAAAGTTAAAAGTTGCAGGTATTTCCTTAGTCTGTTTAGATCAGAGCTAAATTATTTTAGCTTCCCACAACAGAAGTGATATTGAAACAAGTGTATGATAAAGATACTGTATGAAAATTTCTGTACAATTAAAATAGAACAATATTATTTTGATGAATCAACTTAAGGAAAACACTTGAGAGTTTTATGAATTCCTTTCAAAATTATCCATTTTACTTTTATAAGGTCAGGAGAATTATTTAGGGAAGTAGAAGAAGACATTAAAAATTTGAAACTTCAAAGAAAGAAGGAAAGAGAAAGAAAGAGGTAACATACCTATAAGTAATTTTAAATAATCTTGTGAAAATTGGCTAGATACATTTAGTATATATGGTGAAATTTTGAAGGCCTCATTCCCATTGAAATACACCTAAACACATAAGTACATAATGCATATGGCTGAGATATTGAATAACTTTACATTTCACAAAATTTTTAAGGGAGGATATTTTATGGAAGCTCTTTTATAAAAATATTTCTCTTTATATAGAGTCATAAAGTTTACATATAATCAAAGTTAATCTTATCCAAATTAATTAAAAATCCATAAAATCCTAGAGATATTACCTTAGTCCAAGTCCCGTTTGACATTCATACATAGTGTTAAAAATAACTGCGCACAGCTATTCAGCCCCAGTGGCTCTGAAGGCTGAGGCAGGAGGATCCCCAGTTCAAAGCCAGTCTCAGCAAAAGTTAGATGCTAAGCAATACAGTGCAATCCTGTCTCTAAATAAAATACAAAATAGGGCTGGGGATGTGGCTCAGTGATCAAGTACCCCTGAATTCAATCCCTACTAACTTTTCCCTCAAAAAGACACAGTAATATATTTAACAATGACCACATGAAGTATAGGTATTCCTCAACAGATTATAATTGTGAAAGCAGAAATATTTCACACTATAAAAAGAAATGTTACTCATTATAAAAATTTAATTGTGACTTGACAAAACAGTTTTTATGAATCTTAAAATGCATTTATTCTATCATTTTTTAATCCTATTATAATGGCATTTCTGGTTAATTCTCTAAGCAACTTCTCTATATTTCAGTGTTCTTATTTCTCAAAATATGAGAATTTCTACTTAAAAACTACTGCTTTAAGGTGAGAGTTTTTCAAACACTTAATAATTGAAATTACTTATCAGATTTATACCTTGTGCAAAAATCTTTACTATACAGTGAGCCTATAGATCGGTTCTACTTTGAATTTATTCAGTTAGAGATACTTATTGGGTTCCCAAGTAATAATGAAAAAGTAGAGATGGGAGGGATATAGAGCTGGCAGTAGGAAAAAAAGATGAATTAGAGATATAAATTTTGAAGTAAAAAAAAAGAGTACAACTAACTTTGAAAACCATAAGCCTGTATGAAATGATTTGAGTAAATACGGACAAAGTAGAAATAGAGTCGGTCGCAGTGGTGCACACATATAATCCCAGCTGCTCAGGAGACTGAGGCAGGAGGATTGTGAATTCAAAGCCAGCCTCCGTAAATGTGACGTGCTAAGCAACTCAGTGAGACCTGGTCTCTGAATGAAATATGAAATAGGGTTAAGGATGTGGTTCAGTACAAGTGCCTCTGAGTTCAATCCCTGGTACCCACCTCAGAAAAAAAAGGAGAAATTGATAATTTCTGGACCCTAAAATTCTTAGATAATTAAAGCTTAGGAAGAAAAGCTGAAATCTGGAAAATAAACATATAATAAATGACAGAGGAAGAGATAGTGGAGATAAAATGATGTTTCCAGAGTAAGAGAGAAGTTTTATTAAAGACTGCTGGGAAGTAGTCTTTAATACTTATATTTGTGGGACTGGTGGATTAGCGAAAACGGCGATAAAAGCAACTCTTAGAAAAAAAGCTACTGTTGTCACAGAAGTCTGACAATCAAATGCTATTTAAAATCTTCAAATACATTATCTAGTTTTCTACAGAAACAATGTTAAATATGAAATTTAAAAACATATTTATAGAAAAATAAGGGTGTCAAGATTAAAATTTGTAGAAAATCAGTGAAATTTTTAAATAATTTTAGTAAGCAGCATAAATTAATAAAATAAATACAAATGTATAAAAATTAAATTTTAAACTTTGAAGGAGTTTAAAAACTTATACTTAGAAAAATAATACAAGTATACATTAATAGAAGTTCATAGACCTTAGAAGGCATTCCTAACACATAGTGACACTTGATACAGAATGAATTTAAATATAAATTGAATAGGTAAGTGATAGACAAAACTAAGTAATTGAATTAATTATACTGAGGAAGAAAGAATATTTGAAAAAATAATACATATATTTATTCATTATTCACAGATATTTCAAATTCCAGAAAAAAAAACCTGGTAGGTTTTATCAATGTTTTCCCCATCTTGGAAAAGGAAGTAGTACTTCCCAACAATTTTCTTATACTATTGTTAAGCATAGCAAAACCTGTAAAAATGTACCATTCAAAATGCAGAAATTTTTACTTGGCCATGGTTTAAAATTAAAACTGAGACCTAGTCTGAGTGGGAACATCTGAAATGCAAGGAAGAGTAGAATGAAAATTTTAAAGGATGTCATGAAATTGAAGTCTCGGTCTATCCTGAATGCATTTCTGAAGTACTCATTAAATGTAAAAATCATGTAAACAGAGAAAAGTTATACACCTGTGCTGCACTATTGGAGACTTTCTATCAAAAAACAAAACTTCATATACGGATTATGTTTTTTTGACACTGATTCAATTTCATAAGTTGCAAAGAGACAATATCGAAAAATTCACAGGGCAGTTAATAAGAGTCAATATATAAATTGCTAAACATGATGCCAGTCAGAAAATAGACATTTGATATGTTTCTTCATTGTATATTCCTATTCTGAAAAACGTGCACATTGCTGACTGGTATTTACTGGCATGTAATAATTGCATACCTCCTCTAGGGATTTAATCAATCAATTCTCTCCAGTGAAGGACCACCAATAACATACCTATAAGGGACAAAGTCAGGTTTGTTGGCTCATTACAACAAGGAGACAGCAGACCATGAAAGCATGAGGTACAGTGGAAAGAGCATAAGGATGAATTACAGAATTTTGACACAGGCTACATGATTTTGGAGAAGATTCAAGGAAACATAATATTAGCCTGGATAGGGAATGGCAACCCTATGCTTATCTCAATTTTTATCTGAAAGTTGGGAGTAATGAAGTGAGACTAAACTTAATAGGCTGAAGAAGCAGCAGTTATATTAACATTGATGAGATGTGGTGGGTATTAAGTCATTTTTGTGACTTGGACAGTGTTTCGGTGGTTGGTTGTACTCAGCCATTACAGAGCAGTCTCATTTTTGGACTCACTCCACCATGGTCTTTACTATAGGTTGTGTCTAAAATTTACCCCAGGAATCCATATGCTTAAGGTTGGGTCCTCTCTATCTGGTGCTATTGGCAGGTGACAGAACCTTCCACTGGTAGGGCCTAGATGAAGGAAGTTAGGTCAGTAGAAGTATGCTCTTGCAGGTGTACTGGGACTCCAGTCTCTTACATTTTTTTTTGCATCCTGGCTGCCATCAGGTGAGCAGGCCTCCTTTGCCATTGTGCTCCTGCAACACAATGGGACAAAAGAAACAGACTAAGCAACCATAGACTAAAACTGTGGATCAAAACAAAATTTTATCCTTTAAGGTAATTTTCTCAGGTATTTTGTCATGGTGATGGAAGGATGACTAATGCAGTAACTAAAAGCTTTATCTGATTTTTGTATTCTTTCAAATTACTTATGTTCAGAACTTCTGAACATTATCATCTAGCTAGCTACCTGAGCCAGAAGAGCTGGCTGACTGCTATCAAGGGCAGCTTTTTTTTCCTTTTTCATATATTTTGCCTATATAAGATCATTTAAAAGAGTATAATGACTTAAGTCATGTAGAGCAAAGTAAAAAATTTTAAAATCACAATGTCCTATATCTAAAGGATATGCAGACATAAAGCTTGCACATGAGTTCAATTATTACCTGAACTATAAGATAAATGAAATAAAATAAAATGATTTCAAATATGAATACAGCTATATAACTACATGTATTATGCATATATTTATATAAGAAGTACATATTACATTGACTGACAGTGAATTCAAATGTATGTATAGATATAACTGTCACTGATTTATTTTTATTAAGAGATTTTCTATGACATCTCTATATATGCATATACTGTATTTTGACTGTATCCCCCACTCCTGCCTTATCTGATCTCTTCCCCTCGGTCCTCTTCCCCTTTCCTTGTGTTGCTTTCAAATATATATTGAAATTTCTCTTACACAATATTAGGTTGAAAGGTAGCTATCTGAGCTTAGAAATACACAAAAATATCTTTCTTTTCTAAATTTCTCATTTTACCTATGAACTGAATATCTTTAAAAGCACTCTGACTTCTGAGAAATCTGTCAACATTTATATTTTTCTACATATAAAAATAAATTTTACTTAGAAAAACAACATTTGAAATCTGTTCTACACAGTTTCTTCCTTTTAGGCACAGTTTTCATAGAAATACAGAACAGCTGGCTTTACATAATAGAATAAGTCTTTCTCTCTCCTTCTTTTTAAAATATAGTAGTGTTTCAAATTCTTACTTTGTGATATACTCAACAAGCTAGCATCTTCTTCCCTTAGAAGCAAAGCTAAATCAAACTGAAAAACACATCTCTCTTTCTGCCAGCTTGTAAAGATGCTATAATTGTCAACCTTTGGGGATCATAAAGACTTCTTTTGAGTATGAGTTCTGTATCTACAAGAATAAAACTTTTCAGTCTTATTCACAATGGGAAAAAAGAATATTGCTTAGTGAATATCTAAAGTTCATATCAAAAGCTATGATTTTCCCCCTTTAATCCAAAAGTAACTAGTTAGACCATTAAATATCTGCTTCAGTGATTGAAAAGATTACTGCATTTTTTATCATTTATTTTTTGAGAGCTGTAAGTTTAGGAAAATCTGTTTTTCAATGTTTTTATTAAGTCATTATAGTTATACATAACAGTGCTGTTTTCTTTGACATCATCATGTAAATATGGAATATAATTTGCTCTATTTCAGCCCCAATGCTTCCTCATTCCATCCCCTCCCCCATCTCCCCATTTTCCTTCTTCTATTGTACTGGTCTTTCTACTATTTATTTATTTTTTAAAATCAGTGCTTTGTAGGTTTTCATAAAGGTGAAATTGACTATGGCATATTTATATATGTACATGCATAGTTTGGTCCATTCCACTCCACCATTCCTCTCTTTTCCTGTCCCTTCCTCCTCCCCTATTACCCTTTATTCGCTCCACTAATCTCTCCTCTATATTTGTGGGATCACCTCCATTTTCCCCCTGTGTTGGACTAGATTTTACACATGAAAGAGAACATTTGACTTTTGAATTTCTGAGTTTGGCTTATTTCACTTAGCATGATAATCTCCATTTCCATTCATTTTCCAGTAAATGCCTTTAATTTCATGCTCTTTTTTTATGGCTGAGTAAAACTCTACCATGTATATGGACTGTTTCCATAATTTGTCTATTATGAATTGTGCTCTATAAATATTGAAGTGGCTATATCACTATGGTATGCCAATTTCAGTTCTTTCTCATATATGCCAAGGAGGGAAAAACTGATCATATGGTAACTCTATTCCTAGAATTTTACAGGATCTGCATATTGCTTCCCAAAGTGGGAAATCCTGTTTGTGATACTAAATTTTCTTCAGTTAGAAATCAATGATGGTATTCTAAATGGGGCAAAAAGCCACAAGAAAAGAATGTATACACATACATACACACACATGTGTATATGTTATAGTTATTCAATTACATTAATTATATAATTTAATGGCTTTCACTGTAACATTTCCATAAATTAACACATTATGCATATATGGAAATGAGAAATTATTATTTCACTCATATAACTTTCCTGAAGATTCCTCTTAAAAATTGTGGAAATATTAGGTATAACATTTTTTAATTAAAAATACTGCTTTATATTTAAACATGTATTTATTCTCTTATTCTCTCTTGAATCTTTCTTTTTCATCAATTTATTGGAATTGATTCTGATAGACAGATCTCAAAGATTGTTTTGTGACAATTTATGTTGGTTTCCAAAATTATTGATTTTTTAGTAACAGTTGCTTTCTCACCAAGTGCAGTGGCCCATGCCAATTCTCAGGAGGTTTGGGAGACTGAATAGGAGGATAACAGTTTATAGCTAATGTCAGCAACTTAGAAAGGCTCTAACCAATTTAAGGAGACCCTGTCTCAAAATAAAAAATTAAAAGGGCTATGAATGTAGTTCAGTGGCAAAAATCCCCTATATTACATTTCCAGTATTATATTAAGTAAATAAGTAAAAAAGGATTCCTACAATTGGAAATCTTTAATACAAAGGAATAAATCCTTAATGGTAGGGAAAATACAGAAGAAAAATGTTTGACAAATTATTACATAAAGAATTTGAGCCAGTCAGAATTGAATTTAAATAACTACTCCACCACTAGTACAATTTATATCAGAAAATTTGTAACCAATTTGAGCCAAATTTCTCATTTTTTAATAGTTATGCAAAATGACCCATTTAGAATTGTTTAATTATCAGTTAGATAAATGGCAAAAAAATGGATAATTGTATATGGCATGACATAATATTTACTTTTCAAAAATCATTGTTGCTAAGGTTATTAACAATGTTTTATAAGATATTTGGCATTAACAACCCATTAAAGTTTCTGTGCTCTAAAACATCTAACAACATTAGATTTCTCAATTCGATTGATATTGCCTATAATCTTTTAAAAAACAAATAATTTCTTGCTTATGGAGAAGCAGTTTTACAAACATAAATGAAAGAATCATGAAGATATAATATGACTTTAATGTCAAATGGAAGTAAATGACTAAATTAGATATAAGGTGGATGAAAGATTTGTAATTAACATTGAAGGATCAAAATATGATATTAAATAATAACTTTGCTTTTCAGGTTTCAGAACGATTCAATAGGGCATGAATGCACTTTATAATTCAACTATTTTGTCTATCCCATCCCCTTTAATTTTTTAATGTTCACAGAACTTACTTAAAATAAAAATTATGGTGATAATGACAGTAATAATTTTTTAAATAATTATGATATGATTCTTGGAAATAACAGTGTTTGCCAGAATCCATCAATTTAACAACATTGCCAGATTATTTACCATCTATTTTGCTGTTTAATATAGGAAACCTTTAGTATTTTCAGCTAATTCATTCTTTTAGAAAGAGTTTTAAGTAGACTAATAAAGTTTAAATTATTGAACACAATATCACCCACAACAATAGAAAAATAAACAAAATTAATCTTTTTATTAACATCTCTTACCTTAAGTCACTTCACAGAGCTCTGTGAACCTATGAGTTATCCGTGCAAGAGATGAGAATTAGGCATAAGTAGAAACTTTAAATCTCTCTTCCTAAGGGTTTCTTTGAAATTGCATATGGTAACATTTCCATAAATTAACACATTATGAATATATGGAAATGAGAAATTATTATTTCACTCATATAACTTAATCTATTAATAAATATCAAATAAGTATTTGTGAGTTAGGGACTCTCAGGTATTGGAAATTCAATGGTGAGAATTATCAGCAAAGTCCCTGCCTTTATAGGCATTCCATTCCATATATTCCTATGTATGTTAAATTAACTGATGTCACTTAATTGTACATATTTATAATATAGAAGATCCTGGTTGACAAATAATAGGCATAAGTAAGGTTTATCGAGTATGTTGTTTGTGACAAACACTGAGATAAATATAGTTCTTTATTATCTAACTCAAATCTAATAAAACCCACATTTTTAAATAGTACATTTTCCTCAATTTGTAGATGAGAAAACAGAAACATTAAAAAAGTCTCTCATAATAAGACTATCAAGAAATGAAAATGAGGTAGGGTTTGCTTTGCAATATTAAAGGATTAAAGAGGGCTTTTAGAATATTAAAAATATTTTGCAATTTTTTATGCACAATAGATTAGCAAATAGTCCTTAAGTCTCAAACTGGCTTCTACTTTAACACAATTTCAAACACAGCAAATTGTTTATTTGACTTTCTTTTCTAATCTCTTCTTCTGTGTCGTGTATTCATAGTATCCAGGCAGACTGACAAAAGCAATATGTATTTTATGAATAAACATCTGAAGAAACCAAGATACACAGCTGCTGTACTTGTCGGTTTCCATCATTTATTATTCTCACATATTGCCCATTATGTGCTCTCCTCCAAAGGGGCAGGATGTAATCATTGCTATCAGAGCTATAATACAGGGACACTGTATAGGTTCCAGAGGAGGAGTTCTGCTGATCATGATGGTATTCTCTACCTTAATTATGCACTATATTTGCATTTTTGAGAGCACAATTGCTGCCAAGGAACTGTTATGATGCCAATGCAATTACACTGGTATTTTGCTGTCTCAGCATTGTTCAAATGCAAGATACTTACTATGCAAAATTTGATCAAAAAGGCAAATGGATATTTATATCATACTTATCAAAAGGATATTTGACATAAATCAAATACACTGTCTTAAAATTCACTAGAGAATTTAAAGAGTTTTATAAACTTTCTAAAGTGTACATGTGGATTTATCATTGTACTGCAAGATATTTAATTGAAAAAATAAAATTGCTAACATTCAGACTTTTATAACCATAAAAGTGGAAATTTCATGTGATTTAAGATACTAAGAATGATGGCTACTGAATTGTCTGTTTCCACACAAGTAGTGGGTTTAAGAATGGATATATTTGTTTGTTGAATTTGATGCCACTTGTTGAAAAGTAGACAAAACATATACCTTTAAGAAAACCTCAAATTCACCTTACTTAAACCTTTCTTTTTTTTTTTTTTATTGGTCGTTCATAACATTACATAGTTCTTAATACATCATATTACACGGTTTGATTCAAGTGGATTATGAACTCCCGCTTTTACCCCGTATACAGATTGCTGTATCACATCAGTTTCCCTTCCATTGATTGACATATTGCCTTTCTAGATTCTGATGTATTCTGCTGTCTGTCCTATTCTCTACTATCCCCCCTCCCCTCCCCTCCCCTCCCCTTTTCTCTCTCTACCCCTTCTACTGTAAATCATTTCTTCCATTTGTATTAACTTGTCTTACCCCTCCTTTCCTCTTATATGATATTTTGTATAACCCTGAGGATCGCCTTCCATTTCCATGCAATTTCCCTTCTCACTCCCTTTCCCTCCGACCCAGCTATTCCCCTTCTCGGTCTATTCCCTAAAGCCCTAACAAGAGCATGCTACAGGGACACTGCTACATCGATGTTCATAGCAGCTCAATTCACGATAGCAAGACTGTGGAACCAGCCTAGATGCCCTTCAATAGATGAATGGATAAAAAAAATGTGGCATTTATATACTATGGAGTATTATTCTGCATTAAAAAATGACAAAATCATAGAATTTGGAGGGAAATGGATGGCATTAGAGCAGATTATGCTAAGTGAAGCTAGTCAATCTTTAAAAAACAAATACCAAATGACTCCTTTGATATAAGGGGAGTAAACAAGGACAGGGTAGGGACGAAGAGCTTGAGAAGAAGATTTACTTAAACCTTTCAAGTACAAAATGCCACATTATACTTTGAAGATAAACACCATAAAGCTATTTATTTATTTAATTAAGTCATTCACATATTCATCAATCATTTTACCCAGTACTTTTCAGGGAAAATATTAAGCAATCAAATAATAAACAAAAGAGTCTGTGATTAATAACATTAAAACTAGGAAACAACCATATATTTAAATTGACACATACTGATTTTTACACTTCCCAGATTAAAATAAATAAATAAATAAATAAATAAGCAGTGCTCAACGACCTGAGATTCTAGCCCTTATTCATGCCTGGATTGGATAATATTCCCTGTCACTCAAAAAAAGGGCTGACTGGTCTGAGATTCAATGTGCATTACCATAGCATCTCTTAGCAAATCATCACACACCACAGGAACATCTTAAAACAACTCTAAAACATGATTAGCACATTCACTGGTGGGAACAAGTTAGTACAAGAGGGGGATTTGTTTGAACTGATTGGTTTAGGCCATGAGGGGAGTATATGTTATCAACCACCATAAACTACTGGGAGGGTCATCTGGCATCCCAGATATTTTCCCTGTCTCATGCTGATTGGTTGCTGCTAGGGGGTTGCTAGGGGTACCCACCTAGCCTGACTGAGTCAGGGACTCCTGGCACAGCAGATCTCTCTTGTTATTTGTAGATAAACAACTCAGCAGGGTGGGTATGTGCCTAGGAGTGCTCTGTGGGTCTTTCCAAGGACAAGGGTCACACCCCCTTCCTTGGACGTGCTTTGCTCTGAGGTAGAGGCTGGTTTCCCACCTTGTATCTTTTGTATTTTTATGCATTTTTTTTAGCTATAGCTGGACACAATACCTTTATTTCACTTATTTATTTTTATGTGGTGCTGAGGATTGAACCCAGGGTCTTGCACATGCAAGGTGAGTGCTCTACCACTGAGTCACAATGCCAGCCACTTATGTGTTGTTGTTATTGTGCATTTTTACTTTAGGGGGTTTATTCCCAGTTCAAAGTTTAATCTGTCACTGAAAAAGAACAAAGATCAAAAAAAATAAATAAAATTTGATAGTGATTGTCATTATTTTACATTAATTCCTGAATAATATACAAGCATATATAATCCATAAACTGAAATGATCTTATATGTAAGTTTAAATTAAAATGTTCTATTGGTTGGGATAGATCCCACTTATGGAAAAAAAATAAAACAAAACTTCCCTTAAAATAACAGCAGCCTGAGGTTCTGGGGTGCATTTCCCAGATTTGAATAAATAAATAAATAAATAAATAAATAAATAAATAAATAAACAAACAAATAAGCAGTGCTCAATGACCTGAGATTCTAGCCCTTATTCATGCCTGGATTGGATAATATTCCCTGTCACTCTAAAAAAGGGCTGACTGGTCTCAGATTCAATGTGCATGATCTGAAGCCCCTTCCAATCCAGAGCATTTTGTGGGAACTGTCCAATCCTGTGTGTTGTCAGGGAGGTGGAGGGTGGGCTTTCACTGTTACTTCTTATCTCCTGAGTCCTCTGTTTTTGCCATTTGGCTGGACTTTAGTCTCACACTTCAGAGTCAAAGGTCGCTCTGCTGTGCAGGACCTGAAGATCCCAAGCAGGCCCATCTTCTGCGAACCAGGCAATGGTGAGTGTGCAGTGGCCTGGGAGGGAGGCTGGGGTATAAAGACTATTGGAACCACAAGACTGGCTGTGGTGAAAACAGGAGCTAGCAGATTGGAACTCTGGGCAGTCTCTGGAGTCTGCAGGTTTAAGTCCTCCACTGGGCCACTATGTCCTCAGTCCTACCGGCCAACCAGGTGGGGAACATGTCAGTGGCAGAAACTCTTTGCTGCCTTTGTTATGCTCGAATTCGGGACCCCCAAAAGACCACCAGAGACCAAGATCAATGTAAGCAGCAAGGAGGTGTTTATTGCAAGCTAGCTTGGTCCTCTGCACACACACACAGCAACTGGTGACACTGAGAGGCCCCGAGCCCATGGTTTGCAGCAGTTTTATACATTCTTTGTGGAAGGCAGGGACTTCACATGTTTTAGCATCTCTTAGCAAATCATCCCACACCATGGGGAAATCATAAAGCAACTCTAAAACACGATTAGCACATTCACTGGCGGGAACAAGTTGGGTAGGGGTGATTGGTTACTACAAGAAGGGCATTCATTTGAACTGATTGCTTTAAGCCAAGAGCAGTGTTCCTGCTTAACTACATGGTTTCAAAACATGTTATCAATGACCACAAATTACTGGAAGGGTCATTTGGCTTTCCAGGTATTTCTCTGTCTCATGCTGATTGGTTGCTGCTAGGGGGTTGCTAGGGGTACCCACCTAGCCTGACTGAGTCAGGGACTCCTGGCACAGCATATCTCTCTTGTTATTTGTAGATAAACAACTCAGCAGGGTGGGTATGTGCTTAGGAGTGCTCTGTGGGTCTTTCCAAGGACAAAGGTCATGCTCCTTCCTTGGATAGGCTTTGCTCTGAGGTAGAGGCTGGTTTTTCACCTTCCTTATGCTCAAAGGTCATCCACAGCATCTGCATAAAATACTATGTCCTTATGCTCAAAGGTCATCCACAGCATCTGCATAAAATACTATGTGGCAGGTGTGTTCCTGTAGTCCAGTGTCTCACTGGATGCTGGAGATTGACAGGTGGAATAATTATCAAAATCAAATCTCCACAGGCCATTTTCCTGCAGGAGAGGAGCTGTTGTTTTGGGGCACCTAATTTTCTCTTGAGCTAGTTAATTTTTATTTTGTCTTTCTTTTATTTTTACTTTTATTATTATTATTATTATTATTATTATTATTATTATTATTTTGTTAAAGTTAGGTGAAGTGAGGGATACTATACTACTTAGCCATATCCTTGGTAGTGAAGTCAGATTTACAGATAGGTAGTTAGTGTAGTTAAGGTAAATTGGGTCTAATATCCAGTAAAATCAAGATTGAATGCCATATTGAGAATGGAGTCTTGGAAAAGGGGTATTGAAAATGTCCCCAAGGCCTTGAGCCCATCCCAAGGAAATGTTAATGAAGCAGCTCCCAGCAAACAGGGAGATGCTAATTCAAAAGCCCTTCCTGCCCAGGTTACTCCTACAGTCCACCTGTTCTGCACACTTTGGTCCTTCCCACCTACATTCCATCACTGCAAGATAAAGAACAAAGGACAGGAATGGGACAGGAATGCCAGAAAGTTGAAGGAAGACCTTAGCTATAAAAAAAAGGGAAGATCTCACCATTCCATGGATTCCACCTCTTGGGTCCACTTCTTCCTCTTTTCTGCTCTCCTTTAATAAAGCTTCAAGTTTCCACTCTAAACTTGCCTCTGGGTGCTTCTCTGGCTATGTACTTCAGCATTGGGGAAGAAAGAACTCTTCACCAGTAAACAGCCCTAACAGTAGGTTTAAATTTATTTTGAGAAAGGTTGTAGCTAAGTTGCTGAAATTATTTTTGTTATTTGGTTTAATTTATCTAGACTTTGCTATTTCAATAAAGCATACAGTTTTTACATACATATGTATTCATATGGGGATTTTATTTATATTGTGATTGAAAGACCCTAGCCCAGTTAGCCTAGTTACCTAAGGCCAAGATATGAAATCAAGATACCGGGCTTGTCACAAACAGGCCCAGGCCCCCAATGTGCTTTCCATATAACCGGTTGAGAAAGGACAGAGCACCCACATCCTGAGGCATGAATGAATAAACAGGAACAGATAAGCAGGAACAGAAAGAATAGAATGCAGACCTGTGGTTTTTGGAATGCAGACCTGTACCCCCTAGGTGGCCTATATGCTAGATTTAAACAAACCAATAAGAAACCTGTTGCTTCCCGCGCGCGCGAAACCTGTCCCAAACCCTATAAAAATCTCTGTATCCCCAAGCCCGGTGTGCCAGCTCACCAAAGCTCCGGCTGAGGTTCTGCTGGGCACCCGCAGGCGCCTGTGTCCCAATAAACCTAAACCTCTTGCTTTTGCAGCCAGTGTTTCGTGTGATTCTCCTTGGACAGGGAAACGGGGGTCTTTCAAAAATGGGGTGTCTTTCATGATTCTTTGATGATTATTGTAATATTATAATTTCACAATATATATGAATAGTAGGTCATGATAAGTTCTTTTTTTGTTCTTATAATTCAAAAGGTTTTTGGCTAAAGTTGCATATAATTTTGTAGATGAATTTTAAAAATTTATGCTTTGGTTCCTTATTTCATTTACAGTAAAGCTTGTTGTTTTTTTTATTATTGCTATATTGTTGTATTTAATAGTCAGATTTATTTTGACATAACCATAAAACATGGAATATAATTTGCTCCCATTCAGTATCCAGTAGTTTCCCTTTCACTATTCTCTTACTTTCTTCTATTGTATATTTATTTATAGTTTTTAAAAAACATTATTGCTTTATAGAATACACATAAAATAGACTTCACTGTGATATAGTCATATTTGTACATAGCAATTTTTGTGAGATATATTGTGGGTTAATTTGGGGGAAAATTATCACCTTTATAATGATGAGTTTTATAATCTATACATGGGATGTATAATTCATTTTTATTTTCTCAAAGTTCTACATATTTTGTTTCTAAAAATGTACACGTGTGAAATAACACTTGCATAAGAAACATATGTTCGTGTTTCCTCTCTTACTCTCTCTTATTCTCTCTCCTCTCTCTCCTCTCTCTCCTCCCTCTCCTCCCTCTCCTCTCTCTCCCTCCTCTCCTCCCACCCCTCTCTCTCGACTCCCTTCTCTTCTGCGACTGGCCGCTACAGTCTTACTAATAAAATCTCGGACAGGTAAATGGTTGTTTTGGCTTGTTGAGTTTACGGAGCTTTTCCATCATCCTTTACAGTTTCCATAAATAGATACTAATTTAAACTCCTTTTGAGTTAATAATTATTCATTTGTTTTAAATGTTCATCAGTATTACTTAATTTTTCCCATGATGGGTTTTTATTTTGCATTTTTTTAATTTCTAAAGATTTTGAATTTTTATAGTTAGTAAACATATCTCATGTATAAATTTGCAGTTCAAACTTCTAGCCTTTATATCTTTTTGGCTTAAAAGATGAGAAAATGGATCCAAAAATGCAGCTAGTCTTTGATTTCAAGAAAAAGAAAAAGGTTTAAATTATTTTTTAAAAATTGCCTTTTTCCCCCCTCATCATTTATTATAGGTTTCTGTGTGATTGTAAGTGTAGTTTATTTAAAGTGGATCCTAGGGCTTATCTTTGGAAATTACTACAGGAAAAATCAATAAGAAATATCTCTACACTGTGGCTGCAGGAAAATGAGTAAATTTTCTCAAAATCATATGGCAATTAAATTGTTAAATGACATATTTACTAAATATCCACTCCTTAAAGAATTTTCTTTTGGAATATTTTTGGCAGTGAATCATGAATTCTATTATCTGGATTTGAGGGTTTAATATAAAATCATATGGAATGAAATTTGGCCAATCCTAGAAATATTCATACATAATTTGATATTTACTTAATGATATGTTGTGGAGATAGCAACTAATAAACATATTTACTCTTAGAAATAGGTACTTTTTTGCTTTTCAGTTTCTAATAACCTTGTAGATTTATTTCCTTACTGAGTGACTCAGGGCCACTGATGTGTTTTTTTTTTTCTTTCATTTTGTAATCTCCAGGCATTTACCCTTCTAAGAAATCTGTCTTGAGAGCTCTGTTTCTGAAGAGTTTCTTAACATGAAAGAAAAAAAGTATTTGTGTTGCCCCGGAAATGTATTCTCAATGCACTTTCTTTAAAATGGAGAGAAAATAATATTTCCCCAGACTGACATCCCTGTGTGAGGAGCTAATAATACATTGATGGTCTTTGAAGAAATTTCATACAGTTCTGTCTCTGGGTAGTTTTCTGTGGGCTGCTTAATTGCCATTTAATATCCAGATACCCATGTTTTTCTATCTTAACTATGAGAATAATTTTAGAGGGCACAGATGAATAATGCTCTTCATGGAGGCTATGAATACCTGTATGTTCTGTAGTGCACAACTGACAAAGCCTCTGGAAGATACTGAGCAGATACTAATAGGTTAACAATTATCTTCCACTCACATAAATTTTCTTTCAAAAGCTTGTAATAACCTTTTCACTTTAGGCATCCATGTCATCCACATTCCCAAGTATAAAAGTTTGAATCTTTCTTTTCTGAATTCCAGGTTTCATTTCTCTTGTGGTTCAATGTGGTGCAAATAATTATGTTTTTTTTTTGGTCCTTTTTTTACACTTTGTTTCTAATAAAAATGTTCTCTGCTCCAAACCTATATATCCCATGTCCAGCTATTTTTAGAAGATGACATAGAAAATTGTATTTGATAATTTATAAAGGAGAGTTGAGAACACTTCTTGCTCATGTCTCCCTTCCTTAGAAACTGAACCAGAACTATGCTTGGTCCTGGAAAGGGAGCACAATAACCAATCAGATATATAAAAAAATGTTGATTGATTATATATTCTCTTTTAAGAATTCTCTGTTCAGATCCTTGGCCCATTTGTTGATTGGGTTATTATTATTATTATTATTGTTATTTGCTTAGCTTTTTGTGTTCTTTATGTACTCTAGAGATTAGTGCTCTGTCTGATGTGTGAGGGGTAAAATATTCCTCCTAAAATGTAGGTTCTCTCTTCACCTCACAGATTGTTTCTTTGTTGAGAATAAACATTTTAGTTTGATTCCATTCCATTTATTATTTGTTTTAATTCTTGTGCTATAGGTGTCTTTTTAAGGAAATTGGGGCCTAATCCCACATGATGAAGATTAGACCCTGTGTTTTATTCTATTAGATGCAGAGTCTCTGGTTTAATTCCTAGGTTCTTGATACACTTTGAGTTAAGTTTTGTGCATGGTGAGTGATAGTGGCTTGTTGAAGAGGCTATCTTTTCTTCAGTGCATGTTTTTGGCACCTTTGTCTAATATATGATAATTGTAATTTTGTGGTTTCATCTCTGTGTCCTCTATTCTGTAATATTCATCTGCCAGTCTATTTTGTTGCCAATGCCATGCTGTTTTTGTTACCATTGCTCTGTAGTATAGTTTAAGGTCTGGTATAGTGATGCCACCTGCTTCACTCTTCCTGCTAAGTATTGCTTTAGCTATTCTTGGTCTCTTATTTTTCCAGATAAATTTTTCCATGGTTGTTTTTTCTATTTCTATGAGGAATGCCATTGGAATTTTGATCAGAATTGCAGTAAATCTGTATAGTGCTTTTGGTAGCATGGTCATTTTGATAATATTAATTCTGCCTATTCATGAGCAAGGTAGATATTTTCATCTTCTAAGGTCTTTTTTGATTTTTTTTCTTTAGGGTTCTGTAGTTTTCCTTGTATAGATCTTTCACCTCCTTCATTAAGTTAATTCCCAAGTATCTTATTTTTTTTGAAGTTATTGTAAATGGGGTAGTTTTTTAATTTCTTTCTCAGAAGATTTTTCACTGATATACAGAAATGCCTTTGATTTATGGGTGTTGATTTTATATCCTGATACTTTGCTAAGTTTATTTACTAGTTCTAGAAGTTTTCTGGTGGAACTTTTTGAGTCTTCTAGGTATATAATCGTATCTGGCATTTGCAGGTAAATGGATAGCATTGGAAAAGATAATGCTAAATTATGTTAGCCAAGTCCAAAATAAATGCCAAATGTTTTCTCTGCTATAAGGAGGCTGACTCATAATGGGGTAGGGAGGGGAGCATGAGAGATATAGATGGATTCTACATATAGCAGAGGGGTGGTAGGAAAAGAAAGGGGGCAGGGGATTAGCAAGGATGGTGGAATATGATAGAGATCATCATCAAACGTACATGTATGAAGACACAAATTGGTATTACCATTCTTTATATACAACCAGAGATATGAAAAATTGTGCTCTATACATGGAATAAGAATTCTAATGCTTCTGTTGTCATTTATTTAAAAACACCAAAAAATGAAAAAAATATGAATTATATACATTAAGTGTGTGCATGTTATATATATATATATATATATATATATATATATATATATATATATATAGTGTGTGTGTGTGTGTGTGTGTCTGTCTGTCTGTGTGTGTGTGTGTGTGTGTGTGTATCGATCTAGGGGAAGGCAAGTCTCTTTCCTGAATTTTTAAAAATCAATTAATTTATTAATTTGTTCTAACTTGCTATTAGAGCAGAATGCATTTCACTTCATAGTACAGAAATGGAGCACAAAAATTTATTTCTCTTGTTGTACAGAAAGTATAGTTACAAAACTCATGTAACTCTACTTTGTGTACAAAAGATTTCCATCTCATTCCACCATCTTACCTACCTCTATACCATCTCCCATCACCTCCCTCCCATTTGTTTTATTCAAAGTTTCTTCATTTCTTCCATGCTACCTCTCACTTCCCTCATTGTGGATCAGCATCCACTTAGCAAAGAAAACATTAGGTCTTTGTTTTAGGAGGATTGGCTTACTTGTATTAACATGATATTCTCCAATTCCATCCATTTACTTCCCAATTCCATAATTTCATTCTCTTTTAATGCTCAGTAATATTCCACTGTGTATATAGACCATATTTTCTTTATCCATTCACCTATTGAAGAGCATATAAATTGGTTCTATAGTTTACCTATTGTGAATTGTTTTGCTATGAACATTGATGTGTATATGCCACTGTATTATGCTGTTTTTAGCTCTTGTTGGTCTAAACTGAGGAGTGGGATATGTGGGTACATTTTGATTCCTCTCCAAGTTTTCTAAGAAAGCTTCTTATTATTTTCCAGATTGGTGTCACCAATTTAGAGTCCTACCAACAGTGTAACAGTGGGCCTTTTTCCCCACATCCTCACCAACATATATTTTTGCTTGTATTTTTAATAACTGCCATTCTGATTGGAGTAAGGTTAAATTTTAGAGTAGTTTTGATTTGAAATTCTTTAAATGCTAGAGATTTTGAACATTTTTTATTTATTGATTGATTGTTTATCTTCTTAGAAGTATGTCTCTTCAGTTCCTTAGCCCATTTCATTTAATGATTGGGAAATTTGTTTTTTGCTATTAAGTTTTTAAAGTTCTTTTTATATCCTGGAAATTAGGGTTCTATCTGATGTGCATGTGGTAAAAATTTGCTCCCATTCTCTGGTATCACTTTTTGCCTCACTGATTGTGTCTTTTACTGAGAAGAATCTTTTCAGTTTGAATTCATCCCATTTAGTGACTCTTGTTTCTATTTATTGTGCTTTAGTAGTATTCTTAAAGAAGCAAAATTTCAAATCCCCTACCTGGGATTACAGGTGTATGACCTCATGCATAGCAACACAATTCATCTTGATTTCAAGCCCATTTTCTTAAGGG
Organism: Urocitellus parryii; assembly: GCF_045843805.1. Taxonomy (NCBI): domain Eukaryota; kingdom Metazoa; phylum Chordata; class Mammalia; order Rodentia; family Sciuridae; genus Urocitellus; species Urocitellus parryii. The sequence continues at coordinate 81,831,743 of NC_135537.1, forward strand.
GTTTTCATCCTAGGAAGAAAAAGAAAGTGTTATAGACAGGCCATTGAGTCTAAGGCCATGTCATAAAATAAGGAATATACCATTAATCAATTTAAATAATAGACACAAATCTTTGTATCTGGGGAAAACACACACACACCATACACTTTCTGGTTAAATCTCCCTACCCTCACTCAGGGCAGTTTCTCTCCAGTTTTTTTTTTAATCTCAGAAGAAATATTGGTTTTAAAAAATGTATCTTTCACTTGTAGCATAATAAGAAGTGGTCATGTTCTTCACCTTTCTGAACTCAGGACTAGCATAACTCTCTCAAATATGGTTCTGTGAACTGAGATTTTTTTGGAGTCTTGACATAGTTTTGAGGATGTTGTTTCAAAAATACATATACTTCACTAGTAATATTTTAGTCACATAATGGTAATTTTTCACATAGTAAATATTTTGGGTTATGCTATAAAATTAAATTTTTACTATTTTAATATGAATTCTAAAAAAGAATTATCTTTCCATTTCATATAATTTTAATGTTCAATCTGTTTCTATACAAGAGAAGTTAACTGAAATTTTACAAGATTGTTACTTTATTATTTCTATCCACAATAATAGCCACCAACAAGAACAGAATTTTTACTATAGGGTAAAACTAGAAAGAACCAATAAAATAAAAAACAAATTATATTTGTTTGAAGGGCTATATGTATATTCTATTATAAACACCACACAATATATACATCGATCAAAGTTTATATATAATATATATATATATATATATATATACATATATAATATATATGTATATATTATTTTGTATGTTAAAAATTGTTAAAATTATAGAAAGAAAAATCCAAACATGATTGTTGTTTTTATTTTTTATATTAATAACATACATAAATACCATAAAATGTTTGAACTTAAATTCACTATTAAATATTTCTATTAGGTCTTCTGTCTACCTTGTTACATTTCAAAATTCCTCTTATACCATTGGTATTGGAATTACTAGCAATCTCACTACATATTCAGAACAGCCAGCTGCATCAGAAAAATAACAAATAAGATTCTACACCTTAGTAAACCTCTGATTAGTGGTTGTATAATTAAAATTTGAGGATTGCCTTTCTTAATTACCATAATTTTCTCATCTGAACAATATATAATTTAGATCATGATATAAAAAGTTACAAAATATATATTTTGGGGGTAATGCCTGAGTTTTATATGGTGTTTCATAAATGTGGAGTATATATACTTTTTTTTTAACTTAAATCATTTTTTCTGCAGAAGTAGATAATAGTATCATGGTGTTCAAAAACACCACTTACATGATAGTCTACTAACTCTCCTTTCAACTTCAATTACATTACAGACTGTGCTAATTTTCATGTGCTCAATGTGTTATTGATTTACTTATTCTTATTTTAGGAACTGTTAACATTTAGGGATGTAGCCATTGATTTTTACTGAAGAGGAGTGGAAATGCCTTCAGCCTGCTCAGAAAAACTTATATAGAGATGTGATTTTAGAGAACTATAGAAACTTGGCCTTCCTGGGTAAGTTTAATTTCCCTTTAAAATTTTTAATTAATAATTTTTATTTAATTTACTTCTGCTGCAGAGTATCTTTTGGGAACTTCTCTATAAGAATGAGTTTCAGATTTGTGTTTCAAAAAACAGGGCATTTTTAGTACAGATATTTTACTCTTTAATATGTATTATCCTACTCTTTAATCTCTCTCTTTCTTGGTGTGTTATACATCCTTCACTTTACATAAGTAGGTACCTGGCATAATTTAGTCATGTAAACTATTGTAGCCTTCACAAGGCAGGGGACACAGTTGAGATGTTCAAATGTCAAGGAGAAGACCAAACTAAAAATTGTTGATAGAGTAGTTGCTCAGCAGAAAAAATTTTCAGAAGCTTAGGTTTATTTATTTTTTTATTGTAATCATTGAACACATACTGCCCTACATTTATCACATTTTTAAATTCTTTGTAGTCCTCTGTTTTCTTCTTTAGTGATGTTCCAGTTTATTCAGATTAACAGCCAAAACTTACTTTTTGTTTTGAGGGCCAACATGATCTGTTACAATTCTTCTTGTGAGGAAACCTGAAAAGAAGCAAACAGAAGAGAGAGACACACACACAGTGAAAAGGAAAAAAAGAAAAAAAAACTGGCCACTCCTCTTCAGGGCTGCACATAGTATACCCCCAAATTACATAGCTTCTGTTACCATGACTACATTCTAACCCAGTATTATTTTAACCCAAATGCTAGCTATGCAAGATAAGGTACAGTTAATACAAACATAAAGCCCCTTCTCCCTAAGAAAATTACCACAGAAACTAGATAGTGCACCTGTATAGTTGTCTTAATAGCTTCACAAACTGCTGGGCATTACAGTTGTGGGACTCAGGGTGCCATTTACCATCACTCCCACACTTTCCTGTCTATTTATAAGGTCAGAATACCTACAGCCATCCCTCCTTTTTAAAGGTCTTTTGAATAAATAATATTACTCGTCTCCTTCATGCTGGTCGGGGCAAAAAATAAGGGAGGCATAGACAACAGTAAGTGCCAACATCAGTAAACATCCATCTATGAATAATTTTTGACCCAGATGAAATTGAGTAAACATGAAGTTAGCCAATGCAAAAAGCCTAAACATCCATTATCTTGTTGGACCTTATTAATGATATCTTTAAGGTAATCTAACTCTTTTAAAATAAAATAGTACTTTTATTTTATCACTTAAATTGAAGGAACACATGTTATCAAACTTCTGATATCCTTTATGATGTAACAATACCAGACAATCAATTGCAGCATGAATGTCAAGTATGGCTTGACAATGTTGTTTTTGTTCTTCATTAAGCATATTGATGGCCATGGAGGCATGACTAATACTTTTTATGATAGCATAGGCCAGTTTCATAGTAGTTTTGTAAGTCCCTAGAGCTAGTCCAGGGAAACCCATCAAAGAAAATGTCAAAGCATCAAATTCTGCCTTAGAAAGAAGGTTCACCTGAATCATCACAGTTCTTATCAAGAGAAATAGACCTTTTATGAATAAATTGTCCTGGATTGTGACCTATTAAATACTATGTGGATGGTAAGGACATAGTTATTCTGCTAAGACAACAATGAATACCATGAGACATTTTTGCAGGTATATAACAATTTCATCCAAGTGAGTCAAGATATTGTAATGGGTTGTAGAAGTCCAGAATCTGACAGTCCTGAATTTTCCACAGCTGGTGTACAAAAACAGAGCAACATTGTTATTTACAGAGTTTTGTGTGAGTTTAGCAATCAAAGCAGTAACCAGGTTATCTAGAGTACATTCTAACCCCATTAAAGCCAACATCTGTTGAGCTGAGGCTGTTAATGGTTTTCTATCCCCAAAGTAACTGGAATTATAGTATCTTGGGTTCCTCTCTTAATGTTTCTCCTTTTTTGAGGAGAATGATTATTCTCTTGTTTGGAGGGACTCTTCTCTTTCAGGGTTACATGAAAATTAGAAATCAGCTTGTGAAGTCCCTGATGTACATTTGTAATTCCTGTATTTCATGCATTAATCTAGAGTCCAAAAGGACATGTTGGCATAAGTGTACCAGTCTATGCTTTTCCCCACGTGATCAAAGGCATAGGATCTTGTCATGCTGGTCAGGTGGAATCTTAATATTACATATTTTTTTTTTTGGTAATGACTGTTTGAGAATAAAATGTCTATACAATGCACATGACCAAAACTTTATGTTATATATTGAGCACATTAACTGTAAGTAAAACAATATTTAATGAATATTAATATGAAAGAGGCTAGATCTTTGTTTTTTTTTTCTGTTTTAAAAGGTAAGTATTAGGATACAATTTGCTCACTCAACAAAAGCTTGTCCAAAAGGATCATGACTTACAACTATATCTCATTGATTAAAAATTGTGCAAAAGGATGAGATGTAAAGGCAGGGGAATTATCCATCTTTAAACAAGTAGGGCCTCTAGGAGCAGATCATGCTTGGTTTCTTTCCATGCTCTCTACTGGAACTGACTTGGCATTTTCATTTTTTAGATTCAATTCTGTTAATATTTTTTTTCTTTTGTTTTGTGTTTTGTAATAATGCATCAGTAATCATAAATATCTTGAAGTGAATAACTCATTATACTTCTTCTTTATAAGTTGTTTTCTATATTTCTTATTTTTTTATTTTGATTAATGATCGAATTTCTGAATCATTGTTTTTTATTGTGGCATGCTTGGATTCTATTCACACGTCCCTTTATATATATATATATATATATATATATATATATATATATATATATATATCCCACTTCCCTTTATATATCCTATATGTTTTTAATTTTTACAGTATTTCACAATTTGCTTAGACTTGTCTTAAATTTGGTCCTGCTTGATAAGCCTCTCCTATATTGGTAGAATTTCAGCTTTACACACTAGGAATGCCCCTCTCATTTTTTCTTTTTTATTTTTTTAAACATTTTCTTTATTTTTCTAATATTTATTTTTTAGCTTTAGGTGAACACAATATCTTTATTTTATTTTTATGTGGTGCTGAGGATCGAACCCAGTGCCTCACACATGCCAGGCAAGCGCGTTACTACTTGAGCCATATCCCCAGCCCCTCATTTTTTCTTAAAGAATTATTCACATACACAATTTGTGCTTATTTTTGTTAATATTTTTTATTTAAATTTCACTCTCTAAATTTTCTTTAATTATTTAGTGTTCTTTGAGTAATTCATAACTGTCAGTAGCCTAATGTTCAATTCTTATTTTTTTTCTTTTTTTGTCACTTGGATCAAGCCATGATTCTCTTTGTTTATATTTGCTGTACTATTTTTTATTTATTCATTAAAGGAGCCAACAATAGATTATATAGTCCATTTTGGGGAAAAAAGTATAAAAACTTTTAAATAAATAAAAATAGGCAAGAACAGTGCTGCATCCTTGTAATGTTAGCTAATTGGGAGGCCATGCAAAAGTACTTCATGTTTGAGGGAAGTCACAGAAATTTACAAAGAGCATGACTCAAGCAATTTTAAAAAGACTTGTGTTGTAGTTTTGGGGGTTAATCTCAAGCACCACACATGAAAAATTAAAAGTTGAATGACCTAAAGATTCAGAAATGCCAGTACTAAATATGTATCTATGAACAATTAAATCAGAAAATTGAAGAGATACCTCTGCTTTTGTGTTTATAGAAAACATTGTTCTCAATATTAAAGCTAGGGACTCAATGTATGTGCCCATCAATGATCAAATGAGTAAAAATATTGTACTTATATACTATTATTATTTAGTTATGAAAATATTTTGTCTCACAAAGTGTTATAAGAAATATATGCAGGACTTTGCATTAAGTGAAATGTGGCAGGCAGAGATTAAATTGCAGAAGCATTTGATTCACATGTGGAAGTTAGAAATTTAGTGGGTAAAATTTTGCTCACCAGGTACTATGTTTTGTGTATGGTTGATATTATAGTCAAAGTCTCCATATTTTTTTATTGAGCATAAGAGGGTCAAGAGTTTTGTTTTACCACATGGTGAGTATATTATATTCTTCATAAATACTAGTAGAAGGAATACAATACCTTGTAAGAACAAAACTGATAATTATATGAAATAATGATTGTGTTAATTCATTCTATTTAGTAATTTTACCTTGTATACATAATATAAAATACCATGATATATTTAGTAAAGAAACAAAATTGTGTTTGTCAATAAAAGAAATCATCATATCACATGAATTTAAAAAAAATAAAAATCAATTTATTATACTTGATTGTCATGTGTTGACTTCATCCATGTATTATGTCCATAGGCTATTCAAGGTTTTTATAGTCTTTTAACATGTTTTTATGAAAAATTTTATAGACATATATGGGTACATTTCTTAGTAAATTTTTTGTTCATATTTATTTTTAGGAGTCCATAGCCTCTTTACCCTTTTTGAACATTTGTGGTATTATCACTCAAAATCTACTAGATATTTTTATGTCTCTATGTCATGGTAGACAAAAACCAGTTTTTGGACACTCTTTGAAAAAGCCACAAATGTTTGTATACGTTTCCTAAATACACGTTTTTATGTTATGGAGGACAAAAGGTTGTGTATGATAAAAGTAACATACTTTCCTTCCCTATATTATATTACTCTTCTTAATCATGTACTCCTCTTGGATACTGTGGTCTCTACAAAAATTGGGTAATATTCTCAAGGTAATTTTGTCTGTACATTTTTATTGAATTGATATAATTTTGGATTTATGTTGACTTTGGACTTACTAATCTGCTACACTCCTGATGTACTTATTTTAACTTAATTTCATGTTATATATGCAAAATATATTTATACCAGTCTAGTAGGTATTTTTTTTAAATTTTTGTTTATTTCAGCCATGACTCCTCATGATCTCCAAGAATATTCACCCAAAAAGGGTATTAAACATATATTTCACAAAGCAATAAATAGAAAATATAGAAGTTGTGATCTTGACTATTTACAACAAAAGAAATTATGGAAAACTACAAGTGAGAGTGAATGCCAGAAATCATACAAAAAATCAGGCCTTGTTCACCACCAGAGAATTTATACTGGAGAGAAGCCCTACAAATATAAACAATGTGGCAAAGCTTTTAGTAAAAAACAATAGTTCTTATTTATATATATACTGTTTTAGGACTTACTTTCCATTATATAATTCAGAGGAAAATTCATATCTTATTACATAATTAAAGTAACTCTCCTACATGACAGTCAGTTCTACTAACTCTTAATCCAAACTAAACAGTGAATAATGGTTTTGTCTGTGTGCTATTGATCTACCAATTTTTATTTTAGGAGCCATTGATATTCAGGGATGTAGCCATTGATTTCTCTGAGGAGGAATGGGAATGCCTGGATCCTGCTCAGCAGAATTTATATAGAGAAGTGATGTTGGAGACCTACAACAACCTGGTCTTTGTGGGTGAGCATAACTTTCCTTCAAAATTCCTAATTATCATTATTTAAATTTCTTCCCTTGAAGTATATATTTTGGGAACTTCACCATAAGAATGGGATGATTCAGATTCGTGTTTTCAATAAAAAAAGATGGGGTAGTTCTTGGTGCTGACAAGAAAATATTAAGTTTCTTTTCATCCTTAATGTTTTCCTTTGTTGGCATGATATATATCCTCCACTTGACATATAGTTGACTTAGAGAAATGCAGTCATGTCAAATACTGTGGCCCAAATATAGCAGAGGACATAGATGAGGTAGAGGAGGAAGCCTAAATTCAAAAAGATTGATTGAGAAGTTATCCAGCAGAAAAGATTTTTGAGAAGCTTGAATTTCTTTCTCTTGTTATCATAGAAGAATCTGTCCTGTGTTTTGTGCTTTACAATAATCTAGTCTCCTGCTTTTCCTCCAGTAATGTCTCCATACATGCAAATTAACAACAAAACACTCCCTTTACCTTTTGAGTGTCAATATTATCTGACGGCTCTTCCATAATTTTTAAAGATATTTTTTAGTTGTTAATGAAATTCTCATTTATTTATATGTGTTGCTGAGGATCGAACCCAGGGCCTCATAAATGGTAGACAAACCCTCTACCACTAGTCTATAACTCCAGCCCCTCTTCCATTATTTGCAGGAACTTTTTGTACATTTCTGGAGACCACTAGGTCAATCCATTGTAATACATTAATATCATAAGTCAGTTACTCTAAACTTATTTGTACATTTTTTTTCATTAAAATTTTCTTATCAGAGTTCTTTCTGATATGTGTAATGGAGTTTTTGTGAAATTATCTGCCATGAAATGAAAGTCAAGATGGACAAAGACTGCTCTTTTGAGAGATGGTGTAAGTTGTAGTTGAATAAGAGGATTTGTAAAATAATACATCTGTGGATATTTACAATTTGGTTGGTGAATTTTTTCATTGTGTAGGGTAAATTCTCTGTTGCAGACTGCGTTTCCTCATATCAGTTAATTTCTTCACAAATTACGATATGCATGACTCTTGTTTGTATTGCCAATAATGTTATATGTGCTTTTGCTTGTATAAATATTAAGCCTCTTTTGTCGATGACTTTTATATTTTATCTTAATCGGCTTTTAATCTGCCCATGTACATAGAAATTTAAATTTTCTATATGTAAATGTAATGTGGGTTGATAGCAGTGATACTCTAATGCTGAACTACACTCCAAGCTCCTTTTAATTCATAGTTTGAGAGAGGTTCTCACTAAGTTATTGAGGAAGTCTTGAATTTGCAATTCTCCTGCCTCAGACTTCCTAGTAGCTGAGATTACAAGCATGCCCATCATTTGTATATTGATGAGTTTATTCTTATTTAGAAGATAAAGACCACATTATTTTAAATGAAGTTTTGAGAAATGTTGCAAATCTCTTTTATGTATTGTTTATAATTTTCATTATGATCAAAACTACATAATAAAACTTACTGTCTCCAAAAATTTAAATATACAGTTCAGTAATATTAACTCAAATTGTTATACAATATATCTCTAAAAAGTTTAGATCTCAAAAAAAAAAAAAAAACAAACAAACCAACAAAAAACTATTCCTAAGAAGCAAGGGCTCATTTCTGTCTCCCCATCACAAAACCATTCTCTTTTGTTCAGAAAGCTTCTTCTTTAGTTTAGAGATGTCATATTTGTAGAATTCTGCAGTATTCTTTCTGTGACACTTCAGTTAACATAGTGTATATACATTTTGTAAAATATATAATTAGAATAAATTCTTTGACTTCATTGTTCTATAGTTTCTATATTCCACATTGGATCATTATTCTTTTCAAGGGATATTTGGTTTGCATCCCCCAAGATGGCTCTGTTGTATAACAATGTAAAAAAACTGGTGTGCAATGTTATTAATTTGCTATTGATGTGAAGGTTATTGCCACACTCACTAAGAAGTCCCTCTATCTAACTCCATGTCTGCATTTACAATTGAATGTTGTAAATTTTACTATATTTTGAAGCAGGGAAATAGTCTTATTTGTATTTTGGGGGATAGTCATACAATTTAAAGGATAGATTTATCTGCAAAAAAAGTATTTTTAACAATGGGAGTCTGATGCATATTATCTGGAGTCTCTAGTTAACTTTAAGTAGTATAAACATCTTTTAATTTTATCTTTCAATTATTGAACAACAGCATGCCCAAGAGTGTTCAGTCAACTGACACATATTTAGGGATTTTTTAACATTCCTATCACTTTTTACATCAAATTTTTATTCCATGTTGGTTACAAAATAACTATCACTTAAATATTTATTAACCTTTGTTTTAATACATAAAATTGGTCTATCTAGCATACTATCCCACTTGTGATTAATAATAGGGATTCTATAAGTCTACAATAGTTTCAAAATATTTTCAAAGTCTTATACTTTGCATTTACCATTTTGCTTCACTGTATTTCCCTTTTCAGTAAGTGGGGATTGATGTCTCCTAGGGTGACAGTGATTCTTTGTTTTAATTCAACTCTCTCAATGTTTTCTTTGTGTGTTTGGGAAGTATGATATACATTTTGAATGTATTTACTCTGAATTCAGAACCTAGGGAAAGGTTCCTTTTCTCTATTTTGCCTCTTTTCAAAGACTTTTTAAAATTTAAAACATTTTTTATGTCCTATAACTGTCTTAAACTATGTTTTTTGTACTATAATTTAGACAGCACAGGTTTTGTTTGGTCACTTTTGTATGTGTCATTCTTGTATCCCTTTGCTTTCAGTATGTGTGTGTCCTTAGATTTAGAGTATACTGTGGACTACCTTCAGTTGTAATTTTTAGAGTTAATTCAGATAGCCAAGGTTTGTTTTGATCAGAATTTTGTAATCTTGAATTTTCCAATAAAAATATCTAAAAATGAAGAATCTCCTACTCATACTTTGTATGAGTATCAACTTGACTTCACTTTATTAAAATTCAATACATTTGTGGCTTTTCAAAACTATATTATTGTTACAGGTATATATGTCTATTAACAGTTTTGCTTTTATGCTTTTGTCTTCCAAATTCTATTGCAAAATTATATGTTTTGTGTCCCATTATTACAATAAAATAAATTGTTTGTGCCAAGAAATATTTAGAATTTCATATGACTTGTGTTGCTGTGCACACTTAAATTTCAGTATGAAGGATTACCTTTCGTACTTTTTGGAGAATAGATCTAGTGTTGATGGATAGTGTGTGCATTTATATATTCAAAGTCTTTATTTTCCTTCTCTTTTGAAAGATAGTAGCTTTGAATATAATGTCTTGGTTGATAATTTTATTCTTCCATCCCTTGAAAATAGTCCTGAATTCCTTTCTGTATTGTGAAGTTTTGACTAAGGATTTTACAATTATGTAGTTACACATTTCTAGGTGACCCATCTTTTTCTCTTGGTTGCTCTGAATATTCTCTGTAAGTTTTAAAACTTGGATTAAAACCTGCTTTGAGTCTTTACAACTTGGAGATAATTGAGCTGCTTGGATGTTTTATTTTTCTTATTTTCTGAGATGCATTTATTAGTACTGGAAAGAGAACTACCATTTGCATTTTTACCTTGGCTGGCCTTGAAATTTTGGACCTTCTGGCTCAACCTCCTATGTTGCTATGTACAACCACCAGTGACTCTTTCAGACATTTTCTAAAGAAAGTCTTTAAACACACATATTCTCTCTCTCTCTCTCTCTCTCTCTCTCTCTCTCTCTCTCTTTGAAAACACAGGGAAGAGAGTTTATCTGTATGGAGTTAGGCAGTAAAATTGAAAAACTATTCAACTACATACAGTAAGGACAAAGTACGTTAGAAGAGGTAAAACTTTTAATAGCAAAATGAGTATATTCAAATGGAAAAAGCATATTCACTAATACATGATAAAATTATGAAATATTCTTCCCCATACATTCAGCAGGTTCATTTTTTCTTCTCTGCTTTACCCTGCCACCTTTCCCCTGTACATTTCTATAACTTTCCCCATCTGTTCCATGGACAGATTTCTTCCTCCCCGCTCAGTAATACAGTATCTTCACCCCAGGCAAACTACAATGACTATCATTAAATTTTTAAAATATGCCCTTTAAGCTTCCTAACATCTGAGTAATACCACTCCTTTTCCCTCAACCCAAAATAAACAGTTAGCTCCCACTCTTCTGGACATACATGATGTTGTATTCATCAATTTTCTAGATCTATGTTGGGGTGAGGAGAGTGTAAGTTGCAGCCACCTGTGTTGTTTTCTCCAAGAATTCTTTCAAAGTGGGTACACAAGAAATAAACTTCCTAAATTCTTCCATAACAAAAAATATCTTTGTTTGACCCTGGAAATCAAATGCCAATTGGGCTGGCTTCAGGATTCTAGGGTGTAAGCTTTTCTGTAGGTGTTTTCTTTTTTCTCTCTAGAAGCCTTTAGGATTTTCTCTTTATCACTACAATTCAAAAACTTCACCAAGATGTGTTTCAGAGTCAGTCTGTTTTTAATCAATCACGCTGGGGATTCAGTGAGCCCTTGCTATCCCAAGACTAGAATCCCGAAGCTCTGGAAAATCTTCTTCAATTACTTCCTGTAGTATGTCCTCTGCTTCATTCTCTTCACTCTCTTTTTTTGGGATTCCTATCAAACGGAGGTTGACACTTCTGAATCTATCCTCCCTCTCCCTTAGCATTAATTTATTATCTGGCCACAACGTGTATGATATCCTTAGAAAATTTTGCCGTTTCATCATCTAGATTGTAGTCTTTCTTCAAGGATGTCTATTCTACTCCTCAGATCATCTATTGAATTTTTAGTTTCCAGGATATTTGTAAGGCATTTTTTAATTTTCCCAATCTCTTCTCCCATCTCTCTGAGGACACTGATCACGGTTTTTCTATAGTTTGTTTCTGTTTCCTGGATTAGGTCTTCCTCTTTGGATGTTTGTGTTTGAAGATTCTTCCGCATAGAAAACCCTCCTACTTCCTCTTCCTCCTCATTCTCAGAATTCCGTACTTTACTGAACACCATAATCTCTTCATCAGCTCCTATCTTACCATCACACTTGTCTGCAGGAACAAGGCAACAGGTTGAGTCCCTTTTCTCACATAATATTGAGTCATCTTCGCCCTTCTCCTCCTCCTCCGACCACTCCTTCTCCTCCTCCCACCACTCCTCCTCCTCCTACCACTCCTCCTCCTCTTCCCCAGAGGTCTCCTCTTCTTCCATCTCCTCTTGTCCCTCCTCTTCCACATCACAGGCCCCTTCTTCCTCTTCTGCCCTCACATAAAAGATTTCTTCCTTGTGGGTCTCTGAGTCTTCTCCTGTCACCTCAAAGGTAGGGATTCCTTTATCCTTCCACTCTGAAAACTCTTCCTCCCGAGTCTCTAAGTTCTTCACTCTGGCCTAGCAACTTTTACCTCTTTGGTGAATAAGAAATGCAAGCCATCACTTACTGTTCCTCCAGCTTCATGTTTTGAATTTTCTACATCGTTACCCTCTTTTACGGGGATCCTATATCCTCCTCCAAGATTTGGTTCTTCCTTCTGTGGGGGCACACGGTTCAGTAGTTCTTCTAAGACAGGTTTTTGGCTGGTAAATTGTTGTAAGCTTTGCAGGTCTGAAAATGTCTTCATCTCATCATCACTTTTAAATGCTAATTGGACCTCACACTGAAACTCAGGGCAAAAACCATTTTCTCTCAAAATGTTGAAGATGTCGCCCCACTGCTTACTGACTTCCAAGGTAGCTGATGCCAGAGGGTCTGTAGCCAGGGTGAGCAGGGCTCCTTCATCCATCAGAGTTTCTTCTTCTCTTGATATTTTGACGGTCTTCTCTTTGTTACTGAGGCTCTGGAGGTTTTCTTCTTCCATTGTGTTTATTGATCCACCCTCCCTATGCTTTCTCTTCTCTTTGTTAGGCAGTTGTATGTGGTGACTGCCATTTCTACATGTGTCGTCGTTCATATCTGAGGCTTCTGCCGTCTCTCCAATGGCTTGGTAACTTTGGGGCTCATTCTGGGATAATTCCTTCCCTTGATTGCTAGTGGACATCTTGGCTTTGTCCCATTTACAACTCAGCTTGTCTATTTCCTCATTTCTAAAAGATAAGTTTTCAGTACACTCAGCGAATTTAGAATTTCTTCTTCTTGTTCCCTCAACTCTGTTTTTTGTGAAGCTAAATCTCTTCTTTCCTGCCACTTTTCCCTGCTACCACAGTGCTCTTTATCTTTTGTTTCAGATATCTTACATTTTACTAGCATTTCCTTTAGGTCATTTTTCAGGGTTTCCCTCATCTCAAAAAACATCAGGTCCTGCATTTCCACGAAGACCTTAAATTTCTCCACAATAGTTGTTGATATATAATCTTTGTACTTGAAATCTAACATCCGAGGTATCTCCTCATCAGTACCTCTTAGCTGATTTCTTTTGACACAGTTGGTTTGTTCCTCTTCCTTTGCAAATCTAGACATTTCTGACTGTACAGTTGACAGGGGGTCTATATTGTCCAGATCGTATTGTTTTCACTTTTGAAGAGTAATTTTAGTTCTTGCACGCTGGTTAGACTCCAGAAATCTAAAATCCTTAAAAACTCTCATCCACTTGGGTGCCTCTGCCAGGAACAGACCAGTTTCACAGAGCATGATGTGGTCTACACGATGTGTGCAGCAGTCTCTACCTGGGAGGAGATTGCTACCTCAGTGCTGCTCGGTGAACAAAGGTAGGAGACTAAACACATATTCTGCTTATTACTATTAACAATTCTTGATTAAATTTTATTCCATTTTTTTGTGTGTTGGTTTAGTTCAGTAAACTTCTTTTAAATGATAGTTTACTATTCCCTGTGAGTAATTCATAACTTATTTTCTTATAGTAGATTTAGCCATGTTTTTTTTCTGTTGGTAAGCAGGAACCCCTTTTTCAACAGTCCCCAAACATTTGCATGTTTCATATTTTTCTTTTTTAATAACACAGAAGAAAGTTGGTAGGTTTTTAAAATGTATTGTGAAGGAGGAAATGCTTTGTGTAACACAACGTATTTTCCTCTACTGTATTACTCTCCATAGTGATGTACTCATCTTGGATACTGTGAACACTAAGATGATTTGGAAAGTTCTCAAAGTAATTTTCTGTGTACATTTTTTATTTGATTTATATGTTTCTGCACTAACAATGGGCTTAGATTTAATAACATACTCCCCTGCTGCTGTTCCTTTATTGCTGTAATTTTCTATGTTTGCAAAATATACTCAGCCCAGTAGAGTAAGTAAACATGATTATTATTTTTATTTCAGCCATGACTTCTCATCATCCTCGAGAAATTTTACCAGAGAGGGGAATAAAAGAGAGAGAGGGAAGATATGGAAAGTATGACCTTGACCATTTACAACTAAGAAAACAATGGGAAAATATAGGTGAGAGTAAAGTTCAAAAATTGTATTATAATGGACAAAACCAATTAGTAGTCCCTATTTATTATGATAAAAATTTTATGGTCAAATGACACCAGAAGCAATTAATATCTGAAAAAATTCAATTTATTTCACTTACTTCTGAGGAGCTGTGTGTCTGTAAGAATATATCCACAGCCATTTTTGAAGTGAAAGGAAATATGGAAAATTTGAAATCTGGTCCATGCATCAGTTTTTAACTTGCCCAATTATAAATGTAGCACTGAGTTAAACTTCCATTCAAACATTTGCACAGAGAAGATATTTTTAAAAGGGATAATATGAGAGTTTTTTTTTATAAAATATCTATTTTTCTGCACAGAAAACAAAAATTTCTCCTTGTGCCCAAATAGACAATATTAAGAATTGTAGAAAGTTTTCTACTTCCCCAGTATTGCTCAATGACAATTCTGATACAGATTTCTGGAAAGTGCACTATATGGATAATGCTATAAGTAACACCATTAGCCATGTCTATACCCTGAAAAATTACCAGTATATTGACATTGGTGATAAAAATTATGAATATAGACAAACCCCTAGTCACTATCTAAGGGAAATTTACCAAGATGAAAAATGTGGGAAAGTCTAGCCTTACTGCTCAATAACTGTTACTCATCCAAATATTCATAATCAAGACAAAATTTGCAAGTGTAAGGTATGTGAAAGGGCTCTTAATCACAGTGCAGAGTTTGCTCAATACAAGAGAATTTATAGAGAAAGAGAGCCTTATACATTTAAAGAATATATCAAAGCATCGGCTTGCTCAATATCTTCTAAACACAGTAGATACTATGACAGTAATAAACCCTATAAATTTAAAGAATGCAAAAGAACTTTTAGTGAAAGATTACAAGTTGTTAAGCATCAGAGGATTTATACTGAAGAAAAGACCTGTAAATGTAAAAAGTGTGGCAAAGCCTTAAAAATTTTTTCAACTCTTACTCAACACCAAAAAATTTATTCTGCAGAGAAGACCTGTGAACGTCTAGTGCGTTCGGGTCCCTGGGTAAGGGTCACGAAATAACCGGGACACAGGGGATGCAGAGTCAAGGCAGCAATTGCAACTGCATGCTGAGGTTTATTTGCATGTTTCTTTTATATTTTTCTTATAACAAAGTAAGCAATTCTTTAGTAACACTTTACCCACATAGCCCAAATATCATGCCTCATCAGGTACACAGAGCTAAATTCAAGTTGTTCCTGTTCTTTTTGATAAGTACCCTCCCAAAGCTCTTTGTAGACATTATCTAATCCCCGAATGTACTGTTCCCAGGTCCAGTATGCAGGAAGCTTCTTCCTCTAGGCCAAACCATGCAGAAGCTTGTGTCTTGTGATAAGGGGAAGAGGACTTTTCCTCCTCCTAGCGAGGCATGCCTTCAGCTGACCTAAATCACAGCCACAGCTTCTTGCAAAGTGTCAGGCTGAGGGAGCTAAACTCTGCACACTTAAACCCCAACAAAGACCTACCAATGTGAAGAATGCAACACACTCAAGAAATTTACTCAACATCACAGCGTTCATACAGAAGATATGACATGCAAATACAAAGAATGTGACAAAACTTCTAATAAAAGCTCCAGTCTTATTTGTCACCAGTGGAAACACCCTGGAGAGATGCCCCACATATGTAAAAATTTTGCAAAGGTTTCAGTCAAAAACCAAGCCTTAAAAATCACCAGAGAATTCATACTGGAGAGAAGCCCTACAAATGTAAAGTGTGTGGCAAAAGTTTTAATACAAACTCACAGCTTGATTGCCACAACAGGATATGTAATGGAGAGAAGCCCTACAAATGTAAAGTGTGTGGCAAAAGTTTTAATAGAAACACACATCTTGATCGCCACAGCAGGATTCATACTGGAGAAAAACGCTACGAATGTAAAGTGTGTGGCAAATGTTTTAATACAAACTGGAATCTTGATTGCCACAACAGGATTCATACTGGAGAGAATCCCTACAAGTGTAAATTGTGTGACAAGAGTTTTAATCAACCATCATCACTTACTAAGCAACAGTGAATCCACACTGGAGAGAAGCCCTACAAATGTAAAGAGTGTGGCAAAGCTTTTATTAGCATTTCACAGCGTAATTGTCACAAAAGTATTCATACTAGAGAGAAGCCCTACAAATGTAAAGTGTGTGGCAAGAGTTTTAATAGAAACTCAAACCTTGATTGCCACAACAGGATTCATACTAGAGAGAAGCCCTACAAATGGAAAGTGTGTGGCAAAGCTTTTAATAGCTTCTCACAACTTAATTGTCACAAAAGTATTGATACTGGAGAGAAGCCCTACAAATGTGAAGAATGTGACAAAGATTTTAATCAAAAATCAACACTTACATGACACCAGAGAATCCATACTAGAGAGAAGTCCTATAAATGTGAAGAATGGCAAAGCTTTTAAAATTGAAGATCACATCTTATTAAACATTATAGATTTTATACTGGGGAGAAGTTTTATAAGTGAAAACATTGCATCAGTGTCTTTAAGGATGAATCAACCCTTATTTCACAGTAGTTCAACACTATTTCATACCAGGGATATGATAACACAGAAATTATACAAGTGTAAAATAGGTGAAAGAGTCTCCAACAGTTGTTCACACCGTACCCAGCACCTCATAATTCATACAAGAAAGAGGACATGTGGAAAAATTTTTGCAAAGCTTTTGTCCATTGATCAACCATTTTTATTTTTTTTATTATTTTTTTTGTGATCATTGTGTGTTCCTTGCTTTATTTCAAATTATAGCATAAATATTTTCTATTTTGTTAAGCACTTTGTAAACATACATTTAATCCATGCATGATTCTAAGTATAGAAGGTTTACTTAACCGTTTCCATCTTGCTGCACGTTAATATTTTGTGCATAAAGCTTTTCCTGTTTGCTGGGCAAGTCTGTAATACATGGGGACAGATAAGACCTCACAGGTGTTAGCTGAAGCTGCAGCTAACAGTGTAATTTCTTCTTAAAATTCTTCAGACCTTTCAAATTAAAATTAAATTGTTGTAATTTCTTCTTGAAATTCTTCAGACCTTTCAAATTATTGAATCAGGCCCAATAAACTTATTTAGGATGATTTTCTTTACAGAAAGCTGATTAATAACATTAGTTACATCTATAAAATACCTTCATGGCAACACTTAGGAGTGTTTGATTGAATAACTGGGTACTATATAACCTAGTTAACACATGAAACTGACCGTTACAAGAATATACAATTATTCTGATAAGTTGTTTACCTTATTCAAAGGACCATTTTTTACCCTATCACTCTGGAGTTTCCTCCTTTAATCTTTTTTTTTTTTATTGGTCGTTCATAACATTACATAGTTCTTAATACATCATATTACACGGTTTGATTCAAGTGGATTATGAACTCCCGCTTTTACCCCGTATACAAATTGCTGTATCACATCAGTTACCCTTCCATTGATTGACATATTGCCTTTCTAGTGTCTGATGTATTCTGCTGTCTGTCCTATTGTCTACTATCCCCCCTCCCCTCCCCTCCCCTCCCCTCCCCTTTTCTCTCTCTACCCCTTCTACTGTAAATCATTTCTTCCATTTGTATTCTCTTGTCTTACCCCTCCTTTCCTCTTACATGACATTTTGTATAACCCTGAGGATCGCCTTCCATTTCCATGCAATTTCCCTTCTCACTCCCTTTCCCTCCCGCCTCTCATCCCTGTTTAATGTAAATCTTCTTCTCAAGCTCTTCGTCCCTACCCTGTCCTTGTTTACTCCCCTTATATCAAAGGAGTCATTTGGTATTTGTTTTTTAAAGATTGACTAGCTTCACTTAGCATAATCTGCTCTAATGCCATCCATTTCCCTCCAAATTCTATGATTTTGTCATTTTTTAATGCAGAGTAATACTCCATAGTATATAAATGCCACATTTTTTTTATCCATTCATCTATTGAAGGGCATCTAGGCTGGTTCCACAGTCTTGCTATCGTGAATTGAGCTGCTATGAACATCGATGTAGCAGTGTCCCTGTAGCATGCTCTTGTTAGGGCTTTAGGGAATAGACCGAGAAGGGGAATAGCTGGGTCAAATGGTGGTTCCATTCCCAGCTTTCCGAGAAATCTCCATACTGCTTTCCAAATTGGCTGCACCAATTTGCAGTCCCACCAGCAATGAACAAGAGTGCCCTTTTCCCCGCATCCTCTCCAGCACTTATTGTTGTTTGACTTCCTAATGGCTGCCAGTCTTACTGGAGTGAGATGGTATCTTAGGGTAGTTTTGATTTGCATTTCTCTGACTGCTAGCGATGGTGAGCATTTTTTCATGTACTTGTTGATTGATTGTATGTCCTCCTCTGAGAAGTGTCTGTTCAGGTCCTTGGCCCATTTATTGATTGGGTTATTTGTTATCTTATTGTCTAATTTTTTGAGTTCTTTGTATATTCTGGTTATCAGGGCTCTATCTGAAGTGTGTGGAGTAAAGATTTGTTCCCAGGATGTAGGCTCCCTGTTTATCTCTCTTATTGTTTCTTTTGCTGAGAAAAAACTTTTTAGTTTGAGTAAGTCCCATTTGTTGATTCTATTTGTTAACTCTAGCGCTATGGGTGTCCTATTGAGGAATTTGGAGCCCGATCCCACAGCGTGTAGATCATAACCAACTTTTTCTTCTATCAGATGCCGTGTCTCTGATTTAATATCAAGCTCCTTGATCCATTTTGAGTTAACTTTTGTGCACGGCGAGAGATAGGGATTCAGATTCATTTTGGTGCAAATGGATTTCCAGTTTTCCCAGCACCATTTGTTGAAGATGCTATCCTTCCTCCATTGCATGCTTTTAGCCCCTTTATCAAATATAAGATAGTTGTAGTTTTGTGGATTGGTTACTGTGTCCTCTATTCTGTACCATTGGTCCACCCGCCTGTTTTGGTACCAGTACCATGCTGTTTTTGTTACTATTGCTCTGTAGTATAGTTTGAAGTCTGGTATCGCTATACCGCCTGATTCACACTTCCTGCTTAGTATTGTTTTTGCTATTCTGGGTCTTTTATTATTCCATATGAATTTCATGATTCTTTTATCTATTTCTACAAGATATGCTGTTGGGATTTTGATTGGCATTGCATTGAACTTATAGAGAACTTTTGGTAATATCGCCATTTTGATGATGTTAGTTCTGCCTATCCATGAGCAGGGTATGTTTTTCCATCTTCTAAGGTCTTCTTCTATGTCTTTCTTTAGGGTTCTGTAATTTTCATTGTATAAATCTTTCACCTCTTTTGTTAGGTTGATTCCCAAGTATTTTATTTTTTGGGGGGATATTGTGAATGGAGTAGTTGTCCTCATTTCCGTTTCAGAGGATTTGTCGCTCATATACAGGAACGCCTTTGATTTATGCGTGTTGATCTTATATCCTGCCACTTTGCTGAATTCATTTATTAGCTCTAATAGCTTCTTTGTAGACCCTTTTGGGTCTGCTAGGTATAGAATCATATCATCTGCAAATAGTGATAATTTAAGTTCTTCTTTTCCTATTTTTATGCCTTTAATTTCTTTTGACTGTCTAATTGCTCTGGCCAGTGTTTCGAGGACTATGTTGAACAGAAGTGGTGAGAGAGGGCATCCCTGTCTTGTACCAGATCTTAGAGGGAATGCCTTCAATTTTTCTCCATTCAGAATGATGCTGGCCTGTGGCTTATCATAGATTGCTTTTACAATGTTGAGGTATGATCCTGTTATCCCTAATTTTTCTAGCGTTTTGAACATAAAGGGATGCTGTACTTTGTCGAATGCTTTTTCTGCATCTATTGAGATGATCATATGGTTCTTATTTTTAAGTCTATTGATGTGGTGAATAACATTTATTGATTTCCGTATATTAAACCAGCCTTGCATCCCAGGGATGAATCCTACTTGATCATGATGTATAATTTTTTTGATATGTATTTGAATCCGATTCGCCAGAATTTTATTGAGGATTTTTGCGTCAAGGTTCATTAGAGATATTGGTCTGTAGTTTTCCTTCTTTGAAGTGTCTTTGTCTGGTTTCGGAATCAGGGTGATGTTGGCCTCGTAGAATGAATTTGGAAGTTCTCCCTCTTTTTCTATTTCCTGAAATAGCTTGAAAAGTATTGGTGTTAGTTCCTCTTTAAAGGTTTTGTAAAACTCTGCTGTATACCCATCTGGTCCTGGGCTTTTCTTAGTTGGTAGTCTTTTGATGGTTTCTTCTATTTCCTCTATTGTTATTGGTCTGTTTAGGTTGTCTATATCCTCCTGGCTCAATCTGGGCAGATCATAGGACTCAAGGAATTTATCTATGCCTTCACTATCTTCTATTTTATTGGAGTATAAGGAATCAAAATATTTTCTGATTATCTTCTGTATTTCTGAAGTGTCTGTTGTGATATTGCCTTTTTCATCCCGTATGCTAGTAATTTGTGTTCTCTCTCTTCTTCTCTTCGTTAGCATGGCTAAGGGTCTGTCAATTTTATTTATTTTTTCAAAGAACCAGCTTTTAGTTTTGTCAATTTTTTCAATTGTTTCTTTTGTTTCAATTTCATTAATTTCAGCTCTGATTTTAATTATTTCTTGCCTTCTACTTCTTTTGCTGTTGTTTTGCTCTTCTTTTTCTAGGATTTTGAGATGAAGTATGAGATCATTTATTTGTTGGTTTTTTCTTTTTTTGAGGAATGAACTCCAAGCAATGAATTTTCCTCTTAGAACTGCTTTCAATGTGTCCCATAGATTCCTATATGTTGTGTCTGTGTTTTCATTTAACTCTAGGAATTTTTTAATTTCCTCCTTGATGTCTTCTAAAACCCATTGATCACTCAGCAACCTATTGTTCATTCTCCAGGTGATGCTTGATTTTTCCTTTCTTCTTTTATCATTGATTTTCAGTTTCATTCCATTATGATCAGATAAGATGCATGGTATTATCTCTACCCCTTTGTATTGTCTAAGAGTTGCCCTGTGACATAGTATATGGTCTATTTTTGAGAAGGTTCCATGTGCTGCTGAGAAAAAAGTGTAGCTACTTGATGATGGGTGGTATAGTCTATATATGTCAATTAAGTCTAGGTTGTTAATTGTGTTATTGAGTTCTATAGTTTCCTTATTTAACTTTTGTTTGGAAGATCTGTCCAGTGGTGAGAGAGGTGTGTTGAAGTCTCCCATGATTATTGTATGGTGGTCTATTAGACTCTTGAACTTGAGAAGAGTTTGCTTGATGAACACAGCTGCACCATTATTTGGGGCATATATATTTATGATTGTTATGTCTTGTTGGTGTATGGTTCCCTTGAGCTGTATGAAGTGTCCTTCTATATCCCTTTTGATTAGCTTTGGCTTGAAATCTATTTTATTAGATATGAGTATGGACACTCCTGCTTGTTTCCGTGGTCCATATGAGTGATATTATTTTTCCCAACCTTTCACCTTCAGTCTATGTATATCTTTTCCTATCAAATGCGTCTCCTGTAGACAGCATATTGTTGGGTCTTGTTTTTTGATCCATTCTAGTAGCCTGTGTCTCTTAATTGGTGAGTTTAAGCCATTAACATTTAGGGTTATTATTGAGATATGGTTTGTTCTTCTATCCATATTTGTTTATTGATGTTACTAAACCTGATTTGTTATCCTCTTTGACTACTTTCCCCCCTTTACTGTCCTACCTCCCATTGTTGGTTTTCAATGTTATTTTCCATTTCCTCTTCCTGTAATGTTTTGCCAAGGATTTTTTGAAGAGATGGTTTTCTAGCTGCGAATTCTTTTAACTTTTGTTTATCGTGGAAGGTTTTAATTTCATCTTCTAACCTGAATCTTAATTTCGCCGGATACACGATTCTTGGTTGGAGCCCATTGTCTTTCAGTGTTTGAAATATGTTATTCCAGGCTCTTCTAGCTTTCAGAGTCTGTGTTGAGAGATCAGCTGTTATCCTGATTGGTTTACCCCTAAATGTAATCTGCTTTCTTTCTCTTGCAGCTTTTAAAATTCTCTCCTTATTCTGTATGTTGGACATCTTCATTATAATGTGTCTAGGTGTGGATCTCTTATGATTTTGCACATTCGGCGTCCTGTAGGCTTCTAGGATTTGGGATTCTGTCTCAATCTTCAATTCTGGGAAGTTTTCTCGTATTATTTCACTGAATAGACTGTTTATTCCTTTGGAATGGAGCTCTGTGCCTTCCTGTATCCCAATGACTCTTAAATTTGGTCTTTTGATATTGTCCCATAATTCTTGGATGTTCTGCTCATGGTTTCTTAGCAGACTTGCTGAGCTGTCTATGTTCTTTTCCAGTTGAAATACTTTGTCTTCATTGTCTGATGTTCTCTCTTCTAAGTGATCTACTCTGCTGATAGTATTCTCAATTGAGTTTTTAAGTTGGTTTATTGTTTCCTGCATTTCTAGAATTTCTATTTGTTTGTTTTTTATTACCTCTATCTCCCTGTGAAATTGATCTTTTACTTCCTGGATTTGTTTGTCAATGTGATCTTTCATTGTCTGATTTTGCTGTCTCATGTCTTCCTTGAGACTCCAGATCATCTGAAGCATATATATCCTGAACTCTTTATCTGATATTCCATCTGTTGCAGCTATTACCTCTTCTAAAGTTGAGTTGACCTGCATTGCTTGTGGTCCTTTCTTTCCTTGTCTTTTCATACTGCCCGCGTTTCTTTCTGCTTGGTGCAACTGTTGTGTTTTGAAATTTACCCCCTATTTATTTATGTTGCTCTTGTATACTTGAAAAGTCTCCCTTGCAGGTGCGGGTGGCGGCTGTGCCCCTACTCCAATTGGGGTGACGTGTCTACCACGCTGGCTGCTCTCTGGGCCTGTTCCGGGAGTGGAAGGCGGCTCTGCTCTGTCCCTATTCCAATTGGGGTGTCCTGACTTCCATGCTGGCAGGTCGCTGGGCCTGTTCCGGGCGTGAGCGGTGGGCTTGGCTGGCGGGATTCCACCTAATGGCAGTCCCTAACCTCCCTGCTTGCTAATTAATGGCTTCTCTGAGGCGCCACGCCTTCTGTAGCTGCGGGGCAGGCCGCGCGAATCAGTTGGCCTGGATCTCCGGGGACCTGCTGCTGGCTGTTTTGATGTTGCAAGCTGTTGGAGAGTGGTGGTGTATCCTTCAGCTTTCCCGGATGGTGGCCGCTGACTGCCTGGATGGAGTGTCCGCTGTTTTGATGTTGCACTCTGAAGGAGAGTGGCAGTGTATCCTTCAGCTTTCCCGGATGGTGGCCGCTGACTGCCTCGGTGGAGTGTCCGCTGTTTTGATGTTGCACTCTGAAGGAGAGTGGCGGTGTATCCTTCAGCTTTCCCGGATGGTGGCCGCTGACTGCCTCGGTGGAGTGTCCGCTCGATCAACCATTTTTAAACACTGGAGGATTTATTGCATATAGAAACACAAAGAAGATGTCTAAGACTGTATTCAAATTTCAGACATTTTTAAAAATCTGACCTCATACCTGTAGCAAATGTGGAGTAGCATCTGTTCAAAGTATATACTTAGATAACAGCAAAATATTTACAAAAACACCTTGACAAATATAAAGATTGTAGTAAGTTCCTTATCTATAGCCCATCCCTTGTAGTATTTAGGACCTACGAGGGAAGAAATCATTTAAATGTAGAAAATGGGTAATTGCTTTTGACATTTGGTGAAAATTTTTGTAACATCTTGAGCTGATATTGTAGAAATAAGGAAATACAAGTATAGAATAGTGCATCCATCAAAGGTTATAATTTTACTATAAATCAACAATTAATAATGAGTCTCATTTTTCACAACTGGAGAAAACATAATTCTCATAGTTGATTGTTGCAGAAGTCCCTTAGGATTTATATAAAATTTTAAATTTTTATTTTTTTTATTTTTGTACTTAGGGGCACTTAATCAGTAAACCGCATCCCCAGATTTTTTTTTTCATTTTTATTTACAGATAGGGTTTGCTAAGTTGTTTAGTTCCTCACTAAGTTATGGAGCCTGGTTTTTAACTTGCAAAGCTTCTCATGTCTCTAGGGTCAGAGGCATGGACCACAATGCCCATTTTACAGAGCATTTTTACTTTTTTTTTTTATTGTTGGTCGTTCAAAACATTACATAGTTCTTAATACATCATATTTCACAATTTGATTCAAGTGGGTTATGAACTCCCAATTATACCCCGTATACAGATTGCTGAATCACATCAGTTACCCTTCCATTGATTGACAAATTGCCTTTCTAGTGTCTGATGTATTCTGCTGTCTGTCCTATTCTCTACTATCCCCCCTCCCCTCCCCTCCCCTCCCCTCCCCTTTTCTCTCTCTACCCCTTCTACTGTAAATCATTTCTTCAATTTGTATTATCTTGTCTTACCCCTCCTTTAAAAATTCTCTCCTTATTCTGTATGTTGGACATCTTCATTATAATGTGTCTAGGTGTGGATCTCTTATGATTTTGCACATTCGGCGTCCTGTAGGCTTCTAGGATTTGGGATTCTGTCTCATTCTTCAAGTCTGGGAAGTTTTCTTGTATTATTTCACTGAATAGATTGCTTAATCCTTTGGTTTGGAGCTCTGTGCCTTCCTGTATCCCAATGACTCTTAAGTTTGGTCTTTTGATATTATCCCATAGCTCTTGAATGTTCTGCTCATGGTTTCTTAGTAGACTTGCTGAGCTATCTATGTTCTTTTCAAGTTGAAATACTCTGTCTTCATTGTCTGATGTTCTATCTTCTAAGTGATCCACTCTGCTGGTAGTATTCTCATTTGAGTTTTTAAGTTGGTTTATTGTTTCCTGCATTTCTAGTATTTCTATTTGTTTGTTTTTTATTACCTCTATCTCCCTGTGAAATTGATCTTTTACTTCCTGGATTTGTTTGTCAATGTGATCTTTCATTGTCTGATTTTGCTGTCTCATGTCTTCCTTGAGACTCCAGATCATCTGAAGCATGTATGTCCTGAGCTCTCTATCTGACATTCCATCTGTTGCAGCTATTACCTCTTCTAAAGTTGAGTTGACCTGCATTGCCTGTGGTCCTTTCTTTCCTTGTCGTTTCATACTGCTGGCGTTTCTTTCTGCTTGGTGAAATTGTTGTGTCTTTGATATTTTCCCCCTCTATTTATTTATATTGCTCTTGTATAGTTGAAAAATCACCCTTGCAGGGCAGGTAGTGGCTGTGATCCTCCTCCAATTAGTGTGATCCGTCTACCATGCTGGCAGGCCCTAGGTCTGCTTTGCTGGTCGGTCAAAGGTCCACCTACCCAGCAGGCGCCAGGGGCATCTGTGTCACTCCATAGGTTGCTGGGCCTAACCTCCCGATGGGTTGCAGGTTGGCCTTGCTTGCAGGCACTGGGGGAGGGGCCGGTTCCGCCCCTCAGCAGGCTTTGGGCCCACTCTGCTGGTGTTCACAGTCCCCCTCCTACCTGCAGACACTGGGGGAGGGGACGGGCCTAGCCCTCAGCCGTCCGCCGGACCTGTCCTTGTGGGTCCGGTCTGCGTTCCCCACCGGCGCGTGTAGCTGCTGTCACTTGGCTGGTTGCTGGTCCTGACCCGCCGGCCCGTGGCTTGCAGGTTCCCCTCGCTTGCAGGCACTCCTCTTTTTTTGTAATTATGGAAAGATTAAGGCAGTTATAGGAAGGACCTAGGAATACTAAAAATAATGCCCAGATATCCGTAGTTTGAATTACGACTTTAACATTTCACCTTATAAATATGCAGTACTTCCTAAGGGATCTACTACTCTGGAGAGTTATACAAGCTCCCGATCAGGGAGATGAGAAAGACCCAAGAGACTAGGAGGCAACTTGAATATTCAGGTAAAAGGAAGGTTGCTGAAGGGGGAAATAGTCTCAATGTTTCCTGAGGAAGCCACATGGTCTACAGGCCCATCCTGACTCTTAGACTGAAGAAACCATGCAGTTCCTTATGAATTCCATGATGTTCATCACTGAGGAGACTAGACTGACCTCAAGTGTTGAAAAAAGATCCCAACATAGGAGCACCTCTTTAGTCTTGGATATACAGTAGAAAAGTGTAACCAGAAACATGTAAAATGATGACTGTTTTAAAGAAAAAGACATACTATAGGACCATTTATGCCCCCTATATTTTTATTTCATTATATATTTTGATTTTGTAGACCTTTTTTGTTCTACTTAATAACTTATAATATAATGTTTGTTATCCTCATTGGATTATATGTTAAATAACATGTGTCATGGTTTCCCAGAGCCCTCTGCAATCCAGTAGTTATAAGATACTATAAACTAACCCTGTCCCTCTTCAGATCTTACAGCTTCAGGAGCCCATGACACCACAGAGAGAGAAACAGAATTTTGATGGAAATTAACCTCTAGACTCTAATCTACAAGTCCTGTTTAAAAAGTAAAAATACAATATTCTCTTCATATGTTAGCCATTTGGGTCAACAAATGCCACTCACAAACATTTCATTTAACTTTATTTGGGAAAATAAATATTGAAATATAATGATAAATACTAGAAGAATAATATTCATACCATTCTTTATTTTAAAGGGTAAATCTCTAGAATTCATGCTTATCTCCACATTATTTTATGCAGAAAAGTAGCTTCATTTTACATATGAGAGTTTTAACTATTTATAAGGCCCAGAGGGAAGATTTAGTACTAGAGGCCTAAGGAAAATGCTAAAGATCTTCCCTTTCCATGTGCCTGAATGAGTCTTTATATCCTTGATGAAACAGCTAAAGAATGCTGATTTCTTAATGCATTTGGCTCCGTGGCTCACTTTTGGCACCCCAATTTATTTACTCATCTCAAGTCTCACTCCCTCCCCTGGGATCTGACCTGTTCTTGGGAGAATGTAGTGTTCTTCAGGGGATCACTAGGTAATGCAAGCTGTTAGAATGAAGCTTTCTTTGTTTAACTTGTATTTATTGAGCCACACTTTAAATACAAGTTAGAACAAGACTTCAGACTCTCACCTGTGGAGAAGATGCTCTGCCCAGGACTTCCCAGTCAGGACCCTGAAAAGTTGTTTGGGACTTCCCAGTACATAGGTTCAGTGTTGGGGTTTTTCTAGTCTGGCAACACAGTTGCCTGTGTCTGTTACTTTTGCTTTCTCTCTTGCTTTCATAGTATTAATCAAAGAATCACTGTCTAGTGTGAAGAGAGTGTCTTCCTTATCTATTGGATCTGACCTGCCAAGTTGAGCAGCTGCCCACATGCTTGTATGTGTTATCAGTAATTAGCATATCTTTCAACTGCATGATTTTATTACATGGGGGAAGGAATTGAGAATTCTTTCTTTGAGTGCACACAGCACTATTAATAGTATTCATAACACTGCTATGTAATGATTACTCTCTGCTCAACTTGTAAGTATTGTTGTGCTGCTTTGTAAAATAAATAGAAAAGAGTTGCAAACCAAAAATTTTGTAATAATAGATAATTGCACAGACTGACTTGGGAACTCTATTTACCATTGTCCTTTTTTTATGGGCTCAAGGTGCTCTTTTATACTTTTATTTAACCTTAATGACATTAGCATTTATTGAAGAGTTTTTAACTCACAAACCTTCTCTGTATACAAATTTTTCCTTATCATTTTTAACATTTCTTACTCTTTTTAGGTATACATGACAGTAGAGTGAATTTTGACATATTATACACATATTATACATACAAGGAGTTAAACTTATCTTAGTTAGCACTCCATTCTTGAGGTGTACATAGTGTGGACCTTCACTAGTGGTGTATTTATATATGAACATAAAAAAGTTGTGTCTGATTCATTCTACTGTCATTTCTATTCCTATTTCCATTTTCTTACCTTCACTCCAACTTTGTCTAATCCACAGGATTTCTATTCTCTCCCCCTCCCTCTTTGAGTGGTTTAGCATCCATATATATTATATGTTATATGTAATGTCTGTTTCACTCTATTATCCTTCCTATCCCCATATTCCTTCCCCTCCCTGCATTCCTCTCTAATTAATCTAAAGTAACTATTCTTCCCTACCCCTCATTGTGAATTAGCATCCACTTATCAGAGAGAACATTTGGCATTTGTGTGTGTGTGTGTGTGTGTGTGTGTGTGTTGGCTTATTTCACTTAGCATAATGGAGTTCTCCAACTCAATCTATTTACCACCAAATGCCATAGTTTCATTCATCTTTAAAGCTAAGTAATATTTCATTGGTGGGGGGATATATATAATCATATTTTATTTATCCATTCATCTGTTGAAGGACACCTAGGTTGGTTCTATGGTTTAGCTGTTGTGAATTGTGGTGCTGTAAACATTGATGCGGCTCTGTCCCTGTAATATGCTGTTTTTAAGTCCTTTGGGTATAGTCTGAGGAGAGGAATAGCTGGGTCAAATGGTGGTTCAATTCTGGTTTTGCAAGAAGTCTCAATACTGCTTTCCATGGTGGTTGCACAAATTTGCAGTCGGTCCCATGAGCAATGTGTGAGTGTTCCTTTTCCCCCACATCCTCACCAATATTTATTGTTGTCTGTATTATTGATGATTTCCATTCTGCCTGAAGTGAGATAAAATCTTAAAGTAATTTTGATTTACATCTTCCTAATTGCTAGATGGATGGAACGTTTTTTCATACATTGTTAATGGATTATATTTCTTCTGTGAAGTGTCTGTTCAGTTACTTAGCCCATTTGTTAATTGGGTTTTTGCTGTTGTTGTTGTGTTAAGTTTTGAGTTCTTTATATACCCTAGAGATTAATGCTTTATCTGAGATACGTGTGGTAAAGATTTGTATAAAATCTGTAGATTCTCTCTTCACATTATTGTTTCTTTTGCTGAGAAGCAGCTTTTTAGGTTGAATCTATTCCACTTATTGATTCTTGATTTTTAATTCTTGTGCTGTAAGGGTCTTGTTATGGAAGTCAGATTCTGGACCACCATTCACCTCAGATTTTTAAATGGCATCCCAAGTTCATGAATGTTTCACTTTCATTGTTTCTCTTACTATCTTGCCTTATAGATCTACATGTTCTAAAGAGTCATGAAATGATCTAGCTTCACATGCATGATTTTCTGATGACTGTTATTTTTCAATATGTAGCTGCAGATTATTTAAAATATATATATATATCTACTATTTCAGACTTTAACTAAAGCACATTCGTGCCTTGTGTAGGAAATATTCCATTAATAGATCAACATCTAATCTATAAAATATATAAATACATATAAAAGCCTGGGTTCAAATGCATGCACATCGACTCCAGAGCTTGGCCCATAACACTTATTCTATGCTAGTTCTACACTTTAGAACCTCCATGAAAGCTGTTATAAATCCAAAGTCTGAGACTCACTCCCCAGACATTCTTCTTTTTGGGGGGGAGACGACGAAGAAGATTGAACACAGGGACACTCAACCCCTAGCCACATCCCTAGCCCTATTTTATGTAGTGAAAGGATCTCACTGAGCTGCTTAGTAAATCTCTTTCACTGAGACTGGCTCTGAACTCATGATACTCCTTCCTCAGTCTTCCAAGCTGCTGAGATTACAGGCAGGTGCCACCATGCTCACCTCAACAGAGAACTTTCTGTAACTGTTTGGAACCCAATTGTTCAGTGTATTGTGGCCAAATCCTCACAACTAGAGATAAAATTATTTTTCTCTTTATTAAAAATCAGAGCAATTTAGACAAAGAGATTGGATTCAACAGCACCTAGTTACACAGCAAGTCCACATTACAATAAAGGTGTGTGTCTGGAATTCTCCACCTCTCCAAAGAGCTCTTCTTAGCTCCACAAAGTTGGCAGTACTGGCCAACCCTCTGCTATGGCTCATTCCCGAAGCCTCCCAGGAGGTGAGTGCATATGAGGGACAGTATTCCAGGTGGCACCTTGGTAATCAATGCACCATGCCATGTCAGGGAGTAAGGCAGAGCCCAAGTCTCCAAAGGCACAAAACTTTCATGTGGCTAGTCCAGGATGGGTGCTGAATGTGGGGATACTTTTCCTCTGCCCTTGATGTGTCTTGCCTAACTTTGTGTATGCTGAAATACTTGTTCAATGACTTTCACTCTTTTTCTATTTTAAGTTTCCCCCTCATGTGGGTTTGGAGGTCTCCTTCGTTGGCAATTATTATGACTTTCTTCTTCAGTTTTCCAACCTCCCTCAGCCTATCCATGTGGAATTTCTGTCTGTGGATATTAGTTTTTATTTTAAATATTTCCATTTGGTCCAAGTTGCCAATTACCTCTAGAAAACAAGTGTTTCATTATCATGCCTGTATTAATCCTTCACATGTTGATAATGGCAGTGATCAAGAACTATTCTGATTTCTACAACTGGAACATAAGTGGGTCTGCTTGAAATGACTGTCCTTTATTTTGACTCCAGATAACAGGGCTACATCTTCATATAGGGCTTTAGTGCTTTTATATATATTCATATACAGAACCCAAGAGACTGAGCCTACTTTTGCATTGTTTCTCTCAGAGAAGGTGGAGTTGATCATGTAGGTTCCTTAGAGTGGACTCCAGCTCAGACGCTGCCTCGGCTCTGACTAGATTCCATCTGCCTGTGATTTCTACAACATGTGACTACAGATCTTCCAATACTTTTCTATTTTCCATTTTATATTAGATTAATTTTAATATTTCACTCAGAGCTTGAGCCACAGAACTGTCACTTTGGAAAGTATGAGATACTGAACCATCACTACCTCTGAAAAGGGGTGCTCCATGTGCAAACTAGGGAAGAGGGGACCATCACACATTGTAGTCAGAGAACTTTCAGGGCAACTATGGGGGTGCCAGGAGTATGTCACACCAAAGTAGAGGCATTATGAATTGTGGGACAGGTTTGGACTAATTTGATTTTAGAATCAGAATTGAAGAAATTTAAGTTTCCTCCTCAACACGATGAGAAAATGACCTCAATCCAGATCATTTTCCAGATGTGTCCAGGAAACTTTAAGAGTTTGGAGCCCAGCTCTCTCAGATTCCTGTTATCCATCAGAAAAGACAGTAAAATTGAGAGACAGATGATATGTCCCACTGGGGAAGCTACAGTTCTGTGCTCTCCAGTGGGACCTTCTTGCCTTTCTATAGACATTAAAATTAGAAATCTGCAGAGACAGGATTTAAACACATCCTTTCCATAAAACCTAGGAGTTTTTGTGCTCTGCTCAGCTTATTCAGATGACTAAGTACCTCTGTGTCCTCAGATGCAGAGTTAATGTGGATTTTAAAAAGGGCATGGGAGGAGAAGATTTGGTCTACTAGTGAGGTTTCCCAGTAGATTCAGAGGATACATTCACTCCAAGAGTCCTAAAGAGCCCATAGAACTGTGTTCTGTAAGGTGATATGAGGATATTGTCTTCTAAAGATGTTTGCTTCTTTGAGATTCTACTGAAATGAGTCAATTATTTTTTAGGGAATGTCAGTTTTACTTTTTTCTTTTTTAAATTTAATAACTTCATGGGACACAACTTACATATGGTATGTCATGTAGAGATTTTAAACACTATTAATTTGTATACTTATTACTAGGGAATTAATAAGTTTTAATATTGACAATCTTGCTTTTGTCATCTTCATAACTCATAGAACAATTATTGTTTGAGTAATTGTACATTTTGAAATCTTTGGAAGGAAATGAGATTCTATGTTCAAAACCTCATTTTATAGAATGGAATCACACATGAGTAAGAACTTTCTTTCAGTTGGTAAATGTCAATAAGGGACCATGATCAAAAGGAAGTACATTAAATATTTTTAAAAATCAAATTAATGTGCTGGTAATTTCCAATTCATGGTTCCAAATTATAGGCTTGTGAACATAATTCACAAGAATTTGGAAGAATATTTTTATGTATTAGTGCATTTTGTTTTAATCACACACAAAAAATCCTTTTGCAATATCTAACAATGGAAGTGTATAAACTCAATTTTGCTTAGAGGAACATTCAGGACAGTTGAAACCCATCCTGCTCTGGTCACTTTCAGATTTTTTACCAAAATTCCATTTTTCATGTCATTAGCATGCACAGATAAATGTGACCCGAAGACAAAAAGACCAAGATAAAGCAGGACTTGACTCTTCCATCACAACATCAGTAAGGGAATCAGACCCTCCTGCAGGACCTTGTGGGTTTCCCAGTAATGAGAGCTTGGGGTCTGCAGAGAAGTGCATGGGCTCTCTCATCCCACGAGGAGGTCCAGAGAACAGGGTAGAGGAGAGTGTGGCTGTGGAATCTCTAATAAGACCTCCAGAGACCAAGCAGGATGCAGATCTGATTTTATTGTGCAGGTACCATGTATATGTACTCAGGCAGTACCTAAGGAAAATATAGACAGCCACCAATGCAATGGCTGTTAACTGTCCTTGCAGTGAACAATCAAGGAGTGGGACTGCAATACGTGGCCTCATTCCCAGAGCTGTGCTGATGGGTAAGCAGTTTGCCATTCAGACACCCTTATCATATGCCCTGTATGCAGCACTCCATGCTCTTGTCCCCACAGAGAAGCACCTCTGGGGCTTCTTCCTTCTTGACTTTAAAGAACAATTTTTCTTCTAGTGGCTTTTCTCAGGAGAAATTTAAAATAATGGCAGTATAAGTATCATAGACATTGGGGCTGGGGATGTGGCTCAAGAAGTAATGTCCTCGCCTGGCATGTGCGGGGTGCTGGGTATGATCCTCAGCACCACATAAAAATAAAGATGTTGTGTCCACCAAAAATGGAAAAATAAATATTAAAAATTCTCTCTCTCTTCTCTCTCTCTGTCTAAAAAACATCATAGACATAAGTGTGAACCCTGAGCTGTATTTTAAAACCCTGACAATTAAAGAAAAAAAAAAAAACAACCATAATTCTCACCTCTACATCTCGCAAAAAACTGCCATTCATTCAAATGTTGCTCAGGGTTTGCTCATCATGTTACTGGAGTGTGTGTTTTGCAGCAGAGGTGCTGGGTGATGGTGTCACCCTCTCTGAGGTCTCAGTCATTTATTCCTAATGCTCTTCATAGATTCCCAACACACAAAGAGTCACAAGTTAGAGGTTTCTGCTGAGGCGGACATCAGTTCCAAGCCCACTTGCTTGGAGCAAGACCAGTCTCAATTCTCCATCTCCCTTTTGTCTGTTTTTATGTTAGTGAATTGCAAGGGGACATGGGAAGGGTTGGCAGTAGTGGTGAAGCTGAGCTGTGTGATGAGGACAATTGCAATCTGTAAGTCTACACATGAGTTGCTAAGGGGTGAGGAAATAGGATCTGTCACCCCTATGAGCAGGATGATGCTCACCCTGCATATGGGAGAAGAGGTGTTTCTTCCCCTAACTTTCATCCTGGAATGTGCCCACCCAGAAGGTCCAAAGAACCCAAACTTGAAGTGAGGTGTTGTCCTCCTGTAATTCTCTCTACTTCTGTCCTGACCACCAGCTCGTGTCCACTGCCTGAGCAGTCCTCACTAGATTGTTGGAATTCAGATGATAGTGCATGTATCATACAGCCACCCCAAGACTATAGTGACAGCAGGGTGGCACCATATCTAACATGACTCCTTCCTGGCTCCAGATATTAAAGGGAGTCTTAACCATGAGTATCCCCCAGTCTTTACTATCAGCTCTAACAATTTTTTTTTGAAAATTTCTGTTTCATGTGTGATTTGTTTTTCTCATCTCCTCCCTTGTCCTTTCCTTCCTTTTACCATATGTGAATTGTTCAAATGGAACCTATTTCAGAAATCTGTTAGATAACCTGTTATTTATATATCCTTCCACACAGAATGCCCACTCTGGGGGGCAGATTGATTTCTCCAGTGCATAAAGGACATTCGTGCCTAGTACAATAGGGAACTGAACCAAGCTGGAAGCATCACTTCGTAGACCCTTGTTTGAGGGCTGTCTGTTTCTCAGATTATCTCCCTGATGTTAGAGAGCTTGTCTCATGATCTCCTGGACTACGTTGTGCCAGGCATAATGTGCACAGCTGGGAAGAATTATTCAGAAAAAGAATAAAACACATAAAAAATGTAGGATTTCAGTCATCTCTATGAATCCTTCCCAGGATGCTTCTTAACAACAATGGTACCTCAGCATTGACATTACTATAGATATTTCTTTACAACACTACCATGATATATGTACACAGTTTTAATCATATCACTAAATGATGCACATCAAGTATATATGATTGTGGTTTAAAATTGGAGATAGCAGAATGATCAGACTATGGTTTCTCCTGGCACTACATGTATGAAGTTAGTTTTCCTTAGGATTGCATGAAATTGTGTCCCTTTCTTTGAATCACTCTATCAAGAAAGTGTCTAAATTTTTCCTAATACTGATATAGAAATTTACTATCAGTAAACAATTTTCCAACAGTTTCAAGGCAATGAACAACCAATTCATGAGTTCTTGACTATTACTGCAAATTCATGGCACCTGCACACTCCTGTTGGTATGACTGCTGATTCCTCAGGCAACCTAGATGCCCTTCAATGGATGAATGGATAAAAAATGTGGCATTTATACACAATGGAATATTATTCAGCACTAAAAATAACAAAATCATGGCATTTGCATGGAAATGGATGGCATTAGAGCAGATTATGCTAAGTGAAGCTAGCCTATCCCTTAAAAACTAATGCTGAATGTCTTCTTTGATATAAGGAGGGTAACTCAAAACAGATCAGGGAGGAAGAGCATGAGAAAAAGATTACCATTAAACAGGGATGAGAGATGGAGGGTAAAGGGTGAGAGAAGAGGAATTGCATGGAAATGGAAGGAGACCTGCATTGGTATACAAAATTACATATAAGAGGAGGTGATAGTAAAGGGGGAAAAAGACAAGAGAGAGAGATGAATTACAGTAGATGGGGTAGAGAGAGAAGAAGGGAAGGGAGGGGAGGGGAATGTGGATAGTAAGGGATAGGAAAGGCTGCAAATTATGACACTAGTATGGCAGTATGTAAACGTAGATGTGTAACCCATGTGATTCTACAATCTGTACACGTGGTAAAAATGGGAGTTCATAACCCACCTGAATCAAATGGATGAAATATCATATGTCAAGAGCATTGTAATGTTTTGAACAATAATAAAAAATAATAAAATAAAATACACTTCAGCCTGAGTGAGGATCAAGGACAAATCCTTTCAACCACTCACCAAGACATTGAATTGCAGTTTTGTTCTTTTGCTCAGCTGCAGGGAGAGCAGGAATATATGTAAATTTAATAATGATACCTACTGGGATATACTTGGATGAAATACAAGAGACATTACATCCATGGTAGGAAAGGTACAGGAAATCTGGGTGGCAGAAGAAAGTTATTATGAAAGCAATAGAAATTCCCTCAAGCTCAGCAGGTAGTAGCTGTGATGACAAATCCAATCCCAGCCTAATTCTTTCTAGGTTAGCACAGACCCTTACTTCATGCATGGGGAATACTGCTCATCAGCAATTTAAGAAATATTTACCCAAATTTAATATCCCAAACAATGTGTTTTGCTTGCAATGCACACTTTTAAGAAAAATCACAATTTTTTACTTCAATATTGAGTTATTTAATTTCTTTTTCATTTTTTATGATATTTAGAGTCAGCTGGGTAATAGTTTCATATGCATAAGCTATTTGATTTTTGATGTATAAAATCCCATTAAATAATGTCAAACAATATTTAGTAGAAGTCAGAAAATACATTTTTTTCATTTTTCTAAAAATAAGTTGTGAAACACTTCAGTTTGCACCATTAAATATATTACTCAAGATCATTTAAGAGGCTAACTAATAAGTATAAAGTCTCACTTATCTCTGTTTTTCCTTCCACATTCAGCATGTTCTATCTAAAACCAAAGCCAATACCAATGGCAAATAAATTTTTCCCATTTTCTTCTGGAATTTTTTATGATTCCAGCTTACATCACAATGAGGTATAATTGCGTGCTTGTGTACTATCTCAAAATATTGGCAGGTAGCAATACTGCAGAAGATATGCAGAAAAGGAAACACTTGGACATCCTTGGCAGGAATATAAATTTGAACAAACATTTTAAAAATCTATAAGGGGGTTTTTCAACAAATGAAAACTAGAGATGCAATACAATGCAGACATTTTGTTGAATTTTCAGAATTATTCAGAAAAAGAATAAAACACATAAAAAATGTACATGTGTATACAGAAGTGAGCTTATTATATTTACTTACATAGTCTTGTGAGGAATAGGCACCACATTTTTGCCTGCAGGATGGCAACACTGGAAAACTGGTAACAGCTAAGTCCAAGAAGCTGGAAGCTTCACCATGTGAGGAAGCAAATGAAGTAGCTGAGGTCCAGGACAGAGGACTTAAAAGACCCTGGTAGATGAAAAAATAAATAATCTAATCAATAATAAACCAAGGACCTGAACAGACACTTCTAAGAGGATATGCAATCAATCAACAAATATATGAAAAAATGTTCATCATCTCTAGCAATCAGAGAAACACAAATCAAAACAATGCTAAGATATCATCTCACTCCAGTCAGAATGGCAGCTATTTATTATAAAGAAAAATAAGTGTTGGCAAGGATGTGGGGGGGGGAAAGGTACACTTATACACTGCTGGTGAGACTGCAAATTGGTGTAGCCAATATGGAAAGTAGTATAGAGATTCCTTGAACAACTGGGAATGGAACCACCATTTGACCCAGCTTTTTCTCTCCTTGGGCACCCAAAGGACTTAAAAACAGCATACTACAGGGACACAGCCACATCAATGTTTATAGAGGCTGCAAAATTCACAACAGCTAAACTGTGGAGCCAACCTAGAAGCCCTTCAGTTGATGAATGCATGGAAAAACATGTGGCATATATACACAATGGAATTTTACTCAGTAATAAAAGAGAATAAAATCATGGCATTTGCAGGTAAATAGATGGCATTGGAGAAGATAATGCTAAGTGAAGTTAGCCAATCCCAAAAAAACAAATGCCAATCGTTTTCTCTGATATGAGAAGGCTGACTCACAGTGGGTTAGGGAGGGAGAGCATACAAGGAATAGATAAACTCTAGATAAGGCAGAGGAGTGGGAGGGCAAGGGAGGGGGCAGGGGGTTAGAAAGGATGGTGGAATGTGATGAAGATTATTATCCAAAGTACATGTATGAAGACTTGAATTGCGTGTCAACATACATTATATACAGAGATATTAAAATTGTATGCATGTGTATTAAGTATTGTAATGCAATAAAAGCAAAACAATAGAATTACCCTAGGTTAGGTAGAGGGAAGGGGAAAAAAAAGCAAAGGCAGGGGATGTGGGGATAAGAAAGAGAATGAAACAGACATTATTACTTTAATATGTAAGTGGCTGTATGATCAATGTGATTCTACAATATGTATACTCAGAAAAATGAGAAATTTTATCCCATCTATGTATGATATATTAAAGTATATAAGTGAATTCTACCTCATGGATAACTAATTAAAACAAAAAATAAAAGACCCTGGTAGAGCCAATGGTATAAGTGCACAAAGGCTGGAGAATCACCCAATCAAGAAGCTTGGAGCATAAGCCAGTGACCACTTCTCTTGCTTTTTTTTTTTCAGATCAAATCTACTGAATGCCAATATACATGTTCATTACAGTTACTCCCCATTCTTTCTGACTCAGCCTTCTGGAAGCACACTCACAGACACCTGCAGAGATGTTCCACACCAATTTCCTAGGTATCACAATCCACTCAAATTGACAGCTGACATTAACCATTTCAACAATTGAAGGAAATGAAATCTATCTTTAGGAATGTCTACACTCCTAAGTTAACCACAACACTATCCACAACCTAAATTTCCATCAAAGCATAACTCAGTAAGAAGAACTCATAGTGTATTACAGATAATAGATAAAGAGAGATTTATCATTGTGTTTACACACAAACATATAAACATACATATATAGCCTTTTCAGTTTTTTTACAATTATTTTGAGACAAGGTCTTTTAAGGTGCAGAGGGTCTCACCAAGATGCTGAGACTGGCTCCAAGATAGTGATTCTCCTCCCTCAGCCTCTGCAGTCCCTAGCATGACAAAACAAACGTGCCTCCACACCTCACTTATTATCCAACTTTCAAAAGAAGAATGATGTATGTGGCACTGGTGCAAAATTTAAAGGCCAGCCTCAGGTGTTTGGTAACATTCTAAAAAAGAATATAATAGGGGATGTATCTCAGTGGTAAGGAAACCTTGGATCCTAACACTAGAAACAAAAGAATATTCTCCAGTAACATGGAGAAGCTGGAGAACTTCAGGCTAAGTGAGATGATGCATACTCTATGTGCAGAGTCTGGAAGAAAAAAATGATGAATACATAGGGAGAGCCTGGTGGTTATCAGAGAGCATCATCAATAATATCACATCATATACTGAAAATTCCAAAAGACTGTAGGATTCTGTTCTTAGTGCAGAATTAAGTAATTGCATGATATGATGGGTTTTATCATCACATAGCAATTGCACATACTAATGTGACTCAGTGTGATATTTATAGATGCATATACATGTATTTATAATATTCAAATACCCTCTTCTGCCCTTGGTGCCCCCGCTGACTCCTTGGCCATACTAATCACGATTCTACATTCACATGATTTTATTTAACATATTTAAGATGTGATACTTTTGTGTGTGTGTGTTGCTTCACTTAGCATGACATCATCCAATTCCATCTATTTTTCTGACCATTAAAGGAGTTTGTATTGATGGCTGAGTAATATGCCAATGTGAATATATAACATACTTTTTAGTGGATATGTTAAATTGCTTATCTACACCACTGAATTTTTTCTGTGTATTGTTAAATGTACTGCTATTCAACTTGAACTTATATAAAAAAAGAAAGAACCACAAAAGAATGAAGACGCTAGGTGTGGGGGCACATCCCTACAATTCCAATGGCTTGGGAGGCTGAGGCAGGAAATTCATGAGTTCAAACTCAGCCTCAGCAAATTATTAGGGACCTATAAAAGTCAGTGAGACCCCATTTCTAAATTAAGTAATTTTAAAAAGGACTGGGGAAGTGGCTCTTTAGTTGAGTGACACCGGGACCAATCCCTAGTTTAAAAAGAAAAAAAAAAAAGAATAAACAAACTAGAAAACTATGTCCTGACCTGATTTTATCAATTGAAAAGAAACCATAAAAATCATGCTTCTACTTAAAGTTTGTTAATATAAATATTATATGCTATTCTCTTTGAATTTTTTCACAAAGTAAAATAATTTGAGAGCATTCAGTAGATTACATAACATGGAAAAACTGCTGTTGTGCAAACAGTGAAATAAAACATTAGTGTGTGTGATGGTGCATGACTGTTATTCCAGTATCTCTGATGGTGAGTTCAAAGCCAGCCTCAACAACTTAGCAAAGCACTAAGCAACTCAGTGACATCCTGTTTGTAACTAAAATGTAAAAAGATATGGGATGTTTCAGAGGGGTCGAGTGCCCCTGGGCTCAGTCCCCAGAACCAAAAACAAAGATGAAAAAGAAATAAAGCATTAGGCTGCTGAAAATTGTATTTTAAGTGTTTCAAATATTGGTCCAATACTCCCAAGTTCACTTCATCCATCAATTTATAATTGAAATCTCTAGTTATTTGTTTGTGAGAGAAAAGAGACAAATATAGTGATGGTCCTGAACTCTGCCATTTATTTGCTAGTTTCTGCCATAAGCTAGGCAAGGAGTTCTGCCCATTGTGATCCTCAGAGCACTACAGACTCAGTCCTTTCTCTTCATGCAAGGATGCACCTTGAGGAGTGGATGTGGCTTGACCGCTAAAGTGGGGAAGAGGTAAAAGGGAAGTAATGGCGTGGTTGTGTGGGTGGGGTGTGATAATGAAGTTTAGCTATTGTGAATTGTGCTGCTATAAACATTGGTGTGGCTGTGTTTTTGTAGTGTGCCATTTTTAGGTCCTTTAGGTACAGACCAAGAAGAGGGATACCTTTGTCAAATGGTGGTTCCAGTCCCACATTTCCAAGGAATCAGTTTAGCTACTGTGAATTGTGCTGCTATAAACTGTGGAGCCAACCCAGATGCCCTTGAGTGAATGAATGGATAAAAAATATGTGGCATATATACACAATGGAATTTTACTCAGTCATAATAAAACTATGACATTTGCAGGTAAATAGATGGTGTTGGAGCAGTGAAGTTAGCCAATCCCCCCAAAACAAATGCCAAATGTTTTCTCTGACATAAGGAGGCTGACTCATAGAGGAGTAGGGAGGGGGAGCATTGGAGGAATAGAAAAACTCCTGATAGGGCAGAGGGGTTGGAGGTTAAGGGAGGAGGCAGGGGATTAGCAGTGATGGTTGTTGGGAGCTGGCGACCGCACCCTGAAAATGGCACTGGCTTCCTGCTTCTATTGACTTTAGCGGTTGGAATTAGAAGTAAACAACTCCTTGTAAGGCTGTGGGCTGGGCTCTGGCCTGGTTCCGCTGCGCTGCACCTATTAGACTCTTCCACGTAGTGCTGGTTCATTGGCAAGGCTGGGTACTTAAACTAGGGCAGACCGACCGCTGGAGCGCGTGCTTTCTTCTCTAGTTCCTGTTTTCTCATCATGATTCAAAGGTCCTGAGTAAACTGCTGAAAGAAGAATCCTGTGTCGTGTTTCCCTTGCCGGTGAGGGGTCGCGACAGATGGTGAAAGGTGATGGACATCATTATCTATAGTACATGTATGAAGACACGAATTGGTGCCAACATACTTTATATACAGAGATATGAAAAAATGTGCTGTATACACGTTATAAGAATTGTAATGCATCCCACTGTCATTTTTAAATCAATAAAAAAATAAAATGCACTTCAGGCTTCATGGGGATCAAGGATGAATCTTTTCAACCACTCAGCCAGACATTGAATTGCATTGATGTTCTAGTGCTCAGCTGTAGGAAGAGCAGGAATATATATGAATTTCAATACAGACCCACTGGGATATTCTTGGGTGAAATACAAGAGGCAGAATATCTATGGTAAGAAAGGTTCAGAAAATTTTCGAGACAAAAGAAAGTTATCATGAAAGCAATAAAAATTCTCTCAAGCTCAGCAGGTAGTACTTGTGGTGTCAAAGGTCAATCACAGCCTAATTCTTCCTAGGTTAGCATAGACACTCACTTCATGCATGGGGAATACTGCTCATCAGCAATTTAAGAAATACTTACCCAAATTTAATATCCTACACAATGTACTTTGTTTGCAATGCACATTTTCAATAAAAGTTGCACAATTTTTTACTTCAATATAGTTTAATTTCTTTTGCATTATTGATGATTTTTAGAGTCATCTGGGTAATTTTTACAAAATGACTTTTAGATTTTGGCTTAATTACATTGAATCTGCAGACCCACTGTGGAATATTGTGGTATTAACAAAATCAAAGTTTTAATCATTGAATATTAGCAGTTTTCCCATTTTTTTCCATGATCTTTTTTGCATTTTACTTTCACCTTTACTTTTTACTTTGCAGTGAACAGTTCTTTTGTTAATACTTTCATTTAGATTATTTTTCCTATATTTGTGAATTGATTTTTGCCTCAATTTTAACACTGCTCATTGCTACTGTATATAATTTAAATGATTTAATTTAACCCATGAATTATTGAACTAATTCTTTGGTTTCATTAGCTCATGGAAATTGCTTAGAAACATTACAGAAATGATAGTATCATCTGAATATGCTATTTGATTTTTGATGTGTAAAATCCCATTTAATTTTCTCAAACAATATTTAGAAGTCAGAAAAGCATACATTTTTTTCTTTTTCTAAAAATAAATTGAGAAACACTTCAGTTCACACAATTAAGTATTAAAACAGTTCATAGCTGCCCTTAAGTGGATTGAAAAAAATTTTCCTCCAGTCGTAATTGGCCATAGGTTATACAGTAATTTGGTAAGTGATTTGCCAAAAGCTTTTCTCTATCAAAATGATTTTTGGAAACTTTTCATATGACAGTGTCACTCTTGGTCATGAAGCCCAATCATTCTTTTTGCTGTTGTTCTCAGTTTGCTAGGGGTTTTGAATATTTTGGTCAACATCTATAAAAAGATGGTCTTCAATTTCTATTCTCATGCTGTGTTATCTGGTATTTCTGGCCTTACAGAAAGAATTAGTCTATTTTCTTCTTCTACATTTAGATGTGATCATGAATTATTGTTACTGATTCATTATTACATGTTTTGTAAAAATCACCTGTGAAGGCACCTTTTTAAAAATGTGATTACTGTTTGGTTTTTTGGTGGGTCAATTTTTAGAGCTGGGTTTTTGCCACGTTGGCCTCAAATTCCTTAGCCTAAATCATCCTCCTGCTGTGGCCTCAAGGTAGTCAAGACTAGTGGCATGTGCTCCCATATTAGCTCAACTGCAAGTATTTTTATGAGCAGCTGTAAAGTTAAATGTTGATGTGTAGGTCTATTTTATATTTCTTCACATCTGAGTCTACTAATGTATTCTATTGATTTCTGAAGTAATTTTCAAAGTTGATGATTATCTAGCAATTTATCTATATTTTGTTGTTTCTCAGGTTCAAGACTTTCTTGGCAATTAAGATGGAATAATGAGGAAGC
Source organism: Urocitellus parryii (assembly GCF_045843805.1). Taxonomy (NCBI): domain Eukaryota; kingdom Metazoa; phylum Chordata; class Mammalia; order Rodentia; family Sciuridae; genus Urocitellus; species Urocitellus parryii. The sequence continues at coordinate 81,874,712 of NC_135537.1, forward strand.
ATAATGTGGGAAAATGAGAACCTGGCATTTTGCTAATTGATCTCAAGATGCCCTGTGAAGGATGGAGAGTGAGCACCCATAATTCTGTGGGACAAATGAAGCAGAAAAGCTAAATTATCATTTTATATAGCCTAATACATGATCTTGAGTAACTTTCATATGTCTTTAAACACTTGTTTAATTTTTAAGGCAGAATCTAAGTATTTTACCATATTTAAAATAGGTTATGAGGGTTTTTTATTAAATTTTGGTGAGTTGCGTAAGTTTCATATATTTTGGATGTTGAGCTTTTATCAGACATAGCAATGATTTTTTTAACCCACAGTCTACTTTTACATTTCATTGATTGAATCCTTTGTTGTATAGAAGCATTTTTATCTTTATATACTCTAAGCAGTTTTTCCTTGAACATTCTCAGCATGTTCTATCTAAAATCATTGCCAATGCCAATGGCAAAAAAAATAATTTCTCATTTTCTTCTGGAATTTTTATGCTTTCAGGTTATATCACAATGAGATATAACCACACGCTAGTGGGCTCAATCCTCAAAATGTTGGTAGGTAACACATACTGCAGAGGATATGCAGAAAAGGAAACACTTTGGACATCCTTGCCAGGAATATAAATTTGAATAGACATTAAAAAAACTAAGGGGGTTTTTCAAAAAATTAGAACTAGAGATGGCATATGACCCAGACATTGAGAATATGCCTGTATTTTTAGGGTTCTTCAGAAAAATAGAATACATAAAACATGTACGTGTTATACAGAGGGGAGTTTATTATATTTACTCACAGAATCATGGGAGGAATAGTCACCAAATGTTTGCCTACAGGCTGGCAACACTGGGAAACTGGTAACAGCTCAGTCCAAGAAACTGGAAGCTTCACAATATGAGGAAGCAAAAGTTGAAAGCCAGCCTTAGTAGTTTGGTAACATTCTTTCTTAAAACTAAAGAATAAAATGATGGTGAATCTCTCTCACTGATAAGCCAATCCTGGGTCCAAACCCCAGAAACAAAAGAATATTATCCAATACTACAGACAACCTGGAAGATTTTAGGCTAAGTGAGATGATCCAGATGCAGAAATACATTGCATACTTTATGTTCAGAGCCTGGAAGAAAATAGAATGGATGCATCAGGAGAGCCTGGTGGTTATCAGGGAACCTCATCAATAATATTGCATCCTATACTGGAAATTCCAAAATACAGCAGGATTCTGTCCTTAGTGTAGAATTTGGTAATCATGGGAGATTATGGGTTTTATCATCACATAGCAATTGCACATACTAATGGGATTCAGTGTGATGTTTATATATATGCATATACATGCATTCATAATATCCAAATACCCTGTTTTGCCCTTATGCCTCCTCACACACTCCTCAGCCATACTAATCACTATTGTACTTGCACATGATATTATATTAGCTAACATATGAGATGTGACACTTTTGTGTATTTCTTCACTTGGCATGACATCATCCAATTCCATCTATTTTGCTGACCATTAGTGGAGTTTCTACTGATGACTGAGTAATACATCATGGTGAATATATAATATACTTTATGATGGATATGTTCAATTGCTTACCTACATCACTGGCTTTTATCCATATCTGGATTGTTAAACATACTGTTATTCAACTTGAATTTATGTAACAAGAGAAAGCAACAACTACAAAAGAATGAAGAAACTGGAAGTGGGGGCACATACCTGCAATCCCAATGGCTTGGGAGGCTGAGGAAGGAAATTCACAAGTTCAAAGACAGCCTCAGCAAATTAATAGCGACCTATACAGCTCATTGAGACCCTGTTTCTAAAAAAAAAAATAAACATGACTGGGGAAGTGGCTTTGCGGTTGAGTGATACTGGGACCAATCCCTTGTATACCCACCCGCCAAAAAAAAAAAAAAGAATAAACTAGAAAACTATGTTCCTATCCTGATTTTATCAAGTGAAAAGAAGCCAAGGCATAAGAAAAATCATATCCTTTAATTTTGTTAATATAAAGATAATAAGCTATCTCTTTGAATTTTTTACAAAGTGCAATAATTTTAGAGCATTCAGTAGGTTATATTATACGAAAAAACTGCTCTTGTGCAAATAATAAAATAAAACATTAGCAAGGTGTGGGGGTGCATGACTGTAATCCCAGTGCCTCTGGAGGCTGATAAAGCCATCCTCAACAATTTAGGAAAGGACTAAGCAATTCAGTGAAACCCTATCTCTAACTAAAATACAAAAAAAGATCAGGAATATTGCTGAGAGTTTGAGTGCCCCTGAGCTCAATTCACATGACCAAAAACAAAAAAAGAGATGAAAAAGAAATAAGGCACTAGGCTGTTGAACATTTATATCTTCAGTGTTCCAAATATTTGGCCCAATACTCCCAAGTTCACTTAATCCATCAATTTATAATTGAAATCTCTAGTTATTTGTTTGTGAGAGAAGAGACAGAGATGTTCCTGATCTCTGCCATTCCTTTGATAGCTTCTGCCATAAGCTAGGCAAAGATCTGCCCATTGTGATCCACAGGGTACTATGGCTCAGTCCTTTCTCTTCATGCAAGGATGCACCTTCAGGAGTGGATGTGGCTTCACTGCTAAAGTGGGGAAGAGGTAAAAGGGAAGTAATGTGTGTGGGTGTGTGGGTGGGGTGTGATAATCATGACTTCTGACCAAGTCTGACCCATGATCATCTTTTTAAAATGTACCCAGCAAAAGGTTTGTTTTCTTATATATCTTCTGTGATCCTACAGATTAATGTGAGGGACCCTATTCTCCATACCTAGCTAGCTTAGCATTGTTTTTCTCAGTCTGCTGCCTCACAATTTGAAATACCTAGTCCCCCTTCCTCAGAGCCTTGACCTCATGTCTCTTTTGCTTATATTTTTTAATATCTGGGAAATCCTCAAATACTAAGTTGCAGGTGAATCTACATTTGTTGTTCCACTTCCAAGGATAAGAATAGACATTTTCTCTCATTGTTGCCTCTATCTTCTACTTGCAAAATGGGGAAATTATACACATTTGCAAACCTAGGTATTATCCTGAGCCAACCTGTAATATAAAAGTCAAGAATGTAATCCCTGGGGCTGGGGCTCAGGGGTAGAGCACCTGCCTAGACATGTGAGGCACTGGGTTCAATCCTCAGCACCACATAAAAATAAATATATAAAAGAAAGGTACTGTGTCCATCTACAACTAAAGAAAACAAAAAAAGATTGCAATCCCTGCCAGGGGTTGTGATGGCACATGCATGTAACCCCAGCTGCTTTGGAAGCTGAGCATCGAGGGTCACAACTTTGGGTCTAGCCTCACTAACTTGGCAAGACCATATCTCAAAGAAAAATAAAAATGGGATGATGACAGAGCTCACTGGTAGACCATATCTATGTCCTGTCCTCAGGATCACGGGGGAAAGTTTTAAATTCCTATCTTCTTTCTATGAGCTAAAGTCACCAAAAGAAGACGGTGGCTTAGGGATAATGTTATATTTTCTAAAAAGAAGCCATGTTAAAAGTTCAAGTGTTTACATTTTTTTGAAATATTCCCAAGTATTTTGCTTTTGATATTATGGTCATTAGAACTGTCTTTAATTTTATGTTTGCTACTTATTTTCTTATGCACATAAATAACTGATTATATTAAATTTTGTTACTGTTTTTAGCTCATCTGTTGCTTCTAATAGTAATTAGTGAACTCCTACATTAAAAATATCCACTTAAAATTCACTTATACCTCATACCTCATTTTGGAAAACCACAAAAGTGAGACGGCAAGAAACACAAGTGAGTTGAAATACCCCTTTGACAAAGGCAAAAGTACTGGTGAGAATCTCAGAAAAAAACTCTATTCCCTACAAGTCAGAAACCAAGAGAACAAGACCATAATCTCCCACAAACACATTACCAGGCACAAGAGATGAGAGATACACCAACCAGCAACTTCCTGTTCTCAGATTAAAAGATAGAATCAGGAAAGAAATCCACCTATCTCTAAAACTAAAACAAGTGTTATTAGGAAATCTATATGAGTATCAGACTTCCCCTTGTTTAAATCAGAGTTTTTTACTGCAATTTTTTTTTAAAATGTCATATTTAGCTTCATGATATTTCTTTTGGCATAAGTTATGAGACATATTCTAAACAAAAGAGGGGCTATTTCTTCAGGGTAGAATATCATTCACATCTCTGATGAGTTGCAATTAAGGAAAGAAGCATGAAATATTAATACTTCAGGTTGGAGTTGTCTGCCCAAGGTCTTGCTGTGTGTTTTTATAAACAATATAGTAACCTTCAGCCATAATTTGGAAAAGACTTCCACAACTTTGACAACAAGTACCCAGCTTTAGCAGCTTTTAGATTAGCATAAGCACTTGGTCACATGGTTAATATAAATTGCTGAAAACAGGGAGAAATCCTAGATGTGGGCTAGAGGGAGGCTGCATGCTGTGTCACTCTGTGACCTAAGATTCAACCAGTGGAAATACTGTTTCTCTGAGAGTTATTAGAGGACACTGACTGCTACTCCCATGCAGGAATGCTGGCCACGAAGCCCACACAGGTCCTCCAGCCACCATGCCCAAACAAGAACACCAGCATCAGCACCCGCACAGGACTCCTAGATGCCCACCCATTCAGGAAACCTGGTGTTCACTGCCCCAAAGGATCCCCAGTAATCAATCCTCTTTGGACCCCCATTATCAACGTGGGGATCCCCCAGTGTCCCTCTATCTTGGGACACTAAAACCACTGCCATAGTCCACTACATGTGGTAGCCTGCTCCTGGGGACACTGGACAGGGTATGGAGACAGCTGCCAGCCACAGCACTGCATGCCACAGAGCTAGATCTCTGATCATGCCACCACCAGGCCAGACACAACTAACACCCTATCTCTGAAAGCAGTTGCTTCCAACTTGAGACACCTTTGTTGCCATCTTTTGTAAGGGCAACTACTAGCTTGGGACACAGGGTAGGGCCTAGAAGCAATATCAAAGTACCTACAGTCCCCAAATCTCCCCTATGCCCAGCAGCTTCTAACCCGGTACAGTGTTTCCAGCCACATGGCCGGACCATAGCTTGCAGAGCCTGGTCCTGGTCTGCTCAACATCTCTCCACAAGAGGTGTGCAGCCCCCAGAGCACAGCCCACAAAATCTCTGGGGAGAAAAGATTCTGATTGAGAAGTAGAAAAGGGTGAATAAAAAAGAGTTCAGAGTCTAAATTAGAGGCCAGGAATTGTGAGGTCTCCAGCTTGGCCCAAGATGAGATCCTTGGGGTGCAGTCTCCCTTGGGAACAGGCAAGTGCTACACAGTATTTCCAGGAACTCCACCCCCAAGACCAGCCCTCCCACCCTAATAACCTTCACCATCCTGATTGTGGAGACACATCAAACAACAGACAACATCAACTAGTAGAAGAGAAAAGAAGCAGGAAAGATACTGAACTCCAAGAAAAACAATCCTGTATCTTCCTTTGAGATTTTTTTCCCTCTTTTCTCTCTTCTCCCGCCCGCCCTCACATCCCCAACATTTGTAAAACCAAGAACTTTTCATAGATTAGTCTACTGAGGTCTGGGAGGTCTGAATAGTATATTACAGTTGGGTTGTACTCTTTTATCTCCTATTTCTACATTTTTCATTTCTTAATTATTATGTTTGTGTTTTGTATTCCCTCTACTGACTTCTCACTAACATGTCTCCCCAAAAACACTTCCTCTTTCCTCATGCTACTTTTTTTATTACTCTTTCACTCTTCCTAAGATCTAATAACTCTATATTCTCACCTCCCATTTCCTTAACATCTCATTCTATACCTTACTCCTGGTTCTTTGTCCACCACCAGAAACTGTAGACTTATTTGTAAACCTATTGTTTATGTTCTAGATAATGATTGAACTCTCCATTTCTGTATATTGTGACAAAGCCAGAAACATCTTAATAGCAGCTATTTGGTTTAAGGCTGCATATTGTTTGTATTTGGATCTTTGAATATTGATCCCCCCTTAAAGGAGAGGTATAGGAGCCCATTAGGGACACTACAAGCCTCCAGGGTAAAAAATGTAACACCTTGAAAACACAGAGCTGGAAAGGAAGATGAACATGAGAAACCAAGGGAAAAAATATGCCCCCCCAAAGATGCTACATTATTGGAATATATGGCCAGAACAGTAGGAGAAATGATAGAGAAGGAGTTGAGGAGGTACATAATTAAATGTTTTCTTAATTAAAGGATTATATAAGAGAGCAAATACAGGCAGCAAAAGATTTTTTGACAAAGAACTACATAAGAAAATACAGGAAGCAAACGATGACTTCAATAAAGAGATAGAAGATCTGGAAAAAACAAACAGAAATCATTGGAATGAAGGAAATGATAAACCAAATAAAAAACTCAATAGGAAGCATCTCCAACAGAATAGACTTCCATCCTGGAAGACTGAACCTCAGACAATGAAGAGAAAATATATAATCCTGAAAATAAAGTTGATCACAGTGAAGATGGTAAGAATCCATGAGCAGAACATTCAAGAATTATGGGATAACATGAAAAGACCAAATTTAACAATTATTGGGATAGAGGAAGGCATAGAGGTACAAACCAAAGGAATGAACAAACTATTCATTGAAATAATATCAGAAAAATTTCCAAAGTTGACCACATTGAAGATGATAAGAAATCATAAGCAGAACATTCAAGAATTATGGGATAACAAAAAAGACCAAACAATCATTGAGATAGAGGAAGGCATAGAGGTCCAAATCAAAGGAATGAATAAACTATTCATTGAAATGATATCAGAAAAATTTATAAACATTAAGAGTCAATTGGCCTCATTGTTACACAAAATTACATATAAGAGATTGTGAGGGGAAAGGGGGAAAAAACAACAAGGGAGAGAATCGAATAACAGCAGATGGGGTAGAGAGAGAAGATGGGAGGGGAGAGGAGGGTGAATAGTAGGGAATAGGAAAGGTAGCAGAATACAAGAGTCACTAATATGGCATTATGTAAAAACGTGGATGTGTAACCGATGTGATTCTGCAATTTGTATTTGGGGTAAAAATGGGAGTTAATAACCCACGTGAATCAAATGTATGAAAGAATCTGATATGCCATGAGCTTTGTAATGTTTTGAACAACCAATGAAAAAAGTCAATTGGACAATTGGAAAATCAAATACAAGGGGCTTACAGAATGCCAAAGGTACAAAATCACAACAGACCCACACCAAGGCACATTATAATGAAAATGCCCAACATACAGAATCAGGAGAGATTTTTAAAAGCCACAGGAAAAAGGAATCAGATTACATATAGGGGAAACCAATTAGGATCTCTGCTGATTTCTCAACCCAGACCCTGAAAGGTACAAGATCCTGCAACAACATATACCATGCTCTATAAGAAAATGGATGCCAATCAAGAATCATATCCAGCTAAATTAAACTTTAGATTTATTGGTTATTTTTATGACAAAAATAAAAACCTTCCGTGGTAATCAAAAGTTAAAAGAATTTACAGCTAGAAAGCCTGAACTACAGAACATTCTTGGCAAAATATTCCATGAGGAGGAAATGAAAGACAGCATATGTCAGAAAAGAGAGATATCACTAAAGGAAAAACCTAACAAAGAGAAACCAAGTCAAGTTAACTATCAAAAATAAACAAAAATAACTGGGAATTCAAATCATGTTTCAATAATAATCCTGAATGTTAATTTCCAAAACTCAGCAATCAAAAGGCATAGACTGGCAGATTGGATTAAAAAAGACCCTAAAATATGCTGCCTTCCAGAGACCCATGTTACAGGAAAATACATCCACAGAGTGAAGGTGACAGGTTGGAATAAAACATATCACTCAGGGCTGGGGGTTGTGGCTCAGTGGGAGTGAACTAGACTGGCATGTGCAAGGCCCTGGGTTAGATTCTAAGCACTGAATAAAAATAAGTAAACAAAATAAAGGTAATGTGTCCACTAAAAAATAAATATTTAAAAAACCATATTGCTTGGGCTGGGGATGGGCCTCAGGGGTAGAACACTTGCCTGGCATGTGTGAAGCCCTGGATTCGATCCTCAGTATCATATAAAAATAAGTAAAAAAGGTATTGTGTCCATGTACAACTAAAAAAATAAATATCAAAAAATACTACTGACATGGATTGTGGAAGCAAGCAGGGGTTTCCATCCTTATATCAAATAATGTGGACTTCAAGTGAAAATTAATCAGAAGGGACAAACAATAATATTTCATACTGCTCAAGGGAACCATATACCAACAAGAGACAACAATTATAAATATTTATTACCCAAACAATAAAACATCTATGTTCATCATAAAAACTCTTTGCAATTTCAAGAGTCAAACAAATCACAACACAATAATTCTGGGTGACTTTAACACATATTTTTTACCCCTGGATAGATCTTCCAAACAAAAGAGAAACAGAAATTATAGAACTCAATAAGACAATCAATGACTTAGATTTAACATATATAGAATATTTCATCCTTCAACAAGCGAATACACTTTCTTCTCAGCAGCACATGGATCCTACGCAAAAATAGACCATATACTATGCCACAGGGCAACTCTTAGCAAATAAAAAGAAGTAGAGATACTAGACTGCATTCTATCAGATCATAATGGAATGAAATTAGAAGTCAGTGATAAGATAAAAGCTACTCCAACACCTGGAGACTAAAAAAATATGCTAGTGAATTAACAGTGGATTGCAGAAGACATCAAGGAGGAGATTTAAAGATTCTTAGAGGTTAGTGAGAACACTGATAGAACATATCAAAATCTCTGGGACACTATGCAGGTGGTACTAAGAGGAAAGTTCATTGCATGGAGTTCACTCCTTAAAAAAAGATAAAATCAACAGATAAATGACCTAAAATTACATCTCAAAGCCCTAAAAAAGGACAAATGAAGACCAAAAGCAGTAAAAGACAGGAAATAATTAAAATCAGAGCTGAAATCAATGAATTTGAAACAAAAGAATCAATTAAAAAGTTGACAAAATGAAAAGTTGGCTCTTTGAAAAATTTTATAAATAAAAATCAATAAACCTTTATGCATGCTAATGTAGAAAAGGAGAGAAAAACTCAAATTACTAAAATCCATGATGAAAAAGGAAATACCACCATGAACACTACAGAAATACAGAAGACAATTAGAAATTATTTTGAAAATTTGTACTCCAATAAAACAGAAAATGTTGAAGACATCAACAAGTGTCTAGAATCATAAAATTACCCAAACTGAGTCAGGATTATATACACAAGTTACACTGGTCATTTTCAAGCAATGAAATCGAAGATACCATCAAAAACCTACCAACCAAAAAAAAAATCCCAGGACTGGATGGATACACAGATGAGTTTTACAAGACCATCAAAGAAGAACTAACACCAATACTCCTGAAATCTTTCTATGAAATAAAAAAAAAGAAGGAATACTTCCAAACTCTGTGAGGCCAAAATCATCCTGATTCTAAAATCAGACAAAGACACATCAAACAAAGAAAGCTTCAGAGCAATATCTTTAATGACCATAGATGCAAAAATTCTGAATAAAGTTTTGGAAAATTGAATACTAAAACATGTTAAAAATATTGTGCACCATGATCAGGTGGAGTTCATACTAGGGATGCAAGTTTGGTTCAACATACGGAGATCCATAAATATAAATCATTACATCAATAGACTGAAAGATAAGAATCATGATCATCTCAATAGATGCAGAAAAAGCATCTGATAAAATACAGCATCGCTTCATGTTCAAAACACTAGAAAAACTAGGGATAACAGGAACATATCAACATCATAAAGGCTATCTACGCTAAGCCCCAGGTCAACATAATTCTAAATGGAGAAAAATTAAAGGCATTCCCTCTAAATCTGGAACAAGACAGGATGCCCTCTCTCATCACTTCTATCCAACATAGTTCTTGAAACACTGGCTATAGCAATTAGATGAAATAATTTAAAGGGATACACATAGGAAAAGAAGAATTAGAATTGGCATTATTTGCTGATGATATTATTCTATACCTTGAATATCCAAAAATTCCAACGGAAAACTCCTTGAACTAGTAATTGAATTCATCAAAGTATCAGCATATAATATCAACACCCATAAATTAAAGGAAATCTGTATATCAATGAGAAGTCCTCTGAAAGGGAAACTAGGAAAACTACCCCATTTACAATAGTCTCAAATAACCCCCACAAAACCAAATACTTAGGAATCAACATAATGAAAGAGGTGAAAGACTTCTACAATGAAAACTACAAAACACTAAAGAGAAATTAAAGAAGACCTTAGAAGATGGAAAGATCTCCATTGTTCCTAGCTAGGCAGAATTAATATCATCAAAATGACCATACTACTGAAAGTAGTATACAGATTTTATGCAATTCCAATCAAAATTCCAATGTCATTCTTCATATAAATAGAAAAAGAAATCATGAAATTAATCCCGAAAAATAAGGAGACTCAGAATAGCCAAAGCAACCCTTAGCAGGAAGACTGAAGAAGGTGGCATCACTATACCACACCTTAAACTATATTACAGAGCCACAGTAACAAAAACGGCATAGTACTGGCACCAAAATAGACATGTAGACCTATGGTAGAGAATAGAGGACACAGAGAGTAACCCACATACTAGGCAAAGGCACCAAAAACATACATTGGAGAAAAGATAGTATCTTCAACAAATGGTGCTGGGAAAACTGAAAAATCATATGCATCAAAATGAAATTAAATCCCTCTCTCTTAGAGTGCACAAAACTCATGCAAAGTGGATCAAGGACTAGGAATTAAGCCAGAGACCCTGCACCTAAGAGAAGAAAAAGCAGGCCAAAATCTTCATCATGTTTGGTGAGGTCCCAACTTCCTTAATAAGACTCCTAGAGCACAAGAATTAAAATCAAGAATCAATAAATGGATGGATTCAAACTGAACAGCTTCGCAGCAAAAGAAATAATCAGTGAGGTGAAGAGACAGTCTACATCCTGGGAACAAATTCTTACCACACATACATCAGATACATCACTCATCTCTAGGATATTTTAAAAACTTAATCTTAACACCAAACACCCCCTGCCCAAATAAACCAATCAATAAATGGGCCAAGGAACTCAATAAGCACTTCTCAAAATATGATATACAATCGAGCAACAAATATATATGAAAAAGTTCAACATAGCAATTAGCAAAATGCAAATAAAAATTAAGATACCACCTCACTCCAGTCAGAATGGCAGCTATTATGAACACAAACAATAAGTGCTGGCAAGGATATGGGAGAAAAGATTCACCTGCTGTGTATGAGTGTGACTGCAAATTGGTGCAGCCAATATGAAAAGCAGTATGGAGATCCCTTGGAAATCTGGGAATGTAACCACCATGTGAACCAGCTATTCCTTTTCTCAGACTTTACCCAAAGTAAAACAGCACACTACAGGGACACAGCCAGGTTAATGTTTATAGCAGCACAATTCACAATAGCTAGACTGTGAAGCCAATCTAGATGCCCTTCAATGGATGAATAGATTTTTAAAATGTGACATTTATACACAATGGAATGTTACTCAGCACTAAAAAATAATATCACAGCATTTGCAGGGAAATGGATGGAATTAGAACAGATTATGCTAAGTGAAGTTAGCCAATCAAAAAAAAAAATCTGAATGTCTTCTCTGATATAAGGGGTTGACACAAAATGGGGTAGAGAGGTAGCGCATGGGAAGAAGATTATATCAGATAGGGAAGAGGGGTGGGAGGGAAAGGGAGGGAGAAAGGGAATTTGCATGGATGATGGAAAGAGACCCTCATCATTATACAAAATACATGTGTAAAGATGTGAATTTGGTGTAAACATATCTTGTATACAGAGATATGATAAGTTGTGGTATAATGGTGTATTAAAAATTGTAATTCAAAAATAAATAGATTAATTTTAAAAAGAAAAAATCAAAAATCTAGAAAAAAAACTAGAAAAACTAGAGATAATAGAAAGACATCTCAATATTTTAAACCTATCTATGCTAAGCCAATGGCCAAAATCATTCTAAAATAAAAAAAAAAGAAAACTTGAAAACATTCCATCTGAAAACTAGAACAAGACAGGGATGCCCTCTTCCACCACTTCTATTTAATATAGTTATTGGAATTTTAGCCAGACCAATCAGAGAGACAAAATGAATTAAAACACCACATGGACAGGAAAGGAGAACTGTGACTGGATTTAATTATACTGGTTACAGTGGACAACTAAGTATATATTGGTCCCATGATAAGCATGCTGGCTATCTCCGGGTATCTTTTGAAGAAAAGACAGCATATGGGGGTCTAGATTGGCCAATCGTACTGGACCCCGTGACTCTAAGCAATATGTCTAAACTGTTATTAAAATGAGACTTTCTCATAACAAGCCAGTCATTGCCACAGAACGTCTGCCAATACCTTACTGTTCTAATCATTCTGCAATAGAATTTGGCAACTTTCCTAAATGGATAAACTGTGCAAATGTCTTGCCAGTACAACAACATAGTTCTAGAAATAGTGGACATATTCTAGATTGGTCTCCAGGAATTGACAAAAGACAATCACATAAGGATGTCATGATCCCTGGAGGTTTTGTTGGTAATGTTCTAACCTTAAGTGAAGGTGGTATCCAGATAGGTGTTCAGAGCTTAATTGCAGACTGAGATTTCCTATATCACACTGACAACCCTATGCCTGGCTTTATAGGCAGGGGTGTAAAGAGGGTTCCTGGTATGGCCTGCAGGCCTGTGTTCAATCTCTTTATGCTTTAATTACTGGAAATGTGAGAGTTAAGAGAAAGGAGGATAAATATCTTGTAGCCTGTAAAAAGTGCAATTTACCTAATTGCATCACTAGATATGCCATCTGACTACGAAGGTCTGTTACTGCAGCCAAATATAAGCCTTCCCAATGGGATTTGGAGAAGGTTAAATCATCTAATGGAAATTTTACATAGAAAATAATAATACCTTGATCTTATGGAGTTACATCACAACATCCAGAATATTCAAAAAAGCAAAATTGATCTATTGGATCCTACTTCTCTAACTGGAAATATTTCAAGAATGGAATGGCTTTAACCCTGGAAACACACTGAAACACTCTGCATGGAATATTATTGGAATGAGGTGCTTGCTGCTAGTTCTTTTTTGTATTGTGATAATAGGTGGCTGTCACACCCTTAGAACAAGAATGTGGGAACTAAAAATAATGGCTCATCATTTTCTATTGCATAATAAACAGGGGGAATATTCAGAGTGCCATCCGTGAATTCCTTGAGGGTCTTCTCTGGGTATGGAGCCATGGAGATTTAGGTCTAACCTTGAGAACTATCTGCAGCTCCCCAGAGTGCACTAGATTAACCAAGGCACATGACCCTATCTCTGCTCTACCAGGAAGACCCCTCTTCTAGCTCTGAATTTGGGCATAACCCATTGGAACTGCAAAGCCCACCTTCTACCTTATTTGGTAAAGAACATTCCAATGAAAGCCTTTGATATTCCCTGATATAAATAAAGCAAATATGGGCTCCATTTTGCTCTTTTCAGTGTGGAAGCTTCATCCCTAAGATTGGCTAGCCCATCCTACCCCCGCTTTTAAAATTACTTTCTGTATCATGTGCATTTTTTCCCCTTCTTTACCTTTCTTAGATTTTATTTTGCAGCCAGACCATTAAACCAAGAGGAACTCTATTTTTACCACCTGCAGTTTTGAATTCATGATCCTCTTGCCTCAGCCTCCCAAGTCACTGAACCACTGTGGTGGGCTATTGATTGCTACTTTTATATTTTTATATTTAGTTTTATTCTCATCCTGTATTTGTTTTGGAATCTAAAGTGAATCTGATGTAGACAGCAGAATAATTTTGTTGGATTCTAGGTCTTATAACCAAGGATGTAACACTGAGCTACATCCCCAGCCACTTTTTAATATTATTATGTTTTATTTTCAGATAGTGTTATGCTAAGTTGCTGAAGCCAGCATCTAACTTGTGATACCCTAGCCTCAGTCTCAAAGTAGGTTAGTGACAGCATTGCACCACTGTGCCCAGATGATGATGACTTAGAGAGGCTCTCCATAAGTCACTGAATTTGCCCTCCAACTTGCAATCTTCTTACCTCAGCCTCCTGAGTTTCTAGAGTCACAGATGTGTGCTGCATGCCCAAATTGAACAATATATTTTCTAAAATTGGAACAGATTGGATCTATATGCAGTAATAGTAATGAAAAAAGTAATAGTAATGAAGCAAATGCTTCTTCTATGTTGCCACTTGTTTTCTACCTATATATTTTTGGTTCATCAATTTTCCCATTATTGCCTATTAATGATTAATTTTTCTTCTGTACCATTTTTATTTTATTTTCTCCTTTTGGCACATTTTAGTTTTTCCTTAGTGTTTGTTCTGTGAACCCTAACATCTTAAATTTATGACAATCAGTTTTATTCATGCCAAATTAATTTCAATAGTATAGACAAATTTTGCTAATCTTACAGATTTGTCCCTTAGTCCTGATTTTTATCTTTCTCATAGACTATAACTTCATGCATTGTGTGTCTTGTATGGCTTGGATATCATTTGTCCCCAAACAAGCTTATGTTTTGGACACTTTGTTCTCATTACAGTAGCACTGAGGCAGGGGAAACTTTCAAATGTGCTGTCTACTGGGCGTTAATTCAGTCACTGGGGAAGCCACCCTCAGGAGGAATGGATGCTAGTCTCTTGGAATGAGTTTTTGAGAAAATGAGTTGTTATGAAAAATCAAGACTGCCCCTCTCTGATCTGTGGCTCATACTGGTCAATATGATTTTTCCTCTTTCACTTGTCCTCACTCTGATGACAGCCATCATGCTGGAATGGAGCACAGTGGGAAGTCCCCAGAAGCAAAGTGGATGGCATCCCTTTATCTTGGACTCTCAGACTCAAAAATTCTGACCTAAAGAACTTTTTAATCACAAACTACTCAGCCTTAGGTATTTCCTGATAGCAATAAAAATGTAGTCTTGTAGTCATTCAGCATCAATGTTTGTTTGGTTCTTAGTGTTATTTATGTGTTCTAAGTGTTATTTTTGCAATCATTTATTTTTTAATTTTATTTTTTTTAAATACACAACAGTGCAATACATTGAAATTCTTATTACACATATAGAGTACAAGTTTTTACACTTATATTTTTTAAACAAATAGAAAAGAGTTAGAGACTAAATACTCCATGGCACTGGCTATATTTAGCTACCAAATTGAGCTACTGAGCTACATCTACCATTATTTCTCATTATCTTATGTGGACTCAAGATTCTGTCTTTTCTCATTTCCTTTAACCTTGATGGCTCTATTGGCATTTCTGGAAAAGTTGTTTACTCACCACAAACATTTCCTCTTACAAATCTTCCCTTATCAATTGACGCACAGTTTAGCAAGGTATAAAATTATTGATGGTTAAAAACAGTCCTCCCACTGTCTTCCAGCTTCTTGGATTTCTAGGGAAAACCACTAATGCTGTCTTGTATCTGATCAACTGTTTCTCTCTGATCACTCAGGAGATTGCCTCTTGGTATTTGTTTTACAGCAATTCGACTCTCATAGTTCCTCTTATCAATGGCTTCCCTTTCTGTAAGCTATAGACAATTCCAGAATGAGCAACTCATGAGTTTTAAATTGCAAAGTGTTCTGAGTAGCATGATGCAATCTCACCCCACCACACCCCAGCCCTCCAGGGGCACGAGCCTCTGCTTTCTCCTGCAGTTTCCCAGTTGATATACTGTTTTTGTAATACTTTCCTGTTGGTTGCTAGTTGCCATGTTTGTTGAGAGACTGACTGTTGTGATAGTGCTCCACTTGTGTAGAAGAGAACATCTCTCCAATTACTCATGCACCACATTCTATTTGTGCACACATTGCATTGTTAGCACCTTGGAGCTTAAGAATAGAAGACACACCTTGAGCCTCTCCTAATAGAAAACATGATTTCCCATGAGACTATGACCCAAGAATTTGGGATGTGTTTAATAAGTTTGTGATGAACCTCTTTCTCAAATAACCTCAAGAAAAAGTACCAGTGACTAGGAAGTCAATTCTACTTCGTTGTAATGCTAAAATGTCCACCAGGAAGGAAGTTGAAACTCGTTTCCATAGTATATGGTTGTATGCCAAAGTGTCCTTTAAGAAAGGCTTGTGTGTAAGCAAGGCAGTCTGGTGCATGCTTAACTCCCAGGATCAAACCTGGTTTCATCTGACAAAGCAAGGTAACCCATACCCCCAATGCCAGCATGATCTGAGGGATGAGGTATCAGTCCCTGGGCATAATGAGGAGCCACTGGAGGCCCTTGTTCTCTCCAAAAGGAAAATTCTACAGTCGTTATTTATGGAATAATACTACATCAATTGTCAGGCACATAGACAGACCTATTTAGAAAAGCAGACACACATTCAGGAAAGAATGTGAGGGGCCCAGATACAGTGAGGTGGGTAGTGAGCTTGCTTCACATGCACAAGGTCCCAGGCTCAATCCCCAGCACCACAGGAAGAAAGAAAGGAAAAAATGTGAGAAACTCTAAAGGGAGAGACAGCAAATTCAAGGTTGGAGGTGTTGCTATTTGGAGAGGGACATTTAACTCAGGATGGACTAGAGATGGGGCCAGAGCAGACTTCTGTAATTTCTCACATATTTTTTTTAAGCTTGCTCATACCATGCTAGTATTTGGGGGTCCAGGAAGCTGGTCTAGGAGAAATGTTGCATTGCAGGTATTTCCTTTTTTTAAAATAAAAATCTGATCTTTATTTTTAAAAATATTTTTTAGTTGGACAGGATACCTTCATTTTATATATTTCTTTTTAATGTGGTGCTGACGATTGAACCCTATGCCTCACTGGTGCTAGGCAGATGCTCTCTCACTGAGCCACAACCCCAGTCCTTTGTTTTTAATTTCAAAATTTTGTAGGCATTCCTGCATTCTGGTGATTTATGACCTTCTCCTTTGAGGTTCAGTGTAACTTTCTTATTGGTATCCCAACATTTCTGCCCAAACCAGACATGTTCCACAGTTCTTTATGGACCTCAAGTGTTACTAGAGGAATGATTAAATGATCATTTAGTTATCAAAGCAAATAGGGCAGTGTTTTCAGGATGGAAGTTTTAAGAGAATGCTCATTATTAGATTTCTATTTTTACTTATGTATTTAGCCATGGACTGATATGTTTTTTGCAGTCATCCACAGATGTGGTCCACAAACCAGCAGATTCAGAAGTTTTTCATGTTGACAGCTATTTTCAAATGGTTGCATTCTGATCGAGGCCCATTCTGATTGAGGCCCATTTGAACGAGGATAAACATTAAGATGCTTTTAAAGTGCTTATGAATTTTCCTGGTTAGAATATTACAGAAGGTCTTGCCAGTTTTCTCGCCACTTTTAAAAAAATCTCATTGGTGTTGAAAAACCTCTCAGATGCAAGGGATGCACCCTAGAGGCAAGCTCCTGCAGATGGCCACCCACAGACCCCCACACCCACGGATCCTATTCTCCGTCCCCAATTAATTGGGTGTCAGGTGCTGATGGATTGTTAATTATTGGGTAAAACCCAGTGTTTTGCCCACAAGGAGCCCAAGGTCTAGCTTGTTGGTTACTGGAACCACTGGGTTGGTTATTCACATTTCCTTGCCTCTCAAGACAAATCTGAGCTCCATCCACAGACCTATATCTAGTGGCACTAGTAGCTTAGGAAAATTTCTCATTTTGGTTAAGAAAACTAACAGCAAGAATAATTAATAATTTCCCTCTAGGGAGAATGTGGGTTTCTGGCCCCAAAGTGTCCCGGGCTCTTTCCCTCTTCTCACCCACATACAACTTCTCTTCATCATGGGCAAGACAACTGTGTACTGCTCATCCCTGGAATTCTAGGCATGTGCCTTTATCTTCTCCATCTTCCTTGAAGAGAAATGTTCCCATTTCACAAATTCAGCAAAACTGGTCCCCCAAATACCTGGGCTGCTATTACTGAGAAGCAAAAGTAAAAAAAAATTTGAGCCTCCTGGAATTCTGGGCATGTGCCTTTATCTTCTCCATCTTCCTTGAAGAGAAATGTTCCCATTTCACAAATGCAGCAAAACTGGTCCCCCAAATACCTGGGACGCTATTACTGAGAAGCAAAAGTAAAAAAACTTTGAGCCCCCTGAAAATGGGGGCTGGGGCTGGGGCTCAGCCATAGATCTCTTGCCTAGCACGTGTGAGGCACTGGGTTCCATTCTCAGCACCACAGAAAAATAAATGGATAGAATAAAGGTATTGGGTCCAACTCCAACTAGAAAAAATATTTTTTAAAAATACTGAAAAGGCAACATATTCTAGCAATTAGGGAAATACAAATTGAAATTGCACTGAGATTCTCTTTCACTCCAGTCAGAATGGCAATTATCAAGAATACAGTAACAATAAATTGGTGAGGATGTGGGGAACAGAGAATGCCCACACTTTGTTGGATAAACTGCACATTGGTGTAACCTCTTTGGAATGCAGGATGGAGATTCCTCAAGAAATTAGGACTGGAACCACCCTCTGAGTCAGTTATCCCAATCCTCAGCATAAATACAGAGGATAAAATCAGCATACTACAGGGACACAGCCACATCAATGTTTATGATAGCACAACTCACAATAGCTAAGCTATGGAGCCAGCCTAAATGCCCATCAACAGATGAATAGATAAAGAAATTGTGGTATGTATACAAGGTGGAATATTACTCAGGTTTAAAAAAAGGATGACTTCATATCATTGCCCAGTAAATGAATGGATCTGGAGCTTCTCATGCTAAAGTAAAATAAGGCAATCCCCCCAAACCAAAGGTCACATGTTTTCCCCGACATGTGTTATCTACATCACAAGGAATGTGGGGGGTACGAAGAGAATTTCAGTAGATTAGACAAAGGGGAACAACAGGAAGGGAGAGGAGATAAGAACAGAGAATACCGTAGCATGAATCGACTATAATGTTCCTATTCAAATATATGAAAATACCTAAGTGAATCCACCCATCTTGCCCACCCACACGAATGGGGTCCTAAGGACAATAAGGTATATTTTATGTTTGGATAATTTTACCAAAATGGACTCTATGGTCATTTATATCTAAGAAGAACCAATAAAACAGAAAAAGTTAAAAGTACTAAAAGGACCATGGGACCAAATTGATAGCATCATAGCTGGATGAGGAAATGTCTTTAGGTACATTCCAGAATTTTCTAAACCACTCCCCCATTGGATGCTGCCAAAGGTGTTGGAGCCTGTGGGAAGGTGGAGGTTCAGGGTGCTGCAAGGAGAAGATAGGAACCCCCCATTCATCTGCAGGTGCAGGGGTCACAGGGGGCGGGTAATCTTGAGACCTCCACGGTTAACTAAGGCAGAGATGAGCAGGGTGCATTCAAGTCTAAGGAGTTATTTAAAATATTAGGAAAACCAGGAATTGTCTTTCCTGGACTCCCAATCAAACGCAAATTGTTTTTCCTTAAAGAGAGAGACCCTTGAGCCCCTCTTAACAAGAAGTCTTCTCTGTATTATGTGACTTTTTTCACCACTGAATTGGGGGGACAAGACTCGGAAATCTCTCTGGAAACACATTGACTTTGTTTGCATCTTCTTTCTTGTCAAGTGCAGAGTATTCAGCTGATACTAAGGATGCACATCTGGGCAGGGTGTCTCTGGTTTTAGCAGGAGGCAGGATCCCATTGCCTGGGATCCAGGGAACTGGCAGGAACCAGGGAGAGCACCCAGGGTCGCCTTGATCTGTGCAAGGCTGTTATCCTGTGGCCGCCACAGGTATTTCTCTCAAAAAGAAAGAAAGAAAAAAGTGGCACATGCCTGTCATTGCAGTGGCTGGGGAGGATGAGGCAGGAGGATGGGGAATTCAAAGCCAGCCTCACAAAAACAAGGTGCTAAGCAACTCAGTGAGACCCTGTCTCTAAACTTCAAGCTAGGGCTGGGGAAGGGGCTCAGAGGTCGAGTGCTCTGAATTCAACCCCCAGTGGCCAAAGAGCTAGGGAGCCCAGTGCAGCTGGGGTTTACCCAGGTCTGCGCTCTGGGGGTCTCTTTTGTGCTGATCTCCTTACTCTGCCTCCAGCCTCAACGTGGGCTGAGATACAGATTCAACTCAGCTGGAGGAACATCAGCTTTCATGCTGCCATTCGGGTGCAGCCTCCTCCAGGGGGCCTACCTGGCCCCCCATGAGCCTCAACCAGCGCAGGCCTTGATGCACTGGACAGTTCCCAAGGGGCGAAAGGGCAGTTCTGCTTGGAGAATTTTGCACAGATAAACAGAGACAAGTCGGCAGCTCAAAGACACTTTGTGTGGTGAAACTTTCAAGAAATGACTTCAATTTCCTAACATCAGAACCGAACAGAACTTAGAATTCTGGTACCCTAACCCTAACCCAATGCCCAGACTTCAAAAGGAAAAGAAAAAAGCTGCAGCCCAACCCTGCCATTCTGGTCTCCTTCTTGCCTGGAGCGGATATCACCCCCCTGTCACTCAAAAAGAAGGCTGGCTGGGCTCAGGCTGGGGAAAGCGGAGACTGACTGACTCCCTGTCCAATCAGAAGCCCCGGTTCTGAGCGCTGTCCAATCCTGAGCGCTGTCCGATCCTGAGCGCTGTCCAATCCTGAGCGCAGCCAGCGAGCAAGGGGCGGGCTTCCGCGATCCGGAAGAGTTTTATTTCTCTGCGGTCCGCGGTTCCCCTCAGATTACTGCAGTTGGACTCCAGGCTTTGCTCCTGCCCAGGACCCCAGGTGACCCTGCCATGCAGGGGCCGAAGCTCCTCAGGGCAGGCTTGGCTGCTGGGAACCAGGAAATGGTGAGTGTGCAGTGGCACCTGGTGCCTGGACAGGAAGGCTTGGGAGGTAGGCCAGGCAGGGAGGCCGTCCTGCGGGACCTGCAGTGGCGGGAGCCTGAGCTGGCCCACTCCGACTCTGGGCGTTCTCTGCGGCAGCAGGCCTGAGCCCCTCGGGGACAGTGCCCTTCAGTCCCCCTGGCCAGCCGGGTGGGGAGCGTGACAGTTGCGGAGACCCCTCGCGGCCTCCCCATACCTTTGGGGCAGCCTTAGCCCCTGCTCAAGTCTTCTGTGGCAGGTGAGCGGGGCTGCCTGGCCTCTTCGGGGGCTGAGGTGATTGACAGGTGGGACCACTAGAAGAATCCAATCTCCTAGCCCAGCGATGGCACACACCTGTCATCCCAGAGGCTGGGAAGGGTAGGGAGAGGCCGATGCAGGAGGATTGCGAGGTCAAGGCCAGCCTTGGCAACTTGGCGAGGCACTTAGAGACTCAGGTAGATGAGAAACTGCCTCTAAATAAAATGCAAAATCCTCCAAACCCCGTTTTCCTGCAGGAGGGGACCTGTGGTGTGCAGGGATCCGCTTATTCCTGAGCTAGTTTTGTGGAGTTTGTTTTTTGTTTTGGTAGTTAACAGAAGGGTGCTTTACCACTCAGCTCTGACCCTGGTAGTTTTTAGTTTTTATTCTGAGCGCAGGTGTAGCTAAGTTGCTGAGGGTAGCCTGGTTAGGGTTTGATTGATAATGACTTTTCCATTGCAATTAAGTGTATGATTTTTACATCCACGTGGGTTCGTGGGTGGACTCTGTTTACATCATGATTCCTTGATAATTGTAACAGTTATACCAAATTATACCAGGAGCCTCCTATTCTGGTATAATTTTGAAACATAATCCTGCTCAACATGTGCTTCTTCAGGGTGCTGGAGTATAATCCAGTACCACGCACGTCCTCCACCCAAGCCCTACCAGTGCTCTGGGCCTCCAGTTCCCACACCTCCCTTCATGCTGGGTTGTCTTGTTCACTCACATCAAATCCTCTCCAGGAGATGGTTGCATTTATCTAGGCCTTTTCATTGCACTTCATAATAAAATTGACATTTACATACATATGGAGTCATCTATGAAATTTCTGCATTTTGAATTTTTTTGGTCCTCAAATTACTGCAATATGATAATTTTATAACATGCATTAGTGCCTGGTAATGTTAGTTCCTGATTTTGCTCTTAGAGTTCAGAATTCTTGGCTAATTTCATTCAATTTAACTTTCCAGGAGACTTTTCAAACTGTTTGCTCTGGTCCCTTCTTCAATGAAAAGGAAATCATGCTGAAAGTTTGATGGGGTGTTATCCTAGATGAACCTGAGGGAAGTGGCCATCTTTATAAGGAGGAATTTTATCATTCAGTCTCTTATGTGCTGATCTGTATTTGCATTTTTTCAAATTCTGCAGGTGTCCTTTTAAAAATATGGTGATATGCAAAATGTGACATTTATATGATCGATATAAAACTGATATGTGTTTCATAGTATTTGTCAAACTGTATGCAATATGGCAAAAAAAAAATGTGGCTGATTGCCAGAAATGGTTATTTCTGGATGGAATTTCCAGGGTGTCCTACTACTGAACTATATCCTCAGCCCCTTTTAAATTTTTACTTAAAAATTTATATTTTTAATTTATTTCTTAATTTAATTTTTTAAAATTACTATTCCATATATATATATGTATATATATATGTATATATTTTTTTTTTAATTTAGGCAGGGTTTCACTCAGTTGCTGGGATCAGCTTCACAATTGTGATCCCCCTACCTCAGCCTCCAGACCACTGGATATATCAGGTATGTAGCACCACATGCATCCTATCACAATTTCTTTCTTTTTTTAGGATATTTTTTAGGTCATGATTTAATTTTATATATTGTTTTTATTATTTTTTTAAATACATGATAACAGTGGAATGCATTATGATCCTTATTACACACATAGAGCACAATTTTTCATATCTCTGTATATAAAGTACATTCACATCATCTTATGCCATTATACATGTACTCATTTCTTCTGCATTACAATTCTTAATACACATGTATAACACCATTTTTCACCTGTCTTTGTATGTAAGGTATGTTGACACCCAATTCAAGTCTTTATGCACGTATTTTGAATAATGATGTCGATCATATCATTGTATAATGATAACCATCACCTTCCACCATCCTTGCTAATCTCCTTCCCCCTCCATTTCCCTCCCACCCCTCTGCCCTATGTAGAATTATTCTAATCCTCCTATGCTCTTCCTCCCTACCCCACTGTGAGTCACCCCCATATATCAGAGAAAATATTTGGCATTTGTTTTTTTGAGATTGGCTAACTTCACTTAGCATAATATTTTCCGACTTCATCCATTTACTGGCAAATGCCATGTTTTCTTTTAGTGCTCTTTTAGTGCTGAGTAATATTCCATTGTATATAAATGCCAAATTTGTTTTTATGCACTCATCCACTGAATGGCATCTAGGTTGGCTCCACAGTTTAGCTACTATGAATTGTGCTGCTATAAACATTGATGTGGCTGTGTCCCTGTAGTGTGCTGTTTTTAAGTCCTTTGGGTGAATTCCGAGAAGAGGAATAGCTGGGTCAAATGGTGGTTCCATTGCCAGATTTCCAAGGAATCTCTATAGTGCTTTCCATATTGGCTGCACCAATTTGCAATCCCACCAGCAATGTATGAGTGTACCTTTTTCCCATATCCTCGCCAACACTTATTGTTGTTTGTCTTCATAATAGCTGCCATTCTGACTGGAGTGAGATGATATCTTAGTTTTTATTTGCATTTCTCTGATTGCTAGAGATGATGAGCATTTTTTCATATATTTGTTGATTGATTGTATATACTCTTCTGAGAAGTGTCTGTTCAGGTCCTTGGCCCATTTGTTTTTTTTTTTTTTTTTTGGTGTTAAGATATTTGAGTTCTTTATATACCCTAGAGATTAGTGCTCTATTGCTGAGAGCCATAGCCAAGTAGGAATGATGCATGGCATTTTGGGGTTGAAAGGTGACCCTGCTCAGGGATTAGGGTGGCTCTGGGTTTAGGGTGGATCCTGTTGAGAATAGGGCAGCTCCATGTTTAGGGTGGATCCTGCTTGGAATAGGGCGGCTCCAGGATTAGGGCTTATCCTGCTGCCTCAGGCGCCTGCTCTTTGGAGTTCCTGTTGAGTTCTCCCTAGGTTCTGAGAGAATTGGTGGGCGGAGCCCGGTAGAGGCAGTGTGTTCCCAGAATGTGCTTGTAGAGTGCCGGTGAGAGTTTGGGAATAAAGAGTTGCTGTTTGAATCCACAAGGCTTTGTGGTGGCTCGGTTATTTTGTGCCCAGCCAGACTGCAGCACTCTATCTGATGTGGGAGGGGTCAATATTTGCTCCTGGATGTAGGCTCTCTTGTTTTTTTTTTTTTTTTGATAAAAAACTTTTTAGTTTGAATCCATCCCATTTATTGATTCTTGGTTTTAATTCTTGTGCTATACAAGTCTTTTTTTTTTCTTTTTTATTGGTTGTTCACAACATTACAAAGCTCTTGACATATCATATTTCATACATTAGATTGAAGTGGGTTATGAACTCCCAATTTTACACCAAATGCAGATTGCAGAATCACGTCGGTTACACACCCACAATTTTACATAATGCCCAATTAGTAATTGTTGTATTCTGCTATCTTTCCTATCCCCTACTATCCCCCCTCCCCTCCCCTCCCATCTTCTCTCTCTACCCCATCTACTGTAATTCATTTCTCTCCTTGTTTATTTTCCCATTCCCCTCACAACCTCTTATATGTAATTTTGTATAGCAATGAGGGTCTCCCTTCATTTCCATGCAATTTCCCTTGTTCTCTCCCTTTCCCTCCCATCTCATGTCTCTGTTTAATGTTAATCTTTTCTTCCTGCTCTTTCTCCCTGCTCTGTTCATAGTTGCTCTCATTATATCAAAGAAGACATTTGGTATTTGTTTTTTAGGGATTGACTAGCTTCACTAAGCATAATCTGTTCTAGTGCCATCCATTTCCCTGCAAATTCTATGATTTTGTCATTTTTTATTGCTGCATAGTACTCCATTGTGTATAGATGCCACATTTTTTTTATCCATTCATCTATTGAAGGGCATCTGGGTTGGTTCCACAGTCTAGCTATTGTGAATTGTGCTGCTATGAACATCGATGTGGCAGCATCCCTGTAGCATGCTCTTTTAAGGTCTTCAGGGGATAGTCCGAGAAGGGCAATAGCAGGGTCAAATGGTGGTTCCATTCCCAGCTTTCCCAGGAATCTCCAAACTGCTTTCCAAATTGGCCGCACCAATTTGCAGTCCCACCAGCAATGTACAAGAGTACCCTTTTCTCCACATCCTTGCCAGCACTTCTTGTTGTTTGACTTCATAGTGGCTGCCAATCTTACTGGAGTGAGATGGTATCTTAGGGTGGTTTTGATTTGCATTTCTCTGACTGCTAGAGATGGTGAGCATTTTTTCATGTACTTGTTGATTACAAGTCTTATTAAGGAAGTTGTGGCCTAATCCCACATGATGAAGATTAGAGCCTACTTTTGCTTCTGTAAGATGCAGAGTCTCTGCCTTAATTCCTAGGTCCTTGATCCATTTTGAGTTAACTTTTGTGCATGGTGAGAGATAGGGGTTCATCTTCATTTTGTTGCATATGGATTTCCAGTTCTCCCAGCACCATTTGTTGAAGATGCTCTCCTTTCTCCAGTGCATGTTTTTGGCACCTTTGTCTAATATAAGATAGTTGTAATTTTGTCGGTTGGTCTCTGTGTCCTCTGTTCTGTACCATTGGTCTACCAGCCTGTTTTGGTGCCAATGCCATGCTGTTTTTTTTCTATTGCTGCGTGGTATAGTTTAAGATCTGGTGTAACGATACCGCCTGCTTCACTATTCCTGCTAAGGTTTCCTTTGGCTCTTCTGGGTCTCTTATTTTTCCAGATGAATTTCATGATTGCTTTTTCTATTTCCATGAGGAATGTCATTGGGATTTTGATCAGAATTGCATTAAATCTGTATAGTGCTTTTGGTAGTAAGGTCATATTGATAATATTAGTTCTGCCTATGCAAGAGTAAGGTAGATCTTTCTACCTTCTAAGGTCTTTGATTTCTCTTTAGTGTTCCGTAGTTTTCATTGTATGGATCTTTTACCTCTTTTGTTGATTCCCAGGTATCTTTTCCTTGAGGATATTATGAATGGGGATTCCCAGGTATCTTTTCCTTGAGGATATTATGAATGGGGTAGTTTTGCTCATCTACTTCTCAGAGGATTTGTCACTGATATACAGAAATGCCTTTGATTTATGGGTGTTGATTTTATATCCTGGTACTTTGCTGAATTCTAGTTCTAGAAGTTTTATCATGGAGTTTTTTGGGTCTTGTAGGTACAGAATCATATCATCAGCAAAGAGTCCTAGTTTAAGTTCTTCTTTTCCTCTACTTATTCCTTTAATTTCATTCATCGAATTGCTGTGGCCAGTGTTTCAAGAACTATGTTTAATAGAAGTGGTGAGAGAGAGGGCATCCCTGTCTTGTTCAAATTTTAGAGGGAATGCCTTCAGTTTTTCTCCATTTAGAATGATGTTGGCCTGGGGCTTAGCATAGATAGCCTTTACAATGTTGAGGCAAGTTCCTGTTATCCCTAGTTTTTCTAGTGCTTTAAAAATGAAGGGGTGCTGTATTTTGTCAAATGCTTTTCTGCATCTATTGAGATGATCATATGATTTTTATTGATTTTATTGATTTCCATATGTTGAACCAACCTTGCATCCTGGGAATGAATCCCACTTGATCATGGTTCACAATCTTTTTGATATGTTTTGGTATTTGATTTGCCAGAATTTTATTCAGAATTTTTGCATCTGTTTTTTAGAGATATTGGTCTGAAGTCTTTTTTCTTTGATGTGTCTTTGTCTGATTTTAGAATAAGGTGATTTTGGCCTCATAGAATGAGTTTGGAAGTGCTCCCTCATTTTCTATTTCATGGAATAATTTCATGAGTATTGGTGTTAGTTCTTCTTTAACGGTCTTGTATCCATTGAGTCCTGGGCTTTTTTTTTCCCCCCCATTGGTAGGCTTTTGATGGTGTCTTCTATTTCATTGCTTGAAAATGTTCTGTTTAACTTGTGTATATCATCCTCACTCCGTTTGGTTAAATTATATGATTGTAGACATTTATTGATGTCTCCAGTATTTTCTGTTTTATTGGAGTACAAATTTTCAAAATAATTTCTAATTATCTTCTGTATTTCTCTAGTGTTCATGGTGATATTTCCTTTCTCATCATGGATTTTAGTAATTTGAGTTTTTCTCTACATTAGCATGGATAAGGGTTTATCAAGTATATTTATTTTTTTTTCAAAGAGCCAGCTTTTCATTTCAAAAATTTTAAAATTTTTAATTTATAAAAAATATATGGCAGCGGAATGTATTACAATTCTTATTACACATGTACAGCACAATTTTTCATATCTCTGTAAAGTAGGTTGACACCAATTCATGTCTTCATACATGTAGGATGGATAATGATGTCCATCACATTCCACCATCCTTGCTAATCCCTGCCCTCTCCCTTCCCATCCCTCTGCCCTAAATAGAATTTATCTATTCCTCCCATGCTCCCCCTCCCTACCCCAGTATAGTCATCTTCCTTATATCAGAGAAAATATTTGGCATTTTTTTTTTTGGGATTGGCTAACTTCACTTAGCATTATCTTCTCCAGTGCCATCCTTTTACCTGCAGATGCCATGATTTTATTCTCTTTTATTGCTGAGTAATATTCCATTGTGTACAAATGCCACATTTTCTTTATCCATTCATCTATTGAAGGGCATCTAGGTTGGCTCCACAGTTTAGCTATTGTGAATTGTGCTGCTATGAACATTGATGTGGCTGTGTCCCTGAAGTGTGCTGTTTTTAAGTCCTTTGGGTATAGACTGAGGAGTGGGATAGCTGGGTCAAATGGTGGTTCCATTCCCAGATTTCCAAGGAATCTCCATACTGCTTTCCATATTGGCTGCACCAATTTGCATTCCCATCAGGAGTGTATGAGTGTACCTTTTCCCCACATCCTCGCCAACACTTATTGTGTGTCTTCATGATAGCTGCCATTCTGACTGGAGTGAGATAATATCTTAAAGTACTTCTTATTTGTGTTTCTCTGATTGCTCGAGATGATGAGCCTTTTTCCATATATTTACTGATTGTATATCTTCTGAGAAGTGTCTGTTCAGGTCCTTGGCCCATTTGTTGATTGGGTTATTTGTTTTTTCATTTACCAGGGTCTTTTAAGTCCTCTGTCCTGGACCACAGCTGCTTCATTTGATTCCTCACAGTATGAAGCTTCCAGCATCTTGGACCAAGCTCTTACCAGTTTCCCAGTGTTGCCATCCTGCAGGCAAACATTTGGTGACTATTCCTCCCATGATTATGTGAGTAAATATAAGAAGCTCCCTTCTATACACACATCCATTTTTATGTATTTTATTCTCATTTTCTGAAGAACCTTGAAAAATACAGGCATATTCTCAACAAAATGTCTGGGTCATATGGCATCTCTAGTTTAAATTTTTTTGAAAAATAGCCCTTATAGTTTTTTAAATATCTATTCAAATTTATATTTCTGGCAAGGATGTCAAAGTGTTTCCTTTTCTGCATATCTTCTGCAGTATGTGTTACCTACCAACATTTTGAGAATAGCCCACAAGCATGTGGTTATAGTTCATTGTGATATAACCTGAAATCATAAAAATTCTAGAAGAAAATGAGAAGAATTTTTTTCATTCACGTTGGCAATGGTTTTAAATAGAACCTCTTGAGAATGTGCAAGGAAAAATAAAGAGATAGATGAGACTATATAAAGCTAAAAATGCTTCTGTGCAGCAAAGGAATCAATCAATGAAATGTAAAAGTAGACTGTGGGTGAAAGAAAATCGTTGCTAGCCACATGTCTGATAAAAGCTCAACATCCAAAATATATGAAATTTATACAACTCACCAAAAATAAAAAAAAAAAACCTTTAATAACCTAATTTAAATATGGTAAAATACTTAGATTCTGCCCTAAAAATTAAACAAGTGTTTCAAGTCATATAAAACCTACTCAAGAATATTAATTAGGCTAACTAAAATTATAATTTACTTTAGCTTCTCTGTTTCATTTATCTCACAGGATTATGTGTGCACACTCTCTGTCCTGCACAGGCATCCTGAGACATTGTTCAATTCACAAAATGCCAGGTTCTCATTTCCCCACATTGTGCTTTCTCATCATTCCACCTTAATTGCCAAGAAAGTCTGAAGCCTGGAAAACTACAACATATGGATAAATTGCAAGATAATCATCAACTTTGAAAATTACTTCAGGAATCAATAGAATACATTAGTAGACCCAGATGTGAAGAAATATAAAGTAGACCTACAAATTAACATTTAACTTAATTGCAGATATTTTTATGAGCAGCTGAAAAGCTGATCATGGTAGCACACGCCACTAGTCCTGGCAACCTGTGAGGCTACAGTGGGAGGAGGATTTGGGCTAAGGAATGTGAGGCCAACCTGGCAAAAATCCAGCTCCAAAAATCAACCCACCAAAAAAACCAAACAGTAATCACATTTTTTAAAAAGAAGGCGCCTTCACAGGTGATTTCTGGCAATCATGTAATAAGAGATCGGTAAGAATAATTCATGATTTCATCTAAAAATAGAAGGAAAAAAATGGACTAATTCTTTCTGTAAGGCCAGAAATACCAAATAACACAACAAAAGAATGGAAATTGCAGACCATCTTCCTATAGATGTTGACCCAGATATTCAAACCCCTAGAAAACTGAGAATAAAAACAAAAATAAAGTTTGGACTTTATGACCAAGAGGGATAATATGTAAGTTTCCAAAAATCATTTTGATAGAGAAAAGCTTTTGGCAGATTACATACTTATGTAATTTATTGTAAATCTATGGCCAGTTAAGACCAGAGGACAATTCTTTTTCAATCCACTAAAGGGCAGCTGTGTACTGTTTTCATATTTAATGGTGAGAACCTAAGTGTTTGACAATTTAGTTTTAGAAAAAGGAAAAAAAAATGTATGGTTTCCTGACATCTAAATATTGTTCTGATGATATTGAACAGCATTTTATACATCGAAAGTCAAATAGCATATGCAGATGATATTCTTATTTCTATAATATTTCTAAGCAATTTCCATGCACTAATGAAACATAAGACCTAAATTAGTTCAATAATGTTATGGGTTAAATGGTCAACATTAAGTCATATAATTTATACACACTACCAATGGGCAGTGTTAAAATTGAGGCATAAATCCATTCACAAATATAGGAAAAATAATTTAAAATGAAAGTAATAACAAAAGAACTGTTCACTGCAAAGTAAAAATAAAGGGGAAAGTAAAATGCAAAAAAAAAAAAATGGAAACAAATTGGGAAAACAGTTAATATTCAATGATCAAAAGTTTGATTTTGTTAAAACCACAATATTCCACAGTGGGTCTGCAGATTCAAAATAATGAGGCCAAAATCCAAAAGTCATTTTGTAAAAATTACCCAGCTGACTCTAAAATCATAACAAATGTAAAAGAAATTAAATAACTCAATATTGAAGTAAAAATTGTGTGACTTTTATTGAAAATGTGCATTGCAAAAATACGTTGTGTAGGATATTAAATTTGGTTAAATACCTCTTAAATTGCTGATGACCAGTATTCCCTATGCATGAAGTGAGGGTCTGTGTTAATGTAGGCAAGAATTAGGCTGGGATTGACATTTGTCATCACAGGTACTACCTGCTGAGCTTGAGAATGTCTATTGCTTTCATGATAACTTTTTTCTGCCTCCCAGATTTTCTGCACCTTACCTACCATCCATGTTCTGTCTCTTGTATTTCACCCAAATATATCCCAGTGGGTGTCAGGTATTGAAATTCACATATATTCCTGCTCTTCCTGCAGCTGAGAACTAAAAAAACAATGCAGTTCAGTGTCTTGGTGAGTGGTTGAAAGGATTTGTCCTTGATCCTCACACAGGCTGAAGAGTGTTTTTTATTTTTATTTTTTGATTTAAAACAATGACAGTGGAATGCATTACAATTCTTATTACATATATACAGCACAATTTTTCATATCCCTGGTTGTATATAAGGGATGTTTGGACCAATTTGTGTCTTCATACATATACTTTGGATAATGATGTCATCACATTCCACTATCACTGCTAATCCCCTATCTACTTCCCCTCCCCTTTCACCCCTCTAATAGATGTAGAATTCATCTATTCCTCCCATGCTCCCCCTCCCTACCCCACTATATTCAGCTTCCTTATATAAGAGAAACCATTCAGCATTTGTTTTTTGGGATTGACTAACTTCACTTCTCCAATACCATCCATTTACATGCAATTGCCATGGTTTTATTATTGCTGAGGAAAATTCCATTGTGTATATATGCCACATATTTTTTATCCATGCATCCACTGAAGGGCATCTGGGTTGGCTTCACAGTTTGCTATTCTGAATTGTGCTGCTATAAACATTGACATGGCTGTGTCCCTGTAGTATGCTGTTTTCAAGTCCTTTGAGAATAGTCCGAGAAGAGGAATAGCTGGGTCAAATGGTGGTTTCATTTCCAGATTTCCAAGGAATCTCCATACTGCTTTCCATATTGGCTGCACCAACTTGCAATTGCACCGGAAGTGTATGAGTGTACCTTTTCCCCCACATCCTCAGCAACACTTGTTGTTGGTCTTCAAAATAGCTGCTGTTACGATTGGAATGAGATGATATCTTAGAGTGATTTTTTGATTTGCATTTCTCTAATTGCAAGAGATGATGAACCTTTTTCCATATATTTATTGATTGATTCTATGTCCTTTTCTGAGAAGTGTCTGTTCAGGTCTTTGGCCCATTTCTTGACTGGATTATCTGTTTTTTTTTTTTTTTTTTTTTGTGCTTAGCATTCTGTGTTATTTATATACCGTTGACATTAGTTCTCTATCTGATGTATGAGGGATAAAAATTTGCTCCCAGAATGTAGGCTCTCTGTTCACCTCAGATTGTTTTTCTTTTTCTTGCTGAGAAGAAACTTTTCAGTTTCAATCCATCCCATTTGTTGATTCTTGGTTTTAATTCTTGTGCTATAGGCATCTTATTAAGGAAGTTGGGGCCTAGCCCCACATGATGAAGATTAGGGCCTACTTTTTCTTCTATTAGATGCAGAGTCTCTGGTTTAAATCCTAGGTCCTTGATCCACTTTGAGTTGAGTTTTGTGCATGGTGAGAGTTAGGGGTTTAATTTCATTTTTCTTTTTTTTTTTTTTTTGCAAATGAATTTCCAGTTTCCCCAGCATCATTTGTTGAAGAGGCTATCTTTTCTCCAATGCATGTTCTTGGCACCTTTGTCTCATATAACATAATTGTGATTTTGTGGGTTAGTCTCTGTGTCCTCTATTGTGTATCATTGGTCAATCTATCAGCTGTTTTGGTGCCAATACCATGCTGTTTTTGTTACTATTTCTCTGTAGTATAGTTTAAGATCTGGTATAGTGATACTATCTGCTTCACTCTTCCTGCTTAGAATTGCTTTAGTTATTCTGGGTCTCTTATTTTTCCAGATGATTTTCATGATTGCTTTTACTTTTTCTATGAGAAATATCATTGGGATTTTGATCAGAATTGCATTAAATCTGTATAGTGCTTTTGGTAATGTCATTTTGATATTAATATTGCCTATGCAAGAGTAAGGTAGATCTTTCCATCTTCTAAGGTCGTCTTTGATTTCTTTTTTTTTTTTTTAGGGTTCTGTAGGTTTCATTGTATAGATATTTCACCTCTTTTGTTGATTCCCAAATATCTTATTTTTTCTTTTTTTAAAGTTACTGTAAGTGGGGTAGTTTTTCTCATTTCCTTCTCGAGGCTTTCTAACTGATATACAGAAATGCCTTTGTTTAATGGGTGTTGATTTTATATCCTGCTGCCTTGCTGAATTTATTTTTTAGTTCTAGAAGTTTTCTGGTGGTGCTTTTGGGGTCTTCTAGTTATAGAATCGTAGTGTCAGCAAATAGTGCTAATTTAAGTTCTTTTCCTGTAGTTACTCCTTTAACTTCTTTTGTCTAATTGCTCTGGCCACTGTTTCAAGAAGTATGTTGAATAGAAATGGTGAAAGAGGGCATACCTGTCTTGTTCCAGTTTTTAGAGGGAATGCCTTTAATTTTTCTCATTTAGAATGATGTTGGCCTGAGGCTTAGTGTAGATAGCCTTCATGATGTTGAGATATGTTCCTGTTATCTCTAGTTTTTCTAATGTTTTGAACATGAAAGGGTGCTGTATTTTGTCAAATGGCTTTTCTGTGTCTCTTGAGATGATCATATGTTTCTTATTTTTAAGTCTATTGATGTGATGAATTACCTTTATTGATTTCCATATGTTGAACCAACCCTGTATCCCTGGGACAAACCCCACTTGATCTTGGTGTACAACCTTTTTAATATGTTTTTGTATTCAATTTGCCAGAATTTTATTCAGAATTTTTGCATCAATGTTCATTAGAGATATTGGCCTGAAGCTTTCTTTCTTTCCTTTGTCCCGGCCTGGTTTTGGGATCAGGGTGATATTGGCCTCATAGAATGAGTTTGGAAGTGCTGCTTCTTTCTCTGTTTCCTGAAATAAATTGAAGAGCATTGGTGCTTTTTTAGTTCTTCTTTAAAGGTCTTGTTGAACTCGGCTCTGTATCCATCTGGTCCTGGGCTTTCCTTGGTTGGTGAGCTTTTGATGGCAGCTTCTATTTCATCATTTAATATTAGTCTGTTTAAATTGTGTATGTTTCCTGATTCAATGTGGGAATATCATATGACTTAAGAAATTTGTTGATGCCTTCAATGTCTTCTATTTTATTGGGTTATACATTTTCAAGATAATTTCTAATTATCTTCTCTATTTCTTAGTGTCTGTTGTGATATTGCCTTTTTCATCATGTATGCTGGTAATTTGAACTTTCTCTCCTTTTCATTAGCATAGCTAAGGTTCTGTCATAGAAACAACTTTTTTCAAGGTTTAATTGTTTCTTTTAATTCAATTTCAGTTCTGATTTTAATTATTTCTTGCCTTCTACTGATTTTGCTGTTGATTTGTTCTTCTAGGGCTTTGAGATGAAGTATGAGATCAATTATTGACTTTTTCTTCTTTTAAGGAATGAACTCCATGCTATGAAGTTTCCCCTTAGTACTGCTTTCATAGTGTCCAAGAGATTTTGATATGTTGTGTCCATGTTCTTGTTTACCTCTAAGAATTTTTTAATCTCCTCCTTGAAGTCTTCTATAACCGATCGTTCATTCTTTTGTACCAAATTGATTCACTCGTTGAACTGCTTATAGAACTTGAAATATTTCAAGTTTGTCTTTTCACGAGGTGGAAGTGTCACTTTACATGTCTCTAAACATTAATATTTTATGAATATTTTACACATTGGGAATGTGTCATGGATCGTACTTGAAACTAATTGTATTGGGGAGCTCAATCTATCTCATGGATACAAAGCAGAGAGAATAGCAACCAGACTGTTTTCAAAAGCTTTTTTACCACTCTTTTTGTCTCCCTTGGGCACAATTACCTTATGAGTATATCTTTGACAAGTCTTATTTGCATCTGGAATGTCTGCCAAATTTCACATTCACTGATGGCAGAAGAGTTAGGAGTTGGACTTTTATTCAGTGCTTGGATTATGGTATATATCCTTCACTTCACTCTGATATGGAGTATATATACTGTTTTTGGACTTATATATTTTTCTCTTAATTAGATAATGTAAAGTTGTAAAGTATCTTATTACATAATTAAAGTCACTCTCCTACATGACAGGCAATTCTACTAACTCTTATTTCAAATTAAAAACTGAATAATGGTTTGGTCCAAGTTCTATTGATGTAACAATTTTTATTTCAGGAGACATTGACATTCAGGGATGTGGCCATTGATTTCTCTGAGGAGGAATGGGAATGCCTGGATTTTGCTCAGCAGAATTTATATAGAGAAGTGATGTTGGAGACCTACAGCAACCTGGTCTTTGTGGGTGAGCATAACTTTCCTTCAAAATTCCTATTTATCATTATTTAATTTTCTTCCCTTGAAGTATATCTTTTGGGAACTTCACCATAAGAAAGAGATTCAGATTCATGCTTTCCGTAAAAAAGATGGGCAAGTTCTTGGTGCTGACAAGAAAATGTTAATGATGTTTCTTTTCATCCTTAATGTTTACCTTTGTTGGCATGATATACATCCTTCACTTGACATATGGTTGACTTAGAGGAATGCTGTGATGTCAAATCCTGTGGCCCACATATAGCTTTGAGGACATAGTTGAAGTAGAGGAGGAAGCCTAAATTCAAAAAGGTTGATTGAGAAGTTATCCAGAAGAAAAGATTTTTGAGAAGCTTTGATTTCTTTCTCTTGTTATCATAGAAGAATCTGTCCTGTGTTTTGTGCTTCAAAGTTATCTAGTCTCCAGCTTTTCCTCTAGTAATGTCTCCTTACATGCAAATTAACAACAAAACACTCCCCTTGCCTTTTGAGTGTCATTATTATCTGACGGCTCTTCCATAATTTTTAAAAATATTTTTTAGTTGTTAATGAATTTCCCATTTATTCATATGTGGTGCTGAGGATCAAACCCAGGGCCTTATATGTGCTAGGCAAGTGCTCTACCACTAGTCTACAACTCCAGCCTCTCTCCCATTATTTACAGGAAATTTTTGCACATTTCTGGAGACCTCTAGGTCAACCCATTGTAATACATTACTATCATAAGTCAGTTTCTCTGATCTTATTTGTACATTTTTTTCACTAAAATTTCCTTATCAATTTTTTCTGAATATGTGTAATGGATTTTCTGTGAAATTATCTGCCATGGAATGAATGTCAAGATAGCAAAGACTGCTCTTTTGAGAGATGGTGTAAGTTGTAGTTGAATAAGAGGATTTGTAAAATAATACATCTGTGGATATTTACAATTTGGATGGTTAATTTTTTTTCTTTATTTTTTCATTGTGTCCAGTAGGTTCCCTGTTACAGACTGAGTTTCCTCATATCAGTTAATTGCTTCACAAATTACGATATGCATGACCCTGGCTGATATTGCCAATAATGTTATATGTGCTTTTGCTTGTATAAATATTAAACCCCTTTTGTCTATGACTTTTGTATTTTATCTTGATTGGGTTTTCATTCTGCCCATGTATGTAGAAATTGAAGTTGTCTATATGTAAGTGTAATGGGGATTGATGGCAGTGATACTCTAAAGCTGAACTACACCCCAAGCTCCTTTTCATTCATAGTTGGAGAGAGGTTCTCACTACATTATTGAGGATGTCTTGAAATTGTAATTCTCCTGCTTCAGACTTCCTAGTAGCTGAGATTACATGAATGCCCATCATTTGTATATTGATGAATTTGTTCTTATTTATAGGATGAAGACCACATTATTTTAAATGTAGCTTGAGAAATGTTGCAAATCTCTTTATCTTTTAATTTTTATTGTAATCAAAACTACATAATAAAACTTACTGTCTCCAAAATTTTAAATATACAGTTCAGTAACATTAATTCAAATTGTTATGCTATGTAACTCTAAAAACTTTACATCTCAAAAAAATATCAGTTCCTAAGAAGCAAGGGCTCATTTCTGTCTCCCCATCACAAAACCATTCTCTTTTGTTCAGAAAGCTTCTTTTTTAGTTTAGAGATGTCATATTCATAGAATTCTGCGATATTCTTTCTGTGACATATTTCAGTTAACCTACTGTACATACATTTTGTAAAATATATAATTAGACTTCAAAGTTCTATAGTTTCTATATTCCAAATTGTCTCATCCATTCTTCTCAAGGAATATTTGGTTTGCATCCCCCATGATGGCTCTCTTATATAATAGGGTAACAACACTGGTGTGCAATGTTTTTAATTTGCTATTGATGTGAGGGCTTATTACCACACTCACTCAGAACTCCATGTACCTAACACCATGCCTGCATTTACAATTGAATGCTGTAACTTTTAGTATATTTTTTAGCAGGGAAATATTCTTCTAATTATATTTGTATTTTGTGGGATATTCATACAATTTAAAGGATAGATTTCTCTGTAAAAAATTAAATAAATAAATAAATAAATAAATAACAACGGGAGTTTGACAAATATTACCTGGAGCCTGTTGTTAACTTTAAGTAGTATAAGCATCTTTTAATTTTACTGTTCAATTTTTGAACAACAGCATGCCCAAGAGTGTTCAATCAACTGACACATATTTAGGGACTTTTGAACATCCTTATCACTTTTCACTTTAAATTTTTATTCCATGTTTGTTACAAAATAACTATCACTTAAGTATTTATTTACCTTTGTATTAATACATAAAATTGGTCTATCCAACATAATATCCCACTTGCGATTAGAAACAGGGATTCTATTAGTCTACAATAGTTTCAAAATATTTTCAAAGTCTCATGCTTTGCAATTACCATTTTGCTTCACTGTATTTCCCTTTTCAGTAAGTGGGGATTGATGTCTCCTAGGATGACAGTGATTCTTTGTTTTCATTCAACTCTCTCAATGTTTTCTTTGTGTGTTTGGGAAGTAGGATGTACATTGCCAATGTATTTATTCTTAATCCTAGGAAAAGGCTCCTTCTCTCAATTTTTTCCTCTTTTCAAAGGTTTTTTAAAATTTAAAATGTCTTCTATGTCCTGTAACTGTCTTAAAATATGTTTTGTGTTCTATCATTTAGACAGCCCAGGTTTTGTTCAGTCACTTTTGTATGTGTCGTTCTTATATTCTTTTTCTTTCAGTATGTGTGTGTCCTTAGACTTAGAATATCCTGTGGACTACCTTCAGTTGTAATTTTTATATTAATTCAGATAGCCAAGGTTTGTTTTGATCAGATTTTGTAATCTTGCATTTGCCAACAACAACAAAAAAAAATGTAAAAATGAAGAATCTCCTACTCATACTTTGTATGAGTATCAACTTGACTTCACTTTATTAAAAAATTGAATATATTTATGTGTCCTTTCAAAATTATATTATTGTTGCAGGTATATATGCCTATTAACAGTTTTGTTTTTATGTTTTTGTCTTTCATATTCTATTGCAAAATTACATATTTTGAGACCCATCATTACAATAAAATAGAATTGTTTGTGCCAAGAAATGTTTAGAATTTCATATGACTTGTGTTGCTGTGCACACTTACATTTTAGTATGAAGGATTACCTTTAGTACTTTGTGGAGAACAGATCTAATGTTGATGAATAGTCTGTTCATTTTTATGTCTTTAAAGTCTTTATTTCCCTTCTCTTTTGAAAGATAACAGTTGTGAATATAATGTCTTCATTGATAATTTTACTCTTTCATGCCTTGAAAATAGCTCTATTGTGAAGTTTTGACTAAGGATTTCAAAATTATATAGTTACCCATTTCTAGGTGACCCATCTTTTTCTCTTGGATGTTCTCAATATTCTGAGTTTTAAAACTTGGATTAAAAACCTGCTTTGAGTCTTTACAACTTGGAGATAATTGAGCTGCTTGGATGTTTTATTTTTCCTATTTTATGAGATGTTTTTATTAGTACTGGAAAGAGAACTTAAGGGCACTTTACCACTTTGCATTTTTTACTTTGACTGCCTTGAAATTTTGATCCTCTGGCTCCACCTCCTATGTTGCTATGTAAAACTACCCCTGACTCTTTCAGACATTTTCTAAACAAAGTCTTTAAACACACATTTTCTGCTTATTAACAATTCTTTACTAAATTTTATTCTGTTTTTTTGTGTGTTGGTTTAGTACAGTAAACTTCTTTTAAATGATAATTTAATATTCCCCTGAGTAATTCATAACTTTTACTTTTCTTACCGTTGATTTTGCCATTTTTTTCTGTTGGTAAGCAGGAACCCCTTTTTGAACAATCTCCAAATATTCATGTTTCTTATTTTTTTTTAATGAAACAGAAGAAATATATTGTGAAGGAGGAAAGGCTTATAAAACACAATTTGTCGTCTTCTACAATATAACTCTCCATAGTAAGGTACTCATCTTGGATACTATGAACACTAAGATGATTTGGAAAGTTTTCAAAGTAATTTTCTGTGTACATTTTTATTTGATTTATATATTTCTGCAGTAACGATGGACTTGGATTTAATAATCCACTCCCCTGCTGATGTTCCTTTATTGCTGTAAATTCCTATGTTTGCAAAATATAATCAGCCCAGTACAGCAAGTAAACATGATTGTTATTTTTATTTATTTCAGCCATGACTTCTCATCGTCCTCAAGAAATTTCACCAGAGCAAAGAATAAAAGAGGGAGAGGGAAGATATGGAAAGTCGGCCCTAGATTATTTACCACTAAGAAAACAATGGGAAAATATAGGTGAGAGTAAAGTTCAAAAATTGTATTATAATGGACAAAACCAATTAGTCCCTATTTATGGTCACAAGACACCAGAAACAATATCTGA
The DNA here is from genome assembly GCF_045843805.1 of Urocitellus parryii. Classification (NCBI taxonomy): domain Eukaryota; kingdom Metazoa; phylum Chordata; class Mammalia; order Rodentia; family Sciuridae; genus Urocitellus; species Urocitellus parryii. The sequence goes on from NC_135537.1 coordinate 81,914,159, forward strand.
AAAAAATTCAATCTATTCCACTTACTTTTGAGGAGCTGTGTATGTCTTTAAGAATATATCCACAGCCATTTTCCAAAAGGAAATGTGGAAAATTTGAAAAGAAATCTGGTCCATGCATAAGTTTTTATCTTAGCCAATTATAAATATAGCACTGAGTTAAACTTCCAGTCAAATATTTGCACAGAAAAGATATTTGAAACTGAAAGACACATTTCTAAAAGTGATACTTTTGAGAGTTTCTTTACAAAATGTCCATTTTCTGCAACAAAACAGTAATTTCTCCTTGTTCACAAGTGGACAATGTTAAGAATTGTAGAAAGGTTTCTACTTCCCCACTATTGCTCAATGACAATTATGATAGATTTCTGGAAAGTGCTATAAGTAACACCATTAGCCATGTATGTACCCTGAGTAATTACCAGTATATTTACATTGGTGATAAAAATTATGAATATAGAGAAACTCCTAGTCATTTTCTAAAGGAAATTTACCATGATGAAAAATGTGGGAAAGTCTTGCTTCAGTGCTCAAAAACTATTACTCATCCAAATATTCATAGTCAAGACAAAACTTGCAAGTGTAAGGCATGTGAAAGGGCTCTTAATCACAGTGCAGAGCTTGCTCAATACAAGAGAATTTATAGAGAAAGGGAGCCCTATAAGTTTAAAGAATATATCAAAGCATTGGCTTGCTCAACAAATTCTAAACACAGTAGATATGATGACAGTGATAAACCAAATTTAAAGAATGCAGAAAAACTTTTAGTGAAATTCGGTTACAATTTGTTAAGCATCAGAGCATTTTTACTGAAGAAAAGGCCTGTAAATGTAAAAAGTGTTGCAAAGCCTTAAAAAATTTTTTCAACTCTTACTCAACATCAAAAAATTTATTCTGCAGAGAAGACCTACCAATGTGAAGAATGCAACACACTCGAGAACTTTACTCAACATCACAGTGTTCATACAGGAGATACGCCATGCAAACGCAAAGAATGTGACAAAACTAATAAAAGCTCCAATCTTATTTGTCACCAGTGCACATACCCTCTAGAGATGCCCCACATATGTAAACAAATTTGTGAAGCTTTTAGTCAAAATCCAAGCCTTAAAAATCACCAGAGAATTCATACTGGAAAGAAGATCTACAAATGTAAAGTGTGTGGCAAGAGTTTTAATCATAAATCATCATTTACTGAGCACCAGCGAATCCACACTGGAGAGAAACCCTACACCTGTAATGTATGTGGCAAAGCTTTTAGAAGAAAGTCACATCTTGAGGGCCACAACAGGATTCATACTGGAGAAAAGCCCTACAACTGTAAAGGATGTGGCAAAGCTTTTAAAAGAAAGTCACATCTTCATCGCCACAACAGGATTCATACTGGAGAGAAGCCCTACAAATGTAGAGAATGTGGCAAGAGTTTTAATCAAAAATCATCACTTACTCAGCACCAGCGACTCCACACTGGAGAGAAGCCCTACAACTGTAACACATGTGGCAAAAGTTTTCATCAAAAACCATCACTTAATCGGCACCAGAGAATCCACACTGGAGAGAAGCCCTACAATTGTAAAGTGTGTGGCAAAATTTTTACTACTACAAACACACATCTTGATTGCCACAACAGGATTTATACTGGAGAGAAGCCCTACAAATGTTAACTGTGTGGCAATAGTTTTACTACAAACACACAGCTTGATGGCCACAACATGATTCATACTGGAGAGAAGCCCTACAAATGTAAAGGATGTGGCAAAGCTTTTAAAAGAAAGTCATATCTTGATGGCCACAACAGGATTCATACTGGAGAAAAGCCCTACAAATGTAGAGAATGTGGCAAAGATTTTAATCAACAATCATCACTTACTTGACACTAGAGAACCCATACTAGAGAGAAGTCTTAAAATGTGAAGAACGGCAAACCTTTTAAAATTGAAGATCACATATTACTAAACATTATAGATTTTATTCTGGAGAGAAGTTTTACAAGTGAAAAACATTGCATCAGTGTCTTTAAGGATGAATCAACCCTTATTTCACAGTAGTTCAACACTATTTCAAACCAGACATATGATAGCACAGAAATTATACAAGTGTAAAATAGATGTCAGAGTCTCCAACAGTTGTTCACACCCTACTCAGGACCTCAGAATTCATATGAGTGAGAGGAAATTTTGAAAAATTTTTGCAAAGCTTTTGGCCATTGATCAAACATTTTTAAAACACTGGAGGATTTATAGCATAGAAACCCAAAGATTGTGTCCAAGACTGTATTCAGTTTCACACATTTTTCAATTTCTGACCTCATACCTCTAGCAAATGTGGAGTAGCATTTGTCCAAAGAATGTACCTTAGATTACAGCAAAATAATTACAAAATACCTTGACAAATATAACAATTGTGATTTTCTTATCTATAGCCTATCCCTAGGAGGGAAATAATCATTTAAATGTAGAAAATGGGCAATTGCTTTTGATATTTGCTAAAAATTTTCTTGACATCTTGAGCTGATATTGTAGAAATAAAGAAATACAAATATAGAATAGTGCATCCCAAAAAGGATATACTTTTACTATAAATCAACAATTAATAAATATTCTCATTTCTCACAACTGGAGAAAACATAATTCTCATAGTTGATTATTTCAGAAATGTCTTAGATTTATATGAAGTTTTAAAGTTTAAATTTTTAGATTTGAACTTAGGGGCATTTAATCAGTAAACTACATCCCCAGATTTTTTTTCATCATTTTTATTTAGAGATATGGTCTGCTAAGTTAGTTAGGGCCTCAGGAAGTTACGGTGAAGGTGGTATCCAAAAAGATGTTTGGTGCTTAATTGCAGTCTCTGATTTCCTGTATTACACTGACAACCCTATGCCTGACTTTGTATGCAGGGGGTGTAAAGAGGTTTCCTGGTATGGCCTTCAGGCCTGTATTCAATCTCCTTATGTTTTAATTACTTTAATTACTGGAAATGTGAGAGTTAAGAGAATGGATGATAAATATCTTGTAGCCTGTAAAAAGTGCAATTTACCTAATTGCATCACTAGATATAACAGAGGGAAGGGAAGATTAATCATTCACCAGTCTTCCTTTGTTTACTACCAGCCAAAATTTCAGAGGCATGGTATGCTGATGCGGGTGTTCAAGTTTTACAAGAGACTCATGTTCAGATGACCAGATTTAAGCAAGCTTTTAGACTCATAATTCTTGGTTATAATTTTTTATTTAATCTCATTCATCACTCCACAGTTATCGTCTCAGTGGCTATATCTCAGAACATTCAACATGCAGATTTTCTTAATAATTTGACTCAAAATACATCCAAGGCCTTCAATAATCATAAATATTGATGAAAGTATTGAAGCTAACTTGAATGCCTTAGAAATTTCTGTCATAAATATCAGTAATGAGCTTTCTGCTCACAAGTTTAAGGAAAGGCTTAAATGCCATCTGACTATGAAGGTCTGTGTTACTGCAGCCAAATATAAACCTTACCAATGGGATTTGGAGAAGGTGAAATTATCTAATGGGCATTTGGCATAGAAAATAATAATGTCCTGGATCTTATGGGGTTAAATCACTACATTCAGGATATTCAAAAAAGCAAAATCAATCCTTTGGATCCTACTTCTCTAACTGGAAATACTTCAAGAATGGAATGGCTTTAACACTGGAAACACATTGAAACACTCTGCATGGTATATTATTGGAATGAGATGTCTGCTACTAGTTCTTTTTTGAATTGTGATATAGGTTATCACACCCTCAGACAAGAATCCAGGAACTTAAAATAATGGCTCATCATTTTCTATTGCAAAGTCAAAAAGAGGAATATTCAGGGTGCCACCCGTGAATTACTTGAGGGTCTTCTCTGGGTATGGAGCCATGGAGATTTAGGTCTAACCTGGGGAACTATCCACTGCTCCCCAGAGTGCACTGGATTGCCCAAGACACACGACCCTAAATCTGCTCTACTAGGAAGACCCCTCTTGTAGCTCCAGAGTTGGGCATAACCCATTGGGAACAGCAAAGCCCACCTTCTACCTTATTTCTCAAAGAATATTCCATGGAAAACCTTTGATATTCCCTGATATAAATAAAGCAAACATGGGCTCCCTTTTGCTCTTTTGAGTGTGGAAGCTTCATCCACAGATGAAGATTGGCTAGCCTATCCCACCCCCACTTTTAAAATTACTTTCCGTATCCTGTGGAGTTTTTTCTGCTTTACCTTTCTTAGCTTTTATTTTGCAGCCAGACCATTCCACCAAGAGGTACTCTATTTTTACCACCTGCAGTTTTGAACTCATGATCTTCTTTCCTCAGCTTCTCAAGTCACTGTGATTACAGGCGTGCACTACTATGCTGAGCTCTTGATTGCTATTTTATTTAGCACTTTTTATTCTCATTCTATCTGTGTTTTGGAATATAAAGTGAATCTTACGTAGACAGTAGAACAATTTTGTTTGCTTCTAGGTCTTATTCCCAATGGTGCCTTAACACTGGGCTACATCCCCAGCCACTTTTCAATATTATTGTATTTTACTTTCACACAATGTTATGCTATGTTTCTGATGCCAGCATCAAACTTGTGATACCCTAGCCTCAGTCTCACAAGTAGCTTAGTAACAGCATTGTTCCACTGTGCTCAGATGATGATGATTTAGACAGGCTCTACTTAAGTCACCAAATTTGCCCTCCAACTTGCAATCCTCTTACCTCAGCCTCCTGAGTTTCTAGAGTCACAGAGGTGTGCTGCATGCCCAATTTGATCAATATATTTTCTAAAATTGGAACAAATTGGATCTATATGCATTAATAATAATGAAAAAAGTAATAGTAATGAACCAAATGCTTCTTCTATGTTGCCACTTGTTTTCTACCTATGTTTTTGGTTCATCAATTTTCCCACTATTGCCTATTATTCTTTTTTCTTGTGTACCATTTTTATTTTATTTTTTCTTTAGGCACGTTTTAGTTTTTCCTTAGTGACTGTTCTGGGAACTCTAACGTCTTACATTTATGACAATCAGTTTTTATTCATGCCAAATTAGTTTCAATAATATAGAAAAATTTTGCTGATCTTACAGATTTGTCCCTCAGTCCTATTTTTATCTTTGTCATAGAATATAACTTCATGCATTGTATGTCTCCTATGGCTTGATAGCATTTTTCCCCAAACAAGCTTATGTTTTGGACACTTGTTCCTTATTATGGTAGCACTGAGGCAGGGGAACCTCTCAAATGTGCTGTCTGTTTGGTGTTAATTTAGTCATTGGGGACACCACCCTCAGGAGGAATGGACGCTAGTCTCTTGGAATGACTTTTTGAGAAAATGAGTGGTTATGAAAAATCAAGACTGCCCCTCTCTGCTCTATGGCTCATATTAGTCCATACGATTTTTTCGTCTTCCACTTGTCCCCAATCTAATGACAGCCACCATGCTGGAATAGAGCAAAGTGGGTACTCCCCCAAAGCCAAGTGGATGGCATCCCTTTATCTTGGACTCCCAGACTCTAAAATTCTGACCTAAATGACTTTATAATCACAAACTACTCAGCCTTAGGGATTTTCTGATAGCAATGAAAAATGGAGTCTCATAGTCATTCAGCATCAATGTTTCTTTGGTCCTACTGTTATGTTATTTTTGTGTTCTAAGTGTTACTTTTGCACTCATTTATCTTAAAAAAAAATTAATTTTATATTTTAAAATACACCACAATGGAATGCATTGCAATTCTCATTACACATAGAGTATAATTTTTTACAAATATTTTTTTTAAAAAAAGAATAAAGAATTAGAAACTACATACTCCATGGCACTGGCTATAGTAAGCTACCATATTGAGCTACTGAGCTATATCTAGCACTTTTTCTCATTATTTCACGTGGGCTCAAGGTTCTGTATTTTTTTCATTTTCTTTAACCTTGATGGCTCTATTGGCATTTCTTGAAGAGTTGTTTATTCACCACAAACCTTTCCTTGTACAAATCTCCCCTTATCTTTTGAAGCACAGTTTTGCAAGGTATAAAATTATTGATTGTTAAAAAGAAACATGTTCCATTATGTCCTCCCATTGCCTTCCAGCTTCTTGGATTCTCTAGATAAACCCACTAATTCTGTCTTGTTCCTGATCAATTGTTTCTCACTGACCACTCATGGAATTGCCTCTTGCTATTTGTTTTACAGCAGTTTGACTACTATAGTTTCTCGTATATGTGGTTTCCCTTTCTGTAAGCTATAGAAAATTCCAGAATGAGAAACTCATGAGTTTTAAATTGCAAAGTGTTCTGAGTAGCATGATGCAGTCTCATCCCATCTGACCCCTCTGGGGCATGAGCCTCTGCCTTCTCCACAGTTTCCCAGTTGATATAGTGTTTTTGTAATACCTTTCTGTTAGTTGTGAGTTGCCAACTTTGTTGAGAGACTGACTGTCATGATAGTGCTCCACTTGCGTAGAAGAGAACATCTCTCCAATTACTCATGCACCAAATTCTCTTTGTGCCCATGTTGCAGTATTAGCACCTTGGAGCCTTAGAAAACACACCTTCACCCTCTCCTAGTGGAAAACATGATTTCCCACGATACTATGACCCAAGAAGTTGATGTGTTTAATAAGATGAACCTGTTTCACAAATAACCTCAAGAGAAAGTACCAGTGACTAGGAAGTCAATTCTACTTCATTTTAATGCTAAAATGTCCAATCAGGAAGGAAGTTTAACCATGTTTCTATAGTATATGGTTGTATGCCAAAGTGTCCTTAAGAATGGCTCCTATGTAACCAATGCAGTGTGGTGCATGCCTAACTCCCAGGATTGAACCTGATTTCATCTGACAATGCAAGGTATCCGTCCACCCCCGCCACAATGCCACCATGATCTGAGGCATGAGGTATCAGTCCCTGGACATAATGAGGAGCCAGTGGAGGCCCTTGTTCTCTCCAAAAGGAAAATGCTATAGTCGTCATCCATGAAAGAATTTAAGCCTCATTCTCATACCATGTAATACATTCAGAAGCACATACTTCTCGTGATCCTGGGCTAACATTTTGCAACCTCTACCGATTACTAGACTGTGAGAGTTTGAAAGCTATTTAGAAGAAATTTCAGTGGTCAATTCTGCTCATTATTTATTTATTTGTATTTGGCACCAGGGATTGAACCCAGGGCTGCTTAACCACTGAGCCACATCTCCAGGCCGACCCTTTTTAAAAAATATATACTTTATTTAGAGACAGGGTATCACTTGGTTACTTAGTTCTAAGTTTCTGAGGCTATCTTTGAACTCTGGATCCTCCTGCCTTAGCCTCCCAAGTTGCTGGGATCATGGGCATGCACCATTCTGCATGGCTCAGTTAATTTTCCTTAATGATAAAAATAATGATTGTTTTGATGATAAGGGTTGAAGTCAAGAAGTCGGAGAGAAGTAGTTTTTGATTTATTTTTAGTCTCCAACAGTTTAAGCAAGAGCCAGTAAGTGTCTGTACCAGTGCTGGATGAGAAGAAAGTTATACAAAAACTTCCATATGAAGTTGATTGCAAGTAATAGAATGGATATCTGGCCAAGGACAAGGAGTCAAAGGCCACTTCAAATGTCTTGGTGACAAAATGTGAAAACCCAGGTAAAAATAAGTTTGTGGGAGGAGAAAAGTGAAGACCAAGTCCAGCAGTGGAGATGTCTTGCATTTTTCATTCACCATAGGTGGGTGATTTGTTCCAGGCCAGCAATCCCCAAAGGATTGCAAAGTGCATGAATTTATGTATACAGTTTGCAGACAGCCTGCTCACATCCTCCTGTAAGTTAAATAATCTCTGGGTCACTAATACAATTTGATACAGGGCTTGGGCTGGGGCTCAGTTGCAGAGTGCTCATCTAACACTTGTCAGGCACTGGATTTGATCCTTAGCATCACATGAAAATAAATAGAAAATAGGTATTGTATCCATCTACAACTAAGAATATCTTTAAAAAAAAAAAAACTGGTACAAAGTAACCACTATGTAAGTAGCCATTATACCATTGTCATTACTTGGGAGAAAGTTTATACATTTACTTGGTTCATGAGCAAATCATGTTCAAATCCTTCCCATACACCAGGGTTTGAGACCTTAGGGGCAGAATCCAGGCATGTGGCCACAGGTATTTCCAATCCCTGGAGAACACCCAGGGCAGGTTGTCTAGAAAAGGCTTAAAAATATGTTGTAGGAATTCCAATAACATCTGGTCCAGAGAGAGAGGCAATTAGAGGGTCATAGATGGCACCTGGGAAAGCAGGGGGTGACAAGCAGAGCCTTGAGTTTTGGGGTGGCAAAAGGACAGGCAGAATCTCTGGGGACACAGGGAGGATGGACAGGTATTGTGATGGGGAAACACTGAATTCTTGAGGAAGCAGACGGAGAGAAAAGATGTCACCATTAATAAAATTAAAAATTAGGACAGAATAGATTTTGAAGCTCAGGAAGTCTTGACATTCAAACTCCTCCTCCATTCCAGAAGATTGCATTTCCCTTTCTGAGCAGAACACACAGTGGGTTTTTGTTTTGTTTTGTTTTTGTTAACTGGTTTTGAAAGATGATTTATGGCCCATAATTAAGGTTTTCTCTAGTTGCTGGTCACACAGTATTGGTCTCTACTTTTTTCCATTTTTCATGAATATCTAACACCTGGCCTAATAGTGGATAGTAAATTTATAAGCCAGTGATTGTATTTTTAAAATGCAAAATTATTATGGAACTCTATAGGGTGATACATAATTGGTTCTCAAAGATGCAGCTCATCCCTGCTTTAGTTTATCTGCCTATTTTTAGTGCTGGTGGTGGCTCTACCACTCAGCTACATACTGATGCTGATGGATGTGTGATATGCAGACATGATTGATAGGATCATGCAGGTCAAGGAGTCATTTTATAAACCTGGCCCTCTGTACAGACCCCCAATTTTCTTTTAGAAAAGTAATTTACCTCGAGCCCTGCCTGGGCCAAGTCAGTGTCCAATCTTCCATTCCTCAGCCAACAACCTGTGATTTCTGTTAGAAGTGATTTCTACTCTGCTTGAGAACACAAGTTACCCTGGAGGGAATGAGTTCTAGGACACTTTCACAGACCAGATTCCAGAACTCAAGGAGACAGGATGATTGCACCTAATCATCAAGTATGTAAGAACCATTCCAGACCAGCATGGGCCAAAGTGACCTAGTTGTCCTGGATCTTTGGCATGTCAACTTCCTCTTCTTGTCACTAATGTGCATCTGCTAACTACTATTTCAGACACATCCCTTACTCTATCAGGTATTAGCTTATTTAAAGGCAAAGGCAAAGGGAAGGGAAAGAGATACACTGTCAAGTGGGAATGTCCTCTCCGATAGTATGTTGTGCCCCTATTTTCCTACTGGTCCCAGAAAAATTCCAATGAAAACTGGTCAGTGCAGACCAAGGTGACTTATGGGTTGCATTTATATATTTAGAATATATCAACTTTTTTTTAAACAAGTTTTCTGTTGATTTTTTTAAAAACTAAACGACAACAGAATGCATTACAATTCTTTATTACACATATAAAACAGTTTTTCATTGCTTATTTATATATAAAGTATGTTGACACCAATTTGTGTCTTCATACATGTACTTTGGATTATGATGTCCATCACATTCCACCATTCTTGCTAACCCCCTGTCCCCTCCCTTTCCCTTCCTCCCCTATTTCTTATCTATAATTCATCTATTCCTCCCATGCTCCCCCTCCCTACCCCACTATAAATCAGCCTTCTCATATCAGAGAAAATATTCCACATTTGGTTTTGGGGGGATTGGCTAACTTCACTTAGCATTATCTTCTACAACGCCATTCATTTACCTGCAAATGCCATGATTTTATTCTCGTTTGTTGCCGAATAAAATTCCATTATGTATATATAACGCATATATTTTTTAATCCATGCATCCTCTAAACGGCATCTAGGTTGGCTCCACAGTTTAGCTATTGTGAATTGTACTGCTATAAACATTGATGTGGCTGTGTCCCTGTAGTATGCTGTTTTTAAGTCCTTTGGGTTTAGACTGAGGAGTGGAATAGCTGGGTCAAATGGTGGATCCATTCCCAGATTTCCAAGGAATCTCCATCCTGCTTTCCATATTGGCTGCACCAATTTTCAGTACCACAAGCAATGTATGAGTGTATCTTTTTCCCACATCCTCACCAACACTTATTGTCATTTGTCTTCATAATAGCTACCAAAATAAAAGTTTTCAAACAGTAAATTCACACACACACACACACACTTGGGTTTAGCTTTGGTGTCTCTGGACAAGAACCTGTGGAGTAGGAACCTACAAATACAATGTAATCGTACTGCCAGTTATGAACTAGGAATTTGTCCATGGGCAGGCAGGCCTCTGGAATCACCCACAGCATCTCCCATAAAGTTGAGGATCCAATCGGGTGTGAGGCCTAGAGATGTCAGAGAAGCCTCACTGTTTCCTCCCTTTCTTTTGATAGTTGCCGCAACCCGGCTGGGCACAGAATCACAAGCCACTCAAGCAGGAACAAAACTTTATTTTTAAAAAAGCCGCCAATACCCCGTGCGCGCACAGCTAGCAAGCTGGTCCAGACACGTGGGTCGGTCTACCGGAACCAGGGGCCCGGACCTCCCCCGGAATTTCCGCCTATTATCCTTCCCCAACCAATGGGAACTCTCCAGGAGTCCCATAACATGAGTCCCGTAGTAGGCCAAGGTGAACAGCAGGAGTCCAATTTCCATAGGAATGTAAATCTTAACACAATCATATCATCTCAATGGCTAGCTGGCAGTCACCTTAACCAAAGGTGCCATGCATCATAATACTTTGTTGTGGCTCCTAGAATTTGCCCCCTTCTGTTTAATTGAGCAACAGGCAATGTGGCTAGGGACTGTGCCTGTTAGGTATGTCCAATTTAACATATGGTTCTTATCCGTCATCGGAAAACTGACCTCTAGGCGTTAGCCTCCTGTCTTAGGTTGATACCACTGCAACCAAATCATACCCGTCACTGACTACCGGTCCAGTATATAGCCATATCTGTGGATAGGTCTATGTACCAGTGGGGGGGTGAGGTTCTTTGCTTCACCTCTGTTGGCCCCCAAATTTGGCCTTGGTGCCTGTGGGGGGGTGAGGTTCTTTGCCTCACCTCAGTTGGCCCCCAAAATTAGACCATCACTAGTAGAAGGGAGGAGGATACAGAAATGCCATGACATCAAGTCAATTGATGGCTCCTTAGGAAAAATAGTAACACTGGTGACACATCAGCTAAGATACTCTAGTATTACCATAATTCGCTATATCAACAAATAGAGCACAATGCATACAAGTGATACATAGTCCAGGCAAGTTCTGTAAGCAGTTCAAAGTGGAGGAGTCTATCAATATGTCCATTTCCTCCCAAAGTAAATCAAGTCCTTGATAGAGCATTACTTGTTGAGTTATATTCATTGATGCATCAGTTTATACAGTTTATTGTGATAGCTATCATAGAAGCTGTAGTTTGGTTTTATTTTAGTCTTCACCGGCACTGGGATGGAGATGGGAATTCTGGCCATGATGCTAAAGAGATATTATCTTGAACAGAATTATTAAATATAATGAAAAGGAAAGCTGAAAGTAAACAAACAGATCTGTTAACCAACCTTAAAAACAATTTTTAACAGCTGTTTACCTAATTTAAATTAAACCATTTAAATCACATTAATAAAAAAAATTCGGATCCATTTATTCATGAGCGCTCCTCATAAATGTAATATGGACATACACACATACATACAACACAAAACAGTGCACACATAACATATAACACATAAGACAATAGTAAATAAAGGCCTTGTAGCTATACCTAGGTGAAATCTCCATTGTAATGTTTAAAAACTCCACAGTCAAAAAATAAAACAGTCAAAAAATAAAACTGATCAGAAAAACATTTACCTAGGTTTGTATGAGCTCAAAAAATAAAATAGAACTTTATGATGTGGGAAAAATGCAATAATAAAATAGATATTGAAAAAGGCACCATGGTTAACCACTGTCTGCTCTGGATATCAGCTGTTATGGATATGAGTCAAATCATCTTCTTTTTGTGTAGAAATTCCTTTAGTTAATCTCTCTGGAATCCAAATTGGTTGCTGTTCTCCCTGTGGAAAAACACAGACAGAGCTCCGACTCCAGACAATAAGTGGATTAGGACCTTTCCATTGTCCTGTTAGAATATCTTTCCAAAGTACCTTAGGCTTATGTACATTTTTTCGGATACATATGTCTTTCTGCAGCACTAAGTCCTGATGAATCCAAATTTAGAAAGTTTAGAGTAAAAAGGGTTATTTTAAGTTTATCTTTGGGGGATATATACCCCTTTCCAATTCCCTCTTTTTGCTTTAATAGGTACGTTTTAATAGTTTGATGAGCTCTTTCAACTATGCTTTGTCCCTGTGGATTGTATGGGATTCCTGTTATATGAGTAATACCAAATGATGAGCAAAATTGTTTAAAAGAGGTGGAAGTGTAACTCGGACCATTATCAGTTTTTAACTGTTTAGGAACACCCACAGTGGCAAAATTTTGTAAGCAATGAGCTATAACATCTTTAGTTTTTTCTCCTGCATGAAGGGAGCCCATCAAAAATCCAGAAGAAGTATTAACTGTAGCATGTAAATATTTTAATTTTCCAAATTCTGGCAAGTGTGTGACGTCCATCTGCCAAATATGGTTAGGTATCAGTCTTCTAGGATTGACTCCAAGATTAACTTGTGGTAAAAATGTCACACAATTTTGACATTGTTTTATTATATGTCTAGCTTGTTCTTTAGTTATTTTAAAATGCTTTTGTAAAGTATTAGCATTGACATGGAACCTTTTATGAAAATTTATAGCTTCTTCTATTGTGGAGAAAATATGTATGTCATGTGTAGATTTATCTGCTAGTTCATTACCTAAACTAAGGGCTCCAGCCAATCCTGTATGTGCCCTGATATGTCCTATAAAGAATGGATCTTTTCTGTCCCAGATTAGACTTTGTATAGCAGAAAACAAAGAGGAAACAGTAGAAGAAGGTGAAATCCTACCAGCATCTTCAAGGGATACTATAGCATTAATTATATACTGACTATCAGAAAATAAATTAAATACAGAATCTTTAAACATCATAAAAGCTTGTAATACTGCATTGAGCTCTACCTTTTGAGCTGATTGTTTGGGTACTAAAAATGTAAAAGTTTGATCAGGAGTAACTACTGCTTCTGTACCATTGTTTGACCCATCAGTGAATATATTTGGAGCATTCATGATACGGGTTTTTCTTGTCATTTTTGGAAAAACTACAGGATGCTTCGACCAAAAAGACAATAAAGGATTAGATGGCAAGTGATTATCAAATGAAACATTAGATTTACATATGATTATTGCCCACGTATTTAACTCATTAGCTAACTCATCAATTTGATCCATAGTATATGGAGTAATATTTTTATTGGGACAAATCCCAAACACTCACTTTGCTGCTTTTATTCCTTTGAGTATTAATTGTCCTATAGCTTCAGGATATCTAGTAAGAATAGTGTTAGGAGAATAAGATAAATGTATCCACATTAATGGACCTTCTTGCCAAAATACTCCTGTAGGAATATTTTTTGTTGGTAGTACAATAAATAATAAAGGCAAACTTATATCAATTCTATCCAAATGCATATTTTCCATATATGTTTCAATGATTTTTAATGCTTTTCTTGCTTCAGGCGTTAACATGCAGGATGAATTTGGATCTGATGGACCTTTTAGAATAACAAATAAAGGTCCCAACTCTCCTGTTGGTATGCCTAGATAAGGCCTTATCCAATTTATGTCTCCCAATAACTTTTGAAAGTCATTAAGTGATTTGAGTTGATTTACTCGTATTTGAATTTTTGGTGGACGGACCATGGTTGAGGATAATAGAACTCCTAAATAATTAATTGGATGATGTAATTGTACTTTATTTATTGCTATCTCTAGATTATAATTTTTTAATAAGTCTGTAAGTGTGGCATAACATTCTAGCAATGTGTTTTTATCTTTATGTGCCAATAACACATCATCCATATAGTGAAATATCTGTAGTTCAGGATTTTGATTTCTAAGTGGCTGGATTGCTTTATTAACAAAAATTTGACACATAATTGGGCTGTTAGCCATCCCTTGAGGGAGTACTTTCCATTCATATCTCTGATCAGGACCTTCATGATTCAGTGCAGGGATAGTAAATGCAAAATGTGGACTATCCTCGGGATGAAATGGAATTGAAAAGAAACAATCCTTGGGCTGAGGATGTGGCTCAAGTGGTAGCGCGCCTGCCTGGCATGCGTGCGGCCCGGGTTCGATCCTCAGCACCACATACAAACAAAGATGTTGTGTCCGCCAAAAACTAAAAAATAAATATTAAAAATTCTCTCTTCTCTCTCTCTCTCTCTCTCTCTCTCTCTCTCTCTCTCTCTCTCTCTCTCTCCTCTCTCACTCTCTCTTTAAAAAAAAAAAGAAAAAAGAAAAAAAAAAAAGAAAGAAACAATCCTTAATATCTATAGCTAAAACATGCCAGCTTTTTGGTAAAGCAGACAATTGGAGAATCCCTGATTGAGCAGGTCCCATAATAACCATCTCATTATTAATTGCTCTTAAATCTTGTAATAATCTCCATTTACCAGATTTCTTTTTAATGACAAAAATGGGAGTATTATGGGGAGATACGGAAGGTTGTATATGTCCTTCCGCTAACTGTTGTTTGACCAGGTCATGGGCTACTTGTATCTTTTCTTTAGTTAGGGGCCACTGAGGAACCCACACCGGTCTTTCTGATTTCCAAGTAATTTTGATTGTCTCAGTGGCCCTTTCTGAAAACCCAATCCATGTTTATTTATTTCTTGATCTATTTGAATTGGTGCTGTCATACCTTGTTTTTGTTCTCTTAATCTTTTTTCTTTCCTAAAGCCTTGTCTAGCCCTAGTAGTGGGTGCGTTAGGATTGCTGTTATTTGTTAACGTCAATCATAATTGATCTAGGACATCTCGTCCCCATGAATTTATGGGAAGATGGTCCAATACATAGGGCTGTATAGTTCCTTCACATCCTTTAGGATCCCTCCAATCTAATACCATAGCACTTCTATGGGGATTTGTTGCCACTCCTAGGCCTCGAAGCGTTTGAATGGCTTGTTGTAATGGCCAATGTTTTGGCCATTCTTGACGAGATATGATGCTGAGGTCAGCACCTGTGTCCAGCAGCCCATTAAAGTCATGTCCTTGAATATTTAATTTTAGCATTGGGCAAGAATCTAAATTTAAAGACAGCATAGCCCAATCTACACCTGTGGAGCCTAATCCCTTGGAACCTCTTTCTACATTACAACTGGAAAATTTATCATGTAGGCTGGGTATTATTAATAACTGTGCTATTCTATCTCCTGATGAAATTACTGATATACCTTTTGGAGAACTAGCTATAATTTTTATTTCACCCACATAATCGGGATCAATTACCCCAGGACTTATCATAAGTCCTTTTAGTGTAGAAGAACTGCGTCCCAATAATAAGCCTACTGTTCCCTGGGGAAGAGGTCCTTTTACTCCTGTGGGAATGATTTCAACTCCCATTTCTGGAGTTAATACTGCTCTGGCAGAGGCACAGATGTCCAACCCTGCGCTCCCTCTAGTTTGTCTGATGAGGGATTTAATGGATAATGCGTCCTGGACACTACCTTGATGGTACTGCTGGGTTCCTCCATTGTCCTGTATATTTGTGGTTTTGGGCCCCGGGGCATTGGGCCCTCCAATCCGTTTTTTGGCAATGGAGCTTGATACCTTTCTCCACGATATCGTGGGTAAGCACTTGTCCTTGTCCATTTTTTGATAATGGAATACCCTCTATGATGGTTTGAGAACGGCATTCATTAGCCCAATGTCTCCCTCTATGGCATCGTGGGCAAATACCCGGGATTCTATTCCTTTGATACCTAGCTTTGTTAAACCCTCCTCCTATGGGGCAATTCCTTTTAAAATGTCCTGTTTGATTACAATTATAGCATGTTTTTGGCCTGGCATCTAAAGCCTGTTGTACTGCTGCTAAGACTTCCCCTTGTTTGTTAATGTCTCTACATAATTTAATATATGTGTTTAAATTTCATGTCTCCATGGTCTAATGACCTCTCTGCAGCAACGATTTGCTTGGGCATAAGCCAGTTGTTTTATAAATGGTATTGCCTGTTCTGTATTTCCAAATATTCTAGAGGCTGTCTGAATAAGCCTATCTACAAATTCAGCATAAGGTTCATTAGTTCCTTGTATTAGCTTAGATAATTGACCTTGTAAATCTCTTTGCCCCTGTAAAGTTTTCCATGCCCTAACTGCATCTACAGCAATTTGTGCATATACGCCAGGGTCATATTCAATCTGCTGTCTCTGACCCTCATAAGGTCCCTTTCCTAATAACATTTCTAGATTTCTTTGAGGGTAACCAGCTGCTGCATTTTGCCTAGCTGTCTCCATGCAAAATTCCTCATTGGCAACCTTCCATAACAAATATTGTCCTCCATTTAGCACAGACCGACACGTTAGCCCAATCTGCTGGTGTCAAGTCCAAGTTGGTAATAGATTCAACCATACTTATTGTGAAGGGTGCCTGCGGACTGTAGGTTGTTACAGCCTCCTTTAATTGCTTTATTGTTTTGAAATCTAAAGCATGGTAAACTCATTGCCTTTTTGCCCGCTCAAGTACAGGGCATGTTAACCTTTGGGGTCCTGCCTCAGGATTCCATCCATCAACTACTGAAGTTGAGGGCTGCTCAGCTGCAGGTGGAGCTGTTGGTTGAATTATGCCCTCTGGTGATAAAACGGAGTTAGTAGCAGCCTCCCTATCTGATGGCTGTTTTTCCTTTGAGCTTGCTTTCTTCAAATCTTCTTCTGTCTGACTAGCTTGAGAGACCTTCTCTTTTGCTTGACCTAATATGTTTTCTACCATAGCCTGGACCTCTAACAACTTATTTAATAGTTTTTTGGTTTGTTTTTTACTAGATTCTAATCTACTATAAAGGTAACGTAACCCAATAAGATAGGATAGAACAAAGCCAAAACAGAATGAAACAAAAACAGAGAAGAGAATGGTTGTATCGATTTTCTCTTTCTCGGGGCCGAATAACTTCAAACCTTGAGCCAACCATTTTTCCCAGTTCACCTGAGAAAATTCTAGGGCTAGGGAGCTTGAAATAAAAACAAAATAAATCAAAGCAAGAATACCCATTCTGTTGCCTTCCATCAGGGGCGAGCAATATTACTCACCTCTAAGCTTCGGGCGTTCCCCGTCCGGGCCACCAATTGCCGCAACCCGGCTGGGCACAGAATCACAAGCCACTCAAGCAGGAACAAAACTTTATTTTTAAAAAAGCCGCCAATACCCCGTGCGCGCACGGCTAGCAAGCTGGTCTACACACGTGGGTCGGTCTACCGGAACCGGGGGCCCGGACCTCCCCCAGAATTCCCGCCTATTATCCTTCCCCAACCAATGGGAACTCTCCGGGAGTCCCGTAACATGAGTCCCGTAGTAGGCCAAGGTGAACAGCAGGAGTCCAATTTCCATATGAATGTAAAGCTTAACACAATCATATCATCTCAATGGCTAGCTGGCAGTCACCTTAACCAAAGGTGCCATGCATCATAATACTTTGTTGTGGCTCCTAGCAGATAGTGATTTCTGGGCCAATAAAATTTCCTCTACTTTGACTATATTTTATGTATTATTTAAAATCTTTTCTTTTTTATTTTTATTTTGAAAAATAGTTTTTAGCTGGACAGGATACCTTTATTTTATATATTTCTTTGCAATGCGGTGCTGAGGATCAAATCTAGTGCCTCACAGGTGCCAGGCAGGTGCTCTGTTACTGGGCCACAACCCCAGTCCCTTGTTAATAATTTCAAAGTTTTGTGGGCATTCCTGCATTCTGGTGATTTATGAACCCTCTCCTTTAAGGTTCATTGTAACTTTCTTCTTGGCATCCCAGCATTTCTGTCCCAACCAGACATGTTCCACAGTTATTTGTGGACCTCAAGTGTAACTAGAGGAATGATTAAATGACCATTTAGTTTTCAAAGCAAATAGGGCAGTGTTTTCAGGATGGAAGTCTTAAGAGAATGCTCATTATTAGATTTCTATTTTTACTTATGTATTTAGCCACGGACTCTCTTGGTTTTTGCAGTGATCCACAAACCTGGTCCACAAACCGGCAGATTTCAGAAACTTTTCACTTTGACAGCTATTTTAAAATAGTTGCATTCTGATTGAGGCACATTTTACCAAGGGTAAATATTAAGATGCTTTTAAAGTGCTCATGAATTTTCCTGGCTAGAATATTGCAGAGGGTTTTGCCAGTTTTCTTGCCACATTGTTTATCTCATTTGCGCTGAAAAACCTGACAGATGCAAGGAATTCACCCCAGAAGCAAGCTCCTGCAGCTGACCACCCACAGACCCCCACACCAACTGATCCAATTCTTAATCCCCCATTAATTGGGTGTCAGGTGCTGTTGGATTGTTAATTATTGGGTAAAACCCAGTGTTTTGCCCCCAAGGAGCTCAAGGTCTAGCTTGTTGGTTATTGGAACCACTGGGTTGGTTATTCACTTTTCCTTGCCTCTCATGACAAATCTGAGCTCCATTCAGGGTCCTATATTTAGTGGCACTGCAGCTTAGGAAAATCATTTTGGTTAAGAAAACGAACAGCAATAATAATATCGCTCTTGATCGAAGGCGGGGTTCTGGCCCCAAGGTGTCCCTGGCTTTTTCCCTCTTCTCACCCACATAATCTTCTCCTCATCCTGGGCAAGACAACCGTGTACTGCAAATTTCTGGAATCCTGGGCATGTGCCTTCACCTTATCCGTCTTATTTCAAGAGAAATGTTCCCATTTCACAAATGCAGCAAAACTGGTCCCCCAAATACCTGAGCTGCTGTTACTGAGAAGCAAAAGTAAAAAAAAAATAGTGAAAATGGGGGCTGGGGCTCCGGCTCAGCCATAGAGCTCTCGCCTAGCACGTGCGAGTCACTGGGTTCCATCCTCAGCACCACAGGAAAATAAATGGATATAATAATGGTATTGGGTCCAACTCCAACTAGAAAAAATATTTTTAAAAATAAATACTGAAAAGGCAATGTATCTAGCAATTAGGGATATGCAAATTGAAACTGCATTGAGCTTCTCTTTCACTCCAGTCTGAATGGCAATTATCAAGAATACAGTAACAATGAATTGGTGAGGATGTGGGGGACAGGGAATGCCCACAACTTGTTGGAGAAACTGCACATTGGTGCAACCCCTCTGGAAAGCAGGATGGAGATTCCTCAAGAAACTAGCACTGGAACACCCTCTGACTCAGTTACCCCACTCCTCGGCATATATATCCAGAGGATTTAAAATCAGCCTACTACAGGGACACAGCCACGTCAATGTTTATGATAGCACAATTCACACTAGCTAACCTATGGAGCCAGCCTAAATGCCCATCAACAAATGAATAGATAAATTTTGGTATATATACATGGTGTAATGTTACTCAGCTTTAAAAAAGGATGACTTCATAACACTGGCCAGTAAATGGAGATTATCATGCTAAAGTAAAATAAGAAAATCCCCCAAACCCAAAGGTCACATGTTTTCCCTGACATGTGTTATCTACATCACAAGGAAGGTGGGGGGCACAAAGAGAAGTTCAGTGGATGAGATAAAGGCCAGGGAAAACAGGAAGGGAAGGGAGATAAGAACAGGAAAGACAGTAGCATGAATGGACCATAATGTTCCTATTTAAATATATGAAAGACCTAAGTGAATCTTCCCATCATGCTACCCACATGAATTGGGTCCTAAGGAGAATAAGGTATATTTTATGTTTGGATAACTTTACCAAAATGAACTCTATGGTCATTTATATCTAAGAAGAACCAATAAACAGAAGAAGATAAAACTTACTGAAAAGCTTCATGGGACCAAATTGATAGCATCATAGCCAGATTAGGAAATGTCTTTAAGTACATTCCAGAATTTTCTAAACCGCTCCCCCGCTCCCCCATTGGATGCTGCCAAAGGTGTTGGAGCCTGTGGGAAGGTGGAGGTTCAGGGCGCTGCATGGATAAGAAAGGACCCCCCCCCATTCATCAGCAGGTGCAGGGCTCCCAGGGGGCAGGTAACCTCAAGGCCTCCACAGTTAACTAAGGCAGAGTGGAGTGGGGTGTGTTGAGTCTATAGAGTTATTTACCAAATTAGGAAAACCTGGAATTGGCTTTCCTGGACTCCCAATCAAACCCAAATTGTTTTTTGTTAAGAGACAGGCCCTTGCACCCCTCTTAACGAGAAGTCTTTTCTGTATTATGTGACTTTTTGCATCCCTGAATTGGGGGGACAAGATCAGAGCTCTCTTTGGAAACACATTAGCTTTGTTTGCATCAAGACAAGCAGGTAGGGTCTGTCTTTTTTTTCTATTTATTTTTTCTTTCAAGTGCAGAGTATTCAGCTGATACTAAGAATGCACACCTGGGAAGGGGGTCTCTGATTTTAGGAGGAGGCAGGATCCCATTGCCTAGGATCCAGGGGACTGGCAGGAACCAGGGAGAGCACCCAGGGTGGCCTTGATCTGTGCAAGGCTGTTATCCTGTGGCCACCACAGGTATTTCTCTCAAAAAGAAAGAAAAAAGTGGCACATGCCTGTCATTGCAGTTGCTGGGGAGGATGAGGCAGGAGGATGGGGAATTCAAAGCCAGCCTCACAAAAACAAGGTGCTAAGCAACTCAGTGAGACCCTGTCTCTAAACTTCAAGCTAGGGCTGGGGAAGGGGCTCAGAGGTCGAGTCCTCTGATTTCAACCCCCAGTGTCCAGAGAGCGAGGGAGCCCAGGTGCAGCTGGGGTTTACCCAGGTCTGTGTTCTCCTGGTCTCTTCTGTGCTTATCTAATTACTCTGCCTCCAGCCTCAACGTGGGATGGAGATACAGATTCAACTCAGGTGGAGGAAAATCAGCTCTAATGCTGCCAACCTGGTGGGAGCCTCCTCCAGGGCGCCTGCCAAGCCCAGTCCAGAGGCTCCACCACTGGGCAATTCCCAAGGGTTCACCAGTTCTGCTTGGAGAATTTTGCAGATAAACAGAGGACAAGTCAGCACCCCTGGGTGGTGTTATTATAGGAGGAGGCCCAGGTGATGAAACTGTCAAGAAATGACTTCAGTTTCCTAACTTCAAAACCCAACAGAACTTAGAATTCTGGTCACCCTAACTCTGACCCAATGCCAAAACCTCAAAAGGAAAAGAAAAAAGCTGCATCCAAACCCTGCCATTGTTGTTTCCTCCTTGACACCCCCGCCCCGCCCCGCTCTGCCCCGCCCCGCTGGTCACTCAAAAAGAAGGCTCCCTGGGCTCAGACTGTGGAGAGCTGAGACTGACTGTCCAATCAGAAGCCTCCGTGCTGAGCGCTGTCCAATCCTGAGTATAGCCAGCGAGCAGGAGGCGGGCCTCCGCTCTAGGAGTGAAGTTTATATCCCCATGGTCTGTGGTTCCACTCAGATTCCTGCAGTTAGACTCCAGGCTTGGCTCGTGCCCATGATCCGGGTGGCCCTGCCATGCAGGGGCTGAAGCTCCCCAGTCCAGGCTTGCCTGCTGGGCACCACAAAATGGTGAGTGTGCAGTGGCACCTGATTCCTGGACAGGGAGGCTCAGGAGGGAGGTTCTGGAGGGAGGCCATCCGGTGGGACTGACTGTGGTGGGAACCCGAGCTGGCTGACCCTGACTCCGGGCGCTCTCTGAGACCACGGGCCTGAACCCACTGGGGACAGCGCCCATCAGCTCCCTGGCCAGCCAGGTGAGGAGCGTGACAGTGGTGGAGACCCCTCGCAGCCTCCCCATCCCCAGTTGCAGCCTCAGCCCTTGCTGAGTCCTATCTATCTGACAGGTGAGCCAGGATGCCTGGTGTCGTCTTGGGCTGTGGTGATTGACAGGTTGATCACTGGAAGACTCCAATCTCTGAGCCTGGCGATGGTGCACACCTGTCATCCCAGTGGCTGGGGGTGGGGGCTGATGCAGAAGGACTGCGAGGTCAAGGCCAGCTTCTGCAGCTTGGCGAGGCACTTGGAGACTCAGCAAGACCCTGCCTCGAAATGAAATGCAAAATAGGCTGGGGATGGGGCTCAATGGTAGAGTGCCCCTGAGTTCAATACCAGGTACCCCCCCCCAAAAAAAAAATCGAATCTTCAAACCCCGTTTTCCTGCAGGAAGGGAGCTGCAGTGAACAGGGATCTCGCTTATTGCTGAGCTAGTTTTGTGGAGTTTATTTGTTTATTTTTGTTTGTTTGTTTGTTTTGTTTTGGTAGTTAACAGAAGGGTACTTTACCACTCAGCTCTGTCCCTGGTAGTTTTTACTTTTTATTCTGAACGCTGGTCTAGCTAAGTTGCTGAGGGTGGCCTGGTTAGGTTTTGATTGATAATGACTTTTCCACTGCAATTAAGTGTATGATTTTTACATCCACGTGGGTTCATGGGTGGAGTTTGTTTATGTCGTGATTCCTCCATGTCAATTGTAACAGTACAGCTTCTCAATGCATATGTTAGGTAATGACTTCTTTTTTTTTTTTTTTGCTCTTATAATTTTTTGCTGTTATAATTCAAATTTTCTTGGTTAAGTTTACATATACTTAAGTGTGGATGAATTTTAGGACTGGATGCTTCCATTAAGAGTAAAGCATGCTGGATTGTTTATTAGTGCATCATAGTTATACATAATACCACATGCATATGGCACCCTTGTAAAACTTACTCATGGTATTTTATACTATTTTTAAGCTGAATGTACAATGACTATTAATGTATTATCCTGGTCATATGAACTGATTTGAGTACCTTCACTCCAGTGGGGGACTATCAAGTGTCTTTAATGGCCAAACAGTTTCCACAAATAGTTAAGAAGCACTTAAACTCCTTAAGTTTAAGTGCAGCCATTTATTAACACACTGGTTCAAGTTCCTTTGGAAATGTGTCCAGAGTGGTTGTTACTCTGTTAGGTTTTAAAGAACTCCATGCTATTTTTAAAAAAGGCTGCACTAGGCTTATATTCTAGCCCCGTGTGAGCGGGTCTTTCTCCAGATCCATGTCATTGGAGGACTAGTTCCTTCACTAGTTCTTTCCCACAACTGGGCTCAGGCTGCAGAAGGTCTACTTGGCTGATGACTGAATTCCTGATGCAATTGTTTAGAACCCAGGCTTCCTGTGCTCACTGCAAGAAGGTGGTGTGAGCCTATTCTAGAAAGAAACGGCGAGTTGTGGTATTAACCTTTTTCTTCAATCCTAGTGTGTGTGTGGGGAGATTGTAGTCCATGGAAGTGCTTTCAACCAATGTGAAGCCCTTCCTTTGGGATCCAGGGAGATTTGCACATGCACAGTTGCCATTGCTCCCAAAGCTTGGTGAGTTAGGATGGAGTCCATGGGATGGGGAAAAATGTTGAGACTCTGAGTGCTTGGACATACTCCTTACAGAAAGAACTGGTCAGGCCTGGAGTTATTGCTGAGGTAGGGGGGAGAGGGCTCAGGCAGGGCTGCTGGGTGGACTGCATTTGTCCTGTCTACCTTCAGGGACTGGCTGCAGAGGAACTTGACTGTTAACAAGGACAGTTTGCAAATCACGCTGGCAAATCCCTTCTAGGGATAAACTGGGACCCTTGATCTCACTCCCCTTTTGCCCTTCTCCCATGGGTAAAGCTCATGACCCACCACAGCCATAGAAAACCACCCCTTTTATCTCATCCTGATACTCGTGTATATCCAGCTCTTTCTTCTATGAGCACCAGACAAATTGTGTTTCCAGCTACAAGTCATTTAGTGTCCACTGTGCTCCATTTGTGACCCCAAGCAGTCTTCCTCTACCCTGGGTGACACTTAATTGGGGTATTCTGTCCCAATTATGTGCCACATTGCTCAAGGCAGGACTAATGCCCAAGTGTCCACCAACTTTGCCTGCCCTTCAGATGGTAGAGATTTTCTCAGTGGTCCAATGCATAGGTTTCTCAATCCTGGTATATCTTTATTTAAGAGGGACTCAAAACAGAAGTATTTATTTGGTATATCCATGTGTGGAGAGAATCCAGGAGCCTCCTATTCTGGTATAATTTTGAAACATAATCCTACACACTACATGCTTTTTCAGAGTGCGGGAGTATAATCCAGTACCACACATGTCCTGCACCCAAGCCCTACCAGTGCTCTGTGCCTCCAGTTTTCACACCTCCCTTCACATTTGGTTGTCTTGTTCATTCACATCAAGTCCTCTTCTGGAGATAATTGCATTTATCTAGGACTTTTCATTGCACTTAATAAGAAAAATGACATTTACATACATGTAGAGTCATCTATAAAATTTCTTCATTGTGATATTTTTGGTCCTAAATTACTGCAATATGATAATTTTATAACATGCATTAGTGCCTGGTAATGATAGCTCCAGCTTCTGCTCTTACAGTTCAATTTTTTTTTTCAGAGTAGAAATTAGAAGTTTATTAAAGGACAGCAGAAAAGACTTCTCCCAGAGGAAGAAGGGGCCCCAAGAGGTGGAATCCCAGTTCAAAATTTTTGGCTAATTTCATTTCGATTTAACCTTCCAGGAGACTTTTCAAACTGTTTGCTTTGGTCCCTTCTTCAATGAAAAGGAAATCATGGTAAAATTTTGATGGTGTGTTATCCTAGATGAACCTGAGGGATGCAGCCGTCTTTATAAGGAGGGATTTTATCATTCAGTCTCTTATGTGCTGATCTGTATTTGCATTTCTTCAAATTCTGCAGATGTACTATTTAAGTACACTTATATGTGAAATGTGATATGTATATAACATCAATATAAAACTGACAGAGGGTTTCATAGTATTTGTCAAACTGTATGCAATATGGCAAAGAAAATGTGACTGATTGTCAGAAATGGTTATTTTCCATAGTTTCCTATTTATCTATTCCCAATGGACATCCTCTGTCACCAGGCCCTGGGTCTCAGCTCTGGAGGAGCACGCTGTGTTCCCATATGAACAGGTGCTGTAGTGTCCACATCTGTTTCTGTGGACCTTCATGATAATCACATGTTCTTCAACACTGTCTCAATTTGTGTGTATAATGTGACTTTATTGTACAATCCCTCCTTTCTAAAGACGTTGATTGCTTTGTGATGATGGGACATTTAGATATCTGCTATTTGAAGGGTCTGTTCACGGCTCTTGCCTGCATTTCTCTCACAGTCTCTGTACTACTTTCTTAGAATAGTTTGGTTAAAGGTGAGGCAATTGTTTTCTTTCATCTGTCACTTATCCTTGTACTCTTTAATGGCGTCATTTGAGGAATAGAGTTTTTGTTTTCAATACAATTTGTAAATTTAAAACTATTTTTCCCCTGTAACTTTGGGAAAAAAATGACTTTTTTTTCCTGTTCTTGTTTTCCTTTTGTAAAATGGGCGGTTGGAACCAGGGTGTCCTATTACTAAACTATACCCTCAGCCCTTTTAAAATTTTTATTTAAAAAATTTGAATTTTTAAATTTTGTCTTAATTTTTTTAAATTACTATTACCTTTTTTTTTTTTTAAATTTAGGCAGGATTTCACTCGGTTGCTGGGGTCAGCTTCACAATTGTGATCCCCCCGCCTCAGCTTCCAGAACACTGGATATATCAGGTGTGTAGCACCACATGCATTCTGTGTCACTATTTCTTTCTTTCTTTCTTTCTTTCTTTCTTTCTTTCTTTCTTTCTTTCTTTCTCTCTCTCTCTCTCTCTTTTTCTCTCTTTCTCTTTCTCTCTCTCTCTCTGTCTCTCTGTCTTTCTCTTTCCGTGTCTGTCTCTGTCTGTCTCTGTCTCTCTTTCTTTCTTTCTCTCTCTTTTTCTCTTTTTCTTTCTCTCTGTCTCTCTCCCTCTGTATCTCTCCTTCTCTCTCTCTCTCTCTCTTTCTATCTCAAGATATTTTTTAGGTCATGATTTATTTTTTTAGGTTTTTTATATTATTTTATTTTATTTTTTAAAATACATGACAACAGTGGAATGCATTATAATTCTTATTACACATAGAGCACAATTTTTCATATCTCTGTATATAAAGTATGTTCACATCAGTTTATGCCATTATACATGTACTTTTTTGCATTTCAATTCTTAATGCACATATATATCAATTTTTGTATTGATGTATATAATGTATGTTGACACCCAATTCAAGTCTTCATACATGTACTTTGGATAATGGTGTCCATCACATTCCATGATCCTTGCTAATCCCCTGCCCCTCTCTATCCCTCCCTCCCCTCTTCCCTATCTAGAATTCATCTATTCCTCTCATGCTCCCCCTCCCTACTCTACTATAGTAAGCCTCCTTATATAAGAGAAAACATTCGGCATTTTTTTTGGGGGGGGATTGACTAAATTCACTTAGCATTATCTTCTCCAACGCCATCCATTTACCCGCAAATGCCATGATTTTGTTCTTTTTTAATGCTGAGTAATATTCCATTGTGTATATATGCCACATTTTCTTTATCCATTCATCCACTGAAGGGCATCTAAGTTGGCTCCACAGTTTGGCTATTGTGAATTGTGCTGCTAAAAACATTGTGGCTGTGTCCCTGTAGTATGGTGTTTTTAAGTCCTTTGGGTATAGACTAGGGAGTGGGATAGCTGGGTCAAATGGTGGTTCCATTCCCAGTCACTTTGTCAATTTTTAATTGCTTCTTTTCAGTTCCATTGATTTCATCTCTGATTTTAATTGTTTTCTGTCCTTTACTGCTTTTGGTGTTGATTCATTTTTTTCCCTGGGCTTTGAGATATCATTTGAGGTCATTTTTTGACTTTTTTCTTTTTTTAAGTTATGAACTCCATGCAATGAACATTCTTCTTAGTAATGCCTTCATAGTGTCCCAGAGATTTTGACATGTTGTATCTGTGTTCTCATTCACCTCTAAGAATTTTAAATCTCCTCTTTGATGTTTTCTGCAAACCTTTGTTCATTCTCCAGTTATAGGAATAGCTTCTATTTTTATCATTGATATATAATTTCATTCCATTATGATCTGATAGAATGCAGGGTAGTATCTTTATTTTTCCGTTTTGCTTAGAGTTGCTTTTCGGCATAATATATGGTCTATTTTAGAGAAAGATCCATTTGCTACTAAGAAGAAAGTATCTTTGCCTGTTGAAGGATGAAATATTCTATGTATGTCAATTAAATCTAAGTTATTGATTGTATTACTGAGTTCTATAGTTTCTGTTTGGCTTCTGTTTGGAAGATTTATCCAGTGGTAAAAGAGGTGTTTAAAGTCACCCAGAATTATTGTCTTGTGGTCTACTTGGCCCTTGAACTTGACAAGAGTCTGTTTGAATATAGACGCTACATTATTTGGGGCATAAATATTTGTAATTGTTCTGTCTTGTTGGTGTATGGTTCCCTTAAGCAGTATGAAAGGTCCTCCTCTATCTCTTCTAATTAACTTTCACTTGAAGTCCACATTATTTGATATAAGGATGGAAAACCCTGCTTGCTTCCACAGTCCATGTGAATGGTATGTTTTTTAATATTTATTTTTTATAGATGGACACAATACTATTTATTTTTATGTGGTGCTGAGGATCAAACCCAGGGCCTCACACGTGCTAGATGAGTGCTCTACCCCTGAGCTCCAGCCCGAGTGATATATTTTTTTCCCAACTTGTCACCTTCCATCTGTGGGTGGCTTTTCTTATGAAATGAGTTTCTGGAAGGCAGCGTATTGTTGGGTCTTTTCTTTTTTTAATCCAATCTGCCATCTGTCTTTTGATTGTGAGTTTTGGAAATTAACATTCAGGGTTACTATCCAGACATGATGTGTATTCCCAGTTATTTTTGTTTATTTTTGATATTTAACTTGACTTGGTTTCTCTTTGATAGGTTTTTCCTTTAGAGTGATACTTCCCTTTTCTTATTTTTTAATTGTTTATTTCCTCCTCAAGGATGTTCTGTAGTGCAGGTTTCTAGATTTAAATTCTTTTAACTTTTGTGTATCATGGAAGGTTTTTATGTTTTCATAAATATAACATCTAAATTGAAATCTAATTGCTAATCAAAATTTAATTTTACTGGGTATGATTCTTGGTGGGCATCTGTTTCTTTCATGACTTGGTATATGTTGTTGCAGGATCTTGTAGCTTTCAGGGTCTCAGTTGAGAAATCAGAGATCATGATTGGTTTCTCCCATATATAACCTGATTCCTTTCTCTTGTGGTTTTTAAAATACTCTGCTTCTCCTGTTTGCTAAGTGTTTTCATTATAATGTGCCTTGGTGTGGATCTGTTGTGATTTTGTTCATTTGACATCCTGTAAACTTCTTGTATTTGATTTTACAATTCAGTCTTTATGTTTGGAAATTTTTCTGATATTATTTCATTGAAAAGGTTGTCCATTTCTGTAGTTTGGAACTCTATGCCTTCCTCTGTCCCAATAGTTGTTAAATTTGGTCTTTTCATGTTATTCCATAATTCTTGAATGTTCTGCTCATGGTTTCTTACAATCTTCACTGGGGTCAACTTTAGTTTTCAAGATTATATATTTTTCTTTCAATGTCGGAGGTTCTGTCTTCCAAGTGATCTATTCTGTTGGAGATGCTTCCTATTGAGTTCTTAATTTGGTTTACTGTTTCCTTCATTTCAAAAATCTGTTTTTTCAGAGTCTGTATCTCTTCATATCTTTTGCTTTCTGTATTTGCTTATGTAGCTGTTTATCAAAATGTTCCTTTGCTGCCTGTATTTTCTCTCTTACATCATCTTTTAATTCACAGAAAATTATGTACCTCCTCCACTCCTTCTGTTATTTCTTCTGCTGTTCTGTCCCTGGATTCTAATAATGTAGCATCATTGTTTGGGAAGATTCTTCTTGGTTTTTCATGTTGCTCATGCATCTTCCCTTCCATTTGTGTTTTCAAGGTGTTACATTTTTGCCCTGTAGGCTTATAGTGTCCACAAAGGGTTCCAATTCCTTTCTTTTTTAAAAATTTATTTATTTTTTAAAAATATACAACAGTGGAATGCATTACAATCCTTATTACACACATACAGCACAATTTTTCATATCTCTGTATATAAAGTATATTCATGCTAATTTATGCCATTATACATGTACTCATTTCTTTCTGCATTACAAAGCTTAATACACATATAACACAATTTTTCATATCTGTTTGTATATAAGGTATGTTGATACCAAATTCAAATCTTCATACATGTTTTTGAATAATGATATTGATCATATTCCATGATCCTTCCTAATCCCCTTCCCCCTCCATTTTCCTCCCTATGCCTATTTGAATTAATCTAATCCTCCCATGCTCTCCTTCCCTACCCCACTGTGAGTCACCCCCATATATCAGAGTAAATATTTGGTATTTGTTTTTTGTGGGATTGGCTAACTTCACTTAACATAATATTCTCTGACTCCATCCATTTACTGACAAATGCCATGTTTTTTTTCTCTTTTATTGCTGAGTAATATTCCATTGTGTATATATGTCACATTTTTTATCCATTCATCCATTGAACGGCATCTAGGTTGGCTCCACAGTTTGGCTATTGTGAATTGTGCTGCTACAAACATTGATATGGCTGTGTCCCTGTAGTACACTGTTTTTAAGTTCTTTGAGTATAGACTGATGAGAGGAATACCTGGGTCAAATGGTGGTTCTATTCCCAGATTTCCAAGGAATCTCCATACTGCTTTCCATATTGGCTGCACCAATTTGCAGTTCCACCAGCAGTGTATGAGTGTGTCTTTTCCCCCACATCCTCGCTAACACTGTTGTTTATATGCATAATAGCTGCCATTCTGGCTGGAGTGAGATGAAATCTTAGTTTTGATTTGCATTCCTCTAATTGCTATGTTGAATTTTTTCATATATATTTGTTGCTCAATTGTATACCATATTCTGAGAAGTTCCTTGGCACACTTATTGATTGTTTTTTTTTTTTTTTGTGTGTGTGTGTGTGTGTGTGGTAAGATTGAGTATTTCATATACCATAGAGATGAGTGCTGTATCTGACGTGTGTGTGGTAAGAATTTGCTCCCAGGATGTAGGCTGTCTTTTCACCTCATTGATTGTTTCTTCTGCTGAGAAGGTGTTCAGTTTGAATCCAAACACTTACTGATTATTGGTTTTAATACTTATACTATTGAAGAATGTTGGAGCCTAATCCAATATGATGAATATCTGGACCTACTTTTTCTTCTCTTAGGTGCAGTGTCTCTGGTTTAATTCCTATGTCTTTGATCCATTTTGAGTTGAGTGCATGGTGAGAGATAGGGACTTAATTTTATTATGCCAAATATGGATTTTCAGTTTTACTAGCTCCATTTGTTGAAGAGGCTATCTTTTCTCCAATGTATGTTTTTGGTACTTTTGTCTAGTATGAGATAACTGTATTTATGTGGGTTTGTCTCTGTGTCCTCTATTCTGCACCATTGATCTACATGTCTATTTTTTTGCCAGTACTATGCTGTTTTTGTTACTATTGCTCTGAAGTATACTTTAAGGTCTGGTATAGTGATGCCCCCTGCCTCCCTCTCCTTCCTAAGAATTGGTTTGGCTATTCTGGGTCTCTTTCGTTTTTCCAGGATTAATTTCATGATCCCTTTTTCTATTTCCATGAGCAATATCATTGGGATTTTGATTGGAATTGCATGAATCTGTATAGTGCTTTTGTAGTACTGTAATTTTGGCAATACTAATTCTGCTTATCCAAGGACAAGAGAGCTTTTTTTCAAATCTCCTTTAATTTCTTTTTTGACATTCTGTAGTTTTCATTGTAGAGGGCTTTCATCTCTTTCATTACGTTGATTACATTGATTCCAATTTTTTTTTGAGGCTATTGTAAATGAGTTAGTTTTCCTAGTTTCCCTTTCAGAGGTTTTGTCACTGATGTACATATTCCCTTTGATTTATGGGTGTTGATTTTATATCCTGCTATTTTGCTGAATTCATTTACTAGTTCATTTTCTGGTGGGATTTTTTGGATCTTCTAGGTATAGCATCATGTCATCAGCAAAGAGTGATAGTTTGAGTTCTTCTTTCTTTTTCTATCCATATCCTTTTAATTTATTTCATCTAATTGCTCTGGACAGTGTTTAAAGAACTATGCTGCATAGAAGTGGTGAGAGAGGGCCTCCCTGTGATGCTCCAGTTTTTACAGGGAATGCCTTTAATTTTTCTCCATTTAGAATGATGTTGGCCTGGGACTTAGCATAGAGAGCCTTTATGATGTTGAGATATGTTCCTGTTATCCCTAGTTTTTCTAGTGTTTTGAACATGAAGGGTGCTGTATTTTGTTGAATGCTTTTTCTGCATCCATTGAGATGGTCGTATGATTCTTTAAGTCTATTGATGTGATGAACTACCTTTATTGATTTCCATATGGGGAGTCTTGCATCCCTGGGACAAATCCGACTTAATCATGGTGACAATCTTTTTAATGTTTTGGTATTCAATTTGCCAGAATTTTCTTCAGAATTTTTGCATCTATGTTCATTAGAGAGATTGCTCTGAAGGTTTTTTTCTTTGTTTCTTTGTCTGATTTTAGAATCAGGGTGATTTTGGCCTCATAGAGTGAGTTTGGAAGTGTTCTTTTCTTTTCTATTTCATGAAATAATTTAGGGAGTATTGGTGTTAGTTCTTCTTTGAAGGTCTTGTATCCATTGAGTCCTGGGATTTTTTTGGTTGGTAGGCTTTTGATGGTACCTTCTATTTTATTGCTTGAAAATGATCTGTGTAACTTGTATATATCATCCTGACTCAGTTTGGGTAATTTTATATGATGCTAAACATTTGTTGATGTCTTCAATATTTTCTGTTTTATTGGAGTACACATTTGCAAAATAAGTTCTAATTCTGTATTTCTGTAGTATTCATGGTGATATTCCTTTTTCATCATGGATTTTAGTCATTTGAGTTTTTTCTCTCCTTCTCTACATTAGCATGGATAAAGGTTTATCAAATGTATTTTTTCAAAGAGCCACCTTTTTATTTTACAAGTTTTTTGAAAAAAAAATGTTAATTTAATAAATAAATGGCAGCAGAATGTATTACACTTGTTACTACACATGTACAGCACAATTTTTCATATCTGTATATAAAGTAGTTTGACACCAGTTCATGTCTTCATACATGTTCTTCGGATAACGATGCCTATTACATTCCACCATCCTTGATAATTCCCTGCCCCCTCCCTTCCCCTCTCACCCCTCTACTCTACTGTCTCATTCATCTATTCCTCCCATGCCCCCTCCCTTCCCCACTATGAGTCAGCTTCCTTATATCAGAGATGACATTCAGCATTTGCTTTTTTGGGGATTGACTAACTTTACTTAGCATTATCTTCTCCAATGTCATCCATTTACCTGCAAATGCCATTATTTTATTCACTTATTGCTGAGTAAAATTCCATTGTGTACAAATGACACATTTTTTTATTCATTCATCTATTGAAGGGCATCTAAATTGGCTCCACAGTTTAGCTATTGTGAATTGTGCTGCTAAAACATTGATGCGGCTGTGTCCCTGTAGTATGCTGATTTTTTATGTCCTTTGGGTATAGTCTGAGTAGTGGGATGGTTGGATCAAATGGTGTTTCCATTACCAGTCATTTTGTCAATTTTTAAATTGGTTCTTTTGTTTCAGTTCCATTGATCTCAGCTCTGATTTTAATTATTTTGTATCCTTTACTGCTTTTGGTGTTGATTCCTTTTTTCCCCTCTAGGGCTTTGAGATGTAATTTTAGGTCATTTGTTTGTTGACTTTTTTTTTTTTAAGGAGTGAACTCCATGAAATGAACTTTCCTCTTAGTAATGCCTTCATAGTTTCCCAGATATTTGATAAGTTGTAACTGTGTTCTCATTCACCTCTAAGAATTTTTTAATCTCTTCTTTGATGTCTTCTGCAACCCATTGTTCATTCACTAAAATACTATTTAGTCTCCAGGTGTTGGAGTAGCTTCTATTTTTATCAGTGATTTCTAATTTCATTCCATTATGATCTGATAGAATGCAGGGTAGTGTCTGTACTCTTTTGTATTTGATAAGAGTTGCTTTGTGCATAATATATGGTCTATTTTAGAGAAGAATCCATTTGCTGCTGAGGTGTATTCACCTGTTGAAGGATGAAATAGTCTATGTATGTCAGTTAAATCTCAATTATTGATTGTAGTATTGATCTCTGTAGTTTTTGTTTGGCGTTTGTTTGGAAGATCTATCCAGAGGTGAAAGAGGTGTGTTAAAGTCACCCAGAATTATTGTCTTGTGGTCTACTTGGTCCTTGAACTTGAGAAGAGTTTGTTTGCTTAGCATAGATGCTCCATTGTTTGGGTCATGCATATTTCTAATAGTTATGTCTCTTGGTGTGTGCTTCCCTTAAGCAGTATGTAGTGTCCATACACTACCGTATGTAGTGTCCTTCTTTATCCGTTTTGATTAACTTTCACTTGAAGTCCACATTATTTGACATAAGGATGGAAACCCCTGCTTGCTTCTGCAGTCCAGGTGAGTGGTAAGATTTTTCCAAACCTTGCACCTTCAGTCTGTGGATATGTTTCCGTATGACATGAGTCTCTGGAAGGCAGCATATTGTTGGGTCTTCTTTTTTTTTTTTTCATCAAATTTGCCAGTCTATGTCTTTTGATTGTTGAGTTTTAGAAATTAACATTCGTGATTTGCATTGCCAGTTGTTTTGGTTTATTTTGGTAGATAACTTGTTTTCTTTGATAGGTTTTTTTTCCTTTAGAGTGACACCTCCCTTTTCTGACTTTGATTGTTTTTCATTTCCTCTTCATGGAATATTTTGCCAAGGATGTGCTTTAGTGCAGGTTTCTAGTTGCAAATTCTTTTAACATTTGTGTATCATAGAAAGTTTTTATTTTGTCATAAAAATAACATCTAAATCAAAATCTAAAGTTTAATTTTGCTGGATATGGTTCTTGGTTGGCAGCCACTTTCGTTTAGAGCTCGGTATATGTTGTTGCTGGATCTTGTAGCTTTCAGGGTCTCTGTTGAGAAATCAGCGGAGATTCTAATCATTTTCCCCTATATGTAATCTGATTCCTTTATCTTGTGGCTTTGAAAATTCTCTCCTTATTATGTACACTTGGCAGTTTTATTATGAGGTGAATTAGTGGGGATCTTTTGTGATTTTGTACACTTGACATCCTGTAAGTTTTTTTGTATTTGATTTTTAAATTCAGTCTTCATGTTTGGAAATTTTTCCTGTATTATTTCATTGAATAAATTGTTCATTTCTTTAGTTTGGACCTCTATGCCATCCTCTATCCCAATGATTTTTAAATTTGGTCTTTTCATGTTATTCCATAATTCTTGAATGTTCTGCTCATAGTTTCTTATAATCTTCACTGTGTGGTCAACCACTTTTTTGAAATTATATAGTTTGTTTCATTGTCTGAGGTTTTGTCTTCCAAGTGATGTATTCAGTTGGAGATGCTTCGTATTGAGTTTTTAATTTGGTTTATTGTTTCCTGCATATCAATGATTTCTATTTATTTTTTCCAGAACTTCTATCTCCTTATTGAAGGAATCTTTTGCTTTAAGTAGGGTGTAGGATGAGATGGTGAGGTAGTAAGAGTTAAGGATATAGAGTGATTAGGTCTTAAGAAGAGTGAAAGAGGAATAAAATGTTGGATAGTATCAGGAGAAAAGAGAGAAAGTGATTTTGGGGAAATATGCAAGTGGGAAGACTGTAGCAAGAACAAAAAACATAAAAATTCAAAAAATACGAAATGTAAAAATAGGAGATAAAAGAATATACAACACAATTGTAATATACTATTCAGACCTCCCAGACATCAGTAGCCTAATCCATGTGAAGTTTTTGGTTTTACAAATGTTGTGAATATGAGGGTGGAAGAATAGGGAGATAGAAAAGAGAAAAAGAATCTCAAAGATACAGCACTTGAAGAAAAACCAATCCTTGTATCTTTCCTGCATCTTTTCTCACCTTCTTGTTGGGGTTGTCTGTTGTTTACTGGTGTCTCCACCCTCAGGATGGTAAAGGTTATTATGGTGGGAGGGTTGGTCTTGGGGGTAAGTTCTTGGAATTGGGGTGTAGCACTTGCCAGTCCCCATGGGAGACTGCACCCCAAGGATCTCGTATGGGGACCACCTGCAGACCTTACAATTTCTGGTCTCTAATTTAGTCTCTGAACATTGGGATGTAGAAAGGGAGGGGTATTTAAGACAATCAGCAACCCCTCTTTCCAGAAGTCTTGTGGGATGTGCCCTGAGGGCTGTGCACCTGTTGTGGAGAGCCATTGAGCAGATAAGGAAAAGGCTTTGGAAGCTATGGACTGGCCATGTGGCTGCAAGTACTGTTTGGGGATAGCAACTGCTGGGAAGGGGGGTGGATTTGGGGACTCCAGGTACATTGATATTGCTTCTAGGCCCCAGCCTCTGTCCCAAGCTAAAAGTTCCCCTAACTTAAGATTATGACAAAGATGTTCCAAGTTGGAGGTGGCTGCTTTCAGAGATGGGGTGTTGGTTTTTTCCAGCTGGGTGATGGAATTTAATGACATGTTAAGAGATCCAGCTCTTTGGCATGCAGTGTGTGGCTGGCAGCTATCTCTAGACCCTGTCCAGTGTCCCCAGGTACAGGCTACCACATGTATCACTGTTTGCAGTGTCCCAAGATGGAGGGACACCAGGGGAGCTCCATGATGGTAATGGGGGTCCAACAGGAATGGTGGCTGCGGATCCTGCAGGGCAGTGGCTGTAAACATCTAGTGCGTTCGGGTCCCTGGGTAAGGGTCGCGAAATCACTGGGACACAGGGGATGCAGAGCCAAGGCAGCAATTGCAACTGCATGCTGAGCTTTATTTGCATGTTTCTTTTATATTCTTCTTCTAACAAAGCAAGCAATTCTTCAATAACATTTCACCCACATAGCCCAAGTATCATGCCTCAGCGGGTACACAGAGCTAAATTCAAGTTGTTCCTGTTCTTTTTGATAAGTACCCTCCCAAAGTTCTTTGTAGACATTATCTAATCCCTGAATGTACTGTTCCCAGGTCCAGTATGCAGGAAGCTTCTTCCTCTAGGCCAAACCATGCAGAAGCTTGAGTCTTGTGATAAGGGGAAAAGGACCTTTCCTTCTCCTAGCGAGGCATGCCTTCAGCTGACCTAAATCACAGGCACAGCTTCTTGCGAAGTGTCAGGCTGAGGGAGCTAAACTCTGCACACTTAAACCCCAACAAGTAGCCACCAGGATTCCTGCATGGGTGGGCATCTAGGAGTCCTGAATGTGTGCTAAATCTGGTCCTGCTTGGGTGTGGTGGCTGGAGGACCTGTGTGGGCATTGTGGCCAGCATTCCTGCATGGGAGCAGTGTTCAGGGATCCTCTAATAACTCTCAGAGAAACAGTATTTCCACTGCTTGAATCTTAGGTTACAGAGCAACACAGCATGAAGCCTCCCTCTAGCACCAATCTTGGGTTTATCCTGTTTTATGCAATTTAAATTAACCAAGTGACCAAATGCTCATGCTAATATGATAACTGCTAAAGCTGGGTAGTTGTGAAAGTTGTGCAAATATTTTCCAAAATATGATTGAAGGTTACTAGTTTTTTTTTTTTTTTTTTTTTTTTTTTTTTTTTTTTTTAAAGAGCAAAACCTTGGGCACACAACTCCAACTGAAGTGTTAATATTTCATGCTTCTTTCCTTAATTGCAGCTCATTTGAAATGTGAATAGCCCTTCTTTTGTCTAGATGATGTCTCATAACTTATGCTGTAAAAAATATTCTGAAGCTAAGTGTGACAATTTTTAAAATTTGCAGTGAACAACCCGATTTAAACAAGGGGATATCTGATACTCATTTAGATTTCCTGATAACACTTGTTTTAGTTTTGGGGATGGGTGGATTCTTTGCTGATTCTGTCTTCTAAATTGAGAATTGGAAATTCGCTGGCTGGTGTATCTCTCATCTCCTGGGCCTGGTAATGTGTGTTTGCAGCAGATTGTGGTCTTGTTCTCTTGGTTTCTGACTTGCAGGGAATAGTTTTGCTGAGATTCTCACCAGTATCTTTGCCTTTGTCAAAGGGATAGTGCAACTCACTTGTGTTTCTTGCTGTCTCACTTTTGTAGTCTTTCAAGATGTGATATGAGATAGAAGTGTTTTTAAAGTGGATATTTTTAATGTAGGAGTTCAGTAAGTACTGTTAGAAGCAACAGATGAGCTCAGGTCAGTAACAAAATTCTAGATCAATCAGTTGTTTGTGTTCATAAGAAAATAAATAGCAAACATAAAATTAAAGAGACAGTTCTAATGACCATGATATCAAAAGCGAAATACTTGGGAATTTTTTGAAAGATGTGAACACTTGAACATTTAACATGACTTGCTTAGAAAATATAACATCACTCCTAAGCCATTTCCTTATTTGTGAGGACTTTAACTTCATAGAAAGAAGACAGGAATTAAAAATTTCCCCCTGTGGTCCTGAGGAGAGGACCTAGGTGTTTTACCAGTGAGCTCTATTATCCCAGTTATATTTTTCTTGAATATGGTCTTGCCCAGTTAGGCTAGACTCAAGGTTGTGAGAATTTATCTATTCCTCCAATGTTCCCCCTCCCTACCCCACTATGAGTCAGTCTCCTTATATCAGAGAAAACATTCGGCATTTTTTTTTGGTGGGGGGTTGGCTAACTTAACTTATCATTATCTTCTCCAACTCCATCCATTCACCAGCAAATGCCATGATTTTATTCTCTTTATAGCTGAGTTTAATTCCATGGTGTATATATGTGACATTTCTTTTATTCATTCATCCACTGAAGGACATATAGGTTGGCTCCACAGTTTAGCTTTTGTGAATTGCACTGCTATAAACATTGATGTAGCTGTGTCCCTGTAGTGTGCTGTTTTTAAGTCCTTTGGGTTTAGACCAAGGAGAGGAATAGATGGGTCAAAAGTTGGTTTCATTCCCAGATTTCCAAAGAATCTCCTCCATACTGCTTTCCATATTGGCTGCATCAATTTGCAGTCCCACCAGCTGCACCAATTTGCAGTCCCACCAGCCTTTTCCCCACATCCTTGCCAACACTTATTGTTGTTCATCTTCATAATAGCTACCATTCTGACTGGAGTGAGATGATATCTTATGTAATTTTGATTTGCATTTCTCTAATTGCTAGAGATGATGAAACTTTTTTCATATTTGTTGATTGGCTCTATATCCTTTTCTGAGAAGTGTCTGTTCTGGTCCTTGGCCCATTTTTTGATTGGGTTATTTTTTGGGGGAGTGCTTAGACTTTTGAGTTCTTTATATACCTTCGAAATTAGTGCTCTATCTGATGAGGGGTAAAAATTTTCTCCCAGAATGTAGGCTCAATCTTCACCTCACAGATTATTTCTTTTTGCTGAGAAGAAAATTTTTAGTTGGATTCTATCCCATTTATTGATTATTGGTTTTAATTCTGGTGCTATAGGGTCTTATTAAGGAAGTTAGGGCCTAATCATTCATGATGAAGATTAGGGCCTACTTTTTCTTCTATTATTTTTCCTTATTAACCTCAGATTTCAATGCATCTCTCTTATTTTGTAAACTTATAGAGGTTTAACTGACACACATTAACCTGTACATATCTAAGGTCTATATTTTTATCTTTTGTCATATGTACACACTCGTGAAACCAGCACCACAATCAACAAAATTATCACATTCACAACTAAAATGTGCTTTCTAATGTCTTTTTCTTCCCCACAACGTGTAGCCCTGGAGGCTACTAATGGAAGCCACCAGAAGGTAGGGAGGAGGAGGGAGAAGAGGAGGGAGGAAAGGCAGAGGGGCACTGGGGACCAGCGTGGGGCTTAGATGGGGCAGGACAGAGGCACAGCAGCAGCAGTAGCATCTGAAAAGGTGAAAAGAGAAGCCTTTGGTGAAGGACAAAGGTGACACCCTGGGGCAGACCCTGAGCCACAAGCAGATGAAGGGATGGCATCCTAGTGTTCTTCCAACCTCGCTTCCCAAGGGTGTCCCTTCCAAAGCCCATGTTGGCTGTCAGAACAGCATGTTCTTTTTTGGCCAGCTGGGATCCACTTTATCTTCATCCTCCATTTCTTATCTGCATCCCACTAACTCCCTTGTCATCCTTTGCAGTTTCTATTCCTTCATCAGCCCCCTCTCCTTTTGCTCTTCCACTTCTTTTTTTAAATATATTTTTATTAGTTATTTATGGACCTTTATTTGCATGTGGTGCTGAGAATGGAACCCAGTGCCTCACATGTGCCAGGCAAGCACCCTGCCCCTGAGCCCTGGCCCTTCTGTTCCAAGTCTCTACTTTGGTCTTCCCAGCCTTATCCTTCACCTCTTATCAGCAGGTCCTTGGCACTAAGTGACCACGGCCTTATGGTCTTGTCTGAGCTGGGGCTAAGACCATGCTTGGGCTGGTGTTAAAACTGGATTCCTGTGTCTGGATGGAAGGGTCCTGCAGTGTAGAGTGTGGTGGCAGCTTTAGGACTTTTCAAAGTGGTGAAGGTGGCAGTGGTGGGGGCTGGTTGGAACACCCTTATAGAACCCTTTCCTACCTCTCCTCTGTCTAGGGTAGAGTTGCTGTTTCATAGCACACACCTGAGAACAGAGCACCACACCATCTTCCAAAGTGCTTTACCATTTACCTTTGTTCATACAGGCTTGGACTGTCCAATCACTCAATGTCCCTGTGGCCATCAGTCTTACAGGTGTGTATGTTGGGGGGGGTGGCAGTAAGTATTATTTTCCCCCTCCCTTCCTGGTGAACCTATAGTAGTCTCTGCTGCATTGACTACTAACTTCCTTGAAGAGTCCTGCTCAGTATTCATGTTCATATATTTATTTGCCACCTGCATATTTTATGCCTTGTGAAATTGCTTTTGAAATTTCTCATCTGTGCTAGGCTCTGCTGGGATGTCTTTTTTCCCCAAAGAAATGTGAAGTACTTTGAATATTCTGCACTCTAAGCACTTTACTAATAATGCTCCTTGAAAAACTTCTCGCTTCCTAGATCTTCCTTTAAACATTGAGATCCACTGACTTAAAATGACCAAAGTAGAATCCTCACCTATTTCTAGGTGATGTTTTCAAAATATTCAGGAGGAAATCTTGGAAAAGAGAAAGTAACAAAATTAGATAATAATGAATCCAAACCCCAGAGTGTATAGGTGAGTACTGTGGCCCACATTGCCTGTGATGAGGTGACTAGAGACCTGCACTGTGGGTGAGGACAACACTAAGTGGTTTGACCCAAGGTTACAGCAACTGAGAAGGTGACAAGGTCTAGTTGAGATCATGGTCTCACCTGCTATCTAACTATGACCCCGTTCTCAGCTCAACTTCTTGGAGTTCCTCCCTCCTGGAAGCATTTAAAGTTTTTGAGATCTCTATGTTTCCCATTAAGTATTGGGTAGCACTGTCTCAGTCAGGTGTCTCCCCATCTCACTGTGTTGGGGATCTGTCACTGCCATTCTGAGTTTGCAGACCAGGATCCTGTGATTTTCTTTTCCCTGGGCTTACAGCTGCATTTTCTGACTTTCTGGCAAATATTGTGAGCAAGGACAAGCTCACTGGAGACCTTCCAGCTCCTGTTCCTGAGGGACTAAGCTGTGTTTAGTCTGAGGGTGGCCATAAGTAGACCTTTGTGTTTTCTATAAGATGGGCTTTTTCATCATCTAATTTTAGAAAGCTACATATAAATAAGGAGATTACAGTGGTTACTAGAAACTGAGACAGTTTTTTTTACATACTCTTGAAGGAGAGTGACTCTTTTTACTGTGTTAACATTTCATTGTTAGGATACTTAAAACATTCAAGTTATAAAAGGAACTGCTATTACTTTTATGTGATAGTAACGTTTGTGATGTTTTCTTTCATAAGCAATACAAAAGTGTGTTTTCTACAATTTATTTCTTCTAATTTGTTATACATGGGTAGAAGTCACTTCAATTAATACTACACATATAGAGCACAAGTTTTCATTTCAGTGGTTATACACAAAATAGTCACACCATGCATTTCTCCATACATGTACTTGGGGTAATGTTGTCTGTCTCATTCCACCAGCTTCTTTAACCCCATGCTCCTTCCATTTTTCCTCCCTCACGTTTGCCCTACCTAAAGTCCCTCCATTTCCCCATGCTCCCCCCTACCCATTATGGATCACCCTCCACATACCAGAAATCATTTAGCCTTTGATTTGGGGGGATTGGCTATCTTTATTTAGCATAATATTCTCCAACTCCATCCATTTTATTAGCAAATGCCATGATTTTATTCTCTTTCAATGCTAATATTCCATTGTGTATATATAACAGTTTTTTAATCAATTCATCTCATAAAGGGCAGATTGGCTGCACAGTTTAGCTATTGTGAATTGTGCTTCTATAAACATTGATGTGGCTGTGTCCCTGTAGTATGCTGCTTTTAGATCCTTTGGGTATAGTCCGAGGAGAGGGACAGCTGGGTCAAATGGTGGTTCCATTCCCAGATTTCCAAGGAATCTCCATACTGCTTTCCATATTGGCTGCACCAATTTGCAGTCCCACCAGCAGTGTATGAGTGTACCTTTTTCCCACATCCTTGCCAACACTTGTTGTTGTTTATCTTCATAGCCATTCTGACTGGACTGAGATGAAATCTTAGTTTTGATTTGCATTTCTCTAATTGCTATGTTGAACTTTAAAAAATTATTTGTTGCTCAATTGTATATTATACTCTGGGTTTTTTTTTTTTTTGGTGTTTAGTTCTTCATATACCCTAGAGATGAGTGCTGTATCTGACGTGTGTGTGGTAAGAATTTGTTCCCAGGATGTAGGCTGTTCTTCACCTCACTGATCGTTTCTTTTGCTGAGAAGCTGTTCAGTTTGAATCCATTTACTTATTGATTCTTGGTTTTAATTCTTATGCTATAGGAGTCTTAATAATGAGCCTGTTCCAACATGATGAAGATTTGGACTTATTTTTCTTCTCTTAGGTACAGGGTTTCTGGTTTAATTCCTAGGACCTTGATCCACTTGATGTTGAGGTTTGTGCTTGGTGAGAGATGGGGACTTAATTTTATTTTGCCAAATATGGATTTCCAGTTTTCCCAGCACCATTTGTTGAAGAGTCTATCTTTTCTCCAATGCATGTTTTTGGTACCTTTGTCTACTATGAGATAACTGTATTTATGTGGTTAGTCTCTATTTTGGTCCCAATAGAATGTTGTTTCTGTTACTATGGCTCTGTAGTATGGTTTAAGATCTCGTATAATGATTCCCCATGCTTTACTCTTCTGCTAAGGACTGTTTTAGCTATTCTGGGTCTCTTTATTTTTCTGGGATTAATTACATCATTGCCTTTTATATTTCTATGAGGAATGCTATTGAGATTTTGGTCAGAATTGCTTTAAATCTGAATACTGATTTTGGAAGTATGGTCATTTTTATAATATTAATTCTGCCTACCCATGTGCAAGCTCAATCTTTCCATCTTCTAAAGTAATCTTTAATTTCTTTAGTGTTCTGTAGTTTTAATTGTAGAGGGCTTTCACCTCTTTCATTAAGTTGATTCCCAAGTTTGTTTTGTTTTGTTTTAGTTTATTGTGAATGAGGTAAGTTTTCCTAGTTTCCCTTTCAGAAGATTTGCCACTGAAGTGCAGATTGCCTTTGATTTATGGGTGTTGATTTTGTAACCTGCTACTTTGATGAATTCATTTATTACTTGTAGTAGTTTCCTGGTGGGAATTTTTGGATCTTCTAGGTATAGAATCATGTCATCAGCAAATAGTGATAGTTTGAGTTCTTCTTTTCCTATGGTTATTCCTTTAATTTCTTTCATGTATCTAATTGCTCTGGCCAGTGTTTCAAGAGGTATGTTGAATAGAAGTGGAAAAAGGGCATCTCTGTCTTGTTCCAGAATTTAGAGGGAATATCTTCAATTTTCCTCCATCTAGAATGATGTTGGCCTGGAGCTTAGCATAGATAGCCTTTATGATGTTGAGAGATGTTTCTGTTATCCCAAGTTTTTCTAGTGTTTTGAACATGTAAAGGTGCTGTATTTTCTTGAATTCTTCCTGTGCATCTTTTGAGATGATCATGTTATTTTTATCTTTAAGTCTATTGATGAATTAACTCTACTGATTTCTGTGTGTTGAACAAACCTTGCATCCCTGGGATGAGCCCCACACTTGATTATAGTGCACTATCTTTTTGATATGTTTTTGTATTTGATTTGCTAGGACTTTATTCAGAATTTTTGCATCTATGTTCATTAGAGAGATTGGTCTGAAGTTTCCTTTCTTTGTGTCTTTGCCTGGTTTTAGAATCAGGGTGACTTTGGCTTCATAGAATGAGTTTGTAAGTGTTCTCTATCTTTATATTTCATGGAATAATTTCACAAGTGTTGGTGTTAGTTCTCTTTGAAGGTCTTGTATTTATTTAGTTCTGGGCTTTTTTTGGTTGGTAGGTTTTTGATGGTGTCTTCTATTTCATTGCTTGAAAATAATCTGTTTAACTTGTATATGTCATCCTGACTCAAGTTTGGCTAAATCATATGTTTCTCGACATTTGTTAATGTCTTCAATATTTTCTGTTTTATTGGAGTACAAATTTCCAAAATAATTTCTAATTATCTTCTGTATTTCTGTAGTGTTCATGGTGATATTTACTTTTTCATCATGGATTTTAGTAATTGGAGTTTTTTCTCTCCTTCTCTACAATAGCATTGATAAGGGTTTATACAATGTATTTATTTTTTCAAAGAGTCGACTTTTCATTTTGTCAAATTTTTAATTGATTCTTATGTTTCAATTTCATTGATTTCAGCTCTAATTTTAATTATTTCCTGTCTTCTGCTTTTGGTGTTGATTTGTTCTTTTTCTAGGGCTTTGAGATGTAATTTTAGGTCATTTATTTGTTAACCTTGTCTTCTTTTAAGGAATAAACTCCAT
This sequence comes from Urocitellus parryii, assembly GCF_045843805.1. NCBI lineage: Eukaryota > Metazoa > Chordata > Mammalia > Rodentia > Sciuridae > Urocitellus > Urocitellus parryii. The sequence goes on from NC_135537.1 coordinate 81,958,165, forward strand.
GCAATGAACTTTCCTCTTAGTACTGCTTTCATAGTGTGCAAGAGATTATAACATGTTGTATCACCATTCTCATTCACCTCCAAGAATTTTTCAATCTCCTCTTTGATGTCTTGATGTCTGAAACTCATTGTTCATTCAGTAGCATATTGTTTAGTCTCCAGGTGTTGGAGTACCTTCTATTTTTATCATTGATATTTAATTTCTTTCCATTATGATCTGATATAATGTATGGTTGTATCTCTGTTTTGTATTTGCTAAGAGTTGCCCTGTGGTATAGTATATGGTCTATTTTAGAGAAGGATCCATGTGCTGCTGAGAAGAAAGTGTATTCACTTGTTGAAGGATAAAATATTCTGTATGTGTCATTTAAGTCTAAGATATTGATTGTATTACTGAGCTTTATAGTGTCTCTATTTAGCTTTTGTTTAGAAGATCTATGAGTGGTAAAAGAGGTGTGTTAAAGTCACCAGAATTATGGTGATGTGGTCTATTTACTCTTGAAATTGTGAAGAGTTTGTTTGCTCAACATAGATAATCCATTGTTTGGGGCATATATATTTATAATTGTTATATTTTATTGCTGTATGGTTCCTTTGAACAGTATGTAATATCCTTCTTTATACCTTTCTATTAACTTTTCCTTGAAGTTTGCATTATTTGATATAAGGAGGGAAACCCCTGCTTGGTTCTGCAGTCCATGTGTATGGTATGATTTTTCCCAACATTTCACCTTCAGTCTGTGGATGTCTGTTCCTATGAGATGAGTCTCTTGGAGGCAGCATATTGTTGGGTCTTTTGTTTTTCATTCAATCTGCCAGTCTTTTGATTGCTGAGTTTTAGAAATTAACATTCAGGATTATTATTGAGACATGATTTGTATTCCCAGTTGTTTTTTCTTTATTTTTAGTATTTAAATTGTTTTCTGTTTGATAGGTTTTTCATTTAGAATAATACCTCCCTTTTCTGATTTTCATTGTTTTTCATTTCCTCCTCATGGAATATTTTGCCAAGGATGTGCTGTAGTGCAGGTTTTCTAGCTATAAATTCTTTAAAATTTTGTGTATCATGGAAGGTTTTTATTTTGTCATAAAAATAACATCTAAATAGAAATCTAAAGTTTTATTTAGCTGGATATGATTCTTAATTGGCATCCATTTTCTTATACAGCTTGGTTTATATTGTTGCCAGATCTTGTAGCTTTCAGAGTCTGGGTTGAGAAATCGGCAGAGATCATAATTGGTTTCCCCCTATATGTAATCTGATTCCTTTCTTTTGTGGTTTTTAAAATTCTCTATTCTGTATGTTGGGCATTTTCATTATAATGTGTCTTGGTGTGGATCTGTTGTGATTTTGTATATTTGGCATCCTGTAAGCCTCTTGTATTTGATTTTCCAAATCACTCTTCATGTTTGGAATTTTTTCTGATATCATTTCATTGAGTAGATTGTTTATTCCTTTGATTTGTAACTCTATGCCTTCCTCTAGCCCAATAATTGTTATATTTGGTCTTTTCATGTTACCCATAATTTTTGAAACCTCTGCTCATGGTTTCTTACCATCTTCACTGTGGTCAACTTTGTTTTTCAAGATTATATATTTTGTCTTCATTGTCTGAGGTTCTATTTTCCAAGATTATATATTTTGTCTTCATTGTCTGAGGTTCTGTTTTCCAAGTGATCTATTATGTTGGAGATGATTTCTACTGAGTTTTTAATTTGGTTTTTTGTTTCCTTCATTTCAAGTATGTCTGTTCTTTTTTTTCCAGAATCTCTATCTCCTTATTGAAGTAATCTTTTGCTTCCTGTATTTGGTTATGTAGATCTTTATCAAAATAATGCTTTGTTGCCTGTATTTTCTGTCTTACATCATCCTTTAATTCAGAGCAAATTTTGCCCCTCTACTACTTCTCTATCATTTCTTCTGCTGTTGTGAACATGGATCCTAATAATGGAGCATCTCTGTTTGGGGCACATTCTTCCCTTGGTTTCTCATGTTGTTCCTGCATCTTACCTTCTAGCTCTGAATTTTCTAGGTGTTACAGTTTTTATCTTGTAGGCTTATAGTGTTCCCAATGGGTTCCAATACATCTCCTTAAAGTGGGAGATCAATATTCACAGATCTCAATACAAACAAAATGCAGCCTTAAACCAAATAGCTGTTATTAAGGTGTTTGTGGTTTTATCACAATATACGAAATCATTAACTACAATATAAACAGTAGGTTTGCAAAAGGGTCTGCAGTTTCTGATGTGGAGAAAGAGAGCCAGGGGTGGGGTGTAGGATGAGTTGTTGAGGGTGTAAGAGGTGAAGATATAGAGTTATTAGGTCTTAGGAAGAGTGAAAGAGGAATGAAGTTGCATACTAGCAACAGAAGTGATAAAGTGATTTTGGGGAGACATGTAAGTGGGAAGACAGTAGAGCAGACAAAAAACCCCATAAAAATAAAAAAATACATAATTTAGAAATGGGAGATAAAAGAATATACAACACAACTGTAATATATGGTTCAGACCTCCCAGACCTCAAAGGCCTAATCCATGAGAAGTTTGGTTTTTACAAATGTTGGGAATGTGAAAGGGAAAGAAGAGGGAGGGAGAAAAAAGAAAAAGAATGTCAAAGATAAAAGGATTGGTTTTTTTTGGGGGGGGATTCAGTATCTTTCCTGCTTCTTATGTACCATGATATAAAGCAGTTTACTAGCTGCATGATTTCAGGAACATTCTGTTTAAAAGCCAATGCCAGACGGCTGGGGATGTGGCTCTAGCGGAAGTGGGCTCACCTGGCATGCGTGCAGCCCGGGTTCGATCCTCAGCACCACATACAAACAAATATGTTGTGTCCGCTGAGAACTAAAAAATAAATATTAAAATTCTAAAAAAAAAAAAAAAAATATATATATATATATATATATATATATATATATATATAAATAAAATAAAGTATCCAGTCTCAGGTATAAAAAAAAGGCCAATGTGAGAGACAGAGTTAGGGTTGTCTGGTGTTTGCTGGTGTCTCCACCCTTAGGATGGTGAAAGTTATTAGGGTGGGAGGGTTGGTCTTGGGGGTGGCATTCTTGGAAGTGGGGTGTAGCACTTGCCAGTCCCCATGGGAGCCTGCACCTCAAGGTTCTGGTCTGGGGCCCACCTGGAGACCTCAGAATTCCTGGTCTCTAATTTAGTCTCTGAACTGGGTCTCACGTGCCCCTCCCTTTATGCTTCCCAGTTAGAAATCTCTCTCCCCAGAGGTCTTGTGGGCTGTGATCTGGGAGCTTCGCACCTGTCCTGGAAAGCTGTGGAGCAGATCAGGACCAGGCTTTGCAAGCTATGGACCGGCCATGTGGCCACAGGCACTGTGCCAGGTTAGTGGCTCCTGGGGAGAGGAGGTATTTGGGGACTATAGGTACCTTGATATTGCTTGTAGGCACCAGTCTGTGTCCCAAGCTGTAATTTGCCCTAACTAATGAGGGTGACAAAGGTGTCCCAAGTTGGACGTGGGTGCTTTCAGAGATGGGGGTGTCAGTTGTGTTGGGCTAGGTGGTGGCATTGGGTAACATGTGAAGATCCAGCTCTGTGGCATGCAGTGTTTTGGCTGGTGACTGTTATTTAGACCCTGTCCAGTGACTCCAGGTGCAGGCTACCACATGTAGGGGACTATGGCAGTGGTTGCAGTGTTCCAAGAAGGAGGCAACTGGGGGAGCCTGACATTGGTAATGGCGGTCCACATGGAAGTGGTGGCTAGGAATCTTGTGGGCCAGTGTCTACTAGGATTCTTGCATTGGTGGGCAGCTAGGAATCCTGTGTGGTTGCTGGTGCTGATGGTCCTGCTTGGGCATGGTGGTTGGAGGACCTGTGTGGGCTTTGTGGCTGGTATTCCTGCATGGGAGCAGTGGTCAGGGATCCTCTAATAACTCTCAGAGAAACAACATTTCCACTGCTTCAATCTTGGTTCACAGAGTGACACAGCATGCAGCCTCCCTCTACACCACATTTCAGATTTCTCTCCATTTTCTGCAGTTGAAATTAACCATGTGACAAAATGCTCACGCTAATGTGACAGATGCTAAAGCTGGGTAGTTGTTGTCAAATCTTTTCCAAAATTTGGTTGAAGGTTACTATAATATAGTGGGGTTTTTTTTTGAAGAGCAAGTCCTTGGGCAGACAACTCCAACCTGAAGTATTAATATATTTTATGCTTCTTTCCTTAATTGCAACTCATTTGAAATGTGAATGATATTCTGCCCTGAGGACATAGCTCCCCCCCCCTTTTTAAGACTATGTCTCATAACTTATGAAGCTAAATGTGACATTTTTTAAAATTTGAAGTGAAAAACCCTGATCTAAACAAGGGAAGTCTGATACTCATATAGGTTTCCTGATAACACCTGTTTTTAGTTTTAAAGATAGGTGGATTTTTTTCTGATTCTGCCTTCTTCTCAATTGATAACAGGAAGTTTGCTGACTGGGGTGTCTGTCATCTCCTGTTAAAGTGTTTGTGGCAGACTATGGTCTTGCTCTCTTGGTTTCTGACTTGTAGGGAATAGATTTTTGCTGAAATTCTCACCAGTATCTTTGCCTTTGTCAAAGGGGTATTGAAAATTACTTGTAGTCTTTGTGACAGCAAGAAACACAAGTCTTTCAAAACGAGGTATGAGATAGAAATGATTTTAACGTAGATATTTTAAGGTGGGAGTTCACTAATTACTGTTAGAAGTGACAGATGAGCTCAGAACAGTAACAAAATTCAAGATCAATCAGTTGTTTATGTGCATAAGAAAACAAGTAGCAAACATAAAATTAAAGAGACAGTTCTAATAACCATAATATCAAAAGCACAATGCTTGGGAATTTTTCAAAAGATGTGAACACTTGGACATTTCACATGGCTTGTTTTTAGAAAATATAGCATCATCTCTCAGCCACTTCCTTGTTTGTGAGGACCTTAACTTCATAGAAAGAAGACAGGAATGAAAAATTCCCCCCTGTGGCCTGAGGATAGGACCTAGGTGTGTTTTGCCAGTGAGCTCTATCATGATTCCATTCTTATGTTTCTTTGAGTTATGCTCTTCCCAAGTTAGTGAGGCTAGACTCAAAGTTGTGACCCTCAAGGCTCAGCTTCCAGAGAAGCTGGAGTTGCATGCATGTGCCACCATGACCCCTGCTAGGTATTGCAGACTTTTTTGTTTTCTTTAATTGTAGATGGACACAGTACCTTTATTTTATACATTTATTTTTATGTGGTGCTGAGGATTGAACCCAGTGCCTCACATGTGCTAGGCAGGTGCTCTACAAGTGAGCCCCAGCCCCAGGGATTATATTCTTGACTTTCATATTACAGGTTGGCTCAGGATAATATCTAGGTTTCCAAATGTGTATAATATCCCCATTATCTTGTGAATAGAAGGTAGAGGCCAAAATAAGAGAAAATGTCTATCCTTATCCTTGGAAGTGGAACAGCAAATGTGGATTCACCTGCAACTTAGTATTTGAAGATTTACCAGATATTAAAAAAAATAAGCAAGAAACATGAGGTCAAGGCTCTGAGGAAGGGGGACTAGGTATTTCAAATTGTGAGGCAGCAGACTGATAAAATCAATGCTAAGCTACTGGGGTATGGAAAACAGTGTCCCTCACATTTAATTATAGGATCACAGAAGACATAAGAAAATAAACCTTTTAGTGGGTATATTTTTAATAATGATCATGGATAGGTCTTGGTCAGAAGTCATGATTATTACACCCCACCCACACACCCATGCCATTACATCCCTTTTACCTCTTCCTCACTTTAGCAGTCAAGCCACATTCACTCCTCAAGGTGAATCCTTGCATGAAGAGAAAGGACTGAGCCTGGGGATATCATAAAGGGCAGATCTTTGCCTAGCTTCTGGCAGAAACTAGCAAAGGAATGGCAGAGTTCAGGAATATCTCTGTCTCTTTTTCTCTCACAAACAAATAACTAGAGATTTCAATTATAAATTGATGAATGAAGTGAACTTGGGAGTATTTGCCCAAATATTTGGAACAGTGAAAATATAAATGTTCAGCAGCCTTATGTTTTATTTCTTCTGCTTTGTTTTTGTTTTTGGTGCTGGGGATTGAGTCCAGGGGCACTCAACCTCTCAGCAACCTTTTTGTAATTTTGAGACAGGGTCTCACTGAGTTGCTTAGTGCTTTGCTAAGTTGTTGAGGCTGACTTTGAACTCGCCACCAGAGACACTGGAATTACAGTCATGTACCAGCATACCTGGCTAATGTTTTATTTCATTGTTTGCACAAATGCAGTTTTTCCATGTTATATAATCTGTGTGCTCTCAAATTGTTGCACTTTGTTAAAAATTCAAAGAGAATAGAATAATATCTTTGTATTAAAGTAGAGACATAATTTTATGCCTTGACTTCTTTTGAATTGATAAAATCAGGTCAGGACAGTTTCCTAGTTTCTTTATTGTTTCTTTCTTTTGTTTTTGTACTAGTGATTCATCCCAGTGTAACTCAACCACAGAACTACTTCCCCAGTCCTTTATAAAAAAGTTTTATTTAAAAGCAGGGTCTCACTGAATTATATAGGTCCCTACTAATTTGCTGAGGCTGAATTTGAACTTGTGAATTTCCAGCCTTAGCCTCCCAAGCCATTGGGACTGCAGGTATGTGCCCCCACTCCCAGTTTCTTCATTCTTTTGTAGCTATTTGTCTTTTGTTATATAAATTCAGGTTCAATAATACTATGTTTAACAATATACATTCAGAGAAAAGTCAGTGATGTAAGTAAGCAATTTAACATATCCACTTGAAAGTATGTTTTATATTCACCATGGCATATTACTCAGCCATTAATACAAAAAAAAAAAAAACTCCTTTAATGGTCAACAAAATAGATGCAATTGGATGATGTCATACTAAGTGAAGAAATATACACACAAAAAAGTGTCACATCTCATATACATTAACTGAAATAAAATCATGTGAAAGTGGAATAGTGATTAGTATGGCTGAGGAGTGTGTGGGGGCATCAAGGGTGGAAGAGCATATTTGGATATTATGAATACATGTATATGCATATATACAATATCACACTGAATCCCATTAATATGTGCAATTGCTATGTGATGATAAAACCCATCATATATCATAATTACCTAATTCTGCACTAAGAACAGGATCCTGTATTTTGGAATTTCCAGTATATAATGTGATATTATTGATGATGCTCCCTGATAACCACCAGATTCTTCCTACACATCTGTTTTTTTTTTTTTCTTCCAGTCTCTGCACATAGAGTATGCAATGCATTTCTGTTCCTGGATCACCTCATTTATTCTAAAGTCCTCCAGTTTCATTTGTGTTATTGGAGAATATTCTTTTGTTTTGGGGGTTTGGACCCAGGGTTGCCTTACCAGTGAAAGATATCCACAGTCATTTTGTTTTTCAGTTTTAAGACAGAATGTTACCGAACTCCTGAGGCTGACCTTCACATTTTGCCACCACTGCCACATACATCATCCTTCTTTTGAAAGCTGAACAATAAGTGAGGTGTGGAGGTGCATTTCTTTTGTCATGCTAGGGATTTGGGAGGCTGAGGGGGGAGAATCACTATCTTGGAGCCAGCTCCACATGTTGATGAGATCCTCTGCACCTTAAAAATCTTCTCTCAATATAATTGTAAAAAACTGAAAAGGTTATATATGTATAGTGATATGTCTGTGTGGAAACACAATGATAAATCTCTCTTTATTATCTATAATAAACTATAGGTTCTTCTTACTGTGTTATGCTTTGATGGAAATTTAGGTTGTGGATAGTTTTGCAGTTAACTTAGGAATGTAGACATTCCTAAAGATGGATTGCATTTCCTTCAATTGTTGAAGTGGTTAATGTCAGCTGTCAATTTGAGTGGATTGAGATACCTTAGGGAATTGGTGTGGAAGATCTCTGCACTCTTCTGTGAGTGTGCTTCCAGAAGGCTGAGTCAGAAATCATGGGGAATACCTGTAATGAATATATATATTTTGATTTGGTTTGGTTTGGAAAAAAGCAAGAGAAGTGGTCACTGGCTCATGCTCCAAGCTTCTTGATTGAGTGATTCTCCATCCTTTGTGGACTTGCACCATTGGCTCTATTGGGGTCTTTTTAAAAAGAAATTTCTTTTAGTTATTTATCCATGACAGTGGAATGCACTTATGTACTTTGATATATCATACATAGATGGGATATAATTTCTCACTTTTCTGAATATACATATTTTAGAATCACATTGGTCATATAGCCACATACATACATAAAGTAACAGTGTCAGTTTCACTCTACTACTTTCTTATCCCCGCCACTCCTCCCTTCCCCTTCTTTCACTTCCTTCTACCTAATCTAACATAATGCTATTCTCTTTTTTTTGCATTATAAATCATATATATATATATATATATATATATATATATATATATATATATCACAATTTTTGTATCTGTGTTTATATATAATTTATGTTGACTCCAAATTCAAGTCTTCATAAATGTACTTTGGATAATGATGACCATCATATTCCACCATACTTGCTAACCCCCTTCCCCTCCCTTTCACTCAAACAGTAGTCATATTTTAAAAAGACGCCTTCACAGTTCATTTCTACAAAACATGTAATAAGGAATCAGTGACAGTAATTTATGATTACATCTAAAAATAGAAGAAAATGGACTAATTCTTTCTGTTAGGCAAGAATTGCCAGATAACACAGCATAAGAATAGAAATTGCAGACCATCTTCCTATAGATGTTGACCCAGATATTCAAACCCCTAGCAAACTGAGAATAACAACAAAAAGAAAGATTGGACTTCATGACTAAGAGGGACAATATGGTCAGTTTCCAAAAAATCATTTTCATAGAGAAAAGTTTTTGCCAGATCACTTACCGAATTACTGTAAAACCTATGGCCAATTAAGACCAGAGAAAAATTCTTTTACCATTCACTAAAGGACAGATATGAACTGTTTTCATATTTAACAGTGAGAACCTAAGTGTTTCAAAATTTAGTTTTAGAAAACAGAAAAAAAAGTATGGTTTTCTGACTTCTAAATATTGTTCTGAGAACATGGAATAGGATTTTATACATCAAAAGTCAGCATATGCAGATGATTTTATTATTTCTATGTTTCTAAGCAATTTCTGTGCACTAATGAAACATAAGACTTAAATTGGTTCAATAATGTCATGGGTTAAATTGTCAAATTAAGTCATGTAAATTATATACACTAGCAATGGGCAGTGTTAAAATCGAGGCATCAATCCATTCACAAATATAGGAAAAAAAATAATTTAAAATGAAAGTATTAAGAAGTGTTCACTGCAACATAAAGGTGAAACTAAAATACAAAAAAAAAAAATACTAAAACAAAATTGGAAAACAGCTAATATCCAATAATCAAAAGTTTGATTTTGTTAAAACCTCAATATTTCATAGTGTGTCTGCAGATTCAATATAATTCAGCCAAAATCCAAAATTCATTTTTAAAAAATTACCCAGCTTTCTCTAAAAATCATAAAAGTGCAAAAAATAAATAACTCAATATTAAAGTAAAAAGGTGTGACCTTTTAAATAAAAATGTACATTTTAAGCAAAATACATTGTGTAGGATATATAATTTGGGTAAATATTTTTTATTGGTAGTCTCCCTGTCTCCAAAGACTAACTTTCCCATTCCTCAAGAAGAGCCATCCAATGGTTAGCCCTGCTGGGCTCACGTGATCCTTACCCACCAATCAGACTAGCCTTGCTGGCTTACATGATCCTTACCCACCAATCAGACTAGCCTTGCTGGCTCACATGATCCTTACCCACCAATCAGAAAGCACCCCATGCCAACTGTCAAAACGTTCAACCATTAAACTGTCATAACTCTCAATCCACCCCCAACTCTATAAATATGCAGAGTTGTTCCTTAATAAATGGGCATTTTCCCCAAGATGAGCTTTGATAGTTCTTTCATTTCTAAAACTGCTGATGAGCAGTATTCCCCATGCATGTAGTGAGGGTCTGTGTTAACCTAGGAAGAATTGGGCTGGGATTGACATTTGTCATCACAGCTACTACCTGCTGAGTTTGAGGGAATTTTGATTGCTTTCTTCCTCCCAGATTTTCTGCACCTTTCCTACCATCGATGTTCTGTCACGTATTTCACCCAAGTATATCCCAGTAGGTATCATTATTGAAATTCACACATATTCCTGCTCTTCCTGCAGCTCGCCTCTAGAACAAAAATGCAATTTAATGTCTGGGTGAGTGGTTGAAAAGATTCTTCCTTGATCCTCATGCAGGCTGAAGGGTATTTATTTTATTTTTATTGATTTTTTTAAAATAAATCACAGCAGAATGCATTACATTTCTTATTACATATATACAGCACAATTTTTCATATCTATGTTTGTATAAAAAGTATGTTGTCACCAATTCATGTCTTCATACATGTACTTTGGATGATGATGATGATGTCCATTATATTCTAGCATCCTTGATAACCCTCTGTGCGCTCTTTTTCCCTCCCACCCCTGTTCCCTATCTAGAATTCGTCTATTCCTCCCATGTTTCCCCTCCCTTCCCCACTTTGCATCAGCCTCCTCATGTCAGAAAATATTCAGCATTTGGTTTTGGGGGGTTGGCTAACTTCACTTAGCATTATCTTCTCCAATGCCGTCCATTTACCTGAAAATGCCATGATTTCATTCTCTTTTATTGCTGAGTAAAATTCTGGTGTGTGCGTTTGTGTGTGTGAGTGTGTGTATGTGTGTGTGTTTGTGTGTGTGTGTGTGTGTGTGTGTGTGTGTGTATGCCACAGTTTTAAATTCATTCATCCATTGAATGGCATGTAGGTTGGCTCCACAGTTTAGCTATTGTGAATTGTGCTGCTGTAAAAATTGATGTGGCTGTGCCCTGTAGTATGCTGTTTTTAAGACTTTGGGGTATAAACTGAGGAGTGGGATAGCTGGGTCAATGGTGGTTCCATTCCCTGTTTTCCAAGGAATCTCCATACTGCTTTCCATATTGGCTGCACTAATTTGCAGCCCTATCAGCAATGTATGTGCCATTTCCTCCACATCCTCGCCAACACTTACTGTTGCTTGTCTTCATGATAGTTGCCATTCTTACTGGAGTGAGATGATATCTTAAGAGTAGTTTTGGTTTGCATTTCTCTACTTGTTAGAGATGTTAAACATTTTTCATATATTTGTTGATTGATTGAATATCCCCTTCTGAGAAGTGTCTGTTCAGGTCCTTAGCTAGTTTTTTTTTTTTCTATTGGGCTTTTTGTTTTTTGTTTTGTTTTGTTTTGTTTTTTTGGTGCTTGGATTTTTGAGTTCTTTATATACTCTAGAGATTAGTGCTCTTATGTGTGAGTGGTAAAAATTGGCTTCCAAGATGTAGGCCCTCTTTTCACATCACAGGTTGTTTCTTTTACTGAGAAGAAACTTTTTAGTTGGATTCCATCCCATTTGTTGATTCTTGGTTTTAATTCTTGTTCTATAGGAGTCTTATTAAGAAAGCTGGGGCCTAATCCCACATGATGCAAATTAGGGCCTACTTTTTCTTGTATTAGATGCAGAGTCTTTGGTTTAATTCCTAGGTCCTTGATCCACTTTGAATTTTGTGCGTGGTGAGAGATAGGGGTTTAATTTCAATTATTTTGCATATGGATTCCAGCACCATTTGTTGAGGATGCTATCCTTTCTCAGCACCATTTGTTGAGGATGCTATCCTTTCTCCAGTGCATCATTTTAGCACCTTTGTCTAATATAAGATAATTGTATTTTTGTGTTCTCTGTGTCCTCTATTCTATACCATTGGTCTACCAGTCTGTTTTGGTACCAATACCATTTTGTTTTTGTTACTATTACTCTGTAGTATAGTTTAAGTTCTGGTATACTGATGCCACCTTCTTCTGGTATACGATGTTCCTGCTTAGAATTGCTTTAGCTATTCTAGATCTCTTATTTTTTTCAGATGAATTTCATGATTGCTTTTTCTATTTCCTTGAGAAATGCCATTGGTATTTTGATCAGAATTGCATTGAACCTGTATAATGCTTTTGGTAGTATGGTCATTTTAATAATAGTAATTCTGCCTATCCAAGAATAAGGTAGATCTTTCCATCTTCTAAGGTATTCTTTGATTTCTCTTTAGGTTTCTGTAGTTTCCATTGAATAGATCTTTCATCTCTTAAGTTGATTCCCAAGTATTTTTTTTAGATTATTGTAAATGGGGTAGTTTTCCTCACTTCCTTGTCATCGGGTTTGACACTGATATACAGAAATGCCTTTGATTTATGGGTGTTGATTTTATAAGCTGCTACTTTGCTGAATTCATTTATTAGTTCTAGAAGTTTTCTGGTGGAGCTTTTTGGGTCTTATAGGTATAGAATCATATGGTTGGCAAATAGTGCTAGTTTAAGTTCTTCTTTTCGATATTGTATCCCTTTAATTTTTTCATCTGTCTACTTGCTCTGGCAGTCTTTCAAGAACTATGTTGAAAGAAGTGGTGAAAGAGGGCAGCCCTGTCTTGTTCCAATTTTTAGAGGGATTGCCTTTAATTTTTCTCCATTTAGAATTATGTTGGCCTGAGCTTAGCATTGATAGCCTTTATGATGTTGAGATATGTTCCTGTTATCCCTAGGTTTTCTAGTTTTTTGAATATAAAAGGGTGGTGTATTTTGTCAAATGCTTTTCTGCATTTATTGAAATCATCATATGATTCTTATTTTTTAGGTCTATTGAAGGTATGAATTACATTTATTTATTTCTGTATTTTGAATCAACCTTGCATTCCTGGGATGAATCCCACATGATCATAGTAAATAATCTTTTTGATAAGTTTTTAAATTCTTTTTGCCAGAATTTTGTTGAGAATTTTTGCATATACATTCACTAGAGATACTGGTCTAAAGTTTTGTTTCTTTGTGCCCTTGCCTGCTTTGGGTATCAGGGTGCCATTGACTTCATACAATGAGTTTAGAAGTACTCCCTCATTTTCATTTTCTGAAATATATTGAAGCATATTGGTATTAGTTCTTCTTTAAAGAACTTGTACAACTCGGGGCTGTATATCCATCTGGCCCTGGGCTTTTCTTGGTTGGTAAGCTTCTGATGGCTGCTTCTATTTCCTCACTTGATATTGGTCTGTTTGAATCAGGAAAACATACATAATTTAATCTGGGAAATCATATGAATTAATAAATTGGTTGAAGCCTTCAATGTCTTCTATTTTATTGGAGTATATGTTTTCAAAATAATTTGTAATTTTCCTCTGAATTTCTGTAGTGTCTGTTGTGATATTGCCTTTTTCATTATTTTAATGATATGTTGTCTTCATTTGTTTGGGGTACTTTCTTTTCTTGTCTTTTCATGTTGCTCGTGTGTCTTCCTTTCCAGCTCTGTGGGACTGCCAGTTGGGCAGCTGTTCAGTGTGACCAGGGCACACCCGCCTGGCGTGAGCCTGGTTGTGAGACATCCCACAGTGGGGTACTGCTAAGTGAGAGGGATGTGATTAAAGTTTGGAGCCCTACAGAGAGACCAGGAGCTGGGAATTCTCCAGGCAAAAGAGGGAGACAGTACTGGATGCTCAAGTCAGACAAGTGGTCCCAAAAAGAGACCCGTGAGGTGCAATCTCTCTGCAGGGACTGGTGGGTAGCACTACTCGCTTCCAGACACCCTACACTTCCCGGCCTGGTTACCTACATCATCCAAAGACACCAGCTTAAAACAGACAACCTCATCTATTGGATGAGAAGACAAACAGAAAAGAAATGGATCTCTAAAACTGGCAACAACCCTGGTTTCTTCTTTAGAGTATTTTTGTTGTCTGTTCTACCCTTCTATCCTCCCACCCTCACATCCCCAACATATGTGAAACCAGGAACTTTGCATAAAATAGGAGCCCTGAGTCATCTGTATAATATAATATAGAGGTATTATATAGCCCTTTTGTTTTTTGCTTCTTTCATTTTTCTTCCCCCCTCAAATTTGACTATTTAACATCCTGTATTTTAACTAATATTATAATTAGATAATAATTGAATCCAACATTTTTGTACATTGAGACTAAACTCTAAATATCTTTATAACAACAATTTTTTCATAGGCAATAAATTGTTGATACTGGTATCAGTTAATATTGTCCTTCCCCACCAAGAAGGGATCTTGGAACACTACAAGAGCACTACAAACCTATAGAGTAAGAACACCCTAGACCCACATGTGGAAGTGTATTTTAAACAGTGTTTAAATGTCTTAATAAAAACAATTTTTTCATAGGCAATATATTGTTGATATTAGAATCTGTTAATATTGTTCTTCCTCACCCTACGAAAGCACTAAAAACCTATAGAGTAACAACACCCCAGACCCACGAGTGGAAGTGTATTTTAAACAGTGTTTTGCACATTAAAGTTTTAGGTTTCTTGGTGTGAATTGGAAGTTTGCAGGGATCCAGGCAATGACTTTATTCTAACATTCTCACCTATAGTGAGTTTTTCCAAGTGTCATTTGGCCTAGGTTTGGTGCTATTTCTTTGCAGGTAAGGATTTTTTTTTAATGCTATAGGAAATATGTAAGAGGTTACTCCATAGATATAGTAGTCAGTAGTGATCTTAACATCAGCACCACGTTGAAAACATTCTTAAAGTATCATCCCATTTTTCTTGACACATGTTCTGTGATTCCTAAGGAATAGCATGGATGGTCGCGAGGAACATACACATGCTGGACTCAAGGACTTTAGTATTACTCAGACATATATATATTTCTGGACTGGCTGAAACATATTAATATAACTTTACTAGTTTATATAGTTTCAGGGAGAAATCAAGGATATGTAGCCTGTTTTCAAAAATCCCTTATCTTCAAAATGCCAGGTTGTCTTGTGATATCATTACTCTGATGGGCTAAGAAAAAATATATTTCATTTATTTACATTTTAAATCATTTTTTAAGTTTCATGTGTAGGTGAATTTTTTTTCTTTTTGGAAATTCTCTACCCCTACAAAACTCAGAATGTGACCACTATTTTTTTTGAAGTTTTAGAATTATTATTGCCTTAAATTCGAATCTATTAGTAGGACAATCAACTTTATGGATGGTTACACAAATTATACAATTACTTAGAGACTATATATGAAACTTCTACACATTTTTGTGGAAATTGACAAGTGATATAACTTTTGGAAAGGCAAAGTTTGTTATTTTTTACTAACAACTAGAATCCTTTAGGAACATTATGAAATTTCAGAAAATCTGAATTGAAGATTGTGCTACAGAAATGTTTCAGTTTTTCATTAAAATTTAAAAGAGATGTTTGGATTGAAGTCCTTCGGTTTTACTCTTTGGTCATAAAATGATCTTTCTTAATCTGGCATAGACATCAAGGCATCTGCAGCTATGATTTTTTGGAAGTTAATGTCATTTTATAAGTGTTAGCTGTGCCTTTTAATTTTTTTTCTTTTTTTAATTTTTATTGGTTGTTCACAACATTACAAAGCTCTTGACATATCATATTTCATACATTAGATTGAAGTGGGTTATGAACTCCCAATTTTACCCCAAATGCAGATTGCAGAATCACGTCGGTTACACACCCACAATTTTACATAATGCCCAATTAGTAATTGTTGTATTCTGCTACCTTTCCTATCCCCTACTATCCCCCTCCCCTCCCCTCCCATCTTCTCTCTCTACCCCATCTACTGTAATTCATTTCTCTCCTTGTTTATTTTCCCATTCCCCTCACAACCTCTTATATGTAATTTTGTATAGCAATGAGGGTCTCCCTTCATTTCCATGCAATTTCCCTTGTTCTCTCCCTTTCCCTCCCATCTCATGTCTCTGTTTAATGTTAATCTTTTCTTCCTGCTTTTCCTCCCTCTGTGTTCATAGTTTCTCTCATTATATCAAAGAAGACATTTGGTATTTGTTTTTTAGGGATTGACTCGCTTCACTGTGACCACTATTTTTAAGTGTACATTTTCCTCCACTATACTGTGGAAGTTATTTTAGGTCCTCATTAGTGCCATTCTCCCTAAACTAGTTTCTACTAAGGATTTTCCACTTTGTATCCTATTTTTTCTCCATTTTGAAACATTTGTTTCTTTGTTAATATAATTTACTACATCTCACAGGAAGCCAGATTCACCCTTTAAATTTATTTCACTAATTAAATAAATAGTTACTTACTCATAACCCCTGCATTGAGGTAGCTTTGAATCACTGTGACCAAAGAACCTGAGAAGAACAACTTGGAGGGAGGAAAATTTTATTTTGGCTCATTATGGTTTTAGAGGTTCATTCTGGTCACTAACACCATAGCTTTGGGTCACAGTTGAGGCAGAGTATCAGGATGGAAAGGCGTGACAAAGGAAATCTGCCCAGAACATGACTGCCACAGAGCCAAGAGAGGATGCCATTAAACAGGGACGTTACATAAACTCCAAAGGCAGACCCCAGGAAACTACTTTCTCCAGACACAACCCATCTTCCAATTATATCACCCAGTTGATGCATATCAGTGGATTTGTTTGTTGTGCTCATAATCTAACCATTTCACCTCTGAGAAGTCTTGCACAATTTCATGCATGAAACTTTGGGGGAAACCTCATATATTACCCATAATACCATCTCACTTAATTGCACTTTATGGAACTGGACAGGAAAAAATAAATAAAATTGATATTTTCTGGCATCGGGAAAGTCCAGTGCCTTGGTTCTTCAATCCATCTGTCAAGTTTTTGTGCCTTTCAATTTTGCATTACCACCTGGAAATAGAAAACACATACAAGGCAAAAGCAACAGTAGTCAGTGGAATGCGTAAACATTGTTCCATTTCCTGTTAATTATACTATGTGGTTGTTTCCATTGCAGCATGTTCTTAGAAGCACATTACAGTGAGATCAATTTCACTTCTCAGTATCTCTTGGCCCTCACTGATTCCCTTCCTTTATCTTAATGTTTTATCTTCTATTTTCAAAAGATGCCTTTTTTTTTCTTTTTATTCATTCCACCTATGAGATTAAACATACAACACTAATTGTTGTAAGTCTGGCTTATTGGAGTTAACATACTGTTCCCAAATTGCATCCATTTTCTTGCAAACAGTTGAATTTGCTCTTTGTGGTTGAATAAATTCCAATTGTGTATGGATACCACATTTTCTTTATCCCTTCATCAGTTAATGCATACCTGGCTAGATCTCATATCTTAGCCATTGTAAATCATGTGGTAGTAAACATGGGAATGGTTAGTGTGCGGTGTCTTTAATTCTTTGAAATATATACTGAGGAGTGATCTCATAGATTAGCTGTATCATATAATTGCAGTTTCTACTTTTCTGAGAAAATCACATAATGATTTCCATTCTGGCTGTACCAGTTCACTCCCACCCACATTATATAGGGGTTTCCTTTTCCCTACATTCTTGACAGGACTTGTGGTGGTTTTTACTCTAGATGATGGCTGTTCTGACTACAGTGAGGCAAAATCTCAGGAGAGAGTTGATTTGCATTTCTCAGATGCCTAAAGATGTTGAAATGTTTTCATAAAATAGTTGGCCATTTTAACTTCTTTGAGAAGCTTCTGTGTTTTATTTGTTGTTGTTGTGGTGGTGGTGGTGTGTTTTTTTTGGTCCAAGTGTTGAATGGGTTAATTTGTATTTTATTTTCATGTTGATTTCTTAAATATATATAGACATTTCAGTGTGTGTGAGAGAGTGTGAGAGTGTGTGTGTCAGAGACAGGCAGAGCGATTTGAGAGAAAGAGTGAGAGACAGAGATTTGAGAGAGAGAGTTATGTAAGAGACAGATATGAGAGAGAGAGATGTGAGAGAGACAGGTGTGAGAGAGAAATGAGAGAGTTGTGAGACAGAGATGTGAGAGAGACAGAGGGACAGAGATTTGAGAGACAGAGAGATTTGAGACAGATTTGACAGAGAGCCAGAGATTAAATAGAGAGATGAGGGAGAGACAGAGAGAGACGGAGACAGACATTTCACAGAGAGACAGAAAGACAGAGACAGAGACATTTTAGAAAGACATTTCAGAAGGAGACATTTCAGAAAGAGAGCAAGAGATATTTCAGAGACAGACCGAGAGAGATATATCAGAGACAGACCGAGGGAGACATTTCAGAGAGAGACAGAGATTTTAGACAGAGACAGACAGACAGAGATTGGAGAGAGAGACAGAGACTGGAGTGATTGGAGAGAGAGACATTTCAGAGACATTGAGAGATATAGACATTTGAGAGACAGTGAGAGAGACAGAGAGACTGAGAGAGAGACAGAGAGACAGAGTGTGAGACAGAGACAGAGTGTGAGACAAAGACAGTGAGAGAGAGACAGAGAGAGTGTGAGACTGAGAGAGAGTGTGAGAGAGACAGAGAGAGTGTGAGACCAAGAGAGAGTGAGAGTGTGAGACAGAGACAGAGTGTTAGAGAGAGACAGAGTGTTAGAGACAGAGTGTTAGAGAGAGAGACAGAGTGTTAGAGAGAGACATAGACAGAGAGAGACAGAGTGTGAGAGAGAGACAGAGTGTGAGAGACAGTGAGAGACAGAGAGAAAAAGACACAGAGTGACAGAGAGTGTGAGACAGAGACAGAGAGTGTGCGAGACAGAGAGAGTGGGCGTGTGACAGAGACAGAGTGTGAGAGAGATAGAGAGAGTGTGAGACCAAGAGAGAGTGAGAGTGTGAGACAGAGTGTTAGAGAGAGACAGAGTGTTAGAGAGAGACATAGACAGAGACAGAGTGTGAGAGAGAGACAGAGTGTGAGAGACAGTGAGAGACAGAGAGAAAAAGACACAGAGTGACAGAGAGTGTGAGACAGAGACAGAGTGTGTGCAAGACAGAGAGAGTGGGAGTATGACAGAGACAGAGTGTGACAGAGACAGAGTGTGAGTGTGAGTGTGACAGAGACAGAGTCACAGAGTGTGATTGTGAGTGTGGCAGACAGAAACAGAGAGAGAGAGAGTGTAACAGAGAGAGTGAGTGTGACAGAAACAGAGTGAGAGTGTGACAGAGACAGACACACACAGAGAGAGACAGAGAGAGTGTGAGAGATAGAGTGTGAGAGATAGAGTGTGAGAGACAGAGAGAGATAATGTGAGACAAGAAGTGAGAGAGTGTGACAGAGAGTGACAGAGAGAGTGACAGAGAGAGAGTGTTAGAGAGACAGAGTGTGAGACAGAGTGTGAAAGAGAGAGAGTGAGAGTGTGTGTGTGAGAGAGAGTGAGTGTGAGAGAGAGAGAGTGTGTGTGAGAGAGACAGAGAGACACAGAGACAGAGACAGAGGGAGAGAGGTTTCAGAGAGAGAGGGAGAGAGGTTTCAGAGAGAGAGGGAGAGAGAAGGAGAGAGGTTTCAGAGAAAGGGAGAGAGAAGGACAGAGTTTTCGGAGAGGTTTCAGAGAGAGGGAGAAAGAAGAAAGGTTTCAGAAAGAGGGAGGGAGAGAGGTTTCAGAGAGAGGGAGGGAGAGAGGTTTCAGAGAGAGGGAGGGAGGGAGATACTTCAGAGAGAGGGAGGGAGAGAGGGAGATACTTCAGAGAGAGGGAGGGAGAGAGATTTCAGAGAGAGGGAGAGAGATTTCAGAGAGACAGAGATATTTCAGAGAGATATTTCAGAGAGGGAGAGATATTTCAGAGAGAGGGAGAGATTTCAGAGAGGGGGAGAGAGAGATTTCAGAGAGAGGGAGATAGATTTCAGAGAGATATTTCACAGAGATCTCAGAGAGATATTTCAGAGAGAGACAGAGAAATTTCAGAGAGAGACAGAGAGACATTTCAGAGAGACAGACAAATTTCAGAGAGACAGAGAAATTTCAGAGAGAGAGATTTCAGATATATAGATATAGATATTTCAGATATTAATCATTTGTTAGAATAGTAAATGACAAAAATTTCTCTTTCAGTATGTTGTCTCTTTATGCTGTTATTTTCCCCTTTGCTGTGCATAGCCATAACCAGTATTGGTCCTTGATATTATTTGCTGTGATATGAGTATTTTTTAGAGTGTCTCTGTCTCTCACCATGGCCCTCACAGGCAATGGCAGCTGGGTTCCCCTGCGTGGAGTGAGTTGGCTGTAAAATAAAGCTAAGCAAAGGAAGGCATCAAAGCCACATGACACAGGAAGTAACTGTAGAAAGTGGAGATGGGATGGATCTTAGGGGGTCGAGCTTCCACACTGGAAGGAGAGCATGAGAGCCCAGGTTTGGTTTATTTCCATGGGGGAACAGCAAAGGTTTTCCATAGAATGTTCTTTGGCCACTTAAAGTAGGAGGTGGGCTGTCCAGGCCCAATGAGTGATGCCCAACTCCAGGGCTACCAGAGCTGCCTCTCTGGCCCAGCAAAGATTGAGGTTCCTGCTCTGCATAATCCATTAAGTGGGAGGAGCCACCAAATCGCTTGCAAAGCCAAACCAGAATGCTCTGGGCTCAGGGCCAAGTGAAGAGGCTACAGGAGCTCAGAGTGGCTCCCCATACCTGCCCACTCCAGTGCTTCCCTTAGGTTTTATTTAATCAATTTTAAAGTTCTGGGGTGTATTCTCTGGTCTTCAGTCCAGTTGACATTGACCTATGAATATTCCATTTTCCCAGCATAACTTGTTAAAGAGGATTTCTTCTATCCATACTTTGGAACCTTTGTCAATAATCAACTGAAGGAAATTCTGTAGGTCTCTGTAGCTTGTATCATCTCACTGGTCTCTGTGTCTCTTTTCCCAGAAGGACTCTGCTTCTTTCCCTATGGTGCAGTCCTATAATTTGAAGTCAGGAATAGTGAGGTCTCTAGGTTGATGGTCTACAGAATTTACAGGGTTCCAGAACTGCTTCCTTTTCTGGGGTTTTATTATTCCATATGATTTTTAGGATTTTCTAGTTCTGAGAATAATATCATGGGTCATTTGAAGGAGATTCTATTGAATCTGTAGGTAGGTTCAGTTTATCTGATGGCTTTAATTAATCTGTCAATGATTTTAATTTTCTTATCCTTTTGTAAATTTGCTTGTAGTGGTATTCCTTATCTTTGCTAAGACTTGTAATAAAGCATTTTAAGTTATTTGGAATAGAATGAAGTTTCTGATTTATTTCTCAACAGATTATTTTGGCCAAAGGTATTGATTTTTGATTTATTTATATATTCTTCAACTTTTCTGAACTTGTTCATCATCTCTAAAAGTCTTCTGGTGAAAACTGTACAATTTTCTAAAGTTTAGATCATATAAATTGCAAACAGAGATAATTTGTCTTTTTAAAATATTTAGTTGTAGATGAACACACAATAGTGTTATTTTTATGTGGCGCTGAGGGTTGAAACCAGTGCCTTACTCATGTGAGGCAAGCCCTTTACCACTGAGCTACAGCCCAAACCCTTTCTTTCCTATTTGTAATATTTTATATCTGCCTCTTGCCAAACACTCCAACTAACACTTAAGTACTTAATTGTAGAGGAGTGGTGATGGTGCACATTCTTTGATTGCCCATTATTTTAGAAGAAATGCACACAGCTCTTTCCTATTCAGTAGGATGTTGGCTTAAGTTTGTTATATATAGCGTTTATGATGGGAGGTCAGTTGCTTCTATTCGTAGTTTCTTTAGAATTTTTATCAAGAAGTGATGTTGAATTTCAACAAAAGCTTTTTCCAGCACCTATTAAAATGATCACATGGGTTTTATATTTTTTCTATGTGTAGGTGTATTATAATTATTGACTTGTGTTTGTTGCATTCCTGAAAAGTAAACAACTTGATCATGTTGAATGATTTTTAAGGTGCTTTGAATTTGATTTGATTTGCTATTTTATTGAGCAGGCTTTCATCTAAGTTCATCAATTATATTTGTAGGTTTTTTTCCTGCTATGTGGTTTTCATCATGGAATATTTTTTGTGGTACTATGGATTGAACCTAGAAACATTATAACTCTGAACTACAATTCCAGTTTAATTTTATTTTGAGATAAGGTCTTGCTAAGTTACTGAGGCTGGACTTAAGCTTCTGATCCTCCTGCCTTGGCCTCCCAATTTGCTGTGATTAGAGGTGGACAAAAGAGCTGGGCTCTTGTCTAGTTTTGATAACATCTTGATGCTGGATTCATAGAATAAATTTGAGAGAGTTTCTTGCTTCTCCATTTATGGAATAATTTGAGAAGCATTATGTTAGTTCCTTCTTAATGATCTGGTATTAAGTGTTAAGTTCCTGTTGTATAGAACTGTTTTTTTTTTTGAAGGTTTGGTATTACTGCTGCAATTGCATTCTTTTTTAGAAAACTTTGAGGACCTTTATTATTTATTTTCTACATGATAGTAGTAGAATGCATTAAATTCATAACTCTGTATATAAAGTATGTTCATAGCAAATTATGCCATTATATATGAGCTCTTATTAATTTTTTGCACTACAATTCTTACTACACCTTATAACACAATTTATCATGTCTGTGTTTGCATATAAGGTATGCTGACACTAACTTCAAATCTTTATACAAGTATTTTGTATAATGATGACCATCTCCTTCCACTATCCTTGATATTCCCCTTCTCCCTCCCTTTTCCTCCCACCCCTATTCCCTACCTAGAGGTAATCTTCCTCCCCACCCAACTTTGAGTCACCCCCTTATATCAGAGAAAACATTTGGATTTTTTTGAGGAGGGGGCATTGGCTAACTTCACTTACCATTATCTTGTCCAACACCATCCATTTACCTGCAAATGCCATGATTTTGTTCTTTTTAGTGCTGAGTAATATTGTGTATAAATGCCACATTTTTTATCCATTCATTCCCTGAAGGACATCTAGGTAAGTTCTACAGTTTAGCTATTGTGAATTGTGCTGCTATAAACATTGATGTGGCTGAGTCCCTGTAGTATGTTCTTTTTAGGTCCTTTGGGTATAGTCCAAGAAGAGGGATATCTGGGTCAAATGGTGGTTCCATTCCCAGCTTTCCAAGAAATCTCCATACTGCTTTCCAAATTGATCACACTAGTTTGCAGTCCCACCAGTAATGTATGAGTATACCTTTTCCCCACATCCTCACCAACACTTACTGTTTGTCTTCATAATAGCTGCCATAATGACTGGAGTGAGATGGTATCTTAGAGTAGTTTTGATTTGCATTTCTCTGATTGCTAGAGATGATGAGCATTTTTTCATATATTGATTGATTGATTGCATATCCTCTTAGAAATGTCTGTTCAGGTCCTTGGCCCATTTATTGATTGGATTATTTTTGGTACTTGTTGAGCTCTTTATATATACTAGATATTAGAGCTCCATCTGATGTGTGAGAGGTAAAAAACTATTCCCAGGATGTAGGCTCCTTGTTAACCTCACAGATAAGTTTTTTTCTCAGCAAAAAGAAATATAGTATGAATCCATCCCATTTGTTGATTCTTAGTTTTAATTCTTGTACAATAGGTGAAAGACCTTTATTATTTTTTAAATACATTTTAAATGTGGTGCTGAGGATTGAACCCAAGGCCTCACATATGCTAGGAAAGTTCTCTACCACTGAGCCATAACTCCAGCCCCGCTTTTTATTTTGGGTTTGTGAATCTACCTGCTTCAATTTTGGTATATTATATGTACCTATGCATTTAATTGTTTCTTCTAGATTTTCCAATGTACTTCAATATTCCAGTAGTCCCTGGAATATTTGACAGTAGTCCCTGATTATCCTCTGAATTACATTGGTTTCTTTGGTAAGAGCTCCTCTTTCCCCTCTGATTATGAGGATTCAATCTTCTTTTTGATTTGCTTGTCTAAGAGTTTTTTTTTTCATTTTATTCATGTCAAAGAACCAACTGTTTCTTCATCAGTCATTTGTATTATTCTTTCATTCTCCATTTTCTTAATTTTATTTCTGATCTTTATTCTTCCCTTATACTGATTTGGGGAATAGTTTAACTTTGTGTTTAATAAGACTGAGGGTTTTTTTGTAGTATTTTGCATTTTTCTTGCTGTTGACTTCTTATTTCAGGCTATAATAGCCTGATAACATACAAGGCATGAACTCTCCATGTTCATATTTGTCAGGAAGTCATTTATCAGCCTAGATATCTATTTTGGAGACAGTTTCATCAACAGGTGAAAATAAAGTGTAATTAGCCATTGTTAAACTATCTCATAAATATTTGTTATATCCATCTTTTGTATATTATGCTTTAACTGTAGGTCAGTTAAAATGGGGACTAATTTTGTAACAGAAAGGTAAATGTGAGCACATATAATTAGTTTCACATGATTTCAGGAACTTAGATTAAAAAATGGTGGCAAATCTGTTGGCACTGGATTTTGAGAGTGGAGTTGGTAATACAATGATCAAACTGAAAGATGATAACTGGGTTTAATGACTCACACCTGTGATTCCAGTGAGGCAGGAGGATTGTGAGTTCAAAGCAAGACTCAGCAGTCAAGTGGTGTCCTAAGCAACTTGACAAGATCCTGTCTCCAAGTAAAATATGTGTTCAAAAAAGCTGGGGTTGTGCCTCAGTGAAAAAGTGCGAGGTTCAATTCCTGGTATGAAAAATTACAATGATTGTGTAAATTGGATTTTAAGGGCAATTCTTAAAGGCAATCTGAAAATATCATGTCAGTTTTCTCTATGTGCCACTTATGTGACAGGGTTTGGTTTGCTCCTATAGATGGGCAGCCTTACTCTTGTCTCTCACAGCTTACTGTCCTTGGGTTGTTTCTCTGTTTTGTCTTCACAGCCCTATCTTGTATCTAGGGCTGTTATCCTAGTGGAAATGAGGGAGATCCACTCTGGGCTAATGCAAGAGCAAGGAGACTGGAAAGACCCTGGGACTGAATGGCTGCTGAGATTGAGGACACTGATCAGCAGGGAAACAAGATTTGGGTTTGACAAAGGCAAACATAAAAAAATAGGTGTAAAGCAGGATAAGGTTGAGGTCGGCCACTTGGAGTTCTTACCTTGTGCAAAGAAACTAATAATACCAAAAGTATAGTGTTACTTAAGATAGGAGAAAAGATCATTTTAATAAAAATGAATGGTATAAAACAATGGATATGAAAAGGAGGGACAAACAATGGACATTAGAAAGTCTTTCAAAAAGAAATAACCAATATTAGTGAGGTACATTTGTGCTAAGGATGTGGCTCAGTGATACACAATTTGCCTTGCTTGTGCAAGTACCCAGTTTTAATTTTCTTCAATTTTTTATAGTAATTAAAGAAATTAGTTGTTTAAATTTTATTTATTCTAATTTGATATATCACAGCAGAATGCAATTCAGCTAATATTATACTAATAGAGCACATTTTTTCATGTCTCTGTTTGTACAAAAAGTAGAGTCACAACATTTGTTTTAATACATGTACTAGGAGGCGAATCTGCAAGCCACGGGCGGGCGGGTCAGGCCCAGCAACCAGCCAAGGGACTGCAGCTACACGCGCCGGCGGGGAACGCGGACCGGACCCACTAGGACAGGTCCGGCGGCGGACGGCTGAGGGCTAGGCCCGTCCCCTCCCCCAGTGTCTGCAGGTAGGCGGGACTGTGAACAGGAGCAGAGCTGGCCCAAAGCCTGCTGAGGGGCGGAACCGGCCCCTCCCCCAGTGCCTGCAAGCGAGGCGAATCTGCAAGCCACGGGCGGGCGGGTCAGGCCCAGCAACCAGCCAAGGGACTGCAGCTACACGCGCCGGCGGGGAACGCGGACCGGACCCACTAGGACAGGTCCGGCGGATGGCTGAGGGCTAGGCCCGTCCCCTCCCCCAGTGTCTGCAAGTAGGCGGGACTGTGAACAGGAGCAGAGCTGGCCCAAAGCCTGCTGAGGGGCGGAACCGGCCCCTCCCCCAGTGCCTGCAAGCGAGGCGAACCTGCAACCCATCGGGAGGTTAGGCCCAGCAACCTATGGAGTGACACAGGTGCCCCTGGCGCCTGCTGGTTAGGTGGACCTTTGACCGACCAGCAAAGCAGACCTAGGGCCTGCCAGCATGGTAGACGGATCACACTAATTGGAGGAGGATCACAGCCACTACCTGCCCTGCAAGGGTGATTTTTCAACTATACAAGAGCAATATAAATAAATAGAGGGGGAAAATATCAAAGACACAACAATTTCACCAAGCAGAAAGAAACGCCAGCAGTATGAAACGACAAGGAAAGAAAGGACCACAGGCAATGCAGGTCAACTCAACTTTAGAAGAGGTAATAGCTGCAACAGATGGAATGTCAGATAGAGAGCTCAGGACATACATGCTTCAGATGATCTGGAGTCTCAAGGAAGACATGAGACAGCAAAATCAGACAATGAAAGATCACATTGACAAACAAATCCAGGAAGTTAAAGATCAATTTCACAGGGAGATAGAGGTAATAAAAAACAAACAATTAGAAATACTAGGAATGCAGGAAACAATAAACCAACTTAAAAACTCAATTGAGAATACTACCAGCAGAGTGGATCACTTAGAAGATAGAACATCAGACAATGAAGACAGAGTATTTCAACTGGAAAAGAACATAGATAGCTCAGCAAGTCTACTAAGAAACCATGAGCAGAACATTCAAGAGCTATGGGATAATATCAAAAGACCTAACTTAAGAGTCATTGGGATACAGGAAGGCACAGAGCTCCAAACCAAAGGATTAAGCAAACTATTCAGTGAAATAATACAAGAAAACTTCCCAGACTTGAAGAATGAGACAGAATCCCAAATCCTAGAAGCCTACAGGACGCCGAATGTGCAAAATCATAAGAGATCCACACCTAGACACATTATAATGAAGATGTCCAACATACAGAACAAGGAGAGAATTTTAAAAGCTACGAGGGAAAGGAAGCAGATTACATTTAGGGGTAAACCAATCAGAATAACAGCTGATCTCTCAACACAGACTCTAAAAGCTAGAAGATCCTGGAATAACATATTTCAAACGCTTAAAGAAAATGGATTCCAACCAAGAATCTTGTATCCGGCGAAATTAAGCTTCAGGTTAGAAGATGAAATTAAAACCTTCCACGATAAACAAAAGTTAAAAGAATTCGCAGCTAGAAAACCATCTCTTCAAAAAATCCTTGGCAAAACATTACAGGAAGAGGAAATGGAAAATAACATTGATAACCAACAATGGGAGGTAGGACAGTAAAGGGGGGAAAGTAGTCAAAGAGGATAACAAATCAGGTTGAGTAACATCAATAAACAAATATGGATAGAAGAACAAACCATATCTCAATAATAACCCTAAATGTTAATGGCTTAAACTCACCAATTAAGAGACACAGGCTAGTAGAATGGATCACAAAACAAGACCCAACAATATGCTGTCTACAGGAGACGCATTTGATAGGAAAAGATGTACATAGACTGAAGGTGAAAGGTTGGGAAAAATCATATCACTCATATGGACCACGGAAACAAGCAGGAGTGTCCATACTCATATCTAATAAAATAGATTTCAAGCCAAAGCTAATCAAAAGGGATAAAGAAGGACACTTCATACTGCTCAAGGGAACCATACACCAACAAGACATAACAATCATAAATATATATGCCCCAAATAATGGAGCAGCCATGTTCATCAAGCAAACTCTTCTCAAGTTCAAGAGTCTAATAGACTACCATACAGTAATCATGGGAGACTTCAACACACCTCTCTCACCACTGGACAGATCTTCCAAACAAAAGTTAAATAAGGAAACTATAGAACTCAATAACACAATTAACGACCTAGACTTAATTGACATATATAGACTATACCACCCAACATCAAGTAGCTACACTTTTTTCTCAGCAGCACATGGAACCTTCTCAAAAATAGACCATATACTATGTCACAAGGTAACTCTTAGACAATACAAAGAGGTAGAGATAATACCATGCATCTTGTCTGATCATAATGGAATGAAACTGAAAATCAATGATAAAAGAAGAAAGGAAAAATCAAGCATCACCTGGAGAATGAACAATAGGTTGCTGAGTGATCAATGGGTTTTAGAAGACATCAAGGAGGAAATTAAAAAATTCCTAGAGTTAAATGAAAACACAGACACAACATATCGGAATCTATGGGACACATTGAAAGCAGTTCTAAGAGGAAAATTCATTGCTTGGAGTTCATTCCTCAAAAAAAGAAAAAACCAACAAATAAATGATCTCATACTTCATCTCAAAATCCTAGAAAAAGAAGAGCAAAACAACAGCAAAAGAAGTAGAAGGCAAGAAATAATTAAAATCAGAGCTGAAATTAATGAAATTGAAACAAAAGAAACAATTGAAAAAATTGACAAAACTAAAAGCTGGTTCTTTGAAAAAATAAATAAAATTGACAGACCCTTAGCCATGCTAACGAAGAGAAGAAGAGAGAGAACCCAAATTACTAGCATACGGGATGAAAAAGGCAATATCACAACAGACACTTCAGAAATACAGAAGATAATCAGAAATTACTTTGAATCCTTATACTCCAATAAAATAGAAGATAGTGAAGGCATAGATAAATTCCTTGAGTCTTATGATCTGCCCAGATTGAGCCAGGAGGATATAGACAACCTAAACAGACCAATAACAATAGAGGAAATAGAAGAAACCATCAAAAGACTACCAACTAAGAAAAGCCCAGGACCGGATGGATATACAGCAGAGTTTTACAAAACCTTTAAAGAGGAACTAACACCAATACTTTTCAAGCTATTTCAGGAAATAGAAAAAGAGGGAGAACTTCCAAATTCGTTCTACGAGGCCAACATCACCCTGATTCCGAAACCAGACAAAGACACTTCAAAGAAAGAAAACTACAGACCAATATCTCTAATGAACCTTGATGCAAAAATCCTCAATAAAATTCTGGCGATACGGATTCAAATACATATCAAAAAAATTATACACCATGATCAAGTAGGATTCATCCCTGGTATGCAAGGTTGGTTCAATATACGGAAATCAATAAATGTTATCCACCACATCAATAGACGTAAAAATAAGAACCATATGATCATCTCGATAGATGCAGAAAAAGCTTTCGACAAAGTACAGCATCCCTTTATGTTCAAAACTCTAGAAAAATTCGGGATAACTGGATCATACCTCAACATTGTAAAAGCAATCTATGATAAGCCACAGGCCAGCATCATTCTGAATGGAGAAAAATTGAAGGCATTCCCTCTAAGATCTGGTACAAGACAGGGATGCCCTCTCTCACCACTTCTGTTCAACATAGTCCTCGAAATACTGGCTAGAGCAATTAGGCAGACGAAAGAAATTAAAGGCATAAAAATAGGAAAAGAAGAACTTAAATTATCACTATTTGCAGATGATATGATTCTATACCTAGCAGACCCAAAAGGGTCTACAAAGAAGCTATTAGAGCTAATCAATGAATTCAGCAAAGTGGCAGGATACAAGATCAACACGCATAAATCAAAGGCATTCCTGTATATCAGCGACAGAGCCTCTGAAACGGAAATGAGGACAACTACTCCATTCACAATATCCCCCCAAAAAATAAAATACTTGGGAATCAACCTAACAAAAGAGGTGAAAGATTTATACAATGAAAATTACAGAACCCTAAAGAAAGACATAGAAGAAGACCTTAGAATATGGAAAAATATACCCTGCTCATGGATAGGCAGAACTAACATCATCAAAATGGCGATATTACCAAAAGTCCTATATAAGTTCAATGCAATGCCAATCAAAATCCCAACAGCATATCTTGTAGAAATCGATAAAAGAATCATGAAATTCATATGGAACAATAAAAGACCCAGAATAGCAAAAACAATACTAAGCAGGAAGTGTGAATCAGGCGGTATAGCGATACCAGACTTCAAACTATACTACAGAGCAATAGTAACAAAAACAGCATGGTACTGGTACCAAAACAGGCGGGTGGACCAATGGTACAGAATAGAGGACACAGTAACCAATCCACAAAACTACAACTATCTTATTTTTGATAAAGGGGCTAAAAGCATGCAATGGAGGAAGGATAGCATCTTCAACAAATGGTGCTGGGAAAACTGGAAATCCATTTGCACCAAAATGAATCTGAATCCCTATCTCTCGCCATGCACAAAAGTTAACTCAAAATGGATCAAGGAGCTTGATATTAAATCAGAGACATGGCATCTGATAGAAGAAAAAGTTGGTTATGATCTACACGCTGTGGGATCGGGCTCCAAATTCCTCAATAGGACACCCATAGCGCTAGAGTTAACAAATAGAATCAACAAATGGGACTTACTCAAACTAAAAAGTTTTTTCTCAGCAAAAGAAACAATAAGAGAGATAAACAGGGAGCCTACATCCTGGGAACAAATCTTTACTCCACACACTTCAGATAGAGCCCTAATAACCAGAATATACAAAGAACTCAAAAAATTAGACAATAAGATAACAAATAACCCAATCAATAAATGGGCCAAGGACCTGAACAGACACTTCTCAGAGGAGGACATACAATCAATCAACAAGTACATGAAAAAATGCTCACCATCGCTAGCAGTCAGAGAAATGCAAATCAAAACTACCCTAAGATACCATCTCACTCCAGTAAGACTGGCAGCCATTAGGAAGTCAAACAACAATAAGTGCTGGAGAGGATGCGGGGAAAAGGGCACTCTTGTTCATTGCTGGTGGGACTGCAAATTGGTGCAGCCAATTTGGAAAGCAGTATGGAGATTTCTTGGAAAGCTGGGAATGGAACCACCATTCGACCCAGCTATTCCCCTTCTCAGTCTATTCCCTAAAGCCCTAACAAGAGCATGCTACAGGGACACTGCTACATTGATGTTCATAGCAGCTCAATTCACGATAGCAAGACTGTGGAACCAGCCTAGATGCCCTTCAATAGATGAATGGATAAAAAAATGTGGCATTTATATACTATGGAGTATTACTCTGCATTAAAAAATGACAAAATCATAGAATTTGGAGGGAAATGGATGGCATTAGAGCAGATTATGCTAAGTGAAGCTAGTCAATCTTTAAAAAACAAATTCCAAATGACTCCTTTGATATAAGGAGAGTAAACAAGGACAGGGTAGGGATGAAGAGCTTGAGAAGAAGATTTACATTAAACAGGGATGAGAGGTGGGAGGGAAAGGGAGTGAGAAGGGAAATTGCATGGAAATGGAAGGCGATCCTCAGGGTTATACAAAATGTCATATAAGAGGAAAGGAGGGGTAAGACAAGATAATACAAATGGAAGAAATGATTTACAGTAGAAGGGGTAGAGAGAGAAAAGGGGAGGGGAGGGGAGGGGAGGGGAGGGGGGATAGTAGAGAATAGGACAGACAGCAGAATACATCAGACACTAGAAAGGCAATATGTCAATCAATGGAAGGGAAACTGATGTGATACAGCAATTTGTATACGGGGTAAAAGCGGGAGTTCATAATCCACGTGAATCAACCATGTAATATGATGTATTAAGAACTATGTAATGTTATGAACGACCAATAAAAAAATAAATAAATTAAAAAAAAATACATGTACTAAGGATAATGATGTCTGTCTCATTTCACAGTCTTTCCTACTTCCTTATCTCCTTTCTTCCCCTCCCACCCTCTGCCCTATATAAAGTTTGTCTATTTCTCCCATGCTCCCTTCCATCCCCACTATGAATTAGCCTCTTTATATCAGAGGAAAGTTTCAGCATTTGTCTTTTTGAGATTGGCTAACTTCACTTAGCATTATCTTCTCTAACTCCATCCATTTACCTGCAAATGTCATGATTTTATTTTTTATTGCTGAGTAATATTCCATTGTGTATATGAACCACATTTTCTTTATTAATGCATCCACTGAAGGGCATCTAGATTGGTACTACAGTTTAGCTATTGTGAACTGTGCTGCTATAAACATTGATGTGGCTGTGGTCCCTGTAGTGTGCTGTTTTTGGGTCCTTTAGGTAAAGTCCTAGAAGAGGGATAGCTGGGTCAAATGGTTGTTCCATTCCCAACTCTCCAAGGAATCTTACTGCTTTCCATATTGACTACACCAATTTGCATTCCCACCAGCAATGTATGAGTATGCATGTTTCCCCACATCCTCGCCAACAGTGTTGTTGTTTGTCTTCATAATAGTTGCCATTGTGACTGGAGTGAGATGATATTTTAGTTGTAAGTTCTGTGTCTAATTCATTTCTTTGCATACAGATGCCAAGGTGTTCATAATTCTTTAAAAAGATTGTATCATCTCCAGTGAAGTCCTGACTTCTCTTGTGTGTTTTTTTAGTTTATTTCTAGGTTTTCAGTTCTGTTCCACTGATCTGTTTGTATATTCCTTGCCACAACTCACCTTTTGAGTTACTATAAGTTCATACTAAATCTCAGCATCAGATATTTCAGTCCTGTAAATTTATTCTACAGAATTGTTGACCACTCTGTATGCCTGCCTTCTCCATATATCTTTAGAAGCAATTTTTTAACATTTGTGCAACAGGTTATTAGGATTTTATCATGGTTGTGTTTAATTCATTTATTAGAGTTGTAGATAACTAATATCTTAATATTGAATGCTCCTTTCTATATTTGGTAGTTGTAGGGTCCCCCAACTTACAGGAAGTTGATCAGAAGTGTATATGACATTCTGGGACTTACAAGTAGCATCAGAATGAGGTGAAGGACTACAAGTTCAAGACCTGAACTAGTGATATTTTTGCCAAAAAGTGTCAAAATATGTTCTTTTTAAAAGTATTTTTTAGTTGTTGATGTACCTTTATTCTTTAATTATATGTGGTGCTGAGGATCAGACCTGGTGGCTCACACATGCTAGGCAAGTGCTCTGCCACTGAGTCACAACACCAGCCCCCCAAAGGTTAAAAATTTGGTTAATTTTCTGCAAATTCACACATTTTCTTTTAGAAAAATAAATTTTAAAGGACATTGTAGGTAAGGACCTTAGACTGCAGCTATGAGTCTATTAACTTGTGAGAATTGTGACTATGGAAGACTAAGCATTTCTTTTCTTTGCAAAAGAAATCTGAGGTATGTGGACTTTACAGAATTATTTTCTTAGCTGCCCAGAATTACCTCACTCACTGCTTAGGAATGAGCCACAGAAGGCTACAGTGTTACAGTGAGGGTGCTCCAGTTTGGAAAGTATATTTATTCTAACATGTCAGGATTTTTAATTGCATTTTGTGAACAGTGACTATAATCATCTACTAACCTGATTTGTCTTGTTGTTGTTCCTTTCATAAAATCTTGATACCATACAATTCCAGTTGGCTCAAGTATTTAAATATTTTGGTATTGAAGATTTTTAATTGGTTATTTGTGTAGATGAGGTGATTATGCTCTGATGTCAAGGTAATTCTTCCAATAAAGTAGCTATGTTTAAGTAATTAGGATCCATCCACATGTGGAGTTCCTACATGGAAAAACTGTGTGGACACTTCTGGTGTGTCTTACTGATCTCATCTTCCTTTTGCACACAGAGATACTGTGCCTCTTTTATGACTAATAATTTTATTATGTATTTCTCAAAGCCATCATTTTCCTTGGTTATATTTCCTTGGTTGTATCAGTTTTAAGTAACTTATTGTTACCATTATTTTTCCATTACAATTACATTAAAAGGTCTTTTTTATTAACCATTTCTTTGTCCCAGTCTTTTGAACACATACATACGTGCTGCTGTCTGGGCCTCTATTGTACCAAATTTATTCACTCATTTAACTGCTTATAGAACTTGAAATATTTCAAGTCTGTCTTTTCATGAGGTGTAAGTGTCAGTTTACATGTCTCCAAACATCAATATTTTATGAATATTTTACACATTGGGAATGGGTCATACTTGAAACTAATTATATTCGGGAGCTCAATCAATCTCATGGGTACAGAGAGAATAAATACCAGACTGTTTTCAAAAGCTTTTTTTAAACCACTCTTTTGGTCTCCCTTGGGCACAATAACCTTATGAGAATATGTTTGACAAGTCTGATTTGCATCTGGAATGTCCCTAAATTTCATTCACTGTTGGCAGAAAAATTAGGAGTTGGGCTTTTATTCAGTGCTTGGATTATTGTATATATCCTTCACTCACTCTGTGGAATATATATACTGTTTTTGGACTTAGGTATTTTAATCTGAATTAGGTAATATAAAGTATCTTATTACATAATTAAGGTCACTCTCCTACATGACAGTTCTCCTAACTCTTAATTCAAACTAAAAACTGAATAATGGTTGATCTGTGTGCTATTGATCTACCAATTTTTACTTCAGGAGCCATTGATATTCAGGGATGTGGCCATTGATTTCTCTGAGGAGGAATAAGAATGCCCGCATCCTGCTCAGCAAAATTTATATAGATAAGTGATGTTGGAAAACTACAGCAACCTGCTCTTTGTGGCTGAGCATAACTTTCCTTCAAAATTCCTAATTATCATTATTTAATTTTCTTCCCTTGAAGTATATCTTTTGGGAACATCACCTTAAGAATGAGTTTAAGATTCATGCTTTCAATAAAAAAGATGGGGTAGTTCTTGCTGCTGATGAGAAAATGTTAATGATGTTTGTTTTCATCCTTAATGTTTTCCTTCAATGGCATGATATACATCCTTCACTTGACATATGGTTTACTTAGATGAATGCAGTGATGTCAAATACTGTGGCCCACATATAGCAGGGGACATAGTTGAGGTAGAGGAGGAAGCCTAAATTCAAAAGTTGATATCCAGCAGAAAGGATTTTTGAGAAGCTTTGATTTCTTTCTCTTGTTATCATTAGAAGAACCTGTTCTGTGTTTTGTGCTTTAAAATTATCTAGTCTCCTGCTTTTCCTCCAGTAATGTCTCCGTACATGCAAATTAACAACAAAACACTCCCCTTGCCTGTGTCAATAGTATCTGACAGTATTTCCATAATTTTTTAAAATGTTTTTTAGTTCTTAATGAATTTCACATTTATCCATATATGGTGCTGAGGATCGATCCGAGGGCCTCATACATGCTACATAAGCACTCTACTAC
The DNA here is from genome assembly GCF_045843805.1 of Urocitellus parryii. Lineage (NCBI taxonomy): Eukaryota > Metazoa > Chordata > Mammalia > Rodentia > Sciuridae > Urocitellus > Urocitellus parryii. The sequence continues at coordinate 81,993,112 of NC_135537.1, forward strand.
TAGCCTACAACTGCAGCCCCTCTTCCATTATTTGCAGGAAATTTTTGCACATTTATGGAGACCTCTAGGTCAACCCATTATAATACATTACTATCATGTGTCAGTTTCTCTAATCTTATTTGTACATTTTTTTTTCACTAAAATTTCCTTATCAGAGTTCTTTCTGAATATGTGTAATGGATTTTCTGTGAAATTATCTGCCATGGAATGAATGTCAGATTGACAAACACTGCTCTTTTGAGAGATGGTTTAAGTTTTACTTGAATAAGAGGATTTGTAAAATAATACATCTGTGGATATTTACAGTTTGGTTGGTTTTTTCTTTATTTTTTCATTGTTACAGTAAGTTCCATGTTATAGACTGGGTTTCCTCATATTAGTTAATTGATTCACAAATTAAGATATGCATGACTCTTGTTTATATTGCCAATAATATTATATGTGCTGTTGCTTGGATAAATATTAAGCCTCTTTTGTCTATGACTTTTGTATTTTATCTTGATTGGCCTTTCATTCTGCCCATGTATGTAGAAATTGAAATTTTCTATATGTAAAGGTAATGGGGATTGATGGCAGTGATACTTGAATGCTGAACTATATCCCAAGCTCCTTTTCACTCATAGTTGGATACAGGTTCTCACTAAGTTATTGAGGATGTCTTGAATTTGCAATTCTCCTGCCTCAGACTTCCTAGTAGCTGAGATTACATGCATGTCCATCATTTGTATATTGATGAGTTTGTTCTTATTTATAGGATATATTGATGAGTTTGTTCTTGTTTATAGGATAAAGACCACATTATTTTAAATGTAGCTTTGAGAAATGTTGCAAATCTCTTTATCTTTTAACTTTCACTGTAATCAAAACCACAAAATAAAACTTACTGTCTCCAAAATTTTAAATATTCGGTAACATTAATTCAAATTGTTATGCAATGTATCTCTAAAAAGTTTACATCTAAAAAAAAATCAATTCCTAGGAAGCAAGGGCTCATTTCTGTCTCTCCAGCACAAAACCATTCTCTTTTGTTCAGAAAGCTTCTTTTTTCGTTTAGAGATATCATGTCCGTAGAATTCTGCAGTATTCTTTCTGTGACAAATTTCAGATAACCTAGTGTACTTACATTTTATAAGATAATTAGAATAAATTGTTTGACTTCAAATTCTATAGTTTTGTATTCCAAATTGTCTCATCTGTTCTTTTCAAGTATATTTTTTTGCATCCCCCATGATGGCTTTGTTGAATAATAGTGTAACAACACTGGTGTGCAATGTTTTTAATTTGCTATTGATGTTTAGGGCTTAATACCACACTCACTCAGAACTACATGTACCTGACTCTGTATCTGCATTTACAATTGAATGCTGTAACTTTTAGTATATTTTTTAGCAGGGAAGTATTCTTCTAATTTTATTTGTATTTTGGGAGATATTCATACAATTTAAAAGATACATTTCTCTGTAAAAAAATTAACAATGGGAGTTTGATGAATTTTACCTGGAGCCTCGAGTTAAAATTAAAAGATGTTGGGCTCGGGATGTGGCTCAAGTAGTGGTGCGCTCACCTGGCATGTGTGCGGCCCAGGTTCGATCCTCAGCACTACATTGAAACAAATATGTTGTGTCTGCTGAAAACTAAAAAATAAATATTAAAATTCTCTCTCTAAAAAAAGTTTAAAAGATGTATACTACTACTTCAAGTTATCTTTCAATTCTTGAACAACAGGATACCCAAGAGTGTTGAATAAACTGACACATATTTATGGATTTTTTGAACATCCCTATAACTTTTTACTTCAAATTTTTATTCCATGTTGGTTACAAAATAACCATCATTTAAATATCTATTAACCTTTGTTTTAATACATAAAATTGTTCAATCCAATATAATATCCCATTTGTGATTAAGAACAGGGATTCTATAAGTCCAATGGTTTCAAAATATTTTCAAAGTCTTATGCTTTGCAATTACCATTTTGCTTCACTGTATTTTCCTTTTCAGTAAGCAGGGATTGATGTCTCCTAGGATGACAGTGATTCTTGGTTTTCATTCAACTCTCTCAATGTTTTCTTTGTGCGCTTGGGAAGTAGGATGTTCATTGTGAATGTATTTACTTTTAATGCAGAAACTAGGGAAAGGTTCCCTTTCTCTATTTTGCCTCTTAGAAGATGTTTTAAATAAAAAAAAACCCTTTATGTCCTGCAACTCTCTTAAACTATGTTTTGTGTACTATAATTTAGGCATCCCAGGTTTTGTTCAGTCACTTTTGTTTGTGTCATTCTAATATCCCTTTGCTTTCAGTATGTGTGTTCTTAGACTTAGAGTATTCTGTGGACAACCTAGAGTTGTAATTTTGAGAGTTAATTCAGATAGCCAAGGTTTGTTTTGATCAAAATTTTTTAATATTGCATTTGCCAACAAAAAAGTCTAAAAATGAAGAATCTCCTACTCATACTTTGTATGAGCATCAACTTGACTTCACTTTATTAAAAAATTGAATATATTTATGTGTCCTCTGAAATTATATTATTGTAACAGGTATATATGCCTATTAACAGTTTTGTTTTTATGCTTTTGTCTTTCAAATTATAATGCAAAATTACATGTTTGAGACACATCATACAATAAAATAGAATTGTTTGTGCCAATAAATGTTTAAAATTTCATATGACTTGTGTTGCTGTGCAAACTTATATTTTAGAATAAAGGATTACCTTTAGTACTTTGTGGAGAACAGATCTAGTGTTGATGAATAGTGTGTAATTTTTATATCTTTAAAGTCTTCATTTTCCTTCTCATTGAAAGACAGAAGCTGGGGCTGGGGATGTGGCTCAAGCAGTAGCTCGCTCGTCTGGCATGCGTGCGGCCCGGGTTCGATCTTCAGCACCACATACCAACAAAGATGTTGTGTCTGCCGAAAACTAAAAAAAAAAAAATCAAAATTCTAAAAAAAAAAAAGACAGAAGCTGTGAATATAATGTCTTGGTTGATAATTTTATTCTTTCATCCCTTGAAAATAGCCTTGAATTCCTTTCTGTGTTGTGAAGTTTCAACTAAGGATTTCCCAATTATATAGTTACACATTTCTAGGTGACCCATCTTTTTCTCTTGGATGCTCTCAATATTCTGAATTTTAAAACTTGGATTAAAACCTGTAACTTGGAAATAATTGAGCTACTTGGATGTTTTATTTTTCCTAATTTATGAGATGTTTTTATTAGTACTGGAAAGAGAACTTAAGGATACTTTACCACTTTGCATTTTTTGCTTTGGCTGGCTTTGAAATTTTGATCTTCTAGCTCAACCTCCTATGTTGTTGTACACAACAACCCCTGATTCTTTCCAACATTTTCTAAAGAAAGTCTTTAAACACACATTTTCTTCTTATTACTATTAACAATTCTTGACTAAATTTCATTCTATGTTTTTGTGTTGGTTTAATTCAGTAAACTCCTTTTAAATGATAATTTACTATTCCTATTGAGTAATTCATACATAACTCTTCTTACACTTGATTTAGCCATGTTTTATTTCTGTTGGTAAGCAGGAACCCCTTTTTGAACAGTCCCCAAATATTTGCATGTTTCAAATTTTTCTTTTTTAATGAAACAGAAGAAAGTTGGTATATTTTTAAAATATATTGTGAAGGAGAAAAGGCTTTGTGTAACACAATCGATTTTCCTCTTCTATATTACTCTCCATAGTAAGGTACTCATCTTGGATACTGTGAACACTAAGATGATTTGGAAAGTTATCAAGGTAATTTTCTGTGTACATTTTTATTTGATTTACATATTTCTGCAGTAACGATTGGCCTTCCCCTGATGATGTTCCTTTATTGCTGTAATTTCCTATGATTGCAAAATATACTCTGCCCAGTACAGTAAGTAAACGTGATCATTATTTTTATTTCAGCCATGACTTCTCATCATCCTCAAGAAATTTTACCAGAGCAAGGAATAAAAGGGAGAGAGAGAAGATATAGAAAGTATCATCTTGACCATTTACAACTAAGAAAACAATGGGAAAATATAGGTGAGTAAAGTTCAAAAATCATATTTTAATGGACAAAACCAATTAGTAGTCCCTAATTATGATAAAAATTCTATGATCAAAAGACACCAGGAACAATTAATATCTGAAAAAATTCAATTTATTCCACTTATTTTGAGGAGCTGTATATGTCTTTAAGAATATATCCACAGCCATTTTGAAGACTATATTTCCTCTGAAAGGAAATGTGGAAAATTTGAAAACAAATATGGTCCATGCATCAGTTTTTAATTTGGCCAATTATAAATGTAGCACTGATTTAAATTTCCAGTCAAACATTTGCACAGAAAAGATATTTAAGAAAAATTTCTAAAAGTGATACTTTTGAGAGTTTCTTTACAAAATGTCCATTTTTCTGCAGCAAAAGAGTAATTTCTCCTTTTGCCCAAGTAGACAATATTAAGAATTGTAGAAAGGTTTCTACTTCCCAACTATTGCTCAATGACAATTCTGATACAGATTTCTGGAAAGTGCACTATATAGATAATGCTATAAAGTAACACCATTAGCCATGTCTCTACCCTGAGTTATTACCAGGATATTTACATTGGTGATAAAATTATGAATATAGAGAAACCCCTAGTCATTTTCTAAAAAAAAAAAATTACCAAAATGAAAAATGTGGGAAAGTCTTGCTTCAGTGCTCAGAAGCTATTACTCATCCAAATATTCATAGTCAAGACAAAATGTGCAAGTGGAAGGGCTCTTAATCACAGTGCAGAGTTTGCTCAATTCAAGAGAATTTATAGAGAAAGAGAGCCCTATAAGATTAGAAAATGTTGAGCAAGCTGATATATTCTGTAAACATAGTAGATACTATGACAGTGATAAACTCTACAAATTTAAAAGAAATCAGAAAAACGTTTAGTGAAAGGTTACAACTTGTTAAGCATCAGGGGATTTATACTGAAGAAAAGACCTTTAAATGTAAAAAGTGTAGCAAAGCCTTAAAATATTGTTCAACTCTTACTAAACACCAAAAACTTTATTCTGCAGAGAAGACCTACCAATGTGAAGAATTCAACACACTCAAAAACTTTACTCAACATCACAGTGTTCATACAGGAGATGTTCCATGCAAAGAATGTGACAAAAGTTCTAATAAAAGCTCCAATCTTATTTGTCACCAGTGGACACACACTGGAGAGATGTCCCACACGTGTAAACAAATTTGCGAAGCTTTTAGTCAAAAACCAAGCCTTAAAAATCACCAGAGAATTCATACTGGAGAGAAGCCCTACAAATTAAAGTGTGTGGCAAAAGTTTTAACACAAACTCACAGCTTGATAGACACAACAGGATTCATACTGGAGAGAAGCCCTACAAATGTAAAGAATGTGGCAATCTTTTAATAGCATCTTACACCGTAATTATCACAAAAGGATTCATACTGGAAAGAAGCTGCACAAAGGTGAAAAATGTGGCAAAGCTTTTAATAGCATCTCACATCTTGGTTGCCACAAAAGGATTCATACTGGAGAGAAGCCCTACAAGTGTGAAGAATGTGGCAAAACTTTTAGGCAAAGATTGTCACTTACTCAGCACCAGAGAATCCACACTGGAGAAAAGCCCTACAAATGTAGAGAATGCGGCAAAGCTTTTAAACTGTCTCACAGCTTAGTTGCCACAAGAGGATATACTGGTGAGAAGCCCTACAAATGTGAAGGATTTGGCAGGGATTTTAATCAAAAATCATCAACTCAACACCAGAAAACCCATCCTAGAAAGAAGTCCTATAAATGTGAAGAATGGCAAAGTTTTTAAAATTGAAGATCACATATTAGTAAACATTATAGACTTTATACTGGAGAGAAGTTTTAAAATGAAAACATTGCATCAGTGTCTTTAAGGATGAATCAACCCTATTTCACAGTAGTTCAACACTATTTCACACCAGAGAAGATAGCACAGAAATTATATGAGTGTAAAATAGGTGAAAGAGTCTCCAACAGTTTTTCACACCCTATGCAGCACCTCAGATTTAATTCAAGTGAGAGGACATGTGGAAAAATTTTTGCAAAGCTTTTGGACATTGATCAAACATTTTTGAAACACTGGAGGATTGATAGCATATAAAAACCCAAAGAATGTGTCCAAGACTGTATTCAAATTTCAGGCATTTTTAAATTTCTGCCCTTATATCTGTAGCAAATGTGGAGTAGCATGTGTCCAAAGTATGTACCTTTTTTAAAAACAAACTATTTACAAAAACACCTTAACAAATAAGAAATTTACTAAAAATTTTTATATCTATAGCCTATCCCTAGAAGTATTCAGGACCTAGGAGGGGAAAAAATCATTTAAATGTAGAAAATAGGTAATTGCTTTTGACATTCGCTGAAAATTTTCTTAACATCTTTATCTGATATTGTAGAAATAAGGAAATAAAAATATAGAATAGTGCATCCCTAAAAGGGTATAATTTTACTATAAATCAACAATTACTAAATATTCTCATTTTCACAACTGGAGAAAACATAATTCTCATAGTTTATTATTACAGAAGTCTCTGTAAGGTTTATATGAAATTTTAAATTTTTGGTTTTTATTTTTGTACTTAAGTGTCCCTAAGTTTATCAGTAAACTGCATCCCCAGATATTTTTTTTCATCTTTATTTAGAGATAGGGTTTGTTAAGTTGTTTAGGGCTTCACGAAGTTATAGAGCCTGGCTTTGAACTTGAAAAGCTTCTCTCATCCCAAGGATCACAGGCATGAACCACCATGCCCATTTTACAGGACATTTTTATTTATATTTGCATTAGGGATGCAATTTGTTACTAAATAAAGTGTGAATTTCTTAATGTTAACCTTGTCATGCATTTAATGATGTTATTAGGTCACATATCTTCCACTATTCACTTTGATAAATGATCGATGCAATAGTAAAACATTCTATTGGGTAAATAATGCTATAACGTCTCCATTAATTATTTCATATGTTTTTTCAAGTTTTATTTGGTAAATATAATTTACGTAAATTATATACTCTTTTATTTGTAATTATACAAAAATTAAGTTACAAGAAGGACCTAGGAATACTAAAATAATGTCCAGATATCCCTAGTTTGAATTACAACTTTAAAATTTCACCTGAGAGAGTTGCAGTACACTCTAAGGGGTCTACAACTCTGGAGAGTTATATAAGCTCCCAATCAGGGAGATGAGGAAGACCCAAAAGCCTAGGAGCCAACATGCATATTCAGGTAAAAAAGGAGGGTTGCTGAAGGGGGAAATATTATCAATGTTTTCTTGGGAAACCACATGGTCCATAGGCCCATCATAACACTTGGACTGAAGAAACCATGCATTTCCTCATGAATTCCATGGCGTTCATCACTGAGGCGACTAGAATGACCTCAAGTGTAGAAAAAACATTCCAATATAGGACCACCTCTTTAGTCTTATATACCCAGTAGAGAAGTGTAACCAGAAACATGAAAAATGATGACTGTAAATAGAAAAAAAAGACGTACTATAGGAGCATTTATGCCCCCACATTTTTTATTTCATTATATATTTTTATTGTGTAGACCTTTTTTATTCTACTTAATAACTTACAATATCATGTTTGTTTTACTTATTGGATTAGATGATAGATAGCATGTGTCATGGTTTCCCAGACCCCTCAGCAACCCAGTAATTATAAGATACTATAAACTGACCCTGTCCCTGCTCAGATCTTACAGCTCCAGGAGCCCATGACACCACAGAGACAGAAACACAAATTTGATTGAAATAAACCCCTAGAATCTCATCTACAAGTCCTGTTCAAAAAGTAAAGACACAATATTCTCGTCAAATGTGAGCCCTTTGGGTCAACAAACACCACCCACAAACATTTGATTTAACTTTATTTGGGAAAATAAATATTGAAATGATAAGTTCTAGGAGAATAATATTCACAACATTCTTTATTCCAAAGGGTAAATCTATAGGTTTCATGCTTATCTCCACTCAATGTTATTTTACACAGAAAAATGGTGTCTTTTTACATACGAGAGTTTTAATTATTTATAAGAGGGAAGATTCAGTACCAGAGATCTAAAAAAAAATACTAAAGATCTTCCCTTTCCATGTGCCTGCATGGTGTCTGCATATCCTTGATGAAACAGCTAAAGAATGCTGATTTCTCAATGCATCTGGCTTGGTTGCTCACTCATTGGAACCCCAATTTATTTAGTCATCTCAAGGCTATCCCTCCCTCCACTGGGATATGACCTGTTCTTGACATAGTGTTCTTCATGGGATCACTAAGTCATACAGCTGTTAGAATGAAGCTTTCTTTGCTCTAATTTGTATTTATTCAGCCACACTTTAAATACAAGTTATAACAAGACTTCAGACTCTCACCTGTGGAGTGGATGCTCTGCCCAGCACTTTGCAGTCAGGACCCTGAGAAGCTGTTTGGGACTCCCCAGTACTTAAGTTCAGTGTTGGGGTTTTCGTAGTCTGGCAATACATTTGCCAGTGTTTGTTATTTTGCTTTCTCTCTTGCTTTCATAGTATTACTCAAAGAAACACTGTCTTATGTGAAGGGAGTGTCTTCCTTATCTATTGGATCTGACCTGACAAGTTGAGCAGCTGCCCACATACTTAATGTTAAAACACATGTATGTGTAATCTAATCAGTAACTACCGTATCTTTCAACTGCATGATTTTTTTATTGCATGAGGGAGGAAATTGAAAATGCTTTCTTTGAGTGCACACAGCACCATTAATAATATTCATAATACTGCCATGTAATGTGTCCTCTCTACTCAACTTGTAAGTATTCCTCTTGTGCTTCTTTGTAAAACAAATACAAAAGAGTTGCAAACCAAAAATTTTGTGATAATAGATAGTTGCACAGACTGACTTGGGCAACTCTATTTACCATTGTTTGTTATTTTTTATGGGCTCAAGGTATTCTTTTATACTTCTATTTAACCTTAATTATATTAGCATTTATTGAAGAGTTTTTACCTCACAAAACTTCTCTGAATACAAATTTTCCCTTGTTATTTTTAAAATTTTGTACTCTTTTTAGGTGTACATGACAGTACAGCAAATTTTGACATATTACACATACATGGAGTAAAACTTATTTTAGTTAGTATTCCATTCTTGAAGCGTACATGGTGTGGATCTTCTCTGGTGGTGTATTTATATATGAACATAGAAAAGTTGTGTCTGGTTCATTCTACTGTAATCTGTATTCCTATTTCCCTTTTCTTCCCTTCATTCTAACTTTGTAATGCATTGAATTTCTATTCCCTCCCCCACCCTAGTTGAGTTGTTTAGCATCCATCTATATTATGTGTTATATATAATGTCTGTTTCATTCTACTATCCTTCCTATCCCCATATCCTGTCTCCTCCCTGCACTCCTCTCTCCTTAAACTAAAGTAACTATTCTTTCCCACCCCCATTGTGAATTAGCATCCACTTATCAGAGAGAATATTTGGCCATTATGTTGTGTGTGTGTATTGGCTTATTTCACTTAGCATGATATTCTTCAACTGCATCCATTTACCACCAAATGTCATAGTTTCATTCATCTTTAAAGCTAAATAATATTCCCTTGGTGGGGGAAATATATATATATATATATAATCACAATTTGTTTATCCATTCATCTTTTGAAGGACACCTAGGTTGGTTCTATGGTTTAGCTGTTGTGAATTGTGCTGCTATAAACCTTGGTGTGGCTGTGTCCCTGTAGTATGCCGTTTTTAAGTCCTTTGTGTAAAGTTGAAGGAGAGGGATAGCTGGGTCAAATGGTGGTTTCATTCTGGTTTTGCAAGGAGTCTCTATACTGCTTTCCATGGTGGTTGCACAAATTTGCAGTCAGTCCCATGAGCAATTTGTGAGTGTTCCTTTCCCCCTCATACTCACCAACATTTATTGTTGCCTGTATTATTGTTGATTGCCATTCTAACTGAAGTGAGAAAAAAAATTTCAAACTAATTTTGATTTACATCTTCCTAATTCCTAGATGGATGAAACATTTTTTCATGTATTTGTTAATGGATCATATATCTTCTGTAAAGTGTCTGTTCAGTTACTTAGCCCATTTGTTAATTGGGTTTTTTATTGTTGTTTAAGTTTTGAGTTCTTTATATATCCTAGAGACTAATGCTTTATCTGAGGTATGTGTGGTAAAGATTTTATACAAATCTATAGGTTCTCTTTTCACATTGTTTCTTTTAATGAAAATCAGCTTTTTAGGTTGAATCTATCCCATTTATTAATTCTTGACTTTTAATTCTTGTGCTGCAGGGGTCTTGTTATGGAAGTCATATTCTGAACCAATATTCACCTCAGATTTTTAAATGGCATCCCAACTTCATGAATGTTTTACTTTGATTGTAAAAATATATAAAAGCCTGGATTCAAATGCATGCACATCCATTCGAGAGCTTGCCCCATAACACTTATTCTATACTAGTTCTACATTTTAGAACCTCCATGAAAGCTGTTATAAATCCAAAGCCTGAGACTCACTCCCCAGACATTATTCTTTTTATTTGGGGGGGGGGGAGGACGACGACGACAAAGATTGAACTCAGGGACACTCAACCACTGAGCCACATCCCTCACCCTATTTGATGCTGAGACAAGATCTCACTGAGCTGCTTAGTAAATTTCTTTCACTGAGGCTGACTCTGAACCCATGATGCTCCTTCCTCAGCCTTCCAAGCTTCTGAGATTACAAGCATGTGCCACCATGCCCAGCTCCCCAGAGAGCCTTCTTTAACTGGTTGGAACCAACTTGTTCAGTGTATTTTGGCCTAATACACACAACTAGAGATGAAATATTTTCCTCTTTATTAAAAATCAGGGTAACTTAGACAAAGAGATTGGATTTAACAGCGCCTAGTTACACAGCAAATCCACATTACAACAAAGGTGTGTGTCTGGAATTCTCCACCTCTCCAAAGAGCTCTTCTTAGCTCCACAAACTTGGCAGTACTGGCCAACACTCTGCCATGGATCATTCCAGAAGCCTCCCAGGAGGTGAGTGTATATGAGGGACAGTATTCCAGGTGGCACCTTGGTGATCATTGGGCCATGCTATGGAGTAAGGCACAGCCCAGGTCAAAGGCACAAAACTTCAATGTGGCTGGTCCAGGATGGGGGCTGCCTGAGGGGATGCTTTTCCTCTGCCCTTGATGTCTTGCCTAACTGTGCATATGCTGAAATACTTGTTCAATGACTTGCACTCTTTTCCTATTTTTTGTTTCCCTCTCATGTGGCTTTGGAGGTCTCATTCTTTGGCCATTATTGTGACTTTCTTCTTCAGTTTTCCAACCTCCCTCAGCCCATCCATGCGGGATTTTTGCCTGTGGATATTACGGTTTTCATTTTATATATTTCCATTTAGTCCACATTTCCAATTACCTCTAGAAAGAACAAATGCTTCATTCATTATCATGCCTGTACTAACCCTCCACATGTTGATAACAGTGGTGATCAAGAACTATTTTCTGATTTCTACAATTGGAACATGTGTGAGTCAACTTGAAATTACTGTCTTTTCTTTTGACAACAGATAACGGGGCTCCATTTTCATATAGGGCTTTAATGCTTCTATATATTCATATATAGTACCCAGGAAACTGAGCCTACTTTTACATGGTTTCTCTCAGAGAAGGTGGAGTTGATCATGTAGGTTCCTTAGAGTGGACTCCAGCTCAAACTCTGCCTTGGCTCTGACTAGACTCCATCTGCCTGTGTCTACAACATATGACCTACAGCTCTTCCCCTACTTTTTTATTTTCCATTTTATATTAGTTTAATTTTAATATTTCACTCAAGGCTTGAGCCACAGAACTGTCACTTTGGAAATGATGACATACAGAACCATCACTACCCCCAAAAAAGGGTGCTCCATGTGCAAACTAGGGAAGAGGGGCCCATCCTACACTGTAGGAAGAGAGCTTTCAGGGCAACAGGGAATCTATGGGGGTGCAAGGAGTCCCTAACATCAAAGTAGAGGCATTATAAATTGTGGGACAGGTTTGGACTAATTTGATCTTAGGTCCAGAATTAGAGTAATATAAGTTTCCTTATCAACATGATGAGAAAATGATCTCAATCAACATCCCTTTCCAGATGTGTCCAGGAAATTCAGAGTTTGGAGCCCAGCTGTCTCAGGACTGCTCTTATCCATCACAGAAGTAAAATTAAGAGACAGATGACATGTCCCCATGGGAAAGCCACAGTTCTTGCCTTCTTGGGACCTTATTGCCTTTCTACAGACATTAAAATTACAATCATGCAGAGACAGGACTTAAACAAATCCTTTCCATAAAGCCTACAAGTGTTTGTTCTCTGCTCAGCTGTACAGAGTACTCCCCAGCTCAGTCACCTGAATAAGTACCTCTGTGTCCTCAGATGAAGAGTTAGCATGGGTTTTAAAAAAAGGCATGGGAGGAGGAAACGTGGTCTAGTGATATTTCCCAGTAGCTTCAGAGGAGACATTCACTCCAACAGTCCTAATGAGCCCAGAGGACGGTGTGTTCTGTGTGGTACAATGAGGATATTGACTAAGGATTTTTGCTTCTTGAGATACTGCTAAAATGAGTCATTTTTTATAGGGAATGTCAGTTTTACTTTTTCATTTTTTGAATTTAGTAACTTCATGGGACACAACTTACGTAGGCATATCATGTAGAGATTTTAAACACTACTAATTTGTATACTTATTACCAGGGAATTAATGTTTTAATATTTTTATTATTGATAATCTTGCCTTGGCCATTTCATAGAACAATTATTGTTGTTTGAGTACTTGTAGATTTTGAAACCTTTAGAAGGAAATGAGGTTCTATATTCAAAACCTCATGTCCCCTTGTTACTGACTAAGGTAAAATACCTGAGCATGGTTAAAAACTTTCTTTCAGTTAGTAAATGCCAAATAAGGGACCATGAGGAGAAGGAAGTACATTAAATGTTTTTAAAAAACAAATTAATATGCTGGTAATTTCCAATTCATGGTTGCAAATTATAGGCTTGTGAATACAACTCACAAGAATTTGGAAAAATATTTTTATCTATTGCCAGTGTCTCAGCTTGGCACTGAATCATGAGCCACTCACAGCTTTGTAGATTCAAACAGCAATCCTTTATTCCTGAACTCACACCGCCTCCACACAGGTTCAGGGGCAATCTAAAATCTCTCCGCCCAATTTACCTACTCCACGAGGCTTTTTTCCAAATCCCATTTGAATCTCACGAGAACTCAACGGGAACAAGCAGCAGGAACACCCAAATCCCAGCAGCAATAATCTTCAACCTCCAACTTCCCTAAAACCCGTATTGTCTCAGACCGGGAATGCCCTAAACTTGTCTTAAACCGGGAACGCCTTAAACTCAAGGAGCGGGAAACTTCCTCAAACCTGATCATCTCTAAACCCTGATCCGCCCTGGTCTTTGAGCAGGGTCACCTTTCTCAAACACACATGCAAGGTCACAGCAAATTTCCAAGGCAAGTCCATTTAACATGGGGTACGCTGGCAAGGAAATATCGATGCGTCATTCCTACTTGGCAATGGCCCTCAGCAATCTATTAGTCCTTTCTGTTTTAATCACTAAAAAAATACCTTTTGCAAAATTTAACAAGGGAAATGTGTAAGAGGAACATTCAGGACAGTTGAAACCCACCCTGCCCTGGTCGCTTTTAGATTTTTTTTCCAAAATTCAATTTTTTGTGTCATAGGGTCACATTTTTCTTTGAATTCTATTTCCTTTTTTTGTCACTAAGACACAAAGAACAAGATAAAGAAGAATGTGACTCTTCCATTACACCATCACTCAGGGAAACAGACCCTCCTGCAGGACCACGTGGGTTTCCCAGTAATGAGAGCTTGGGGTCTGCAGAGAAGTACATGGGCATTCTTGTCCCATGAGGAGGTCCACATAACAGGGTAGAGGAGAGTGTGGCTGTGGAGTCTCTAATCAAGACCTCCAGAGACCAAGCAGGAAGCAGGTCTGATTTTATTGTGCAGTTACCATGTATATGTACTCAGGCAGTACCTAAGCAAAATATAGACAGCCACCAATGCAATGCCTGCTAACTGTCCTTGCAGTGAACAATCAAGGAGTGGGACTGCAACAGGCAGCCTCATGCCCAGAGCTGTGCCGATGGGGTAAGCAGTTTGCCACTCACACGCCTAGCATGGGGAGTGGCCTGCCATGCAGACACCCTTAAACTATGCCCTGTATGCAGTACTCCACGCACTTGTCCCCACAGAGAAGAACCTCTGGGGCTTTTTTTTCTTTACTTAACTTTAAAGAACAATTTCTCTTCTAGTGGATTTTCACAGGAGAAATTTAGAATAATAGAAATATACATATCATAGATGTAAGTGTGAACCCTAAGCTATATTCTAAAACCCTGACAATTTACAAAAGCAGCCCATGATTCTCACCTCTACTTCTCACAAAGAGCTGCCATTCATTCGGTCAAGTCTTGTGCAGGGTTGGCTCATCATGCTACTGGAGGGTGTGTTTTGAAGCAAAGGTGCTGGGTGATGGTGTTGCCATCTCTAAGGTGGCAGTCATTTCTTCCTAGTGCTCTTCATAGATTCCAAGCACCCAAAGAGCCACAGGTAAGAGGTTTCTGCCTAGGCTGACATCAGTACCAAGCCCACTTGCTTGAAGCAAGACCAGTCTCAATTCTCGATCTCCCTTTTGTCTGTTTTTACATTACTGAATACCAAGGAGACATGGGGAGGGTTTGTAGTAGTGGTGAAGCTAAGCTCTATGATGAGGACAACCCCAAGCTGTAAGTCTGCACATGAGTTGCTAAGGGGTGAGGAAATAGGATCTGTCACCCCTATGGGCAGGATGATGCTCACACTACATATGGGAGAAGAGATGTTTCTTCCTCTCACTTTCACCCTGGAATGTGCCCACCCAGAGGGTCCAAATAACCCTAACTTGCAGCGGGGTATCCTTCTCCTGTAATTCTCTCTACTTCTGTCCTGACCACCAGCTCGTGTCCACTGCCTCAGGAGTCCTCAATAGATTATTGCAACACAGATGATGGTGCATGTATCACACAGCCACCCCTGACTTTAGTGACAGCACCATATCTAACATGACTCCTTCCTGGATCCAGATACTAGAGGGAGTTTTTACTATCAGCTCTAACAAACAAAATTTCTGATTTTTTTTGAAAATTTCTTTTTCATGTATGATCTGTTTTTTCTCATCTCCTCACTTGGCCTTTCCTTCCTCTTACCATATGTGAATTCTTCAAATGTAACCTATTTCAGAAATCTGTGTTCGACTCCCTGTAATTTACACATCCTTCCACAAAGAATGCCCACTCTGGGAGGCAACTTGATTTCTCCAGTGCATAAAGGACATGAGTGCCTAGTACGATAGGGCATCCCTGGACCAAGCTGGAAGCATCACTCTGTAGACCCTTGTTTGAGGATTGTTTCTCAGATTACCTCCATGATGTCAGACAGCTTGTGTTATGTCTCATGATCTCCTGGACTATGTTGTGCCAGGCATAATGTGCACAGCTGGGAAGGTACATAGCTCAGGATTTCAGTCATCTATGAATCATTCCCATTCCCCATGATGCTTCTTAAAAACAATGGAACTTCAGCATGGACATTACTATAGATAGTTCTTCACAACACTACCATGATATATTTACACAATTTTAATCATACTTAATGCACATAATTTAGTGACAATTGTGGCTCAGAACTGGAGCTAGCAGAATGACCAGACTGGGCTTTCTCCTGGCACTACCTGTATGAAGATTAGTTCTCATTATTACCATGATATATGTTTTAATCATATATACTTGATGCACATTATTTAGTGATATGATTGTAGTTCAAAACTGGAGATTGGTCATTCTGCAGACTGCTTTCTCCTGACACTACCTGTACGAAGATCAGTTCTCCTTATGATTGCATGAAATTGTGTCTCTTTCTTTGAAGCATACTATCAGGAAAGGGTCTAAATTTTTCCTGATACTGTTATCAAAATTTACCATCAGAAAACAATTTTCCAACAGTTTCAAGGCAATGAACAACCCATCCATGAGTTCTTGACTATAACTGCAAATTCATGGCACCTGCACACTCCTGTAGGTATGACTGAAGATTCCTCAGCCACACTGAATTTAAATTTATCCAATGGCCTTGAGACACACGTGATTAAAACATGTCATTTAATGAGTGATAGAAAACTTGTGTAAGATTCAAATGTTTAAAATTAATTAAAGCAGATTCTGTGTGTCATAGAAAAGTGATAGCAGGAAGCGTGAATCAGGCGGTATAGCAATACCAGATTTCAAACTATATTACAGAGCAATAGTGACAAAAACAGCATGGTACTGGTACCAAAACAGGCGGGTGGACCAATGGTATAGAATAGAGGACACAGAGACTAATCCACAAAGTTACAACTATCTTATATTTGATAAAGGGGCTAAAAGCATGCAATGGAGGAAGGATAGCATCTTCAACAAATGGTGTTGGGAAAACTGGAAATCCATATGCAACAAAATGAAACTGAATCCCTTTCTCTCCCCATGCACAAAAGTTAACTCAAAATGGATTAAGGAGCTTGATATCAAATCAGAGACTCTGTGTCTGATAGAAGAAAAAGTTGGCTCCGATCTACATATTGTGGGGTCAGGCTCCAAATTCCTTAGTAGGACACCCATAGCACAAGAGTTAATAACAAGAATCAACAAATGGGACTTACTTAAACTAAAAAGTTTTTTCTCAGCAAAAGAAACAATAAGAGAGGTAAATAGGGAGCCTACATCCTGGGAACAAATTTTTACTCCTCACACTTCAGATAGAGCCCTAATATACAGAGTATACAAAGAACTCAAAAAATTAGACAATAAGATAACAAATAACCCAATCAACAAATGGGCCAAGGACCTGAACAGATACTTCTCAGAGGAGGATATACAATCAATCAACAAGTACATGAAAAAATGCTCACCATCTCTAGCAGTCAGAGAAATGCAAATCAAAACCACCCTAAGATACCATCTCACTCCAGTAAGATTGGCATCTACTATGAAGTCAAACAACAAGTGCTGGCGAGGATGTGGAGAAAAGGGTACTCTTGTACATTGCTGGTGAGACTGCAAATTGGTGTGGCCAATTTGGAAAGCAGTATGGAGATTCCTGGGAAAGCTGGGAATGGATCCACCATTTGACCCTGCTATTGCCCTTCTCGGACTATTCCTTGAAGACCTTAAAAGAGCATGCTACAGGGATGCTGCCACATCAATGTTCATAGCAGCACAATTCACAATAGCTAGACTGTGGAACCAACCCAGATGCCCTTCAATAGATGAATGGATTAAAAAAATGTGGCATCTATACACAATGGAGTACTATGCAGCAATAAAAAATGACAAAATCATAGAATTTGCAGGGAAATGGATGGCACTAGAACAGATTATGCTTAGTGAAGCTAGTCAATCCCTAAAAAACAAATACCAAATGTCTTCTTTGATATAATGAGAGCAACTATGAACAGAGCAGGGAGAAAGAGCAGGAAGAAAAGATTAACATTAAACAGAGACATGAGATGGGAGGGAAAGGGAGAGAACAAGGGAAATTGCATGGAAATGAAGGGAGACCCTCATTGCTATACAAAATTACATATAAGAGGTTGTGCGGGGAATGGGAAAATAAACAAGGAGAGAAATGAATTACAGTAGATGGGGTAGAGAGAGAAGATGGGAGGGGAGGGGAGGGGGGATAGTAGGGGATAGGAAAGGTAGCAGAATACAACAATTACTAATTGGGCATTATGTAAAATTGTGGGTGTGTAACCGACGTGATTCTGCAATCTGCATTTGGGGTAAAATTGGGAGTTCATAACCCACTTCAATCTAATGTATGAAATATGATATGTCAAGAGCTTTGTAATGTTGTGAACAACCAATAAAAAAATAAAATTTAAAAAAAAGCAACTTACGATGCAACCATTTATACTTACAAATGTTGTATCTGTTAGTTTACTTTCACTCTCCAACTTCAGATATCAATACCTCATTCTAGTCCATACTTCTCCATATAGTGTGAACACCATTTGGAGTATATAAATGCTTTAAAAACAAAAAAAAAAAAGAAAAGTGATAGAATGCATTTTTTCATTTTAAATACACATTTTTTTTGTTGTTGTTGAGACAAGGCAATTTTAAAATCCTGTTTCTTTCCTTTGTACCACAGATTGAACCCAGGGCACTTCATCATTAAACTATCTCATCAGCCACTATTTATATTGGAGGAAAATCTTGCTAAGTTACTGAGCTTTGGCATTGCAACCCTCTGACTCCTGAGCCAATGAGATAGTAGGCATTCAGCCTCACCTAAAACAATTTTAAGTTATTTTTACATACTAATATAGGTCTATTTAAGCTTATACTATAAAAATATTTATATAATATTTGACTTACATAAAATAAATTCACAAGAATTGGCATATACCATTTATATATAGATCTCACTAAGAAAGACCTAAGGCCTAGTGACTAAATGTGAACCCTAAAATATTTGGGGGGTACCAGGGATTAAACTCAGGGGCACTCAACCAGTAAGCCACATCCCTACTTCAATTTTATATTTTATTTAGAGACAGCATCTCACCAAGTTCCTCAGGGCCTTGCTGTTGCTGGATTTGAACTCACCATCCTCCTGTCTTATCCTCACAAGGCACTGGGATTATATTTTACAATTTTTAAATTTATATTATTTTTTATGGACTTAACATGGGAGATTGTCTTTTTCTAGTGATTTTTCATATTTCACAAAACGTGTATGTTTGCACTCATATGTTGAAGCTGAAAAAGTTGATCACAAAGAACAACAAAAGAGAAAAGCTTTTTATATCTGTTATAAGAGACAGTTGGCAAGAAGTGCTGAAATGCAGTTACGAGGGAAAAGTAATTATTAGACTGTGGATATTCTAACAAGAGTTTGCAGGTTTCAAATATCAAAATGATATTTTAGAAAGTAGAAATTGCACTGATTTGATCACTACACATGTTCAATTAAAATTCTGGATCATATATGTAGATACAAATTAAAAATTAAACAATAATTAACACTTTAAGTAGCAAAAATAAACAAAGATGGCTGTAAATACAAACCATGTCTCAATAGTAACCCTAAACGTTAATGGCTTAAGCACACCAATCAAAAGACATAGGCTAGTAGCCTGGATTAAAAAAAAATACAACAATATGCTGCCTCCAGGAGACTCATTTGATAGGAAAAGACAGACTGAAGGTGAAAGGTTGGGAAAAACATTCCACTCACATGAATCGTGAAAGCAAGCAGGTCTCCATACTAATATCAAATAAAGTCGACTTCAAGTCAAAGTTAATCAAAAGAGATAAAGAAGAACATTACATACTGCTCAAGGGAACCATACACCAACAAGACATAACAATCAAATATATATGCCCCACACAATGGTGCACCTATGTTCAAACAAACTCTTCTCAAGTTCAAGAGTCAAATTGACCACAACATGATCTTGGATGACTTTCACACACACCTCACCACTGGGCAGATCTTCCAAACAAAAGTTGAATAAAGAAACTATTCACAATAACACAATTAATAACTTAGACTTAATTGACATATATAGAATATATCAACCAACATCAAGTGGATACACTCTATTCTCAGCAGCACATAGATCCTTCTCAAAAATAGAGAAGGATATTATGCCACAGGGAAACTCTTAGAAAATACAAAAAGTAGAGATACTACCATGCATTTTATCATATTATAATGGAATAAAATTGGAAATCAATAAGGACGAAAAAATCCTGCCATACCGTAGAGACTGTACAATATGCTACAGAATGAACAATGGGTTACAGAAGACATCAAAGAGGAGATTAAAAAAGTTTTATACATGAAAATATAGACACAACATATCAAAATCTCTGGGACACTATGAAACCAGCACTAAGAGATAAATCCATTGCATGGAGTTCATTCATTAATAGAAAGAACTTAATAGAAAGAGCCAACAAATAAATGATCTCACATTACATCTCAAAGCCCTAGAAAAAGAAAAAAATCAGCAGTAAAACAGTAGAAAACAAGAAAAAATCAGCTGAAATCAATGAAATTGAAACAAAAGAAACAATTGAAAAAATTGAAAAAAACTAAAAGTTGGTTCTTTGAAAAAAATAAAATTGACAGATCTTTAGCCATGCTAACAAAGAGACAGAGAGAAATCAAATTACCAGAAGTCATAAAAAAGGCAATATCACAGCAGACACTACAGAAATATAAAGGATAATTAGAAATTATTTTGAAACCATATACTCTAATAGCTTATACTCTAATAGAATAGAAGATAGTGAAGACATCAATAAATTCCTTAAGTCATGTGATCTGCCCAGATTGAGTCAGGAAGATATAACACAACTTACACAGACCAATATCAAGTGAGGAAACAGAAGAAGCCATCAGAAGATTCCAAATCAAGAAAAGTCAAGTACCAGATAGATATGCAGCCAAGTTTTACTAGACCTTTAAAGAAGTAATACCAATACTCTTCAACCTATTTCCGGCAATAAAAAAGAGGGAGTACTTCCAAATTCATTCTACGAGGCCAATATCCCCTGATCCCAAAACCAGGCAAAGACACTTCAAAGAAAGAAAACTTCAAACCAATATCTCTAATTAATATAAATGCAAAAATCCTCAATAAAATTCTGGAAAATTGAATACAAAAACATATCAAAAAGATCGTGCACCATGATCAAGTGGGATTCATCCCCAGGATGCAGGGTTAGTTCAACATACATAAATCAGTAAGTGTAATTCGTCACATCAATAGACTCAAAGATAAGAACCATATGGTCATCTCAACAGACGCAGAAAAAGCATTTGACAAAATACAGCACCCCTTCATGTTCAAAACACTAGAAAAACTAGGGAAAACAAGAACTTACCTCAACATTGTAAAGGCTATCTACAGTAAGCCCCAGGCCAACATCATTCTAAATGGATAAAAACTGAAGGCATTCCCTCTAAAATCTGAACAAGACAGGGATACCCTCTCTCATCACTTCTATTCAATGTAGTTCTTGAAACACTGGCCAGAGCAATTACATGAAAGAAATTAAAGGAATAAGTAGAGGAAAAGAAGAACTTAAACTAGCACTATTTGCTGATGATATGATTCTATACCTAGGAGACCCAAGAAACTCCACCAGATAACTTTTAGAACTAGTAAATGAATTCAGCAAAGTAGCAGGATATAAAATTAATACCCATAAATCAAATGCATTTCTGTATATCAGTGACAAATCCTCTGGGAGGGAAATGAGGAAAACTACCCCATTCACAATATCCTTAAAATTGTGATCAACTTAACAAAAGAGGTAAAAAGATCTACACAATGAAAACTACAGAACCCTAAAGAGAGTAATCAAGGAAGATGAAAAGGTCTACCTTGCTCATGGATAGGCAGAAATAATATTATTAAAAATGACCACACTACCAGAAGCACCACACATATTTAATTCAATTCTGATCATATCCCAATGACATTCCTCATAGAAATAGAAAAGGCAATCATGAAATTCATCTGGATAAATAAGAGACCCAGAATTGCTAAAACAATTCTTAGCAGGAAGAGTGAAACAGATGGCATCGCTATACCAGACCTTAATCTATATATACCACAGAGCAATCGTATGATATTGGTACCAAAACAGGTTGGTAGACCAAAAGTACAGAATAGAAAACACAGACACTAACTGGCATCAAGTGGGTACACTTTCTTCTCAGCAGCGCATGGACAATTCGCAAAAGTAGACCATATACTATGCCACAGAGCAACTCTTAGCAAATACAAAGGAGTAGAGATACTACCATGAATTTCATCAGATCTTAATGGAATCAAATTGGAAATCAATGACAAAATAAAGAATGAAAAATTCTGCACCTATGGAGACTGAACAATATTCTACTGAATGAACAATGGGTTACAGAAAACATTGAGGAGGAGATTAAAAAATTCTTAGAGGTCAATGACAACATACACACAACATAGCAAAATCTTTCAGACACAATGAAAGCAGTAAGAACAGAAAACTTCATTTCATGGAGTTCATTTCTCCAAAGAAAAAGCCTACAAATAAATGACATCACACTACATATCAAAGCCCTAGAAAAAGAACAAACAAGGAGCAAAAACAGTAGAAGGCAAGAAATGATTAGAGCTAAAATCAAAACAAAAAGTTGGTTCTTTGAAAAATAAAATTGACAGACCCTGAGCCATGCTAATGAACAAAGAGAGAGAGAGAGCCCAAATTACTATCATATGTGATGAAAAAGGCAATATCACAACAGACACTACAGCAATACAGAGGATAATTAGAAATTATTTTGAAAACATATTCTCCAATAAAATAGAAGACATTGAGGCAGAGACAAATTTCTTAAGTCATATGATTACCCAGATTGAATCATGAAGACATACACAACTTAAATAGACCAATATCAAGTGAGGAGATAGAAGCCATCAGAAGCTTACCAACCAAGAAAAGCCCAGGACCAGATGGAAACACAACGAGTTCTATAGGTTCTTTAAGGAAGAACAAATATGCTTCAATTTATTTCAGGAAATAGAAAATGAGGGAGTACTTCCAAACTCATTCTCTGAGGCCAATATCACCCTGATCCCCAAATCAGGCAAGCACACAAGGAAAGAAAACTTTATACCAATATCTCTAATGAACATAGGTACAAAATATCTCACCAAAATTCTGGCAAATCGAATACAAAAAGATTGTGCACCATGACCAAGTGGGATTCATCCCAGGGATGAAAGGTTGTTTCAACATACAGAAATCAATAAATGTAATTCATCACATCAATAGACACAGAAAAAGCATTTGACAAAATACAGCATGCTTTCATGTTCAAAACAGTAGAAAAATAGGGATAAAAGGAACATCTCAACATCATAAAGACTACGTTAAGCCTTAGGCCAACATCATTCTAAATGGAGAAAAATTAAAGGCATTCCCTCTAAAGACTGGAAAAACACAGGGATGCCCTCTCTTACAACTTCTATTCAACATAGTTCTTGAAACACTGGCCAGAGCAATTAGAGAGATGAAAGAATTTAAAGGGATACACATACAAAAAGAAAAACTTAAATTAGCACTATTTGCAGATGATACGATTCTATACCTAGAAAACCCAAAAAGATCCATCAGAAAACTTTCTAGAATATATGAATTCAGCAAAGTAGCATCCATAAATCAAAGGCATTTCTATATATCAGTGACAAATCCTCAGAGAAGGAAGTGAGGAAAACTAGCCCATTTACAATAACCACAAACATAAAAAAAATACTTGGGAGTCAAGTTAACTAAAGAGGTAAAAGATCTATACAATAAGAACTACAGAACCCTAAAGAGAGAGATCAAAGAAGACCTTAGAAGATGGAAAGATCTACCTTGTTTTTGGATAGGCAGATTTACTGTTGTCAAAATGACCATTCTTCTGAAAGCACTATACAGGTTCAATGCAATTCCAATCAAAATCCCAATGGCATTCCTCATATAAATACAAAAATCAATCATGAAATTCATCTGGAAAAATAAGAGACCCAGAGTAGACAAAGCAATTCTAAACAGGAAGATCAAAGCAGGTGGTATTGTTATATCAGACCTTAAACCACACTACAGAGCAATAATAATAAAAACAGCATGGTATTGGCACTAAAACAGGGTGATAGACCAATGGTACAAAATAGAGGACAGAGACTAACCCACAAAATTATAACTACCTTATATTAGACAAAGGTGCCAAGAACATGCACTGGAGAAAAGATAGCCTCTTCAACAAATGGTGCTGGGAAAACTGAAAATCTATATGCAACAAAATGAAATTAAATCCTTCTCACCATGCACAAAAGTAAACTCAAATGGATCAAGGGCCTGAGAATAAATCCAGAGACTCTACATCTAATAGAAGAAAAAGTAGGCCCTAATCTTCATCATGTGAGATCAGGCCCCAACTTCCTTAATAAGACCCTATAGCACAAGAATTAAAACCAAGAATCAATAAATGGGATTTTATCCAACTAAAAAGTTCCTTCTCAAAAAAAAGAAAATCTGTGAGGTGAACAGAGAGCCTACATCCACAAATTTTTACCCCTCACACATCAAAACACTAATCAAGGGTATATAAAAAACTAAAAAACACACACACACAAAAAATCAAAAGATGAGCCAAGGACCTGAACGGACACTTCTCAGAAGAGGATATACAACCAATTAACAAATATATGAAAAAAGTTTCATCATCTCTATCAATTAGAGAAATGCAAATTAAAACTACATAAGATATCATCTCACTCCAGTCAGAATGGCAGCTGTTTTTAAAGACAAAACAATAAGTGTTGGCCAGAATGTGGGGAAAGGCACACTAATACACTGCTGGTGGAACTGCAAATTGGTGCAGCCAATATGGAAAGCAGTGTGGAAATTTCTTGGAAAACTGGGAATGGAACCACCATTTGACCCAGCTATCCCACTCCTTGGATTATACCCAAAGGGCTTAAAAACAGCATACTACAGGGAAACAGCCACATCAATGTTTATAGCAGCACAATTCTCAAAAGCTAAACTGTGGAGCCAACTAGATGCCCTTCAGTGGATGAATGGATAAAAAAAAATGTGGCATATATACACCATGGAATATTGCTCAGCAATAAAAGAGAATAAAATCATGGCATTTGCAGATAAATGGATGGCATTGGAGAAGATAATGCTAAGTGAATTTAGCCAATCCCAAAAAACAAATGCTGAATGTTTTCTCTGATATAAGGAGGCTGACTCGTAGTGGGGTAGGGAGGGAGAGCATGGGAGAAATAGATGACTTCTGGATAGGGCAGCAGGGTGGGCAGGGAAAGGGATCAGGGGATTAGCAAGAATTATGGAATGTGATAAACATCGTTATTCAAAGTATATGTATGAAGACATGAATTGGTGTCAACCTACTTTATATACAGAGATATGAAATATTGTGCTGTATATGTATAGTAAGAATTCTAATGCATTCAGCTATTTGTTTTTTTTAAATAAATATTTTTTAAAATTTCACAAAATGAAAAGCTGGCTCTTTGAAAAAAAAATAAATACATTTGATAAACCTTTATCCATGCTAATTTAGAGATAGAAAAACTCAAATTATTAAAATCCATGATGAAAAGGGAAATATTACCATGAATACTAGAGAAATACAGAAGATAATTAGAAATTATTTTGAAAATTAGTACTCCAATAAAACAGAAAATATTGAAGACATCAACAAGTGTCTAGAATCATATAAAATTACCCAAACTGAGTCAGGATTATATTCACAAGTTACACAGATCATTTTCAAGCAATGAAATAGAAGACACCATCAAAAGCCTACCAACCAAAGAAAGCCTAGGATTCAATGGATAGAAGACCTTCAAAGGAGAACTAACAACAACACTCCTCAAATTATTCCATGAAATAGAAAAAGAGGGAGCACTTCCAAACTCATTCTATGAGGCCAAAATCATCCTGATTCTAAAATCAGACAAAGATACATTAAAGAAAGAAACCTTCAGAGCAATATCTCTAATGAACATGGAGCCCTAGGAAAAAAAATCTGAATAAAATTCTGGCAAGTTGAATACAAAAACATATTTAAAAAATGTGCATCATGATCAAGTGGGATTCATCCCAGGGATGAAAGATTGGTTCAACATACAGAAATCAATAAAGGTAATTTGCTGCACCCCTCCCCTGACTCAGGCAATGGCAAGGCCCTACTGAGGTGGATGGCGCAAGGCGTCCATCCTCTGGAGGAGCGCAGTATGTTTCTGGGAATGGGATGGTTTGTTTTGTATTCTTTTAATAAGTGTAGTTGCGATTTCTCATATGACCATTAAGTATGAAGGAAAAAAACATGACTTTCCCAATTAATGCAACTACTTCTAAAGCATAGATCTGTTTGCTCTAAATGCAATGATTCAGCTGTGGAGTGTAAATTGTTAATGTCTAATGAAAAACTCCCTGTATTCCTGTCAAGGAAGTTTGAGAAATTAAATTAAAATCTAGAGAAGAAAAATTAATATTAAGAAGACATATTAGTGCTTAGTACTGGGCAACTTGTTCTTGTTCCTGTGCACAATGGTTTGTGCTCTTACTTTTGTTTGATTAAAAGTAATAACAAGTTAACCACTTACTGTAACCATGGCACCGGTTCCAGTCAGTAAGTCAAGAAAGAATAGTCAAGGTATAGGCCAATAGTTTGGGACATTTCTAACTATTATTAAAAGTTAACTAAGCAGAAACAGCTCAAAACAAAACTCGAACTGAAAGTACAAATGCTTGCTTATGCATAAGCCAAGATACATTCTTCTATTCTAATTGTAGCTAGGTAATATTTTGTTGCTTTGAATAATGATTCCTGTTTTGTAACCACAAAGTACTGTGAGCCTGCCAAAATGAAAAGTATATATGATAAACTTCACAAGTAAAGATTGGGATCAACACCTTCACTTTGGTGTCTGTGTTGTTTCTCCACCCCCTCTTTCACCGACTCCTCACCATCCATTCGTCTCCTCAGACCCCCTGTTGGAGCTGGTCTCCGACAGTAATTCATCATATCAATAGACTTAAAGAATCATATGATCATGTTAACAGATGCAGACAAAGCATTTAAGAATATACAGTACCCTGTTGAGGGCCGCAACCAAGTCAAGATAGCACCTGGCAGTTTTCCAGGAGGAGTGGTTTGTGAGGCAAGACCACGGAGCCATTAAGATGATGGAGATTCCTTATTGGCTGATTGCTGTATCTAGATGATGCTAATTGAGTCAAGCTGTGTGTAATCAGTTAGGAATTGCTGTCTTGCTCAGTTCCTGCTGAGTTTCCCCACAATAAAGCATTTCCCGCTTCAACCTTCAAGTTGCTTGTCACCTCCCATTTTGCCCAGCCGGACTGCAGCATATGGTGGCCCATACAGGGAGCTCCAGGTCACTTGGGAGTAAGTGACACGGTAAACTGCTCGCCCCAGAGGAGAGGATGGGTGACCATTTCAAGAAACAGTGTGTTCTTGTTTTGTTTTGTTTCATTTTTAAGCTGCCTGTCCCTAGAAATAAATAGAATGGAAGAAAAGGTGTTTGCCCCTGGGGAAGGCGTGCATGTGGCCTTGCCCCCAGGGGATGCGGTGATATCATCCACTGCTCAGGGTGGGGCTCACAATGTGGAAGAAGAGATAGGGCAGGAGGACGGATGGACATTTCAAGAAAATAGAAAAATGATACAATTTATTTTTGTTCTGTTCTTGTTTCGTTGTGTTTCTTTTTTTTTTTGTGTGTGTGTGTGTGTGTTATCTTAGTGGGTTGCATTATCTTTGTTATGGAAACATAGGATCAGAAGTTAGTAAAAACCAAACTGCCAGGTGCCATCTTGACTTGGTTGCAGCCCTCAACAGCACCCTTTCATGTTAAAAACACTAGAAAAACTAGGGATAACATGAACATATCTCAACATCGTAAAGGCTATCTAAGCTAAGTCCCAGACCAACATCATTCTAAATGGAGAAAAATTAAAGGCACTCCCCTCTAAAAACTGGAACACAGGGATGCCCTCTTTCACCACTTCTATTCAACATAGTTCTTGAAACACAGGACAGAGCAATTAGATGAAAGAAAAGAATTCAAATAGGAAAAGAAGAACTCAAATTATCAACTATTTGCTGATGATATGATTCTATACCTAGAAGATCCAAAAAAAAATTCCAACAGAAAACCACTAGAATTCAGCAAAGTAGCAGGATATAAAATCAACACCCATAAATCACAGGGAATCTGTACATCAGTGACAAATCCTCTGAAAGGGAAACTAGGAAAACTACCCCATTTAAAATAGCCTCAAAAAATTTGGGAATCAATGTAATGAAAGAGGTGACAGATCTCTACAATGAAAACTACAGAATGCTAAAGACAGAAACCAAAGAAGATCTTAGAAGATGGAAAGATCTACCTTGTCCTTGGATAAGCAGAATTAGTATTGCAAAATGACCATACTACCAAAAGCTCTATAGAGATTTAATGCACTTCCCATCAAAATCCCGATGACATTCCTCATGGAAATAGAAAAAGGAATCATGAAATTAATTCTGAAAAAAATAAAGAGACCCAGTATAGCCAAAGCAATCCTTAGGAAGAAGAGTAGCAGGTGGCAAAACTATACCAGACTTTAAACTTTACTTCAGAGTAATAGTAACAAAAACAGCATAGTAGTGGCACCAAAATAAACATGTAGACCAATGGTACAGAATAGAGAAGACAAAATAACTCACATAAATATGGTTATGTCATACTAGACAAAGATACCAAAAACATATTGGAGAAAAAGCCTCTTCAACAAATGGTGCTGGGAAAACTGGATATCTATATGCAGCAAAATGAGTCCCTATCTCTCACCACGCAAAAACTCAACTCAAAGTTGAGATTGAGATTGAGGACCTAAGAATTAAACCAGAGACCCTGCACCTAAGAAAAAGTAGGTCCAAATCTTCATCATGTTGGATTAGGCCCCGACATCCTTAATAAGACTCCTATAGTGTAAGAATTAAAACCAAGAGTCAATAAGTGCACAGATCAAACTGAACAGCTTCTCAGAAAAAGAAACAATCAATGAGTTGAAGAGACAGCCAACATCCTGGGAGCAATCTCTTACCACACACACGTCAGATACAACACTCATCTCTAGGGTATATGAAGAACTCAATCTTAACCCCCCCAAAAAAAAAAAAACAATCAATAAATGGATCAAGGAACTGAACAAGCAGTTCTAAGAATATGACATACAATTGAGCGACAAATATATACATACAAGTTCAACATAGCAATTAGAGATTTGGAAATCCAAACTAAGATTTCACCTCACTCCAGTCAGAATGGCAGCTATTATGAAGACAAACAACAACAAGTGTTGGAGAGGATGTGGGAGAAAAGGTACACTCATACATTGCTGGTGAGACAGCAAATTGGTGCAGCCAATGTGTGAAAGAGTGTGGAGATTCCTTGGAAAATTAGGAATGGAACCACCATTAACTCAGCTATCCCTCTCCTCAGACTATACCCAAAGGACTTAAAAACAGCATACTACAAGGACACAGCCACATCAATGTTTATAGCAGCTCAATTCACAATAGCTAAACTAGATGCCCTTCAGTGGATGAATTGGTAGTGAAACTGTGGTGTATATACACCATGGAATATTAGCCATTAAAATGGAATAAAATCATAGCATTTGCCAGTAAATGGATGGAGTTGGAAAATATTATGCTAAGTAAGCAAATTCCCCCAAGATCAAAGGATGAATGCTTTCTCTTATATATGGAGGCTGATTCATAATGGGGAGGGGGGAGCATGGGAGGAATGGTGGGACTTTAGGTAGGGCAAATGGGAGGGAGCATGGGGGTAAAGAAACTGGTGGAATGAGATGGACAGCATTACCCCAAGTACATGTATGAAGACACAAATGGTGTGACTTAATTTTGTGTATAATCACAGAAATGAAAATTTATGCTCTATATGTATACTATAAATTGAAAGGCATTCTGCTGTCATGTATCATAAATATGAAAAATCAATAAATTACAGAAGACAGTTTTGTATTGCTTTTGAAAGAAAACATCACAAATGTTATCACTTAAAAATAATAGTTAATGCATTATTTTACAACTTGAATGTTTTAAGTATCCTAAAAATGAAATAATGTCAGTGTTAACAGAGTCACCCTCCTTCAAGAGTATGTAAAAAAAAATCCGAGTTTCTAGTGATTGCTGGAATCTCCTTTATTTTGATGTAGTTTTCAAAAGTGAGATGATTTTTTTTTGAGAAGCCCATCTCATATAAAACACAAAGGTCCAATGACGGCTACCCTCAACCTTCACACAGCCTAGTCCCTCAGGAACAGGAACTGAAAAGTCTCCAGTGAACTTGTCCTTGCTCAAAATATTTGCCAGAACTCAGAAAATGCAGCTGTAAGCTTATGGGGAAAAATCATGGAACCCCCATCTGAAAACTCAGAAGAGCAGAGACAGATCCCCAACACAGTGAGATGGGGAGACATCTGCATGGGACAGTGTCACCAAATACTTAATAGAGAATTTAGACCTCTCAAAATCTGAAAGTGCTCCTAGGAGGGAGGAACACCGAGAAGTTGAGCCGAGAATGGAGCCATGGTTAGAGAGTAGGTGGGACCATGATCTTGACTAGACCTGATCACTTTCCCAGTTGCTGTAACTTGTGTCAAACCACTTAGTGTTGTCCTCATCCACAATGCAGGTCCCTGGTTGCCTCATCACAGGGCATGTGGGCCACAGTACTCATGTGTACACTCTGGGGTTTGGATTCATTCTTCTGATTTTGTCACTTTCTCTTTTCCAAGATTCTCCCCTGAATAGTTCTAGGACTTCACCTCTGTGGATTCTACTTTGGTCATTTTAAGTCAGGGGACCTCAATGTTTAAAGGAAGATCTAGGAAGGGAGATGTTGTCCATGAACAATTTTAGTGAAGTACTTAGAGTGCAGAATATTCAAAGTACTTCACATTTCTTAGGGGGAAAAAAAAGATCCTAACAGAGCCCAGCACAGATGAGAAATTTTTAAAAGAGTTTTCACAAAGGAGAAAATATGCAGATGGCAAATAAATATATGAACATGAGTATTGAGCAGGATTCTTCAAGGAAGTTAATAGTGAAGGCAGCAGAGACTACGTAGATCCACCAGGAAGGGTGAAAAACAATGACACTGCCCACACACAACTGTAAAACTGATGGTCACAGGGACACTTAGTGATTGGAATGGCCAAGCCTGCAGTGGCGAAGGTAAATGGTAAAGCATCTTGGAAGATGGTATGGTGCTCTGTACTCGTGTGTGTGCTATGAAAGAGCAACTCTACCCTAGACAGAGGAGAGGTGGGAAAAGTGTTTTATGAGGGTGCTCCAACTGGTTGACCCCACCACTGCCAACTTCACCACTGGGAAACGTCCACTAGCTGCCACCACACTCTGCACTGCAGGACCCTTCTGTCCAGATACAGGGACCCAGTTTTCACACCAGCCCAAGCATGGCCTCAGCCCCAGCTCAGACAAGACCATGAGGCTGTGTTCACTTAGTGCCAAGGACCTGATGATAAGAGGTGAAGGATAAGGCTGAGAAGAGCAAAAGAGACGTGGAACAGAAGGGCCAGGGCTCAGAGGCAGGGCATTTGCCTGGTACTTGTGAGGCACTGGGTTCCATTCTCAGCACCACATGCAAATAAAGGTCCATAAATAACTAATAAAAATATATATTTAAAAAAAGAAGTGGAAAAGGAGAAGGAGAGGGGGCTGATGAAGGAATAGAAACTGCAAAGGATGACAAGGGAGTTAGTGGGATGCAGATAAGAAATGGAGGATGAAGATAAAGTGGATCCCAGCTGGCCAAAAAAATATGTTGTTGTGACAGCCAACGTGGGCTTGGGAAGGGACATCCTTGGGAAGCGAGGTGGGAAGAACACTAAGATGCTATCCCTTCATTTGCTTGTGGCTCAGGGTCTGCCCCAGGGTGTCACCTTCGTCCTTCACCAAGGGCTTCTCATTTCCACCTGTTCAGATGCTACTGCTGCTGCGCCTCTGTCCTGCCCCCATCTAACCCCCATGCTGGTCTCCAGTGCCCCTCTGTCTTTCCTCCCTCCTCTTCTCCCTCCTCCTCCCTACCTTCTAGTGGCTTCCATTAGCAGCCTCCAGGGCTACACATTGTGGGGAAGAAAAAGACATTAGAAAGCACATTTTAGTTGTGAATGTGATAATTTTGTTGATTGAGGTGCTGGTTTCACGAGTGTGTACATATGACAAAAGATAAAAATATAGACCTTAGATATGTACAGGTTAATGTGTGTCAGTTAAACCTCTATAAGTTTACAAAATAAGAGAGATGCATTGAAATCTGAGGTTAATAAGGAAAAATAAACTTACAATAGCCCTTAAATGGCTAAGAATTTATTAGCAAATTATCCATCTCAATACTTTGAAAAAAGTAAATTTCCTTAAAGTATAGAGGGAAGAAAATCCTAAGGAAAAGAGCAAACTTAGAAGATATCAAAAATGAATATAGAAAGAATTTCTCATGTCAACATTGTCACTTTTAAAGAGCAACTGCACCATGCACAAAACTCAACTCAAAGTAAATCAAGGACCTAGCAATTAAACCAAAGATGCTGCATCTAATAGAAGAAAAAGTAGGCCCTAATCTTCATCATGAATGATTAGGCCCTAACTTCCTTAATAAGACCCTATAGCACCAGAATTAAAACCAAGAATCAATAAATGGGATAGAATCCAACTAAAAATTTTCTTCCCAGTAAAAGAAATAATCTATGAGGTGAACAGAGAGCCTACATTCTGGGAGAAAATTTTTACCCCTCATCAGATAGAGCACTAATCTCAAAGGTATATAAAGAATTAAAAAAGCTAAACACCAAAAAAAAAAAAACCCAAATAACCCAACCAAAAAATGGGCCAAGGACCAGAACAGACACTTCTCAGAAAAGGATATAGAGCCAATCAACAAATATGAAAAAAGTTTCATCATCTCTAGCAATTAGAGAAATGCAAATCAAAATTACATAAGATATCATCTCACTCCAGTCAGAATGGCAGCTATTATGAAGATGAACAACAATAAGTGTTGGCAATGATGTGGGGAAAAGGCTGGTGGGACTGCAAATTGGTGCAGCTGGTGGGACTGCAAATTGATGCAGCCAATATGGAAAGCAGTATGGAGATTCCTTGGAAATCTGGGAATGAAACCAACTTTTGACCCATCTATTCCTCTCCTTGGTCTAAACCCAAAGGACTTAAAAACAGCACACTACAGGGACACAGCTACATCAATGTTTATAGCAGTGCAATTCACAAAAGCTAAACTGTGGAGCCAACCTATATGTCCTACAGTGGATAAAAGAAATGTCACATATATACACCGTGGAATTTTACTCAGCTATAAAGAGAATACAATCATGGCATTTGCTGGTAAATGGATGGAGTGGAGAAGATAATGATAAGTGAAGTTAGCTAACCCCCCCCCACCAAAAAAAAATGCCGAATATTTTCTCTGATATAAGGAGGCTGACTCATAGTGGGGTAGGGAGGGGGAACATTGGAGGAATAGATAAATTCTCACAACTTTGAGTCTAGCCTAACTGGGCAAGACCATATTCAAGAAAAATATGTTGTGAGCCGCTTCTGCCGCTTTTGCAGACTATGGTTGCCATTACAAGATGGCGCTGGCTCCGCTGTGGTTTGTGACAAACAACTCCTAATTTGGGAGAGTTGGCACATGGTTTTTCAGCACCCTATGAGAAAGTTGCATCGTGGCAGCTTCGCATTGGGGCTTGAGGTGCTTTATTAAGGCTGGGAGGGGCATCCGAGAGAGAGAAGAAAAAGTATCAAGGACCTGAATAAACTGCTGAAAGAAGATTCCTGAGTTGCGTCTTCCTTGCGGGCAAGGGGTCGCGACAAGTGGTGCCAAAACCCGGGAACCAGAACTTTCAGTCAGTCAAGGGCAGTGCACCGGTTAGTCCCAGGTGAGTGGGATCCGCGACCAAAGCGGGGATAGTCCCAGTAAGCGGGATCCGCGACCAAAGCGGGGTCAGCTCCTCTACAGAGAGAGCCTCACATTTATTGCAGCTGCACTGTGTACTTTCGCTTTTACTTTCACTTTTGTTTTTTGTGCTTCTTTTGTTGTTGTGTCATGGGTGTCGCGTCTTCAAGTCCGCTTCTCCTGGCCCTAGATGACCTGTTACGTTCCAAGGGCCTGGAAGTGAAACGTAGTACTTTAGAGAGATTTTTACAGAAGACAGATATTGCTGCACCGTGGTTTGCATTTTCGGGCAGCCTTACTATACCCAGTTGGGACAAATTAGGGAAAGATCTGGATTTCGCTTACAAACAAGGAACTTTAAGGGGCGGTACCATTCCGCTTTGGAAATTAGTGAGGGGGTGTATAATGGATGGTAAATGCCAGAAAGCTGTGAGCGAGGGTCAGGCCGTTCTTGAGCAATTGCATGAAGAAAAATCGGAGGGGTCACATAGCGAGGTAGCAGAAAGTATTAGGAGTAAGAGTGGTGAACAGATAAGGGAGTCTGAAGTTAAACAGAGGAGAAGGCTCTATCTGGACTTGACTGAGTTAAAAACTCCCAAGGACACAAGTAGCTCGGACAGTTCTGAGGAATTGGATCCACCCTAGCCGCTCTCAACCCCGCCTTCTCATCTTCCCCCTCCCTATCAGGCCCACAGAAAAGTCTTAATTGACCTTCTCCAGAATATTCACCATGGCTGATTTTAGGACTCTTAGCAAAAAAAAAAAAAAATCTCTACAAAAAAGTTCAATATAGATAAAATTTCCTATTTTCATGTTGCCCTGTTTTATTTGGCTACTGTCTGAAAAAATCAGCACTCTAGGCGCTGGACACTCCCTTACTAGTTTTTCACAAAAATATGTAAACAAGGCCTCTGGCCTTGAGCTGGGCTTCACAGTGCTGACTACATTTCTAAGATAAGGGAGTTACTAACTGGGCTCCATGGTAACAGCTGGCAGGAGGAAGAACTGGAAAGGGAGATAGAGGAACTGGAGGGTCGATTGAAAAAGTCAAGATTTAAAGCACCTACGGCCCTGATGCTGTCACGCTCCCTCCTTATAACCCTGATTGGGACAAGGACAACCCCAGAAGGCTGGGGGGTGTTCAGTGGCAGCCTAAGACTGCCCAAACTTCCCAGTAATTGAAAACTTGGATGGACAGCCGGCCAGAGTGCATGTTCCTCTAGCCTTTAAGGATATTAAACAACTAAAGGAGGCAGTTACTAATTACAGACCCCATGCCCCCTTTACATTGACTCTCTTTGAGTCTTTCTCTGCCAATCAGCTGACACCTAGTGACTGGCAACAGCTTTGCATGGCTGTGTTGTCCGGAGGGGATTTTTTGTTGTGGAAAAGTAAAAATCAAGAGAGGTGTCACGAGCTAGCCCGAGTCAATCAGGACGCCAGCTTCCCATGGCTTAACTTTGAAATGTTAACAGACTTGGGACAATATGCTATCATGAATCAACAAATTAACTACAATCCTGGGGTGTATGCTCAGATAACTACAGCAGCCATTTAGGCTTGGAAGGCTCTATCTATTTCAAATGCTAAAACAAAAATTTCAAAAATTGCTCAAGGACCCTCTGAGCCTTATTCTGACTTCATTGCCTGATTGATGCAGGTGGCAGGGAAAATATTCCCTAACTTGGAACAAGCCATGCTGGTCATTAAGCAATTGGCTCTTAAAAATGTAAACTCCTATTGCCAAAATGCTATTAAATCTACCAGAGCAAAGAGTGTTGATGACATGATTCGAGCTTGTAAGGATATTGATGGAGCTCATATTACTGGACAGGTTCTGGCTGCTGCCCTCAAAACGGGAACAGGGGCCCGCCCCAAGGTCTACTGGGCAATCCAGGGACTGAATGGTGCCCCGGGGAGTGGGCGACCTCGTCACCTCCCACGGACCAACCCCTTTCTATCTGTAGACTCCCCAGGGGAACGCCAGGAAGTGCAGGATGTACACAAGCTGCAACCGCAGGTCACAGAGACAGAACAGGCTGCTACCGCAGTAAGATCTTGGCCAGGCAGGGGGAAATGCAGACAAAATCAAACAAAATGCAATTGGCTAGGAAAACTTGGAGAACTTTTGCCCCGAAAATGGGCAGCAGACTCCATGTTGTTTGCATCACCATGGTAACCATGGGGTGCCTGGCCGGAAGAGCGGCTTCCTGGTCCCACCTCCCACACTTTTGCGGGCTTCCGATTGGTTCTTCAACAGTCACTCAGACAGGACTTCTAGTCCCGCTTTCCAGCCACTAACCTGTACTGCTATGTTTCAGATTTCTACCGGAGCTGCTCAGAGCCTGTATTTTTTTTTTTAAAAAAATGCCTACCTGTAAATGCTAATGAAAGATATCTTTTTCAGACAAAATTTAATTCCACAGGTTTCTATGTTACAGTCCTAAATTTAAGCTAGTTCTAAGTTAAATAACCTGACTTTTTCTCTATAGCTGTGATACTAAATAATGTTCTATTGATGGGAGATATCAAATATGCTTCTTTATATTTTACTTTTAATTTTGAAGGTTATGAGGATGCATTTGCTCGCCACAGGAACAAGCCGGCAAAGTTCCTGTGATGACCAGAAAATCCTTATTTTCATTGCTAACTATAAAAATAAAAATGTATACTCAAGGATCTTATTTCAGTTACATCAAGTGACGTCACATAGAAGAGTGCACTCTTAGTTAAAAATAAATTTAAATGGATCCAAATATTTTAAGACCACGTGGTTACATAAAGTTAATACAATTATAAATTATGTTCTTATTCTTAATATATATATATATATATTTTAGATATTTAGATAACCTATATTTGTTAATCTATAAATTAATTAGCACATGCCTAATTGATTAGTTAATATATATTTGCCTAATTGTTTTTCTTCAACAAAAAACCCATAATTTATGTTTTATATTTACATTTATCAGATCCTCTGCCTTTTCAGTTACAGATATTTGAGATAAATGTGTTTACTATAAATTTGCTTTTAAGTAAACATAAAATCAAGTAATTTCTAATTCTCAAGGTTATTGTTCAAACTCATAAAATGATAAATTATTATAGTTATTTCTCCAAAATATCTAAAGGTTTTAACTTTATTTTCATTGATATTTCTTATCAAAATATAATAATTTGTTTATAGATTCTAAGGTTTTCAAAAATTGTTCCAAAGTATAAAAAGAAATTAAAAAAAAAAAAGGCACACATGCCTCCTCCTGGATAAAGAACCTTGGTGTCCTGTGATTTTTTTTTTTGTTATTTTTTAACCTGGACGTCTCTCGCCGGACTCGGTTTCCGTTAGCTGGACTTGGCATCTGGAGGTCCTTACTGAGATTCGGAAAGCAGAGGTAAGCGGACAAGGCTCACCTTCTAAGGGAGAAGGGGGAAGATTGTATCAAAGATAATTTAAAGAGACAGGGTACGTACCATGGGTAACTCAACAGTGAAACTTCATCTGGCCAACGAAGTTAAAGAACTGTTAAACAAACAAAAAACAGGAATAAAAACCAAGACAGCAACTGAATTCGTTGAAGCTATAGCCCAGGCTTGTCCTTGGTTTCTGACAGGAGGCTTTCTTAATAACAGTGATTGGGATTTGGTAAAGCAGGATCTCCAAAAGTTGTTGAGGGACCAGGGTCCAGATAGAGTCCCAATTGCTACTTTCTCTCTATGGAGATTGGTAAAGGATGCTCTTTTAACTGATAAAGTAAAGATTAAAGAGCAGCTTGCTGAATGCAAACAGGCTCTTAATCAGGTCCAAACTGCTGCCACTATTAATCAGGTTATTCAACAAACTTCCAACATACTCGAATCTCAAAGTAAAATTAATCAACATATTCTGTCAGGGATTTTAGCTGCCAACCA
The DNA here is from genome assembly GCF_045843805.1 of Urocitellus parryii. Lineage (NCBI taxonomy): Eukaryota > Metazoa > Chordata > Mammalia > Rodentia > Sciuridae > Urocitellus > Urocitellus parryii. The sequence goes on from NC_135537.1 coordinate 82,030,744, forward strand.
AAAAATAGATTTACTTCAGGCTCAGGTAGAAGAATTGTCTGACCTGGTGCTTTTGGGTTGCATTGATCAACGTGCACATTTATGTATAACCTCTGTCAGATTTTATGATTCCAGAAAGGCCTCACGCATCATCGGGGAGTATCTATCCGGAACCTGGTCCATGGAAGCAGAAAACTTGATCCAGTCTCAACTAACTCAGATTGCTCTTTTGAATAGCACCAGTGTCGATCCAGTGACCTTGAGTCAATTCACCACTTGAATATCTTGGATATCTTCTGCCTTTTCCTTTTTTAAGGAGTGGGTAGGAGTAAGCATTTTTGGCCCTATGTGTTGCTTTGGTGTGATTCTTTGTTTGTGGCTTCTCTGTCGTCTCAAGGCCCGCAATGCTCGGGATAAGGCTATGATCATACAAGCTCTTGCTGCTTTAGAAAATGGCAACTCGCCACAAGTCTGGCTTGTGCATCTTAAACAGTAAATCTTTGACATGGTCATTGCATCCCAAGTTATTATAACATTGCACTGGGATCGACATGTCTTTCCTCGCTATTCTCTTAGTGTTGGAAAGCCCTTGCACTCTGCCGGTCTTGCTGCCATTGCACGCAGATGGGTTTCCACAGTAGTGCTTCTCTATCGCTTTAAAGTCCGTGCCTTTCTTTCAGGGTGCTGTCAACTTGTTTGTCGTTGTAAACAGCCACAGTTCAGCCTCAGCGATCCCCCTCCATCCACCACCGTCACGATACAGGATGCAAGGCAAGGCACTGCACTTGAGTGATCCTTGAAGTGGACCTCAAGGAGAGCATGTCCTATTGCATGCAGGTTTGACGTCCTTCCTTACCCCACCTTATCCACGCCCCGCCCCACGAAAAAAGGGGTCGGCTGATATGGCCTCAGAACTGGGGAAGGGCCCTCCTTAGGGCTGAGCCATACTATGCAGCCACTTCTGTACAGTGGGATAGGACCTCTACTCTTGCCTGTATTGTTTTAAGAAAACTAAAGGGGGGAACTGTGGTAAGCCACTTCTGCCGCTTTTGCAGACTATGGTTGCCATTACAAGATGGCGCTGGCTCCGCTGTGGTTTGTGACAAACAACTCCTAATTTGGGAGAGTTGGCACATGGTTTTTCAGCACCCTATGAGAAAGTTGCATCATGGCAGCTTCGCATTGGGGCTTGAGGTGCTTTATTAAGGCTGGGAGGGGCATCCGAGAGAGAGAAGAAAAAGTATCAAGGACCTGAATAAACTGCTGAAAGAAGATTCCTGAGTTGCATCTTCCTTGCGGGCAAGGGGTCGCGACAAAAATATAACTGGGATAATAGAGCTCACTGGTAAAACACCTAGGTCCTCTCCTCAGGACCACAGGGGGAAATTTTTAATTCCTGTCTTCTTTCTATGAAGTTAAAGTCCTCACAAATAAGGAAATGGCTTAGGAGTGATGTTATATTTTCTAAGCAAGTCATGTTAAATGTTCAAGTGTTCACATCTTTCAAAAAATTCCCAAGTATTTTGCTTTTGATATCATGGTCATTAGAACTGTCTCTTTAATTTTATGTTTGCTATTTATTTTCTTATGAACACAAACAACTGACTGATCTAGAATTTTGTTACTGACCTGAGCTCATCTGTTGCTTCTAACAGTACTTACTGAACTCCTACATTAAAAATATCCACTTTAAAAACACTTCTATCTCATATCACATCTTGAAAGACTACAAAAGTGAGACAGCAAGAAACCCAAGTGAGTTGCAATACCCCTTTGAGAAAGGCAAAGATACTGGTGAGAATCTCAGCAAAACTATTCCCTGCAAGTCAGAAACCAAGAGAACAAGACCACAATCTGCTGCAAACACACATTACCAGGCCCAGGAAATGAGAGATACACCAGCCAGTGAATTTCCAATTCTCAATTTAGAAGAAGACAGAATCCGCAAAGAATCCATCCATCTCCAAAACTAAAACAAGTGTTATCAGGAAATCTAAATGAGTATCAGATATCCCCTTGTTTAAATCGGGTTGTTCACTGCAAATTTTAAAAATTGTCACACTTAGCTTCAGAATATTTCTTACAGCATAAGTTATGAGACATCATCTAGACAAAAGAGGGGCTATTTCCTCAGGGTAGAATATCATTCACATTTCAAATGAGCTGCAATTAAAGAAAGAAGCATGAAATATTAATACTTCAGTTCCAGTTGTGTGCCCAAGGTCTTGCTCTTTACAAAAAAAAAAAAAAGATAAGCTAGTAACCTTCAATCATATTTTGGAAAATATTTGCACAACTTTCACAAATACCCAGCTTTAGTAGCTATCAGATTAGCATGAGCATTTGGTCACTTGGTTAATTTAAATTGCAGAAAATAGGATAAACCCAAGATTGGGGCTAGAGGCAGGCTGCGTGCTGTGTTGCTCTGTAACCTAAGATTCAAGCAGTGGAAATACTGTTTCTCTGAGAGTTATTAGAGGATCCCTGAACACTGCTCCCATGCAGGAATGCTGGCCACAAAGCCAACACAGGTCCTCCAGCCACCACACCCAAGCAGGACCAGATTTAGCACACACTCAGGACTCCTAGATGTCCACCCATGCAGGAATCCTGGTGGCCACTGCCCTGCAGGATCCCCAGCCACCATTCCTGTGTGGACTCCCATTACCAACATGGAGCTCCCCCAGTGTCCCTTCATCTTGGGACACTGCAAACAGTGCTACATGTGGTAGCCTGCACCTGGGGACACTGGACAGGGTCTAGAGACAGCTGCCAGCCACAACACTGCATGCCAAAGAGCTGGATCTCTTAACATGTCACTGAATTCCGTCACCCAGCTCAACAAAACCAACACCCTATCTCTGAAAGCAGCCACCTCCAACTTGGAACATCTTTGTCATCACCTTCAGTTAGGGCAACTTTTAGCTTGGGACAGAGGCTGGGGCCTAGAAGCAATATCAAGGTATGTAGAGTCCCCAAATCCACCCCCCTCCCCAACAGTTGCTATCCCCACCCAGTGCTTGCAGCCACATGGCCAGTCCATAGCTTCCAAAGCCTTTTCCTGATCTGCTCAATGGCTCTCCACAACAGGTGCACAGCCCTCAGGGCACATCCCACAAGACTTCTGGAAAGAGGGGTTTCTGATTGTCTTAAGTACCCCTCCCTTTCTACTTCCCAGAGTTCAGAGACTAAATTAGAGACCAGAAATTGTAAGGTCTGCAGGTGGTCCCCATACGAGATCCTTGGGGTACAGTCTCCCATGGGGACTGGCAAGTGCTACACCCCGATTCCAAGAACTTACCCCCAAGACAAACCCTCCCACTCTAATAATCTTTACCATCCTGAGGGTGGAGACATCAGCAAACAAAAGACAAGCCCAACAAGAAGGTGAGAAAAGAAGCGGGAAAGATATATCACTTGAAGAAAAAAACAATCCTTGTATCTTTGAGATTCTTTTTCTCTTTTCCCTCTCCCTCTTCTTCAGCCCTCACATTCCCAACATTTGTAAAACCAAAAACTTCTCATGGATTAGGCTACTGATGTCTGGGAAGTCTGAATAGTATATTACAGTTGTGTTGTATATTCTTTTATCTCCTATATTTACATTTTGTATTTTTTAATTTTTATGTTTTTTGTTCTTGCTTCAGTCTTCCCACGTACATATTTCCCCAAAATTACTTTCTCTCTTTTCTCCTGATACTATTCAACATTTCATTCCTCTTTCACTCTTCTTAAGACCTAATAACTCTATATCCTTAACTCTTACTACCTCAACATCTCATCCTACACCCTACTCGTGGTTCTCCCTTTGTCCACACTAGAAACTGCAGACCCTTTTGCAAACATACTATTTATATTGTAGATAATGATTGAACTCTCCTTTTCTGTATATTGTGAAAAAGCCATAAACATCTTAATAGGAGCAATTTGTTTTAAGTCTTCACATTGTTTGTATTGGATTCTGTGTATATTGATCTCCCCCTTAAAGGAGAGGTCCAAACTAAAGAAATGAACAATTTATTCAATGAAATAATACAGGAAAAATTTCCAAACATGAAGACTGAATTTAAAAATCAAATACAAAAAAACTTACAGGATGTCAAGTGTACAAAATCACAAAAGATCCCCACTAATTCACCTCATAATAAAACTGCCAAGTGTACATAATAAGGAGAGAATTTTCAAAGCCACAAGATAAAGGAATCAGATTACATATAGGGGAAAATGATTAGAATCTCCGCTGATTTCTCAACAGAGACCCTGAAAGCTACAAGATCCAGCAACAACATATACCGAGCTCTAAACGAAAGTGGCTGCCAACCAAGAACCATATCCAGCAAAATTAAACTTTAGATTTTGATTTAGATGTTATTTTTATGACAAAATAAAAACTTTCTATGATACACAAATGTTAAAAGAATTTGCAACTAGAAACCTGCACTAAAGCACATCCTTGGCAAAATATTCCATGAAGAGGAAATGAAAAACAATCAAAGTCAGAAAAGGGAGGTGTCACTCTAAAGGAAAAAAACCTATCAAAGAAAACAAGTTATCTACCAAAATAAACCAAAACAACTGGCAATGCAAATCACGAATGTTAATTTCTAAAACTCAACAATCAAAAGACATAGACTGGCAAATTTGATGAAAAAAAAAAAAAGAAGACCCAACAATATGCTGCCTTCCAGAGACTCATGTCATACGGAAACATATCCACAGACTGAAGGTGCAAGGTTTGGAAAAATCTTACCACTCACCTGGACTGCAGAAGCAAGCAGGGGTTTCCATCCTTATGTCAAATAATGTGGACTTCAAGTGAAAGTTAATCAAAACGGATAAAGAAGGACACTACATACGGTAGTGTATGGACACTACATACTGCTTAAGGGAAGCACACACCAAGAGACATAACTATTAGAAATATGCATGACCCAAACAATGGAGCATCTATGCTAAGCAAACAAACTCTTCTCAAGTTCAAGGACCAAGTAGACCACAAGACAATAATTCTGGGTGACTTTAACACACCTCTTTCACCTCTGGATAGATCTTCCAAACAAACGCCAAACAAAAACTACAGAGATCAATACTACAATCAATAACTGAGATTTAACTGACATACATAGACTATTTCATCCTTCAACAGGTGAATACACCTCAGCAGCAAATGGATTCTTCTCTAAAATAGACCATATATTATGCACAAAGCAACTCTTATCAAATACAAAAGAGTACAGACACTACCCTGCATTCTATCAGATCATAATGGAATGAAATTAGAAATCACTGATAAAAATAGAAGCTACTCCAACACCTGGAGACTAAATAGTATTTTAGTGAATGAACAATGGGTTGCAGAAGACATCAAAGAAGAGATTAAAAAATTCTTAGAGGTGAATGAGAACACAGTTACAACTTATCAAATATCTGGGAAACTATGAAGGCATTACTAAGAGGAAAGTTCATTTCATGGAGTTCACTCCTTAAAAAAAAAAAAAGTCAACAAACAAATGACCTAAAATTACATCTCAAAGCCCTAGAGGGGAAAAAAGGAATCAACACCAAAAGCAGTAAAGGATACAAAATAATTAAAATCAGAGCTGAGATCAATGGAACTGAAACAAAAGAACCAATTTAAAAATTGACAAAATGACTGGTAATGGAAACACCATTTGATCCAACCATCCCACTACTCAGACTATACCCAAAGGACATAAAAAATCAGCATACTATAGGGACACAGCCGCATCAATGTTTTAGCAGCACAATTCACAATAGCTAAACTGTGGAGCCAATTTAGATGCCCTTCAATAGATGAATGAATAAAAAAATGTGTCATTTGTACACAATGGAATTTTACTCAGCAATAAGTGAATAAAATAATGGCATTTGCAGGTAAATGGATGACATTGGAGAAGATAATGCTAAGTAAAGTTAGTCAATCCCCAAAAAAGCAAATGCTGAATGTCATCTCTGATATAAGGAAGCTGACTCATAGTGGGGAAGGGAGGGGGCATGGGAGGAATAGATGAATGAGACAGTAGAGTAGAGGGGTGAGAGGGGAAGGGAGGGGGCAGGGAATTATCAAGGATGGTGGAATGTAATAGGCATCGTTATCCGAAGAACATGTATGAAGACATGAACTGGTGTCAAACTACTTTATATACAGATATGAAAAATTGTGCTGTACATGTGTAGTAACAAGTGTAATACATTCTGCTGCCATTTATTTATTAAATTAACATTTTTTTTTCAAAAAACTTGTAAAATAAAAAGGTGGCTCTTTGAAAAAATACATTTGATAAACCTTTATCCATGCTAATGTAGAGAAGGAGAGAAAAAACTCAAATGACTAAAATCCATGATGAAAAAGGAATATCACCATGAATACTACAGAAATACAGAATTAGAACTTATTTTGCAAATGTGTACTCCAATAAAACAGAAAATATTGAAGACATCAACAAATGTTTAGCATCATATAAAATTACCCAAACTGAGTCAGGATGATATATACAAGTTACACAGATCATTTTCAAGCAATAAAATAGAAGGTACCATCAAAAGCCTACCAACCAAAAAAATCCCAGGACTCAATGGATACAAGACCTTCAAAGAAGAACTAACACCAATACTCCCTAAATTATTTCATGAAATAGAAAAGAAAAGAACACTTCCAAACTCACTCTATGAGGCCAAAATCACCCTGATTCTAAAATCAGACAAAGAAACAAAGAAAAAAACCTTCAGAGCAATCTCTCTAATGAACATAGATGCAAAAATTCTGAAGAAAATTCTGGCAAATTGAATACCAAAACATTAAAAAGATTGTCACCATGATTAAGTCGGATTTGTCCCAGGGATGCAAGACTCCCCATATGGAAATCAATAAAGGTAGTTCATCACATCAATAGACTTAAAGAATCATACGACCATCTCAATGGATGCAGAAAAAGCATTCAACAAAATACAGCACCCTTCATGTTCAAAACACTAGAAAAACTAGGGATAACAGGAACATATCTCAACATCATAAAGGCTCTCTATGCTAAGTCCCAGGCCAACATCATTCTAAATGGAGAAAAATTAAAGGCATTCCCTGTAAAAACTGGAGCATCACAGGGAGGCCCTCTCTCACCACTTCTATGCAGCATAGTTCTTTAAACACTGTCCAGAGCAATTAGATGAAATAAATTAAAAGGATATGGATAGAAAAAGAAAGAAGAACTCAAACTATCACTCTTTGCTGATGACATGATGCTATACCTAGAAGATCCAAAAAATCCCACCAGAAAATGAACTAGTAAATGAATTCAGCAAAATAGCAGGATATAAAATCAACACCCATAAATCAAAGGGAATATGTACATCAGTGACAAAACCTCTGAAAGGGAAACTAGGAAAACTAACTCATTTACAATAGCCTCAAAAAAAAATTGGAATCAATGTAATCAACGTAATGAAAGAGATGAAAGCCCTCTACAATGAAAACTACAGAATGTCAAAAAAGAAATTAAAGGAGATTTGAAAAAAAGCTCTCTTGTCCTTGGATAAGCAGAATTAGTATTGCCAAAATTACAGTACTACAAAAGCACTATACAGATTCATGCAATTCCAATCAAAATCCCAATGATATTGCTCATGGAAATAGAAAAAGGGATCATGAAATTAATCCTGGAAAAACGAAAGAGACCCAGAATAGCCAAACCAATTCTTAGGAAGGAGAGGGAGGCAGGGGGCATCACTATACCAGACCTTAAAGTATACTTCAGAGCAATAGTAACAAAAACAGCATAGTACTGGCAAAAAAATAGACATGTAGATCAATGGTGCAGAATAGAGGACACAGAGACAAACCCACATAAATACAGTTATCTCATACTAGACAAAAGTACCAAAAACATACATTGGAGAAAAGATAGCCTCTTCAACAAATGGAGCTAGTAAAACTGAAAATCCATATTTGGCATAATAAAATTAAGTCCCTATCTCTCACCATGCACTCAACTCAAAATGGATCAAAGACATAGGAATTAAACCAGAGACACTGCACCTAAGAGAAGAAAAAGTAGGTCCAGATATTCATCATATTGGATTAGGCTCCAACATTCTTCAATAGTATAAGTATTAAAACCAATAATCAGTAAGTGTTTGGATTCAAACTGAACACCTTCTCAGCAGAAGAAACAATCAATGAGGTGAAAAGACAGCCTACATCCTGGGAGCAAATTCTTACCACACACACGTCAGATACAGCACTCATCTCTATGGTATATGAAATACTCAATCTTACCACACACACACACACACACACAAAAAAAAAAAAAAAACAATCAATAAGTGTGCCAAGGAACTTCTCAGAATATGGTATACAATTGAGCAACAAATATATATGAAAAAATTCAACATAGCAATTAGAGGAATGCAAATCAAAACTAAGATTTCATCTCACTCCAGCCAGAATGGCAGCTATTATGCATATAAACAACAGTGTTAGCGAGGATGTGGGGGAAAAGACACACTCATACACTGCTGGTGGAACTGCAAATTGGTGCAGCCAATATGGAAAGCAGTATGGAGATTCCTTGGAAATCTGGGAATAGAACCACCATTTGACCCAGGTATTCCTCTCATCAGTCTATACTCAAAGAACTTAAAAACAGTGTACTACAGGGACACAGCCATATCAATGTTTGTAGCAGCACAATTCACAATAGCCAAACTGTGGAGCCAACCTAGATGCTGTTCAATGGATGAATGGATAAAAAATGTGACATATATACACAATGGAATATTACTCAGCAATAAAAGAGAAAAAAAACATGGCATTTGTCAGTAAATGGATGGAGTCAGAGAATATTATGTTAAGTGAAGTTAGCCAATCCCACAAAAAACAAATACCAAATATTTACTCTGATATATGGGGGTGACTCACAGTGGGGTAGGGAAGGAGAGCATGGGAGGATTAGATTAATTCAAATAGGCATAGGGAGGAAAATGGAGGGGGAAGGGGATTAGGAAGGATCATGGAATATGATCAATATCATTATTCAAAAACATGTATGAAGATTTGAATTTGGTATCAACATACCTTATATACAAACAGATATGAAAAATTGTGTTATATGTGTATTAAGCTTTGTAATGCAGAAAGAAATGAGTACATGTATAATGGCATAAATTAGCATGAATATACTTTATATACAGAGATATGAAAAATTGTGCTGTATGTGTGTAATAAGGATTGTAATGCATTCCACTGTTGTATATTTTTAAAAAATAAATAAATTTTTAAAAAAGAAAGGAATTGGAACCCTTTGTGGACACTATAAGCCTACAGGGCAAAAATGTAACACCTTGAAAACACAAATGGAAGGGAAGATGCATGAGCAACATGAAAAACCAAGAAGAATCTTCCCAAACAATGATGCTACATTATTAGAATCCAGGGACAGAACAGCAGAAGAAATAACAGAAGGAGTGGAGGAGGTACATAATTTTCTGTGAATTAAAAGATGATGTAAGAGAGAAAATACAGGCAGCAAAGGAACATTTTGATAAACAGCTACATAAGCAAATACAGAAAGCAAAAGATATGAAGAGATACAGACTCTGAAAAAACAGATTTTTGAAATGAAGGAAACAGTAAACCAAATTAAGAACTCAATAGGAAGCATCTCCAACAGAATAGATCACTTGGAAGACAGAACCTCCGACATTGAAAGAAAAATATATAATCTTGAAAACTAAAGTTGACCCCAGTGAAGATTGTAAGAAACCATGAGCAGAACATTCAAGAATTATGGAATAACATGAAAAGACCAAATTTAACAACTATTGGGACAGAGGAAGGCATAGAGTTCCAAACTACAGAAATGGACAACCTTTTCAATGAAATAATATCAGAAAAATTTCCAAACATAAAGACTGAATTGTAAAATCAAATACAAGAAGTTTACAGGATGTCAAATGAACAAAATCACAACAGATCCACACCAAGGCACATTATAATGAAAACACTTAGCAAACAGGAGAAGCAGAGTATTTTAAAAACCACAAGAGAAAGGAATCAGGTTATATATGGGAGAAACCAATCATGATCTCTGATTTCTCAACTGAGACCCTGAAAGCTACAAGATCCTGCAACAACATATACCAAGTCATGAAAGAAACAGATGCCCACCAAGAATCATACCCAGTAAAATTAAATTTTGATTAGCAATTAGATTTCAATTTAGATGTTATATTTATGAAAACATAAAAACCTTCCATGATACACAAAAGTTAAAAGAATTTAAATCTAGAAACCTGCACTACAGAACATCCTTGAGGAGGAAATAAACAATTAAAAATAAGAAAAGGGAAGTATCACTCTAAAGGAAAAACCTATCAAAGAGAAACCAAGTCAAGTTAAATATCAAAAATAAACAAAAATAACTGGGAATACACATCATGTCTGGATAGTAACCCTGAATGTTAATTTCCAAAACTCACAATCAAAAGACAGATGGCAGATTGGATTAAAAAAAGAAAAGACCCAACAATACGCTGCCTTCCAGAAACTCATTTCATAAGAAAAGCCACCCACAGATGGAAGGTGACAAGTTGGGAAAAAAATATATCACTCGGGCTGGAGCTCAGGGGTAGAGCACTCATCTAGCACGTGTGAGGCCCTGGGTTTGATCCTCAGCACCACATAAAAATAAATAGTATTGTGTCCATCTATAAAAAATAAATATTAAAAAACATACCATTCACATGGACTGTGGAAGCAAGCAGGGTTTTCCATCCTTATATCAAATAATGTGGACTTCAAGTGAAAGTTAATTAGAAGAGATAGAGGAGGACCTTTCATACTGCTTAAGGGAACCATACACCAACAAGACAGAACAATTACAAATATTTATGCCCCAAATAATGTAGCGTCTATATTCAAACAGACTCTTGTCAAGTTCAAGGGCCAAGTAGACCACAAGACAATAATTCTGGGTGACTTTAAACACCTCTTTTACCACTGGATAAATCTTCCAAACAGAAGCCAAACAGAAACTATAGAACTCAGTAATACAATCAATAACTTAGATTTAATTGACATACATAGAATATTTCATCCTTCAACAGGCAAAGATACTTTCTTCTTAGTAGCAAATGGATCTTTCTCTAAAATAGACCATATATTATGCCGAAAAGCAACTCTAAGCAAAACGGAAAAATAAAGATACTACCCTGCATTCTATCAGATCATAATGGAATGAAATTATATATCAATGATAAAAATAGAAGCTATTCCTATAACTGGAGAATGAACAAAGGTTTGCAGAAAACATCAAAGAGGAGATTTAAAATTCTTAGAGGTGAATGAGAACACAGATACAACATGTCAAAATCTCTGGGACACTATGAAGGCATTACTAAGAAGAATGTTCATTGCATGGAGTTCATAACTTAAAAAAAGAAAAAAGTCAAAAAATGACCTCAAATGATATCTCAAAGCCCAGGGAAAAAAATGAATCAACACCAAAAGCAGTAAAGGACAGAAAACAATTAAAATCAGAGATGAAATCAATGGAACTGAAAAGAAGCAATTAAAAATTGACAAAGTGACTGGGAATGGAACCACCATTTGACCCAGCTATCCCACTCCCTAGTCTATACCCAAAGGACTTAAAAACACCATACTGCAGGGACACAGCCACAATGTTTTTAGCAGCACAATTCACAATAGCCAAACTGTGGAGCCAACTTAGATGCCCTTCAGTGGATGAATGGATAAAGAAAATGTGGCATATATACACAATGGAATATTACTCAGCATTAAAAAAGAACAAAATCATGGCATTTGCGGGTAAATGGATGGCGTTGGAGAAGATAATGCTAAGTGAATTTAGTCAATCCCCCCCAAAAAAAAATGCCGAATGTTTTCTCTTATATAAGGAGGCTTACTATAGTAGAGTAGGGAGGGGGAGCATGAGAGGAATAGATGAATTCTAGATAGGGAAGAGGGGAGGGAGGGATAGAGAGGGGCAGGGGATTAGCAAGGATCATGGAATGTGATGGACACCATTATCCAAAGTACATGTATGAAGACTTGAATTGGGTGTCAACATACATTATATACATCAATACAAAAATTGATATATATGTGCATTAAGAATTGAAATGCAAAAAAGTACATGTATAATGGCATAAACTGATGTGAACATACTTTATATACAGAGATATGAAAAATTGTGCTCTATGTGTAATAAGAATTATAATGCATTCCACTGTTGTCATGTATTTTAAAAAATAAAATAAAATAATATAAAAAACCTAAAAAAATAAATCATGACCTAAAAAATATCTTGAGATAGAAAGAGAGAGAGAGAGAGAGAAGGAGAGATACAGAGGGAGAGAGACAGAGAGAAAGAAAAAGAGAAAAAGAGAGAGAGAGAAAGAAAGAGAGACAGAGACAGACAGAGACAGACACGGAAAGAGAAAGACAGAGAGACAGAGAGAGAGAGAGAAAGAGAAAGAGAGAAAAAGAGAGAGAGAGAGAGAGAAAGAAAGAAAGAAAGAAAGAAAGAAAGAAAGAAAGAAAGAAAGAAAGAAATAGTGACACAGAATGCATGTGGTGCTACACACCTGATATATCCAGTGTTCTGGAAGCTGAGGCGGGGGGATCACAATTGTGAAGCTGACCCCAGCAACCGAGTGAAATCCTGCCTAAATTTAAAAAAAAAAAAAAAGGTAATAGTAATTTAAAAAAATTAAGACAAAATTTAAAAATTCAAATTTTTTAAATAAAAATTTTAAAAGGGCTGAGGGTATAGTTTAGTAATAGGACACCCTGGTTCCAACCGCCCATTTTACAAAAGGAAAACAAGAACAGGAAAAAAAAGTCATTTTTTTCCCAAAGTTACAGGGGAAAAATAGTTTTAAATTTACAAATTGTATTGAAAACAAAAACTCTATTCCTCAAATGACGCCATTAAAGAGTACAAGGATAAGTGACAGATGAAAGAAAACAATTGCCTCACCTTTAACCAAACTATTCTAAGAAAGTAGTACAGAGACTGTGAGAGAAATGCAGGCAAGAGCCGTGAACAGACCCTTCAAATAGCAGATATCTAAATGTCCCATCATCACAAAGCAATCAACGTCTTTAGAAAGGAGGGATTGTACAATAAAGTCACATTATACACACAAATTGAGACAGTGTTGAAGAACATGTGATTATCATGAAGGTCCACAGAAACAGATGTGGACACTACAGCACCTGTTCATATGGGAACACAGCGTGCTCCTCCAGAGCTGAGACCCAGGGCCTGGTGACAGAGGATGTCCATTGGGAATAGATAAATAGGAAACTATGGAAAATAACCATTTCTGACAATCAGTCACATTTTCTTTGCCATATTGCATACAGTTTGACAAATACTATGAAACCCTCTGTCAGTTTTATATTGATGTTATATACATATCACATTTCACATATAAGTGTACTTAAATAGTACATCTGCAGAATTTGAAGAAATGCAAATACAGATCAGCACATAAGAGACTGAATGATAAAATCCCTCCTTATAAAGACGGCTGCATCCCTCAGGTTCATCTAGGATAACACACCATCAAAATTTTACCATGATTTCCTTTTCATTGAAGAAGGGACCAAAGCAAACAGTTTGAAAAGTCTCCTGGAAGGTTAAATCGAAATGAAATTAGCCAAAAATTTTGAACTGGGATTCCACCTCTTGGGGCCCCTTCTTCCTCTGGGAGAAGTCTTTTCTGCTGTCCTTTAATAAACTTCTAATTTCTACTCTGAAAAAAAAAATTGAACTGTAAGAGCAGAAGCTGGAGCTATCATTACCAGGCACTAATGCATGTTATAAAATTATCATATTGCAGTAATTTAGGACCAAAAATATCACAATGAAGAAATGTTATAGATGACTCTACATGTATGTAAATGTCATTTTTCTTATTAAGTGCAATGAAAAGTCCTAGATAAATGCAATTATCTCCAGAAGAGGACTTGATGTGAATGAACAAGACAACCAAATGTGAAGGGAGGTGTGAAAACTGGAGGCACAGAGCACTGGTAGGGCTTGGGTGCAGGACATGTGTGGTACTGGATTATACTCCCGCACTCTGAAAAAGCATGTAGTGTGTAGGATTATGTTTCAAAATTATACCAGAATAGGAGGCTCCTGGATTCTCTCCACACATGGATATACCAAATAAATACTTCTGTTTTGAGTCCCTCTTAAATAAAGATATACCAGGATTGAGAAACCTATGCATTGGACCACTGAGAAAATCTCTACCATCTGAAGGGCAGGCAAAGTTGGTGGACACTTGGGCATTAGTCCTGCCTTGAGCAATGTGGCACATAATTGGGACAGAATACCCCAATTAAGTGTCACCCAGGGTAGAGGAAGACTGCTTGGGGTCACAAATGGAGCACAGTGGACACTAAATGACTTGTAGCTGGAAACACAATTTGTCTGGTGCTCATAGAAGAAAGAGCTGGATATACACGAGTATCAGGATGAGATAAAAGGGGTGGTTTTCTATGGCTGTGGTGGGTCATGAGCTTTACCCATGGGAGAAGGGCAAAAGGGGAGTGAGATCAAGGGTCCCAGTTTATCCCTAGAAGGGATTTGCCAGCGTGATTTGCAAACTGTCCTTGTTAACAGTCAAGTTCCTCTGCAGCCAGTCCCTGAAGGTAGACAGGACAAATGCAGTCCACCCAGCAGCCCTGCCTGAGCCCTCTCCCCCCTACCTCAGCAATAACTCCAGGCCTGACCAGTTCTTTCTGTAAGGAGTATGTCCAAGCACTCAGAGTCTCAACATTTTTCCCCATCCCATGGACTCCATCCTAACTCACCAAGCTTTGGGAGCAATGGCAACTGTGCATGTGCAAATCTCCCTGGATCCCAAAGGAAGGGCTTCACATTGGTTGAAAGCACTTCCATGGACTACAATCTCCCCCCACACACACTAGGATTGAAGAAAAAGGTTAATACCACAACTCGCTGTTTCTTTCTAGAATAGGCTCACACCACCTTCTTGCAGTGAGCACAGGAAGCCTGGGTTCTAAACAATTGCATCAGGAATTCAGTCATCAGCCAAGTAGACCTTCTGCAGCCTGAGCCCAGTTGTGGGAAAGAACTAGTGAAGGAACTAGTCCTCCAATGACATGGATCTGGAGAAAGACCCGCTCACACGGGGCTAGAATATAAGCCTAGTGCAGCCTTTTTTAAAAATAGCATGGAGTTCTTTAAAACCTAACAGAGTAACAACCACTCTGGACACATTTCCAAAGGAACTTGAACCAGTGTGTTAATAAATGGCTGCACTTAAACTTAAGGAGTTTAAGTGCTTCTTAACTATTTGTGGAAACTGTTTGGCCATTAAAGACACTTGATAGTCCCCCACTGGAGTGAAGGTACTCAAATCAGTTCATATGACCAGGATAATACATTAATAGTCATTGTACATTCAGCTTAAAAATAGTATAAAATACCATGAGTAAGTTTTACAAGGGTGCCATATGCATGTGGTATTATGTATAACTATGATGCACTAATAAACAATCCAGCATGCTTTACTCTTAATGGAAGCATCCAGTCCTAAAATTCATCCACACTTAAGTATATGTAAACTTAACCAAGAAAATTTGAATTATAACAGCAAAAAATTATAAGAGCAAAAAAAAAAAAAGAAGTCATTACCTAACATATGCATTGAGAAGCTGTACTGTTACAATTGACATGGAGGAATCACGACATAAACAAACTCCACCCATGAACCCACGTGGATGTAAAAATCATACACTTAATTGCAGTGGAAAAGTCATTATCAATCAAAACCTAACCAGGCCACCCTCAGCAACTTAGCTAGACCAGCGTTCAGAATAAAAAGTAAAAACTACCAGGGACAGAGCTGAGTGGTAAAGTACCCTTCTGTTAACTACCAAAACAAAACAAACAAACAAACAAAAATAAACAAATAAACTCCACAAAACTAGCTCAGCAATAAGCGAGATCCCTGTTCACTGCAGCTCCCTTCCTGCAGGAAAACGGGGTTTGAAGATTCGATTTTTTTGGGGGGGGGGTACCTGGTATTGAACTCAGGGGCACTCTACCATTGAGCCCCATCCCCAGCCTATTTTGCATTTCATTTCGAGGCAGGGTCTTGCTGAGTCTCCAAGTGCCTCGCCAAGCTGCAGAAGCTGGCCTTGACCTCGCAGTCCTTCTGCATCAGCCCCCACCCCCAGCCACTGGGATGACAGGTGTGCACCATCGCCAGGCTCAGAGATTGGAGTCTTCCAGTGATCAACCTGTCAATCACCACAGCCCAAGACGACACCAGGCATCCTGGCTCACCTGTCAGATAGATAGGACTCAGCAAGGGCTGAGGCTGCAACTGGGGATGGGGAGGCTGCGAGGGGTCTCCACCACTGTCATGCTCCTCACCTGGCTGGCCAGGGAGCTGATGGGCGCTGTCCCCAGTGGGTTCAGGCCCGTGGTCTCAGAGAGCGCCCGGAGTCAGGGTCAGCCAGCTCGGGTTCCCACCACAGTCAGTCCCACCGGATGGCCTCCCTCCAGAACCTCCCTCCTGAGCCTCCCTGTCCAGGAATCAGGTGCCACTGCACACTCACCATTTTGTGGTGCCCAGCAGGCAAGCCTGGACTGGGGAGCTTCAGCCCCTGCATGGCAGGGCCACCCGGATCATGGGCACGAGCCAAGCCTGGAGTCTAACTGCAGGAATCTGAGTGGAACCACAGACCATGGGGATATAAACTTCACTCCTAGAGCGGAGGCCCGCCTCCTGCTCGCTGGCTATACTCAGGATTGGACAGCGCTCAGCACGGAGGCTTCTGATTGGACAGTCAGTCTCAGCTCTCCACAGTCTGAGCCCAGGGAGCCTTCTTTTTGAGTGACCAGCGGGGCGGGGCAGAGCGGGGCGGGGCGGGGGTGTCAAGGAGGAAACAACAATGGCAGGGTTTGGATGCAGCTTTTTTCTTTTCCTTTTGAGGTTTTGGCATTGGGTCAGAGTTAGGGTGACCAGAATTCTAAGTTCTGTTGGGTTTTGAAGTTAGGAAACTGAAGTCATTTCTTGACAGTTTCATCACCTGGGCCTCCTCCTATAATAACACCACCCAGGGGTGCTGACTTGTCCTCTGTTTATCTGCAAAATTCTCCAAGCAGAACTGGCCTTTCACCCCTTGGGAATTGCCCAGTGGTGGAGCCTCTGGACTGGGCTTGGCAGGCGCCCTGGAGGAGGCTCCCACCAGGTTGGCAGCATTAGAGCTGATTTTCCTCCACCTGAGTTGAATCTGTATCTCCATCCCACGTTGAGGCTGGAGGCAGAGTAATTAGATAAGCACAGAAGAGACCAGGAGAACACAGACCTGGGTAAACCCCAGCTGCACCTGGGCTCCCTCGCTCTCTGGACACTGGGGGTTGAAATCAGAGGACTCGACCTCTGAGCCCCTTCCCCAGCCCTAGCTTGAAGTTTAGAGACAGGGTCTCACTGAGTTGCTTAGCACCTTGTTTTTGTGAGGCTGGCTTTGAATTCCCCATCCTCCTGCCTCATCCTCCCCAGCAACTGCAATGACAGGCATGTGCCACTTTTTTCTTTCTTTTTGAGAGAAATACCTGTGGTGGCCACAGGATAACAGCCTTGCACAGATCAAGGCCACCCTGGGTGCTCTCCCTGGTTCCTGCCAGTCCCCTGGATCCTAGGCAATGGGATCCTGCCTCCTCCTAAAATCAGAGACCCCCTTCCCAGGTGTGCATTCTTAGTATCAGCTGAATACTCTGCACTTGAAAGAAAAAATAAATAGAAAAAAAAGACAGACCCTACCTGCTTGTCTTGATGCAAACAAAGCTAATGTGTTTCCAAAGAGAGCTCTGATCTTGTCCCCCCAATTCAGGGATGCAAAAAGTCACATAATACAGAAAAGACTTCTCGTTAAGAGGGGTGCAAGGGCCTGTCTCTTAACAAAAAACAATTTGGGTTTGATTGGGAGTCCAGGAAAGCCAATTCCAGGTTTTCCTAATTTGGTAAATAACTCTATAGACTCAACACACCCCACTCCACTCTGCCTTAGTTAACTGTGGAGGCCTTGAGGTTACCTGCCCCCTGGGAGCCCTGCACCTGCTGATGAATGGGGGGGGGTCCTTTCTTATCCATGCAGCGCCCTGAACCTCCACCTTCCCACAGGCTCCAACACCTTTGGCAGCATCCAATGGGGGAGCGGGGGAGCGGTTTAGAAAATTCTGGAATGTACTTAAAGACATTTCCTAATCTGGCTATGATGCTATCAATTTGGTCCCATGAAGCTTTTCAGTAAGTTTTATCTTCTTCTGTTTATTGGTTCTTCTTAGATATAAATGACCATAGAGTTCATTTTGGTAAAGTTATCCAAACATAAAATATACCTTATTCTCCTTAGGACCCAATTCATGTGGGTAGCATGATGGGAAGATTCACTTAGGTCTTTCATATATTTAAATAGGAACATTATGGTCCATTCATGCTACTGTCTTTCCTGTTCTTATCTCCCTTCCCTTCCTGTTTTCCCTGGCCTTTATCTCATCCACTGAACTTCTCTTTGTGCCCCCCACCTTCCTTGTGATGTAGATAACACATGTCAGGGAAAACATGTGACCTTTGGGTTTGGGGGATTTTCTTATTTTACTTTAGCATGATAATCTCCATTTACTGGCCAGTGTTATGAAGTCATCCTTTTTTAAAGCTGAGTAACATTACACCATGTATATATACCAAAATTTATCTATTCATTTGTTGATGGGCATTTAGGCTGGCTCCATAGGTTAGCTAGTGTGAATTGTGCTATCATAAACATTGACGTGGCTGTGTCCCTGTAGTAGGCTGATTTTAAATCCTCTGGATATATATGCCGAGGAGTGGGATAACTGAGTCAGAGGGTGTTCCAGTGCTAGTTTCTTGAGGAATCTCCATCCTGCTTTCCAGAGGGGTTGCACCAATGTGCAGTTTCTCCAACAAGTTGTGGGCATTCCCTGTCCCCCACATCCTCACCAATTCATTGTTACTGTATTCTTGATAATTGCCATTCAGACTGGAGTGAAAGAGAAGCTCAATGCAGTTTCAATTTGCATATCCCTAATTGCTAGATACATTGCCTTTTCAGTATTTATTTTTAAAAATATTTTTTCTAGTTGGAGTTGGACCCAATACCATTATTATATCCATTTATTTTCCTGTGGTGCTGAGGATGGAACCCAGTGACTCGCACGTGCTAGGCGAGAGCTCTATGGCTGAGCCGGAGCCCCAGCCCCCATTTTCACTATTTTTTTTTTTTACTTTTGCTTCTCAGTAACAGCAGCTCAGGTATTTGGGGGACCAGTTTTGCTGCATTTGTGAAATGGGAACATTTCTCTTGAAATAAGACGGATAAGGTGAAGGCACATGCCCAGGATTCCAGAAATTTGCAGTACACGGTTGTCTTGCCCAGGATGAGGAGAAGATTATGTGGGTGAGAAGAGGGAAAAAGCCAGGGACACCTTGGGGCCAGAACCCCGCCTTTGATCAAGAGCGATATTATTATTGCTGTTGGTTTTCTTAACCAAAATGAGAGATTTTCCTAAGCCGCAGTGCCACTAGATATAGGACCGTGTATGGAGCTCAGATTTGTCATGAGAGGCAAGGAAAAGTGAATAACCAACCTAGCGGTTCCTATAACCAACAAGCTAGACCTTGGGCTCCTTGGGGGCAAACACTGGGTTTTACCCAATAATTAACAATCCAACAGCACCTGACACCCAATTAATGGGGGATTAAGAATTGGATCAGTTGGTGTGGGGGTCTGTGGGTGGTCAGCTGCAGGAGCTTGCCTGGGGTGCATTCCTTGCATCTGACAGGTTTTTCAGCACAAATGAGATAAACAATGTGGCAAGAAACTGGCAAAAACCCTCTGTAATATTCTAGCCAGGAAAATTCATGAGCACTTTAAAAGCATCTTAATATTTCCCCTTGGTAAAATGTGCCTCAATCAGAATGCAACTATTTTAAAATACCTGTCAATGTGAAAAGTTTCTGAAATCTGCTGGTTTATGGACCAGGTTTGTGGATCACTGCAAAAACCAAGAGAGTCCATGGCTAAATACATAAGTAAAAATAGAAATCTAATAATGAGCATTCTCTTAAGAATTTCATCCTGAAAACACTGCCCTGTTTGCTTTGATAACTAAATGATCATTTAATTGTTCCTCTAGTTACACTTGAAGTCCACAAATAACTGTGGAACATGTCTGGTTGGGACAGAAATGCTGGGATGCCAAGAAGAAAGTTACAATGAACCTCAAAGGAGAAGGTTCATAAATCACCAGAATGCAGGAATGCCCACAAAACCTTGAAATTATAAACAAGGGACTGGGGTTGTGGCTCATTGACAGAGCACCTGCTTGGCACCTGTGAGGCACTGGATTTGATCCTCAGCACCACATTGCAAAGAAATATATAAAATAAAGGTATCTTGTCCAACTAAAAACTATTTTTAAAAATAAAAATAAAAAAAGCAAGAAAGGATTTTAGATAATACATAAAATATAGTCAAAGTAGAGGAAATTTTATTGGCCCAGAAATCACTATCAAAAGAAAGGGAGGAAACAATGAGGCTTCTCTGACATCTCTAGGCCTCACACCCAATTGGATCCTCAACTTTATGGGAGATGCAATGTGTGATTCCAGAGGCCTGCCCATGGACAAATTCCCTGTTCATAACTGGCAGTAGGATTACATTGTATTTGTAGGTTCCTACTCCACAGGGTCTTGTCCAGAGACACCAAAGCTAAACCCAAGTGTGTGTGTGTGTGTTTGAATTTACTGTTTTAAAACTTTTATTATGGCAGCTATTATGAAGACAAATGACAATAAGTGTTGGTGAGGATGTGGGGAAAAGATACACTCATACATTGCTTGTGGTACTGAAAATTGGTGCAGCCAATATGGAAAGCAGTACGGAGATTCCTTGGAAATCTGAGAATGGAACCACGATTTGACCTAGCTATCCCTCTCCTCAGTCTAAACCCCAAGGACTTAAAATCGGCACACTACAGGGACACAGCCACATCAATGTTTATAGCAGCACAATTCACAATAGCTAAACTGTGGAGCCAACCTAGATGCCGTTTAGAGGATGCACGGATAAAAAAAATATGGGTTATATATACATAATGGAATTTTATTTGGCAACAAACGAGAATAAAATCATGGCATTTGCAGGTAAATGAATGGTGTTGTAGAAGATAATGCTAAGTGAAGTTAGCCAAACCCCCCAAAAAACAAATGTGGAATGTTTTCTCTGATATAAGGAGGCTGATTCATAGTGGGGTAGGGAGGGCGAGCATGGGAGGAATAGATGAATTCTAGATAGGAAATAGGGGAGGAAGGGAAAGGGAGAGGGCAGGGGGTTAGCAAGAATGGTGGAATGTGATGGACATCATTATCCAAAGTACATGTATAAAGACACAAATTGGTGTCAACATACTTTATATATAAATAAGCAAAGAAAAACTGCTTTATATGTGTAATAAAGAATTGTAATGCATTCTGTTGTCATTTACTTTTTTAAAAATCAATAGAAAAACTTATTATGAAAAGTTAAAGATGATATTCTAAATATATAAATGCAACCCTTAAGTCACCTTGGTCTGCACTGACCAGTTTTCATTGGAATGTTTCTGTGACCAGTAAGAAAATAGGGGCACAACATAGTATCGGAGAGGACATTCCCACTTGAGAGTGTACCTCTTTCCCTTCCCTTTGTCTTTAAATAAGCTAATACCTAATAGAGTGAGGGATGTGTCTGAAATAGTATTTAGCAGATGCACATTAGTTACAGGAACAGGAAGTTGACATGCCAAAGATCCAGGACAACTAGTTCACTTTGGCCCACGTTGGTCTGGAATGGTTCTTACATACTTGATGGTTAGGTGCAATCATCCTATCTCCTTGAGTTCTGGAATCTGGTCTGTGAAAGTGTCCTAGAACTCATTCCCTCCAGGGTAACTTGTGTTCTCGAGCAGAGTAGAAATCACTTCTAACAGAAATCACAGGTTGCTGGCTGAGGAATGGAAGATAGGACATTGACTTGGCCCAGGCAGGGCTCTAGGTAAATTACTTTTCTAAAAGAAAATTGGGAGTCTGTACAGTGGGCCAGGTTTATAAAATGACTCCTTGACCTGCATGATCTCACCAATCACGTATGCATGTTACACATCCATCAGCATCAGTATGTAGCTGAGTGGTAGAGCCACCACCAGCACTGAAAATAGACAGATAGATAAAGCAGGGATGAGCTGCATCTTTGAAAACCAATTATGTATCACCCTATAGAGTTCCATAATAATTTAGCATTTTAAAAATACAATCACTGGCTTATAAATTTACTATCCACTGTTAGGCCAGGTGTTAGATATTCATGAAAAATGGAAAAAAAGTAGAGACCAGTACTGTGTGACCAGAAACTAGAGAAAACCTTAATTATGGGGCATAAATCATCTTTCAAAACCAGTGAACACTTTTACCAGTTTTCTAAAAAAAAAAAAAAAAAAAAAAAACCACTGTGTGTTCTGCTCAGAAAGGGAAATGCAATCTTCTGGAATGGAGGAGGAGTTTGAATGTCAAGACTTCCTGAGCTTCAAAATCTATTCTGTCTTCATTTTTTTATTTTATTAATGGGGACATCTTTTCTCTCCATCTGCTTCCTCAAGAATTCAGTGTTTCCCCATCACAATACCTGTCCACCGTCCCTGTGTCTCCAGAGGTTCTGCCTGTCCTCTATGCCACCCCAAAACTCAAGGTTCTGCCTGTCACCCCTTGCTTTCCCAGGTGCCATCTCTGACCCTCTACTTGCCTCTCTCTCTGGGCCAGATGTTATTGGAATTCCTACAACATATTTCTAAGCCTTTTCTAGACAACCTGCCCTGGGTGTTCTCCAGGGATTGGAAATACCTGTGGCCACATGCCTGGATTCTGCCCCCAAGGTCTCAAACCCTGGTGTATGGGAAGGATTTGAACATGTTTTGCTCATGTACCAAGTAAAAATATAGACTTTCTCCCAAGTAATGACAATGGTATAATGGCTACTTACATAGTGGTTACTTTGTACCAGTTTTTTTTTAAAGATATTCTTAGTTGTAGATGGATACAATACCTATTTTCTATTTATTTATTTTCATGCGGTGCTGGGGATCAAATCCAGTGCCTCACAAGTGCTAGGTGAGCACTCTGCAACGGAGCCCCAGCCCAAGCCCTGTATCAAATTGTATTAGTGACCCAGAGATTATTTAACTTACAGGAGGATGTGAGCAGGCTGTCTGCAAACTGTATACATAAATTCATGCACTTTGCAATCCTTTGGGGATTGCTGGCCTGGAACAAATCACCCACCTATGGTGAATGAAGACTGTAAGGCATCTCCACTGCTGGACTTGATCTTCACTTTTCTCCTCCCACAAACTTGTTTTTTATCTGGGGTTTCACATTTTGTCACCAAGATGTTTGAAGTGGCCTTTGACTCCTTGTCCTTGGCCAGATATCCATTCTATTACTTGCAATCAACTTCATATGGATGTTTTTCTATAACTGTCTTCTCATCCAGCACTGGTACAGACACTTACTGGCTCTTGCTTAAACTGTTGGAGACTAAAAATAAATCAAAAACAACTTCTGACTTCTTGACTTCAACCCTTATCATCAAAACAATCATTATTTTTATCATTAAGGAAAATTAACTGAGCCATGCAGAATGGTGCATGCCCATGATCCCAGCAACTTGGGAGGCTAAGGCAGGAGGATCCAGAGTTCAAAGACAGCCTCAAAAAATTAGTAAGGACTAAGTAACCAAGTGATACCCTGTCTCTAAATAAAGTATATATTTTAAAATAAGGGCCGGCCTGGTGATGTGGCTCAGTGGTTAAGCAGCCCTGGGTTCAATCCCTGGTGCCAAAAACAAATAAATAATGAGCAGAATTGACCACTGAAATTTCTTCTAAATAGCTTTCAAACTCTCACAGTCTAGTAATCGGTAGAGGTTGCAAAATATTAGCCCAGGATCATGAGAAATATGTGCTTCTGAATGTATTACATGGTATGAGAATGAGGCTTAAATTCTTTCATGGATGACGACTATAGCATTTTCCTTTTGGAGAGAACAAGGGCCTCCACTGGCTCCTCATTATGTCCAGGGACTGATACCTCATCCCTCAGATCATGGTGGCATTGCGGCGGGGGTGGAGGGTTCCCTTGTGTTGTCAGATGAAATCAGGTTTAATCCTGGGAGTTAGGCATGCACCAGACTGCATTGATGACACAGGAGCCATTCTTAAGGACACTTTGGCATACAACCATATTCTATGGAAACATGGTTCACCTTCCTTCCTGATTGGACATTTTAGCATTATAATGAAGCAGAATTGACTTCCTAGTCACTGGCACTTTCTCTTGAGGTTACTTGTGAAACAGGATCATCTTAAACTTATTAAACACATCTCAACTTCTTGGGTCCCAGTGTCATGGGAAATCATGTTTTCCATTAGGAGAGGGTGAAGGTGTGCCTTCTATTCTTAGGCTCCAAGGTGCTAACAATGCAACATGGGCACAAACAGAATTTGGTGCATGAGTAATCGGAGAGATGTTCTCTTCTACACAAGTGGAGCACTATCATGATAGTCAGTCTCTCAACAAAGATGGCAACTCACAACTAACAGAAAGGTATTACAAAAGCAGTATATCAACTGGGAAACTGCTGGAGAAGGCAGAGGCTCATGCCCTGGAGGGGTGAGGTGGGATGAGACTGCATCGTGCTGGTCGGAACACTTTGCAATTTAAAACTCATGTGTTGCTCATTCTGGAATTGTCCATAGCTTAGAGAAAGGGAAACCATAGATAAGAGAAACTATAGTAGTCAAACTGCTGTAAAACAAATAGCAAGAGGCACTTCCGTGAGTGGTCAGAGAGAAACAGTTGATCAGGAACAAAACAGAATTAGTGTGTTAATCTAGAGAATCCAAGAAGCTGGAAGGCAATGGGAGGACATAATGGAACTTGTTTCTTTTAAACAATCAATAATTTTATTCCTTGCAAAACTGTGCTTCAAAAGATAAGGGGAGATTTGTACAAGAAAAGGTTTGTGGTGAGTAAACAACTCTTCAAGAAATGCCAATAGAGCCATCAAGGTTAAAGAAAATGAAAAAAATACAGAACCTTGAGCCCACGTGAAATAATGAGAAAAAGTGCTAGATATAGCTCAGTAGCTCAATATGGTAGCTTACTATATCCAGTGCCATGGAGTATGTAGTTTCTAATTCTTTATTCTTTTTTTAAAAAAATATTTGTAAAAAATTATACTCTATGTGTAATGAGAATTGCAATGCATTCCAATGTGGTGTATTTTCAAATATAAAATTATTTTTTTAAAGATAAATGAGTACAAAAGTAACACTTAGAACACAAAAATAACATTTAGAACATAAAAATAACAGTAGGACCACACAAACATTGATGCTGAATGACTATAAGACTCCATTTTCCATTGCTATCAGAAAATACCTAAGGCTGAGTAGTTTGTGATTAGAAAGTCATTTAGGTCAGAATTTTAGAGTCTAGGAGTCCAAGATAAAGGGATGCCATCCACTTGGCTTTGGGGGAGTACCCACTTTGCTCTATTCCAGCATGGTGGCTGTCATCAGATTGGGGACAAGTGGAAGAGGAAAAAATCATATGGACCATTATGAGCCATAGAGCATAGAGGGGCAGTCTTGATGTTTCATAACAAATCATTTTCTCAAAAAGTCATTCCAAGAGACTAGTGTCCATTCCTCCTGAGGGTGGTGTCCCCAATGACTAAATTAACACCAAATAGACAGCACATTTGAAAGGTTCCCTGCCTCAGTGCTACCATAATAAGGAACAAGTGTCCAAAACATAAGCTTGTTTGGGGACAAATGCTATTAAGCCATAGGAGACACACAATTCATGAAGTCATAGTCTATGACAAAGATAAAAACAGGACTGAGGGACAAATCTGTAAGATCAGCAAATTTTTTCTATACTATTGAAACTAATTTGGCATGAATAAAAACTGATTGTCATAAATTTAAGATGTTAGAGCTCCCAGAACAGTCACTAAGGAAAATCTAAAACATGTGCCAAAAGAAAAAATAAAAATGGTACACAAGAAAAATGAATCATTAATAGGAAATAGTGGGAAAATTGATGAACCAAAAACATATAGGTAGAAAACAAGTGGCAACATAGAAGAAGCATTTGGTTCATTATTATTACTTTTTTTCATTACTATTACTGCATATAGATCCAATTTGTTCCAATTTTAGAAAATATATTGATCAAGTTGGGCATGCAGCACACCTCTGTGACTCTAGAAACTCAGGAGGCTGAGGTAAGAGGATTGCAAGTTGGAGGGCAAATTTGGTGACTTATGTAGAGCCTGTCTAAATCATCATCATCTGGACACAGTGGAACAATGCTGTCACTAAGCTACTTGTGAGACTGAGGCTAGGGTATCACAAGTTTGATGCTGGCATCAGAAACGTAGCGTAACACTGTCTGAAAATAAAGTACAATAATATTAAAAAGTGGCTGGGGATGTAGCCCAGTGTTAAGGCACCATTGGGAATAAAACCTAGAACCAAACAAAATTGTTCTACTGTCTACATCAGATTCACTTTATATTCCAAAACACAGATAGGATGAGAATAAAAAGTGCTAAATAAAAATAGCAATCAAGAGCTCAGCTTAGTAGTGCACGCCTGTAATCACAGTGACTTGAGAAGCTGAGGAAAGAAGATCATGAGTTCAAAACTGCAGGTGGTAAAAATAGAGTTCCTCTTGGTTTAATGGTCTGGCTGCAAAATAAAAGCTAAGAAAGGTAAAGCAGAAAAAACTCCACAGGATACGGAAAGTAATTTTTAAAAGTGGGGGTGGGATGGGCTAGCCAATCTTCATCTGTGGATGAAGCTTCCACACTCAAAAGAGCAAAATGAAGCCCATGTTTGCTTTATTTATATCAGGGAATATCAAAGGTTTTCAATGGAATATTCTTTGACAAATAAGGTAGAAGGTGGGCTTTGCAGTTCCCAATGGGTTATGCCCAACTCAGGAGCTTCAAGAGGGGTCTTCCTAGTAGAGCAGATTTAGGGTCGTGTGTCTTGGGCAATCCAGTGCACTCTTGGGAGCTGTGGATAGTTCCCCAGGTTAGACCTAAATCTCCATGGCTCCATACCCAAAGAAGGCCCTCAAGTAATTCACGGGTGGCACCCTGAATATTCCCCCTTTTGACTTTGCAATAGAAAATGATGAGCCATTATTTTAAGTTCTTGGATTCTTGTCTGAGGGTGTGATAACCTATATCACAATACAAAAAAGAACTAGTAGCAGACATCTCATTCCAATAATATACCATGCAGAGTGTTTCAATGTGTTTCCAGTGTTAAAGCCATTCCATTCTTGAAGTATCTCCAGTTAGAGAAGTAGGATCCAAAGGATTGATTTTGCTTTTTTGAATATCCTGAATGTAGTGATTTAACCCCAGAAGATCCAGGCTATTATTATTTTCTATGCCAAATGCCTATTAGATCATTTCACATTCTCCATATCCCATTGGTAAGGCTTATATTTGGCTGCAGTAACACAGACCTTCATAGTCAGATGGCATTTAAGCCTTTCCATGAACTTGAGAGCAGAAAGCTCATTACTAATATTTATGACAGAAGTTTCTAAGGCATTCAAGTTAGCATCAATACTTTCATCAATATTTATGATTATTGAAGGCCTTGGATGTATTTTGAGCCAAATTATTAAGAAAATTTGCATGTTGAATGTTCTGAGATATAGCCATTGAGACGATAAATGTGGAGTGATGAATGAGATTAAATAAAAAATTATAATCAATAATTATGAGTCCAAAAGCTTGCTTAAGTCTGGTCACTGGAGCATGCATCTGTTGTAAAACCTGAATACCAGCATAGGCATACCATGGCTCTGAAATTTTGTCTGGTAGTAAGACAAAGGAAGATTGGTGAAGGATTAATATTCCTTTCCCTATGTTGTGTCTACTGATGCAATTAGGCAAATTGCACTTTTTATTGGCTACAAGATATTTATCATCCTTTCTCTTAACTCTCACATTACCAGTAATTAAATCATAAGGAGATTGAACACAGGCCTGCAGGCCATACCAGGAACCCTTTTTACACCCCCTGCCTACAAACTCAGGCATAGGGCTGTTAGTGTAATATAGGAATTCTGAGGCTGCAATTAAGCATCAAACACCTTTTTGGATACCACCTTCACTGGGGTTCCAATAAGTGAGCCACCAAGCCAGATGCATTGATAAATCGGCATTCTTTAGCTGTTTCATCAAGGATATGCAGACATCATACAGGCACATGGAAAGGGAAGATCTTTAGTATTTTCCTTAGACCTCTAGTACTGAATCTTTCCTCCGGGCCTTATATATAGTTAAAACTCTCATATGTAAAATGAAGCCAATTTTCTGTGTAAAATAACATGGAGTGGAGACAAGCATAAAACCTAGAGATTTATCCTTTGGAATAAAATATATTGTGAATATTATTCTCCTAGAATTAATCATTATATTTCAATATTTATTTTCCCAAATAAAATTAAATAAAATGTTCGTGGGTGGTGTTTTGTTGACCCTAAGGACTCACATATAAAGAGAATATTGTGATTTTACTTTTTGAACAGGACTTGTAGATGAGAGTCTAGAGGTTTATTTCTATCAAAATTCTGTTTCTCTGTGGTGTCATGGGTTCCTGGAGCTGTAAGATCTGAAGAGGGACAGGGTTAGTTTATAGTATCTTATAATTACTGGGTTGCAGAGGGGTCTAGGAGACCATGACACATGCTTCTATCACAAAATCTAATAAGTGTAACAAACATTATATTGTAAGTTATAAAATAGAATGAAAAAGGTCTATAAAATCACAATATATAATGAAATAAAAAATGTGGGGGCATAAATGCTCCTATACTGTGTCTTTTTCTTTTTACAGTCATCATTTTACATGTACCTGGTTACACTTTTCTACTGAGTAGCCAAGACTAAAGAGGTGGTCCTATATTGGGATGTTTTTCCTACACTTGAGGTCAGTCTAGTCTCCTCAGTGATGAACGTCATGGAATTCATGAGTAACTGCATGGTTTCTTCAGTCCAAGAGTCAGAATGGGTCTCTAGACCACGAGGATTCTCCAGGAAACATTGAGACTAATTCCCCTTTCAGTAACCCTCCTTTTACCTGAATATGCACGTTGGCTCCTAGTCTCTTGGACCTTTCTCATCTCCCTAATTGGGAGCTTGTATAACTCTCCAGAGTTGTAGATCCCTTAGGGAGTACTACAACTATACAAGGTGAAATGTTAAAGTCGTAATTCAAGCTAGGAATATCTGGGCATTATTTAATATCCCTAGGTCCTTCCTGTAACTGTCCGAAATTTTCCATAATCACAAAGATAATTTACATAAATAATATTCCCCAAATAAAACTTGATTAAACAAGAAATAATTAATGGACAGGTTATAGTATTATTTACCCAAGAGAATGTTTTACTATTGCATCGATCCATTAGCAAAGTGAATAGTGGGAGGTATGTGACCTAATAACATCATTAAATGCATGACATGGTTAACATTAAGAAATACACACTTTTTATGTAGTAACAAATTACATATGTAGTGCAAATATAAGTAAAAATTCTCTATACAACAGGCATGGTGGTCCATGCCTGTGACCCTTGAGAAACTACAGAAGGAGTTTTTCAAGTTCAAAGCCAGGCTTCATAACTTACTGAGGCCCTAACCAACTTAGCAGACCGTATCTCTAAATAAAAATGATGAAAAAAATCTAGTGATATAGTTTACTGATTAAATGCCCCTAAGTTCAAATATAAAATTAAAAATTTACAACTTCATATAAACCTAAGACATTTCTGATGCAGTACTCTATATTTATATTTCCTTATTTCTACAATATCAGCTCAAGATGTTAAGAAATTTTCAGCAAATATCAAAAGCAATTGCCCATTTTCTACATTTAAATGATTCTTTCCCTCCTAGGGATGGGTTATAGATAAGAAAATTACAATTGTTATATTTGTCAAGGTATTTTGTAATTATTTTGCTGTTATCTAAGGTACATACTTTGGACAAATTCTACTCCACATTTGCTAGAGGTATGAGGTCAGAAATTGAAAAATGTGTGAAACTGAATACAGTCTTGGACACAATCTTTGGGTTTCTATGCTATAAATCCTCCAGTGTTTTAAAAATGTTTGATCAATGGCCAAAAGCTTTGCAAAAATTTTTCAAAATTTCCTCTCACTCATATGAATTCTGAGGTCCTGAGTAGGGTGTGAACAACTGTTGGAGACTCTGACATCTATTTTACACTTGTATAATTTCTGTGCTATCATATGTCTGGTTTGAAACAGTGTTGAACTACTGTGAAATAAGGGTTGATTCATCCTTAAAGACACTGATGCAATGTTTTTCACTTGTAAAACTTCTCTCCAGAATAAAATCTATAATTTTTAGTAATATGTGATCTTCAATTTTAAAAGGTTTGCCGTTCTTCACATTTTAAGACTTCTCTCTAGTATGGGTTCTCTAGTGTCAAGTAAGTGATGATTGTTGATTAAAATCTTTGCCACATTCTCTACATTTGTAGGGCTTTTCTCCAGTATGAATACTGTTGTGGCCATCAAGATATGACTTTCTTTTAAAAGCTTTGCCACATCCTTTACATTTGTAGAGCTTCTCTCCAGTATGAATCCTGTTGTGGCGAACAAGCTGTGTGTTGGTAGTAAAACTCTTGCCACACAGTTAACATTTGTAGGGTTTCTCTCCAGTATGAATCCTGTTGTGGCAATCAAGATGTGTGTTTGTAGTAGTAAAACTTTTGCCACACACTTTACAGTTGTAGGGCTTCTCTCCAGTGTGGATTCTCTGGTGCCGATTAAGTGATGGTTTTTGATGAAAACTCTTGCCACATGTGTTACAGTTGTAGGGCTTCTCTCCAGTGTGGAGTTGCTGGTGCTGAGTAAGTGATGATTTTTGATTAAAACTCTTGCCACATTCTCTACATTTGTAGGGCTTCTCTCCAGTATGAATCCTGTTGTGGCGATTAAGATGTGACTTACTTTTAAAAGCTTTGTCACATCCTTTACAGTTGTAGGGCTTTTCTCCAGTATAAATCCTGTTGTGGCAATCAAGATGTGTGTTTGTAGTAGTAAAACTTTTGCCACACACTTTACAGTTGTAGGGCTTCTCTCCAGTGTGGATTCTCTGGTGCCGATTAAGTGATGGTTTTTGATAAAAACTTTTGCCACATATGTTACAGATGTAGGGCTTCTCTCCAGCGTGGAGTCGCTGGTGCCGATTAAGTGACGGTTTTTGATGAAAACTCTTGCCACATATGTTACAGTTGTAGGGCTTCTCTCCAGTGTGGAGTCGCTGGTGCTGAGTAAGTGATGATTCGTGATGAAAACTCTTACCACATTCTTTACAGTTGTAGGGCTTCTCTCCAGTGTGGATCCTCTGGTGCCGAGTAAGTGATATTTTATGATTAAAACTTTTGCCACATTCTTTACATTTGTAGGGCTTCTCTCCAGTGTGGACTCGCTGGTGCTGAGTAAGTGATGATTTCTGATTAAAACTCTTCCCACATTCTCTACATTTGTAGGGCTTCTCTCCAGTATGAATCCTGTTGTGGCAATCAAGATGTGTGTTTGTAGTAGTAAAACTTTTGCCACACACTTTACAGTTGTAGGGCTTCTCTCCAGTGTGGATACTCTGGTGCCGATTAAGTGATCGTTTTTGATGAAAACTTTTGCCGCATATGTTACAGTTGTAGGGCTTCTCTCCAGTGTGGAGTCGCTGGTGCTGAGTAAGTGATGATTTTTGATTAAAACTCTTGCCACATTCTCTACATTTGTAGGGCTTCTCTCCAGTATGAATCCTGTTGTGGCGATGAAGATGTGACTTTCTTTTAAAAGCTTTGCCACATCCTTTACAGTTGTAGGGCTTTTCTCCAGTATGAATCCTGTTGTGGCCCTCAAGATGTGACTTTCTTCTAAAAGCTTTGCCACATACATTACAGGTGTAGGGTTTCTCTCCAGTGTGGATTCGCTGGTGCTCAGTAAATGATGATTTATGATTAAAACTCTTGCCACACACTTTACATTTGTAGATCTTCTTTCCAGTATGAATTCTCTGGTGATTTTTAAGGCTTGGATTTTGACTAAAAGCTTCACAAATTTGTTTACATATGTGGGGCATCTCTAGAGGGTATGTGCACTGGTGACAAATAAGATTGGAGCTTTTATTAGTTTTGTCACATTCTTTGCGTTTGCATGGCGTATCTCCTGTATGAACACTGTGATGTTGAGTAAAGTTCTCGAGTGTGTTGCATTCTTCACATTGGTAGGTCTTCTCTGCAGAATAAATTTTTTGATGTTGAGTAAGAGTTGAAAAAATTTTTTAAGGCTTTGCAACACTTTTTACATTTACAGGCCTTTTCTTCAGTAAAAATGCTCTGATGCTTAACAAATTGTAACCGAATTTCACTAAAAGTTTTTCTGCATTCTTTAAATTTGGTTTATCACTGTCATCATATCTACTGTGTTTAGAATTTGTTGAGCAAGCCAATGCTTTGATATATTCTTTAAACTTATAGGGCTCCCTTTCTCTATAAATTCTCTTGTATTGAGCAAGCTCTGCACTGTGATTAAGAGCCCTTTCACATGCCTTACACTTGCAAGTTTTGTCTTGACTATGAATATTTGGATGAGTAATAGTTTTTGAGCACTGAAGCAAGACTTTCCCACATTTTTCATCATGGTAAATTTCCTTTAGAAAATGACTAGGAGTTTCTCTATATTCATAATTTTTATCACCAATGTAAATATACTGGTAATTACTCAGGGTACATACATGGCTAATGGTGTTACTTATAGCACTTTCCAGAAATCTATCATAATTGTCATTGAGCAATAGTGGGGAAGTAGAAACCTTTCTACAATTCTTAACATTGTCCACTTGTGAACAAGGAGAAATTACTGTTTTGTTGCAGAAAATGGACATTTTGTAAAGAAACTCTCAAAAGTATCACTTTTAGAAATGTGTCTTTCAGTTTCAAATATCTTTTCTGTGCAAATATTTGACTGGAAGTTTAACTCAGTGCTATATTTATAATTGGCTAAGATAAAAACTTATGCATGGACCAGATTTCTTTTCAAATTTTCCACATTTCCTTTTGGAAAATGGCTGTGGATATATTCTTAAAGACATACACAGCTCCTCAAAAGTAAGTGGAATAGATTGAATTTTTTTCAGATATTGTTTCTGGTGTCTTGTGACCATAAATAGGGACTAATTGGTTTTGTCCATTATAATACAATTTTTGAACTTTACTCTCACCTATATTTTCCCATTGTTTTCTTAGTGGTAAATAATCTAGGGCCGACTTTCCATATCTTCCCTCTCCCTCTTTTATTCTTTGCTCTGGTGAAATTTCTTGAGGACGATGAGAAGTCATGGCTGAAATAAATAAAAATAACAATCATGTTTACTTGCTGTACTGGGCTGATTATATTTTGCAAACATAGGAATTTACAGCAATAAAGGAACATCAGCAGGGGAGTGGATTATTAAATCCAAGTCCATCGTTACTGCAGAAATATATAAATCAAATAAAAATGTACACAGAAAATTACTTTGAAAACTTTCCAAATCATCTTAGTGTTCATAGTATCCAAGATGAGTACCTTACTATGGAGAGTTATATTGTAGAAGACGACAAATTGTGTTTTATAAGCCTTTCCTCCTTCACAATATATTTCTTCTGTTTCATTAAAAAAAAATAAGAAACATGAATATTTGGAGATTGTTCAAAAAGGGGTTCCTGCTTACCAACAGAAAAAAATGGCAAAATCAACGGTAAGAAAAGTAAAAGTTATGAATTACTCAGGGGAATATTAAATTATCATTTAAAAGAAGTTTACTGTACTAAACCAACACACAAAAAAACAGAATAAAATTTAGTAAAGAATTGTTAATAAGCAGAAAATGTGTGTTTAAAGACTTTGTTTAGAAAATGTCTGAAAGAGTCAGGGGTAGTTTTACATAGCAACATAGGAGGTGGAGCCAGAGGATCAAAATTTCAAGGCAGTCAAAGTAAAAAATGCAAAGTGGTAAAGTGCCCTTAAGTTCTCTTTCCAGTACTAATAAAAACATCTCATAAAATAGGAAAAATAAAACATCCAAGCAGCTCAATTATCTCCAAGTTGTAAAGACTCAAAGCAGGTTTTTAATCCAAGTTTTAAAACTCAGAATATTGAGAACATCCAAGAGAAAAAGATGGGTCACCTAGAAATGGGTAACTATATAATTTTGAAATCCTTAGTCAAAACTTCACAATAGAGCTATTTTCAAGGCATGAAAGAGTAAAATTATCAATGAAGACATTATATTCACAACTGTTATCTTTCAAAAGAGAAGGGAAATAAAGACTTTAAAGACATAAAAATGAACAGACTATTCATCAACATTAGATCTGTTCTCCACAAAGTACTAAAGGTAATCCTTCATACTAAAATGTAAGTGTGCACAGCAACACAAGTCATATGAAATTCTAAACATTTCTTGGCACAAACAATTCTATTTTATTGTAATGATGGGTCTCAAAATATGTAATTTTGCAATAGAATATGAAAGACAAAAACATAAAAACAAAACTGTTAATAGGCATATATACCTGCAACAATAATATAATTTTGAAAGGACACATAAATATATTCAATTTTTTAATAAAGTGAAGTCAAGTTGATACTCATACAAAGTATGAGTAGGAGATTCTTCATTTTTACATTTTTTTTTGTTGTTGTTGGCAAATGCAAGATTACAAAATCTGATCAAAACAAACCTTGGCTATCTGAATTAATATAAAAATTACAACTGAAGGTAGTCCACAGGATATTCTAAGTCTAAGGACACACACATACTGAAAGAAAAAGAATATAAGAACGACACATACAAAAGTGACTGAACAAAACCTGGGCTGTCTAAATGATAGAACACAAAACATATTTTAAGACAGTTACAGGACATAGAAGACATTTTAAATTTTAAAAAACCTTTGAAAAGAGGAAAAAATTGAGAGAAGGAGCCTTTTCCTAGGATTAAGAATAAATACATTGGCAATGTACATCCTACTTCCCAAACACACAAAGAAAACATTGAGAGAGTTGAATGAAAACAAAGAATCACTGTCATCCTAGGAGACATCAATCCCCACTTACTGAAAAGGGAAATACAGTGAAGCAAAATGGTAATTGCAAAGCATGAGACTTTGAAAATATTTTGAAACTATTGTAGACTAATAGAATCCCTGTTTCTAATCGCAAGTGGGATATTATGTTGGATAGACCAATTTTATGTATTAATACAAAGGTAAATAAATACTTAAGTGATAGTTATTTTGTAACAAACATGGAATAAAAATTTAAAGTGAAAAGTGATAAGGATGTTCAAAAGTCCCTAAATATGTGTCAGTTGATTGAACACTCTTGGGCATGCTGTTGTTCAAAAATTGAACAGTAAAATTAAAAGATGCTTATACTACTTAAAGTTAACAACAGGCTCCAGGTAATATTTGTCAAACTCCCGTTGTTATTTATTTATTTATTTATTTATTTAATTTTTTACAGAGAAATCTATCCTTTAAATTGTATGAATATCCCACAAAATACAAATATAATTAGAAGAATATTTCCCTGCTAAAAAATATACTAAAAGTTACAGCATTCAATTGTAAATGCAGGCATGGTGTTAGGTACATGGAGTTCTGAGTGAGTGTGGTAATAAGCCCTCACATCAATAGCAAATTAAAAACATTGCACACCAGTGTTGTTACCCTATTATATAAGAGAGCCATCATGGGGGATGCAAACCAAATATTCCTTGAGAAGAATGGATGAGACAATTTGGAATATAGAAACTATAGAACTTTGAAGTCTAATTATATATTTTACAAAATGTATGTACAGTAGGTTAACTGAAATATGTCACAGAAAGAATATCGCAGAATTCTATGAATATGACATCTCTAAACTAAAAAAGAAGCTTTCTGAACAAAAGAGAATGGTTTTGTGATGGGGAGACAGAAATGAGCCCTTGCTTCTTAGGAACTGATATTTTTTTGAGATGTAAAGTTTTTAGAGTTACATAGCATAACAATTTGAATTAATGTTACTGAACTGTATATTTAAAATTTTGGAGACAGTAAGTTTTATTATGTAGTTTTGATTACAATAAAAATTAAAAGATAAAGAGATTTGCAACATTTCTCAAGCTACATTTAAAATAATGTGGTCTTCATCCTATAAATAAGAACAAATTCATCAATATACAAATGATGGGCATTCATGTAATCTCAGCTACTAGGAAGTCTGAAGCAGGAGAATTACAATTTCAAAACATCCTCAATAATGTAGTGAGAACCTCTCTCCAACTATGAATGAAAAGGAGCTTGGGGTGTAGTTCAGCTTTAGAGTATCACTGCCATCAATCCCCATTACACTTACATATAGACAACTTCAATTTCTACATACATGGGCAGAATGAAAACCCAATCAAGATAAAATACAAAAGTCATAGACAAAAGGGGTTTAATATTTATACAAGCAAAAGCACATATAACATTATTGGCAATATCAGCCAGGGTCATGCATATCGTAATTTGTGAAGCAATTAACTGATATGAGGAAACTCAGTCTGTAACAGGGAACCTACTGGACACAATGAAAAAATAAAGAAAAAAAATTAACCATCCAAATTGTAAATATCCACAGATGTATTATTTTACAAATCCTCTTATTCAACTACAACTTACACCATCTCTCAAAAGAGCAGTCTTTGCTATCTTGACATTCATTCCATGGCAGATAATTTCACAGAAAATCCATTACACATATTCAGAAAAAATTGATAAGGAAATTTTAGTGAAAAAAATGTACAAATAAGATCAGAGAAACTGACTTATGATAGTAATGTATTACAATGGGTTGACCTAGAGGTCTCCAGAAATGTGCAAAAATTTCCTGTAAATAATGGGAGAGAGGCTGGAGTTGT
The DNA here is from genome assembly GCF_045843805.1 of Urocitellus parryii. Lineage (NCBI taxonomy): Eukaryota > Metazoa > Chordata > Mammalia > Rodentia > Sciuridae > Urocitellus > Urocitellus parryii. The sequence goes on from NC_135537.1 coordinate 82,067,930, forward strand.
AGACTAGTGGTAGAGCACTTGCCTAGCACATATAAGGCCCTGGGTTTGATCCTCAGCACCACATATGAATAAATGGGAAATTCATTAACAACTAAAAAATATTTTTAAAAATTATGGAAGAGCCGTCAGATAATAATGACACTCAAAAGGCAAGGGGAGTGTTTTGTTGTTAATTTGCATGTAAGGAGACATTACTAGAGGAAAAGCTGGAGACTAGATAACTTTGAAGCACAAAACACAGGACAGATTCTTCTATGATAACAAGAGAAAGAAATCAAAGCTTCTCAAAAATCTTTTCTTCTGGATAACTTCTCAATCAACCTTTTTGAATTTAGGCTTCCTCCTCTACTTCAACTATGTCCTCAAAGCTATATGTGGGCCACAGGATTTGACATCACAGCATTCCTCTAAGTCAACCATATGTCAAGTGAAGGATGTATATCATGCCAACAAAGGTAAACATTAAGGATGAAAAGAAACATCATTAACATTTTCTTGTCAGCACCAAGAACTTGCCCATCTTTTTTACGGAAAGCATGAATCTGAATCTCTTTCTTATGGTGAAGTTCCCAAAAGATATACTTCAAGGGAAGAAAATTAAATAATGATAAATAGGAATTTTGAAGGAAAGTTATGCTCACCCACAAAGACCAGGTTGCTGTAGGTCTCCAACATCACTTCTCTATATAAATTCTGCTGAGCAAAATCCAGGCATTCCCATTCCTCCTCAGAGAAATCAATGGCCACATCCCTGAATGTCAATGTCTCCTGAAATAAAAATTGTTACATCAATAGAACTTGGACCAAACCATTATTCAGTTTTTAATTTGAAATAAGAGTTAGTAGAATTGCCTGTCATGTAGGAGAGTGACTTTAATTATGTAATAAGATACTTTACAACTTTACATTATCTAATTAAGAGAAAAATATATAAGTCCAAAAACAGTATATATACTCCATATCAGAGTGAAGTGAAGGATATATACCATAATCCAAGCACTGAATAAAAGTCCAACTCCTAACTCTTCTGCCATCAGTGAATGTGAAATTTGGCAGACATTCCAGATGCAAATAAGACTTGTCAAAGATATACTCATAAGGTAATTGTGCCCAAGGGAGACAAAAAGAGTGGTAAAAAAGCTTTTGAAAACAGTCTGGTTGCTATTCTCTCTGCTTTGTATCCATGAGATAGATTGAGCTCCCCAATACAATTAGTTTCAAGTACGATCCATGACACATTCCCAATGTGTAAAATATTCATAAAATATTAATGTTTAGAGACATGTAAAGTGACACTTCCACCTCGTGAAAAGACAAACTTGAAATATTTCAAGTTCTATAAGCAGTTCAACGAGTGAATCAATTTGGTACAAAAGAATGAACGATCGGTTATAGAAGACTTCAAGGAGGAGATTAAAAAATTCTTAGAGGTAAACAAGAACATGGACACAACATATCAAAATCTCTTGGACACTATGAAAGCAGTACTAAGGGGAAACTTCATAGCATGGAGTTCATTCCTTAAAAGAAGAAAAAGTCAATAATTGATCTCATACTTCATCTCAAAGCCCTAGAAGAACAAATCAACAGCAAAATCAGTAGAAGGCAAGAAATAATTAAAATCAGAACTGAAATTGAATTAAAAGAAACAATTAAACCTTGAAAAAAGTTGTTTCTATGACAGAACCTTAGCTATGCTAATGAAAAGGAGAGAAAGTTCAAATTACCAGCATACATGATGAAAAAGGCAATATCACAACAGACACTAAGAAATAGAGAAGATAATTAGAAATTATCTTGAAAATGTATAACCCAATAAAATAGAAGACATTGAAGGCATCAACAAATTTCTTAAGTCATATGATATTCCCACATTGAATCAGGAAACATACACAATTTAAACAGACTAATATTAAATGATGAAATAGAAGCTGCCATCAAAAGCTCACCAACCAAGGAAAGCCCAGGACCAGATGGATACAGAGCCGAGTTCAACAAGACCTTTAAAGAAGAACTAAAAAAGCACCAATGCTCTTCAATTTATTTCAGGAAACAGAGAAAGAAGCAGCACTTCCAAACTCATTCTATGAGGCCAATATCACCCTGATCCCAAAACCAGGCCGGGACAAAGGAAAGAAAGAAAGCTTCAGGCCAATATCTCTAATGAACATTGATGCAAAAATTCTGAATAAAATTCTGGCAAATTGAATACAAAAACATATTAAAAAGGTTGTACACCAAGATCAAGTGGGGTTTGTCCCAGGGATACAGGGTTGGTTCAACATATGGAAATCAATAAAGGTAATTCATCACATCAATAGACTTAAAAATAAGAAACATATGATCATCTCAAGAGACACAGAAAAGCCATTTGACAAAATACAGCACCCTTTCATGTTCAAAACATTAGAAAAACTAGAGATAACAGGAACATATCTCAACATCATGAAGGCTATCTACACTAAGCCTCAGGCCAACATCATTCTAAATGAGAAAAATTAAAGGCATTCCCTCTAAAAACTGGAACAAGACAGGTATGCCCTCTTTCACCATTTCTATTCAACATACTTCTTGAAACAGTGGCCAGAGCAATTAGACAAAAGAAGTTAAAGGAGTAACTACAGGAAAAGAACTTAAATTAGCACTATTTGCTGACACTACGATTCTATAACTAGAAGACCCCAAAAGCACCACCAGAAAACTTCTAGAACTAAAAAATAAATTCAGCAAGGCAGCAGGATATAAAATCAACACCCATTAAACAAAGGCATTTCTGTATATCAGTTAGAAAGCCTCGAGAAGGAAATGAGAAAAACTACCCCACTTACAGTAACTTTAAAAAAAGAAAAAATAAGATATTTGGGAATCAACAAAAGAGGTGAAATATCTATACAATGAAACCTACAGAACCCTAAAAAAAAAAAAAAGAAATCAAAGACGACCTTAGAAGATGGAAAGATCTACCTTACTCTTGCATAGGCAATATTAATATCAAAATGACATTACCAAAAGCACTATACAGATTTAATGCAATTCTGATCAAAATCCCAATGATATTTCTCATAGAAAAAGTAAAAGCAATCATGAAAATCATCTGGAAAAATAAGAGACCCAGAATAACTAAAGCAATTCTAAGCAGGAAGAGTGAAGCAGATAGTATCACTATACCAGATCTTAAACTATACTACAGAGAAATAGTAACAAAAACAGCATGGTATTGGCACCAAAACAGCTGATAGATTGACCAATGATACACAATAGAGGACACAGAGACTAACCCACAAAATCACAATTATGTTATATGAGACAAAGGTGCCAAGAACATGCATTGGAGAAAAGATAGCCTCTTCAACAAATGATGCTGGGGAAACTGGAAATTCATTTGCAAAAAAAAAAAAAAAAGAAAAATGAAATTAAACCCCTAACTCTCACCATGCACAAAACTCAACTCAAAGTGGATCAAGGACCTAGGATTTAAACCAGAGACTCTGCATCTAATAGAAGAAAAAGTAGGCCCTAATCTTCATCATGTGGGGCTAGGCCCCAACTTCCTTAATAAGATGCCTATAGCACAAGAATTAAAACCAAGAATCAACAAATGGGATGGATTGAAACTGAAAAGTTTCTTCTCAGCAAGAAAAAGAAAAACAATCTGAGGTGAACAGAGAGCCTACATTCTGGGAGCAAATTTTTATCCCTCATACATCAGATAGAGAACTAATGTCAACGGTATATAAATAACACAGAATGCTAAGCACAAAAAAAAAAAAAAAAAAACAGATAATCCAGTCAAGAAATGGGCCAAAGACCTGAACAGACACTTCTCAGAAAAGGACATAGAATCAATCAATAAATATATGGAAAAAGGTTCATCATCTCTTGCAATTAGAGAAATGCAAATCAAAAAATCACTCTAAGATATCATCTCATTCCAATCGTAACAGCAGCTATTTTGAAGACCAACAACAAGTGTTGCTGAGGATGTGGGGGAAAAGGTACACTCATACACTTCCGGTGCAATTGCAAGTTGGTGCAGCCAATATGGAAAGCAGTATGGAGATTCCTTGGAAATCTGGAAATGAAACCACCATTTGACCCAGCTATTCCTCTTCTCGGACTATTCTCAAAGGACTTGAAAACAGCATACTACAGGGACACAGCCATGTCAATGTTTATAGCAGCACAATTCAGAATAGCAAACTGTGAAGCCAACCCAGATGCCCTTCAGTGGATGCATGGATAAAAAATATGTGGCATATATACACAATGGAATTTTCCTCAGCAATAATAAAACCATGGCAATTGCATGTAAATGGATGGTATTGGAGAAGTGAAGTTAGTCAATCCCAAAAAACAAATGCTGAATGGTTTCTCTTATATAAGGAAGCTGAATATAGTGGGGTAGGGAGGGGGAGCATGGGAGGAATAGATGAATTCTACATCTATTAGAGGGGTGAAAGGGGAGGGGAAGTAGATAGGGGATTAGCAGTGATAGTGGAATGTGATGACATCATTATCCAAAGTATATGTATGAAGACACAAATTGGTCCAAACATCCCTTATATACAACCAGGGATATGAAAAATTGTGCTGTATATATGTAATAAGAATTGTAATGCATTCCACTGTCATTGTTTTAAATCAAAAAATAAAAATAAAAAACACTCTTCAGCCTGTGTGAGGATCAAGGACAAATCCTTTCAACCACTCACCAAGACACTGAACTGCATTGTTTTTTTAGTTCTCAGCTGCAGGAAGAGCAGGAATATATGTGAATTTCAATACCTGACACCCACTGGGATATATTTGGGTGAAATACAAGAGACAGAACATGGATGGTAGGTAAGGTGCAGAAAATCTGGGAGGCAGAAAAAAGTTATCATGAAAGCAATAGACATTCTCAAGCTCAGCAGGTAGTACCTGTGATGACAAATGTCAATCCCAGCCTAATTCTTGCCTACATTAACACAGACCCTCACTTCATGCATAGGGAATACTGGTCATCAGCAATTTAAGAGGTATTTAACCAAATTTAATATCCTACACAACGTATTTTTGCAATGCACATTTTCAATAAAAGTCACACAATTTTTACTTCAATATTGAGTTATTTAATTTCTTTTACATTTGTTATGATTTTAGAGTCAGCTGGGTAATTTTTACAAAATGACTTTTGGATTTTGGCCTCATTATTTTGAATCTGCAGACCCACTGTGGAATATTGTGGTTTTAACAAAATCAAACTTTTGATCATTGAATATTAACTGTTTTCCCAATTTGTTTCCATTTTTTTTTTTTGCATTTTACTTTCCCCTTTATTTTTACTTTGCAGTGAACAGTTCTTTTGTTATTACTTTCATTTTAAATTATTTTTCCTATATTTGTGAATGGATTTATGCCTCAATTTTAACACTGCCCATTGGTAGTGTGTATAAATTATATGACTTAATGTTGACCATTTAACCCATAACATTATTGAACTAATTTAGGTCTTATGTTTCATTAGTGCATGGAAATTGCTTAGAAATATTATAGAAATAAGAATATCATCTGCATATGCTATTTGACTTTCGATGTATAAAATGCTGTTCAATATCATCAGAACAATATTTAGATGTCAGGAAACCATACATTTTTTTTTCCTTTTTCTAAAACTAAATTGTCAAACACTTAGGTTCTCACCATTAAATATGAAAACAGTACACAGCTGCCCTTTAGTGGATTGAAAAAGAATTGTCCTCTGGTCTTAACTGGCCATAGATTTACAATAAATTACATAAGTATGTAATCTGCCAAAAGCTTTTCTCTATCAAAATGATTTTTGGAAACTTACATATTATCCCTCTTGGTCATAAAGTCCAAACTTTATTTTTGTTTTTATTCTCAGTTTTCTAGGGGTTTGAATATCTGGGTCAACATCTATAGGAAGATGGTCTGCAATTTCCATTCTTTTGTTGTGTTATTTGGTATTTCTGGCCTTACAGAAAGAATTAGTCCATTTTTTTCCTTCTATTTTTAGATGAAATCATGAATTATTCTTACCGATCTCTTATTACATGATTGCCAGAAATCACCTGTGAAGGCGCCTTCTTTTTAAAAAATGTGATTACTGTTTGGTTTTTTTGGTGGGTTGATTTTTGGAGCTGGATTTTTGCCAGGTTGGCCTCACATTCCTTAGCCCAAATCCTCCTCCCACTGTAGCCTCACAGGTTGCCAGGACTAGTGGCGTGTGCTACCATGATCAGCTTTTCAGCTGCTCATAAAAATATCTGCAATTAAGTTAAATGTTAATTTGTAGGTCTACTTTATATTTCTTCACATCTGGGTCTACTAATGTATTCTATTGATTCCTGAAGTAATTTTCAAAGTTGATGATTATCTTGCAATTTATCCATATGTTGTAGTTTTCCAGGCTTCAGACTTTCTTGGCAATTAAGGTGGAATGATGAGAAAGCACAATGTGGGGAAATGAGAACCTGGCATTTTGTGAATTGAACAATGTCTCAGGATGCCTGTGCAGGACAGAGAGTGTGCACACATAATCCTGTGAGATAAATGAAGCAGAGAAGCTAAAGTAAATTATAATTTTAGTTAGCCTAATTAATATTCTTGAGTAGGTTTTATATGACTTGAAACACTTGTTTAATTTTTAGGGCAGAATCTAAGTATTTTACCATATTTAAATTAGGTTATTAAAGGTTTTTTTTTTATTTTTGGTGAGTTGTATAAATTTCATATATTTTGGATGTTGAGCTTTTATCAGACATGTGGCTAGCAACGATTTTCTTTCACCCACAGTCTACTTTTACATTTCATTGATTGATTCCTTTGCTGCACAGAAGCATTTTTAGCTTTATATAGTCTCATCTATCTCTTTATTTTTCCTTGCACATTCTCAAGAGGTTCTATTTAAAACCATTGCCAACGTGAATGAAAAAAATTCTTCTCATTTTCTTCTAGAATTTTTATGATTTCAGGTTATATCACAATGAACTATAACCACATGCTTGTGGGCTATTCTCAAAATGTTGGTAGGTAACACATACTGCAGAAGATATGCAGAAAAGGAAACACTTTGACATCCTTGCCAGAAATATAAATTTGAATAGATATTTAAAAAACTATAAGGGCTATTTTTCAAAAAAATTTAAACTAGAGATGCCATATGACCCAGACATTTTGTTGAGAATATGCCTGTATTTTTCAAGGTTCTTCAGAAAATGAGAATAAAATACATAAAAATGGATGTGTGTATAGAAGGGAGCTTCTTATATTTACTCACATAATCATGGGAGGAATAGTCACCAAATGTTTGCCTGCAGGATGGCAACACTGGGAAACTGGTAAGAGCTTGGTCCAAGATGCTGGAAGCTTCATACTGTGAGGAATCAAATGAAGCAGCTGTGGTCCAGGACAGAGGACTTAAAAGACCCTGGTAAATGAAAAAACAAATAACCCAATCAACAAATGGGCCAAGGACCTGAACAGACACTTCTCAGAAGATATACAATCAGTAAATATATGGAAAAAGGCTCATCATCTCGAGCAATCAGAGAAACACAAATAAGAAGTACTTTAAGATATTATCTCACTCCAGTCAGAATGGCAGCTATCATGAAGACACACAATAAGTGTTGGCGAGGATGTGGGGAAAAGGTACACTCATACACTCCTGATGGGAATGCAAATTGGTGCAGCCAATATGGAAAGCAGTATGGAGATTCCTTGGAAATCTGGGAATGGAACCACCATTTGACCCAGCTATCCCACTCCTCAGTCTATACCCAAAGGACTTAAAAACAGCACACTTCAGGGACACAGCCACATCAATGTTCATAGCAGCACAATTCACAATAGCTAAACTGTGGAGCCAACCTAGATGCCCTTCAATAGATGAATGGATAAAGAAAATGTGGCATTTGTACACAATGGAATATTACTCAGCAATAAAAGAGAATAAAATCATGGCATCTGCAGGTAAAAGGATGGCACTGGAGAAGATAATGCTAAGTGAAGTTAGCCAATCCCCAAAAAAAAAATGCCAAATATTTTCTCTGATATAAGGAAGATGACTATACTGGGGTAGGGAGGGGGAGCATGGGAGGAATAGATAAATTCTATTTAGGGCAGAGGGATGGGAAGGGAGAGGGCAGGGATTAGCAAGGATGGTGGAATGTGATGGACATCATTATCCATCCTACATGTATGAAGACATGAATTGGTGTCAACCTACTTTACAGAGATATGAAAAATTGTGCTGTACATGTGTAATAAGAATTGTAATACATTCCGCTGCCATATATTTTTTATAAATTAAAAATTTTAAAATTTTTGAAATGAAAAGCTGGCTCTTTGAAAAAAAAATAAATATACTTGATAAACCCTTATCCATGCTAATGTAGAGAAAAACTCAAATTACTAAAATCCATGATGAGAAAGGAAATATCACCATGAACACTAGAGAAATACAGAAGATAATTAGAAATTATTTTGAAAATTTGTACTCCAATAAAACAGAAAATACTGGAGACATCAATAAATGTCTACAATCATATAATTTAACCAAACGGAGTGAGGATGATATACACAAGTTAAACAGAACATTTTCAAGCAATGAAATAGAAGACACCATCAAAAGCCTACCAATGGGGGGGAAAAAAAAAGCCCAGGACTCAATGGATACAAGACCGTTAAAGAAGAACTAACACCAATACTCATGAAATTATTCCATGAAATAGAAAATGAGGGAGCACTTCCAAACTCATTCTATGAGGCCAAAATCACCTTATTCTAAAATCAGACAAAGACACATCAAAGAAAAAAGACTTCAGACCAATATCTCTAAAAAACAGATGCAAAAATTCTGAATAAAATTCTGGCAAATCAAATACCAAAACATATCAAAAAGATTGTGAACCATGATCAAGTGGGATTCATTCCCAGGATGCAAGGTTGGTTCAACATATGGAAATCAATAAAATCAATAAAAATCATATGATCATCTCAATAGATGCAGAAAAGCATTTGACAAAATACAGCACCCCTTCATTTTTAAAGCACTAGAAAAACTAGGGATAACAGGAACTTGCCTCAACATTGTAAAGGCTATCTATGCTAAGCCCCAGGCCAACATCATTCTAAATGGAGAAAAACTGAAGGCATTCCCTCTAAAATTTGAACAAGACAGGGATGCCCTCTCTCTCACCACTTCTATTAAACATAGTTCTTGAAACACTGGCCACAGCAATTCGATGAATGAAATTAAAGGAATAAGTAGAGGAAAACAAGAACTTAAATTAGGACTCTTTGCTGATGATATGATTCTGTACCTACAAGACCCAAAAAACTCCATGATAAAACTTCTAGAACTAGAATTCAGCAAAGTACCAGGATATAAAATCAACACCCATAAATCAAAGGCATTTCTGTATATCAGTGACAAATCCTCTGAGAAGTAGATGAGCAAAACTACCCCATTCATAATATCCTCAAGGAAAAGATACCTGGGAATCCCCATTCATAATATCCTCAAGGAAAAGATACCTGGGAATCAACAAAAGAGGTAAAAGATCCATACAATGAAAACTACGGAACACTAAAGAGAAATCAAAGACCTTAGAAGGTAGAAAGATCTACCTTACTCTTGCATAGGCAGAACTAATATTATCAATATGACCTTACTACCAAAAGCACTATACAGATTTAATGCAATTCTGATCAAAATCCCAATGACATTCCTCATGGAAATAGAAAAAGCAATCATGAAATTCATCTGGAAAAATAAGAGACCCAGAAGAGCCAAAGGAAACCTTAGCAGGAATAGTGAAGCAGGCGGTATCGTTACACCAGATCTTAAACTATACCACGCAGCAATAGAAAAAAAACAGCATGGCATTGGCACCAAAACAGGCTGGTAGACCAATGGTACAGAACAGAGGACACAGAGACCAACCGACAAAATTACAACTATCTTATATTAGACAAAGGTGCCAAAAACATGCACTGGAGAAAGGAGAGCATCTTCAACAAATGGTGCTGGGAGAACTGGAAATCCATATGCAACAAAATGAAGATGAACCCCTATCTCTCACCATGCACAAAAGTTAACTCAAAATGGATCAAGGACCTAGGAATTAAGGCAGAGACTCTGCATCTTACAGAAGCAAAAGTAGGCTCTAATCTTCATCATGTGGGATTAGGCCACAACTTCCTTAATACGACTTGTAATCAACAAGTACATGAAAAAATGCTCACCATCTCTAGCAGTCAGAGAAATGCAATTCAAAACCACCCTAAGATACCATCTCACTCCAGTAAGATTGGCAGCCACTATGAAGTCAAACAACAAGAAGTGCTGGCAAGGATGTGGAGAAAAGGGTACTCTTGTACATTGCTGGTGGGACTGCAAATTGGTGCGGCCAATTTGGAAAGCAGTTTGGAGATTCCTGGGAAAGCTGGGAATGGAACCACCATTTGACCCTGCTATTGCCCTTCTCGGACTATCCCCTGAAGACCTTAAAAGAGCATGCTACAGGGATGCTGCCACATCGATGTTCATAGCAGCACAATTCACAATAGCTAGACTGTGGAACCAACCCAGATGCCCTTCAATAGATGAATGGATAAAAAAAATGTGGCATCTATACACAATGGAGTACTATGCAGCAATAAAAAATGACAAAATCATAGAATTTGCAGGGAAATGGATGGCACTAGAACAGATTATGCTTAGTGAAGCTAGTCAATCCCTAAAAAACAAATACCAAATGTCTTCTTTGATATAATGAGAGCAACTATGAACAGAGCAGGGAGAAAGAGCAGGAAGAAAAGATTAACATTAAACAGAGACATGAGATGGGAGGGAAAGGGAGAGAACAAGGGAAATTGCATGGAAATGAAGGGAGACCCTCATTGCTATACAAAATTACATATAAGAGGTTGTGAGGGGAATGGGAAAATAAACAAGGAGAGAAATGAATTACAGTAGATGGGGTAGAGAGAGAAGATGGGAGGGGAGGGGAGGGGGGATAGTAGGGGATAGGAAAGATAGCAGAATACAACAATTACTAATTGGGCATTATGTAAAATTGTGGGTGTGTAACCGACGTGATTCTGCAATCTGCATTTGGTGTAAAATTGGGAGTTCATAACCCACTTCAATCTAATGTATGAAATATGATATGTCAAGAGCTTTGTAATGTTGTGAACAACCAATAAAAAAGAAAAAAAAAAAGACTTGTATAGCACAAGAATTAAAACCAAGAATCAATAAATGGGATGGATTCAAACTAAAAAGTTTTTTATCAAAAAAAAAAAAAAAAAAAACAAGAGAGCCTACATCCAGGAGCAAATATTGACCCCTCCCACATCAGATAGAGTGCTGCAGTCTGGCTGGGCACAAAATAACCGAGCCACCACAAAGCCTTGTGGATTCAAACAGCAACTCTTTATTCCCAAACTCTCACCGGCACTCTACAAGCACATTCTGGGAACACACTGCCTCTACCGGGCTCCGCCCACCAATTCTCTCAGAACCTAGGGAGAACTCAACAGGAACTCCAAAGAGCAGGCGCCTGAGGCAGCAGGATAAGCCCTAATCCTGGAGCCGCCCTATTCCAAGCAGGATCCACCCTAAACATGGAGCTGCCCTATTCTCAACAGGATCCACCCTAAACCCAGAGCCACCCTAATCCCTGAGCAGGGTCACCTTTCAACCCCAAAATGCCATGCATCATTCCTACTTGGCTATGGCTCTCAGCAATAGAGCACTAATCTCTAGGGTATATAAAGAACTCAAATATCTTAACACCAAAAAAAAAAAAAAAAACAAATGGGCCAAGGACCTGAACAGACACTTCTCAGAAGAGTATATACAATCAATCAACAAATATATGAAAAAATGCTCATCATCTCTAGCAATCAGAGAAATGCAAATAAAAACTAAGATATCATCTCACTCCAGTCAGAATGGCAGCTATTATGAAGACAAACAACAATAAGTGTTGGCGAGGATATGGGAAAAAGGTACACTCATACATTGCTGGTGGGATTGCAAATTGGTGCAGCCAATATGGAAAGCACTATAGAGATTCCTTGGAAATCTGGCAATGGAACCACCATTTGACCCAGCTATTCCTCTTCTCGGAATTCACCCAAAGGACTTAAAAACAGCACACTACAGGGACACAGCCACATCAATGTTTATAGCAGCACAATTCATAGTAGCTAAACTGTGGAGCCAACCTAGATGCCATTCAGTGGATGAGTGCATAAAAACAAATTTGGCATTTATATACAATGGAATATTACTCAGCACTAAAAGAGCACTAAAAGAAAACATGGCATTTGCCAGTAAATGGATGAAGTCGGAAAATATTATGCTAAGTGAAGTTAGCCAATCTCAAAAAAACAAATGCCAAATATTTTCTCTGATATATGGGGGTGACTCACAGTGGGGTAGGGAGGAAGAGCATAGGAGGATTAGAATAATTCTACATAGGGCAGAGGGGTGGGAGGGAAATGGAGGGGGAAGGAGATTAGCAAGGATGGTGGAAGGTGATGGTTATCATTATACAATGATATGATCGACATCATTATTCAAAATACGTGCATAAAGACTTGAATTGGGTGTCAACATACCTTACATACAAAGACAGGTGAAAAATGGTGTTATACATGTGTATTAAGAATTGTAATGCAGAAGAAATGAGTACATGTATAATGGCATAAGATGATGTGAATGTACTTTATATACAGAGATATGAAAAATTGTGCTCTATGTGTGTAATAAGGATCATAATGCATTCCACTGTTATCATGTATTTAAAAAAATAATAAAAACAATATATAAAATTAAATCATGACCTAAAAAATATCCTAAAAAAAGAAAGAAATTGTGATAGGATGCATGTGGTGCTACATACCTGATATATCCAGTGGTCTGGAGGCTGAGGTAGGGGGATCACAATTGTGAAGCTGATCCCAGCAACTGAGTGAAACCCTGCCTAAATTAAAAAAAAAATATATACATATATATATACATATATATATATGGAATAGTAATTTTAAAAAATTAAATTAAGAAATAAATTAAAAATATAAATTTTTAAGTAAAAATTTAAAAGGGGCTGAGGATATAGTTCAGTAGTAGGACACCCTGGAAATTCCATCCAGAAATAACCATTTCTGGCAATCAGCCACATTTTTTTTTTGCCATATTGCATACAGTTTGACAAATACTATGAAACACATATCAGTTTTATATCGATCATATAAATGTCACATTTTGCATATCACCATATTTTTAAAAGGACACCTGCAGAATTTGAAAAAATGCAAATACAGATCAGCACATAAGAGACTGAATGATAAAATTCCTCCTTATAAAGATGGCCACTTCCCTCAGGTTCATCTAGGATAACACCCCATCAAACTTTCAGCATGATTTCCTTTTCATTGAAGAAGGGACCAGAGCAAACAGTTTGAAAAGTCTCCTGGAAAGTTAAATTGAATGAAATTAGCCAAGAATTCTGAACTCTAAGAGCAAAATCAGGAACTAACATTACCAGGCACTAATGCATGTTATAAAATTATCATATTGCAGTAATTTGAGGACCAAAAAAATTCAAAATGCAGAAATTTCATAGATGACTCCATATGTATGTAAATGTCAATTTTATTATGAAGTGCAATGAAAAGGCCTAGATAAATGCAACCATCTCCTGGAGAGGATTTGATGTGAGTGAACAAGACAACCCAGCATGAAGGGAGGTGTGGGAACTGGAGGCCCAGAGCACTGGTAGGGCTTGGGTGGAGGACGTGCGTGGTACTGGATTATACTCCAGCACCCTGAAGAAGCACATGTTGAGCAGGATTATGTTTCAAAATTATACCAGAATAGGAGGCTCCTGGTATAATTTGGTATAACTGTTACAATTATCAAGGAATCATGATGTAAACAGAGTCCACCCACGAACCCACGTGGATGTAAAAATCATACACTTAATTGCAATGGAAAAGTCATTATCAATCAAACCCTAACCAGGCTACCCTCAGCAACTTAGCTACACCTGCGCTCAGAATAAAAACTAAAAACTACCAGGGTCAGAGCTGAGTGGTAAAGCACCCTTCTGTTAACTACCAAAACAAAAAACAAACTCCACAAAACTAGCTCAGGAATAAGCGGATCCCTGCACACCACAGGTCCCCTCCTGCAGGAAAACGGGGTTTGGAGGATTTTGCATTTTATTTAGAGGCAGTTTCTCATCTACCTGAGTCTCTAAGTGCCTCGCCAAGTTGCCAAGGCTGGCCTTGACCTCGCAATCCTCCTGCATCGGCCTCTCCCTACCCTTCCCAGCCTCTGGGATGACAGGTGTGTGCCATCGCTGGGCTAGGAGATTGGATTCTTCTAGTGGTCCCACCTGTCAATCACCTCAGCCCCCGAAGAGGCCAGGCAGCCCCGCTCACCTGCCACAGAAGACTTGAGCAGGGGCTAAGGCTGCCCCAAAGGTATGGGGAGGCCGCGAGGGGTCTCCGCAACTGTCACGCTCCCCACCCGGCTGGCCAGGGGGACTGAAGGGCACTGTCCCCGAGGGGCTCAGGCCTGCTGCCGCAGAGAACGCCCAGAGTCGGAGTGGGCCAGCTCAGGCTCCCGCCACTGCAGGTCCCGCAGGACGGCCTCCCTGCCTGGCCTACCTCCCAAGCCTTCCTGTCCAGGCACCAGGTGCCACTGCACACTCACCATTTCCTGGTTCCCAGCAGCCAAGCCTGCCCTGAGGAGCTTCGGCCCCTGCATGGCAGGGTCACCTGGGGTCCTGGGCAGGAGCAAAGCCTGGAGTCCAACTGCAGTAATCTGAGGGGAACCGCGGACCGCAGAGAAATAAAACTCTTCCGGATCGCGGAAGCCCGCCCCTTGCTCGCTGGCTGCGCTCAGGATTGGACAGCGCTCAGGATCGGACAGCGCTCAGGATTGGACAGCGCTCAGAACCGGGGCTTCTGATTGGACAGGGAGTCAGTCAGTCTCCGCTTTCCCCAGCCTGAGCCCAGCCAGCCTTCTTTTTGAGTGACAGGGGGGTGATATCCGCTCCAGGCAAGAAGGAGACCAGAATGGCAGGGTTGGGCTGCAGCTTTTTTCTTTTCCTTTTGAAGTCTGGGCATTGGGTTAGGGTTAGGGTACCAGAATTCTAAGTTCTGTTCGGTTCTGATGTTAGGAAATTGAAGTCATTTCTTGAAAGTTTCACCACACAAAGTGTCTTTGAGCTGCCGACTTGTCTCTGTTTATCTGTGCAAAATTCTCCAAGCAGAACTGCCCTTTCGCCCCTTGGGAACTGTCCAGTGCATCAAGGCCTGCGCTGGTTGAGGCTCATGGGGGGCCAGGTAGGCCCCCTGGAGGAGGCTGCACCCGAATGGCAGCATGAAAGCTGATGTTCCTCCAGCTGAGTTGAATCTGTATCTCAGCCCACGTTGAGGCTGGAGGCAGAGTAAGGAGATCAGCACAAAAGAGACCCCCAGAGTGCAGACCTGGGTAAACCCCAGCTGCACTGGGCTCCCTAGCTCTTTGGCCACTGGGGGTTGAATTCAGAGGACTCGACCTCTGAGCCCCTTCCCCAGCCCTAGCTTGAAGTTTAGAGACAGGGTCTCACTGAGTTGCTTAGCACCTTGTTTTTGTGAGGCTGGCTTTGAATTCCCCATCCTCCTGCCTCATCCTCCCCAGCCACTGCAATGACAGGCATGTGCCACTTTTTTCTTTCTTTCTTTTTGAGAGAAATACCTGTGGCGGCCACAGGATAACAGCCTTGCACAGATCAAGGCGACCCTGGGTGCTCTCCCTGGTTCCTGCCAGTTCCCTGGATCCCAGGCAATGGGATCCTGCCTCCTGCTAAAACCAGAGACACCCTGCCCAGATGTGCATCCTTAGTATCAGCTGAATACTCTGCACTTGACAAGAAAGAAGATGCAAACAAAGTCAATGTGTTTCCAGAGAGATTTCCGAGTCTTGTCCCCCCAATTCAGTGGTGAAAAAAGTCACATAATACAGAGAAGACTTCTTGTTAAGAGGGGCTCAAGGGTCTCTCTCTTTAAGGAAAAACAATTTGCGTTTGATTGGGAGTCCAGGAAAGACAATTCCTGGTTTTCCTAATATTTTAAATAACTCCTTAGACTTGAATGCACCCTGCTCATCTCTGCCTTAGTTAACCGTGGAGGTCTCAAGATTACCCGCCCCCTGTGACCCCTGCACCTGCAGATGAATGGGGGGTTCCTATCTTCTCCTTGCAGCACCCTGAACCTCCACCTTCCCACAGGCTCCAACACCTTTGGCAGCATCCAATGGGGGAGTGGTTTAGAAAATTCTGGAATGTACCTAAAGACATTTCCTCATCCAGCTATGATGCTATCAATTTGGTCCCATGGTCCTTTTAGTACTTTTAACTTTTTCTGTTTTATTGGTTCTTCTTAGATATAAATGACCATAGAGTCCATTTTGGTAAAATTATCCAAACATAAAATATACCTTATTGTCCTTAGGACCCCATTCGTGTGGGTGGGCAAGATGGGTGGATTCACTTAGGTATTTTCATATATTTGAATAGGAACATTATAGTCGATTCATGCTACGGTATTCTCTGTTCTTATCTCCTCTCCCTTCCTGTTGTTCCCCTTTGTCTAATCTACTGAAATTCTCTTCGTACCCCCCACATTCCTTGTGATGTAGATAACACATGTCGGGGAAAACATGTGACCTTTGGTTTGGGGGGATTGCCTTATTTTACTTTAGCATGAGAAGCTCCAGATCCATTCATTTACTGGGCAATGATATGAAGTCATCCTTTTTTTAAACCTGAGTAATATTCCACCTTGTATACATACCACAATTTCTTTATCTATTCATCTGTTGATGGGCATTTAGGCTGGCTCCATAGCTTAGCTATTGTGAGTTGTGCTATCATAAACATTGATGTGGCTGTGTCCCTGTAGTATGCTGATTTTATCCTCTGTATTTATGCTGAGGATTGGGATAACTGACTCAGAGGGTGGTTCCAGTCCTAATTTCTTGAGGAATCTCCATCCTGCATTCCAAAGAGGTTACACCAATGTGCAGTTTATCCAACAAAGTGTGGGCATTCTCTGTTCCCCACATCCTCACCAATTTATTGTTACTGTATTCTTGATAATTGCCATTCTGACTGGAGTGAAAGAGAATCTCAGTGCAATTTCAATTTGTATTTCCCTAATTGCTAGAATATGTTGCCTTTTCAGTATTTTTAAAAAATATTTTTTCTAGTTGGAGTTGGACCCAATACCTTTATTCTATCCATTTATTTTTCTGTGGTGCTGAGAATGGAACCCAGTGCCTCACACGTGCTAGGCAAGAGATCTATGGCTGAGCCCCAGCCCCAGCCCCCATTTTCAGGGGGCTCAAAGTTTTTTTACTTTTGCTTCTCAGTAATAGCGTCCCAGGTATTTGGGGGACCAGTTTTGCTGCATTTGTGAAATGGGAACATTTCTCTTCAAGGAAGATGGAGAAGATAAAGGCACATGCCCAGAATTCCAGGAGGCTCAAATTTTTTTTACTTTTGCTTCTCAGTAATAGCAGCCCAGGTATTTGGGGGACCAGTTTTGCTGAATTTGTGAAATGGGAACATTTCTCTTCAAGGAAGATGGAGAAGATAAAGGCACATGCCTAGAATTCCAGGGATGAGCAGTACACAGTTGTCTTGCCCATGATGAAGAGAAGTTGTATGTGGGTGAGAAGAGGGAAAGAGCCCGGGACACTTTGGGGCCAGAAACCCACATTCTCCCTAGAGGGAAATTATTAATTATTCTTGCTGTTAGTTTTCTTAACCAAAATGAGAAATTTTCCTAAGCTACTAGTGCCACTAGATATAGGTCTGTGGATGGAGCTCAGATTTGTCTTGAGAGGCAAGGAAATGTGAATAACCAACCCAGTGGTTCCAGTAACCAACAAGCTAGACCTTGGGCTCCTTGTGGGCAAAACACTGGGTTTTACCCAATAATTAACAATCCATCAGCACCTGACACCCAATTAATTGGGGACGGAGAATAGGATCCGTGGGTGTGGGGGTCTGTGGGTGGCCATCTGCAGGAGCTTGCCTCTAGGGTGCATCCCTTGCATCTGAGAGGTTTTTCAACACCAATGAGATTTTTTTAAAAGTGGCGAGAAAACTGGCAAGACCTTCTGTAATATTCTAACCAGGAAAATTCATAAGCACTTTAAAAGCATCTTAATGTTTATCCTCGTTCAAATGGGCCTCAATCAGAATGGGCCTCGATCAGAATGCAACCATTTGAAAATAGCTGTCAACATGAAAAACTTCTGAATCTGCTGGTTTGTGGACCACATCTGTGGATGACTGCAAAAAACATATCAGTCCATGGCTAAATACATAAGTAAAAATAGAAATCTAATAATGAGCATTCTCTTAAAACTTCCATCCTGAAAACACTGCCCTATTTGCTTTGATAACTAAATGATCATTTAATCATTCCTCTAGTAACACTTGAGGTCCATAAAGAACTGTGGAACATGTCTGGTTTGGGCAGAAATGTTGGGATACCAATAAGAAAGTTACACTGAACCTCAAAGGAGAAGGTCATAAATCACCAGAATGCAGGAATGCCTACAAAATTTTGAAATTAAAAACAAAGGACTGGGGTTGTGGCTCAGTGAGAGAGCATCTGCCTAGCACCAGTGAGGCATAGGGTTCAATCGTCAGCACCACATTAAAAAGAAATATATAAAATGAAGGTATCCTGTCCAACTAAAAAATATTTTTAAAAATAAAGATCAGATTTTTATTTTAAAAAAAGGAAATACCTGCAATGCAACATTTCTCCTAGACCAGCTTCCTGGACCCCCAAATACTAGCATGGTATGAGCAAGCTTAAAAAAAATATGTGAGAAATTACAGAAGTCTGCTCTGGCCCCATCTCTAGTCCATCCTGAGTTAAATGTCCCTCTCCAAATAGCAACACCTCCAACCTTGAATTTGCTGTCTCTCCCTTTAGAGTTTCTCACATTTTTTCCTTTCTTTCTTCCTGTGGTGCTGGGGATTGAGCCTGGGACCTTGTGCATGTGAAGCAAGCTCACTACCCACCTCACTGTATCTGGGCCCCTCACATTCTTTCCTGAATGTGTGTCTGCTTTTCTAAATAGGTCTGTCTATGTGCCTGACAATTGATGTAGTATTATTCCATAAATAACGACTGTAGAATTTTCCTTTTGGAGAGAACAAGGGCCTCCAGTGGCTCCTCATTATGCCCAGGGACTGATACCTCATCCCTCAGATCATGCTGGCATTGGGGGTATGGGTTACCTTGCTTTGTCAGATGAAACCAGGTTTGATCCTGGGAGTTAAGCATGCACCAGACTGCCTTGCTTACACACAAGCCTTTCTTAAAGGACACTTTGGCATACAACCATATACTATGGAAACGAGTTTCAACTTCCTTCCTGGTGGACATTTTAGCATTACAACGAAGTAGAATTGACTTCCTAGTCACTGGTACTTTTTCTTGAGGTTATTTGAGAAAGAGGTTCATCACAAACTTATTAAACACATCCCAAATTCTTGGGTCATAGTCTCATGGGAAATCATGTTTTCTATTAGGAGAGGCTCAAGGTGTGTCTTCTATTCTTAAGCTCCAAGGTGCTAACAATGCAATGTGTGCACAAATAGAATGTGGTGCATGAGTAATTGGAGAGATGTTCTCTTCTACACAAGTGGAGCACTATCACAACAGTCAGTCTCTCAACAAACATGGCAACTAGCAACCAACAGGAAAGTATTACAAAAACAGTATATCAACTGGGAAACTGCAGGAGAAAGCAGAGGCTCGTGCCCCTGGAGGGCTGGGGTGTGGTGGGGTGAGATTGCATCATGCTACTCAGAACACTTTGCAATTTAAAACTCATGAGTTGCTCATTCTGGAATTGTCTATAGCTTACAGAAAGGGAAGCCATTGATAAGAGGAACTATGAGAGTCGAATTGCTGTAAAACAAATACCAAGAGGCAATCTCCTGAGTGATCAGAGAGAAACAGTTGATCAGATACAAGACAGCATTAGTGGTTTTCCCTAGAAATCCAAGAAGCTGGAAGACAGTGGGAGGACTGTTTTTAACCATCAATAATTTTATACCTTGCTAAACTGTGCGTCAATTGATAAGGGAAGATTTGTAAGAGGAAATGTTTGTGGTGAGTAAACAACTTTTCCAGAAATGCCAATAGAGCCATCAAGGTTAAAGGAAATGAGAAAAGACAGAATCTTGAGTCCACATAAGATAATGAGAAATAATGGTAGATGTAGCTCAGTAGCTCAATTTGGTAGCTAAATATAGCCAGTGCCATGGAGTATTTAGTCTCTAACTCTTTTCTATTTGTTTAAAAAATATAAGTGTAAAAACTTGTACTCTATATGTGTAATAAGAATTTCAATGTATTGCACTGTTGTGTATTTAAAAAAAATAAAATTAAAAAATAAATGATTGCAAAAATAACACTTAGAACACATAAATAACACTAAGAACCAAACAAACATTGATGCTGAATGACTACAAGACTACATTTTTATTGCTATCAGGAAATACCTAAGGCTGAGTAGTTTGTGATTAAAAAGTTCTTTAGGTCAGAATTTTTGAGTCTGAGAGTCCAAGATAAAGGGATGCCATCCACTTTGCTTCTGGGGACTTCCCACTGTGCTCCATTCCAGCATGATGGCTGTCATCAGAGTGAGGACAAGTGAAAGAGGAAAAATCATATTGACCAGTATGAGCCACAGATCAGAGAGGGGCAGTCTTGATTTTTCATAACAACTCATTTTCTCAAAAACTCATTCCAAGAGACTAGCATCCATTCCTCCTGAGGGTGGCTTCCCCAGTGACTGAATTAACGCCCAGTAGACAGCACATTTGAAAGTTTCCCCTGCCTCAGTGCTACTGTAATGAGAACAAAGTGTCCAAAACATAAGCTTGTTTGGGGACAAATGATATCCAAGCCATACAAGACACACAATGCATGAAGTTATAGTCTATGAGAAAGATAAAAATCAGGACTAAGGGACAAATCTGTAAGATTAGCAAAATTTGTCTATACTATTGAAATTAATTTGGCATGAATAAAACTGATTGTCATAAATTTAAGATGTTAGGGTTCACAGAACAAACACTAAGGAAAAACTAAAATGTGCCAAAAGGAGAAAATAAAATAAAAATGGTACAGAAGAAAAATTAATCATTAATAGGCAATAATGGGAAAATTGATGAACCAAAAATATATAGGTAGAAAACAAGTGGCAACATAGAAGAAGCATTTGCTTCATTACTATTACTTTTTTCATTACTATTACTGCATATAGATCCAATCTGTTCCAATTTTAGAAAATATATTGTTCAATTTGGGCATGCAGCACACATCTGTGACTCTAGAAACTCAGGAGGCTGAGGTAAGAAGATTGCAAGTTGGAGGGCAAATTCAGTGACTTATGGAGAGCCTCTCTAAGTCATCATCATCTGGGCACAGTGGTGCAATGCTGTCACTAACCTACTTTGAGACTGAGGCTAGGGTATCACAAGTTAGATGCTGGCTTCAGCAACTTAGCATAACACTATCTGAAAATAAAACATAATAATATTAAAAAGTGGCTGGGGATGTAGCTCAGTGTTACATCCTTGGTTATAAGACCTAGAATCCAACAAAATTATTCTGCTGTCTACATCAGATTCACTTTAGATTCCAAAACAAATACAGGATGAGAATAAAACTAAATATAAAAATATAAAAGTAGCAATCAATAGCCCACCACAGTGGTTCAGTGACTTGGGAGGCTGAGGCAAGAGGATCATGAATTCAAAACTGCAGGTGGTAAAAATAGAGTTCCTCTTGGTTTAATGGTCTGGCTGCAAAATAAAATCTAAGAAAGGTAAAGAAGGGGAAAAAATGCACATGATACAGAAAGTAATTTTAAAAGCGGGGGTAGGATGGGCTAGCCAATCTTAGGGATGAAGCTTCCACACTGAAAAGAGCAAAATGGAGCCCATATTTGCTTTATTTATATCAGGGAATATCAAAGGCTTTCATTGGAATGTTCTTTACCAAATAAGGTAGAAGGTGGGCTTTGCAGTTCCAATGGGTTATGCCCAAATTCAGAGCTAGAAGAGGGGTCTTCCTGGTAGAGCAGAGATAGGGTCATGTGCCTTGGTTAATCTAGTGCACTCTGGGGAGCTGCAGATAGTTCTCAAGGTTAGACCTAAATCTCCATGGCTCCATACCCAGAGAAGACCCTCAAGGAATTCACGGATGGCACTCTGAATATTCCCCCTGTTTATTATGCAATAGAAAATGATGAGCCATTATTTTTAGTTCCCACATTCTTGTTCTAAGGGTGTGACAGCCACCTATTATCACAATACAAAAAAGAACTAGCAGCAAGCACCTCATTCCAATAATATTCCATGCAGAGTGTTTCAGTGTGTTTCCAGGGTTAAAGCCATTCCATTCTTGAAATATTTCCAGTTAGAGAAGTAGGATCCAATAGATCAATTTTGCTTTTTTGAATATTCTGGATGTTGTGATGTAACTCCATAAGATCAAGGTATTATTATTTTCTATGTAAAATTTCCATTAGATGATTTAACCTTCTCCAAATCCCATTGGGAAGGCTTATATTTGGCTGCAGTAACAGACCTTCGTAGTCAGATGGCATATCTAGTGATGCAATTAGGTAAATTGCACTTTTTACAGGCTACAAGATATTTATCCTCCTTTCTCTTAACTCTCACATTTCCAGTAATTAAAGCATAAAGAGATTGAACACAGGCCTGCAGGCCATACCAGGAACCCTCTTTACACCCCTGCCTATAAAGCCAGGCATAGGGTTGTCAGTGTGATATAGGAAATCTCAGTCTGCAATTAAGCTCTGAACACCTATCTGGATACCACCTTCACTTAAGGTTAGAACATTACCAACAAAACCTCCAGGGATCATGACATCCTTATGTGATTGTCTTTTGTCAATTCCTGGAGACCAATCTAGAATATGTCCACTATTTCTAGAACTATGTTGTTGTACTGGCAAGACATTTGCACAGTTTATCCATTTAGGAAAGTTGCCAAATTCTATTGCAGAATGATTAGAACAGTAAGGTATTGGCAGACGTTCTGTGGCAATGACTGGCTTGTTATGAGAAAGTCTCATTTTAATAACAGTTTAGACATATTGCTTAGAGTCACGGGGTCCAGTACGATTGGCCAATCTAGACCCCCATATGCTGTCTTTTCTTCAAAAGATACCCGGAGATAGCCAGCATGCTTATCATGGGACCAATATATACTTAGTTGTCCACTGTAACCAGTATAATTAAATCCAGTCACAGTTCTCCTTTCCTGTCCATGTGGTGTTTTAATTCATTTTGTCTCTCTGATTGGTCTGGCTAAAATTCCAATAACTATATTAAATAGAAGTGGTGGAAGAGGGCATCCCTGTCTTGTTCTAGTTTTCAGATGGAATGTTTTCAAGTTTTCTTTTTTTTTTTTATTTTAGAATGATTTTGGCCATTGGCTTAGCATAGATAGGTTTAAAATATTGAGATGTCTTTCTATTATCTCTAGTTTTTCTAGTTTTTTTTCTAGATTTTTGATTTTTTCTTTTTAAAATTAATCTATTTATTTTTGAATTACAATTTTTAATACACCATTATACCACAATTTATCATATCTCTGTATACAAGATATGTTTACACCAAATTCACATCTTTACACAAGTATTTTGTATAATGATGAGGGTCTCTTTCCATCATCCATGCAAATTCCCTTTCTCCCTCCCTTTCCCTCCCACCCCTCTTCCCTATCTGATATAATCTTCTTCCCATGCGCTACCTCTCTACCCCATTTTGTGTCAACCCCTTATATCAGAGAAGACATTCAGATTTTTTTTTTGATTGGCTAACTTCACTTAGCATAATCTGTTCTAATTCCATCCATTTCCCTGCAAATGCTGTGATATTATTTTTTAGTGCTGAGTAACATTCCATTGTGTATAAATGTCACATTTTAAAAATCTATTCATCCATTGAAGGGCATCTAGATTGGCTTCACAGTCTAGCTATTGTGAATTGTGCTGCTATAAACATTAACCTGGCTGTGTCCCTGTAGTGTGCTGTTTTACTTTGGGTAAAGTCTGAGAAAAGGAATAGCTGGTTCACATGGTGGTTACATTCCCAGATTTCCAAGGGATCTCCATACTGCTTTTCATATTGGCTGCACCAATTTGCAGTCACACTCATACACAGCAGGTGAATCTTTTCTCCCATATCCTTGCCAGCACTTATTGTTTGTGTTCATAATAGCTGCCATTCTGACTGGAGTGAGGTGGTATCTTAATTTTTATTTGCATTTTGCTAATTGCTATGTTGAACTTTTTCATATATATTTGTTGCTCGATTGTATATCATATTTTGAGAAGTGCTTATTGAGTTCCTTGGCCCATTTATTGATTGGTTTATTTGGGCAGGGGGTGTTTGGTGTTAAGATTAAGTTTTTAAAATATCCTAGAGATGAGTGATGTATCTGATGTATGTGTGGTAAGAATTTGTTCCCAGGATGTAGACTG
Organism: Urocitellus parryii; assembly: GCF_045843805.1. Taxonomy (NCBI): domain Eukaryota; kingdom Metazoa; phylum Chordata; class Mammalia; order Rodentia; family Sciuridae; genus Urocitellus; species Urocitellus parryii. The sequence goes on from NC_135537.1 coordinate 82,092,555, forward strand.
TCTCTTCACCTCACTGATTATTTCTTTTGCTGCGAAGCTGTTCAGTTTGAATCCATCCATTTATTGATTCTTGATTTTAATTCTTGTGCTCTAGGAGTCTTATTAAGGAAGTTGGGACCTCACCAAACATGATGAAGATTTTGGCCTGCTTTTTCTTCTCTTAGGTGCAGGGTCTCTGGCTTAATTCCTAGTCCTTGATCCACTTTGCATGAGTTTTGTGCACTCTAAGAGAGAGGGATTTAATTTCATTTTGATGCATATGATTTTTCAGTTTTCCCAGCACCATTTGTTGAAGATACTATCTTTTCTCCAATGTATGTTTTTGGTGCCTTTGCCTAGTATGTGGGTTACTCTCTGTGTCCTCTATTCTCTACCATAGGTCTACATGTCTATTTTGGTGCCAGTACTATGCCGTTTTTGTTACTGTGGCTCTGTAATATAGTTTAAGGTGTGGTATAGTGATGCCACCTTCTTCAGTCTTCCTGCTAAGGGTTGCTTTGGCTATTCTGAGTCTCCTTATTTTTCGGGATTAATTTCATGATTTCTTTTTCTATTTATATGAAGAATGCCATTGGAATTTTGATTGGAATTGCATAAAATCTGTATACTACTTTCAGTAGTATGGTCATTTTGATGATATTAATTCTGCCTAGCTAGGAACAATGGAGATCTTTCCATCTTCTAAGGTCTTCTTTAATTTCTCTTTAGTGTTTTGTAGTTTTCATTGTAGAAGTCTTTCACCTCTTTCATTATGTTGATTCCTAAGTATTTGGTTTTGTGGGGGTTATTTGAGACTATTGTAAATGGGGTAGTTTTCCTAGTTTCCCTTTCAGAGGACTTCTCATTGATATACAGATTTCCTTTAATTTATGGGTGTTGATATTATATGCTGATACTTTGATGAATTCAATTACTAGTTCAAGGAGTTTTCCGTTGGAATTTTTGGATATTCAAGGTATAGAATAATATCATCAGCAAATAATGCCAATTCTAATTCTTCTTTTCCTATGTGTATCCCTTTAAATTATTTCATCTAATTGCTATAGCCAGTGTTTCAAGAACTATGTTGGATAGAAGTGATGAGAGAGGGCATCCTGTCTTGTTCCAGATTTAGAGGGAATGCCTTTAATTTTTCTCCATTTAGAATTATGTTGACCTGGGGCTTAGCGTAGATAGCCTTTATGATGTTGATATGTTCCTGTTATCCCTAGTTTTTCTAGTGTTTTGAACATGAAGCGATGCTGTATTTTATCAGATGCTTTTTCTGCATCTATTGAGATGATCATGATTCTTATCTTTCAGTCTATTGATGTAATGATTTATATTTATGGATCTCCGTATGTTGAACCAAACTTGCATCCCTAGTATGAACTCCACCTGATCATGGTGCACAATATTTTTAACATGTTTTAGTATTCAATTTTCCAAAACTTTATTCAGAATTTTTGCATCTATGGTCATTAAAGATATTGCTCTGAAGCTTTCTTTGTTTGATGTGTCTTTGTCTGATTTTAGAATCAGGATGATTTTGGCCTCACAGAGTTTGGAAGTATTCCTTCTTTTTTTTTATTTCATAGAAAGATTTCAGGAGTATTGGTGTTAGTTCTTCTTTGATGGTCTTGTAAAACTCATCTGTGTATCCATCCAGTCCTGGGATTTTTTTTTTGGTTGGTAGGTTTTTGATGGTATCTTCGATTTCATTGCTTGAAAATGACCAGTGTAACTTGTGTATATAATCCTGACTCAGTTTGGGTAATTTTATGATTCTAGACACTTGTTGATGTCTTCAACATTTTCTGTTTTATTGGAGTACAAATTTTCAAAATAATTTCTAATTGTCTTCTGTATTTCTGTAGTGTTCATGGTGGTATTTCCTTTTTCATCATGGATTTTAGTAATTTGAGTTTTTCTCTCCTTTTCTACATTAGCATGCATAAAGGTTTATTGATTTTTATTTATAAAATTTTTCAAAGAGCCAACTTTTCATTTTGTCAACTTTTTAATTGATTCTTTTGTTTCAAATTCATTGATTTCAGCTCTGATTTTAATTATTTCCTGTCTTTTACTGCTTTTGGTCTTCATTTGTCCTTTTTTAGGGCTTTGAGATGTAATTTTAGGTCATTTATCTGTTGATTTTATCTTTTTTTAAGGAGTGAACTCCATGCAATGAACTTTCCTCTTAGTACCACCTGCATAGTGTCCCAGAGATTTTGATATGTTCTATCAGTGTTCTCACTAACCTCTAAGAATCTTTAAATCTCCTCCTTGATGTCTTCTGCAATCCACTGTTAATTCACTAGCATATTTTTTTAGTCTCCAGGTGTTGGAGTAGCTTTTATCTTATCACTGACTTCTAATTTCATTCCATTATGATCTGATAGAATGCAGTCTAGTATCTCTACTTCTTTTTATTTGCTAAGAGTTGCCCTGTGGCATAGTATATGGTCTATTTTTGCGTAGGATCCATGTGCTGCTGAGAAGAAAGTGTATTCGCTTGTTGAAGGATGAAATATTCTATATATGTTAAATCTAAGTCATTGATTGTCTTATTGAGTTCTATAATTTCTGTTTCTCTTTTGTTTGGAAGATCTATCCAGGGGTAAAAAATATGTGTTAAAGTCACCCAGAATTATTGTGTTGTGATTTGTTTGACTCTTGAAATTGCAAAGAGTTTTTATGATGAACATAGATGTTTTATTGTTTGGGTAATAAATATTTATAATTGTTGTCTCTTGTTGGTATATGGTTCCCTTGAGCAGTATGAAATATTATTGTTTGTCCCTTCTGATTAATTTTCACTTGAAGTCCACATTATTTGATATAAGGATGGAAACCCCTGCTTGCTTCCACAATCCATGTCAGTAGTATTTTTTGATATTTATTTTTTTAGTTGTACATGGACACAATACCTTTTTTACTTATTTTTATATGATACTGAGGATCGAATCCAGGGCTTCACACATGCCAGGCAAGTGTTCTACCCCTGAGGCCCATCCCCAGCCCAAGCAATATGGTTTTTTAAATATTTATTTTTTAGTGGACACATTACCTTTATTTTGTTTACTTATTTTTATTCAGTGCTTAGAATCTAACCCAGGGCCTTGCACATGCCAGTCTAGTTCACTCCCACTGAGCCACAACCCCCAGCCCTGAGTGATATGTTTTATTCCAACCTGTCACCTTCACTCTGTGGATGTATTTTCCTGTAACATGGGTCTCTGGAAGGCAGCATATTTTAGGGTCTTTTTTAATCCAATCTGCCAGTCTATGCCTTTTGATTGCTGAGTTTTGGAAATTAACATTCAGGATTATTATTGAAACATGATTTGAATTCCCAGTTATTTTTGTTTATTTTTGATAGTTAACTTGACTTGGTTTCTCTTTGTTAGGTTTTTCCTTTAGTGATATCTCTCTTTTCTGACATATGCTGTCTTTCATTTCCTCCTCATGGAATATTTTGCCAAGAATGTTCTGTAGTTCAGGCTTTCTAGCTGTAAATTCTTTTAACTTTTGATTACCACGGAAGGTTTTTATTTTTGTCATAAAAATAACCAATAAATCTAAAGTTTAATTTAGCTGGATATGATTCTTGATTGGCATCCATTTTCTTATAGAGCATGGTATATGTTGTTGCAGGATCTTGTACCTTTCAGGGTCTGGGTTGAGAAATCAGCAGAGATCCTAATTGGTTTCCCCTATATGTAATCTGATTCCTTTTTCCTGTGGCTTTTAAAAATCTCTCCTGATTCTGTATGTTGGGCATTTTCATTATAATGTGCCTTGGTGTGGGTCTGTTGTGATTTTGTACCTTTGGCATTCTGTAAGCCCCTTGTATTTGATTTTCCAATTGTCCAATTGACTTTTTTCATTGGTTGTTCAAAACATTACAAAGCTCATGGCATATCAGATTCTTTCATACATTTGATTCACGTGGGTTATTAACTCCCATTTTTACCCCAAATACAAATTGCAGAATCACATCGGTTACACATCCACGTTTTTACATAATGCCATATTAGTGACTCTTGTATTCTGCTACCTTTCCTATTCCCTACTATTCACCCTCCTCTCCCCTCCCATCTTCTCTCTCTACCCCATCTGCTGTTATTCGATTCTCTCCCTTGTTGTTTTTCCCCCCTTTCCCCTCACAATCTCTTATATGTAATTTTGTGTAACAATGAGGCCAATTGACTCTTAATGTTTATAAATTTTTCTGATATCATTTCAATGAATAGTTTATTCATTCCTTTGATTTGGACCTCTATGCCTTCCTCTATCTCAATGATTGTTTGGTCTTTTTTGTTATCCCATAATTCTTGAATGTTCTGCTTATGATTTCTTATCATCTTCAATGTGGTCAACTTTGGAAATTTTTCTGATATTATTTCAATGAATAGTTTGTTCATTCCTTTGGTTTGTACCTCTATGCCTTCCTCTATCCCAATAATTGTTAAATTTGGTCTTTTCATGTTATCCCATAATTCTTGAATGTTCTGCTCATGGATTCTTACCATCTTCACTGTGATCAACTTTATTTTCAGGATTATATATTTTCTCTTCATTGTCTGAGGTTCAGTCTTCCAGGATGGAAGTCTATTCTGTTGGAGATGCTTCCTATTGAGTTTTTTATTTGGTTTATCATTTCCTTCATTCCAATGATTTCTGTTTGTTTTTTCCAGATCTTCTATCTCTTTATTGAAGTCATCGTTTGCTTCCTGTATTTTCTTATGTAGTTCTTTGTCAAAAAATCTTTTGCTGCCTGTATTTGCTCTCTTATATAATCCTTTAATTAAGAAAACATTTAATTATGTACCTCCTCAACTCCTTCTCTATCATTTCTCCTACTGTTCTGGCCATATATTCCAATAATGTAGCATCTTTGGGGGGGCATATTTTTTCCCTTGGTTTCTCATGTTCATCTTCCTTTCCAGCTCTGTGTTTTCAAGGTGTTACATTTTTTACCCTGGAGGCTTGTAGTGTCCCTAATGGGCTCCTATACCTCTCCTTTAAGGGGGGATCAATATTCAAAGATCCAAATACAAACAATATGCAGCCTTAAACCAAATAGCTGCTATTAAGATGTTTCTGGCTTTGTCACAATATACAGAAATGGAGAGTTCAATCATTATCTAGAACATAAACAATAGGTTTACAAATAAGTCTACAGTTTCTGGTGGTGGACAAAGAACCAGGAGTAAGGTATAGAATGAGATGTTAAGGAAATGGGAGGTGAGAATATAGAGTTATTAGATCTTAGGAAGAGTGAAAGAGTAATAAAAAAAGTAGCATGAGGAAAGAGGAAGTGTTTTTGGGGAGACATGTTAGTGAGAAGTCAGTAGAGGGAATACAAAACACAAACATAATAATTAAGAAATGAAAAATGTAGAAATAGGAGATAAAAGAGTACAACCCAACTGTAATATACTATTCAGACCTCCCAGACCTCAGTAGACTAATCTATGAAAAGTTCTTGGTTTTACAAATGTTGGGGATGTGAGGGCGGGCGGGAGAAGAGAGAAAAGAGGGAAAAAAATCTCAAAGGAAGATACAGGATTGTTTTTCTTGGAGTTCAGTATCTTTCCTGCTTCTTTTCTCTTCTACTAGTTGATGTTGTCTGTTGTTTGATGTGTCTCCACAATCAGGATGGTGAAGGTTATTAGGGTGGGAGGGCTGGTCTTGGGGGTGGAGTTCCTGGAAATACTGTGTAGCACTTGCCTGTTCCCAAGGGAGACTGCACCCCAAGGATCTCATCTTGGGCCAAGCTGGAGACCTCACAATTCCTGGCCTCTAATTTAGACTCTGAACTCTTTTTTATTCACCCTTTTCTACTTCTCAATCAGAATCTTTTCTCCCCAGAGATTTTGTGGGCTGTGCTCTGGGGGCTGCACACCTCTTGTGGAGAGATGTTGAGCAGACCAGGACCAGGCTCTGCAAGCTATGGTCCGGCCATGTGGCTGGAAACACTGTACCGGGTTAGAAGCTGCTGGGCATAGGGGAGATTTGGGGACTGTAGGTACTTTGATATTGCTTCTAGGCCCTACCCTGTGTCCCAAGCTAGTAGTTGCCCTTACAAAAGATGGCAACAAAGGTGTCTCAAGTTGGAAGCAACTGCTTTCAGAGATAGGGTGTTAGTTGTGTCTGGCCTGGTGGTGGCATGATCAGAGATCTAGCTCTGTGGCATGCAGTGCTGTGGCTGGCAGCTGTCTCCATACCCTGTCCAGTGTCCCCAGGAGCAGGCTACCACATGTAGTGGACTATGGCAGTGGTTTTAGTGTCCCAAGATAGAGGGACACTGGGGGATCCCCACGTTGATAATGGGGGTCCAAAGAGGATTGATTACTGGGGATCCTTTGGGGCAGTGAACACCAGGTTTCCTGAATGGGTGGGCATCTAGGAGTCCTGTGCGGGTGCTGATGCTGGTGTTCTTGTTTGGGCATGGTGGCTGGAGGACCTGTGTGGGCTTCGTGGCCAGCATTCCTGCATGGGAGTAGCAGTCAGTGTCCTCTAATAACTCTCAGAGAAACAGTATTTCCACTGGTTGAATCTTAGGTCACAGAGTGACACAGCATGCAGCCTCCCTCTAGCCCACATCTAGGATTTCTCCCTGTTTTCAGCAATTTATATTAACCATGTGACCAAGTGCTTATGCTAATCTAAAAGCTGCTAAAGCTGGGTACTTGTTGTCAAAGTTGTGGAAGTCTTTTCCAAATTATGGCTGAAGGTTACTATATTGTTTATAAAAACACACAGCAAGACCTTGGGCAGACAACTCCAACCTGAAGTATTAATATTTCATGCTTCTTTCCTTAATTGCAACTCATCAGAGATGTGAATGATATTCTACCCTGAAGAAATAGCCCCTCTTTTGTTTAGAATATGTCTCATAACTTATGCCAAAAGAAATATCATGAAGCTAAATATGACATTTTAAAAAAAAATTGCAGTAAAAAACTCTGATTTAAACAAGGGGAAGTCTGATACTCATATAGATTTCCTAATAACACTTGTTTTAGTTTTAGAGATAGGTGGATTTCTTTCCTGATTCTATCTTTTAATCTGAGAACAGGAAGTTGCTGGTTGGTGTATCTCTCATCTCTTGTGCCTGGTAATGTGTTTGTGGGAGATTATGGTCTTGTTCTCTTGGTTTCTGACTTGTAGGGAATAGAGTTTTTTTCTGAGATTCTCACCAGTACTTTTGCCTTTGTCAAAGGGGTATTTCAACTCACTTGTGTTTCTTGCCGTCTCACTTTTGTGGTTTTCCAAAATGAGGTATGAGGTATAAGTGAATTTTAAGTGGATATTTTTAATGTAGGAGTTCACTAATTACTATTAGAAGCAACAGATGAGCTAAAAACAGTAACAAAATTTAATATAATCAGTTATTTATGTGCATAAGAAAATAAGTAGCAAACATAAAATTAAAGACAGTTCTAATGACCATAATATCAAAAGCAAAATACTTGGGAATATTTCAAAAAAATGTAAACACTTGAACTTTTAACATGGCTTCTTTTTAGAAAATATAACATTATCCCTAAGCCACCGTCTTCTTTTGGTGACTTTAGCTCATAGAAAGAAGATAGGAATTTAAAACTTTCCCCCGTGATCCTGAGGACAGGACATAGATATGGTCTACCAGTGAGCTCTGTCATCATCCCATTTTTATTTTTCTTTGAGATATGGTCTTGCCAAGTTAGTGAGGCTAGACCCAAAGTTGTGACCCTCGATGCTCAGCTTCCAAAGCAGCTGGGGTTACATGCATGTGCCATCACAACCCCTGGCAGGGATTGCAATCTTTTTTTGTTTTCTTTAGTTGTAGATGGACACAGTACCTTTCTTTTATATATTTATTTTTATGTGGTGCTGAGGATTGAACCCAGTGCCTCACATGTCTAGGCAGGTGCTCTACCCCTGAGCCCCAGCCCCAGGGATTACATTCTTGACTTTTATATTACAGGTTGGCTCAGGATAATACCTAGGTTTGCAAATGTGTATAATTTCCCCATTTTGCAAGTAGAAGATAGAGGCAACAATGAGAGAAAATGTCTATTCTTATCCTTGGAAGTGGAACAACAAATGTAGATTCACCTGCAACTTAGTATTTGAGGATTTCCCAGATATTAAAAAATATAAGCAAAAGAGACATGAGGTCAAGGCTCTGAGGAAGGGGGACTAGGTATTTCAAATTGTGAGGCAGCAGACTGAGAAAAACAATGCTAAGCTAGCTAGGTATGGAGAATAGGGTCCCTCACATTAATCTGTAGGATCACAGAAGATATATAAGAAAACAAACCTTTTGCTGGGTACATTTTAAAAAGATGATCATGGGTCAGACTTGGTCAGAAGTCATGATTATCACACCCCACCCACACACCCACACACATTACTTCCCTTTTACCTCTTCCCCACTTTAGCAGTGAAGCCACATCCACTCCTGAAGGTGCATCCTTGCATGAAGAGAAAGGACTGAGCCATAGTACCCTGTGGATCACAATGGGCAGATCTTTGCCTAGCTTATGGCAGAAGCTATCAAAGGAATGGCAGAGATCAGGAACATCTCTGTCTCTTCTCTCACAAACAAATAACTAGAGATTTCAATTATAAATTGATGGATTAAGTGAACTTGGGAGTATTGGGCCAAATATTTGGAACACTGAAGATATAAATGTTCAACAGCCTAGTGCCTTATTTCTTTTTCATCTCTTTTTTTGTTTTTGGTCATGTGAATTGAGCTCAGGGGCACTCAAACTCTCAGCAATATTCCTGATCTTTTTTTGTATTTTAGTTAGAGATAGGGTTTCACTGAATTGCTTAGTCCTTTCCTAAATTGTTGAGGATGGCTTTATCAGCCTCCAGAGGCACTGGGATTACAGTCATGCACCCCCACACCTTGCTAATGTTTTATTTTATTATTTGCACAAGAGCAGTTTTTTCGTATAATATAACCTACTGAATGCTCTAAAATTATTGCACTTTGTAAAAAATTCAAAGAGATAGCTTATTATCTTTATATTAACAAAATTAAAGGATATGATTTTTCTTATGCCTTGGCTTCTTTTCACTTGATAAAATCAGGATAGGAACATAGTTTTCTAGTTTATTCTTTTTTTTTTTTTTTGGCGGGTGGGTATACAAGGGATTGGTCCCAGTATCACTCAACCGCAAAGCCACTTCCCCAGTCATGTTTATTTTTTTTTTTAGAAACAGGGTCTCAATGAGCTGTATAGGTCGCTATTAATTTGCTGAGGCTGTCTTTGAACTTGTGAATTTCCTTCCTCAGCCTCCCAAGCCATTGGGATTGCAGGTATGTGCCCCCACTTCCAGTTTCTTCATTCTTTTGTAGTTGTTGCTTTCTCTTGTTACATAAATTCAAGTTGAATAACAGTATGTTTAACAATCCAGATATGGATAAAAGCCAGTGATGTAGGTAAGCAATTGAACATATCCATCATAAAGTATATTATATATTCACCATGATGTATTACTCAGTCATCAGTAGAAACTCCACTAATGGTCAGCAAAATAGATGGAATTGGATGATGTCATGCCAAGTGAAGAAATACACAAAAGTGTCACATCTCATATGTTAGCTAATATAATATCATGTGCAAGTACAATAGTGATTAGTATGGCTGAGGAGTGTGTGAGGAGGCATAAGGGCAAAACAGGGTATTTGGATATTATGAATGCATGTATATGCATATATATAAACATCACACTGAATCCCATTAGTATGTGCAATTGCTATGTGATGATAAAACCCATAATCTCCCATGATTACCAAATTCTACACTAAGGACAGAATCCTGCTGTATTTTGGAATTTCCAGTATAGGATGCAATATTATTGATGAGGTTCCCTGATAACCACCAGGCTCTCCTGACGCATCCATTCTATTTTCTTCCAGGCTCTGAACATAAAGTATGCAATGTATTTCTGCATCTGGATCATCTCACTTAGCCTAAAATCTTCCAGGTTGTCTGTAGTATTGGATAATATTCTTTTGTTTCTGGGGTTTGGACCCAGGATTGGCTTATCAGTGAGAGAGATTCACCATCATTTTATTCTTTAGTTTTAAGAAAGAATGTTACCAAACTACTAAGGCTGGCTTTCAACTTTTGCTTCCTCATATTGTGAAGCTTCCAGTTTCTTGGACTGAGCTGTTACCAGTTTCCCAGTGTTGCCAGCCTGTAGGCAAACATTTGGTGACTATTCCTCCCATGATTCTGTGAGTAAATATAATAAACTCCCCTCTGTATAACACGTACATGTTTTATGTATTCTATTTTTCTGAAGAACCCTAAAAATACAGGCATATTCTCAATGTCTGGGTCATATGCCATCTCTAGTTCTAATTTTTTGAAAAACCCCCTTAGTTTTTTTAATGTCTATTCAAATTTATATTCCTGGCAAGGATGTCCAAAGTGTTTCCTTTTCTGCATATCCTCTGCAGTATGTGTTACCTACCAACATTTTGAGGATTGAGCCCACTAGCGTGTGGTTATATCTCATTGTGATATAACCTGAAAGCATAAAAATTCCAGAAGAAAATGAGAAATTATTTTTTTTGCCATTGGCATTGGCAATGATTTTAGATAGAACATGCTGAGAATGTTCAAGGAAAAACTGCTTAGAGTATATAAAGATAAAAATGCTTCTATACAACAAAGGATTCAATCAATGAAATGTAAAAGTAGACTGTGGGTTAAAAAAATCATTGCTATGTCTGATAAAAGCTCAACATCCAAAATATATGAAACTTACGCAACTCACCAAAATTTAATAAAAAACCCTCATAACCTATTTTAAATATGGTAAAATACTTAGATTCTGCCTTAAAAATTAAACAAGTGTTTAAAGACATATGAAAGTTACTCAAGATCATGTATTAGGCTATATAAAATGATAATTTAGCTTTTCTGCTTCATTTGTCCCACAGAATTATGGGTGCTCACTCTCCATCCTTCACAGGGCATCTTGAGATCAATTAGCAAAATGCCAGGTTCTCATTTTCCCACATTATGCTTCCTCATTATTCCATCTTAATTGCCAAGAAAGTCTTGAACCTGAGAAACAACAAAATATAGATAAATTGCTAGATAATCATCAACTTTGAAAATTACTTCAGAAATCAATAGAATACATTAGTAGACTCAGATGTGAAGAAATATAAAATAGACCTACACATCAACATTTAACTTTACAGCTGCTCATAAAAATACTTGCAGTTGAGCTAATATGGGAGCACATGCCACTAGTCTTGACTACCTTGAGGCCACAGCAGGAGGATGATTTAGGCTAAGGAATTTGAGGCCAACGTGGCAAAAACCCAGCTCTAAAAATTGACCCACCAAAAAACCAAACAGTAATCACATTTTTAAAAAGGTGCCTTCACAGGTGATTTTTACAAAACATGTAATAATGAATCAGTAACAATAATTCATGATCACATCTAAATGTAGAAGAAGAAAATAGACTAATTCTTTCTGTAAGGCCAGAAATACCAGATAACACAGCATGAGAATAGAAATTGAAGACCATCTTTTTATAGATGTTGACCAAAATATTCAAAACCCCTAGCAAACTGAGAACAACAGCAAAAAGAATGATTGGGCTTCATGACCAAGAGTGACACTGTCATATGAAAAGTTTCCAAAAATCATTTTGATAGAGAAAAGCTTTTGGCAAATCACTTACCAAATTACTGTATAACCTATGGCCAATTACGACTGGAGGAAAATTTTTTTCAATCCACTTAAGGGCAGCTATGAACTGTTTTAATACTTAATTGTGTGAACTGAAGTGTTTCTCAATTTATTTTTAGAAAAAGAAAAAAAATGTATGCTTTTCTGACTTCTAAATATTGTTTGAGAAAATTAAATGGGATTTTACACATCAAAAATCAAATAGCATATTCAGATGATACTATCATTTCTGTAATGTTTCTAAGCAATTTCCATGAGCTAATGAAACCAAAGAATTAGTTCAATAATTCATGGGTTAAATTAAATCATTTAAATTATATACAGTAGCAATGAGCAGTGTTAAAATTGAGGCAAAAATCAATTCACAAATATAGGAAAAATAATCTAAATGAAAGTATTAACAAAAGAACTGTTCACTGCAAAGTAAAAAGTAAAGGTGAAAGTAAAATGCAAAAAAGATCATGGAAAAAAATGGGAAAACTGCTAATATTCAATGATTAAAACTTTGATTTTGTTAATACCACAATATTCCACAGTGGGTCTGCAGATTCAATGTAATTAAGCCAAAATCCAAAAGTCATTTTGTAAAAATTACCCAGCTGACTCTAAAAATCATCAATAATGCAAAAGAAATTAAACTATATTAAGTAAAAAATTGTGCAACTTTTATTGAAAATGTGCATTGCAAACAAAGTACATTGTGTAGGATATTAAATTTGGGTATTTCTTAAATTGCTGATGAGCAGTATTCCCCATGCATGAAGTGAGTGTCTATGCTAACCTAGGAAGAATTAGGCTGTGATTGACCTTTGACACCACAAGTACTACCTGCTGAGCTTGAGAGAATTTTTATTGCTTTCATGATAACTTTCTTTTGTCTCGAAAATTTTCTGAACCTTTCTTACCATAGATATTCTGCCTCTTGTATTTCACCCAAGAATATCCCAGTGGGTCTGTATTGAAATTCATATATATTCCTGCTCTTCCTACAGCTGAGCACTAGAACATCAATGCAATTCAATGTCTGGCTGAGTGGTTGAAAAGATTCATCCTTGATCCCCATGAAGCCTGAAGTGCATTTTATTTTTTTATTGATTTAAAAATGACAGTGGGATGCATTACAATTCTTATTACAGGTATACAGCACATTTTTTCATATCTCTGTATATAAAGTATGTTGGCACCAATTCGTGTCTTCATACATGTACTATAGATAATGATGTCCATCACCTTTCACCATCACTGCTAATCCCCTGCCTCCTCCCTTAACCTCCAACACCTCTGCCCTATCAGGAGTTTTTCTATTCCTCCAATGCTCCCCCTCCCTACCCCTCTATGAGTCAGCCTCCTTATGTCAGAGAAAACATTTGGCATTTGTTTTGGGGGGATTGGCTAACTTCACTGCTCCAACACCATCTATTTACCTGCAAATGTCATAATTTTATTATGATTGGGTAAAATTCCATTGTGTATATATGCCACATATTTTTTATCCATTCATTCACTCAAGGGCATCTGGGTTGGCTCCACAGTTTATAGCAGCACAATTCACAGTTGCTAAACTGATTCCTTGGAAATGTGGGACTGGAACCACCATTTGACCCAGGTATTCCTCTTCTTGGTCTGTACCTAAAGGACCTAAAAATGGCATACTACAAAAACACAGCCACACCAATGTTTATAGCAGCACAATTCACAATAGCTAAACTTCGTTATCACACCCCACCCACACAAACACGCCATTACTTCCCTTTTACCTCTTCCCCACTTTAGCGGTCAAGCCACATCCACTCCTCAAGGTGCATCCTTGCATGAAGAGAAAGGACTGAGTCTGTAGTGCTCTGAGGATCACAATGGGCAGAACTCCTTGCCTAACTTATGGCAGAAACTAGCAAATAAATGGCAGAGTTCAGGACCATCACTATATTTGTCTCTTTTCTCTCACAAACAAATAACTAGAGATTTCAATTATAAATTGATGGATGAAGTGAACTTGGGAGTATTGGACCAATATTTGAAACACTTAAAATACAATTTTCAGCAGCCTAATGCTTTATTTCTTTTTCATCTTTGTTTTTGGTTCTGGGGACTGAGCCCAAGGGCACTTGACCCCTCTGAAACATCCCAGATCTTTTTACATTTTAGTTACAAACAGGATGTCACTGAGTTGCTTAGTGCTTTGCTAAGTTGTTGAGGCTGGTTTTGAACTCACCATCAGAGACACTGGAATTACAGTCATGCACCATCACACACACTAATGTTTTATTTCATTGTTTGCACAACAGCAGTTTTTCCATGTTATGTAATCTACTGAATGCTCTCAAATTATTTTACTTTGTGAAAAAATTCAAAGAGAATAGCATATAATATTTATATTAACAAACTTTAAGTAGAAGCATGATTTTTATGCTTTCTTTTCAATTGATAAAATCAGGTCAGGACATAGTTTTCTAGTTTGTTTATTCTTTTTTTTTTTTTAAACTGGGGATTGGTCCTGGTGTCACTCAACTAAGAGCCACTTCCCCAGTCCTTTTTAAAATTACTTAATTTAGAAATGGGGTCTCAGTGACTTTTATAGGTCCCTAATAATTTGCTGAGGCTGAGTTTGAACTCATGAATTTCCTGCCTCAGCCTCCCAAGCCATTGGAATTGTAGGGATGTGCCCCCACACCTAGCGTCTTCATTCTTTTGTGGTTCTTTCTTTTTTTATATAAGTTCAAGTTGAATAGCAGTACATTTAACAATACACAGAAAAAATTCAGTGGTGTAGATAAGCAATTTAACATATCCACTAAAAAGTATGTTATATATTCACATTGGCATATTACTCAGCCATCAATACAAACTCCTTTAATGGTCAGAAAAATAGATGGAATTGGATGATGTCATGCTAAGTGAAGAAACACACACACACAAAAGTATCACATCTTAAATGTGTTAAATAAAATCATGTGAATGTAGAATCGTGATTAGTATGGCCAAGGAGTCAGCAGGGGCACCAAGGGCAGAAGAGGGTATTTGAATATTATAAATACATGTATATGCATCTATAAATATCACACTGAGTCACATTAGTATGTGCAATTGCTATGTGATGATAAAACCCATCATATCATGCAATTACTTAATTCTGCACTAAGAACAGAAACCTACAGTCTTTTGGAATTTTCAGTATATGATGTGATATTATTGATGATGCTCTCTGATAACCACCAGGCTCTCCCTATGTATTCATCATTTTTTTCTTCCAGACTCTGCACATAGAGTATGCATCATCTCACTTAGCCTGAAGTTCTCCAGCTTCTCCATGTTACTGGAGAATATTCTTTTGTTTCTAGTGTTAGGATCCAGGGTTTCCTTACCACTGAGATACATCCCCTATTATATTCTTTTTTAGAATGTTACCAAACACCTGAGGCTGGCCTTTAAATTTTGCACCAGTGCCACATACATCATTCTTCTTTTGAAAGTTGGATAATAAGTGAGGTGTGGAGGCACGTTTGTTTTGTCATGCTAGGGACTGTGGAGGCTGAGGGAGGAGAATCACTATCTTGGAGCCAGTCTCAGCATCTTGGTGAGACCCTCTGCACCTTAAAAGACCTTGTCTCAAAATAATTGTAAAAAAACTGAAAAGGCTATATATGTATGTTTATATGTTTGTGTGTAAACACAATGATAAATCTCTCTTTATCTATTATCTGTAATACACTATGAGTTCTTCTTACTGAGTTATGCTTTGATGGAAATTTAGGTTGTGGATAGTGTTGTGGTTAACTTAGGAGTGTAGACATTCCTAAAGATAGATTTCATTTCCTTCAATTGTTGAAATGGTTAATGTCAGCAGTCAATTTGAGTGGATTGTGATATCTAGGGAATTGGTGTGGAACATCTCTGCAGGTGTCTGTGAGTGTGCTTCCAGAAGGCTGAGTCAGAAAGAATGGGGAGTAACTGTAATGAACATGTATATTGGCATTCAGTAGGTTTGATTTGAAAAAAAAAAGCAAGAGAAGTGGTCACTGGCTTATGCTCCAAGCTTCTTGATTGGGTGATTCTCCAGCCTTTGTGGACTTATACCATTGGCTCTACCAGGGTCTTTTATTTTTTGTTTTAATTAGTTATCCATGAGGTAGAATTCACTTATATACTTTAATATATCATACATAGATGGGATAAAATTTCTCATTTTTCTGAGTATACATATTGTAGAATCACATTGATCATACAGCCACTTACATAATAAAGTAATAATGTCTGTTTCATTCTCTTTCTTATCCTCACATCCCCTGCCTTTGCTTTTTTTTCCTTCCCTCTACCTAACCTAGGGTAATTCTATTGTTTTGCTTTTATTGCGTTACAATTCTTAATACACATGTATACAATTTTAATATCTCTGTATATAATGTATGTTGACACGCAATTCAAGTCTTCATACATGTACTTTGGATAATAATCTTCATCACATTCCACCATCCTTTCTAACCCCCTGCCCCCTCCCTTGCCCTCCCACTCCTCTGCCTTATCTAGAGTTTATCTATTCCTTGTATGCTCTCCCTCCCTAACCCACTATGAGTCAGCCTTCTTATATCAGAGAAAACGATTGGCATTTGTTTTTTTGGGATTGGCTAACATCACTTAGCATTATCTTCTCCAATGCCATCTATTTACCTGCAAATGCCATAATTTTATTCTCTTTTATTACTGAGTAAAATTCCATTGTGTATATATGCCACATGTTTTTTCATGCATTCATCAACTTAAGGGCTTCTAGGTTGGTTCCACAGTTTAGCTGTTGTGAATTTTGCAGCCTCTATAAACATTGATGTGGCTGTGTCCCTGTAGTATGCTGTTTTTAAGTCCTTTGGGTGCCCAAGGAGAGAAAAAGCTGGGTCAAATGGTAGTTCCATTCCCAGTTGTTCAAGGAATCTCTATACTTCTTTCCATATTGGCTGCACCAATTTGCAGTCTCACCAGCAGTGTATGAGTGTACCTTTCCCCCCCACATCCTTGCCAACACTTGTTTTTCTTTATAATAAATAGCTGCCATTCTGACTGGAGTGAGATGATATCTTAGCATTGTTTTGTGTTTCTCTGATTGCTAGAGATGATGAACATTTTTTCATATATTTGTTGATTGATTGCATATCCTCTTAGAAGTGTCTGTTCAGGTCTTTGGTTTACTATTGATTGGATTATTTGTTTTTTCATCTACCATGGTCTTTTAAGTCCTCTGTCCTGGACCTCAGCTACTTCATTTGCTTCCTCACATGGTGAAGCTTCCAGCTTCTTGGACTTAGCTGTTACCAGTTTCCAGTGTTGCCATCCTGCAGGCAAAAATGTGGTGCCTATTCCTCACAAGACTATGTAAGTAAATATAATAAGCTCACTTCTGTATACACATGTACATTTTTATGTGTTTTATTCTTTTTCTGAATAATTCTGAAAATTCAACAAAATGTCTGCATTGTATCGCATCTCTAGTTTTCATTTGTTGAAAAAACCCCTTATAAATTTTTAAAATGTTCGTTCATGTTTATATTCCTGTAAAGGATGTCCAAGTGTTTCCTTTTCTGCATATCTTCTGCAGTATGTGCTACCTACCAACATTTTGAGAATAGTACACACGCGTGCAATTATACCTCATTGTGATGTAAGCTGAAATCATAAAAAATTTCGAAGAAAATGAAAAAAAAATTCTTTGCCATTGGTATTGTCTTTGATTTTAGATAGAACATGCTGAGAATGTGGAAGAAAAAACAGAGATAAGGGAGACTTTATGCTTATTAGTTAGCCTCATAAGTGATCTTGAGTAATATATTTAATGGTGCAAACTGAAGCATTTCACAACTTAGTTTTAGAAAAAAAATTCTGACTTCTACTAAATATTGTTTGAGATTATTTAATAGGATTTTATACATCAAAATCAAATAGCTTATGCATATGATACTATTACCCAGCTGACTGTATATATCATAAAAAATAAAAAGAAATTAAATAACTCAATGTTGAAGTAAAAATTGTGATTTTTCTTAAAAATGTGCATTGCAAGCAAAATACATTGTCTGGGATATTAAATTTGGGTAAATATTTCTTAAATTGCTGATGAGCAGTATTCCCCATGCATGAAGTGAGGGTCTGTGCTAACCTAGAAAGAATTAGGCTGGGATTGGATTTGTCATCACAGCTACTACCTGCTGAGCTTGAGGGAATTTCTGTTGCTTTCATGATAACTTTCTTCTGCCGAGTAGATTTCCTGCACCTTTCCTACCATGGATGTAATGTCTCTTGTATTTCTTCCAAGTATATCCCAGTAGGTATCATTATTGAATTTACATGTATTCCTGCAGCTGAGCAAAAGAACAAAACTGCAATTCAATGTCTTGGTGAGTGGTTGAAAGGATTCGTCCTTGATCCTCATGCAGGCTGAAGTGTATTTTATTATTTTTTATTATTGTTCAAAACATTACAATGCTCTCGACATATCATATTTCATTCATTTGATTCAAGTGGTTTATGAACTTCCATTTTTACCACGTGTAAAGATTATAGAATCACATGGGTTACATATCTACGTTTATACATACTGCCATACTTGTGTCTGTTGTATTTTGCTGCCTTTCCTATCCCTTACTATCCACCCTCCCCTCCCCTCCCCTCCCCTCCCTTCTCCTCTCTCTACCCCATCTACTGTAATTCATCTCTCTCTTTCATCTTTTTTTTCGCCCTTTCCCATAACCTCCTCTTATATGTAATTTTGTAAACCAATGCAGGTCTCCTTCCATTTCCATGCAATTCCCCTTATCTCTCCCTTTCCCTCCCATCTCTCATCCCTGTTTAATGGTAATCTTTTTCTCATGCTCTTCCTCCCTGATATGTTTTGAGTTGCCCTCCTTATATCAAAGAAGACATTCGGCATTAGTTTTTAAGGGATAGGCTAGCTTCACTTAGCATAATCTGCTCTAATGCCATCCATTTCCATGAAAATGCCATGATTTTGTTATTTTTTAGTGCTGAGTAATATTTCCTTGTGTATAAATGCCACATTTTTTATCCATTCATCCATTGAAGGGCATCTAAGTTGGCTGAGGAATCTGAAGTCATACCAACAGGAGTGTGCAGGTGCCATGAATTTGCAGTAATAGTCAAGAACTCATGGATTGGTTGTTCATTGCCTTGAAACTGTTGGAAAATTGTTTTCTGATAGTAAATTTCTATATCAGTATTAGGAAAAATTTAGACACTTTCCTGATAGTATGATTCAAAGAAAAAGACACAATTTCAGGCAATCCTAAGGAAAACTAACTTCATACATGTAGAGCCAGGAGAAACCATAGTCTGGTCATTCTGCTATCTCCAATTTTAAACCACAATCATATATACTTGATGTGCATCATTTAGTGATATGATAAAAATTGTGTACATATATCATGGTAGTGTTGTAAAGAAATATCTATAGTAATGTCAATGCTGAGGTACCATTGTTCTTAAGAAGCATCCTGGGAAGGATTCATAGAGATGACTGAAATGCTGAGCTATGTATCTTCCCAGCTGTGCACATTATGCCTGGCACAACATAGTCCAGGAGATGATGAGACAAGCTCTATAACATCAGGGAGATAATCTGAGAAACAAACAGCCCTCAAACAAGGGTCTACGGAGTGATGCTTCCAGCTTGGTCCAGGTCCTTATTGTACTAGGTACAAATGTCCTATATGCACTGGTGAAATCAAGCTGCGCCCAGAGTGGGCATTCTTTGTGGAAGGATGTGTAAATAACAGGTTATCTAACAGATTTCTGAAATAGGTTTCATTTGAAAAATTCACATATGGTTAAAGGAAGGAAATGCCAAGGGTGGAGATGAGAAAAACTGATCATACATGAAAAAAAAATTTTTCAAAAAAAAATTGTTAGAGCTGATAGTAAAGACTGGGGGATACTCATGGTTAAGACTCCCTTTAATATCTGGAGCCAGGAAGAAGTCATGTTAGATATGATGCCATCCTGCTGTTACTATAGTCAGGGGGGTGGCTGCATGATATGTGCACTATCATCTGAATTCCAACAATCTAGTGAGGACTGCTCAGGCAGTGGACACGAGCTGGTGGTCAGGACAGAAGTAGAGAGAATTATAGGAGGACAACACCTCACTGCAAGTTTGGGTTCTTTGGACCTTCTAGGTGGGCATATTCCAGTGTGAAAGTTAGGGGAAGAAACACCTCTTCTCCCATATGCAGTGTGAGCATAATCCTGCTCATAGGGGTGACAGATCCTATTTCCTCACCCCTTAGCAACTCATGTGTAGACTTACAGATTGCAATTGTCCTCATCACACAGCTCAGCTTCATCAAACTGCCAACCCTCCCCATGTCCCCTTGCAATTCACTATCGTAAAAACAGACAAAAGGGAGATCCAGAATTGAGACTGGTCTTGCTTCAAGCAAGTGGGCTTGGGACTGATGTCCGCCTCAACAGAAACCTCTAACTTGTGACTCTATGTGTTGAGAATCTATGAAGAGCATTCGGAATAAATGACTGAGACCTCAGAGAGGGTTACACCATTACCTAGCACCTTTGCTGCAAAACACACACTCCAGTAACATGATGAGCAAACCCTGGGCAACATTTGAATGAATGGCAGTTCTTTGTGAGAAGTAGAGATGACAATTATGGTTTTTTTTTTTTTAATTGTCAGGGTTTTAAAATACAGCTCAGGATTCACACTTATATCTATGATGCTTTTTAGAGAGAGAGAGAGAAAAGAGAATTTTTAATATTTATTTTTCCATTTTTGGTGGACACAACATCTTTATTTTTATGTGGTGCTAAGGATCAATCGCAGCACCCCGCACATGCCAGGCAAGGACATTACTTCTTGAGCCACATCCCCAGCCCCAATATCTATGATACTTATATTGCCATTATTTTAAATTTCTCCTGAGAAAAGCCACTAGAAGTAAAATTGTTCTTTAAAATCAAGAAAGAAGAAGCCCCAGAGGTGCTTCTCTGTGGGGACAAGCGCATGGAGTACTGCATACAGGGCATATGATAAAGGTGTCTGAGTGGCAAACTGATTACCCATCAGCACACCTCTGGGAATGAGGCCACGTATTGCAGTTCCACTCCTTGATTGTTCACTGCAAGGACAGTTAGCAGTCATTGCATTGGTGGCTGTCTATATTTTGCTTAGGTACTGCCTGAGTACAAATACATAGTACCTGCACAATAAAATCAGATCTGCATCCTGCTTGGTCTCTGGAGGTCTGATTAGAGACTTCACAGCCACACTCTCCTCTACCCTGTTCTCTGGACCTCTTCGTGGGATGAGAGAGCCCATGCACTTCTCTGCAGACCCCAAGCCCTCATTACTGGGAAACCCACAAGGTCCTGCAGGAGGGTCTGATTCCCTGACTGATGTTGTGATGGAAGAGTCAAGTCCTGCTTTATCTTGGTCTTTTTGTCTTCGGGTCACATTTATCTGTGCATGCTAATGACACAAAAAATGGAATTTTGGAAAAAAATCTGAAAGTGACCAGGGCAGGATGGATTTCAACTGTCCTGAATGTTCCTCTAAGCAAAATTGAGTTTACACACTTCCATTGTTAGATATTACAAAAGGGTTTTTTTTGATTAAAACAGAATGGACTAATACATAGAAATATTCTTCCAAATTCTTGTGAATTATGTTCACAAGCCTATAGTTTAGAACCATAAAATGGAAATTACCAGCACATTAATTTGATTTTTAAAATATTTAATGTACTTCCTTTTGATCATGGTCCCTTATTTGACATTTACCAACTGAAAGAAAGTTCTTACTCGTGTGTGATTCCTTTCTATAAAATGAGGTTTTCAACATAGAATCTCATTTCCTTCCAAAGATTTCAAAATGTACAATTACTCACACAATAATTGTTCTATGAGTTATGAAGATGACAAAAGCAAGATTGTCAATATTAAAACTTATTAATTCCCTGGTAATAAGTATACAAATTAGTAATGTTTAAAATCTCTACATGACATACCATATGTAAGTTGTGTCCCATGAAGTTATTAAATTTAAAAAAAAGGAAAAAGTAAAACTGACATTCCCTAAAAAATAATTGACTCATTTCAGCAGGATCTCAAAGAAGCAAATATCTTTAGAAGACAATATCCTCATTTCACCTCACATAACATGGTCCTCTGGGCTCTTTAGCACTGTTGGAGTGAATGTCTCCTCTGAATCTACTGGGAAACTTCACTAGTAGACCAAATCTTCTCCTCCCATGCCCTTTTTAAAACCAACACTAACTCTGCATCTGAGGACACAGAGGTCATCTGAATAAGCTGAGCAGAGCACAAAAACTCCTAGGTTTTATGGAAAGGATGTGTTTAAATCCTGTCTCTGCAGATTTGTAATTTTAATGTCTATAGAAAGGCAAGAAGGTCCCACTGGAGAGCACAGAACTGTAGCTTCCCCAGTGGGACATGTCATCTGTCTCTCAATTTTACTGTATTTTCTGATGGATAACAGGAATCTGAGAGAGCTGGGCTCCAAACTCTTAAAGGTTCCTGGACACATCTGGAAAATGATCTGGATTGAGGTCATTTTCTCATCGTGTTGAGGAGGAAACTTAAATTTCTTCAATTCTGATTCTAAAATCAAATTAGTCCAAACCTGTCCCACAATTCATAATGCCTCTACTTTGGTGTGACATACTCCTGGCACCCCCATAGTTGCCCTGAAAGTTCTCTAACTACAGTGTGTGATGGGCCCCTTTTCCCTAGTTTGCACATGGAGCATCCCTTTTCAGAGATAGTGATGGTTCAGTATCTCATCATTTCCAAAGTGACAGTTCTGTGGCTCAAGCTCTGAGTGAAACATTAAAATTAATCTAATATAAAATGCAAAATAGAAAAGTAGTGGAAGAGCTTTAGTCACATGTTGTAGAAATCACAGGCAGATGGAATCTAGTCAGAGCCGAGGCAGCGTCTGAGCTGTAGTCCACTCTAAGGAATCTACATGATCAACTCCACCTTCTCTGAGAGAAACAATGCAAAAGTAGGCTCAGTCTCCTGGGTACTGTATAAGAATATATATAAAAGCACTAAAGCCCTATATGAAGATGTAGCCCTGTTATCTGGAGTCAAAAGAAAGGACAGTCATTTCAAGCAGACCCACTTATGTTCCAGTTGTAGAAATCAGAAGATAGTTCTTGATCACTGCCATTATCAACATGTGAAGGATTAATACAGACACGATAATGAAACACTTGTTTTCTAGAGGTAATTGGCAACTTGGACCAAATGGAAATATTTAAAATAAAAACTAATATGCACAGACAGAAATTCCACATGGATGGGCTGAGGGAGATTGAAAAACTGAAGAAGAAAGTCACAATATTTGCCAAAGAATAAGACCTCCAAAGCCACATGAAAGGGAAACTTAAAATAGAAAAAAGTGAAAGTCATTGAACAAGTATTTCAGCATACACAAAGTTAGGCAATACACATCAAGGGCAGAGGAAAAGTATCCCCATATTCAGGCCCCATCCTGAACTAGCCACATGAAAGTTTTATGCCTTTGGAGACTTGGGCTCTGCCTTACTCCCTGGCATGGCATGGTGCATTGATTACCAAGGTGCCACCTGGAATACTGTCCCTCATATGCACTCACCTCCTGGGAGGCTTCGGGAATGAGCCATGGCAGAGGGTTGGCCAGTACTGCCAACTTTGTGGAGCTAAGAAGAGCTCTTTGGAGAGGTAGAGAATTGCAGACACACACCTTTGTTATAATGTGGACTTGCTGTTTAACTAGGTGCTGTTGAATTCAATCTCTTTGTCTAAATTGCCCTGATTTTTAATAAAGAGAAAAATAATTTTATCTCTAGCTGTGAGGATTAGGCCACAATACACTGAACAATTGGGTTCCAACCAGTTACAGAAGGTTCTCTGTTGAGGTGAGCATGGTGGCACCTGCCTGTAATATCAGCAGCTTGGAAGACTGAGGAAGGAGGATCATGAGTTCAGAGCCAGCGTCAGTGAAAGAGATTTACTAAGCAGCTCAGTGAGATCCTTTTGCTACATAAAATAGGGCTAGGGATGTGGCTCAGGGGTTGAGTGTCCCCGAGTTCAATCTTCTTCATTGTCCCCTCCACCCACAGAAAAAAGAATGTCTTGGGAGTGAATCTCAGGATTTAAATTTATAAAAGCTTTCATGAAGGTTCTAAAGTGTAGAACTAGTGTAGAATAAGTGTTATGGGCCAAACTCTGGAGTGGATGTGCATGCATTTGAATCCAGGCTTTTATATATATTTATATATATTATAGATTTGATGTTGATCTATTGATGTAATATTCCCGACACTAGGCATGCATGTCCTTTAGTTAACGTCTGAAATAGTAGATATATGTTTTAAATAATCTGCAGAAACATATTGAAAAAAATAACTGTCATGAGAAAATCATGCATGTGAAGCTAGATCTTTTCATGACTCTTTAGAACACGTAGATGTATAAGGAGAGATAGTAAGAGAAACAATGAAAGTGAAACATTCATGAACTTGGGATGCCATTTAAAAATCTGAGGTGAATGTTGGTCTTGAATCTAACTTCCATAACAAGACTCCTACAGCACAAAAATTAAAAATCAAGAATTAATAAGTGTGGGGCTTGGGATGTGGCTCAAGCATTAGCACGCTTGCCTGGCGTGCGTGTGGCTTGTGTTCGATCCTCAGCACCACATACAAAGATTTTGTGTCCGTCAAAAACTAAAAAATAAATATTAAAAATTCTCTCTCTCTTCTCTCTCTCTCTCTCTTTAAAAAAAATAATCAATAAGTGGAATAGATTCAACCTAAAAAAGCTTCTTCTCAGCAAAAGAAACAATAATGTGAAGAGAGAACCTACAGATTTTATACAAATCTTTACCACACATACCTCAGATAAAGCATAAATCTCTAGGGTATATAAAGAACTCAAAACTTAACACAACAACAACAACAATAACCCAATTAACAAATGGGCTAAGTAACTGAACAGACACTTCACAGAAGAAATATAATTCATTAACAAATATATGAAAAAACATTCCATCCATCTAGCAATTAGGAAGATGTAAATCAAAATTACTTTAAGATTTTATCTCACTTCATGCAGAATGGCAATCATCAATAATACAGGCAACAATAAATGTTGGTGAGGATGTGGGGGAAAAAACACTCACACATTGCTCATGAGACTGACTGCAAATTTGTGTAACCACCATGGAAAGCAGTATTGAGACTCCTTGCCAAACCAGAATGGAACCACCATTTGACCCAGCTATCCCTCTCCTTGGACTATACCCAAAAGAACTTAAAAACAGAATACTTACAGAGACACAGCCACACCAAGGTTTACAGCAGCACAATTCACAACAGCTAAACCATGGAACCAACCTAGGTGTCCTTCAACAGATGAATGGATAAATAAAATGTAATTGTGTGTATGTATAGGTATGTATGTATGTATATGTGTGTGTGTATGTATGTATATGTATATATATATATATATATATATATATATATATATATATATATATATTCCCCTACCAATCAAATATTACTTAAATTTAAAGATGAATAAAACTATGGCATTTGGAGGTAAATGGATGGAGTTGTAGAATATCATGCTAAGTAAAATAAGCCAACACACACACACACACACACACACTCACAAAGGCCAAATGTTTTCTCTGATAAAGTGGATGATAATTCACAATAGGGGATGGGAAGAATAGTTACTTTAGACTAAACAGAGAGGAGTGAAGGGAAGGGAAGGGATAGGGGATAGGAAGGATAGTAGAATGAATCAGACATTACATATAATATATAACATATATGGATGCTAAACCACTCAACAAGGTAGGGGGAGAGAATAGAAATTCAGTGGGTTAGACAAAGTTGGAATGAAGTGAAGAAAAGGGAAATAGGAATAGAAATGACATTAGAATGAATCAGACACAACTTTTCTGTGTTTATATATAAATACACCACCAGTGAAGGTCCACACCATGTACACCTCAAGAATGGAATGCTAATTAAAATAAGTTTTACTCCATGAATAAGATGTCAAAATTTGCTCTACTGTCATGTATATGTAAAAAGAGTAAGAAATTTTAAAAATGATAAGAGAAAATTTGTATACAGAGAAGGATTGTGATTTAAAAACTCTTCAATAAATGCTAATGTCATTAAGGTTAAATAAAAGTATAAAATAGTACCTTGAGCCCATACAAAATAACAAACATTGGTAAATCGAGTTGCCCAAGTTAGTCTGTGCAACTATCTATTATCAAAATTTTGGTTTGCAACTCTTTTCTATTTGTTTTACAAAGCAGCACAAGATAAATACTAACAAGTTGAGCAGAGAGGAAATATTACATAGCAGTGTTATGAATACTATTAATAGTGCCGTGTGCACTCAAAGAAAGCATTCTCAATTTCCTCCCCCATGCAACAAAAAAATCATGCAGTTGAAAGATATTATAGTTACCGATAACACATACATGTGATTGTTACATTAAGTATGTGGGCAGCTGCTCAACTTGGCAGGTCAGATCCAATAGATAAGAAAGACAATCTCTTCACACAATACAGTGTTTCTTTGAGTAATATTATGAAAGCAAGAGAGAAAGCTAAAGTAACAGACAGAGGCAACTGTATTGCCAGACTGGGGCTCCCAAGTACATAGGTTCAGTGTTCCAGTTTTCCTAAACAGGTTTTCAGGGCCCTGACTGTGAAGTGCTGGGCAGAGCACCCACTGCACAGGTGAGAGTCTGAAGTCTTGTTATAACTTGTGTTTAAAGTGGAACTGAATAAATACAAGTCAGAATGAAGCTTTTTTGTTCTAACAGCTTGCATTACCTAGTGATCCCATGAAAAACATGTAGAGAATCAGATGTGACTGCGTTACTATTAGTGTCCTTGATGGAGTCTGCCTGCAAACAGGATACTCTGTTGAGATATAGAAAGGCAACAGCGGACATGCTTGCAAACGAGGTGTCTGCTGTCCTTGGGAGGGCTTGCTCGCAAACGAGGGGCTCCTTCAAGGTTTAGATAAAATAACAGCTGACATGCTTGAAAACGAGATGTTTGCTGTCCCTGGGAGAGTCTGCTCGCAAACGAGAGGCTTCTTCAAGGTTTAGATAGGTAACAACAGACATGCTTGAAAGCGAGGTGTCTACTGACCTTGGGAGAACTTGCCTGCAAACGGGATGTTCTGCCAAGTGGGCTAGGAGGGCGCTGAGAAAAATTTTTTATCTGTTCTAAACAAAGAGCAGAGCTCAGCATACTCCAGGCTGAAAGTAGATTAGCCATGAGAAGCGGGTCACTTCTGATTAGAAAGTAAAACTTCTATGCGCTATGTTTAATTAGCTGAAAGACCTGATTTATTGATGTTGGAAGGCTGCCTTCTTTGTTCACAATACTATAAAAAGATTGCTTATACACAATGAAGGACTTTTTTTTCTGCTGCTGCTTTGCTTGCTCTGCTTCTTCTTTTTCTTTGTTTTCCCATGCTGACCTGCAAGTGAATTACTGCAACAAAACACTATATCCTTCCAAGAACAGGTGAGATCCCAGAAGGAGGGACTGATAGCCTTGAGATGACTAAGTAAATTGGGGTTCCAATGAGTGAGCCACCGAGCCAGATGCAATGAGAAATCAGCATTCGTTAGCTGTTTCATAAAGGATATGCAGACATCATGCAGGCACATGGAAAGGGAAGATCTTCAGTATTTTCCTTAGATCTCTAGTACTGAATCTTCCCTCCAGGCCTTATAGTTAAAACTCTCATATGTAAACTGAAGCCAGTTTTCTGTGTAAAACAACATGGAGTAAAAGAACCATGAAACCTATAGATTTACCCTTTTGAATAAAAAAAATATTGTGAATATTATTCTCCTAGAATTTATCATTATACTTCAATATTTATTTTCCCTAATAATGTTATATGAAATGTTTGTGGGTGGTGTTTCGTTGACCCGAAGGGCTCACATATGAAGAGAATATTGTGTTTTTACTTTTTGAATAGGACTTGTAGATTAGGGTCTAGGGGTTTATTTCAATCAAAATTGTGTTTCTCTCTCTGTGGTGTCATGGGCTCTTGGAGCTTTAAGATCTGAGGAGGGACAGGGTTAGTTTCTAGTATCTTATAATTACTATATGACTATCATATAGTCCAATAAGTATAACAATCAATATATTTCTACAATATCAGCTAAATTTTTAAGAAAATTTTCAGCAAATATCAAAAGCAATTACCCATTTTCTACATTTAAATGATTTTTTCCCTCCTAGGTCCCAAATACTTAAAGGGATGGGCTATACATAAGACACTTGCAGTTGTTATATTTGTCAAGGTGTTTTGTAAATATTTTGCTGTTATCTAAGGTACATACTTTGGATAAATGCTACTCCACATTTGCTACAGGTATGGGATCAGAAATTGAAAAATGTCTGAAATTTGAATACAGTCTTGAACACATTCTTTAGGTTTCTATATGCAATAAATCCTCTAGTGTTTTAAAAATGTTTGATCAATGGCCAAAAGCTTTGCAAAAATTTTTCCACATGTCCTCTCACTCTTATGAATTCTGAGGTTCTGAGTAGGGTGTGAATAACTGTTGGAGACTCTGACACCTATTTTACACTTGTATAATTTCTGTGCTATCATATCTCTGGTGTTAAATAGTGTTGAACTACTGTGAAATAAGGGTTGATTCATCCTTAAAGACACTGATGCAATATTTTCACTTGTAAAAGTTCTCTCCAGAATAAAATTTATAATGTTTAGTAAGATGTGATCTTCAATTTTAAAAGCTTTGCCATTCTTCACATTTATAGGACTTCTCTCTAGTATGGGTTCTCTGGTGTCAAGAAAGTGTTGATTTTTTATTAAAATCTTTGTCACATTCTCTACATTTGTAGGGCTTCTCTCCAGTGTGGATTCTCTGGTGCTGAGTAAGTGATGGTTTGTGATGAAAACTCTTGCCGCATTCTTTACAGTTGTAGGGCTTCTCTCCAGTGTGGATCCTCTGGTGCTGAGTAAGTAATATTTTTTAATTAAAACTTTTGCCACATTCTTTACATTTGTAAGGGCTTCTCTCCAGTGTGGACTCACTGGTGCTGAGTAAGTGATGGTTTTTTACTGAAATTCTTGCCACACACTTTACCTTCATAGGGGTTCTCTCCAGTATGAATACTTTTGTGCCAATTACACTGTGAGATGCTATTAAAAGCTTTGCCACATTCTTTACAGTTGTAGGGCTTCTCTCCAGTGTGGATTCGCTGGTGCTGAGTAAGTGATGATTTTTTATTAAAATTCTTGCCACACACTTTACATTTGTAGGGCTTCTATCCAGGATGAATCGTTTGGTGATGATTAAGCTGGGAGTTGCTACTAAAAGCTATGCTACACTATTTACATTTATAGGGCTTCTCTCCAGTGTGGATTCTCTGGTGCTGAGTAAGTGACAATTTGTGACTCAAACTCTTGCCACACACTTTACATTTGTAGGGCTTCTCTCCAGTATGAATTCTCTGGTGATTTTTAAGGCTTGGTTTTTGACTAAAACCTTTGCAAAATTGTTTACATATGTGGGGAATCTCTGCAGGGTGTGTCCACTGGTGACAAATAAGATTGGAGCTTTTATTAGAAGTTTTGTTACATTCTTTGCATTTGCATGTCATATCACTTGTATGAACACTGTGATGTTGAGTAAAGCTCTTGAGTGCATTGCATTCTTCACATTGGTAGGTCTTCTCTGCAGAATAAATTTTTGGTGTTGAGTAAGTGTTGAAAATTTTTTAAGGCTTTGCCACACTTCTTACATTTACAGGTCTTTTCTTCAGTATAAATTCTCTGATGCTTAACAAGTTGCAACCTTTCACTAAAAGTTTTTCTGCATTCTTTAAATTTATAGGGTTTATCAGTGTCATAGTATCTACTGTGTTTAGAAGATGCTGAGCAAGCCGATGCTTTGATACATTCTTTAAACGTATAGGGCTCTCTTTCTCTATAAATTCTCTTGTATTGAGCAAGCGCTGTACTGTGATTAAGAGCCCTTTCACACACCTTACACTTGCAAGTTTTGTCTTGACTATGAATATTTAGATGAGTAATAGTTTTTGAGCACTTAGGCAATCTTTCCCATATTTTTTATCTTGGTAAATTTCCTTTAGAAAATGACTAGGGGTTTCTGTATATTCATAATTTTTTATCACCAGTGTAAATATACTGGTAATTACTCAGGGTAGAGACATGGCTAATGGTGTTACTTATAGCATTATTTATATAGTGCACTTTCCAGAAATCTATATCAGAATTATCATTGAGCAATAGTGGGGAATTAGAAAACTTTCTACAATTCCTAATATTGTCTATTTTGGCACAAGGAGAAATTACTATTTTGTTGCAGAAAAATTGACATTTTGTAAAGAAACTCTCAAATTATCACTTTTAAAAATAACTTCTCTGTGCAAATGTTTGAATAGAAGTTTAACTTGGTGCTACATTTATAATTGGCCAAGTTAAAAACTGATGCATGGGCTAGATTTCAAATTTTCCACATTTCTTTTCACTTCAAAAATGGTTGTGGATATATTCTTAGAAACACACAGCTCCTGAGAAGTAAGTGAAATAAATTGAACTTTTTTCAGATATTAATTGTTTCTGGAGTCCTTTGACCACAAAATTCTTATCATAAATAGGGACTACTACTTGGTTTTGACCATTATAATGTGATTTTTGAACTTTACTCTCACATATATTTTCCCATTGTTTTCTTAGTGGTAAATGGTGAAGGTCATACTTTTCATATCTTCCCTCTCTCTCGTATTCCCTGCTCTGGTAAAATTTCTCCAGGATGATGAGAAGTCATGGCTGAAATAAAAATAATAATAATAATGTATACTTACTGTACTGGGCTGAGTATATTTTGCAAACATAAGAAATTACAGCAATAAAGAAACATAAGAAGGGGAGTAGGTTATTATATCTCAGCCCATTGCTAATGCAGTAACATATAAATCAAATAAAAATGTACACAGAAAATTACTTTGAGAACTTTCCAAATCATCTTAGTGTTCACAGTTTCCAAGATGAGTACATTACTATGGAGAGTAATATAGTAGAGGAAAATACATTGTGTTACACAAAGCCTTTCCTCCTTCTTAATATATTTTAAAAATCTACCAACTTTCTTTGGTTTCATTAAAAAAGAAAAATATGAAACAAGCGAATATTTGGGGACTGTTCAAAAAGGGGTTCCTGTTTACCAACAGAAAAAAAACATGGCTAAATCTACTGTAAGAAAACTAAGTTATGAATTACTCAAAATGAATAATAAATTAAAATTTAAAAGAAGTTCACCAAACTAAACCAACACACAAAACATGGAATAAAATCTAGTCAATAATTGTTAATAGTAATAAGCAGAAAATGTATGTTTAAAGACTTTCTTTAGAAAATGTCTGAAAGAGTCATGGGTGGTTGTACATAGCAACATAGGAGGTTGAGCCAGAAGGATCAAAATTTCAAGGCCAGACAAAATAAAAAATGCAAAGTGGTAGTTCTCTTTCCAGTACTAATAAATTCATCTCAGAAAATAGAAAAAATAAAACATTCAAAACAGCTCAAAGTTGTGAAGACTCAAAGCAGGATTTAATCCAAGTTTTAAAACTTACAGAGAATATTCAGAGCATCGAAGAGAAAAAAATGGTCACCTAGAAATGTGTAACTACATAATTGTAAAATCCTTAGTCAAAACTTCACAACACAGAATAGAATTCAGGGCTATTTTCAAGGGATGGAAGAACAAAATTATCAACCAAAACATTATATTCACAGCTACTATCTTTCAAAAGAGAAGGAAAATAAAGACTTTAAAGATATAAATGCACACACTATTCATCAATACTAGACCTGTTCTCCAAAAAATATGAAAGGTAATCCTTCAAACTAAAATGTAAGTGTGCACAGCAAAAAATATGAAAGGTAATCCTTCATACTAAAATGTAAGTGTGCACAGCAACACAAATCATATGAAATTCTAAAAATTTCTTGGCACAAACAATTCTATTTTATTGTAATTATGGGTCACAAAACAAGTAATTTTACAATAGAATTTGAAAGACAAAAGCATAAAACAAAACTGTTAATAGACATATATACCTGAAACAATAATATAGTTTTGAAAAGCCACAAATATATTAATTTTTAATAAAGTGAAGTAAAGTTGATACTCATACAAAGTATAAGTAGGAGATTCTTCATTTTTAAATATTTTTTTTGTTGGCAAATTAAAGATTACAAAATTCAGATCAAAACAAACCTTGGCTATCTGAATTAACTCTAAAAATAACAACTGTAGATAGTCCACAGGATACTCTAAGGACACACACATACTGAAAGCAAAGGAATACAAGAGTGACACATACAAAAGTGACCAAGCAAAAGCTGTGCTTTCTAAATTATAGTACACAAAACATAGTTTAAGACAGTTATAGGACATAGAAAACGTTTTAAATTTTAAAAAGCCTTTGAAAAGAGGCAAAATAAAGAAATGGAACCTTTCCTAGGAGACATCAATCCCCACTTACTGAAAAGGAAAATACAGTGAAGCAAAATGGAAACTGCAAAGTAAAAGACTTTGAAAATATTTTGAAACTATTATACACTTATAGAATCCCTATTCTTAATCACAAGTTGGATATTATGCTGGATAGACCAATTTTATGTATTAAAACAAAGGTTAATAAATATTTAAGTGATAGTTATTTTGTAACCAACATGGAATAAAAATTTGAAGTAAAAAGTGATAGGAATGTTAAAAAACCCCTAAATATGTGTTAGTTGACTGAACACTCTTGGGCATGCTGTTGTTCAAGAATTGAAAGATAAAATAAAAGATGTTTATACTACTTAAAGTTAACTAGAGATTCCAGGTAATATGCATCAAACGCCCGTTGTTAAAAATCATTTTTTTCAGAGAAATCTATCCTTTAAATTGTATGAATATCCCCCCAAATACAAATAAGACTATTTCTCTGCTTAAAAATATACTGAAATTTACAGCATTCAATTGTAAATGCAGACATAGAGTTAGGTAGACAGACTTCTTAGTGAGTGTGGCAATAACCTTCACATTAATAACAAATTAAAAACGTTGCACACCAGTATTTTTACATTGTTATTCAACAGAGGCATCATGGGGGATGCAAACCAAATATCCCTTGAAAAGAATGATGAGCCAATTGGGAATACAGAATTTATAAAACTTTGAAGTCAAAAAATTTATTCTAATTATATATTTTTTTAAATGTATGTACACTAGATTAACTCAAATGTCACAGAAAGAATTCTGCAGAATTCTACAAATATGACATCTTTAAACTAAAGAAGCAGCTTTCTGAACAAAGGAGAATGGTTTTGTGATTGGGAGAAGGAAATGAGCTCTTGCTTCCTAGGCATTGTATTTTTTTTTGTGATCTAAACTTTTTAGAGATGTATTGCATAACAATTTGAATTAATATTACTGAACTGTATATTTAAATTTTTGGAGACAGTAATTTTTATTTTGTAGTTTTGAGTATAATGAAAATTACAAACAATGCATAAAAAAGAATTGCAACATTTCTCAAAGCTACATTTAAAATAATGTGGTCTTTATTCTATAAATAAGAACAAACTCATCCATATACAAATGATGAGCATGCCTGTAATCTCAGCTACTAGGAAATCTGAGGCAGGAGAACTGCAAATTCAAGACATCCTCAATAACTTAGTGATAACCTCTCTCCAACTATGAATAAAAAGGAGCTTGGGGTGTAGTTCAGCATTAGAGTATCACTGCCATCAATCCCCATTACATTTACATATAAAAAACTTCCATTTCTACCTACATGGGCAGAATGAAAAGCTAATCAAGATAAAATATAAAAGTCATAGACAAAAGAGGCTTAATATTTATACAAGCAAAATCACATATAACATTATTGACAATACAAACAAGAGTCATGCACATCGTAATTTGTGAAGCAATTAACTGATATGAGGAAACCCAGTCTGTAACACGTAACCTACTGTACACAATTAAAAAATAAAAAACAAATTAACCAAACAAATAGTAAATATTCACAGATGCATTATTTTACAAATCCTCTTATTCAACTACAACTTACACCATCTCTCAAAAGAGCAGTCTTTGTCCATCTTGACTTTCATTCTACGGCAGATGATTTCACAAAAAATCCATTACACATAACAGAAAGAACTCTGATAAAGAAAATTTAGTGAAAATAATGTACAAGTAAGTTTAGAGAAACTGACTTATGATATTGAAGTATTACAACGGTTGACCTAGAGGTCTCCAGAAATGTACAAAAATTACCTGCAATAATGGAAGAGGGGCTGGGGTTGTAAACTAGTGGTAGAGGGCTTGCCTACCATGTATGAGGCCCTGGGTTAGATCCTCAGCACCACATATGAATAAATGGGAAATTTATTAAAACCTAAAAAAATCTTTAAAAATTATGGAAGAGCTGTCAGATAATATTGACACTCACAAGGCATGGGGAGTGTTTTGTTGTTAATTTGCATGTATGGAGACATTACTGGAGGAAAAGCAGGAGACTAGATTATTTTAAAGCACACAACACAGGACAGGTTCTTCTATGATAACAAGAGAAAGAAATTAAAGGTTCTCAAAAATCTTTTCTGCTGCATAACTTCTCAATCAACATTTTTGAATTTAGGCTTCCTCCTCTACCTCAACTCTGTCCTGTGGTATATGTGGGCCACAGTATTTGGCATCAATCAGTGCATTCCTCTAAGTCAACCATAAATTCCTAATTATCATTAGGAACAACATGCCAACAAAGGAAAGCATTAAGGACAAAAAGAAACTAAATATTTTCTTGTCAGCACCAAGAAATACCCCATCTTTTCTATTGAAAACATGAATCTGAATCCCATTCTTATGGTGAAGTTCCCAGAAATTATACTTCAAGGGAAAAAAATTAAATAATGATAATTAGGAATTTATGATGGAAAGTTATGCTCACCCACAAAGATCAGGTTGCTATAGGTCTCCAAAATCACTTCTCTATATAAATTCTGCTGAGCAGGATCCAGGCATTCCCGTTCCTCCTCAGAGAAATCAATGGCAACATCCCTGAATGTCAATGGCTTCTGAAATAAAAATTGGTAGATAAACAGCACAGGGATGAAACCATTATTCAGTGTTTAATTTTGATTAAGAGTTAGTAGAACTGACTGTCACATGGGAGAATTACTTTAATTATGTAGTAAGACACGTATTTTCCTCTGAATTAGATAATGGAAAGTAAGTCCTAAAATAGTATATATATTCCATATCAGAGTGAAGTGAAGAATATATACCACAATCCAAGAACTGAATAAAAGCTCAACTCCTAACTTTTCTGCCACCCATGAATGAAATTTGGCGGACATTCCAGATGCAAATCAGACTTGTCAAAGATATACTCATAAGGTGATTCTGCCCAAGGGAGACAAAAAGAGTGGTAAAAAAGCTATTGAAAACAGTCAGGTAGTTATTCTCTCTGTTTGTATCCATGAGATATATTGAGCTTCCCAATACAATTAGTTTCAAGTATCATCCATGACACATTCCCAATGTGTAAAATATTCATAAAATATTAATGAATGGAGACAGGTGAAGTGACACTTCCACTTCATGAAAACATAGACTTGAAATGTTAAGTTCTATAAGCAGTTCAATGAGTGAATAAATTTGGTACAATAGAGGCCCAGACAGCAGCATATATTTGTTCAAAAGACTGAGACAAAGAAATGATTAATAAAAAAAAACACCTGTTAATATAATTGTAATGAAAAATAATGGCAATGATAAGTTACTTAAAATTCATACAACCAAGGAAATATAACTAAGGAAAATGATGGCTTTGAGAAATACATAATAAAATTCTTAGTCATAAAAGAGGCACAGGGCTGTAATCACCTCTGTGTGCAAAAGAAAGATGAGATCAGTAAGACACACCAGAAGTGTCCACAAGGGTTTTCCACGCATAGATTGATCTTAATTACTTAAACATAGCTGGTTCATTGGAAGAATTACCTTGACATCAGAGCATAATCACATCATCTAAAGAAATAAACAATTAAAAATATACAATAGCAAAATGTTCAAATACTTGAGCCAATTGAAATTGTATGGTATCATGATTTTATGAAAGGAACAACAACCAGACTAATCAGGTTAGTAGATGATTATAGTCACTGTTCACAAAACGCAAAAAATAAAAATCCTGACATGTTAGAATAAATATATTTTCCAAACTGTGGAGCACCATCACTGTAACACTGTGGCCTTCTGTGGCTCATTCCTAAGCAGATATTCAGGTAATTCTGGGGAGCTAAGAAAATAATTCTCTAATGTCCACAGATCTCAGATCCATTTGCAAAGAAAGAAAATGCTTAGTCTTCCAGAGTCACAATTCTCACCAGTTAACAGACACATAGCTGGAGTCAGTTTAAAGTTCTCACCTGCAATGTCCTTTATAATTTATTTTTCTAAAAGAAAATGTGTGAATTTGCAGGAAATCAAATGGGGGTTTTGGCTCAGTGGCAGAGTACTTGCCTAGCATGTGTGAGGCACCAGGTCTGATCCTCAGCAGCACATATAAATAAAGAATAAAGGTACATTAACATCTCAAAAATATTTTTGAAAAAGAACATATTTTTGACACTGGTTGGCACAAATGTCACTAGTTCATGTCTCAAAATTGCAGTCTTTCACCTAATATGGATGCCACTTATAAGTCCCAGAATGTCATCTACACTGCTGATCAACTTTCTGTAAGTTGGGGAGCCCTACAAGTACCAAACATACAAAGGAACATTCAATATTATGATATTAGTTATATACAACTCTCATAAATGAATTAAACACAACCATGATAAAATACTAACAACTTGTTGCACAAATATAAAACAAAATGCTTCTAAAGGCTATATGGAGAAGGCAGACATACAGAGTGGTCAACAATTTTGTAGAATAAGTTTACAGGACTGAAATATATGATTCTGAGATTTACTATGAACTTACAGTAACAGAAAAGGTGAGACATGTGGAAGGAGTATACAAACAGATATTAGTAGAAGAGAACTGAAAACCTAGAAATAAACTCAAAAAACATGCAAGAGAAGTCAGGACTTCACTGGAGATGATACAATCTTTTTAAAGAATTATGAACACCTTGGCATCTGTGTGCAAAGAAATGAATTAGACACAGAACTTACAACTAAGATATCATCTCACTCCAGTCACAATGGCAACTGTTATGAAGACAAAGAAGACTGTTGGTGAGGATGTGGGGAAACATGCACACTCATACATTACTGGTGGGAATGCAAATTGGTGTAGTCAATATGGAAAGCAGTAAGATTCCTTGGAGAGTTGGGAATGGAACAACCATTTGACCCAGCTATCCCTCTTCTAGGACTTTACCTAAAGGACCTAAAAACAGCACACTACAGGGACCACAGCCACATCAATGTTTATAGCGGCACAGTTCAAAATAGCTAAATTGTAGTACCAACCTAGATGCCCTTCAGTGGATGCATCAATAAAAAAATGTGGTACATATACAAAATGGAATACTACTCAGCAATAAAAAAATAAAATCTTGATATTTGCAGGTAAATGGATGGAGTTAGAGAAGATAATGCTAAATGAAGTTAGTCAATCCCAAAAAGACAAATGTTAAAACTTCTCTGATATAAAGAGGGAAATTCATAGTGGGGATGGAAATGAGCATGGGGGAAATAGATGAAGTTTAGATAGGGCAGAAGGTGGGAGGGGAACAGAGGAGATAAGGAAGTAGGAAAGACTGGGGAATGAGACAGACATCATTATCCTTAGTACATGTATTAAAACAAATGATATAACTCTGTGTACAACCAGAGACATGAAAAAAATGTGCTCTTTTAGTATAATATTAGCTGAATTGCATTCTGCTGTGATATATCAAATTAGAATAAATAAAATTTAAAAAACTAATTTCTTTTAATCAGTATAAAAAATTGAAGAAAATTAAAACTGGGTACTTGCACAAGCAAGGCAACTTCTGTACCACTGAGCCACATCCCTAGCACAAATGTACCTCACTAATATTGGTTATTTTTTGAAAGACTTTAAAATGTCCCTCCTTCTCATATCCATTGTTTTATACCATTTATAATTATTAAAATGATCTTTTCTCCTATCTTAAGTAACACTATACTATTATTATTAGTTTCTTGACACAAGCTAAGAACTCCAAGTGGTCGACCACAACCTTATCCTGTTTTACACCTATTTTTTTTTTTTTTGTAGATTTGCCTGTGTGTCAAACCCAAACCTCATTTCCCTGCTGATCAGTGTCATGAATCTCAGGAGGCATTCAGTCCCAGGGGCTTTCTAGTCTCCTTTCTTTTGCATTAGCCCAGAGTGGATCTCCCTTATCCCCACTAGGACATCAGCCCTGCATTTGTACCTACCACACCTAGATACAAGATAGGGCTGGGAAGACAAAACAGAGATACAACCTAAGGACAGTAAGCTGTGTGAGAAAAGAGTAACGTTGCCAATTTATAGGAGCAAACCAAACCCTGGCACACAAGTGGCACATACAGATACCTGCATGCTATTTTCTGATTGCCCTTAAGAATATCACATATATGTGCTTATGAAAAAATCCAATTTACACAATCATTGTAATTTTTTGTACCAGGAATTGAACCCAGCACTTTTCCATTGAGGCACAACCCCAGCTTTTTAAAATATTTTACTTGGAGACAGGATCTTGTCAAGTTGCTTAGGACACCACTCAACTGCTGAGGCTGGCTTTGAACTCACAATCCTCCTGCCTCACTGGAATCGCAGGTGTGAGTCATCAAACCCAGTTATCATCTTTCAGTTTGATCATTGTATTACCAACTCCACTCTTTCAAAATCCAGTGCCAACAGATTTGCCACCATTTTTTAATCCAAGTTCCTGAAATCATGTGAAACTGATATGTGCCCACATTTACCTTTCTGTTACAAAATATTAGCCATCATTTTAGATGAAAAACTGACCTGTAGTTAAAGCACAGTATTCCAAAAATGGACATAACAAATATCTATGAGATACTTTAACAATAGCTAATTACACTTTATTTTCACCTGTTGATGAAACTGATTTCAAAATAGATTATATCTAAGGTCACAAATGACTTCCTAACAAATATGAACATGGAGACTTTATGATTTGTATATTATCAGGCCATTGTAGCCTGAAATAAGAAATCAACAGCAAGAAAAATAAAAAAAATACTACAAAAAAGTCAGTCTTATTAAAAACACAAAGCAAACTATTCCCCAAATTAGTACAAGGGAAGAATAAAGATCAGAAATAAAATTAAGAAAATGGATAATGAAAGAATAACACAAATGACAGAAGAAACAGTTTGTTCTTTGAAATGAATAAAGTGAAAAAAAAGCCCTTAGACCAGCAAATCAAAAAGAAGGTTGAATTCTTAAAATCAGAGGGAAAAGAGGAGCTCTTACCAAAGAAACCAATGTAATTCAGAGGATTATCAGGGACTATTGTCAAATATTCCAGGGACTACTGGAATATTGAAGTACATTGGAAAATCTAGAAGAAACGATTAAATGCATAAGTGTATATAATCTACCAAAACTGAAGCAGATAGATTGACAAATCCAAAATAAAAAAAAAAAAGTGGGACTAGGATTATAGCTCAGTGGTACAGCACTTGCCTAGAATATGTGAGGCCTTGGGTTCAATCCTCAGCAACACATTAAAAAAATGAATTTTAAAAATAATAAAGGTCTTTCACCTATAGCACAAAAATTAAAACCAAGAATCAACAAATGGGATAGATTCATACTAATGTTTTTTTTTTTCTCAGCAAAAGAAATAATCTGAGGTGAACAGGGAGCCTACATCCTGGGAAGAGATTTTTTACATCTCACACATCATATAGAGCTCTAATCTCTAGTATATATAAAAAGCAAAACAAGATAATTACCCCGCAAAAATAATCCAATAAATAAATGGGCCAAGGACCTGAACAGACATTTCTAAGAGGATATACAATGAATCAATATATGAAAAAATGCTCATCATCTCTAGCAATCAGAGAAATGCAAATCAACACTACTCTAAGGTACCATCTCACTCCAGTCAGAATTGTAGCTCTTATGAAGACAAACAGTAAGTGTTGGCGAGGATGTGGGACTGCAAACTAGTGTGGCCAATTCGGAAAGCAGTATGGATATTTTTTTGGAAAATTGAGAATGGAACCACCATTTGACCCAGCTATCCCTCTTCTTGGACTATACCTAAAGGACTTAAAAGAGCATACTACAGGACCACAGCCACATCAATGTTTATAACAGCACAATTCACAATAGCTAAACTGTAGAACCCACCTACATCTCCTTCAGGGGATGAATGCATAAAAAAATGTGGCATTTATACACAATGAAATATTACTCAACACTAATAAAGAATAAAATCATGATGTTTGCAGGTAAATGGATGGCATTTAAGATAATGGTAAGTGAAGTTAGCCAATTCCCCCCCCAAAAAAATTAAAATGTTTTCTCTGATATAAGGGGGTGACTCAAAGTTGGGTGGGGAGGAAGATTATCTCTATGTAGGGAATAGTGATGGGAGGAAAAAGGAGGGAGAAGGGGAATAGCAAGGATGGTGGAAGGAGATGGTCATCATTATACAAAATACATGTACGAAGATTTGAATTTGATGTCAGCATACCTTATATGCAAACAGAGATATGATAAATTGTGTTATAAATGTGTATTAAGAATTGTAATGCAAAAAAATCAAGAGCTCATGTATAATGGCATAATTTGCTATGAACATACTTTACATACAGAATTATGAAAAATTGTGGTGTGAATGGATAATTATGTAATGCATTCCACTATTGTCATGTAGAAAAGAAATAATAAAGGTCCTCAATTTTTTAAAAAAATTAAACAGTTCCACACAACAGGAATTTAATACTAAATATTGAATCATTAAGAAGGAATTAACATAATGTTTCTCAAATTATTCTATAAATGGAGAAGAAGGAACTCTCTCAAATTTACTCGATGAAGCCAGCATCATGATGCTATCAAAACTAGAGAAGAGCCCAGCTATTTTGTGCACATCTACTCACCACAATTTGGGAGGCCAAAGCAGGAGGATCACAAGATTAAGACCAGCCTCAGTAACTTAGCAAGACCTTATCTCAAAATAAAATTAAAGTGGAATTGTAGTTCAGAGTTATTATATTTCTGGGTTCAATCCATAGTACCATAAAAATAATTCCAAGATCAAAACCACATTATAGGAAAGAAAACTAAAAACATAATTGATGAACTTAGATGAAACCCTGCTCAATA
Source organism: Urocitellus parryii (assembly GCF_045843805.1). Taxonomy (NCBI): domain Eukaryota; kingdom Metazoa; phylum Chordata; class Mammalia; order Rodentia; family Sciuridae; genus Urocitellus; species Urocitellus parryii. The sequence goes on from NC_135537.1 coordinate 82,133,739, forward strand.
AAGTAGCAAATCAAATCAAATTCAAAGCACTTAAAAATCATTCAACATGATCAAGTTGTTTACTTTTCAGCAATGCAACAAACACAAGTCAATAATTATAATACACATACAAATAGAACAAATTATAAAACCCATGTGATATTTTAATAGGTGCTGGAAAAAGCTTTTGTCTAAATTCAACATCACTTCTTGATAAAAATTCTAAAGAAACTACGAATAGAAGCAACTGACCTCCCATCATAAGCACTATATATATCAAACTTAAGCCAACATCCTACTGAATAGGAAAGAGCTGTGTGCATTTCTTCTAAAAATAATGGGCAATCAAAGAATGTGCACCATCACCACTCCTCTACACTAAAGTACTTAAATGTTAGTTGGAGTGTTTGGCAAGAGGCAGATATAAAATATTACAAATAGGAAAGAAAGAGTTTGGGGCTGTAGCTCAGTGGTAAAGGGCTTGCCTCACATGAGTAAGGCACTGGTTTCAACCCTCAGCGCCACATAAAAATAACACTACTGTGTGTTCATCTACAACTAAATATTTTAAAAAGACAAATTATCTCTGTTTGCAATTTATATGATATAAACTTCAGAAAATTGTAAGAGTTTTTACCAGAAGACTTTTAGTGCTGATGAACAAGTTCAGAAAAGTTGCAGAAAAATTAAATAAATAAAAATCAATACCTTTGGCCAAAATAATAAATCTGTTGAAAAATACATTGGGAAATTCACTCTATTCCAAATAAGTTAAAATTCTTCATTACAAGTCTTAGCAAAGATAAGAAACACCACTACAAGCAAATTTACAAAACGCTAAGAAAACTAACATCATTCACAGATTAATTAAAGCCATCAGATTAACTGAACCTACCTACAGATTCAATACAATCTCCTTCAAACGACCTATGATATTATTCTCAGAACTAGAAAATCCTAAAAATCATATGGAATAATAAAACCCCAGAAAAGGAAGCAGTTCTGAAATCCTGTAAATTCTGTAGACCGTCAACCCAGAGACCTAACTATTCCTGACTTCAAATTCTTTGACTGCACCATAGAGACAGAAGCACAGTCTTTCTGGGAAGAGACACAGAGACCAGTGAGATGAAACAAGCTACAGAGACCTACTGAATTTCCTTCAGTTGATTATTGACAAAGGTTCCAAAGTATGGAGAGAAGAAATCCTCATTAACAAGTTATGCTGGGAAAATGGAATATTCATAGGTCAATGTCAACTGGACTGAAGACCAGAGAATACACCCCAGAACTTTAAAATTGATAAAATAAAACCTAAGGGAAGCAAAGGAGTGGGCAGGTGTGGGGAGCCACTCTGAGCTCCTGTAGCCTCTTCACTTGGCCCTGAGCCCAGGGGATTCTGGTTTGGCTTTGCAAGTGATTTGGTGGCTCCTCCCACTTAATGGATCATGCAGAGCAGGGACCTCAGTCTTTGCTGGGCCAGGGAGGCTGCTCTGGTGGCCCTGGAGTTGGGCATCACTCATTGGGCCTGGACAGTCCACCTCCTACCTTAAGTAGCCAAAGAACATTCTATGGCAAAACCTTTGCTGTTCCCCCATGGAAATAAACCAAACCTGGGCTCTCATGCTCTCCTTCCAGTGTGGAAGCTCGATCCCTAAGATCCATACCATCTCCACTTTCTACAATTACTTCCTGTATCATGTGGCTTTGATGCCTTCTCTGCTTATCTTTATTTTACAGCCAACACACTCCATGCAGGGGAACCCAGCTGCCATTGCCTGTGAGGGCCATGGTGAGAGGCAGTGACACACTAAAAATATTCAAATCACAGCAAATAATATCAAGGACCAATACTGGTTATGGCTATGCACAGCAAAGGGGAAAATAACAGCATAAAGAGACAACATACTGAAAGAGAAATTTTTGTCATTTATTATTCTAACAAATGATTAGTATCTGAAATATCTATATCTATATATCTGAAATCTCTCTCTCTCTGAAATCTCTCACTCTCTCTGAAATCTTTCTCTCTCTAAAATATCTCTCTGAAATGTCTCTATCTCCCCCTCTTGGAAATCTCCCTCCCCCTGTCAGAAATCTCCCTCCGAAATGTATCTCTCTCTCTCTCTCTCTGAAATCTCTCCCTCTGAATTCTCTCCCTCTTTCTCTGAAATCTCTCCCCCTCTCTGAAATCTCTCCCCCTCTCTGAAATCTCTCTCCATCTCTCTCAAACCTCTCTCCCTCCCTCTCCATCTGTCTCTGTAACTCTGTGTCTCTCTGTCTCTCTCACACTCTCTCTGTGTCTCTCTCACTCTCACACTCTCTGTCTCTCTCACACTCTCTGACTCTTTCTCTCTCACACTCTCTGTCTCTCTCTCACACTCTCTCTGTCTCTCTGTCACACTCTCTGTCACACTCTCTGCCACACTCTCTCACTCTTTCATTCCCTCACACTCTCTCTCACTCTGTCTCTCTCTCACACTCTCTCTGTCTCTGTCTGTCTCTGTGTCTGTGCCTGTCTCTGTCTCTCTCTGTCTCTCACACTCTCTCTCTGTCTCTCTCACATTCTCTCTGTCTCTGTCTCTCTTCATCTCTGTCTCTCTCTGACTCTGTCTCTCTGTGTGTCTCTCTGTGTCTTTCTGTCTCTATCTCTGTCACACTCTCACTCTGTCTCTGTCACACACTCACACTCTGTTTCTGTCACACTGATTCTCTGTCTCTGTCACACTCACTCTCTGTCTCTGTCACACACTCACACTCTGTTTCTGTCACACTGATTCTCTGTCTCTGTCACACTCACTCTCTGTCTCTGTCACACACACTCACAATCACTCTGTCTCTGTCACACACACTCACAATCACACTGTCTCTGTCTGTGTCACATTCACACTCTCTCTGCCTCTCTCTGTCACACTCACATTCTCTCTGCCTCTGTCTCTATCACACTCACACTCTCTCTGTCCCACTCACACTCTCTGTCTCTCTCACTCTCTGTCTCTGTCTCTCCCACTCTCTCTTACACTCTCTGTCTCTGTCTCTCACTCCCTCTGTCTCTGTATCTCACTCTCTGTCTCTCTCTGTCTCTCTCACTCTCTGGCACTCTCTCTGTCTCTGTCTCTCTGTCACTCTCTTTCTGTCACTCTCACTCTCTGTCTCTCTCTGTCTCTGTCTCTCTCTCACACTCTCTGTCTCTGTGTCTCTCACACTCTCTGTCTCTGTCTGTCTCTCTGTGACTGTCTCTGTCACTCTCTGTCTCTCACACTCTGTCTTTGTCTCTGTCTCTCTGTCTCTCACACTCTCTCTCTCTCTGTCTCTCTCTGTCTCTCACACTCTGTTTCTCTCTCACACTCTATGTCTCTCTCACACTCTCTCTGTCTCTTTCTCCCATTCTCTCTGTCTCTCTCAAACTCTCTCTGTCTCTGTCTCACACTCTCTGTCTCTGTCTCACTCTCTGTCTCTCTCACTCTCTGTCTCTGTCCCATACTCTCTCTGTCTCTGTCTCTCACACTCTCTCTGTCTCACACTATGTCTCTGTCTCACACTCTTCATCTCTGTCTCACACTATCTGCCTGTCTCACACTCTCTCTGTCACTCTCTCTCAAATGTCTCTGAAATGTCTCTCTCTAAGCTCTCCAATCTCTCTCTCTGTGTCTCTCTCTCCAATCTCTGTCTGTCTGTCTCAAATCTCTGTCTCTCTGAAATGTCTCCCTCTCTGAAATATCTCTCAGTCCGTCTCTGAAATATCTGTCACTCTGTCTCTCTCTGAAATATCTCCCTCTGAAATGTCTGTGTCTCTTATCAGTCTATCTAATCTCTGGCTCTCTGTCAAATCTGTCTCACTCTCAAATCTCTCTGTCTCTCAAATCTCTGTCTCACAACTCTCTGTCTCACAACTCTCATTTCTCTCACATCTGTCTCTCTCACATCTGTCTCTCTCACATCTGTCTTTCTCACATCTATGTCTCACTCACATCTGTGTCTCTCACTCACATCTCTCCAAATCTCTCTCTCAAATCTCTGTCTCACTCTTTCTCTCTCTCAAATCTCTCTGTTTCTCTGACACACACTCTGACTCACACACTCTGAAATGTCTATATGTATTTAAGAAATCAACATGAAAATAAAATACAAATTAATCCATTCAACACTGGACCAAAAAAAAAAAAAACAAACCCAAGCAGAAGCTTCTCAAAGAAGTTAAAATGGCCAACAATTTTGTGAAAACATTTCAACATCTTTAGGCATCTCAGAAATGCAAATAAACTCTCTCCTGAGATTTTGCCTTACTGTAGAATCAGAACAGCCATCATCTAGAGTAAAAACCACCACCAGTGCTGGAAAGAATGGAGGGAAAAAGAAACCCTTATATAATCTGGGTGGGAGTAAACTGGTACAGCCAGAATGGAAATCATTATGTGATTTTCTTAGAAAATTAGAAACTGGAATTATATGATACAGCTAATCTATGAGATCACTCCTCAGTATATATTTCAAAGAAATAGACACCACACACTAACCATTCCCATGTTTACTACCACACAATATACAATGGCTAAGTTATGAGATCTAGCCAGGTGTGCATTAACTGATGAAGGGATAAAGAAAATGTGGTATCCATACACAATGTGAATTTATTCAACCACAAAGAGCAAAGTCAACTGTTTTCAAGAAAATGGATGCAATTTGGGAGCAGTATGTTAACTCCAATAAGCCAGACTTACCACAATTAGTGTTGTATGTTTAATCTCATAGGTGAAATGAATAGAAAAGAAAAAAGGCATCTTTTGAAAATAGAAGATAAAACATTAAGATAAAGGAAGGGAATCAGTGAGGGCCAAGAGATACTGAGGAGTGAAATTGATCTCAATGTAATGTGCTTCTATGAAATGCGCTGCAATGAAAACAACCTCATTGCATAATTAACAGAAATGGAACAATGTTTACGCATTCCACTGACTAGCATTGCTTTTGCCTCATTTGTGATTTCTATTTCAGGTGGTAATGCAAAATTGAAAGGCACAAAAACTTGACAGATGGATTGAAGAACCAAGGCACTGGAATTTCCCGATGCCAGAAAATATCAATTTTATTTATTTTTCCTGTCCAGTTCCATGAAGTGCAATTAAATGAGATGGTATTATGGGTAATGTATGAGGTTTCCCCCAAAGGTTCATGCATGAAATTGTGCAAGACTTCTCAGAGGTGAAATGGTTAGATTATGAGCACAACAAACAAATCCACTGATATGCATCAACTGGGTGATATAATTAGGAAGATGGGTTGTGTCTGGAGGAAGTAGTTTCCTGGGGTCTGCCTTTGGAGTTTATGTAATGTCCATGTTTAATGGCATCCTCTCTTGGCTCTGTGGCAGTCATGTTCTGGGCAGATTTCCTTTGTCACACCTTTCCATCCTGATACTCTGCCTCAACAGTGATCCAAAGCTATTGTGTTAGTGACCGGAATGAACCTCTAGAATCATGATGAGCCAAAATAAAATTTTCCTCACTCCAAGTTCTTCTTCTCAGGTTCTTTGGTCACAGTGATTAAAAGCTACCTCAATGCAGGAGTTCTGAGTAAGTAAATATTTATTTAATTAGTGAAATAAATTTAAAGGGTGAATCTGGCTTCCTGTGAGATGTAGTAAATTATATTAACAAAGAAACAAATCATGTTTCAAAATGGAGAAAAAATAGGATACAAAGTGGAAAATCCTTAGTAGAAACTAGTTTAGGGAGAATGGCACTAATTAGGACCTAAAATAACTTCCACAGTATAGTGGAGGAAAATGCATACTTAAAAATACTGGTTAGATTCTGAGTTTTGTAGGGGTGGAGAATTTCCAAAAAAAAAAAATCACTTACACATGAAACTTTAAAAAATGATTAAAAAATGTAAATAAATGAAATATATTTCTTCTTAGCCCATCAGAGGAATGATATCACAAGACAACCTGGCATTTTGAAGATAATGGAATTTTGAAAACAGGCTATATATATTTGATTTCTCCCTGAAAACTATATAAACTAGTAAAATTATATCAATATTTTTGAGCCATTCCAGAAATATATATATGTCTGGGTGAGTAAAACTGAAGTCCTTACAAGCCCAGCATGTGTATGTTCCCCACGACCATCCATGCTATTTCTCAGGAATCACAGAATATGTGTTAAGAAAAATGGGCTGATACTTTAAGAATGTTTCCAACGTGGTGCTGATGTTAAGACCACTACTGACTACTAGATCTATGGAGTAACCTCTTACATATGTCCTGTATCATTAAAAAAAATCCTTACCTGCAAAGAAATAGCACCAAACCTAGGCCAAATGACACTTGGAAAAACTCACTATAGGTGAGAATGTTAGAATAAAGCCATTGCCTGGATCCCTGCAAACTTCCAATTCACACCAAAAAACCTAAAACTTTAATGTGCAAAACACTGTTTAAAATACGCTTCCACTTGTGGGTCTGGGGTGTTGGTACTCTATAGGTTTTTAGTGCTTTCGTAGGGTGGGGAAGAACAATATTAACAGATCCTAATATCAACAATATATTGCCTATGAAAAAATTGTTTTTATTAAGACATTTACAGTATAGTCTCAATGTACAAAAATGTTGGATTCAATTATTATCTAATTATAATAGTAGTTAAAATATAGGATGTTAAATAGTCAAATTTGAGCAGGGAAGAAAAATGAAATAAGAAAAAACAAAGGGGCTATATGATACCTGTATATTATATTACACAGATGACTCACTCCTCCAATTTCATGCAAAGTTCCTGGCTTCACATATATTGGGGATGTGAGGGTGGGAGAATAGAGGGGTAGAACAGAAAAGCAAAATACTTGAAAGAAGAAACCAGGATTGTGGCTAGTTTTAGAGATCCATTTCTTTTCTGTTGTCTTCTCATCCAATAGATGAGGTTGTCTGTTTTAACCTGGTGTCTCAGGATGGTGTAGGTAACCAGGGTGGGAAGTCTGTTCCTGGTGTAGGGTGTCTGGAAGTGAGTAGTGCTACCCACCAGTCCCTGCAGAGAGATTGCACCTCACAGGTCTCTTTTTGGGACCATTCCTCTGACTCGAACATCCAGTATTGTCTCCCTCTATTGCCTGGAGAATTCCCAGCTCCTTGTCTCTCTGTAGAGCTCCACACTTTAGTCCCATCCCCTCTCACTTAGCAGTTCCCCACTATGGGACCTCTCAAAATCAAGCTCACACCAGGTGGGTGTGCCCTGGTCACACTGAACAGCTGCCCAACTTGTAGACCCACAGAGCTGGAAAGGAAGACTCACAAACAACATGAAAAGACAAGAAAAGAAAGTACTCCAAACAAATCAAGACAACATATTACTAAAATTATTGAAAGCCAGAGCAGAGAAAAAATGACAGAGGAAAGACTTCAGGATATACATGATTAAAATGTTCTGTGACCTCAAGGAAGATGTAAGAGAGCAGATACAAGCAGTGAAAGGTCACTTTTACAAGGAGCTACATAAACAACTCTAGGAAGCAAAAGATCACCTCAACAGGGAGATAGAGGTTCTAGAATCAAACCAAACAGAGATCCTTGAAATGAAACTAACAATAAACCAAATTAAAAGCTCATATTAAAGCATTACCAACAGAGTAGACCACTTGGAAGATACAACATCAGACAATGAAGATAAAATAAATAAATTTGGAAAGAACATGGACCAAACACTGATGATGGCAAGAAACCATGATCAGAACAATCAACAAATATGGGATTGCATAAAAAGAACAAATTTAAGATTTATCAGGTTTTGATTTGCATTTCTCTGATTGCTAATGATGGTGAGCATTTTTTCATGTACTTGTTGATTGATTGTATGTCCTTCTCTGAGAAATGTCTGTTCAGGTCCTTGGCCCATTTGTTGATTGGATTATTTGTTATCTTATTATTTAATTTTTTGAGTTCTTTGTACATTCTGGAAATTAGGGCTCTATCTGATGTGTGGGGGGTAAAAATTTGTTCCCAGGATGTAGGCTCTCTATTTACCTCTTTTATTGTTTCTCTTGCTGAGAAAAAACTTTTTAGTTTAAGTAAGTCCCATTTGTTTATTCTTGTTGTTAACTCTTGGGCTATGGGAGTCCTATTAAGGAATTTGGAGCCCGACCCCACAATATGTAGATCGTAGCCAACTTTTTCTTCTATCAGACACAGTGTCTCTGGTTTGATATCTAGCTCCTTGATCCATTTTGAGTTAACTTTTGTGACTGGTGAGAGAAAGGGATTCAATTTCATTTTGTTGCATATGGATTTCCAATTTTCCCAGCACCATTTGTTGAAGATGCTATCCTTCCTCCATTGAATGCTTTTAGCCCCTTTATCAAATATAAGATAGTTGTAACTTTGTGGATTAGTCTCTGTATCCTCTATTCTGTACCATTGGTCCACCCGCCTGTTTTGGTACCAGTACCATGCTGTTTTTGTTACTATTGCTTTGTAATACAGTTTGAACTCTGGTATTGCTATACCTCCAGATTCACACTTCCTGCTTAGAATTGCTTTTGCTATTCTGGGTCTTTTGTTTTTCCATATGAATTTCATGATTGCTTTATCTATTTCTTCAAGAAATGCTGTTGGGATTTTGATTGGCATCTCATTAAACCTGTAGAGAACTTTGGGTAATATCGCCATTTTGATGATGTTAGTTCTGCCTATCCATGAACAGGGTACATTTTTCCATCTTCTGAGATCTTCTTCTATTTCTCTCTTTAGGGTTCTGTAGTTTTCATTGTATAAATCTTTCACCTCTTTTGTTAGGTTGATTCCCAAGTATCTTATTTTCTTTTGGGATATTGTGAATGGAGTGGTTTTCCTTATTTCCATTTCAGAGGTTTTGTTGCTGACATACAGGAATGCCTTTGATTTATGCATGTTGATTTTATAACCTGCCACTTTGCTGAATTCATTTATTAACTCTAGCAGCTTCCTTGTAGACCCTTTTGGGTCTGTTAAGTATATTATCATGTCATCCACAAATAGCGATAATTTAACTTCTTCTTTTCCTATTTTTATGCCTTTAATTTCTTTTGTCTGTCTAATTGCTCTGGCTAGAACTTCGAGAACTAAATTGAATAGAAGTGGTGATAGAGGGCACCCCTGTCTTGTTCCAGATTGGCAGCCATTATGAAGTCAAACAACAATAAGTGTTGGCGAGGATGTGGGGAAAAGGGTACAATTGTACACTGCTGGTGGGACTGCAAAATGGTGAGGCCAATTTGGAAAGCAGTATGGAGATTCCTGGAAAAGCTGGGAATGGAACCACCATTTGACCCAGCTATAGCCCTTCTCGGACTATTCCCTGAGGACCTTAAAAGAGCGCACTATAGGGATACGGCCACATCAATGATTATAGCGGCACAATTCACAATAGCTAGACTGTGGAACCAACCTAGATGCCCTTCAATAGATGAATGGATAAAAAAAATGTGGCATCTATATACAATGGAGTATTATGCAGCAATAAGAAATGACAAAATCATAGAATTTGCAGGGAAATGGATGGCATTAGAGCAGATTATGCTAAGTGAAGCTAGCCAAGCCCTAAAAAACAAATGCCAAATGTCTCCTTTGATATAAAGAGAGCAACTAAGAACAAAAGAGGAAGGAAGAGCATGAGGAAAAGACTAACTGTAAACAAAGACAAATGGGGGGAGAGAAAGGGAGAGAGAACTGAAAGGATTTGCAAAAGGTAGGAGACCTTCAATGATACACAAAAGTATAAGAGGTTATGATGGGCAAGGGGGAGGGGGGAAAAAGGGAGAGAATTGAACAACAGCTGAGGAGGCAGAGAGGGAAGGTGGGAGGGGAGGGGAGGGGGGATAGTAGGGGTTAGGAAAGGTAGCAGATTAAGACAGTCACTAATATGCCATTATGTAAAAATGTGAGTATGTAACAGATGTGATTCTGCTATCTGTATTTGGTGTAGAAATGGGAGTTCAAAACCCAATAGAGTCAAATGTATGAAAGATGATTTATCAAGAGCTCTGTAATATTTGGAACAATTAATAATAATAAAAAAAGATTTATCAGGATAGAGGAAGGCATAGAGCCCAAACCAAAGGAATGAACAATCAATTCAATGAAAAGATACCAGAAATCTTTCCAAACATGAAGAATTAGAAATACAAATTCAAGGAGCTTACAGGACACCAAAGGAACAAAATCACATCAGACACACACAAAGGCATGTTAAAATAAAAATGCCCAACATACATAATAAGGAGAGAATTTTCAAATCTCCAAGAGAATGGAATCAATCGTATTACATACAGAAGAAAACCAATTATAATAACAGATTTTTCAACACAGACCCTGAAAGATAAAAAATCCTGAAACAACTTATGTCAAGCTCTGAAAGATAATGGGTGCCAACCAAGAATCTTGTATCCAGCAAAATTAACCTTCATATTTGAAGATGAAATAAAAACCTTCCAAAATAAACAAAAGTGAAAAGAACTTATAGCTAGAAAATTGGCACTACAAAACATACTTAACAAAATATTCCATGAAGAGGAAAAGAAAAACAACAATGAAAATCAGCTGAGGGAAGTAGTACCCTAAAGAGAAAACTAATCAAAGTAGAAAAATCAAGTCAATTTAAACAAAAATACAGAAATATGTCTGGAAATACAAACCATGTCTCAATAATAACCCTGAATGCTAATGGATTAAACTCACCAAACAAAAGACATAGGCTAGCAGACTGGATTTACCAAAAGGGACTCAACAATATGCTGCCTACAGGAGACTCATCTGAAAGGAAAGGATATACACTGACTGAAGGTGAAAGGTTGGGAAAAGCCATGCCACTCATATGGACTGCGGAAGCAAGCAGGGGAGTCCATACTCAGACTTAAAGCCAAAATTAATCAAAAGTGATAAAGAAGGACACTACATACTGCTCAAGGAAATCATATTTATGATTGTTATGCCTTGTTGGTGTATAAGTGCCCCAAACAATGGTGCAGCTATGTTTGAAAAAACTGTTCAAGTTCAAGAATAAAATTGACCAAAACACAATAATCTTGGGTGACTTTAACACACCTCTATCACCACTAGACAGATCTTTCAAACAAAATTTGAATAAAGAAACTATAGAGCTAAATAACACAATCAATAACTTAGACTTAACTGACATATATACAGTATTTCAACCTGTATCAAGTGCATACACTTTCTTCTCAGCAGCACATGGATTCTTCTCAGCAGCACATGGGTCCTTCTCAAAAATAGACCATATACTATGCCACAGGGCAACTCTTAGCAAAAAAAAAAAAAGTAGAGATTCTGTCATGCATTTTATCAGACCATAATGGGATGAAATTGGAAATGACAAAATTAAAAATAATAATTTTGCCAACACCTAGAGACTAAAAAAAAAAAAACCAATATGCTTCTGAATGAACAATGGATTACAGACGACACAAGGAGGAGATTACAAAATTCTTAGAGGTAAACAAGAACACAGACACAAAATAGCATAATCTTTCAGACACAATGAAAGCTGTACTAAGAGAAAACTTCATTGCATAGAGTTTATTCCTTAAAAGAAGAAAAAGTCAACAAATAAATTATCTCACACTTAATCTCAAAGTCCTAGAAAAAGAAGAAGAAACTAACAGAAAAAGCAGTAAAGGGCAAGAAATAATTAAAATCAGAGCTGAAATCAATGAAATAAACACAAAGCAATTGAAAAATTGACAATAATAAGTTGGTTCTTTGAAAAAATATATAAAATTGACAGGCCCTTAGCCTTGCTAATAAAGAGAAGGAGATAGAGAGCCCAAACTAATAGTATATATGATAAAAAAGGCAATATCACAACAGACACTACAGAAATACAGAGGATAATTACAAATTATTTTGAAAATGTATACTCCAATAAAATAGAAGACATTGAAGGCATCGACCAATTTCTTAATTAATATGAATCAGGAAGACATACACAATTTAAACAGACCAATATCAAGTAAGGAAATAGAAACTGCCATCAGAAGCTTACCAACCAAGCAGAGCCCTGGGCCAGATGGATACACAGCCCCAAGTTCTACAAGTTCTTTAAAGAAGAACTAATACCAATATGCTTCAAATTATTTCAGAAAATAGAAAATGAGGGAGTATTTCTAAACTGATTCTACAAAGCCAATATCACCCTGATCCCACAACCAGGCAAGGACACAAAGAAAGAAAACTTTAGACCAGTATCTCTAATGACTGTATTTGCAAAAATTCTCAACAAAATCCTGGCAAATAGAATTTAAAAAACTATCAAAAAGATTGTGTAAGATGATCAAGTGGGATTCATCCCAGGAATGCAAGGTTGGTTCAAAATACAGAAATAAATGTAATTCATCACATCAATAGATTTAAAAAATAAGAATCATATGATCATCTCAATAAATGCAGAAAAAAGCATTTGACAAAATACAGCAACCTTTTATGTTCAAAACATTAGAAATCCTAGGGATAACGGGAACATATCTCAACATCATAAAGGCTATCTATACTAAGCTAAGGCCAACAAAATTCTAAATTGAGAAAAATTAAAGGCATTCTCTCTAAAACTGGAACAAGACAGGGCTGCCCTCTTTCATCACTTCTTTCAACATTTTTTTAAACACTGGCCAGAGCAATTAGACAGATGAAAGAAATTAAAGGGATACAATAGAGAAAAGAACTTAAACTAGCACTATTTGCCAACCATATGATTCTATACCTATAAGACCCAAAAGGCTCCACCATAAAACTTCTAGAACTAATAAATGAATTCAGCAAAGTAGTAGGTTATAAAATCAACATCCATAAATCAAAGGCATTTCTGTATATCAGTGACAAATCCTCTGAAAAGGAAGGGAGGAAATCTACCCCATTTACAATAATCTCAAAAAAAAAAAAACATACTTGGGAATCAACTTAAGAGGAGAAAGATCTATTCAGTGGAAACTAAGGAAACCTAAAGAGAAATCAAAGAAGACCTTAGAAGATGGAAATATCTACCTTGTTCTTGGAGAGGCAGAATTACTATTATTAAAATGACCATACTACCAAAAGCACTATACAGGTTCAATGCAATTCTGGTCAAAATACCAATGGCATTCCTCAAGGAAATAGAAAAAGCAATCATGAAATTCATCTGAAAACAACAACAACAACAAAACAGGCCAAGAATAGCTAAAGCAATTCTAAGCAGGAACATCAGTATACCAGAAGCAGGTGGCATCAGAATACCAGAACTTAAACTATACTACAGAGCAATAGTAACAAAAACAGCATGGTATTGGTACCAAAACAGACTGGTAGACCAATTGTATACAATAGAGGACACAGAGACCAACTCACAAAATTACAATATCTTATATTAGACAAAAGTGCCAAAAACATGCACTGGAGAAAGGATAGCATCTTCAACAAATGGTGCTGGTAAAACTGGAAATCCATATGCAAAAAAAATAAATAAATAAAATTAAACCCCTATCTCTTACCATGCAGAAAATTCAACGTGGATCAAGGACCTAGGAATTAAATCACATACTCTGCATCTAATACAAGAAAAAGTAGGCCCTAATCTGCATCATGTGGGATTAGCCCCCAGCTTTCTTTAGAAGTCTCCTATAGAACAAGAATTAAAACCAAGAATCAACAAATGGTATGGAATCCAACTAAAAAGTTTCTTCTCAGCAAAAGAAACAATCTGTGATGTGAACAGAGAGCCTACATCCTGGGAGCCAATTTTTACCCCTCACACATAAGAGCACTAATCTCTAGAGTATATAAAGAACTCAAAAAGCCAAGCACCAAAAAACAAAACAAAGCAAAAAACAAATAACTCAATAAAAAAATTGGCCAAGGACGTGAACAGACACTTCTCAGAAGGGGATATACAATCAATCAACAAATATATGGAAAAATGTTTATCATCTCTAGCAACTAGAGAAATGCAAACCAAAACTACTCTTAAGATATCATCTCACTCCAGTAAGAATGGCAGCTATTAGGAAGACAAGCAACAGTAAGTGTTGGCGAGGTTGTGGATGAAATGGCACATACATTGCTGATGAGGCTGCAAATTAGTGCAGTCAATATGGAAAGCAGTATGGAGATTCCTTGGAAAACCAGGAGTGGAACCACCATTGACCCAGCTATCCAACCCCAAAGTCTTAAAAACAGCATACTACAGGGCACAGCCACATCAATTTTTACAGCAGCACAATTCACAATAGCTAAACTGTGGAGCCAACCTACATGCCATTCAGTGGATGAATGGATTAAAAATGTGGCATACACACACACACACACACACACACACACACAATGGAATTTTACTCAGCAATAAAAGAGAATGAAATCATGGCATTTTCAGGTAAATGGATGGCATTGGAGAAGATAATGCTAAGTGAAGTTAGCCAACCCCCCCAAAACAAATGCTGAATGTTTTCTGACATGAGGAGGCTGATGCAAAGTGGAGTAGGGAGGGGGAACATGGGAGGAATAGACGAATTCTAGATAGGGAACAGGGGTGGGAGGGAAAAAAAGGGCACAGGGGGTTATCAAGGATGGTGGAATATGATGGACATCATCATCATCATCCAAAGTACATGCACGAAGACATGAATTGGTGACAACATACTTTTTATACAACCATAAATATGAAAAATTGTGCTATATACATGTAATAAGAATTGTAATGCATTCTTCTGTGATTTATTTTAAAAAATCAATAAAAATAAAATAAATACACTTCAGCCTACATGCGGATCAAGGAAGAATCTTTTCAACCACTCACCCAGACATTAAATTGCATTTTTGTTCTAGAGGTCAGCTGCAGGAAGAGCAGGGATATATGTGAATTTCAATAATGATACCTACTGGGATATACTTGGGTGAAATACATGACAGAACATCGATGGTAGGAAAGGTGCAGAAAATCTGGGAGGAAGAAAGCAATCAAAATTCCCTCAAGCTCAGCAGGTAGTAGCTGTGATGACAAATGTCAATCCCAGCCCAATTATTCCTAGGTCAACACAGACCCTCACTTCATGCATGGGGAATACTTCTCATCAGCAGTTTAAAAAATGAAAGAACTATCAAAGCTCATCTTGGGGAAAATGCCCATTTATTAAGGTACAGCTCTGCATATTTATAGAGCTGGGGGTGGTTTGACAGTTATGACAGTTTAATGGTTGAACATTTTGACAGTTGGCATGGGGTGCTTTCTGATTGGTGGGTAAGGATCATGTGAGCCAGCAAGGCTAGTCTGATTGGTGGGTAAGGATCATGTGAGCCCAGCAGGGCTCATCATTGGATAGCTCTTCTTGGGGAATGGGAAAGTTAGTCTTTGGAGCCAGGGAGACTACCAATAAGAAATATTTACCCAAATTATATATCCTACACAATGTATTTTGTTTACAATTTACATTTTTATTGAAAAGGTCACACCTTTTTACTTTAATATTGAGTTATTTATTTTTTTGCATTTTTATGATTTTTAGAGAAAGCTGGGTAATTTTTAAAAAAATGACTTTTGGATTTTGGCTTAATTATATTGAATCTGCAGACCCACTATGAAATATTGTGGTTTTAACAAAATCAAACTTTTGATCATTGGATATTAGCTGTTTTCCAATTTTATTTCTATAATTTTTTTTGTATTTTACTTTCACCTTTACGTTGCAGTGAACAGTTCTTAATACTTTCATTTTAAATTATTTTTCCTACATTTGTGAATGGATTTATGCCTGGATTTTAACACTGCCCATTGCTAGTGTATATAATTTACATGACTTAATTTGACAATTTAACCCATGACATTATTGAACCAATTTAAGTCTTATGTTTCATTAGTGCATGAAAATTGCTTAGAAACATAGAAATAATAGAATCATCTGCATATGCTGACTTTTGATGTATAAAATCTTATTCAATGTTCTCAGAGCAATATTTAGAAGTCAGAAAACCATACTTTTTTTTCTTTTTTCTAAAACTAAATTGTGAAACACTTAAGTTCTCACTATTAAATATGAAAACAGTTCTTATCTGTCCTTTAGTGGATGGAAAAAGAATTTTTCCTCTGGTCTTAATTGGCCATAGGTTTTACAGTAATTTGGTAAGTGATCTGGGAAAAACTTTCCTCTATGAAAATGATTTTTTGGAAACTGACTATATTGTCCCTCTTAGTCATGAAGTCCAATCTTTCTTTTTGTTGTTATTCTCAGTTTGCTAGGGGTTTGAATATCTGGGTCAACATCTATAGGAAGATGGTCTGCAATTTCTATTCTTATGCTGTGTTATCTGGTAATTCTGGCCTAACAGAAAGAATTAGTTCATTTTCTTCTATTTTTAGATGTAATCATGAATTACTGTTACTGATTCCTTATTACATGTTTTGTAGAAATGAACTGTGAAGGCGTCTTTTTAAAATATGATTACTGTTTGGTTTTTTTGGTGGGTTGATTTTTGGAGCTGGGTTTTTGCCAGGTTGGCCTCACATTCCTTAGCCCAAATCCTCCTCCTGCTGTAGCCTCACAGGTAGCTGGGACTAGTGGAATGGCTCCCATATCAGCTTTTCAACTTCTCAAAAATATTTGCAATTAAGTTAAAAGTTGATTTATAGGTTTATTTTATATTTCTTCACATCTGGGTCTACTAATGTATTCTATTGATTCCTGAGGTAATTTTCAAAGTTCATGATTATCTAGCAATTTATCTCTGTTTGGTTGTTTTCCAGGCTCGAGACTTTCTTGGCAATTAAGATGGAATGATGAGCAAGCAAATGTGGGACAATGAGAACCTGGCATTTTGTGAATTGACCAATGTCTCAGGATGCCCTGTGCATGACAGAGAATGTGCACCTATAATACTGTGAGACAAATGAAGCAGAAAAGCTAAATTATCATTTTATGTAGCCTAGTAAGTGATCTTGAGTCGCTTTTATATGTCTTTACACACTTGTTTAATTTTTAGGGCAGATCTATGTATTTTACCATATTTAAATTAGGTTATTAAAGTTTTTTTTAAATTTTTTTGGTGAGGTGTGTAAGTAACCATTAAAAGAAAACAACCCAACAAAAATAATCCTTGTATCTTCCTTTGATATTCTTTTTCTCTTTTCTCTCTCATTCTTCTTCCACCCTCACATCAAACATTTGTAAAACCAAGAACTTCTCATGGATTAGGCTACTGAGGTCTGGGAGGTCTGAATAGTATACTACAGTTGTGTGATATATTCTTTTATCTCCTATTTCTACATTTTTAATTTATTTTTTATGCTTGTTTTTTGTTCTCTCTACTGTCTTCCCACCTACATGACTCCTCAAAATCACTTTCTCTCTTTTCTCCTGCTACTATCCAATTTCTTTGGATTTCTCTTTCACCCTTCCTAAGATCTAATAACTCTGTATCCTCACCTTCTAACACCTCAGCATCTCATTCTACATCCCATTCCTGGTTCTCTCTTTGTCCACACTAGAAACTGTAGATCCTTTTGCAAACATACTGTTTATACTGTAGATAATGATTAAACTCGCCTTTTCTGTATATTGTGAGAAATCATGAAACACCTCAATAAGAGCTATTTGGTTTAAGGCTGCATATTGTTTGTACTAGGAACTGTGAATACCAGTCTTCCACTTAAAGAAGAGGTTTTGGAACCTGTTAGGGACACTATAATCCTATAGGTTAAAAACTATAACCCCTTCTAGCTCTGTTTTCAAGGTAAGATGCATGAACAACATTAAAAACCAAGGGAAGAATGTGCCTCAAATAAAGATACTACATTATTGGAATCCATGGTCAGAATGGCAGAAGAAATTACAGAGAAGAAGTGGAGGAGGTACATCACAACAGATCTACACCAAGGCACATTATACTGAAAATGCCTAGCATATAGAATACTAGAGAATTTTTAAAGCCACAGAGAAATGAATCAGATTACTTATGGGGAAAACCAATTAGGATGTGTGCTGACTTCTCAACCGAGAACCTGAAAGCTACAAAATCCTGCAACAAGATATACGAAGCTCTATAAGAAAATGGATGCCAACCAAGAATCATATCCAGCTAAATTAAACTTTAGATTTCAATGTAGATTTTATTCTTATGACTAAATAAAAAAACCTTCCATAATACACAAAAGTTAAAAGAACTTACAGCTAGAAAGCCTTCACTACAGAACTTCCTTGGCAAAATATTCCATGAGGAGGAAATGAAAAACAATGAAAGTCAGAAAATGGAGGTATCACTCTAAAGGAAAAACCTATCAAAGAGAAACCAAGTTAAGTAAAATACCAAAAATGAACAAAAATGACTGGGAATATAAATCTTGTCTCAAAAATGACCCTGAATGATAATTTCTAAAACTCTGCACTCAAAAGACAGACTGGCAGATTGAATGAATAAAAGAAGACCCAACAATATGCTGCCTTACACAGACTCATCTCACAGGACAAGACATCCACATACTGAAGGTGAAAGGTTGGGAAAAATCTTACCACTCCAATGGACTGTGGAAGCAAGAAAGGGTTTCCACTCTTATGTCAAATAATGTGGACTTCAAGTGAAAGTTAATCAAAAAGGATAAAGAAGGACACTACATACGGCTTAAGGGAACCACACACCAGCAAGGCATAACAATTAGAAATATACATGCCCCAAACAATGGAGCATCTATGTTCAAACTCACTCTTCTCAAGTTCAAGAGTCAAATAGACCACAACACAATAATTCTGGGTGACTTTAGCAAATCTCTTTCACCCCTAAATAGATCTACCAAACAAAAGCCAAACTATAGAACTCAAAATACCATCAATAACTTATATTTCACTAACATATATAGAATATTTCATCCTTCAAGAAGCAAAGACACTTTCTTCTCAGCAGCAAATGGATTCTCTAAAATAGACCATATATTATGCCACAAAGCAACTCTTAGCAAATACAAAAAAGTAAATACACTACCCTGCATTCTATCAGATCATAATAGAATGAAATTAGAAATCAATGATAAAAATAAAAGTACTCCAACACCTGGAGACTAAATAATATGCTAGTGAATGAACAATGGGTTGAAGATGACATCAAAGGGGAGATTAAAAATTCTTAGAGGTGAATGAGAATACAGATACAACGTGTCAAAATCTCTGGGACACTATAAAAGCATTACTAAGGAAAGTTCATTGCATGGAGTTCATTCTTTAAAAAAAGGAAAAGTCAACAAATAAATGACCTAAAATTACATCTCAAAGACCTACATGTAAAAAAAACAAAAACAAATCACCACCCAAAGCAGTAAAGGATAGAAAACAATTAAAATCCGAGTTTGAATCAATGAAATTGAAACAAAATAAGCAATTTAAAAATTGACAAAATGCCTGGGAATGGAACTTCCATTTGATCCAGCTATTCCTCTCCTCTGTCTAAACCCAAATGACTTAAAATCAGTATACTACAGGGACACAGCCACATCAATGTTTATAGCAGCACAATTCACAACAGCTAAACTGTGGAGCCAACCTAAATGCTCCTTCAGTGGATGAATGAATAAAAAATGTGGAATATATACACAATGGAATATTGCTCAGCACTAAAAGAGAATAAAATAATGATATTTGCAGGTAAATGGATGGCATTGGAGAAAATAATGCTAAGTGAAGTAACCCAATCCCAAAAACAAATGCAGAATGTTTTCTCTGATATAATGAGGCTGACTATAGTGGGGTAGAGAGGGAGAGCATGGGAGGAACAGATAAATTCTAGATAGGGCATAGGGGAGGGAGGGAAAGGGAGGGGAAGAGGGTTAGCAAGGATGGTGGAATATGATGGACATCATTTCCAAAGTACATGTATGAAGACTTGAATTTGGTGTCAACATACATTATATACAAACACAGATACAAAAATTGTGATATATATGATTTATAATGCAAAAAAAGAGAATAGCATTATGTTAGATTAGGTAGAGGAAAGTGAAAGAAGGGGAAGGGAGGGGATGTGGGGATAAGAAAGTAGTAGCGTGAAACTGACACTGTTACTTTATGTATGTATGTGGCTATATGACCAATGTGATTCTAAAATATGTATATTCAGAAAAGTGAGAAATTATATCCCATCTATGTATTATATATCAAAGTACATAAGTGCATTCCACTGTCATGGATAAATAACTAAAAGAAATTTCTTTTTAAAAAGACCCCAATAGAGCCAATTGTGCAAGTCCACAAAGGATGGAGAATCACCCATTCAAGAAGCTTGGAGCATGAGCCAGTGACCAATTCTCTTGCTTTTTTGCCAAACCAAACCAAATCAAAATATATATGTTCATTACAGGTATTCCCCATGCTTTCTGACTCAGCCTTCTGGAAGTACACTCACAGACGCGTGCAGAGATCTCCCACACCAATTCCCTAAAGTATCTGAATCCACTCAAATTGACAGTTGACATTAACCACTTCAACAATTGAAGGAAATGCAATCCATCTTTAGGAATGTCTACACTCCTAAGTTAAGTGCAAAACTATCCACAACCTAAATGTCCATCAAAGCATAACTCAGTAAGAAGAACCTATAGTTTATTATAGATAATAAAGAGAGATTTATCATTGTGTTTCCACACAGACATATCACTATACATATATAACCTTTTCAGTTTTTTACAGTTATATTGAAAGAAGATCTTTTAAGGTGCAGAGGGTATCGCCAACATGTGAGCTGGCTCCAAGATAGTGATTATCCCCTCTCAGCCTCCCAAATCCCTAGCATGACAAAAGAAATGTGCCTCCACACCTCACTTATTGCTCAGCTTTCAAAAGAAGGATGATGTATGTGGCAGTGGTGGCAAAATGCGAAGGAGTTCGGTGACATTCTGTCTTAAAACTGAAAAACAAAATGACTGGGGATATCTCTCACAGGTAAGGCAATCCTGGGTCCAAACCCCCAAAACAAAAGAATATTCTCCAATAACACAAATGAAACTGGAGGACTTTAGGATAAATGAGGTGATCCAGGCACAGAAATACATTGCATACTCTATGTGCAGAGACTGGAAGAAAAAAAAAATGGATGTGTAGGGAGAACCTGGTGGTTATCAGGGAGCATCATCAATAATATCACATCATATACTGGAAATTCCAAAATACAGGATTCTGTTCTTAGTGCAGAATGAAGTAATTATGAGATATGATGGGTTTTATTATCACATAGCAATTGCACATATTAATGGGATTCAGTGTGATATTTTATATATGCATCTACATGTATTCATAATATCCAAATACGCTCTTCCACCCTTGATGCCCCCACACACTCCTCAGCCATACTAATCACTATTCCACTTTCACATGATTTTATTTCAGTTAATGTACATGATATGTGACACTTTTTTGTGTGTATATTTCTTCACTTAGCATGACATCATCCAATTGCATCTATTTTGCTGACCATTAAAGGGATTTTTTTTATTGATGGCTGAGTAATATGCCATGGTGAATATATAACATACTTTCAAGTGGATATGTTAAATTTCTTACCTACATCACTGACTTTTCTCTGAATGTATATTGTTAAACATAGTATTATTGAACCTGAATTTATATAACAAAAGACAAATTAGCTAGAAAAGAATGAAGAAACTGGGAGTGGGGGCACATACCTGCAGTCCCAATGGCTTGGGAGGCTAAGGCTGGAAATTCACAAGTTCAAATTCAGCCTCAGCAAATTAGTAAGGACCTATATAATTCAGTGAGACTCTGCTTTTAAATAAAACTTTTTATAAAGGACTGGGGAAGTAGCTTTGTGGTTGAGTTACACTGGGATGAATCACTAGTATAAAAACAAAAGAAAGAAAGGATAAAGAAACTAGGAAACTGACCTGACCTGATTTTATCAATTCAAAAGAAGTCAAGGCATAAAATTATGTCTCTACTTTAATGCAAAGATATTATTCTATTCTCTTTGAATTTTTAACAAAGTGCAACAATTTGAGAGCACACAGATTATATTACATGGAAAAACTGCACTTGTACAAACAATGAAATAAAACATTAGCCAGGTATGCTGGTACATGACTGTAATTCCAGTGTCTCTGGTGGCGAGTTCAAAGCCAGCCTCAACAACTTAGCAAAGCACTAAGCAACTCAGTGAGACCCTGTTTCAAAATTACAAAAAGGTTGCTGAGAGGCTGAGTGCCCCTGGGCTCAATCCCCAGCACCAAAAACAAAAACAAAGCAGAAGAAGAAATAAAACATAAGGCTGCTGAACATTTATATTTTCACTGTTCCAAATATTTGGGCAAATACTCCCAAGTTCACTTCATTCATCAATTTATAATTGAAATCTCTAGTTATTTGTTTGTGAGAGAAAAAGAGACAGAGAGATTCCTGAACTCTGCCATTCCTTTGCTAATTTCTGCCAAAAGCTAGGCAAAGATCTGCCCTTTGTGATCCCCAGGCTCAGTCCTTTCTCTTCATGCAAGGATGCACCTTGAGGAGTGAATGTGGCTTGACTGCTAAAGTGGGGAAGAGGTAAAAGGGATGTAATGGTGTGGATGTGTGGGTGGGGTGTAATAATCATAACTTCTGACCAAGACCTATCCATGATCATTATTAAAAATACATCCACTAAAAGGTTTATTTTCTTATGTCTTCTGTGATCCTATAATTAAATGTGAGGGACACTGTTTTCCATACCCCAGCAGCTTAGCATTGATTTTTATCAGTCTGCTGCCTCACAATTTGAAATACCTAGTCCCCCTTCCTCAGAGCCTTGACCTCATGTTTCTTGCTTATTTTTTTAATATCTGGTAAATCTTCAAATACTAAGTCGCAGGTGAATCCACATTTGCTGTTCCACTTCCAAGGGTAAGGATAGACATTTTCTCTCATTGTGGCCTCTACATTCTATTCACAAGATAATGGAGATATTATACACATCTGGAAACCTAGATATTATCCTGAGCCAACCTGTAATATGAAAGTCCAGAATGTAATCCCTGGGGCTGGGGCTCACTTGTAGAGCACTTGCCTAGCACATGTGAGGCACTGGGTTCAATCCTCAGTACCACATACAAACAAAGATGTTGTGTCCGCCGAAAACTAAAAAATAAATATTAAAAAATTCTCTCTCTCTCTCTCTCTCTCTCTCTCTCTCTCTCTCTTTAAAAAAAAGTGGAATTTATACACAATGGAATATTACTCTGAACTAAAAAAGAATAAGATCAGGGCATTTGCAGGGAAATGGATGGCATTAGAGAAGATAATGCTAAGTGAAGTTAGCCAATCCCCAAAAAACAAATGCCGAATGTTTTCTCTGATATACGGGGGATGATTCAAAGTGAGGTAGGGAGGAAAATTATGAGAGGAAGATTACCTCTAGATAGGGAACAGGGGTGGAAGGGAAAGGAAGGGAGAAGGTGAATAGCAAGGATGGTGGAAGGTGATGTTCATCATTATACAAAATACATGTATGAAGATGTGAATTTGGTGTCAACATACCTTATATACAAAGATATGATAAATTGTGGTATAATGGTATATTAAGAATTATAATGTAAAAAGAGCTCATGTATCATAGCATTATTTGGCATGAACATACTTTATATACAGAATTATGAAAGATTGTGTGCATGGATGATTATTAATGTAATTCACTCCACTATTGTCATGTATGTAATAATTTTTTTTTTAAAAAGCAGGAGAATAGGTACAGCAATACAGCCAGATGTTCAAAGTCATCACAACTCATCATATAATGCAAACTCATTTATAGTCTGGTTACCACTTGGAATGGAAAAGTACTAGAGACATCACTAAGTCGCATGCAGGGGCATGAAACCATTACTACCGATTGAATCACCTCCTCATTATATTCACAATTATCTGCCATTATCAATGAGCCACTGTCAAGCAGTCCCCAAGATGCAAAGTGATCACACCTGTGGCTGCCCCACTTGCATGGAGGAGACAACTAGCCCAGGTGGATTCCAGCACTTTATTACCAACATGAGCAGCAAAGATAAGCCACACGACAACCCCGAGACACCTGGTCCCACTGGGTGACACCACCTGTGGCTGCAGGTGCTGGGGGCTCTGCTGCTGGGAAGCCAACTCTGTGCTACAGCCAAGTAGGTTCATGAACTCACACAGAAGCTGAAGAGAGCGTTGGTGACAACTTGTCTTCCTGTTGGAAAAAGTTCCTGTAGAGTTTCTTTCAGTTTTCCACGTGGCTCTGTCAATGACGACATTTCATGTTATTGGCACATCTGGAAATAGCCTGCACCTCCATTCTCCCACAGTCCTGTCCACAGAGGTTCCCCTGGGAGTTATCAAATGCACCCCCAGGCCTGCAGGGACCACTCAGCTCATTTCATGTAACCCCCGACAGGCGGCAGAGCCCCTCAGGCATCCTATGAGGATGGACTGTGTTTGGGGTGTTTAGTTCCCTCTTTGGTGTCCTTGGCTAAAGCCATAGCAAAGCTCTGAATTTAAACTTCATCAGCCCCAAATGTCTGTGTGGTCGAGGATGGAGCTGCTGGGAGGTGGGGTACCAGTAACGGGGGGACTTGGGAGCTGAGGACGTGGCTCAGGGCAAGCACTTAGTTCCAGGGCCTGCTACTCCATACCGAGTGTCACAGAGGGAAGAAAAGATGGGCCCAGCAGGTCACTGGGAGCAAGCAAACCCTGGTGGGATTCTGGGACCCCTGCTTCTTGCTCTCTGTCACTCTCTGGAATTTTCTCCCTGCCCTCTCCCACCATGATGTGGTTTGTATTTAATAGAAAAAACTTCATTAACTTAAGTTATGCCACACTGACCCCTGGTCCCTGTTTGCTTCCTTTCTTGGTGATACCACTTGCTGTGGATGATGTAGAATTCCCCCACGAGCCCTGGACATGACTAAGAGGACCACCAGAGTTCTGGCTGCCATAGGAAGAGACCTGAGGGAAGCTTCTAGCAACCCTTGAAAGCCCCAGAGGAACGCAGGAAGGCGCTGCCCCTCCCCTTGGGGGGTCCCATGTTGGCCTGCAAGGCCCCCCGAGTCCTGGGTGGGACCCTATGGTCTGAAGCTCCCTGATATCTTTGGCTTTTGAGGGGCCATAGGTCACTTTGTGCTACAAGGAGACATGTGTCCTGGCTTGTTGAGGTTGCAAGTCACCAGCAAGAGCAGCAGCTTTTAAAGTAGCTACTGGGTTGGGAGACAGAGGTCCCCTGGGTGAGAGAGGGAGAAGGGAAGGGAACAGAGGGAAGGGGACACAGCCTCCCTGTTTCCTTCTTGAACACAACCAGTGAAACTCCACAACACGTGGGAGCACAAGAATCAGAATCAGCCTGTGTCCTGCTGTCATGCGTATCTATAAAGAACGAACAAGACCATGAGAATGAATGGTCATTACCACAGGACCAGCCCTGACCTCCTGTCCTGTTGTGGGCAGGGCTCGTTAACAAGAGCTCAGACATCTGTTCAGGTCAAAGGGGCAGCAAACGGCAATGTCTTGCCAAAAAATGTTGCCAGGTGGCTCAGGGGATCTGGGTCATGGGGACACATCTTGG
Organism: Urocitellus parryii; assembly: GCF_045843805.1. Taxonomy (NCBI): domain Eukaryota; kingdom Metazoa; phylum Chordata; class Mammalia; order Rodentia; family Sciuridae; genus Urocitellus; species Urocitellus parryii. The sequence continues at coordinate 82,159,282 of NC_135537.1, forward strand.
AAGTTACTGGAGCTCTCATCACTGAGGACAGAGATGTCATGGGGTCAGGCAGGTGTCAGGGTGGGCTCTTCAGCCATGAGCTGCCCACCAACCTGGGTGGCCATAGCCTCCTAGTGAGCTGCACCTGGGGAGGATGGGGTAGCCTGTTCCCATGGCATTTCCCCTTGGGGGGCTCCTGCCTCAGTTCTGGGGGGACAAGGGCTGGATTAAACCCAGCAATCAGAAGAGATGAGCTAATAAACATGTGGGCACATAAACGCGCCGCAAGGGAAACAGCTGGTCTATAATCTCACATTGCTTTGGCTCCTACTGTATGACTCCAATAAAATAGGGAAACAGTAGATCATGGAAACATGAAGGTTGCTGGGGGTTCCAGGAAAAGGGGGAGGTGGACGTCTGTAGAGGGGGACCCCTGGCGTGGTGGACCTACTCCCTAAGGTACTCTGATGGCAGCTACTCAATGCTAAGCTTTTGTCACTATTTATAGAAATACAAAGGAGTTTAATTAATGATGATCTATCCATATCAATATTACATTGGCCCAACAATTCTGACAATGCCATAGAAATGCAAGATGTAAGTAATAAGGAGAACCCTATGGTGGACATGCGTATGGGGACTCTAGAGTATGTCTGCATTTTTCTGTCCACGTATCTTATTTAAAAGAAATAAATTCAATTAAGTGCAACATACAGAATATGCTCAGGGACTTCTGTGGACTCAGCATCCCCTCAGCAGAACAAGCCCTCACCCAGGGCACACAGATGCCTTTGTACCTGAGTTAATTATACACAACACCCAGCCTCACTTTTACTGAATTTGCCTTTGAAGTTTTGCTGTTTCTTTTATACCAGTAGGTTCAACAAATTAATTTTTATATTTTCATTCTTTTTTAATAGAGAAACATGAAGAAAAGTCCCTAGGAAGGACACCAGTTCCTTGGGTCCCAAAATTTTTAAACACCCTTCTGTCACCCAAGATTTATTACTAATTTTACAGTAATGTAACTAGTAATTCCTTAACTATGGAGGAAAATGTGTTCCAAGTGATTCTACACCACTCAGGCTTGAGGAAAAAATGATGTGGGGTGGCTCTAAAAGAATAGCCCAGCTGAGGGGCTGCAGAGTGGCACCTTTAATGCCAGAAGCTCAAGAGGCTGAGGGAGGAGGATTCTGAGTTTGAGGCCATCCTCAGCAACTTAGTGAGGCCCTAAGCACATTAGAGAGGCCCTGGCTCAAAAAGTAAATAAAAATCACTGGGGAGAAGCCTCAGTAGTTAAGCACCTCGAAGTTCAGCCCCAGTCCCAACAATGTACACAGGGAGATACAAGGTGGCTGGTTCAGTGAAGCAGGGTTTTTCGGAGCTCACCTGCTTGGGACTCCAGCAGTGGGAATCCTGCTTCTCCCCAAGGTTGATGAGAAATGGATTGATCTAGTACTCAATAGAGGACAAAGAGCCCAAGAAAAATAGTTTGAGTGCATTAAACGGGGAGAAAGGAAAAAAAAAAAAAACAGAGAAAGTTGTTTGCAGAAGGCATAGGAATACCACACAGCCCAGGAAAAGCTGAAAACTTCTAGAAACAGGTTTTGAAGGGGACCCCGAGACTGAAGGCCACCTAGCCTGGCCAATAGGGAGGCTGTGGGACTCAGTAAACCGGCCCAGGAAAGATGCCCTGAGCTTACCAAACATCAGCCCAGAGCTGACCTAGATGCCATCAGGGATTAATGCGCACCTGCCTGAAGGCAGCTGGGGAATCAGATCCTGGGGTCTTCGGAGGGAATCACGTGATTTTATCTCAGACTAGGGAGGACTCAACTGAGCCCAGCAAGCCCAGGGAAAGTCAGACCCGCCTCTGTCCCACCATGCATTCCAGTGGCTTGCAAGGGCTCCATGGCCCAGCAACAGAAGACAGGAATTTAAGACGTGGGTGCAAGGGCGTTCTGACTCAGCCCACTGCTGCTTGGCCTCTGCTTGACTCAGCTTGAGGCTCAACACTCCTCTAGGCCTGTGGCTGGGCGCTCAGCAACTGACCCCAGGAGGTCAGAAAGGGCAGCATCCATGAGCAAATGAAATGGCAATCGATGCAAAAAGTTTTAATACAATACTGGCACATCCAAATGTCTTCTCTGATAAGCAAATGCTGATCCGTAAGGGGAGGTGGAGAATGGAGGGACTGTGAATTACACAGAAGGGACTGAGGGAGGGGAAGGACAGTGGAATGAGATGGACATTATCACCCTATATATGTGGATGACCACACCACTGGTGTGACCCTGAACGATGTTCAGTCAGAGGAAGAAGTTGTGTTCTGTCTGTGTACAATGTGTCAAAGTGCCTATACAATTAACTAAAACAAATAAAGTTAAAAAGACTGGCCTGTTGCATACAAAAACCTTAAAATAATGAACCACGATCAAGTGGGGTTCATCCCAGGGGAGGCAGGTTAGTTCAGCTTCTGGAAATGAATGAATATGATTCATCCCATGGAAAGACTTAAAGACAAAACCCATCATAATTTCAATATGTGCAGAAAAAGCATTTGACAAGGCACAGCATCCATTCCTGCTCTAATCACTACAAAAATCAGGATAGCAGGAATAAAACTCAACATGGGAAAAGGCATATATGCTTCACCCCAAGCCAACATCATTCTCAATGAATAAAACTGAAATCAGTCCCTCCTCAATAGGAACAAGACAGGGAAGCCCTCTTTCACCACCTCTAGTCAACATAGTCCCTTTAATATCCTAGCCAGAGAATTCAGACAAAAAGAAGTTAAAGAATACAAATAACAACTGAAAATATCCCTATTTGATGTTGACATATTCTATCTTTAGAAGACCCAAAAAACTACACTTCTAGAACTCATTGATAAATTCAGCAAAGTAGCAGGATATAAGTGTGTTATGGGTAAAAAATAATAAAAGTGTATCATAGAAACTTAAAAAAATAAAATAAAATCAATACCATGAATCAACTGTGCTCCTTTACACCAATGAGGAATCAGCTGAAGGAGACACAATAGCCTCAAAATGGCTGGGCCTGGGGCTCAGGGCTAGAGCACTTTCCTTGCAAGAACAAGGTGCTGGGTTTGATCCTCAGACCACATAAAAATACAAAAATAAAAAATAAAGGTATTGTGTCCAAATTATATATACACACACACACACACACACACACACACACACACACACACACATATATATATATATATATATATATATATATATACACACATATATATAATCTCCTCAAAACTAAAATACTTGGGAATCAGTCAGACAACAGAGGTGAAGGATCTCTACAATAAATACTAGAGAATACTAAAGAAAGAAATTGAAGACCTCAGAAGCTAGAGAGAAATACCAAGTTCTTCTATAGACAGAATTAATAATGTCATACCTACCAAAAGCACTCTACAGATTTCTTACAATTCCTTACAATTTCCTTACAATTCCCACTCTTAATAGAAATAAAAATTTATCATGAAACTCCTTTGGAAACACAGAATATCAAAAAGCAATAATTAGCAAGGACACAAGAGGCATCACAATTTGGTCCTTAAATCATACTACAGAGCTATGGTAATCAAGACAGCATGGTATTGGCACAAAAGCAGACATGCAGACCAAGGAACAGGTTGGAAGGCACAGAAACAAATCCATGTAAGTACAGTTATACTAGACAGAGATGTCATAAACATACATTGGAGAAAATATAGCCTCTTCAGGAAATTATTTTAGGAAAAATAGAAAGTCATATGTAGCAAATGAAACTGAAACCCTAACTCTCACTTTGCACAAAAACCAAACTCAATGTGGATTAAGAATGTGAGCAACAGACCAGAGACCTGCTCCTACTAGAAGGAAATGTAGGCTCAGCTCTCAATCATCTCACCTTAGAAACCATCTTCCTCAACAAAACTCCTAAAGTTCAAGGGATACAGTCCAGAATCTATAAATGGGATGAAATAAAAATAGAAAGCTTCTTCAAATGAAAAGAAACAATCATGAACATGAAGAGCCTACAAATGGGAGAAAATCTTTGCCACCTGATCATTAATTTCCAGGATATACCAAGAACTCAAATACACCAAAAAAAAAAGTTAATAAATGGACAAAGGAACTTAACATGCACTTCCCAGAAAAATAGAAGGAATGGTCAACAAATTTATGAGAAAAGGTTCAACATCTAGCTATCATAGAAATGCAAATTAAGAACACACTGAGGCTGGGTGCAGTGGTGCACACCTGTCATCCCAGTGGTTTTAGAGGCTGAGGCAGGAGGATTGTGAGTTCAAAGCCAGCCTCAGCAAAAGTGAGGAATTAAGCAGCTCAGTGAGACTCTGTCTTTAAATAAAATACAAAATAGGACTGGGGATGTGGCTCAGTGGTCAAGTGCCTCCGAGTTCAATCCGCAGTACCCACCCCCACCAAAAAAAAAAAAAAAAAAAAAAAAAAAAAAACCAAAAAAACTAAACCACACTGAGATTCCACCTGACTCAATTCAGTGTGGTAATTACCAAGAATGCAAGTAACAATAAAGGTTGAGGAGGATTGCAGAAAGAGATTCATTCACACACTGCTGGTGGGAGTGCAAATTGGTGCAGCCAGTATGGAAAGCAGTATGGAGATTCTTTAGAAAAAGGAGAATGGAAGCACCATTTGAGCCACTTATACCATGCTTTGGTATATACCTACAGGACTTCAAATCACCATACTTTAGTGACACAGCTACATTCATGTTTATAGAAGCTCAAGTCACAATAACTAAGCTATGAAACCAACCTAGGTGGCCTTCAACAGATGAATAAAGAAAATGTGATAGATAGATAGATAGATAGATAGATAGATAGATAGATAGATAGATAGATAGATAGATATAGATGGGAGGGAGGGAGGCAGGCAGGCAAGAAAGGGAAGGAAGAAGGATCCAAGGGTTCAGAGACTGATGGGTTGGTGCACAGGGGCATACAGAAGTCAGTGGACTCTTTTCAGAGTGAGCCAGTTTACTCTCCACAATTTCCTCTCAGGACCAATGTGGAGATACAAGTTGGTTGGGAAGCATATGCATTGGGAGTGGGCGTCACTGCTCTGAGTTGCTGTCAGTCAGCAGTCCCGAGACACACTTTCTCCATGTGTTGCCATCCACAGGTCACATCACATAAGTTGATGTTTTATCTCAAGCCACACTAACTCTGTGCCTCAATGTGAGAGGCCTGAGGTTGGCTTATTATGATTGGAACCGAGAAAGCAACCCGGGCTCCTCTGACCTTGGACGATGATACATACACTCAAGAAGATTCCCTCCAGACACTTCTTGTTTACCATTGTCTGAGGACAGGTGAAGAATTGGCCTTGCCTTTGGGGACACCGTCCCTGCCTACTGCAAGACAGGTCCTGTCAGGCTTCACCAGAACACCAAGGTTACCAGTCCACTGAGGGGTGAGCTCAGGCCCTGGGTCCCATATAACCTCCTCCTGGAGGCTCAGCTCCACGTCTGAATACACAAGAGGCAGGGAGGTGCCGGAGGATGGCATTTTGGAGTCCGACTCTTGTCACATAATAATTGCAACCCAGGTATTCATAGAATTACTATTTACTTGAAATGTTATATCAGTTTAATTTCATAGCATTAGTATAATTTATAATATTATCAGTATTGTTGTTCACGTGTAAATTAGTATAAATGTGCACGAGGAATAATAATTCAGGAGATTGACAGATCTAGCTCTACAATAATCTCTAGGACTTAAAGTGTTTCAAAACCTATCATTTCGATTCAGAAGATCAGACATAGGCAAACTAAAAATCCTATCTAATATTAGTCATAATAGAAACTTAAAAAACGTTGACGAAATTTAATAGTTTTAAATGTACCCAAGTTCACTACATGTGAATTATTAATTATTTCTTCTTCACTATCACATAGTTATTATTTTAAACTTAGAGAATGTTAATGCCTTTTGAAAATGTCCTCAAAGGAAAAAGAGAAGAGGGCTGGGACTGGGGCTCAGGGGCAGAGTACTAGCCTAGCACAGGTTCCATCCTCAGCACCACATAAAAATAAAATAAAGGGACGTTTTCACCTACAGCTAAAAAACTACATTTTACAAAAACTATAAATAAATTGCAGAGGGATCCATAGAGTTAAGGGAAGGGAGGTGAGAGGGGAGTTCAGGGGACTGAATTAGAACAAACTGTATTTCATGCACTGGCAATTCTGTCAAACTGTATCCTAATGTTATAAATAACTAAAAACAATCAGTGAAAAATAATTCCCAAAAAAGTAAAAAGAAGTGTGATTTAACAGTTTGTTGCCAATTAAAATACTTCACAAAATTAAAAAGGGAAACCCTAAGGATGCACAGAGATAGACAAATAGAATAAATTTTAATTTGTTACCAAAAAAATACACAATGTTTTCACAGCTAATCTCTCTGTTGTGGTATTAGTATACAGAGCCAGGGGCATTAATCTGGTGATAGTTAGGACTTCCTCATATTGGAACATTGTTTCACACAACACCTGTTGTGTTTCTGAGGCCCTCAGGTTCACTAGCTGACGTTTAGCTTTAGAGTTCTTTACTAATGCAAACTATGGAGAAAGACAGAATGTAACCAAAGAGTTTTCAGAAAAGGTTATTCTGTCATGTGGATTCATTGAATTTTAAAAAATATCCCAGGGATGAAAGGAGATTTAAAAATACTAGAAGAAGGGGCAGAGGCTCAGGGGCAGGAGCTCAGGGGCAGGGGCTCAGGGGCAGGACACTCACCTGGCACATGTGAGGCACTTGGTTCAATCCCAGCATCACATAAAATACCATCTATAACTAAAATAATACATTCAAAATACTAGAATAAATACAAATTTGTGATAAAATTAGAAAACAAATAACTGGGCAAAGTAATATTATTATAGAGAACCACAGGTCCCTGATCTGGCTATAGTTTATGTCCTTCTATGTTAACACACATTGCTCCTTGATTCCTAAAAATTCCTAGAGTCATTGCCCTCTCCCAGCTGATCTGTCAGCTTTATTCTTTACTAATGCCCAATCCCTGACACAGCAGAGAATTTTAGGCAAGGATTTTTGCATAAGTAGTGATTTCTGAAAGGTAAGGCATATTCTCCTTTTGTTAGTTTATTTCTAGAGGCATCAGTAAATCTAAGCCTTTGCTTTAATTTCACTGAAGTTTCTGTAGCAAAGAAGAGCAGCTTACAATGATCTATAGGAAGCTTATTTTACCTTCCATGAGACACATTTAATTTTTGAAAGCTTTTTTGGTGTTCTTGTCATGCTAATCTTGATTAATGATACTTGGAAATGAAAATGATCTTCATAAAAATATAGTCCAAGTACAGTTTCTATCCAGTCACTGAAGGATCACAGAATTTACATTTGCACATTCATCAAGTTAAATTATGGAGAATAACCTCCAGGAATTAATGTAATTTTAAAGGAAGATGAATGGCAATTAGACCATAATAGTGGAGATCTTTCCCATCTTGTTCCCAAATGTCTGGATGCAGGCATTGGAAGCAGGATGGCAGAAGCTTGGGAAATGAGGGCAGATTTCCTGAAGGACACTCAATGGTTTGGAGGCCTGCTCCCAGCACTCAGGTGTCTTTTAGGTTCTGAGTGAATATGCATCTAGAGGTTTCTGAGCTAAGGAATGTTGCAGCATCTTCCAAACAGGAACAATTCAAATGGAAGACTTGCAGCTGGACTTCACCTTGCTTATTGCAGACACTCCCTTTTCCTCCTTGGGGATGGACAGGCCAACTAGAATGTGATAGGTGAATTTTATTGGTCCCATTACCAGTGCCTGGAGCTTAGTTTTGAAATACTTAATTTCCCTTGAAATTGAAAGTTTTATTGCATTTACAAAGTGTGTGCAAGACCTCTTCTTTCATCCGAGGAGAGGCAAGCAAACAGGTAAACTGTTGGCTAAACTCTACTTGTGCCAGGCATACATGTGACCACAGATTCAGGAACTTGGGAATCTCAGGCAGGAGGATGCCTTTCAAGGCCAGCTTCAAGAACTTAGTGAGGTACTAAGACCCTCAGTGAGAAACTGTCCTCATATTAAAAAATAAATAAAAGGGGCTGGGGGTTGGGGATGTAGCTCAGTGGTAAGGCACCCCTGGGTCCAGGCACCAGTTCTCTTCCTGAAAAAACGTCCCCTTTGTTGCTTTCTACAAATCACCCTGGAGTGGATATGCAGCAATGTCAGCAAGTGGTGAGTGACAGCACTACCCCTGTTTCCACATCTCCTGATCCTACTTTATAAAACACACACACACACACACAAACACACACACACACACACACACACACACACACACACATTGGGTAGGAATCATCCCAACACCAACACAAGGATGCTGGCTTCACCTGCCACTGAATTGACTCTCACCAATCTGACTCACACCAAAAGGGCCAGGGCAAAAATGCTACCTTCCCTCTCTTTTACTCAGGATGCAAACAGAGATGAAATTACTCACTTGGGTGACATGGCTGACCCTGAGGGTAAGTGATGGTGACTGGATTAGAAGAAGCTATGGAGGGGCAGGACACATAAGTACACAATTCCCCCCAATTCTGTGCTCTATAAAGAGAGAGTGGGATGAGCAGGTGAAGTTGTCCTCCTAGAGGATCCGTTTCCAACTCCAACCTGGGGAACTACAGCTTTCCCTGAGCAATGTCTCCATAGCAGCATCGTTTCAGAGACGCCATTCTCAGGAAAGACAGGATCACATCTTAGGAAGCGGGAAGGGAGGGATTAAAAGGAGGTGGTGGAATTTATAATCTAAAGAAAAACGCAGTAGGTCCGCCAGACAGGGGAAGTCATCACCATCTCCCTGAGGTGAGGAGCATCTACAAAATCATTGATCTAAAGAAGGAGTGGTGCAAAAGCTAAAATTAGTTAATTATTTTTAAAAATTGACTATTTTCCTTGGTCTGGGTTGGGGTGGACCAGCTTTCCTGAGGGCTGGACAAAATTTATGCCCCTGAGCCACATGCCATCCCTTGAATTTAAATTGATAATGGAAATAAAAGGCTATCCTACTTCCAAAGAATGTTTTTTAGTAAATGATGATTCTTGTGACTGTAAAATGTGACATAATGACAAAATTCTGCTGCTGTCAAACACTACTCTCTGCAGAAACACGTCATTTGCTTCAACATCCCCATGAAGATGGACCGAGATTCCAGACTCAGGGTCACGAGAAGTGCCTTCTACCTACAGGGTGGGGCCGGGATCTCGACCAACACCTGTCTGCTCTGCCTCCACCTGGCCGCCATCCTCGGGGGCCAAAAGCCCAGGCTCATCAACCTCCCCATGGCCCACCACACACATCGTCCTACTCCTCACTGTGGCCCTTTTGGTATCCACAGACATCTGGGAAGTGCAGGACATTCCAGGTGATGTCAAATGCAAAATTCTGGTCTTTCTGCACAAGGTCATGAGGGGACTGTCCCTCGTCACCACCTGTGTCCTGAGTGTGCTCCAGGTCCTCACCATCAGCCCCAGTAGCTCCTCGCTGGCCAACTTCAAAGTCAAATCTGCAAACCCCATCCTGGGGGCATGTCTGTTCCTGTGAGTCCTCACCATGGCCATTACCAGTGACCAGCTGCTCTGCACGGTGGCCACCCCTAATGCCATGCAGCCAGGTCTTCTCTTTGTCAACAGCTACTGCTCCTTCCTGCCGAAGTACAGGGGTATTTTCCTCCTCTTGGTAATGCTCAGAGACATCTTCTTCGTGGGCCTCATGGCCGTGTCCAGTGAGTATATAGCCACCCTCCTGCACAGACATCAACAGCACTGCCTGTCCCTCCATGGCTCCAGGCTGTCCCCCCAGACCTCCCCTGAGCACAGGGCCACTTGCAGTGTCCTACAGTTGCTCAGCTGCTTCACCGCCCTGTACTGTGTAGACTCTGCGCTCTCCCTGCCCATCAGCAGGATGAGGAGAAAGGATCCCATGCTCGTGAGCATCCACAATGCGGTGGCCAGCGGCTATGGCACGCTCAGTCCCCTGGTAATGCTCAGGGTGGACACGCAGATCCTGAACATCTTACGAGCCCAGTGGAGGAACAAAGCTCAGATGTTGACAAGATGCATCTAAAATAGCTCCTCCACTCTCACTTACAAATCCCTCTATCTCACACAAACTTCTTTCTGATATGATTTCAGCAAGTGCAGCAGATTTTCTGTCTGGTAAAGTTATCCATGTGACTACAAATGACCTTGTGTATGGTTTTACTTGATATCTGCATCAGTGTCTTTAGGTACATCCACGGACTTTTACAGTCTCATCTTATTTTATTTCTTCTTGTTTTATGAAAACTTCTTTTAAAGAAGTTCTATTAGAGCCACATTGTACCTTATTCTGTCTGAAAATATACTATTTTAAAAAGAAGACTGCAACATGGCTATCAATCAGGCAGTGCCATAACCCCAAATGTCCATCAAGAAAAGAATAGATATTGTCTAGCATGGTCCAGTCCATGGGTTCAATCCACAGCAACTACAGGAAAAAGAAAAAAAAATGGATAAACAAATGCAGTGGGGCTAGAGATGTGTGTATGAACAGGCACATTATATATCCATATACACAAACATGCAAGCATATATATATATATATATATATATATATATATATATATATATATATAAATTATATATTATAATTTATAGATATAGAATATCACTCTGACATAAAGAGAAATAATACATGAAACAATATGGATAAATCCCAAAAGTATTCAGCTAAAAAAAATCAGACAAAAACATCACAGATTGCTGAGTAAAATTCCATTGTGTATTTAGAAAATAATGCTAAGTTAGCCAATTGCAAAAAAAAAAAAAAAACAAAAAAACCCACAAATGCCGAATGTTTTCTCTCATATAAGGAGGCTGACTCATAGTGGGGTAGGGAGGGGGGGCATGGAAGGAATAGATGGACTCTAGATAGGGCAGAGGGGAGGGAGGGGAGGAGACAGGGGATTAGCAAGAATGGTGGAATGTTATGGACATCATCATCCAAAGTCCACATATGAAGACACAAATTTGTGTCAACATACTTTTTCTATATGTGAAAAATTGTGCTGTATATGTGTAATGAGAATTGTAATGCATTCCACTGTCATGTATTTAAAAAAATCGATTTTTTTTAAATCACATATTGTATACTCCACTCTTATAAAGTATGCATAATATGGAAACCCAAGAGTCACAGAGCAGAAGTTAGTGACCAGCGCCTGGGAGGACAGGAGAGTAACTGTCTGCCTGAGGGAGACCTGGTTTCCATTGGTGGTTTTTCAAAGCTGTGCAACAAGGAAAGTTTGTAATAACATTGCACCATTTCAAATATCACTAGATCCCATTTTCAAATGGACACTATTAGGAGAAATGAATCTCATTTAAAAACAAACCCCCCCCAAAACCTGAAAATGCTAGGATTCTGCTCAATGATGGCAGGTATAAACTCTGGTGACAGGAAGGCACTGTGGCGCTGCAGACCCCAACTGTACTCTGGACCACCTACTCAGAGTTGTTAGAAATACTGGCTTCCAAGAACTGAGAACCTACTCTGCCAAGTCAGGTGTGGCTCTAGCTTCTTCCTAAACGTTGATCCTAATTTTCCCAGTGGTCTTGGGTCCTATAGGAGGAATCCTGACTTTATGGAGAACAAACAAGGGCTGGAAACCAAACTGATTGCCCCAGTGTTACCCACCATGTATACCACAGTTCTGATGGATTTATCAGTCTGAAAATAAACTCCAGCCCGTGGTCATTTCTGGTCAGAGGAGGATGGAAAGAGGGGAATCATCAAGGGGCTCCAGGAACCTTCAAGACTGAATTAGTCTTCACGTCCTCATTGTGGTGATGGTTCTGTGGGTGTATGTATGTGGCAGACCTAAAAAGCTGTTCATTAAATATGTGTGATTTATTCTTATCAGTTTCACCTGAATAAAATTATTTTTTAAATGAGTAAAAGATATTAAAAGACAATTCAACAAAAGGCAGACAGCAACTCTGCCTAAGGAAATATGGCAGACACCACATATCATTATGGAATTGTAAGAAAAATCAATTAATTTGAAAAGAAACAAAAAATTGACAAAACAAAAAGTTGGGGACAGAAGCATAAACAGGCAAGTGAAACTTCATCAAACCAAAAGCTTCTTCACATCAAGTAAGGCAAGAACAGAGTAAAGGATCCAACTGACAATGAGAGAAGTTACCTGCATATCACCTGAGAAGCATACAGTGTCTCAATATGAAGGTCATCCCAGGAACTCTAACAAAACCTGGGGAAAAACCCCTAAAGGAGCTGGGCACAGTGGCACACACCTAGAATCCCTGTGGTTCAAGAGGCTGCATGGCGATGATCACAAGTTGGAGGCCAGCCTCAGCAAGTTAGCAAGACCTTAAGCAACTCAGTGAGACCCTGTCTCTAAATAAAATTTTAAAAAAAGACCTGGGGATGTGGCTCAGTGGTTAAGTGCCCTGGGTTCAATCCGTAGTAGAAAAGATCAGAAAAACTTAAAATTCTATATTTGTTAAATTCATCATTTTGATCCAATATGCCTAGGTTAATGTGTTTTTTTTTTCTGATTACACTCTGCTTTATTCTAAGGCCAACTTACAAGGGTTAACTCTCAATCAAACATATGAGCTCATAAATTAAAAATTTTTAAAAATGGATCCAAATACCTTTGGTTAATATGATTTTAAAGATTCAATTTAAATTGGAAAAATAAATAAAAGTACAAATGTCTTTAAAGTTTTGTTTCTAAATGATTAAAACAGCTGTTAAAATGTTAATATGTATAAAGTGTCTGACATCCATTGTCTCTAGGATTTTTATTTAACAGGAAAAAAAGATTACTAATACTATTCAGTGCACTTGTCTGATACCTTTTTTTTAAAAAAAACATTCGTAAATCACATCTATATGTATATGAAATTAATCATGGATGTGTTTGTTAGAGACATCTAATTGGTTTACAAAGTTAAAATGCTGTTAAATATAATATCAAGTACTGTTAACTCCTTAAATTCCTTAAAGTAAAATACTTAAAGAATGTTGGTGCTTTCATAAATTGGTAAATTAAAAAAATAAAATTATTTTGTGTTATCATAAAAACAAGGTTACTATAAATTAAAAGTCCCAACAGGTATAATTCTACATACAAGGAGTCAAGAGGTTAACTGCATTTCAATTAAAATACTGTAAATAACAAAAATATTTCATCTTATTAAAATGGATTAATTTATCTAAATTCAGAAATTTATAATGGTCATTTCAAGGTACAAACTAAAAGAAGGATCAGTGGATATAAAATGATTAAAAGGTTCTAAATATAAAAATATTTAGTAAAAAAAAGTTTCCAGGTAAAAAAATATTTATGTGGTAAAGTATGATTATAATATATCTAAGTAAACAATAAAAGGGTTTAATTAAATAATATAAAGATCTACAAATAAGAGATAAATATTAAGAGGATTATATGTAACTAAGCTGGTTACATATGTAATACAAAATATTCAAGGTTGTTCCATAAGGACAAATATTAATGTTCTGATATATTTATATGTTCAAATGACAAAAACTTCTAAAAATATAAATTACATTGTGTCTGTTAAGTTTTATCCCCTAGAGCAAGTAATCTTGGAAGAATTAAGGTTTGTACATCTGTGGCTAAACAGCAACTGTTATTTTAAAGTATTATCCTACATTACAGAGTCTAGATTTTCCTTTAAAAGCTAACCTTGGTTAATATAAAAAACATCAATAAAAGTGGTTCAATACTCGTCTCTACAGATTAAATGTGTTCATATCTTTCAGGTATAAAAGTCTTTAAGGTAAAAGGTTTAAAGGAACATTTTATCAAGCTGGTGTTCTCCAAACTAAAATTGTCTGTAATGGTAATTTAAACTTATAAGGATAATATAAATAAATCCCCAATAGAATCTACTATTTGATGCTTTGTAACCAAATCTTATGTTACCTTTTACACTAAGATATAGAAATTTAAAAGGTATCTTAAAAGATAATGAAAGCCTGATCTGTTTAGAGGTTAATATTATAAAACATTTTTGCCACTTTTCCACATGAAAGAGCGCTCAGACTTCCCTTAATTAATGTTTCAGATATACATCATATTGTGCTAGCTGACTTTCATACAGACTCAGGGAAAAATATATGTAAACTTTATAAAATGATATCTAAAAAGAGAGACAAAGATCAGCTTCAGAACTATAAGACTTTGCCTAGGATTTGTGAAGAGCCCTGCCTTACCCGAGATAAGGCTCAGCCTCCCACCTACAACTCATCAGAATGACTTCAAGATAGGCCAGACTTCAGTTATTTAATGTTCAAAAAAATGATTTTATCATAAAGATGACTGTGATCTCAAATAGAAATATAAGTTATAACTCAGCCAAGGTTCAAAATTATAGACAAGCTAAATATGTTCTTACTATTGTTAATGTCACAACTGAAAGGAAAGTGACCAGGACACTAGCAACCAAGAGACCTTTATTGTGGCAATGCCTGATTAACAGGAAGAGCATGAGAGCCCAAGAAAGAGCAAGAGAGGAGGACCTGGCAAGAGAGAGTTTTTATAGCCAAAATCTAATGGACTCTGAGTCCGCAAGCTGCCTTGTTGGTGAACAGTGATTGTATCACACAGTAGTTGCTAAGGTGTCATCTTCTGCCTTCAGGCAGACAGGGCAGGGGCCAGATGTGGATTTCTATTGCACCAGATGGGGCGGTCGAGTATTCAGCCTTCAGACAAACCAGCAAAGCTCACATTTGTTCAGCCTGCTCCACAAATAACAATAACTGCTACCTGTTAAGGCTGTACAGAGGTAATACTTCATGAACACACAGCCGAAGTTAATTTGAGATATTAAGCCATCATCTGTAGACAGATCAGAATTAAAAGGGACTAAATTAACTGCAGAAGGGGCTGGGGTCGTGGATCCACAGTAGGATGCCTGCCTTGCATGTGGGAGGCACTGGATTCCATTCTCAGCATCACATAAGTTGATGGATAAGATAAAGGTATTATGTTATGTACAACTTAAATAACAACAAAAAAATTAGCTGTAAAGTTATAAACATTAACGTTAAAGCCCAATATTCTTAGTTTAAGACTGACTTGCTTGATGTTTAAAGCCAAGGCTTAAATAATTAGGTTAAAATAAAGGGGCCAAAAAATCAATATTTAGTTCTTGCCCTCTGAGTCAGCCTTAACCCAGGACAAGGGGAAAGCTTTACAACTCAGGGCTACATGACCTTCCAATAAGGGAGATTAATGAGACCCCTGGGGAATGAAAAGCCAATCAGTGTGCATGCTGCAAAAGAGGAGAGTCATTAAAAAGAGGAGACATGTCTGATGCTTCCAAGGGGAGCCACATGGTCAGTAAGACCTTGACCCATCCTAACGCAGACGACAGTAGCAGAGCTAAAATGCTGCTTACAAGTTCCCCAAGAATGTCCTCCAAGGAAACTCAGCTGACTCTTACCAATAGATAGAAAAGTGTCAGTTTGACCAGCTTGTTCTTCACCACCTAGTAAAACCAGTTAAAAACCAAAGCACAGCCATTTCTGGGCATATAAGAAGAAATAATAGTTATTTTAATGTCACTTAAGATGTACACTAGTGTTAGCAAACCCCCCCGAAAAAATTAATAAGACTGGAGACAACAGAAGAGAGATTCTTAGGCAAAAATACCTGGTAACTATCAATAAAAACTGCCAGAAGTTTTTAGTCAGTTTAAGGCCTACAGATCTTCCTAACCTCCTCCACAGGTAGATGTAATCAATGTTTATTAATATAATTATCTGGCCCCAAGTAACAAAGGGATCTTTACTGAACACAGAGGTCATGCCAAAAGGTATTTTTACAAAATCAGATGACATTAACTAACTTAATGTTGTGTCTATATTCCTGATAATTCCGACAATGTTAAAGATTTATGTTCCCTAAAAAAGGGTCTCATTAGGCTTTGATAGGCCTTGCTATGGGGACAATTTCTCAGGTCTTCTGCCTCCTGGTAAGCAATTATTAATTTCTGTCATTTTCATGATATTCATGGACAGGTTCCAGATGTTACAACTGCTATTTTGTATTAATCTTGTTTCAATATTCATGTCTTTTTGTTTCTCTCATACAGGTGCCCACCCCAGGCGAATTTACATCCTGGTCTTCCTGAACCAGATTTCTACCATGGACTCCTTGATCCACTCAGTTTCTAAAAATAGACTCCAAACTGCTTGCCCACTGCACATTGCCAGCTTGAAGCAATAACAATCATCACCCTTTTCCTAACCAGTAGAAGGTCCCTAACATTAGAGAAAATATTATGTTCAGTATAGATGTTCATCGATATGTCTGGCTCAGGAAGATGTACCTAGAAAACTACTCTCCAGATCACCCTGGGTGATCTCCCAGAAAGAGACACTTGCTTCCACAACCCAACTTATAAGTGGAACAACTCCCCATTCACCAAAAAATTGTACTTCCCAGGTCCCACTTGGAACTCCTTGCCTAAGTCTCCAAACTGTCAATAACTCTGAACTATGGAACCTACTATTTTAATGGAGTAAAAAGAAAGGAACCCTGTACTTATTAGAAGGCCAGGGCCCATTGATTTATCAACATAGATGGGCTGCCCCCATTTGAGTTCCCCTCCTGGCTGGTTTGGGAATAGCTGAATCTACTTATTTGGGAACTGCAGCTCTGATCACAGGCTCTAAAATCGTTAAGTCCCTCAGCCATCAAATAGATACAGATTTAGGAAAACTAAAAACGTCAGTCTCCAAACTAGAGGTTTCACTAGACTCTGACAGAAATAGTCTTACAAAACAGATGAGGTCTAGAGTGTCTCTTTCTAAAACAAGGAGGACTTTGTATGGCCCTAGGAGAAACTTGTTTCTATGCAAACCATTCTGGGATAATATAAGACAGTTTGGCACTAGTGAGAAATAGGTTAAAGGAAAGAAAGAAAGCACAAGACACTTCAGGCAATTGGTTCCAAAACCTCTCAAGGTCCCCTTGGTTAACTACCATCATTTCAGTTGTATTGGGCCCCTAGTCCTTCTCCTGATTGGTATTCCTGTAGGACCCTGCCTAAACCATATACCCAAGAATGTAGGTGAGGTGCGACTTATGGGCTTGGGAGCCCAGAGTGGTCCCTTAGACACAGAAGGATGGAAAAGAAACTGAGGCCTAATGATGTGCAAGATTGACATCAAATCTACTAATGTGTTAGTAAAAGTAAATGTGACTCCATTCTGTAAAACCACCAGGCCAAGTTCAAGGGTCACGACTGGGGCAAGATGTTCTTTTCCTTTTCCTATAGAAACCTTTAAGAACATGGAACTACCGAATGGGGCATTGTTACAATAACTAGGGTAAGGGGGCTCTGTTTCTATAATGGGGTGACTGGGCTAACTGTGATTGGTTAGGCTTCCCGCCACCTGACTGCACTCTCCCGCTTCTGTGACCTGGCTTGCTTTCATTGGCTAGACCCCAGAACATCCCTTTTCCGGTTTTCAGGATTATAAGGAGTGCCCTTGCAATTGTCTGGGGCTGATCAGGGGCACAGCTTTATGTTATGGTCAATAAAGGCTTGATTTGATTATATGTGAGTGGTCTGGAAGTCAGTCTATGAAACCCCAGGATGAAGCTTTAACTATAATACAACAACAGAATAATGCACTTTCCAGAATGGCCTCCTCCCCACACGTCAGAGACCTCCCCTGTTAGCACCTGCCTGGGCGTCCCCATGTCTCACCATCTTCAATCAGAAAACCCAGCTCCAGCTGCTGCCCTTCCTGGGCCAGCTTCCTCCCTAAGGCCTCATTTGTCTTCAGTTCCCACCACCTGCAGATAAGGGGCCACTGAGACCATCAGAAACCTCCATGGTACTAAGTCTAATGCTCCATCCTTGTCACCCTCTAGTTCACTTCTGAGTGGGCTCAGGACAAGAGGCCTCGACTTTCCCAGAAGTCCAAGTTGTTCCATCTCCCAGTTTTGCGTGAACCTTCCTGGATGCCCTTGCTCCCTGCCTCCTTCATAGACTTACCCTCTTCTCCATGTCACTCCATAGAGGTGGGTCCCGAGCACACAGCAAGGCTCCTTGCACCTCTCTGTCTCTGTGCTCACCCCAGGTCACCCTCAGCCTCATTGCAATATTTTCCAGGATGGGGGGGGTCAGCCACCCCCCAGCTGGCTCCAGATGAAGATTCAGGAAGTGTCCCTGGTCTTTGGGTCCTTCCCCCACACCACTCCGTCACAAATCCCCGCTTCTTTTTTGAGACAAAATTATAAACGTGTTTGTATATATATTCACACAACCTCGTGAATATGTGTACATAACACATACATGTATAGAATATTACGTAATTGTAAATAAATATACCAGGTCCAACCACTTTTGTCCCCCTGTCACCTGGTCATGCCACCATGTTACATGTTACCTGTGTATCTTCAAGACGTCGCTGTCATTCCTGCCCAGCCACAGCCAAACCTTCCCTTAGAGACCCCTGGGCTGGACTGCCCTTTCTCCAGCCTGACAGGCGGCATCGCTGGTGTCCTGCTGCAGCGAGTCCCCAAGGTCGCCTTTGCGGGGTCGAGGCCGCTACCGTCCGCGTTTCTCACCCTGCACAGGGCCAGGACGCCCTGACGGGGTCAGTGCGGGGGACTGCAGGAGCTGCCCCAGGACCAGCGGTGACAGCCGCGCCACAAGCCACCCTCTAGGCCTCAAGGTCATGCCGTCTACACTGCAGGCAACAGGAGGGGTCTCCGCGACACGCCGGGACCAAGGTCGCGGCCAGAAACCAGTCTCCAAGGCGACATGCCCAGGACCCTCCCAGACACCCCTGGATCCCAAACCACCTGGACACACGGAGAGTCCACCGCGTCCATGAGAAAGGACGAAGGAGGCTGCGCAGCGGGTCCTCAACCTCCTTCCTCGACCTCCCGTGTGAGGGGGGAACTGCGGCTGGCGGAGAGGACTCTGGAGTCACCTCTCGGGCGGCGGAAGCCCAAACGCACACTGCTGGCTGGGTCCACAGCGACCTCTGATGGGATTTCCAGACACACAGCCAGTCAGGCTCCTTCCCTCTTAAGGACGCGCCCGCCCCGCCCTCAGCTTCTGGTTCTCATACTTCGCTCACCTGGAAGCCAGTGATGGGGCGCGCCTCTCGCGTGGTTCCGCTGGCCCCGCCCCCCGCTGCTCCGAGGGGTGGGGCTCCACTCAGCCCAACTCGGCTCCGCCCCCAGCTCCACCCATTCGCTGGGCTTTACTTGGTCCCGCTTGGCTCCGCCTCTCCAGTTCCCCCATTCCCTGGGCTCCCCTCGCTCTGCTCGGCCCCGCCCTCAGCACCACCCATTCGCCAGGCTCCACGCTTTCCACTCAGCTCCTCCCCCAGCTCCGCCCATTCCTCGGGTTTCACTCCCTCCCTAGGCCCCGACCTGTCCGCTGCTTCTAAGGGTTGGCCTTAGCTGGATCGCTCCGCCCAGCACTTCGGCTCCGCCCACCTCCACTCGCTAAGCCTGACAGAGGAACAACAGTGCTTCTAAGTGATTTCTCAGTGACCTTTCCACACCAGAATGAAGTCAGAGAGGAGTCCCCTCCTTAGGTCACCAGGTAGAGATGGGAGATGAGGCTGGTGGGAGCCTGCCTGTCTTCTGCTGCCAGTTTGCATCCCCAAAGCGGGGAGTGAAGCCTGCAGGCGTAGCCCCCCAGGTGCTTCTTGGGTGCATGTGAGGTTTTACACAGGAAGAACCAGGGTCTGGACTCCTTGTGGCATAACGGGACTCTGGGCTGACTCTTTCTCTGGGACGAGGCTTTAGACAGCGTCAAAATTCTCATCCCACCAGCTTCGATTGTGGCAGTCACATAGAGCAAAAACTCTTGCCTGGGATTCCAGAGTCAGGTGGCCAGACACCCACTCCACCTCACTCCTGCCTCCCACGGGCTCTAAGGAAGGCCCTCACCATCTCCTGGACATGATTAGAAATACACAATACACGTGCTCAGGTAACACCCTAGGTGGGCTGCATCTGAACTGGGTGAGTGGTGAGCCCTGTGGATGTGAACAAGGCCTTCTCCTGGGGATTCTGATGCCAGCAAATGCCAAAATAAGAACGTACACATACACCCGTAGGTAAAATGGCCGCTGTGTAAAATGGCCATGCAATGGTCTCGACCTCAAGTTCATTGGAAAATCCTCTTCACCTGGTGGACATTGATGGGCTCAGAGGAGAGTACACCAGATCCTGCAAAATCATCAGGAATTTGTTTCTCCAATGTGGGGATCAGGCAGGCTCCTTCAAGGGGAAAATGGCTTAAGGCTGCCATTTAAGATATTTTAAGGCAAAGATCAGCTGCAGAAATAAAGCATTTTACCTAAAATTTGCCATGAGCCCCACCTCCCCTGAGATAATGCTCTGCCTCTCACCTTGTACCAAGTCAGGATGCCTCCAAAGTAGGCCAGAATTAAGCACAATTAATGTTACATTTCCCAAATACATTTTTTTATTGTAAAGATTCCTGTCATGTAAAAAAAAAAAAAAAGAACCAGGGATATAATATGGAACTAAGTAAAGATTTGGATAAAATACATTTTTGGGTTCATAGCTACTATACTAACTGAACAAGTTTTACTCTTCTTAATTTCATTCTGTATTTTTTTCTTTGTAAAACTTTGTAGCTGTTGCCTGTTTGGTGTTTTTGCAGAAACACTACATTTAAAAGAACACCTGAGTTCATTCGAGACCATAGCCTTCAGATAGAAGATACAACCCACTTCCAGTATTAACAATGACCCCAATTAAGTTGAAGGGGTCACTATAAAATGATATGCACTAAAATGAAAACCCAGTACTCCGACGACTTCAAGACTGGAGAAACTGACTTGCTTGATTTTTAAAACCAAATCCTGGAGACTAAGCTAAGGAAGTAAAAGGGTCAAGGAAAAAGAAGCCAATATTTGGGTCCTGGCTCTCTGAGGTCAGCCAGGATCCAGAGAAATATGGTGCTCCTCTCAGGTCCCTACAGCACTGGTGTGAGGCACCCAAAAGCGTGTTCAGAGGGATTGAAAGGACCTGAGAAAATAGGAATCCAGCCAGAGCACATTCTGCACAGAAGAGGGTCACTGAGTGGATAGGGAAATATTTCGGATACATCAAGAGAAGCAACAGTTGTTCAGCAAGACTGATCCATCCTGTCACATGGCCCAACTCGTAGAGAAACAGCTAAAGGGGCCAAGAGGGTTCTCGCATGTTCCCAAAAGTGATATCCCACAAATCTCAGCTAACTCTAAGAGTAGAGAGGAAAATGGTCCAACTTGGTCTCAGACGCCTGGCAGGAGAGTTCAACCACTCACAGCCAGACGTGGGCATTCACGGGATCAGATGATAGTTTTTTTCTGTGACTTTAGATGTATAATTGTGTCAGTCCATCCAAAAGTAAGTGGCCCTGGGAGATGGTGAAGGAAGGGCTTTCATATGAGCATGCCTGATGGACATCACAAAAAGTTCCCTCAGAGTCACAATCTGTTCTGAGTCCATTTGACACCTACAACCTTTTTAACCTCCTGCGTGAGCAGACTTGATCTGTGAATGTTTCAAGATTGTCTGGTGTGTTCTTTCCTGGGCTGGGGGATCTAGGTCAGTTGGTAGGGTGCTTGCTTTGCAGGCACAAGGCCCTGGGTTCAATCCCTAGCAACACACACACACACACACACACACACACACACACACATGGTTCTTTCCTTTTAAGCAATTGGGATAGCCATTCTGGTGATTAGGGGCACTTGGGAAGGTCCTTTCATCTCAGTTGAAGCTTGTCTTCTTTACAGGTCTTGATTAAATCCCCAGGAGTGCAAGGGCACAGCCCGTGGTGTGAGATCAGAAGACACTGATGGAGGGATGGCAATACCATAGGCTCAGCACTATTTTGAATCTGCTGCAATGTTTGAGTTGGGACCATCAGGTCCAGCTGTGGGTCCACAGCTACTCAGGAGGCTGAGGCAGGAGGATCACTGGAGCTTAGAGGTTCAAGACCAGCCTCTGCAACAGAGCAAGATTTCCTCCTGAGAAGCAGAAAACAATATCTGAGTATCTTCTGGCACAGGGTTGGTAACTTGCAAAATGGAGGCCCCCCATGTCAGACATTCTTTCTCTGGTTAGAGTGGACATTTTGAGAGTCAGGAGGAATGGCAGCCTCCTTGATTCTTGGGGACCAGTGACAATGGGAGGCCCCCACAGTACCCCCATAAATGCAGCTGGAATCTTCACATACTAGGTGGAGTGCCGCAGTCTGGCTGGGCACAAATCATGAGCCACTGAAGCAAGAACAAACTTTATTTCTGAACTCCACCAGCACACTCCACATATGCTCCCTGGGAACTCTGCTGAATGCCACGTGGCTCCTCTAGGAACCAACAACCGGAAATCCCTCCTCCGGAAATCCCTCCTCCGGCACTTCCCCAACCAATGGGAACTCTCCAGGAATCCCCACGAGAACTCCAAAGTAGCATGAAAACTCCAAAGTAGCAGGCTGAGGAGGACAGTAAAGGTCTAATATACAACCGAATCAATCCAGCATGATCTTAATGGCTTGCCTCTCAACCAATACTATTGGCAAAATGCCAGGGGCCATTCTGACTCGGCTCTCAGCAGTGGAGGAAGGTGGTGTCTTGGGCTGTTCTTAGGTTGACAAATGCTGCCAATGGGCCACTTTCACATTGATCTTGAGTTCAATCCAGCAGCCAGACTTCTTGAGTTAAGACTACATCACCACAGGTCAAAACCTGCCATCCCGCTGTGCTTTAGTGATGGAAGGGTACAAGACTGGGGTTGGCGTTTTAGCTCTGGGTTCTATGTAGCACTTGCTGTGACTCCTGTGTGCCACTTAAATTAAAGGTCATTGGTGGGTGTGGTGGCAAACACCTGTAATCCCAGTAGCATGGGAGGCTGAGGCAGGAGGATCATGGGTTCAAAGCCAGCCTCAGCCTCTTAGCAAGGCATAAAACAATTCAGTGAGACCCTGCCCTCTCAACATTACTGGTAATTAATGGTGAATATATACGTAAAATGTGAGTGCACAGATAGTACCTGTTATTCTTTTTTTAAATTATTATTATTGTGGTACGCTTTATAAATTTGAATCCTTGTGCAGGGGCCAAGCTAAGATTGGCTACTGTTTCCTTTTCTACCCTCATGATGGGTTTATCATTCAGATGAAAATAAAATAATATAGAACAAAATTAAAATACAAAATGCACTTGGAAAAAAATGGAGAATACAGGTATGATTTTGATGACAGAATATGCAGTATTACTTGGACTGTGCAAGGTATCTGTCTTGGGCAGGCACAGTAAAAAAACAGCCCATTTGAGATCCAGCATTTCTTTTTGGTACTAGGAATTTAACCCAGAGGCACTTAAATACTGAGACACAACTCAGGCATTTCCATATTTTGTTTTCAGACAGGGTCTTGCTATGTTGCTTACCGTCTGGATTAGGTGCTGAGGCTGGTCTTGAATTTGTGATCCTCCCACCTCAGCCTCCTATGTTGCTGGGATGACAGTTGTACCTGGGTTGATTTGACATCTTCACAAAGAGCAAATGTTCAGGTTACACCTCCATCAATGTCATTCTGGATTTATTTTATTTCCAACATAAAAATGTTTGTGGACATTTAGAAATAAATGATGTGGGACGACAAAATGACAGGTCTCCCAGCCTGGCATACATATTTCCTCTCCTTTTCTAATGTACACTGGAATAACCTGAGTGTCTGTTGATCAGCACAGATAAGTATCAAGGCACTGAGGGTGGCATAGCCATTGCTAGCCAGCATCTGGACCCCCAGGTGAGTGGGATCGTCCTTGTGCATCTGTCCCGAAGAGGAGGAGAACACACAGTCCACAAAGTACATGAGCACAAAGAGTCCCATGAGCAGCAGGATGGTCCTGGTGGCCCTCAGTTCTGGGGAGGCTCTTGGGGTCAGGCTGGTGCTATGGAGTTGCTGGCACTGCCTCTCATGCCTGCACAGGAGAGCCACCATGTACCACTGGAGAGGGCCCTGAGCCCCATGAGGAAGATGTCCTGGAGTATTCCCATCAGGGAGAAGAAGATCCTGAAGTGGTGACCCGTGGGGGCAACATTGCAGGACTCAGAGACAAACCAGAAAGCTGCTGTGTCATTGGAGGGGCCTTCCATGGAGGCCAAGATTCGAACATTGAAGAACATTTTGAACACCCAGAGAGTGAGCAAGATCCACGCACTGCACTTTGGGACGTATGCTTGGAATGGCCAGAAAGGAGCTTCTGGGGTTGAGGGTGGTGGCCTGCAGGACACTCAGCAGGCAGGTGGTGCTGACCAACAGGCTCCTCATCAGCCTATATAGGTAGATGACGGTTTTACATGTGATGTTGTTCCAAAAGTCCTGAACCCCCAAATCCCTAGGTCCAGGTGTGCCCTGATTGTGAGCATCAGCAAGTGAATCAGGGCCAAGTGAGCGATGGCCATGTCTGTGGGCCTGGTCCTGTGCTGAAGAAGAAACGTAGGACATGGAAAAGGAGCAGGAAGACGTTGGCTGTGATCCCAATGACAATTTGGAAACAAAAGGCATTTCTTACAGCAAGAAAAATAAAAAGTGTGCTGCTTTGGGTCATCTTTTTTTTCTGGGGAGAAGAATCAGATGGTAAACACCTTAGAATAAAAGGAAGGTCAACTCCTCCTCACCGCAACCACCAGCTTCAACATCCCGACCCCCAATACTGCCGGCTTCAAAATGTGTGGGTCCCCTTGACACCCCCTCTCCAGACCTCTCAGCACTCAGGCATAGCATCTCCCATGGGTCTCTGTGCTTTCAAGGCCAGGGCCACCATGGACCTGCCTGGGCACATGCAGCCACCTGACCAAAAGCTGAGAACATGGCATTTGAAGGGGTCTCCAGTACAGCAGACTGCAGGAACAGCCACATAGAACTCTCAAGGTAAAGGTGTCAAGGGAACCACCTCATACAGCTCTGTACCTCTAGTGTTCTCTATTCTGGGTTGCTCATCAACTGGTTACAGACAAAATATCATTAAAATGTTGCCTCTGAAAACAGGCTTTTTGCATTTGTTGATTAATATGTAATTTTTGGTACTGGATATTGAACCAGGTTTGCTTAACCACTTATAATATTTTACATATACTTGATTCTGCCAGAAAAATCACATCTAAGTGCACAGAACCATCAGTTATTAGCAGGATCATATTGCAAAATTTATTTTCTCTCCATTCTTTGGCACATGGAAAAATTTTAGTGTGGAACCCAACATGAACCACGCCCCCAACTCTTTTTATTTTTATTTTGACACAGGGTGTCTCTAAGTTGCCTAGGACCTCACTAAGTTGATGAAGCTGGTCCTGAACCTGCAACCCTCCTGCATCAGCTCCCAAAACCCCTGGGATTACAGGCTGGCACCACCACACAAGTAAAATTTAAGTACTTTGGGGGATTTCATTAAGAGACAGGAATCCCACCTCACTCTGAGAAAGGAGTTGACATAGTGAGCCAGCTTTCCTGTCTTCTTTAAGTAAGCAATGATATTTCTCCCCAGAAGAGAGAAGAAAAACTGGACTAGACAATTGGCTGACGACATCCTCGTGGAAAATCTCCCTATAAACTCAAGGAAGTTTCTTTATTTCAGTTTTAGTTCTGCTGTAGAGCTGTGACATAAGTCACATTGACAACGAGTCTAGCCATCTAGGCCCACATTTTGTCATCAGAAAAACAAGCGGGTAAGAGAATAAATTGTATTCATCTCTACCTAGAAAATCACAGTGTTATCATATCAGTTACTAAAGGGTGCACAGAAACGACAAGGAGCCCAGGCAATTGAAGTGTCTCCAGCCTAGTTCAATAATTGCTTTGAAGTCTTTGAGGAAGTATAGTTGTCCAAAATGGAAATTCATTAGTACCATTAGAAAAATTTAACATCTTCTAAATGATTAAGTGAGTAAGAACTTTTTTCCTCCATTCACACCTTCAGCAAAAAAGATTCCCTCCCTTAGTGTGCTCAAGAAAACAAAAGAAAAATGCTAATATAGGGTCTAGGAGTCTCCACATTCCAAGAGTCACAGATTGTTATTAATAGGCACAGTTCCCCGTGGCTTCTCTGTCTTTGGCGCAGCTGTGAGTAGATTCTATCTATTCCTGGGTGCACCCTGGCAGTAAGTTATGAGACAGACACGGAGACTTTGTCCCCAAAGTCCTTTACAACAGCATAAACTCTATATATACCATGTGAAGGTGCCCTTTACAAATGATGGGAAATAAAATAACTCTGAGTCTCTTCTGTTGGGTTATGCAATACAGGTTTCTATTTGAACTAAATCAAGAAAATAAAATGCACAGCACTGGAAAACCGGAAGAGGAGTCCATCTGAGTTATCTGTGGAAGGAGGGCACAGGACTCTGGTTTAAGCCCTGCCAGGGGGCGATGGCCACCCTGCATGCATTGTCATGGGAGGGAGGGATGGAGCCAGGAGGGGCCATGGACTTGCAAACACAGGTAGAGAATTGGGTTTTCCAGGGAGCATTGCCTGAAAACAGCTGAAAAATTACTCTTTTTTTTCTATAGAAGAAATTTCCTGGTTACAGCTGGAAAACCTTATCATTTTAGTAAAGTGCTGATCATGGGAAGAGTCGGATGCTGTCACTGGTCCCCCACATGCATTAGTTCCCTGCAGCACCAGGACACAGCAGGCAGAGAAGAAGCTGGCTGTCTGCATACTGTGCAGGTCACACATTATCAGTGAGAGTCCCATGGCCCTCCATGGTTCACATGTAGATGTTTTATAAAGAATGCAATGTTGCTACTTCTGTGCTAATTTATTAGTTTTATTAGAAAACATCGTGAAAAATGTGGACATTTCATAAAAGCAGTTAAATGGAATCCTCTGAGCCTGTCTCCTTCCAGCTGTGCCTCACCCCACTCACACTTGCCAGGACTAGTCCATCCATATGATCAGGGTGCAGACAGAAGGCTGTCCAGAACCAGGATGATCCCAGAACCCCTCCTAAGCTCTGGGGAGAGAGGGGCTGGAGAAGCTCCTGGCAGCCCTGATGGGCCGAGCCCCAGGTCATGACTCAAACCCTGGTGGAAAGAAGCTCCCCTCAGACTGGAGGTTCTGAATACAATGACCTAAGTCCAAAGAGAATAAGGTGGAAAAGAAGTTCAGAGCCAGGTCCCAGTGAGAAAGGGCCCAGTGGGGAAGGACAAGGAAAGTCTAAGTGGGCAGATTAGAGGAGAAACCTAAGTGGAGAACAAATGGGAATGAAAATCTATTTCTTAAAAAATGATCCCCAGAGTCCTTTGAGCTGAGGGTGTGAGGTCCTTTTCAGGGACAACCCAGTTGAGATGCTCTTTCCTGCCCTGACCAAGGAGCCATCACTTAAATATCTCACATTGTGCCACTGTCCAAGTCATGGACAACACAGAGATACTTGCCATCACCCAGGAGACCAGAGACTAGGAAACAATCCCGAAATTGGTGCACCCCAGTCAGTGGTGAGGAAAGCAGACCCACAACACCTTGGGCTTCTGGGGTCTGTGTGTGGACAGACACCGGCTTGAGGGAGGGAGGGGGACATAGCTGCTTTCTCAGGTGCACCATGGGCACCGTCATGTAAATACTGTGATTTGCATCCTCATTTAGTGATGGACCTTGGGTACATGAAAGGGCAGATGTCATTTCTTGTCATCGCACAGAACAAGTCCACTGGCACCTCTCCACTAACATCCCCTTTCTCTTTGGAGAGAGGACACCATGGGACCCTTTGGAAGTCAGGAAGAGGCGGTCACTACTCTCACCACTTTAGTTGTAAAATTAAGCAATCACAGCCTCTGGTCTCTGATCCAGCTTAAGATACCCCCCCACCCACCCCGCATAGCCAGAGCACCACTGCTTTACTTTTGGGAGATCAAAACTGAGACAAAGTATATCTGTATATAAAAAAAACCCTATTAGACATTTACTAGAAATGTGAGTTTGAACTCTCTTCATAATTATGCAATGTGGAGAATCAGCAGCTCCTTCTGAATAATTGAAAAGTATTTCAGTGTATAGATTCTTTCTCATGTTCTCAGATCAGAGAAGTAAATGCTAAAAAATATTTTGAATTGATTTATGGAGACAAGAGAAGGAAAATCAAGGATATGAAATAAAATTATTGGATTAGAACTTATCTCTTTTTTGGTGAAGATTAATAGAAACTCATGAGGTTGAAGCAGAAAATAACAAGACAACTCAATAATATGTACTCTAAGGACTGGGAGAGCTATGAATTAAACTCACTATAGAAACAGATGGGAGCTTAAAATGATTTACTTGAAACAAGTTTTTTTTTAATTTAAAAATTAATGAATGTTCACGAGACACCAAATTAAAGGGCTAAATCTATTACAAAGAAGAGCTGGGGAAATAGCTCAATTGGTAGAGTGCTTGCCTGGCATGCACAAGGTCCTGGGTTCAATCCCCAGCACCTTCCAGAAAAAAACAAAACAGTTTTACAAAGAAAATTTCCTTTTGCAAATCTAGAGAGAATAATCCTCTGAGCTCTTGATTGTAGATACATAATTCAGAGCTACCAAAGAACCTAACATACAATTTGGTTATATTGATTCTTCATCACAGTCACAGAAGCCCACTCACACACTGGTGCTGCATCTGAGGAAGAGAAAGGCACTTACATGGGCAGGTCGCATGGGGAGTCAGGGGACCTGAGTGGATCCTGCATGCTTTTTATGCAAAGGACGTGTTTAACTCACCTCTCTGTGGTGATTTAATTTTAGCTTCTGCAATAAGGTGACAAGATCCCACTGGAGATCACAGAACCATGGCTTCCACAAGTGGAACATGTCACCTGACTCTTACTTTAGTCTCTGATGTACAGTAGCAACCTGGGGACAGTTGACCTCAAAAGTTTTCTTTCAACTCCCTGGAAACCCCTGCGTGAGGCTCCGAAGGCTCCCAATCATGCAGACTGTGGTGAGCCGTTTCTGTGAACTGTGGCCGCCATTACAAGATGGCGCAGGTTTCCCCTGTAGTCTGTGACAAACAACTCCTTATCAGAATGAGTTGGCATGCTGTGACTTGGCACCCTGTGAGAAAAGTCCACGTGGCAGCTTCGCATTGGGGCTTGAGGTGCTTTATTAAGGCTGGGAGGGGCATCCAGGAGATAGAAGAAAAAGTATCAAGGACCTGAATAAACTGCTGAGAGAAGATTCCCGAGTTGCGTCTTCCTTGCGGGCAAGGGGTCGCGACAAGTGGTGCCGAAACCCGGGAACCAGAACTTTCAGTCAGTCAGGGGTGGTGCACCGGTTAGTCCCAGGTAAGAGGGATCTGCGATGAAAGCAGGGATAGTCCCAGTAAGTGGGATCCGCGTCCAAAGCGGGGTCAGCTCCTCTACAAACAAAGAGAGAGCCTCATATTTATTGCAGCTGCACTGTGTACTTTCACTTTTGTTTTCTGTGTTTCTTTTGTTGTGTCATCTTGTTTTTGTTTTTTGTGGTATCTCTTGTTGTTTTTTGTGCGTCTTTTGTTGTTGTGTCATGGGTGCCGCATCTTCAAGTCTGCTCCTCCTGGCCCTAGATGACCTGTTACGTTCCAAGGGCCTGGAAGTGAAACGTAGTACTTTAGAGAGATTTTTACAGAAGACAGATATTGCTGCACCGTGGTTTGCATTCTCGGGCAGCCTTACTATACCTGGCTGGGATAAATTAGGCAAAGACCTTGACTTTGCTTCTGAGCAGGGCATATTAGAGGGTGGGGTGATACCCCTTTGGAAGATGGTCCGTAGTTGCCTCACAGATGGCAGATGTCAGGAAGCACTTACTAAAGGACAGGAAGTTTTAGAGCAATTACATGAGGAGAAGTCAGAGACGGCAGAAAGTGAGGTATCTCAGGAGGATGGGAGTGTGCGGAACATGAAACAGGGGAGGAGGCGGCTGTCTCCGGCAAGAAGTGAGATATCTCAGAAGGATGGGAATGTACGGAATGTGAAACAGGGGAGGAGACGATTGTATCCAGATCTCAGTGCGCTGCGCACACCCCCATGCGAAAGTGGGTCAGAGAAAGAGGAGGATGAGGAGGAGGAGCTTGGGAGGCTGTCTTGTCAGCTAGGGAGTGTAGGTATGGGAGAAGGGAACAAAAATAAACAGGGGCTCAAGAAAAATGATCCTCCAGATCCACTGCCATATGGTGGGGGTGTTTCGGGGAGAGCTTTCCATGCCCAAACATGGAGGGCTGTTAATGCTGAGATGGGTCTTGCTTATCCAGTTTTTCAGGATGACAATAGGGGAAGATTCCATGAACCCTTAGATTTCAAAATTGTGAAGACCCTGGTGGAGTCCGTGCGTACTTATGGGGTGGATGCCGCCTTCACACTAACTCAGGTGGAGGGTTTGTCTAGATACTGCATGACTTCCTCTGACTGGGCTAGCCTTGTTCGGGCTTGCGTTTCCCCGGGTAAATATTTGGACTGGAGAGCATTTGTGCTAGAGGGCGCAATAGAGCAGGCCGCCCAAAACCATGCGGCGGGACACCCCGCTTGGGATAAGGACATGCTTTTGGGGCAGGGGAGATTTGCTAATCAACAGACAGGATTTCCTCTTGAGGTATATGACCAAATTAACAGCATTTGCATTCGGGCATGGAAATCACTTCCAAATAGAGGAGAGGTATCTGGTAATTTGACCAAGATTCTACAAGGCCCTACAGAACCCTTTTCAGATTTTGTTGCAAGGATGGTAGATGCCGCTGGAAAGATTTTTGGGGATCCTGATAGAGCCATGCCCCTTATCAAGCAATTGGTTTTTGAGCAATGCACCAAGGAATGTAAAGCAGCAATCACTCCTTATAAAAACAAGGGCATAGAAGCATGGATGAAGGTGTGTAGAGAGATTGGAGGACCTTTAACTAATTCAGGTCTTGCAGCTGCTGTCCTTCGGATTGCCAAAGGGGGCGGTCCTGGTGCCAGAACATGCTTCCATTGTGGTCAATCTGGTCATTTCAGACGGGAATGTCCCAAAAAAGACAGTTTTACTGGACCTCCTTACGGTGGCCCTTCCAATGGCCTTCGTCTACCGGGGTTGTGTCCAAGATGCAAAAAGGGGAAACATTGGGCAAGAGAGTGTCAATCAGTGAGAGACAACCATGGACAGCCTGTTTCAGCTGGGCCAAAAAACGGCCAACGGGGCCCCCGACCCCAGGGCCCACAAATATATGGGGCAATGGAGAATGTCACACCCGAACCCGAGACATGGCCGTCTCTACGCCATCCCATGAAACGCGGAGAGCCACTACAGGCGCCGCAGGATTGGACCTCTGTTCCACCTCCAGACTCGTATTGACACCTAAGATGGGAGTCCAATTGGTAGAAACTGAGTTTAAAGGGCCTTTACCACCTGGCACTGTAGGTTTGCTAATTGGACGTGCATCCTCTATCTTGCAAGGTCTTCATGTTTTCCCTGGAGTCATCAGCCCTGATGCTGTAGGGACAGTAAAGGTTATGGTGGAAGCTCCAAGGGGCATTGTGTCTATCTCTCCAGGGGATCGGATTGCTCAATTACTAATTTTGCCTAGCTTGCATACCCACTTCCCTTCTGACTCAAGGTCACGGACGGGAGATGAGATTGGTGCCACCGGAGGAAATTGTGCCTATTTGTCACTGAATATGAGCAATCGCCCCACTCTGGAGTTAAGCATAGAAGGTAAATCTATTGTGGGATTGCTGGACACAGGGGCGGACCGTAGCATTATAGCCCTTAAGGACTGGTCTAAGGGATGGCCAGTGCAGACTTCTGATCAATCCCTAAGAGGACTTGGATATGCCCAAGCCCCTCAAATCAGCTGTAGACATCTATCTTGGAAGGACCCGGAAGGACATCATGGTACTTTTCAGCCTTATGTACTTGATTTGCCTGTTTCTTTATGGGGCCGTGATCTGATGAATGACATGGGGTTTACTCTTAGCAATGACTATTCCCCGGTGTCTCAACAAATTATGCTAGATATGGGGTATAGGCCAGGTCTAGGACTAGGAAAACACCTACAGGGGCGTAGGCATCCTGTGCAAGGTCATCAAAAGCTTAACAGATTTGGTCTGGGTTTTTCCTAGGGGCCACTGGGGCTCAAATACCCATAACATGGCTCACCGAGGAGCCTGTTTGGGTGCCTCAGTGGCCTCTTCCCTCGGTTAAATTGGCAGCAGCCCATGACCTAGTTAAAGAACAACTTGACTTGGGTCACATCCAACCTTCTACTTCTCCCTGGAATACTCCCATATTTGTCATTAAGAAAAAGTCAGGGAAGTGGCGCCTACTGCATGATCTACGAGCGGTTAATGCTCAAATGCAACTTATGGGGCCCATTCAAAGAGGGCTGCCTCTGCTCTCCTCTGTTCCTCAGGGCTGGCATATTATTGCTATTGACATTAAAGACTGTTTCTTTTCTATTCCTTTGCATCCTAAAGACTCACAGCGTTTTGCATTCACCCTTCCCTCGTGTAACCACGAGGAACCAGATCAAAGGTTTGAGTGGGTAGTGTTGCCGCAGGGCATGGCTAATAGTCCTACGATGTGTCAGATGTATGTGGGGAAGGCACTCGTACCTCTCAGACAAAAGTATTCCTCCATTAAGATCATTCATTATATGGATGATGTACTATTGGCTGCTAAATTAGAACAAAGGGTTAATGAGGCTTATAAAGACCTAATAAACCTGTTAGCTCAATATGGACTGCATATCGCACCTGAAAAGGTTCAAACGGGGGATTTTATTAAGTATTTGGGAGCAACGATTGGGTATGACAAATTAAAACCACAAAAAATCACCATAAGAACTCAGGATCTCCAAACTCTAAATGATTTTCAAAAACTGCTGGGAGATATTAATTGGATAAGAGGATATTTACATATTCCTAATATTGTGCTTCAGCCCTTGTATGCTACTCTTAAGGGTGATCCAGATCTTACTTCCCCTCGTAGCCTCACCAAAGAGGCTAGAGCGGCCCTTATGAAAGTAGAAGAAGCTATACAGCATGCCACTCTATACAGGCTCCAGAGTGATAAACCTTTCCAGTTATGTGTGCTTGCCACTATGCGGCAGCCTACTGGAGTACTGTGGCAAGATGGGCCTTTACTATGGATCCACCCACATGTGTCTCCAGGAAAATCCTTAGAATACTATCCTGATGCTGTTGCAGCGTTAGCACTTAAAGGGATTCAACAAAGCATTCAATTTTTCGGACAGTCGCCTTCTTCTCTTATCATACCCTACACTAAAGCTCAACTTAATGTTTTGTGTGCTACTCTAGACAACTGGGCTATTCTATGCTGCTCATTTCAAGGAGATATTGATAATCATTACCCTTCCCATCCATTACTCAATTTTGTTAAAGAGCATCCCATCATTTTCCCTAAGGTGACTTCACCCAGTCCTATTCCGGGGGCTGTTAATATTTTTACTGATGGTTCCAAGTCTGGAATGGGAGCTTATGTAATTAATGATTCTCCCCCTGTCCAGCATCAATTTGCTCCAGGAAATCCACAATGGGTAGAACTACAAATTGTTATTGAGGTTTTTAAGCAGTGTTCTTTTCCTTTTAATCTCATTTCGGACTCCGTCTATGTGGTACAAGCACTAAGAGTCCTGGAGGCCGTGGGAGCTATTAGTGATGCCCATAATGTATCTGTTTACTTTACTCAACTGCAACAGCTTATCTGTAGCCGCGCTGCTCCTTTTTATCCAATGCACATCCGGTCTCACACCTCTCTTCCTGGCCCGTTATCACAGGGCAATGCCTGTGCGGACTCAGCCACTAGAGATCACTTGATATGCTTGGCTTCCTCCTTGGAGGGGGCTAAATTATTTCACCAAAACTTCCATGTTAATGCTTTAACGCTACGCAGGCGTTTTTCCATTTCAAGAGCAGATGCTCGTCAGATAGTATTACAATGTCCTCATTGTGTCACATTTCTTCATCCCCCTCATTATGGCGTAAACCCACGGGGATTAAAGCCATTGGTTGTCTGGCAAATGGATGTGACACACATTCCTGACTTTGGTAACTTCAAGTATGTACATGTTTCTGTTGATACGTGCTCTGGAATTATTCACGCTTCTGCTTTATCGGGAGAAAAGGCACGTAATGTTATTACTCATTGCCTAGAGGCATGGGCAGCATGGGGTGCTCCTACATCCCTTAAGACTGATAATGGACCTGCTTATACTGGCAGACAATTTACATCCTTTTGTTCTACTATGGGAGTGCAACTTACTCATGGTCTGCCTTACAATCCTAAAGGACAAGGCATTGTTGAGCGTGCTCATCGCACCTTAAAGGAAACTTTACAAAAACAAAAAGGGGGAATAGGAGCTGAACACACTCCTAAAGAACGCCTGTCCTTAGCTCTCTTTACCATTAATTTTTTGAATTTGGATATTCATGGTCGCTCTGCGGCCGATAGACATGTGTCCCCTCAGCCCTCTGTGATTGGCTATGTTAAGTGGAAAGATGTTCTTACGGGCCAATGGAACGGCCCCGACCCCGTGCTGACATGGGCACGAGGATCTGTATGTGTTTTTCCCCAGGATCGCACGGAACCGCTGTGGGTCCCTGAACGCCTGACAAGAAGAGTCTTGACTCCAGCCAACCAGCAACAAGAGATACCACAGCAATCCTGTGATGAGGATCTTCATCCTGCTAAGTGCTCTGGCTCTGATGTTGATGCCGATGGTACAGGCGACACCGATGCAGTGGTGGGCAGTGGCACGGGCATGGCCGATGCCGATGCCGGTTCATGGTAATTCTAGTGTTCTCCCTACTCTTTTTTCTACCTCATGTGAGATGTCTGCTCCCTGTGCTTCTCCTAGAGGGGACATAGAGAGCATTTTTAATCAATCTCAAGTTAATCTCACAGGAGTTTTTTGCTTCAGCCTTGGGAACGCTAATTGCATTAGCCTTAAGACCAAAAATTTGACTAACTGGGAGGACCCATTGCGGTCCAGTCAGGACTCAGGGAGCATTATCAGTGCCGTACTGAGCCAAGTAGTTTTGGGGAAGCAATCAGGCTCAGGGACCCCCGCAAATAGCTCTGCTTTAAATATAACTACCTTGGCTATTATCTCCGAGGTGCTAATCCCAGTGCCTCCTTCTTCTAATAGTATCTATCATGCCACTCATTTCAAGGCCTCTCCTTACTGTACCCCTAATCTTGGTTTTCCCCCAACATTTACGCCTTGTCAGGATCATTCTTGGGAGAAACATCAAGTTGCTAAAGGTTTCTCCCTTTCTCCCTCTCTTAAGAGGTATGTTTATAACTTTAATAACAGTGCCAACTCTTCTACAGGAGTGGGTTGGTCCTGGTTTCAGTGGCTGATTTCCAATGAAAGGGGGGCTTCAGCCGATATTTCTACATTGGCTCAATTGCTAGGAGCCAAAAGCTGGTTGGCTAATGTTTCTGGCACTGTTGGGGAGAGTGAACGAGGAAATAGACTTACATCTGTTTCGTTCAACTCTCTGTTATATAGTGCCACATTACCCCCTGCAATGGTCTGTGTCCAATCCCCGTTCCTGTTCCTTTTGGCTAATGACACCTCGTCAGGGATGCTAGATTGTTCTAATGTTACCTGTCTCTTATCTGAGTGTTGGAATGGTTCTTGGACTGTAGCAGTGGTTATGAAAATTCCAACTTTTGTCCCAATCCCGGTAACTGCAGATCCTGAAAAATTCCCCATTGTTGAGCTATTTCGAGTCCGCAGGGATTTTGGAATTACAGCAGCCATAGTGACAGCCGTGGCGGTATCTGCTGCTGCAGCGGTTACGACCGGAGTGGCCATGGCCAATCAAGTACAAACTGCTGCCACCATTAATCGAGTTGTTCAACAAACTTCCACCATACTCGAATCCCAAAACACAATTAATCAACATATTTTGTCAGGGATTTTAGCTGCCAACCAAAGAATAGATTTACTCCAAGCTCAGGTAGAAGAATTAGCTGACTTGGTGCTTTTGGGTTGCGTTGACCAACGTGCACATTTATGCATAACCTCTGTCAGATTTAATGATTCCAGGAATGCTTCCCGCATCATTGGCGAATATTTGGCCGGAAACTGGTCCATGGAAGCGGAAGACATGATCCAGTCTCAACTAACCCAAATAGCTGTCTTGAACAGTACCCGTGTCGATCCCGTGACCTTGGGACAATTCACCGATTGGATATCTTCTGCCTTTTCCTTTTTTAAAGAGTGGGTGGGGGTAGGCGTTTTTGGTGCAATGTGTTGCTTCGGTATGTTCCTCTGTTTGTGGTTTCTCTGTCGCCTCAAGGCCCTCAATGCTCACGATAAGGCTATGATCATACAAGCTCTTGCAGCTTTAGAAAATGGCAATTCACCTCAAGTCTGGCTTGCGCATCTTAAACAGTAAATCTTTGACATGGTCGTTGCACCCCAAGTTATTATAACATTGCACTGGGATCGACATGTCTTTCCTCGCTGTTCTCTTAGTGTTGGAAAGCCCTTGCACTCTGCCGGTCTTGCTGCCATTGCACGCAGATGGGTTTCCACACTAGTGCTTCTCTATCGCTTTAAAGTCCGTGCCTTTCTTTCAGGGTGCTGTCAACTTGTTTGTCATTGTACACAGCCACAGTTCAGCCTCAGCTATCCCCCTCCGTCCACCATCGTCACGGTACAGGATGCGAGGCAAGGCACTGCACTTGAGTGATCCTTGGAGTGGACCTCAAGGAGAGCATGTCCTATTGCATGCGGGTTTGACGTCCTTCCTTACCCCACCTTATCCACGCCCCGCCCCACGAAAAAAGGCGTCGGCTGATATGGCCTCAGATCTGGGGAAGGCGCCTCCTTAGGGCTGAGCCATACTATGCAGCCACTTCTGCACAGTGGGATAGGACCTCTACTCTCGCCTGTATTGTCATATAAAAACAAAAAAGGGGGAACTGTGGTGAGCCGTTTCTGTGAACTGTGGCCGCCATTACAAGATGGCGCTGGTTTCCCCTGTAGTCTGTGACAAACAACTCCTTATCAGAATGAGTTGGCATGCTGTGACTTGGCACCCTGTGAGAAAAGTCCACGTGGCAGCTTCGCATTGGGGCTTGAGGTGCTTTATTAAGGCTGGGAGGGGCATCCAGGAGATAGAAGAAAAAGTATCAAGGACCTGAATAAACTGCTGAGAGAAGATTCCCGAGTTGCGTCTTCCTTGCGGGCAAGGGGTCGCGACAGCAGACCACACCCATTTTCTCCTTTTTTTAACCTATGTTCAAATTAGTGCAAACACACTTCATATATTGCAATGCTTCTACTCTGGGGACAGTGGTTACTGGCATCTCCCATGGGTTCCCCAGGGCACCGAGGGTCCTCTCCCTAAAATGTGAGACCATTGTCCCTGGTCCACTCTCACTGTGACCATGTGGTTTGGGGTATTGTGTCTCCTAGGATTTGCAAACTCATCTTCAGTTTTTCATTTCTGTTTCAAGTTAAGAAAGACACTCAAGTATCCATGTTGGCCGTGGTCAAAGGAAGCAAAACAACATTCTTAATAAAGTCAATTTATTTTCATTCTCCAGTAATAGCTAGTGTCACTAAATGCATTTCAAGGTACAGCCACTCCCGTTGGATGACCACGGGTTCCTGAGAGGGGACAAACATCTCCTCTAAGAATCAGAAATTTTCTCATTCTGTGAGTGAGGAAGGAGACTTTCCATCCAGGGCAAGAATAAAGAGAAATTAACCTTCATGGGCCACTCGTATGGGACCAGGGGGCTCCCTGGACATACTGTGAAAGCAGGGACATGAGACAGGATGAACAACTCTCAATGTTCTCT
Source organism: Urocitellus parryii (assembly GCF_045843805.1). Classification (NCBI taxonomy): domain Eukaryota; kingdom Metazoa; phylum Chordata; class Mammalia; order Rodentia; family Sciuridae; genus Urocitellus; species Urocitellus parryii. The sequence continues at coordinate 82,197,215 of NC_135537.1, forward strand.
ACATGAATTAGGAGTGGACTGTAAAGTGACACATAGTTCTGTCTATTCAAAGAAGCTTTCAAAAAGGAAAATTACATGCTCAAGACAATTTAAATATCTAGTGAAACTAAATACAGAACATTGAGTTTATGGCCTTAACGAAGAATGCCATCCAGAACCCAGGTGTCCACACAGTGGGGCTCACCCAGGCCATGACAGAGTGGGTCCGCCACCCAGGGCTTTCCTTACGTTCTTTAATCAGGGATGTGGCACATTTTTTTTGTGTGTGTGGTTGCTAAAAGACTGATGGAGACGGCTCAACCTGCTTCCTGGACATTGCAGCAACTGACACTGTAGATATCACCTAGAAACTGTGTACCTAGCCCTCTGCGGTATATTGTCCATATATATTGGTGCCACCATGGGGCTCCCCTTGCCCAGTCTGTGAGGTACTGGAACACAAAGGTACTGTGAGCTCATTAGGTAGGAATCCTATGGCTTCTGATATATCCAGAGAGGTGAGGAGACCACAAACAGTATGAACACGCAAGGGAACAATCCATCCCCAACAGCACAGAATACCTCAGCAACAGACTCCATGGATATCACGAGGACAAAGTGTCAGAGATGGAACTCAGAAAGGTTCATAGTAAAGTTGGTCTGCAAGATAAAATGTGATGTAAGAAATAGAATCAGAGAAAATACAAAAAAAGTGAACGATCACTTTAATAAAGAGGTAGACATCCTGAAGAAGAATCAGTCCAAAATCCTCAAGATGAAGGGATCAATGACCCAACTTGAAAATTCATGGGAAAGCATCAGCAGCAGAATGGATCTCTTGAAAGACAGAGTTTCAGGAAAAGAAAAAAAATATATATAACCTTGAAACTGAAGGAGAGGGGCTGTGGCTGGGGCTCAGTGGTAGAGCACTCTCCTAGCATGCACGAGGCACTGGGTTTGATCCTCAGCACCACATAAATGTAAAATAAAGATATTATGTCCATGTAAAACTTAAGAATAAATATTTAAAAAACAGAAAGAAATTGAAGAAGAAAAGATGTTAAGAAACATGAACAGAATTTCCAAGAAATATGGGATAACATGAAAAGACCCAAATCAAGATGGATTGGGATAGATGAAGCCCTAGAGATACAAACCAAAACAATCCATGGTTTTTCAATGAAATAATATCAGAAAATTTCCCAAACCTAAAGAATGAAATAGAAAATCAAATACAAGAGGGGCTGGGGTTGTGGCTCAGTGGTAGAGCACTTGCGATGCATCTGTGAGGCACTGGGTTCCATCCTCAGCACCACATAAAAATAAATAAACAAAATAAATAAAAAAGAAAATCAAATACAAAAGATGGGCAGAACCCCAAATATACAAAATTACAACAGACCCACACCAAGGTGCATTATTATGAAAATGCCTAATACAAAAATAAGGATAGAATTTTATTTATTTGTTTATGAGAGAGAGAGAGAGAGAGAGAGAGAGAGAGAGAGAGAGAGAGAGAGAGAGAATTTTTTAATATTTAGTTTTTGCAGACACAAAATCTTTGTATGTGGTGCCGAGGATCGAACCCGGGCCACATGCATGCCAGACGAGCACGCTACCACTTGAGCCACATGCCCAGCCCAAGGATAGAATTTTAAAGGCTTTTCAGAGAAAATAATGGGTCACACTTAGAGGGGAAACTAATCTGGATCTCAGCTGATTTTTCAACCAAGAATCTGAAAACTAAGATTTCTTGGAATAATACATACTGAGCCCTGAAAGGAAATGAATGCCAGCCAAGAATACTAAACTCTGAAAAATAAAACCTCAGAATCAATGGTGAAATAAAAGCCTTTCATGATAAACAAAGTTGAAAAGAATTCACAACAAGAAAGCCTATAGAACAAACTATACTCAATAAAATATTTTATGAAGAAGAAATGAAAAATATAAGTTAAGTCCAGCAAAGGGAAGAACTATACTAAATGAAGAGAAAAATCAAAGGAGAAGCCAACCCAAATTAAAAACAAGTAATAACCAAAATGACTGGAAATGAAAATCATGTCTCAAGGATAATTTGAATGTAAATGAGTTAAACTCATCAATCCAAAAACACAGACTGGCACGTTAGATTAAAAAGCAAACCAACAATATGCTGTCTCCAAGAAACTCACCTCAAAGGCAAATACATCCACAGATTGAAGGGGAAAGGGTGGGAAAAATACCACTCACATGGGTCTCATAGGTAAGTAAGCAGGGGGGTCCATCCTCATATCAGATAAAATGCACTTCAAGCCAAAGTTCATCAGAAGGGACAAAGAAGGACATTTCATATGGCTGAGAAAAATTAGACATCAACAAAACATAAAAATTGAACATTTATGCCCCAAACAATGGTGCATCTGCACACATCAAAGAAATCCTTCTCCACTTCTACATGATATCCATCACAACAGAATAATACTGGGTCACTTTCAAACACCACTCTCATGATGCACAGATCTGCCAAACAACAACTCAACAAAGAACGTATAGAACTAAATGATCCAATCAGTCACTTGGACTTCACAGACACACAGAGCATTTCATGCATCATTGATGGAATGCACTTTCTTCTCAGCAGAACACTGATGCTTCTCTAAAAGGGACCATATCTTAGGCCACAAAGCAACTCTTAGTAAACACCAAACCATAAGGATAATACCTTGCATTCTATCAGATCCTAGTGGAATAAATATGGAAATCAACAATAAAGGACTGGGGCTGGGGCTCAGCTGTAGAGTGCTTGCCTAGCACGTGTGAGGCCCTGGGTTCAAATCTCAGCACCACATATAAACAAATAAATGTATTGTGTCCAGCTATTACTAAAAACTAAATATTTTTTAAAAGAAATCAACAATTGGGGTGGGATTTTGGCTAAGCGGTAGAGCGCTCACCTAGCACTGGTGGGACCCACGTTCTATCCTCAGCACCACATAAATATAAAGGCATTGTATTGTGTCCATCTACACCTAAAAATAAATAAATATTTTTTAAAAAAGAGAGATCAGGGCTGGGGATGTGGCTCAAGAGGTAGCGCGCTCGCCTGGCATGCGTGTGGCCCGGGTTCGATCCTCAGCATCACATACAAACAAAGGTGTTGTGTCCGCTGAAAACTAATAATTTTTAGTTTTAAAAATTTTAAAATTTAAAAAATTTTCTCTCTCTCAAAAAAACCACTAAAATTAAAAAAGAGATCAACAATAAAATAAAAATTGAAATTACTCTCACACATAGAGACTAAATAACATACTATGGAATGACCAATGGATATCAGAAGAAATCAGAAATGAATTATAAAAATCCTTAGGGGTACATGAGAATATTGACACAACATATCAACCTCTCTGGGATACTATGAAGGCAGTTCTAAGAGGAAAGTTTATTGCTCCTTTATCCAAAGAATAGAAATCACCCAATGAATAACCTAAGGTTACATTTCAAAGGCTTGTAGGTCATGAATTTCTATTTTATACCAGATCTCATAAATCTTTACATAATTCTGTATAAATTACTTAGGAAGGAAACAGATTTTTATTGTTCCTTTCAGGAGAAAAAAGCATGCCTTTAATTTCTCCAATCATGAGGATGAGGGTTGATCACTCAGGTTCCCAGCAGGGAGGAGTCGGGCTCAGACTCTGCCTGAACATCATGTCCATTCGGCCTCCCTGCCATCGGACCTCAACCCCAGCCTCCAGATCTGCCTCTGTTTCTCTGTTTTGATCCATGTGCACTTTCATGGGATGCACAGCTTGAATCCTGAAATTTTATGGATGGAAATCACGAAGTACCTGAGCAGTAACATGAAGAAACCAGGTGATCCACATGAGAATGCAGTGGGAAAGAGGGGATCTATCAGACACTGCAGTGAGGGTACCTTCAGAGCCACAGGGGACACCAGGAGTCTCTCTGTCCTCAGAATTCAAGCAACACATCCTGTGGAATGGCTGTGGGCTCATTTGAACTTTGGACGTAGTGGAGAAAAGTTGTGTCAGCACAAACTATTTTTTTTGTCAAGGGAACTTAAGAGAAAATTGGAGCACCCATCTCCCCAGATGGTTATTATCCAGAACAGGATCCAATCAAGGGGAAAGTGAAATGCTCCTCTAGGGACTCCATAGTCCTGTTCTCCCCAGAGGGATCCTGTCACCTTACTAAGAATGCTAAAATGACAGGCTGCAGAGAGATGAGCTAACAGCACCCCTTTCCTTAAAATTAGGCAGGCTGTTCTCAGGTGCACCAAGTGCCCTGCGTCCATCCATCCAGGTAGGTGCCTCTCTGCTGCACAGATGTAGGGAGTAGGTGCATGGGCTTCTGGGAGGAAAAGGGAAGGGGGCAAATTGGGTCTCTTAAGGCAGTTTCTGTTTGCTTGAGAAGAGACATCCAGCTCTGACCACTATACTCCACCAGACAATAGTCCTCTGTAAAATGCACTGAAAGAAGCCTTCTTAAGTTATGTCCTCTGTTACTTTGAGAGAGAAAATGGCTACAAGCATTTATTTTTAGATTTTCATAAAATGTTTCTGGTCCTACATTTAATTCTACAAAGAAGCTATTAGAGCTAATAAATGAATTCAGCAAAGTGGCAGGATATAAGATCAACACGCATAAATCAAAGGCATTCCTGTATATCAGTGACAAATCCTCTGAAAGGGAAATGAGGACAACTACTCCATTCACAATATCCCCCCCAAAAATGAAATACTTGGGAATCAACCTAACAAAAGAGGTGAAAGATTTATACAATGAAAATTACAGAACCCTAAAGAAAGATATAGAAGAAGACCTTAGAAGATGGAAAAATATACCCTGCTCATGGATAGGCAGAACTAACATCATCAAAATGGCAATATTACCAAAAGTTCTCTATAAGTTCAATGCAATGCCAATCAAAATCCCAACAGCATTTCTTGCAGAAATAGAAAAGAGAATCATGAAATTCATATGGAATAATAAAAGACCCAGAATAGCAAAAACAATGCTAAGCAGGAAGTGTGAATCAGGCGGTATAGCGATACCAGACTTCAAACTATACTACAGAGCAATAGTAACAAAAACAGCATGGTACTGGTACCAAAACAGGTGGGTGGACCAATGGTACAGAATAGAGGATACAGTAACCAATCCACAAAACTACAACTATCTTATATTTGATAAAGGGGCTAAAAGCATGCAATGGAGGAAGGATAGCATCTTCAACAAATGGTGCTGGGAAAACTGGAAATCCATTTGCACCAAAATGAATCTGAATCCCTATCTCTCGCCATGCACAAAAGTTAACTCAAAATGGATCAAGGAGCTTGATATTAAATCAGAGACACGGCATCTGATAGAAGAAAAAGTTGGTTATGATCTACATACTGTGGGATCAGGCTCCAAATTCCTCAATAGGACACCCATAGCGCAAGAGTTAACAACTAGAATCAACAAATGGGACTTACTCAAACTAAAATGTTTTTTTCTCAGCAAAAGAAACAATAAGAGAGATAAACAGGGAGCCTACATCCTGGGAACAAATCTTTACTCCACACACTTCAGATAGAGCCCTAATAACCAGAATATACAAAGAACTCAAAAAATTAGACAATAAGATAACAAATAACCCAATCAATAAATGGGCCAAGGACCTGAACAGACACTTCTCAGAGGAGGACATACAATCAATCAATAAGTACATGAAAAAATGCTCACCATCACTAGCAGTCAGAGAAATGCAAATCAAAACTACCCTAAGATACCATCTCACTCCAGTAAGATTGGCAGCCATTAGGAAGTCAGACAACAATAAGTTCTGGAGAGGATGCGGGGAAAAGGGCACTCTTGTTCATTGCTGGTGGGACTGCAAATTGGTGCAGCCAATTTGGAAAGCAGTATGGAGATTTCTTGGAAAGCTGGGAATGGAACCACCATTTGACCCAGCTATTCCCCTTCTCGGTCTATTCCCAAAAGACCTAAAAAGAGCATGCTACAGGGACACTGCTACATCAATGTTCATAGCAGCACAATTCACCATAGCAAGATTGTGGAATCAGCCTAGATGCCCTTCAATAGATGAGTGGATAAAAAAAATGTGGCATTTATACACAATGGAGTATTATTCTGCATTAAAAAATGACAAAATCATAGAATTTGGAGGGAAATGGATGGCATTAGAGCAGATTATGCTAAGTGAAGCCAGTCAGTCTTTAAAAAACAAATACCAAATGACTCCTTTGATATAAGGGGAGTAAACAAGGACAGGGTAGGGACAAAGAGCTTGAGAAGAAGATGTGCATTAAACAGGGATGAGAGGTGGGTGGGAAAGGGAGTGAGAAGGGAAATCGCATGGAAATGGAAGGCGATCCTCAGGGTTATACAAAATGACATATAAGAGGAAAGGAGGGGTAAGACAAGATAATACAAATGGAAGAAATGATTTACAGTAGAAGGGGTAGAGAGAGAAAAGGGGAGGGGAGGGAAGGGGAGGGGAGGGGGGATAGTAGAGAATAGGACAGACCACAGAATACATCAGACACGAGAAAGGCAATATGTCAATCAATGGAAGGGTAACTGATGTGATACAGCAATCTGTATACGGGGTAAAATTGGGAGTTCATAACCCACCTGAATCAAACTGTGAAATATGATGTATTAAGAACTATGTAATGTTTTGAACGACCAACAATAAATAATAAAAAAAAAAGAAAATTAATGGTGCCCCATCCAAAGCATATGTTCTGCACATTATCAAATTTCAAGGGAGAAGGCTGTGGCCCTGACGTCCCTTTAACATGAAATATTAAAAAGATAAGTGAACCTGATGGTTAACACCTTTCCTTGCTCCAAAAGACCCCGGAATGTAATTTGCAACACTTTTGTTGGAAGAATATTTATGGCCATTCGTATTTTCTCTTTTCATTATTCATTTACATTATTCTTCTTCCCAATTCCCTAAGATTAAATGTATTTGAAGAGAATCTAATAAATATTATTAGAAAGAAGACTTGGAGATGTTGGAGCTCATCCTGTGCAGGTCTGAATGCTCAGGTTTTGGGTTTTTTTAAAAGTACATCTTTTCGTGCAAATGCATTTACAGAGAAAATGTGAGCTAATTTCCTTTTCTTCTTCCTTAAGCAACTTGGACTTGACTCATGTCATAAATCAGTTAATCAGGGAGACCTTCTCCTTCAGGTACGTGTGGGTCTCTCAGTAATGACAGTTCAGTGTCATGATGAAGCTCCTTTGGAGTTCCTGGTTGATGTTAGAAAAGTAATTTTTTCTTCTTAGGTTGCTCAAGACAGACTTGAAAAATACTGTTAGTGTCTTACTGCCATTGGGAACTCTGACCTGTCCTCAAATCCTTCCAATTTACAGAAACAATGGATTATTTTCTGGAAGGTTTTTCAGGAGTAGTACTCATTCACATACCCAAGTCTTCTCCAGGTTTTTCTATTCCACATCCATGAAGTTTGTGTATTTCTCAGAGGCTCTGCCTACAGCAGGTCACCTGATGGGTGATGTCTGTGCCCTCCCTGATGTGCAAGCTGTTTCTCCATAGTGCTATCCATATTTTCCAAGATAGAAGTGTGCCACAAATTAGAGTTTGCTGCCCAATTTCCCCTCAGTCCCAAACCCAAATAAAGCAGGACAGTACCCCTCCCTGATCTCATTTGTCTTTCTTTACCTTAGTATCCAGAAGGCCATGTGGGGAGGGTTAACTACAGGGCCATGAGAAACCAGTGTATGCTCCTTTGAAACAATTATTATTATTTATTATTATTAATTATTTTAGTGTCAGGGATTGAGCCTAGAGATGCTTAAACTCTGATCCACATTCTCAGACCTTCTTATATTTTATTGAGAGGCAGATTCTTGCTCAATTGCATAGGGACTCACTGAGTTGTTGAGTCTGGCCTTGAATTTGGGACCCTTCAGTCTGAGCCTCATGAGCTGGTGGGGATTCCTTAGTATCTACCATTCACAGGTATAAGCTCATGAGCTGCTTTAACCTTAAGACTTTGCTTTTCAGGTGATATTGTGGTTTCCAAACATGAAAACACATTAAATCTTAGTCATTACATATGGGCGAAGCATGGATGAAAGGAAATACATATGTTGTCCAGGAAAATACTCTTCCAGTAAGTCAATACAAAATGTTCTAGAACTCAGGGTGGGGTGGGGTGATGTGGGGCTCAGTGGTAGAGAACTTACCTACCATGTGTGGGGTCCTGGGCTTGATCCTCAGCATTGCAAGAAAAAAAAATTCAGTATCATTTTTATACATGGGCCTCTTGAGTCCAGAGAAATGCCCGTGCTCTCTGGAAGAAGGGAGGAAAACCTGGACCCTGAGAAGACTCAGACTTCAGGGTTAGGTTGGATCCTCATCCTTAATTATTACCTTAAAATGCATGAACCTGAAACTGTTTGAATTATGGTTCTGTGGACCACAGAGATTCCACATATTGAAATAGAAAAAAATCCAAGTGTGTTCTTGCTTAATATTTAATAAATGGACTTGGCTCGCATGGGCCAACTTCTGATAAGAAAAATATTAAAATTATGAAACTGTAGAGGGGGATTCAAATAGACCTAAAATTCCATCACCTGTCTCTGGACTGAGATTGCCAACAGACTCAAATATTCTGATAATTTTTCAGCCTCTCTGAGTGGGTGATGGAGGTGATCCAATATTAAGAGAACTCTGTGAAGTCTACCAAGTGACAAGGATGAGGGTCAATTGTGAAAAACAGAGCCATTACACAGGGACCACTGGTGGCAGGAAGCTTTTCCGGATTTGCACACGTGCTTCACCCTGTTGCAGCCACTTGATCTCCAGGACTCACACGATGAGTCTGGCTGCCGTTTACAGGAGACAGGAGCTCAGGCTCCTGGGCTTCTCGAGGTCAGATACTCACCCTTTAAATGGCAGATCTTATTGATCCTTTCAAGCCATCTGACTTCAGAGTGTGCAATTCTTCATATTTTCTGGGAGACTGTGGTAAGAAAATCACCTGTGTTCCTAAACCAACCAGAATGAAGGCAACAGAAAGCTAATGTGAATCTGTGTCCTCCAAGAGACTGACTCTCGTTGCTTTGGAGGGTCTTCTTTCCAATGAAACATATATTAATTTAATTTACCAAAATATTGTACAGTTTATTTTACATGCCATATTCCTGGATGAGGATGGATAGAAAGAGAACAAGAAATATCCCTTGCAGTAAGATATCCCCATGAAAAACTCAAGGTCATCCCAAGGAATGATTTCTAGGATATATGATCATTTTTTTAATGTCTAAAGGAAAGTTTGGTAATTTGCATCAAATAGAATCCAGGCATGTTTGGGCAATGAAGGGATTAGAGAGGAGAAATGTCTTCCAGATGCTGCAATGGAAATTTGCATATTGGTGGGAGAAAGGGACATTGGGACTCCAGAAATTTTCCTCATAGCAACAGTATTGGCTGAGATGGATGAATTTTAATACTTATGATAATGAATTTCTTCCTTTTCTCATAAGGCATGTACTCCATGTGCCTTGGCCCCAAAGATGGGAAAACACCCCGAGCTGAATGGTGTTGCTAACCTAAGAAGCACCTTTTACTCTGAAGTGGGAATTGGGATTGTGGCCAACACCCTCCTCTTTCTGTTCCACATCATCAAGTTCCTCTGTAACAAGAGGCTCAAGAGCATGGACTGGATCATTGGTCTCTTGGCCCTCACCCACCTACTGATGCTGCTCACCATGGGTTCCTAGCTGCAGACACTTTGTCACCTCAACAGGGACTTTGGGGTGACAACAGATGCAAATCTGTCACCAACTAGTACAGGTTGATGAGGGGCCTGTCCATTTCTGCCACCTGCCTGCTGAGTGTCCTGCAGGCCATCACCCTCATTCCCAGAAGCTCCCCCTTGACAAAGTTCAAGCCTAAGTCCCCTCAGGACAGCATGAGGTCCCTTCTCTTTCTGTGGGTCTTCTATTTGTCCTTCAGTGCCCACTTCTCCATCTCTGTGGTCAATGACTCCAACGGGATGACACCCAATCTAATATTCCTCAGTGACTCCTGCACAATATTACACAGGAGCTACTTCCTCAGGCATTTATTTACTGTCCTGGGTGCATTTCAGGTTGTCATCGTCCTTATAGGGCTCATGGCCCTCTCCAGTGGATACATGGTGACCCTCCTGTGTAGGCATAAGAAGCAGTGCCAGCACCTCCACAGCACCAGCCTGTCTCCAAAAGCCTCCCCAGAACAGAAGGCCACCAGGACCATCCTGCTGCTCCTGGGTTTCTTTGGTCTCATGTACTGTTTGGACTGTTTGATGCTGGCCAATGGCTATGCCACCATCAGTCCTTTGGTTTTCATCTGCACTGAAAAACAAAGTGTTACCTTTTTGAAAGGCTTGTGGCAGAAGAATCATCAATGCTTAATCATTGCATGACGGATCAGTACCCTGCAGGAGCCACCGCCCAGCTTTGACAAAATGAACCATGGAGTGGTTGGTGCATGTGCTCTCTGTGTTGAAGGAATACAGGAAGTGGGTTTTTTAAATTTCTTTTTCTTTTTAATTTTTTTAAATATTTATTTTTTAGTTTTAGGTGGACAAAATATTTTGATTTTATTTTTATGTGGTGCTGAGAATCAAACCCAGTACCTCACACGTGCTGGGTTAATGTGCTCCCACTTGAGCCCCAGCCCAAGTGGGCTCTTTTTTTTTAATATTTATTTTTTAGTTCTCAGCTGACACAACATCTTTGTTGGTATGTGGTGCTGAGGATTGAACCCGGGCCGCACGCATGCCAGGTGAGCGCGCTACCTCTTGAGCCACATCCCCAGCCCCAAGTGGGCTCTTTTAAATGATTACTTTGAAATCTGTGAATGAGAAACACCTCCCAAATGCTCCAAGATAAAGTAAGAACTTCATATTTCTGATTGATGTGGACAAGGGAACCCCAAGAGGCCACTATCACCTTATCTGTCTGTGTCCCTACATCTATAGATATGCATAAATGTATAAATGTTGGTCAAATCCAACATTATTAAGTTCCCTCCTATGTTTTTGCAAGGGCCTAATAGGGTTAGCCTGGATACTTAGTGCTTGGTCAACTGGGAGTTGCTTTTTTGAATTTTAGAAGTGATGGCCTAACTTCATTATCTGCATGTGGATATTCAGGTTTCTCAGCTCTGCTTGGTGGAAGAGGTGCCCTCTCCTCTTGGAATGGTCTGGCATTCATGACAAAAAAGCATTTGACAATTTCTGTCAGGGTTTGCCTCTGGATTCTCTATTCCATTTGTTGATTTTGAAGCTACTACCACACTCTGTAGATTGATATCTACCAGAAATGTTGACTTCCAGAAATGATGCCTCTGGCATAATTTAGAAATCTGTATGACCAGAATCACAGCCTTTGAAATGGGAGACCCCAGTCTCCTTTGCTAGCAAAAAAAAAAAATCTTCTTTTTCCTTTTTGTTCAATAAAAAGAAAGAAAGATTTCTATGTCTATTAGGATGGATTTTTTTCTGCTTTTGTGAAAAAAAATATCAGTGGGATTTTGATGGGGATGGTTGATGACTTTGCATGGAGTTGGATTCTTAGCAATAGTAATTCTTCCAATTGATAGACCCAGGGGTGAAGGATCAGGAGAGCCAGCAGGTAGTTTTTAAATGTTCAATGTTATTATTTATCCAGAAAAGGCAAATCATTGTGACAGTGACCTGTTCCCTGGTTCCCAGTTGGATAGTTAATTAGGAACAAAAAAGCAAAATTAAATGCTGGTGAGGATGTGGAGGGAAAAAGCTCATTTATTGTGGGAAGGTAAATTAGTATAATAATAATAAGGGTCAGTGTGGAGACTTCTCAAGAAACATAAATAGATCCACCAAAGGATCCAGATATCCCACATCCAGAGGAAATAAAATCCTCACCAGAGTGATTCTTCAAGACTGTGTTTTTCATATCACCATTGAAAACAGCTAAGATTCCCTAAGCCCAGGTGCCCACCCACCCACGGATGGATAAAGGGGGTCACCTTCCCACACCCCAAGAGTCTGTTGAACTTCTCATGAAATCTTTCTTGTCCCACATTTAATCTCACAGGTTCAAAATGCACAGTGTCATCCACAGTGTGCCATCCATAGTCTGCTGGCCAGCAAATCCCAAGTGTGAGGGCAGAGGTCCGGGTTACCTTCACACCAAAGTACAAGTGAGCCTGGTGGTTTGCCGCCCAAGACCCAGGAATACGAGTTCCAACAGCTGGGCTGGAGGAACATATGTGTCCATTCATCTGGTCTCTTTTTATTAGTCATTTAAAAATTCTCCTTCCCATTTCCCTAATGATGAATGTGTCTGAAAGGCATTTTGTTAGGAAGACTATTTAGAGAAGTTGAACCTCAACCCATTCAGGTCTGTAGGCTCATGCTTATTTTTTTAATGACATATTTTCATGCAAATGCAGTTACAGAGAAAAAATGTGCACCATGTTATGTTCTTCACCTTTAAGCAAATTGGACTTGACTTGTCTTTATTGAGTAATTCAGGGACACAGATTCTCCTGCAGGTATGTTTGCATTTCCCAGTCCTGACAGCTTTGTGGTGAAGCTCCTTTGCGGTTTCTTGTTAGTAGCGTAATTTTTGTTCTACAGCTTCTGAAAACACATTTTCACATATTCTTAGGGTCTAGCCAGAAGTGTGAACCCTGAGCTGGATTTAAAACCTTCCAATTTTCAGAAACAATGGATGATTGTCAGCAAGGTTTTTCAGGAATAGCTGTTATTCATTCACCTAAACCTCCTCCAGGTTTTCCTCCTCCATATTCCTGGAGCTTGTAGATCTTACAGAGCCTCTGGCCACAGCAGGGCACCTGGTGGGTGGTGGCTGTGCCCTCCCTGAGGTGCAAGCTGCATCTAGTGCTCTTCAGAGTTTCCCAGATAGAACTTGCCACAAAGTAGAGCTTGCTGCCTAATTTCTTCTAAGAACAAAGATTCATACAGCAGGACCAGTCTCATCTTCTGCATCTCTTTTTTTCCATTTTACCTTAGGATACAGAAGGTGAAGGGAGCCTTGGTGAGTTTTATCTACATGATAATGACACAGCAAAGTATTATTATTTTGGTACCAGGGATTGAACCCTGGGTGCTTAACCACTGAACCAAATCTTCAGCCCTTTTTTTAATCTTATTTAGAGAGAAGGTTTTGCAAAGATTTTTACGGCCTCACTAAGTTGCTAAGGCTGGCTTTGCAGTTATTATCCTCTAGCCTCAGCCTCCCAAATGCTGAAATCATAAGCATGCACCCCCATGCCTGGCACAGGTTAGTTTTCCTATGATTTATGTCACTCTCTGTGGAAGGTCCAGTATTTTTGAGAATGTTTTCTTTCTCTATTTTATAAAATGTGATAGTTTTTGCTTTTGAAACTGCATGTTTTCCAGGTACCATTTCACGGCTAAGGAGCCCCCTTGATCACTCTGCAGTGAGGGAAGGGAGATTTCATCTTGTCCCTGAGCCTCTAGACTCCTGTTTGGTAGACAAGTGTGAGTGGCAAAGTCATGGCTGGGAAGTGACATGTGTGACAATTTCTTTTAGCTTGATTTTATTCAAGGCTCCTATTCACCAGAATGTTTTCTAATAAAAATGAGATATTAACCCAGACATAGCTACATACCTATCTTTAAAATACTTACATGTAATATTTCAGTGAGTAAGTTGCATGTATTTGATGGGTTTGCTGTACAGATACATTAGTGTGTGATAGAAAATTTGGAGAGAAGCTGGTTATGGTGATGCATGCCTGAAATCCCAGCAGCATGGGAGGCTGAGGCAGGAGGATCATGATTTTAAAGCTAGCCTCAGCAATGAAGTAGGGCCCTAAGCAACTTAGCACAATCCTGTCTCTTAATTTTAAAAAGAGGTGGGGGTGACTTAGAATGTGGTTCAGTGGACACACACCCCTGGGTACACATCCTCCACCAAAAAATGTTGGACCCAGATGGATAACTCCAGACGTGTGCGACCTCGTCTGTTCTACACAGTTAGGTTTTGTAGTTACAAATGTTCTCTCACTCTTGTTTATGCTCTGGAGAAACGTGACTCATTGTTCTTGCTGCTATTGTAGAATTTTACCTTCATAAAAATAGGACTTTTTGGGAGTGGCCCCTGCTCCAAAGACTAACTTCCCCATCCCCAGAGAAGAGCTGTCCAATAGTGAGCACTGCTGGCTCATATGATCCTTACCCACCAATCAGACTAGCCCTGCTGGCTCACATGTTTCTTACCCAACCATCAGACTAGCCATGCTGACTCACATGATCCTTACCCACCAATCAGAAAGCACCCCAAGTCAACTGTCAAAGCCTTCAACCATTAAACTATCATAACTCTCAAACCACCCCCTGGCTCTATAAATATGCAGAGCTGTTTCTCAATAAATGGCCATTTTCTCCAACAACGAGCCTTGTTCATTCTTTCAGGACTTACCAATCATTTAAAAAAAACAATGAACTGAGGTCTTAATTTCTGAATAGCATTGAAAATTCATGTCTTCTTCTCATCCCAGCTTTATCCAAAAATTTTATATTCACATGACTACATTATTTGAAGTAACATGAATATAATTTCATCTGATGCATAGATTTACAGGTTGTTGTAGCATGTGCTCTAAGAGTTTTACAAGGCTGTATTTGGGTACCTCAACTTTTAAAATCAATTAAATGCAATGAAAGCAAACTCTCCATTTTCCAGATATGGCATAAGAGCTGAAAAAATTACCAGAATAGTACAGTACACTGGAAATCTCTGTTTGGAGAAAATTGATGGAGCTTATGACTATTTGAATTCACACAACTGTTGGTTCTGACATAATAATCAAAGTATATAAAATATGTAGCTATATAGAAAAATTCAAATAGTCATAAGCTCCATCAATTTTCTCCAAACAGAGATTTCCAGTGTACTGTACTATTCTGGTAATTTTTTCAGCTCTCTGAGTTAGCGACAGAAGGTGATCAGATATTAAAACAATCCTAAGAATTCTACCAACTGACATAAATGAGGATCTGCATTTTAAAAATTAGAACAATCCTGGAAAGATAACCCATGCAGGAAGTTCTCCCTGTGTGACTTGTGTGCTTCATCCTCCTTACATCTGAATTCATTAAATAAAAATTCCCCAGGGCACACCTTCCTCAACTACTGGAAAACGCCATATTACACTCTGTTTTTATAAATTATACAACCCCAATTTTTTACAGGTAGATTTACACCACGTTGATTCCTTTGTGAGCGATGGTAACTTGACTGAATGATTTCAAGATTCATCTGTGGTTTCTTATTCAACAGCTTCACCTTCCTATTTTATGCTATGTTTAGTATTTAATGCAATATTTGGTCTTTGCATATTATACCACTGAAGATTCCACCCCTTGTGTGTAGATGTATACAGTTTTGATTCTGATGCCTATGCAAGAGAGTCGCCATGTACCCTCTTGACATAATAGATTCAGGACTCATCTGTGGCTTCCTATGCATCAGAATCTTTTTTTTTTTTTAAAGAGAGAGAGAGAGAGAGAGAGAGAGAGAGAGAGAGAGAGAGAATTTTTTAATATTTATTTTTTAGTTTTCGGTGGACACAACATCTTTGTTGGTATGTGGTGCTGAGGATTGAACCCGGGCAGCATGCATAGCAGGCGAGCACGCTACCGCTTGAGCCACATCCCCAGCCCCCATCAGAATCTTTTTCCTATTTAATGTTGAGTAGAACTCCATGATATATCCAGACCATATCTTCATACATTCATATGCTTGGGAATATCAGACTGTCTCTATCACTGACTATTATAAATATGGAATCCTGAGCAATGGTGTTTAAATAATAGTAGTTGTCCTTATATCCGTTTTTTTGTTATATTCATAAAAGTTCAATTGATAGATGAGACGGCAGTTATAATAAGGGATGTTTACAATCTATTAGGCATAAAGGAGATTTCTGAGATTCTTGATTTATTAAAATTGCTGCAATCTTTCACATACCTATAAATGTATGGACTGATTCAGAAAAAGAAAGTGATATTTACTACCTAGGGTTCCTTTCACACATCAATCAAAAATATAAAGTTATTAGCTTTGTTGGAACCATATGCACAATAATCTGTACTTATTATTCTCAGTTTCAAGCTTCAATGTAATCATTTTTAAAAACCACTTTATGCATTCATCCAACATGGAGAGCAAACTCACTATGCCATGATGTGTCAGTGCTTGGCGGTGCGGTAGCTCAGGTCAAGAACTGATCCATCATGCAATGATTCAACGTTGACTGTCCTTCCTCCACAAACATTTCAAAAAGGCAACACTGTCTTGCCGTGCAGATGAAAACCAAAGGACTGATGGTGGCATAGTCATTGGACACCATGATCTGGACAGAACAGCACACAGGGTCATTGTTCCACATGGTTCTTGAGGAGGAGACAACGCAGTCCAAACAGTACATGAGCACAAAAAATCCCATGAGCACCAGGATGGCCCTGGTGGACATCTGTTCTGGGGAGGCTTTTGGAGACAGGCTGGTGCCATGAAGGTGCTGGCACTGCCGCTTATGCCTATGCAAGAGGGTCACCATGTACCCACTGGAGAGGGCCATGAGCCCTATTAGGAAGAAATCCCTTAAGGCACCCAGTACGGTAAACAAATGCCTGAGGAGGTAGCTCATGGGCAAGATAGTGCAGGAGTCACTGAGGAATATAAGGCCCTGTGATGTTACAGTGGAGTTGTCAACAGCAGAGATTGAGAAGTTGGCACTGAAGGACATATAAAAGACCCACAGGAACATAAGGGACCTCAGACTGTCCTGTGGGGACTTAGGTTTGAACTTTGCCAAGCAGGAGTTTCTGGGGCTGAGGGTGATGGCCTGCAGGACACTCAGCAGGCAGGTGGCACAAATGGACAGGCCCCTCATCAACCTGTACAAGTAGGTAATTGATTGAAATGTGACATCACCCCAAAGCCCCCCTGAGATGTAAAAGTGTCTGCAGCTAGAAATCCCATGGTGGGCAGCATCAGGAGGTGGCTTAGGGACAATAGACTGATGATCCAGTCTGTGTTCTTGAGCCTCTTGTCACAGAGGAACTTGATGACATGGAACAGAAAGAGGATGTGTTGGCCAAGATCCTAATTCCAACTTCAGAGTAAAAGGTGCTTCTTAAGTTAATAATGCCATGCATCATGTGTTTTTTTCTCATCTTTTGGGGTAAGAAATCATGGAGTACATGTCTTAGGAGAAAAGTAAGAAAATTCATTATCCCAAATATTAAATTTCATCCATCTCAGCCAACACTGTTGCCAGGAGGAAAATTTGTTGGCCTAGCCCAATGCCCACTTTCCCCTCTAACTGAAGTTTTGCTGACACACTCTGGAAACCATTCTTTCCTCTCTTTTTCCCATCATTTTCCAATAATGGCTGGATTACATTTTATGCAAAGTATGAAGTGATTTCCTGTGCGTTAAAAATTGTCACATTTTGGGATGGGGATGTGGCTCAAGTGGTAGCATGCTCACCTGGCATCCTGGCATGCGTGTGGCCTGGGTTTGATCCTCAGCACCACATACAAATAAAGATGTTGTGTCTGCTGAAAACTAAAAAATATTAAAACATTCTCTCTCTCTCTCTCTCTCTCTCTCTCTCTCTCTCTCTCTCTCTCTCTTTAAAAAAAATGTCATATGTTAAAGAAAATCTTCCCGGATACAATCTTGAATTTTTCTTGGTGATATCTTAGTGCAAGGGTGGCCTATGTGTCCTTTCCTGTAGTAAGGACTATGTACTTTTGGGTCAATTGAAATTGTGATGGTTTAATTAGAAAGAAAACCCTCCTAAGCAAGGAGTCTCAATGTTTTAGGCCATGCATATTTATGTTATATTCCTGTTACCTTTATTCTGGTTTGTTCATGAACACATGCAATTTTGTTAATACATTCACAGAGAAAATGCTAAGTATTGCAACCTCTGAAGTCAGATGGCTTGAATATACCTATGTAATCTTCCATTTAAAGGGTAAGTTTTCAACTTTGAGAAGCCCATGAGCCTGGGCTCTGGGCTTGTCTCATCTATAAGCTGAATAAAACCTCATTGTGTATGTACACGAGATACCGTGCATGAAACAGGATGAAGCATATTTGGCATAGAGGGAAGACTTTCTGCACAGTAGGATCTCTGTGGAATTGTTCAATTTTTTAGACTTCTGCAGATCTTCATTCATAGAAATCTCTTAATAGTTGATCATCTCTATCACCAACTCAGAGAGGCTAAAAAAATTACCAGAATTACAATCTGTTGGCAATCTCTGTTCAGAGAAAATGGAAGAGATTTTAGAATGATTTGATTCCCCTAAACAGCTACCTAAGTTAAGAATTTTTGTTATCAAATAAAAATTTGACCTATGTGATCCAAGTCCAGTGTCAAATACTAGCAGAAACACATTTCAGTATTTTTCTACTTTAATATGGGTAGCCAGGCACGGTGGCACATTCCTGTAATCCAGCAGGTTGGAGGCTGAGGCTACAGGATTGCGAGTTCAGTGTCAGCCTCAGCAATTGTGATGCACTTAGCAACTCAGTGAAACCCTGTCTATAAATAAAACACAAAATAGGGCTGGGGATGGGGCTTGCTTGTTCAGTGTCCCTGAGTTCAAGCCCCAGTACTAAATCAAAAACAAACAAAACAAAACCTTAAATACGTGGAATCATCGTGGTAAACAGAACCATAATTAAAATAAATACATATTCTCTCCACTTGAGAAATTTATTACAGTGTAAGTATCCAACCTAACTTTGAAATATGAATCTTTTTGGAGTCCAAGTTTTCCATCTTCCTTCAAGAATGCAATGTTATTTCTCCTGACTCAAGTGGTCCACATGTAAAAATGATACTTGGGTTTATTATATTGATGCCTCACACATACCAGATAAATTATCTACTACTGAACTACATCTCCAGCTCTGATTCTAGAGAATTTTGAAATGACTTACTGGCAGAATGTTTTCCTGGAAAACATATATATTTAATTTAATTTAAGCATCTCCTATGAGTAATAATTGAGATTTAATTTGTGTTTTCACATACTGAACCATAATAACACCTGAAATAAAAGTCTTATTAGTTCATGAGCTTATGGATGTAAAAGACACTAACGAATTCCCAGCTACTCAGGAGGCAGAGACAGGAGGATGTCAAGTTCAAGGCCAGCTAGCACATTAGAGAGACCCTGTTTCAAAATAACAAATTAAATTTGGGCTAGGGATGTACCTCATTGGTAAAGAGCTCTGGGTTCAATCCCTGGTACAAAAACCAAAAGTGCTAAGGAAAGCTGACATCTTAAAGATGTGTGAACATTTTTGTTGCCACGTGAGAATCCAGAGTGTAAGTACAGGTTTTGTTTAAACATTGAAATGCAGATTTATTTTTTTATTTTAACCTTTAGCTGACATAATATCTGAACTTAGGGAGTCTCATATTAGAATTCAATACATGTTGACATTGCTAGCTGAACACTTCAGGGGAATTAACATTTTGATTATCTCAAATTGTATAATTTCTTAGTGTGCAGAGTCTCAAAACTCTCATTTGGTCACCTGTAATCACCTGATGTAGACTCTGGAGACCACATTGAACTATAGACATGAGAAATACTGACCCCCAGCCCTGCAGCTGTGCCCAGATGCCCCTCACCCCTCCTCTGACTACTCCTTCCACTGCCTCTTCCCAGCCTCTGCTGAGCTGCACTTCTATGTGGGCAACATATTTAGATTCCCTACATGAGTGAGGACATGCAGTAATTGACTGAAAGGAAAATTCTATAAAAAAATTTCAGGGAAAAAGTTCATTTTTTTCTGAAATTTGGTGAACAGGCAAATATGATAATTTTATTTTTTCACTCATTAGCATATTTGGTCTGCTCTCAGGACAAGCTTGAGAAAGACACTTGAAGTATTTTACATAAGGGCACATCTGTTAGATGTGTTATGTATCACAGATGATCACAGGCACATGGCCCTGTTATTCTAGGATGTCCTTGTACATAAAACTGATGCACATCTCTTCTCATATACCTGTTTATTTCAAGGTAATATATGTACTGGTGAAGATTTACAGTATGTCTTTACAATATGTATATTATCCATTGTTTCTGTGAATTGAAAAGATTTAAGAAAAGCTCAGGGTTTCCAGGGTTTGTTCTATCTATCTATCTATCTATCTATCTATCTATCTATCTATCATCATCATCATCATCTATCTATGATCTATCTATCATCTATCTACCTCTCTCTCTCTCTCATTTATTTACAACATTCTACAATAAAAATTTAAAATGATATTGCTGAAGTTGCATTCTTTTATGCCATTTCTGGAAAATGGAGACTTTGATTCATTATGTTTAATTTATTTGAAAACATGGGGCCACTCAAACACCTACCATTATAAAATTTATAGTAACATTTTAATCACCTGTAATCAGAGAATTTGATAAAATTTTCTTCAGTGTTACTTAAAAATCTGTTCGTTCAAAGGTAGATATTTTGGAGAGAGCATGAATGAGAAGAAGCCATGAATTTCCAGTACCATACAGGAATTAAAACCTCAGTTCATTGTTGCTTTAAAATGACCAGAAATTCTTATTTTTTCTGAAAGTGAAATTCCAGGATAGTAGCAAGAAAAAAAAATACCCTTTCTCCAGTGCATATGAGAGTAAGAGAACACACTAACTACAAAAACTAACTGTGAAGAAGAAGGAGAGATCACATGTTTCTAGAGTTACCCAGGTGTGTATATATATTTTGTTCCAGGGTTTGTACCTATGGGTAACTGATCACTGACCAACATTTTCAGTTCACTCCACCTATTTTTAAAATTAAGAGACAGAGTTGTGGCTAAGATGCTTAGGGCCTTCCTAGACTGCTGAGGCTGGCTTTGAAATTTTGCTTCTGCCTCAACATTTCCCCTGGAATTATAGTCATGCACAACTGAGCCTGGCTTCTGTCCAAAGTTTAGATCACATACTGATGTATTCGTTTATCATATGCATCAGACACATAGGCCTTATTCACTTAAATTTTATAAGATATATAAGTGTTCTAAAGGTAAGTATATAGCTATGTCTGTGTTAATATCTCCTTTATATTATATTCTGGTGAACATGAGGCCTTCATAATACAAGCTAAAATAAATCACCAGGCAAGTCCTCTCCCAGCCATGAGTCCTGGCACTCAGCACAAAAGAGACTAGAGGCTCAGGGACAAGATGAAATCTTCCTACCCCACTGCAATGTGTTCAAGGGACCTCCTCATCTAAGGCTATTAACACAGTGATGGTACTTGGAAACATACAGTTTGAAGCAAAAACAATCATTTTTTAAAACAAGATAAAGCAAACTATCCTAAAAAAGTACTGGACAGTCCACAGAGGGGGACATAAATCACAGGGAAAGTAACATGGGTTGGGCATGGTAGTGCACATCTGTAATCCCCACAGAATGGGAGTCTGAGGCAAGAGAATTGCATTTTTGAAACTAGCCTCAGCAAATTAGTGAGGACCTAAGCCTTATAGCAAGAGCCTGTCTCTAAATAAAATGTTAAAAAGATTAGGGATGCGGCTCAGTGGTTAAGAACCTCTGGGTTCAAACCTTGGTACCAAAATAATAATAATAACAACAACAACAACAACAACAACAATAACAACAACGACAGCAACAGAGGGGCATAATTTGTTTTCTCTTTTCCATGAACTTAAGCCTCCCCCTGCTCCCATCGCCTACTGTATGTTAACTAAAGATGAACAATTGAGTTCTGGGAGGGGCTGGTCCTGCTTCATGTGAATTTGTGACTGAGGGGAAAATGGGCAGTAAGCTGTACTTTGCATCACAATTCTAGCTGGGAAACTATGAAGAGCACTAGGGAGGAACAGCTTGCACATCAGGGAGGGCACAACCACTACCAGCCAGGTGCTATGATGTGTGAAAGACCACTGTGAAATGTACAAGCTACAAGAATATGAAGGAGGAAAGCCTGTAGAATATTTGGGTAAATGAGTGATGGCTATTCCTGAAAAATCTGGTTGATGATCACCCATTGTTCCCATACATTGGACAGATTTCAGTAAAGCTCAGGGTTCCCAGCTGTGAATATACAATAACAATAGTTTGAAATATGTCTTCAGGTTCATTATAAGAAAAGTTACTTTTTAAACAGCAACAGGAAACTCCAAAGGAGCT
This sequence comes from Urocitellus parryii, assembly GCF_045843805.1. Lineage (NCBI taxonomy): Eukaryota > Metazoa > Chordata > Mammalia > Rodentia > Sciuridae > Urocitellus > Urocitellus parryii. Next base: position 82,219,465 of record NC_135537.1, read on the forward strand.
TGTCACAGACACTAAGCTTTCCTTACTGGGAAACCCAACATACCTACAGGAGGATCTGTTTCCCTGATGATGTCAATAATGACCTGAGTCAAGTTCAAATTGCTTAAAGAGGAAGAAAAGGAGATAGGTTCACATTTGTTCTGTAACTGCATTTGCATGAAAATATGAACTTAAAAAACAAATGTGGGCACAGACACCTGAACAGAATGAGGATCAACTTTTCCAAATATTCTTCCTAACAAAATGCCTATCAGACACAACCATTATTAGGAAAATGGGAAGTAGAATTTTAAAATGAATAATAAAAAGAGACCAGATGAATGGACCATATATTCTTTCTGCTCAACTATTGAAAATTATATTCCTAGATCTTTGGGGGCAAAAAAAGGAAACCACAATCAGGTTCACTTGTCTTCTCATGTAAAGGTGACACAGGACCACTGCCCTCTCACTATAAATTGGCTACTGGGCAAAACATACAGTATGGAGAGGCACCATTCATATTTATTTTGTGAGATTAAATGTAGGACAATGAATATTTCATGAGAAATTACAATACATAGTTGTGGTAATATAAGGTCACCCCTGTTACTTTCGGGTTTATGTAAAATTACTTTTTAATTCCTGAAAATTTAAAAAGTCGCATATAAATGAACATCCCATTTTTTCAGGAACATGAGAGAAGCCAAGCTGAGCATATTTAATAAAGAGGAGACAGGGAAAATGATTACTTCTCTAATGATTTGTATAGGACTAAATAACATAGAAAACAGGCGCTAGCATAGATAGCATATGCCACTGTCCAGAGAAAATTAAATAGGAGCCTGAAATAGTGGAAATTTCTTATGGAAAACAAGGATTAATTTTCTAAATCTCAAACTAAAGAATGATACATGCTAGGAAGATTTCGTTCATTGCATCTCACAGAGCACCGTTGTCTGGTTGAGTGCTGTGGTTAATGATGGATGGCTCTTCTAAAGCTACCAAAACCCTCACTAGGACACGCAGTTTGCTCCTTCCTCCCTCCTACTAGAAGCCCATGTACTCACAGCCTACATTTGGGGAAACAGAGAAGAGCTTGGCTGGATGGATGCCAGCCACTTGGTGCACCTGAGAATAACCTGTACACTTTTAAGGAAAGGGTGTGGTGAGCTCATCTCTCTGTAGCCTGTCATTTTAGTGTCTATAATTAGATGACAGGATCCCACTGGGAAGCCCAGGACAATGGAGTCCCCAGGGGAACATTTCACTTGCCCCTTGATTGGATTCTGTTCTGGATAACAGCCTGGAGAGGTGTGCTCAAAATTTCTTCCAAGTTCCTTTCACAAAAAAGTCTGTCCCAATCATCTGGAAACCCCAAGTTCTCTCACTTCCATCCAAAGTTCAAATTAGCCCATACCCATTCCACATGTCATGATGCCTGGATTCTGGGCAGAGTCTCCTCGTGCCTCCTGTGGCTCTGAAGGTCTTCTTTCTACAATGTCTGATAGGCACCCTCTTTCCCCACTCCATTCTCACGTGGGTCACCTAAGTTTTTACATTACTGCTCATGTGCACCAACATTTTCATACTGAAGATTTAAGGATCCAAGCTGTGGCATCACATGAAAGTGCACTTGAAAGGAAATTGGAAAAACAGAGACAGAGCTGGAGTCTGTGAGCTGCAGTCATAGCAGCAGATGGAACATCCTTGAATGCAAGGGCTCTCTCCTTCACCGAGGAAGTCCACGGAACAGGGTAGAGGAGTGTGTTGCTGCAGAGGTACTAATCAAGACCTCCAGAGACCAAGCATAAAGCAGGTATGATTTTATTATGCAGTTACCATGTGTGTGTGTGTGTGTGTGTGTGTGTGTGTATGTGTATATATACACACACACACACACACTCAGGTGGTAGCTTAGCAGATTATAGGCAGCCAATACAATTTCTGGGCAACTGTCCTTGCAAAGACCAATCAAGTATTGGGCCATGGAGCAAGTGCAAGGCTGCAATATATGCACTGACACCCAAGGCTATGACTATGGGGTAAGGGGTTTGCCGCTCACTTGCCTAGCACGGAGGAGTGGCCTGCCACTCAGATGCCCTTAACATATGCCATGTATGCAGTACTCCATGCAATTGTCCCCACATCTCCCCCCTCTGACTGTGCTGCAAGGATTTCAGACAGCATTGCTGTTTTCCATTCCCCGGCCTTCACAGGATTACATAAGTGTCACACAACACAAGAAAATATTATAACTATCATAAACAGTAGGGCCAGGGTGATAGCATTATATGACTTAGTTAATTTGGCTATCAGGTTTTTCCAATGTTCAGTCAATCCCTGGTGCTGCAGTCTGGCTGCAGCAAAATAACCGGGGGATGACGAACAACTTGTGTACATTGATACAGCAGGAGTGGGAGCCATTTATTGTTAGACAACAGAGGTATTTATACATTCAACATAGCTTATCTAATTAACATAAATTAGATACAGCAGTCAACCAATAAAGAATTTCCACACTTAATGGCTCGATGGAGTTACTTCACAAACCACTCCCTCTGGCAAAATGCCAGGCGCCATCCAGACTTGTTTACAGACTCTAACATTTGCCAGGTGCCATCTTGACTTGTTTACAGACTCTAACTCCCTGGAGGAAAGAGGAGGTTGTCAAGATAGACACCTTCATCTCATTGGTTTTGATTATTGCCATGGAAAGGTTATGCATGGTCATAACATAGTCAGCATCCCAAGCCCCCTTAATATACTGAGAAAAATTAGAGAGGTGTAAGGTTACATTTTCAGACACAGAATATTGGGTGACACAAATGCTATGGAATTCAGGGTCACAAGTAAGATATGCAACATAAATAGAATATCTAGTTGTTCCTGGTGGAGGTCTAGTTCTTGATGAATGACTAAAATAGCAGCTCAGGATATTTTATTTAGGTCATTTTGAATGACAAGGGCTTCTGCCATAGCAGTAGACCACTTGTCCATAGTCTGAGCCATCTGGACACTCAAAGTGAGCAAAGCAGTGACAGTGGCTGTGGTGGCAATGGTGGCTACCAGGGCGATAATCCAAGCAATGACGAGGCTAATTGCATGTCTTGTCCAGTGCAGGATCTCCTTCAGAAGGTTCTTCATCTCCATGGCCAAAGGACCCCTGCACTCTCTGGACAGGCTCACTGGAAGCCAGATTTCTGGGGACACTCTAAGGATAAATATAATTTTTAGTTTTCATAGCAGGAGTTAGATAATTTGTAAGCCAGATGGATGTATTGACTGCACAAGAGATCTCTGTATGAATGATATTTATATCATCAGTATCATTGATTATTAGCATGGAAAAGGTTGCTGTACACAACATGTGCATGGTGGGTATGGGTGTAATTTGGCACAAGGCAAATCCATGGTCAGAGTCTGGGCTCACTATAGACCCATTCATCCAGTTGGCTGCTGCCCATTTGATGGAGCTAGCAGCTAGCAATATAGGTGTGATACCCATTATGCCATACTGATTTCCTGCATAACAGTTGGTAACAGCTTGTCCTGTGAAGCAGGTACTGCAGTGGCCCATATGGTTTTGGGGGGCACATCAGCTACATTCCAGAGAGCTGCACCCAGGTGCATAGATATTTTTCTTCCCCAGAGAAGTTCCTCTTATCACGGAGATGAGGTATGTCAGTGACAAGTTGATTCCACAGCATGCTATCATTATCTGAGTGGGGGCTTTCCAAAAAGCATTGTTGGACATGTTGGCCACCAGGGTTTCTTTCATTTGCCATGGGGGAGTCTATGGCTTTAGGTAGCACTAACTATAACTCTAAGGTCAGTGAGAGATATCCCAACATATGCCTGATTATAGTTATCTACAACAGTTTCATGGGCAATAGTAAAACAGAGGGGATTGCCTGGATCATAGGTTTTATTATATACTATGGAGAAACAAATGGGCAGAGTTGGTGTGGAAATTCTGGCATTCCAGGGTATGGTCACATCCTGGATGGATAGCTCAGGATTAATAAGGTTGGAATTATTAGAGAAGAGCTTAAGGAAATCCCCTTCTGAATTAGCAATTGCTAAAGGTAATGGCCTAGAGACCAAAGCCCAATTTACCTGATGGGAGGCTTCACTGTTGTCAGTGAGCATTGCACACAGTAGGACCACTCTCATAGTAGGCTCAGGGATGGTGTTGCCATCAGGCAAAAAGGCCAATCTGGTGGCTTGTTCAACAAGACCTTTAAGATCACCCAGGTTACTTTATGTGAGGTCTGTTTGTGTTGAGTCTCTTGCTTGTAAGGTTTTTCCTCCAGAGTTAATTCCTTCAACCTCTTGGTTTGTAGCTCTGGGGGGTCCAGGGCTTGACTTTCTGGCAGGCACCCAGATGCAGTGAGGCTCCTGTTAACATATGCAAACCCTTGACCCTTGGTTAGGAAGGGCCCTGGATCCTGCCATGCATTTGTGATGGGATCCTTCCATGGAGGGCCCTGTGAGGCAGGCCCTATGTTAATGGGCTTCTGTTTCCATAGAAAATTTTGAAATTGAAAGAAAATTTAAAGCAAATAAGGTTTTGTTGAAGGCATCGAGATGGTACTTGGTATAGTTTGCCCTCTCTGGCTTGGAGCATGGTCTGTAAGTTCTTTCTATGATGTCTTGAGCCTGCGGGTTGTAGGGGATCCCAGTTAAGTGTTGTATATGCTGATCATCACCAACCACCTGAAATGTCTTGCTAGTAGAGGCTGGCCCTTTGTCAATTTTAATAGACATGAAAACACCCATAGTTCAGAACATTTCAATAAATGGGAGATGATCTTTATTGTGGTTTCTCCTGTGGGGGCTGTGGCCATCACACGGCATTGATAGATATCAATCATTATGTGAATCTATTTTTAATTTCCAAAAGAGGCAAAATGAGTGACATCTCTTTGCCATAAAGCATTCAATTTTAACCCTCAGGGATTCACTCCAGCTGGTTGTAAAAGGCCAATGGGGAGAAAAGGTGCACATTTTTGGCAGTCTCTGACTAGCTGTCTGCAAACCTCCTTAGTCCTGCTTTTATGCAACAGCCATGGCTGAGTCCGGCAGAGAGTCTTGAACTGCTTGTGTCCCTATATCCTTGGTGGCCAAAAATCCTGTCTTCCAGTGTGCCATTGTGTACTGGCACCTCTGCTGCTCTACGTTCCTTATTTAGTCTGTTCCAGATCAACTCCTTGACTAAGGCCACCCAGGCTCCTTCATGAGATACCTTTCCTTCTATCACCTTGTTTACTCTGTCAATAAACTGTGAAAAGTCCTCAGTGGCTTTTCTGCCTTAAGCCCTGTGTAGAAACTGGACCTCCCCAGCTGGTAACTTCCTCCAGGCTCTTAAAGCACAGAGTCAAAGCTGATTGAGATAATTGGGCCAACTTGTGGCTTGTACCACAGGGGAACAGCAGATTCCCCCTCCCTGCAAGCATTCAGCTGGGAGGTTAACATCCATGGTGTGGTTGTGATCCCCCTGCTATTCACATTCATCATAGAAGAATGCCATCCACTTCAAGAATGTTGCAGGCTCAAGAGCGGCTCTGGCTCTGGGTACAGTAGGTATGGAAAGTACCCATGAATTGACCATGAACTCTACCATCTTAAAAAAAATGCAATGCCTTCTATGGTGTTGTTAGGGTAAGCACACCGTTACACAGCAAGTCTCAGGGGAAACGGAAATGTTATACCCATTTAAGGGCAATGACCCTTTCCTGCCAATCATATGCAATCAAAATGTCACTCTGTTTCCTTAAATTTCACCCTTTAGAACCATGAATAGCTCTGCTTCTTTAATTGGCCAACATCAGTTTCCATAATGTGCTTCAGAGTCATCCAAACTGTGGTGAATGGCAGAATTTGCCACTGTTAAAAGACTCAGCATATTGCCACAGTTTCTCTAACCATCTGTTCTTGGGTGGCCTCAAGAACCTTCACATCTTGGCTGCTGTGAGTAAGACTGCCACAAACAAGGGAGCACCATGTCCTCTAGCAATGCTGACTCCCACAGAGGGGCATGCATGCCCACAGGGTGTGACTGGAGCACAGGAAGGCCCCGCCCCTTGTTCCTGGAGCACACCACCCAGACTGGTTTCAGAACTATGGAAAATTAGCCATCATACCCTGCCAACAGTGCATATATTTGAGAGTAATGGTTGTCTTTCTTTTCACATCATAGCCATCCAGATTGATGTGACAGGAAATCTTATGGTGGATTTGATTTGTATTTCCTTGAGAACTAGTTGATGTTGAACATCATTTTATTGCTTCTTGGTCATATCTGTGTCTTTCCATGGATGGGGTATCTGTTCAAGTCTTGTGCTATTTTGAAAAAAGTTATGAACATTTTTACTAAATTCTAGGAGGTTTTAGTAAATGTTCAAAATTAACCTCTTTTCAATATGTGATTTGAAAATGTGTTCTCCACTCCATGGGTTGTCTGTTGACTGCTGTTTATCTTTCTGTTTCAGAAGCTTTTTTAGTTGTATGTCATACCATTTGTGTATGACTGAGTTGGTTGCCTATTCTTTTGGTGTAATATCCAAGAAACCTTTTTCTTTTTTAATTTTTTATTGATTTTAACAATAAATAAATAACAGGGAATGCATTATAATTCTTATTACATTTATACACCAAAATTTTACTATATAAAATATGTTGATACCAATTTTTGTCTTCATATATGTTCTTTGGATAATGATGACCATCACATTCCACCATCCTTGCTAATCCCCTGCCCTGTCCCTTCCCCTCTCACCTCTCTGCCCTATAATGGAAGTTCATAACCCACTTGAATCTAATGTATGAAATATGATATGTCAAGAGCTTTGTAAAGTTTCGAACAACCAATAAAAAAACAGAGTTCCTTTATTCCTCCCATGCTCCCCCTCACTACCCCACTATGAGTTAGTCTCCTTATATCAGAAAAAAACATTCAGCATGTATTTTGGGGATTGGCTAACTTCACTTAGTATTATCTTCTCCAATGCCATCCATTTACCTGCAAATACCATAATGTTGTTCTCTTTTATTGCTGAATAATATTCCATTCTGTATATATGCCACATTTTTAATCCATTCATCCACTGAAAGGCATCTAGGTTGGTTAGACAGTCTAGTTATTGTGAATTGTGCTGCTCTAAACATTGATGTGGCTGTGTCCTTGTAATATGCTCTTTTTAAGTCCTTTGGGCTTAGACTGAAGAGAGGGATAGCTGGTCAAATGGTGGTTCCATTCCCAGATTTCCAAGGAATCTCCATACTACTTTCCATATTGGCTGCACCAATTTGCATTCTCACCAGCAGTGTATGAGTGTACCTTTTCCCCACATCCTCGCCAATACTTGTTTTCATCTGTCTTCATAATAGCTGCCATCATTTTCTATTCCAGTATCCTAAAGGTTTTCAACCTTTTGATTTTTACAGATTTATAGATTCACTTCTCCCATGTGAATATTCAATATATCTTGAGTTTAATGTTTGTGTATGGCTGTAGGATAAGGGTCCTCTTTGATTCTTTGCATGTGAGTATTTTTTTTGAACAGACCCTCCTTACTACATAGGCTATATTTGACAGTGCTTTTAAAGATGTCTTAATGAGAATGTATCTGGACATTTCTCTAGGCAGTCTGTTCTGTTCCACTAGTTTATATGTTTACTTTTATGCCACTACCATAATGTTTTCTCTGTGTGTGTGTGTATGTGTGTGTCTGTGTGTGTAATGAAGTGTTGATGATGAACTCCAGGGCCTTGTGCATGCTAGGCAAATTCTACATCTACAAGATCCATCCCCAGCCCCTCCACATGTTTCAATGACTATCACATTATCACATATTTTAAAATCAGAGTGTGATTTTATTAGTTTTGCTTTTTTAATCAAGATTACTTTAGCTATTCAGGGTATTTTTATGGTTTCATATGGATTTTAGCTTTCTTATTTCCTATTGCTGTAAAATATGTCACTGAGATTGGAATTGGATATCGTGTCTGATGTGTGTATAATTTGATCACGTGGACATTCTAACGTTGATCCTTCCTATCCATAAACATGATGCTTTTTTCCTCTTACTCATAGTTATTTTAATTTCATTCATCTTTATAGTTTTTCAGGGGACAGGTCTTTCTCTTTCCTGATAAGTTTATTCTCAGTCTTTTGCTTTTTCTAATCGTATTGTTGAGGGGATGTTTATCTGAGCCAGCTGGATCCCATGGATAAATCCCAGGCCTTCTTGATGAATGATGATGCTTTCAACATGTATAAATCCAATCTGCTAACATTTTTCTCAAGTTTTTTTTTTTCTATCTGTGTTCACCAGAGGGGTTTGGCCTGTGCTTTTCTTGGCTTGCATTTGTGTATAAGTGTGTCAACCTTATAAAATGCATTTGGAGATCCTTCTTCCTCCCTTGTTTGGAGGAGATAAGAGGCTTTGGTGTTAGCTGTTTTAAAAACTTGGTAGCCTTCCACCATGAAGTTCTGGGTCTGGACTCTTCTTTTGAGGGAGGGGATGTGTGTGCTACTGGTTCCATCTTCTCAATCATTATTGTTCAGTTCAAGTCTGTTATTTTTTTATTCCTCAGTTTTTGGAGATGGTGCATGTCTGGGGATCTGTCTGTTTTTATCTGGTTATTGATGGTGTGAGTGGAGTTGTTCTCAGCTCTCATCTATGGTCCTCCCCACCACCCATAGTTGCAATTGGAATGCTCCTGATTTCATTTCTGATATTGTTACTCTTCCCTTTCATTCTTTCAGCCATTCTGCATTGAAGATTGTCAATCTTGTTTTTCTTATCAAGGAACAACACCTTGGTTGGGTTGATTTTTACTACTGTTCTGAGTGCTTTTCATTTATTTCTATTCTCATCTTTATTCTTGTCCTTGTTCTGGATATTTGGGGAAATGGCTTTTAATGTTGTCCCTCCAGTTCCTTAAAGAGTCCAGTTAGACAGCTTATTTGGAAATGTTTTCTTTTTACAACATGAAATGTGTTGCTCTACGACTCTTCACACTCCCTGCATGGGGTTCCCTGAGGTCTAGTGTGTGGTCTTCTGATACATGTTTTCTCAAGAGCTTTTCTGATTCCACTTTTGAATTCTTCTTTACATTATTGTTTAAAAGGCATTGTTTAAACTCTCACATATTTTTTCTTTTCATTTGTCCTTCTTTATTTTAATTTTAATTTTAATTCTATTGTGCTTCTAAAGATACTAGATGTGACCTCAGGGTTCTTTGCATAGAGGAGGCTTGTTTGGTGACCTGGTGTTGTCCTCCTGCTCTGAGCACATCACAGTCCTGTATTCTTCTGTTGGTTGGAACTTTTCTATGTGTCTTAGATTCTTTTTGTCCCTGTAGTGTTTATGTCATGATGTTAAGTATAAATTTTTTTTTGCTGTTATTATATTGCTGTTAATTTATCTTGAGTTCGGTCCATATTTCATTCATTTTCTTCCTGACATTATGTCAGACATTTGTCACTAGGATACCTTCTTGGTGAGCTGATGCTCTTTCCCAGTATGTGATGGCCTTCTTCTCCTCTGACCATGGGTGACCTAAAGTCCAGGTTCTTTATTCAGGTGCCCGTGCTATGCTGGTTTCCTTCTTGCAAGGTGCATAATTTTCCTGACCTGTTATTCTCTGTGTGTCTTTACAACTCCAGGGCTTGTATTTCACAGAGTTTACATGGGTGGGTGTATTTTTTTTTGGTGTGTTTATGAAGACACCCTATGTCACTTGATAGTGGAGATTTATTTATTCACACTTAACAGGTGTTGATAATGACTTAAATCTCCATTTTTCTTATTGGTCTCTTTTCTGTAATTCTTTGATTTCTTTAATATTCTATTATGTGTTCTCAGTTTTTTAAAGTTCTATAAATGTATCCTCTGCTTCCTTTACTTCTTCAATTTTTTTCTATAGTATTTTTTTCAGAATATTTTACATTTAATTCATTTCCCTCATTTAAATATACTATATAAAAAGTGCACAATTTTTGCAATACTAATCTCATGATTAGGAAAATTTCCATGGGTGACCTACCGATTCAATTTGGTGTTTTGACTTCATATACATTTCTCCCGAAATCCTTCTAGTGGAGCTACCTACTACAGTGCTGAAAGTCTTTGAAAGGCTGAGCAGCACAGAGTGGGTACTTAGTAGAATCCATAGGAAGAACACTTTTCGTGGGAGAGACTTAACGATTCATACTTTTCAAAACCAGTCTTACAATAACTGGGACAAATCAGTCATAACTTTTAAAAATCACCAAATTATACACTGTGGCCCATTGAGAATCTTATCACTTATTTTTTAATTTCAGGACAAATATTTTCCACAATGGGTTTATGATAATTAAAAACATGTTTATTGTGAAAAATATATGTATATATCTAAAATGTAACAAAACACCAAATATATAAATATAACAAATAAAATGTGACAAAACACCAAATATATAAAATAAACATTGTGACTCTTTCTTCAGTGTATAGTCATGGATTGTCTGTTCACATGATTCTATGAGTTCTTGGCATTTTTCTTCTTATGGAATAGAGATTAAAAAATTTCCACTGTCCACTTTGTTGGGTCCCTGGAATTCCATTCTATTTTTCTGTCCGTTTCAATTTGGCTACTCCAACTTCCACCTCCTTTAAGTAAATTTATATAATATTTGTTTTTTTGTGACTCAGTTGCTTTAGTGAGTAGCTTGAAGCCTCAGCTATGTTGCACTATGTGCCCAAATCTTCTTCCATTTTCTAACTTCCTAATACTCCAGTGTCTGCAGAAGCTATGTATTGTTTGTATATTCTTAAGGTTATAGGTACTGAGTTGTTTCTACCTTTGAATATTTAAAACATGGATTTATGAGCAATTTTATAGAAATAATGTTTTCAATCCCTGCACGGAGTATGTGTGTGTGTTTGTGTGTGTGTGTGTTTGTGTGTGTGTGTGTTTGTGTATGTATGTGGTGTGTGTGTGTGTGTGTGTGTCTGTGTGTGTTGGATCAGGGGATATTTTATGGTAGCAAAAGTTTACATTATCTACTTTGGAAAAAATACAGATAACCAAGACAATGAAATAATTGAAAAGCCTTGGAAATATTGTATCTAAAAATAGTATGGAATATACAAGACCTGACAAGTGAAATTCACCTCACAGGGTCCCTTGAGGACCCCATGTGAAAAATGAATCCCTGGTAATATCCCAGAGAGGCATGTGGTTTAACTTTCTTTTATATATTTGCCATCTACACATACCCAAATAAAGTATTTTGAGAGAAGAAGGAGGGATTTGTATTGCATTTAAAACAAAGAACATATACCCTCCACCATGATAAATTATTTGAAAACCAGCACATTTTTTTCATCTTAACACAATTTATCCATCACTGGCTAATGAAATATGTAGTGTCTTACCCCACATATATCTCAAAATACTAGTAATATGTTTTTCAGCAGCAATGAACACCAAAGGGCTGAATGAGGCATAGCTATGGGCCACGAGGATCTGTATACTGTAAAATATTTGATCATCATTCACCGTGAGTCTTGCGTAGGAGATAATGCTGTCCAAGATGGACATGACCACAAAGCACCTCAAGAGCAGCAGGATTGTTCACGTGGCCCTCAATTCTGGGGATGATATTGGGGACAGGCTGGTGCTATGAAGATTGTGGGACTGCCTTTTATGCCTGCACAAGAGAGCCACCATGTATCCATTTGCAATAGCCATGATTCCTATAAGGTAGCCTTCTCTGAAGGTCAGCAGGGTGGCAAAGGTGTGTTGGAGGAAGAAGGTCATGGGCCAAAGAGAGCAGAATTCTGTGATGTACATAAAGTTGTCTGAGGTCAAATTGGGGGTAGCATTAATGGAGATGAAGTGGTGGCTACTGAAGGATGAATAGATGACCCACAGGAAGAGAAGGAAACACAGGTTGTGATGTGAGAATTTATATTTGAACTTTGCCAAGGAGGAGCTCCTGGGGCTGAGAGTGATGGCTTGGAGGACCTTCAGCAGACAGGTGGTGCAGAGGGAAAAGCCCCTCATCGACCTGTACAGGTAGATAAGCCATTTACATTTCACATGACCCCACCTTTTCCCCTGAGGTGTATAAATATCTGAATCTATGAAGCCCTTGATGAGCAGCATTGTTAGGTGAATTAGCACCAAGAGACCAATGCCAGGTCAGTGGGCTTAGGTCTATGCCTGGTAATGCGTAAGGAGACGTGGACGAGAAGAAGAACAATGTTGGTCAAGACCCCCACGCCAATTTCAGTGTACACGGTATTTCTTATGTGAATGTTACTGTACAATTTATGGGCTTTGCTCACCTTATGGTGGGAAAGAAAAATATTATTAATACCTCAGAAAAAAAAAACACAAGAAAATATCTTCTTTGGAAATATGATCTCCTTCATAGATCTCAATGAACATTACTGCTATGAGGAAAAAAAATAATAAAATTCATCCAAATGTATCTTTATTCCACATGAAAACTCAATTCTGGTGCTGGGCACAGTGGTGTCTGCCTAAAATCTCAGTGACCTAAGAGGCGGAGGCAGGAGGATCACAAGGGTGAAGCCAGTCTTGACATCGTGGGGAGAACCTGTTTCAAAATATAGAGTAAAAAAGACAGAGTGTAACTTGGTGCTGGTACACTTACCCACAAAGCAATCCCCACCAAAAAAATAGTAAAATAAATGATCCCTGTGTTTTACCTCACATTCCCAAAAACCTGTCCCCAAAACCAATCCCCATGCACTGACTCATCTCAACACCTCTCAGCCTTGGCTAGATTACATGTGCCATTGGGACCTCCACAATGGCATACTTAATAGTTCTTCAGTTTTCTTGTGTGTTAAGAATTATGGAGCTGGGGTTTAGGCTCACAGGTAGATCACTCACCTAGCATGGGTGGGTCATTGGGTTCAATCCTCAGCACCACATAAACACAAATAAAAGAAAGGCATTCTGTCCATATACAACCACAAAAAAAAAACAAACTTTAAAAAAAAGAATTACCAGCCAGTCATGGTGGCACACTCATCTGATTCCAGCAGTTCACGAGGCTGATGCAGGAGGATCACAAATTGAAGGCCAGCCTCAGCAACTTAGCAAGGCCCTAAGCAACTGAGTGAGACCCTGTCTGAAAATTTTTAAAAAATCTGATGATATGGCTCAGTGTTAAGCACCCCTGGGTTTATTTCCTCTTAAAGAATAATAATAAACATTAGCACATATTTTAAAATATATTTCTTTCCTATTACTACATGTGTGAGGTTTTCTGGGTCAGGACAGAGTCTCGCTTGATTTTCACGTTGCTGATCTTGTTTGTCAGGTACATCATAGTAGCTCTCCAGTTTTAGGTGGATTTGAGTGGGGTTGCTTGCAGGAAATTGGAATGAGCCCATCCCAAGCCAAGAGTTTCACAGGTTAGACATGCCCCGAGGTTATTTCATGTCAGCACCATGTTAATTCTGGCTTACTTTCTGCCAGACCAAATATCTGTAATATATAAACAAGAAAATGTGGGTGTAAATTCTGAAGTCTGATGCCTGAATTTACTTGTATTATTTTCCATTCACAGTCGCCTACCCTTGAGCTCTCTCTGATGCTGAGATACAGTCATCTCAGCTATCAACATAGTCACATAAATCCTGAAGACATCATATTTGAAAAAAAAAATAAAGTGTGTGCACCTACCTTGGAAGTGTTTATGGCACAAAATAAACTCTCTAGAAGTGTTGGATTCTAAAGTTGTTATCATACAGTTCTTCATGCATGTGACCTGGGAGGATCAATTTAGTTCTTTTAGTAACAGGTCTGTTCTGTTGCTACCTTACCAGAGAGGATGGAAAGTGGACATTACTCCTGGGCATGGTGGCACATGCCTGCAATCCCAGCAGCTCAGACAGCTGAGGCTGGAGGAGTGCAAGTTCAAAGCCAGCCTCAGTAACTTAACTAGGTCCTAAGCAAAACTCAGAAGACACTGTCTCTAAATACAATATAAAAAGGAACTGGGGATGTGGGTCAGTAGTTAAGAACCCATGGTTAAATTTCTAGCACACACAAAGAAATTAGAAATTTAGTAGAATATTTGCATAATCCCTTTCAGAGAACCTGGTTATATTTTTGTCTGCCCTTGGAATCCTCTGCTGTGGCTGGACATGTCACATTTTTTAAATTATCTTCAAGCCAGAAAAAAATAGCCTATGTTAGAATATTCCAAAAATATTACCAAGAGCAAATTTCACTATTTTTTCTTTTCAGTGCTTTCCATTTTATCAGCAAATAGGACTGCAATTAAAATACACTTGGTGTTGTTCCATTTGAAGGTTTTAATGAAAGAACAAGAATCTAGCCCAATCCTGAAACACGGGCTCAATGATGATAATACAAATTAAAAGGTGACCTTCCTTCAGACTCAAAAGCTCCATGTCTGAAATTTATGATGAAAAATTGTTGAATGATCTGCTGGGACTATATTTCATAGAGAGTGTGCGCATTTCTTTGAATATCATCCAAGTGAGATAGATGATATTGTAAAAGCTTTTCAGCCATAAAATAATTTTTTTTTTACGGAAAATCAAGCATATGAGAATGATTTATGTTATGGCTACCCATTGTACCATGTAAGATTCTAAGGGGATGCAAAAAAATATTAATCACTCACCAACACTGGATACCAGTTAAGAATTCAGATGTGAGGCAGGTATTTAGTTAAAACATTTGAAGTGAAGATTTTCTGAAACAAAATTCTATAGAATTATTAGAAAAGGTAGCTATAATAAGATTAATAGACCCTGTATTCAAAATATTAACAGATTCTGGTTAAATAATATTTTATAGCCATATTCATACTACTATAATTTGTAAAGATCTTCATTTAAAATAAAATCTTGTTTTTCTATTCTTGGTCTCAATAAAGAGATGTCAGTAAGAAAAAGATAATTAAGAAGACAAAAATTCAGGTTTTTAAAAGAAATGCTTACATAATATGACAGTTTTCTCTATTCACTCACCTAACATATTCAAGTTGGTCCCACAATAACCCCAGGAACTCATAGTAAGATATCAAAGTTAAACTCATCTGTAAGCTTCATGGATCACGAAAATGATAACTTGAGCCCTATATGTACTGATAACAGCATATTCTTGTTATTGTTTGTTTTTCATGTAAGATAATGTGTCCAGTAATCAAGTTTTTTCTTTTATATTTTTCTTTTTTATTTTAGGTACAGGGATTGAACCCAGGGGTGCTTAACCACTGAGCCAAATCCCCAATAAGTTTTATTTTGTATTTTGAGACATGGTCTTCCTATATTGCGTAGAGCCTCACTAAATTACTGACAGTGGCCTTGAACTTGCCTCCGATTCCTGAGCAGCTAGGTCAAAGAATATTCTTGAATATATATATATATATATATATATATATATATATATATATATATATATTATCATTGAATAACTACCATTTAAAAATAGCGGTAAAACTACCTTAGTTCATGTCATTTCTGTGAAATACAAATTTTGCTTTCATTCAATTTGAATCATTTAAAAAACTTGAGCAGACACCAAATTCTATTGTGTGCATGCCTGAATATGTAACAATCAATTCCAAGGTTATGTATAATTGTAATGTACCCGTAAAACTTAAAATAAATTAAGTAAAGCAAAAAAAAAATCAGCTGATAAATAAATAAGAATAAGAAAATGAGCTGTAGAAATATTTGATATTACAGAGCTCTTGAAGGATTACATTTAAATAGCCTGTAAATTAGGGTCCTGAATGATATTAGTTGCACTTCTGTCAACATAAAATTTTAGGGCAGTCAGGAGTCTAGTTTAGGCATGTTATTTGCCTTGTAAAAATGTGTTGAAGAAGTAATGTTTAAAACCTCAAGATAACATTTCCTATATAGATTACATATTAATGCAACTCATCAGTAAATGCAGTTTAGTTCAGGAGAGATTCATTTGATGGATATCTCCAATGCAAAAATTTGAGTAATCATCAGTAGTTCTAAATAGACTAGGCAGGAAATGTTGTCATGATGCCATACAGAACCCAGCCTTTGGTTCTAGAAAGATCTTAGAGCTGATGTCTCTCCTGCAGATACCAACAACCTCACCAAGAAGCCCCATCTTTCTCCTCCCACAGCCTTGCAAGGACCCCCTGCCCACTGATTCTGCATCTCTGGATCCATGGTCACTTACCCAGATGGAGGTGATGGGAAAGACTCGGTACACTTGAGAAGAACCTGTGCCGGTTTAGGGAAGGAAATTCTTTAACTCATCTCTCTGCAGACCCTGAATTTTTATGACTGTAAGAAGGTGACATTGTCTCACCGGAGATCACAGAACGATGGAGCACCCAGTGGGACATTTCACCTGCCTCTTCATTTGACTTTATCCCCTGGTGGATAGCAGCAATCTAGGGAGAACTGGGCTCCAAACTTTTCTCTAAGTTAATTGACATAGGTATTAGGGATCAGAGTGCCCCAACCATTGAGAGTACATCAACTTCTCACATTTTGACCTCAGACAATTTCATCCAAAAATCACTACATATTTTCAAGACCACTTTCTGGGGTGAGACATTCCTGGCACCTGTTGTGAGTTTCCACTGGCTGAGTTCTCTGCCTGCAATGTATGATGGGCATCCTCTTCCCCAGTCCATTCTTAATCTGGAGCACCTTATGCCTGGGTGGTGTTGGCTCTGCTTTCCATGATTTCCAAAGTAAAACGGTCAGAGTTCAAGGTGTAAGCACAATCTAAATTGGAATTAACATGTGGAGGGATTAATACTAAGAATGCAGATGGAACTGGAGTTTGGGTTGGCGATCACAGGCAGAGAGAGTACAAGTTCTTGAACTCCACCGGGAACTGAATGAGCAGACCTCTCCCTCACTGGTAGAGGAAGAGGAGGCCAGTTTCTGAAGGAAACTGTATACAATTGTGCTTCAGTATCCAGTGATGTTTATACAAAATAAAACCTTCTATGACCTGTGACAAATTAGAATCTTGTTACCTGGAGTCATAAGATGGCACAGTCATTTGTGGAAGATCCTCTGAGGTTTTAGATATTGAAATCAAAAGATGGTGCTTTGTTACAATTATTATGAATCTTTAACAATTATGATAAACTCAGTGTCTTCATACATGTACTTTGGATAATGATGTCTATCACATTTCTTGTCCTTGCTAGTCCCCTGCCCACTCCCTTTCCCTCCCACCCCTCTGGCCTATCTAGAATTCATCAATTCTTCCCATGTACCCCCTCCCTGCCCCACTAGGAGTCAGTCTCATTATATCAGAAAAAAACATTCAGCATTTGCTTTTTATAAAATTCTGGCAAATCGAATACAAAAACATATAAAAAAGATGGTGCACCGTGATCAAGTGGGATTCATCCCAGGGATGTAAGGTTGGTTCAACATATGGAAATCAATAAATGTAATTCATCACATCAATAGACTCAAAAATAAGAACCATATGATCATCTCAATAGATGCAGAAAAATCATTTGACAAAATACAGCACCTCTTCATCTTCAAAACACTATAAAAACTAGGGATAACAGGAACATAACTCAACATCACAAAGGCTCTCTATGCTAAGTCTCAGGTTAACATCATACTAAATGGAGAAAAATTGAAGCCATTCCCTCTAAAAACTGGAATAACACAGGGATGCCCTCTTTCACAACTTCTATTCAACATAGTTCTTGAAACACTGGCCAGAGCAATTAGACAGATGAAAGAAATTAAAGGGATAAAATATATCAAAAGAAGAACTTAAATTAGCACTATTTGCCAACCATATGATTCTATATCTAAAAGACCCAAAGAGCTCCACCAGAAAACTTTTAAAATTAGTCAATGAAGTCAGCAAATTACCAGGTTATAAAATCAACACCCATAAATCAAAGGCATTTCTGTATATCGGGGACAAACCCTCTGAAAGGGAAATGAGGAAAATTACCTCATTTACAATAGCCTCAAAAAAAAGATACTTGGGAATCAAGTATTATTTTATTTAAATATTTTTGGTCTTCCCTACCTTACATATCATCTTACACACATGCAAGAGACCCTGACATAGTCTACAAGTTTTCTGAAGTTGTCCTCCAGTTCCATTTAGTTGTGCATGTTCTATTTAGTGAAATTTCAATCACTTGGTCTTTTACAACAACTTTTGTTTTTAACAACTTCCTTGATTCTCCCTGTACTCAATGGTGACCTCTCCTGTGTATGTTCTCTGAAAATACCATAATTATTTTATTTGTAGATTGTTTCTTAATTTCTTTTTATTTTGGCTATGGGATGTTATAGAATTCAGAGGTGCTTCATCAGTGAGCCACATCCCTAGCTCCTTTTATTTTTATTAGAACTCATTGTCTTGTACAAATTTGGCAAGTACACACCCACTCAGCTGAATCAGCATTGCATTCATATTATTTTTACTTCCTTTGTATTTATGGCAGCTTAAAACACAATTTTGTATATAAATCATATTTTCTTAATCCATTCATCTATTGACAGCCATCTGGGGTGATTTCATAATTGGGATATTGTGAATTGCACTGCTATAATTGTTCACATGGCTGTAAGAGTACGGTATGCTGATGTTAATTTTCTTGGATAAATACTCTGTAGTGGGATGGCTGAGACCAATGTTTGTGTCCTCCCTCGATTTGCCCAAAACTGTAAGCATGTAACATTTTTCCATAGCCCCACCAACACTTAAGTGCTATTCTCATTGGAGTGAGATGAGATCTCAGTAACATTTTAATTTGCATTTCCCTTATTTCTATAGATATTGGGCATTTAAAAATATTTTTGTTGCCCATCCATATTTCTTGTTTTGAAAAGTGTTTGTTGAGTTCCTTACCCATTGATGGATTGGGGTATTTATTTTGTTAGGGTTAAGTACTTTGAGTTCTTGATATATTCTTGACATTATTTCCCTGTTGGAGGAATAGCTGGGAAAGCTTTTCTCCCATCCTGTATTTACTCTGTTCTCGTCTGTAATTATTTTGTCTGTCATGCAGAAACTTTGTGATTTGGTGGATTCCCACTTGTTGATTCTTTATTTCATGAGCTAAGTGTTCGGTTAGGAAGCTGGTGCCTGTGCCTATGTGATGGGAATGTTGACTCTATGTCTTCATCTAGCAGTTGCAAGGTTTCCAGTGAAATCTCTTAAGTTTTTGATCTATTTTGATTTTGACTTTGTGCAGGTTAAAATACAGGGATCTAAGTTTATTCTTCTATGTAGGGATATGCAGTTGTCCCAGCACAATTTATTCAAAAACTTTTCTCTAACATTTATAATTGACACTTTGTCAAGTATCAAAAGGCTGTAAATATGGGGTTTGTCTGCACCTTCTATCCCATTGATCTTTGGGTCTTCTTTGATTCCAATACCATGCTGCTTTTGCTACTGTAGCTCTCTAGTTATAATTTGAGATTGGGTATTGTGATGCCTTCTGTATGATTTTCCATGCTCAGATTGTTTTGACTGCAGTGGGACTCTTATTCCCCCCCAAAAAAAAAATTAAGATTTTTTTTAGTTCTATGGAGAATGGCCTTAGTATTTTGATGGAAATTGCATAGAATTTGTATATCATTTTTGATTATGTGACCATTTGACTGTATTAATTCTGCCAATCAAGAACATGAGAGGTCTTTGATCTTTTGACTTTCTCTTAAATGTCTTTCTTCAGTATTCTAGTTTTCACAGTAGCAATCTTTCAACCTTTGGTGAGATTAATTCCCAAGAATTTTTTGAATCTATGTGAAGGGAGGTGGCTTTCCTGATTTCTTTCTCAGAAAAAAGCTGTCAATTTTCAAGTATTGGCCTTGTATCCATTTACTTTGCTAAATCCATTTATTATCTCAGAAGTTTTCTGGTGGAATTATGGGGGGATGTTCCAGATATAGTATCGTGTCTTTAGCAGACAGTGATAGTTGGCTTCTTTTCCAAATTGTATGTCCCTAATTTTTTTCTCATGCCTGATTGCCCTGGCTAGAGTTCTAAGACCTATATTGTATGGGATTGGTGAGAGTGGAAATCCTCATCTTGTTCTTGATTTTAGAAGAAATACTTTTAGTTTTTCTCCATGATGTAAGATGTTGGCTATGGGTTTGTCCTATAAAGTTTTTATAATGTTAAGTTTCCCTAGTTTCTCTGGTGTTTTTAAAATGAATGATTGTTGTATTTTATCAAAGGCCTTTTCTGCTACTATTGAGATGATCATATAATTCTTGTTCTTAATTCTATTAAGGTGGTGATTTATATTTATTATTTGTGTTCGTTGAACTAGACATGCATCCCTGGGATCAAACCTACTTGTTAACCATGTATTATCTCTCTAATATCTTTTTGAATGCTGTTTACTAGTATTAAGGAGATTTGCATTTGTGTTCATCAATGTTGGTCTGTGCTTTTCCTTTTTAGATGGTTAGTCTGATTTTGGCATCATAGTTATACTGGACTCATAGAATGTTTGGGGGAGCATTTCTTCTTTTTAAATTTCATGTAATAATTTAAGAAAGACTGGTATTATTTCTTCTTAAAGGTCAGGTAGAACTCCCTTTAAAACCCCTCTAGTCCTGGATTTCTTTGCAGGTAGGCTTCTTTAAATATATATAGATATATAGATATAGATATCTCAAGGGTCCTTTATTTTTATTTATGTGTATGCTGTGCTGAAAATCAAACCCAGTGCCTCACATATGCTAGGCAGACATGCTACTTCTGAGCCACAACCCCAGTCCCATTTCAGAGACTTTTAATCACTGTTTCTGTTTAATGACTTGGTATTTCTGTTTTGACATTCTATATTCCTAGTTCAGTTTAGGCAATTTGCATGTATCTAGACATCAGCCAATACCTTCTATATTTTTGACATTTGGTGTGTGTAAATTTTGCAATTTTTTTTAACCACTTGATTTCACAAAAGTTTGTGGTGATAATTTATAATTTATTTTTTATCTCTGATTTGTTGATTTGGGTCTTTATTCTCTTCCTTTGGTCATCTTAGCCCAGCGTTGATCAATCTTATCGGTTGTTGATATTTGTTGTTTCTACTTATACAATGAGAGAGGAATGTATTTTGGCATATTGTTAATACCCAGAGTATAACTTATTCTAAATAGGATCCCATTCTTTTGGATAAAAGTTACGTGGAGTTGCTCTTGTTGTGTACTTATATATGAACAAAGGAAAGTTATGTCTCGTTCATTCTACTGTCCTTCCTATTCTCATCCCACTTTCTATCCCTTTTCTGCCTTTGGCTAATACAATGAACTTCTACTTCTCCTTCCCCAATTCCTTCTTATGTGTTACCATCCACACATCAGAAAGAATATTTAGCCTTTGGGATTTGGGGATTGGCTTATTTCACTTAGCATAATAGTCCCTAATTCCATCCATTTACCAGCAAATGGCATAATTTTATTCTTTATTGTGACTGATTACTATTCAAACACATAGGTTGATTTCATAGCTTAGATATAGTGAAATGAGCTGATACAAACATTGATGTGGCTGCCTTACTGTAGTATGTGGAGTATAAGTCCTTTGGGGATATACTGAGAAGTGGGATGACTTATTGAAGTGATGGTTGTATTCTACATTTTCTGTAGAATCCCCATGCAGCTTTTTATAGTAGTCAAAGAAACTTGCAGATCCGCCAGTAATGTTTGAGTGAAACTTCCCCCTACACACACACACACATCCTTGCCAACATTGATATTTGCCATTCGGGATGGATTGAGATGGAATATCAGTGTACTTTTAATTTGCATTTCTCTAATTGCTAGACATGTTGATCATCTTTCCAGTTTGCTTGCCATTGGTATTTCTTCTGTGAAGTGCCTGTTCAGTTACTTTGCCCATTTGTTCTTTTGTGTGTGTGTGTGTGTGTATGTGTGTGTGTATGCATGCATGCACGCATGTGTGTGTGTGTGTGTGTGTGTGTGTGTGTGTGTGTGTGTGTGAAATATATGAGTCTTTTATACATCATGGAGGTTAATTGTGTATCTGAGAGAAAAATATGTTCTCCCATTCTCAGGCTCTCTCTTCACATTCTTGATTATTTCCCTTGCTATGAAAAAAAAAACATTTTTAGTTTGATAGCATCCCATTTGTTGATTCTTGATTTTACTTTTGCTCTTTAGGGATCTTTCTAAGGGAGTCTGTTCCTACAAACAAAATGATATTGAGATGGGCCTATATTTTTATTCTCATGGACACAGGGTTTATGGTCTAATACCTAGGTCCTTGCTCAGTTTGAGTTCAGTTTTAGGCAGGGTGAGAGATAGAGGTTAAATTTTATTATACTACACAAGAATGTCTAATATTCCCAGAGCCAGTTTTGGAAGAGTTGATCCTGAAGAATTCCTTAAGAATGAAAAGAAATTAGCTTCAAATGATGTTTTTTGCTTCTTTTGCTATGGTCAGAATGGATATTTTGGTAACTTTCTTAAACTGAAACAGAACTGAAAACCTCAAGCAGAGTTTGGAAATCCTACAAGACATATTACCCCAACCACGTGGTCAGCATGATAGTGGACCATGAAAGATGATCTCACATTTTAGAGAGTGGACCCCCAGAGCCCCTTGGAATCCATGGGAGGAGCCAGGATCCACTCATCCCAGAGTAGAAGCATTACAGAGTAGGACATGTTTTGGGACTAATTTGAATGTAGATTTTAAAAAAAGGAGAGAATCCTTGTGGTCTATGTGATTGGGAGCCTTCAGATCCCTCACACAGATATGTCCAGGGAATTAAGAGAAAATTTTGAGGTCAACTCTCCCAACGTTGCTACAGTCCAGCAGAGACTAAAGTACAATTAAGAGACAGGTGCCATGTTCCCCTGGGGGGAAGCCCCAGCTGTGCATTCTCCAGTGGGAACCTGTCACCTCCTAACAGATTCTAAAATTAAAGCCCTACAGAGAGGTGAATTAAAGACATCTTTTACTTAAAATGGTGCAGAATCTGCTCAGGTTCCCTGACTCCCCATGCGACCAGCCCAGGTAATTGCCTTTCTCTTCAGGAGATGCGGCACCAGAGTGTGAGTGGGCTTCTGTGACTGTGATGAAGGATCAAAAAATCAAAATAGCCACATTGTGTGTTAGGTTCTTTGGTAGCTCTGAATTATGCATCCAGTTCTACCCACACTCAACATTTTCGTGGACTGAAGAAAATTTTCTTCTTATTATCATTTGACTTTTAATTTGGTTACTTGTGAACATTTATTAATTTTTTTCTAATTTCTTTTAGTTGTTTATGGACATTTATTTAATTTTTTTAAAATGTGGTGCTGATCATCAAACCAAGTGCCTCACATTTGCTAGGCAAATACCCTGCCACTGAGCTATAACCTCAGCCCCTTATTAAATTTTTAATAAGAAAAAAAATATTTTAAATAAATAATTTTAGGTTTCCATCTATTTTTCAGATCACAGTGAGTTTAACTTGCTATTTTGCACTCTCAGTTCTCAAAGTACATACTCTTAAGTTTTCTGATTATTTCTGCTTCCTCATTACTAATTTGTATTCCTATTCACTACAGAAATGATAAAATTTTAGCCCAGAATTTTATTAAACACACTTGGTTTTTCTTATCTTCTCTCAAAATCTCAATTTAAATTCATTTAAGCATTTCATTCTATTGCTGAGATAATGAGAAATATTTATATACACAAAGATACTTTTCTAGCTAATCAGAAGGAAATGATATTGTTTTTTCAAATATGATACATATAAATAACGTTTATCTTTACATTTTTAACAAATAGCAAATAGCATTTTCTTTATGCTGATGTATTTTTCTCAGTTTTGATCTCACAAAATTACAGCAATGGCGCTCTGGATGCCTGAAGATTTCTAACTAGAGCTTGGACCAGGGGCTGCAGTTGCTTAATTTTACAAACAAGTGACAGTAGTGATTGCCCCTTCCTGGCTTCCAAAGGTCCCATGGTGTCCTCCCTCCAGGTCATCAAAGAGACAGGGGATGTTAGTGGAGAGGGGATGGTGAACTCGATCTATATGATAGTAACAAATGAAATATGCCCTTCCATGAATCTAAAGCACCTTGTTAAATGAGGACACAAATTACAGAGTTTACCTGACTGTGTCCATTGTGCACCTGAGAAAGCAGATATGTCCTCCTCCCTATCTCCAGCCTGTGTCTCTCCACACACAAGGCCTAGAAGCACAAGATGCTCTTGGGATCTATTTTTCTCACCACTGAGGGTGCACTGGGGTGCACTGATCTCAGAATTCTTCACTAGTTTCTGGCCCATTGGGGGATAACATATATCTCAGGGTTGTTTGTGATTTGGACAATGGCAGAATACAAAATATTTAACTGATGGCTAGTTTGGTCAGGACAGGAAGAGAATCATCCACTGGGTTACATTTCCCAGGAAAGGACCTCACACTGACAGCTCTTAGGACCCTGGCAATATTCCTTTAAAACAAAACAGAATTGCATTTCCATTTTATTCTCCACTTCTGTTTTATCCTCGAATCTGCCCACTTAGAGTTTCCTTATTTTCCCCCCACTGTACCGTTTTTGACTGGGACCTATTCCTGAGCTCCTTTTCCACATTATTTTCTTGGAAATTATGTCATCATATTGGGAACCTCCAGTCTGAGGATGGCTTGTTTTTTTTTTTCCATATTTAAAGTCATGACCTGGAGCTCAGCACATCAGGGACAGCCAGAAGCTGCTGCAGCCTCTCTCTTCCCAGAGGTCTAAGGAGAGGATCTGGGGTCATCCTGGTGATAGACAGGCTTCTGTCTGCACCCTGATCTCATGTGGGACTAGTCCTGGCAGGTGTGAGTGTGGTGAGGCCCAGCTGGGAGGGGAAAAACTAAGAAGATTCATTTTAACTTACATTTATGAAATGTTGACATGTTTCAGGATGTTTTCTAACAAATATGATAATGTAGGATGGAATAGAAACATTGCATTTTTTATAAAACATCTACCTGTGAACCATGGAGGGTACTGTGGCTCTCACTGATACACACGTGTGTGACCCGCACAGTGTGCAGATGGCCAGCTGCTTCTCTGCATGCTGTTTCCTGGTGCTGCAGGGAGCTAATGCCTATTGGGGACCTGTGACAGCATCTGACCCTGCCACTTCCCATGATCAGCACTGTGGGAAAACAATGAGGTTTTCCAGCTGAAATCAGAAAATTTCTCCTATAAAAAAAAATAATGTTCGACTTGTTTTCAGGCAATGCTCCCCAGAAAACCCAGGTCTCTACCTGTGTTTGCAAGTCCATGGCCCCTCCTGGCTCCATTCCTCCTTCTCATAAATATGCATGCAGGGTGGCCACCCCCCCTGCAGGGCTGAAACCAGAGTCCTCTGCCTTTCTTCCACAGATAACCTAGACAGACTGTTTCTCCTCTTTTTCAATACTCTCCATTTTGTTTTCTTAAATTGCATTAAGCTGAAGTGAAGACAAACTGTATTTTATAACATGATAGAAGGAAATTCTATTTTTTCCACTTTCTGTAATTTTTAAAGGACTTCTTCAAATGTTACATATCCAGTTGGTGTTGCTGTAAAGGTATTTTGGAATCAAAATGTCAGCATATACCTTAAAACTTACTTAAAGTGTGCACACAGGAATAGGCATCATCTATCCATAGCTACATGGAAAATTCAGAAACTATGTAGCGCTGTGCCTACTAATAACCATCTGTGACTTTTCAAATGTGGGGAATCCTGGACCATTATATAATCCCAGACCATTATATTAGTCTTTTTCTTTTTTCTTTTTTTAATTTTTTGAGCATAATAAGGGAAGAAATCTTTTTGTTGAAGATGTGAATGAAGGAAAAAAAAACTTCTTACTAAATTAATCATTTGGAAGAGATTAAATTTTTCTAATGTTATTAATTAATTTCCACTATAGAAAATGATATATACTCAAAGATTTCCAAGCAATTAATTAACTTGGTTAAAACACTTAAATTGCTTGACCCCTTGCCTGTTTTGCTCACCCTTAGTAACTGATGTTATCAACCTATAATATTCTGGGTAGCTGTGGATATAATTTATAGTATTATAGATGAAAGAATGTGTGAAAGTGTTCTAGTCTCATTGTACATGTTACATATCTCATAGTTATACAGCAGAATTAAAACTGAAATAAATAAAATGCCTTCATTCTATAGGGAGATATTTATGAGGATGTCCTCATCAAATTGTCTATTACAATATTTCCTCTCTCTCCTCTGGAGAAATATCATTTCTGATTGAAAGAAGATATGAAATCTTGTTCTGTTGTGTAAACTCTTTAATCAGAGTGACATTTTGTCCCTGTAGCCCAGTTAAAACACTAAAATGTATGACCAGCAATGTATTGAAGTTTTCCTGTTGTGGTGCTGCGTGCCTGTTATCTGAGCAGCTTGGGAAGCTGATGCAGGAGATTTGCAGGTTCAAAGCCAGCCTCATCAACTTAGTGGGGCCCTAAGCAACTCAGTCAGACCCTGTCTCAAAATAAAAATAAAAGATCTAGAGATGTGACTCAGTTGATTAGTGCCTATGGGTTCAAACCTGTTTTTTTTTAATAAAAACACTTAAACTATGATTAATTTTCATTTTTCAATATGCCAAAGAGTGGACAGAAAACAGACTTTGGAATAAGATCCTACTAATAATTGATGGTTCTGCCCACTGAGATATGCTTTTTTTTCTGGCATAATCAAATGTATGTAAAATATTATAAGTTATGTGATTAAGCAAACCTGGGTTCAATATCTGGTACCAAATATATATATATATTTTTTTTTCCAGAATTCTGATTTCAGAATCCACAGTTTGTTTTTTCATATGCAAACTGGTGAGAAAAAAAATCTAGAAAAGAGAACACTGAAATTAGAGAGCTTTACAAGGGTCCCCCAAAGTCATTCTTCTGTTGAGAGTTCTATGTGGATATTCCTGTACTTTGCCTCACTTGAATTCCCTTTAAATGCTACCTACTGAGCTTTTTATCAGGTTTCTGTGCATATCAAGAGAAACTAATCATAGCCCTACCCAGGAATAATAATAAACGAAGGTGGTATGCTTCAATATTGAGAGTTTGGAAAGGGCACATTAAAAGTTAATTATTCGGCTGGGATTGTGGCTCAGCGGTAGAGCACTCGCCTAGCACGGGCGGGACTGGGTTCTATTCTAAGCACCACATAAAAATAAAGACATTGTGTTGTGTCCATCTACAAAAAAAAAAAAAGATTCATTCTCTCTGACCAAAAAAAAGTTAATTTTAATTATAAGTATGAACATACTTTTTATAGGCTGAGTTGGTGATTGGGGAGGTTGAAGCTGGTAACAATCGTCATGATGAGAATTTATCCTCATTTTATCCTCAGACATGGAGTCTGTACCATCTTTTCACCAGAAAACAAAACGACCAAGAGCAGCACACTTCACATTTTTATTGTGGTAGGAAATGTCTTTTTTTCCCAAATTATCCTTGGGATCAAAGCCAACATTTTCCTGCTCCTCTTCCACGCCCTCACGTGCCTTCTCTAGCGCAAGATCAGGCCTGCTGATTTCATCATCACTCACCTGGCCCTGATTGACCTGCTAATGCTCATAATCAGGATGTTCCTGGATATAAACATTTTAGGGGTTCAATATATTTGGAATGACATCTCATGTAAAAGCATCATCTACTTGTACAGGCTGATGAGGAGCCTGTCGGTGAGCACCACCTGCCTGTTGGGTGTCTTTCAGGCCACCACCCTCAGCCTAAGAAGCTCCTTTCTGGCTAAGTTCCAGCACACATCCCCACAGCACAGTCTATGGTACTTTCTCATTCTCTGGGGTTCAACATGTTCATTAATATTCATATTTTAGTCTCTATTGGAGGCCCCTACAATGACACATTAGATGTTTGGTTTTCCACCGAATCCTCTAGGGATTCCTCCACAGGTAACTATTACAGGATCTTATTTTCCCTGGTAGGAATACTCCGAGACATCTTCCTTCTGGGACTCATGGCCCTCTGCAGTGGGTACATGGTGGCTCTCCTGGGGAGCCATAAGAGGTAGTGCCAGCACCTCCACACCACCAGCAGGATTCCACAAGCCTCCCCAGAGCAGAGGGCCACTAGGACCATCCTGCTCCTCATGGGTTCCTTTGTGGTCATATACTTTGTAGACTGCGTGGTCTCCTCCTCTTATGGGAAATTGCAGAAGAAGGATCCAGTTCGCCTTGTGTTCCAGATGCTGGTGGGCAACGGCTATGCCACTGTCAGTGCTGTGATGCTAATTAGTACCATAAAGTGAATAATCCAGTTTTTCCAATCCAC
Organism: Urocitellus parryii; assembly: GCF_045843805.1. Classification (NCBI taxonomy): domain Eukaryota; kingdom Metazoa; phylum Chordata; class Mammalia; order Rodentia; family Sciuridae; genus Urocitellus; species Urocitellus parryii. The sequence goes on from NC_135537.1 coordinate 82,247,804, forward strand.
ACTGGTGAGGATGAGGACATGTTTACACGGGGCCAGGTAACCCCTTACAGTGTCATCCCACGTTGTTTCCTGAGTTTCCAAAAATTATTTGATATTGGAAAAAAACCTAAATGGGGATAAGGGAGATGAAACTTCTGTTGTTCTTTGTAAAATCTTTATCAAACCAGGTGAGGTGGTGCACACCTGTCATGCCAGAAGCTCAGGAGGCTGAGGCAGGAAGATCTCAAGTTGAAGGCTAGCCTTAGCACCTTGTGTGTCCCTAAGCATCTTAGTGAAACCCTGTCTTTGAATTAAAAAAAAGTGCTGGGGATGTGGCTCAATGGTTAAATGCCCCTGGGTTCAATTCCTAGTTCAAAAAACAGGTGTTCGACTATACATGGGCTGTTTTCTTACTTAGCTTGCCTAAATCGGATACCTTCCCTGTCCATAAATGGACCATGACTGGTAACCCTTTGCCTAAAGAATGCATTTTTGAAGAATAATTTTGTTAGTCTTGGGAAGAGAGATATCTTGCACAACTACCACTTTTTTGATATGCCTGTGGCAATTAAGGGTGGCCTGTTCAGTTCCCAACAGGTTACACCCATCTCCAGAGGTACTATGAAGTATCTTCCTAGTAGACCAAAGACAAAGGTCACGTGCATTGGACAATATATTGCCTTAGGAGAACCACAGGTAGTTCACAATGCCAAACCTAATTTTTCCTGGCTTCCATACCAGGAGAAGACCCTCATGTAAGTAACAGAAGTCCCCCCCACGCACATCTGCCTAAACAGGAGCTCAGGAGATTTGTAGGTCTTAAATTGACTCAGAAAAGTCTTGTGATTCTGTCAGAACTTTTTGTGATATTTATCAGGCTTTCCCACATCAAGACACTTCCTATATAACCTACCAGTTTCACGTAACTTTTGGAAGGACTCACATAATGTCCATTTCCAGGAACAATGAAAGACGATCATGTTATCTTTCCAATGCCCAAGTCTGACTGTGTTTTGGTCATACACTTCCTGCCAGGTATCTATGACCAAGTTGGTCAAAATGAACCTTTTTCCTATCTAAGGTTAGAGTCAGCTGAGATTTTCAGAGATTACTCTTGGGAACTTTTGAGAAGCCTTTTTTTTTTTTTTTTCCTTTTTCTCTACCCGTTGTGCCATATGACAGGATGGGTCAGCATCATGTTGAATGGTTTTGGCTTCTCTTAGATATATCTGAAATGTTTCCCTGTCCAGTGACCCTCCTCTTTGCAGGATGTTCTCTGTGTTTGGATTTCTGTTTTCTTAGGTCCTTTCAATCCCTCTGATGGGGCTTTTAAGTGCTTCACCAGTGTCTTGGGGACCTTAGAGGGGCACCATTATTTTCTGTATCTGAGCTGACCTTAAAGGGTAAGGAATAAAATATTGGCTGCTTTTACATTGGCCCTTTTACAGCCTTAATTTTGGTGTCCAGGTTTTGATTTGAGACATTGGACAGGTCAGTTTCACCAATGTTGAAATATGAGTCCTGAGCTTTAACTTCAGGGTGTATAATTTTATAGTGACTTGTACAATATAATTGAACTGGAAGTCAGTTTTATATTCTATTTATCTTGTAGTAAGTACATGAATTATACTTACTTCTGGTCTACGTGGGAGCCCTGCTAACTTAAAGTAAGGTGAGAGGCAGAGACTTATCTCAGATTAGCTGGGGCTTTTGGCAAATACTAGCTAATATGACTTATTTTTTGAAGCTTATCTTTGCATTTGTGAAAACTTTGGAGGTTGAGACACGAGTATTACCAATTGAGGCCAGACTCAGTAAATTAGCATGAGCTCAAAGTAACGTAGTGAGACTCTGTCTCAAAATAAAATATTTTTTAAAAGGCCTGGGGATGTAGTTTAGTGATATAGTGCCTGTGGTTCAATCCATGGCACCAAACACACGTAAGAACCCCAAAAATGCCGAGAAAAGATGACAGGTTAAAGTTTGTGAACATAGGGTGCCATATATGAATCAAGACCTTCAGTGGATGTTTGGTTAGAACATTGAAATGAAGATTTGTTCATTATTTTGAGCTTTAACTGATATAATGTTTGGACATAGAATTGGAATACAATATTATAATTCTAGACATGTTCACAGAGTTTGCTGATCACATAAGCATGCTTAAATCTTATATTTCCTCAAATTTTATCATTTTCGAAGTGTAAGGAGTCCCCAAAATATTCTCCTTTACCATTGGTTATATATAATCACTTTATGCAGACTTTGGTGACCACATTGAACTATAGACATGAGAACTGCTGACTCCAGCCCTGTAGCTGTGCCAAGATGCCCCTCACCCCTCCTCTGACTGCTCCTTCCCCTGACCCTTCCCAGCCTCTGCCCAGATGTACATCTGTGTGGTAAACATTTTTAGTTTTTATACATGATTGAGTACAGGGAGGGTTTTTTTTTCTAAAAAGAAACTTCTATACACCATTAGGAAAAAAATGTCATTGTTTTTCAAAATGGGATGATCAAGAAAAATGACAATTTTATACTTACATTCACTCTTCATTTTGGTGTCTGCTCCTAGGACAAGCCTGGGAATGACTAGATAGATTTTCCATGAGGGCACATCTTTTTCATATGTTATGAGTCATTGAAGATCAGATGCACTGAGCCCTGTTATCCTCTGACATTTTTTTTACATTAAAAATGACACAGGTCTCTTCTCCTATATTTGATTTATTTAAGGTAAAATATATACCAAGGAAGTTTTAAAGAATAAATTTATGTAATACAAATTTTATCATTTGTGTAGAAAATTATAAAAATAAAAACTTAAATGCTAGTTCTCAAATTGTGTTATTTTATACCTCTTCTGTAAAATGGAGATTAAGGCTTTTTGAATATTGTTGCAAGCCCTTCCTCAGTGAAAACTTGTCCGACCTATTCATATGCCTGTATACATTTTTTTTCTACTTTTCTATATGTACTGTATCATCACATTTTTTTTAATAGCAAGAAAATAAAAAATGTTTGCAAATCAATCCTAATTGGGATTATCAATGTATAGATGACAGTCTATTAGACCATAGTTACAGTCTGTGTTTTCATTGAGGAATTATTGGTATGGATAAGAACTTATACTTGTTGTCCTAATTATTTTTATTTTTTTTGTTCTTTTATATTTTTGTATGTGTTTTGTCTCTTTCTTTCTCTCTTATTGTTTATTATTGAGGTTGGTTGTTTTTGTAGAGAGATTAGTTTGCCTCTTTTGCCCTCATTTCTGTAATACGGCACCAATGATTTATTCAGTTTCATGTGCTGTTAAATTATTTTGCTAACGTGTTTTCACCATATGCAATGATGGGTTTCAGTGTGACATCTTCATACACATGTGCAGCATCCTCTGATTGAATCCATTTTCTGTAAATGCAGCTCTTTCTAAACCTCTATTTATTTCCATATCATATCCATGTGACTTATTTCATTGTCACCCACACGGGACAGAGTCTATGCAGGACTTCTGTTTCTGTGTCTGGCTTATTTACTGAACACAGTCCTGCAGTTCTATCCATTTTCTTTACCCAACAGGGCACCAAGTCAAGTCCGATTTGCTTTAGGAGGAAGAAAAGGAGATAGTTTTGCACTTTTTTTCTGTAAGTGCATGTGCATGAAAAGATGTACTTTAGAATGAGCATACATACCTGAACAGAATGAATTCCAGCTTGAAGTCTAAGTGTTCTTCGTAACAAAAATGCGTTTCAGACATGTTCATTATTAGCAAATTTGGCAAGGTGAATTTTTAAATGAATAATTAAAAGAAAAAAAACTAATGGACAAAAACATTGTTTCCACCCAGTTATTGCAAATTATAAACAAGGGTCTTTTGGAGAAAGGAAAATGTATCTAACATCAAGATCACTTATCTTTTTAATATTTCATGTAAAGGTGATATCAGGATCACAGCCTTCTTCCTGGAAATTTGGTAATGGGCTTTGGAGGGGCATCATTAATTTTCAAATTGTTAAATGTAGGACAATAAAGGTTTGAGAATCTAAAATAGATGCTTGCAGCAATGTGAGTTTACCCTATTACCTTCTGGAATATCTCAAATTAGTTTCTATTTTCTCAAGGTTTAGAAGCCACATATTAATAATAATTATATTTGTTCAGGAAGATGGGGGAGCAACACTTAGTATTTTAAAATAAAATTCAAGAGAGGCTGGAGATGTGGCTCAAGTGTTAACACACTCGCCTGGCATGCACAAGTTGCTGGGTTCAATAAATAAAAATAAAAATTATAAAAATTATTAAAAAATAAAAATAAAGATGTTGTATCCACCAAAAATTGAAAAATAAATATTAAAAAGTTCTCTCTCTCTCTTTAAAAAAATCAGAAAACCTTTTTACTTCCTGCCTATTTTCACAAAAGTAAATAAAATATGAAACATGAGATAGTATAGATGGGAATATGTAACTTGATTGCTCCTACATCTGGCTGATGAAAATGTAACAGAATTCTGATATAATGGACATTTCTTATGGAAAGCACTGACTAATATTGTGTCTCAAATTTAACTGATGACATAACTTATGAAGAATTTTTTCACTGTGTTTTCCAGAGCACTGTTGTCTGGGTTGACGATAGTGGTCAGAGCCGAGTGTCTCTTCTAAATCTACCTAAAAAACCTAAGAGACTCAGTTTCTCCCTTACCAACCTCACCCTCCTAGAAGCCCCTTGCACCAACTTCTCACTTATCTGGATGAATGCGGGGCAACTGCTGCACCTGAGAATAACCTGCAGAGTTTTGAGAAAAGAGGGCTGTTAGATCATCTCTTTGCAGCCTCTAAATTTAGTGTCTCCAGTAAGGTGACAAGATCCCACTGGAGAGCACAGGACTATGGAGTCCACAGTGGAACATTTCACTTGACCCTTGATTTGATTCTGATCTGGATAATAAGCCATCTGGGAAGAGTGGTGCTCAATATTTTCTCTAAGTTCCCTTGACAAAAATAATGTTTAGCCATCATTTAGACAACACTACTACTCTCACTTTGATATGAAGTTCAAATGAGCTCATATCCATTCCTCATGGTGTGATGGCTGAATTCTGGGATTAATGATTGTTAGTTCCTCCTGTGTCTCCAAGGGTCCTCTCTCTACAATGTCTGATTGGCACCCTCTTCTTAACTTTATTCTCAAGGATACCACTTGGTTTTCTGATATTTCTGCTCATGTTCTTCTGTGTTTCTATGATGAAAATTTCAGAATTCGAACTGTGCATCACTTGAAAGAGCACAAGAAAAAAATATAGAAAAGTAGTGGCATGTCTGGAAGCTGAGGTGGAGGTAATAGCAGTCTGAGAGAACATACTTAAATCTCTGGCAGAGTTCATTCTGTTGGAAACCTGAGATATTATTCCTCATCATCATGAATGGAGAAATTAAAAAAAAAGAAAGAAAGAAACTAAAGAAATATAAGTAGAAAAATAAGAGCTAAAACTACCCATATTGTCTGATGACATCATTCCACATTTTGAAGACCCATAAAAACTTCACTCAAAAGCTTCTACAATTCAAACAAATCCAGCTAATTAGCAGGATATAAAACTAATACCCACAAATCAAATGTGTTCCAATCAACCAATGGCGAATCCACTGAAAGAAAAAAAATCATAAAAACTACCTTCTTCCCAAGGGCCTCAAAAAAGAAAACATGTGGAAATCAATGTAACAAAAGAAGTGGAAGATCTCTACGATGAAGAGTACAGTACATTAAAGAAAAATATTGTAAAAGACATTTAAAGGTGGAAATATTTCTCATAAATTTAGATAGAGAGGATTAATATTGTTAAACTGGTCAAACTACTGAAAGCAATATATAGATTAAATGCAATTCCTATTTAAATTTCATGAATGTTCCTCATGGAAATTGAAAAATAAGTCAAGAAATTTATTTAGAAAAATAAGGTCCAGAACAGACAAAGCAATCCTTACCCAGAAAAGTAAAGCAGGAGGCATCACAATACCAGACCTTAAACTATAATACAGAGCTATGGTTACAAAAAACGTCATGGTATTGGCACCAAAACAGATTTGAAGACCAATAGAATAGAATAGAAGACAGAGAAAAACACGCATAAATGCAGTTATCTTATACTAGAAAAAGACAGTATTAATGTACATTGGAGAGTCTTAAGCTTTAGACAGGTCTCTTGTAAAAAGCACAAGGCAGACCTTTAAAATATAACTCAGTTTGATGTTTTTCAATTTTAAAGGAAGCAGTTAGGGACTACAACCCTGGCCCACCATGTGGAGGAGGAGGAGCAGTGACCAGGCTGTGTCTCCCTCTAACACACAAACACACACACACACACACACACACACACACACACACCATCTACCAACACAGGGCTCTCCTGGGCTACTTCTATCTAAAGACAGCAGCCAAGACCTGCAAGACTATAACCAAGGTCCCTGCAGTTCTGGTTACACCAGAGGTATCCCTGATAGCATACTTCTCTTCATTCCTCTTTGCTTTTCCTATGATCTAATACCTCTATGTTCTCACCTCCTACCTCATGAACCTCACATCATACACCCCCCTCTTTGCCCACCATCATAAACTGTAAATGCTTATGCAAACCTTAGACATTAATTGAACACATCATTTCTGTTTATTGTGAAAAAAACTATTATTGTCTAAACAAGAGCTATTTGGTTTAAGGCTGCATATTTTTTGCACTGAGTGCTGTAAACATGGATCTCCCCCTTAAAGGTGAAGTATTGGTAACCTGTAGGGACACTAGAAGACTGTGCTGTAGAAACTTTAATGCCTCAGATTCCACACTGCTAGACAGGGAGACACAAAGTCAACATGAGAAAAACAAGGGAAGAAAATGCCCTGGACAAACCAAGATGCTATAATAACAGAATTCATTCACAGTACAGTAGATAAAATGTCAGAGAAGAAGTTCCAAATAAACATAATTAAAATGATCTGTGAAGCAAAGAATAATAAGATAATAATAATAATAATAATAATAATAATAATAATAAGAGAACAAATAAAGGCAACATTCGATCACACTGACAAAGAGATAAGAGAGGAAATAGATGCAGTAAAAGTTTATTTCAAGAGATAGAGATCCAAATTTTTTTTTAAATGAAGGAAACAATAAACCAAATTTTAAAAGTCAATAGATATCATCACCAACACAGTAGATCACCTGTAAGACTGAACCACTGGCAATGAAGACAACATATATAATCATTTTAATATTTATTGTTTTTTTAGTTGTAGTTGGATGCAATGCCTTTGTTTTACTTATTTATATTTGTGTGGTGCTGAAGATGGAACACAGGGCCTCACTTGAGCTGGTCAAGTGCTCTAAAATTAAGCCAAAACCCCAGACCTGACAACATATATAATCTTGAAAATAAAGTTGACCACACAGGAAAGATAGTAGGAAACCATGATCAGAATCTTCAAGAACCATGGTATAACATGAAAAGACCAAATTTAAGAATTATCAGAATAGAGTAAGGCATACAGATACAAATCAAAGGAATGCACAATCTCTTAAATGAAATAATATAAGAAAATTTCCCAATCATGAAGAACGAACTGGAAAATCAAATACAAAAAACTTAAAGGACACCAAATGTACAAATTTACAAAACAACCACACCGAGGCACACTATCATGAATATGCCTAGCATACAAAATAAAGATAGGCTTTTAAAAGGCACAGAAAAGAGTTTCAGATTACCTATGGTGGAAAACAATTCGGATCTCAGACATATATTTTTTTTTGTCAAAGAAACTTGGAGGAAATTTTGAGCACATCTCTCCAGAACAGAAACCAAACAAGGGGCAAGTGAAATGTTTTGCTGGGGATTCCATTATCCTGTGCTCCCCAATGGGATCCTGTCATCTAACTATAGACACTAAAATGACAGGCTACAGAGAGATGAGCTCACACACCCTTTCCTTAAAAGTGTGCAGGTTATTCTCAGGTGCACCAAGTGGCCGGCATCCATCCAGCCATGCTCTTCTCTGTTTCCCTGGATGTAGGCTGTAAGTACATGGGCTTCTAGGAAGAGGGAGGAAGAGGCAAACTGGGTCTCCTAATGAGGGTTTTGTAGCTTTAGAAGAGCCATCCAGCATTAACCATGGCACTCAACCAGACAAAGTTGCTCTGTAAGATGCAATGAAGGAAATATTACTAGGATGTGCCATTCTTTAGTTTTGAGACTTATAAAATTTCTCCTTGTTTTCCATAAGAAATTTAATCTATTTCAGGTTCCTATTTAATTTTCTCTGCACAGTTGCATATGCTATCTGTGCTGTCTCCTGTTTTCTATGTTATTTAGTCCTATACAAATAATCAGATAATTAAATCATTTAGTCCTATACAAATAATCAGATAAGTAATCATTTTCTTTATTAAATATGCTCAGCTTTGCTTCTCTCATGTTCCTGAAAAGAATGGAATGCTCCTTGATATGTGACTTTCTAAATATTGAGAAATTAAAAAGTGATTTTGTATAAATCTGAAGGGAACAGGGGTGATCTTATATTACCACAACCATGTATTGAAATTTCTAATGAAATATTCCTTGTCCTACAGTTAATCTCACAAATTAAAAATGAATTGTGCCTCTGCATATTGTGTGTTCTGCCCAGTAGCCAATTTCAAGTGAGACGGCAGTGGTCCTGTGTCACCTTCACATGAAAAGACAAGTGAATGATAGTGGTTTCCTTTACCTTGTTTCCAAAGATATTGGAATATAATTTTGAATAGCTGAGCGGGAAGAATATATGGTCCATTCATCTGGACTCTTTTTATTATTCATTTTAAAATTCTCCTCCCCATTTCCCTAATAATGATTGTGTCTGATTGGCATTTTGTTAGGGCGAATATTGGGAAAAGTTGATCCCCATTCCCCATTCCGTTCAGGTGTCTGGGCTCACATTTATTTTTAAGTTCATATTTGCATGCAAATGCAGTTACAGAACAAATGTGAACCTGTCTCTTTTTCTTCCTGTTTAAGCAAATTGAATTTGATTCATGTCATTATTGACCTCATCTGGGAAACAGATCCTTCTGTAGGTATGTTTGGGTTTCCCAGTAAGGACAGCTTAGTGTCTGTGATGAAGCTCCTTTGGAGTTTCTTGTTGTTGTTAGAAAAGTAACTTTCCTTATATTAAACCTGAAGACAGATTTCAAACTATTGTTATTGTGTAGTAGCAGCTGGGAACCTTGAGCTTTACTGAGATCTTTCCAATTTATGGAAACAATGGATGATCATCAACCAGATTTTTCAGGAATCTCCATCACTCATTTATACAAATATTCTACAGGCTTTTGTCCTTCATATTCCTGTAGCTTGCACATTTCACAGTGGCTTTTCACACAGCATATCACCTGGCTGGTAGTGGTTGTGCCCTCCCTGATGTGCAAGCTGTTCCTCATTAGTGCTCTTCACAGTTTCCCAGCTAGAATTGTGATGCAAAGTACAGCTTGCTGCCCAGTTTTCCCTCAGTCTCAAACTCCCATGAAGCAGAACCAGCCCCCCTTCCAGAACTCAATTGTTCATCTTTAATTAATGCACAGTAGGTGATGGGAGAAGGGGGAGGTTTAAGTACATGGAAAAGACAAAACAAATTATTCTTCTTTGCTGTTGTTTTTGTTATTATTATTATTATTATTATTATTATTATTATTATTTTATTATTATGGTACCAAGGCTGTAAACTAAAGGTGATTAACCACAGAGCCACATCCCTAGTTATTTTAATATTTTATTTAGAGACAGGCACTTGCTATAAGGCTTAGGTCCTCACTAAGTTGCTGAGGCTAGTATCAAAAATGCAATTCTCTTGCCTCACACACCCACACTGTGGGGATTACAGATGTGCACCACCATGCCCAAACCATGTTACTTTCCCTGTGATTTATGTCCCCCTCTGTGGACTGTCCAGTATTTCTTTTTCTTAGTTTGCTTTCTCTTGTTTTTTTTTTTTTTTTAAACATGATTGTTTTGCTTCAAACAGTATGTTTCCAAGTACCATCACTGTGTTACAAGCCTTAGTTGAGGAGGCCACTTGAACACACTGCGGGGGGAGGTTAGGAAGTTTTCATCTTCTCCCTGAGCCTCTAGACTCTTCTGTTACTGAGTGACAAGACTCATGGCTGGGAGAGGACATGTCTGATGATTTATTTTAGCTTGTATTTTGAAGGGCTCACCAGAATGCTTTATAATATAAAGGAGATGTTAACACAGAAATAGCTGTATACTTACCTTTAGAATACTTACATATTTTATAATAGTTAAGTAATAAGGCATATGTGTCTGATGCATAAGATACACTAATACATCAGTATGTGATCTAAACTTTGGACAAAAGCTGGGAAAAGTTGTGCATGCCTATAATCCAAAAATAAAAAATAAAATTGTCATTTTACTATTCACTACATTTCAGAAAAAAAAAAAAAACTTTTTTTCTAATGGTTTATAGAATTTTCCTTTCAGTAAATTACTGCATGTCCTCACTCATGTAGGGAATCTAAACATGTTGCACAAATGGAAGTTCAGCTCAGCAGAATCTGGGAAGGGGCAGTGGAAGGAGCAGTCAGAAGAGGGTTGAGGGGCATCTTGGCACAGCTGCAGGGCTGGGGGTCAGCAGTTCTCATGCCTATAGCTCAATGTGGTCACCATAGTCTGCATCAGGTGATTAAATGTGAAAAAATAATAATTTTGAGACTCTGAACTCTTAGAAATTATACAATTTGAAAAAATCAAAATATTAAATCCCTCATGTGTACTGCAAGCAATGTAAGCATGTATTGAATTCTAATATGAGACTCCCTAAGTCCAGATATTGTGTCAGCTAAAGGTTAAAATTAAAAATAAACAAATCTGCATTTCAATGTTTAAACGAAACCTGTACTTATACATGAATTCTCACATGGTACCCAATGTTCACATATTTTTAACATGTCCACTTTCCTTAGCACTTTTGGTTTTTGTACCAGGGATTGAACCCTGGGCTCTTTACCAATGAGGTACAACCCTAGCTCAATTTTGATTTATTATTTTGAAACAGGGTCTCACTTATTTACTAGCTGGCCTTGTACTTGACATCATCCTGTCTCTGCCTCCTGAGTAGCTGGGATTTCCTTAGTGTCTTTTATGTCTATAGACTCATGAACTAAATTAGCTTTAAGACTTTGTTTGCAGGTGTTATTATGGTTCAGTATGTGAAAACACAAATTAAATCTCAATGATTACTTATAGGAGATGCTTGGATTAAAGTAAATACATATGTTTTACAAGAAAATATTCTACCAGTAAGTCATTACAAAATTCTCTAGAATCAGAGCTGGAGATGTAGTTCAGTAGTAGAAAATGTATCTGGTATGTGTGAGACATCAATATAATAAACCCAAGTATCATTTTTACATGTGGACCCCTTGAGTCGGGAGAAATGACATTGCAGTCTTGAAGGAAGATGGAAAACTTGGACTCCAAAAAGACTCATATTTCAAAGTGAGGTTGGATACTTACACTGTAATAAATTTCTCAAGTGGAGAGAATATGTATTTATTTTAATTATGGTTCTGTTTACCATGATGATTCCACATATTTAAGGTTTTGTTTTGATTTGGTACTGGGGCTTGAACTCAGGGACACTGAACAAGCAAGCCCGATCCCCAGCCCTGTCAGAGACCAGCTCCAACAGGGGGTCTCAGGAGACGAACGGATGGTGAGGAGTTGGTGAAAGAGGGGGTGGAGAAACAACACAGACACCAAAGTGAAGGTGTTGATCCCAATCTTTACTTGTGAAGTTGATCATATATACTTTTCATTTTGGCAGGCTCACAGTACTTTGTGGTTACAAAACAGGAATCATTATTCAAAGAAACAAAATATTACCTAGCTACAATTAGAATAGAATAATGTATCTTGGCTTATGTAAGCAAGCATTTGTACTTTCAGTTCGCATTTTGTTTTGAGCTGTTTCTGCTTACTTAACTTTTAATAATAGTTACAAATGTCCCAAACTATTGGCCTATACCTTGACTATTCTTTCTTGACTTACTGACTGGAACCTGTGCCATGGTTACGGCAAGGGGTTGACTTGTTGTTACTTTTAATCAAACAAAAGTAAGAGCACAAACCATTGTGCACAGGAACAAGAACAAGTTGCCCAGTACTAACACTAATCTATCTTCTTAACATTAATTTTTCTTCTCTAGATTTTAATTTAATTTCTCAAAAACTTCCTTGACAGGAATACAGGGAGTTTTTCTTTAGACATTAACAATTTACACTCCACAGCTGAATCACTGCATTTAGAGCAAACAGATCTATGCTTTAGAAGTAGTTGCATTAATTGGGAAAGTCATGATTTTTCCTTCATACTTAATGGTCATATGAGAAATCGCAACTATACTTATTAAAGGAATACAAAAACAAATCAGCCCATTCCCAGAAACATACTGCGCTCCTCCAGAGGATGGACGCCTTGCGCCATCCACCTCAGTAGGGCCTTGCCATTGCCTAAGTCAGGGGAGGGGCGCAGCACAGCCCTATTTTGTGTTTTATTTATACACAGGGTCTCACTGAGTTGCTAAATGCATCACAATTGCTGAGGCTGGCACTGAACCCGCAATCCTGTAGCCTCAGCCTCCCAACCTGCTGAACATGGTGGAGTGAGCCACCATGCATGGCTACCCATATTTAAGTAGAAAAATACTGAAATGTGTTTCTGCTAGTATTTGACACTGGACTTGGATCACATAGGTCAAATTGTGATTTGATAACAAAAATTCTTAATATAAGTAGCTGTATAGGGGAATCAAATCATCCTAAAATCCACTCCATTTTCTCTGAACAGAGATTGCCAACAGATTGCAATTCTGGTAATGTTTATAAGCCTCTTTGAGTTGGTGATAGAGATGATCAACTATTAAGAGATTTCTATGAATGAGGATCTTCAAAACTCTAAAAAATTGAACCATTCCACAGAGGTCCTTCTGCAAAGCAATCCTTCCTTGTATGGGAAACATGCTTCAAGCTGTTTTATGCACGGTATCTCATGTACAGACAAGATGAGGCTTTTCAGCTTATAGATGAGACAAGCCCAGAGCCCAGGCTCAGGAGCTTCTCAACATTGAATACTTACCCTTTAAATGGAAGATTATATAGGTATATTCAAGCCATCTAACTTCAGAGGTTGCAATACTTAGTATTTTCTCTGTGAATGTATTAACAAAATTACATGTGTTCATGAACAAACCAGAATAAAGGTAACAGGAAGCTAACATAAATATGCATGGCCTAAGACATTGAGGCTCTTTGCTTAGGAGGGTTTTCTTTCTAATTAATTCCCCATAATTTTAATTGACCCAAAAGTACATAGTCCTTAATACAGGAAGGACACATACTCCACCATTGCAGTCAGATATCATCAAGAAAATTTCAAGGTTGTATCAGGAAAAGATTTTGTATAACATTGTAGCTTGTGAATGAGAAATATATGACAGATGTGACCATTTTTAATGCTCAGGAAATCCTTTTGTACTTTGCATAAAATGTAATCCAGCCATGATTGGGAAATGATGGGAAAAGAGATAGGAAAGAATGGTTTTCAGGGTGTGTCAGCAAAACTTTATTTAGAGGGGAAAGGGGCATTGGGATAGGGCAACACATTTTCCTCCTGACAACAGTGTTGGCTGAGATGGATGAATTTTAATATTTATGATAATGAATTTTGTTACTTTTCTCCCTAAGACATGCATTCCATGATTCCTTACGCCAAGAGATGAGAAAAAACCACATGGTGCATGGCATTATTAACTTGAGCAGCACCTTTAACTCTAAAGTTGCAATCGGGATCCTGGACAATGCCATCGTCTTTCTGTTCCACGTCATCAAGTTCCTGTGTGACAAGAGGCTCAAGAACACAGACTGGATCGTAGGTCTCTTGGCCCTAACCCACCTTCTGATGCTGCTCAACATGGGGTTCTTAGCTGGAGACACTTTTACACCTCAGGTGGGGCTTTGGGGTGATGTCACATGTAAATCAGATGAGTACTTGTACAGGTTGATGAGGGGCCTGTCCATTTCTGCCACCTGCCTGCTGAGTGACCTGCAGGCCCTCACCCTCAGCCCCAAAAGCTTCTGCTTGGCAAAGTTCAAGCCTAAGTCCCCACGGGACAGCATGAGGTCCCTTCTCTTCCCTGTGGGTCTTCTATATGTCCTTCAGTGCCCACTTCTCAATCTCTGCTATTGACAACTCCACTGTGACCTCAGAGGGCCTTATATTCCTCTGTGACTCCTGCACTATCTTACCCATGAGATACTTCCTCACGCATTTGTTTACCATACTGGGTGCATTACGGGATGTGTTCCTTATAGGGCTCATGGCCCTTTCCAGTGGGTAGATGGTGAACCACTTGCATAGGTATAAGAGGCAGTGCCAGCACCTTCATGGCACCAGCCTGTCTCCAAAAGCCTCCCCAGAACAGAGTGCCACCAAGGCCATCCTGCTGCTTCTGGAATTTTTTTGTGCTCATGTACTGTTTGGACTGTGTCATCTCCTCCTCAAGAGCCATGTGGAACAATGACCCTGTCTTCCATTCTGTCCAGTTTATGGTGTCCAATGGCTATGCCACCATCAGTCCTTTGGTTTTCATCTGCATGGCAAGACAAAGTGTTGCCTTTTTGAAATGTCTGTGGGGGAGGACAGTCAACATTGAATCATTCCATGATGGGTCAGTTCTCCACCTGAGCCACCACACCACCATGCAACAACATATCATGGCATACTGAGTTTGCTCTCCGTGTTTGATGTATGCATAAAGTGGTTTTTAAAAATGATTACATTGAGCTTGATAATGAGAAAAACAGGACAGATAATTGTCCATATGGCTCCAACAAAGCTAAAAACTTTATATTTCTGATTGATATGTGAAAGGAGCCCTAGGAAATAAATATCGCTTTCTTTTTCTGAATCAGTCCGTACATTTATAGATATGTGAGAGATTGCAGCAGTTTTAATAAATCAAGAGTTTCAGAAATCTCCTTTATGCCTAATAAATTGTAAACATCCCTTATCATAAACTGCCATCTCATCTATCAATTGAACTTTTATGAATATGACAAAAGACTGAATACAGGGACAAGAACTATTATTTAAACACCATTGCTCAGGATACCATATTTATAATAGTCAATGATAGAGACAGTCTGATATTCCCAAGTGTATGAGTGTATAAATATATGGTCTGGATATATCATGGAGTTCCACCCAACATTAAATAGGAAAAAGATTATGATGCATAGGAAGCCACAGATGAGTCTTGACTTTATTATGTCATGAAGGTACATGGTAACCTTCTTACATTGGCACCAGAAACAAAACTGTATACATCTACACAGAGCGGGGTGGAATCTTCAGTAGTACAATATGCAAAGACCGAATATTACAGTAAATACTAAACATAGCATTAAATACAAAGGTCATTCTGATGTATAAGAAATCACAGATGAATCTTGAAATCATTCAGTCAAGCGACTGTTACTCACAAAAGAATCAACATTTGTATAAAATCTACCTGTGAAAGATAGATGTTTGGGTCATATAATTTATAAAGACAGATGTAGTAGTATTTTGTTTTCCTGCAGCTGAGGAAGGGTGTGCTCTCTGGAATTTTTATTTAATTAATCCAGAGATATTTTAGGAATAAAAAAACTGGGGAGATGGTAGAGAGAATCCATGCACCCACATTTGAATTTGCTTAAAGCCACTGACCAGTACTCTTAATCATGGGTAAATGATAAATATTATCTTTTGTGTACTTAAATAATAATAAAATGTGTTAATTACCTTATAATCAAGGGTGAGGAAAACTTTCTCTGAAATTACAAAGAAAACTGCAGGTAGCCCAGGATGGGGTGCCCACTTAGATTTCCCAAGAGCTTGGAATCTCAGGCATCACAACATGTGGAGTCAGGAATGGGCTAATTTGAACTTTGGATCAAAGTGACAGAATGTGACACAGTCCATATGATTAGGATGCAAATTATTTTTCTCAAGCTCCTGTTTTCTAAGTTCAAGCCTAAATCCACACCGGACAGCCTGAGATCCCTTCTTTTCCTGTGAGTCTTCTATATGTCCTTCAGTGCCCACTTCTCAACCTCGGCTGTTGACAACTCCACTGTGACCTAACACACTCTCTTATATTCCTCAGTGACTCCTGAACTATATTACCTATGAGCTACTTCCTCAGGCATTTGTTTTCCAAATGCACTACGTTACAGAATGTCTTCCTTATAGGGCTCATGGCCCGATCCAGTGGGTACATGGTGACCCTCTTGTATAGACCTAAGAGGCAGTGCTGGCACATTTACCACACCAGCCTGTCTCCAATAGCCTCCCCACAACAAATGGCCATCTTGCTGCTCCTGGGTTTCTTTGTACTCATGAACTCTTTGGACTGTATTGTCTCCTCACCAAGAACCATGTGGAAAAATGACCCTATTTGTCCTTGTATCCAGATGATGGTGGCCAATGGCTATGCCACAACTAGCCCTTTGGTTTTCATCTGTACTTATCTTTTTGAAATTATTATGGGGGAAGGAGAGTAAATGTTGGATCATTGCATGATGGATCAATTTTCATAATGAGCCACCACACAACTGGGAAACCATTTATCATGGCATATTGTGTGTCTGCTTTCTGTTTTGAATGAATAGAAAAAGGGGGGGCTTTATATGTTTACTTTGAAACTTGTGAATGAGAAATACATACTTGATATTTCTTCATATACCTCTGAGATAAACTAAAGCCATTATATTTTGGGGGGTTGGGGGAGTTACTGAGGATTGAATCAGGAACACTCAAACACTGAGCCACATCCTCAGCCTGGTCTTGTGATTTTTTTGGAGACAGGGTTTCACTGAGTTGCTTAGCACCTTGCTTTGGTTGATGCTGCCTAAACACATGATCCTCTTGATTCCATTTCCCGAGCTGCTGGAATTACAGAAGAATTTCACTGTGCCTGGCAGTACGTTGTATTTCTGACTGAAAGTGTGAGCATGACCCTGGAGAGGTAAATCTCAATTTTATTATCTTCATTAGTGCCTATATTTATAAATATATAAAATTGGAGTAGCTTTTAATAAGTAAATAGTCTCTGTAGTCTCTCTTATACCTAATAACTTGTAAACACCTCTCATGATAAATTGCCATCTGATTTATCAATTGTGTTTTTACGAATATAACAAATAATATTGGCAAGGACTCAAAACTGTCACTTGTTCATGGTACCATTATTTATAAGATGCAATGGTGCAAACAATATGATATCCACATGCATAGGAATGTATAAACATGTGGTCTGGATATACCATGGGGGTACCATAGGAAAGTTGAAGACATTACTTCCAATGAAATGTCACTCTAAAAAGAATCATCATTGGGCTGGGGGATGTGGCTCAAGCAGTAACATGCTCGCCTGGCATGTGTGGGGTGCTGGGTTCGATCCTCAGCATCACATAAAGTAAAATAAAGATGTTGTGTCCACTGAAAACTGAAAAATAAATATGAAAAATTCTTTCTTTCTTTCTTTCTTTCTTTCTCTCTCTCTCTCTCTCTCTCTCTCTCTCTCTCTCTCTCTCTCTCTCTCTCCTCTCTCTCTCTTTTTAAAAAAAGAATCATCATTGTATAAATCCACACATAGAAGGTGGAACTTTGGGTAATGTAATCTATAGGGACAGAATATAGAATAACATTTTCCACTAGCTGAGGAAGGGGTTCAGTAGGGGAATTGTTATTCAATGAATATAGAGATTGTTTAGGGAGAAGAAAAATTCTGGAGAAGGTGGAGATTATACATGCACACAAAATTGACTGTGCTTAATGCTGCTGACTGTACTCTTAAACATTGGTAAATGAGAAATTTGATCTTTGTGTATTTACTCACCATAAAATATTTCAATCACTTTTAGCCAATTGGGAGAAAAACATCCTCTGAATTTACAAAGAAAAGTGAAATGACTCTCAAAGTGTCAAAATGTTTGTTTCCAACAATTTGAAAATGTTTCATCAAAACTGCCAAACAACCTTGTTGTGGTGGTGCAGGCCTGTAATCCTACTGGCTACAGAGGCTGAAGTAGGAGGATTGCGAGATCAGAATCAAGCTCAGCAACTCAGTGAGGCCCTACGCAAATTAGTAAGATGGTGTCTCTGAGTAAAATATAAAAATGGCTGGGGATGTGGCTCAATGGTTAAGAATCCTGAGTTCAATAGCTGATACCAAAAATAAAACATACAATAAAAACCTATTCCAAACAGTCATTTGAAGATGATCCCCTGAAGTCCCCCATCATGCCCACTTTTGTATGAAGAAGTAATTGAAGTTCTGGTGTGAGTTCAGTCTGGGCACCTCATCTATCTCAGTGTTGTCTTAAGTAGTTCCTGTAGGATAACTATCTGAATGAAGTGTTTTAAATTAGGACAAAATATCAGATTTAAGCACCATATGGAAAATTACTAACCTTGATAAAAGTTCATACCATGAAAATATGAACTCATAAAAGTCTTTTAAATCAGGAAAAAATTTGAATAAAAATGAGGGAGAAGATGCCCAGCATCCATGGTAGCTGAGACACCCAGCCAATGGCAACTCACAGGTGTTCCAGGAAGATCTCAGACCAGAAAGTGCCCTGAAAAACTATTAGGTGAATTTAGACAAATTTGGCCCATGTCACAATGTAAGAAATTGATACTTTCTGAATGATTGGGATGACTGTGACCCCCCCCCCAATACACATGTCAATTAACTTAAGAGAAAAGTTGGGAGCCCAGATCTCCCTAGAGAGTTGTTATCCACCTGAGCACAAAGTCAAATGGAGGGGCAGGTGAAATGTCCCACTGGAGACCTGATGGTTTGGTGCTCTCCAGTGGGACATTGTCACTTTCTTACACAAAAACTAAGGCCCTGCAGAGAGATGGGTTAAAGGCCTCCTTTCCCTAAACCAGCCCAGGTTCTTCTCAGGTGAACTGAGTCTTCCCATCACCTCCATCTGGGTAAGTGGCTCTGGATCCTCAGATGCAGAAACAGTGGGAAGGTGGGTCCTAGAAAGGCTGTAGGAGGAGGAAGTTTGGGCTTCTTTGTGAGGTTGTTGGTATCTGCAAAAGAGACCTGAGCTCTGTGAGTCCCTCTCAGGCGATAGGATGTACCCTGAGTGGTATAATGAGGACATTTCCTTTCTAGCCTACTTATGACTATACAGAGTGATAAAAAATGTTTCCAATTTTTGCATAGGAGACCTCAATAAGTTTTAGATTTTCATGAACAAGACTATAGTTACTGACTAGCTCCATTAATATGCAAGCTCCCTATAAAATGTTATGTTCCAATTTTAAACATTACTTACTCAACGTGTTTGACCAGGCACATGACATGATTTAATTTAACATTTTTTTTTATTTTTTATTTTTTTTATTGGTCGTTCATAACATTACATAGTTCTTAATACATCATATTACACGGTTTGATTCAAGTGGATTATGAACTCCTGCTTTTACCCCGTATACAAATTGCTGTATCACATCAGTTACCCTTCCATTGATTGACATATTGCCTTTCTAGTGTCTGATGTATTCTGCTGTCTGTCCTATTGTCTACTATCCCCACTCCCCTCCCCTCCCCTCCCCTCCCCTTTTCTCTCTCTACCCCTTCTACTGTAAATCATGTCTTCCATTTGTATTCTCTTGACTTACCCCTCCTTACCTCTTATATGACATTTTGTATAACCCTGAGGATCGCCTTCCATTTCCATGCAATTTCCCTTCTCACTCCCTTTCCCTCCCACCTCTCATCCCTGTTTACTGTAAATATTCTTCTCAAGCTCTTCGTCCCTACCCTGTCCTTGTTTACACCCCTTATATCAAAGGAGTCATTTGGTATTTGTTTTTTAAAGATTGACTAGCTTCACTTAGCATAATCTGCTCTAATGCCATCCATTTCCCTCCAAATTCTATAATTTTGTCATTTTTTAATGCAGAGTAATACTCCATAGTGTATAAATGCCACATTTTTTTTATCCATTCATCTATTGAAGGGCATCTAGGCTGGTTCCACAGTCTTGCTATCGTGAATTGAGCTGCTATGAACATCGATGTAGCAGTGTCCCTGTAGCATGCTCTTGTTAGGGCTTTAGGGAATAGACCGAGAAGGGGAATAGCTGGGTCAAATGGTGGTTCCATTCCCAGCTTTCCGAGAAATCTCCATACTGCTTTCCAAATTGGCTGCACCAATTTGCAGTCCCACCAGCAATGAACAAGAGTGCCCTTTTCCCCGCATCCTCTCCAGCACTTATTGTTGTTTGACTTCCTAATGGCTGCCAGTCTTACTGGAGTGAGATGGTATCCTAGGGTAGTTTTGATTTGCATTTCTCTGACTGCTAGCGATGGTGAGCATTTTTTCATGTACTTGTTGATTGATTGTATGTCCTCCTCTGAGAAGTGTCTGTTCAGGTCCTTGGCCCATTTATTGATTGGGTTATTTGTTATCTTATTGTCTAATTTTTTGAGTTCTTTGCATATTCTGGTTATTAGGGCTCTATCTGAAGTGTGTGGAGTAAAGATTTGTTCCCAGGATGTAGGCTCCCTATTTATCTCTCTTATTGATTCTTTTGCTGAGAAAAAAACTTTTTAGTTTGAGTAAGTCCCATTTGTTGATTCTATTTGTTAACTCTAGCGCTATGGGTGTCCTATTGAGGAATTTGGAGCCCGATCCCACAGCGTGTAGATCATAACCAACTTTTTCTTCTATCAGATGCCGTGTCTCTGATTTAATATCAAGCTCCTTGATCCATTTTGAGTTAACTTTTGTGCACCGCGAGAGATAGGGATTCAGATTCATTTTGGTGCAAATGGATTTCCAGTTTTCCCAGCACCATTTGTTGAAGATGCTATCCTTCCTCCATTGCATGCTTTTAGCCCCTTTATCAAAAATAAGATAGTTGTAGTTTTGTGGATTGGTTACTGTGTCCTCTATTCTGTACCATTGGTCCACCGCCTGTTTTGGTACCAGTACCATGCTGTTTTTGTTACTATTGCTCTGTAGTATAGTTTGAAGTCTGGTATCGCTATACCGCCTGATTCACACTTCCTGCTTAGTATTGTTTTTGCTATTCTGGGTCTTTTATTATTCCATATGAATTTCATGATTCTTTTATCTATTTCTACAAGATATGCTGTTGGGATTTTGATTGGCATTGCATTGAACTTATAGAGAACTTTTGGTAATATCGCCATTTTGATGATGTTAGTTCTGCCTATCCATGAGCAGGGTATGTTTTTCCATCTTCTAAGGTCTTCTTCTATGTCTTTCTTTAGGGTTCTGTAATTTTCATTGTATAAATCTTTCACCTCTTTTGTTAGGTTGATTCCCAAGTATTTTATTTTTGGGGGGGATATTGTGAATGGAGTAGTTGTCCTCATTTCCGTTTCAGAGGATTTGTCGCTGATATACAGGAATGCCTTTGATTTATGCATGTTGATCTTATATCCTGCCACTTTGCTGAATTCATTTATTAGCTCTAATAGCTTCTTTGTAGACCCTTTTGGGTCTGCTAGGTATAGAATCATATCATCTGCAAATAGTGATAATTTAAGTTCTTCTTTTCCTATTTTTATGCCTTTAATTTCTTTTGACTGTCTAATTGCTCTGGCCAGTGTTTCGAGGACTATGTTGAACAGAAGTGGTGAGAGAGGGCATCCCTGTCTTGGACCAGATCTTAGAGGGAATGCCTTCAATTTTTCTCCATTCAGAATGATACTGGCCTGTGGCTTATCATAGATTGCTTTTACAGTGTTGAGGTATGATCCTGTTATCCCTAATTTTTCTAGCGTTTTGAACATAAAGGGATGCTGTACTTTGTCGAATGCTTTTTCTGCATCTATTGAGATGATCATATGGTTCTTATTTTTAAGTCTATTGATGTGGTGAATAACATTTATTGATTTCCGTATATTAAACCAGCCTTGCATCCCAGGGATGAATCCTACTTGATCATGATGTATAATTTTTTTGATATGTATTTGAATCCGATTCGCCAGAATTTTATTGAGGATTTTTGCGTCATGGTTCATTAGAGATATTGGTCTGTAGTTTTCCTTCTTTGATGTGTCTTTGTCTGGTTTCGGAATCAGGGTGATGTTGGCTTCGTAGAATGAATTTGGAAGTTCTCCCTCTTTTTCTATTTCCTGAAATAGCTTGAAAAGTATTGGTGTTAGTTCCTCTTTAAAGGTTTTGTAAAACTCTGCTGTATACCCATCCGGTCCTGGGCTTTTCTTAGTTGGTAGTCGTTTGATGGTTTCTTCTATTTCCTCTATTGTTATTGGTCTGTTTAGGTTGTCTATATCCTCCTGGCTCAATCTGGGCAGATCATAGGACTCAAGGAATTTATCTATGCCTTCACTATCTTCTATTTTATTGGAGTATAAGGATTCAAAGTAATTTCTGATTATCTTCTGTATTTCTGAAGTGTCTGTTGTGATATTGCCTTTTTCATCCCGTATGCTAGTAATTTGGGTTCTCTCTCTTCTTCTCTTCGTTAGCATGGCTAAGGGTCTGTCAATTTTATTTATTTTTTCAAAGAACCAGCTTTTAGTTTTGTCAATTTTTTCAATTGTTTCTTTTGTTTCAATTTCATTAATTTCAGCTCTGATTTTAATTATTTCTTGCCTTCTACTTCTTTTGCTGTTGTTTTGCTCTTCTTTTTCTAGGATTTTGAGATGAAGTATGAGATCATTTATTTGTTGTTTTTTTCTTTTTTTGAGGAATGAACTCCAAGCAATGAATTTTCCTCTTAGAACTGCTTTCAATGTGTCCCATTGATTCTGATATGTTGTGTCTGTGTTTTCATTTAACTCTAGGAATTTTTTAATTTCCTCCTTGATGTCTTCTAAAACCCATTGATCACTCAGCAACCTATTGTTCATTCTCCAGGTGATGCTTGCTTTTCCCTTTCTTCTTTTATCATTGATTTTCAGTTTCATTCCATTATGATCAGATAAGATGCATGGTATTATCTCTACCCCTTTGTATTGTCTAAGAGTTGCCCTGTGACATAGTATATGGTCTATTTTTGAGAAGGTTCCATGTGCTGCTGAGAAAAAAGTGTAGCTACTTGATGTTGGGTGGTATAGTCTATATATGTCAATTAAGTCTAGGTTGTTAATTGTGTTATTGAGTTCTATAGTTTCCTTATTTAACTTTTGTTTGGAAGATCTGTCCAGTGGTGAGAGAGGTGTGTTGAAGTCTCCCATGATTATTGTATGTTGGTCTATTAGACTCTTGAACTTGAGAAGAGTTTGCTTGATGAATACAGCTGCACCATTATTTGGGGCATATATATTTATGATTATTATGTCTTGTTGGTGTATGGTTCCCTTGAGCAGTATGAAGTGTCCTTCTTTGTCCCTTTTGATTAGCTTTGGCTTGAAATCTATTTTATTAGATATGAGTATGGACACTCCTGCTTGTTTCCGAGGTCCATATGAGTGATATGATTTTTCCCAACCTTTCACCTTCAGTCTATGTATATCTTTTCCTATCAAATGCGTCTCCTGTAGACAGCATATTGTTGGGTCTTGTTTTTTGATCCATTCTACTAGCCTGTGTCTCTTAATTGGTGAGTTTAAGCCATTAACATTTAGGGTTATTATTGAGATATGGTTTGTTCTTCTATCCATATTTGTTTATTGATGTTACTAAACCTGATTTGTTATCCTCTTTGACTACTTTCCCCACTTTACTGTCCTACCTCCCATTGTTGGTTTTCAATGTTGTTTTCCATTTCCTCTTCCTGTAATGTTTTGCCAAGGATTTTTTGAAGAGATGGTTTTCTAGCTGCGAATTTTTTAACTTTTGTTTATTGTGGAAGGTTTTAATTTCATCTTCTAACCTGAAGCTTAATTTCGCCCGATACCCGATTCTTGGTTGGAGCCCATTGTCTTTCAGTGTTTGAAATATGTTATTCCAGGATCTTCTAGCTTTCAGAGTCTGTGTTGAGAGATCAGCTGTTATCCTGATTGGTTTACCCCTAAATGTAATCTGCTTTCTTTCTCTTGCAGCTTTTAAAATTCTCTCCTTATTCTGTATGTTGGACATCTTCATTATAATGTGTCTAGGTGTGGATCTCTTATGATTTTGCACATTCGGCGTCCTGTAGGCTTCTAGGATTTGGGATTCTGTCTCAATCTTCAATTCTGGGAAGTTTTCTCGTATTATTTCACTGAATAGACTGTTTATTCCTTTGGAATGGAGCTCTGTGCCTTCCTGTATCCCAATGACTCTTAAATTTGGTCTTTTGATATTGTCCCATAATTCTTGGATGTTCTGCTCATGGTTTCTTAGCAGACTTGCTGAGCTGTCTATGTTCTTTTCCAGTTGAAATACTTTGTCTTCATTGTCTGATGTTCTCTCTTCTAAGTGATCTACTCTGCTGGTAGTATTCTCAATTGAGTTTTTAAGTTGGTTTATTGTTTCCTGCATTTCTAGAATTTCAATTTGTTTGTTTTTTATTACCTCTATCTCCCTGTGAAATTGATC
Source organism: Urocitellus parryii (assembly GCF_045843805.1). Taxonomy (NCBI): domain Eukaryota; kingdom Metazoa; phylum Chordata; class Mammalia; order Rodentia; family Sciuridae; genus Urocitellus; species Urocitellus parryii. Next base: position 82,272,412 of record NC_135537.1, read on the forward strand.
TTTTACTTCCTGGATTTGTTTGTCAATGTGATCTTTCATTGTCTGATTTTGCTGTCTCATGTCTTCCTTGAGACTCCAGATCATCTGAAGCATATATATCCTGAACTCTTTATCTGATATTCCATCTGTTGCAGCTATTACCTCTTCTAAAGTTGAGTTGACCTGCATTGCTTGTGGTCCTTTCTTTCCTTGTCTTTTCATACTGCTCGCGTTTCTTTCTGCTTGGTGCAACTGTTGTGTTTTGAAATTTACCCCCTATTTATTTATGTTGCTCTTGTATAGGTGAAAAGTCTCCCTTGCAGGTGCGGGCGGCGGCTGTGCCCCTACTCCAATTGGGATGACGTGTCTACCACGCTGGCGGCTCTCTGGGCCTGTTCCGGGAGTGGAAGGCGGCTCTGCTCTGTCCCTATTCCAATTGGGTTGTCGTGACTACAATGCTGGCAGGTTGCTGGGCCTGTTCCGGGCGTGGGCGGTGGGCTTGGCTGGCGGGATTCGACCTAATGGCAGTCCCTAACCTCCCTGCTTGCTAATTAATGGCTTCTCTGAGGCGCCACACCTTCTGTAGCTGCGGGGCAGGCCGCGCGAATCCGTTGGCCTGGATCTCCGGGGTCCTGCTGCTGGCTGTTTTGATGTTGCAAGCTGTTGGAGAGTGGTGGTGTATTCTTCAGCTTTCCCGGATGGTGGCCGCTGACTGCCTGGATGGAGTGTCCGCTGTTTTGATGTTGCACTCTGAAGGAGAGTGGCGGTGTATCCTTCAGCTTTCCCGGATGGTGGCCGCTGACTGCCTCGGTGGAGTGTCCGCTGTGGGGGATGGGACTGTACCGCTTCCTTCCCCTTCTGAGAACCCGTGCTCGGCCCAAGGGTCCGTGTGGGCTTGGCTGGTGGGATTCCACCTAATGGCCTTCCCTAACCTCCCTGCTTGCCAATTAATGGCTTCACTGAGGCGCCACGTCTTCTGTAGCCGCAGGGCAGGCCACGGGAATCAGTTGGCCTGGATCTCCGGGGCCCTGCTGCAGGCTGCTGGGATCCCTGGCACTCTATCTAATTTAACATTTTTTGATAAATATGCATAGGTTCTGTTTCTGTCATTATTACAACTCAAAAAAGAACTACTGTTTATATAAGTGACTTCTGTGCTCTCTTTAATTGTTTTCATGTTTTAAAACAATTAAAAATAATTTTAACAAAAACTAAAACAATTAATTTATTGTTTCATGTTTTAAAGTCTTTAGAAGGAATTTTTCTATGTTCAAAACCTCATCTGATAGAGGGTAACCCCACATTACTGCCAAGTATATCCTAGGATTTTCTCATGAAACATTTCCTGCCACAATATATACTATAAGCCCTGTCCCTGTGCTTTGCCACTTAGGAAATTTCAAATTACAGGGGCAGGATGTTGAGTTTGCAAGTACATTAAACATTTTAAAAGCAAAGATGGTGGTTTTTTTCCCATTTGTGGCTAAAAAACACCCAGAAATACAAATTCCTAGAGATTGGGGAAAGAATAGGTCTGTTCTTAAATTTATCTTTTGGGATTTGGGGGATTTTCCTGGGATTACAGTTTGGCAGGACTCTGCTCAGTCCCCATTTCTTCGAAAAAAGAAAAAATAAAACACTCTCTTCTTCTCCCAAAATTTCTGAAGATTTATTTTTAAATATTGGTAATGCTAAGATTATGAACACAAGCTATGCTGATAAATCTTTTAATTTACCAAGCATTTTGTAAAATTACCCTGTTCTCTGAAATAGAACTTCCATTCATTTGCTCAAGTATATCCCAGTGTTTTGATGACCATTGTTGATATAAGTAACTTCTGTGCTCTGTTTAATTGTTTTCAGGTTTTAAAACAATTTATTTTTATCATTTAATTCAGAGAATCCCTGAACGCAGCTCTGTCACCTTGCTGGTGAGGGCTTTGTCTCCCCCAACACACCAGCTGTTTCTTCATAATGCTCTTCTTACTTTTCCAGCTCAACTGGGGCCAAAATAAAAAATACATCATGCAGCCCAACTTTATCCATGCTTCCTGAGTCACTTGCCTGAAGCAAGATCAGTCTCACCTTCCAAGAGATCAAATTTTAAAACTATTTCTAGAAGAAAATGATAGAGAATATAATGATGGTAAACTTGAGCTATGGTAAAAAAAATCACCTAGGTGATAATGACAAACCAAGTTCTGCTCTCGTGTGTGTGTGTGTGTGTGTGTGTGTGTGTGTTGGGTGGACATGAAGTGCTAAGTGACAGAGATGAATCCTGTTATTTACACCTTATCTGCAACCAAAAAGGTAGGCATGACCACTTCAGGTTTCAGAAAGGAGATACTGGTCCCTTCTTCACGCTGGAATCTGTCCACTTAAGTGTCCAAGCTCACGTCACAGCGTACAGAAAGCTTTTCTCCTTCCTTTCCACGCTCCCATTCCCCCAGATCCCAAGTTCAGGTGCAGCATCCTGAACCCTCCTTACTAGTTTGGGGACCTATTGGATGACGTCATGTATCGCAGGTTTAGTATGAAATTTTGGCAGCTGCGAGATGATAACAGTGTCTTATATATTCAAACACTGATCCATATAATAAGGGAGACTTGGCTGGGTTTTCTTCCTCTGAGGGGTCCCCAGCCCTTACTATCATCTTGAAGCCATTCTGCTGGTGGCCTACCCTGCCCTGTCCCCTGATCTCCAGGACCCTTCTGTGCTAGCCAGGTGAGAGCCTGATAAGACACTGGTACAAGGGAACATGCCAGAGAATTTCTTTTTTCATAAAGGGAGCATGCTCACCAGACTGTTTTTCCACTGAAATGACTCAACAGTGCAGGTGCAGCTAAATAAATTTTTTAAAAATAGTCACTTATTGAATGATATTGAGATAAAGTCCAACTGAGGTGATTGGCATGCAGAGCTTGCTGATAGCGGTGAGTGTGTGTGATTTGGAAGTTAGAGTGTGACTAGGGTACTCCAGATTAACCTGGATCTACTTTGAGGAAGCTAAGGGGATGCTTTTGATGTGACATCATTGCCAGTTTCCTTGATCTGCACTCAAAAGAAGGTTCGCTGTTCATATTGCTATGGAGGAATGTCACCTCCAGAAAAAATAATTGTTTTAGTCATTTTTAAAGCTCCACTAGAGCTATGATTTCCTGAATAGTAATGACAATTCATAGCATCTGTATACCCCAGCCTGTCCTAAAACTTTTAGGGTGACAGGATAACAGTTTCTAAAGAAACTCTGCAGCCAACCCCATTCAGTGCCCTGATTTATAGGTTATTGAACTGTACTTGAAAAGCTCAGTAATGTAAAGTATTTCTAGATCTCATGCTTTTATTCTCATTTATTCACTAGTTGAATTTCTTGGATTACATAATATTCTTTATTTTAATGTTTATTTACACTGTATCATTGTACATAACTGTGGAGTTTGTGGTTACAAATTCATAAAGACACACAATAGAATGCAGTGTCGCTGCAGGTTTTTAGAATGATTTCAACTCAATGAAAGAAAAATGGTATTTCACAGATATTACATGAGCTAAAGTAATTTTACAATGGTTGTTATTGAATGATAATATGTATCTATACATGATTATTCTTTGACCTAGCAGTTTGGGAGCCTGAGGCGAGTTCAAGGCTACTGTCAGCAACTTAGTGAGGCCCTAAGCAACTTAGAAAAACCATGTCTCAAAAATAGAAAAGTAAAAAAAAAAAGATTGGGGATGTTGCTCAATGGTAAAGCACTCCTTAGTTTAATCCCTGATGACAAAAATAAACAAATCAATAAGGATTATTCTTTGAAAACTATCATTGGACATTTTATTTTACAAACTCAATAACAGGCTTTTATCATTACCAGTAAATATAGGTCTCAAGTCATCATTTTTGTGAACAATAAAGATTAGAGATAGGAGGCTGGGGTGGTGGCTCAGTAGTAGAGTGCTCGCCTAGCACGTGTGAGGCCCTGAGTTCGATCCTCAGCACCACATAGAAATAAATAAATAAAATAAAGATATTGTGTCCAACTACAACTAAAAAAATGAAATTAGAGATATGTGTAACTTTGGTATTTTACTTTGTGTTTCTTTGATTACAGTGCAACCAACTCAAATAGGTTGGATAACTGAATGGAAAAATTTGTCACATTACTTGATCATGACTTTTTAAAACCTGAATTTTTTTTCTCCTTGATCATCTTTGTTTTTTGTACTGTTTTTTCTTTATTGAAAAAAAAGAATAGGAAAACAAAGCCATAATTCATATAAAGAACTTTACAAATCAATAGCAATATGGCAGTAAAATTTACTTAACCAGGAATTTATTACTATTTGGTATATAAGGTTCATGAGTCTTACTACAGGTACCTTTTTTTTTCAAACAAAAAATCTTGCATCAGTTAATCTATACTCCAAAAATTTTAACTAAATACCTGCTTCAGGTCTGAATTCTACAATGGGTTCCAATGTTTGCGAGTGATTAATATTTTTCTTCCCCTTAGAATCTGAAATTATTAAACCAGTAGCCATATAACAAATTACCCTTATATGTTTGCTTTTCAGATGATCATTTTTTTCTACTATGTGGCGGAAATATTTTACAATACTGTATATCTCACATGAGAGATATTTAATGAAATACACACACTCTATAAAAAAATATTATCCTAACAGATCACTCAACAAATTTTTCAGCATAAAGTTTAGGCTTAGGACTCTTGAGTCTGGAGAAATGTCACCTTTAATTTGTAATCCAGATAATATCTGGGGACCCATCTTTCAAGATTGGGTTGGGTACTTGTTCTTTAAAGAAAACCTTGAAAAGGAAAAACTCTATTTTGCTTATAGTTGTAATTATTATTCTAATTGTAAACCATGGAAAAGGACTAAGAAACAGATTATGCTCTTGGTTATACTTCTGGAATATTCTATTGTAAATATTTGGTGTGGCAATAAATAAGCCAGAATTAACATGATGTTGACATACAGTAACTCTGTGCATATTGGATCTGTGATACTCTTTGCTTAGGAGGGGCTCATTTCCTCTTTCTTATAATCAGCCCCACTCCAATTCACCCAACACTGTAGAGCTACCAACAAGACCAGGCAAATGAAAATCAAGTATGACTCTGTCTTCACCAGAAAATCTCAGACATGAGATTATAGGAGGAAAATATTTTCTAAGATAAATGGCATTTTTTTTGACTGGGATTGACCCCAGGGGAGCTGAACAGTGAGTTACACTACCACACATTTTTTTTTCATTTAGAGATAGGGTTGTGTTAAGTTACTTAGGGCCTTCCTAAGTTGCTGAGGCTGACTTTGAACTTTCAATCCTCCTACCTCAGCCTCTGAAGCACCTGGGATTAAAGGAGTATGCCACTGGGCCCAGATGGCAATTATCAATATATAAGAAAACAGAAGTAACATTATGTATGCTATTGTGGAGGCCCCAAGGGCACATATAACCCAGCCAAGAGTGGGAGATGTGAAGACAAGGGAGAGTATGGGCATGGGTTCTGGGTGGTGTGAGATGGAACTAGGGGGGTTTGTTTGTTGGCTTGCTTTATTTTGTGCTGGTGATTGCTCAGTGGGTATAATTGTGGGCACCAGCACCAATTATACCCAGTCCCTTTCTTTGTGAATTTTGAGAGAGGGTCTCATTAAGATGCCCATGGTAACATCACCCTTGGGGTCCACCTGCCTCAGCCTCATAAGCACCCAGCATCTCAGTCACTGTGATTTCAGGCAAGCATCACTGGGCCCAGCACCAGAATTTACTCATCATGTGGAACAAAAGGCATGTTTGATGAATACTCTTTGTTTTCCTGATTGCAGGGTTGTCCACTGGGATTGATGAAGGACATATCTGCAAAAAGGACATTTTCTTGTCTTTTTCCTAAGTTGTTCACAGAATTCTTTTCTTTCCTCCATAAAATGAACAAAACCAACAGACTGTATAGTAACACTCACATAAGAAACACCGTGTACACCGTGATTGGTGATGTGGTCATGGCCTACGCCCTTCTTCTTCTCGTCCACACCTTGTTGCACATTACTGGGCACAGACCTAAGCCCATTGACCTGCTCATTGTTCTGCTGGCCCTAATCCACCTGATAATGCTGCTGATTAAGGGCTTCATAGCTGCAGACATTTTTACATCTCAGGGGGGCAGGTGGGATGACCTGACGTGTAAATTGCTCATCTACCTGTACAGGTTGATGAGGGGGCTTCTCTATCTGTGCCACCTGCCTGCTGAGTGTCCTCCAAGCCATCACCCTCAGCCCCAGGAGCTTCTGTTGGGAAAAGTTTAAACATAAATCATCACGTCACAACCTGTGTTTCCTTCTCTTCCTGTGGGTCATCTATTCATCCGTCAGTAGCCACCTCTTCATCTCCATTGCTGCTACCCCCAATTAGACCTCAGACAATTTTATGTAAATCACAGAATCCTGCTCCTTCATTCCCATGACCTTCTTCCTGTGGCACAGCTTGTCCACCCTGATGACCTTCAGGGAAGCCTCCCTTATAGGAATCATGGTCCTCTCCAATGGATACATGGTGGCTCTCCTGTGCAGGCACAAGAGGCAGTCCCAGCGTCTCCACAGCACCACCCTGTCTCCAGTGCATTCTCCAGAACTGAGGGCCACCCAGACAATCCTGCTGCTCTTGAGTTGCTTCGTGGTCATGTCCTTCTTGGACAGCATTGTCTCCTATGCAAGAATCACACTGAAAGATGATCCAATATTTTACTGTATCCAGATCCTCGTGGCCCATAGCTATGTCTCGTTCAGCCCTTTGGTGTTCATTAGCACTGAAAAACGTATAATTAGTATTTTGAGATATATGTGGGACAAGGCAGTAAGCATTACAGTAGCCAGTGATGGATAAGTACTGTTATAATGAGAAAATGTGATTTCTTGGGATGATGCACCATGGCACAGTGTATATGCTGTTTTCTTGAAATAAAATACAGAGTTATTCTTCTGTTAGAGCCATATACTTGGATATGTAAGTGGCAAATACACAAAAAAAATCAATCCAAATTTATCTCTGAGGTATTACCAGGGTTTTATGTTTTTCATTGAGTCCTCCAGGGTGGGACTCTGAGGAGGATGTGACTTTTCATGACCTGGGCCCTTCCAAACTCTTTTTAGGTACAATAGTCCCAATGCTTTTCGATAATTGTATGGTCTCAGTTATATTTTTTTATATTTTTTCAAACTACACATGTAAACATTTGCTACCATAAAATACCACATCATACAACATGCACGTGTGCACATGTGCACGTGCACATGCACACACACACACACACACACAGTACATGCAGAGAGTCAGACAGTCATTTTTACAGCATTACTCATAAAACCATGTTTTAAATAATCAAATGTAGAAAGAACCCAACACCTAGAATCATAAGAATGCATAAACAATACGTTATGGCCTATTTCAGACTCTGGACAATTAGCACTTAAAATGAAAGAAAATTCTGGCACAGGATGCCACATGGCTGAGCCCTCAAGATACTCTATTCCATGAAGCAAGTCAGTCACAAAAGAACAAACATTGTATAAAAGTACTTAAAGGAGGTTGAAGTTGGAGTACCCAAATTGATAGACACAGAAAACAGAACGAAATTCCACCAACCCCAGGACATGAGGACTGGGAAATGTTGTTATCTTACCCCAGTGGTGTAAAATATCTTTTCTGAAATTAAAAAAGTGAGTGATAAATTTCTGTTTTTTAATTTTTTTAGGTATACATGGACACATGTATATGTTTTATTTTATTTATTTATTTTTTATGTAGATCAAACCCAGCACCACATCCATGCCAGGCAAGTGCTCGACCACCGAACCACAACCCCAGCTCAGTGATAAAATTCTTACTGTGCCACAATGTCATGTGGTGAGCTTAAAATATTAGAGCCGATGCCTTCCAGTGGTTTGAAGATGGGATTTGAAAAGCTCAAATCTTATTCTCAGTCTCTCCCAAGAAAAGATGGTCTTCATAGGAAATCTGTTAAGTACCACAGTGTGCTGCTGAGCCATTCAAAGACCTTACGCATTGCAGTCAATAGCTCTGTGATTATGGATTTCTGGATTAAATATATATGAGGTCAAAACAGGAAATATAAACAGTAAGACACATGTAGAAACTTACCTAACCATTATATCTATAGATATGTACTTGTAACTCAGTCTATTAAATTAGAAAAATGTCAAAAATAAAATACTCTCAAATAAAATGTGTATAGATAAAAATATAAGAAGTAAACAAAAGGTATGAGTATACAATTTAAAAAAAAAAGGAAAGAAACACAGAAAAGAGGAGAAAAGTGTCCAAAAAAAATCACAAAACAGTAACCAATGAACAAAAATGGCCATTTAAGTAATTATCAATACCTGTTAGGTATAAACAAATGACAGTTCCCAATCCATTGATAGAGGGGGGCTGAATACACACAACTGAAAAAAAAACTACCAACATAAACTCTGTACAATACAAACCACTGTAGGTGTACGGACACACACAGAGGCTGACAGTTTAGGGAGATACTGTACCATGCAGAAGAAAACAAGGGGAGTATGGACAGACAATGAAAGAAGGTCCCTGTAAAACCCAACTCTGTGGAAATGAAACAACACTCTTTACACAGTAATGCAAAGAAGAACTGAAAAGTAAAATCATAATATTTTTTGAGAAAAACAAAAATGAAAGTACCACATACTTAGAACTTTGGGGACACCTCAAGAGGAGTGTGAATATTTGTAAAACCATACCTTTTTGTATTTTCCAATAAACTAACTTGACCTTAAATTAACCAAAGAAAGCACCTCAAATCAAAACAAAATTGACAGAACCAGAGCAATCATGAAGATAAGAGTTGAAATGATTAAAAAAGAACTTAGATCACCAGAAAAAAAAATCAATTCAACCAAGACGTTGTTCTTTGATAAGACAAGCAGACTGGCCAATTACAGACAATTCACCACAACCAGACTCTCACAACCTCAGGAAACTGAGAAATAAATAATAAATAAATAAAATAAAAACAACAAAATAATAATGACTGAGAAGATTGAACCAGTAACCCAAAACAGTCCCCATCCCCCCAAAAAAGTCCAGGACACATGATTTCATGATGGAAGGCACCAAATTTTTAAACAATTAACAGCATACCCCCCTAATCTCCTGCAAACAATGGAAGAAGGAACATTTCCAAACTCACTTTTAAGGTTGATATGCTCCTAGAGCCACACCGGGAAACACAGGATAAGCAAATAGAACTACAGACCAACCCCATCCAAACACAGAGAAGGCTTGAGAGTAATGTGAGCACAGTGAATCACGTATGTTGAGAGCATCTAAGGCCTAGGATTTATCCACGGGATAAAAGATGGTTCAACACGTGCAGATTAATTATAGTGACACACAAAACCAAGTAAATGAAGAACTGATAATAGACAACCATTCCCAAAAGATGCAAAAGGCATTATTTGAGAAAATGGAAAACCCTTTCAGAATCAAGTCTCTCTCAACCAACGAGATAGTGAGGTAATTTACCCAAACATTACAAATGCCATTCATTGAAACCCACAGTCAACAGTGTAGTCAATGGTGAAAAACTAAAATGATTTTATGCATGGTCAGGAATGAGGCGTGGACGCCCAGTCTTACCACTTTGGGAGAATAAAGAACTGGAAGTTCTTTCAAGAATAATGATGCAAGAAAAGGATAAGGCATTCAAAGTGGAGGGGAGAAGTAACATGGTCTTTGAGGGTGATATGTTCACAGACATACCAACATTGAAGACATCACCAAAAAAAAAAAAATCCTTTGAGGATTGTTCCATTAATCCAGCAGAATACAAAGGCCACGTCCAAAGATTTCTGTTTTGTTTCTTTAAAATGACCACAAAAATATGTGAATGTAAAATTCAGAACACCATCCATGCAAATATCATAAGAAAAAGCAAAATACAGAGAAATAAGCGTGACCATGGAAGGAAAGGACATCTACCCTGAAAATTGTGTAATAAAAATAAATTAATGAATTAAATAATTTAATTAAATAAATAAATTGATAAATTAATAAATTAATAATAAATAGACTAATAATTAATTAAATTGATTGATGGATTAAATAATTAAATAGCTAATAAACAAAAGCAGATATGAACAATGGGAAAGAAGCACGATGTTCATGGATGTGAAAAATCCATATTAAAATGTCCATACTATCAAAGAGATGTAGAGATCAGATTCGATCCATATCCAAATCTCAGTGACCAATTGTACAGAAATACAAAATAAAAAAGCTAAAATCCTTATGCAATCCTAAAAGACCCTGAATGGCTAAAGCAATCTTGATCAAGAGGAAAGCTAATATGCAGGCTGGGGTGGTGGCTCAGTGGTTGAGCGTTTGCCTAGCAGGTCTGAGGCACTGGGTTTGATTTTCAGCTCTTCGTATAAATAAATGCAAAATAAAGATCTATTGACAATTTAAAAACAATGTAAAAAGAAAAAGACAAAGATAATATAACCACTCTCTGGTTTATAAATTACATTATGAAGCTCTAGTAATTAAAACACTGAGGTATGGCTGGGGATGGATCTTTGAGATGTTTCAATCATCTAGCATTCACAGGACCTGGGTTTCATAACTGGACACTTATCCTTCAGCCATACACAAATATCAACTCAAGGTGGACTGAATATGTGCATGGGGCACCTGAATCTATAAACTTGCAAAAAAGAAAATGGTGAGAAAACTTCATGACCCTGGAATACAAAATGATCTCTTGGATATCACACCAACAGGGCAGGCAAAAAGTGATACACACCAGAGGACATGAAAGACTTCTATAAAGAAAGGTAAAGATCAACCACCAACAGACAACATAAAGGATGGAGAACACATTTTCAAATGACATATCAGCAATCGGTTAAACTTAAACATTTATTAAAACCTCCTAGAATTTAGTAAAAAAATATAATAATAAGTTCATTAAAAATAGCACAAGATTGAATAGATATCCCATCCAAGGAAAAACACATAGATGGCCAAGAAGCATTGAAAAGATGTTCCACCTCCATTCATTCTCCAGGAAATGCCAATCAGAGCCACCATGAAGTGTTCTGTCACAGCAGTCAGGAAGGATAGGATGTGAGAGGAGAGGTCACCATGACCGTGGAAGGTGCCCTGTTGGGAGTGGAAATGGCCCATTTCCCACGATGCTGAACCAGTCTGTTGCCCAAGGAAAACAGGTAGAGCTACTTTGTGTCCCAGACACCCCATGTGGACACGTATGCAGGTGAGTGGAATCAGCATCCCTAGGTGCTCCCATGAGGGTGGCATCCTTACTCACAGCACCCAAGAAGGGAAGGTACCAGATGCCACCGAAGGATGGATGTTAGAGAAACTGGCATCTCACTGCATCTTCTCTATGAGGAGGAAACCCAGCTGGTCACCACCACATGGATGGACATGGAGGATGTTCTGGTGAGTGAAGTTAGCCATCACAGAGAGACAGGCTGCAGGGGTCCACTCAAATGGTCATTTCAATAGCCAAACTCATGGACACAAAGGGACAGGCTGATTGCTGAGGGTCAGCAGGAAAAGGTCACTGCCCTTCACTGGGTATAAGGTTTCAGTTTTATCTGAGATTTGCTGTGTAACTTTGCATGGATGCCTGACCACGCCACCCTGTGCACTAAAGGGTTTTTGAGATGGTAGTGTTCACGGTCACTAGTCCAAGGGAGTAGAAGAGAGTACAGTGGGAAACTGGGCGAGACCCTGTATATCCTGAGAATCCCTGATGGACTTACAAAGAAGGTAATCAACAGCTACACCTCTGTCACCATGTCAAGTGGTCCTCAGAACAGAAAGAAATAGGGAATTTTCACAATGGGTAAAAATAAAAAAAACAGGTCCACAGCAGACCATTAGTGCCACAGATATCTGAAGTCTCTGATGCTGGAGGCCCCCAGGTCCTGAGCAGTTCAGGGAGCTGCTGGGGAACTTGCAGCCCTGCATTAGTGCAGGAGAAAAGCCAAACCCTGCACTCCTCCCCCACCCACCACGATGCTACCCAGAGAGCAAATGCATCCAAGGGAAATGGAAGGTCCCGGAGAATGGGCACATGGTGTTATGTGCACAGATAAGTATGGCATCATCCATCCCTCTACTATCCATAATTATAATGCACCAGTGAAAAAACACGGGATTCATCACCACTAGGGGAGTGTCCTAAGACATGCTTGTGACTCCTAGGTCTAGAAAGCAAGGAGTGATACTCATCAGCATGGGATCGTGTAAAATTAGGTTGCTCGTCCATTTGGAGTTGCATTTCTGTGTGTTTTGCTTTACAGGGTGATATAGATATCAGGGTCAAGTTTCAATTTTCTTTATATGGACATCCAGTTTAACATGTGCCACTCCTTGATAACGCTATCCTTTCTATGATATGTTCAGAGCCGCCTTTTTGTGACTTCACTGGCTATAGAGTATATATGCAGGGTTTATTTCTGGAAATCTATAGTCTTATAGAATATATGAACTGATATATAAATAGATATATAGATAGAAATATATAGATAGGTATAAATATATAAATATATATATATATATATATATATATATATATATATATATATAGATAGATAGATAGATAAATATAAAAACATATATACATATTTTTGGGAGTCACCCCGGCTCCAAAGACAAACTTCCCTATCCCCCAAGAAGAGCTGTCCAATGGTGAGCCCTGCTAGGCTCACATGATTCCTGCCATCCAATGGTGAGCCCTTCTGGCTCACATGATTCTGCCATCCAATGGTGATCTCTGCTGGCTCACCTGATCCTTACCCACCAATCAGACTAGCCCTGCTGGCTCAACTGATCCTACCGACCAATCAGACTAGCCCTGCTGCCTCACCTGATCCTTACCCTCTAATCACAAAGCACACCATGCCAACTGTCAAACCACCCCTGGCTCTATAAATATGCAGAGCTGTTCCTCAATAAATGAGCATTTGCTCCGACAGAGCCTTGTTCGTTCTTTCACATATATAGGCATATTAACATATACATGGGGACTGGGGATGTGGCTCAAGTGGTAATGTGCTAAACTAAAATGCATGGGGAACTGGGTTCAATCCTCAGCACCACATAAAAATAAAATAAAGATGTTATGACCACCAAAAACTTTTAAAAAATTAAAAAATATATTCATGAATAATGATATTGGCATTAAACATAAATTTTTGCATGTATAATATATAGATGTAGTATGTATTTTAATCATGTGTGTGTGTGTGTGTGTGTGTGTGTGTGTGTGTGTGTTTGTGTGTGTGTGTGTGTTTCATTTCCACACCTTACTATTGTGGATTTAATTGCACATCTGAAAGTATAAAACTAATAGAAGAAAATGGGAAAACTTTCAGGACATTGGCTCAACACAAATAATGACATTTAGAATCTAACCCACAAATAGAGAAATCAAAAAGAAGAAATAATCCAAGGTGATGGCATCAAACTCAAAACCTCCTTCTCAGCAAATGAAACCATTACCCAAGTGAAGAAATAACCTATAGAATGGAAGAAGATATGGGAGCACTGTTTATTTGTTAAAAGATAAATATCCTGAAAGACAATGACCATATCAACAACAACAATGAAGTCCTGTAATTAAGAAATGGATGAATGATCAAAATGGCCAGCAAGTCATTTTTAAATGTTCAATATTATTATGAATCCAGGAACATGTAAATCACTATGAAGTGACATGCCATCTTGTACCAGATGGCATGCCACTTCATAGTTAGTAACAGAAAGCAAAATTAAATGCTGGTGATGATGTGGAGAAAAAAGGAGTTCTCCTATTGAGTTGGAATGTAAATTAATACATCCATAATGAAAGTCAGTATGAGGCTTCTCAAAAGACTTAGATAGATCTAGAAAATTATCCAGATGACCCACTTCTGTGTATATAACCCAAATAAATTAAATTGGCATTCCAGAGAGATATCTGCATGTCCACATTATAGTAGCACTATTCAAAACAGCTAAGAGGGAGTAAAACCAGGTACCTATCAAAAGATGAGTGGATAATGATATTCATGCACACTGGAATTTTATGTGGCTATAAATCACAACAGAGTCCTGTTATGTTTTTTTAAATGAATGAAACTACAGGAATTTGTTAAGTGAAATAAGCCAGACACAGAAAGACAATTACTGAATGTCCCCTGTCCTGTGAAGATTATAATGAAAAAAAAGTCAAATATCAACATAAATATTCTGTTGAAATAATTTAGGATGAGAAGAAGTGGGGGTAGGTTAATAGAGAATGGATTTGATCAGAAAATCCGGCACATGTGTATGAAAATAACACACTGAACCCCATCAATACCTATGAGTATACATGTTAGCAAAAGTAGTTAAATGTACATGAAGTTTAGTAACCATTGGTGCACTGTTACAAAATGAGGAGAGAAGAATCAAACCTAATCTCTCTAGAAAACCAACAAACCTCAATGAAAATCAATAAGAAATTTAAAAAGGAACAAAGCATATACAAAAATATAAAAAAAGATACTAAACCAGAAAATCATTAGTACAACAAGTGTAAGTTGTTATACGTCTCAAAAATAACTTGGTGTGTGAGTGAATTCCTCAATGAAAATACAGAGACTGTCTACATGCCTTTCTAATCCCAGTTGGGATTGATGTGCAAACAGTTTTTATTTTCTTTCTTTAAAAAAAATTGATGATGACCTACACATAGAAAAGTTCCCCCCAAAATGTTCAGGTGTATAAATATGTCAGACATGTTGGCCTCAAGGCCAGAGCTAGCAACAACACTTGAAGTGCATGTCCTCCAAAATCTCCATTTTGCAGAAATGGCAGGAAACAACACACTTTTAGAAATATCATTTACTTTTTTTTTTTTACAATTTTGTACAGAAATGATACTATGTGTGTTATATAAGTTGATTCTTTAAAGCCTCCTCAGTATCTATTTTACCTTAAATAAAGCAGGGATATGAGAGCAGATCTATGTAATTTTTTTGTGGTGTTGAGGATTGAACCCAGGACCTTGTGCATGTGAGGCAAGCACTCTACAAACTGAGCTATGTCCCCAGCTCCGATGCAATTTTTATGTATAAATATGCCAGAGAACAATGAAGCTCTGTGCCTGTGATTTTCTGTGACCCATAAAACGTGAAACAGATGTGCCCTCATGGAAAATCTTTCTAGTGTCATTTGAGGCTTGTCATGGGAGCATACAGGAAAATGTTGAGTGAGTGAAAGAACAAAATTGTCATTTTGCCTGATCATCAGATTTTGGAAGACATGAATTTTTTTATAATTGTGTATAGAGTTTTCTTTTTAGAAAACACCCTGCCTTGGGGCTGGGGATGTGGCTCAAGCAGTAGCGCACTCGCCTGGTATGCATGTGGCCTGGGTTGGATCCTCAACACCACATACAAAGATGTTCTGTCCCCCGAGAACTAAAAAATAAATATTAAAAAAATCTCTCTCTGTCTCTCTCTGTCTCTGTCTCTGACTCTCTCTCTCTCATATATATATATATATATATATATATATATATATATATATATATATCTCCCCCACTCTCTCCCTTGCCTGTCCTCCCTCATGTATGGAGGCTAAAATGGTAGCCCACATGGAAGTGCAGCTGAGTAGAGGCTGGGAAGGGACAGGGGAAGAGGCAGTGGAAAAGGCAGTCAGAGGAGGGTGAGGGTCCCCTGGGCACAGCTGCAGGGCTGGGGTCAGCAGTTCCCAGGAGTAATCTCTGAAGATCTCAGCTGAATCTAGCATAGATAGGAAAAAGGTCAACTTTGACAAACTTGGTCTTAGACACCTGGCGGGAGAGTATAACCAAAACAAGGCCGTACATGGACTTTTAAAAGATAAGACAATTGTATTTTATTATTACTACAGATGGACATCATATCCATCCTTCCAACAGTCAAGTGAAACTGGTAGGTTATGAAGCAAGCGTTTTGATCTAGGAGGGCCTGATAAATATCACAAAAAGTTCCATCAGTCCCAAGTCTGTTCTGAGCCAATGTGAGAACTACAAAACTTCCTGACCTCCTGCACAGGAAAACTTGATCTGTGTGTGTTTTTAATTATTTGTCTGTTTGCTAAAATCACTATGATGAAACCCCAGGATTTCCAACACTAACTGGAAGACACAGTGGCTGTTTTTCCTTAATAATCTTTTAATCATTAATGATCTTATCTGGTCCCTTTGGTAAATGACTCTACAGGTCACACAAGATCCAAACGCAGACATATCCACTGTCTTTTCTAACAGAGATCAACAGTTTCTCCCATATTCTGATGTTGTTACAGAGAATGGATTTAGTTGACCATGAACTGCTTGAGGGGACAGGAAAAGTTGTAGCCTCAGCAATAATTTGATCCTCTGTAATATTTGAGCTGGACACCACATTGTGCAGCTGCGGTTCCAGAGACTCAGGAGGCTGAGGCAGGAGGATCTCTTGAGTGCAGGAAGTTCAAGACCAGTCCCTGCAATGGAATGAGATTCCATCTCAGAAACATAAAACAATGTTTGAATATTTTCTGCTAAAGAGTACTAATAACTTACAGAGAGGGAGGGCAAAAAAAAAATGCACCCCATGCCTAAACTTCTTCCACTGGTTCAAGTAGACTTTTCAGGAGTCAGGAGAACAAGCAGCCTCCTACCTTTGAAACCAGTGCCCTTGGGAGTCCCCCCACCACACCCCCAGAAGTTCATTTGGATTCTCCACATGCTGCTCCCGAAGGAAGGTGATGGCTTGCGTCCCCTCCAGGGCTTGAAAATTCCACCACTGAACAGTTTCACACTGGCCTCTTAGGGTTCAACCAGCAGCCTGACTTCTCTGGTTCAGGCCACATTACCATAGGTCAAACCATAGGAACCTGCCATCCAGCTGTATTTATGGGATGGAAGGATGCAGAACAGGGGTTGGCCTTTTAGTCCCAGGTTGTCTGTATCATTGGCTCTGACCCCCATGTGCCACTTTCTTATGCATGTCATTGGTACAGGAAGAAAGACTGACCATTGGTTAGGCTCAGGACCTGTAACCTGGGCTTTAGAGTTTAAATCCTGACTTTCCTCACCTATTTCCTCTGCAATCCACTGACTTAATTTATCTGGGTTTGGTTTTCTTCACTGTAAAGTGGGCAATCATAATACTACTGCATTCAGAGCATCACTAAGGAAATTAAGAGTTAATACATGATGTCTGTGTACACAGAAGTGAGCTTCTACTCTTACTTTTTCAATGTCACATAATTTATAAATTGCATGCCATTCTTTTTCAGAGGCCATGCTAGTAATATTCTTTGCATCCTTCCAATCTCAGGACACATGATGCCAAATGAGTGTTATTATTTCTTCTCATCCCCATGATAACCCTAAAACAGATACTGTCTCTATTTTACACTGAGGCTGAAAGAACTAGGCCACTACTTCAAGGCTGCAAGGGGATATGGATTAGATCTGTGTGTTTCCAAGACATCTGAGCTCTCTCTTGCACTGTGATTCCTGATCACCAATTGCCTACTATTTTTTTCCACTCTCTATTGGTTTATCATTCAGATGAAAATAAAATAACATTGAAAAGTTAAATGCTGTAATAGAAAGAAATACATGAAGAAATAATGTTACAGGTTAGGAAAACACCTGGAGTTAAGATGGAGGGGATTTCATTATTCTTATTGATGTTTCTTACTCTAGTAAAAAAATACATCAAAACACCTATTGCTTCAGGCACATAAAGAGAGTTCTACTTAGGCAAGATATTTCTTTTCCTAAGTCTAAACAAAACTATTCTTCCAAAATGCATTTTTTCCAGCAAAGGGTTCACAGTCATGATCTACTTATGGACAAGGGAAGGTATCTGCTTTAGGCAAGCTCAGTAAGAAAACAGCCCATATATCATTTAACACTTTTTTTCCAACTAGGAATTCACCCTAGGTACATGTGACCTCTGAGCCATATCCCAAGAACTTTGTACTTTTTTTTTTTTAATTTGGACACAGGATCTCACTAAGATGCTCAGGGATGCACACAGTTGCTGAAGCTAGCCTTTAACTTGAGATCTTCCTGCCTCAGCCTCCTGAACCTCTTGCATGACAGGCATGCACCACCTCACCTGGTTTGATAAAGATCTTAAAAAGAACAACAGAAGTTTTATCTCCTTCATCCTCTGTTAGTTTTTATTTTTCCAACATCAATTTTTGGAAACTTGGGAGCAAATAACGTGGGATAACACTGTGAGAGGTTATCTGGTCCTGCATAAACATGTCCTCATCCTCCCCAGTGTGGATTGGAAGAACTGGATTATTCGTTTTTTTCTGTACTAATAAACATCAAAGCACTGATGGTGGCGTAGCCGTTGCCCACCAGTATCTGGAACACAAGGCGAATCGGATCCTCCTTCTGCATTTTACCATAAGAGGAGGAGATCACGCAGTCCAAAAAGTACATGACCACAAAGGAACCCATGAAGAGCAGGATAGTCCTAGTGGCCCTCTGCTCTGGGGAGGCTTGTGCAATCCTGCTGGTGTTGTGAAGGTGCTGGCACTGCCTCTTATGCCTCCACAGGAGAGCCAGCATGTACCCACTGGAGAGGGCCATGAGCCCGAGAAGAAAGATGTCACGGAGTATTCCTACGAGGGAAAATAAGATCCTGAAATAGTAACCTGTGGGGGAAACCCTGCAGGATTCAATGTGTCATTGGTGGGGCCCCCAATAGAGACTAAAAAATGAATATTAATGAACATGTTGAACAACCAGAGAATGAGAAAGTACTACAGACTGTGCTGTGGGGACGTGTGCTTAAACTTGGCCAGAAAGGACCTTCTGGGGCTGAGGGTGGTGGCCTGCAGGACACTCAGCCGGCAGGTGGTGCTGACCGACAGGCTCCTCATCAGCCTGTACAGGTAGATGACTGTTTTAAATATCTTGAATCCCCAAAATGTCTATATCCAGGAACACCCTGATTATGAGCATCAGCAGATGAATCAGGGCCAGGTGAGCGATGACCACGTCTTTGGGCCTGGTTCTGTGCTGGACAAGGAATGTGAGGATGTGGAAGAGGAGGAGGAAGACATTGGCTGTGATCCCAAGGACAATTTGGGAAGAAAAGACATTTCTTACAGCAAGAAAAATGGAAAGTGTGCTGCTCTTGCTCATTTTCTTTTTTTTTTCTGGTGAAGAGACATATAGAGACAATGTCTGAGAATCAAATAAGATAAAATTCTCATCATCATAGTGGTTACCAGCTTCAACCTTTCCAACTCCCAAGTAGGCCAACCTCAAAGTATGTGGGCACATTTTTAATGCACCCTTTCCAAATTCTCAATACAGAAGCCTAACATCTTCTGTTTATCTCCACTGGTAGGGCCATGATTAATTTGCCACAGTTTGATGCAGTAACCTGGTAAAAAGCTCAGTAGGTAGCATCCAAAGTGAATTTAAGTGGGGCAGATGGCTGGAATGTCCACATGGAACTCTCAAGAAAAGAGAGTGGATACTGAATGAAGCCCCATACAGTTCTATATTTTCAGTGTTATCTATTCTGGATTGCTCATCATCAGTTTAGAGACAGAATATTTAAAATGTTAGCTCTGAACGCAGACTTCTTGAATTTTTTATATGTATATAATTTTGGTACCACATATTGAACCCAAGTTTACATAACCACTTATATTATTATTATATATATATATATTTGATTATGCCAGAAAAACATATCTAAATGGGCAGAACCATTCATTTTTAGCAGGATTTAATTTCAAAATTTCTTTTCTGTCCTCTCTTTGGCATATGAAAAAATGGGGAAAAGTAATCATTATTTCAGTGTGTGTGTGTGTGTGTGTGTGTGTGTGTGTGTGTGTGTGTTAACCAGGAATTATATGCAAAGGAGCTTAACCACTGAGCCACATTCCCTAACTATTTTATTTTTTAATATTTATTTTTTAGTTGAAGTTGGACACAATATATTTATTTTTTAATTTTTATGTGGTGCTAAGGATTGAACCCAAGACCTTGCATGTGCTAGGTGAGCACTCTACCACTGAGCCACAACTCCAGCCCCTTATTGTTACGTTGAGACAGGGTCTCACTAACTTGATGAGGCTGCCCTTGAACTTGCAAACCTCCTGCATCAGCTTCCCAAGCTGCTGGGATAATAGGCACGAAATACACCATCACACCAGGCAAATCTAAGTATTTGGGGGGTCATAACTTTTAGTGTTTTAATTAGAAGAAAGGAATCCAAACTCACTCTGATAATGGAGTTTACATAAGAGAACAAGATTTCATATCTTCTTTTAGTAAGCAATGATATTTATCCAGAGGAGAGAGAGAAAAATAGTGTAATAGAAAATTTGATGGTGACAATCTCATGGTATAGCTCACTATAGAATGGAGGTATTCTCTTTATTTCAATCTTTTTTTTAATTTATTGTTGGTCATTCAAAACATTACATCTAACTTGAAATATCATATTTCACAGTTTGATTCAAAAGGGTTATGAACTCCCATTTTACCCTGTATACAGATTGCTGAATCACATCAGTTACATCAATTACATTTCCATTGATTTACATATTGCCATTCTAGTGTCTGATGAATTCTGCTCTCTATCCTAACCTCTATTATCCCCCCTCCCTTCCCCACCCCTCCCCTCTTCTCTCTCAACCCCCTCTACTGTAAAACATTTCTTACTCTTGTATTATTCTTCCCTTACCCCTCACTTCCTCTTGTATGTAATTTTGTGTAACCCTGAGGATCACCTTCCCTTTCCATGCAATTTCCCTTCTCTCTCCCTTTCCCTCCCACCTCTCATCCTTGTTTAATGTTGGTCTTCTTCTCGTGCTCTTCTTCCCTACTCTGTCCTCAGTTACTCCCCTTATATCAAAGAAGACATTTGGCATTTGTTTTTTAAGGATTGGCTAGCTTCACTTAGCATAATCTGCTCTAATGCCATCCATTTCCCTCCAAATTCTATGCTTTTGTCATTTCTTAATGCAGAGTAATACTCCATTGTGTATAAATGCCACATTTTTTTTATCCATTCATCTATTGAAGGGCATCTAGGTTGGTTCTACAATCTTGCTATCCTGAATTGTGCTGCTATGAACATCTATGTAGCAGTGTCCCTGTAGCATGATCTTATTAGGTCTTTGGGGAATAGACCGAGAAGGGGAATAGCTGGGTCAAATGGTGGTTCCATTCCCAGCTTTCCAAGAAATCTCCATACTGCTTTCCACATTGGCTGCACCAATTTGCAGTCCCACCAACAATGAACGAGTGTACCCTTTTCCCCACATCCTCTCCAGCACTTGTTGTTATTGGACTTCCTAATGGCTGCCAATCTTACTGGAATGAGATGGTATCTTAGGGTGGTTTTGATTTGCATTTCTCTGACTGCTAGCGATGGTGAGCATTTATTCATGTACTTATTGATTGATTATATGTCCTCCTCCGAGAAGTGTCTGTTCAGGTCCTTGGCCCATTTGTTGATTGGGTTATTTGTTGTCTTTTTGTCTAATTTTTTGAGTTCTTTGTATAGTCTGGATATTAGGGCTTTATCTGAAGTGTGAGGAGTAAAGATTTGTTCCCAGGATGTAGGCTCCCTATTTACCTCTCTTATTGTTTCTTTTGCTGAGAAAAAACTTTTTAGTTTGAGTAAGTCCCATTTGTTAATTCTAGTTGTTAACTCTTGCGCTATGGGTGTCCTATTGAGGAATTTGGAGCCCAACCCCACTGTACTTAGATCATAGCCAACTTTTTCTTCTATCAGATGCCATGTCTCTGATTTGATATCAAGCTCCTTGATCCATTTTGAGTTAACTTTTGTGCATGGCGAGAGAAAAGGGATTCAGTTTCATTTTGATGCAAATGGATTTCCAGTTTTCCCAGCACCATTTGTTGAAGATGCTGTCCTTCCTCCATTGCATGCTTTTAGCCCCTTTATCAAATATAAGATAATTGTAGTTTTGTGGATTGGTTTCTGTGTCCTCTATTCTGTACCATTGGTCCACCCGCCTGTTTTGGTACGAGTACCATGCTGTTTTTGTTACTATTGCTCTGTAGTATAGTTTGAAGTCTGGTATCGCTATCCCACATGATTCACACTTCCTGCTTAGCATTGTTTTTGCTATTCTGGGTCTCTTATTATTCCATATGAATTTCATGATTGTTTTATCTATTTCTACAAGAAATGCTGTTGGGATTTTGATTGGCATTGCATTGAACTTATAGAGAACTTTTGGTGATATCGCCATTTTGATGATGTTAGTTCTGCCTATCCATGAACAGGATATATTTTCCATCTTCTAAGGTCTTCTTCTATATCTTTCTTTAGGGTTCTGTAGTTTTCATTGTATAAGTCTTTCACCTCTTTTGTTAGGTTGATTCCCAAGTATTTTATTTTTCGGGGGACATTGTGAATGGAGTAGTTGTCCTCGTTTCCATTTCAGAGGATTTGTCGCTGATATACAGGAATGCCTTTGATTTATGCGTGTTGATCTTATATCCTGCCACTTTGCTGAATTCATTTATTAGCTCTAATAGTTTCTTTGTAGACCCTTTTGGGTCTGCTAGGTAAAGAATCATATCATCTGCAAATAGTGATAATTTAAGTTCTTCTTTTCCTATTTCTATGCCTTTAATTTCTTTCGTCTGTCTAATTGCTCTGGCCAGTGTTTCGCGGACAATGTTGAACAGAAGTGGTGAGAGAGGGCATCCCTGTCTTGTACCAGATCTTAGAGGGAATGCCTTCAATTTTTCTCCATTCAGCATGATGCTGGCCTGTGGCTTATCATACATTGCTTTTACAATTTTGAGGTATGATCCTGTTATCCCTAAATTTTCTAGAGTTTTGCACATAAAGGGATGCTGTACTTTGTCGAAAGCTTTTTCTGCATCTATCAAGATGATCATATGGTTCTTATTTTTAAGTCTATTGATGTGGTGAATAACATTTATTTATTTCCGTATATTGAACCAGCCTTGCATCCCAGGGATGAATCCTACTTGATCATGGTGTATGATTTTTTGGATATGTTTTTGAATCCAATTCGCCAGGATCTTATTGAGGATTTTTGCGTCTAGGTTCATTAGAGATATTGGTCTGTAGTTTTCTTTCTTTGAAGTGTCTTTGTCTGGTTTAGGGATCAGGGTGATATTGGCCTCATAGAATGAATTTGGAAGTTCTCCCTCTTTTTCTATTTCCTGAAATAGTTTGAAAGGTATTGGTGTTAGTTCCTCTTTAAAGGTCTTGTAAAACTCTGCTGTATAACCATCTGGTCCTGGGCTTTTCTTACTTGGTAGGCTTTTGATGGTTTCTTCTATTTCCTCAATTGTTATTGGTCTGTTTAGGTTGTCTATATCCTCCTGACTCAATCTAGGCAGATTATATGACTTAAGAAATTTATCTATGCCTTCACTATCTTCTATTTTATTGGAGTATAAGGATTCAAAATAATTTCTGATTATCTTCTGTATTTCTGAAGAGTCTGTTGTGATATTACCTTTTTCATCTCGTATGCTAGTTATTTGGGTTCTCTCTCTTCTTCTCTTCGTTAGCATGGCTAACTGTCTGTTGACTTTATTTATTTTTTCGAAGAACCAACTTTTAGTTTTGTCAATTTTTTCAATTGTTTCTTTTGTTTCGATTTCATTAATTTCAGCTCTGATTTTAATTATTTCTTGCCTTCTACTTCTTTTGCTGTTGTTTTGCTCTTCTTTTTCTAGGATTTTGAGATGAAGTATGAGATCATTTATTTGTTGTTTTTTTCTTTTCTTAAGGAATGAACTCCAAGCAATGAATTTTCCTCTTAGAACTGCTTTCAATGTGTCCCGTAGATTCCGATATGTTGTGTCTGTGTTTTCATTTAACTCTAAGAAGTTTTTAATTTCCTCCTTGATGTCTTCTAAAACCCATGGATCATTCAATAACCTATTGTTCATTCTCCACGTGATGCTTGATTTTTCCTTCCTTCTTTTATCATTGATTTTCAGTTTCATTTCATTATGATCAGATAAGACGAATGGTATTATCTCTACTTTATATTGTCTAAGAGTTGCCCTGTGACATAGTATATGGTCTATTTTTGAGAAGGTTCCATGTGCTGCTGAGAAAAAAAGTGTAACTACTTGATGTTGGGTGGAATAGTCTATATATGTCGATTAAGTCTAGGTTATTAATTGTGTTGTTGAGTTCTATAGTTTCCTTATTTAACTTTTGTTTGGAAGATCTGTCCAGTGGAGAGAGGTGTGTTGAAGTCTCCCATGATTATTGTATGGTGGTCTATTAGACTCTTGAACTTGAGAAGAGCTTGCTTGATGAACACAGCTGCACCATCATTTGGGGCATATATATTTATGATTGTTATGTCTTGTTGGTGTATGGTTCCCTTGAGCAGTATGTAATGTCCCTCTTTATCCCTTTTGATTAACTTTGGCTTGAAATCTATTTTATTAGATATGAGTATGGACACTCCTGCTTGTTTCCGCAGTCTATATGAATGGTATGATTTTTCCCAACCTTTCACTTTCAGTCTATGTATATCTTTTTTCTATCAGATGCGTCTCCTGTAGGCAGCATATTGTTGGGTCTTGTTTTGTGATCCATTCAACTAGCCTGTGTCTCTTAATTGGTGAGTTTAAGCCATTAACATTTAGGGTTAATATTGAGATATGGTTTGTTCTTCCAGTCATATTTGTTTATTAATGTTACTAAACCTGATTTGTTTTCCTCTTTGATTACTTTCCCCCCTTTACTGTCCTACTTCCCACTGTTGGTTTTCCATGTTATTTTCTATTTCCTTTTCCTGTGATGATTTGCCAAGGATTTATTGAAGAGATGGTTTTCTAGCTGCAAATTCTTTTAACTTTTGTTTATCGTGGAAGGTTTTAATTTCATCTTCCAGTCTGAAGCTTAATTTCGCCGGATACACGATTCTTGGTTGGAACCCATTTTCTTTCAGTGTTTGAAATATGTTATTCCAGGATCTTCTAGCTTTCATAGTCTGTGTTGAGAGATCAGCTGTTATCCTGATTGGTTTTCCCCTAAATGTAATTCGCTTCCTTTCTCTTGTAGCTTTTAAAATTCTCTCCTTATAATGTATGTTGGACATCTTCATTATAATGTGTCTAGGTGTGGATCTCTTATGATTTTGCACATTCAGCGTCCTTTAGGCTTCTAGTATTTGGGGTTCTGTCTCATTCTTCAAGTCTGGGAAGTTTTCTCGTATTATTTCACTGAATAGATTGTTTATTCCTTTAGTTTGGCGCTCTGTGCCTTCCTGTATCCCAATGACTCTTAAATTTTGTCTTTTGATGTTATCCCATAATTCCTGGATGTTCTGCTCATGGTTTCTTAGCAGAATTGCTGAGCTGTCTATGTTCTTTTCAAGTTGAAATACTTTGTCTTCATTGTCTGATGTTCTATCTTCTAAATGATCCACTCTGCTGGTAGCATTCTCAATTGAGTTTTTAAGTTGGTTTATTGCTTCCTGCATTTCTAGGATTTCTATTTGTTTGTTTTTTATTACCTCTATCTCCCTGTGAAATTGATCTTTTACTTCCTGGATTTGTTTTTCAATGTGATCTTTCATTGTCTGATTTTGCTGTCGCATGTCTTCCTTGAGACACCAGATCATCTGTAGCATGTATATCCTGAACTCTCTCTCTGACATTTCCTCTGTTGCAGCTATTACCTCTTCTAAAGTTGAGTTGACCTGCATTGCTTGTTGTCCTTTCTTTCCTTGTCTTTTCATACTGCTCGTGTTTCTTTCTGCTTAGTGAAACTGTTGTGTTTTTGAATTTTTCCCCCTAATTATTTATATTGCTCTTGTATAGTTGAAAAATCTCCCTTGCAGGGTGAGTAGTGGCTGTGCTCCTCCTCTAATTGGGGTGATCTGTCTATAGTGTAGGTGGGCCGCTAGGCCTGCCCTGCCGGTCGTTCTCAGGTCAGCCCACCCTGCGAGTGCGGGTGGCGGCTCTGCTCTGCCCCCACTCCAATTGTGGTAACGTGACTACCACCCCCTCTGGTCATTGGGCCGGATCCAGATGTGGGCGGCTGCTCTGCTCTGCCCCTACTCCAATTGGAGTGACGTGTCTACCACGCTGGCAGGCCTCTAGGCCTGTTCCACTGGTGGATCTCAGGTCTGCCTGACTCTGGCAGTAGGGGGAGTTGGGGGTCGAGAGTCCTTTGGTCTTTACGGTCACGCCCTCAGAGAGATTTTGAAGTTTCCTGGTTGTTCGCCAGGTAGGCGGGGCTGTTAGCAGAGCCCGGAGGGCATGGCCATGTGCTGGGCCATGCGGGGACCCTTCTAGCTGATTCGGGCCGCCGGGGGTCGCCTGAAGTGCGGGGCAGCTGCGTCTGTGTGGCTAAGATCCGGGCGGGTTGTGTGGCTGTTCGCAGAGTGAGAACAGGGCCTCCCGGGAGAGCCGGGGTGGCGGGGGTGACTGCCGGTTTGGGCTGCCACTCCGCTCCGGGCCGCCGCTGCTTGCAGAAGCTGCTGGTGGCTGCGGGATTGGACCTCTGCGCCCTCGGGGGGCGGCACCTGTTGAGCCGGGCAGTTGCGGCCGCTTGGTTAATAGCCAGGCGGGCGTGGCAGCCGCTTGCAGGGTGAGTGTGTTGGCTTCTCACGGACCTCACGTGGGAGCCCGGTTGGCAGAGGCCGACCGCCGGTTCGGGCGGGGCAGCCCAAGCCGCTCCGGGTGCCTGCCGCTTGCACAAGCGGCTGCTGGCTGCAGGACTTGACTTCTGCACCCGCAGCGGGGCCGCCTGCAGGGTCAGGTAGGTATGGCAGAGTGGTTAATAACTGGGCAGGTGGGTCGGCTGCTCACAGAGCGAGACCTGGTCCTCCCGTGAGAGCCCGGATGGCAGAGGCCAAATGCAGGTTCCGGTGGGGCGGCCCAAGCCGCTCCGGGTGCCTGCTGCTTGCAAAAGCGGCTGCTGGCTGCAGGACTTGACTTCTGCACCCGCGGCGGGACCGCCTGCAGAGTCAGGTAGCTGTGGCCGCGTGGTTAAGAACTGGGCGGGTTGGTTGGGCTGCTCACAGAGGGAGACCTGGTCCTCCCGTGAGAGCCCGGATGGCGGAGGCCAACTGCAGGTTCCGGCGGGGCAGCCCAATCGCTCCAGGTGCCTGCCGCTTGCAAAAGCGGCTGCTGGCTGCAGGACTTGACTTCTGCACCCGCAGCGGGGCTGCCTGCATAGCCGGGTAGCTGCCGCCGAGGAGGAACCTGACGGTTGGGGTCGCCTCCCGGGAGAGCCGCTTGTAGGAGCGGCTGATGGCTGCGGAACTAGACCTCTGTGCCCGCGAGGCCGGCCAAGATCCGCTTCTCTGGGACAAACTGTCACTTCGAATAAACCTACCAGTTCACGGCAGCTCTCCTCCTAAGGGAATTTTGCTAGAAGTTCCTCCGTAGGTAGGCTGCATCTGTTCCAATGGGTCTTTCTTATCCCGTTAAAGTGGAGACATTGGAATCGCTGCTTCCTCGCCGGCAGCCATGTTGGATCCCCCTCTTCATTTCAATCTTAATTCTGCTTTATACCTATGAAGTATGTAACATTTACAATGAGGTGAGCAACATATCCTCCCGTTCTATCATCTAAAAAACAAGTGGATAAGAATAGCAATAACTCCCACAGCTACCTAGAAAATTATAGCTTGATAACATCATTTACACACTCTGAGAAAAAAAACAACAAGGATTCCAGACAATTTAAATGTTTGAGCCTAGTTAAATGATTGCTTTGAAATCTTTGTGGAAGTTTCATTGTAAATAGTGGAAATTAATTGATGATATTAGAAAAATGTACTCTCTTCCAAATGATTAATTTGGTAAGAAGTTTTTTTTCTTCATTCACATATTCAGCTAAAGAACATTCCCTCCTTGTTCTGCTCAAGAAAAGCAAAAAGAAAAATGGTAATATCATGGTCTAGGATTCTCCACATTTGAGGAGACACAAATGGTTATTAGTAGGCACAGTGCTACAGGTAGCTATGGATAGATGATGCCTACTCTTGTGTGCATACTTGAAGTGAATTTTAAGATATACACAGTTATATCTTAAAACATATATACAGTTTTAAGATATATACAGTTTTAAGATATATAATTTAATTTTTATCCCAAAATACCTTTACAGCAACGTAAACTGGATATGTAACACTTGATGAGACCTTTTCAAACATTACCAAAAATAAATAATGATGATTCCCTTTTATCAAGTTATGAAATACAGGTTTGTCTTCAATCCAGTTCAATGCAAATTATAAAATAAAATGGAGAGCATTAAAAAAAGACAGGAGAAACAGGCTACCTGATATATCTGTGGACAGAGAGCACAGGACTCTGGTTTCAGCCCTGCTGGCGGGGGGGGGCACGCTGCATGCATCGTCATGGGAGGGAGGGATGGAGCCAGGAGGGGCCATGGACTTGCAAACACAGGTAGAGAACTGGGTTTTCTGGGGAGCATTGCCTGAAAACAAGTGAAAATTACTTTTTTTTCTATAGGAGAAATTACCTGGTTACAGCTGGAAAACTTTATCATTTTAGTAATGTGCTGATCATGGGAAGTGGTAGAGACAGAAGCTGTCATGGGTCCCCAACAGACATTAGCTTCCTGCAGCCCCAGGACACAGCAGGCAGAGAAGCAGCTGTCCGTCTGCACATTGTGCAGGTCACACAAGTGTGTATCAGTGAGAGCAACAGTGCCCTCCATGGTTCACAGGTAGATGTTTTATAAAAAATGCAATGTTGCAATTTCTGTGCCAATTTGTCAGTTTTGTTAGAAAACATCCTGAAATTATGGACAATTCATAAAAGCAAGTTAAAAGGAATCCTCTGAGCCTGTCCCCTCCCAGCTGTGCCTAACCCCACTCACACCTGCCAGGAGTAGTCTGACCACAAGATCAGGGTGCAGACAGAAGCCTGTCCAGCACCAGGATGATCCCAGAACCCCTCCTCAGCTGTAGGGAGAGAGATTCTGCAGAAGCTCCTGGCACTGATGGGCCGAGCCCTAGGTCATGACTTAAACCCTGGTGAAAACAAGCTCTACTCAGACTGGAGGTTTTGAATACAATGACTAAGTCCAAAGAGAATAATGTGGAAAAAAAAGTTCAGGGCCAGGTCACAGTGAGGAAGGGCCCAGTCTAAGTGGGCACATTACAGGATAAACCTAAGTGGAGAACAAATGAGAATGGAAATCTAGTTTTTAAAAAATTATCCCCAGGGTCCTTAGAGCTGAGGGTGTGAAGTCCTTTCCAGGGAACTGTAACCCAGTGGAATGCCCTTTCCTGCCCTGACCAAGGAGCCATCACTTAAACATTTCACATTCTGCCACTGTCCAAGTCGTGGACAACACAGAGATACATGCCATCACCCAGGGGCCAGAGACTAGTGAACAATTCTGAAGTTGGTGCACCCCAGTCAGCGGTGAGGAAAGGAGACCCACTGCACCTTGGGCTTCTGGGGCCTGTGTGTGGAGAGACACCAGCTGGAGTGAGGGAAGGGGGAATAGCTGCTTTTTCAGGTGCACCATGGACACTGTCCTATAAATACTGTAATTTGGAACTTCACTTTTTGATGGTCATTTTGTACATGAAAAGGCAGATGTCATTTCATGTCATCACACCGATCAAGTTCACCGTCACCTCTCCAATAACAGCTCTTTTCTCTTTAGAGAGAGGACACCATGGGACTTTGGAAACCAGGAAGGGGCGGTCACTACTCTTACCATTTGGTTGTAAAATTAAGCAATCGAAGCCCCTGGTCTCCTATCCAGCTTGAGACACCCCCACCCTCAGTAGCCAGAGAACCACTGGATTAATTTTGGGAGATCAAAACTGAGACAAAATACATCTGTATAAAAAGAAAACGCTATTAGACATTTGCTAGAAATGTGAGTTTGAACTCTCTTCATAATTATACAGTGTGAAGAAAGGGCAGCACCTTCTGAAGAATTATAAAGCATTCATTTCATATGATTCTTTGTCAGGATCTCAGGTCAGAGAAGTAAACGCTGAAAGAAATATTTTGAATTGATTTATGGAGACAAGAGAAGGAAAATCAAGGATGTGAAATAAAATTCTTGTGATAGAACTTATCTCTTCCTTGGTGAAGATTAATAGGAACTCATGAAGTCAAAGCAGGAAATAACAAGACAACTCAATAATACATACTTTGAGGAGTAAGAGAGCCATAAATTAAACTCACTATAGAAACTTATGGGAACTTAAAATGATTAACTTGAAATAAGTTTCTTTTTTTAATTTGAAAATTAACAAATGTTCACGAGTCACCAAATTAAAGGGCTAGATCTATTACAAAGAGGAGCTGGGGACATAGCTCAATTGGTAGAGTGCTTGCCTGGCATACACAAGGTCCTGGGTTGAATTCCCAGCACCACCCAGAAAAAACAAAACAGTTTTACAAAGAAAATTTCCCTTTGCAGTCTAGAGAGAAGAATTCTCTAACCTCTGGAGTGTGGACACATAATTCAGAGCTACCAAAGAACCTAACATACAACTTGGCTATTTTTATTCTTCATCACAGTCACAGAAGCCCACTCACACACTGCTGCTGCATCTGAGGAAGAGAAAGGCACTTACATGGGCGGGTCACATGGGGAGTCAGGGGATCTGAGCGGATCCTGCACCCTTTTTAAGCAAAGGACATCTTTAATTCACCTCTCTGTGGGGCTTTAATTTTAGCTTCTGCAAGAAGGTGACAAGATCTCACTGGAGATCACAGAACCATGGCATCCTCCAGTGGCACATGTCACCTCACTTTTACTTTAGTCTCTGATGTACAGTTGCAACCTGGGGAGATTTGACCTCAAAAGTTTTCTCCAAGTTCCCTGAACACACCTGCGTGAGGATCTGAAGGCTCCCAATCATACAAACCACACCCATTCTCACCTTTTTTTTCAACCTATGTTCAAATTAGTGCAAACACACTTCATATATTGCAATGCTTCTACTTTTGGGACAGTGGTTACTGGCACCTCCCGTGGATTCCCCGGGGAGTCTGAGGGTCATCTCCCTAAAATGTGAGACCATTGTCCCTGGTCCACTCTCACCATGACCATGTGGTTTGGGGTATTGTGTCTCCTAGGATTTGCAAACCCCGCTTCAGATTTGCATTTCTGTTTCAAGTTAAGAAAGACTCTCAAGTATCCATTTTGGCCGTGAGCAAAGGAAGCAAAACAAAATTCTTAATAAAGTCAATTTGTTTTCATTCTCCAGGAATAGCTAGTGTCACTAAATGCATTTCAAGGCACAGCCTCTCCTGTTGGATGGCCACAAGTTCCTGAGAGTGGGATACACATCTCCTCTAAGAATAAAAAATCTTCTCATTCTGTGAGTGAGGAAGGAGACTCTCCATCTAGGGCAAGAAGAAAGAGAAATTAACCTTTATGGGCCACTCGGAGGGGACCAGTGGGCTTTCTGGACCTTCTTTGAAAGCTGGTATATGAGACAGGATGAACAACTCTTGATGTTTTCTATTTTATGACGTGGATTAGGAAAGAACCATACAGTGACACATCTTTCTGTCTATTCAAAGAAGCTTTTGAAAAGGAAAATTACATGCTTCAGAAAATTTAAATATCTAGCAAAACTAAATACAGAACATTGAGTTTATGGCCTTAACGAAGAATTCCATCCAGAACCCAGGTGTCCACAGAGTGGGGCTCACCCAAGCTGTGACATAGTGCGTCCCCCACACAGGGCTTCCCTCATGTTCTTTAACCAGGGAGGTGGCACATTTTTTTGTGTGTGGTTGCTAACAGGACAGACTAAACAACAAATGGGAAGACACAATTAGTGGTACCCACAAAAAAGGATCTGGAAACTTCTGTCCATGACAGGACCCCAGAGGCAAATCTGTCCAACACAGCGGCCAGCTAATGATGGTTTTTCCCTCAACCAGCCATGAAATACCAAGGTTTTAATGTCACCAAATTGTGTCAGCAAAATTCAGGTTTAGGACCTGCCAGGTGTTTTCCCAGGAGAAACACTGCAAGTCTTGAGCAGAGGGGCCAGGGAGGGACTCTGCGGCCCAGCACATGCCTAGCATGCAGGATGACCTTGGGGGTGCTCCAGGTGCTGCTTAAAAATAAGAAGAAATTGTCCCAGAGAAAATTTGGTACTTTGAAAAAATAAATAAGATTGATGGGAGGACAAGATTGTAGATTCAAGTGAGGTAGTGTGTCCCCGAGCTCAGAAACCCAGAATTGGAGCATCTGGATACAGCTTCTCCCCAAGGCGTAGAGAGAAAACTTATGAGTGGGTAGTCAGTTTGCCCTGGAGAATCAAAGACTCATTGGTTCAATAAATAGATCTAAAAATAAATCACTGGAGTTTATCAATAATCCCTGGTCAGCCAACCTAGGACCCGTATTGTGACTGACAATGGAGAAACCAATGGGAATTGGAAACCTAGTTTTCTGAATCCACAGCAAGGTCCACATAAACCTATGTGAGCCTAGCAAAGGCTTAACTAGGCCCACTCAGGCCTGCTGAGTCCCAGCACCTACCCAGTCCCCAAAGCCCTCCAAGCTCCTTGGGAACTTAGATCCCAAAGGTGCAGCAGTTGCCCAGTTTCTGATACCCAACAGGCCACTAGCACTTACCTGTCCCACCTGGTCCATCACACACCAGTTCCCCAGGTGCATGGTGAACACCAGATCTAGCATCAGTCCAGCACACAACCAATCCCCTTGGCCACCCATATTCAAATCCCCTAACATCCAGGGCCCCTGCCTAGACCACTGATCTTCTTACTAGGCCTGGAGATTCACCACCAGCCCATCACCCAGGCTGCCTGGCCACCACTTTGCTGCCTGGCCTGCCCAGCCCTGCTTTATCAGTGGCCAGCAAGGCCCATCGACCAGCCCTGATCCACAAGCCCAGGCCAGCCAGGCCCACTGGACATAGCCAGCTGTGTCACCACCCAGCCATAGCCCCCAGCCCACCCATGTCCATAACCCAAGAAGGGACAATCCCATGGTTACTGATTATCTTATCCACCATGGTGGAAAGGACCCCTTAATTCATTAACATTTCACCAATATTTCTCACCTTTTATTTTGCTGTTGTTATTTTCTTTTGATTTTTTATTTTGTTTTTTCTTCTTTTGTATATTTTTTTGTATACTAAGTGACTCAAGAAGTCCTATATATATACACCCTTGTTTCTCTTTCCTCATTTCTAGTCTTTACCTAGACCACACCTAATTAACTAATGGAGATGGCTAATCCTGCTTCCTGGACATTACAACAACTGACACTGTAGGTATCACCTAGGAACTGTGTACCTAGCCCTCTGCCATATATTGTTCATATACATTGGTGCCATCGCGGGGCTCCCCTCACCCAGTCTGTGAGATACTGGAACACAGAGGCACTGTGAGCTCATTAGGTAGAAATCCTTAGGCTTCTGATATATCCATAGAGATGGGGAGACCACCAAACAGTATGAACCTGCAAGGGAATAAAGCACCTTCAAAAGCACAGAATACCTCAGCTACAGACTCCATAGATACCATGTGGACAAAGGGTCAGAGATGGAACTCAGAAAGGTTCATGATAAGATAAAATTTGATGTAAGAAATAAAATCAGAGAAAATACAAAAAGTGAACGATCACTTTAATAAGGAAGTAGACATCCTGAAGAAGAATCAGTCCCAAATCCTCAAAATGAAGGGATCAGTGAGCCAACTTGAAAATTCATGGGAAAGCATCACCAGCAGACTGGATCTCTTGGAAGACAGAGTTTCAGGAAAAGAATACAAAATATATACCCTGAAATTGAAGGAGAGGGGTTGGGGTTGTGGCTCAGTGGTAGAGCACTTGCCTAGCATGCACGAGGCACTGGGTTCGATCCTCAGTGAAACATAAATGTAAAATGAAAATATTGTATCCCTCTAAAACTTAAGTATAAATATTTTTTAAAAAGAAAGAAATTGAAGGAGAAAATATGTTAAGACACATGAACGGAATTTCCAAGAAATAAGGGATAAGATGAAAAGACCCAAGTCAAGATAGATTGGGATGGATGAATTCCTAGAGATACAAACCAAAACAATCCATGGTTTTTCAATGAAATAAAACCTAAAGAATGAAAGGGAAAATCGAATACAAGAGGGGTTGGGGTTGTGGCTCAGTAGTAGAGCACTTGTGTTGTACCAGTGAGGCACTGAGTTCGATCCTCAGCACCATATAAAAATAAATAAACAGAATAAATAAAAAAGAAAATCAAATACAAGAGATGTACAGAAACCCAAATATACAAAATTACAACAGACCCACACGAAGGTTCATAATTATAAAAATGCCTAATATAAAAATAAAGATAGAATTTTAAAGACTTTTCAGAGAAAATAATGAGACACACTTAGAGGGAAACCCATCTGGATCTCCACTGATTTTTTCAACCAAGAATCTGAAAACTAGTATTTCTTGGAATAATACACATTGAGCTCTGAAAAAAAAAATGAATGACAACCAAGAATACTATACCCCGAAAAATAAAACCTCAGAATTGACAATGAAATAAAAACCTTTCATCATAAACAAAGTTGAAAAGAATTACAACGAGAAAGCCTGTTAAAGAGAATACACTAGGTAAAATATTTCATGAAGAAGAAATGAACAATATACGTCAAGACCAGCAAGGGGAAGAACTATACTAAATGAAGAAAAAAATCAAAAGAGAAACCAACTCAACTTAAAAACAAGTAATAAACCAAAAATGACTGGAATTACAAATCATGTCTCAATGATAATTTGAATGTAAATGAGCTAAAATCATCACTTACATGAGTCTCATACGTAAGTAAGCAGGGGGATCCATCCTCATATCAGATAAAATGGACTTTAAGCAAAAGTTCATCAGAAGGGACACAGAAGGACATTTCAGATGGCTGATAAAAATTAGACATCAACAAAACATAAATATTGAGCATTTATGTCCCAAACAATGGTGCATCTACATACATCAAACAAACCCTTCTCCACTTCAACAATGATATCCATCACAACAGAATAATATAAGTCATTTTCACACACTGCTCTCCTGATGCTCAGATCCACCAAACAACAACTCAATGAAAAACTTATAGAACTACATGATCCAATCAGTCACTTGGAGGTAACAGACATACAGAGCATTTCATGCATTGATGATGGGATGCACTTTCTTCTCAGCAGAACACAGATGCTTCTCTAAAAGGGACCATATCTTAGGCCACAAAGCAACTCTTAGTAAACACCAAATCAAAGGGATAATACCTTGCATCCTATCAGATCCCAGTGGAATAAATTTAGAAATCAACAATAAAGGGCTCGGGCCGGGGCTCAGCTGCAGAATGCTCACCTAGCATATATGAGGCCCTGTGTTCGATTCTCAGAACCACATATAAATAAATAAATGTATTGTATCCAGCTACTATTAAAATCTAATTTTTTTTAAAAAAGAAATCAACAATAAAATAAAAATTGAAATTACTCTTAAACTTAGAGACTAAATAACATACTACGGAATGACCAGTGGATATCAGAAGAAATCAGAAATGAATTTAAATATCCTTAGGGGTACATGAGAATATTGACACAACATATCCACCTCTCTTGGACACTAGGCAGGCAGTTCTAAGAGGAAAATTTATTGTTTCTTTATCCAAAGAATAGAAATCACCCAATGAATAACCTAACATTACTTTTCAAAGGCTTGTAGTCATGAATTTCCATTTAATACCAAATCTCATAAATCTTTATAAAATTTTGTATAAATTGCTTAGGAAGGAAACAGATTTTTATTGTTCCTTTCAGGAAAAAAAAATCATGCCTTTGATTTCTCCAATCATGAGGATGAGGGTTGATCACTCAGGTTCTTAGCAGGGAGGAGTCGGGCTCAGACTCTGCCTGAGTGTCACATATGTTCAGCCTCCCTGCTGTGGGACCTCAACCCCTGCCTCCAGTTCTGCCTCTGTTTCTCTGTTTTGTTCCATGTGCACTTTCATGGGATGCACAGCTTGAATCCTGAAATTTTAAGGATGGAAATCACAAAGTACCTGAGCAGTAACATGAAGAAACCAGGTGATCCACACAAGAATGGTGTGGGAAAGAGGGGATCCATCAGACTCTGCAGTAAGGGTACCTTCAGAGCCACAGGGGACACCAGGAGTCTCTCTCTCCTCAGAATTCAAGCAACACATCCTGTGGAATGGCTGTGGGCTCATTTGAACTTTGGACCCAGTGGAGAAAAATTGTGTCAGCACAAACTATTTTTTGTCAAGGGAACTTAAGAGAAAATTGGAGCACCCATCTCCCCAGATGGTTATTATCCAGAACAGGATCCAATCAAGGGGAAAGTGAAATGTTCCTCTAAAGACTCCATAGTCCTGTTCTCCCCAGAGGGATCCTGTCACCTTAATAAGAATACTAAAACGACAGGCTGAAGAGAGATGAGCTCACAGCACTCCTTTGCTTAAAATTAGGCAGGCTGTTCTCAGGTGCACCAAGTGCCCTGCGTCCATCCATCCAGGTAGGTGCCTCTCTGCTGCACAGATGTAGGGAGTAGGTACACGGGCTTCTGGGAGGAGAAGGGAAGGGGGCAACATGGGTCTCTTAGGGCAGTTTCTGTTTGCTTGAGAAGAGACATCCAGCTCTGACCACTATACTCCACCAGACAATAGTCCTCTGTAAAATGCACTGAAAGAAGCCTTCCTAAGTTATGTCCTCTGTTACTTTGAGAGTGAAAATGGCTACAAGCATTTATTTTTAGATTTTCATAAAATGTTTCTGGTCCTACATTTAATAAATTAAAAATTAATGGTGCCCCATCCAAAGCATATGTTCTGCACATTATCAAATTTCAAGGGAGAAGGCTGTGGCCCTGACGTCCCTTTCACATGAAATATTAAAAAGATAAGTGAACCTGATGGTGAACACCTTTCCTTGCTCCAAAAGACCCTGGAATGTAATTTGAACCACTTTTGTTGGAAGAATATTTATGGCCATTCATATTTTCTTTTTTCCCTATTAATTTACATTATTTTCTTTCCCAATTCCCTAATATTGAATGTATTTGAAGAGAATCTAATAAATATTATTAGAAAGAAGACTTGGAGATCTTGGAGCTCATCCTGTGCAGGTCTGAATGCTCAGGGTTTTTTTTTGTTTTTTTAAAGTACATCTTTTCATGCAAATGCATTTACAGAGAAAATGTGAGCTAATCTCCTTTTCTTCTTCCTTAAGCATCTTGGACTTGACTCATGTCATAAATTGGTTAATCATGGAGAACTTCTCCTGCAGGTACATGTCACGACAAAGCTTCTTTGGAGTTCCTGATTGATGTTAGAGAAGTAATTTTTTCTTCTTAGGTTGCTCAAGACAGACCTGAAAAATGCTGTTAGTGTCTTACTGCCATTGGGAACTCTGACCTGTCCTCAAATCCTTCCAATTTACAGAAACAATGGATTATTTTCTGTCAGATTTTTCAGGGATAATTCTCATTCATGTACCCAAGTCTTCTCCAGGTTTTTCTATTTCACATCCATGAAGCTTGTGTATTTCTTAGAGGCTCTGCCCACAGCAGGTCACCTGGTGGGTGATGTCTGTGCCCTCCCTGATGGGCAAGCTGTTTCTCCCTAATGCTATCCATAATTTCCTAGAAGTGTGCCACAAATTAGAGTTTGCTGCCCAATTTCCCCTCAGTCCCAAACCCAAATAAAGCAGGAAAGTACCCCTCCCCAATCTCAATTGTCCCTCTTTACCTTAGCATCCAGAAGGCCATGTGGGAAGGGTTAACTACAGGGCCATGAGAAGCTAAGGTATGCTCCTTTGGCATTATTATTATTATTATTATTATTATTATTATTATTATTATCATTATTTTAGTATCATGGATTGAGCCTAGAGATTCTTAAACTCCGATCTACATTCTCAGCCCTTCTTATACTTATTGAGAGGCAGGTTCTTTCTCAGTTGCATAGGGACTCACTGAGTTGCTGAGTCTGGCCTTGAATTCGGGAACCTTCTCTCTGAGCCTCATGAGCTGGTGGGAATTCCTTAGTATCTACCATTCACAGGTATAAGCTCATCAGCTGCTTTAACCTTTAGACTTTGCTTTTCAGTTGATATTGTGGTTCCAAGCATGAAAACACATTAAATCTTAGTCATTACATATCAGAGAAGCTTGGATGAAAGGAAATACATATGTTGTCCAGGAAAATACTCTTCCAGTAAGTCAATACAAAATGTTCTAGAACACGGGGTGGGATGGGGTGGGGCTCAGTAGAAGAGAACTTACCTACCATGTATGGGGTCCTGGACTTGATCCTCAGCATTGCAAGAAAAAAAATCAGTATCAATTTTATACATGGGCCTCTTGAGTCCGGAGAAATGGCAGTGCTCTCTGGAAAGAAGGAAAACCTGGACTCTATGGTTATGTGGACCACAGAGATTCCACATATGGAACAAGAAAAAAAATATATATCCAAGTGTGTTTTTGCTTAATATTTAATAACTGGACTTACTCACATAGGCCACATTATGATAAGAAAAATATTAAAATTATTCAGCTGTAGAGGGGGATTCAAATAGTCCTAAAATTCCACCACCAGTCTCTGGACTGAGATTGCCAACAGACTCAGATATTGTGGAGATTTTTTAGCTTCTCTGAGTGGGTAATGGAGGTGACCCCAAATTAAGAGAACTCTGTGAAGTCTACCAAGTGACATGGATGATGGTCCATTTTGAAAAGCAGAGGTATTCCACAGGCACCACTGGTGGCAAGAAGCCCTCCTGGATTTGTACACGTGCTTCACTCTGTTGCAGCCACTCGATCTCCAGGACTCACACGATGAGTCTGGCTGGGTTTACAGGTGACAGGAGCTCAGGCTCCTGGGCTTCTCCAGGTCAGATGCTCACCCTTTAAAGGACAGATCTTATTGAACCTTGCAAGGCATCTGACTTCAGAGTGTGCAATTCTTCATATTTTCTGGGAGAATGTGTTAAAAAAAATCACCTGTGTTCCTAATCCAATCAGAATGAATGCAACAGAAAGCTAACGTGAATGTGGGTCATCCAAGAAACTGACTCTCTTTGCTTTGGAGGGTCTTCCTTCCAATGCAACATAGATGACCTTAATTTATCAAATATTGAACAGTTTCTTGTATGTGCCATGTTCCTGGGTGAGGATGAATGGAGACAGCCCAAGAAATCTCCCTTGCAGTAAGATATCCCCATGAAAAACTCAAGGTCATCCCAAGGAATGATTTCTAGGATATATGGCCATTTTTTTAATGTCTAAAAAAAGTTTGGTAGTTTGCATCAAATAGAATCCAGGCATGGTTGGGCAATGAAGGGAATAGAGAGGAGGAATGGCTTCCAGAGGCTGCTATGGAAATTTGCATATTGGTGGGAGAAAGGGACTCTGGGACTCCACAAATTTTCCTTGTACCAACAGTGTTGACTGACATGGATGAATTTTAATACTTATGATAATGAATTTCTTCCTTTTCTCCTAAGGCATGTTCTCCATGAGCCTTGCCCCCAAAGATGGGAAAACACTCTGACCTGAATGGTGTTGCTAACCTAAGAAGCACCTTTTACTCTGAAGTGGGAATTAGGATCATGGCCAACACCCTCCTCTTTCTGTTCCGTGTCATCAAGTTCCTCTGTGACAAGAGGCTCAAGAGCACGGACTGGATCATTCGTCGCTTGGCCCTGACCCACCTACTGATGCTGGTCACCATGGGGTTCTTAGCTGCAGACACCTTTACATCTTGGGGGGGGCGGTTTAGGGTGATGTCACATGTAAATCAGTTGCCTACTTGTACAGGTTGATGAGGGGCCTGTCCATTTCTGCCACCTGCTTGCTGAGTGTCCTGCAGGCCCTCACCCTCAGCCCCAGAAGCTTCCCCTTGGCAAAGTTCAAGCCTAAGTCCCCACAGAACATCATAGGTCCCTTCTTTTCCTATGGGTCTTCTATATGTCCTTCAGAGCCCACTTCTTCATCTCTGTGGTCAATGACTCCAACGGGATGTCACACAATCTAATGTTCCTCAGTGACTCCTGCACTATGATCCACAGGAGCTACTTCATCAGACATTTATTTACAAACCTGGGTGTTTTGGGATGTCCTTCTTATAGGGCTCATGGCCCTCTCCAGTGGGTACATGGTGGCCCTCTTGTGCAGGCATAAGAGGCAGTGCCAGCACCTTCACAGCACCAGCCTGTCCCCAAGAGCCTCCTCAGAACAAAGGGCCACTAGGACCATCCTGGTGCTCCTGGGTTTCTTCATGCTCATGTACTCTTTGGACAGCATGGTCTTCTCCTTAAGAACCATGTGGGAAAATGACCCTGTTTGTCCTTGTATCCAGATGATGGTGGCCAACGGCTATGCCACAGTCATCCCTTTGGTTTTCATCTGCACTGAAAAACAAAGTGCCACCTTTTTGAAATGCTTGTGGCAGAAGAATCGCCAATGCTTAATCATTGCATGATGATTCAGTCCCCTGCATGAGCCACCACCCAGATTTTTCCCAATGAACCATGGAGTGGTTGGTGTGTGTACTCTCTTTGTTGAAGGAATATAGGAAGTGGGTTTATTTGATTTCATTTTATTTTTTAAATTGTTTTTTAAATAATTATTTTTTTAGATTTAGGTGGACACAATATCTGAATTTTATTTTTATGTGGTGTCAAACCCAAAGTTGACAGCCTTTGGGACGGGAGTCCCCCAGTCTTCTTTGCTAGCAAAGCAATAAATCTTTTTTTTTGTTAAATAAAAATAAAGAAATTTCTATGTCTATCAGGATGGATTTTTTTCTGCTTTTTTGGGGAAAAAAATCAGTGGTATTTACCTAGGGATGGTTGGTAACTTTGTGTTGAGTTGGATTCTTAGCAATAGTAATTAATCCAATCGATGGACCCATAGGTGAAGGATCAGGAGAGCCAGTAGGTAGTTTTTAAATGTTATTATTCAATGTTATTATTCATCAGAAGAATGCTGGGAATGTGGCTCAGGTGGTAGCGCACTCGTCTGGCATGTGTGCGGCCCGGGTTCGATCCTCAGCACCACATACCAACAAAGATGTTGTGTCCACCGAGAACTAAAAAATAAACATTAAAAATTCTCTCTCTCTCTCTCTCTCTCTCTCTCTCTCTCTCTCTCTCTCTCTCTCACTCTCTCTTTAAAAAAAATGCAAATCATTGTGACAGTGACCTGATCCCTGGGCCCCAGTTGAATAGTTAGTCACAAAAAGACAAAATTAAATGCTGGTGAGGATATGGAGGGTAAAAGCTCATTTATTTTGGGAAGGGAAATTAGTGCAATAATAATAAAGATCAGTTTGGAGGCTTCTCAAGAAACATAAATAGATCCACCAAAGCATCCAGATATCCCACATCCAGAGGAAATAAAATCTGCAACAGAGTGGTTCTGAACGACTGTGTTTTTCATATCACCATTGAAAACAGCTAAGAGTCCCTAAGCCCAGGTGCCCACCCACCCACAGATGGATAAAGGGGGTCACCTCCCCACACCCAAAGCGTCTGTTGAACTTCTCATGAAATCTTTCTTGTCCCACATTTAATCTCACAGTTTCAAAATCCACGGTGCCATCCATAGTGTGCCATCCACAGTCTGCCCCACAGCAAATCACAAGTGAGAGTATAGGGGTCCTGGGTCACCTTCACATCAAAAGACAAGTGAGCCTGGTGGTTTGCTGCCAAAGACCTGGGAATACGAGTACCAACATCTAGGCTGGAGGAACATAGGTGTTCATTCATCTGGTCTCTTTTTATGAGTCATTTAAAAATTCTCCTTCCCATTTCCCTAATAATGAATGTGTCTGAAAGGCATTTTGTTAGGAAGACTATTTAGAGAATTTGAGCCTCATCCATTCAGGTCTGTAGGCTCATGCTTATTTTTTTTAATGATATCTTTTCATGCAAATGCAGTTACAGAGAAAAGAATGTGCAGTATGTTATGTTCTTTACCTTTAAGCAAATTGGACTTTACCTGTGTCTTTATTGAGTT
This sequence comes from Urocitellus parryii, assembly GCF_045843805.1. Classification (NCBI taxonomy): domain Eukaryota; kingdom Metazoa; phylum Chordata; class Mammalia; order Rodentia; family Sciuridae; genus Urocitellus; species Urocitellus parryii. The sequence goes on from NC_135537.1 coordinate 82,314,522, forward strand.
CATCAGGAAAACAGATTCTCCTGCAAGTATGGTTGCATTTCCCTGTCCTGAAAGATTTGGAATGAAGCTCCCTTGCTGTTTCTTCTTTTTAGAAGTGTAATTTTTCTTCTACGGCTTCTGAAGACAGATTTTCAAATATTCCTAGGGTCTAGCCAGAAGTGTGAACCTTGAGCTGGACTTAAAACCTTTCAATTTACAGAAATAATGGATGTAGGTCAGGCCCAGCAACCTGCCGAGTGACAGAGCTGCCACAGGCGCCTGCAGGGAACTCGGTCCTGCGACCCACCAGCAGGACAGGTCCAGTGGCCTGCTGAGGGGCAGGCCCGCCCCCTCCCCCAGTGCCTGGAGGGTGGCGGAGCCGCCTCCTCCCCCTGCGCCTGCAAGGTAGGCAGACCTGTGACCCACCAGGAGGTTAGGCCCAGCAACCTGCATAGTGACAGAGGTGCCCCTCGCGCCTGCTGGGTAGGCGGACCTTAGACCGACCAGCAGAGCAGACCTAGGGCCCGCCAGCATGGTAGACGGATCACACCAACTGGAGGAGGATCACAGCCACTACCTGCCCTGCAAGGGAGATTGATCAACTATACAAGAGCAATATAAATAAATAGAGGGAAAATTTCAAAAACACAACAGTTTCACCAAGCAGTAAGAAACGCGAGCAGTATGAAAAGACAAGGAAAGAAAGGACCACAGGCAATGCAGGTCAACTCAACTTTAGAAGAGGTAATAGCTGCAACAGATGGAATGTCAGATAGAGAGGTCAGGATATACATGCTTCAGATGATCTGGAGTCTCAAGGAAGACATGAGACAGCAAAATCAGACAATGAAAGATCACATTGACAAGGAACTACATAAACAAATCAAGGAAGTAAAAGATCAATTTCACAGGGAGATAGAGGTAATAAAAAACAAACAAATAGAAATCCTAGAAATGCAGGATGCAATAAACCAACTTAAAACCCAATTGAGAATACTACCAGCAGAGTGGATCACTTAGAAGATAGAACATCAGACAATGAAGACAGAGTATTTCAACTTGAAAAGAACATAGACAGCTCAGCAATTCTGCTAAGAAACCATGAGCAGAACATCCAGAAAAATGGGATAATATCAAAAGACCAAACTTAAGAGTCATTGGGATACAGGAAGGCACAGAGCTCCAAACCAAAGGAATAAACAATCTATTCAGTGAAATAATACGAGAAAACTTCCCAGACTTGAAGAATGAGACAGAATCCCAAATCCTAGAAGCCTACAGGACGCCAAATGTGCAAAATTATAAGAGATCCAAACCTAGACACATTATAGTGAAGATGTCCAACATACAGAATAAGGAGAGAATTTTAAAAGCTACAAGAGAAAGGAAGCAGACTACATTAAGGGTAAACCAATCAGGATAACAGCTGATCTCTCAACACAGACTCTGAAAGCTAGAGGATCCTGGAATAACATATTTCAAACGCTAAAAGAAAATGGGTTCCAACCAAGAATCGTATATCTGGCGAAATTAATCTTCAGGATGGAAGATGAAATTAAAACATTCCAGGATAAACAAAAGTTAAAAGAATTTGCAGCTAGAAAACCATCTCTTCAAAAAATCCTTGGCAAAAAACTACAGGAAGAGGAAATGGAAAGCAACATGGAAAACCAACAGTGGGAGGTAGGACAGTAAAGGGGGAAAATAATCAAAGAGGAAAACAAATCAAGTTTAGTAGCATTAATAAACAAATATGGCTGGAAGAACAAACCATATCTCAATATTAACCCTAAATGTTAATGGCTTAAACTCACCAATTAAGAGACACAGGCTAGTTGAATGGACCACAAAACAAGACCCAACAATATGCTGCCTACAGGAGATGCATTTGATAGGAAAAGATATACATAGACTGAAGGTGAAAGATTGGGAAAAATCATATCACTCATATGGACTGCGGAAACAAGCAGGAGTGTCCATACTCATATCAAATAAAATAGATTTCAAGCCAAAGTTAATCAAAATGGATAAAGAGGGACACTACATACTGCTCAAGGGAACCATACACCAACAAGACATAACAATCATAAATATATATGCCCCAAACAACGGTGCTGCTATGTTCATCAAGCAAACTCTTCTCAAGTTCAAGAGTCTAATAGACCACCATACAATAATCATGGGAGACTTCAACACACCTCTCTCACCACTGGACAGATCTTCCAAAAAAAGTTGAATAAGGAAACTATAGAACTCAATAACACAATTAATAACCTAGACTTAATTGACATATATAGAATATACCACCCAACATCAAGCAGCTACACTTTTTTCTCAGCAGCACATGGATCCTTCTCAAAAATAGATCATATATTATGTCACTGGGCAACTCTTAGACAATATAAAGGAGTAGAGATAATACCATGCATCTTATCTGATCATAATGGAATGAAACTGAAAATCAACGATAAAAGAAGGAAGGAAAAATCATGCATCACGTGGAGAATGAACAATAGGTTACTGAATGATCCATGGGTTTTAGAAGACATCAAGGAGGAAATTAAAAACTTCTTAGAGTTAAATGAAAACACAGACACAACATATCGGAATCTACGGGACACATTGAAAGCAGTTCTAAGAGGAAAATTCATTGCTTGGAGTTCATTCCTTAAGAAAAGAAAAAAACAACAAATAAATGATCTCATACTTCATCTCAAAATCCTAGAAAAAGAAGAGCAAAACAACAGCAAAAGAAGTAGAAGGCAAGAAATAATTAAAATCAGAGCTGAAATTAATGAAATCGAAACAAAAGAAACAATTGAAAAAATTGACAAAACTAAAAGTTGGTTCTTTGAAAAAATAAATAAAACTGACAGACCCTTAGCAATGCTAGCGAAGAGAAGAAGAGAGAGAACTCAAATTACTAGCATACGGGATGAAAAAGACAAGATCACAACAGACATTTCAGAAATACAGAAGATAATCAGAAATTATTTTGAATCCTTATACTCCAATAAAATAGAAGATAGTGAAGGCATCGATAAATTTCTTAAGTCATATAATCTGCCCAGATTGAGTCAGGAGGATATAGACAACCTAAACAGACCAATATCAATTGAGGAAATAGAAGAAACCATCAAAAGATTACCATCTAAGAAAAACCCAGGACCAGATGGTTATACAGCAGAGTTTTACAAGACCTTTAAAGAGGAACTAATACCAATACTTTTCAAGCTATTTCAGGAAATAGAAAAAGAGGGAGAACTTCCAAATTCATTCTAGGAGGCCAATATCACCCTGATTCCGAAACCAGACAAAAACACTTCAGAGAAAGAAAACTACAGACCAATATCTCTAATGAACCTAGACGCAAAAATCCTCAATAAGATCCTGGCGAATCGGATTCAAAAACATATCAAAAAAATCATACACCATGATCAAGTAGGATTCATCCCTGGGATACAAGGCTGGTTCAATATACGGAAATAAATAAATGTTATTCACCATATCAATAGACTTAAAAATAAGAACCATATGATCATCTTGATAGATGCAGAAAAAGCTTTCGACAAGGTACAGCATCCCTTTATGTTCAAAACTCTCGAAAAACTAGGGATAACAGGAACATACCTCAATATTGTAAAAGCAATTTATGCTAAGCCTCAGGCTAGCATCATTCTGAATGGAGAAAAATTGAAGGCATTCCCTCTAAAATCTGGAACAAGAAAGGGATGCCCTCTATCACCACTTCTGTTCAACATAGTTCTAGAAACACTGGCCAGAGCAATTAGACACACGAAAGAAATTAAAGGCATAAAAATAGGAAAAGAAGAACTTAAATTATCACTATTTGCAGATGACATGATTCTATACCTAGCAGACCCAAAAAGGGTCTACAAAGAAACTGTTAAAGCTAATAAATGAATTCAGCAGAGTGGCAGGTTATAAAATCAACACGCATAAATCAAAGGCATTCCTGTATATCAGCGACATATCCTCTGAAATGGAAACGAGGACAACCACTCCGTTCACAATATCCTCAAAAAGAATAAAATACTTGGGAATCAACCTAACAAAAGAGGTGAAGACTTATACAATGAAAACTACAGAACCCTAAAGAGAGAAATTGAAGAAGACCTTAGAAGATGGAAAAATGTACCCTGTTCATGGATAGGCAGAACTAACATCATCAAAATGGTGATATTACCAAAAGTTCTGTATTGGTTTAATGCAATGCCAATCAAAATCCCAATGGCATTTCTTGTAGAAATAGAGAAAGCAATCATGAAATTCATATGGAAGAATAAAAGACCCAGAATAGCAAAAACAATACTAAGCAGGAAGTGTGAATCAGGTGGTATAGTGGTTCCAGATTTCAAAGTATACTACAGAGCAATAGTAACAAAAACAGCATGGTACTGGTACCAAAACAGGCGGTGGACCAATGGTACAGAATAGAGGACTCAGAAACCAACCAACAAAACTACAACTTTCTCATATTTGATAAAGGGGCTAAAAGCATGCAATGGAGGAAGGACAGCATCTTCAACAAATGGTGCTGGGAAAACTGGAAATCCATATGCAACAATATGAAACTGAATCCCTTTCTCTTGCCATGCACAAAAGTTAACTCAAAATGGATCAAGGAGTTTGATATCAAATCAGAGACATGGCATCTGATAGAAGAAAAAGTTGGCTACGACCTACATGCTGTGGGGTCGGGCTCCAAATTCCTCAATAAGACACCCATAGCACAAGAGTTAACATCTAGAATCAACAAATGGGACTTACTCAAAGTAAAAAGTTTTTTCTCAGCAAAAGAAACAATAAGAGAGGTAAATAGGGAGCCTACATCATAGGAACAAATCTTTACTCCTCACACTTCAGATAGAGCCCTAATATCCAGAGTATATAAAGAACTTAGAAAATTAGACAATAAGATAACAAATAACCCAATCAACAAATGGGCCAAGGACTTGAACAGACACTTCTCGGAGGAGGACATACAATCAATCAACAAGTACATGAAAAAATGCTCACCATCTCTAGCAGTCAGAGAAATGCAAATCAAAACCACCCTAAGATACCATCTCACTCCAGTAAGACTGGCAACCATTATGAAGTCAAACAACAATAAGTGCTGGCGAGGATGTGGGGAAAAGGGTACACTTGTACATTGTTGGTGGGACTGCAAATTGGTGCAGCCAATTTGGAAAGCAGTATGGAGATTTCTTGGAAAGCTGGGCATGGAAACACTATTTGACCCAGCTATTCCCCTTCTCAGTCTATTCCCTAAAGACCTAAAAAGAGCATGCTACAGGGACACTGCTACATCGATGTTCATAGCAGCACAATTCACAATAGCAAGACTGTGGAACCAACATACATGCCCTTCAATAGACGAATGGATAAAAAAAAATGTGGCATTTATACACAATGGAGTATTACTCTGCATTAAAAAATGACAAAATCATAGAATTTTGTGGGAAATGGATGGCATTAGAGCAGATTATGCTACTCGAAGCTAGCCAAGCCCTAAAAATCAAATGCCAAATGTCTTCTTTGATATAAGGAGAGTAACTAAGAACAGACTAGGGAAGAAGAGCACGAGAAGAAGACCAACATTAAACAAGGATGAGAGGTGGGAGGGAAAGGGAGAGAGAAGGGAAATTGCATGGAAATGGAAGGAGACCCTCAGGGTTATACAAAATTACATACAAGAGGAAGTGAGGGGAAAGGGAAAAATAATACAAGGGGGAGGAATGAATTACAGTAGTGGTGGTAGAGAGAGAAGAGGGGATGGGAGGGGAGGGGAGGGGGGATAGTAGAGGATAGGAAAGGCAGCAGAATACAACAGACATGAGTATATCAATATGTAAATCAATGGAAGTGTAACTGATGTGATTCTGCAAGCTGTATACGGGGTAAAATGGGAGTTCATAACCCACTTGAATCAAAATGTGAAATATGATATATCAAGAACTATGTAATGTCTTGAACAACCAACAATAAAAAAAAAGAAATAATGGATGATTGTAGGCAAGGTTTTTCAGGAATAGCTGTTATTCATTCACCTAAACCTTCTCCAGGTTTTCCTTCTCCATATTCCTGGAGCTTTTAGATCTCACAGAGCCTCTGGCCACAGCAGGGCACCTGGTGGTTGGTAGCTGTGCCCTCCCTTAAGTGCAAGCTGTTTCTCCTTAGTGCTCTTCAGAGTGTTCCAGCTAGGAATGTGCCACAAAGTAGAGATTGCTGCCTAATTTATTCTAAGAACAAAGATTTATCCAGCAGGATAATCTCATCTTCTGCATCTCTTTTTTCCATTTTTATCTTAGAATACAGAAGTTGATGGGAGCCTTGGTGAGTTTTAACTACATGACAATGACACAGCAACATATTATTATTTTGGTACCAGGGATTGAACCCTGGGTGCTTAACCCCTGAACCACATCCTCAGTTCTTTTTATCTTATTTAGAGAGAAGGTTTTGCTAAGATTTTTAGGGCCTTGCTAAGTTGCTGAGGCTGGCTTTGCAGTTATGATCCTCAAGCCTCAGCCTCCCAAATGCTGAAATCACAAGCACACACCACCATGCCTGGCACAGGTTAGTTTTCCTATGATTTATGTCACTCTCTGTGGAAGGTCCAGTATTTTTGAGAATGTTTGCTTTCTCTACTTTATAAAGTGTGATAGTTTTTGCTTTTATAACTGTATGTTTTCCAAGTACCATTGCAGGGCTAAGAGCCATAATTAAGGAGCCCCCTTGATCACCCTGCAACAAGAGAAGAGAAATTTCATCTTGTCCCTGAGGCTCTAGACTCATGTTTGGTAGACAATGTGAGTGGCAGAGTCATGGATGGGAGGTGACATTCCTGACAATTTCTTTTAGCTTGACTTTATGCAAGGCTCCTATTCACCAGAATGCTGTTTAATAAAAATGAAATATTAACCCAGACATAGCTACATACCTATCTTTAAAATACTTACATGTAATAGTTCAGTGAGTAAGTTGCATGTATTTTATGGGTTTGTTGTATGGATACATTAGTGTGTGATAGAAATTTTGAAGAGAAGCTGGGTATGGTGGTGCACACTTGAAATCCCAGCAGCATGGGAGGCTGAGGCAGGAGGATTGTGAATTAAAAGCCAGCCTCATCATTACAGCAGGGCCATGTGCAACTTAGGATGATCCTGTCTCTTAATTTAAAAAAGAGGTGGGGGTGACTTAGAATGTGGTTCAGTGGACACACAAGCTTGGGTACACATCTCTACCAAAAAATGTTGGACCCAGCTGGATAACTCCAGACGTGTGACATCACCCATTCTACACAGTTAGGTTTTTTAGTTAGAAATGTCCTCTCACTCTTTTTTATGCTCTGGAGAAAGGTGGTTCATTTTTCTTGCTGCTATTGTAGAATTTTACCTTAAGAAAAATAGGACTTTCCAGCCATTTTAAAGCAGTAATGAACTGATGTCTTAATTTCTGAATAGCATTGAAAATTCATGTTTTCTTTTCATCTCTGCTTTATCCAAAAATTTTATATTCCCATAAGTACATTATTTGAAGTAACACTGAATATAATTCCATCTAATGCACAGATTTACAGGTGATTATAGCATGTGGTCTAAGAGTTTTACAAGGCTGTACTTGGGAACCTCAAATTATAAAATGAGTTAAATACAATGATAGCAAACTCTCCATTTTCCAAATATGGCATAAGAGAAAGAAATTTCACATCAATAACTATATATTTTCATGTTAAAATGTTATAAATAAATATTTATATATTGACTGTAAATACACAGATATAGCATTATTCTTTAAAACATCATTTGAATTAGTAATTCCAAAAAATATATGTGAATGGATGTATGACATTTTTATGTTTAGAACTAACTCAGTAGAGGGGAAGAGTTCTGAGCCTCCTTATACTTAGAAATGATACAATTTTTCTAAAAAAATAAACAGGTCAATTACCATAATGTGATCACTAAACAATTTAAACATGTATAGATTTATAATAGTGTACTCCAGATATAAGTCAAGATGTTATGTCAATTAAAGGTTAACTTTAAAAAAATCACCATTTAAACTTTTAAGCAAATATCTACTTGAGTTCTGAATTCTTAAAAGTTATCCTATATTCTCAAATATTTTACATGTCAGATTTTCTTAGCAATTTTTCTTTTTGGTACCTGGGATTGAACCCAGGGGCACTCTGTGACTGAGCTATGTCCACAGCTCTTTCATCAAAATTTTGAAACACTGTCTCTCTAAGTTACTTAAGGCCACCTTAGTTGACGAGGCTGGCCTCAAAATTGTGGTCTTCTTGATTCAGCCTCCCAAGTACCTGGGAATTTCTTAACATCTTATATTTCACATCTATATGCCCGTGAACTAATTTAGCTTTAAGACTTTGCTTTTTAGATGATATTCTGATTCACTATGCACATACACAAATTAAATCTTAATTATTACATGTATGAGAGGCTTGCATGAAAGTCAATACGTGTTTTCCAGAAAAATATTCCGACAGTAAGTTATTACAAATTTTTCTCAAACAGGGGCTATGGATGTAGCTCAGTAGTAGAGAATTACCTAGCATGTATGTGGTCCTGGGCTTGAGATCCAGAATTGCAAAACAAAACACTGAGGATCAATTTTATACATAGACCTCTTGAGTTTGGAGAAATATCACTACTCTCTTGAAAGATGGAAGAAAAATCTGGACTTTGAGAAGACTCATATTTCAAGATTAGTTTGGATACTTATCCTTTAATGAAATCCTTATAATGAAGTGTACCTGGATCTATTTTAATTTATGGTTTGGTTTATCATAAGAATTCCACAAACATGAGTAGAAAACAATGCAAAATATGTTTTATTTCTCATATTTCATAATAGTATTTTGTGAATAGGCCAGATTCTGACATGATAATAAAAATATACAAAATATGTAACTATATAGAAAAATTCAAATAGTCATAAGCTCCATCAATTTTCTCCAAACAGAGATTTCCAGTGTACTTCACTATTCTGGTAATTTTTTTCAGCTCTCTGAGTTAGTAAGAGAAGGTGATCAGATGTTAAAATAATCCTAAGAATTCTACGAACTGACATAAATGAGTATCTGCATTTTAAAAATTAGAACAATCCTGAAAAGATAACCTATAAAGGAAATCCTCCCTTTGTGACTTGTGTGCATCATCCTCCCTATATCTGGTTCATTAAATAAAAATTCCCCAGGGCACAACTTCCTCAACTGCTGGAAAATGCTATATTACATTCTGTCTTTATAAATTATATGACCCAAACTTCCATCTTTTACAGGTAGATTTACACCATGTTGATTCTTTTGTGAGTGACGGTCACTTGACAGAATGATTTCAAGCTTCATCTGTGGTTTCTTATACATCAGAATCACCTTCCAATTTTATGCTATGTTTAGGATTTATGCAATATACAGTCTTTACATATTATACTACTGAAGATTCCATCCCACTGTGTGTAGATGTATACAGTTTTGATTCTGGTGCCAATGCAAGAGGGTCAACATGTACCCTCTAGACATAATAAATTCAAGACTCATCCATGGCTTCTTATGCATCAGAATCTTTCGCCTATTTAATGTTGGGTGGAATTCCATGATATATACAGACTATATCATCATACATTCTTATGCTTGGGAATATCAGACTTTCTCTATCACTGACTATTATAAATATGGTACCTTGAGCAATGGTGTTTAAATAATAGTTGTTGTCCCTATATCCAGTTTTTTTTATATTCATAAAAGTTTCATTAATAGATGAGATGTCAATATATGATAAGGCATGTTTACAATCTATTAGGCATAAAGCAGATTTCTGAGACTCCTGATTTATTAAAACCACTACAATCTCTCACATACCTATAAATGTATGGACTGATTCACAAAAAGAAAGTTATATTTACTACTTAGGGTTCCTTTCACACATCAATCAGAAATATAAAATTACTAGCATTGTTGGAGCAATATAGAAAATAATCTGTCATGTTTTTCTCATTGTCAAGCTCAATGTAATAATTTTTAAAAACCACTTTATGCATACATCCAACACAGAGAGCAGGCTCAGTATGCCATGATGTGTTGATGCATGGTGGTGCGATGGCTCAGTCAAGAACTGACCAATCATGCAATGAATCAACGTTGACTGTTTTTCCCCCACAGACAATTAAAAAATGAAACAGTTCATTTTGCCATGCAGATGAAAACCAAAAGAGTGATGGTGGCATAGACATTGGACACCATGATCTGGACAGAACTGAACACAGGGTCATTGTTCCACATGGTTCTTGAAGAGGAGAAGACACAGTCCAAACAGTACATGAGCAAAAAGAAACCCAGGAGCACCAGGATGGCCCTGGTGGCCCTCTGTTCTGGGAAGGCTTTGGGGGACAGGATGGTGCCATGAAGATGCTGACAATGCCACTTATGCCTATGCAAAAGGGTCAACATGTACCCACTGGAGAGGGCCATGAGCCCTATAAGGAAGACATCCTGTAATGCACCCAGTATGGAAAACAAATGCCTGAGGAATTAGCTCATGGGTAAGATAGTGCAGGAGTCACTGAGAAATATAAGGCCCTGTGAGGTCACAGTGGAGTTGTCTACAGCACAGATGGAAAAGTGGGCACTGAAGGACATATAGAATACCCACAGTAAGAAAAGGGACCTCAGGTTGTCCTGTGAGGACTTAGGCTTGAACTTTCCCAAGAAGAAGCTTGAGAAAAAATAATGTATGTCCCAATCATATGGACCATGCATGTTCTGTCACTTTGATCCAAAGTTCAAATTAGCCCATCTTGACTCCACACATTGTCATTCCTGAGATTCTGAGCTGTTGAGATTCTGAGCTGTTCTAGGTGGGCATCGCCACCCTGGGCTACTTGCACTTTTCTTTGTAATTTCAGAGAAGGTTTTCCTCACCCTTCAATGTAAGGTAATTGAATCATTTTATTATTTGGGTACACAAAAGATGATATTTATCATTTATCCCTGAATAAAAGTATGGGTCAGTAGCCTTAAGCAAATTCAAATGTGGGTGGATGGATTCTCTCTACCGTCTCCCCAGTTTTTCCTATTCCTAAAATATCTCTGGATTCATTGAATAAAAATTAACCAGGGTACACCTTCCTCAGCAGCAGGAAAATGCCATACTAATACATTCTGTCCTTATACATTATTTGACCCCAAATTCCATCTTTTACAGGTAGATTTTAGTACAAATGTTGATTCTTTTGTGATTGACAGTCGCTTCACATTGATTTCAAGATTCATCTGTGGTTTCTTATACATCAGGATATCCTTCGTATTTACTGCTATGTTTAGTATTTAATGCAATATTTGGTCTTTGCATATTATACTACTGAAGATTCCACCCACCATGTGTAGATGTATAGAGTTTTGATTCTTATGCCTATGCAAGAGGGTCACCATGTACCCTCTTGTCATAATAAATTCAAGACTCATCTCATGATATATCCAGATGATATCTTCATAAACTCATATGCTTGGGAATATCAGACTGCCTCTATCACTGACTATTATAAATATGGTATCCTGAGCAATGGTGTTTAAATAATAGTTGTCCCTATATCCAGATTTTTTTGTTATATTCATAAAAGTTCAATTGATAGATGATATGGCATTTTAGGATAAGGGATGTTTACAATCTATAGGGGCATAAAGGAGATTTCTGAGCATCTTGATTTATTAAAACTGCTGCAATCTGTCACATACCTATAAATGTATGGACTGATTCACAAAAAGAAAGTGATACTTGCTACCTACGGTTTCTTTCACACATCAATCAGAAATATAAAGTTATTAGCTTTGTTGGAGCCATATGGACAATAATCTGTCATGTTTTTCTCATTTTCAAGCTCAATGTAATCATTTTTAAAAACTACTTTTTGCATTCATCCAAAACAGAAAGCAAACTCAGTTTTTCATGATGTGTTGATGCACAGCTGTGTGGTGGCTCAGGTCGAGAACAGACCCATCATGCAATAATTCAATGTTGACTGTTCTTCCCCTACAAACATTTCAAAAAGGCAATGCTTTGTCTTGCCGTGAAGATGAAAACCAAAGGACTGATGGTGGCATAGCCATTGGACACCATGATCTGGACAGAACGGCACATAGGGTCATTGTTCCACATGGTTCTTGAAAAGGAGATGACACAGTCCAAACAGTACATGAGCACAAAAATTCCCAGGAGCACCAGGATGGCCCTGGTGGCCCTCTGTTCTGGGGAGGCTTTTGGGGACAGGCTGGTGCTGTGAAGGTGGTGGCACTGCCTCTATGCCTATTCACGAGAGTCACCATGTACCCACTGGAGAGGGTCATGATCCCTATAAGGAACACATCCCGTAATGCACCCAGGACGGTAAACAAATGCCTGAGGAAGTAGCTCATGGGCAAGATAGTGCAGGAATCACTGAGGAATATAAGGCCCTCTGAGGTCACAGTGGAGTTGTCTACAGCTCAGATGGAAAAGTGGGCACTGAAGGACATATAGAAGACCCACAGGAAGAGAAGGGCTCTCACGCTGTCCTGTGAAGACTTAGGCTTGAACTTTGCCAAGCAGGAGCTTCTGGGCATGAGGGTGATGCTCTGCAGGACACTCAGCAGGCAGGTGGCAGAAATGGACAGGCCCCTCATCAACATATACAAGTAGGCAACTGATTTACATGTGACATCACCCCAAAGCCCCCCCCCCCACCCGAGATGTAAAAGTGTCTGCAGCTAAGAACCCCATGGTGAGCAGCATCAGTAGGTGGGTTAGGGCCAAGAGACTGACGATCCAGTCTGTGTTCTTGAGCCTCTTGTCACAGAGAAACTTGATGACACAGAACAGAAAGAGGATGGTGTTGGCCAAGATCCCAATTTTCACTTCAGAGTAAAAGGTGCTTCTTAAGTTAATAACACCATGCACTATTTTTTTTTTGTCATCTTTAGGAATAAGGAATCATGGAGTACATGTCTTAGGGAGAAAAGTAACAAAATGAATTATCACAAATATTAAATTTCATCCATCTCAGCCAACACTGTTGCCAGGAGGAAAATTTGTTGCCCTATCCCAATGCCTTCTTTCCCTCTAAATGAAGTTTTGCTGACACACACCCTGGAAACAGTTATTTCCTCTCTCTTTTCCCATCATTTCCCAATCATGGCTGGATTACATTTTATGCAAAGTACAAAAGGATTTCCTATGCATTAAAAATGATCACATCTGTCATATATTTCTCATTCACAAGCTCTAATGTTATAGAAAACATTTCCCTGATATAATCTTAAATTTTTCTTGGTGGATATCTGACTGCAAAGGTGGAATATGTTTCCTCACTGCAGTAAGGACTATGTACTTTTGGTCCATTGAAATTATGAAGGTTTAATTAGAAAGAAAACCCTCCTAAGCAAAGAGTCTCAATGTCTTAGGCCATGCATACTTATGTTAGCTTTCTGTTACCTTTATTCTGGTTTGTTCATGAACACATGTGATTTTGTTAATATATTCACAGAGAAAATGCTATGTATTGCAACCTCTGAAGCCTGATGGGTTGAATATACCCATATAATCTTCGATTTAAGGGTAAGAATTCAATTTTGAGAAGCCCATGAACCTGGGCTCTGGACTCATCTCATCTATAAGCTGAACAAAACCTCATCATGTCTGTACATGTCATACCATGCATGAAACAGTATGAAGCATGTTTTCCATAGAGGGAAGGCTTGCTGTGCAGTAGGATCTCTGTGGAATTCTTCAGTTTTTTAGACTTCTGCAGATCCTCATTCATAGAAATCTTTTTTTTTTAAATTGGTTGTTCAAAACATTACAAGGCTCTTGACATATCATATTTCATACATAGGCTTCAAGTGAATTATGAACTCCCATTTTTACCCCAAACACAATTGCAGAATCATATCAGTTACACATCCACATTTTTGCATAATGCCATACTAGTAACAGTTGTATTCTGCTACCTTTCCTATCCTCTACTATCCCCCCTCCCCTCCCCTCCCATCTTCACTCTCTACCCCATCTACTGTAATTCATTTCTCTCCTTGTTTATTTTCCCATTCCCCTCACAACCTCTTATATGTAGTTTTGTATAACAATGAGGGTCTCCCTCCATTTCCATGCTATTCCCCTTTTTTCTCACTTTCCCTCCCCCTTCATGTCTCTGTTTAATGTTAATCTTTTCTTCCTTCTCTTCCCCCCTGCTCTATTCTTAGTTGCTCTCATTAAATCAAAGAAGACATTTGGTATTTGTTTTTTAGGGATTGGCTAGCTTCACTAAGCATAATCTGCTCTAGTGCCATCCATTTCCCTGCAAATTCCATGATTTTGTCATTTTTTAGTGCTGCGTAATACTCCATGGTGTATAGATGCCACATTTTTTAATCCATTCATCCATTGAAGGGCATCTGGGTTGGTTCCACAGACTTGCTAATGTGAATTGTGCTGCTATGAACATTGATGTGGCAGTATCCCTGTAGTATGCTCTTTTTAGGTCTTCAGGGAATGGTCCGAGAAGGGCAATAGCTGGGTCAAATGGTGGTTCCATTCCCAGCTTTCCCAGGAATCTCCATAGTGCTTTCCAAAGTGGCCGAACCAATTTACAGTTCCACCAGCAATGTACAAGCGTACCCTTTTCCCCACAACCTCTCCAGCATTTGTTGTTGTTTGACTTCATAATGGCTGCCAATCTTACTGGCGTGAGATGGTATCTTAGGGTGGTTTTGATTTGCATTTCTCTGACTGCTAGAGATGTTGAGCATTTTTTCATGTACTTATTGATTGATTGTATGTCCTCCTCTGAGAAGTGTCTGTTTAGGTCCTTGGCCCATTTGTTGATTGGGTTATTTGTTATCTTGTTGTCTATTTTTTTTTGCCACGTGATAATTCAGAGTGTAATTACAGGTTTTGTTTAAACATTGAAAACCAGATTTGTTTATTTTTTTTAACCTTTAGCTGACATAGTATCTGAACTTAGGGAGTCTCATATTAAAATTCAATACATGTTGACATTGCTAGGTGAACACTTTAGGGGAATTAACATTTTGATTATCTCAAATTGCATAATTTCTAAGTGTGCAGAGTCTCAAAACTGTTATTTGGTCAAATGGAATCACCTGATGTAGACTCTGGCGACCACATTTAGCTATAAACATGAGAACTTCTGACCCCCAGCCCTACAGCTGTGCCCAGATTCCCCTCACCCCTCCTCTGACTACTCCTTTCACTGCCCCTTCCCAGCCTCTGTTGAGCTGCACTTCTATGAGGGCAACATATTTAGATTCCCTACATGAGTGAGGATATGTAGTAATTGACTGAAAGAAAAATTCTATAAGAAAAATTTTGGGAAAAAGTTCGTTTTTTTCTGAAATGTGGTGAACGGGCAAAAATGATAACTTTATTTTTTTACTCATTAGCATATTTTATCTCCTCCCAGGACAAGCTTGGGAAAGACACTTGAAGTATTTTACATAAGGGCACATCTGTTAGATGTGTTATGTATCACAGATGATCACAGGCACATGGCCCTGTTATTCTAGGATGTCCTTGTACATAAAACTGACGCACATCTCTTCTCATATACCTATTTATTTTAAAGTGATATATGTACTGGTGAAGATTTACAGAATGTCTTTACAATATGCATATCATCCATTGTTTCTGTGAATTGAAAAGATTTAAGAAAAACTCAGGGTTTCCAGGTATTCTCTCTCTCTCTCTCTCTCTCTCTCTCTCTCTCTCTCTCTCTGATCTGTCTATCTATCATCTATACACCTGTCTATATCTATACATATATAATCATTTATTTACAACATTCTAAAATAAAAAAAAAATAAAACAATAATGCTGAAATTACATTCTTTTATGCCATTTCTGGAAAATGGAGACTTTACTTCATTATGTTTAAATTATTTGAAAACATAGGGACACTCAAACACCTACCATTATAAAATTTATAGTAACATTTTAATCACCTGTACATCCAAGAATTAGATAAAATTATTATCAGTGTTACTTAAAAATCTATTCATGTGAAGGTAGATGTTTTGGAGAAAGCATGGATGAGAAGAAGCCATGAATGTCCAGTACCATGCAGAAATTAAAACCTCAATTCATTGTTGCTTAAAAATGACCAGAAATTCTTTTTTTTTTTGAAAGTGAAATTCCAGCATAGTACCAAGAAAAAGAAATATCCTTTCTTCAGTGCATATGAGAGTAAGTGAACACACTATCTACAAAAACTTTGCAGAAGAAGGAGAGATCATGTATTTCTAGAGTTATCTAGGTGTATTCATATTTTTTTCTGGTTCCAGGGTTTTTACCAATGGGTTTCTGATCACTGAGCAACATTTTCAGTCCACTCCACCTCCTTTTGAAATTTAGAGACAGAATTGTGCTAAGATGCTTAGGGCCTTCCTAGAATACTGAGGCTGACTTTGAAATTATGCTTCTGCCTCAACATTGCCCCTGGAATTATAGGCATGCACAACTGTGCCCAGCTTCTGTCCAAAGTTTAGATCACATACTGATGTATTTGTATATCATCTGCATCAGACATATACCTTATTTACTGAAATAATATAAAATATGTAAGTATTCTAAAGGTAAGTATACAGCTATGTCTGTGATAATATGTCCTTTATATTATAAAGCATTATGGTGATCAGGAGCCCTTCATAATACAAGCTAAAATAAATCACCAGGCATGTCCTCTCCCAGCCATCAGTCTTGCCACTCAGCACAGAGGAGTTTAGAGCCTCAGAGACAAGATGAGAACTTCTTATCCCCCTGCAATGTGTTCAAGGGGCCTCCTCAACTAAGGCACTTAACTCGGTGATGGTACTTGTAAACATACTCTTTGAAGCAAAAACATTTTTTTAAACAAGAGAAAGCCAAGTATTCTAAAAAATACTGGACAGTGCACAGAGGGGGACATAAATCACAGGGAAAGTAACATGGGTTGGGCATGGTGGTGCACATCTGTAATCCCCACACTGTGGGTGTGTGAGGCAAGAGAATTGCATTTTTGATACTAGCCTCAGCAACTTAGTGAGGACCTAAGCCTAATAGCAAGACCCTGTCTCTAAATAAAATGTTAGAAAGACTAGGGATAAGGCTCAGTATTTAAGCATCCCTGGGTTCAAACCTTGGTGCAATAATAATAATAATAATAATAATAATAATAATAATAATAACAGCAACAAAGGAGCATAATTTGTTTTGTCTTATCCATGTACTTAAACCTCCCCCTGCTCCCATCACCTACTGTATGTTAACTAAAGATGAACAATTGAGTTCCGAGAGGGGGGCTGGTTCTGGTTCATGTGAGTTTGGGACTGAGGGGAAATTGGGCAGCAAGCTGTACTTTGCATCACAGTTCTAGCTGGGAAACTATGAAGAGCACTAGGGAGGAACAGCTTGCACATCAGGGAGGGCACAACCACTACCATCCAGGTGCTATGCTGTGTGAAAAGCCACTGTGAAATGTGCAAGCTACAGGAATATGAAGGAGGAAAGCCTGTAGATTATTTGGGTAAATGAGTGATGGCAATTCCTGAAAAATCTGGTTGATTATCACCCATTGTTTCCATAAATTGGAAAGATTTCAGTAAAGCTCAAGGTTCCCATCTACAACTACACAATAACAATAGTTTGAAATCTGACTTCAGGTTCAGTATTTAAAAAGTTACTTTTATAACAGCAACAAGAAACTCCAAAGGAGCTTCATCACAGACACTAAGCTATCCTTACTGGGAAACCCAAACATACCTGCAGGAGGATTTGTTTCCCTGATGAGGTCAATAATGACATGAGCCAAGTTCAATTTGCTAAAAGAAGAAAAAAGGGAATAGTCTCATATTTGTTCTTTAACTGCATTTGCATGAAAATATGAACTTAAAAAAATAAATGTGGGCACAGACACCTGAACAGAATGAGGATCAACTTTTCCAAATATTCTCCCTAACAAAATGCATATCAAACACAACCATTATGAGGGAAATGGGGAGGAGAATTTTTAAATGAATAATAAAAAGAGACCAGATGAATGGACCATATATTCTTCCTGCTCAACAATTGAAAATTATATTCCCATATCTTTTGGAGGCAAGGAAAAGGAAACCACTATCAGGTTCACTTGTCTTTTCATGTGAAAGTGACACAGGACCACTGCCCTCTCACTCGAAATTGGGTAATGAGCAGAGCACAAAATATGAAGAGGCGCCATTCATTTTTAATTTGTGAGATTAAATGTAGGACAAGGAAGATTTCATGAGAAATTCCAACACATGGTTTGGGTAATATAACGTCATCCCTGTTACTTTCAGGTTTCTGCAAATTTACTTTTTAATTTCTGAAAATTTAGAAAATCGCATATCAAGGAGCATTCCATTTTTTCAGGAAGATGAGAGAAGCCAAGCTGAGCACACTTAATAAAAAGGAGATGGGGAACATGATTACTTCTCTGATTATTTGTATAGGACTAAATAACATAGAAAACAGGAGACAGCACAGATAGCATACACAATTTTCCAGAGAAAATTAAATGGGAACCTTAAATAAATGAAATTTCTTATGGAAAACAAGGAGTAATTTTCTAAGTCTCAAAACTAAAGAATGACATATCTTAGGAAGATTTCCTTCATTGCATCTCACAGAGCACCGTTTTCTGGTTGAGCACTGTGTTTAATGCTGGGTAGCTCTTCTAAAGCTACAAAACACTCACTAGGAGACCCAGTTTGCCCCTTCCTCCCTCATCCTAGAAACCCATGTACTCACAGCCTACATCTAGGGAAACAGAGAAGAGCTTAGCTGGGTGGATACCAGCCACTTGGTGCACCTGAGAATAACCTCCACACTTTTAAGGAAAGGGTGAACTCATCTCTCTGTAGCCTGTAATTTGAGTGTCTATAGTTAGATGATGGGATCCCACTGGGGAGCACAGGACAATGGAGTCCCCAGTTGAATGTTCCACTTGCCCCTTGATTGAATTCTGTTCTGGATAACAGCCATCTGGGGAGAGGCATGCTCAAAATTTCCTCCAAGTTCCATTAACATAAAAAAAATGTCTGTCCCAATTATGTGGAAACCCCAAGTTCTTTCACTTTCATCCAAAGTTCAAATTAGCCCATACTCATTCCACATGTCGTGATGCCTGGATTCTGGGGAGTCTTTTCGTGCCTCCTGTGGCTCTGAAGGTCCTCTCTCTACAATGTCTGATAGGCACCCTCTTCCCCCACTCCATTCTCACGTGGGTCACCTGAGTTTATACATTAATGCTCATGTGCACCAGGACTTCCATAATGAAGATTTCAGGATCCAAGCTGTGGCATCACACAAAAGTGCACGTGAAAGAAAATAGGAAAACAGAGACAGAGATGGAGGCTGTGAGCTGCAGTCATAGCAGCAGATGGAACATCTTTTACATGGGCTTTCTTTTCCACCGAGGATGTCCATGGAACAGGGCAGAGGAGAGTGTGGCTGCAGAGTCACTAATGAAGACCTCCAGAGACCAAACATAAAGCAGGTCTGATTTTATTGCACAGTTACCATGTGTGTATGTGTGTGTGTGTGTGTGTGTGTGTGTGTATATATATATATATATATATATATATATATATATATATATATATATATTCAGCCAGTAGCTTAGTAGATTATAGGCAGCCAATACACTTTCTGTCCAACTGTCCTTGCAGAGACCAATCAAGGATTGGGCCATGGAGCAAGTGCAAGTCTGAAATATATGCCCTCACACCCAAGGCTATGCCTATGGGGTAAGGGGTTTGCCCCTCACTTGCCTAGCACAGGGGAGTGGCCTGCCACTCAGATGCCCTTAACATATGCCATGTATGCAGTACTCCATTAACTTGTCCTCACATCTCCCCCCTCTGACTGTGCTGCAAGGATTTCAGCCAGCATTGCTCTTTTTCATTCCCAGGCCTTCACAGGATTACATAAGTGTCACACAACACAAGAAAATATTAACACTATTATAAACAGTAGGGCCAGGGTGATAGCATTATACAGCTTAGTTAATTTGGCTATCAGGTTTTTTCAATGTTCAGTCAATCCCTGGAGGAAAGAGGAGGTTGTCAAGATAGACACCTTCATCTCATTGGTTTTGACAATTGCTGTGGTAAGGTTATGCATGATCATAACATAGTCAGCATCCCAAGTCCCCTTAATATACTGAGAAAAATGGGAGAAGTGTAAGGTTACATTTTCAGATACAGCATATTGGGTGACACAAATAGTCTGGAATTCAGGGTCACAAGTGAGATATGCAACATAAACAGGATATCTAGTTGTTCCTGGTCGAGGTCTACCTCTTCCTGAATGACTAAAATAGCAGCTCAGGACTGTTTATTTAGGTCATTTTGAATGGCAAGGGCTTCTGCCATGGCAGTAGACACATTGTTCATAGTCTGAGCCATCTGGACACTCAAAGTGAGCAAAGCAGTGACAGTGGCTGTGGTGGCAATGTTGGCTACCAGGGCAATAATCCCAGTAATGATGAGGCTAATTGCACGCCTTGTCCAGAGCAGGATCTCCTTCAGAAGGTTCTTCATCTCCATGTCTGAAGCACCCCTCCACTCTCTGGACAGGCTCACTGGAAGCCAGATTTCTGGGGACACTCTAAGGAGAAATATAATTTTTAGTTTTCATACCAGGAGTTAGACAATTTGTAAGCCAGAAGGATCTATTGACTGCACAAGAGATCTCTGTATGATTGATATTTATGTCATCAGTATCATTGATTATTAGCATGGCAAAGGGTTGTGTAAACAAGCTTGTGCATCATGAATATGGGTGTAATTTGGCACAAGGCAAATCCATGATCAGAGTCTGGACTCACTATAGACCCATTCATTCAGCCAGCTGCTGCCCATTTGATGGAGCTAGCAGCTAGCAATATAGGTGTGATACCCATTATGCCATACTGATTTCCTGCATAACAGTTGGTAACAGCTTGTCCCATGAAGCAGGTACTGCAGTGGCCCATATGGTTTTGGGGGCACATCAGCTACATTCCAGAAAGCTGCACCCACCCAGTTGCATAGATGTTTTTCTTCCCCAGAGAAGTTCCTCTTATCAAGAAGATGAGGTATAGCAGTGACATGTTGATTCCACAGCATGCTATCATTATCTGAGGGGGGATTTCCAAAAAGGATTGTTGGACATGTTGGCCACCAGGGTTCCTTTCATTTGCCATGGGGGAGTCTATGGCTATAGTTAGCACTAACTATAACTCTAAGGTCAGTGAGAGACAGCCCAACATATGCCTGATTATAGTTATCTACAACAGTTTCATGGGCAATAGTAAAACAGAGAAGACTGCCTTGATTATATGTCTTATTATATACTATGGAGAAACAAATGGGCAGAGTTGGTGTGGAAATTCTGGCATTCCAGGGTTCGGTCACCTCCTGGATGGAGAGCTGAGGATCAACAAGGTTGGAATTATTAGAGAAGAGCTTAAGGAAAGCCCCTTCCTAATTAGTGATTGTAAAGGTAATGGCCTAGAGACCAAAGCCCAATTTACCTGATGGGAGCCTTCACCATTGGCAGTGAGCATTGCACACAGTAGGGCCACCATCATAGTAGGCTCAGGGATGGGGCTGCCATCAGGAAAATTGGCCAATCTGGTGGCTTGTTCAACAAGATCTTTAAGATCACCCAGGTTACTTTACGTGAGGTCTGTTTATGTTGTTGAGTCTTTTGCTTGTAAGGTTTTTCCTCCAGAATTAGTTCATTCAACCTCTTGGTTGGTAGCTCTGGGGGGCCCAGTGCTTGACTTTCTGGAAGACATTCAGATGGGGCGAGGCTCCTGTTAACATATACAAACCCTTGACACTTGGTTAGGAGGGGCCCTGGACCATGCCAGGCATTTGTGATGGGATCTTTCCATGAGAATATAGGTAGATGAGAGGGCCCCATGAGGGGAGCCCTACATTGATGGGCTTCTGTTTCCATAGAAATTTTTGAAATTGAAAGAAAATTTAAAGAAAATAAGGTTTTGTCCAAGGCATTGAGAGAGGGGACTTGGTATTGTTTGCCCTCTCTGGCTTGGAGCGTGGTCTGCAAGTCCACTCTATGATGTCTTGAGCCTGTGGGTTGTAGTGGATCCCAGTTAAGTGCTTTATATGCTGATCATCACCAACCACCTGAAACGTCTTGCTAGTAGAAGCTGGCCCTTTGTCAATTTTAATAGACATGGGAACATTCATAGTTCAGAACATTTTAATAAATGGGAGATGATTGTTCTGTGGTTTCTCTTGTGGAGACTGTGGCCATCACACAACATTGACAGACATCAATGATTACATGAATCTATTTCAGATTTCCAAAAGAGGGAAAATTAATGACATCTCTTTGCCATAAAGCATTCAATTTTAACCCTCAGGGATTCAGTCCAGCAGTTTGTAAAGGGCCAATGGGGAGAAAAGGTGCACATTTTTTGCAGTCTCTGACTAGCTGTCTGCAAACCTCCTTAGTCCTGCTTTTATGCAACTGCCATGGCTGAGGCGAGCAGAGAGTCTTGAGCTGCTTGTGTCCCTATATCCTATCATCTGTGTCAAAACTGGTGGCCAAAACTCCTATCATCTTGTGTCATTGTGTACTGGCACCTCTGCTGCTCTACGTTCCTTATTTAATCTGTTATAGATCAACTCCTTGGCTAAGGCCACCCAGGTTGCTTCATGAGACACCTTTCCTTCTATCGCCTTGTTTACTCTGTCAATAAACTGTGTCAAGTCCTCAGTGGCTTTTTCTGCCTTAAGCCATGTATAGAAACTGGACCTCCCCAGCTGGTAACTTCCTCCAGGCTCTTAAAGCACAGAGTCAAACCTGATTGAAATAATTGGGCCAACTTGTGGCTTGTACCACAGGGAAACAGCAGAATCCCCCTTCCTGCAAGCATTCAGCTGGGAGGTTAACATCTGTGGTGTGGTTGTGATCCCCCTGCTATTCACATTCATCATAGAAGAATGCCATCCACTTCAAGAATGTTGCAGGCTCAAGAGCAGTTATTGCTCTGGGAAGAGTAGGTATGGAAAGTACCCATGAATTGACCATGAACTCTACCATCATAAAAAAATGCAATGCCTTCTATGGTGTTGTTAGGGTAAGCTCACTGGTACACAGCAAGTCTTGGGAGAAACGGAAATGTTATACCCATTTAAGGGCAATGACCCTTTCCTGCCAATCATATGCAATCAAAATGTCACTCTGTTTCCTTAAATTTCACCCTTTAGAACCATGAATAGCTCTGCTTCTTTAATTGGCCAACATCAGTTACCATAATGTTCTTCAGAGTGGTGAATGGCAGAATTTGCCACTGTTAAAAGACTCAGCATGTTGCCACATTTTCTCTGACCATCTGTCCTTGGGTGGCCTCAAGTACCTTCACATCTTGGATGCTGTGAGTAAGACTGCCACAAACAAGGGAGCACCATGTCCTCTAGCAATGCTGACTCCCACAGAGGGGCATGCATGACCACAGGGCGTGACTGGAGCACAGGAAGGCCCCGCCCCTTGTTCCTGGAGCACACCACCAGGACTGGTTTCAGAACTATGGAAAATTAACCATCATAACCTGCCAACAGTGCATATATTTGAGAGTAATGGTTGTCTTTCTTTTCACATCATAGCCATCCAGATTGATGTGACAGGAAATCTTATGGTGGATTTGATTTGTATTTCCTTGAGAACTAGTTGATGTTGAACATCATTTTATTGCTTCTTGGTCATATCTGTGTCTTTCCATGGATGGGATATCTGTTCAAGTCTTGTGCTATTTTGAAAAAAGGTTATGAACATTTTTACTAAATTCTAGGAGGTTTTAGTAAATGTTCAAAATTAACCTCTTTTCAATATGTGATTTGAAAATGTGTTCTCCATTCCATGGGTTGTCTGTTGACTGCTGTTTATCTTTCTGTTTCAGAAGCTTTTTTAGTTTTATGTCATACCATTTGTGTATGACTGAGTTGGTTGCCTATTTTTTTTGGTGTAATATCCAAGAAACCATTTTATTTTTATCCAGGGCTCAAAACCAAAAATATATGGGGCAATGGAGGAACCCAGCAGCACCATCAAGGTAGTGCTTAGAACGCATTATCCATTAAATCCCTCATCAGACACACTAGAGGAAGCACAGGTTTGGACATCTGCGCCTCTGCCAGAGCAGTACTAACTCCAGAGATGGGAGTTAAAATAATTCCCACAGGAGTAAAAGGACCTCTTCCCCAAGGAACAGTAGACTTATTATTGGGATGCAGTTATTCTACACTAAAAGGACTTATAATAAGTCCTGGGGTAATTTATCCTGATTATGAGGGTGAAATAAAAATTATAGCTAGTTCTCCAAGAGGTATATCAGTAATTTCCACCAGGAGATAGAATAGCACAGTTATTAATAATACCCAGCCTGCATGATAAATTTTCCAGTCATACTGTAGAAAGAGGTTCCAGGGGATTAGGCTCCACAGGTGTAGATTGGGCTATGCTGTCTTTAAATTTAGATTTTCACCCCATGCTAAAACTAAATATTCAAGGACATGACTTTAATGGGCTACTGGACACAGGTGCTGAACTTAGCATCATATCTCATCAAGAATGGCCAAAACATTGGCCATTACAACAAGCCACTCAAACACTTTGAGGCCTAGGAGTGGCAACTAATCCTCATACAAGTGCAATGGTATTAGATTGGAAGGATCCTGAATGATGTGAAGGAACTATACCGACCTATGTATTGGATCATCTTCCTATAAATTTATGAGGACGAGATGTCCTAGATCAATTAGGTTTGACATTAACAAATAACATCAATCCTAACGCGCCCACTACTAGGGCTAGACAAGGCTTTAGGAAAGAAAAAAGATTAAGAGAACAAGAACAAGTTATGACAGCACCAATTCAAATAGATCAAGAAATAAATAGACATGGATTGGGTTTTCAGAAAGGGCCACTGAGACAATCAAAATTACTTGGAAATTAGAAAGACCAGTGTGGGTTCCTCAGTGGCCCCTGACTAAAGAAAAGATACAAATAGCCCATGACCTGGTCAAACAACAATTAGCGGAGAGACATATACAACCTTTCGTATCTCCCCATAATACTACCATTTTTGTCATTAAAAAGAAATCTGGTAAATGGAGATTATTGCAAGATTTAAGAGCCACTAATAATGAGATGGTTATTATGGGACCTGCTCAATCAGGGATTCTCCAATTGTCTGCTTTACCAAAAACCTGGTATGTTTTAGCTATAGATATTAAAGATTGTTTTTTTTTTCAATTCCAATTCATCCCGAGGATAGTCCACATTTTGCATTTACTATCCCTGCACTAAATCATGAAGGTCCTGATCAGAGATATGAATGGAAAGTACTCCCTCAAGGGATGGCTAATAGTCCAACTATGTGTCAAATTTATGTTAACAAAGCAATCCAGCCACTTAAAAATCAAAATCCTGAACTACAAATATTTCACTATATGGATGATGTGTTATTGGCACATAAAGATGAAAACACATTTCTAGAATGTTATTCCACACTTACAAATTTATTAAAAAATTATAATCTAGAAATAGCAATAGATTAAGTACAATTAAATCTTAAAATTAATTATTTAGGAGTTCTACTATCCTCAACCATGGTCAGTCCACCAAAAATTCAAATATGAGTAGATTAACTCAAATCACTTAATGACTTTCAAAAGTTATTGGGAGACATAAATTGGATAAGGCCTTATCTAGGCATACCAACAATAGAGTTGGGACCTTTATTTGATATTCTAAAAGGTCCATCAGATCTAAATTCACCCCGCATGTTAATGCCTGAAGCAAGAAAGGCATTAAAAATCATTGAAACATATATGAAAATATGCATTTGGATAGAATTGATATAAGTTTGTCTTTATTATTTATTGTACTACCAACAAAATATATTCCTACAAGAGTATTTTGGCAAGAAAGTCCATTATTCTCCTAACACTATTCTTACTAGATATCCTGAGGCTGTAGAACAATTAATACTTAAAGGAATAAAAGCAGCAAAGGGAGTGTTTGCGATTTCTCCCAATAAAATTATTACTCCATATACTATGGATCAAATTGATGAGTTAGCTAATGAGTTAAATACTTGGGCAATAATCATGTGTAAATCTAATGTTTCATTTGATAATCACTTACCATCTAATCCTTTGTTGTCTTTTTGGTCTAAGCATCCTGTAGTTTTTAAAAAATGACAAGAAAAACCCCTATCATGAATGCCCCAAACATATTCACTGATGGGTCAAATAATGGTACAGCAGCAGTAGTTACCCCTAATCAAACTTTTAAAATTTTAGTACCCAAACAATCAGCTCAAAAGGTAGAGCTTAATGCAGTATTACAAGCTTTTATGATGTTTAAAGATTCTGTATTTAATTTATTTTCTGATAGTCAGTATGTAGTTAATGCTATTGTATCCCTTGAAGATGCTGGTAGGATTTCCCCTTCTTCTACTGTTTTCTCTTTGTTTTCCACTATACAAAGTCTAATCTGGGACAGAAAAGATCCATTATTTATAGGACATATCAGGGCACATACAGGATTGCTGGGAGCCCTTAGTTTGTGCAATAAATTAGCAGATAAATCTACACATGACATACATATTTTCTCCACAATAGAAGAAGCTATAAATTTTCATAAAAGGTTCCATGTCAATGCTAATACTTTACAAAAGCATTTTAAAATAACTAAAGAACAAGCCAGACATATAATAAAACAATGTCAAAATTGTGTGACCTTTTTACCACAAATTAATCTTGGAGTCAATCCTAGAGGATTGAAACCCAACCATATTTGGCAGATGGACGTCACACACTTGCCAGAATTTGGAAAACTAAAATATTTGCATGTTACAGTTGATACTTCTTCTGGATTTTTGATGGGCTCCCTTCATTCTGGAGAAAAAACTAAAGATGTTATAGCTCATTGCCTACAAAATTTTGCCACTGTGGGCGTTCCAAAACAGTTAAAAACAGATAATGGTCCTGGTTATGCTTCTACCTCTTTTAAACAATTTTGCTCATCATTTGGCATTACTCACATAACAGGAATTCCATACAATCCACAAGGACAAGGCATAGTTGAAAGAGCTCATCAAACTATTAAAATGTACTTATTAAAACAAAAGGAGGGAATATGAAAGGGGTATATATCCCCCAAAGATAAACTTAAAATAACCCTTTTTACTCTAAACTTTTTAAATTTGGATTCATCAGAGCTTAGTGCTGCGGAAAGACATTTGTATCCAAAAAATGTACATAAGCCTAAGGTACTTTGGAAGGATATTCTAACAGGACAATGGAAAGGTCCTGACCCAGTGATTGTCTGGAGTCAGGGTTCTGTTTGTGTTTTTCCACAGGGAGAACAGCAGCCAATTTGGATTCCAGAAAGGTTAACTAAAACAATTTCTACAGACCAAAGAGAAGATGATTTGATTCAAATCCATTACAGCTGATATCCAGAACTCCAGCTTGGCTATTCTTACATCTGCGACAGTGATTAACCAGGATGCTTTTTTCAGTATTTATTTTATTATTGCTTTTTTCCACATCATAAAGTTCTATTTTATTTTTGAGCTCATACAGACCTAGGTTAATGTTTTTCTGATCAGTTTTATGTTTTGACTATGGAGTTTTTAAACATTGCAATGGAGATTTTACCTAGCTAAAGATACAAGGCCTTTACTATTGTCTTATGTGTTGTATGTTACGTGTGCACACTTCTGTTTTGTGTTGTATGTCTGTATGTCCATATATCATATATGAGGAGAGCTCATGAATAAATGGATCCAAATTTTTTTTATTATTCACGTGATTTTAATGGTTTAATTTAAATTGGGTAAACAGCTGTTGAGGATTGTTTTAATATATGTACAAATAAGCAGGTTAACAGATCTGTTT
This sequence comes from Urocitellus parryii, assembly GCF_045843805.1. Lineage (NCBI taxonomy): Eukaryota > Metazoa > Chordata > Mammalia > Rodentia > Sciuridae > Urocitellus > Urocitellus parryii. Next base: position 82,342,519 of record NC_135537.1, read on the forward strand.
GTTTACTTTCACCTTTCCTTTTCATTATATTTAATAATTTTGTTTAGGATAATGTAAATCATTCAAAAAATTGTTTTCTTAGTACCTGTTGGAATGTTACATTTTTTTTTTTTAGCATCATTGTCAGAATTCCTATCTTCATCCCAGTGCCGGTGAAGACAAGATGAAACCAAACTACAGTTTCTTCAATAGTTATCACAACAAACTGTATAAACTGATGCATCAATGAATAATAACTCAACAAGTAATGCTCAATCACTGAGTTGATTTATTTTGGGAGGAAATGGACATATTGATATATTCCTCCGCTTTGAACTGCTTACAAAACTTTCCTGGACTATGTATCACTTGTATGCATTGTGCTCTATCTGTTGATGCAGCGAATTATGGTAGTGCTGGCGTATCTTTGCTGATGTGTCACCAGTGTTGCAATTTTTCCTAAAGAGCCGTCGATTGACTTGGTGTCATGGCATTTCTGTATCCTCCTCCCTTCTACTAGTGATGGTCTAATTTTGGGGGCCAACTGAGGTGAGGCAAAGAACTTCACCCCCTCACCGGCACCAAGGCCAAATTTGGGGGCCAACAGAGGTGAGGCAAAGAACCTCACCCCCCCACTGGTGCATAGGCCTATCCACAGGTATGGCTATATGCTGTACCGGTAGTCAGTGACGGGTATGGTCCAATTGCAGTGGTATCAACCTAAGACAGGAGGCTGATGCCTACAGGTCAGTTTTCCGATGACGGGTAAGAACCATATGTTGAATTGGACAAACCTAACAGGCATGGTCCCTAGCCACATTGCTTGTGGCTTAATTAAACAGAAGGGGGGAGATGGTAAGAGCCACAGCCAAGTAATATGATGCATGGCATTTTTGATTGAAAGGTGAAGCCAGCTAGCCATTGAGATGATATGATTATGTTAAGATTTACATTCATATGGATATTGGACTCCTGCTGTTCACCTTGGCCTGTTATGGGACTCCCGGAGAGTTCTCATTGGTTGGGGAAGTACAGTAGGAGGAAATTCTGGGGGAGGAACTTCCTCTGGGGTGCCAGGAGAACGCCCTGTGGGTTGATCGGGATTGTTCCTAGGGGTGTACAGGGCATTGGCGGCATTTTCAAATAATAAAGTTTGTTCCTGCTTGAGTGGCTCATGATTTTGTGTCAAGCCAGACTGCAGCAGATGGAGTGTTAGCTTTTGGTTTAAGTTAAAGTTTAGGTTTAGGGCTATTGCTTGGTTTTGGTTTACTGCTGGGATTAGGGTTAGGCCTAGTTTATGATTATCATTAGGGTTAGAGCTAGTGTTAGTGTTAGGCTTAGGCTTAAGTTTAATGTTAGATTTAGAATTAGGGTTAGGGCTGGGACTAACTTGAGGGCAAGAGGTAGGGCTAGGGTTAGGTTTATGGTAGCAGATAGGGATATAACTAAGGATAGGGCTAGGGCTACGGCAAGATTTAGAGTTAGTCTTAGGGCTAGGGTTAGGATAAGGTTATAGATAGAGCTAAATTAGGGCTAGGATAGGGCTAGGTTCTGTGTTTAAGCCTAGGGTTAGGGTTAGGGTTAGGTTTAATTTTAGGGTAAGGGATGATGTTATAGGTACATTTAGATGTAGGGTGAGGGTTAGAATTAGGGTTAGTTGTAGGGCTAGAGTTAGGGTTGTGATTAAGGATAGTTTTAGGGCTAGATGAGGGCTAGGTGTGTTTTTAGAATTAGGGATAGGATTAGGGCTAGGGCTAATTTTAGGTCCAGAATTATGGTTAAACATAGTTTTAGGATTAGGTTTATGGCTACGTCTAGGCTAAGGGTTAGGTGTTGGGTTACAGTCAAGTTTCAATCTAGGGGTATTATTATGGTCAAGGTCTGGGTTAGGGTTTGGGATAGGTTAAGGATTCAAGTTTGGGCTTGAATGAATTTTAGGATTAGGATTAGGGTAATGATAGGGTTAGATTTAGGATTCATGTTAGGTTTAGGGTAATGAAATTGTTAGAATTTAGGATAGGGTTAGGTTTTTGCCCTGGGTTATCATTATGGTTGGTTATGGTTATATTATTGGATAGAATTAGAGAAAAGTTTAAGGCTAAAGTTATGGTTACAATTAGGGCTAGTGTTAAGGTTAGGTTAGGTTTGAAGTTAGGGTTAGGATTAGGTTTTGGGTTATGTTAGGGCTAGGGTTAGGGTTACAGCTAATGTAAGTACTAGGTTTATAATGAGGGCTAGTTTTAGGGTTTTAGAGCTAGGTTTAGTGTTAGGGTTAATTTAGGTTTCGAGTGATGTTTAGAGCTAGAAGTGTAGGGTCAGTGTCAGGTTCAGGGTTAGTTTTAGGGTTTGGCTTCCAACTCAAATTAGAGCTAGGGTTAGGTCTAGTTGTAAGGTTATGGTTTGGTTTAGGTTAATGGTTAGGTTTAGAGCTCTGGCTTGGTTTTGTTTTAGGGCTAGGTCTAGGGTTAGGGCTCATTTTAGGATTAGTGTTATAGTTTGGGCTAGTGTTAGGGTTGGGCTTAGACTTCGGTTTAGGGCTAGATTTAGAGTTATGTTTTGCCTAAGGTTAGTGCTAAGGATAAGGATAGGGCAAGGGTTAGCACTAGGGTAAGGGCTAGGATTAGGGTTACAGTAAGGAATAAGAATAGAACGAATGATAGGGCTAGTGTAAGAGTTAGAGTTAGTCTTAGGGCTAGAGTTAGGTTTAGGTTTAGGGATAGGGCTAAATTACCGCTAGGGTTATGTTAGGACTAGGGTTAGGGCTAGTTTTAGGAAAAGGCTTAGGCATAGAGTTAGGGTTTTATTTAGAGTTAGGTTTTGATCTAGGGTTAGTGCTAGGGCTAAGCATAAGGCAAGGGTTACCATTAGGGTTAGGGTTAGAGTTCGGGTTCAGTTTAGGGTAAGGATGTGGTTATAGCTAGGTTTAGGGCAAGGGCGAAGGCTAGTATTAGGGTTAGAACTAGGGTTAGGGTTAGGGTTATTATGAAGGCTATTTTTAGGGCTACTATGAGGACTAGGATTTGTTTTAGGGTTAGGGATAGTATTAGGTCTATGGCTAATGTCAGGTCTAGGGTTACAGTTAGGGATATATTTAGGGTTAGATTTATGGCTTGGTCCAGTGTAAGGGTTTTGTTAGGGTCAGGTTTAGATCTAGGGTTATTTTTAGAATCACGGTCAGGATTAGGGTTTGGGTTAAGGGTTCAGGGCTCAAATTAGTGTTAGAGTTAGGGTAGGGCAATGACAGGATTATGTTTATGGTTTAGTTTTGGTTTAGTGTAATGTATAGTGTTAGGGTTAGGCCTAGAGTTATCAGTAGGATTAGGGTTATCATTAAGGTAATGGATAGGGTTATCCCTAAGTTTAGGGCTAGGGTTATGATAGGATTAGGGCTAGTGTTTTGGTTAGTGTTAGGTTTAAGTATAGGGTTAAAGCTAGGTTTAGGACTCGTATTAAGACCACGTTTTGGGATAGTTTAGGGTTAGGGTTAAGGCTACTGCTAATGTATGATGTAGGTTTATGATTACAGCTAGTTATAGCATTAGAGTTAAGGTATAGGTCTAATGTTATGGTTAGGTTTACATTGATGATGATGTTTAGAGCCAGGGTAGTGTTAGGGTCAGAGTCAGGGTCAGAGATAGTTTTTGGTTAGGATTAGACTATAATTAGGGATAGGGTTAGGCCAAGGTGTAGGGTTAGGGTTTGGTTTAGGTTAAGGGTTAAGGTTAGGGGTATGACTCAGTTTTGTTTTAGGGCTAGTGGTAGGGTTAGGGCTAGTTTTAAGATTAGTCTTAGAGTTAGGGCTAGTGTAAGTGTGAGATTTGGGCTTAGGTTAAGGATTAGGGATAAGAGTAGACTTATGGTTAGATTTAGTCTTAGGGTTATGGTTAAATTTAGAGTTAGGTTTTGATCTAGGTTTTGAGATAGAGCTAAATATAAAGCTAGGGTAGTCCTACGTTTAGGGCTAGGTGTATGATGATGCTAAGGAATTGGGTTAGAACTAGGTATAGGGCTAGTGTGAGAGTTAGAGTTTGTTTTAGGACTAGGATTAGGGTTAAGGATAGGGCTAAATTAGTGCTTGGATGAGGGCTAGGGTTAGTGTTAGGGTTGGGGTTAGGTTTAGGTTTAGGGTAAGAGATGAGAATATAGCTACTTTTAGGACTAGGGTGAGAATTAGAATTAAGGTTAATGTTAACATTAGGGTTAGGGTTATGATTAAGGCGAGGTTCATGGCTAGGATGTGGGCTAAGTTCTGTATTAGGATTAGGGCTAGGATTAGAGCTAGGTCTAATGCCAGGTCTAGAGTACAGTTACGGATAGTTTCAGCATTAGGTTTATGGCTAGGTTTATTGTAAATGTTAGGTTTCTTGTTAGGCTCAGGTTTAGAGCTATGGGTATTATTAGAGTCTGAGTCAAGTTTAGGGTTTGGGTTAGGTTAAAGTTTAGGTTTAGGGCTTAAATTAGACTTATGTTTAGAGATTGGGTAATGACACAGTTAGGTTTACGTTTCAGGTTAGGTATAGGATAATGGAGAGGGTTAAGGGTAGTGTGCTGAATAGGGTTTGGTCTAGGGTTAGCATAAGGTTTATGGTTATCTTAGGGTAATTAAAAGGTTTAGAGCTTGGGTTAGGGCTAGGTTTATGGTTAGGATTTGGTCTAGGGTTAGGCTTAGGGTTATGGTTAGGGCTAGGCTTATTGTTAAGGTTATCTTTAGGGTTTAACTAAGGTAGGGCTTGGATTAAGTCAAGGTTTTGTGATAGGTTAGGGCAATGGCTAATGTAAAACTAGAGTAATGATTAAGACTAGTTTTATGGTTAATTCTAGGGCTAGGTGTAGTTTTAGGGTTAGATTTAGTGTTAAAGTTAAGTTTAGAGCTAGGGTTAGTGTTAGTGTCACTGACAGTGCTCGGGTAGGTTAATGGTTAGGGTTAAAGGCAGAATTAGGACCAGGGTTAGGTCTAGAGGTAGGGTTAGAATTTGGGTTAAGTTAAGTGTTATTGTTAAGGCTAGGTCTATTTTGTCTTTTGGACTAAAGCTATAGTTATGGCTAGATTTCGGATTAAGTTTAGGTCTACGACTAGTGTTAGGGATAGATTTAGATATAAGGTTACCAGTAGTTCTAGTGTTAAGTTTTGGTTTAGGGTTAGGTTTAGATTTAGACCTAAAATTAGTGTTATTGTAGAATAATGGTCACGGATAGGGTTAGGGTTTAGGTTATGGTTAGAACTAGAATGAAGGCTAGGGTTAGGACTAGTTATAGAGTTAGGCTTTGGTTAGGCTATGGATTAGTGCTAAGAATATGGATAGCATTAGTTTGAGGATTTGCTTAGGGTAAGAAATAGAGTTAAAGCTAGGGTTAAAACTAGAGTTAGGGTTAGGTTTAGGCTTAAAGCTTGTGTTAAGCCTTGGATTAGGGCTAGTTTTGTATTGGGGTTAGGGCTAATGTTATGGTTACAGCTATTGTAAGAACTAGGGTTACTATTAGGGTTAGTTTTAGGGTTAGGTGTAGGGCTAGGTCTAGTGATAGGGTTCGGTTTAAGGTTAGGGTGATGTTTAGAGCTAGGTTTAGTGTTTGGATATGAGTCAGGGTCATGGTTATGTTTAGGGTTAGGATTAGGTGTCAAATTAGGGCTGGGGTTAAGGCTGGAGTGTGTTAGGGTTTGTTCTAGGGGAAGGGTTAGTGTTAGGGTTATGGCTCGGTTTTGTTTTAGGGCTTGGGATAGTGTTAGGGCTATTTTATAATTAGCATTAGGGTTCGAACTAGTTTCAGGGTTAGGATGAGGGATTGGGTTAGGGTTAGTTTTAGAGATAGGTTTCGATCTAGAGTTAGTACTAGGGCTAAGGATGGTGCAAGGGTTACAACTAGGATTAGAGGTTGGGTTAGGGTTATGGTAAGGGATAGGGTTAGAAGTAGGGATAGGTCTTGTCTGAGAATTTTTGTTAGTCTTAATTCTAGGGTTTTGGTTAGGGTTAGAAATGGGGCTAAATTAGGGCTAGGATAAGGGCTAGGTTTAGTGTTAGGGTTAGGGCTAGAGTTAGCGTTATGGTTAGGAATTGGGCTAATGTTAGGGGTAGGGATTAAGCTATGGTTAGGCTAGTGGAAGTGTTAGGTTTAGTGTTAGGTCTGGGTTAGGGTTATGATTATGGTTATGGTTAGGGTTGGGTTTAGGGCTAGGTTCTTCATTAGGGTTAGGGTTAGTTTTAGAGTAATGTATTAGATTAGATGTAAGATTAGGTTTAGGGATAAGTTTAGGTTATGGTTAAATATAGGTTTAGGGATAGTTTTAGTTTTGATTTATGGTAAGGTTTAGGGTTAAGTTTATGGTAAGGTTTAGGTTTAGGGTTAGGTTGAGGGTTAGGTTTATGGTTAGGGTTAGGGATAGGGTTAGGTTTAGGGCTAGGGTTATCATTAGGGTTAAGGTTAGGGTAATGTTAGGGTTAGAACTAGTGTTAGTACTAGGTTTAAGGTTAGGATTAGGGCTAAGGTTAGGTTTTTGTTTATGAATAGGGCTTCGGATATGTTTAGGCTAAGGGTTAGGCTTTGAGCTAGGCTTTTGTGTAAGGTCAGGGTTATGGTTAGGGCTATATTTAGGATCATGATTATGCTTAGGGTAGGTTTAGGCCTCAGATTAGGGCTAGGTTTTGTGTTAGGTTTAGGCCCAGGGTTAAAGCTATGTATAATGAAATATCTAGGGTTCTTATTAGAGCTAGTTTTAGGGTTAGAGTTATGGCTATGTCTAGTGCTAGGTTCAGGTTTTCTGTTAGCTTCATGTTTAGAGCTAGGTTTAGTGTTACTTTTAGGGTTAGTGTTCAGGTTCAAGTTAGGTTTAAGGTGAAAGCCAGAATTAGGACTAGAGTTAGGTCTAGGGAGAGGGTTAGTGTTTGCTTTAGGTTAAAAACTATGTTAGGGCTAGGGCTCATGGGTTTTTTTTTGGGGGGGTGTTCTAGGTCTAGAGTTATGGCTATATTTAGGATTACGCTTAGGTCTAGGGCTAGAGTTTGGGTTAGGTTTAGTATAATTTTACTCATAGGGCTAGTTTTACGGTTTGTTTTAGGGTGAGGGTCAGATTTAGACTGAGGGTTTGTGTTAGAGGAAGGATTTGAATTAGGGTTAGAGCTAGAATGAGGGATAGAATTAGGACCAGTAATGGGATTAGGGTTTGGATTAGGCAATGGATTAGGATTAGGACTAAGGTTAGCATTATGGATAGGGTTTGGCTTAGGGTAAGTGATAGAGTTAGAGCTAGGGATAGGACTAGGTTTAGGGTTAGGGTTAGGGCTAAGGCTAGGTTTAGGTTTAGGTTTAGGTTTAGGTTTACTTCTTGGGTTAGGGCTCAGTTTAGGGCCAGTTTTTCTGTTAGCTTTAGGGCTAGGGTTAGGACTATGGCTAATATAAGAACTAAGGTTATGATTAGAGTTAGTATTTGGTCTAGATCTAGTGTTAGTGCTATTTTTTATGATTAATGTGATATTTAGAACTAACATTAGTGTTAGAATATAAGTCAGAGTTAGGGTTAGTTTTAGGACTAGGACATGAATTAGAGATAGAAGTTTATGGCTAGGTTTAGGGTTAGGTTTTGGTTTAGGTTAACATTTAGGGTTAGGACAATGTCTCGGTTTTGTTTAAGGAATAAGTCTAAGTTTACGACTCATTTTAGGATTAGTGATAGTGTTAGGTCTAGTGGTAGATTGAGGATTAGGCTTAGAGTTAGAGTCAAATGTAGAGTTATGGTTAGATATAGAGTTGGGTCTAGGGCTAGGGTTAGGGCTAAGGTTAGGGCTTTTGTTATGTTTATTGTAATGGATAGGGTTAGAACTAGAAATGGGGCTGGGGGAGAGTTAGAGTTATTCTTAGGCCAAGGTTAGGGGTAGTGTTTTGGTTAGGGCTAAATTAGGACTAGGATTAATGCTAGGATTAGTGTTAGGATTATGCATATGGTTAAGGCTAGAGATATGGATAGTGTTAGGGTTAAGTTTAGTGATAGGAATAGGGGCAATGATGGGGTTATACCTAAGTTCAGGTCTAGGGTGAGGGTTAAAATTAGAGATAGGGCTAGCGTTAGGGTTGGGATAGCATTAAGGCTAGGTATAGGCCTAAGATGAGGACTAGTGATTGTGTTAGGATTAGGGCTAGGATTTGGACTGCTGCTAATGTCAGGTCTGGATTTATGGTTATGGTTAGTTTTAGGGTTAGGTTATGGCTAGGTCTAGTGTAAGTGATAAGTTTAGGTTAAGGGTCAGGTTTACAGCTAGGTGTAATATTAGGGTCAGGGTTTGAGTAGGGTTTGTTTTAGGTTAAGATTTAGGGTTAAGGCTTGAATTAGAATTAGGTATAGGGTAAGGGTCTGGGTTAGGGTAATTGATAGGGTTAGGTTAAGGGATCTGGTTAGGTTTAGAGTAAGGAATAGGGTTAGTGTTAGCAATAGTGTTAGCATTAGGTCTAGGGTTACCATTTGGGATAGGCTTATCTTTAGGGTAATGGATAGGGTTAGAGGTAAGTTTAGTGCTAGGGTTAAGGTTAGAATTAGTAATAGGGTTAGGTTTAGGCCTACGGTTAGTGTCAGGGTTAGTTTGGGGTAAGTGTTAGCGTTTGAGCTAGGATCAGGGCTATCGTGAGGGTTAGGGTTAGAGTGAGGGCTAATGTTAGGGTTAACATTGGGTTATGCTTAGATTAAAGTTAGAGTTTGAGTTAGAATTAGGGTTAGGGCGAGGGTTAGGGTTAGGGTTAGGTCTAGGCTCATGGTTATGGTTACAATTGAGTTAGTCTTTACGTTAGGTTTACAGCTAGGATAAGGGGATGTTTTGTGTGAGGTTTATGGCTATCATTAGGGCTATATGTAACGTAAGAGCTAAGGATATGGTTATGGCTAGTTTTAGGGTTAGGGTTATGGATAAGTAGTGTTCTACTTAGGTTTTGGGTTAGGATAAGATTTAGATCTAGGGTTTGTTTTAGGGTAACTGTCATTGTCGGGTTAGGGTTAGGTTTAGGGTGAGGGCCAGATTTATAGCTAACATTGAGTCTAGGGATAGAGTTAGTGTTTTCATTAGGTTAACGGTTATTGTTAGGGCTAGTGCTAGGTTTTTATTTAGGGCTAAGGCTAGATTTATGACTCTACTTAGGATTAGGTTTGGTCCAGTGCTAGTGTTACTGTTAGGTTTAGGTATTGGTCTACCGGTAGGGGTAGGGGTAGGGTTTGCTTTAGGGTGAGTGTCAGGTCTAGACCTAGGGTTAGTGTTAGGCTCAGAATAAGGGACATGGTTAGAGTTAGGGTTAGAGCTAGAATGAGGGCTAGGATTAGGACTAGCAATAGAGATATGGTTTGGGGTAGGGTTTGTGTTAGATTTAGGCCTAGGTTTAGGGCTAGGTTTAGGGTTAGCATTAGGGTTAGTGTAAGGTATGATGTTATAGCTATGTTTAGTGCTAGGTTAAGGGATAAATTTAGGGTTAGGGCTAGGGTTAAAAATTAGGGATAAGATTAAGTCTAGGCTTAGAAGTAGGATTAGATATAGGGATATGGCTAATGTCAGGTCTAGGTTTAAGGTTAGGCTAGGGTTAGGAATAGGATCATATAAGGATTATTATAAGGATTAGGTTTAGGGTAGGGGTCAGGTTTAGAACTAGGTGTATTATTAGGGTCAGGGTCCGGATAGGGTTTGGTTTAGGTTAAGATTTAGGGTTAATGCTTGAATTAGCAGTGGTTTAGGGTTAGGGTTAGGGTAATGGAAAGAATTAGTTTTATGGTTCCGATTAGGTTTAGAGTAATGAATAGGGTTAGTGTTAGCAATAGGGTTATTGTTAGTCCTGTGTATAGCATTTGGGTTAGGCTTATCTTTAGGGTAATGGATAGGTTTAGAGCTAAGGTTAGGGCTAGGGTTAAGATTACGATTAGGGTTAGGGTTAGGTATAGGGTTAATGTTAGGGTTAGGGTTAGGGTAAGTGTAGGCATTTGAGCTAGTGTAAGGGCTAGGACAAGGATTAGGTTTTGAGTCAGGGCTAGGGTTAGGTTTAGGGTTAAGGTTATGTTTAGACTGATGATTAGAGATTGAGCTAGGTTTAGTGCTAGGGCAAGGGTTAGCATAAGGGTTAGGTCTAAGGATATGGTTAGGGTTATGATTAGGGTTAGGTTTAGAGCTAGGATAAGGGCTACGTTCTGTGTGATGTTTAGGGCTAACATTAGGGCTATGGGTAATGTAAGAGCTAGGGATATTGTTATGGCTAGTGTTAGGGTCAGAGTTATTGATAAATCTAGTGTTAGGGTTAGGTTTTGGTTAAGGATAAGGTTTAGAGCTAGGGTTTCTATTAGGGTAAGTGTCATTGTTGGGTTAGGTTTAGTTTTATGCTTATGGCCACAATTAGGACTAGCATTTGGTCTAGTGAAAAGCTTAGTCTTTACATTAGGTTAATGGTTATTGTTAGGGCTACTGCTAGGGTTTTTTTTAGGGCTAAGGCTAGATTTATGACTACATTTAGGATTAGGTTTGGTCTAGTGCTAGTGTTACTGTTAGGTTTAAGTATAGGTTTACCAGTAAGGTTAGTGTTAATTTTCGGTTTAGGGTTAGGGTCAGGTTTAGATCTAGGGTTACTGTTAGGATCAGAATAAGGGTTAGGGTTAGGATTAGAGTTAAAGCTAGAATGAGGGCTAGGTTTAGGACTAGTAATAGAGTTAGAGTTTGGGGTAGGCTAAGGATTAAGGTTAGGAATAGAGTAGCATTAGGGAGAGGTTTGGCTTAGGGTAAGGGATAGGTTTAGAGGTAAGGTTAGGGTTAGGGTTAGAGTCAGGGCTCAGATGAGGTTAGGATTTTTGTTAGCATTAGGGCTACAGCTAATGAAAGAACTAGTTTTCTGATTAGGGCTAGTTCTAGGGTTAGCATTAGGGCAATGTTTAGAGCTAGGGGTACTATTAGGGTCTGACTCAGGGTCAGGGTTATTTCTATGGTTAAGGTTATGACTCAAATTAGGGCTAAGTTTAGGGATAGGTGTAAGGTTAGTGTTTGGTTTAGGTTAAGGGATAGGGTTAGGATTATGCTAGGAGCCACAGCAAAGTATTATGATGCATGGTTAAGGTGACTGCCAGCTAGCCATTGAGATGATATGATTATGTTAAGATTTACATTCATATGGAAATTGGACTCCTGCTGTTCACCTCAGCCTGCTATAGGACTCATGTTAGGGGACTCCCAGAGAGTTCCCATTGTTTGGGGAAGGATAGTAGGCTAGTGTTAGGGTGAGGTTTGAGTTTAAGATTAGGGTTTACAACCAGGTTTAGGAGTGACATTTAGAGTTAGGATTGGGGCTAGGGATAAGGCTAGGGTTTGGGTTATGGTAAAGGATAGGTTTTAAACTAAGGATAGGTCTAGGGCGAGAGTGAGAGTTACTCTTAGGGCCAGGGATAGGATTTTGTTTAGGATTAAGGTTAATTTAGGGCTAGGATTAGCTCTAAAGTTAGTATTAGGTTTTGGCCTAGGGCTAGGGCTAGGGTTAGGGTTAGCATTATGGTGAGTGTAAGGTATGATGTTCCAGCTACATTTTGGCCTAGGGCATGGGATAAAATTAGGGTTAGGGTTCCAGTTAAGGTTAGGATTAGGAATAAGGCTAGGCTTAGGGCTAGGATTAGGGAGATGGTTTGTGCTAGGGTTAGGGCTAGGATTAGTTCTAGGGCTAATGTCAGTTCTAGGGTTATGGTTAGGGATAGTTTTAGGATTAGGTTTATGGCCAGGTGTACTATAAGTGTTATGTTGAGGGTTAGGGTCAGATTTACTGCTAGGGGTATTATTAGGGTCAGAGTCAGGGTTAGGGTATGGGTTAGGTTAAGGTTTAGGGTTAGGGCTAAAATTAGCCTTAGGGTTAGGTAAAGGATATGGTTAGGTTTCCTGTTCAGGTTAGTTTTAGTATAATGGATAGGTTTAGGGTAAGACATAGGGTTAGAGTTAGGCCTAGGGACAGAATTTGGTTAAAATATGATTCAGTTAATGGATAGGATTAGAGCTACAGTTAGGATCAGGGTTATGGTTAGGTTTTGGCTATGGTTACGGTTAGGCCTAGGGTTAGAATTTGCTTAGAGATATGGTTAGGGTAATGGATACAATTATATCTAGGTTTAGGGCTAGTGTTATCATTAGGAATAGGGTTATGGTTCTGTTTAGGTTTTGGGTTAGGACAAGGTTAGGTTTAGGGTTAGGTTTAGGTTAAGTGTTAGGGATAAAGATAGGGCTAGGGCTACGATTAAAACTAGGGTTATGGCCTGGGTTAGGGCTAGGTTTGGGGTTAGGTTAGGGCTAGTGTAGGACTATGGCTAATGTAAGAAATGTGCTTATGATTAGGGCTAGTATAAGGGTTAGCATTAGGATTGGGTCTTGTATTTATTTTAGGTTTAGGTTTAGTTTGATGATTAGAGATAGGGTTAGTTTTCGGGTCAGAGTCAGGCTCAGTGTTACATGTAGGATTAGGGATACAACTCAAATTAGGGCGAGGGTTAAGGCTAGGTGTAGGGTAAGGATTTGTTTAAGGTTAGGGTAAGAATTAGGGATAGCGCTAATGTCAGGTCTAGGGTTATGTTTAGGTTAGGATTAGAGTTGGGGCTATGGCTCAGTCTTTTTTAGAGCTAGGGCTAGGATTAGGGCTAGTTTGAGGATTATTAATAGTGTTAGGGCTAGTAGTAAGGTGAGGTTTAATCTTATATTGATTGTTCTGGTTAGATCTCAGTGTATTCCTAGGGCTATGGTCAGGGCTAAAGTTAGGGCTAGTGTTATGGTTATGATAACAGATAGGGTTAGAGCTAGAAATAGGGCTAGGCGAGAGTTAGAGATAGTCTTAGAGCTAGGGTAAGCGGTGGGTTAAATGTTAGGTCTAAGTTAGATGTAGGATTATTGCTAGGGTTAGGGATAGGGTTAGGGTTAGTGTTAGTGTTAGGGATAGGGTGAGGTTTAGGGAAAGGGATTGGGTTATAGCTAGGTTTAGGGGTAGGGCGAGAGTTAGAATTAGGGTTAGGACTAGGTTAGGTTTTGGGTTATGATTAAGGCTAAATTTAGGGCTAGATTTCAGGGTTTTTGTTAGGGCTAGAGCTAGGATTAGGGTGAGGGCTAATGTCATGTTGAGGGTTATTGTTAGGGATAGTTTTAAGGTTGGGTTATGGCTACGTGTAGTGTAAGGATTATGTTTAGGGTAAGGGTCAGGTTTAGAGCTAGGTGTTTTATAAGAGTCAGGGTCTGGGTAGGGTTTGATTTACTTTAAGGTTTAGAGTTAACGATTGAATTAGCAATAGGGTTAGGGTTTTAGTTAGGGTAATGGATAGGGTTAGGTTTAGGATTCAGGTTAGGTTTAGAGTAATGGATACGGTTATTGTTAGTGATAGGGTTAGTGTTAGGTCTAGGGTTAGAATTTGCTTTAGGCTTATCTTTAGGGTAATGGATAGGGTTAGAGCTAAGGTTAGCACTAGAATTAAGGATATGTTTATGGCTAGGGTTAGGGTTAGGCCTAGAGTTAGAGTCAGGGTTAGGTTTAGTGTAAGTGTTAGGTCTAGGGCAAGGGTTAGGGTTAGTCAGGGCTAGGGCTAGGGTTATGGTTAGGGTTTTATTAGGGAAAGGGTTAGAGGTTGAGTTAGGTTCAGGACTAGGGCAAGGGTTAGGGTTAGGGTTAGGTCCAGGGTTATGGTTAGGGTTACAATCAGAGCTAGGTTAGGGCTAGGATAAGGACTAGGTTATATGATGTTTATGCCTAGTGTTAGGGCTATGGGTAATGTAAGAGCTCGGGTTATGGTTATGGCTAGTTGTAGGGTTAGGGTTATGGATAAGTCTAGTTTTAGGGTTAGGTTTTGGGTTAGGATAAGGTTTAGAGCTAGAGATTGTGTTAGGGTAAGCATCAGTGTTTGGGTCAGGGTTAGAGCCAGAACTAGGAATAGCATTGGGTCTAGAAATAGGGTTACTCTTTGTGTTAGGTTAAGGGTTATTTTTAGGGCTAGTTCAAGGTTTTTGTTTAGGGCCAGGGCTATATTTATGAATCTATTTAGGATTAGGTTCGGACTAGTGCTGTTATTACTGTTAGATTTAAGTATAGGTTTATTGGTAGGGATAGAGTTATGGTCTGGTTTAGGGTTAGTGTCAGGTTTAGATCTAGGGTTAATGTTAGGGTCAGAGTAAGGGTTAGGGTTAGGGTTAGTGCTAAAGCTAGAATGAAGCCTCGGATTTGGACTAGTAATACAGTTAGGGTTTCGGATAGGCTAAAGATTAGTGTTAGGACTAGGGTAGCATTACGGTGAGGGTATGGCTTAGGGTAATGGATAGGATTTGAGGTAGGGTTAGGATTATAGATAAGATTAGGGATAGGTTAGGGATAGGGTTAGGGTTACTGTTAGAATTAGGTTTAGGGTTTTGGTTGCAGTTTGAGTTAGTTTTGGGCTTAGAGTTAAGGTTAGGGTTAGCATTAGTGTTTAAGTTAAGGTTATAGTTAGGTTTCAGATTAGTGCTAGGTTTAGGGTTATGGTTAGTGTTAGGTTTAGAGTTGGCATTAGGTGAGTGTTAGGGTTAAGGTAAAGGTTAGGGTTAGGGTTAGTGTTAGGGTTAAGGTTAGGTTTAGAGACAGGGTTAGGTTTGGGTTAGGGTTAGGGTTTCTGTTAGGTTTAGTGTTAGGATTTTTATTAGGATTAGGGTTTGGGTTAGTGTTAAGGTTACAGTTAAGGTTAGAGTAATGGTTAGTGTTACGATTAGTATTAGGGTTAGGGTTAGGGTTAGTGTTAATTTTAGGGATAGTGTTTGTGATAGGGTTAGGTTTAGGCTTAGGGTTCATGTTAGGGTTAGGGTTAGTTTGAGAGTTAGTGTTACAGTTGGCTTTATGGTTAGTGCTAGGTTAGTGTTCAGTCAGGGTTAGGGTTTGAGTTAGGGATAGGGTTAAGGTTATCGTTAGGGTTATGATTAAATTTAGAGTTAGAATTAGGGTTAGAGTTAGGGTTATGGTTAGAGTTAGGGTTAGTGTTAGGTTTAGGTTTAGGGTTAAATTTAGTTAAAGGGTTAGGGATAGTGTTAGTGTTAGGGTTAGGTTTAGGGTTAGTGTTAGGGTTAGGGTTAGGTTTATAATTAGGTTTAGGTAGGGGTTAGGGTTAGGTTAGGGTTAGGGTTAGGGTTTGGTTAGGGTTTGTGTTAGGATTAGCATAAGTTTAAGGGTTTGTGTTAGGGTTAGGGTTAGGGTGTGGGTTAATGTTATGGTTTCAGTTAGGATTAGGTTTAGGGTTTGTGTTAGGGTTACATTTAAGTTTACAGTTAGGATTAGGGTTACTGTTAAAGTTAGGGTTAGGTTTAGGGTTAGGATTATTGTTTCGCTTAGTGTTAGAGTTAGGTTTAGGGTTAGTGTTAGGGTTAGGTATAGAGTAAGTGTTAGGGTTAAGGTTACTTTTATTGTGAGGTTTAATGTTAGTGTTAGTGTTATGGTTAGTGTTAATTATAGGATTATGGCTAGGTTTAGTGTTAGGGTTAGGGTTTGTCTTAGGGTTAGGCTTTATTGTAGGGGTAGGGTTAGAGTTAGTGTGAGGGTTAGGCTTAGGGTTAGGATAAGTGTTAAGTTTCAGTTTAGGGTTATTGTTAGTGTTAGTGTTAGATTTAGGTTTAGGTTTAGGGTTAATGTTAGGGTTAGGGTTAGGGTTAGGTTTAGGCTTAGTGTTATTATTAGGGTTAGGTTCGTGTAAGGGTTAGTGTTAGTGTTGGTGTTAAAGTTAGGCTTAGGGTTAGGGTTAATATTAGTGTTAGATTAGGGATCAGGATAGGGATAGTATTAGGATTAGGGTTAATTTTAGGGTTAGTGTTAGATTTAGGGATAGGGTTAGGGTTAGGTTTCAAATTAGACTTAGGTTAGTGTTATGTTTAGGGTTAGGGTTAGTGTTAGTCTTAGGGTAAGGGTTAGGATTAGGTTTAGGCTTAGTGTTTGGGTTAGGGATAGGGTTAGGGATAGGGTTAGGTTTATGATTATAGTTTAAGTTAGGGTTAGGGTAAGGGTTAGGATTAAGGTTTGGTTTTGTGTTGGGGTTAGGGTTATGGTTGGATTAGGTTTAGAGTTAGGGTTAGGGTAAGTGTAGGGTTAGTTTTAGGGTTAAGGGTAAAATTAGGGTTAGTGTTAGGGTTACTATTAGGGTTATGGTTAGGGTTAATGATAGGTTTAGCGTTAGGGTTATGGTTAGGTTTTGTTATAGGGTTGGTGTTGGTGTTAGGGTTGGGGTTAAGTTTAGTGTTAAGGTAGTGTTAGGGTTAGGTTTATGCTTACGTAAGGGTTAGAGATAGGATTTGATTTGGTTTAGGTTTATCGTTTGGATTAGGTTTTGTTTTCAGGTTAGGGATTGGGTTAGGGTTACGGTTACAGTTAGGGTTAGTGTTAGTGTTAGGGTAGGGGTTAGCATTCCTGTTAGAATAAGGGTTAGGTTTCGGATTACTGTTTGGGTCAGGGTTAGAGATACATTTAGGGTTATTGTTAGATTTAGGGTTAGTGATAGTGTTAGGGTTAGTGTTAGGGTAGGTTACTGTTAGGATTAGGGTTAGGTTAAGTATAGGGTTAGTTTTAGGGCTACGGTTACTGTTAGGGTTAGTTTTAGTGTTAGAGTTAGGGTTTGGTTAGGTGTATGATTAGGGTAAGTGTTAGCGGTCATGTTACGGTTAAATTAGGGTTAATTTTAGGATTAAATTTACGATTAGGTTTAGAATTCAAGTTAGGGTTACAGTTAGGGTTACAGTTAGTGATAGGTTAGAGTTAGGGTTAGGGTTAGGTTGAGGTTTAGGTTTAGGGTTAGTGTTAGTGTTAGCTTTAGGTTTAGGTTTAGGGTTAGGGTTCGTGTTAAGTTTAGGGTGAGAGTTCCTGTTATGGTTAGGGTTAGGGTTATTGTTAGGGTAAAGGTTAGATTTCGAGTTAGTGTTTACTGTTATGTTAGGGTAAGCGTTAGGTTGAGTGTTAGTGTCAGGGCTAGGGTTACGGTTAGTGTTAGGGCTAGTATTAGCATTTTTGTTAGGTTTAGGACTAGGGTTAGTTTTAGGGTTAGGGTTAGTACAAAATTAGGATTACAGTTGCGGTTAGGGTTAGGGTTAGTGTTAGGGTTAAGGTGAGAGGTCCTATTAGGGTTAGGGTCAGGGTTAGTATTAGGGTTACAATTAGCATTAGGGTTAGTATTAGAGATAGTATTAGTGTTTTGGTTAGTTTTAGTGTCAGGGTTAGTGTTAGTTTTAGGGTTAGGGTTAGTGTTAGGTTAGGGAAAGGGTTAGGGTTACAGTTAATGTTAAAGTTAGTGTTAGTGTTAGCGTTAGGGTTAGGGTAAGGTTTAGAGGTAGGTTTAGGGTTATGAAAAGATTTAGTGTTAGTGTTAGTGTTAGGGTTAGGGTGAGGTTTAGGGTTAGTGTTAGGGTTGTGTTAGGGTTGTGTTAGGGTTTGTGTTAGGGTTTGTGTTAGGGTTAAAGTTAGGGTTAAGATTAGGATTACAGTTACAATTAGGATTCAGGTTAAGGTTAAGGTTAGGGTTAAAATAGGTTAGGTTTAGGATTAGGGTTAGGATTAGGGTTAGGCTTAGTGTTAGGGATAGTGTTACCATTAGTGTTTGGATTAGGTTTATAATTAAGTTTAGCATTAGTGTTTGGGTTAGTTTAGGTTTGGGGTTAGGTTTTGGGTTTGAGTTAGGGGTAGATTTAGGGTTAGTGTTAGGTTTAGGGTTAGTGTTAGAGTTAAAATTAGGGTTAGGGTTTGGGTAAGGGTTAGGGTTACTGTAAAGATTAGGTTTACGGATAGATTTAGGTTTAGTGTTAGGTTTAGGGTTATTATTAGGGTTTGTATTAGGGTTATTTTTAGTGTTTGTGTTAGGGATAGTTTTGGGGTTGGGTTTCAGTTTAAGGTTAGGGTTAGATTGATAGTTATGGGTATGGTTAGAGTTAGCATTAGTGTTAGGTTTAGGATTAGTGTTAGAGTTAGGGTTTATGTTAGGTTTTGTGTTTGTGTTAGGGTTAGGGTTAGGGTTAAGGCTCGGGTTATAATTAAGATTGTGTTTAGAGATAGAGTTAATGTTAGGCTTAGGGTTAATGTTAGTGTTAGAGTTAGGGTTAGGGTTAGGGTTAGGCTTATTATTAGTGTTAAGGTTAGGGTTAAGTTTATTGTTAGGGTTAGTTTTAGAGTTAGGGTTAGAGTTAGGTAAGGGTTAGTGTTAGGGTTAGGTTCGGGTTAGGGTTGTGGTTTGGGTTAGGGTTTGTGTTAGGGTTAGGAACAGGGTTAGTGTTTGTGTTAGGTTGAGGGTTAGGGTGTTCTTTTGTGTTAGGGTTCATGTTAGGATTAGGGCTAGGTATAATGTTAGGTTTAGGTGTAAATTTTTGCTAAGGGTTACAGTTAGTGTTACAGTTAGGGTTAGGGTTAGGGTTAGGATTAGTGTTTCGTTTAGGGTTACATTTAGGTTTAGGGTTTTTTTAAGGATTATGTTTATAGTTAGTGTTAGGGTTAGGGTTAGGTTTAGGGTTAGGGTTAGGGTTAGGGTTAGTGTTAGTTTTAGGGTTAGTGTTAGGGTTACTGTTAGGGTTAGGTTTAGTGTTAGAGTTAAAGTTAGAGTTAGGTTTAGGGTTAGTGTCAGGGTCAGGTTTAGAGTTAAGGTTAGTGTTAGGGTTGGGGATTGCTTTAGTGTAATATTAGGGTTAGGGTTACGATTAGTGCTAGGGTTAGTTTTAGGTTTTGTGTTAGGGTTAGGTTTATGGTTACGATTAGGATTAGGATAAGGTTTGGACTTTTGGTTAGGATTAGTGTTAGTTTTAGGGTTAGGATTAGGATTAGTGATAGGTTAGGGTTAGGTTAGGGTTGCTGTTAGGGTTAACATTAGGTTTTGGGTTTGGGTTAGTGTTAGGGTTATGGTTAGGTTTAGTTTTAGTGTTAGGGTTAGGAATAAGGTTAGTGATAGAGTTCGGGTTAGGGTTAAGGTTAGGTTCGTATTAGGGTTAAGGTTCATTGTAGGGTTACCATTAGGATTAGTGTTAGTGTTAGGGTTATTTTTAGGTTTAGGGTTAGTGTTAGGTTTAGGCTTAGGGTTAGGGTTAGTGTTAATATTTTGGCTAGGGTTAGATATAGGGTTAATGTTACGTTTACGGTTAGAGTTAGGGTTAGTGTTACAGTTAGGTTTAGTGTTCGTGTTAGGGTTAGGGTTACAGTTAGCGTTAGGGTTAGTGTTAATGTTAGGTTTAGAGTTATGGATAGGATTAGATATAGTATTCGGGTTTGGGATATGTTTAGGATTAGTGTTACAGTTAGGGTTAGGGTCAGTGTTAGTGTTACAGAAAGGGTTAGGCCTAGGGTTTGGGTTAGTGTTAGGTTTTGGGTTAGGGTTAAGATTAGTGTCAGTGTTACAGTTAGGGTAAGGATTAGGGTTATTGTTAGGGTTAGAAATAGGTTTAGGTTTAGGGTTAGGGTTAGTGTTACGGTTATGGTTATGGTTAGGTTTAGCGTTAAGGTTAGTGTTAGGTTTAGTGTTACGTTTAGGGTTAGTGTTAGGGTATGGGTTTGGGTTAGAATTAGGTAAAGGTTAGGGTTGTGGTTTGGGTTCGGGTTTGTGTTAAGTTTAGAGTTATGGTTTGTGTTAGGATTAGGTTTACGGTGTGGGTTTTAGTTAGGGTTCGGGTTAGGGTTTGTGTTAGGGTTAGGGCTAGGCTTATTGTTAGGCTTAGGTGTAAATTTTCGGTTAGTGTTTGGTTAATGTTACGGTAAGGGTTAGGTTTCAGGTAAGGATTAGTGTTTTGCTTAGGGTTAGAGTTTGGTTTAGGGTTTGTGTTAGAGTTTGGGTTACGGTTAGGGTTAGGGTTAGGGTGAGATTTAGGGTTAGTCTTAGGGTTAGGCTTAGGGTTGGGGTTAGTGTTAGAGTTAAAATTAGGGTTAGGATTAGGGTTAGGGATAGGGTTGCGGATAGGTTTATGCTTAAGGTTAGGGTTAGGGTTTGTGTTAGGGTTAGGGTTACACTTAGGATTAGGGATAGGTTTAGGGTTATTGTTAGGGTTAGTGTTAGTTTTAGGTTTTGTATTAAGGTAACAGGGTTAGGGATAGGTTTATTGTTAGTGTTAGGGTTAGAATTAGGTTTACACTTCAGGTTAGTCTTAGAGTAAGGGTTATGTTTAGTTTTGGTGTTAGGGTTAGGGTTAAAATTATGGTTAGTGTTATGGATAGGTTTCGTGTTAGGGTTAAGATTCATTTTAGGGTAAAAGTTAGGGTTAGTGTTAGGGTTAGGGTTATGTTTAGTGTTAGGTTTAGTATTACACTTAGCGTTAGGTTTAGGGATAGGGTTAGTGTTAGGGTTAGAATTCGTGTTATGGTTAGGGTTAGGATTAGTGTTGGATTAGGTTTAAAACTAGTGTTAGTGTTAGGTTTATGTTTTGGGATAGGTTTAGTGTTAGTGTGAGGGTTAGAGTTAGCATTAAGGTGAGGTTTACAGATAGTGTTAGGTTTGGGTTGAGGTTAGGATTAGGGTTAGTGTTAGGGTTAGGGTTAAATTTAGGTTTACTGTTAGTGTAAGAGTTCGGCTTAGGGATTGGGTTAGGGTTAAGGTTCGGGTTAGGGTTTGTGTTAGGGTAAGGGTTAGGGACAGTATTTGAGTTAGGATTACCATTGGATTATGGTTAGAGTTAGGGTAAGAGTAAGGAGGATTAGAGTTAATGTTTGGGTTATGGATAGGGTTAGGGTAAGTGTTATGGTTAGGGTAAGTATTAGGATTAATGTTACTGTTAGGGTTAGCGGTAGTTTTAGTGTTAAAGTTAGGTTTAGTGTTAGGTTTAGGGTTAGGGTTATGGTTATGGTTAGTGATAGGGTAAGGGATAAGTTTAGGTTTAATATTAGGTAAGAGTTAAGGTTATTTTTATCGTACTGGTTAGGGTAGGTTTAGGGTTAGTTTAGAATTAGGGTGAGGATAAGTGTTAGGGATTGGGTTAGGGTTAGGTTTAGGTTTAGTTTTAAAATTTGGGTGAGGATCAAGGTTAGTGATTGGGTTACAGTAAGGGTTAGTTTAAGACTTAAGATTAGGATTAAGGTTAGGGTTAGTGTTAGGTTTAATGTTAGGGTTAGAGTTATGGATCATGTTAGCTTGAGGGTTAGGGTTAGGGTTTGGATTAGGGTTAGGGTTAGGGTTAGGGTTGGATTAGGGTTAGAGTTAGGGTTACAGTTGGATTAGGGTTAGAGTTAGGGTTAGGGTTAGTGTTAAAGTTAGGGTTAGTGTTAGGTTTAGGGTAAGGGTTACTGTTAGGGTTAGTGATAGGGTTAGGGTTAGGGTAGGTTTAGTATTAGGTAAGAGATAGGGTTATTGTTAGGGTAGGGATTAGTGTTAGGTTTAGGGTTAGTTTTAGAATTAGGGTTAAGGTCAAGGTTAGGGATCAGGTTGGGGTTAGGGTTAGATTAAGAGTTAGGGTTAGGGTTAGGGATAGGGTTAGTGTTAGGGTTAGTGTTACAGTTAGGGTTATGGTTTATGTTAGGTTAGGGTTAGGTTTAGGGTTTGGGTTAGGGTTAGAATTAGGGTTAGTGATAGGTTTAGGATTAGTTATTGGTTTAGGATAACTTATGGGTTTCGGGTTAGTGTTAGGGTTAGGATTAGGGTTAGGGTTAGTGTAACAGTTAGGGTTAGGGTTAAGGTTAGGAATAGGGTTAGGATTAGTGTTAGTGATAGGATTAGTGTTAGGGTTAGTTTATAGTTAAATATAGTGTTAGACTAAGGGTTAGGGTTAGGGTTAGGGTAGGTTTAGTTTTAGTGTTAGGGTGTTAGGGTTAGGTTTAGGGTTAGTTACAGGGATAGGGTTCATGTAAGATTTAGGGTTCATTTTAGGGTTTGGGTTTGGGTGTGGTTTAGGGTTAGGGTTATGTTTAGGATTAGTGTTAGATTTAGGATTAGGGTTATGGTTAGTGTTATTGTTACGCTTAGAGTTATGTTTAGGGTTAGTTTTAGGGTGAGAATTAGGGTTAGGTTTAGGGTTAGGGTTAGTGTTAGGGTTAGGGTTTGTGTTATGGTTAGGGTAGGGTTAGGATTAGAGTTAGGTTTAGGGTTTGGGTTAGTGTTAGTGAAAGGTTTAGGATTAGTTATAGGTTTGGGATTAGTGTTAGGGTTAGGGTTAGTGTTAGGTTTAGTGTTACAGTTAAAGTTACGGATAGATTTTGGATAGTGTTAGGTTTAGAGTTAGTTTTAGAATAAGGGTTAGGGTTAGCGTTAGGGTTAGTGACAGGTTTGGGTTATGGTTAGAGTAAGGTTTAGGGTTAGGGTTTAAGTTGGTGATAGGGTTTGGGTTAGGTTTAGTTTTTTAGTTATGGTTAGGGTTCGTGTCCAAATTATGGTTAGAGTTAGGATTAGGAATAGTGTTAGGGTTAGGTTTAGGGTTTGTGTTAGGGTTAGCATTAGGGTTAGGATTTGTTATAGGGTTAGTTTTAGAGTTATGGTTGGATTATGGTTAGAGTCAGGGTTAGGGTTATGGTTAGTGTTAGGTTTAAGGGAAGGTTTAGGGTTAGTGTTAGGGTTGGGGTTAGGGTTAGTGTTAGTGTTAGGGTTAGGTTTAATGTTAATGGTAAGTTTAGTGTTAGGGTTTTGGTTAGGGTTAGTGTTAGGGTTAGTGTAAATTTAGAGTTAGGATTAGATTTAGGTTATGGTTATGCTTATGGTTAAGTTTATGGTGTATGTTACTGTATTATTGTTTGGACTATGGTTTGGGTTGCGGTTAGGATTAGAGTTAGTGTTCGGGTTAGGAATAGTGTTAAAGTTAGTGTTAGGGTTGGTGTTAGGTTTAGGATTAGAGATAGGTTAAGGTTTAGGTTTAGAGTTAGGGTTATAATTTGAGTTAGTGTTAGTGTCAGTGCTAGGGTTAGGGTTAGGGTGAGTGATAGGGTTAGGGTTAGGGTTAGTATTAGGATTAAGGTTAAGTAAGGGTTAGGGTTAGAGTTAGGGTAGGGGTTATTGTTAGGGTTGGGGTTAGACTTAGGTTTATGGTTCCTGTTAAGGATAGGTTCAGGTTTAGATTTATGTTAGCATGACCATTTGGCTTAGGGTTCCTGTTATGTTTAGAGTTAGGGTTAGTGTTAGGATTAGGGTTAGGGTTAGTGTTAGTGTTTGATTAGGGTTAAGGTAAGAATTAGGATTAAGTTTACGGTTACGATTACACTTAGGGTTAGGGTTAGGGTTAGGGTTAGGTTGAGTGTTAGGTTCAGTTAGTGTTAAGTTTAATGTTACATTTAGGTTTAGTGCTATGGTTAGGGTTATGGTTATTATTAGGATTAAGGTTAGGTTTAGGTTCAGGGTTAGGGTTAAGTTAGGATTAGGGTTAGGTTTTTGTTAAGTTTAGGGTTAGGGTTATGGTTAGTTATGGTTATGGTTAGTGTTATGGTTAGTATTATTTAGGGTTAGAATAAGTGTTATGGTTGGGGTTAGTGTTAGGGTTAATGTTAGGGTTAGGTTTAGTGTTACAGTTAGGGTTAGATTTAGGATTAATGTTAGGGTTAGGGTTAGTGTTAGGGTTAGGATTAAGATTAAGTTTAGGGTTACTGTTAGGGTTAGTGTTAGGGTTAGGATTTGTGTTAGTAATAGGGTTAGCTTTAGGGTTAGTGTTACGATTAGGGTTAGGGTTCCTGCCAGGATTAGTCTTAGCATTACGGTTAGGGTTAGGTATGGTGTTAGGTTTAGGGACAGGTTTAGGGTTAGTGTTAGGGTTAGGGGTAGGGTAGGGTAGGGTTAGTGTTAGGTTTAGGGTTAGTGTTAGGCTTAGTGTTAGGGTTAGGTTTAGTTTTAGGTTTAGATTTATGTTTATTTTTAGGGTCAGTGTTAGAGTTCCTTAAGGGTTAGGATTAGTTTTGGGTAACTTTTACGGTTATGTTTTGTGTTAGGGTTTGTGTTCGGGTTAGGGTTAGGTTTATGGTTAGGTGTAGGGTTAGGGTTAGGGTTAGGTTTAGTGTTCGTGTTAGGTTTAGAATTAGTGTTAGGTTTAGGGTTAAGGTTAGGATTAGAGGTAGGGGTAGGGTAAGTATAAGGGTTAGATTTAGGGTTACGGTTAGTTTTAGTGTTAGGGTTAGTGTTAGCTTTAGGGTTATGAATCGGGTTAGGTTTAGGTTTAGGGTAATGTTTAGGGTTAGGGTTAGGTTTAGGTTTAAATTTGGGTTACGGTTAGGGTTAGGGTTAGAGTGAGCGTTAGGTTTAGGTTAGGGTGTGTTTTAGGCTTAGTGTTAGGGTTTGTGTTAGGGTTAGTATTAGGGTTAGGGTTACAGTTCAGATTAGATTTGGGTTTAGAGTTAGGGTTAGGTTTAGTGTTAGTGTTAGGATTAGGGTTAGGTTTAGGGTTAGGGTTAGTGTTTGGGTTAGGGTTGGGATTAGGGTTAGAGTTATGATAAGAATTAGGTATAGGTTTAGTTTTAGTGTTAGAATAGTGTTAGGGTTAGGTTTAGAGTTAGGGTTAGGTTTAGGGTTTATGTTAGTGTTAGGGTGAGTGTTAGGGTTAGGGTTAGTGTTAGGTTTAGCATTAGAGTTGATTTTAGTGTTTGGGTTAGTGTTAGTGTTACAGTTAAGGATAGTGTTAGGGTTAGGGCTAGGTTTAGGGATAGGTTTAGGGTTAGTGTTAAGGTTACTTTTAGGGTTAGGGTTATGGGTAGGATTAGGTTTAAGGTTAATGATAGGGTTAGGGTTAAGGATAAAGTTAGTGATAGGTTAAGGGTTAGGGTTATGATTAGTGTTAAGTTTGCATTTACTTTTAAGATTAGGTTTAGTGTTACCGTTTGGTTAGGGTTAGAGTTAAGGTTAGTGTTAGTGTTCGGGTTAGGTTTAGGTTTAGGGTTAGTGATACGTTTAGGGTTATAAATAGGATTAGTGTTAGTGATAGGGTTAGGATTGGTGTTAGGTTTAGTGTTAGGGTTAGGGTTAGGATTAGTGTTAGGGTCAGTGTTAGTGTTAGGGATAGGGTTAAGGTTAGTGTTAGGGTTAGTGTTAGGGTTAGGGTTGGGGTAGGTTTCATGTTAGGGTTAGGTTTAAGGTTAGGGTTAGGATTAGGGTAAGTGTTAGGAGTAGGGTTATGGTTACAGATAGAGTTAGTTTTAGAGTTAGGGTTAGGGTTAGTGTTAGGGTTAGTCTTAGTTTATGGTTAGTGTTAGGGTTACTGTTAGAGTTTTGGTTAGCGTGAGGGTTAGGGTTAGTGTTAGGGTTAGGGTTATGGTTTGTGTTATGGTTAGTGTTAGGGTTACTATTAGGGTTTGTGTTAGGGTTAGGATTAGATTTAGGGTTAGGTTTAGTGTTAAGATTAGGGCTCCAGTTAGCATTAGGGTTAAGCTTCCATATAGGATAATGATATTTTAGGGGTAGGGTTAAGGTTAGTTTTAGGGTAATTGACAGGTTAGGTTTAGGGATATGGCTAGGGTCAGCCTGAGAATTAGCATTAGAATTAGTGTTAGGGTTTGACTAATTGATAGGGTAGAGGTAGGGTTAGGGCTGTTTATGGTTAGAATCAGGGCTAGGGGTAGGGTTAGGTTTAGGTTTAGTGCAAGGATTAAAGTTAGGGTTAGGTTTAGGGTAAGGGTTAGGACTAGGTTGAGGATTCGAGTTAGGGTTAAAGCTAGGGTTAGGTCTTGGATTAGGGCTAAGTTTTGGGTTACGTTAGGGCTCTCCTAGAGGGATACAGCTAATGTAAGAACTAAGGTTATGATTAGGGCTAGTTTTAGGGTTACATTTAGGACTAAGTCTAGTTTTAGGATTAGGTGTTGGTTTAGGGTGATATTTTGAACTCGGGATAGTGTTATGGTTAGAGTCAGGGTAACGGTTCGTTTTATGGTTAGGGATAGGATTCAAATTATGGGTAGGCTTAGGGCTAGATGTAGGGTTAGGATTTGGTTTACATTAAGGTTTACACTTAGCCCTATGGCTCAGTTTTGTTTTAGGGCTAAAGCTGAAGTTAAGTGTAGTTTTATGATTAGCATTAGTGTTATTGCTACTGATAGGGTGAGTTTAGGCTTAGGAAGAGATTTAGAGTTATGGTTAATTCTAGGGTTAGGGCTATGGATAGTGTTAGAGCTAAGATTAGGGCTAGTGTTTGGTTTATGGTAAAGGATACGGTTAGAACTAGGAATAGGGCTATGGTAAGAGTTAGACTTAGTCTTATGGCTAGAGTTTGGGTTAGGGTTAGGGCTAAATTAGGGTAGGAATAGGTCTAGGGTTAGTGTTAGCCTTAGGCCTAGGATTAGGGCTATTTTATGGTAAGGTTTAGGGTTAGGTTTAGGGGAAGGGATGCCTGTTTGATTTCCACTTCCATTTCCATTTACCCATAGGTGTCAAAATGAAGTGAAACCTTAAAATACAAAGTGTTCATGATAGTTAACCATTGAATTGAGAAGAACATACCTTGGGAGAATACTAAGGCTAGATAAAAGATGACTCCTGCCCAGTATCAAATAAATTTGAACAAAACTAACTCTCACCCTAATAGTACCTCTAACCCTAGCCCTAGACATAACCCTAAACCTAACATTAACCCTCACCTGATTAGAGAACCATTTATCCTAGACTTCCCACACTTGGGGAGCCTTGTGAGGCAAGCTAAGTGATGAATTCTATCCAACATCAAAAAAATCTGACTAAAGAATTATGAGAGGTATTTCAATACATTCATATTTTCCTGTTTTCTCCTAAAGGACTCTCAGGTTAAGTTGTTTTTGCATGCTTAAGCATAGGCCTACTTTTACAAGGAACATACCAGAGTCCCTAGAGAGAACTGATGGAGTGTGTGAAGTTTCAATAAGCTAGCAAAGCCCTGTTTGATTTTCAATTCAATTAACTTTCCCGTATAGGTCAAAATGAAGTGAAATCTTAAAATACAAAATGTTCCTGACAGCAAACCTGTGAACAGAGAAGGCCTAAACATGGGGAACAGAGTAAATCTAGCTGAAGGATAAATCCTGCCAAGTGTTAAAGAATTTTGAATAAAACTAACTCTAACTCTAACACTACCTCTAACCCTAGCTCTTCCCCTAACCCTAACATTTTTATGAAACCTTTGACCATAGAATTTCCAAACTTGGGTAGCCTAGTGGAGAAAGCTAAAGGATGAATGCTGCACAGTATCAAAGAAATCTGTCCAAAAAGTTGATGGAGTATATCAGTACATGCATATTTCCCTGTTTCCTAAAGGACTCTTGGATAAAGTTGTTTTTACATGCTTCAGCTTAGGCCTACTGTGAACAAGAACAAACCAGAGATTGCTCACATAGAATTGATGGAGTGTGAAGTTTCAAGCAGCTAGCACCAATGCTGTTTGATTTTAAACTCCATTTCCATTTACCTGTATAGGACAAAATGAACTAAAACTTTAAAATACAAACTGTTCCTTACAGTGAACCATTGAACCTAGGAGGCCCAAACAGGGGGAGTATAGTAAGAAAATAATGAATCCTGCCCAGTATCAAAGAATTTTTTTTTTAAAAAAGTACCTCTAATCCTAATACTAGCTTTAACACTAGCCCTAACACTATCCTTAACACAAACCCTAAACTGATTGAAAAATTGATGATCCTAGAAGTCCCAAACTTGGAAAGCCTAGTGGGCTAAGCAATCAGATGAATCCTATGCAGTATCAAAGAAATATGACCAAATAATGGAGGTGATATTTTAGTTCATGCACATTTCTCTGTTTTCTGCTAAAGGGCTCTCAGATAAAGTTGTTTTTGCCATCTTCATCACAGGGCTACTTTCACAAAGAACCAGAGAGTTTCCACAGTGAACTGATTCAGTGTTTGAAGATTCAAGCAGCTAACACCAACTCGGTTTGATTTCAACCTCAATTTTCATTTACCTATATATTTCAATATGAAGTGAAACTTTAAAAAACAGAATGTCCCTGTTAGCAAACCACTGAAATGAGAAGGCCCAAACCTGAGGAACATATTAAGGATAGGTAAATGATGACTCCTTCCAAGTATCAAAGTAATTTGTACAAAACTTAGTCTCACCCTAACACTACATCTAAACCTAGCCCTAACACTAAACCTAACACTAACCCCAACCTTATTAGAGAACCATTGATCCTAGAGGTCCCACACTTGGAGAGGTTTGTGAGGAAAGCTAAATAATGAATCCTACTCTGTATCAAACAAATCTGACAAAATAATTATGGGAGGATTTTCAGTGCATGCATGTTCCCTGCTTTCTCCTAAAGGGCTCTTGGATAAAGTTGTCTTTGCATGCTTCAGCTTAGGCCTACACTCACAAGGAACATACCAGAGTGTCCCCCACAAAGAATTGAGGGTGTGTGTGCAGTTTCAAGCAGCTAGCATAAACTCTGTTTGATTTCCAGGTCCATTTACATTTACTCATATAGATCAAAATGAAGTAAAATGAAAACATTAACTGTTTCAGACACAAAAGAGTTGAACCCAAAGGCCAAAATCTGGGAAACAGAGTAAGGTTATTTAAAGATAAATCCTGGATTGTATCAAAGAAATTTGAATAAAGTAACTCTAACCCTAATTCTACCTCAAAACTGAGCCCTAATCCTAACCCTAAACATTAACATAGCCCTATCCCTAACCCTAACTTTAACCCTAATTTTAACTGTAAACATTGGCCAAAGCCTTGATCTAACTGTATCCATTACCATAACTCTAACCTTAACCCTAATGCTAAATGTAGCCCTAACCCTATCATTTACCCTAGACATGCTCTAACCCTAACCCTCTCCCAACTCCTAAATCTAGCTCCAACCATAACACTTACCTTAAACCTAGCCCTAACCCTAGGCCTAAACATAACCCTAACCCTAATACTAGCACTAATCCTAACCATAAACGTAGACCTAAACCTAGCTGTAATCCTATCTTTTACCCTAAACTTAAGCCTAACCTAATGCTAACAATAGGCCTAAACCTAACTGTATAGCTATCCCAAAGGCTATTTAAAACCTTAAACCTATCCTGAACCCTAAACCTAACCATATCCATTACTCTGAACCTAATGTTAATTAAAGCCTTAACTCTAAACCCTAACCAAAACCAATCCCTAATCCAGACTCTGACCATAATAACACACCTAGCTCTAAACCTGACGTTTTCCCTAAACCTAACCCTCACAGTGGACCTGTTCATAACCAAACCCTACAACTACCCTTAACTGTAATGCTAGACCTGATATTAGACCTAGCCTTAATCCTAGCCCTAGCCCTAACATAAACCCTCATCCAAGCTGTAAACCTCATCTTAATCCTAACCGTCACCTTAACCCTAACCCAAGACCTAATCCTAACCATAACCCTAGCCCTAACCTTAATATAACTGTATCCATTACCCTAAACATAACACTTATCCTAATGCTAACCCTAAGACTAAACCTAACCCTATCACTACCCACAAAAATATGAATTACCCTAAACCTAAGCCTATCTTTACCCTAAACCTAACCCTAATTCGAGCTGTAACCCTAAACTCAAACCTAAACTAAGCCCTAACACTGACCCTAGTCCTAATAATTCCCCTAGCTCTAAACCTGACTCTTACCCTCTACCTAAAGCTTACTATAGACCTAGCCACAAACCTTTCTGTAAAACTATTCCTAACAGTAACCCTAGACCTGACATTAGCCCTACCTATAATTCTAGCCCTAACCTTAACACAAACCCTCATCCGAGCTGTAAACCTAGACTTAATCCTAACCCTCAGCCTAACCCTAACCCAAGACTTAATCCTAAACATAATCCTAGCCCTAACCTTAACTGTATTCATTACCCTAAACAGAACCCTTACCCTAATGATAACCCTATCACCATCCCCAAAACTATCAATTTCCCTAAACCTAACCTGAACCCTAAATCTAACTCTATTTTCCCCTAACACTAAACCTAACTCTAATTCCAGCTGTAACCCTAAACTCAAACCTAAACCAAGCCCTAACACTGACCCTGGCACTAAAAATTCCCCAGCTCAAAACCTGACTCTTACCCTATACCTAACCAGTACAATACACCTAGCCATAAACTTTCCCTAAAACTATTGCTAACTGTAACCCTAGACCTGACATTAGCCCTACCCACAATTCTAGCCCTAACCATGACACATATCCCTAGCCCTTATCCTAGCACTAAACATATCCTTAATTACAACCCTAACCAAAACTCTAGGCCAAACCCTGACACTAACCCTAGCCCTAATTTTAGACATAATTTAGCCCTATCCCTAACCCTAGTCCTAAGACTAACTCTAACTCTCACATTAGACCTTTCACTTGTTCTAAGCATTACCATAACTCTAACCCTAGCCCTAACCCTAACCCTAGCCCTAACCCTTGCCCTATCCTTGGCCCTAGCACTAACTTTAGACAAAACCTAACTCTAAATCGAGCCCTAACCAGAAGACTAAGCCAAACCCTAACACTAGCCCAAACCATAACACTAATCCTAAAACTAGCCCTAACCCTAGCCCTAGTCCTAATACAAAACCGAGCTATACCTATAACACTAACCCTTAACCTAAATCAAACCCTTACCTTAAACCTAGCCCTAACACTAACCCTAATATGAATTGCAAGACAAACCCTTAAACTAAACCTAAACCTGACACTGACCCTAACACTACTAGATCTAAACATCACCCTAACCCTAAACCTAACCCTAACAATAATTCTAGCCCTAAAACCCTAAAAGTAGCCCTAAACTTCACCCTAGAACTTACATTAGCCCTATCCCTATCCCTATCCCTATCTTAACCCAAAACCTAGCCCTAATCCTAGCTTTAACTCTAGCCCTATTCATAACCATAAACCTAGCCCTAAACCAATATCTAACTCTATCCATTACAATAACCAAAACCATTACCCTAACGCTAACCCTAGGCATGAACCTAAGCCTATCCCTAATCTTAATGCAATCTATTACCCTGAACATAACCTGAATCTAAACTTAACCTATCATTACCCTAACCCTAACACTAACACTAATTCAAGCCCTAACTTTAAACCTTAACCTATTCCAAACCCTAACCCTGACCTTGACCCTAATAAAACCCCTAGCTCTAAACTTGAACATAACCCTACACCTAACCCTTACTTTAGACGTAGCCATAATCCTAATCCTAAAACTATCTTTAACCATAATTCTGGACCTGAAATTAGCCCTAGCCCTAATCCTAGTCCTAAACCTAAAACAAACCCTAGCCCTCATCCTAGCCCTAAGCCTAGCTTTAATCATGACCCTAACCCTAACCCTACTTTTAACCCTAATTCTAACACTCACCCTAACTCTAGCTATAATGCCATCTCTTATCCTAATCTTAAACCTAAACCTAAACCTAACTCTAAACTTAAGCCAAACAATAAACCTAGCCCTTATCCTAGCACTAATTTAGCCCTATCTCTACCCTTAACACTAAGCCTAGAACTGAGACTCACTCTAACTCTCGCCCTATACCTATCCCTAGTTATAACTCTATCCCTTACCATAACCCTATCCCTTACCCTATACCTAGCCCTAACCCTTGCCCTATTCTTAGTCCCAGCTCTAACCCTAGATCTAAACCTAACTCCAAATCTAACCCTAACCCTAAGCCTAAGCTTAACACTTACACTATCCCTAAACCTAACCCTAGGACTAAACTAAAACCAAGAAATAGCCCTAACCCTAAACATTAACTTAAACCAAACCCTAACACTAAACCTAGACATATCCTTATACTGACCCTACCACTATTCCTAGGTCTAACTCTTACCCTAATTCTAACACAAAACCTATGGTAATCCTATTCCTAGATCTAACCCTGAAGCTAACTCCCAGCTTAGCCCTAACCATAGCTCAAAACCTAACCCTTATGCTAAACATTAGCCTAAACCTAACAATAGTTCTAACCCTCACCCTAACCCTAACTCAAGACTTATTCCTAACCATAATCTAGCCCTAACCTTCACTCTAACTGTATCCATTACCCTAAACATTATCCTTATGCTAATGCTAACCCTAGGCCTAAACCTAACACTAACCATAGCCCTAATCTTAGTCCTAATTTAGCCCTAACCCTAACCCTAACCCTAACCCTAGCCCAAAGACTACCTCTAACTCTCACACTAGCCCTAACTCTAGTTCTAATCTTATATATTACAGGAAGCCTAATTCTAGCCTGAACCATAGGTCTAGCCCTCACCCTATTCATATCCCTGGCCATAACCCTAGATCTAACCCTAACTCTAAATCTAATCCTAACAATAAGCCTAAGCCTAAACCTAACCCTAGCCCTAACCCTAAGGATAATCCTAATACTAGTCCTAATCCTAGCCCTAGCAGTAAAACCAAACTGATCCATAGACCTAATCCTAACCCTTAACATAATTCAAGCCCTAATCTTACAGCTAGCCCTAACCCTAGCAATAATCCGAGTCTTATATTGAACCCTAAAGTTAATTCTCACTCAGACTCTGACCTTAAAACTTGCACTAGGTCTAAACATCACCCTAACCCTAAACCTAAACCAAACACTAGACCTAGTCCTAACCCCTAACACTAAAATTAGCCCTAATTATAACCCTAGTACTTACATCAGCCGTAACCCTAACCCTAGCCCTAACTTAACCCAAATCCTAGCCCTATTCTGAGCCCTAAACCTAGCTTTAATCCTAAACCAAACTCTAACCCCATGACTCATTGTAACCATAACCATAGTTGTAACCCTACCTCTAACCCTATCCATTACCATTACCATAACCCTAACTCTAGGCCTAAACCTAACCCTATCCCTCACCTTCACCCTATCCATTACCCTAAATATAACCTGAAAACTAAACCTAATCCTATCATTACTGATCATAATTTTAATGCTAATTCAAGTCCTAACTTTAAACCTTAACCTATCCAAAACACTAATCGTGACAATGACCCTAATAATACCCTTATCTCTAATCCTGACCCTAACTATAAACCTAATGCTTACAGAATGCATAGCCATAAACCTAACCTTAAACTATATTTAAACTTAACCCTAGACCTGAAATTAGCCCTAACCATAATCCTAACCCCAAACCTAGGCTTAATCCTAACCTGAACCATAACCTGAGCCCGAACCCTAATTCTAACCCTCACCCTAGCCCTAAAACTACCTATAACTGCATTCCTTACCACACACCTAACCATAACCCTAAACCTAACCCTAACCCCACCCTAACCCTAGCGCTAATCCTAGCTCTAATTTAATCCTACCCTAACCCTAACCCTAGCCCTAAGACTAACTAGCACTCTTGCCCTAGCCCTAGCCCTAGTTCTATCCTTAGCCCTATCCTAACTCTAGATCTAAACCTAAATCTAAATCTAAACCTAACTCTAAATTTAACTGTAATCATGAGTCAGACCAAACCCTAACACTGCCCCTAACCATAATGCTAACCCTAAAACTTGCCCTAGCCCTAGCCCTAGCCATAAAATAAAAAAAATCCATATCCCTAACCCAAACCTTTAACCTAAACCAAACCCAAACCTTACACCTAGCCCTAACCCTAACTCTAAAAATTACTCTGACACTGATGCTGACCCTAATACTAATCCTAGATCTAATCATCACTCTAACTTAAATTAACCTAACACTAGACCTAGACTTAACTGTAACACTAAAACTAGCCTTAATTGTAACCCTAGTTCCTACATTAGTCATTGTCCTAACCCTAGCATTAACACTAACACAAATCCTACCCTGGATCTGAGCACTAAACCTAGCTTTAACCCTAATCTTAACCCTAACACTAGCCCTAAACCTAACCCTCACCCTAGCCCTAACCCTAGCTCTAACCCTATCATTTACCCTAAGCCAAACCCTAACCCAAAAGCTAACCCTAGTGCTAACCCTAATCCTTAGCCTAACTTCAACTCTAACCATATTACTAATCTTAACCCAGCCCTCAATCTACCTCTTAACCTAACCCTGACCCTCATCTGACCCTAAAAGTAACCCTAGGTCTAAACCTGACACTAAAGCTAAACCAAACATATCACTAGACCTACTAATAACCCTATACTTATGCCTAAGCCTAACACTATACCTAGACCCAAAGCTAATCCTAAATATAGCTATAACTCTAGCCCTATACCTAAGCAAAATCCTAGCACCAGCCCTAACAGTAACCCTTAAGCTAAACCAAACACTTACCCTATCCCTAGACCTACCCCTAGTCCTAATTCTGGCTCTAACCCTAAACCTAACCCTATCCAGAACACTGACCCTGATCCTAACACTTAAACTAGCTTTAAACCTGTCACTAACCCAAAACCTAGACCTAACACTAGACCTAGCTATAACCCTAAACCTAAATCTAGCCCTAAGTATAACCCTATGTTTTACATTACCCATAGTCTTAACCCTAGACCTAAAAGTAACACAAAACCTAGAGCTAATCCTAGGCTTAAACTTAGCTATAAGCATAAACCTAAGTCTAGCCCTAAACCAACACTAACTCTAACCCTAAACCTCTCTTTAGACCTAACCCTAGCTCAAAGTCTAACCCTTACACTAAACATAACCCTAGCCCTATCCTAAATCCTAATCATAACCCTAGCCCAAATCCTAACCTAACCCTAGTCCAAAATTGAGCTGTAACCATATCCATTACCTTAACCCTAATCCTAACCCTAATAACAACCCTATCCCTAACACTAAACCTAACTCTAACCATAATCTTGAACTTAAAACTAAACCTAAACCTAACCCTCTCACTAGACCTAACCCTAGCTCAAACACTAACCCTTATACTAACCTAACCATAACCTTAAACCTAAACTAACACTTACCCTAACCCTAACACTTACTCTAAACCAAACACTGGCCCTACCTCTAAGCCTAACCCTAATACTAGACTTAATCCCAAACATACCCTAGCCCTAACCTTAACTCTAAAACTATCCATTACACTAAACATTACCTTAACCCTAATGTTAACCCTAAACCGATCGCTGAAACCTCACCCATCAGTTACCTTAAACCTTAACTAAAATCTAAAGGAAACTCTTCCATTACCTTAACTCTAAACCTAACCCTAACGCTAATCCGAGCCCTAACTTCTTAACCTTAATGTAAACCAAATGCTAACCCTGACCCTGACCATGACACTAATAATCACCATAGCTTAAAGTTGACCTTTAACCTAAACCTAATCCTTACAATAGAACTAGCCAAAACCTAACCCTAAAACTATCCTTAACCATAACCCTAGACCTGATATTATCCCTAGCCCGAGACCTAGCCCTAACCCCATCAGAATACCTAACCCTTTTTCTAGCCCTAATACTAGCCTTAATCCTAAACTGAACCATAACTCGAGGCCTAATCCTAATTCTAACCCACACCCTAGTCCTAAACCTAGCTATAACCCCACTCATTCCCTTAAACTTAACCCTAACCCCAGTGCTAACCCTAACCCTAGCCCAACCCCTAGGCTTAAACCTAACACTAAACCAGGTCCTAATCCTAGCCCTACTTTAGCAGTAACCATAACCCTCACCCTAAGCTTACTCCTAAGAATAACTCTAATTCTCACCCGAGACATATCCCTAGTTCTATCCATAGTCCTTACCATAACCCTAACCCTAGCCCTAACCATAGCATGAGCCATAACTTTGGATCAAACCTAACTCTAAATCTAACCCTAAACCTAAGCCTAAACTTCACTCTAAAACTAGCCCTAACCATGATGCTAATCCAAAATCTAGCCTTAACCTTAACCCTACCCCTAAAACAAAACTGAATCATACCCCTAACTGTAACCCTTAACCTAAACCATAACCTAACCCTACACCTAGCACTAACTTTAGCCCTGATTTGAGTCCTAAACCTAACACTAAAGCTAAGCCTGACCCTTACACTGACCCTAAATATAACCCTTGCTCAAAATATCACCCTAACCCTAACCCTAAAACTGGCACCAACTGTAACACTAGTTCATACATTAGCCATAGCCCTAACCGTAGCCCTAACCAAAACCAAATCCTGGCCCTTATTTGAGACTTAATCCTAGTTTTATACCTAACCCTAACCCAAAACCTAGCCCTAAACCTTACCCTAAACCTAGCCAGAATTCTAAACATAACCCTAGCCTTATCACTAGCTCTAACCCTATCCATTACCCTAACCCTAACCAGAACCCTGATACTAACCCTAGGCCTAACCCTAACCTTATTGCTAACCCTAACCTTATTCATCAACCTATACCTATCCTGAACCCTAAATCTAACCGTATCATTACCCTAACGCTAACACTAATGCTAATTTGAGCCCTAATCCTAAACTTAACCTAAGCCAAACCCTAACTCTGACGATTCCTGTAATAATATACCTGACCCTACCCCTAAACCAAACCCTTATACTAGACCTAGCCATAAACCTAACCCTAAAACTATTCCTAATGTAACCATTGACCTGACATTTGCCCCAGCTGTAATACTAGCCCTAAACTTCACACACCATAAACCTAACCCTAACCCTAACCCTAACCCTAGCCTTGATCCTATCCATAACCCTAACCCTAAACTTAGCTCTAACCCTATCAATTACCCTAAAAATAGCCCTACTTCTAATGCCAAACCTAGGCCTAAATCTAACCCTATGCCTAACCATAACCCTATCCATTATGCTAAACCCAACCTGAACACTAATCCTAACCCTATCTTTATCCTAACACAAATCCTAATGCTAATTTGAGCCCTAACCCTAAAAGCTAACCTAAACAAAACTCTAAATATGACTCTGACCCCAATAATACTCCTAGCTCTAAATTTGACCCTTACCCTAAATCTAATCCTGACATTTGCCCTAACACTAATCCTAGCCCTAACCAAAACACAAACCTTAACCCTCATCCTAGCCCTTAACCTAGCCTTAATCATAACTCTAATGAAACCCTAGCCTTAACCCTAATTCTAACATTCATCCTAGCCCTAAACCTAGCTCTAACCCCATCATTTACACCAAACCTATCCCTAAGCCCAAAACTAACACTAGGCCTAAACATAAACATAAACCTAGCCCTATTCCTAGCTCTAATTAAGCCGTATACCTAACCAAACCCTAAGCCCTGGCTCTATCCCTAGTTCTAATCCTATTTTTAGCATAACCCTAACCTAGCTATGAACCTAGAACTAATGCTACTCATATCCTTAGCCTTAGACCTAACCCTAGATCTAATCCTAACTCTAAATCTAAATATAAACCTAAGATTAAACCTAAACATAACACTAGTCCTAAACCTAATGCTAACCTTAAAACTAGCCCTAACCATAGCCCCAGCTCTAAAACAAAACTGAGCAATAGCCCTAAATTTAAAGCTTAACCTAAACCAAAACCAAACGCTATACCTAGCCCTAACCCTAGCCCTAATTCGAGTCCAAACCCTAATCATAAAACTACCCCTGACGTTAATTTTGACCTTAATGTTTACCCTAGCTCAAAACATCACTCTAATATTAAACCTAACCCTAACACTAGACCTAGTCCTAACCCCAATCTTATAACTAGCCCAAATTGTAACTCTACTGCAAACATTGGCTGTAACTCTGAACCTAGCCCTAACTCTAACCAAAATTTAGCCCTAATCAGAAACCTATCCCTAGCATTAACCCTAAACCTAATCATAATACTAGCCCTAACCCTACCCGAAATGTAACCATAAGCCGAGGTCTAACCCTATTACTTACCCTAAGCCAAATCTAACGCTAATGCTAAACCTAGTCCTAAACCTAATCCTTTTACTAGTACTAACCCTAGCCCTCACTCTACCTCTAACCATAACTCAAACCTGACACTTATTCTTACCCTAATGGAAACCGTAGGTCTAAACCTGACCCTAACCCTATACTGAACCCTAACACTAGAACTAGATATAAACCTATTCCTAAACCTAACCCTAACACTAGCCCTAGACCTAAACCTAAATATAAATCTAGACATATCTCTAGCCCTAGATATAAACAAAAACCTAACCCTAGCCCTAATAATAAACATTAACCTAACCCAAACACTAACCCTACTCCTAGACCCTACTCCTAGTGACAATTCTGGCTTTCACCATAAAGCTAAGTCTAACCTGAACACTGACCCTGACCATAACATTAACTCTAGCTCTAAGCATCATGCTAACACTAATCCTAATCCTAACACTTGACCTAACCATAACACTAACTCCCAAACTGGCCCTAATCATAACCCTAGTTCATACATTAGCAGTAGCCCTAACACTAGCCTTAACCTAACCCCAAACCTGGCCCTAATCCGAGCACTAACCCTAGCTTTAACCCTATCACTAACCCTAGCCATAAGCCAGTCCCTAACACTTCCCTAACCCTAGCTCTTATCATATTTGTTAACTTAATCCAAACCCTAAACCTAATGCTAACCCTAGTTCTAACTATAATCCATAGCCTAACCCAAACCCTAACCCTATTACTAGTCCTAACCCTAGCCCTCATTCTAGATCTAACCATAAACCAAACCCTAATGCTAACCTGAAACTTATACTGGCCCAAACGCTAAACCTGATCCTAATCTGAACTCAAACCCTATCATTAGCCCTACCAGTAAACCTATACTGAAATCTAAACCTAACACTAGTCCTAGACCTAAACCTAATCCTAAATCTAGCCATAACTCTAGCCCTAGACCTGAACAACAACCTTGCCCTAGCCTTAACAATCAACCTTAACATAACCCAAACACTAACCCTATTTTTAGACCTCAACCTAGTCCTCATTCTGGCACTAACCACAACACTCACTCTAACCTGAACACTGACCCTGACCCTAACATAAACCTAGCTCCAAAGCTCACCCTAACTCAAAACCTAATCCTAACACTACACCTAGCCATAGCCCTAACCCTAAAACTAGATTAATCATAACCGTAACTCATAACTACCAATGGCCCTAATCCTAGGCCTAAAATAACACAAAACCTAGCCCTAATCCTAGGCCTACACCTAGCCCTAAGTGTAACCCTATACTAACCTTAACCCTAACCCTCACCCTCCCCTTAGACCTAACCCTAGCTCAAAGCCTCACCTTTACCCTAAACATAACCCTAGTCCTATCCCAAACCCTAACCTAACACTAGCCCTAATCCTAACCTTAACCATCGCCCTAACCCTAGCTCTAATCCTATCCATTACCATAACCATAATCCTTACCCTAATTCTAACTCTAGGCTTAACCCTAACCCTATCACAATCCCTAAACCTATCCATTACCATAAAACTAACATGTACCCTAATCATAAGCCTACTCATTACCCTAACACTAACTCTAACCCTACTGCTAATTAAAGCCCTGAACCTAAACCTTAACCTAAACTGAACCATAAGCCACACCCTGACCTTAATAATACATCTAGCTCTAAACTTTACCCTTACCTTAAATCTAACTCTTACACTAAACCTAACCATAAACATAACCCTAATTCTATCCCTAACTGTAACCCTAGACTTAACCCTAGTCACTTACCCTAACACAAACCATAGCTCTAAAACTTATCCTAACTAAAAAACTAACCCTAACACTATACAAACCCTAACTCTACCCATAACCATAATCCTAGCTCTTACATTACGCATACACCTAACACTAGCCCTAAACATCACACAAAACCTAGCCCTAACCCTTGCCCTAAACCTACACCTAAGCATAACCCTAAACGTATCTCTAGCATTAAATTTAACCCTAACAGTGGCTCTGGCCCTAACCCTAGTCAAAGTCTAATCCTTACCGTAAACATAACCATAGCCCTAACCCTCAAACTAACCCTAAACCTAGCCCTAATCCTAACTGTAACCATAGCACAAACTCTATCCATTACCTTAAACATAACCCTAACCCTAATGCTAACCCAAGCCATAACCCTAACCCTAATCCTAACCATAGCCCTGACTCTAACCCTAACCCTCACCCTAGCCCTAACCCTAGCTCAAACCCGAACACTTCTGCTAAACCTAACACTAACACTAACTCTAAACCTAGCCAAAATTCTAAGGTTAACACAAGCCCTAACACTAGCACTAACCCTATCTTTTACCCTAAACAAACCTAAACCAAATGCTAGCCCTATGCCTAACCCTAATCCTATTGCTAACACTAAACCTATCTATTACTCTAAACCTAACCTGAACTCTAAACCTAACACTATCCATTACTTTAACCCTAACACTAATGCTAATTTGAGGCCTAACCCTAAACCTTATCCTAAACAAAACCCTAAACCAGAATCTGACCTTAATAATATACCTAGCTCTAAACCTGACCTTTACTCTAAACCTAACTTTCCACTAGAGCTAGCCATAAACCTAAAGTTAACACTGTTCCTAACCATAACCTTAGACCTGACATTAGCCCTAGCTCTAATCCTAGCTCTAATCCTAACATAAACCCTAGCCCTCATCCTAGCCCTAATCCTAGCCTTAATCCTAACCTGAACACTCACCCTATTCCTATACCTAATTTTAACCCTCTCCCTAGCCCTAAACCTAGCCATAACCTCATCCTTTTCCTTAAAACTAACCATAACCCTAACACAAACATTAACCCTAATCCTAGCCCTAACCATGTGTCTAACCCTAACACTAAACCTAGTGCTAATCTAGCCCTAATTTAGCCTGAACCTTAAGCAAATCCCTAACTCTAGCCCTAAGAATACCTCTAACTCTCAACCTAGCCCTATTTTTATTTCTAAACCTGTCTGTTACTGTAACCCTAACACTAGCCCTAACCTTAGCCCTAACCTTAAATCAAACCATAACTCTAAATCTAACCCTAACCTTGACCCTAAACCTCACCCTACCACTAGCTGACACTATCGCTAATCATAAAACTAACCCTAACCCTAGCCCTAGCCCTAAAACTAAACCGAGCCATTACCCTACACCTAAACCTAACCTAAATCAAATCCTAACTCTGCAACTAGCCATAACCGTAGCTCAAATTAGTGTCCTA
This sequence comes from Urocitellus parryii, assembly GCF_045843805.1. NCBI lineage: Eukaryota > Metazoa > Chordata > Mammalia > Rodentia > Sciuridae > Urocitellus > Urocitellus parryii. The sequence goes on from NC_135537.1 coordinate 82,383,396, forward strand.
GAACTAAAACTAACCCTTACAATGACTCATAACCAAACACTAACCCTAGCTCTATATATCACCATAACCATAAAGAAAATGCTAACACCATTCCTAGCACAAAACCTAACCCTAAAAATAACCCTAGTTCTTACATTAGCTATAGTCCTAACCCTAGCCCTAACCCCAAAACAAAAATAGCCCTAATCTGAGTCCTAAAATTAGATTTAACCCTAACCCTAGCCCTAGACCTGAACCTAACCCTAATCCTAGCTCTAAGCATAGCTGTAACCCAATCCCTTATCCTAAGCAAAATCCTATCCATAATGCTAACCCTAGTCCTAATAGTAATCCTTAGCCTAAATCAAACACTAACCCTATTAACAGTACAAACCCTAGCCCTCATTCTATCTCTAAACCTAACCCAAAACCTAACCCTAATCTTCACCCTTATTCTGACCATGACACTAATTATAGGTCTAAACCTGACCCTAAACCTAAACTATACCCTGAAACTAGCCCTACCAGTAAATTTTACTTAAACCTAACCCTATTACTACCCCTAGACCTAAACCTAATCCTAAATCTACTGATAACTCTAGCCCTAGACCTAAACAAAAACTTAGTCCTCACCCTAACAATAACACTTAACTTAAACCAAACAATAACACTACCTCTAGACCTAACGCTACTCCTGATTCTGGCTTTCACCCTAACTCTAATCAGAACACTGATCCTGACACTAACACTAAACCTAGCTCTAAAACTGACTCTAAACCAAAATCTAAACCTAACACTAGACCTAGCCATAACCCTAACCCTAAACCGATCCCTAATAAGAACCCTAGATCTTACATTACCCATAGCACTAAAATTAGACCTAAACCTAACACAAAACCTAGCACGAATGCAAGGCCTAAACCTACCTAAGCATAACCCTAACCCTAAACCTAGCCCTAACCTAGCTCAAAGCCTAAACTTTGGCCCAAACATAACTCTAGCCTTATTCCTAATAATAACCCTAGCCCTCTAACTCTAACCCTAACCCTATACATTACCCTTATGATAACCCTATACCTAATGCTAACCGTAGGCCTAACCCTCAACCCTATCGCAAACCCTAAATCACTCTAATACCCTAAAACCTACCCGGAACCCTAAACCTAACCATATTCATTACCCTAAACCTAACTCTAACCCTAATGCTCATTTGAACCTTATCCCTAAATCTTAACCTAATACAAACCATAATCCTGACCCTGAACTTAAAAATACCCCTAGATCTAAAACTGACCCTTACCCTAAACTTAACACTTACAGTAGACTAAGACATAGACCTAATTACAAATCTACTCCTGAATGTAACACTAGACCTGACATTATCCCTAGCCCTCATTCTAGACCTAAACCTACAACAAACCCTAGCCCTCATCCTAGCCCTAAACCTAGCCTTAATCAAAACTGTAACCCTAAACCTAGCCCTAATCCTAATTATAACCCTCACTCTACCTCTAAACCTAGCTATAACACATCCCTTAACCTAAACTCTAAACCTAGTCCTAATGCTAGGAGTAAGCTGAACACTAACCCTAGTTCTAAACCTTGCCCTGATTTAGCTCTATCCCTAAAAATAACCATAACCATAGCCCTAAGACTAACTCTAACTCTCGCCCTAGCCCTATCGCTAGTTCTATCCTTATCATTTACCATAACCCTAAACCTAGCCCTAACCCTTGCCCTATCATTAGACCTAGCCCTAACCCTATATCTAACCCAAACTCCAAGTCTTAACATAACCCTCAGTCTAAGCGTAACACAAACACTAGCCCTGACCCTAAAGCTAATCATATAACCTAGGACTAAAACAAAACTGAGCAATAGAGGCTGAGGATATGGCTCAAGCGGTAGCGCATTCACCTGGCATGCACGGGGTGCTGGGTTTGATCCTCAGCAACAATAAAAATATAATTTAAAAAAAGATGTTGTGTCTACCAAAAACTAAAAAAATAAAAATATTAAAAATTCTCTCTCTCTCTCTCTTTCATTCTTACAAAAACCCCAAAACTGAGCAATACTCCTAACCTTAAAACTTAACATAATCTAAACCCAAACACTACACCTAGACCTAACCAAGCCCTAATTCGAGTCCTTAATATAACCTTAAACTAATTCTGTCCCGGAATTATATCCTAACACTCACCCTAGGTCTAAACACCCTCCTAAACTATCGAACCCTAACAGTAACCCTAGCCTTAAATTAAGTCATAACCTTAACCTTAAAACTAACCTTGATGCTGACTCATATTCTAACAGTCACCCTAGCTCTAAAGACCACCCTAAACTGAAACTGAACCCTGACAGTAATCCTAACCCTTATTTGATAGCTAACCCTAACCCTAAAACTAACACTGTCTCTGAATCATATCCTAATACTAATCTAGCTATAAATATCACCCTAACATTAAACCTAAACCTAACACTAGACCTACACCTACCCCTAACCCTAATTGTAACCCTAGTTCTTATATTATCCATTGCCATAATATTAGCCCTAATGCTAACACAAAAATTAGCCCTAATCTGAGCCCTAATCCTAGATTTAACCCTAACCCTAACCCTATATCTAGCCCTAACCCTAGCTCTAAGCCTATCCCTTACCCAAAGTGAAACCCTAACCCTGATGGTAACCCTACACCTATCCCTAATCCTTAAGCTAACCAAAACCCTAACTCTATTAATAGTCATAACCCTACCCTCACTTTAGCTCTAACCTTATTCCAAACCCTAATGTTAACCCTGACCATTTTTTTCACGCTAACAGTAATCCTAGGTCTAAACCTGGCCCTAACCCTAGACCAAATCCTAACACTAACTCTAGACATAAACCAAATCTTAAAATCTATCCTTAACTCTAGCCCTAGACCTAAACAAAAACCTATCCCTAGCCCTTAAAGTAACCCTTAATGTAACACAAACACTAACCCTACCCCTAGACCTAAACCTAGCTCTAATTCTGGCTGTAAACCTAATTCCAACTCTAACCCAAACATTGATCCTGCCTTTAAGAGTAAACCTACCTCTAAACCTGACCCTAACAAAAATCTCACCCTAACACTAGACCTAGCCAAAGTCCTAACCCTAAAACTAGCCCTAATCATAACCCTAGCTCTTACATTACCCGCAGCCCTAACCCTAGGCCTAAACCTAACACAAAACCTAGAGCTAATCCTACGCCTAAGCATAACCCTAACCCTAACCCAAACCTAATACTTGCTTACTCGTAACCATAGCTCAAAGCCTAACTCTTATCCTAAACATAAACCTATACCTATTCCTAAATATACCCCTAACACTAGCCCTAATCCTAAACTTAACTCTAGCCCTAAACCTAGCTCTAAACCTACCCATTACCCTAAAACTAACCCTAAATCTATTGATAACCCTAGGCCTAACCCTAACTCTAAACCTAACCAGAAAACTAACACTAGATCTAACCCTAAACCTCACACTCACCATAGACCTAACTCTAGCTCAAACGCTAACCCTTACCATAAACCTAAACATAACCATATCCCTAAACCTAAACCTAAACCTCAATCTAAAGCTAACCATAACACTCTGCCTACATCTAACCATATCCATTACTCTAACAGTAAGCCTAACCATACTCTAATCTTATCCCTAGACCTAACTCTAAAGCTAAGCCTCGCCCTAGCCCTAACCCTAGCTCAAAACCTAACCCTTATGCTAAACATAACCCAATCACTAAACCCAGTTATAACCCTAACCCTAACCCTAACTCAAGACCTATTCCTAACCATAACCCTAGCCCTAAACTTAGCTCTGACCCTATTAATTATCCTAAACATTACGCTTACCCTAATGCTAACACTAGGCCTAACACAAACACTATCACTAAACCTAACCCTATCAATTACCGTAAACCTAACCTGAACCATAAATAAAAACCTATCATTACCCTAATCCTGCCTAATGCTTATTTGAGCCCTAATAGCTAAACGCTAACCTCAACCAAACTCTAACCTGATCCTGACCCTAATAATTCCCCTAGCTCTAAATCTGACCCTAGCTCTAAATCTAACCCTTACACTAGACCTAGCCATTAACATAATCCTAAATCTGTCCTCTCCTCAACTGTAACCCCACACCTAATATTAGCCCTAGCCCTAATCCTAGCCCTAACCTTAAAAAAAAACCCAGCCCTTATACTAGCCCTAAACTTAGATTAACCCTAAACCTAACCCTAGCTCTAACCCTAATACTAAACCTAGGCCTAATCTTAGCCCTAATTTCACCCTATCTTTAAACCTAACCCTAACCCTAGATCTAAGAATAAATATAACTCTCACACTAGCCCTATCACTAGTTCTAACCCTATCCCTTAACGTAACCCTAACCCTAGCTCTAAACTTAGTCCTAACCCATGCCCTATCATTAGCCCAAGCACTAAACTTAGATCATAACCTATCTCTAAATCTAACACTAACCTGAAGCCTAAGCCTAACCCTAACACTAGCCCTAACCCTAACACTAATCCTAAAACTTGCCCTAATCCTAGCCCTAGCCCTAAAACAAAACTGAGACATAAGCTCTATTCCTAACCCTTAAACTAAACCAAACCCTAACCATACACCTCCCCCTAACCCTAGACCTAATTCGAGTTTTCAGCTGAACCCTAAAACTAACCCTGACCCTGAGTCTGACACTAACACTAACCTAGCTCTAAACATCACCCTAATCTTAACACTAACCCTAAAACTAAACCTAGCCCTAAACTTAACCCTTGTACTTACATTAACCGTAATCCTAAACCTATCACTAACTTAACCCAAATCCTAGCCCTAATACGAACCCTAACCTGAGCTTTAAGCCCAACCCTACCCTAACCATAGCCATAGCCATAATCATAAATAGAACCCTAGCTCTACCCTATACATTACCATAACAATAACCTTAACCCTAATGCTAACTCAAGGCCTAAACCTAACCCTATCTCTACTCCTATACCTATCTATTTTTTTAAACCAAACATGAACCCTAATTCTAAGCCTATCATTACCCTAACCTTTACCCTTATGCTAGCTCAATCCCTAACGTTAAACCTGAAACTATTCCAAACCCTAACTTAAACCTTCACCTTAATAATACCCCTAGCCCTAAACCTGACTCTAACCCTAAACCTAAACCTTATGCTAGACGTACCCATAATCCTAACCCTAAAACTATCTTTAAACATAATTCTAGACTTAATCTAACAGTAACCCTAACTTTATTCATAAAACTAGCCCTAACCCTACCATTAGCAGTCAAACCACAACGTGCAATAGCCCTAACCCTAAACCTAACATAAACCAAACCCTATACACCTAGACCTAACCATAGACTTAATTCGAGTCCTAACCATAACCTTAAAAGTATACCTGACACTGACTCATATGCTAAACTCACCCTAGCTTGAAACAACATCCTAAACTTAAACCTAAACTGAACAATGACCCTAGCCCTTATTTGAGTCCTAAACCTAACCCTGACCCTGACTCTTATCCTAAAACTAACCCTAGCTCTAAATATCACCCTAAACTTAAACTTAACCCTAACACTAAAACTATGCCTACCCCTACCCCTAACCCTAAAACTAACCCTAATTGTAACCCTAGTTCTTATATTAGCGATTGCCCTAAACCTAGTCCTAACCCTAACAGAAAACTAGCCCTAATCCGAACCCTAAACCTAACTTTTACTCTAACCCTACCCTAACTTAAGCCCTAAACCTAGCTATAAACCTATCCCTTACCCTAAGTGAAACCTTAACACTAATGATGAACCTAGACCTATCCCTAATCCTTAGGCTAACCAAAATCCTAACCCTATTAATAGTCCTGACCCTAGCACTAATTCTAGCTCTAATCCTATCCCAAACACTTTCACTAACCCTGATCCTTATTCTGACTCTAACACAAACCCTAGGTCTAAAACTGACCCTAAACCTAGAGCAAACCCTAACACTGGTCATACTTCTAACTTATACCTAAACCTAACCCTAACCCTAGCCCTAAGACTAACTCTAACTCTCAACCTATCCCTATCCCTACTTCTAAGTCCATCCATTATCATAACCCTAACCCTAGCACTAACTCTTGTTCTATCCATAGTTCTAGCTCTAACCCTAGATCTAACTCTAACTCGAAATCTAACCCTAACCCTAAGCCTAAGCCAAACACTAAACCTAGCCCTAACCCTAATGCTGATGATAAAACTAGCCCTATCCCTAACCCTAGCAGTAACACAAACTGAGCCATAACCCTAACCATAAACCTTAACTTAAACCAAACCTTAACACTTCACCTAGACCTAACCATAGCCTTAATTTGAGTCCTAACCCTAACCTTAAATCTAACCCTGAAACTGACTCATATCCTAACGCTCACCCTAGCTCTAAACAGCCTCCTAACCTTAAACTGAAACCTAAAAGTAAACCTATTCCTAATTCAAGTCCTAACCCTAACGCTGACCCTGACTCATATTTTAACACTAACCCTAGATCTAAATATCATCTTAACCTTAAACCTAACCCTAACACTAGACCTACCCCTAACCCTAAACCTAAAACTAACCCTCATTGTAACCCTAGTTCTTACACTAGCCATTGCCCTATCATTAGCTCAAACCTAACCCAAAATCTAGCCCTAATCCAAGCCCTAAACCTAGATTTAAACCTAACCCTAACTCTAGCCCTAACCATAGCTCTAAGGCTATCGCTTACCCTATGAATAACCCTAACCCTAATGGTACCCCTAGACCTATGCCTAATCCTTAGGATAACCAAAATCCTAACCTCATTAGTTATCTTGACCCTAGCCCTTATTCTAGATCTAAACCTATCCCAAACTTGAACGCTAACCCTGACCCTTATACTGACCCTAACACAAACCCTAGTTTTAAACCTGACCCTAACACTAGACTAAAACCTAACTCTAGCACTTGACTCAAACGTAATCCTAAATGTAGCCTTATATCTAGCTTTAGAACTGAACAAAAACCTAGTTCTAGGCCTAACAATAACCCTAATCCTAACAAAAACACTACCCTACCTCTAGACATAAACCTACTCCTAATTCTGGCTGTAAACCTAACTTGAACTCTAACCCAAACACTGACTCTTCCTTTAACCTTAAACCTACCTCTAAACCAGACCCTAACTGAAAATTTAAACCTAACACTAGATCTTGGCATAACCCTAACCCTAAAACTATCCCTAATCATAATCCTAGCTCTTACATTACCCACAGCTTTAACCCTAGGCCTAAACCTAACACAAAACCTAGAGCTAATCCTAGGCCTTAACCTAGCCCTAAGCATAACTGTAACCCTAACCATATCCCTAACCCAATCCTAACCCTCACCTTAGTCCTAAGCATAACTCAAAACCTAACCCTTACTATAAATATAAAACTAGAACTATCCCTGAATCTAACCCTAAACCTAGTCCTAATACTAACCATAACCTTAGCCCTAACCCTAGCTCTAAACCTACCCATTACCCTAACCCTAACCCTAAATGTAACCCTAGCCTCAACCCTAACCATAATCCTAAACCCTAAACAGAAAACTAACCCTAGACCTAACCCTAAACTAATACTCACTGTAGCCCTAACCATAGATAAAACCCTAAGCCTTACCATAAACCTAAAGATAACCGTAGACCTAACCCTAACCCTAAACTTAAATCTAGCCCTGTCCCTCAACCTAAACCTACCTCTAACCGTATTTAGTACACTAACCCTAACCCTAAACTTAATTATAAACATTCTCCTAACCCTAACTCTAACCCTAAACCTACCATAATCCTATTGCTAAACATAATCCTGAACCTAACCCTTTCTCTAACACTAATCATAGCTCAGAACCTAACTGTTACACTAAACATAACACTAATTCTACCGTAGTTCTAACCCATACTCTAACACAAACTCAAGACCTAATCCTAACCATGAGTCTAGCTATAAAGTTAACTCTAACTGTACCCATTACCCTAATCATAACCCATACCCTAATGCTAATTCTAGGCCTAACCCTATCTCAAGATCTAATCCTAACCATAACCCTAGCCCTAAACTTAACTCTAACTGTAGCCATTACACTAAACATAACCCTTTCCCTAATGCTAACCCTAGGTCTAACCATAAACCTATCACTAACTCTAACCCTATCAATTACCCTAAACCTAACCTTCACCCTAAATGTAACCCTATCATTACCCTAACCATAACTCTAAGGCTAATTTGAGCCCTAACCCTAAATCAAACCTAAAAGAAACCCTAACCATGACCCTGATATTTATACTTCACCTATCTCTAACCTGACCCTTACTCTAAACCTAATCCTTACATTAGACCTAGCCAAAACCTAACCCCAAAACTCTATATAACCATGACCCTAGACCTGTCTTTAGCCCTAGATATGATCCTAGCCCTAACCTGAACACAAACCCTAGCCCATATTAGCACTAAACATAGCCTTAATCACAACCCTAACCTTAAAACTAGGCCTAACTTAAAACCAACCCTATCCATAATCTTAGACCTAACTCAGCCCTATCCCTATCCCTAACCCTAACCCTAACCCTAGCCCTAAAAGTAAGTCTAACTCTCCCTAGCCCTAAAACTGGTTCTTACCCTATCTCTTACTGGAATTATAAACCTAGCTCTAATCCTAGACCTAACCCTAGCCATTTCCTTAGCCCTAGCCCTAAACTTGGATCTAACCTTAACTCTAAATCTAACTCTAATACAAAGCCTAAGCCTAAATCTAACACTAATCCTAACCCTAAACTTAATGCTCCTCCTAAAACTAGCCCTAACTCTAGGCCTAACCATAATATAAATCCGAGCGATATTCCTAACCCTAACCCTTACCTTAACCAAAACCTAACCCTACACCTAGCTCTAACCCTAGCCCTAATTCTACTTTTAAGCAGAACACAAAAATTAGCCCTAACCCTGATTCTGATGCAAACACTAACCCTAGCTTTAAACATCACCCTAAACATAACACTAGACCTAGCCCTAACACTAACCCTAACCCTAAAACTAGCCCTAATTTTAACCCTAGTACTTATATTAGCCATAACCCTAACCATAGCTCTAACTTAACCCAAAACCTAGCCTAATCTGAGCCCTAACCAAGATTCTGATGCAAAAACTAACCCTAGCTTTAAATATCACCCTAAACATAACCCTAAACATAACACTACACCTAGCCCTAACCCTAACCCTAACCCTAAAACTAGCCCTAATTTTTAACCCTAGTACTTACATTAGCCATAAGCCTAACCCTAGCCCTAACTTAACCCAAAACCTACCTAATCTGAGCCCTAAACCGAGCTTTAATCCTAACCATAACCGTAACCCTAAACCTAGCACTAAGAATAACCATAACCTTAGCTCTAACCCTAGCTCTAACCCTATCCATTACCCTAACCATAATCCTAATTCTAATGCCAACCCTAGGCCTAAACCTTACCATATCCCTAATCCTAACCCTATCCATTACACTAAACCTAACTTGAAAACTAAACCTAACTATATCCTTACCCTAATCCTAAACCTATGCTAATTTGAGCCCTAAATTTAAACCTTGACCTATGCCAAACACTTATCATGACACTGACACAAACAATAGCATTAGCTCTAAACCTGACCAAAACTCTAAACCTAACCCTTACACTACATCTAACCTAACCCTAAACTATCTTTTACTGTAAATCTAGACCTGAAATTAGCCTTATCTCTAAACCTGTCTTAATCCTAACCCGAACCACAACCCAAGGTTTAACCCTAGTTCTAACACTTGCCCTAGCCCTAAACCTAGCTATAACCCCATGCCTTACCCTAAACCTAACAATAACCCTAAACCTAACCATAATCTTAAACCTAACCATAACCCTTACCCTAACCCTAGGCCTAACCATAACACTAAGCCTAGCACTAATCCTAATTTAGTCCTATCCTAACTCTAAACTTAGCCTTAAGACTAACTCTAACTCTTGACCTCGCCCTAGCCCTACTTCTGTCCTTAGCCCTAGCCCAAACTTGGATCTAAACCTAACTCTAAATTTAAACCTAACTCTAAATTTAACCATAACCATAATCCTAAACCAAACCCTAACACTAGCCTTTACAATAATGCTAATCCTAAAACTTGCCTTACCCCTAGCTCTAGCCTTAAAACAAAACCAAGCCATATCCCTAAACCTAACCCTTAACCTAAACCGAACCATAAACCTACACCTAGAACTAACCCTAACTCTAAAAATAACTCTGACCCTGACCCCGATCCTAACACTAATCCTAGCTCTAAACATCACCCTAACCTTAAATTAACCCTAACACAGACATTTCCTTAACCCTAACCCTAAAACTAGCCCTAATCTTAACCCTAGTTCATATATTAGTCGTTGTCATAAACTAGCCCTAACCCTAACACAAATTCTACCCCTAATTCTAATCCTAACCCTAACTTAAATCCTAATCTTAAACCTGACTAGCCATAAACCTAACCCTAAACCAAGCCCTATCCCTAGCTCTAACCTTATCCCTTACCCTAAGACAAACTCTAAACCAAATGCTAACTCTAGTCCTAACCATAACCCCAAACCTAACTTAAACACGAAGAGTATTACTAGTCCTAACCCTAGCCCTCATTCTAGTTCTAACCCTAACCTTGACCCTTATTCTGATCCTAACAGTAACCTATGTCTAAACCTGACTCTATCCCTAAACCAAACCCTAACACTAGCCCTACCGGTAAGCCTATTCCTATACCAGACCATAACACTAGATCTAGACCCCAAACTATTCCTAAATATAGCTATAATTCTAGACCTAGACCTAAACAAAACCTTGGCTCTAGCACTAACAATAACCCTTAACCTAAACTAAACACATACCCTACCCCTAGACCTAACACTTGTCTTAATTCTGGCTCTAACCCTAACCCTTATCCTATCCAGAACACTGACCCTGACCCTAACATTAACCTATCTCTAAACATGACCCTAACCCAAAACCTAGTCCTAATACTAGACCTAGCCATAACCCTAACCCTAATACTAGCCCTAAACATAACCCTAGCCCTAACACTATTTTAACCCTAATCTTAACCCTAACAGTAGCTGTAACCCTGACCATAATCATAACCCTAGCCCTAAACCTAACACAAAACTTAGTCATAATCCTAGGCCTAAACTTAGCCCTAAGCATAACCCTAACCCTAACCCTAGCCCTAACACTAACATTTGCCTTAGACCTAACCCTAGCTCAAAGCCAAACCCTTACACTCAACAATACCCTAGCCTTCTATCAAACCATAACCCTAACCATAGCTCTTATCCTAACATTAATCCTAGCTCAAACTTTAGTTCTAACCCTGTCAATTACCCTAACCCTAAACCTAACCCTAATTATAAACCTATCCCTAAAACTAAACCTAACCATAACCATAAACATATCCCAAGAGCTAACCATAAAACTAAACATCACCATAGCCCTAGCCTTAGCAGAAACATTAACCCTTACACTAAACCTAATCCTAAGAATAGCCCTAAATCTTAACCTAACCCTTACCCTAACCCTAACCCGAAATCTAACATTATCCATTACCCTAAAACTAACCCTAACTGTAATGAAAACTCTAGCCATAACCCAAACCCTATACCAAAACCTAACCATAAACATATCCCTAGAACTGAACGTAAACCTAAACCTCGCCCTAGCCATTACCCTGGCTCAAACACTAACCCTTACCCTAACCTAACCCTAACCCTAACTCTAAACCTAACACTTACCGTAAACCAAACCCTAGCCTTATCCCTAAACTTAACTCTAATTTTAGACTTAATCCAAATCATAACCTAGCCCTAACCCTAGCTCTAAATCTATCCATTATACTAAACATAACCCTAAACTAATGCTAACCTTAACCCTATTGCTTAACCTAACCCATCCATTACCCTAAACCTTAACTGAAACCTAAACCTAACCCTATCCATTACTCTACCCTAAGCCTAAACCTAACACTAATTCAAGCCCTAATCTAAACTTTGACCAAAACCAAATGCTAACCCTGACCCTTACCCTAATAATACCCATAACTCTAAATCTGACCCTTACCCGAAACATAGCTCTGACACTAGACCTAGCAATAACCTAACCCTAAAACTATCCTTAATCATAACTCTAGACTTGACATTAGCCCTAGCCTAGTTCTAGCCCTTAACCTAAAAGAAACCCTAGCCCTAAACCTCGCCTTAATCCTAAACTAAACACTATCCCTAGCCCTAATCCTATTTCTAACCCTCACCCTAGCCCTAAAGCTAGCTATAACCCCACCCATTCCCCTAAACTTAATCCTAACTCCAATGCTAATTCTAACCTAGCCCTACCCCTAGGCCTATCCCTAACACAAACCTTAGCCCTCATCCTAGCCCTATTTTAACTTTAACCCTAACCCTAAGCCTAAGTCTAGTCCTAAATCTATATCTCACTCTCGTCCTAGCCATTTCCCTAGTTCTTACCCTTTCCCTTACCGTAACACTCACCCTAGCCCTAACCCTAACCCTGGATCTAACCCTAACTCTAAATCTTACCCTAACCCTAAGCCTACACCTCACCCTAACACTAGCCCTAACCCTAACACTAATTCAAAATCTAGCCCTAATTCTAGCCCTAGCCATAAAAGAAAATCAAGCCATAGGCCTAACCCTAAACCTAACGCATAAAAGTCAAGATGAAGTGCAACCTGAAAACATAAACTTTTCCTGGCAGCAAACCTTTCCCTTTCAACCTGGGAAACATGGTAATGCTAGGTAAAAGAAGAATCCTGACCGGTATCAAAGAAATTGGAACAAAACTAACTCTAACCCGAACATTAGTTCTAACCCTAGCCCTAACACTAATCCGAAAACTAAACCTTTCCTGTTTATAGAGCTTGATCATAAAAGTCCCAAACTTGAGGTGCAGAGTAGGGAAAGGTAGCAAATGAATCCTGCCCAGTATCAAAAATTCTGACCAATATTTGGGGAAGGTGTTTCAGTACATGCCTATTTACCCTGTTTTCTCCTAATGTGCTCTTGGATAAATTGTTTTTTCCTGCTTCAGCTTAAGATACTTTCACAAGAAAAATAAAAAAAAAAACAGAGCATGCCGACAGCGAAATAATTGAGTACCTGAAGTTTCAGGCAGCTAGCACCAACCCTGTTTGATTGCCAGCTCCATTTCCATTCACTCCTATTGGCCATAATGTACTGAAAACTAAAAATTCAAGCTTTTATGACACTGAACTATTGAACCTTGAAGGCCCAAACTTGGGAAGCCTACTAAGGTTGGTCAAAGATGAATCCTGTACAGTATCAAAGTAATCTGATCAAAAAAAATTCAAAGCTCTTTCGGAACAAGTGTATTTTGCTTCCTCCTAAAGCACTCAGAGATAAAGCTGTTACTTTCTCCTTCAGCTTAGGGATACTTCACAGGAAAAAAAAAAAAAACAGAGAATACTCACTGAGAACTGATTTAGTGTGTGAAGTTTCAAGTAGCTAGCACAAACCCTGTTTGATTTCCAGCTTCATTTCCATTCACGCCTAAAGGGCAAAAAGAAGAGAAACATGAAAATTGAAACTGTGGCTGAGAGAAAACCCTTTTACGTAGGAGGCCCAAACATTTGGAGTATAGTCAAAATAGGAAAAAGGTGAATCCTGCCCAGTAACATAGAAATTAAAAAAAAAAAAAAAAACTAACTCTAACCCTAACATCTGGTCTAAACCTAGACCTAACACTATTCTAACCCTAAACCTAATCAGTTTAAAGAAATTTTGATCATAGAAGTTTCGAAATTGGGGAGTCTAGTGGGGCAAGCTTACAGATGAATCATGGGCAGTTTCAAAGAAATCTGACAAAATAATTGGGTGAGCTATTTCAGTACATACATATTTCCATGTTTTCTCCTAAAGTGTTCTCAGATAAATTCGTATTGCATGCTTCAGCTTATTTCTCATTACACAAGAAACAAACCAGAGAGTGCCCAAAGAGAACTGATTGAATGAATGAAGTTTTAAGCAGTTAGCATCAACCTTGTTTGATTTCCAACTCCATGTCCATTTACCCATGTAGGTCAAAATTAAGTGAATCCGTAAAATACAAATTGTTGCTCTCAGCAAATAATTCAACTGAGAAGGCTGAAATCTGGGGAACATAGTAAGGCTAGGTAAAAATATATCCTGCCCGGTATCAAAGAAATTTGAACAAGACAAACTCTAACCCTAACACTAGACCTAACTCTAACCTAAACTTTTTAGAGAACCTTTGATCATATAAGTCTCAAAGATGAGGAGCCTAGTGGGGCAAGCTAACAGATGAACCCTGCCCAGTATGAAAGAAATCTGACCAAATGATTGGGGGAGGTAGTTCAGTACATGAATTTTGTTTTCCTGTCATCTCCTAAAATACTCTCGCATAGTGTTGTTTTTGAATGCCTCATCTTTGGGATACTTTCACAAGGATAAAAACAGAGTGTCCTCACAGAGAACTAATTGAGAGTGTGAAGTTCAAGCAGCTATTAAAAACCCTGTTTGATTTCCAGCTCCATTTCCATTTACCCATATAGATCAAAATGAAGTGAAATCTTAAAACAAAACAAACAAACAAACAAAAAACTGAAATACTGACAGCAAATGAGTGAACCTAGAAGGTCCAAACCAGGGGAAGATAGTATGGCTAGGTAAAATAAAAATAAATCCTGCCTAGTATCAAAGAAATTTGAACAAAACTACTGTAAACCTAACACTAGATCTATCCTTAATCCTAACCCTACAGCTCACCCTAGCTTGTTTAGAGAACCTTTGATCATAGAACTCCCAAACTAATGGAGCCTAGTGGGGCAAGCTACCAGATGAATCCTTCACAATTTCAAAGAAATCTGAGCAAATAATTGGGTGAAGTGTTTCAGTATATGCATATTTCCTTTATTTCTCCAAAAGTGCTCTGGGATAAAGTTGCTTTGCATGTTTCAGCTGAGAGCAACATTCACAAGGAACAAACTAGAGAGTGCCCACAGAGAATTGATTGTGTGCAATTTCAAGCAGCTAGCACCAACCCTGTTTGATTTCATGCTCCATTTCTCTACAACAAAATAGTTCAAAATTAAGTGAAACCTTCAAATACAAGCTGTTTCTGACAGCAAACCATTGAACCGAGAAGGCCCAAACCAGGGAACATTGTGAGGCTAGGTAAAATATGAATCCTGCCCAGTATCAAAGATACATGACTCTAACCCTAACACTAGGTTTAAACCTAGCCCTTACCCTAAACAATAAACATACCCTGTTTAGAGAATCTGTTTAGAGAACCTTTTATCATAGAAGTCCCAAATTAAGAGAGCCTAGTTGGGCAAGCTAACAGATGAATCTTGTGCAGTATCAAAGAAATCTGACCAAATAATATGGGGAGGTAGTTCACTACATGTATATTTCCCTGTTCTCTCCAACAGTACTTGCGGATAAATATGTTTTTGAATGCTTCAGTTTTGGGATAGAATAACGGTAGTTTTAGGGTTAGAGTTAGGGTTAGGGCTAAGATTATCATTAGGGTTAGGGTTAGGGTTAGTGTAATGGATATGGTTAGATTTAGGTTTAGGGTTAGGGTTAGGGTTAGATTTAAGTTTAGGGTTAAGGATATGGCTATGGTTATGTTTAGGTTTATGGTAAGGATTAGGTTTTGAGCTAGGGTTAGGATTATAGCGAGTGATAGGTTTAGGGTTAGGTCTAGGTTTAGTTTTCTGGTTAGGGTTAGGGTTAAGGTTAGGGTTAAGGCTAGGGTTACCAATAGGTTTAGGTTTAGGTTTAGTGTGTTTTGTAGATTTAGAGCCAGGGTTAGTGCTAGGGTTAAGGTAAGGATTAGGGCTAGGGTTAGGGTTAGATTTATGGATGTTTCTAGGTTTATGTTTATGGTAAGTGTTAGACTTTAAGCTAGGATTGGGACTAAGGCTAGGGTTAAGTTAGGATTAGGGCTAGGGTTAGAGTTAGGGTTATTCTTAGGGCTAGGTTAAGGCCTAGGATTAGGTCTAGGTTTTGTGTTAGGTTTAGGCCTAGGGTTAGGGCTGTGGGTAATTTAAGAACTAGAGATATGAGTAGGGCTAGTTTGGGGGTTAGGGTTATGACTAGGTCTAATGTTAGGTTTATATTTTCAGTTAGGTTCAGGTTTAGAGGTAGGTTTACTGTTAAAGGCTGGTCAGTGTTCAGGTTAGAGTTAGAGTTAGAGTTAGGATTATAGCCAGAATTAGTACTAGGTTTAGGTCTAGGGGTAGAAGTAGTGTTTGGGTTAGGGTAAGGCTTATTGTTAGGGCTAGGACTAGGTTTTTGTTTAGGTTTAGGGCTAGAGTTAAGGCTATATTTAAGGTTATATTTAGGTCTAAGGCTAGTGGTAGAGTTAGCTAAACTTAAACCAAGCGCTAAAAGTGATCCTAGCCCTAATTCAAGTAATAACCCTAACCTTAAAACTAACCCTGACCCTGACTGATATCCTAAAAGTCACCCTAGCTCTAAACACAGCCCTCACCTTAAACTAAACACTAACAGTAACCCTAGCCCTTATTTGAGTCCTAACCCTAACCCTAAAACTAACCCTGAAGCTGACTCATATCCTAACAATAACCCTAGCTCTAAATATTACCCTAACTTTAAACCTAAACCTAACACTAGACCTCCCCTAACCCTAACTGTAAAACTAATCCTAGTTGTAACCCTGGCTCTTACATTAGCCAATTCCCAAATCTAGCCCTAACCCTAATACAAAAACTAGCCCTAATCTGAGTTCTAAATCTATATTTAACCTTAACCCGAACCCTAACTCTAGCATTAATCCTAGATCTAAGGCTATCCCTTAACCTAAGAAAAACCTTAACCCTAATGGTAACCCTAGACCTATCTCTAATTCGTAGGCTAACCAAAACCATAACCCTATTAATGGTCCTAACCCTAGCCCTCATTCTAGCTCTAAACCTATGCCAAACCCTAATGCTAACCCTGACCCTTATTTTGACACTAACACTAACCCTAGGTATAAAACTGACCCTAACCCTAGACCAAACCCTAATACTAGCCCTAGACCAAATCCTAAATCTACCCTTAACCTTAGCCCTAGACCTAAAAATAAACCTAGCCCTAGCCCTAACCATAATTCTTAACCTAACTCAAAATCTAACCCTACCCCTAGACCTAAACCTAATCCTAATTCTGGCTGTAACCCTAACACTAACTCCAACCCAAACACTGACCCTGCCTTTACAGTAAACCTATCTCTAAATCTGACCCTACACAAAAATCTAAACCCAACACTAGACTTAGCCATAACCCTAACCCTACAACTAGCCTTCAACATAACCCTAGCTTTTACATTACCCATAGCCCTAACACTAGGCCTAAACCTAACACAAAACCTATAGCTAATCCTAGGCCTAAATCAAGCCTTAAGCATAACCTTAACACTCACCCTAGCCCTAAACCTAACCTAAAGCTCGCCTTAGTCCTAATCCTAGTTCAAAGGCTAAACATTACTCTGAACATAAACCACACCTATCCCTCATTCTAACCCTAACCCTAGCCCTAAACCTAGCTCTAAACCTACCCATTACTGTAAACCTAAACCTAACCTTATGGGTAATCCTAGGCTTAATGCTAAACCTAAACCTAAATGGAGAACTAAACCTAGACCTTACCTTAAAACTCACACTTGCCATACACCTAACCCTAGCTCAATCCCTAACCCTAACTATAAACCTAAACATAACCATAGCCCTAACTCTAAGCCTAAACCACAATCTATTGTTAAACATAGACCTAAATCTATATCTAATTGTATACATTACCCTAACCCTAACCTTATCATCCCTAATGATGTCCCTTTCCTTAATCCTAACCCTAACCCTATGAGTTCTATAATCTTTTATCCCTAGAAGTATCCCTAAACCTAATCGTGACCCTAGGCCCAATCGTAGCTCAAAACCTAACCCTTACACTAAACAGAAACCTAAGCATAACCCTAGTTTTAACCCTAAACTTAACCCTAATTCAAGATCTATTCCTAACCATAAACCTAGCCCTAAACTTAGGTCTAGTTCTATCAATTATTCTAACCATAACCCTTACACTAATGTGAACCCTAGGCCTAACCTTAATCCTTTTGCCAAACCTAACCCTATAAATTACCTTAAACCTAATGTTAACTCTAACCAAAACCCTATCATTACATAACCCTTACACTAGACCTAGAAACAACACTAATCCTAAAACCATCCGCAACCTTAAGCTTAGACCTGACATTAGCCATAACCCGAATTCTAGCCCTAAACCTAACACAAACCCCAGCCCTTATCCTAGCCCTAAACCTAGCCTTAATCCTAACTCCAAACCTAACTTTAGGCCTAACCCCAAAACTAACCCTAGTTCTAATCTTAGCCCTGATTTAGTCCTATTCCTAACCCTAGACCTAAGTCTAACCCTACGACTAACTCTTACTCTCACCATAGCCCCATCCCTAGTTCTAACCATATCCCTTACTGGAACCCTAATCCTAGCCCTAAACCCAGCCCTAAGCCTAGCCCTATCATTGGCTCTAATTTTAATTCTAAATCAAATCCTAAGCCTAAGCCTAACCCTAACCGTAACCCTAACTCTAAATCTAACTTTAACCCTAGCCCTAAAACAAAACCGAGCCATAGCCCTAACCCTAACCCTTAACCTTAACCAACCCTTAAGCTATTAGTAACCTTAGCTCTAATTCTAGTTTTAAGATGAAAACTAGAACTAACACTGACCTGGACTCTGACCATAATACTAACCCTAGTCTAAACATCACCCTAACCCTAACCATAAAGCTAACACTAGACCTACCACTAATCTTAATCCTAAATTTAACCCTAATTGTAACCCTGGTACTTACATTAGACTTACCCCTAACCCTAGCACTAACTTAACCCAAAACCTAGCCCTAATCAAAGCCCTAACCCGAGCTTTAACCCTAAACTTAATCCTAAACCTAGCCCTAATCAAAACCATAACCCTAGCCCTAACCTCATCTCTAAACTTGTCCATTGCCATAACCATAACTCTAGGCCTAAACCTAACCCTATCCCTAATCCTAAACCTAACCCTATCCCTAATCCTAAACCTATGCATTATTCTAAACCAAACCTAAACCCTAAACCTTATCCTATCATTTCACTAACACTTACCATAATACTAATTCGATCCCTAACTTTAAATCTTAACCTATCCCAAACTTCTAACCCAGACCTTCACCCTTATAATACCCCTAGATCTAAACCTGACCCTAACCCTAAACCTAACCCTTACATTATATGTAGCCATAAACCTAACCCTAAACTATCTTTAACCATAACCCTAGATCTGATATTATCCCTAGCCCTAATAATAAAATAAACCATAGCCCTCATCCTAGCCCCAAACCTAGCCTTAAACATTACACTACCCCTAACCATAGCCCTAACCCTAATTCTAACCTTCACTTTACCTCTAAATTTAGCTATAATGCCATTTCTTACCCTAAACTTAACCCTAACCCTCATGATACTCTAGGCCTAAGGTGAACACTAACCCTACCCTAATCCTAGCCCTATTTTAACCCTATCCATAACCCTAACCCTAACCCAAGCCCTAAGACTAACTCTAACTCTCACACTATCCCTATCCCAACTTCTAACCCTATCCATTACTCTAATCCTAAACCTACCCCTAAACCTAGCCCTAAACCTAGCCATAACCATTGCCAAATTTTTATTCCTAGTCCTAAACCTAGATCTAACCCTAAATCTAAATCTAACCCTAACCCTAAACCTAAGCCTAACATTAACACTAGCCCGAGCCCTAACACTAATCATAAAACTAGCCCTAACACTAACCCTTGCAGTAAAACAAAACCGAGCAATAGCCCTAGCCCTAAACCTTAACTTAAACCAAACCTTAACACTACACCTAGACCTAACCCTAGCCCTAATTTGAGTCCTAATCTTAACCTTAATACTAACCCTAAATCTGACTCATATCCTAATACTCACCCTAGCTCTAAACACCACCCTAAACTTAAACCAAACCCTTATAGTAACCCTAGCCTTAATTTGAGTCCTAACCCTAACCCTAAAACTAAACCTTACCCTGACTTTTAACCTAACACTAACACTAGCTCTAAACTTCACCCTAACCTTAAACCTAATCCTAACACTAGAGATAGAACACCTAACCATAACCATAAAATTAACCCTAATAAAAATAGATATTACATTAGCCATTGTTCTAACCATTGCCATTAACCCTAACAAAAAACTATCCCTAATCTGAGCCCTAAACCTAGCTTTAACAACCCTAACCCTAGCCCTAAAAATAGCTCTAATCCTATCCCTTACCCTATGCTAAACCCTAAACCTAGTGCTAATCCTAATACGAATTCTAAACCAAACCCTAATCCTATAAGTAGTCCTAACTGTAGTCTTCATTCTAGCTCTAACCTTAAACCAAACCCTAACCCTAACCCTGACCCTTATTCTGACCCGAACCCTAATCATAGGTCTAAACCTGATCCTAACCCTAAACCAAACCCTAACCCTAGCCCTACTGGTAACCTTATACCTACACCTAATCCTACCACTAGCCCTAGACCTAAACCTAATCCTATTCATAACTCTAGCCCTAGACCTAAAGAAAAACCTAGCCCTAGCCCTAATAATAACCCTTAGCCTAAAGCCAAAAACTAACCCTTCCCCTAGTCTTAACACTAGTCCAAATTCTGGCTTTCACATTAGCCATAACCCTAAACTGAACACTGACCCTCACACTAAAACTAACCCTAGCTCTAAACATCACCCTAACCCTAAACCTAACGTTAAAACTATACTTAGCTCTAACATTAACCCTAAAACTAGCCCTAATCATAACAAAGTTTTACATTTGCTATAGCCCTAACCTATTGCAAAACCTAGCCCTAATCCAAGCCCTAACTTAGCTTTAACCCTAAAGCTAACCCTAACCCTAAACTTAGCACTAACCCTAAACCTAGGCCTAACCCTAGACCTAATCCTAAGCATAAAACTCTCCCTATCACTAGCTCTAACCCTATCCATTACCCTAATGATAACCCTGATGCTTCTGCTAACCCTAGGCCAAACCCTAATCCTATCCATTACCCTACACCTAACCTGAACTCTAAACCTAAACCTATCATTAACCTATCCCTAACTGTAATGATAACTCTAAGCCCTAAACCTTAATCTAATAAAAACCCTAACCTTGACCCTGACCCTAATAATACCCGTAGCTCTAAACCTGACCCTAACAAGAAACTTGACCCTTATAATAGACCTAGCTATAAACCTAACCCTAAAACTCTCCCTAACTGTAACCCTAGACCTGACATTAGCCCTAGCTCTAATCCTAGTCCTAATTCTAACACAAACCTTAGCCCACATTTTAGCTATAAACGTGACCTTAATCATAAACCTATCCCTAACCATAACCCTAAATCTAAACCTCACCCTAGTCCTAAAAGTAGCAATAATCCCATCCCTTACCCTATACCTAACCCTAACCCTAATACTAACCCTAGCCCTAAACCTTGGCCTAACCCTAACATTAACCCTAGTCCTAAACCCAGCCCTAATTTAGCCCTATCCCAAACCCAACCCTAACCCTAGCCCTAAGACTAACTCTAACTCTCGCCTTAGCCTTATACCTAGTTCTAACCCTATCCCTTACCATCACCCTATACCTAGCCCTCAACTTATCCCTAATCCTAGCCCTATCCTTGCCCCTAGCTCAAAGCCTAGATTTAAACCTATCTTTAAATCTAACCCTAAACCTCACACTAACACTAGCCCTAACCCTAAAACTAGCTCTAACTCTACCCCTAACCCTAAAACAAAACAAAATCATAAGCCTAACCCTACACCTAGCCCTAATGCTATCTCTAATTCTAGGACTAACCCTAACTTGAAAACTAATCTGGACTCTGACTCTGACCCTAACATTAAACCTAGCTCTAAACATCATCGTAACTGTATATTTAATCCTAACACTAGCCATAGCCCTATCCCTGATCCTATCACTAGCTCTAATCATAACGCTACTTTGCACATTAGCCATAGCCTTAACCCTAGCCCTAACCTAACTCAAAACCTAGAATTAATCCGAGTCCTAAACCTAGTTTTTTTAATATTTATTTTTTAGGTTTTGGTGGACACCACATCTTTATTTTATTGGTATGTGGTGCTGAAGATCGAATCCAGCGTCCTGTGCATACCAGACGAACAGGGTACTTCTTGAGCCACATCCCCAGGTGCAAAATCTAGCTTTAACCCTAAATGTAAATCTAATGTAACCCCAAAAAAGCCCTAATCCTATACATAACCCTACCCCTAATCTTAGCTCTAACCCTATCCATTACGGTAATGATACTCTTATGCTAACCCTAGGCCGAACAATAACCCTATCCATTACACTAAACCACACCTAAACCCTAAACCTAACACTTGCATTGCCTTAACCCGAATCCCTAATGATAATTCAAGCCCTAAACCTAAACCCTAACCTAACCCAAATCCTCACCTTGATCCTGACACTAATAATACCCCTAGTTTATAACCTAACCCCTACACTGGACCAAGCCATAAACCTAACACTAAATCTATCCCTAATTGTAACCCTAGACCTGACATTAGCCCTAGCCCTAATAATAGCCCTTACTCTAAAACAAACATTAGCCCTCATCCTAGCCCTAAATCTAGCTTTAATCATAACCCTAAACCTAACCCCAGCCCTAACCCTAATACTAACCCTTTCCGTAGCCCTCAAATGAGCTATAAACCAATACCTTACCCTAAATGTAATCCTAACTCCAACCCTAAACCAAGGCCTAAACCTAACACTAACACTAGCCCTAATTTAGCCCTATCCCTATCCCTAACCCTAACCCTAATACTAGCCCTAAGACTAACTCTAACTCTCATATTAGTCCTATCACTAGTTCTAACTCTATTCCTTACCATAATCCTAAACCTAACCCAAATGTTAGTCCTAACCCTAGTCCTATCCTTAGTGGTAGCCCTAACCATAGATCAAAACCTAACTCTGAATCTAACCCTAACCCGAATCCTAACCCTAACCATTATAAATACATTTATATTTAGACTCTGTGTCTACAGATATTGGCTTCAATTATTATTTAGAATATAGTCATTAGTTTCATAAAAGGCATACCATTTTTGGTGGTGTATAGACAACTGAGGGTCAGTGGTAGGATGCTATGTTAAGGGGGAAAGGAATGAGGGTATGTGATTAACTTAGCAACTTTGGAGGAGAACTCTAATGAATATGGGGAATTATGGAAGAAGGTAAAAATTCAAACTCCTTATCTGTAATCATAAAATTACCCTATGTAAAAATAGTAAAACTTAGGAGGCTGAAAGTGGGATAGAGGGAGAAAGAAAAAAGAAGAAAAAATAACAAGGAAAGAAAGAAAGAGAGGGAGAAAGAAAATAAGAGCAAATAAAGAGGTGGTGAGGTGGAGCCTATGCAATTCCTCTATAGTATACAATTCTAGTGATTCAGTTCTTAAAGTCCAATTTCATGGAAAGTTCTTGGTTTCACATATGTTGAGGTTGTGAGGACCAGAGGGGGAAGTATAGAGGAGAATGGATGAGAAGAGCAAGAAAAGAAAAGTAAGAAAGAAAAAAAAGTCTCTCAGATATCGATTTTCTTTTCTTTCAGTAGGTGGAGTTTTCTATTCCTAGCTTGAGTCTCTGTGCTCAGGATGGTGGAGGTTGCAAGGGTGAGAGGGCTTGAGCTTCTACCTTGAGCCTCACTTCTCTTAGTCTCTGAATTGGAAACAAGGTGCCTGTACAGTTGCTGTTCCTCATTGATAGCTACACACCCCAAAAGCTTGTGAGAAAAATCTTGAGTTATCACAGCTGGTGGTAGGGGAGTAGGAAACCTGGTACCTGATAAGCTGCAGAACCAAGCTAGTAGTCACGCCGAGTGATAGATGGAGAGTAAGTTTTTGCAAGATAGATTCCATCTATTACCCTTGTATGGTGTTTGGTGAGGTGGATGGTTCTGGATTGACCTTGTGCTGTGTCCAGAGCTTGTTCTGGTGATTCTCAAGCAAAGTCTCTGTGTTCTGTGCTGCCTTCCGTCTGTGCAATGAGCGCCCATGCGGCTGAGACTGCTATCTGCGCCCAGAGAAACTGCACAGTCCAGCCTTCCATCTGAGCTGAGAGCACCCATGGGGCCCTAGTTTTCTTCAAATTTCTATGACACTGGGCAGGATTAACCTTTTACTTAGCCTTACTATGCTCCACATGTTTGGGACTTCTCGGTTAAATGGTTCACTGTCAGGAACAGTTTGTATTTTAAGGTTTCCCTTCATTTTGGCTTATTGATGTGAATGAAAATTGAGCTGGAAATCCAACAGGGTTGGCAGGAGGTGCTTGAAACTTCACACGATCAGTTCTCAATGGGCACTCTCTGGTTTCTTTCTTTTGAAGATAGGCCAAAATGAAGCATGCAAAATAAACTGTATCCAAGAGCCCTTAAGGAGAAAACAGAGAAACATGTATGTACTGAAATAAGTCTCCCAACAATTTGATCAGATTTCATCGTTTAACTTTCTCCAATAGGCTCCCCAAGGTTGGCACTTCTAGGATCAATGGTTCTCTAAACAGGTAAGGGTTAGTGTTATGGTTAGGGTTAGGGCTAGCTCTAGAGCTAATGTTAGGGTTAGAGTTTGTTTTGTTCAAATTTCTTTGATACTGGGAAGATTTATCTTTTACCAAGCCTTACTAGGTGCCCCAGTTTGGGGCCTTCTCGGTTCAATGGTTCACTGTTGGGAATAGTTTGTTTTTAATATCTCACTTCATTTTGACCTATATGGGTAAATGAGAATGGAGCTGGAAATCAGAGAGTTGCTGCTAACTGGTTTAAACTTCACATACTCAATCCGTTTTCTATGGGCACTCTCTGGTTTCTTCCTTGTAAAAGTAGCAATAAGCTAAAGCATGCAAAACAAGTTTATTCAAGCGTATTTTAGGAGAAAACAGGGCAATATCTGAAATAATCACTCAATTAATTGGTCAGATTTCTTTGATACTGTGCAGGATTCATATGCAAGCTTTCCCCACTAGTCTCCTGAAGCTTAAAACTTTTATGATCAAAGGTTCTCTAAACAGGTTAGGCTTAGGGTTATGGTTAGAGTTAGGGTTAGAACTAGTGTTAGGGTTAGAGTTAGTTTTTTTCCAACCTTTTGGATACTGAGCAGGATTTCTCCTTTTTCTCTTCTTAGTATGCTCCCCATGTTTGGGCCTCCGAGTAAAAGCCTTTGCTCTCAGGAGAAGTTTTAATTTTCATGTTTCACTTCATTTTTCCTATAGGGGTGAATGGAAATGGAGCTGGACTCAAACAGGGTTTGTGCTAGCTTCTTGAAACTTCACACACTCAATCAGTTCTCAGTGCACATCCTCTCATTTGTTTCTTGTGGTAGTAGCCCAAAGCTTAATTAGAAAGAAACAGCTTCATCTTTGAGCACTTTAGGAGCAAGCTTCAATTTTTTTGCATGGATTACTTTGATATTGTACAGGATTCATTCTTTTCCTAGTCTTAGTAGGATCCCCAAGTTTGGGTTTTCAAGGTTTGCCAGTTCACTGTCAGGAAAAGTTTGAATTTTTAGGTTTCACTTTATTATGGCCTATAGACGTGAATGAAAATGGAGCTGGAAGTCAAACAGAGTTAGTACTACCTTCTTGAAACTTCACACACTCAATAAGCTCTCTGTGGCCACTCTCTGGTTGTGCCTTGTGAAAGTACCTTAAGCTGAAGCATGAAAAACAATTTATCTATGAGCACTTTAAGAAAAAAAAATAGGGAAATATGAATGTACTGAAATACCCCCCCCCAATATTTCATCAAATTTCTTTGATACTGCACAAGATTCATCTGTTAAGTTTTGCCTCTAAGCTCCCCAAGTTTGGGACTTCTATCATCATAGGTACTCTAAACAGGTTAGAATTAGGTTAGGGTTGGGTTAGATCTAGTGTAAGAGTTAGAGTGAGTTTTGTTCAAATTCATTTGATACTTGGGATAATTTGTCTTTTACCTAGCCTTACTATTTTCCCCAGTTTTTGGCCTTATCCCTTCAATGGTTTGCTGTCAGGAACAGGTTGTATTTTAAGGTTTCCTTCATTTTGACCTAAACGGGTAAATGGAAATGGAACTTGAAATCAAAAAGTGTTGGTGCTCACTGCTTAAAACTGCACACACTCAATCAGTTCTATTTGTGCACTCTGATTTCTTCTTTGTGAAAGTTTCCCAAAGCTTAAACATTCAAAAACATCTTTTTTTTTTTCCAAAAGTACTGTTGGAGACAACAGGGAAATATACATGTACTTAACTACCTCCCCAATTTATTTGGTCATATTTCTTTGATACTGCACAAGATTCATCTGTTACCTTTCTCCACTAGGCTCCCTTAATTTGGAACTTCTATGATAAAAGGTTCTCTAAATAGATTAGGGTTAGGTTTATAGTTAGGGTAAGGGCTAGGTTTAAATCTAGTGTTCGGGTTAGAGTCAGTTTTGTTCATGTATCTGTGATACTTGGCAGGATTCATCTTTTACCTAGCCTCACAATGTTCCCTGGTTTGGGCCTTCTCAGTTCAATGGTTTGCTGTCAGGAACAGTTTGTATTTTAAGGTTTCACTTTATTTTGAACTATTTTGTTGAAAAGAAATAGAGCATGAAATCAAACATGGTTGGTGCTAGCTGCTTGAAACTGCACATACTCAATCAGTTCTCTTTGGGCACTCTCTGGTTTGTTCCTTGTAATTGTTGCCTTCTGCTGAAACATTCAAAGCAACTTTATCCCAGACTACTTTTGGAGAAATCAAGGAAACATGCATGCACTGAAACACTTCCCCCAATTATTTGCTCAGATTTCTTTGATACTGTGCAGGATTCATCTGTTAGCCCGCCCCATTAGGCTCCCTTAGTTTGGGATTTATATGATCACAGTTTCTCTAAAGAGGCTAGGGTGAGCTGTAGGGTTATGATTAAGGATAGATCTAGTGTTAGGTTTACAGTAGTTTTGTTCAAATTTCTTTGATACTAATCAGGATTTATCTTTTACCTGGCCTTACTATGTTCCCCAGGTTTGGGCCTTCTAGGTTCACTGGTTTGCTGTTAGTATTTCAGTTTTATTTTAAGATTTCACTTCATTTTGACCTATATGGGTAAATGAAAATGGAGCTGGATATCAAGCAGGGTTTTTGCTAGCTGCTTGAAACTTCAAACACTCAATCAGTTCTCTGTGAGGATGCTCTGGTTTTATCCTTGTGAAAGTATCCCAAATATGCATGTACTGAACTACCTCCCCCAATCATTTGGTCATATTTCTTTGATACTCTGCAGGATTCATCTGTTAGCTTTCCCCACTAGGCTCCTCAACTTTGATACTTCTATGATCAAAGGTTCTCTAAACAGATTAGGTTAAATTTAGGTCTAGTGTTAGGGTTATAGTTTGTCTTGTTCAAATTTCTTTGGTACTGGGCAGGATACCTAGCCTTACTATGTTCACCAGGTTTCAGCCTTCTCAGTTCAATTCTTTGCCTACAGGAACAATTTGTATTTTATGGATTTACTTCATTTTCACCTACATGGGTAAGTGGACATGGAGGTGGAAATCAAACAACGTTGGTGCTAACTGCTTGAAACTTCACACACTCGATCAGCTTTCTGTGGGCACTCTCTGGTTTGTTCCTTGTGAAATTAGTAATAAGCTGAAGCATGCAATACAAATATATCTGAGAACACTTTAGGAGAAAACAGGGAAATTTGCATGTACTGAGATGGCTTCCCCAATTATTTTGTCAGATTTCTTTGAAACTGCCCATGATTCATCTGTAAGCTTGCCCCACTAGACTCCCCAATTTTGAAACTTCTATGATCAATGGTTCTCTGAACAGATTAGGTTTAGGGTTAGACTTAGTGTTAGGACTAGGTTTAGACCTGGTGTTAGGGTTGGAGTTTGTTTCTTTAAAAATTCTATGATACTGGGCAGGATTCACCTTTTTCCTATTTTTACTATACCCCAAATATTTGGGCCTCCTATGTAAAAGGGTTTTCTCTCAGGAACAGTTTCAATTTTCATGTTTCTCTTCTTTTTGCCCTATAGGGGAGAATGTAAATGAAGCTGGAAATCAAACAGGGTTTGTGCTAGCTGCTTGAAACTTCAAACACCCAGTCAGTTTTCAGTGAGCATTCTCTGGTTTGTTTTCTGTGAAGTATCCCTAAGCTCAAGTAGAAAGAAACAACATTCTCTCTGAGTGCTTTAGGAGCAAGCAAAATACACATGTACTGAAAAAGCTTCAAATTTTCTTTTTGGTCAGATTACTTTGATACTGTACAAGATTCATCTTTGACCAACCTTAGTAGGCTTCCCAAGTTTGGGCCTTCAAGGTTCAATGGTTCAGTGTCAGGAACAATTGGAATTTTTAGGTTTCACTACATTATGGCCTATAGGTATGAACGGAAACGGACCTGGAAATCAAACAGGGTTGGTGCTGGCTGCATGAAACTTCACACACTCAATCACTTCGCTGTAGGCATGCTCTGGTTTGTTCCTTGTGAAAGAACCTTAAGCCAAAGCATAAAAAAAAATTTATCCAAGAGTTCTTTAGGAGAAAACAGGGGAAATAGGCATGTACTGAAACACCTTCCCCAATTATTGGTCAGAATTTTTTATATTGGGCAGGATTCATCTGTTACCTTACCCTGCTAGGCACCCCAAGTTTTTGACTTTTATAATCATGCTGTATAAAAAGGAAAGGCTTAGTTTTAGGATTAAGGTTAGGGCTAGGGTTAGAACTAATGTTTGGGTTAGAGTTAGTTTTGTTCAAATTTCTTTGATACTGGTCAGATTTCATCGTTTACCTAGCATTACAATGTTTCCCATGTTGGGCCTTCTCAATTCAATGTTCATTGTCAGGAACAGTTTGTGTTTTAAGGTTTTACTGCATCTTGACCACTATGGGTTAGTGTTAGGGTTAGAGCTATTGCTCAGGTTTTTGGTTTTTTTTTTTTGTTTGTTTGTTTTGTTTTGTTTTGTTTTTGCTAGGGCTAGGGTTGGGGCTAGATTTTGAATTAGTGTTAGGGTTAGGGCTAGGGTTAGGGTGAGGTTTATTCTTAGGGTTTGGGTTAGATTTAGAGTTAAGGTTAGATCCAGGGTTAGGAATAGGGCTAGAGTTAGTGTTATGGTAAGAGATAGGGTTAGAACTAGGGAAACGGCTAGGACGAGAGTTAGATTTAGATTTTGGACTAGGCTTAGGCTTAGGTTTAGGGTTAAAGGTAAATTATTGATAGGATTAGAGCTAGGGTTAGTGTTAGGGTTAGGCCTAGTGGTAGGGTTAGGTTTAGGATTAGCACTGGGGTTAGGTTTAAGTTTAGGGAAATGGGTGGGGTTATACTTAGCTTTAGGGCTAGGGTGAGGGTTAGAATTAGGATTAGGGCTAGGGTTAGTGTTTAGGTAAGGATTAAGGCTAGGTTTAGGGTTAGGGTTTCTTTTTAGGTTAAGGGCTAGAACTAGGGCTAGGGCTAATGTCAAGTCTAGGGTTATGATTAAGGACAGTTTTAGGGTTAGGTTATGTCTAGGTCTAGTGTCACAGCTATGTTTAAGGTAAGGGTCATGTTTACAGTTAGGGGTATTATTGAGGCCATAGTCAGGGTTAGCATTTGGTTTTGGTCAAAGTTTAGATTAGGGCTTGCGTTAGTGTTAGGTTTAGGCTTAGCTTTAGGGTAATGGATGGGGTTAGGTTTAGGTTTCAGTTAAGGTTTAGGGTAATGGATGGGTGAGTTTAGCAATAGGGTTAAGTCTAGCATTAAGTGAGGGTTATATTTAGTATAATGGATAGATATGGAGCTAGAGTTAGGGATAGGTTACGGTTTGGATTAAGTCAAAATTAGAGTTAGGTTTAGGGATAGGACTAGGTTTGGTTAATGGTAAGTGTTAGGTTTAGGGTTAGTGTTATGGTTAGGTTAGGGTAAGGGTTAGTGTTTGAGCTAGGGTAATGGCTAGGGCAAGGTTTAGGTTTACGTTTAGGTCTAGGGATATGTTTATGGTTAGGGTTTTGTTTAGGGTTTGGGTTATGGCTAGAAATTTCATTACAGTTAGGGTTAGTTTTAGTGTAATGGATAATGTTAGATTTAGGGTTACAGTTAGGGTTAGGGTATGGATTTGGGCTAGTCATAGGATTAGGTTTAGTGTAAGGCTTAATGTTTCAGCTAGGGTTAGGGCTACGGTGAGGTTTAGGTTTATGGTTAGGTCTTTGGATACATTTATGGTTAGGGTTAACTTTAGTGTAAGGGATAGGGTTACAATTAGGGTTAGGGTTAGGGTAATTGACAGGGTTAGAACTAAAGTTTGAGCTAGGAGTAAGGTTAGGATAAGAGCTAGGGTGAGGGTTATGGTTTAGGATAGGGCTAGGGTAATGTTAAGAGTAAGGATTTGGCTTTAAGCTAGTGTTAGATGGAAGGCAAGGGTTAGTGATAGGGTTATTGTTAGGGTTATTGTTAGGGTTAGCGTTAGGGTTAGGGCTATACTTAGATCTAAGTTTAGGCCTAGGATTATGGCTAGGTTTTGTATTAGGTTTAGGGGTAGGGTTAGGACTATGGTTAGGGTTAGGGCTACTGTTAGGGTTAAGATTAGGGTTAAAGTAGGGTTAGGGCTATGGTTATGTTTAGGGCTAGTATTAGGGTTAGGGTTATGGCTAGGTCTAGTGTTAGGACTAGGTTTGGGGTTGGCATCAGGTTTAGAGATAGGTTAATGTTAGGGTCAGGGTCAATGATCCAGATAGGATTAGAGTTAGGGGTAGAGCCAGAATTAGGACTAGTGTTAGGTCGCAGGGTAGGGTAAGTGTTTATTTTAGGTTAAGGATTATTGTTAGGGCTAGAGCTAGAATTTTGTTTAGGTCTAGGGCTCAAATTATAGCTATATTTAGGATTAGTTTTGGGTCTAGATCTAGTGTTAGGGTTAGGTATAGTTATAGGCTTACTGGTAGGGCTAGTGTTAGGGTTTGGTTTAGCGTTAGGATCAGGTTTAGATCTAGGGTTACTGTTAGGATCAGAATAATGGTCAGGATTAGGGTTAGAACTAGAATGAGGGCTATGGTTAGGACTAGTAATACTCTTAGTATTTAAGTTAGGCTAAGGATTAGGGTTAGGACTAGGGTTAGCATTTGATTTAGGGTTTGGCTTAGGGTAAGGGATAAGGTTAGGGCTCATGTTAGCGTTACAATTAGGGCTAGTGTTAGGGTTAAGATTAGGGTTTAAGGTAGGGGTAGGACTAGAATCAGGGCTAGGTTAAGGCCTAGGATGATCTCTAGGTTTTGTGTTAGGTTTAGGCCTAGGGTTAAAGCTGAGGGTAATGTAAGAGCTAGGATTATGATTAGGACTAGTTTTAGGGTTAGGGTTATGCCAAGATATAGTGTTAGGTTTAGATTTTCAGTTAGGGTCAGGTTAATAAGTAGGTTTACTGTTAAAGGCGGAGTCAGTGTTTGGGTTAGGGTTCAAGTTAGCGTTACAGCCAGAATTAGGAGTAGGTTTAGGTCTAGGGGTAGGATTAGTTTTTGTGTTAGGATAAGGGTTATTATTAGGCTTAGGACTGGGTTTTTGTTTAGGTCTAGGGCTAGAGATAAGTATAGGTTTAGGATTAGGTTTAGGTCCAAGGCTAGAGTTAGGTTTTAGTCTAGTGTTAGGGTCAGGTTTAGAAGTAGGGTTTATGTTAGGGTCAGAATAAGGGTCAGGGTTAGTGTGCAGATTTGGGATAGGATCAGAGCTAGAATGAGGGCTAGGTTCAGGACTAATAATAAGGTTAGGATTTTGGTTAGCATAAGGATTAGGCATAGGTCTAAGGCTACCATTAGGGCTAGGGTTATTCATAGGGTAAGAGATAGCCTTAGAACTAGGGTTAGGGCTATTTCTCAGTTTGTTTTACTGCTAGGATTAGGATTAGGGCTAGTTTTATCATTAGCATTAGGGTTAGGGCTCGTTAGGTTGTTAGGATTAGGCTTAGGGTTAGGATTAGATTTTGAGTTAGTTTTAGATCTAGGGTTAAGGCTAGGACTAAGGATATAGCAAGGGTTAGGGCTAGGGTTAGGGTTATGGTAATGGATAGGCTTAGAAGTAGGGATAGGGATTGTGTGAGAGTTAGAGTTAGTCTTAGGGCTAGGGTTACGCTCAGGTTTAGGTATAAGTTAGCGGTATGGCCAGTGTTAGGGTTTGCTCTTGGTTAAGGGTCAGTTTTAGACTCAGGGTTTGTGTTAGGGTCAGAATAAGGATCAGGGTTAGTGAAAGGGTTTGGGATAGGATTAGAGGTAGAATGAGGGCTAGGGTCAGGACTATTAATAGGGTTTGGATTTTGGTTAGCCTAAGGATTAGGGATAGATCTAGGTTTACCAGTAGGGTTAGGGTTTCATTTAGGGTAAGAGATTGAGTTAGAGATAGGATTAGGGCTAGAGTTAGGGTAAGGTTAGGGTTAAAGTTAGATTTAGGGTTCAGATTAGGGCAAGTTTTGTGTTAGGGTTATGACTAGGGTTAGGGCAATCGCTAATATAAGAACTAGGGTTACAATTAGGGTTAGATTTAGGATTAGGGTTTGCGGTAGGTGTAGTTTTAGTGTTAGGGTTATGTTTAAGTTTAGGGTGATATTTAGAGCTAGGGTTAGTTTTAGAATATGAATCAGGATCAGAGTTAGGGTTAAGACTCAAATAATGGCTAAGGTTACTGTTAAGATTTGGTTTAAGTTTACGATGGTGTTTTGAGCTAGGGTGAGTTTAGCCTATGAGTCAGTGTCAGGTATACTTTTAAGGTTAGGGTTAGGACTCACATTAAGGCTATGGTTAGGTCTAGGTGTAGTGTTAGGGTTTGGTTTAAGTTAGGCTTAGGGTTAGGGCTATTGCTCGTTATTTTTTTTTTATTGTTGTTTTTACTGCTAGTTGTAGGGTTAGGGCAAGTTTTATGATTAGCTTTAAGATTAGGTTTAGTGTTAGTGTGAGTCTTAGACTTAGGGTTAGGGCTAGGTCTAAGGATTGGGCAAGAGTTAGGGCTAGGTTTTGGGTTATGGTAATGGCTAGGATTAGAACTAATGATAGGGCTAGTGTGAGAATTACTGTTAGTCTTAGGGCTAAGCTTAGGGTTTGAGCTAAGGATAGGGATAAATTAGGGCTAAGCTTAGGTCTATGGTTAGTGTTCAGTTTAAGAATAGAATTAGACTTAGGATTTAGTTTAGGGTGAGCTAGGTTAGTTTTAGAGGTAGGGTGATGTTTACAATAAGATTTGGGATTAGGTTTATGATTAAGGCTAGGTTTAAGGCTAAGATAAGGGCTAGGGTTTGTTTTAGTGTTAGGGCGAGTATTAGGAGTAAGGCTAATTTCAAATCTAGAATTATGTTTAAATATAGTTTTAGGGTTAGGATTATGGGTAAGTCTAGTGTAACATTTAGGTTTAGGGTTAGGGTCAGGTTTAGGGCTAGGGGTATTATTAAGGTGAAGGTCTAGGTTAGGGTTTGGAATAGGTTAAGGCTTAAATTTAGGAATTAAATTAGCATTAGGGTAACAGTTTGGGCAGTGATAGGCTTAGAATTAGGGTTCATGTTAGGTTTAGGGAAATGGATACGGATAGGATTAGAAATAGGGTTAGGTTTAGGTCTAGGGTTAGCATTAGGGTTAGGGTTATTGTTATGGTAATGTATAGGGTTAGGGCTAGGGTTATGGTTATGATTAGGGCTAGGGCTATGGTTAGGGTTAGGTTTAGGGTTAAAGCACAGGTTAGGGCTCGGATTAGGGCTAGGATTTGGGTTAAGTTAGTGCTAGTCATACCCAGAATCCTAACCCTAAAACTATGTTTAAACATAATTCTAGACTTGAAACCCTAACACTAACCTTAATCCTAACAATAACCCTAAACCTAAACCTAAAGTAACCCCAACCCTAACCATAACCATAACTCTAAAACATTCCCTAACCCAAATCCTAACTGTAATCATACTCTAACACTAACCCTAACTTTTACCTAACACTAATCCTAACACTAACACTAGAACTAACCCAGCCTTAACCCTAACACTAACACTAACCATAACATAACCCTAACCATAACAGTAACACTAACACTAACCAATACACTAACCCTAACTCTTACCCTAACCCTAACACTAACACTAAACCTATCCCTAACCCTAAACCTTGCACTAAATATAACCCAGTACCTAACACTTTCTAATACTAACCCTAACCCTAACTGTAACACTCAATCTAACCCTAAACCTATCCCTAACCCTAAACCTATCCCTAATTCTAACACTCTCCCTAACCC
Organism: Urocitellus parryii; assembly: GCF_045843805.1. NCBI lineage: Eukaryota > Metazoa > Chordata > Mammalia > Rodentia > Sciuridae > Urocitellus > Urocitellus parryii. Next base: position 82,417,866 of record NC_135537.1, read on the forward strand.
TAAGCCTGACACTAACACTAAAGCTAACCCTAAAACCTAACCCTAACCCTTACTCTAACCCTAACCCTAATTCTAACCCTAACCCTAACACAAAACCTAACCCTAATCCTAACACTAACCCTAACACTAAACCTTACACTATCCCTAAACGTAACCATTTCCCTAACCTTAACCCTAAAACTAACCCTAACCATAAAAATCTCTAACCCTAAATCTAACAGGAATCCTAATCCTAACCTTATCCCTAACCGGAACACTAACTGTAACTCTAATCCCAGCCCTAACACTAAAACTAACAATAAACCTATCCCTAAACCTAACACTAACATTAACCCTAACCCTTATAATAACCCTAAACCTAACCTAACCCTAACCATAACACTAACCCTAACTCTAACCCTATCACTAACCCTAATCCTTTCACTAACACTAACGCTAAACCTCACCATCAATGTAACACTAACCATAACACTTACTCTAACCCTAATGCTAATACTAATCCTCAACCTCACTCTAACACTAACCCAAACACTAATCCTAACCCTAACCCTAATTCTAACCATAACACTAACCCTAGGCCTAACCATAAACCTAAAACTAACACCAAACTAACCCTCACTGTACTCTAACACGAACCTAAACCTAACCTAAACCCTAACCCTAACACTAATGCACACACTAAACCTAACCCTAACACAAACCCTAACCCTAACGCTAACCCTAACACAAACCCTAACCAAACCATTACCCTAACCCTAACCTACCTTTAACCCTATAACTAACCCTAACCCTAAACCTAACACTAATCCAAACCCTAAATGAAACCCTAAACCTAACCCTAAATCTAACTCTAATCTTAAATGTTATCTATAGAAAACCTTAACCCTACACCTAACACAAACCCTAACCCTAACATAAACCCTAACACTAACCCTAAACCCAACCCTAATGCTAACTCTAAAACTAACCCTAACCCTATCCTGAACCCTAACCCTAAACCTAACCCTATCACAAACACTAACCCTAACCCTAACACTAACCTTAATTCTAACCCTAACCCTAATACTAATCCTAACCCTAACCATAACCCTAAACTTAAGTGTAACCCTTACCCTAACCCAAAACCTAACCATAACAAAAACCCTAATACTAAACCTGACACTAACATTAAAACTAAGAATAACCCTAACTCTAACACTAACCCTAACCCAAAGCCTTACCCTAACCCTAACACTAAACCTAACCCTAATGCTAACCTTAACACCAACCCTAAAGCTTACCCTAACCCTAACCCTAACCTGAACACTAACCCTAACCCTAACCCTTATCTTAAACCTAACACTAACCCTAACATTAAACCTAACCCTAATCATAACAAAAACACTAAAACTAAACCTAACACTAATGCTAACACTAAGCCTAAACTAAACTCTAATTCTAATGCTAACCATAACACTAACGCTAAACCAAACCCTAATGCTAACCATAACATTAACCCTAAACCTAACCCTAACCATAAAATAACCAAAGCATCAATCCTAACCCTAAAACCTACCCTAACCCTAACACTAATTCTAAATTTTACACTATTTCTAAACCTAACCTCAACCCTAACACTAATCCTATCCCTATCCCTAACACTAATGTTAATCCTAATCGTAACCCAAACCCTAACACACAACCTAACCTTTCCATAACAGTAACCCTAACCCTAAACCTAACCCCAACCCTAACCCTAACACTAACACTAACCCTAAGACAAGCGACAACCCTAACCCTAACACTAACCATAACCATAATGCTAAACCTAACCCTAATACTAACCGTAACCCTAACACTAACCCTAACCCTAACACTCACCTAATTCTAACCCTAAACCTAACTTTTACCGTAACCTTAAACCTAACACTAACCCTTAACCTAACTATAACCCTAATCCAAACACTAATGCTAACCCTCACCTTAACTCTAACCTTAACACTAACCCAAATCACACCCCTTAACCTAAACCTAATCCTATCAGGTACCCTAACCCTAACCTTAACCCTAAACTTAACCTTAAAGCTAACCCTAACACAAGCCTAAAACAAACACTAACCCTAATCCTAACCCTAATCCTAACCCTAACCCTAACCCTTACCGTAACACGAAACCTAACCTAACCATACACTCATACTAACGCTAAACATCACTATGAACCTAACCCTAAATCTAACACTAAATCTAACCCTGACACTAACAATATCCCTAAACCTAACCCTAACCCTAACCCAAACACTAATTTGAACCCTAACCCTAACTTTAACACTAATCCTAACCCTAACCATAAACCTACACCTTACCCCAACACTAACCCTAACCCTAACCCTAACCTGAACTCTAACCATAACCCTAACCGCAACTCTTACACTAACCCAAGTTCTAACAATAACCTTAACACAAAACTTAACTTTAACCCTAATCCTAACCTAACACAAATCCTAACCCAAACCATAACCCTAACCCTAAACTAACCCTAACCCTAAACTTTACCTAACCCTAACTCTAACACTAACCCTCACACTAACCCTCACACTAACTTTAACCCTAAACCTAACACTTACCCTAACCCCAACCATAACTCTATAACCAAAACTAATCTTAACCCTAAGCTTAACCTAACACTAACCCTAAACCTAACCCTAACTCTTAACACTAACATTAATCCTAACCCTAACCCTATCTCTAAACCTAACCCTTAGGCTAACCCAAACCCTCACCCTAAAACAAACCCTAAGCCAAACCCTAATACTAACTCTAAACCTAACCCTAACCCTAATTCTAAAACTCAACCTAATCCTAACCTGAATCCTAACCCTAACCCTATCACAAACACTAACCCAAAACCTAACACTAACCCTTACACTAAGCCAAACACTAACACTAACCCTAACCCTAACTGTAATCCTAATCTTAACTGTAACCGGAACCATAACCCAAACTTTAACCCTAACAGTAAACCTAACACCCTAACCAAAACTATAAACCTAATCGTAAGTGTAAACCTAACCGTAACCCAAACTTTAACCCTAACACTAAACCTAACACTAACCCTAACCCAAAATGTAATCCTAATTTTAAGTGTAACCCTAACTGTAACCCAAACTGTAACCCTAACACAGACCTTAACATTAACCCTAACACTAACCCTAACCCTATACCTAACCCTAACACTAATCCTAACCGTCACCTTAACCCTAACAATAACTCTAATCCTAACCCTAACACTAACACTAAACCCCCAACCCTAACCATAACCTTAACACAAACCCTAACCTAACCCTAAACATAACCCTGTTCCTATCCTGACCCTTATTCTGACCCTAACTCTAAACCTAGATCTAATTCTGACCCTAACCCTAAAACTAAACCTAACACTACCTCTACCAGTAAACCTTTACCAAAACCTAACAGTAACACTAGCACTAGACCAAACCTAATCCTAAATAGAGTCATAAATCTAGTCCTAGCCCTAAACAAAAACCTAGCACTAGCCCTAACAATAACCCTCACCATAACCCTAACCATAACCCTAAACCTTACCCTAATCCTAACCCTAACCTGAACACTAACCCTAATCCTAAGACTAACCCTAACCCTAACCCTATTTCTACTCCTAACGGTAACCCTAACCATAACCCTAATGCAAACCCTAACCTAACCCTAAACTTAACCCTGTTTCTATCCCTAACCATAAGCCTAACACTAACCCTTACCCTGACCCTAACCATAACCCAAACACTCACATAATCCTAACCCTAAACTGAAGACTAACCCTCTCCCTAACCCTGAGAATTGACATTATCCCTAGCTTTAATCCTAGATGTAGCCCTAACACAAACTCTCAGCCCTAAACTTAGTCTTAATCCTAACCCAAACCCTAACCTTTGTCCTAACCCTAATTCTAACCCTCGCCCTAGCCCTAAATCTAGGTATAACCCTATCCCTTCCCCTAAACCTAATCCTAATCCTAACACTAACACTAATCCTAACCCTAGGCCTAACCCTAGCACTAAACCTAGCTCTAATTAAGCCCTAACCCTAAACCTACCCTTAACCTTAGACCAAAGACTAATTCGAACTCTCAACCTAGCCCTATATCTAGTTCTAACCCTATCTGTTACCATAACCCTGACACTAGCCCTAAACTTAGCCCTAAGCCTAGCTATAGCCCCAAACCTAGATCTAATCATAACAATAAATCTAAGCCTAAACTCCACCCTACCATTAGCCCTAACACTATCACTAATCATAGACTAGCCCTAATCCTAGGCCTACTTCTAAAACAAAACTGAGCCATAGCCCTATCCCTAACTCTACCTAACCTTAACCCTAGACCTAACATTAGCCCTAGCCCTAGCCCTAATCCTAGTTCTAGGCTCAGCCTTAATCCTTACCCTGATTTGAACCTCAGCCCTATCCCTAAATTTATCCCTTGCCCTAGCACTAAACATAGCTGTAACATGCCTTACCATAACACTAGCACTAAACTTAACCCTAGCCCTAAACCTAGGCCTAAACCTAACACTAACCTGGCAATAATCCTAGCCCCAATTTAGCCCAAACACTAACTCTAACCCTATCATTATTCCTAAGACTAACTCTAACTCTCTCCCTAGCCCTATCCCTAGTTTTAAACCTATCCCTTACCATAACGCAAAACCTAGCCCTATCCCTAGCCCCGACCTTATCCCTAACCTTTGCCCTACCACTAAACCTGGATAAACACTAACATTAAGCATAAATCTCACCCTAACACTAGCCCTAACAGCAATGCTGATTGGAAAACTAACTCTAAACCTAAATTATCCCTAAAAAAAACCTGAGCCATGAACCTAATTCTAAACCTTAACCTAAACCAAACACTAAGCCTAAACCTGGCCTTAATACTTGCCATAATTTGAGTGCTAAACATAACCCTGAAGTAACCCTGACCCTGACTTGGAACCTAGCACTAACCCTAGCTCTAAACATTGCCTTAATGCTAAACCAAGAAGTAGCCCTAATCAGAAACCAAGTTGTTTCATTAGCCATAGCCCTAAGGCTAACACATATCCTAGCACTAATCTGAGCCCCATCGCTAGGAATAACTCTAAGACTAACCCTATCCCTAACCCTATCCCTAACCCTAATACTAACTCTATCTCTAATCATAAACTTAACCTTAACTCTAGCTCTAACCCTATCTGTTACCCAAAAGATAAGCCTATACCAAATGGTAACCCAAGGCCTAACACTAACCCTATAGCTAACAAACCCCTATACATCACTCTGACATTAGCCCTAAAACTAACCCTATCCATTACCCTAATACGAAACTGAACCCCAATGTTAATACAAGCCTTAATCCTATACCTTAACCTAAACCAAACCATCCCTGGACACTTACCATAATAAAACACCTAGCTGTAAACCTGACCGTTACCCTAAACCTAATCCTTATACTAGATCTAGCCATAACCTAACCATAAAACTACCACTTACTTTGAACCTAGACCTGACATTAGCCGTAGTCCTAACACATACCCTCACCCTGGCACTAAACCTAGCCTTAATCCTAACCCGAACCCGAACCCTAGCCCTAAATCAAATTCTAACTCTAACCCTAGTTCTAAACCTAGTTATAACACAATATCTTCCCCTAAACCTAACCCTAACCCTAACCCTAACACTAACACTAACCATTACCCTAGCCCTAGCCCTAGGCTTAACTCTAATCCTACCTCTAATTTAGCCATAACCCTAAACCTATCCCTAACCCTAGCCCAAAGAATAACTCTAATCGCACCCCAGTCCAATTTCTTCTTCTAACTCCATTCATTACCGTAACCCTAACAGTAACCCTAACCTTAATCCTAATGCAGGCCCTAGCCCTAAACCTAGATCTAACCATAACAATAAATATAAGCCTAATTCTCCTTCTACCAATAGCCCTAATACTATCTCTAATTCTAAAACTAGCCCTAACCCTAGCCCTAGCTCTAAAACAAAACTTTGCCATAGCCCTAACCCTAACCCTAGCCTAATGGTAATGCTAGACCTGACATTAGCCCTACCCCTAATTCTTACTTTAACCTTAACACAAAACCTAACCCTACACCTAGCCTTAATCCTAGCCCTAATTTGATTCTTATCCCTAACCCTGATCAGTAACACTGATCCTGACTCTGACCCTAACACTAACCCTATCTCTAATCATCTCCCTAACCCTATACCTAATCTAAACGTTAGACCTTGACCTAGACACAATGCTATCTATAAAACTAAACATAATTTTAACTCTAGTTCTTACAATAGCCATAGTCCTATCTTATCCTTAACCTAAACCAAAACCTAGCTCTAATCTGATGCCTAAACCTAGCTATAACCCTATACCTAACCCTAACCCTAGCCCTAACACTTAACCTAAACCTAACTCAAAAAATAAACCTTGACCTAATCCGAACCATGGCCCTAATCCTAACCAGAACCCTAGCTCTAACCCTAGCTCTAATCATTACCCTAACCATAACCCAAAAAGAATTCTAATCCTAGGCCTAATACCAACAATACCCCTAACCTAACAATAACCCTACACCTAACTGTAGGTCTGATCCTATCCATTACCCTAACCATAACCCTAACTGAATTCTATCCCTGGGCCTAATTTAACACTATCCCTAACACTAAGGCTGTCCATTACCCTAAACATAAACTGAACCCTAAACCTAACCATATCCATTACCCTAACCCTAACACTAACTCTAATGCTAATTTGAGCACTGATAATAAACCTTAACCTAACACATACCCTAACCCTGATTCTGACCCTAATAATACTCTAGCTGCAAAGCTGACCCTAACACTTAACCTAAACCTTACAATAGATCTGGCTATAAACCTAACCCTAAAACAATCCCTAACAATAACCCTAGACCTGACATTAGCCCTAGCCATAATCCTAGCCCTAACCCTAACACAAATCCTAGCCCTAATCTTACCACTAAACCTAGCCTTAATCCTAACCATAACCTTAACCCTAGCCCTATCACTAATTTTATCCCTTGACCTATCCCAAAACGTAGCGGTAACATCATACCTAACCCTAACCCTAGCACTAAACCTAGGCCTAAACCTAACACTAACCCTAGCACTAATCCTAGTCCTAATATAGCCCTAACCCTAAACTTAACCCTATCGCTAGCCCTAAGAATAACTCTCTCACCCTAGCCCTATCCTTAGTCCTAAAAATATCCTTTACCACAACTCAAACTCCAGCCATATCCCTAGCCACAACCTTAGCCCTAACTTTTGCCTTAGCACTAAACATGAATATTAGCATAACCTAAAGCTCACCCTAACACTAGTCCTTACCCTAATGCTAATTGCAAAAGTAGCCCTAACCCTAACATAGCCCTAAAACAAAATTGAGCCACAAAGCTAACTGTAACCCTTAACCTAAATCAAACACTAACCCTAAACCTAGCCCTAAACCATGCCATAATTTGTGTGCTAAACCTAATCCTAGGTGTAACCATGACTCTGACTTGGATCCTAACACTAACCCTAGCTCTAAACATTGCCTTAATGCTAAACCAAAAAGTAGCCCTTATCAGAAATTAAGTTCTTTCATTAGCTATAGCCCTAATGCTAACACATATCCTAGTGCTAATCTGAGCCCTAAACCTAGGTTTAACTCTAAGACTAACCCTAACCCTAACCCTATCCATATCCCTAATACTAACTCTATCTCTAATCCTATCCCTTACCCTAAGCCAAAACCTCCCCTAATGCTACCCTAGAAATAACACTAATCCTTAAGCTATCCCAAACCCTAACTCTATTACTAGTCCTAACTGTAGGCCTCATTCTAGCTCTAGCCCTAACCTAAACCTTGACCCTTATTCTGACCCTAACACTAACCCTAGATCTAAACCTGACACTAAACCTAAACAGGACCCTAACTCTACCCCTATGGTAAACCTGTACCTAAACCTAAAATTAGCACTAGCACTATACCAAACCTAATCCTAAATAGAGTAATAAATGTAGCCCTAGCCCTAAACAAAAACCTTGAACTAGCCCAAACCATAACCTTTAACCTAACAGAAAGACTAACCCTCTCCCTAGACCCAACACTATTCCTAACTCTGGCCCTAACCCTAACCCAAACACTGATGCTTACCCTAAAAAAAAAAAAAAAAAAAAAAAAAAAAAAAAAAAAAAAAAAAAAAAAAAACCCTAATTCTAAACCTTATCCTAATCCAAAACCTAACTTTAAGACTAGACTTATCCATAACCCTAACCCTAAAACTAGCCATAACCATAACCAGAGCTCTTACATTACCCATAGCCCTAATGCTAGCCATAAACATCACACAAAACTAGCCCTTATTTTAGCCCTAAACCTAGCACTAATTGTAACCCCAATCGCAACCCTAGACCTAACCCTAACCCTAACCCTCGACCTAGTCCTAAACCTAGCTCAAACTCTAACCCTTTTCCTAATTGTAACACTAACCCTAACTCTAACCCTAGCCCTGACTATAACTCTAACCCTTGCCCTAGACCCAACCCTAGCTCAAACACTAATACTTACCTGAAACCTAACTCTGACACTAACCCTAGGGCTAAACCTAACCCTAGCCATAAACTTAACCTTAACTCTAGCCCTAACCTTAGCTCTAACCCTAGCCATTACCCTAAAGATAAGCCTAAACCAAATGCTCACTCTAGGCCTAATGCTAACCCTATCGCTAACAAAACCCTATCATTACTTTGACATTACCCCTAAAACTAACCCTATCCATTACCCTAACTCTAAAATGAAGCCTAATGTAAATACAAGCCTTAACCCTAAACCTTAACCTAAAACAAACCATACCCGGACCATGACCCTAATAAAACACCTAGCTCTAAACCTGACACTTACCCTAATCCTAACCCTTAAACTAGACCTAGCCATAACCTAACCATATAACTACCATTTACTTTGAACCTAGACCTGACATTAGCCCTAGCCCTAACACATACCCTCATACTGCCCTAGCACTAATACTAGACCTAACCCTACCACAAACCTAGTCCTAATCCTAGCACTAAGCCTAGCCTTAATCCTAATCATAAACTTAACCCTAGCCTTATCCCTAATTTTATACTTTGACCTAGCCAAAAACGTAGCTGTAACATCATACCTTACCCTAACCCTAGCACTAAACCTAGGCCTAAACCTAACACTAACCCTAGCACTAATTCTAGCCCTAATTTAGCCCTAACCCTAAACGTAACCCTATCCCTAGACCTAAGACTAACTCTAACTCTCTCCCTAGCCCTATACCTAGTTGTAAACCTATCCCTTACCATAACCCAAACTCTAGGCCTTTCCCTATCCCCAACCTCAGCCCTAAATTTTGCCCTAGCCCTAAATGTGAATATAACCCTAACGTTAAAGCTAAAGCTCACCCTAAAACTAGCCCTGACCCTAATGCTAATTGGAACACTAGCCTTAACCCTAACCTCGCAGAAAACCAAAACTGAGCCATAACCCTAACCCTAACCCTTAACCTAAAGCAAACACTAACCCTACACCTAGCACTAAACCTTGAAGTAATTGATTGCTAAACCTAACCCTAGAAGGAACCCTGACCCTGACGTGGATCCTAACACGAACCCTAGCTCTGTACATTGCCCTAAACCTAACCCTAGAATTAGCCCTTATTAGAAACCAATTTTTTTCATTAGCCATAACCCTAAAGCTAACACAAATTCTAGCGCTAATCCAAGCTCTAAACCTAGGTTTAATCCTAAAACTAACCCTAACCATAACCCTAGCCCTAAAGCTATCCTTAACCCTAATCCTACCACTAAACCCAACCCTTTCCCTAAGCCAATCCCTCACCCTAATGTTACCTAGTCCGAACCCTAATCCTTAGCCTACACCAATCCCCAACTCTATTACTAGTCCTAACCTAGACCTTCATTTTAGTTGTAAAACTAACCCTAACCCTGACCCTTATTCTGACTCTAACACTAACCCTGGAACAAAACATCACACTAACCCTAAACTGGACCCTACCCCTACCCCTACCCTTCCCAATAAACCTGTACCTAAACCTAACAGTAACACTAGCACTAGACCAAACCTAATCCTAAATATAGTCATAAATCTACCCCTAGCCCTAAACAAAAACTTTCACTAGCCCCAAAAATAACCCTTCACCAACCCAAAGACTAATCCTACCCCTAGACCCAACAATAGTCCTAATTCTGGCCTAACTCTAACCCCAACCCTAATCCTAACTGATAGCCCTAATGCTAGCCATAAATACCACACAAACCTAGGCTTATCTTAGCCCTTAACCTAGCCCTAATTGTTACCCTAACCGAAACCCTAGCCCTGACTCTAACTCGAAACATCGCCCTAGCCCTAACCCAACTCATATCCTAACACTTACCCTAAACCTAACCCTGACACTAACCCTAGGCCTAAACCTAACCCTAGCCTTAATTCTAACTTTAACCCTAGCACTAACCTTACCTCTAACCATTAACCTAAAGATAAGCCTAACTCAAATGCTAACCATAGGTCTAATGCTAACCCTATCACTAACACTAATCCTATCCATTACTCTAAACTTTACTTGAACCCTAAACCTAACCCTATCCATTACCCTACTTCTAACCCTAACCCTAACACTAATTCAAACCTTAACTCTAAACCTTAAACTAAACCAAACCCTACCCAACCCTGACCCTAATAATAAGCCTAGGTCTAAACCTGACCCTTACCATGAACGTAATCCTTACACTAGACCTAGACATAACCTAACCCTAAAACTATTTATAACCAAAACCATAGACCTGACATTAGCCCTATCTTTAATCCTAGCCCTAGCCCTAACACAATCCCTCAAACCTAGCCCTAAAGCTAGCCTTAATCATAACCTGAACCCTAACAAGGCCCTAACTCTAATTCTACTCTCGCCCTATCCCTAAACCTAGCTATAACCCCATCCCTTTTCCTAAACCTACCCCTATCTCTAACACTAACACTAACCCTAACCCTAGCCCTAAACCTAACAATAACCTTAGCACTAATCCTAGCCCGAATTTAGTCCTAACCTTAAACCCACCCCTAACCCTAACCCTAAGACTAACTCTAACTCTCTCCCTAGCCCTATTTCTAGTTCTAACTCTACATTTTATCATAACTGTAACACTAGCCCTAACTTTAGCCCTAACCATAGCCCTAGTCTTAAATCTAGATCTAACCATAACAATTAATATAAGATTTAACCTCACCTTACTACTAGCCCTAACACTATCGCTGATCCCAAACTAGCCCTAACCCTAGCCTTAGCTCTAAAACAAAACTGAGCCATAGTCCCAACCCTAACCCTAACCTAAACGTAACCCTAGACCTGATATTAACCCTATCCCTAATTTTTACTCTAACACTAACACAAATCCTAACCATACACCTAGCCTTAACCCTCGCCCTAATTCGAGTCCTATCCCTAATCCTTAAAGAAACAATGATCCTAACTCTGACCCTGACACAAACCCTGTCTCTAATAATCCCCCTAAAACTAAACCTAATATAAACACTAGACCTAGTCCTAATGCTAACCCTAATACTAGCCCTAATCATAACCCTAGTTCTTACATTAGCCGTAGTCCTCCACTAGCCCTAACCTAACCCAAACCTACCCCTAATCTAAGCCCTAACTCTAGTTTTAATCATAACCCTAACCCTATCTCTACCCCTAACACTTAACCTAAACCTAACCCTAAACCTAAAACTTGTCCTAACCCGAAACCTAAACCGAACCATAGCCCTATTCCTAACCATGACACTAGTCCTCAACCTAGGTATAATTTTATCCATTACCATAACCATAACCATAAGCAAATTGTAACCCTAGGCCTAACCCTAACCATAGCCAAAACCTAACCATAATCCTAGTACTAACTGTAGCTCTGATCCTATCCATTACCTAAACCATATCTTTAAACAAATAATATCCCTAGGCCTAACTCTAACCCTATGCCTTATCCTAACCCTGTCCATTATACTAAACTTAACCTGAACCTGAAACCTAACCATATCCTTTACCCTAACCCTAATGCTAATATTAGCCCTAACCCTAAACCTTAACCTAACCCATACCCTAAACCTGACTCTGACCCTAATAATACCCCTAGCTGTAAACCTGAACCTAACACTCAACATAAAACTTACAATAGACCCGGCCATGAACCTAAACCTAAAACTATCCCTAACCATAACCCTAGAACTGACATTAGCCCTAGACCTAATCCTAGCTCTAACCCTAACACAAACCCTACCCCTAATTCTAGTCCTAAGCCTAGCCTTAATCCTAGTCCTTACCTTAACTGGAGCCCTAACCCTAATTTATCTCATGCCCTAATCAAAAATATAGCTGTAACATCATACTTACCCTAACCCTAACACTAACCCTAACCCTAACCCTAACATTAGGCCAAAAATCTAACACTAACCCTAGGGCTAATCCTAGTCCTAATTTAAACCTAATCCTAAACCTAATTCTATCCCTAGCCCTAAGACTAACTCTACCTCTCACCCCAGCCCTATACAAAGTACAAAACCTATCCCTTACCATAATGCAAAACCTAGCCCTATCTTTAGCCTCAACCCTAACTCTAACCATCACCCTAGCCATAAACCTGGTTATAAACTCTAACCTTAAGCCCAAACCTCACCCTAACACTAGCCTTAAACCTAATGCTAATTAGAAAACTAGCCCTAACTCACCCTAGCCCTAAAGCAAAACCGAGCCATAATGCTAACCCTACATTTAACCTAAACCAAACACTAACCCTACACCTATCTTTAAACTTAGCCCTATTTTGAGTCCTAACTGTAACCGTAGAAATAACCCTGACCCTGAGTCGGACCCTAATAGTACACCTAGCTCTATACATTGCCATAATGCTAACCATAAAACTAGCCTTAATCAGAAAACTAGTTCGTTCATTAGACGTAATCCTAATGCTAACACAAATTCTAGCCCTAATCTGAGCCCTGACTCTAACTGTAACCCTAACCGTACCTCTAATTCATTCCTTAACCCAAGCCAAACCCTCTCCCTAATGCTACTCTAGTCCTAACCTTAATCCTTAGCCTACCCCAAACCGTAAGTCTATTACTAGTCCTAAACCTTGCCCTCATTCTAGCCTAGCCCTAATCCTAACACTGACCCTTATTCTGACCCAAACACTAACCCTAGATCTAAACCTGACCCTAACCCTAAAGCAAACCCTGACACTACCCCTACCGGTAAACCTATACTTAAACATAACATTAACACTAGGACTACACCAAACCTATTCCTAAATAGAGTCATAAATCTAGCCTTAGCCCTAAACAAAAACCTAGCACTAGCCCTAACAATAACCCTTAACCTAACGTAAAGACTAAACCTATCACTAGACAAAACACTAGTCCTAATTGTGGCCCTAACCATAAAACTAACCCTAACCCAATGATGACCCTTAATCTAATAGAAACCCTAGCTCTAAACCTTATGCTAAGCCAAAACCTAACCGTAACACTAGACTTATCCATAACCCTGACTCTAACACTAGCCATAACCATATCCCTAGCTCTTACATTACCCATAGCCCTAACGTTACCCTAAACATCACACAAAACCTAGCCCTTATAAAAGCCCTAAACCTAGCCCTAATCCTAACCCTAACCATAACCTTAGACCTAACCCTAATGCTAACGCTCGCCCTAACCCTAACCCTAGCTCAAACTAAAACCCTTAGTCTAAACATAACCCTAAACCTGAACCTAACCCTAGCCCTGACTCAAACCCTAACCCTTGCCCTAGGCCTAACCGTAGCTCAAATGCCTACACTTACCCTAAACCTAACCCTAACATTAACCCTAGGCCTAACCCTAACCCTAACCCTAACCCTAAACCTAACCTTAAGCCTAGCCAAAACCTTAGCTCCAACCCTATCCATTACCCTTAGATAAGTGTAACCGAAATGCTATCCCTAGGCCTAAAGATAATCCTATTGAAAACACTAACCCTATCCATTACTCTAAACCTAGCAGGAACCATAAACCCAATTCTATACACTAACCTAACCCTAAATCTAACCCACTACTAATTCAATCATTAACCCTAAATCTTAACCAAAACCAAACTCTACCCGGACCCTGACACTAATAGTACACCTAGCACTCTACCTGACCCCTACCCTAAACCTAAACCTTATACTAGACATAGCCATAACATAACACTAAAACTAATACTAACCATAAACTTAGACCTGACATTAGCCCTAGACCTAATCCTAGCCCTAGCCCTAACACAAACCTTCAGCTTAACCCTAAACCTAGCCGTAATCCTAACCCAAACCCTAACCTTAGTCCTAACCGTAATTCTAACCCTGGCTGTAGCCCTAAAGCTAGCTATAACCCTATCCCTTCCCCTAAACCTAATCCCAACTCTAACACTAACAGTAACCCTAACCCTAGGCCTAACCCTTACACTAATCCTAGCGCTAATCCTAGGACTAATTTAGCCCTAACCCTAAACCTACCCCTAACCCTAGCCCAAAGACTAATTTCAACCCTCGTCCTAGCCCTATTTCTAGTTCTAACCTATCCGTTACCATAACCCTAACACTAGCCCTAACCTTAGCCTTAACCCTAACCATAGCCCTAAACCTAGATCTAACCATAACAATAAATCTAAGCCTAAACTTCACCCTACCACTAGCCCTAACACTACTACTTATCATAAAACTATCCCTAAACCTAGGCCTAGAGATAAAACAAAACTGAGCCATAGCCCTATCCCTAACCCTAGCCTAACCTTAACCCTAGAACTGACATTAGACCTATCCCTAGATCTAGCCTAGTTCTAAGCCTAGCCTTAATCCTAAACCTAATTTTAACCCTAGCCCTAACCCTAATTTTATCCCTTTTCCTAGCACTAAACATAGATGTAACATCATACCTTACCCTAACCCTAATGCTAACCCTAACCCTAGCCCTGAACCTAGGCCTAAATCTAACACCAACCCTAGCAATATTCCTAGACCTAATTTAGCCCAAACAGTAGAGCTAACCCTATCCCTATCCCTAAGACTAACTTTAACTCTCTCCCTAGCCCTAGCCCTAGTTCTAAACATATCCCTTACCATAACCCAAAAGCTAGCCATAACTTTAGCCCCAAACATAGCCCAAACCTTTGTCCAAGGCTTAAATCTGGATCTAAAACTAAAATTAAGTATAAACCTCACCCTAACACTAGCCCTAGCCCTAATGCTAATTGGAAAGCTAGCCCTAAATCTACCCTAACCCTAAAACAACACCAAGCCATAACCCTAACCCTTAACCTAAACCGAACCCTAAAGCTACACCTAGTCCTAAACCTACCCATAATTTGAGTCCTAACCCTGACCCTAGAAATAACCCTGACACTGACTCGGCCCCTAACACTAACCCTAGCTCTAAACATTGCGCTAACAATAACCCTAGAACTAACCCTAAACACAAATCTAGTTCTTTCATTAGCCATAGCCCTAATGATAACATAAATCCTAGCCCGAGTCAAAGACCTAACCCTACTTTTTAACTCTAACCCTAACAATACCCTAGGCTTAACCCTATCCCTAACCCTAACCCTACCTTAAACCCTATCCCTTTCTCTAATCAAACCCTAACCCTAATGCTACCATAGTCCTAAAGTTAATCCTTTGCCTACCCCAAACCCTAACTCTATTACTTGTATTATCCTAGCCCTCATTCTAGCTCTAAACCTAACCCTAACCCTGACCTTTATACTGACCCTAACACTAAACCTAAGTCTAAACCTGACCCTAACACTAAACCAAAACATAACACTTCCCATACTGGTAAACCTGTACTTAAACCTAACCATAACACTAGCACTAGACAAAACCTAATCCTAAAGATAGTCATAAATCTAGCTCTAGCCCTATACAAAAACCTAGCACTAGTCCTAACAATAACCATTAACCTAACTTAAAGACTAACCCTATCCCTAGACCCAACAGTAGTCGTAGTTCTGGCACTCACCCTAAACCTAACACTATCCTGAAAATAACCCTTACCCGTAAACAAATTCTGGCTCTAAAACTTATCCTAACCCAAAATCTAACCCTAAAACTAGACATATCCATAACCCTGACCCTAAAACTAGCCATAAACATATTCCTAGCTGTTATATTTTCCATAGCCCTAATGTTAGCCCTATACCTCACACAAAACCTAGCCCTTATGCTAGCCCTAAACCTAGCCCTAATCATAACCCTAACCATAACCCTAGACCTAAGACTAATCCTACACTCACCTAAACCCTAATCCTAGCTCAAACTCAAACCCTTACCCTAAATATAAACCTAAACCTAACCCTAGCCCTGACTCTAACCCTAACCCTCACCCAAGACCTAACCCTAGCTCAAATGCTAATACTTACCCTAAAACTATGCTTGACACTAACCCTAGGCCTAACCCTAACCCTAGCCCTAATCATAACCTTATCCCTAGCCCTAACCTTAGCTCTAACACTATCCATTACCCTAAAGATGAGCCTAACTCATATGATAACCCTAGGCGTAATGCTAACAGTATTGCTAACACTAACCCTTCCAATACTCTAAATCTAACTTGAACCCTAAACCTAATTCTATCCATTACCCTATCCATAACCCTAACCCTAAAGCGAATTCAATACTTAACTCTAAAACTTACCCTAAACCAAACTCTACCCAGACCCTGACCCTAATAATACACCTAGCTTTAAACCTGGCCCTTATCTAAACCTAAACCTTACACTAGGCCTAGCCGTAACCTAACCCTAACACTAACACTAACCATAAATCTAGACCTGACATTAGCCCTATACATAATTCTAACCCTAGCCTTAACACAAACCCTCATCCTAGCACTAAACATAGCCTTAATCCTAACCCTAACTCTAACCCTAATTCTAACCTTTGCCCTAGCCCTAAACATTGCTATAACCACATCCCTAACCCTAACCCAAACCCTAACCCTAGGCCTAACCTAACACTAACCCTAGCCCTAAATCTAGCCTTAATTTAGCCCTAACCCCCTAAGCATCATCCTAACCCTAGCCCTAAGACTAACTTTACCTCTTGCCCTAGCCCTATTTCTAGTTCTAAATCTATCCGTTAATAACCCTAACAGTAGCCCTAAACTTAGCCCTAAACATAGCCATAGCCCTAAACCTAGATCTAACCATAACAATAAATCTAAGCCTAAACCTCACCATACCACTAGTGCTAAAACTATCACTAATCCTAAAAGTAGCCCTAGCTGGGAAACAAAACTGTGACAATGCCCTAACACTAACCCTAACTAAACCATAATTCTAGATTTGACATTAGAGCTATCCCTAATTCTTACCCTAACCCTTACAAAAACCCTAACCCTACACCTAGCCTTAACCCTAGCCCTAATTTGAGTCTATCCCTAACTCTGATCAGTAACACTGATCCAGATTCTGATGGTAACACAAACCCTATCTCTAATAATCACCCTAAAACTAAACCTAATCCACACACTAGATTTAGATATAATGATAAACTTAACACTAGTTTTAACCATAATCCTAGTTCTAACATTAGCCCTAGTCCTAAATAGCCCTAACCTAATTCAAAACCTAGACTTAATCAGAGCACTAACCCTAGCTTTAACCCTAGCCGTCACCCTAACCCTAGCCCTAATACTTAACCTAAACCTAACCATAAACCTAAACCTTGTCCTACCCTGAAATCGAACCCAAACCATAGTCCTAATCCTAACCATAATCCTAGCCCTATCCATAGCTCTAACCTTATCCATTACCCAAACAATAACCCTAACCAAATTCAAACCCTAGACCTAACCCTAACCATAGCACTAACCTAACCATAACCCTAGTCCTAATTGTAGTTCTAATCCAATATATTACCCTAACCATAACCCTAACCAAATTCTATCCCTAGGCCTAAACCTAACCCTATCCCTAACCCTAAACCTGTCCCTTACTCTAAATCTAAACTTAACCCTAAACTTAACCATATTCATTACCCTAACCCTAACACTAACCCTAATGCTAATTTGAGCTCTAAGCCTAATCCTTAACCTAACATATACCCTAACCCTGACTCTGACCCTAATAATACCTCTAGCTGTAAACCTGACCCTAATCTTCAACCTAACACTTACAATAGACCTGGCCATAATCCTTAGCCTAAAACTATCCCTAACCATAACTGTAGACATGACATTAGCCCTATCCCTAATCCTAGCCCCAACCTTAACACAAATCCTAGCCCTAATCCTATCCCTAAGCCTAGTCTTAATCCTAAACCTAACATTAACACTAGCCCTAACACTAATTTTATGGTTTGCCCTAGCCCTGAATGTACCTGTAATATCATACTTTACCCTAACCCTAACAACACTAACCCTAGCCCTAAACCTAGGCCTAAATCTACAACTAACCATAGCTCTAATCTAGCTCTAATTTAGCCCAACCCTAAACCTAACACTATCCCTAGCCCTAAGACTAACTATAACCTTTGCACTAGCCCTATCCCTAGTTCTAAACCTATCTATTACCATAACCCAAACCATAGCCCTAGCCCTAGCCCTAGCCCCAACCCTCGCCCTAACCTTCACTCTACCCCTAAACCTGGATCTAACCCTAACCTTAAGACTAAAGCTCACGCTAACACTAGCCCAAATGCTAATTGGAAAACTAGCCCTAACCCTAACCTAGTCCTAAAACAACATTGAGCCATAACCCTAACCCTAACCCTTAACCTAAACCAAACGCTAACCCTACACCTAGTCCTAAATGTAGCCCTAATTTGAGTCCTAACCCTAACCCTAGAAGTAACCCTGATGCTTACTCGGACCCTAACAGTAACCCTAGCTCTAAACATTGCCCTAATGCTAACCCTAGAACTAGCCCTAATTGGAATCCTGGTTCTTTCATTAACTGTAGCCCTAATCCTAACACAAAACCTTGCCCTATTCCGAGGCCTAAACCTAGGTATAATCCTAAAGCTAATCCTAACCCTAACCGTAACCCAACCCTAACTCTACATCTAACCCTATCCCTTATCCTAAGCCAAACCCTCACCGTAATGCTACCCTAGTCCTAACCATAATCCTTAGCCTACGTCAAACCCTATCTCTATTACAAGTCTAAACCTAGCCCTCATTCTACCTCTAACCCTAACTCTAACCCTGACCTTCATTCTGACCCTAACACTAACACTAGGTCTAAACCTGACACTAACCCTAAAGCACACCCTAACCCTACCCCTACTGGTAGACCTAAACCTAAACCTAACAGTAACACTAGCACTAGACCAATCCTTGACACTACCCCTACCGGTAAACCTATACTTAAACCTAACATTAACACTAGGACTACAGCAAACCTAATCCTAAATAGAGTCATAAATCTAGCCTTAGCCCTAAGCAAAAACCTAGCACTAGCTCTAATGATAACTGTTAACCTAACGTAAAGACTAACTCTATCCCTAGACCCAACACTAGTCCTAAATCTGGCTCTCACCCTAAAGCTAACCCTAACCCGAACAATGACCTTACCCTAAAACAAACCCTAGCTCTAAATCTATCCTAATGCAAAATCTAACTAAAACAATAGACTTATCCATAACCCTAAACCTAAAACTAGTCATAACCATATCCCTAGCTCTTACATTACCCATAGCCCTAATGATAGCCATAAACCTCACACAAACGTAGCCTTTATCCTAGCCCTAAACCTAGCCCTTATTGTAACCCTAACCATAAGCCTAGACCTAACCATAACCCTAACGCTCGCCCTAACCCTAATTCTAGCTCAAACTCTAAACTTAATCTAAACATAACCCTAACTCTAACCCTAACATTAGTCCTGACTCTAAACCTAACCCTCACGCTAGACCTAATCCTAGCTCAAATGCTAACACTTACCCTGAACATAGCCCTGACACAAAACCTAGGCCTAACCCTAACCCTAGTCCTAATTCTAACCTTAATTCTAGCCCTACCCTTAGCTCAAACCCTATCCATTACCCTAAAGATAAGCCTAACCCAAATGCTAACCCTAGGCCTAATGCTAACACTATTCCTAACACTAACCCTATTCATTACTGTAAACCTAACCTGAACCCTGAACCTAACCCTATCAATTACTCTAACCCGAACCCTAACCCTAACCCTAATGCTAATACAAGCCTTAACCCTAAATCTTAACCTAAACCAAACCCTACTCGAACACTGACCCTAATAATACACCTAGATTTAAACATGACCCTTAACCATAACACTACCCCTAACCTTGGCCTAAGACTAACTCTAACTCTCCCCCTAACCCTATTTCTAGCTCTAATCCTATCCATTACAATAAACCTAACACAAGTCCTAACCTTAGCCCTAACCTTAGCCCTAGACCCTACCCTAGATCTAACCATAACTCTACATTTGATCCTAACCCTAAGCCTAATCCTCAACCTACCACTAGACCTAACACTATCGCTAATCCTAAAACTAGTCGTAACCCTAGCCTTATCTCTTAAACGAAACCGAGTCATTGTCCTAACACTAAATGTTAACCTAAACCAAACCCTAACCCTAAACCTAGCCATAACCTTCTACCTCTAATTCATGTTCTAGTCCTAAAATTAACCCTGACTCTGACTTATATTCTAACACAAACCTTAATTCTAAATATCACACTAACCCTAAAGATTGTGCTAATACTAGATCTAGACCAAATACTAACTCTAATCATAACCTTAGTTCTGATATTAGCCATAGCCCTAACCCTAGCCCTAAACCTAACAGAAAAACTAGCCCTAATCTGAGTACTAAGCCTAGATGTAAACCTAAACCTAACCCTAGCCCTAACCCTACCCTAACGATAGCCCTAAACCTATCTCTAACTCTATCAATTAGCCTAAGCCAAACCCTATCCATAATGCTAACCTTAGTCCTAATCTTAATCCATAGCCTAATCCAAACCCTAACCCTATTACTAGTCGTAACCCTAGCCCTCATTCTAGCTCTAACCCTAACTTAAATCCTTATCATAACACAAACCCTCAGCCTAAATCTGACCCTAACCCTAAACCAAACCCTAAAACTAGCCCTACCAGTAAGCTTATACCTAAACCTAACCCTAACACAAGCCCTAGATATAAGCCTAACCCTAAATATAACCATAACTCTAGACCTAGACCTAAAAAAACCCTGAACCCTAGCCCTAACACTTAACCTAGCTATAAACCAGAACCTAACCCAAAACCTAAACCTAACACTAGATACAGTCATAAAGCTAACCCTAAAACTAGCTCTAATCAGAACCCTAGATCTTACATTACACATAGCCTTAACGCTGTGCCTAAACCTAACACAAAACCTAGCCCTAATCTGTGGCCTAAACCTACCCTAAGCATAACCATAATACTAAATGTAGCCCTAACCCTAACCCTCGCCTTAGACATAACCCTAGCTCAAAGCCTAACCCTTAGCCTAAACATAATCCTAGCCCTATTCGTTAACATAAACCTAACCCTAGCCCTAATCCTAACCTTAACCCTAGTACTAACCCTAGCTCTATCACTAACATTACCCTAACCCTAACGCTAACCATAATAATAAACCTAGCCCTAATCCTAACCCTATTTATAACCCTAATTATAAACCTAACCCTTAACCTAACCCTTGTCATAAATTTAAACCTAAACCTCCCATGAATCAAAACTAAACCTATCTCTAAACCTAAATTTAACCATATCCTAAACTAACCCTAAACCTAATCTTATATGTAATCCAATACCTTACTCTAAAACTAACCCTAACCCTAATGAAAACTCTAGCCCTAACCCTAGCCCAAACCATAATCATAACCATGACCATAACCCTACCCCAGACCTAACACTAAACCTAACACTCCCCCTAGCCCTAACTGTAGCTTAAACCCTAAACCTTACCCTAAACCTAACCCTAGCCCTAGCCCTAAACATAACCCTAACTCTAGCCCTAACCCTAATATTAAACCTAGCCCTCATCCTAGCCCTAATATATCCCTATTTCTAACCCTAACCTGAACCCTAGAATTAAGACTAACTATAATTCTCACACAAGACCTATCCCTTCTTCTAACCCTATCCCTTACTGCAACCCTAACCCTAGTTATAACCCTTGCACTATCCTTAGCCCTAGCACTAACTCTAGATTGAAACTTATCTCTAAAACGAACCATAACCTGAGGCCTCAGCCTAATCCTGAAACTAGCCCTAACCCTAGCCCTAGCCCTAAAAGAAAACCGAGCCATACCCCTAACACTAACCCTTACCCTTGACCAAACCCTAACCCTAGCCCTAATTTGAAACCTAGCCCTAACCCTAAAACTAACCATGACCCTGACTCATATCCAAACAACTAACCTAGCTCTAGACATCACCCTAACCTTAAACCTAACCCTAATACTATGCCTAGCCCTAAACTTAACCCTAAAACTAACCTTAATCATAACCCTATTTCTTACAATAGCCATAATCATAACACTAGCCCTAAACCTAATACAAAATTAGCAATAATCCAAGTCCTAACACGAGCTTTAACCATAAACCTAACTCTAAACCTAGTCCTAACCTTAGCTCTAACCCTATCGCTTACCCCAAGCCAAACCCTCAACCTAATGCTAACCATATTCTTAGCACTAATCCTTAGCCTAACCAAAACCTAACTCTATAACATACACATAACCTGAACCCTAAACCTAACTATGTCATTACCTGATCCCTAAACCTAGCCTTCATTCTAGATCTAACCATAACCCAAATCCTAACCCTATCCCTGACCATTATTCTGACCCTATCACTAATCTGAGGTCTAAATCTAAACCTAACCCTAAACTGAACATTAATACTAGCCCTACTGGTAAACTTAAACATAAACCTAATCCTAACACTAGACCTAGACCTAAACCTAATCCTAAATCTATCCATAACTATAGCTCTAGACAAACTAGATCTAGCCTTAACAATAACCCTTAACCTAACCCAAACTCTAACCCTACCTCTAGTCCTAATTCTGGCTTTAACCCTAACTGTTACCCTACCCGAATATTGTCCCTGACACTAACACTAACCCTAGCTCTAAACTTCACCCTAACCCTAAAACTAACCCTAAAACTACACCTAGCCCTAACATTAACCATAAAACTAGTCTTAATCATTACACTAGTTCTTACATTAGCCATAGCCGTAACCTATTGCAAAAGTTATCCCTAATCCAAGCCCTACCTTAGCTTTAACCCTAAAGCTAATCCTAACAATAACCCTAGCCC
This sequence comes from Urocitellus parryii, assembly GCF_045843805.1. NCBI lineage: Eukaryota > Metazoa > Chordata > Mammalia > Rodentia > Sciuridae > Urocitellus > Urocitellus parryii. Next base: position 82,441,295 of record NC_135537.1, read on the forward strand.
TAACTATAACCCTAAGCCTAACCCTAGACCTAATCCTAACCATAACCCTAGCCCTCACCCTAGCTCTAACTCTATTCATTACCCTATGATAACTATAAAAATTATGCTAAACCTAGGCGGGATCCTAATCCTAGCACTAGCCTTAACCCTATCCATTAACATACACATAACCTGAACCCGAAACCTAACTATGTCATTACCTGATCCCTAAACATAAGACTAATTAGAGCCCTAAACCTAAACCTAAACCTAACACTAACCCTAACCTTGAACCTGACTCTAATAATACCCATAGCTCTAAACCTGACCCTAGCAAGAAACCTAACCTTTACAATAGACCTAGCCATAAACCTAACCCTAAAACTATCCCTAACCATACCCTACACTTGACATTAGCTGTAGCTCTAATCCTAGCCCTAACCCTAATATAAAACTTAGCCAACATCCTAGCCATGAACCTCACCTTAATCATAAACCTAACCCTAACCATAATTCTAGCCTTAACCCTAAATCTCAGCCTAGTTTTAAAACAAGCTATATTCCCATCCCTTACCCTAAACCTAACCTTAGGCCTAAACCTAACACTAACCCTAGCACTAATCCAAGCCCTAATTTAGCCCTATCCCTAACCCTAACCCTAGACCTAAGACTAACTCTAACTCTCACACTAACTCTATACCTAGTTCTAACCCTATCCCTTACCGTAACCATACAGCTAGCCCTAAACGTAGCCCTACCCTAGCCCTATACTTAGCCATATCTCAAAACCTAGATCTCAAGCTAACTCTAAATTTAACCCTAACCCTAAGACTAAATCTAGCCATAACTCTACTCCTATACATAACCCTGAATCTAAGCCTAAATCTCACACTTACACTAGCCCTAACCCTAAGACTAACCTTAAAACTAGCCCTAATCCTACCCCTAGCCCTAAAACAAAACCGAGTCATAGCCCTAACCTTAACCCTTAACCTAAACCACAACCTAACTGTACACATAGCCCTAGTCCTATCCCTAATTATAGTCTAAGTCTACCCCGAAAACGAACCCTGACTTTGACTCTCACCCTCACACTTACCCTGGCTCTAAACATAATCATGACTGTAAACCTAACCTTAACACTAGACCTAGAACTAACTCTAACCCTATAACTAGCTGTAATCATAAACCTACTTCATACCTTAGCGGTAGCCTTAACCCTAGCTCTAACCTAATCAAAACATAGCCTTAATCCAAGTCCTAAAACTAGCTTTAACCCTAAACTTAAACCTAACCCTAACCCAAACACTAGCCCTAATCCTATACATAACCCCAGCCCTAACCTTAGGGCTAAAACTATCCATTATCCTAACGATAATGCTAACCCTTATGATAACCCTAGGCCTAACCCTAACCGTATAAATTACTCAAAACCAAACCTAAACCCTAAATCTAACCCTGTACTTACCCTTACCCTAAATCTAACACTAATTTGAGCTCTGCACCTAAACACTAACTTAACCCAAATTCTAATCCTGACCCTTATTCCACCCAAGATCTAAACCAGAGCCTAACCAAAAACCTAACCATTACACTGGACCGAGCCATAAACCTAACACAAAATCTATCCCTAACTGCAACCCTAGAACTGACATTAGCCATAGCTCTAATACTATCCCTAACCCTAAAACAAATCCTAGTCCTCATCGTAGAGCTAAACATAGCCTTAATCATAACCCTAACCCAAGTTCTAACCCTAGTTCTAACCCTAATACTAACCCACGCCCTGCCCTAAACCTAGCTATAACCAAATCCCTTACCCTAAACTAAACCCTAACTCTAACCCTGACACTAGTAGTAACCCTTGCCTTATCCTTAGCCCTAGCACATTAACCCTATATCGAAACTTAACTCTAAATCTAACCCTAACTTCATGCCTAAGCCTAATCCTAAAAGTAGCCCTAACCCTAGTGCTAACATATCCCTAGTCATAATTTAGCCCTATCCGTAAACCTAACCCCAACCCTAGCCCTAATACTAACTCTAAGTCTCACACTAGACCTATAACTTGTTCTAACCCTATCCCTTTCTGTAACTCCAACCCAAGCCCTAACCCTAGTGCTAGCCCTTTCTCTATCATCCCTAGCAATAACCTTAGGCAAAACGTAACTCTAAATCTAGCCCCAACCCGAAGTCTAAGCCCAACCCTAAAACTAGCCCAAACAATAACACTAATCCTAAAATGAGCCCTAACACTAGCTCTATCTCTAAAACAAAACAGAATCATAGCTCCAACCCTAACCATTAACCTAAACAAAACCCTAACCTTACACCAAGACCTAACCCAAGCCCTAATTAGAGTTGGAAGCCTAAGCCTAAAACTAACCCAGAATCTGACACTGAACCTAACACTGCTAGCTCTAAACATCACCCAAACTGTAAACTTAACCCTAACACTAAACCTAGCACTGAAACTCTAAAACTAGCCCTAATTGTAAACCTAGTACTTGCATTAACTGTAACCCAAACCCTAGCCCTAACATAACCCAAAACAAAGCCTTAATCCAAGCCCTAGCTTTAAACTTAACCTAAACCTAACACTAGCCCTAATTGTAACCATAATGCTAGCCTTAAACTGATCTCTAAATCTATCCATTACCATAACCATAACCATAACCATAACCATAATGATAACCCTAGGCATAAACCTAACCCTATCCCGTATCCTAACCCTTCCATTTCCCTAAACCTCACCTGAATCCTAAAGGTAACCCTATCATTACCCTAACCCTAATTCTAAAACTAATTCAAGCCAAAACTTGAAACTTTAACCTATCCAAAACCCTAATACAGACCTTGTTCCTAATAATACCCCTAGCTCTAAATTTGACGGTAACCCAACACCTAACCCTTAGCCTAGACGTAGCCATAACCTAACCCTAAAACTATCTTTAACCATAATTCTGGACCTGAAATTTTCCCTAGCCCTAATTGTAGTCCTAAACCTAAAAACACACCTAGCCCTCATCCTAGCCCTAAACCTAGCCTTAATGATAACCCTAACCCTAGCACTACACCTAACCCTAATTCCTACCATCACCCTACCTCTAAACCTACCTATAATGTCATCCCTTACTCTAAATTTAAACCTAACCCTAACCCTAACCCTAACCCTAGGCTTAAGCTAAACCCAAAACCTATCCCTAATCCTAGCCCTAATTTAGCCCTATTTCTAATCCTATCCTAACCCTAGCCCTAAGACTAACTCTAATTCTTGCCCTAGCACTAGCCCTATCCCTAGTTCTATCCCTATCCACTACCGCAAACCTAAAACTAGCCCTAACACTTGCCTTAAAGTTAGTCCAAGTCCAAACCCTAACTAACCCTAAACCCAAACCTAAGGCTAACACTAACACTAGCCCTAACCCTAATGATAATCATAAAACTAGCCCTAACCCTAATCCTAGCAGGAAACCAAAACCTAGCAATATCCTAAACCTAAACCTTAACTTAAACCAAACACTAACACTGCACTTAGACTTAAACCTAGCCCTAATTCGAGTCCTAAGCCTCACCTTATAACTAATCCTTACCCTGACTCATATCCTAACACTCACCCTAGCTCTAAACACTGCCCTAAACTCAAACCGAACACTAAAATGAACAATAGCCCTAATTCGAGCCTTAATGCTAACCCTAAAACTAACCCTGACTCTGACTCCTATCCTAACAAGAACTGTAGCTATAAATAACACCCTAATATTAAACCGGACCCTAGCACTCAAACTACCCCTAACCCTAACCCTAAAACTAACCCTAATGGTAACCCTAGTTCGTACATTAGCCGTTACCTCAATCATAACCCTAAACCTAACACAAAAACTAGCCCTAAACCGAGCCCTAAACCTACTTTTAACTCTAATTCTAACCCTAACCATAGCCCCAACCCTAGATATAAATCAATCCCTTAACCTAAGCGAAATCCTAAACCTAAGAGTAAACCTAGTCCTTAGACTAACTAAAACCCTATTAATGCTCCTAACCCTAGCCTTTATTTTATCTCTAACACTATCCCAAACCCTAATCCTAACCCTGACCCTTATTCTGACCCTAACACTAAACCTAGGTCTAACCCTAACCCCAACCCTAACCCAAAATTTACCATAATCCTATCCCTAGACCTAATTCTGAACCTAACTCTCAGCCTAGTCTTAGCCATAGCTCAGAACCTAACCCTTACAGTAAACATAACCCTAAACCTAATTCTAGTTCTAACCATCACCTTAACACTAACACAAGACCTAATCCTAACCATAACCCTAGCCCTAACCTTAACTCTAACTGTATCCATTACCCTAAACATAAACCTTACCATAACGCTAACCCTAGGCTTAACCCTAACCCTATCGCTTTTCCCAAACCTATCAATTACCCTAAACATAACCCTATCATTATGCTAACCCTAACTCTAATGTTAATTCGAGCCCTAAACCTAACCTCAAACCTAAACCAAATCCTAACCCTGACCCTGACCCTAATAATTCCCCTAGCTATAAACCAGACTCTTACCCTACCTAACCCTTCCACTAGGCCTAGCCATGAACCTAACCATAAAACTATTCCTAACCTTAACCTAGAACTGATAATAACCCTAGCCATAATCCTACCCCTAACCCTAACATAAACCATAGCACTTATCCTAGTCCTAAACATAGCCTTAATTTTATCCCTAACCCAAGCCCTAGGCCTGACCCTAACACTAATCCTAGCCCTAATCTTAGCCTTAATTCAGCCCCATCCCTAACCCTAACCCTAACCGTACCCGAAAGACTAACTCTAACTCTCACCCTAACCCTAACTCTAGTTCTTTTTTTTTTTTATTGGTCGTTCATAACATTACATAGTTCTTAATACATCATATTACATGGTTTGATTCAAGTGGATTATGAACTCCCGCTTTTACCCCGTATACAAATTGCTGTATCACATCAGTTACCCTTCCATTGATTGACATATTGCCTTTCTAGTGTCTGATGTATTCTGCTGACTGTCCTATTCTCTACTATCCCCCCTCCCCTCCCCTCCCCTCCCCTTTTCTCTCTCTACCCCTTCTACTGTAAATCACTACTTCCATTTGTATTATCTTGTCTTGCCCCTCCTTTCCTCTTATATGACATTTTGTATAACCCTGAGGATCGCCTTCCATTTCCATGCAATTTCCCTTCTCACTCCCTTTCCCTCCCACCTCTCATCCCTGTTGAATGTAAATGTTCTTCTCAAGCTCTTCGTCCCTACCCTGTCCTTGTTTACTCCCCTTATATCAAAGGAGTCATTTGGTATTTGTTTTTTAAAGATTGACTAGCTTCACTTAGCATAATCTGCTCTAATGCCATCCATTTCCCTCCAAATTCTATGATTTTGTCATTTTTTAATGCAGAGTAATACTCCATAGTATATAAATGCCACATTTTTTTTATCCATTCATCTATTGAAGGGCATCTAGGCTGGTTCCACAGTCTTGCTATCATGAATTGAGCTGCTATGAACATCGATGTAGCAGTGTCCCTGTAGCATGCTCTTGTTAGGGCTTTAGGGAATAGACCGAGAAGGGGAATAGCTGGGTCAAATGGTGGTTCCATTCCCAGCTTTCCAAGAAATCTCCATACTGCTTTCCAAATTGGCTGCACCAATTTGCAGTCCCACCAGCAATGAACAAGAGTGCCCTTTTCCCCGCATCCTCTCCAGCACTTATTGTTGTTTGACTTCCTAATGGCTGCCAGTCTTACTGGAGTGAGATGGTATCTTAGGGTAGTTTTGATTTGCATTTCTCTGACTGCTAGCGATGGTGAGCATTTTTTCATGTACTTGTTGATTGATTGTATGTCCTCCTCTGAGAAGTGTCTGTTCAGGTCCTTGGCCCATTTATTGATTGGGTTATTTGTTATCTTATTGTCTAATTTTTTGAGTTCTTTGTATATTCTGGTTATTAGGGCTCTATCTGAAGTGTGTGGAGTAAAGATTTGTTCCCAGGATGTAGGCTCCCTGTTTATCTCTCTTATTGTTTCTTTTGCTGAGAAAAAACTTTTTAGTTTGAGTAAGTCTCATTTGTTGATTCTATTTGTTAACTCTAGCGCTATGGGTGTCCTATTGAGGAATTTGGAGCCCGATCCCACAGCGTGTAGATCATAACCAACTTTTTCTTCTATCAGATGCCATGTCTCTGATTTAATATCAAGCTCCTTGATCCATTTTGAGTTAACTTTTGTGCACGGCGAGAGATAGGGATTCAGATTCATTTTGGTGCAAATGGATTTCCAGTTTTCCCAGCACCATTTGTTGAAGATGCTATCCTTCCTCCATTGCATGCTTTTAGCCCCTTTATCAAAAATAAGATACTTGTAGTTTTGTGGATTGGTTACTGTGTCCTCTATTCTGTACCATTGGTCCACCCGCCTGTTTTGGTACCAGTACCATGCTGTTTTTGTTACTATTGCTCTGTAGTATAGTTTGAAGTCTGGTGTCGCTATACCGCCTAATTCACACTTCCTGCTTAGTATTGTTTTTGCTATTCTGGGTCTTTTATTATTCCATATGAATTTCATGATTCTTTTATCGATTTCTACAAGATATGCTGTTGGGATTTTGATTGGCATTGCATTGAACTTATATAGGACATTTGGTAATATCGCCATTTTGATGATGTTAGTTGTGCCTATCCATGAGCAGGGTATATTTTTCCATCTTCTAAGGTCTTCTTCTATGTCTTTCTTTAGGGTTCTGTAATTTTCATTGTATAAATCTTTCACCTCTTTTGTTAGGTTGATTCCCAAGTATTTTATTTTTTGGGGGGATATTGTGAATGGAGTAGTTGTCCTCATTTCCATTTCAGAGGATTTGTCGCTGATATACAGGAATGCCTTTGATTTATGCGTGTTGATCTTATATCCTGCCACTTTGCTGAATTCATTTATTAGCTCTAATAGCTTCTTTGTAGACCCTTTTGGGTCTGCTAGGTATAGAATCATATCATCTGCAAATAGTGATAATTTAAGTTCTTCTTTTCCTATTTTTATGCCTTTAATTTCTTTCGTCTGCCTAATTGCTCTGGCCAGTGTTTCGAGGACTATGTTGAACAGAAGTGGTGAGAGAGGGCATCCCTGTCTTGTACCAGATCTTAGAGGGAATGCCTTCAATTTTTCTCCATTCAGAATGATGCTGGCCTGTGGCTTATCATAGATTGCTTTTACAATGTTGAGGTATGATCCAGTTATCCCTAATTTTTCTAGAGTTTTGAACATAAAGGGATGCTGTACTTTGTCGAAAGCTTTTTCTGCATCTATCGAGATGATCATATGGTTCTTATTTTTAAGTCTATTGATGTGGTGGATAACATTTATTGATTTCCGTATATTGAACCAACCTTGCATGCCAGGGATGAATCCTACTTGATCATGGTGTATAATTTTTTTGATATGTATTTGAATCCGATTCGCCAGAATTTTATTGAGGATTTTTGCATCAAGGTTCATTAGAGATATTGGTCTGTAGTTTTCTTTCTTTGAAGTGTCTTTGTCTGGTTTCGGAATCAGGGTGATGTTGGCCTCGTAGAACGAATTTGGAAGTTCTCCCTCTTTTTCTATTTCCTGAAATAGCTTGAAAAGTATTGGTGTTAGTTCCTCTTTAAAGGTTTTGTAAAACTCTGCTGTATACCCATCCGGTCCTGGGCTTTTCTTAGTTGGTATTCTTTTGATGGTTTCTTCTATTTCCTCTATTGTTATTGGTCTGTTTAGGTTGTCTATATCCTCCTGGCTCAATCTGGGCAGATCATAAGACTCAAGGAATTTATCTATGCCTTCACTATCTTCTATTTTATTGGAGTATAAGGATTCAAAGTAATTTCTGATTATCTTCTGTATTTCTGAAGTGTCTGTTGTGATATTGCCTTTTTCATCCCATATGCTAGTAATTTGGGTTCTCTCTCTTCTTCTCTTCGTTAGCATGGCTAAGGGTCTGTCAATTTTATTTATTTTTTCAAAGAACCAGCTTTTAGTTTTGTCAATTTTTTCAATTGTTTCTTTTGTTTCAATTTCATTAATTTCAGCTCTGATTTTAATTATTTCTTGCCTTCTACTTCTTTTGCTGTTGTTTTGCTCTTCTTTTTCTAGTATTTTGAGATGAAGTATGAGATCATTTATTTGTTGGTTTTTTCTTTTTTTGAGGAATGAACTCTAAGCAATGGATTTTCCTCTTAGAACTGCTTTCAATGTGTCCCATAGATTCTGATATGTTGTGTCTGTGTTTTCATTTAACTCTAGGAATTTTTTAATTTCCTCCTTGATGTCTTCTAAAACCCATTGATCACTCAGCAACCTGTTGTTCATTCTCCAGGTGATGTTTGATTTTTCCTTTCTTCTTTTATCATTGATTTTCAGTTTCATTCCATTATGTTCAGACAAGATGCATGGTATTATCTCTACCTCTTTGTATTGTCTAAGAGTTGCCCTGTGACATAGTATATGGTCTATTTTTGAGAAGGTTCCATGTGCTGCTGAGAAAAAAGTGTAGCTACTTGATGTTGGGTGGTATAGTCTATATATGTCAATTAAGTCTAGGTTGTTAATTGTGTTATTGAGTTCTATAGTTTCCTTATTTAACTTTTGTTTGGAAGATCTGTCCAGTGGTGAGAGAGGTGTGTTGAAGTCTCCCATGATTATTGTATGGTGGTCTATTAGACTCTTGAACTTGAGAAGAGTTTGCTTGATGAACACAGCTGCACCATTATTTGGGGCATATATATTTATGATTGTTATGTCTTGTTGGTGTATGGTTCCCTTGAGTAGTATGAAGTGTCCTTCTTTGTCCCTTTTGATTAGCTTTGGCTTGAAATCTATTTTATTAGATATGAGTATGGACACTCCTGCTTGTTTCCGAGGTCCATATGAGTGATATGATTTTTCCCAACCTTTCACCTTCAGTCTATGTATATCTTTTCCTATCAAATGCGTCTCCTGTAGACAGCATATTGTTGGGTCTTGTTTTTTGATCCATTCTACTAGCCTGTTTCTCTTAATTGGTGAGTTTAAGCCATTAACATTTAGGGTTATTATTGAGATATGGTTTGTTCTTCTATCCATATTTGTTTATTGATGTTACTAAACCTGATTTGTTATCCTCTTTGACTACTTTCCCCCCTTTACTGTCCTACCTCCCATTGTTGGTTTTCAATGTTATTTTCCATTTCCTCTTCCTGTAATGTTTTGCCAAGGATTTTTTTGAAGAGGTGGTTTTCTAGCTGCGAATTCTTTTAACTTTTGTTTATCGTGGAAGGTTTTAATTTCATCTTCTAACCTGAAGCTTAATTTCGCCGGATACAAGATTCTTGGTTGGAATCCATTTTCTTTAAGCGTTTGAAATATGTTATTCCAGGATCTTCTAGCTTTTAGAGTCTGTGTTGAGAGATCAGCTGTTATTCTGATTGGTTTACCCCTAAATGTAATCTGCTTCCTTTCCCTTGTAGCTTTTAAAATTCTCTCCTTATTCTGTATGTTGGACATCTTCATTATAATGTGTCTAGGTGTGGATCTCTTATGATTTTGCACATTCGGCGTCCTGTAGGCTTCTAGGATTTGGGATTCTGTCTCATTCTTCAAGTCTGGGAAGTTTTCTTGTATTATTTCACTGAATAGATTGCTTAATCCTTTGGTTTGGAGCTCTGTGCCCTCCTGTATCCCAATGACTCTTAAGTTTGGTCTTTTGATATTATCCCATAGCTCTTGAATGTTCTGCTCATGGTTTCTTAGTAGACTTGCTGAGCTATCTATGTTCTTTTCAAGTTGAAATACTCTGTCTTCATTGTCTGATGTTCTATCTTCTAAGTGATCCACTCTGCTGGTAGTATTCTCAATTGAGTTTTTAAGGTGGTTTATTGTTTCCTGCATTTCTAGTATTTCTATTTGTTTGTTTTTTATTACCTCTATCTCCCTGTGAAATTGATCTTTTACTTCCTGGATTTGTTTGTCAATGTGATCTTTCATTGTCTGATTTTGGTGTCTCATGTCTTCCTTGAGACTCCAGATCATCTGAAGCATGTATGTCCTGAGCTCTCTATCTGACATTCCATCTGTTGCAGCTATTACCTCTTCTGAAGTTGAGTTGACCTGCATTGCCTGTGGTCCTTTCTTTCCTTGTCGTTTCATACTGCTGGCGTTTCTTTCTGCTTGGTGAAATTCTTGTGTCTTTGATATTTTCCCCCTCTATTTATTTATATTGCTCTTGTATAGTTGAAAAATCACCCTTGCAGGGCAGGTAGTGGCTGTGATCCTCCTCCAATTAGTGTGATCCATCTACCATGCTGGCAGGCCCTAGGTCTGCTTTGCTGGTCGGTCAAAGGTCCACCTACCCAGCAGGCGCCAGGGGCACCTGTGTCACTCCATAGGTTGCTGGGCCTAACCTCCCGATGGGTTGCAGGTTTGCCTAGCTTGCAGGCACTGGGGGAGGGGCCGGTTCCGCCCCTCAGCAGGCTTTGGGCCCGCTCTGCTGGTGTTCACAGTCCCCCGCCTACCTGCAGACACTGGGGGAGGGGACGGGCCTAGCCCTCAGCCGTCCGCCGGACCTGTCCTAGTGGGTCCGGTCCGCGTTCCCCGCCGGCGCGTGTAGCTGCTGTCACTTGGCTGGTTGTTGGTCCTGACCCGCCCGCCCGTGGCTTGCAGGTTCGCCTCGCTTGCAGGCACTGGGGGAGGGGCCGGTTCCGCCCCTCAGCAGGCTTTGGGCCCGCTCTGCTGGTGTTCACAGTCCCACTCCTACCTGCAGACACTGGGGGAGGGGACGGGCCTAGCCCTCAGCCGTCCGCCGGACCTGTCCTTGTGGGTCCGGTCCGCGTTCCCCGCCGGCGCGTGTAGCTGCTGTCACTTGGCTGGTTGCTGGTCCTGACCTGCCCGCCCGTGGCTTGCAGGTTCCCCTCGCTTGCAGGCACTGGGGGAGGGGCCGGTTCCGCCCCTCAGCAGGCTTTGGGCCCGCTCTGCTGGTGTACACAGTCCCCCGCCTACCTGCAGACACTGGGGGAGGGGACGGGCCTAGCCCTCAGCCGTCCGCCGGACCTGTCCTAGTGGGTCCGGTCCGCGTTCCCCTGCAGCTGGCAATAACTTGCAGATAAATGGATACTTATCTCTCCGCTAGAGAACAATTGTGCAGTTTGCTGGAATCCTATTATGTCTCTCCATTCCAGTCTGTTCTGACCTGTGTTCTTCAATCTTCATATAACAGGTCTTATGTATGAATTAACGGCATATAATGCAAGAACACCACAGCACAAGGCCATCACCCAGCTCCCCCACATCACCAGATGTCCCAGTACTGGAAGCAGACGGACTCCATCTTGGAAAACCTTCTACCATTAGTTTTAGAGCTAGTGTTAGGGATAGGGTTAGAGCTACTGTTAGGGGTAGGGTTAGTGTTAGGCTTAAAGCTAGGTGTAGGGCTCAGATTAGGGCTAGTTTTTGTGTTAGTGTTAGGCTAGGGTTAGGGCAACAGGTAATGTAAGCACCAGGGTTACAATTAGGATTAGCTTTAAGGTTAGGGTTAGGGGTAGTTCTAGTGTCAGTGTTAGATTTAATATTAGGGTGATATTTAGAGTTAGAGTTATTTTTAGGATAGGATTTAGGGTCAGGGTTAGTTTTAGGGTTTGAGTTAGAACTCGGATTAGGGCTAGGTTTACTGTTAGGGTTCTATTTAAGGTTAGCATCATGTTTAGAGCTAGGGTGTTTATTAGGATATAAGTCAGAGTCTGGGTTAATTTTAAGGTTAGGGTTAGGACTCCATTAGAGCTAGTATTAGTCCGTGTAGTAGTTTAGGGTTTGGTTTAAGTTAAGGTTTAGAGTTAGGTCTATTGCTTGTTTTAGTCCTGTGGTTAGGTTTAGGGCTAGTTTTACAATTAGTATTAGGGTTAGGGCTAGTGTTAGTGTTAGGCTTAGACTTAGGGTTAGGGTTACATTTATAGTTAGGTTTGGATCTAGGATTAGGCTAGGATTAAGGATAGGGCAAGGTTTAGGGCCAGGGTTAGAGTTATGGTAAGGGATAGGGTTAGAACTAGGGATAGGGCTAGTGTGAGAGTTAGTGATAGGGCTAAAATTAGAGTTAGGGTTTGGGATAGGGTTAAATTATGGCTAGGATTAGGGCTAGGGTTAGTGTTTAGCTTAGGCCTAGCGATAGGGATAGAGTTAGGTTTAAGTTTAGGGTAAAGAATGGTGTTATAGCTAGGTTTAGATATAGGGTGAGGGTTAAAGTTAGGGTTAGGGCTAGGGTTGGAGTTAGGGTTATGATTAAGGCTAGGTTTAGGGCTAGGATGAGGTATAGTGTTTGTTTTAGATTCAGGGCTAGGCTTAGTGTTAGGGCTAATATCAGGTCTAGGGTTATGGTTAAAGATAGTTTTAGGGTTAGGCTTATGGCTACGTCTAGTGTAAGGGTTAGGTTTAGGGTAAGGGTTAGGTTTAGAGCTTGGGGAATTATTTGGATTAGGATTTGATTTAGGTAAGAATTTAGATTTATGGCTCAAATTAGCATTAAGGTTAGGGTTGGGGTATAGTTAGGGTTTATTTTAGGTTCTGGTTTGGTTTAGGGTAATTGATATGGTTAGTGTTAGTGATAGGGCTAGGGTTAGGCTTAGGTTTAGCATTAGGGTAAGGGTTATGGTTAGGGTAATTGGTAGGGTTAGAACTAGAGTTATGGTTAGGAATATGCCTTGACTTAGGGTTAGAGTTAGTGTTAGAACTAGGTTTAGGTTTAGGTTTAGGGTTATGTTTAGCATTAAGGTTAGGTTTTGAGCTAGGGTTAGGGCTAGATTTAGGGTTAGGTCTAGGGACAGTAGGTTTAGGGTAAGGGTGGTGTTTTGAACTAGGATGAGTATTAGGATATAAGTCAGGTTCAGGGTTATTTTTAAGGTTATGATTAGAATTCAAATTAGGACGAGGATTAGATCTAGGTGTAGTGCTAGGGTTTGGTTTAACTTAAGGTTAGTGTTAGGCCTGTTGCTCGGTTTTGTTTTAGTGCTATGGTTAGGGTTAGGGTTAGGTCTAGTTTATAATTAGCTTTAGGGTTAGGGCTAGGGTTATGGTTAGGTTTAGGATTAAAGCTAGATTTAAGGCTAGGATTAGGGCTAGGTTTTGTGTTAGGTTTAGCGCAAGAATTAGGGCTAGGACTAATGTCATTTCTAGGTTTATAGTTAGTGATATTTTTAGAGTTAGGTTTATGGCTAGGTCAAATTAAAGTGTTACGTTTAGGGAAAGGGTCAGATTACTAGCTGGGGTATTATTAGGGTCAGCGTCAGGCTTCGGGTTTGGGTTAGGTTAAGGTTTAGGGTTAAGGCTCAAATTATCATTAAGGTTAGAATTAGGGTTAGGGTAATGGATAGTGTTAGCTTTAGGGTTAAGTTAGGTTTAAGGTAATGGATATGGTTAGGGTTTGTGATAGGCTTACGTTTAGGCCTAGGGTTAGCCTTAGGGTTATGGTTATTGTTAGGGTCATTTATAGGGTTAGACGTAGGGTCAGGGCTAGGATAATGGTTAGTATTAGGGTTAGAGATAGGGTTAGGGTCAGGGTTAGGGTGAGGCTAACACTTATAATTATGTTTAGGGTACGGTTTAAGGTTGGAGTTAGGATTTTTGCTATGACTAAGATTAATTTATGGTTTGATCTAGGGTTATGGTCATGGTTAGTGCAACGGTTAGGGTTAGGATTATCATTAGGGTTAGGTAATAGGTTAGGTGTCAGGTTAAAGATAGATTTAGGTTTAGGTTAGAGTTAGGTTTAGGTTTAGGATTAGGGTTAGCATTTGAGTTAGTTTAGGTTTAGGGTTAGGTTCACTGTTTGTTCTAGGGTGAGGTTTATGTTTAAGGTTAGGGTAGGTTTAGCTTTAGGTCTAGTGTTATCATTACCATTAAGTTTAGGGTTAGAGTAATGGGTAGGGTTCAAGCTAGAGTTTGGGCTAGGGTTAAGGTTAGGATTAAGGCTGGGGTTAGGTTTAGATTTAGGCCTTGGTTTAGTGTTAGGGTTAAGTGTAAGGGTTCGGTATTGAGCTAGGTTTAGGGCTAGAGCAAGGGTTAGTTCTACAGTCTGAGCTAGGGTAGGGTTAGGTTTAGGTTTAGGGCTAGGATTAGCATTAGTTTTAAGGTTATGGTTAGTGAATGGATCAAATTAGAGCTAGGGTTTGGGCTATGGTTACAGTTAGGATTAGGGCTAAAGTTAGGGTGAGGTTTTATGGTTTGGGCTAGGATTATTTTAGGATAAGGTTTAGGTTTTTAGCTAGGGTTAGGACTAGAATGAGGGTTAGGTTTAGCGTTAGGCCTAGGTTTAGTGTTAGAGTTATGCTTAGAGTTAGGTTTAGGGCTGTAAGTATGGCTAGGTTTTGTGTGAGGTTTAGGGATAGTGTTAGGTATATGGGTAATGTAAGAGCTAGAGTTATTGTTATGGCTAGATTTAGAGTTCGTCTAGTGTTAGGGTTAGTTTTTGGGTTAGGATAAGGTTTAGAGCTACGGTTTTTGCTAGGGTAAGTGTCAGTGTTCAGGTTAGGATTAGGTTTAGGGTTAGGTCAATAATGAAGACTAGGATTAGGTCTAGGGGTAGAGTTAGTGTTTGGTTTAAGTTCAGGGTTATTGTTAGGGCTAAGGCTAGGGTTATGGCTATATTTAGGATTAGGTTTAGGTCTAGGGCTAGTGTTATTGATAGGTTAAGGTTTAGGGTTAATGATAGGGCTAGTGTTAGGTTTCAGATAAGAGTTAGGGTCAGGTTTAAACCTAGGTTTAGTGTTAGGGTCAGAATAAGGGTCAGGGTTAGAGTTAGGGATTGGGTTAACTTTAGCGTTAGAATGAGGTTTAGGGTTAGGTCTAGTAATAGAGATAGGTTTTGGGGTAGGCATAGAAGTAGCGTTAGTACTAGGGTAGCAATAGGGTGAGGGTTTGACTGTAAGAAACAGGGTTAGAGCTAGGATTAGGACTAGGGATAGGGTTAGGCTTAGGGCCAGGGTTAGGGTTAGGATTAAAGCTAGGTTTAGGCCTTGGATTAGGGCTAGGTTTTGTGTTAGGTTTAGGGCTATGGCTAATTTAAGAACTGGCATTACGATTAGGGCTAGTTTTAGGGTTAGGTTTAGGGTAAGGGTTAGGGCTAGAATTAGGGTTATGGTTAGGGTTAAAGGTAGTGTTTGGTCTCCGATTAGGGATAGGTTTTGGGTTAGGTTAGGGCTAGGTTTAGGGCTATAACCAATGTAAGAACTAGCGTTATAATTAGAACTAGTTTTAGGATTAGGGTTAGGGCTGGGTGTAGGGTTAGGTTTAGGTTTAGATTTTGAGTGATGTTTAGAGGTAGGGTTAGTGTTAGGTTCAGAATCAGGGTCAGGGTTTGTTTTAGGGTTAGGAATAGGATTCGAATTAGAGCTAGGTTTAGGGCTAGGTGTAGGCTTAGGATTTGGTTTATGTTAAAGGTTAGGGTTAGGGCTAGGGCTCGGTTGTTTTGTAGGGCTAGGGCTAGGCTAGGACTAGTTTTAGGATTAGCATTAGTGTTATGGCTTGTGTTAGTGAGAGGTTTAGCTCAGGGTTAGGTTTAGATTGATAGGGTTAGATATAGGATTAGGGCTAGAGATAGGGTCAGGGCTAATGTAAAGGCAAGTGATAAGATTATGGTAAGGGATAGGGTTAGAAGTAGAAATAGGACTAGGGTGAGAGTTAGAGTTAGTCTTAGGGCTAGGGTTAGGTTAGGTTTAGGGCTAAATTAGGGCTAGGATTAGGTCTAGTGTTTGTATTAGGGTTAGGCCTAGTTTAGGCTTAGGTTTAGGTTTAGGGATAGGGTTACGTTTAGGGAAAGGGATGGGGTTAGAGCTAGTTTTAGGGCTATGTCAAAGGTTAGAATTTAGATTAGGGTTATGGTTTGATTTAGTAATAAGGCTAGGTTTAGGGCTAGGTTGAGGGCTAGGGTTTTATGGCAAGAATTAGGGCTATGGCTAGTGTCAGGTCTAGGCTTACGTTAGGGATAGACTGAGGGTTAGATTTATAGCTAGGTCTAGTGTAAGGGTTCAGTTTAGAGTAAGGTTCAGGTTTAGAGCGAGGGGTGTTATTAAAATTAGAATTAGGGGCTGGGGATGTGGCTCAAGCGGTGGCGCGCTTGCCTGGCATGCGTGCAGCCCGGGTTCGATCCTCAGCACCACATACCAACAAAGATGTTGTGTCCGCCGAGAACTAAAAAAAAAATAAATACTAAAAAATTCTCTCTCTCTCTCTCCTCTCTCACTCTCTCACTCTAAAAAAAAATTAGAATTAGGTTTTGGGCTTGGTTTTTAGGTTTAGAGTTTTAATTAGCACTAAGGTTTGGTTAGAATAATAGTAGGTTTGGGTTTAAGGTTCATGTTAGGTGTAGGGTAATAGATAGGGTTAGAGTTAGCAAAAGGGTATTAGGCCTAGGGTTAGCCTTAGGGTTATGGTTGTGCTTAGGGTAAGGGATAGGTTTAGGGCTAGGCTTATGGTTATTATTAGGGCTAGAGTTAGGTTAGGGCTAGGGTTAGGGTTAGGTTTAGATTTAGGGTATGTTTTAGAGTTTGAGATATGGTTAGCACTAGGGCAAGTATTAGGTTTAGGGTTAGCTCTAGGTTATAGTTACGTTTAGTGTCAAGGTTAGTGTTAAGGTGAGGGCTAGGATTATCATTAGGTTTAGAGTATTGGATAGGGTTTAATGTCATGTTAGGGTTAGGGTTAGGGTTGGGGTTAGGTTTAGGCTTAAGGTTAGTGTTAGGGATAGGTTTAGTGTTAGGTTTAGGGTAATGGTTAGGGTTTGAGCAAGGGTTTGCCCTATGGCAAGGGTTAGGTTTATGGTTATGTGTAGGGTTAGGTTTAGGGTAGATTTAGGGTAAGGGCTAGGGTTATCATCAGGGTTAGGATTAGGTTAATGTGTGGGGTTAGAGCTAGGGTTAGGGCTAGGGTTATCATTAAGTTTAGGGTTAGAATTAGAGTAATATGTAGGCTTAGAGCTATGGTTAGCGATAGGGTTAAGGTTAGGATTAGGGCTAGGGTTAAGGTTAGGTTTATGTCTCGGCCATGGGTTAGTGTTAGGGTTAGGTTAAGTTTAAGGGTTAGGGATTGAGCTAGTGTTTGGACTAGGACGAGGATTAGGGTTAGAGTCAGTGTGAGGGTTAGTGCTAGGGTTAGCATTAGGGTTATGCCTAGGGTTAGGGCCATGGATAGAGTTAGAGGTAGGTTTTGGCCTATGGTGATGGCTAGTTTCAGGGTTATTGATATGACTAGGTCTAGTGTTAGGGTTATGTTTTTTGTTAGGATAAAGTTTTGAGGTAGGTTTTTTTGTTAGGGTAAGTTTCAGTGTTCAGTTTAGGGTTAGGTTTATTGTTATGGCCAGCGGTAGAACTAGGGTTTGGTCTAGGGGTAGGGTTAGTGTTTGGGTTAGGTTAAGGGTTATTATTAGGGCTCAGACTAAGTTTTTGTTTAGGGCTAGGCCTAGAGTTATCACTAGATAAAGGATTAATTGTAGGTCTAGGTTCTTGTGTTGAGGTAAGGTTTAGTTATAGGGTTACAGGTAATGCCAAAGTTAGGGGTTAGTTTAGGGTTAGGGTCAGGTTTAGACCTATGGTTAGTGTTAGGGTCAGAATAAGGGTCAGTGCTAGGGTTATGGTTTGGGATGATGAAAGAGCTAGATTGAGGATTAGTGTTAGGACTAGTAATAGAGTTAGGTTTTGGGTGAGGCTAAGAATTAGATTTAGAACTAGGGTGGCTTTAGGGTTAGAGTTTGGCTTAGGGTAAGGGATAGGGTTAGAGCTAGTGTTATGGCTAGGTTTAGGGTTAGGATTAGGGTTAGGTTTAGGTTTAGGGTTAGGGTTAAATCTAGGGTTAGAGCTTGGATTAGGGCTAGGCTAGGTTTTGTGTTAGCTTTAGGGCTACAGCTAATGTAAGAACTAGGGTTACAATTAGGGCCAGTTTTAGGATTAGTGTTATGTCTAGGTTTAGTGTTTGGTTATGTTTAGGGTAATTGATAGAATAGGGTTAGCGAATGTGTTAGGGTTAGGATAAGAGTTAGCATTAGGGTTAGAATTAGGGTAAGTGTTAGGGTAATGGATAGAGTAAGAGTTAGGGTTAGGGCTAGGGTTAAGGTTAGTGTGAGTGTTAGGGTTAGTGTTAGGTTTAGGGTTATTGCAAGGATTAAACTTAGGGTTAGGTTTAGGGTAAGGGTTAGGACTTGGTTTAGGTTTAGAGTTAGGGTTAAAGCTAGGGTTGGGGCTCGCATTAGGGCTATATTTTGGGTAACATTAGGGCTAATGTTAGGGATACAGCTAATGTAAGACCTAGGGTTATGTTTAAGGCTAATTTTAGGGTTACAGTTAGGGCTAAGTCTAGTTTTATGGTTAGGTTTAAGTTCAGGGTGATGTTTTGAGCTAAGTTTAGTGTTAGATTCAGAGCCAGGGTCAGGGTTAGTTTTAGGGTTGGAGATAGGACTTTTAATTAGGGGTAGGCTTAGGGCTAGATAAAGGGTTAGGATTTGGTTTAGGTTAAAGTTTAGGGTTAGTGCTATGGCTCCTTATTTTTTAGGGCTAAGAATAAAGTTAAGGGTAGTTTTACAACTAATGTTAGTGTTTTTGCTAATGATAGGGTGAGTTTAGGCTTAGGAGTACATTTAGAGTATGGTTAATTCTGGGGTTAGGGCTATGGCTAGGGTTAGGGCTAAGGTTAGGTCTAGTGTTTGGGTTATGGTAAGGGATAGGGTTAGAACTAGGAATAGATCTAGGGCAATAGTTAGAGTTAGTCTTAAGTCTAGGGTTAGTGTTAAGTTTAGGGCTAGGAATATGTCTAGTATTGGTGTTAGGGTTAGGCCTAGTGTTTGGCCTACGTTTAAGGTTAGGTTTAGGATTAGGTTTAGGAGAAGGGATGGGGTTATAGCTTGGTTTAAGGCTAGGGCGATGATTAGAATTACGTTTAGGTCTATGGTTCGGTTTGTGTTAGAATTAAGGCTGGATTTGGGGTTAGGATGAGGGCTAGGGTTTTTGTTAGGGTTACGGCAAGTTTTAGGGATAGGGATACCATAAGGTTTAGGGTTAGAGCTATGAATAGTTATAGGGTTAGGTTCATGGCTAGATCTAATGTTAGGTTTAGCTTAAGGCCCAGGTTAAGAGTAAGGTGTATTTTTAGGGTCAGGGTCAGGTTTCGGGTTTGCGTTAGGTTAATTATTAGGTTTAGGGCTCAAATTAGTTTTAGGGTTAGAATTAAGGTTAGGTTTATGGATTGGTTTAGGTTTAGGATTCAGGTTAAGATTAGAATAATTGGTAGGGTTAGGGTAAGTGATAGGCTTAGGGTTAGGCCTAGGGTTAGCACTTGGGTTAGGGTTATTTTTAGGCTAATGAATATCATTAGAGCTAGGATTCAGGCTAGGGTTTAGAATATTATTAGGGCTAGAGTTAGGGTTAGGAGTAGGCTAGAATTAGGTTTTGGGTTAGGTTTAGGGTACAGGTTAGGTTTTGAGCTAGGTTTAGTTCTAGAGTGAAGGTTAGGTTTAGGATTATGTCTAAGGTTAGATTTACAGTTAAGTTTAGGTTTAGTGTTAGGGTTAGGGCTAAGGTTATCTTTAAAGGTATGTTAATGGATAGGGTTAGATGTCAGGTTAGGTTTAGAGGTAGTTGTAAGTTTAGGGTTTGTGTTAGGGTTTGGCTAGGGTTTGTGTTAGAGTAAGGATTAGGGTTTTATCTAGGGTTAAGACTATGATGAGTGTTAGGTTTAGGGTTAGGTCTAGGATTAGGTTTACAATTAGGATTAGGGCTAGGGTCATCATTAGGGTTAAGGTTCGGTTTAGGTCAATGGATAATTAAAGAGATAGTATTAGGACTAGTGTTAACATTATGATTAGGGCTAGGATTAGGATTAGGTTTAGGGATAGGGCTAGGGTTGTTCAGAGTTCGGTTTGGGGTTTTGTCTAGGGTTAGGTCTAAGGCAAGGGTTAGGATTAGCGTGAGGGTTAGGATTAGGGTAAGGGATAAGGTTAGGTTAGGGTTAGGGTTACGCTTTGGGTTAGATTTAGGCCTAGGATTATGGTTAGGTTTTGTGTTATGTTTAGAGGTAGTTTTAGTGCTATGGTAATGTGAGGGTTACGTTTACGGTTATGGCTAGGTCTAGTGTTAGGTTTAGGTTTCGGTTAGGGTCAGTTTTATAGCTAGGGTTAGTATTAGTGTCAGGGTCTGTGTTTAGATTAGGGTTAGGGCTAGAGCCAGAATTAGGAGTGGTTAGGTCTAAAGGTAAGGTTAGTGTTTTGCTTAGATTAATGTTTATCATTAGAGCTAGGGCTAGTTTTTTGTTTAGGTCTTGGTTAAAGATATGGCTATATTTAGGATTAGGTTTAATCTAGGGCTAGTGTTAGGGTTAGGTTTAGATATAAGATTATGGGTAGGGCTAGTGTTAGGGTTTGGTTTAGGTTCAGGGTCAGAATAAGGGTCAGAGTTAGGGTTAGAATTTGGGTTATGGTTATAACAAGAATGAGGGCTAGGGTTAGGGCTAGTAATAGGGTTACGGTTTGTGTTAGACTAAGGATTAGTTTTAGGACTGGTGTTAGCATTAGGGTTGGAGTTTGGCTAGGGTAAAATATAAGGTTAGAGCTAGGGTTAGAGCTAGGGTTCGGGTTAGGGTTACGGATAGTGTTAGGGTTAGGGTTGGGATGAAAGCTAGGGTTGGGTATCAGAATTGGGCTAGGTTGGGGTTAGCATTTGGTTTAAGGTTATGGCTAATGTATGATCTAGGTTTATTATTAGAACTAGTTTTAGGATTAGGGTTAGCACTATGTCTATTGGTAGGTTAAGCTTTAGGTTTAGGGTGATGTTTAGAGGTAGGGATAGTGTTAATGTCAGAGACAGGTTTAGGGGTAGTTTTAAGGTTAAGTTTAGGACTCAAATTAAGGTTTGGCTTAGGGCTAGGGCTAGATATAAGGTTAGGGTTTGGTTTAGGTAAAAGTTAATGTTAGTGCTATGGCTCAGTTTTGTTTGAGGGCTAAGCCTATGGTTAGGGCTAGTTTTAGGATTAGCATATGGTCAGGACTAGTGGTAGGGTTAAGTTTAGTTGTAGAATCAATGTTAGATTAAGAGTTATGTTTAGATCTGGGGTTAGGGCAAGGTGTAAGGTTAGGGCTAGGGTTATTCTAGGCTATGGCTAGGAATAAGGTTACGGTAAGTGATAGGTTTAGAATTAGGGCTAGGGCTAGGGCGAGAGTTATAGTTAGTCTTAAAGCTAGGATTAGGGTTAGGTTTAGGATTAGGGCTAGGGCTAGTGTTAGGGTTAGTTCTAGGATTAAGGTTAGGGCTAGGTTTAGTGTTAGGGTTAGGGTTTGGGTTAGGTTTAGGGTAAGCAATGGGGTTATAACTAGGTTTAGAGCTAGGGAAAGGGTTAGAATTAGGGTTAGGGTTATGATTAAGGCTAGGTTTGGGGCTAGGATGAGAGCTAGTGTTCATGTAAGGGTTAGGGCTAGGATTAGGGCCAGGGCTAATGTCAGGTATATGGTTACAGTTAGAGATAGGTTGTGGTATATGTTTATGATTAGGTCTAGTGTAAGGGTTAGATTTAGGGTAAGGATCAAGTATATAGCTATGTGTATTATTAGTGTCACTTTTTAATTTAGGTTAAGATTTAGGTTTAGGGCTCGAATTAGCATTAGTGTTAGAGTTAGGGTTAGGGTAATAAATAGGCTTAGGATTAGGGTTCAGGTTAGTTTTAGGGCAATGGATAGGTTTAGGGATTGCGATAGGCTTAGGGTTAAGCCTAGGGTTAGTTTTAGGGTTAGGATTATGGTTAGGGTAATGGAAAGAATTAGAACTAGGGTTAGGGCTAGGGTTATGGATAGGATTAGGACTAGGGTTAGGGTAGTGGATATAATTAGAGCTATGGTTAGGGCTATGGTTAATGTTAGGATTAGGGCTAGTGTTAGGTTAGGGTTTGGGATAGGACTTGGGTTATGTTAAGGGTAAAGGTTAGGCTTAGGTCTAAAGCGAGGCTTAGGGTTAGAGTTTGGGCTACGGTTAGGTTTAGGGTTACACTTGGGTCTATGTTCAGGCCTAAAATTAGGGCTAGGTTTTGTGTTAGTTTAGACCTAGGGTTAGGAACATGGGTAATATAAGAGCTAGGGTTATGATTAGGGTTAGTTTTAGGGTTCAGGGTTTAGGATATGGCTAGGTCTAGTGTTAGGATTAGGTTTTGGTTTAGGGTGAGCTTTGGAGCTAGGATTATGTTAGGGTCAGGGCCAGTGTTCAGGTTGGAGTTTGTGTTGGGTTTAGTGCCAGAATTAGGAGTAGGGTTAGGTCTAGAGGGAGATTTAGTGATTGGGTTAGGTTAAGGGTTATTGTTAGGGCTAAGGCTAGGTTGTTGTTCAGGTCTAGGTCTAGAGATATGGCTAGATTTAGGATTTGGTTTAAGTCTAGGGCTAGTGTTAGGTTTAGGTTTACTTATATGATCACTGTTAGGGCTAATGTTAGTGTTCGGTTTCGGGTTAGGGTCAGGTTTATACATGCAGTTAGTGTTAGAGTCAGAATAAGTGTCAGGGTTAGGGTTTGTGTTTGAGTTATGGTTAAAGCTAGAACAAAGGTTAGGGTTAGGACTAGTAATAGGGTTAGGGTTTGGGTTAGGCTCTTGATTAGGTTAGGACTAGGGTTAGCATTAGGTTTAGGGTTTAGCTTAAGGTAATGGTAGCGTAAAAACTAGGGTTAGATCTAGGGTTAGGGTATGGATTAGAGCTATTTTCAGGTTTAGGTTTTAAATTAGGGTTAGCGCTCGGCTTAGGTCCAGGTTTGGGTTAGGTTGGGGCTAGTGTTAGGCCTACCACTAATGTATAAACCAGGGTTATGATTAGGGCTACTTTTTGGGTATTTGTTACGGCTAGGTCAAGTGTTAGGGTTAGGGTTACCGTTAGCATGATGTTCAGAGATAGGGTTAGTGTTAGGGTCAGGGTCAGTGTTCAGGTTATAGTTAGGGTTAGGGTGAAACCAATAATTATCACTAGAGTTAGGTCTAGGTGTAGGGTTAGTGTTTGTGTTAGGTTAAGGTTTATCATTAGGGCTAGGGCTAGGTTTTTCTTTAGGTTTAGGGCTAGAGATATGGCTAGAGTTAGGATTAGGTTTAGGTCTAGGGCTAGTGTTAGGGTTAGGTTTAGGTATAGGTTTATTGCTACTGCTAGTGTTAGGGTTCGGTTTATGGTTGGGGTCAGGTTTAAACATACGGTTACCATTAGGGTCAAAATAAGTGTCAAGGTTAACTTTAGGGTTTGGGTATGGTTAGAGCTAGAATGAGGGCTAGGGTTAAGACTAGTAATAGGGTGAGGGTTTGGGTTAGGCTAAGGATTAGGGTTAGGTGTAAGATCAGCATTAGGGTTAGGGTTAGCATAGGGTAAGGGATAGGATTGGAGCTAGGATTAGGGAAATGTTTAGGGTTAGGGTTAGGGCTAGTGTTCAGTTTAGGGTTAGGGTTAAAACTAGGATTAGGTCTTGCATTAAGGCTAGGATTTTGTTAGAGTTAGAACTAGTTTTAGAGTTATGGCCAATGTATGGACTAGGATTACGATTTGGGCTAGTTATAGGGTTAGGGTTAGGACTAGGTCTAGTGGTAGGATTAGGTATAACGTTTAGAGCTAGGGTTAGTGTTAGGGTCAAATTCAAGGTCAGAGTAGTTTTAGGGTTATTGTTTGGACTCAAATTAGGGCTAGGGTTAGGGCTAAGTGTAGGGTTAGGTTTTGTTTAGCTGAAGTTTTAAAGTTAGGGCTATGGCTCAGTTTTGTTTTAGGGCTAGGACTATGGTTAGGGCTAGTTTTAGGCTTAGCATTAGGTTTAAGTCTAGTGTTAGGTTTAGGTTTATGCTTAGGGTTAAAGTTAGATTTAGATTTAGGATTAAATCTCAGGTTAGGTCTAGGGCTCAGGAGAGGGCTTCTGTTAGGTCTTGGTTTGTGACTAGGTTTAGGGTAAGGGATAGGTTTGAACTAGGGATAGGGCTAGGATGAGAGTGAGAGTAAGTCTTACGGCTAGGCTTAGTATTTGGTTAGGTATAGGGCTTAATTAGGGATAGTAATAGGGCTAGGTTTATGGTTATGTTTAGGCCTAATGTTAGTTTTAGGCTTAGGGTTTGGTTTAGTGTAAGCGATGGGGTTAGAGCTAGGGATACGGCTAGGGTGAAAGTTAGAATTAGGGTTAGGGCTAGGAGTTCATTAGAGTTATGATTAAGGCTAGATTTTGGCAAGGATGAGGGCTAGGTTTTGTGTTAGGATTAGGGCTAGGATTAGTGTTAGGGTGAATGTCAGATCTAGGGTTATGGTTAGAGATAGTTTTAGTGTTAGGTTTATAGCTATGTTTATTGTAAGTGTTAGGTTTAGGGTAAGGGTCACGTTTGAGCTAGGGGAATTATTAGGGTCAGGGTGAGATTTAGGGTTTTGTTTAGGTTAGGGTTTAGGGTTAGGGCTCGAATTAGCATTAGGGTTTCGGTTAGGGTAATGGTAGGGTTTGGTTTAGGGTTCAGGTTAGATTTAGCATAATGGATAGGGTTACTGTTAGGCATAGGGTTAGATTTAGGCCTAGGGTTAGCATTATAATTAGGGTTATGTTTAGCGTAATTGATAGGTTCAGAGCTAAATTTAGGGCTAGGGATATGGATAGGATTAAGGCTAGGGTTAGGGTTAGGGTTATGGGCTTCGTTTGTGTTAAAATTAGGGCTAGAATTATGGCTAGGGCAAATGTCAGGTCTAGGGTTATGCTTAGGGATAGTTTTAGGGGTAGGTTTATGGCTAGGTCTAGTATAAGGATTAGGTTTAGTGGTAGGGTCAGGGTTAAAGCTAGGTATTTTACATGGAAAGGATCAGTGTTAGGGTTTGGGTTAGGTTAAGTTTTAGGGTTAGGGCTTTAATTAGCATTATAGTTAGGATTAGGATAATGATAGGGCTAGGTTTAGTGTTCAGGTTACGTTTAGGTTAATGAAATAGGATACGGTGAGGGATAAGTTTAGGGTTAGGCCTAGGGTTATCATTAGAGTTATGGTTATGGTTAGGGTAATGAATAAGGTTAGAGCTAGGGATAAGGCTAGGATTATGGTTAGAATTCTGGCTAGTGTTAGGGT
Source organism: Urocitellus parryii (assembly GCF_045843805.1). Taxonomy (NCBI): domain Eukaryota; kingdom Metazoa; phylum Chordata; class Mammalia; order Rodentia; family Sciuridae; genus Urocitellus; species Urocitellus parryii. The sequence continues at coordinate 82,466,380 of NC_135537.1, forward strand.
AAAGTTTAGGGCTAGGTTCTGGGTTAGGGTTAGATTTAGTGTTAGGATTATAGCTAGGGTTGAGGCTCGGATTAGGGCTTAGTTTGGGGTTTAGTTAGGGATAGAGTTAGGGCTATGGCTAATGTACAAACTAGTGTTGGAATTAGTGCTAGTTTTAGGGTTAGGGTTAGGGCTAGGTCTAGTGTTACGGTTAGGTTTAGGTTTAGGGTGTTGTTTAGAGCAAGGGTTATTGTTAGAGTCAGTGTCAGAGTCAGGGATAGTTTTATGGTAAGAGTTAGAAATCAAATTAGGGCTAAAGTTAGTACTAGGTGTACGGTTAGGCTTTGGTTTAGGTTAAAGTTTAGGGACATATGTTGGTTTTGTTTTAGGGCTAGGGCCACGGTTAAGGCTAGATTATGGATTAGCATCAGGGTTAGAGCTAGTGTTAGGTTGAGGTATAGGCTTAGAGTTAGGGTTAAATTTAGAGTTAGGGTTAGATCTAGGGTTAGGGCTAGGGCTAGGGCTAGGGCTAGGGTGAAGTTTAGGGTTATTTTAACAAATATGGTTAGAACTAGGGATATGGCAAGGGCGAGAATTAGTTAGTCATAGTAGTCATCTAGGGTTAGGGTTAGGATTAGGGCTATGGTTAGGGCTGAATTAGGGCTAGGATTAGGGCTAGGGTTAGTGTTAGGTTTAGGGCTAAATGAAGGCTAGTATTAAATCTAGGGTTAGTGTTAGGGTTAAACCAAGAGTAGAGCTAGAGTTAGGGTCAGCATTAGAGTTAAGGTGAAGTAGGGGAATGAGTGGGTTTATAGCTAGCTTTAGGACTAGGGTGAGGGTTAGAATTAGAATTAGGCCTAGGGTTAGGCTTCGTTTAGGAATAAGGCTAGATTTAGGGCTAGGTTAAGGTCTAGGGTTTCTCTTAGGGTTATGGCTAGCACCAGGTCTAGGGCTAATATCAGGTCTAGGGTTAATGTTAAGGATAGTTTTAGGGTTAGGTTATAGCTAGGTTTAGTGTAAGAGTTAGGTTTAGATTAAAGGTCAGCTTAAGGGCTAGGGTTATTATTAGTGTCAGGGTCAGGATGAGGGTTAGCATTTGGTTTAGATAAAGGTTTAAGATTAGAGCTCGAATTAGCATTAGTGTTAGGTTTAGGGGTAGCATAAAGAATAGGCTTTAGTTTAGGTTTCAGTTAAGGTTTAGAGTAATGGATGGGTTAGGTTTAGCATTAGGGTTAGGGTTATGTTTAGTGTAATGGGTAGGTTTAGAGCTAGGGTTAGGGCTAGATTATGGTTTGGATTAAGTCTAGGATTAGGGCTATGTATAGGGATAGGGCTGGGGTGTAGTTTGTGGTAAGTTTTAGGGTTAGGGTAATTGTTAGGTTTAGGGCTAGGGTTATGGTTAGGTTAGGGTAAGGGTTAGTGTTTAAGCTAGGGTTAGGGCTAGGGTGAGGTTTAGGTTTAGAGTTAGGTCTAGGTTCATCTTTATGGTTAGAGTTAGGTTTAGGGTTAGGGATAGGGTTTTAATTAGGGTTAGGGTAATGGATATTTTTAGAGCTAAAGTTCAGGCTAGGTTTAACGTTAGGATTAGGGCTAGGGTTAGGGTTAGGGTTTAGGATAGAGCTAGGGTTATGTTTAGTGTAAAGGTTAGGCTTTGAGCTAGTGTTAGGTCTAAGGCGAGGCTTAGGTTAGGGCTAGGTTTAGGGCTAGGGTTAGGTTGAGGGTTATGCTTAGAGCTAAGTTTAGGCCTAGGATTAGCCCTATGTTTTGTGTTAGGTTTAGGGGTAGTGTTAGGACTATGGGTAATGTAAGAGCTAGAGTTATGTTTAGGGCTAGTTTTAGGGTTAGGGTTATGGCTAGGTCTAGTGTTAGGTCTAGGTTTGGGGTTAGTGTCAGGTTTATAGCTAGTTTCAGTGTTAGAATCAGGGTCATTTTGGGGGATAGAGTTAGGGTTAGGGTTAGATCCAGAATTAGGACTAGGTTTAGGTTTAGGGGTAGGGTAAGTGTTCAGTTTAGGTTAAGGGTTATTGTTAGGGCTAGTGCTAGGTTTTTGTTTAGATCTAGGGCTAGAGTTATAGCTATATTTAGAATTAGCTTTGGGTCTAGGTCTAGTGTTAGGCTTAGGTATAGGTATAGGGTTACCAGTAGGGGTAATGTTTGGATTTGGTTTAGGGTTAGGGTCAGGTTTAGACCTAGAGTTGCTGTTAGGGTCAGATGAGGGTCAGGGTTAGGATTAGAGGTAGAAGGAGGGCTAAGGTTAAGACTAGTATTATGGTTAGAGTTCAAATTAGGCTAAGGATTAGGATTAGGACTAGGATTAGCATTTGAGTTAGGGTTTGGCTCAGTGTAAGGAATAGAGTTAGAGCTAGGGTAGGGCTAGTGTTAGGGTTAAGGTTAGGCCTAGTATTAGGGTAAAAGCTAGCGTTAGGGCTCACATTAGGTGTAGAATTTGTGTAGGTTTAGGGCTACGGTTAGGACAATGACTAATGTACGAACTAGGGTTATGATTAAGGCTAGATTCAGGATTAGTTTAAGGCTATATATAGTGTTAGGGTTAATTTAATGTTAGGGTTATGTTTAGAGCTAGGAATAGTGTTAGGGTCAGGGTTAGTGTTAGAGTTAGTTTTAGGGGTAGTTGTAGGATTAGGGTTTGATTTAGGTTAAGGGTTAAGATTAGGGCTATGGCTTGGTTTTGGTTTCTGGCTAGGGCTAGGGATAGGGCATGTTTTAGGATTAACATTATGGTTAGGGGTAGTGTTAGGGTTTGGTTTAGGCTTATTGTTACAGTTAAATTTAGAGTTAGGTTTAGATTTAGATTTAGGCTTATATCTAGGATTAGGATTAAGGCTAAGGATTGAACTAGGGTTAGGGCCAGGGCAAGAGTTAGAGTTAGTCTTATGGCTAGGTTTAGGGTTAGGATTTGATTAAACAAAGGCTAGGATTAGCACTAGGCTTTGTGTTAGGCTTAGGTTTAGGGCGAGGGATAGGGTTAGGTTTAGGGTTATGGTTAGTTTTAGGGTACAGGATGAGGTTATAAGTAGGTTTAGGTTTAGGGTGAGGAATAGAATTAAGGTTAAGGATCGTATTATGGTTCAGGTTAGAATTAAGCCTAGGTTTAGGGCTAGGATTATGGCTAGGGCTAATTTCAGGTCCAGTGTTATGGTTAAAAATAGTTTTAGGGTTACATTTATGGCTATGCCTAGTGTAAGGGTTAGGTTTAGGGTTAGGGTCAGGTTTAGAGCTAAGGGTACTATTAGGGCCAGGGTCGCAATTAATGTTTTGGATAGGTTAATGCTTAATATTAGGGCTCAAATTAGCATTAGAGTTAGGATTAGGGTAAAGATAGTGTTAGGTTTAGGTTTCAGGTTAGGTTTAGGGCAATGGATAGGGTTAGGGTTAGGGATACGGTTAGGTTTAAGCCCGGGTTTAGCATTAGGATTAGGGTTATGGTTAGGGTAATGGATATGGATAGAGATAGGGGTACGGCTAGGGTTATTGTTACGATTATTGATAGGGTTAGGCTTAGGGTTAGGGTTAGGGCTAAATCTAGGTTTATAGCTAGAATTATAGTTATGATTAGTGATAGAGTTAGGGTTAGGGGTAAATCTAGGGATAGTGCTCAGAATAAGGCTAGGTTTTTGGTTAAGTTAAGGCTAGGTTTAAGGTAACTACTAATGTAAGTACCAGAGTTGCAATCAGGGCTAATTTTAGGGTTAGGGTTAGGGCTAGGTATATTGTGAGGTTTAGGTATAGGATTAGGTGATGTTTAGAGCTAGGGTTAATATTAAGGTCAGAGTCAGGTTCAGGGTCAGTTTTAGGGTTTGCCTTAAAACTCGAATAAGGCCTAGAGTTATGGCTAAGTGTAGGGTTAGGGCTTAGTTTATATTAAGGGTCAAGGTTAGATCTACGGCTTGGTTTAGTTTTAGGGCTAGGGTTAGTGCTAGCTTTAGGATTAGCCTTAGTGTTAGAACTATGGTTAGGTTTAGGTTTAGGCTAAGAGTGAGGGTTAGATTTATAGTTAGGGTTAGATGTAGGATTGCTGCTAGGGCTACGGATAGGGCTAGTGTTAGATCTATGGTTTGTTTAGAATTAGGGTTCCAGTAAAGTATAGTTCTAAGATTAGGGCTAGGGTTAGTGAAACCTAAAACCTAACCTGAAACCTAAGCCTAACACTATCTTTACCCTAATCCTAACGCAAAAGTTAGGTCTAGGTTATGGTTAGGGTTATTATTAATGCTATGTTTAGGGCTAGAATAAGGGCTAGGGTTTGTGTTAGGGTTAGGGCTAGTATCATGTCTAGGGCTAATATCAGGTCTAGGGTTATGCTTAGGAATAGTTTTAGGATTAGTTTTATGGATAGGTCTAGTGTAAGGGTTAGGTATAGTGTAAGAGTGAGGTTTAGAGCTAGGGGAATCATTAGGGTCAGTATCAGTGTTAGGGTTTAATTTAGGTTTGATTTTAGGGTTAGGGCTCAAATTAGCATTAAGGTTAGGGTTAGGGTAATGATTGGATTAGGTTTAGGGTTCAGGGTACATCTAGGGAAATAGATAAGTTCGGGGATAGTGATATGTTTAGGGTTAGGCCTAAGGTTAGCATTAGGGTATGGTTTATGTTTAGGGTAATTATACAGTTAGACTTAAGTTTAGGGCTAAGGTTATTTTTAGGATTAGGTCTTGATTTAGGGTTAGGGTGAGAGTTTGAACAAGGGTTAGGTTAAGGTTATGTTTAGTGTAAGAGTTAGGTTCTGAGCTATGGTTAGGGCTAGGCTGAGAATTAGGTTCAGGATTAGGTCTAGCGATAGGATTATGGTAGGCTTTGCATTAGGGTTACGGTTACGATTAGACCTAGGATTAGTGGTAGGGTCAGTAAAAGGGTCAGAGTTAGTGTTAGGGTTTTGGATAGGGTTATATCTAGAATAAGAACAAGGGTAAGGGCTATTAATATGGTTAGTGTGTTGGTTATCCTAAGGATTAGTGATAGTTCTATGGTTACCCTTAGGTTTAGGGTTTTGCTTAGGGTAAGGGATTGGTTTAGAGCTAGGGTTAGGGCTACGGTTATGGTTAGAGTTAGGGTTAAAGCTAGGTTTAGGGCTTGGATTAGGCTAGGTTTTGTGTTAGGTTTAGGGCTAGGGTTAGGGCAATGTCTAATGTAAGAACTAGGGTTACCATTGGGGTTAGTTTTACTATTAGCGTATGGGTTACATTTAGTGTTAGGTTTAGGTTTAAGGTTAGGGTGATATTTACAGCTAGGGCTCATGTTGGAATAGGAATCAGGGTCAGGCTTAGTTTTAGCGATTAATTAATTAATTAAGGCTAGGGTTACTGTTAATGTTCAGTTTAAGTTTAGAACCAGGGTGAGTGTTAGGATATGAGTCAGGGTCAGAGTTGTTTTTAAGGTTACGGTTAGGAATCAAACTAGAGCTAGGGTTAGGTCTAGTAGTAGTGTTAGGGTTTGGTTTAAGTTAACGTTTAGGGTTAGGGCTAATGCTCGGTTTTGTTTAGGGTTAGGGATTGGGCTAGTAAAAGTGTTAGGCTTAGGCTTAGTATTAGGGTTAAATTTGGAATTAGGCTTAGATCAAAGGTTAGGGCTAGAACTAAGGATAGGGCAAGGGTTATGGTGAGATGTATGGTTAAGGTAAGGGACAGGGTTAGAATTAGGGATAGGGATAGGGAGAGAGTTATTCTTAGGGCTAGGGTTAGGATTAAGGTTAGGGATAGGGCTAAATTAGAGCTAAGATTAGGGCTAGGTTTAGTGTTTAGTTTAAGCCTAGGGTTAGGGATAGGATTAGGGTTAGGGGTTAGAATTAGAGTTTAGAGTTTAGTTTTAGAGTTAGGGCAACGTTTGGGGTAAGGGATGGCTTTATATCTAGGTTTAGTAGGGTGAGGGTGATAATTAGGGTTAGGGCAGTGGATAGGGTTAGGGTTATGATTAAGGCTAGGTTTAGGGCTAGGACAAGGGCTAGGTTTTTTTTTTTTTTTTAGTGTTAGGGCTAGGATTAGTGCTAGGGCTAATTACAGGTCCAGAATTATGGTTAAAAATAGTTTTAGGATTAGGATTTTGGGTACGTCTAGTTTAAGGGTTAGGTTTAGGGTTAGCGTCAGGTTTAGAGCTAGGGGTATTATTAGGGTCTAGTTCTGGGGTAGGGTATGTGGTAGGTTAAGGTTTAAAGTTAGGGCATAAATTAGCATTAGGGTTCGGGTTACGGATATGGTAATGGATAGAGATAGAAATCAGTTTAGGGCTAGGTTATGGTTATGATTAGGGCTAGTTTTGGGACTAAGTTTGTGCTAGGGTTAGGGTTAAGGATAATGTAAGTACTAAGGTTATGAGTACTGCTAATTTTAGTGTTTAGGGCTGGGTTTACTGTTAGGTTTAGGTTTAGGGTTAGGGTGATATTTATACCTCGGGTTTGTGTTATGGTCAGAGTGAGGGTCAGGGTTATTTTTAGGGTTTGTCTTAAAAACTCAAATTAGGGCTAGGTTTAGGGCTAGGTGTACGGTTAGGGCTTGGTTTAGGTTCAGGTTTAGGGTTAGAGCTTTGGCTCGGTTTGGTTTTAGGGATAGGGTTATGGTTAGTGAAGTTTTTAGGATTAGTGTTAGAGTTAGGGCTAGTGTTTGATTTAGGCTTAGGCTTTGGTTTGGGGCTAAATTTAGAGTTAAGTTTTATCTAAGGTTAGTGCTAGGGCTAAAGATAGGGCAAGGATTAGGAGTAGGATTTGAAATAGGGTTAGTTTTATGGAAAGGTATAGGATTAGAATGAGTGATAGGGCCAATGTGAGAGTTAGTGTTATTTTTAGGTCTAGGGTTAGGTTGAGGGTTAGGGATAGGGCTAAATTACAGCTAGGGTTAGAGCTAGTTTTAGAATTAACATCAGGTTTAGGGCTAGTTTTAGGCTTACACATCGAGTTAGGGTTAGATTTATAGATAGGTTTCGATCTAGTGTTAAATCTAGGGCTAAGGATAGGGCAATTGTGACAAAAAGGGTTAGGGTTAGAGTTAGGGTTACGTTTAGGGTAAGGGATGTGGTTTTGGCTAGGTTTAGGGCTATGACAAGGGTTAGTATTAGGGTTAGGGCTTAGTTAGTGTTAGGGTTATGATTAAGGCTAGGTTTAGGGCTAGGATGAGGTTTAGGGTTGTGTTAGGGTTAGGGATAGTATTAGGGCTAGGGCTAATGTCAGGTCGAGGGTTATAGTTAGGGCTAGATTTAGTGTTAGGTTTATGACTTGGTCCAGTGTAAGCATTAGGTTTAGGATAAGATTCAGGTTTACATGTAGGATTACTTTTAGGGTCAGGGTCAGGGTTAGGGTTTAGGTTAATTTAGAGTTTTGGTTTAGGGTAATGACAGGGTTAGTTTTAGGGTTTAGGTTTGGTTTAGTGTAATGGATAGGGTTAGGATTAGGCTTAGGATTAGCTTAAGGCTTAGGGTTATTGTTAGGGTAATGGATAGGTTTAGACCTAAAGTTAGAGCTAGGGTTATGTATAGGTTTAGGGCTAGTTTTAGGTTAGGGTTAGATTTAAGTTTAGGGTTAAAGCTAGGTTTAGGACTCAGTTTAAGCTAGGTTTTAGGTCAGGTTAGGGCTAGGGTTAAGGCTACGGCAAATGTATGAAGTAGGGTTATGATTAGCGGTAGTTATAGGGTTAGGGTTAGGGCTAGGTCTAGTGTTAGGTTGAGGTTTATGAAGATGATGATGTTTAGAGCCAGGGTTACTGTTAGGGTAAGAGTCAAGGTCAGTGTTAGTGTTTTGGTTAGGGTTAGGACCAGAATTAGGGATATGGTTAGGCTAGGTGTAGAGTTAGGGTTTGGTTTAGGTTAAGATTTAGGGTTATGGCTTTGGCTCAGTGTTGTTTTAAGGCTAGGGCTAGTGTTAGGGCTAGTTTTAGGATTAGCGTTAGCGTTATGGCTAGTGGTAGGTTTAGGTTTAGGCTTAGGATTTGGGTTAGATTTAGCGTTATCTTTAGATTTAGGGTTATGGCCAGGGCTATGAATAGGACCAGGTTTAGACCAAGGGTTAGGGCTAGGATTAGGGTTCTAGTAATGGATAGGGTTAGAACTAGATCCCCACAGCGGACACTCCACCGAGGCAGTCAGCGGCCAGCATCCGGGAAAGCTGAAGGATACACCGCCACTCTCCTCCAGAGTGCAACATCAAAACAGGTCGGTGTCATTCAGCTCACCCCCCAGCCGCGGGAATTCTCATAAAATCTCTCCTAGGCTTGCCGGGAGAGGGAGTATCAAGCTGAGCCTCCATAAAGACTAGGGGGAAACCAGAGACACCTGACCTCCAACCCCTCCTCCCAGTAGCAGCCCAAACGAAACCTGGCTAGCCAGCGCTGGGGGAGGGGCAAGCAGGAAAAATCAAAGTGATAGAGTGCCAGGGATCCCAACAGCCTGCAGCAGGGCCCGGGAGATCCAGGCCAACTGATTCGCACGGCCTGCCCTGCGGCTACAGAAGGCGTGGCGCCTCAGTGAAGCCATTAATTAGCAAGCAGGGAGGTTAGGGACTGCCATTAGGTGGAATTCCGCCAGCCAAGCCCACACAGACCCTTGGTCGAGCACGGGATCTCAGAAGGGGAAGGAAGCGGTACAGTCCCATCCCCCACAGCGGACACTCCACCGAGGCAGTCAGCGGCCAGCATCCGGGAAAGCTGAAGGATACACCTACACTCTCCTCCAGAGTGCAACATCAAAACAGGTCGGTGTCATTCAGCTCACCCCCCAGACAGCGGGAATTCGCATAAAATCTCTCCTAGGCTTGCCGGGAGAGGGAGTATCAAGCTGAGCCTCCATAAAGACTAGGGGGAAACTAGAGACACCTGACCTCCATCCCCTCCTCCCAGTAGCAGCCAAAACGAAACCTGGCTAGCCAGCGCTGGGGGAGGGGCAAGCAGGAAAAATCAAAGTGATAGAGTGCCAGGGATCCCAACAGCCTGCAGCAGGGCCCGGGAGATCCAAGCCAACTGATTCGCGTGGCCTGCCCTGTGGCTACAGAAGGCGTGGCGCCTCAGTGAAGCCATTAATTAGCAAGCAGGGAGGTTAGGGACTGCCATTAGGTGGAATCCCGCCAGCCAAGCCCACACGGACCCTTGGGCCGAGCACGGGATCTCAGAAGGGGAAGGAAGCGGTACAGTCCCATCCCCCACAGCGGACACTCCACCGAGGCAGTCAGTGGCCACCATCCGGGAAAGCTGAAGGATACACCGCCACTCTCCTTCAGAGCGCAACATCAAAACAGCGGACACTCCACCGAGGCAGTCAGCGGCCACCATCCGGGAAAGCTGAAGGATACACCGCCACTCTCCTTCAGAGTGAAACATCAAAACAGTGGACACTCCATCCAGGCAGTCAGCGGCCACCATCCGGGAAAGCTGAAGGATACACCACCACTCTCCAACAGCTTGCAACATCAAAACAGCCAGCAGCAGGAACCCGGAGATCCAGGCCAACTGATTCGCGCGGCCTGCCCCGCAGCTACAGAAGGCGTGGCGCCTCAGAGAAGCCATTAATTAGCAAGCAGCGAGGTTAGGGACTGCCATTAGGTGGAATTCCTCCAGCCAAGCCCACCGCCCACGCCCGGAACAGGCCCAGCGACCTGCCAGCATGGTAGTCACGACACTCCAATTGGAATAGGGAGAGAGCAGAGCCGCCTTCCACTCCCTGAACAGGCCCAGAGAGCCGCCAGCGTGGTAGACACGTCACCCCAATTGGAGTAGGGGCACAGCCGCCGCCCGCACCTGCAAGGGAGACTTTTCAACTATACAAGAGCAACATAAATAAAAAGGGGGTAAATTTCAAAAACACAACAGTTGCACCAAGCAGAAAGAAACGCGAGCAGTATGAAAAGACAAGGAAAGAAAGGACCACAAGCAATGCAGGTCAACTCAACTTCAGAAGAGGTAATAGCTGCAACAGATGGAATATCAGATAAAGAGTTCAGGATATATATGCTTCAGATGATCTGGAGTCTCAAGGAAGACATGAGACAGCAAAATCAGACAATGATAGATCACATTGACAAACAAATCCAGGAAGTAAAAGATCAATTTCACAGGGAGATAGAGGTAATAAAAAACAAACAATTAGAAATTCTAGAAATGCAGGAAACAATAAACCAACTTAAAAACTCAATTGAGAATACTACCAGCAGAGTAGATCACTTAGAAGAGAGAACATCAGACAATGAAGACAAAGTATTTCAACTGGAAAAGAACATAGACAGCTCAGCAAGTCTGCTAAGAAACCATGAGCAGAACATACGAGAATTATGGGACAATATCAAAAGACCAAATTTAAGAGTCATTGGGATACAGGAAGGCACAGAGCTCCATTCCAAAGGAATAAACTGTCTATTCAGTGAAATAATATGAGAAAACTTCCCAGAATTGAAGAATGAGACAGAATCCCAAATCCTGGAAGCCTACAGGACGCCAAATGTGCAAAATCATAAGAGATCCACACCTAGACACATTATAATGAAGATGTCCAACATACAGAATAAGGAGAGAATTTTAAAAGCTGCAAGAGAAAGAAAGCAGATTACATTCAGGGGTAAACCAATCAGGATAACAGCTGATGTCTCAACACAGACTCTGAAAGCTAGAAGATCCTGGAATAACATATTTCAAACACTGAAAGACAATGGGCTCCAACCAAGAATCGTGTATCCGGCGAAATTAAGCTTCAGGTTAGAAGATGAAATTGAAACCTTCCACAATAAACAAAAGTTAAAAGAATTCGCAGCTAGAAAACCATCTCTTCAAAAAATCCTTGGCAAAACATTACAGGAAGAGGAAATGGAAAATAACATTGAAAACCAACAATGGGAGGTAGGACAGTAAAGGGGGGAAAGTAGCCAAAGAGGATAACAAATCAGGTTTAGTAACATCAATAAACAAATATGGATAGAAGAACAAACCATATCTCAATAATAACCCTAAATGTTAATGGCTTAAACTCACCAATTAAGAGAAACAGGCTAGTAGAATGGATCAAAAAACAAGACCCAACAATATGCTGTCTACAGGAGACGCATTTGATAGGAAAAGATATACATAGACTGAAGGTGAAAGGTTGGGAAAAATCATATCACTCATATGGACCTCGGAAACAAGCAGGAGTGTCCATACTCATATCTAATAAAATAGATTTCAAGCCAAAGCTAATCAAAAGGGACAAAGAAGGACACTTCATACTGCTCAAGGGAACCATACACCAACAAGACATAACAATCATAAATATATATGCCCCAAATAATGGTGCAGCTGTGTTCATCAAGCAAACTCTTCTCAAGTTCAAGAGTCTAATAGACCACCATACAATAATCATGGGAGACTTCAACACACCTCTCTCACCACTGGACAGATCTTCCAAACAAAAGTTAAATAAGGAAACTATAGAACTCAATAACACAATTAACAACCTAGACTTAATTGACATATATAGACTTTACCACCCAACATCAAGTAGCTACACTTTTTTCTCAGCAGCACATGGAACCTTCTCAAAAATAGACCATATACTATGTCACAGGGCAACTCTTAGACAATACAAAGGGGTAGAGATAATACCATGCATCTTGTCTGAACATAATGGAATGAAACTGAAAATCAATGATAAAAGAAGAAAGGAAAAATCAAACATCACCTGGAGAATGAACAACAGGTTGCTGAGTGATCAATGGGTTTTAGAAGACATCAAGGAGGAAATTAAAAAATTCCTAGAGTTAAATGAAAACACAGACACAACATATCAGAATCTATGGGACACATTGAAAGCAGTTCTAAGAGGAAAATTCATTGCTTGGAGTTCATTCCTCAAAAAAAGAAAAAACCAACAAATAAATGATCTCATACTTCATCTCAAAATCCTAGAAAAAGAAGAGCAAAACAACAGCAAAAGAAGTAGAAGGCAAGAAATAATTAAAATCAGAGCTGAAATTAATGAAATTGAAACAAAAGAAACAATTGAAAAAATTGACAAAACTAAAAGCTGGTTCTTTGAAAAAATAAATAAAATTGACAGACCCTTAGCCATGCTAACGAAGAGAAGAAGAGAGAGAACCCAAATTACTAGCATACGGGATGAAAAAAGCAATATCACAACAGACACTTCAGAAATACAGAAGATAATCAGAAATTACTTTGAATCCTTATACTCCAATAAAATAGAAGATAGTGAAGGCATAGATAAATTCCTTGAGTCCTATGATCTGCCCAGATTGAGCCAGGAGGATATAGACAACCTAAACAGACCAATAACAATAGAGGAAATAGAAGAAACCATCAAAAGAATACCAACTAAGAAAAGCCCAGGACCGGATGGGTATACAGCAGAGTTTTACAAAACCTTTAAAGAGGAACTAACACCAATACTTTTCAAGCTATTTCAGGAAATAGAAAAAGAGGGAGAACTTCCAAATTCGTTCTACGAGGCCAACATCACCCTGATTCCGAAACCAGACAAAGACACTTCAAAGAAAGAAAACTACAGACCAATATCTCTAATGAACCTTGATGCAAAAATCCTCAATAAAATTCTGGCGAATCGGATTCAAATACATATCAAAAAAATTATACACCATGATCAAGTAGGATTCATCCCTGGCATGCAAGGTTGGTTCAATATACGGAAATCAATAAATGTTATCCACCACATCAATAGACTTAAAAATAAGAACCATATGATCATCTCGATAGATGCAGAAAAAGCTTTCGACAAAGTACAGCATCCCTTTATGTTCAAAACTCTAGAAAAATTAGGGATAACTGGATCATACCTCAACATTGTAAAAGCAATCTATGATAAGCCACAGGCCAGCATCATTCTGAATGGAGAAAAATTGAAGGCATTCCCTCTAAGATCTGGTACAAGACAGGGATGCCCTCTCTCACCACTTCTGTTCAACATAGTCCTCGAAACACTGGCCAGAGCAATTAGGCAGACGAAAGAAATTAAAGGCATAAAAATAGGAAAAGAAGAACTTAAATTATCACTATTTGCAGATGATATGATTCTATACCTAGCAGACCCAAAAGGGTCTACAAAGAAGCTATTAGAGCTAATAAATGAATTCAGCAAAGTGGCAGGATATAAGATCAACACGCATAAATCAAAGGCATTCCTGTATATCAGCGACAAATCCTCTGAAATGGAAATGAGGACAACTACTCCATTCACAATATCCCCCCCAAAAATAAAATACTTGGGAATCAACCTAACAAAAGAGGTGAAAGATTTATACAATGAAAATTACAGAACCCTAAAGAAAGACATAGAAGAAGACCTTAGAAGATGGAAAAAATATACCCTGCTCATGGATAGGCACAACTAACATCATCAAAATGGCGATATTACCAAAAGTCCTATATAAGTTCAATGCAATGCCAATCAAAATCCCAACAGCATATCTTGTAGAAATCGATAAAAGAATCATGAAATTCATATGGAATAATAAAAGACCCAGAATAGCAAAAACAATACTAAGCAGGAAGTGTGAATTAGGCGGTATAGCGACACCAGACTTCAAACTATACTACAGAGCAATAGTAACAAAAACAGCATGGTACTGGTACCAAAACAGGCGGGTGGACCAATGGTACAGAATAGAGGACACAGTAACCAATCCACAAAACTACAAGTATCTTATTTTTGATAAAGGGGCTAAAAGCATGCAATGGAGGAAGGATAGCATCTTCAACAAATGGTGCTGGGAAAACTGGAAATCCATTTGCACCAAAATGAATCTGAATCCCTATCTCTCGCCGTGCACAAAAGTTAACTCAAAATGGATCAAGGAGCTTGATATTAAATCAGAGACATGGCATCTGATAGAAGAAAAAGTTGGTTATGATCTACACGCTGTGGGATCGGGCTCCAAATTCCTCAATAGGACACCCATAGCGCTAGAGTTAACAAATAGAATCAACAAATGAGACTTACTCAAACTAAAAAGTTTTTTCTCAGCAAAAGAAACAATAAGAGAGATAAACAGGGAGCCTACATCCTGGGAACAAATCTTTACTCCACACACTTCAGATAGAGCCCTAATAACCAGAATATACAAAGAACTCAAAAAATTAGACAATAAGATAACAAATAACCCAATCAATAAATGGGCCAAGGACCTGAACAGACACTTCTCAGAGGAGGACATACAATCAATCAACAAGTACATGAAAAAATGCTCACCATCGCTAGCAGTCAGAGAAATGCAAATCAAAACTACCCTAAGATACCATCTCACTCCAGTAAGACTGGCAGCCATTAGGAAGTCAAACAACAATAAGTGCTGGAGAGGATGCGGGGAAAAGGGCACTCTTGTTCATTGCTGGTGGGACTGCAAATTGGTGCAGCCAATTTGGAAAGCAGTATGGAGATTTCTTGGAAAGCTGGGAATGGAACCACCATTTGACCCAGCTATTCCCCTTCTCGGTCTATTCCCTAAAGCCCTAACAAGAGCATGCTACAGGGACACTGCTACATCGATGTTCATAGCAGCTCAATTCACGATAGCAAGACTGTGGAACCAGCCTAGATGCCCTTCAATAGATGAATGGATAAAAAAAAATGTGGCATTTATATACTATGGAGTATTACTCTGCATTAAAAAATGACAAAATCATAGAATTTGGAGGGAAATGGATGGCATTAGAGCAGATTATGCTAAGTGAAGCTAGTCAATCTTTAAAAAACAAATACCAAATGACTCCTTTGATATAAGGGGAGTAAACAAGGACAGGGTAGGGACGAAGAGCTTGAGAAGAACATTTACATTCAACAGGGATGAGAGGTGGGAGGGAAAGGGAGTGAGAAGGGAAATTGCATGGAAATGGAAGGCGATCCTCAGGGTTATACAAAATGTCATATAAGAGGAAAGGAGGGGCAAGACAAGATAATACAAATGGAAGTAGTGATTTACAGTAGAAGGGGTAGAGAGAGAAAAGGGGAGGGGAGGGGAGGGGAGGGGGGATAGTAGAGAATAGGACAGTCAGCAGAATACATCAGACACTAGAAAGGCAATATGTCAATCAATGGAAGGGTAACTGATGTGATACAGCAATTTGTATACGGGGTAAAAGCGGGAGTTCATAATCCACTTGAATCAAACCATGTAATATGATGTATTAAGAACTATGTAATGTTATGAACGACCAATAAAAAAAAAAAAGAACTAGAGTTAGGGTTAGGGTGAGAGTTAGAGTTAGTCTTTCGGGTACGGTTAGGGTTAGGGTTAGGGATGGGGCTGAATTAAGGCTAAGATTAGGGCTAGGATTAGTGTTAGGGTCAGGCCTAGGGCTTGGGTTAGGGATAAAATTAAGGCTATGTTTAGGACTAGGATAAGTGCTATGGTTTATGTTAGGGTTAGGGGTAGGATTATGGCTAGGGTTATTATCAGTTCTAGGTTAAGGTTAGGAATAGTTTTATGGTTAGGTTCATGGCTAGGCCTAGTGGAAGGGTTAGGTAGGGTAAGAGTCTGGTTTATAGCTAGGGGAATTATTAGGGTCAGGGTCAGGGTTAGGATTTGGTTTAGGTTTGAGGTTAGGTTTAGGGCTCGAATTAACATTAGAGTTAGGGTTAGCATAATGATAGGGTTATGTTTAGGGTAATTGATAGGTTTGGGAAAAGCGATAGGGTTAGGGTTAAGCCTAGGGTTAGCGTTATGGTAAGGTTTATGTTTAGGGTAATGGATACAGTTAGAGTTAAGGTTAGGGCTAGGGTTATGGTTAGGATTAGGTCTTGTGTTAGTGTTAAGGTGATGGTTAGAACTAGAATTAGGTTTAGGGTTATGTTTACTGTAAGGGTTAGGTTCTGAGCTATGGCTAAGACTAGGCTGAGAGTTAGGTTCAGAATTAGGTCTAGGGATAGGATTATGGTAAATTTTGGGTTAGGGTTGGGGTTAGGGTTAGACCTAGGTTTAGTGTTAGGGTCAGAATAAGGGTCAGGGTTAGGATTAGGGTTTGGGATAGTGTTAGAGATAAAATAAAGGCTAGGGTTAGGAGCATTAATAGGGTTTTAGTTAGTCTAAGGACTAGGTTTACTCTTAGGTTTAGGATTTCGCTTAGGTTAAGGGATTGATTTATATCTAGGGTTGGGGCTATGGTTAGGGTTAGAATTAGAGTTAAAAGTAGGTTTAGGGCTCGGTTTAGGGCTAGTTTTTGTGTTAGGTTTAGGGTTATGATTGAGGTAACGGCTAATGTACGAACTAGGGTTACCATTAGGGTTAGTTTTAGGGTTAGGGTTAGGGGTAGTTTGAGTGCTAGGGTCCGGTTTAATATTAGGGTGTTATTTATAGCTACAGTTCTTGTTAGGATAGGAGTCAGAGTCAGGGTTAGTTTTAGGGTTAGCATTAAGGCTCGAATTAGGGCTATTGTTCATTTTAGTGTTCGGTTTGAGTTTAGGGCAGTGTTTAGAGCTAGGGTGAGTGTTAGGATATGAGTCAGGGTAAGGATTAGTTATAAGGTGAGGCTTAGGACTCGAATTAGGGCTAGGTTTAAGTCTAAGTGCAGTGTTAGTGTTTGGTTTAAGTTAAGGTTTAGGTTTAGGATATTGCTAGGTTTTGGTTTCCTGCTAGGATTAGGGTTAGGGCTAGTTTTATGATTATCATTAGGGTTAGGGCTAGTGTTAGTGTTAGCCTTAGGTTTGGGTTTAGGGTTAGTTAGGGTTTGGACTTGGACTAACTTTAAGGCAAGTGTTAGGACTAGTTTTAGGTTTGCGGTAGTGGATAGGGATAGAACTAGGGATAGGGCTAGTGCTAGGGCAAGAATTAGAGTTAGTCTTAGGGCTAGGGTTAGGATAGGATTAGAAATAGGGCTAAATTAGGGCTAGGATTAGGGATAGGTTTTGGGTTTAGCTTAAGCCTAGGGTTAGGGTTAGGGTTAGGGTTAGGTTTAAATTTAGAGTAAGGGATGACATTATAGGTAGGTTTAGAGGTAGGGTGATGGTAGGAATTAGGGTTAGGTGTAGTGCTAGGGTTAGGGTTATCATTAAGGCTAGGTTTAGGGCTAGGATGAGGGCTAGGTGTGTTTTTAGGTTTAGGACTACAATTAGGGCTAGGGAAAATTTCAGGTCCAGAATTATGGTTAAAGATAGTTTTAGGGTTAGGTTATGGCTACGTCTAGGCTAAGGGTTAGGTGTTGGGTTACCGTCAAATTTAGAGCTAGGGGTATTATTAGGAACAAGGTCTGTATTAGGGTTTTGGATAGGTTAAAGTTTCAAGTTTTGGCTTGAATTAGTTTTAGAATTAGGGTTAGGGTAATGATAGGGTTACCTTTAGGATTCAGGTGAGGTTTAGGGAAATGGAAGGGTTAGGATACGGGATAGGGTTAGGTTTATGCCTAGGGTTATCATTATGGTTATGGTTATGGTTATGGTTATGGTAATGGATAGATTTAGAGATCAGTTTAAGGCTAACATTATGGTTACAATTAGGGCTAGTGTTAGGTTTAGGTTAAGTTTAAAGCTAGGGCTTGGATTAAGGCTTTGTTTTGGGTTATGTTAGGGCTAGGGTTTGGGTTACAGTTAATGCAAGTACTAGGTTTACAATTAGGGCTAGTTTTAGAGTTTCAGTGCTAGGTTTAGTGTTAGGGTTAAGTTTACAGTTTGGGTGATGTTTAGAGCTAGCAGTGTTAGGTTCAGTGTCAGATTCTGGGTTAGTTTTAGGCTTAGGCTTCCAACTCTAATTAGGGCTTGGGTTAGGTCTTGGTGTAAGGTTAGGGTTTTGTTTAGGTTAATGGTTAGGGTTGGAGCTATGATTCTGTTTTGTTTTAGAGATAGAGCTAGTGTTAGGGCTCATTTTAGGATTAGTGTTATTGTTTGGGCTAGTTTTAGGGTTGGGCTTAGACTTCGGGTTGGGGCTAGATTTAGAGTTACGTTTTGCCTAAGGTTATTGCTAGGGATGATAGAGAAAGGGCTAGCACTAGGGTTAGGGCTTGGGTTGGAGTTACAGAAAGGGATAGGGTTAGAACAAGTTATAGGTCTAGTGTGAGACTTAGAGTTAGTATTAGGGCTAGGGTTGGGGTTAGGTTTACGGATAGGGCTAAATTATGACTAGGGATATGTTAGCACTAGGGTTAGGGCTACTTTTAGGATTAGGCTTAGGCATGAAGTTAGGGTTAGATTTAGAGTTAAGTTTCGATATAGGGTTAATGTGCTAGGGCTAAGGATAAGGCAAGGGTTACTACTAGTGTCAGGGTTAGAGTTAGGGTTTAGTTTAGGGTAAGGGATTTGGTTATAGCTAGGTTTAGGGCAGGGCGTGGGTTAGTATTAGGGTTAGAACTAGGGTTAGAACTTGGGTTAGGGTTATGATTAAGGCTATGTTTAGCTCTACGATGAGGACTAGGATTTGTTTTAGGGTTAGGGATAGTATTAGAGCTATGGCTAATGTCAGTTCTAGGGTTGCAGTTAGGGATAGATTTTGTGTTAGGTTTATGGCTCGGTCCAGTGTAATGGTTAGGTTTTTGGTTAGGCTCTGGTTTAGATCTTGGGTGGAATAAGGGTCAGGATTAGAATTTGGGTTAAGTTAGTGTTTAGGTGCAGAGCTCAAATTAGTGTTAGATTTAGGGTAAGGGTAAGTACAGGGTTAGATTTAGGGTTTAGGTTTGGTTTTGAGTAATTTATACGGTTAGGGTTAGGCCTAGGGTTATCATAAGGGTTAGCATTATCGTTAGGATAATGGATAGTTTTAGCCCTAAGGTTAGGGCTGGGGTTATGTATAGGATTAGGGCTAGTGTTTGGGTTAGGGTTAGGTTTAAGTTTAGGGTTAAAGCTAGTTTTAGGACTTGGATTAAGGCTATGTTTTGATTAGGTTAGAGCTAGGGTTAAGGCTACCGCTAAGGTATGAAGTAGGTTTATGATTACAGCTAGTTATAGGGTTAGAGTTAGTTCTAGGTCTAGTGTTAAGGTTAGGTTTACAGTCATGATTATGTTTAGAGCCAGGGTAAGTGTGAGGGTGAGAGTCAAAGTCAGGGTTCGTTTTCGGGGTAGACTTAGACTATAATTAGGGATAGGACTAGGGCTATGTGTACAGTTAGGTTGTGGTTTAGGTTAAGGGTTAAGGTTAGGGCTATGACTCGGTTTTGTTTTAGGGCTAGGGGTAGGATTAGGGCTAGTTTTAAGGTTAGTCTTAGGGTTAGGGCTAGTGTAAGTGTGAGATTTAGGCTTAGATTCAGGGTTATGTATAGGAGTAGAGTTATGGCTAGATTTAGTCTTAGGGTTAGGGTTAAATTTAGAGTTAGCTTGAGATCTAGGTTTTGAGATATGGCTAAGTATAGGGCTAGGGTAGGGCTACGTTTAGGGCTAGCTGTATGGTTACGGTAAGGGATAGGGTTAGAACTAGGTATAGAGTTAGTGTGAGAGTTAGAGTTAGTCTTAGGTCTAGGGTTAGGGTTAGGGATAGGGCTAAATTAGGGCTTGGATTAGTGCTAGGGTTAGTGTTAGGTTTAGGCCTAAGGTTAGGTTTAGGGTAAGGGATGGGAATATAGCTTGTTTTAAAACTAGGCTGAGATTTAGGGTTAAGGCTAGAATTATGGTTAGGGTTAGGTTTATGATTAAGGTGAGGTTCATGGCTAGGATGTTGGCTAAGTTTTATATTAGGGTTAGGGCTAGGATTAGAGCTACAGCTAATGTCAAGTGTAGGGTATGGTTAGGGATAGTTTTAGGGTTAGGTTTATGGCTAGGTCTATTGTAAAGGTTAGGTTTCTTGCTAGGGTCAGGTTTAGAGCTATGGGTATTATTAGAGTCAGGTTCAAGGTTAGGGTTAGTGTTAGGTTTAGGTTTAGGTTTAGGGCTCTAATTAGTCTTATGTTTAGGGATCAGGTAATGACATAGTTAGGTTTCGGGTTCAGGTTATGTGTATGTTAATGGATAGGGTTAAGGCTAGTGCTAGGATTAGGATCCCGCCTAGGTTTAGCATAATTTTTATAGTTATCATAGGGTAATGAATAGAGTTAGAGCTAGGGTGAGGGCTAGGGTTATGGTTAGGATTAGGTCTAGGGTTAGGCTTAGGGTTATAGTTAGGGCTAGGGTTATTGTTAGGATTAGCTTTAGGGTTAAAGCTAAGGTAGGGCTTGGATTAGGGATAACTTTTGCAATAGGTTACGGCTATGGCTAATGTAAGAACTAGTGTAATGATTAAGACTAGTTTTATGGTTAATGTTAGGGCTAGGTGTAGTTTTAGGGTTAGTTTTAGGGTTAGGGTGAAGTTTAGAGCTAGGGTTAGTGTTAGTGTCAGGGACAATATTCGGGTAGGGTAACAGTTAGGGTTAAAGCCAGAATTAGGACTAGAGGTAGGGTTAGAGTTTGGGTTAGGTTAAGGGTTATTGTTAAGGCTAGATCTAGTTTGTCTAGAGCTATAGTTATGGATAGATTTAGGATTAGGTTTAGGTCTAGGTCTAGTGTTAGGATTAGGTTTATGTTTAAGTTTACCAGTAGGGCTAGTATTAATGTTCAGTTTAGGGTTAGGTTTAGATTTAGACCTCAGATTAGTGATAGGGTCAGAATAATGGTCAGGGATAGGGTTAGGATTTGGGTTATGGTTAGATCTAGAATGAAGGCTAGGTTTAGGGATCAGGTAATGACATAGTTAGGTTTAGGGTTCAGGTTATGTGTATGTTATAGAGTTAGGTTTTGGTTAGGCTAAGGATTAGTGCTAAGAATATGGTTAGCATTAGGTTGAGGGTTTGGCTTGGGGTAAGCGATAGGGTTAGAGCTAAGGTTAGGACTAGGTTTAGAGTTAGGTTTATGGTTAAAGCTCGTGTTAGGACTTGGATTATTGCTAATTTTGTATTAGGTTTAGGGCTAGTGTTATGATTATGGCTATTGTAAGAAATAGGGTTATGATTAAGGTTAGTTTTAGGGTTAAGTTTAGGGCTAGGCATAGTATTAGGGTTAGGTTTAAGGTTAGGGTGATGTCTAGAGCTAGGTTAGTTGTTTGGATATGAGTCAGGGTCATGGTTAGTTTTAGGGTTAGGGCTAGGTTTCAAATTAGGGCTAGGGTTAGGGTTTGGTCAAGGGTAAGGGTTAGTGTTAGGGGTATGGCTCGGTTTTCTTTTAGGGCTAGGGCTAGGGTTAGGGCTAGTTTCAGGATTAGGCTGAGGCCTCAGGTTATGGTTCGTTTTAGAGATAGGTTTCAATCTAGAGTTAGTGCTAGGGCTAAGGATAGTGCAAGGGTTATAACTAGGGTTAGGGTTGCAGTAAGGGATAGGGTTAGAAGAAGGGATAGGTCTTGTGTGAGAATTATAGTTAGTCTTAATTCTAGGGTTCAGGTTAGGGTTAGAAATAGGGATATATTAGGGCTAGGATGAGGGCTAGGTTTAATATTAGGGTTAGGGCTAGAGTTAGGGTTATGTTTAGGGCTAGGGCTAGGGTTAGGTTTAGGGTAAGGTTTAGGGTTTAAGCTACAGTTAGGGCTAGGGGGAGTGTTAGGTTTAGTGTTAGGTCTGGGGTAGGGTTATGGTCATGGTTATGATTATGGTTTGGGCTAGGGTTAGGGCTAGAGTTTTCATTAGGGTTAGGGTTAGTTTTAGAGTAAGGTATTGGATTACATATAAGATTAGGTTTAGGGTTAGTTTAGGATATGGTTAAATTTAGGTTTAGAGATAGGTTTAGTTTTGATTCATGGGAGGTTTAGGGTTAAATTTATGACAAGGGTTAGGTTAAGGGTTAGGTTTATAATTAGGGTTATAAATAGGGTTAGGATTAGGGCTAGGTTTATTATTATGGTTAGCGTTAGGGTTAGGGTAATGTTAGTGATAGAGCTAGGGTTAGTACTAGGGTTAAGGTTAGGATTAGGGCTAGGGTTAGGTTTATGTTAACGAATAGGGCTAGGATTATGTTTAGGCTAAGGGTTAGGCTTTGAGCTAGGGTTATGTCTAAGGCGAGGGTTAGGGTTAGGGCTACATTTAGTATTATGGTTATGCTTAGGGTAGGTTTAGGCCACAGATTAGGGCTAGGTTTTGTGTTAGGTTTAGGCACAGCGTTAAGGCTATGTGTAATGTAAGATCTAGGGTTCTGATTAGAGCTAGTTTTAGGGTTAGCTTTATGACTGTATCTAGTGTTAGGTTTAGGTTTTGGGTTAGGTTCTGGTTTATAGCTAGGTTAAGTGTTAGGGCTAGGGTTCAGGGTTTTTTTAGGTCTAGGTCTAGAGTTATGGTTATATTTAGGGTTAGGCTTATATCTAGGGCTTGTGTTAGGGTTAGGTTTAGGTATAAGCTTACTGGTAGGGCTAGTTTTAGGGTTTGGTTTAGGGTTAGGGTCAGATTTAGGCTGAGGGTTTGTGTTATGATAAGGATTTAAGTTAGGGTTAGAGCTAGAATGAGGGCTAGGGTTACGACTAGTAATAGGGTTAGGGTTTGGATTAGGCTATGGATTAGGATTAGGACTAAGGTTAGCATTATGGATAGGGTTTGGCTTAGGCTAATTGATAGAGTTAGAGATAGGTTTAGGGCTATCGTTAGGGTAGGGTTAGGGCTAGGGTTAGGTTTAGGTTTACATCTAGGCTTAGTACTCAGATTAGGGCTAGTTTTTCTGTTAGGTTTAGGGCTAGGGTTAGGGCTATGGCTAATATCAGAACTAAGGTTATGATTAGAGTTAGTATTTGGTCTAGATCTAGTATTAGCACAATCTTTAGGGTTAGTGTGATATTTAGAATTAAGGTTTGTGTTAGAATATAAGTCAGAGTCAGGGTTAATTTTAGGACTAGAACATGAATTAGAGGTAGAAGGTTATGGCTAGGTTTAGGGTTAGGGTTTGGTTTAGGTTAACATTTAGTGTTAGGACAATGACTCGGTTTCGTTTAAGAGATAAGGCTAGGGTTACGACTAGTTTTAGGATTAGCGATAGTGTTAGGTCTAGTGGTAGGTTGAGGATTAGGCTTAGGGTTAGGATCAAATGTAGAGTTATGGTTAGATCTAGGGTAGGGTCTAGGGCTAAGGTTAGGGCTAAGGTTAGGACTTGTGTTAGGTTTATTGTAATGGATAGGATTAGAGCTAGAAATAGGGTTAGGGGGAGAGTTAGAGTTAGTCTTAGGCCAAGGTTAGGGGTAGTGTTATGGTTAAGGGTCATGTTTAAATCTAGGTGTATTATTAGGGTCAGTGTTCGAGTAGGGTTTGGTTTAGGTTAAGATTTAGGGTTAAGGCTTGTATTAGCATTAGGGTTAGGGTTAGGGTTCGGGTTAGAGTAATTGATAGGGTTAGGTTCAGGGTTCAGGTTAGGTTTACAGTAATGAATAGGGTTAGTGTTAGGAATAGTGTTAGCATTAGGCCTAGGGTTAGCATTTGGGTTAGGCTTATCTTTAGGGTAATGGATAGGGTTTGAGCTAAGGGTAGGGCTAGAATTAAGGTTAGAATTAGGACTAGGGTTAGGGTTAGGCCTAGGTTTTGTGTCAGGGCTATGTTCAGGGTAAGTGTTAGCATTTGAGCTAGGATTAGGTCTAGCGTGAGGGTTAGGTTTAGAGTCAGGACTAATGTTAGGGTTAGAGTTAGGGTTATGTTTAGATTAAGTTTAGAGTTTGAGCTAGAATTAGGGTTAGGGCGAGCGTTAGGGTTATGGTTAGGTCTAGGCTTATGGTTAGGGTTACAATAAGGGCTAGGTTTAGGGCTAGGATAAAGGCTACGTTTGTGTGAGGTTTATGGCTATCATTAGGGCTATGGGTAATGTAAGAGCTAGGGATATGGTTATGACTAGTTTTAGGTTTAGGGTTATGGATAAGTCTATTGTTTTAGTTAGATTTTGCATTAGGATAGATTTAGAGCTAGGGTTTGTTTTAGGGTAAGGTCATTGTTCGGGTTAGGGTTAGCTTTAGGGTGAGAGCCAGATTTAGGACTAGTGTTGGGTCTAGGGATAGAGTTAGTCTTTACGTTAGGTTAACAGTTATCATTAGAGCTAGTGCTAGGTTTTTGCTTAGGGCTAAGGCTAGATTTATGACTCTATTTAGGATTAGGTTTGCTGTAGTCCTAGTGTTAATGTTAGGTTTAAGTATAGGTTTACCGGTAGGGGTAGTGTCAAGGATTGGTCTAGTGCTAGTGTTACTGTTAGGTTTAGGTTTAGGTCTACCAGTAGGGGTAGGGTTAGGGTGTGCTTTAGGGTTAGTGTCAGGTTTAGACCTAGTGTTAGTGTTAGGGTCAGAATGAAGGTCAGGGTTAGAGTTAGGGTTAGAGGTAGAATGAGGGCTAGGTTTAGACTTGTAATAGAGATAGGGTTTGACGTAGGCTAAGGATTATGGTTAGGACTAGGGTAGCATTACGGTGAGGGTTTGGCTTAGGATAAGGGATAGGGTTAGATGTAGAGTTAGGGTTGGGTTACGGTTAGGGTTAGGATTAGCTTTAGGATTATACCTAGGTTTAGGCCTCGGAATAGGGCAAGGTTTTGTGTTAGGATTAGGGCTACAGTTAATGAAAGAACCAGGATTCCAATTAGGGCTAGTTCTAGGGTTAGCATTAGGGCAATGTTTAGAGCTAGGGTTACTGTTAGGGTCCGAGTAAGCATCAGGGTTACTTCTAGGGTTAGGGTTAGGACTCAAATTAGGGCTACATTTAGGACTAGGTGTAGGGTTAGCGTTTGGTTTAGGTTAAGGGTTAGGGTTAGGGTTATGGCTCAATGTTGTTTTAGGACTAGGTTAGGGTTAGGGCTAGTTTTCCAATTAGCATTTGGGCTAGTGTTAGCGTGAGCTTTAGTCTTAAGGTTAGGGTTAGATCCAGGTTTAGGGGTAGAGTGAAGGTTAGGGCGAGGGTTGGGGCTAGGGCTAGGGCTAGGGCTATGGTTTGGGTTATGGTAATAGATAGGTTTAGAACTAGGGATAGGGCTAGTGCAAAGGTTATAGTTAGTCTTAGGGCTAGGGATAGTGTTAGGTTTAGGGTTGGGCTAAATTAGAGCTAGATTAGAGCTATGGTTAGTTGTAGATTTAGGCCTAGGTTTAGGGCTAGGGTTAGTGTTGTTAGGGTTAGGGTAAAGTATGATATTACAGGTACATTCAGGGCTAGGGCAAACCATAAAATTAGTGTTAGGGCTAGTGTTAATGTTAGGTTTAGGATTAAGACTAGGCTTAGGGATAGGATTAGGGCTAGGATTTGTGTTAAGGTTGGGGCTAGGATTAGGGATAGGGCTAATGTCATGTCTACAGTTATGGTTAGGGATAGTTTTAGGCTAAGGATTATGGCCAGGTCTATTGTAAGTGTTAGGTTGAAGATTAGGGTCAGGTTTACAGCTAGAGGTATTATTAGGGTCAGAGTCAGGGTTAGGGTATATGTTAGGTTAAGGATTAGGCTTAGAGCTCAAATTAGCATTAGGGTTAGTGTTAGGGTTAGGGTAATGAATATGGTTAAGTTTAGGGTTAAGTTTAGATTTAGAGTAAGGGACAGGTTTAGGGTTAGGGATAGGGTTAGGTTTAGGCCTAGGGATAGAATTTGGTTAGGGTTATGGTTAGGGTAATATATTGGATTAGAACTACAATTAGGACTAGGGTTATGGTTAGGTTAGTGCTATGGTTAGGGTTAGGTCTAGGGTTTGAATTTGGTTAGGGTTATTGTTTGGGTAATGGATAAGGTTAGAGCTATGGATAGGGCTAGGATTATGGTTAGGATTAGGACTATGGTTTGGGTTCGATTTCAGGGTAGGACAAGGTTTAGGTTTATGGTTAGGTTTAGGTTAAGTATTAGGGCTAGGGTTAGGGTGACGGCTAGGGTTAAAGCTAGGGTTAGTGCTCTGATTAAGTCTAGGTTTTGAATTAGGTTAGGGCTATTTAGGACTAGGGCTAATGTTAGAACTAGGATTATGGTTAAAACTAGTGTTAAGTTTATCATTATATCTAAATCTAGTGTGTGGATTAGGTTTAGTTTTAGGGTGATTATTAGAGATAGGGTTTGTGTTACCATCAGAATCTGGATCAGTGTTACTGATCAGAGTTAGGGATAGACTCAAATTAGGGCTAGGGTTAAGGCTAGGTGTAGGGTTAGGGTTTTTGTAAGGGTTAGGGTAAGAATTAGGGATAGCTCTAATGTCAAATCTAGAATTATGGTTTAGTTAGGGTTAGTGTTAGGGCATTGTCACAGTTTTGTTTCCCAGCTAGGGCTACTTTTAGGATTAGTGATAGTTTTAGCACTAGTGGTATGGTGAGGTTTAGGCTTAGATTTATTGTTATGGTTAGATCTAGGTTTAGGGCTATGGCTATGTTTAGGGCTAAGTTTAGGGCTACTGTTAGGGTTATTAACGGATAGATTTAGAACTAGAAATAGGGCTAGGGCAAGAGGTAAAGTTAGTCTTAGGGCTAGGGTTAGGATGATGCTTAGGGGGTTAGGGCTAAATTAAGGCTAGATTTAGGGCTAGGGTTAGTGTTAGGTTAGGCCTAGGGTTAGGGTTTGGGTTAGGGTTAGGGATGTGGTTATAGCAATGTTTAGGGCTAGGGCAAAGGTTAGAATTAGGGTTAGAGTTAGGGTTAGGATTAAGGCTATGTTTAGTGCTAGGATGAGGGTTTGTGTTAAGGCTAGGGTTAGAATTATGTATAGGGCTAATGTCAGGTCTAGATTTATGGTTAGTGTTAGTGTTAGGGTTAGGTTACGGCTAGGCCTAGTGTAAGGTTTAGGTTTAGATAAGGGCCAGGTTTAAAGCTAGGTGTATTATTAGGGTCAGGGTCTGGGTAGAGTTTGGTTTAGGGTAAGTTTTAGAGTTAAGTATTGAATTCGCTTTAGGGTTAGGGTTATGGATAGGGTAATGGATAGAATTAGGTTTAGGGTTCAAGTTAGATTTAGAGTATTGGAAGGGTTAGTGTTAGCAATACTGTTAGCATTACGCCTAGGGTTATCATATGAGTTAGGCTCATCTTTAGGGTAATGGATAGTGTTAGAGCTAAGGTTAGGGCTAGGGATAAGGTTATGATTAGGGCTAGGGTTAGGGTTAGGCCTAGGGTTAGTGTCAAGCATAGTTTTAGGGTAAGTATTAGCATTTGAGCTAGGGTTAGGTCTTGGGTGAGGGTTAGGGTTAGAGTCAGGGCTAGGGTTAGGTTTAGGTTTATATTTAGGGTAAGGGTTTGAGTTTGAGCTAGGATTAGGGTTTAGGTGAGTGTAGGATTAGTCTTAGGTCTAGGGTTATGGTTAGGGTTATGATTAGGGCTAGGTTTAGGGCTAGCATAAGGGCTAGGTTTTGTGTGAGGTATAGGGCTAACATTAGGGCTATGGAAAATATAACAGCTAGGAATATGTTTATGGCTAGTTTTAGGGTCAGGGTTATGGATATGTCTAGTTTTAGGGTTAGATTTTGGGTTAGGATAAGTTTTAGAGCCAGAATTTGTTTACGGGTAAGGGTTATTTTCAGGATAGTGTTAGGTTTAGGGTGAGTGCCAGAACTACGACTACTGTTGGGTCTAGGGATAGGGTTAGTCTTTAAGTTAGGTTAATGGTTATTGTTAGGACTAGTGCTAGGTTTTTGTATAGGGCTAGAGCTAGATTTATGACTATCTTTAGGATTAGGTTTTGTCTAGTGCTAGTGTTATGGTTAGGTTTAAGTACAGGTTTACCAGTATGGGAAGTGTTATGTTTTGGTTTAGTGTTAGGGTCAGGTTTAGACTTAGGTTTAGTGTTAGGGTCAGTATAAAGGTCAGGGTTAGGGTTAGGTTTAGAGCTAGAATGAGGGCTAGGATAATACAAGTAATAGAGTTAGGGTTTGGGGTAGGCAAAGGATTAACTTTAGGACTATGGTAGCATTAGGGTTAGGGTTTGATTAGAGAAAGGGATAGGGTTTAAGGTAGGGTTAGGGTTAGGGATAGGGTTAAGCCTAGGGTATTGTTAGGGTTAGAGTTAAAAAGTAGGGTTAGGTCTTTGACTCGGGCTAGGATTTATGTTATCATTAGGGCTATGGCTAATGAAAGAACTAGATTTGTGTTTAGGGTTAGTTCTAGGGTTATTGTTAGCGCAATGTTTAGAGCTAGGGTTAGTGTTAGGGGCCGAGTCAGTGTCAGGGTTATTTCTAGGGTCAGGGTTAGGACTCAAATTATGGGTAGGTTTAGGACTAGGTGTAGCTTTAGGGTTCGGTTTAGGTTAAGGGTTAGGGTTATGGCTTGGTGTTGTTTTAGGGTTAGGGTAGATTTAGGGCTAGCTTTCCAATTAGCATTAGGGCTAGGGCTAGTGTTAGGGTGAGGTTTATACTTAATTTTAGTTTTAGATCCAGATTTAAGCCTTGGACAAAGGTTTGGGCTATGTTTGGGGCTAAAGTTATGGCTAGCTTTTGGGTTATGGTAAGGGATATGTTTAGAACTAGGGCTAGGGCTAGGGAGAGAGTTAAAGTTAGTCTTAGGGATAGGGATAGGGTTAGCTCTACTGTTTGGGCTAAATTAGGTCTAGGAATATTGCTAGGGTTGGTGTTAGATTTAGGCCTAGGTTCAGGGCTAGGGTTAGGGTTAGCATTAGGGTTAGGGTAAGGTATGATGTTACATCTATGTTTAGTGCTAGGAAAAGGGATAAAATTAGGGTTAGGGCTAGGGTTAAAATTAGGTTTAGGATTAAGGCTAGGCTTAGAACTAGGCTAGATCTAGGGATAGGTCTAATGTCAGTTCTAGGGTTAAGGTTAGGCTAGGGTTAGGGATAGGGCTATGGCTCAGTTTTGTTTTATCTCTAGGCCTAGGTTTAGGGATAGTTTTATGATAAGTAGTAGTGTTAGGGCTAGTGGTAGGGTGAAGTTTAGGCTTAGATTTATTGTTATGGTTAGATCTAGGTTTAGGGCTATGGTTAGGGTTAAGGCTAAGGTTAGGGCTAGTGTTAGGGTTATGGTAACGGATAGGTTAGAACTAGAAATAGGGCTAGGACGAGGGTTGAAATTAGTCTTTGGGCTAGGGTTAGGGGTAGGTTTAGGGTTAGGGCTAAATTAGTCCTAGGATTAGCGCTAGGATTAGTGTAAGGGTTAGGCCTAGGGTTAGGGTTACTGTTAGTGTTAGAGTTGGGATTAGGTTTAGGGGAAGGGATAGGGTTATAGCTAGCTTTAGGGCTACAGCCAGGGTTAGAATTACGGTTAGGACTAAGGTTAGGGTTTGGGTTAGGATTACGGCTAGGTTTAGGGTTAAGCTGAAGGTTTGTGTTAGGGCTAGGGCTAGGATTAGGTCTAGGGCTAATGTCAGGTCTAAGTTTATGGTTAGTATTAGTTTTAGTGTTATGTTATGGCTATGTCTAGTATAAGGTTTAGGTTTAGGGTAGGGGTCAGGTAGAGTGCTAGGTGTACTATTAGTGTCAGGGTCCGGGTAGAGTTTGGTTTTGGTTAAGATTTAGGGTTAATGATTGAATTAGTAGTGGGTTAGATTTAGGGTTAGGTTAGTGTATAGAATTGGGTTTATGGTTCCTGCTAGGTTTAGAGTAATGGATAGGGTTAGTGTTTTCAATAGGATTATCTTTAGGCCTAGGGATAGCATTTCGGTTACACTTATCTAAGGGTAATGGATAGGGTTGGAGCTAAGGTTTTGGCTAGGCTTAAGGTTAGGTTTAGGGTTAGGGTTAGGGTTAGGGTTAGGCCTAGGGTTAATGTTAGGGTTAGGTTTAGGGTAAGTGTAGGCATTTGAGCTACGGTTAGGCCTAGGGCAAGGGTTAGGGTTTGAGTCAGGGCTAGGGTTAGGTTCAGGTTTAGGGTTATGTTTAGACTAAGGGTTTTAGTTTGAGCTAGGGTTAGGGTTAGGGCGAGCGTTAGCATTAGGGTTAGGTCTAAGGTTATGGTTAGGGTTAGGATTAGGGCTAGGTTTAGGGCTTTTATAAGGGCTAGGTTTTGTGTGATGTTTAGGGTAACGTTAGGGCTATGGGTAATGTAAGAGCTAGGGATATGGTTATGGCTAGTGTTAGAGTCAGGGTTATGGATAAGTCTAGTGTTACGGTTAGGTTTTGGCTTAGCATAAGGTTTAGAGCTAGGGTTTCTATTAGATTAAGGGTCATCATTGGGTTAGGGTTAGTTTTATGGTTAGGGCCACAATTAGGACTAGTGTTTTGTCTAGTGATAGGTTTAGTCTTTACGTTAGGTTAAGGGTTATTGTTAGGGCTAGTGCTAGGTTTTTGTTTAGGGCTAAGGCTAGATTTATGACTCTATTTAGGAATAGGTTTGGTGTAGTCCTAGTGTTAATGTTATGTTTAAGTATAGGTTTACCGGTAGGGGTAGTGTCAGGGTTTGCTTTAGGGTTAGGGTCAGGTTTAGATCTAGGGTTAGTGTTTGGGTCAGAATAAGGGTCAGTGTTAGGATTAGGGCTAGGCTAGAATGAGGGCAAGGTTTAGGACTAGTAATAGACTTACGGTTTGGGGTAGGCTAAGGATTAAGGTTAGGACTAGAGTAGCATTAGGGAGAGGGTTTGGCTTGGGTTAAGGAATGAATTAGAGGTACGGTTAGGGTTACAGTTAGAGTCAGGGCTCAGATTAGGGCTAGAATTTGTGTTAGCATTAGGATTACGTCTAATGAACGAACTAGTTTTCTGATTAAGGCTAGTTTTATGGTTAGCATTATGGCAATGTATAGAGCTAGGTGTACTATTAGGGTCCGACTCAGGGTCAGGGTTATTTCTACGGTTACAGTTAGGACTCAAAATAGGGCTAAGTTTAAAGATAGGTGTAGGGTTAGTGTTTGGTTTAGGTTAAATGTAGGGTTAGCATTATGGCTCGGTTTTGCTTTAGGGCTAGGGTGAGTTAGGGCTAGTTTTCTAATTAGCATTAGGTTTAAGGCTAGTGTTAGGGTGAGGTTTGGGCTTAAGGTTAGAGTTTATAACCAGGTTTATGGCTAGGGTGATGGTTAGAGTTAGGGTTGAGGCTAAAGATAGGGCTAGGTTTTGCATTATGGTAAGGGATAGGTTTTGTACTTTGTATAGGGCTGGGGTGAGAGGTAGAGTTAGTCTTAGGGCTAGGGATAGAATTAGGTTTAGGATTAGGTTTAAATTAGGACTAGGATTAGCCCTAGGGTTAGTGTTAGATTTTTGGCCTAATGTTAGGGTTAGGGTTAGGGTTAGTGTTAGGGTTAGGGTAAGTATGATGTTACAGCTATATTTTTGATTAGGGCATGAGATAAATTAGGGTTAGGGCTCCAGTTAAGGTAAGGACTAGGATTAAGGCTAGGCTTAGGACTAGAATTAGGGGTAGGGTTTGTGTTAGGGTTAGAGCTAGGATTAGGTCTAGGGCTAATGTCAGTTCTAGGGTTATGGTTAGGGATAGTTTTAGGTTTAGGTTCATGGCCGGGTCTATTGTAAGTTTTATGTTGAGTGTTAGGTTCAGGTTTACAGCTAGGGGTATTATTAGGGTCAGAGTCAGGTTTAGGGTATGGGTTAGGTTAAGGTTTAGGGTTAGGGCTAATATTAGCATTAGGGTTAGGGTAAAGGATATGGTTAGGTTTCAGGTTCAGGTTAAGTTTAGTATAATGGACAGGGTTAGGATAAGGCATAGGGTTAGAGTTAGGCCTAGGGATATTATTTGTTTAAAGATATGGTTTAGGTAATGGATAGGATCAGAGCTACAGTTAGTACTAGGATTATGGTTAGGTTTTGGCTATGGTTAGGGTTAGGCCTAGGGTTACAATTTGCTTATGGTTATGGTTATGGTAATGGATAAAATTATACCTAGGTTGAGGACTAGTGTCATGGTTAGGAATAGGGCTATGGTTCGGTTTAGGTTTCGGGTTAGGACAAGTTTTAGGTTTAGGGTTAGGTTTAGGTTAAGTGTTAGGGGTAGAGATAGGGTTAGGGTTATGATTAAAACTAGAGTTAGGGCTTAGATTAGGGGTAGGTTTGGGTTAGGTTAGGGCTAGTGGAGGACTACGGCTAATGTAAGAACTAGGGTTATGATTAGGGCTAGTATTAGGGTTAGCATTAGGACTAGGTCTAGTGTTTATATTAGGTTTAGTTTTAGGGGGATTATTAGAGACAGGGTTTGTGTCAGGGTCAGAGTTAGGATCATTGTTTCTTTAAGGATTAGGGATAGGACTCGAATTAGGGCGAGGGTTAAGGCTAGGTGTATGGTTAGGATTTGTGTTAGTGTTAGAGTAAAAATTAGGGATAGGGTTAATATCAGGTCTAGGGTTACGTTTAGGTTAGGGTTAGGGTTGGGACTATGGCTCAGTTTTGTTTTAGAGCTAAGGCTAGGGTTAGGGCTAGTTTGGGATCAGCGATAGTGTTAGGGCTAGTAGTAAGGTGAGGTTAAATCTTATATTAATTGTTATGGTTAGATCTAGATTTAAGACTAGGGCTATGGTTAGGGCTAAAGTTAGGGCTAGTGTTACAGTTATGATAAAATGTAGAGTTAGAACTAGAAATAGGGCTAGGGAGAGAGTTAGAGTTAGTCTTAGGGTTAGGGTTAGGGGTGGGTTTAAGGTTAGGACTAAATTCGGGCTAGGATTAGTGCTAAGGTTATTGTTAGGTTTAGGGCTAGGGTTAGGGTTAGTGTTAGTGTTAGAGATAGGGGTAGGTTTAGGAAAAGGGATGGGGTTATAGCTAGGTTTAGGGATAGGGCGAGAGTAGAATTAGAGTTAGGGCCTTGTTAGGGTTCAGGTTATGATTAAGGCTAGCTTTAGGGCTAGGTTTGAGGGATTGTGTTAGGGCTAGGGCTAGGATTAAAGATAGGGCTAATGTCAGGTCTATGGTTTTGGTTATAAATAGTTTTAGGGTTAGGTTATGTCTAGGTCTAGTGTAAGGATTACGTTCATGGTAAGGGTCAGGTTTAGACCTAGGCTTATTATTAGGGTCAGGGTTGGGTAGGGTTTGGTTTAGTTTAAGGTTTAGAGTTAAGGTTTGAATTAGTGTTAGGGTTAGGGTTAGAAGTAGGGTAATGGATAGGGTTAGGTTTAGGGTTCAAGTAAAGTTTAGAGTAATGGATAGGATTAGTGTTAGTGATAGGGTTAGCATTAGACCTATGGTTAGCATTTGAGTTAGGCTTATCTTTAGGTTAATGGTTAGAGGTAAGGTTAGTGCTAGGGTTAAAGTTAGAATTAAGGCTAGGGTTAGGTTTAGGCCTAGGGTTAGTGTCAGGGTTAGGTTTAGGGTAAGTGTTAGGATATGAGTTGGGTTAGGGCTAGGGCGATGTTTCGAGTTAGAGTCAGGGCTAGGGTTTCGGTTAGGGTAACAATTAGGGCTAGGTTAAGGGCTAAGATAAGCCTAGGTTTGTGTGGTATTTATGGCTAGCATTAGGGCTATCAGTTAGGATTAGGGTTGGGGTTAGAGTTAGGCCAGAATTAGGACTATTGTTGGGTCTAGGGGTAGGATTAGTCTTTGGGTTGGTGAAGGGTTATTTTTGGGGCTAGTGAAAGTTTTTGTTTAGGGCTAGGGGTAGATTTATGACTATATTTAGGATTAGGTTTGGTCTAGTGCTAGTGTTACTGTTAGGTTTAGGTACAGGTTTATTGGGAAGGGTAGGGGTAGGGGTAGGGTCCAGTTTAGGGTTAGTGTGATGTTTTGTTCCAGGGTTAGTGTTAGAGTCAGAATAAGGGTCAGGGTTAGGGTTAGTTTTACAACTAAAATGAAGGTCTAGGTTAGGACTAGTAATAGAGTTGGGGATTGGTGTAGGCTAAGGATTAGGGTTCGGACTAGGTAACATTAGGGTGAGGGATTGGCTTAGGGAAAGGGTTGGGTTTAGTGGTAGGATTAGGGTTAAGGATAGCTTTAGGGCTAGGGTTATGGTTAGGGTTAGTTTTAGGATTAAACCTAGGTTTAGAGCTTGGATTAGCGCTAGAATTTGTGTTAGCTTTAGGGTTATGGCTAATGAAAAAAATTGGTTTCTAATAAGGGCTAATTCTAGGGTTAGGTTTAGGGCAATGTACAGAGCTAGGGTTCGTGTTAGGATCCACGTCAGGGTCAGGGTTCCTTCTAGGGTTAGGTTTAGCAATCAATTACTTCAAGGTTTAGTGCTAGGTGTAGGGTTAGTGTTTGCTTTAGGTTAAGGGTTAGGGTTAGGGTTATGGCTCAGTTTTGGTTTTCTGCGAGGTTAGGGTTAAGGCTAGTGTTCCAATTAGCATTAGGGTCAGGGCTAGTTTTAGGGTGAGCTTTAGCTTTAACGTTAGGGTTATATTCACATTTAGGGCTAGGGCAAAATTTAGGGCTGAGGTTGGGGATAGGGAAAGGCCTAGAGTTTGGGTTATGGTAAGGGATAGGTTTACAACTAGGTATAGGGCTAGGGAGAGAGTTAGAGTTAGTCTTAGGTCTAGGGATAGGGTTACGTTTAGGGTTAGGGCTAAATTAGGGCTAGAATTAGTGCTAGGGTTAGTGTTAGGTTTAGGCCTAGGTTTAGTGCTAGGGTTAGGGTAAGGTATGATGTTACAGCTACGTTTTTGGCTAGGTCAAAGTATAAAATTAGGGATAAGGCTAGGGTTAAGTTTATGATTAGGATTAAGGCTAGGCTTAGTGCTAGGATTAGGACTAGGTTTGTGGTAGGGTTAGGTCTAGTATTAGTGCTAGGGCAGTATGAGGGTATGTGTTAGGGCTAGGGCTAATGTCAGGTCTAGGTTCAAAGTAAATGGTAGTTATATGGTTAGGTTATGGCTAGGTCTAGTTTAAGGGTTAGGATTAGGGTAAGTGTCAGGTTTAGAGCTAGGTGTTTTATTAGGGTCATGGTCCGGGTATGGTTTGTTTTAGGTTAAGGTTTAGGGTTAAGGCTTGTATTTACATTAGGCTTCATTTTAGAGTTAGGGTAATGGATAGGGTTAGTTTTAGGGGTAATGTCAAAGTAATGATAGGGTTTTGTTAGCGATAGGGTTAGCATTAGGCCTAGAGTGAGCATTTGGTTTAGGCTTATCTTTAGGGTAATGGCTAGGGTTAGAGCTAAGGTTAGGGCTAGAGTTAAGGTTAAGTTTATGGCTAGGGTTAGGTTTAGCCCTAGGGTTAGTGTCAGAGTTAGGTTTCAGGTAAGTATTAGTGTTTGAGCTAGGGTTGGGTCTAGGGCAAGGGTTAGAGTTATAGTCAGGGCTAGGGTTAGAGTTAGGGTTAGTGTTACAATTAGGAAAAGGGTTAGAGTTTGAGCTAGGTTTAGGACTAGGTCGAGGGTTAGGGTTAGGGTTAGGTCTAGGGTTGCGATTGGGGTTACAATTAGTGCTAGGTTTAGGGCTAAAATAAGGGCTAGTTTTGTGTGATGTTTATGGCTAGCATTAGGGCTATGGGTAATGTAAGAGCTCTGGTTATGGTTATGGCTAGTTTTAGGGTTAGGGTTATGGATAAGTCTAGTCTTAAAGTTAGGTTTTGGATTAGGATAAGGTTTAGAATTAGGGTTTTTTTTTTTTTTTTTTTTTTTTTTTTTTTTTTTTTTTAGGGTAAGCATCAGTGTTTGGGTTAGGGTTAGGGCCAGAGTTAGGAATAGTGTTGGGTCTAGGGAGAGGGTTAGTCTTTCTGTTAGGTTAAAGGTTATGGTTTGGGCTAGTTCAAGGTTTTTGTTTAGGGCTAGGGCTACATTTATTACTCTATTTAGGATTAGGTTTGGTATAGTGCTAGTGCTAATTTTAGGTTTAGGTACAGGTTTACCATAGGGGTAGAGTTAGGGTCCTGTTTAGGTTTAGTGTCAGGTTTAGATCTAGGGTTAGTGTTAGGGTCAGAATAAGGGTCAAGGTTTAGGTTAGGGCTAGAGCTAGAATGAGGCCTACAGTTAGGACTAGTAATAGAGTTAGGGTTTGGGATAGCTTAAGGATTAGTGTTATTTCTAGGGTAGCATTAGGGGAGGTTTTGGCTTAGGGTAAGGGATAGGATTAGAGATAGAGTTAGTATTAGGGATATGGATAGGGTTAGGGTTAGGGTTAGTCTTAGAGTTAAACCTAGGTTTAGGGCTCAGATTAGCACTAGGATATGTGTTAGCATTAGGGCTATAGCTAATGAAAGAACTTAATTTCTGATAAGGGCTACTTTTTGGTTTAGCATTAAGGCAATGTTTAGAGCTAGGGTTAGTGTTAGGATCCAAGTCAGAGTCATGGTTACACCTAGGATTAGGTTTAGCACACAAATTATGGCATGGTTTAGGGCTAGGTTTAGGGTTAGTGTTTGATTTAGGTTAAGGGTTACAGTTAGCTTTGTGGCTCAATTTTGTTTTAGGGCTATGTTAGGGTTAGGGCTACTTTTGCAATTAGCATTAGGGTAAGGACTAGTGTTAGGGTGAGCTTTAGGTTATGCTAATATTCATGTTTAGTGCTAAGGCAAAAGTTAGGGCTAAGGTTGTGGCTAGGGATATGGCTGGAGTTTGAGTTGTGGTAAAGGATATTTTTAGGACTAAGGATAGGGCTAGGGTGAGAGAGTTATTCTTAGGGCTAGCGATAGGGTTAAGTTTAGGGTTAGGGCTATATTAGGACTAGGATTAGTGCTAGGGTTAGTGTTAGGTTTAGGCCTAGGTTTAGTGCTAGGGTTAGGGTTAGGTATGATGTTACCGCTACGTTTTGGGATAGGTCAAGGGATAAAATTAGTGATAGGGCTAGGGTTAAGGTTATGGTTAGGATTAAGGCTAGGTTTAGTGGTAAGATTAGGGCTAGGATTTGTGTTAGGGTTAGGGCTAGGATTATGGCTAGGGCTAATGTCAGGTCTAGGGTTATTGTTAGGGATTGTTTTAGGGTTAGGTTTATAGCCAGATCTATTGTAAGGTTTAGGTTAAGTGTTAGGGTCAGCTTTGCAGCTAGAGTATTATTAGGGTCAGAATCAGGGTTAGGGTATGTGTTAGGTTAAGGTTTATTATCAGTGCTCAAATTAGCATTAGAGTTAGTGTTAGGGTTAGGGTAATGGATATGGTTAGGTTTAGGGTTCAGTTTATGTTTAGGGTAATGGACAGCCTTAGTGTTAGGGATAGTGTTAAATTAGGCCCAGGGATAGAATTCAGTTAGGGTTATGGTTAGGGTAATGGATAGGATCAGACCTACAGTTAGGTGTAGGGTTATTGTTAGGTTAGGGGTATTGTTGGTATTAGGCCTAGGATTAGAATTCTTTTTGGGTTATGGTTAGGGTAATGATTAGAGCTAGGGTTAGAGCTAGGGTTCTGGTTAGGATTAGGGCCATGGTTCGGATTAGGTCAAGGTTTATTTTTTGAGTTAGGTTTAGGTTAAGTGTTAGGGCTAGGGTTAGGGTTAGGTATAGGGTTATAGCTAGGTTTAGGCATCAGATTAGAGCTAGGTTTTGGTTTAGGTTAAGGATAAGATAGGACTATGGCTATTGTAAGAACTAGAGTTAAAATTATGTTTAGTTTTATAGATAGCATTGTGTCTAGGTCAAGGTCTAACGTTTAGATTAGGTATAGGGTTAGGGAGATGATTAGAGATAGGGTTAGTGTTAGGGTCAGAGTCAGGATCAGTGTTACTGATCAGGGTTAGGGATAAGAATCAAATTAGGGCTAGGATTAAGGCTAGGTGTAGGGTTAGGTTTTGTGTTAAGGTTAAAGTAAGAATTAGGGGTAGGGCTAATGTCAGGTCTAGCATTACCATTAGGCTAGGGTTAGGGTTAGGGCTATGGCAAAGTTTTGTTTTAGAGCTAGGGCTAGGGTTAGGGCTAGTTTTAGAATTAGAGATAGTATTAGGGCTATTGGTAGAAGGAGAATTAGGCTTATATTTATTGTTATGGTTAGATCTAGGTTTAGGGCTAGGGCCTGCATTAGGATTAAGGTTAGGGTTACTGTTAGGGTTACGGTAATGAATGGAGTTAGAAGAAGAAATTGGACTGGGGTGCGATTAGAGTTATTCTTTGGGCTAGGGTTAGGGATAGGTTTAGGGTTATGGCTAAATTAGAGGTAGGATTAGAGTTAAGCCTAGGGCTAGGGCTAGGGTAATGGTTAGTGTTAGTGTTAGGGTTAGGGTTAGGGTTAGGTTTAGGGGAAGATATTGTGTTATAACTAGGTTTAGAACTAGGGTTAGAGTTAGAATTTGATTTAGGGCTAGGGTTCGGGTTCGGGTTAGGATTAAGGCTAGGTTTAGTGCCAGGGTGAGGGTATGTGTTAGGACTACGGCTAATGTCAGGTCTAGGTTCAAAGTAAGTGGTAGTTTTATGGTTAGGTTATGGCTAGATCTAGTATAAGGATTAGGTTTAGGGTAACGGTCAGGTTTACAGCTAGGTGTTTTATTATGGTAAGTGTCCAGGGATGGTTTGGTTTAGGTTAAGGTATAGGATTAAGGCTTGTATTAACATTGGGGTTCAGTTTCGTATTAGGGTAATGGATAGGGTTAGTTTTAGGGCTAATGTCAGAGTGATGTATAGGGGTTTGTTAGCTATAGGGTTAGTGTTAGGCCTTGGGTTACCATTTGGTATAGGCTTATCTTTTGGGTAACAGATAGGGTTAGAGCTAGAGTTAAGGTTAAGTTTATGATTAGAGATAGAGTTAGTATTAGGGTTAGGGATAGGGTTAGGGATAGGGTTAGTCTTAGAGTTATTCCTAGCGATGGGGCTCAGATTAGTGCTAGGATATGTGTTAGCCTTAGGGCTATGGCTAATGAAACAACTTGGTTTCTGATTAGGGCTACTTCTTGGTTTAGCATTAAGGCAATGTTTAGAGCTAGGGTTAGTGCTAGGTTCCAAGTCAGGGTCAGGGTTACTTCAGGGTTATGTTTAGCACTCAAATTATGGCAAGTATTAAGGCCAGGTTTAGGCTTAGTGTTTGGTTTAGGTTAAGGTTTAGAATTAGGTTCATGGCTCAGGTTTTTTTTAGGGATAATTTTGGTTTAGAGTTAGTTTTCCAATCAGCATTGCTGTTAGGGCTAGTGTTAGGGTGAGATTTATGCTTAATGTTAGTGTTTATCCAGGTTTAGTGGTAGGGCAAAGGTTAGGGATAAGGTCGGGGCTAGGGATAGGGCTAGGTTTTGCGTTATGGTAAGGGATAGGTTTAAAACTAGGGATAGGGCTAGGGAGAGAGTTAGAGTTAGTCTTAGGAATAATGATAGGGTTAGAGTTAGTGTTTGGGCTAAATTGGGGCTAGGATTATTGCCAGGTTAGTGTTAGGTTTAGGCCTAGGTTTAGGGCTAGGGTTAAGTTTAGTGCTAGTGTTATGGTAAGGCATGTTACAGCTATGTTTAGTGCTAGGGCAAGGGATAAATTTAGGGATAGGGCTGAGGTTCAAATCAGGGTAAGGATTAAGGCTGAGCCTAGAACTAGGATTAGGGCTAGGGCTAGGGCTAATGTTAGGTCTAGGGTTAAGGTTAGGTAGAGTTAGGGATAGGGCTATGGCTCAGTTTTGTTTTAGAAGTAGGCCTAGGATTAGGGCTAGTCTATGATTAGTGATAGTGTTAGGGCTAATGGTAGGGTGGAGTTTAGGCTTAGATTTATTGTTATGATTAGATCTAGGTTTGGGGCTATAGCTAGGCTTAGGGCTAAGTTTAGGGCTAGTGTCAGGGTTATGGTAACAGATAGGGTTAGAACTAGATATAGGGCTAGGTTGAGAGTTCGAATTAGTCTTTGGTCTAAGGTTAAGGGTAGGTTTAGGGTTAGGGCTTAATTAGAGCTAGGTTTAGTGCTAGGGTTAGGCCTAGGGTTAGGATTAGTGTTAGTGTTAGGATTAGGATTAGGTTTAGGGGAAGGGATAGGGTTATACCTAGATTTAGGGCTAGGGCGAAGGTTAGAATTAGGGTTAGGACAAAGGTTAGGGTTTGGGTTAGGATTAAGACTAAGTTTAGGGCTGAGAGTTTGTGTTAGGGCTACATCTAGGATTAAAGCTAGGGATAATGTCAATTCTCAGGATTAGGGAGAGGGTTAGTCTTCAGTTTAGGGTTAGGATTATGTGAGTGTTTGGGTTATGGTTAGGGTCAGGGTAAGGGTTAGTGTTAGGCTTATGGTTAGGGATAGAAACAGGGTTAAGTTTAGGGTTAGGTTAGGGTTTGCATTAGGGTTATGGTTAGGGTTACCGTTAGGAGTAGAAATAGGGTTAGGGTTAGGGTTAGTCTTAGGATTAGGGTTAGTGTTCAGGTTAGGGTTAGGATTAGGGTAAGGTTTAGGGTTATGGTTAGGGTTATGGTGAGGGTTATTGTTAGGGCTAGTGCTAGGTTTTTGTTTAGGGCTAGGACTAGATTTATGACTCTATTTAGGATTAGGTTTGGTCTAGTGCTAGTGTTACTGTTAGGTTTTGGTAAAGGTTTACTGGTAGAGGTAGTGTTAGGTTTAGTTTTAGGGTTAGGGTCAGAATTAGATCTAGGTTTAGAGTTAGGGTCAGAATAAGGGTCAGGATAGGAACAGGGTTATGTTTAGGGTTAGGTTAGGGTTTGTGTTAAGGTTATGGTTAGGGTTGGGGGTTTAGTGTTAGTGTTAGGGTTAGGATTAGAGTTATTGTTAGGGTTAAGGTGATGGTTAGGATTAGTGTTAGGGTTAGGTATAGGGTTAGGGTTAGTGTTAGGGTTAATGTTAAGGTCTGTGTTAGGGTTACAGTTTGGGTTACAGTTAGGGTTACACTTAAAATTAGGATTACATTTTGGGTTAGGGTTAGTGTTAGGTTTAGTGTTAGGGTTAAAGTTTGGGTTACGGTTAGGTTTACACTTACGATTAGGTTTATAGTTTTGGTTAGGGTGTTAGGTTTACTGTTAGGGTTAAAGTTTGGGTTATGGTTCCGGTTACAGTTAAGATTAGGATTACAGTTAGGGTTAGGGTTAGTGTTAGTGTTTGGCTTAGTGTAAGGGTTAGTGTTAGGTTTTGGGTTAGTGTTTGTGATAGGGTTAGGGTTAGGATTCAGGTTAGGATTAGGTTGAGTTTTAGAATTAGGGTTAGGGTTAGGTTTAGAGTTAGTATTAGGGTTTGGCTTAGGGTTTGTTTTAGGGTGAGGGTTTGGGTTAGCCTAAGGGTTAGGTTTAGAGATAGGGTTAGGGTTAGGATTAATGTTAGTGTTAAGAGTTAGGGTTAGGTTTAGGGTTAGTGTTAGGTTAAGCTTAGGGTTAAGATTAGTTTTGGTTATAGAGTTATGGTTGGGGTTAGGGTAAGTGTTAGGTTTAGGGTTAAAGTTAGTGTGAGGGTTAGTGTGAGGGTTAGTGTTAGAGTTAGGGTTAGGTAAAGTTTAGGGTTAGGGTTAGTTTAGGGTTAGGGTTATGGTTTGGGTTAGGATTTGTTAGGTTAGGATTAGGGTTAAAGTTAAGTTTTGTGTTAAGGTTATTGTTAGAACTTGGGTTAGTGTAAGAGTTGCGGTTAGGGTTATGGTTAGAGTTCAGGTTAGGGTTAGGGTTAGGGTTAGTGTTGGGGTAAGGTGTAGGTTTATGGTTAGGGTTAGGATTAGTGTTAAAGTTAGGGTTAGGGTTCAAATTAGTGTTTGGGTTAGGGTTAGGGTTAGGTTTAGGGATATTGTTAGTGTCAGGGTTAGATTTAGTGTTAGATTTAGGGTTAGGTTCATAGTGATGTTTAGCGTTAGTATGAGTGTATGGTTAGGTTAGGTTTCGTGTTACGGTAAGGGTTAGGGTTAGGGTTAGGATTAGGGTTAGGATTAGGGTTAGTGTTTGTTTTAGGCTTGTGTTAGGGTTAGCTTTAAGGTTAAGTTTAGGGTTAAGGTTAGGGTTAGGGTACCTGATAGGATTAGGTTTAGGTTAAGGGATGTGATTTGGGTTAGTGTTAAGGTTAGAGTTAAGGTGAGGGTTAGCATTAGTGTTTGGATTAGGGTTATAGTTAGGTTAAGGGTTAGTGTTAGGTTTAAGTTTAGGGTAAAAGTTAGGTTTACGGTTAGAATTAGGTGAGTGTTATGGTTAGGGTAACGGTTAGACTTAGGATTAG
Organism: Urocitellus parryii; assembly: GCF_045843805.1. Taxonomy (NCBI): domain Eukaryota; kingdom Metazoa; phylum Chordata; class Mammalia; order Rodentia; family Sciuridae; genus Urocitellus; species Urocitellus parryii. The sequence continues at coordinate 82,507,961 of NC_135537.1, forward strand.
TGTTAGTGTTAGGGTTAGTGTTAGGTTTAGGGTTAGGGACAGGGTTAGGTTTAGGTTTAGGTTAGGGTTTGTGTTAGTGTTAGTGTTAGGGTTAGGGTTAGTGTTAGGGTTACGGTTAGTATTAGGGTTAGGTTTAGCGTTATGGTTATGGTTAGTGTTAGTGTTAGGGTTAGGGTTGGGGTTAGGTTTAGGGACAGGGTTAGGTTTAGGTTTAGGTTAGGGTTTGTGTTAGTGTTAGTGTTAGGGTTAGGGTTAGTGTTAGGGTTACGGTTAGTATTAGGGTTAGGTTTAGCATTATGGTTATGGTTAGTGTTAGGGTTAGGGTTGTCGGTTGTCTTAGGGTTAGTGTTAGTGTTAGGGTTAGGGTTGGGGTTAGGATTAGGGTTAGGGTTACTGTTATGGAAAGGTTAGGTTGTGTGTTAGGGTTAGGGTTACGATTAAGATTAACATTAGTGTTAGGGATAGGGATAGGATTAGTGTTAGGGTTGAGGTTAGGTTTAGAAATAGTGTAAAATTTAGAATTAGTGTTAGGGTTAGGGTAGGTTTTAGGGTTAGGATTGATGCTTTGGTTATTTTATGGTTAGGATTAGGTTTAGGGTTAATGTTATGGTTAGCATTAGGGTTTGGTTTAGTGTTAGTGTTATGGTTAGCATTAGAATTAGAGTTTAGTTTAGGCTTAGTGTTAGCATTAGTGTTAGGTTTAGTTTTAGTGTTTTTGTTATGGTTAGGGTTAGGTTTAATGTTAGGGTTAGTGTTAGGTTTAAGGTAAGGGTTAGGGTTAGGGTTAGTGTTCAGGTTAGGTTTAGGGTTAGGGTAAGCTTTAGAGTTGGTGTTAAGGTTAGCATTAGGGTTAGGCTTAGTGTTAGGGTTAGGGTAAGGCTTTGGGTTAGGGTTAGTGTTAGAGTTAGGGTTATTCTTAGTTTTAATGTTAGTTTCAGGTTTAGTAATAGGGTTTTTGTTATGGTTAGGTTTTGGGTTAGGGTAAGGGTTACACTTAAGTTTAGGGTTATGGTTAGGGTTAGGATTAGTATTAGGGTTAGGGTTAGAATTAAGGTTAGTGTTAGGGTTAGGGTTAGTGTTTGTGATAGGGTTAGGTTTAGGGTTAGGGTTCAGGATAGGGTTAGAGTTAGTTTTAGAGTTAGCATTAGGGTTGGGTTTAGGGTTAGTGTTAGGGTTTATGTTAGGGTTAGGGTTTGTGTTAGGTGTAGGGTTAAGGTTTTCTATAGATAACATTTAAGATTAGAGTTAGATTTAGGGTTAGGTTTAGGGTTTCATTTAGGGTTTGGATTAGTGTTAGGTTTAGGGTTAGGGTTAGTTATAGGGTTAAAGGTAGGTTAGGGTTAGGGTAATGGTTTGGTTAGGGTTTGTGTTAGGGTTAGCGTTAGGGTTAGGGTTTGTGTTAGGGTTAGGTTTAGTGTGTGCATTAGTGTTAGGGTTAGGGTTTAGGTTAGGTTTAGGTTCGTGTTAGAGTACAGTGAGGGTTAGTTTGGTGTTAGTTTTAGGTTTATGGTTAGGCCGAGGGTTAGTGTTATGGTTAGAATTAGGGTTAGGGTTAGGATTAGTGTTTGGGTTAGTGTTAGAGTGAGGTTGAGGATTAGTATTAGCATTAGGGTTAGAGTAAGTGTTATGGTTAGTGTTACATTGATGGTGAGGTTTAGCGTTAGTGTTAGTGAAAGGATTAGGGTTAGTGATAGGGTTAGAGTTAGGGTTAGCATTATGGTTAGGGTTAGGTTAGGTTTAGGGTTATTATAAGGGTTAGGGTTAATGTTAGTGTTAGGTTTAGGGATAGGTTTATTGTTAGTTTTAGTGTTAGGGCTGGGATTAGAGTTACAGTTAGTGTTCCGGTTAGGGATAAGGTTAGGATTAGGATTCCTGTTAGATTTAGGGTTAGAGATTTTTATGGTTAGGGTTAGTTTTAGGGTTAAGGTTAGGAAAATGGTTACGTTTAGGGATAGTGTAAGGTTTAGGGTTAGGGTTAGTGTTAGGATTAGGGTTAGGTTTTGTGTTAGGGTTAGGGTTAGAATTAGGGTTAGGGTTAGAGTTAGGGTTAGGGTTAGGTTTTAGGGTTAGCTATAGTGTTAGTGTTAGGCTTAGGGTTAGGGAGAGTGTTAGAATTAGGGATAGGTTTAGGGTTAGGGATAGGTTTAGGGTTAGATTGAGTGTTACAGTTAGGGTTAGGGTTAGTGTTAGAAAGTGTTAGGGACTGGGCTATATTTAGTGCAAGGTTTAGGGTTAGGGATAGGTTTAGTGTTAGTGTTAGGGTTAGGGTAAGAGTTAGGGTTAGTGTATTGGTTAGTGTTGGTGTTACTGTTATGGTTAGGGTTATGTTATGGTTAGTGTTAGTGTTAGGGTTAAGGCTGGGTTAGTTCTAGTGTTAGTGTTAGGATTAGTGTTAGGTAAAAGTTAGGGTTAGTGTTAGAGTATGATTACAGTTAGGATTTGGGTTAGGGAATGTTTTAGAGTTATGGTTATGGTTAGGGTTGGGGTTACTTTAGGTTTAGGTTTAGGGTTATTGTTAGGATTAAGGTTAGTGTTAGGGTTTCAAGTCTAGAATTATGTTTAAACATAGTTTTAGGGTTAGGATTCTGGGTATGACTAGCACTAACTTAACCCAAATCCTAGCCCTAATCCGAGCCCTAACCTGTGCTTTAACCCTAAACCTAACCCTAACCATAGCCCTAGCCCTAATCATAACCATAACCCTAGCCCTAACCCTATACATTACCATAACAATAACCCTAACCCTAATGCTAACCCTAGACCTAAACCTAACCCTATTTCTAATCCTATCCGTATCCATTTCCCTAAACCTAACATGAACCCTAATTCTAAGCCTATCACTACCCAAACTGTTACCCTAATGCTAATTTAATTCCTAAATTTAAGCCTTAACCTATTCCAAACCCTAACCTAGACCTTCACCTTAATAATACCCCTAGCCCTAAACCTGACCCTAACCCTAAACCTAAATGTTACACTAGACTTACCCATAATCCTAACCCTAAAACTATATTTAAACATAATTCTAGATTTGAAATTAGCCTTACTCCTAATACTCGCCCTAACACTAAAACAAACCCTAGCCCTTATCTTAGCCTTAAACCTAGCCTTAATCATAAACCTAATCCCAAATCTTATTGTAAACATCACCCTACCTCTAAAACTAACCTAGCTCACCCTAAACTAAATCCTAAGTCTAATTCTATTCTTAAACTGAACACTAACCATAGTCCTAAGCTTAGCCCTAATTTATCCCTATCCTTAGCTCAAACCCTAAGCTTAGCCCTAAGACTAACAGTAATTCTCACACTAGCCCTATCATTAGTTCTAATCCTAGCCATTACCATAACCCTAAACCTAGCCCTAACCCTTGCCCAATCCTTAGACCCAGCCCTAACCCTAAGCCTAAGACTCACACTAACACTAAACCTAATCTTAAAGCTAATCATAAAACTTGCCCTAACCCTACAACTAGCAGTAAAAACAACAACAACAACAAAAAAAATAACGAGCAATAGCCCTAACCCTAAGCCTAACTTAAACCAAACCCTAACACTACACCTAGACCTAACCATAGCCTTAATGTGAGTCCTAACCCTAACCTTAAAAGTATACCTGACACTGACTCATAGGCTAAACTCACCCTAGCTCAAAACACCATCGTAAACTTAAACCAAAACTTAACAGTAACTTTAGCCATTATTTGAGTCTTAACCCTAACTCTGATCCTGATTCATATTCTAAAACTAACCCTAGCTCTAAATATCACCCTAACCTTAAACATAACCCTAACACTAAAACTACACCTACCGCAAACCCTAATCCTAAATCTAACCCTAATTGTAACCCTAGTTCTTATATTAGCAATTGCCCTAACCCTAGTCATAACCCTAACACAAAACTTGCCCTAATCTGAACCCTAAATCTAACTTTAACCCTAACCTTACCCTAACTCTAGCCCTAATCCTATCTCTAACTCAATCTCTTACCCTAAATGAAACCCTAACCCTACTGGTAAACCTAGATCTATCCCTAATCCTTAGGCTAACCAAAATCCAAACCCTATTAATAGTCCTGACCCTAGCCCTCATTCTACCTCTAATCCTATCCCAAACCCTTTCACTAACCCTGATCCTTATTCTGACCCTAACACAAACCCTGAGTCTAAAACTGACCCTTAACCAAGAGCAAACCCTAACACTGGCCATACCGCTAACTTATACCTAAACCTGAGCGTAACCCTAGCCCTAAGACTAACTCTAACTCTCACACTATCCCTATCCCTACTTCTAAGCCTATCCATTACCATAACCCTAACCCTAGCCCTAACCCTTGCTATATCCTTAGTTCTAGCCTTAACCCTAGATCTAAAACTAACTCAAAATCTAATCCTAACCCTAAGCCTAATCCTAACAACCTAACGAGCCCTAACCCTAATGCTAATGATAAAACTAGCCCTAATCCTAATCCTAGCAGTAAAACAAACTGAGAAATAGCCCTAACCCTAGTTCTAAGGCTATCTCTTACCCTATGAATAACCCTAGCCCTAATGGTAGCCTTAGACCTATGCCTAATCCTTATGCTAACCAAAATCCTAACCTTATTATTAGTCCTGAACCTAGCCCTCATTCTAGCTCTGATCCTATCCCAAATCTGCACACTAACCCTGACCCTTATTCTGACCCTAACATAAACCCTACTTCTAAACCTGACCCTAACACTAGACTAAAACCTAACTCTAGCCTTGGACCTAAACCTAATCCTAAACCTATACTTATCTCTAGCCCTAGACCTAAACAAAAACCCAGTCCTAAGCCTAATAATAACCCTTATCCTAACACAAAAACTAATCCTACCCCTAGACCTAAACCTACTCCTAATTCTGGCTGTAACGCTAACTTGAACCCTAACCCAAACACTGACTCCGCCTTTAACAGTAAACCTACTTATTAACCTGACCCTAACTGAAAATCTAAACCTAACACTATATCTTGGCATAACCCTAACCCTAAAACTAGTCCTAATCATAATCCTAGCTCTTACATTACCCTCAGCTTTAACCCTAGGCCTAAACCTAACACAAAACCTAGAGATCATCCTAGGCCTTAACCTAGCCCTGATTCTAGTCCTACCCCTACCTTAAACCCTAATCTTAACCCTAACACTAGCCCTAATTGTAACGCTAACATGAGCCCTAACCTTATCCCTTACCCTAAGCCAAACCCTAAATCAAATGCTAACCCTAGTCCTAACCCTAATCCTTAGCCTAACTTAAATACTAAGAGTATTGCTAGTCCTAACCATAGCCCTCATTCTAGTTCTAACCCTAATCCTGACCATTATTCTGATCCTAACAGTAACCCTAGATCTAAACCTGACCCTAACCCTAAACCAAACCCTAACACTAGCCCTACCAGTAAGCCTATAACTATACCTAACCCTAACACTAGATCTAGACCCAAAACTAATCCTAAATATAGCTATAATTTGAGCCCTAGACCTAAACAAAATTCTAGCTCTAGCCCTAACAATAATCCTTAACCTAAAATAAACACTTACCCTACCCTGCGACCTAACACTAGTCCTAATTCTGGCTCTACCCCTAACTCTAATCCTATCTGGATCACTGACCCTGACCCTAACATTAACCTATCTCTAAACCTGATGCCAACCCCAAACCTAGTCCTAACACTAGACCTAGCCATAACCCTAACCCTAATACTAGCCCTAAACATAACCATAGCCCTAACCCTACTTTAACCCTAATCTTAACCCTAACAGTAGCCCTAACCCTAACCATAGTCCTAACCCTACCCCTAAACCTAATACAAAACCTAGCCATAATCCTAGGCCTAAACTTAGATCTAAGTATAGCCCTAACCCTAACGCTAACCCTAACAATAACCCTATCACTAACCCTTGCCTTCCATCTAACACTAGCTTAAAGCCAAATCCTTACTCTTAACATTACCCTAGCCCTATCCTAAACCATAACCCTCACCCTAGCTCTTATCCTAACCTTACTCCTAGCTCAAACTTTAGTTCTAACCCTGTCAATTACCCTAACCCTAACCCTAATTGTAACCCTATCCCTTACACTAAAGTTAACCCTAACCATAAATGTATCCAAAGACCTAACCATAAACCTAAACCTCACCGTAGCCCTAACCCTAGCTGAAACATTAAGCCTTACACTAAACCTAATCCTATGACTAGCCCAAATCCATACCCTAACCCTAACTGTAACCCTAAATCTAACATTATCCATTACACTAAAACTAACCCTAACTGTAATGAAATATCTAGCCATAACCCAAACCCTAAACAAAACCCTAACCATAAACATATCCCTAGACCTAAACGTAAACCTAAACCTCGCCCTAGCCCTTACCCTAGCTCAAACACTAACCCTTACCCTAACCTAACCATAACACTAACCCTAAACCTAACACTTACCATTAACCAAACCTAGTCCTATCCCTAAACCTAACTTTAATTTTGACTTAATCCAAACCATAACCTATCCCTAACCCTAGCTCTATATCTATCCATTATACTAAATATAACCCTCACTTAATGCTAGACTTAACCCTATTGCTAAACTCACCCATCCATTACCCTAAACCTTAACTGAAACCTAAACCTAACCCTATCCATTACCCTAAAGCTAAGCCTAAACCTAACACTAATGCAAGCCCTAATCTAAACTTTGACCAAAACCAAATGCTAACCCTGACTATGGCCTCAATAATAATCCTAACTGTAAAAATGACCCTTACCTTAAACATAGCTGTGACACTAGACCTAGACATAACCTAACCCTAAAACTGTCCTTAATCATAACCCTAGACTTGACATTATCCCTAGCCCTAGTTCTAGCCCTTAACCTAAAAAAAACCCTAACCCTAAACCTAGCCTTAATTCTAACCTAAACTCTAACCCTAGCCCTAATCCTAATTCTAACCCTCACCCTAGCCCTAAAGCTAAGTATAACCCCACCCATTTCCCTAAACTTAAACCTAACCCCAGTGCTAATCCTAAACCTAACCCTACCACTAGGCCTAACCCTAACACTAACCCTAGCTCTAATCCTAGCAATAATTTACCTTTAACCCTAAACCTAAGACTAAGCCTAGTCCAAAATCTAAATCTAACTCTCGTCCTAGCCGTTTCCCTAGTTCTAACCCTATCTCTTACCATAACACTAACTCTAGCCCTAATCCTAACCCTGGATCTAACCTTAACTCTAAATCTAACCCAAACCCTAAGAATAAACCTCACCCTAACCCTAGCCCTAACCCTAACACTAATTCAAAATCTAGCCCCAACCCTAGCCCTAGCAAAAACAAAACAAAACAAAACAAACAAACAAAAAAACCCAAAAAAAACCTGAGCAATAGCTCTAACCCTAACACTAACCCATAGTGGTCAAGATGCAGTAAAACCTTAAAACACAAACTGTTCCTGACAATGAACCTTGAATTGAGAAGGCCCAACATGGGAAACATTGTAATGCTAGGTAAACGATGAAATCTGACCAGTATCAAAGAAATTTGAACAAAACTAACTCTAACCCAAACATTAGTTCTAACCCTAGCCCTAACCTTAATCCTAAAACTAAGCCTTTCCTTTTTATACAGCATGATTATAAAAGTCAAAAACTTGGGGTGCCTAGCAGGGTAAGGTAACAGATGAATCCTGCCCAATATAAAAAATTCTGACCAATAATTGGGGAAGGTGTTTCAGTACATGCCTATTTCCCCTGTTTTCTCCTAAAGAACTCTTGGATAATTTTTTTTTTTATGCTTTGGCTTAAGGTTCTTTCACAAGGAACAAACCAGAGCATGCCTACAGCGAAGTGATTGAGTGTGTGAAGTTTCATGCAACCAGCACCAACCCTGTTTGATTTCCAGGTCCGTTTCCGTTCATACCTATAGGCCATAATGTAGTGAAACCTAAAAATTCCAATTGTTCCTGACACTGAACCATTGAACCTTGAAGGCCCAAACTTGGGAAGCCTACTAAGGTTGGTCAAAGATGAATCTTGTACAGTATCAAAGTAATCTGACCAAAAAAAAAATTCGAAGCTTTTTCAGTACATGTGTATTTTGCTTGCTCCTAAAGCACTCAGAGAGAATGTTGTTTCTTTCTACTTGAGCTTAGGGATACTTCACAGAAAACAAACCAGAGAATGCTCACTGAAAACTGATTGGGTGTTTGAAGATTCAAGCAGCTAGCACAAACCCTGTTTGATTTCCAGCTTCATTTACATTCTCCCCTATAGGGCAAAAAGAAGAGAAACATGAAAATTGAAACTGTTCCTGAGAGAAAACCCTTTTACATAGGAGGCCCAAATATTTGGGGTATAGTAAAAATAGGAAAAAGGTGAATCCTGCCCAGTATCATAGAATTTTTAAAGAAACAAACTCCAACCCTAACACCAGGTCTAAACCTAGTCCTAACACTAAGTCTAACCCTAAACCTAATCTGTTCAGAGAACCATTGATCATAGAAGTTTCAAAATTGGGGAGTCTAGTGGGGCAAGCTTACAGATGAATCATGGGCAGTTTCAAAGAAATCTGACAAAATAATTGGGGAAGCCATCTCAGTACATGCAAATTTCCCTGTTTTCTCCTAAAGTGTTCTCAGATATATTTGTATTGCATGCTTCAGCTTATTACTAATTTCACAAGGAACAAACCAGAGAGTGCCCACAGAAAGCTGATCGAGTGTGTGAAGTTTCAAGCAGTTAGCACCAACGTTGTTTGATTTCCACCTCCATGTCCACTTACCCATGTAGGTGAAAATGAAGTAAATCCATAAAATACAAATTGTTCCTGTAGGCAAAGAATTGAACTGAGAAGGCTGAAACCTGGTGAACATAGTAAGGCTAGGTATCCTGCCCAGTACCAAAGAAATTTGAACAAGACAAACTCTAACCCTAACACTAGACCTAACTTTAACCTAATCTGTTTAGAGAACCTTTGATCATAGAAGTATCAAAGTTGAGGAGCCTAGTGGGGAAAGCTAACAGATGAATCCTGCAGAGTATCAAAGAAATATGACCAAATGATTGGGGGAGGTAGTTCAGTACATGCATATTTGGGATACTTTCACAAGGATAAAATCAGAGCATCCTCACAGAGAACTGATTGAGTGTTTGAAGTTTCAAGCAGCTAGCAAAAACCCTGCTTGATATCCAGCTCCATTTTCATTTACCCATATAGGTCAAAATGAAGTGAAATCTTAAAATAAAAACTGAAATACTAACAGCAAACCAGTGAACCTAGAAGGCCCAATCCTGGGGAACATAGTAAGGCCAGGTAAAAGATAAATCCTGATTAGTATCAAAGAAATTTGAACAAAACTACTGTAAACCTAACACTAGATCTATCCTTAATCATAACCCTACAGCTCACCCTAGCCTCTTTAGAGAAACTGTGATCATAGAAATCCCAAACTAAGGGAGCCTAATGGGGCGGGCTAACAGATGAATCCTGCACAGTATCAAAGAAATCTGAGCAAATAATTGGGGGAAGTGTTTCAGTACATGCATGTTTCCTTGATTTCTCCAAAAGTAGTCTGGGATAAAGTTGCTTTGAATGTTTCAGCAGAAGGCAACAATTACAAGGAACAAACCAGAGAGTGCCCAAAGAGAACTGATTGAGTATGTGCAGTTTCAAGCAGCTAGCACCAACCATGTTTGATTTCATGCTCTATTTCTTTTCAACAAAATAGTTCAAAATAAAGTGAAACCTTAAAATACAAACTGTTCCTGACAGCAAACCATTGAACTGAGAAGGCCCAAACCAGGGAACATTGTGAGGCTAGGTAAAAGATGAATCCTGCCAAGTATCACAGATACATGAACAAAACTGACTCTAACCCGAACACTAGATTTAAACCTAGCCCTTACCCTAACTATAAACCTAACCCTAATCTATTTAGAGAACCTTTTATCATAGAAGTTCCAAATTAAGGGAGCCTAGTGGAGAAAGGTAACAGATGAATCTTGTGCAGTATCAAAGAAATATGACCAAATAAATTGGGGAGGTAGTTAAGTACATGTATATTTCCCTGTTGTCTCCAACAGTACTTTTGGAAAAAAAAAGATGTTTTTGCATGTTTAAGCTTTGGGAAACTTTCACAAGGAAGAAATCAGAGTGCACAAATAGAACTGATTGAGTGTGTGCAGTTTTAAGCAGTGAGCACCAACACTTTTTGATTTCAAGTTCCATTTCCATTTACCCGTTTAGGTCAAAATGAAGGAAACCTTAAAATACAACCTGTTCCTGACAGCAAACCATTGAAGGGATAAGGCCAAAAACTGGGGAAAATAGTAAGGCTAGGTAAAAGACAAATTATCCCAAGTATCAAATGAATTTGAACAAAACTCACTCTAACTCTTACACTAGATCTAACCCAACCCTAACCTAATTCTAACCTGTTTAGAGTACCTATGATGATAGAAGTCCCAAACTTGGGAAGCTTAGAGGCAAAACTTAACAGATGAATCTTGTGCAGTATCAAAGAAATTTGATGAAATATTGGGGGGGGGTATTTCAGTACATTCATATTTCCCTATTTTTTTCTTAAAGTGCTCATGGATAAATTGTTTTTCATGCTTCAGCTTAAGGTACTTTCACAAGGCACAACCAGAGAGTGGCCACAGAGAGCTTATTGAGTGTGTGAAGTTTCAAGAAGGTAGTACTAACTCTGTTTGACTTCCAGCTCCATTTTCATTCACGTCTATAGGCCATAATAAAGTGAAACCTAAAAATTCAAACTTTTCCTGACAGTGAACTGGCAAACCTTGAAAACCCAAACTTGGGGATCCTACTAAGACTAGGAAAAGAATGAATCCTGTACAATATCAAAGTAATCCATGCAAAAAAATTGAAGCTTGCTCCTAAAGTGCTCAAAGATGAAGCTGTTTCTTTCTAATTAAGCTTTGGGCTACTACCACAAGAAACAAATGAGAGGATGTGCACTGAGAACTGATTGAGTGTGTGAAGTTTCAAGAAGCTAGCACAAACCCTGTTTGAGTCCAGCTCCATTTCCATTCACCCCTATAGGAAAAATGAAGTGAAACATGAAAATTAAAACTTCTCCTGAGAGCAAAGGCTTTTACTCGGAGGCCCAAACATGGGGAGCATACTAAGAAGAGAAAAAGGAGAAATCCTGCTCAGTATCCAAAAGGTTGAAAAAAAACTAACTCTAACCCTAACACTAGTTCTAACCCTAACTCTAACCATAACCCTAAGCCTAACCTGTTTAGAGAACCTTTGATCATAAAAGTTTTAAGCTTCAGGAGACTAGTGGGGAAAGCTTGCATATGAATCCTGCACAGTATCAAAGAAATCTGACCAATTAATTGAGTGATTATTTCAGATATTGCCCTGTTTTCTCCTAAAATACGCTTGAATAAACTTGTTTTGCATGCTTTAGCTTATTGCTACTTTTACAAGGAAGAAACCAGAGAGTGCCCATAGAAAACGGATTGAGTATGTGAAGTTTAAACCAGTTAGCAGCAACTCTCTGATTTCCAGCTCCATTCTCATTTACCCATATAGGTCAAAATGAAGTGAGATATTAAAAACAAACTATTCCCAACAGTGAACCATTGAACCGAGAAGGCCCCAAACTGGGGCACCTAGTAAGGCTTGGTAAAAGATAAATCTTCCCAGTATCAAAGAAATTTGAACAAAACAAACTCTAACCCTAACATTAGCTCTAGAGCTAGCCCTAACCCTAACCATAACACTAACCCTTACCTGTTTAGAGAACCATTGATCCTAGAAGTGCCAACCTTGGGGAGCCTATTGGAGAAAGTTAAACGATGAAATCTGATCAAATTGTTGGGAGACTTATTTCAGTACATACATGTTTCTCTGTTTTCTCCTTAAGGGCTCTTGGATACAGTTTATTTTGCATGCTTCATTTTGGCCTATCTTCAAAAGAAAGAAACCAGAGAGTGCCCATTGAGAACTGATCGTGTGAAGTTTCAAGCACCTCCTGCCAACCCTGTTGGATTTCCAGCTCAATTTTCATTCACATCAATAAGCCAAAATGAAGGGAAACCTTAAAATACAAACTGTTCCTGACAGTGAACCATTTAACCGAGAAGTCCCAAACATGTGGAGCATAGTAAGGCTAAGTAAAAGGTTAATCCTGCCCAGTGTCATAGAAATTTGAAGAAAACTAGGGCCCCATGGGTGCTCTCAGCTCAGATGGAAGGCTGGACTGTGCAGTTTCTCTGGGCGCAGATAGCAGTCTCAGCCGCATGGGCGCTCATTGCACAGACGGAAGGCAGCACAGAACACAGAGACTTTGCTTGAGAACCACCAGAACAAGCTCTGGACACAGCACAAGGTCAATCCAGAACCACCCACCTCACCAAACACCATACAAGGGTAATAGATGGAATCTATCTTGCAAAAACTTACTCTCCATCTATCACTCGGCGTGACTACTAGCTTGGTTCTGCAGCTTATCAGGTACCAGGTTTCCTACTCCCCTACCACCAGCTGTGATAACTCAAGATTTTTCTCACAAGCTTTTGGGGTGTGTAGCTATCAATGAGGAACAGCAACTGTACAGGCACCTTGTTTCCAATTCAGAGACTAAGAGAAGTGAGGCTCAAGGTAGAAGCTCAAGCCCTCTCACCCTTGCAACCTCCACCATCCTGAGCACAGAGACTCAAGCTAGGAATAGAAAACTCCACCTACTGAAAGAAAAGAAAATCGATATCTGAGAGACTTTTTTTTCTTTCTTACTTTTCTTTTCTTGCTCTTCTCATCCATTCTCCTCTATACTTCCCCCTCTGGTCCTCACAACCTCAACATATGTGAAACCAAGAACTTTCCATGAAATTGGACTTTAAGAACTGAATCACTAGAATTGTATACTATAGAGGAATTGCATAGGCTCCACCTCACCACCTCTTTATTTGCTCTTATTTTCTTTCTCCCTCTCTTTCTTTCTTTCCTTGTTATTTTTTCTTCTTTTTTCTTTCTCCCTCTATCCCACTTTCAGCCTCCTAAGTTTTACTATTTATACATAGGGTAATTTTATGATTACAGATAAGGAGTTTGAATTTTTACCTTCTTCCATAATTCCCCATATTCATTAGAGTTCTCCTCCAAAGTTGCTAAGTTAATCACATACCCTCATTCCTTTCCCCCTTAACATAGCATCCTACCACTGACCCTCAGTTGTCTATACACCACCAAAAATGGTATGCCTTTTATGAAACTAATGACTATATTCTAAATAATAATTGAAGCCAATATCTGTAGACACAGAGTCTAAATATAAATGTATTTATAATGGTTAGGGTTAGGATTCGGGTTAGGATTAGATTCAGAGTTAGGTTTTGATCTATGGTTAGGGCTACCACTAAGGATAGGACTAGGGTTAGGACTAACATTTGGGTTAGGTTTAGGATTATGGTAAGGAATAGAGTTAGAACTAGTGATAGGACTAATATGAGAGTTAGAGTTAGTCTTAGGGCTAGTATTAGGGTTAGGGTTAGGGATAGGGATAGGGCTAAATTAGGGCTAGTGTTAGTGTTAGGTTTAGGCCTTGGTTTAGGGTTGGAGTTAGGATTACATTTAGGGTAAGGTATTGGTTTATAGCTCATTTGAGGGCTACGGAAAGGGTTAGTATTAGGGTTAGGGCTGGGGTTAGGTTTAGGGTTATCATTAAAGCTAGATTTAGGGCTAGGATGAGGGCTAATGCTTGTTTTAGAGTAAGGGCTATTATTAGAGCTAGGGCTAATGTCAGGTCTAGGGTTACAATTAGGGATAGATTTAGTGTTAGGTTTATGGCTTGGTCCAGTGTAGGGGTTAGGTTATAAACTAGGGGTATTATTAGTGTCAGGATCAAGGTGAGGATTTGGGTTAGGTTAGGGTTTAGGTTTAGGGCTTGAATTATCATTAGGGATTCGGGTTAAGGCAATGCAAGGGTTAGGTTTAGGGTTTAGGTGTGGTTTAGTGTAATGGATAGGGTTATTGTTCGGCCTAGGGTTAGCATAAGAGTATCATTACCGTAATGGATAGGGTTAGAGCTAAGATTAGGGGTAGGGTTATGTATAGGATTAGGGCTTTTTGGGGGTTACATTAGATTTACATTTAGGGTTAAAGCTAGGTTTTGCACCTGGGGATGTGGCTCAAGAAGTACCCTGTTCGTCTGGTATGCACAGGACGCTGGATTCGATCTTCAGCACCACATACCAATAAAATAAAGATGTGGTGTCCACCAAAACCTAAAAAATAAATATTAAAAAAACTAGGTTTAGGACTCGGATTAATTCTAGGTTTTGAGTTAGGTTAGGGCTAGGGTTAAGGCTATGGCTAATGTGCAAAGTAGCGTTATGATTAGAGCTAGTGATAGGATCAGGGATAGGGCTATGGCTAGTGTTAGGATTAAATATACAGTTACGATGATGTTTAGAGCTAGGTTTAATGTTAGGGTCAGAGTCAGAGTCCAGATTAGTTTTCAAGTTAGGGTTAGTCCTAGAATTAGAGATAGCATTAGGGCTAGGTGTAGGGTTAGGCTTATGATTTTGTTTTGTTTTAGGGTTAGGGGTAGAGTTAGAGCTAGTTTTAGGGTTAGGGCTAGTGTTAGTGTGAGGTTTAGGCTTAGGTTTAGGGTTAGATTTAAAGATAGGTTTAAATCTAGGCTTTGAGCTAGGGGCAAGGATAGGGCTAGGATTAGGGATAAGTTGAGGGCTAGGTATAGGGTGATGGTAAGGGATAGGGTTAGAACTAGGTATAAGGCTAAGGCGAGAGTTAGAGTTAGTCTTAGGGCTAGGGTTAGGGTTGGGTTTGGGATAGGGCTAAATTAGGGCTGGGTTTAGGACTAGGGTTAATGTTAGGGTTAGGCCAAGGTTTAGGGCTAGGGTTAGTATTAGGGTTAGGGTTAGGTATAGGGTAAGGGATGGGATTATTGCTACTTTTAGGACTAGGGTGAGGTTTAGATTTAGGGTTATGGTTAGGGATAGGTTTATGATTAAGGTCACGTTTATAGCTAAAATGTGGGCTAAGGTTTGTGTTAGAATTAGGACTAGGATTAGAGCTAGGGCTAATGTCAGGTCTAGGGTTACAGTTAGGGAGAGTTTTAGGGTTAGGTTTATAGCTAGGTCTATTATAAGGGTCAAGTTTCTTGTTAGGGTCAGGTTTAGAGCTACGGGTATTATTAGGGTCAGGGTCAAGGTTAGGGTTTTTATTAGATTAAGGTTTAGGGCTTAGAGTTATCATTACAGTTAGGGATAGGTTAATGATAGGTTTAGGTTTAGAGTTCAGGTTAGGTGTAGGGTAATGGATAGGATTAGGGTTTGGCCTAGGGTTAGCAGAAGCATCAGGGTTATCATTAGGGTAATGGATAGGGTTAGAGCTAGTGATAGGGAGAGTTTTATGCTTAGGATTAGGTCTAGGGTTAGGCCTAGGTTTAGGGTTAGTGCTAAGGTTAGGGTTAGGGTTAGCTTTAGGGTTAAAGCTAAGTTAGGGCTTGGATTAGGGCTAGGTTTTGCAATAGGTTAGGGCTATAGCAAATGTAAAACTTTGTTATGATTAGGGCTAGTTTTAGGGTTAATGTTAGAGCTAAGTGTAGTTTTAACGTTAGGTTTAGGGTTAGGGTGATGTTTAGAGCTAGGGTTAATTTTAGTGTGAGGGTCAGTGTTCAGTTTAGGGTTATGGCTAATGTGAAAGCCAGAATTTGGACTAGTGTTAAGACTAGGGGAAGGGTTAGTTTTTGGCTTTAGGCTAAGGGTTATTATTAGGGCTAGGGCTAGGTTTTTCGTTAGGTCTAGGGCTAGAGTTATGAATAGGATTAGGTTTAGGTCTAGGGCTAGTGGTAGGATTAGGTGTAGGTATAAGGTTACCAGTAGGGCTAGGGTTAGGGTTTGGTTTAGGGTTAGGATCAGGTTTAGACCTATGATTAGGGTTCGGGTCAGAATAAGGGTCAGGGTTAGGGTTAGGGTTTGGTTTAAGGTTAGAGCTAGAATGAGGACTACAGTTAGGACTACTTATAGGATTAGGGTTTGGTTTAGAATTCGTATTAGGATTAGCACTAGGTTTAGGGTTTAGCATAGGGTAAGGGATAGGATTAGAGCTATTTTTAGGGCTAGGGTTAGGGTTGTTAAAGCTAGGTTTAGGGCTCAGATTAGGGATAGTTTTTTGTTAGGGTTAATGGCAATGGTTAGAACAATGGCTAATGTAATATCTATTTTTATTAGGGTTAATTTTATGGTTATGGTTAGGTGTTCTATCTCTAGTGTTAGGATTAGGTTTAAGGTTAGGGTGAAGTTTAGAGCTAGTGTTAGTGTTAGGTTAAAAGTCAGGGTAAGGTTTAGTTTTAGGGTTAGGGTTAGGACTCAAGTTAAGGCTAGGGTTACTATAAGGGTTTGGTTTAAGTTTAGGGTGGTGTTTAGAGCTAGGGTGAGTATTAGGATATGAGTCAGATTTAGGGTTAGTATTAAGGTTAAGATTAGGACTCAAATTAGGGCTAGGGTTAGGTCTAGGTGTAGTGTTAAGGTTTGGTTTAAGTTAAGGTTTAGGGCTAGGGCTATTGCTCGGTTTTGTTTTACTGCAAGGGTTAGTGTTAGGGCTAGTTTTATGATTAGTGTTAGGGCTCGGGCTAGTGTTAATGTTAGGCTTAGGTTTAGGGTTAGGGTTAGATTTAGATTTAGGGTTAGATCTAGGTTTAGGACTAGGAATAAAAATTTGGCAATGGTTATGGCTAGGTTTAGGGCTAGGTTTAGGGGTAGGTTTAGGATTAGAGTAATGGATAGGGTTAGAAGTTGAGATAGGGATAGTATGAGAGTTAGAGTTAGTCTTAGGGCTTGGGTTAGGGTTAGGGTTATGGATAGGGTTAAAATAGGGCTAGGATTAGGGTAGGGTTAGTGTTCACCTTAGGCCTAGAGTATCATGAGGGTTAGGGTTAAGTTTAGGGTAAGAAATGGCATTATAGCTAAATTTAGAGGTAAAGTGAAGGTTAGAATTACGGTTAGGGCTATGGTTAGGGGTAGTGTAATGTTTAAGGCTAGGTTTGGGGCTAGGATGAAGGCTATGGTTTATTTTATTATTAGGGCTAAGGATAATATCAGATCTAGGGTTATGGTTAAAGATAGTTTAGGGTTAGGTTTATGGCTACATATAATGTAAGGGTTAGGTTTAGGGTTAGGGTCAGGTTTAGATCTAGGGGTATTATAAGGGTGAAGGTCTGGGTTAGAAGTATGGGATAGGTTAAGATTTAAAGTTAGGTATCGAATTAGTATTATGGTAAGTGTTAGTGAAATGATAGGATAAGGTTTAGGGTTTAGGTTTGGTTTAGAATAATGCATAGGTTTAGGATTAGGGATAGGGTTAGGTTTAGGCCTAGAGTTATGGTTATGGCAATGGACAAGTTTAGAGATGATGTTAGGGCTAGGGTTATGGTTTTGATTAGGGCTAGGTTTAGGATTAAGTTTAGGGTTAAAGCTCGGGTTAGGGCTTTGATTAGGGCTAGGTTTTGGGTTAAGTTAGTGCTAGGGTTAGGGGTAAGTCTACTGTAAGTACCAGGGTTACAATTAGAGTTAAATTTAGGATTAAGATTAGTGGTAGGTCTAGTGTTAGCTTTATGGTTAGGGTTAGGGTGATGTTTAGACTAGGGTTAGTATTATGGTCAGAGTCCAGGTCAGTGTTAGTTCTAGTTTTCATCTTAAAACTAGAATTAGAGCTAAGGTTACTAATAGCTTAAGGGTTGGTTTAGGTTAAGGGTTAGGGTTAGGGCTATGGCTCGGTTTTGTTTTAGGGCTAGGGTTAAAGTTAGATTTAGAGTTAGGGTTACTGTTAGGGTTAGGCTTAGGGTTAGGATTTGATTTAGAATTAAAATTAGAGCCAATGATAGGGCTAGGCTTAGGGCTGGGTTTAGGGCTAGGATTAGGGTTCCAGTAAGGGATATGGTTAGAACTAGGGATGGGGCTATGGTGAGAGTAAGAGTTAGTCGTAGGGCTAGACTTAGGTCTAGGGTTAGGAATAGGACTAAATCAGGGCTAAGATTAGAACTAGGGTTAGTTTTGGGGTTAGGCCTAAAGTTAGGTTTGGAGTTAGGATTAAGGCTAGGTTTAGGGCTAGGATAAGGGCTGGGGTTTGTGTTAGGTTTAGGGCTAGAATTCGGGTTATGGCTAATGTCAGGTCTAAGCTTAAGGTTGGGGATGGTTTTAGGATTAGTGTTGTTTCTAGGTCTAGTGTAAGGGTTATGTAATGATAGGGTTTTGGTTAGAGTTAACATTAGGTTTAAGGTAATTTATAGGGTTAGGTTTGGCAAAAGGATTAAGGTTAGGCCTAGGGTCCACATTAGTGTAAGGGTTATGGTTAGAATAATTGATAGAACTAGACCTAAGTTTAGGGCTAGGTTTATGGTTAGGAATAGATCTTGAATTAGGGTTAAGTTTAGGGTTAAAACTAGGGTTATGCTTAGGTTTTTGTTTAGTGTAAGGGTTAGGTTTTGAGCTACGATTGGGCCTAGGGTCACGATTAGGTTTAGGGATACTTCTAGGGATAAAAGATTATAGAACTCATAGGGTTAAGGTTAGAATTAAGGAAAGGGACGTTTTAGGGATGATAAGGTTAGGGTTAGGGTAATGTATACAATTAGATATAGATTTAGGGCTATGTTTAACAATAGATTGTGGTTTAGGCTTAGAGTTAGGGCTATGGTTATGTTTAGGTTTATAGTTAGGGTTAGGGATTGAGCTAGGGTTAGGTGTATGGCAAGTGTGAGGTTTAAGGTAAGGTCTAGGTTTAGTTCTCCATTTAGGTTTAGGTTTAGCATTAAGCCTAGGATTACCCATAAGGTTAAGTTTAGGTTTACAGTAATGGGTAGGTTTAGAGCTAGGTTTAGGGCTAGGGTTAGGGTTAGAATGAGGGATAGGTGTGGTTTATGTTCAGAGTAATGTTTAACCTTTGAACTAGGATTAGGACTAAGGCGAGCTTTAGGTTAGGTTTAGGGCTAGGGTGAGTGTTAAGGTTATGCTTAAGGCTTGATTTAGGCCTAGGATTAGCTATAGGTTTTGTGTTAGGTTTAGGCCTAGTGTTAGGGCTATGGGTAATGTAAAAGCTAGGGTTATGTTGAAGGCTAGTTGTAGGGTTAGGGTTATGGCTAAGTCTAGTGTTAGGTTTAGATTTTTGTGTAGGGTCAGATTTAGAGATAGGTTTACTCTAAAGGCAGGGTCAGTGTTTGGGTTGGAGTTAGTGTTAGGGTTACAGCCAGAATTAGGATTATGTTTAGGTCTAGGGGTAGGGTTAGATTTTGAGTTAGGTTAAGAATTATGGTTAGGGCTAGGGCTAGGTTTATTTTTAGGTCTAGGGCTAAGGTTAAGGGTAGATTTAGGATTTGGTCTAGGGCTAGTATTAGGGTTTGGTCTAGGGTTAGGGTCAGTTTTATACCTAGGGTTAGTGTTAGTGTCAAAATAAGGGTCAGGGTTAGCATTAGGGTTTGGCATAGGTTTAGAGCTAGAATGAGGGCTAGGGTTAGGACCATTAATAGGGTTATGGTTTTGGTTAGCCTACGAATTAGAGATAGGTCTAGGGTTACCATTAGGGTTAAGGTTTTTCTTAGGTTAAGGGATAGCCTTAGATCTAGGATTAATGCTAGAGTTAGGGTTTGGGTTAAGGTTAAATATAGATTTAGAACTCGGATTAGGGCTAGTTTTTGTATTAGGGTTAGGGCTATTTTTGGGAATTGGCTAATGTAAGAGCCAGGGTTACAACTAGGATTAGTTTTACAGTTAGGGTTAGGGGAGGTCTAGTGTTAGGTTTAGGTTTAAAGTTAGGGTAATATTTAGAGCTAGGGTTATTGTTAGGATATGAGTCAGCTTCAGGGTTAGTTTTAGGGTTAGGGTTAGGACTCAAATAAGGGCTAGGGTTACTGTTAGTGTTTAGTTTAAGGTGAGGGCTGTGTTTAGAGCTAGGGTGACTTTTAGGATATCAGTCAGGGTTAGGGTTAGTTTTAAGGTTAGGGTTATTACTTGAATTAGGGCTAGGATCACTTTTAGCGCTTGGTTTAAGTTTAGCTAACTCTACCACTAGCCTTAGACCTAAATATAACCTTAAATATAGCCTTAACTCTAGCCCTAAACCTAAACAAAAACCTAGTCCTAGCCCTAACAATAAGCCTTACCCTAACCCAAACACTACTTCTACCCCTAGACCTAAACCTAGTACTAATTCTGGCTATAATCCTAACTCTAACTCTAACTCTAACCTGAACACTGACCAGCCTTTAACAGTAAACCTACCTCTAAACCTGAACCTAACTGAAAATATAAACCTAACATTAGACCTAGTCATAACCCTAACCCCCAAACTAGCCCTACTCATATCTCTAGTTCTTAAATTACCCACAGCCCTAACCCTAGGCCTAAACCTAACACAAAACCTAGACCTAATCCTAGGCCTTAACCTAGCCCTAAGAATAACCCTAACTCTAACCCTAGCCCTAATCCTAACTTAACCCTAGCCTTAGTCCCAATCCTAGCTTAAAGTCTAACACTTACCATAAACATAAACCTAGAAACATCCATAAATCTAACCCTAACCCTAGCCCTAATCCTTACCTTAACCCTAGCACTAACCCTGGCTCTAAATCTACAAAACACACTAAACCTAAACCTAAACCTATTGGTAACCCTAGCCTTAACCCTAACCTTAACCCTAACCCTAACCAGAAAACTAAACCTAGACCTAACCCTAAACCTATCACTCGCTATAATCCTAACCCTAGCTCAAAACCTAATCCTTACCATAAACCTAAACATAACCATAGCCATATCCTTAACCCTAAACTTAAATCTAACCCTAACCCTAACCCTAAACCTAAATCTAACCATATCCATTACACTAACCCTAACCCTAACCCTAATGATAATCTTAGCCCTAACCCTAACTCTAACCCTAAAACTACCGTTATTCTATCCCAAAACTGAAGCATTCAAAAACATATTTATCCGCAAGTACTGTTGGAGAGAACAGGGAAATATACATGTAGTGAACTACCTCCCCATATTATTTGGTCAGATTTCTTTGATACTGCACAAGATTCATCTGTTAGCTTGCCCAACTAGGCTCTCTTAATTTGGGACTTCTATGATAAAAGGTTCTCTAAACAGATTCTCTAAACAGGGTATGTTTATTGTTTAGGGTAAGGGCTAGGTTTAAACCTAGTGTTAGGGTTAGAGTCATGTATCTTTGATACTGGGCAGGATTCATATTTTACCTAGCCTCACAATGTTCCCTGGTTTGGGCCTTCTCGGTTCAATGGTTTGCTGTCAGAAACAGCTTGTATTTGAAGGTTTCACTTAATTTTGAACTATTTTGTTGTAGAGAAATGGAGCATGAAATCAAACAGGGTTGGTGCTAGCTGCTTGAAATTGCACACAATCAATTCTCTGTGGGCACTCTCTAGTTTGTTCCTTGTGAATGTTGCTCTCAGCTGAAACATGCAAAGCAACTTTATCCCAGAGCACTTTTGGAGAAATAAAGGAAATATGCATATACTGAAACATTTCACCCAATTATTTGCTCAGATTTCTTTGAAATTGTGAAGGATTCATCTGGTAGCTTGCCCCACTAGGCTCCATTAGTTTGGGAGTTCTATGATCAAAGGTTCTCTAAACAAGCTAGGGTGAGCTGTAGGGTTAGGATTAAGGATAGATCTAGTGTTAGGTTTACAGTAGTTTTGTTCAAATTTCTTTGATACTAGGCAGGATTTATTTTTATTTTACCTAGCCATACTATCTTCCCCTGGTTTGGACCTTCTAGGTTCACTCATTTGCTGTCAGTATTTCAGTTTTTTGTTTGTTTGTTTGTTTTGTTTTAAGATTTCACTTCATTTTGATCTATATGGGTAAATGGAAATGGAGCTGGAAATCAAACAGGGTTTTTAATAGCTGCTTGAACTTCACACTCTCAATTAGTTCTCTGTGAGGACACTCTGTTTTTATCCTTGTGAAAGTATCCCAAAGATGAGGCATTCAAAAACAACACTATGCGAGAGTATTTTAGGAGATGACAGGAAAACAAAATTCATGTACTGAACTACCTCCCCCAATCATTTGGTCAGATTTCTTTCATACTGGGCAGGGTTCATCTGTTAGCTTGCCCCACTAGGCTCCTCATCTTTGAGACTTATATGATCAAAGGTTCTCTAAAAAGTTTAGGTTAGAGTTAGGTCTAGTGTTAGGGTTAGAGTTTGTCTTGTTCAAATTTCTTTGATACCGGGCAGGATATATTTTTACCTAGCCTTACTATGTTCCCCAGATTTCAGCCTTCTCAGTTGAATTATTTGCTGAGAGCAACAATTTGTATTTTACGGATTCACTTAATTTTGACCTACATGGGTAAATGGACATGGAGTTGGAAATCAAACAAGGTTGATGCTAACTGCTTAAAACTTCATTCATTCAATCAGTTCTCTTTGGGCACTCTCTGGTTTGTTTCTTGTGTAATGAGAAATAAGCTGAAGCATGCAATACGAATTTATCTGAGAACACTTTAGGAGAAAACATGGAAATATGTATGTACTGAAATAGCTCACCCAATTATTTTGTCAGATTTCTTTGAAACTGCCCATGATTCATCTGTAAGCTTGCCCCACTAGACTCCCCAATTTCGAAACTTCTATGATCAAAATTTCTTTAAACTGATTAGGTTTAGGGTTAGAATAGTGTTAGGTCTAGGTTTAGACCAGATGTTAGGGTTAGAGTTAGTTTTTTTTTTTTTTTTAATTTCTATGTTACTGGGCAGGATTCACCTTTTTCCTATTTTGACTATACTCCAAATGTTTGGGCCTCCTACGTAAAAGGGTTTTCTCTCAGCCACAGTTTCAATTTTCATGTTTCTCTTCTTTTTGCCCTTTAGGCGTGAATGGAAATGAAGCTGGAAATCAAACAGGGTTTGTGCTAGCTACTTGAAACTTCACACACTAAATCAGTTCTCAGTGAGTATTCTCTGTTTTTTTTTTTTCCTGTGAAGTATCCCTAAGCTGAAGGAGAAAGTAACAGCTTTATCTCTGAGTGCTTTAGGAGGAAGCAAAATACACTTGTTCCGAAAGAGCTTTGAATTTTTTTTGATCAGATTACTTTGATACTGTACAGGATTCATCTTTGACCAACCTTAGTAGGCTTCCCAAGTTTGGGCCTTCAAGGTTCAATAGTTCAGTGTCATAAAAGCTTGAATTTTTAGTTTTCAGTACATTATGGCCAATAGGAGTGAATGGAAATGGAGCTGGCAATCAAACAGGGTTGGTGCTAGCTGCCTGAAACTTCAGGTACTCAATTATTTCGCTGTCGGCATGCTCTGTTTTTTTTTTTTTATTTTTCTTGTGAAAGTATCTTAAGCTGAAGCAGGAAAAAACAATTTATCCAAGAGCACATTAGGAGAAAACAGGGTAAATAGGCATGTACTGAAACACCTTCCCCAAATATTGGTCAGAATTTTTGATACTGGGCAGGATTCATTTGCTACCTTTCCCTACTCTGCACCTCAAGTTTGGGACTTTTATGATCAAGCTCTATAAACAGGAAAGGTTTAGTTTTCGGATTAGTGTTAGGGCTAGGGTTAGAACTAATGTTCGGGTTAGAGTTAGTTTTGTTCCAATTTCTTTGATACCGGTCAGGATTCTTCTTTTACCTAGCATTACCATGTTTCCCAGGTTGAAAGGGAAAGGTTTGCTGCCAGGAAAAGTTTATGTTTTCAGGTTGCACTTCATCTTGACTTTTATGCGTTAGGTTTAGGGTTAGGCCTATGGCTTGATTTTCTTTTATGGCTAGGGCTAGAATTAGGGCTAGATTTTGAATTAGTGTTAGGGTTAGGGCTAGTGTTAGGGTGAGGTGTAGGCTTAGGGTTAGGGTAAGATTTAGAGTTAGGGTTAGATCCAGGGTTAGGGTTAGGGCTAGGGTGAGTGTTACGGTAAGGGAAAGGGTAAGAACTAGGGAAATGGCTAGGACGAGAGTGAGATATAGATTTAGGACTAGACTTAGGCTTAGGGTTAGGGTTAAAGTTAAAATAGGGCTAGGATGAGGGCTAAGGTTTGTGTTAGGGATAGGCCTAGGGGTAGGGCTAGGTTAGAATTAGCATTGGAGTTAGGATTAAGTTTAGGGGAATGGGTGGGGTTATAGCTAGCTTTAGGGCTAGGGTGAGGGTTAGAAATAGGATTAGGGCTAGGGATAGTGTTTAGTTTAGGATTAAGGCGAGGTTTAGGGCTAGGGTTTCTTTTAGGTTAAGGGCTAGAACTAGGCTAGGGCTAATGTCAAGTCTAGAGTTATGATTAAGGATAGTTTTAGGGTTAGGTTATTGCTAGGTCTAGTGTCAGAGCTATGTTTCGGGTAAGGGTCAGATTTAGAGTTATGGGTATTATTAGGGTAAGGGTCAGGGTTAGCATTTGATTTTGGTCAAAGTTTAGATTAGGGCTTGAATTAGTGTTAGGTTTAGGCTTAGGGTAGAGTAATGGATAGGGTTAGGTTTAGGTTTCAGTTAAGGTTTAGGGTAATGGATGGGTTAGGTTAAGCAATAGGGTTAAGGTTAGCATTAGTTTAGGGTTATGTTTAGTATAATGGATAGATTTAGAGCTAGGGTTAGGGCTAGGTTATGATTTGGATTAAGTCTAAAATTAGAGTTAAGTTTAGGGATAAGGCTAGGGTTTGGTTTACGGTAAGTGTTAGGTTTAGAGTTAGGGTTAGGGTTAGGTTAGGGTAAGGGTTAGTGTTTGAGCCAGGGTAATGGCTAGGGCGAGGTTTAGGTTTACGTTCAGTTCTAGGGATATGTTTATGGTTAGGTTTTGGTATAGGGTTTGGGTTATGGCTAGAGTTTTCATTACAGTTAGGGTTAGTTTTAGGGTAATGGATAATGTTAGATTTCGGGTTAGGGTTAGGGTAAGGGTTAGGTTAAGATTTAGGGCTATTCTTAGGATTAGGTTTAGTGTAAGGGTTAATGTTTCTGCTAAGGCTAGGGCTATGGTGATGTTTAGTTTTATGGTTAGCTCTTGGGATATGTTTATGGTTATGGTTAGGTTTAGTTTTAGGGATAGGTTTATAATTAGGGTTAGGTTTAGGGTTAGGGTAATTGACAGGGTTAGAACTAAAGTTTGAGCTAGGATTAATGTTAGGATAAGAGCTATGGTTAGGGTTATGGTTTGATAGAAGGCTAGGGTATTGTTGAGTGTAAGGGTTTGGCTTTGAGCTAGGGTTAGGTCTAAGGCAAATGTTAGTGTTAGGGCTAGGGTTAGGGTTAGGGTTATGCTTAGGGCTAAGTTTAGGCCTAGGATTATGACTAAGTTTTGTGTTAGGTTTAGGGCTAGGGTTATGATTATGGTCAGGGTTACAGCTACTGTTAGGGTTAAGATTAGGGTTAAAATAGTGTTAGGGCTAGGGTTATGTTTAGGGCTAGTATTAGGGTTAGGGTTATGGCTAGGTCTAGTATTAGGACTAGGTTTTGGGTTAGGGTCATGTTTAGAGATAGGTTAATGTTAGGGTCAGGGTCAGTGTTCTGGATAGGATAAGGGTTAGGGTTAGAGCCAGAATTAAGACAAGTGTTAGGTCTAGGGGTAGGGTATGTGTTTAGTTTAGGTTAAGGGTTATTGTTAGTGCTAGAGCCAAGGTTTTGTTTAGGTCTAGGTCTAGAATTATAGCTATATTTAGGAATAGTTTGGGGTCTAGATCTAGTGTTATGGTCTGGTATAGGAATAGGCTTACCGGTAGGGCTAGTGTTAGGGTTTGGTTTAGGGATAGAGTCAGGTTTAGACATAGGTTACTGTTAGGATCAGAATAAGGGTCAAGGTTAGGGTTAGAACTAGAATGAGGGCTAGGGTTAGGACTAGTAATACTCTTCGTGTTTAAGTTAGGTTTGGGGTTATGGTTAGGACTAGAGTTAGCATTTGGTTTAGAGTTTGTCTTAGGGTAAGGGATAAGGTTAGAGCTAGGGATAGGGCTTGGTTTAGGGTTAGGTTTATGGCTAGTCAGGTTTAAGATTAGGATTTAAGTTAGGGTTAGGATTAGAATTAGGGGTAGAATTTGTGTTAGGGTTAGGGCTAGTTTATGACAATGACTAATATATGAACTAGGGTTAAGATTAGGGCTAGTTTTAGGGTTAGGGTTAAGGAAAGGTCTGTGTTAGGGTTAATTTAAGGTTAGGGTGATGTTTAGAGCTAGGATTAGTGTTAGGATCGGGGTCAGGGTCAGAGTTATTTTTAGAGTTAGGGTTAGTTCTAGGTGTAGGTTTATGGTTCGGTTTAGGTTAAGGGTTAGGTTTAGGGATATGGCTTGGTTTTGTTTTAAGGCTAGAGATAGGGGTAAGGCAAGTTTTAGGATTAGCATTATTGTAAAGGCTAGTGTTAGGGTTTGGTTTAGGATTATGGTTATGGTTAAATTTAGAGTTAGGTTTAAATTTAGAGTTAGGTTTAGATCCAAGTTTGGGCTAGGGCTAAGGACAGAAGTAGGGCTAGGGCGAGGTCAAGAGTTAGAGTTAGTCTTAAGGCTAAGTTTAGAGTTAGGATAGGACTAAATTAGGATTAGTGCTAGGCTTAGTGTTATGGTTAGGCCTAGGGTTAGGGTAAGGGTTATGGTTAGGTTTAAGATTATGGTTAGGTTTAGGGTTATTGTTAGGTTTAGGGTAAGGCATGGGGTTATAGCTAGGTTTAGGGCTAGGGCAAGTGTTAGAACTAGGGTTAAACCTTGGGTTGTGGTTCGGGTTAGGATTAAGACAGGTTTAGAGATAAGGCTAATTTCAGGTCTAGATTTACAGTAAAAGATAGTTTAGGGTTAGGTTAGATGTAGTGTAAGGGTTAGGTTTAGAGTTTTGGTCAGGTTTAGAGCTAATGCTATTGTTTGTGTCAGTGTCATGATAAGTGTTTGGCATAGGTCAAGGTTTAAATTTAGGGCTCAAATTAGCATAGGTTTAGGATTAGGGTAAGGATATAGTTAGGTTTAGTTTTCAAGTTAGGTTTAGTGTAATGGATAGGGTTAGGATTAGGGATATGGTAAGGTTTAGGCCTAGGGTTGGCATTAGAATTAGGATTATGGTTAGGGTAATGGATAGGGTTAGAGCTAGGGTTAGAGCTAAGGTTATGGTTATTCTTAGTGCTAGGTTTAGGGTTACGGTTATGGTTAGGATTAAAGCTCGGTTTAGGGCTCAGATTAGGTAGGTTTTGGGTTAAGTTAGGGCTAGGGTTAGGCTTATGGCTAATGTAAGTACTAGGGTTAAAAATTAGGGCTAGTTTTAGGGTTAGGGTTAGGGTTAGGGCTAGGTGTAGTGTTATGTTTAGGGTTATGTTTAGGGTGATATTTAAAGCTAGGGTTAGTTTTTGCATCAGAATCTTGGTTAGGGCTCAGATTAGGCTAGGTTTTGGGTTAAGTTAGAGCTATGGTTAGGGTTATGGCTAATATAAGTACTAGGGTTAAAATTAGGGCTAGTTTTAGGGTTAGGGTTAGTGTTAGGGCTAGGTCTAGTGTTATGTTTAGGGTGATGTTTAAAGCTAGGGTTAGTGTTTGCATCAGAATCAGGGTTAGGGCTAATTTTTGTGTTCTGCTTAAAAGTAGAATTAGGGCTAGGGTTAGAGCTAGGTGTAGGGTTAGGTTTTGGTTAAGGTAAGGGTTAGGGTTAGGAATATCGCTCGGATTTATATTATGGTTAGGCCTAGAGTTAGGGCTAGTTTTAGGAGGAGCATTAAGTTTAGGGTTAGGATTAGTGTTAGATTTAGGCTTAGGCTTTGTATTAGAGTTAGATTTAGAGTTAAGGTTAGATCCAAGTTTAGGGCTAGGGCTAAGGAAATGGCTAGGGTTAGGTCTAGGATTAGAGCTAGGTTTATAATTCCAGTAAGAGATAGGGTAAGAACCAGTTTTAGGGCTAGGGAGAGTTAGACTTACTTTTAGGGCTAGGGTTAGGGTTAGGGTTAGGGATAGGGATAGGGCTGAGTTAGGTCTAAGATTATGGATAGGGTTGGTTTTAAGTTAGGCCTAGTTTTAAGGTTAGGGTTGTGATTAAGGCTATGTTTAGTGCTAATATGGGCTAGGGTTTGTGTTCAGGTTAGGGCTAGGATCATATCTAGGGCTAAAGACAGGTCTAGGGTCATGGTTATATAGAGTTTTGGGGTTAGGTTTTGGCTAGGTCTAATGTAAGGATTAGGTTTAGAGTAAGGGTCAGGTTAGAGATAGGTGAAGTATAAATATCAGGGTCATGGTTAGGGTTTCTTTTAGGTTTGATTTAGGGTTAGGGCTCAAATTAGCCTTAGAGTTATGGTTAGGGTAATGATAGGGTTACATTTAGGGTGAAGGTTAGGTTTAGGGTAATTGATAGGGTTAGAGTTAGTGATAGGTTTATGGTTAGACCTAGGGTTAGCATTAGGGAAAGGGTTATGTTTAGTGTAATGGCTACAGTTAGAGTTAAGTTTAGGGCTAGGGTTATGGTTAGGATTAGATCTTGAGATAGGGTTAGGCCTAGAATTAGCATTAGGGTATGGGTTATGATTAGGGTAATGGGTACAGTTAGAGTTAACTTTATAGCTAGACTCATGGTTAGGATTAGGTCTTGAGTT
Organism: Urocitellus parryii; assembly: GCF_045843805.1. Classification (NCBI taxonomy): domain Eukaryota; kingdom Metazoa; phylum Chordata; class Mammalia; order Rodentia; family Sciuridae; genus Urocitellus; species Urocitellus parryii. The sequence goes on from NC_135537.1 coordinate 82,536,530, forward strand.
TGTGTTAGAGTATGGGTTAGAACTACGGTAGAATTAGTGTTATGTTTAGTGTAACAGTTAGGTTCTGAGCTATGATTAGTGTTAGAGAAAGGGTTAGGTTCAGGATTATGTTTAGCAATAGGATTATGGTAGGTTTAGGGTTAGAGTTAGGGTTAGGAGAATGTTTATAATTAAGTTTAGGGTTAGGGTTAGTGTACTAAATACGGTTAGAGGTAGGTTTAGGTTGAGGGACAGGGCTAGATTTAAGTTTAGGGTTAGGGTTAGGTCTACGGTTATCTTTAGGTTTATGGTAAGGCTTAGGGTTTTATCTATGGTTAGGGCTACAGTGAGTATTAGTTTAGGGTTAGGTCTAGGGTTAGTTTTCTGTTTAGGGTTTAGGATTATGGTTAGGGTTGAGGCTAGGGTTACATTTAGGGTTAGGGTTAGGGTAATGGGTAGGTTTAGAGCTAGGGTTAGGGCTAAGGTTATGGTTAGTATTAGGACTAGGTTTAGGGTTAGATTCAGGGATAGTTCTAGTTTTATATTTATAGTAAGGGTTAGGTTTTGAGTTATGCTTAGGACTAAGGTGAGGGTTAGGATTGGGTTAGGGATATGGTTAGGGTTACAGTTATGCTTAGGGCTAGGTTAAGGCCTAGGATTAGCTCTAGGTTTTGTGTTAGGTTTAGGCCTAGGGTTAAAGCTGTGGGTAATGTAAGAGCTAGGATTATGATTAGGGATAGTTTTAGGGTTAGGGTTATGCCAAGATCTAGTGTTAGGTTTAAATTTTCAGTTAGGGTCTGGTTTAGAGGTAGGTTTAAGGTTAAAGGAAGAGTCAGTGTTTGGGTTAGAGTTCAAGTTAGGTTTACAGCCAGAATTAGGAGTAGGTTTATGTCTAGAGGTAGGGTAGTGTTTTTGTTAGGATTAGGGTTATTGTTAGGCCTAGAACTAGGTTTTTGTTCAGTTCTAAAGCTAGATATAAGGCTACATTTAGGATTACGTTTGAGTCAAGTGCTAGAGTTAGGTTTTAGTCTAGTGTTAGGGTCAGGTTTAAAACTAGGGTTTGTGTTAGGGTCAGTATAAGGGTCAGGGTTAGCGTTCAAGTTTGGGATAGGTTTAGATCTAGAATAAGGGCTAGGGTCAAGATAACTAATGAGGTTAGGATTTTGGTTATCCTAAGGATTAGGCATAGGTCTAGGGGTACCATTAGGGTTAGGGTTATTCATAGGGTAAGCGATAGCCTTAGAGCTATGGTTAGGGCTAGAGTTAGGGTTAGGTTTAAATCTAGGTTTAGGGCTTGGATTAGGGCTAGATTTTGGGTTAGGTTTGAGCTAATGATAGGGCAATGGCTAGTGTAAGAACTAGGGTTACAATGAGGGTTAGTTTTAGGTTTAGGGTTAGGGGTAGGTCTAGTGTTAGGGTTAGGTTTAAGGTTAAGATGATATTTAGATCTAGGGTTAGTGTTAAAATATGAGTCAGGGTCAGCGTTAGGGTTAGGACTTGAATTAGGAATAGGTTTACTTTTAGGTTTCAGTTTAAGGTTAGGAGGCTGTTTAGAGCTAGGGTGAGCGTTAGGATATGAGTCAGTTTCAGGGTTAGATTTAAGGTTAGGGTTAGGACTCAAATTAAGGCTATGGTTAGGTCTAGGTGAAGTGTTAAGGTTTGGTTTAAGTTAAGGTTTATGGTTAGGGTTATGGCTCAGTTTGTGTTACTGCTAGGGTTAGGGATAGGGCTAGTTTTATCATCAGCATTAGGGTTAGGGCTAGGTTTAGTGTTTGGCTTAGGCTTAGGGTTAGGGTTAGATTTCGAGTTAGAGTTAGATCTAGGGTTAGAGCTAGAACTATGGATAGAACAAGAGTTAGTGCTAGGGTTAGGGTTATGATAATGGATGGACTTAGAAGTAGGGATAGGGATAGGTTGAGAGTTAGAGTTAGTCTTAGGGCTAGGGTTAGGGTTAGGTTTAGGTATAAGTTAGAAGTATGACCAGTGTTAGGGTTTGCTCTAGGTTTAGGGTCAGTTTTAGACCTAGGGTTTGTGTTAGAGTCAGAATAAGGATCAGGGTTAGTGAAAGTGTTTGGGATAGGATTAGAGCTAGAATTAGTGCTAGGGTCAGGACTATTAATAGGGTTAGGATTTTGGTTAGCCTAAGGATTAGGGATAGGTCTAGGTTCATCATTAGTGTTAAGGTTTCACTTAGGGTAAGGGATAGGTTTATAGCTAGGTTTAGGGCTTAAGTTAGGGTAGGGTTAGAGTAAAAGTTAGGTTTAGGGTTCGGATTAGGGCTAGTTTTCTGTTAGGGTTAGGACTAGGTTTAGGGCAATCGCTAATATAAGAACTAGGGTTACAATTAGGGTTAGTTTTAGGGTTAGGGGTAGGGGTAGGCATAGTTTTAGTGTTAGGGTTAAGTTTAAGTTTAGGGTGATATTTAGAGCTAGGGTTAGTTTTAGGATAAGAGTCAGGGTCAGGGTTAGGTTTAGGACTCAAATAAGGGCTAGGGTCATTGTTCAGTTTAGGTTTAAGTTTAGGATGTTGTTTCAAGCTAGGTTGAGTTTAGCATATGAGTCAGTGTCAGGTATACTTTTAAGGTTATGGTTAGGACTCCAATTAAGTCTATGGTTAGGTCTAGGTGTATAGGGTTTGGTTTATGTTAGGTTTAGGGTTAGGGCTATTGCACGTTGTGGTTTGACTGCTAATGGTAGGGTTAGGGCTAGTTTTATGAATAAAGTTAGGGTTACTGTTAGATTAAGTCTAGAATTATGTTTAAAGATAGTTTTAGGGTTAGGATTATGGGTACGTCTAGCATAAGGTTTAGGTTTAGGGTTAGAGTCAGGTTTAGGGCTAGGGGTATTATTAAGGTGAAGGTTTAAGTTAGGGTTTGGAATAGTTTCAGGTTTAACGTTAGGGATTGAGCTAGCATAAGGGTAAAGGTTAGGGTAATGATAGGCTTAGAATTAGGGTTCATGTTTGGTTTAAAAAAATAGATAGGTATAGGAGTAGAGATAGGGTTAGGTTTAGGCCTTGAGTTAGCATTAGGGTTAAGGTTATTGTTATGGTAATGTATAGGGTAGAGCTAGGGTTCTATTTATGATTATGGCTATGGCTATGGTTAGGGTAGGGTTGGGCTTAAAGCTCAGGTTAGGGTTCGTATTAGGGCTAGGATTTGGGTTAAGTTAGTGATAGGTTTAGGATTACGGTTAATGTAAGTACAAGGGTTAAGTTTAGGGCTAGGTTTAGTTTTAGGGTTAGTGTTAAGATTAGGGTGATGTTTAGAGCTAGGTTAGTGTTAGTGTCAGACTCAGGGTCAGGGTTAGTTTTAGGGTTCAGCTGAAAACTCGAATTAGGTCTAGGGTTAGGGGGAGGTGTATGGTTAGGGTTTGGTTTAGTTTAAGGGTTAGGAATAGAGCTTATGTCTCAGTTTTGTTTTAGGGCTAGGGCTAGGATTAGGGCAAGTTTTAGGATTAGTGTTAGGGTTAGGGCTAGTGTTAGGGTTAGGCTTAGGCTTCAGGTTAGTGTTAGATTTAGAGATAGGTTATGATCTAAGTTTAGTGCTTGGGCTAATGATAGGGCATGGGTTAGGACTAAGTTTAGAGCTAGGGTTAGGGTTACGTTAAGGGATAGGGTTAGAACTAGTGATAGGGCTAGTGTGAGAGTTATATTTATTCTTAGATCTAGGGTTAGGGTTAGGTTTAAAGATAGGGTGAAATTAGGGCTAAGATTAGGCCTAGGTTTAGTATTAGGGTTAGAGCTAGGGTTAGGTTTAGGGTTAATCTAAGTTTAGGGCTAGTATAAGGGCTGGGTTTTTTTTTTTAAGGTTAGGGCTAGGATTAGGGCTAGGGCTAATATTAGGTGTGGGGTTACAGTTGAGGAGAGGACAGATTTAGGATTATGTTAATGGCTAGGTCTAGTGTAAGGGTTAGATTTAGAGCTAGGGTCAGATTTAGAGCTAGGGGAATTATTAGGGTCAGGATCAGGTTAGAGTTTGGTTGAGGTTAGCGTTTAGCTATTAGGGCTCAAATAAGCATTAGGCAGGATTAGGGTAATGATAGGTTTTTATTTATGGTTCAGGTTAGGTTTACGGTAATTGATAGGGTTAGGTTTAGTGATAGTGTTTGTGTTAGGCCTAGTGTTAGCATTAGGGTAAGCGTAATGTTTAGGATAATTAATAGGGTCAGAGCTAAGTTTAGGGCTAGGGTTATGGTTAGGAATAGGTCTTGAGTTAGGGTTAGGGTTAGGGTTATAACTGGGTTTAGTGATTGGGTTATGTTTAGCATAAGGGTTAGGTTTTGAGCTAGGGTTAGGGCTAGGGCGAGGCTTAGCTTTAGAGTTAGGTCTAGGGATAAGATTAGAGTATGGTTAGGCTTACTGTTAGAGTAATGGATATGGTTAGATGTAGGCAGAGTGTTATGGTTAGCTTTAGATTGAGGTTTAGGTTTAGGTTTAGGGATATGGTTATGTTTAGGTTTATGGTAAGGGTTAGCGTTTGAGCTAGAGTTAGGTCTATGGTGAGTGTGAGGTTTAGGGTTAGATCTAGTGTTAGTTTTCTGGTTAGGTTTAGAGTTAGGGTTAGGCCTAGGGTTATCAATAGATTTAGGGTTAGTTTTAGGGTAATGGGTAGGTTTAGAGCTAGGTTTAGGGCTAGAGTTAAGTTTAGGATTAGGGCTAGTGTTAGGGGTATATTTAGGAATAGGTATAGGTTTATGTTTAGGATAAGAGTTAGGCTTTGAGCTATGGTTACGAGTAAGCAAGTATTAGGTTTGGGTTAGGGTTAGGGTTATGCTTAGGCGTAGGATTAGCTCTAGGTTTTGTGTTAGGTTTAGGCCTAGGGTTAGGGCTGCGGGTAATGTAAGAGCTAGGGTTATGATTAGGGCTAGTTTTAGGGTTAGGACTTTGGCTAGGTCTAGTGTTAGGGTGAGATTTTTGTTAGGGTCAGGTTTAGAGGTAGGTTTACTCTTAAAGGCAGGATCAATGTTTGGGTTAGAGTTAGAATTAGGTTTACAGCCAGAATTAGAGCTAGGTTTAGGTCTAGGGGTAGGGTTAGTGTTTGTGTTACATTAAGGGTTACTTTAAGGGCTAGGGATAGGTTTTTGTTTAGGTCTAGGGCTAGAGTTAAGGATAGATTTTAAGATTTGGTTTATGTCTAGAGTTAGTGTTAGGATTTGGTCTAGGGTTAGGGCCAGGTTTAGACCTAGGACTACTGTTAGCGTGAAAAAAATGGTCAGGGTTAACATTAGGGTTTGGAATAAGGTTAGAGCTAAAGTGAGGGTAGGGTTATGACTATTAATAGAGTTAGGGTTTTGGTTAGCTTAAGGATTAGGGATAGGTGTAGGGTTACCATCAGGGTTAGGGTTTCACTTTGGGTAAGGGATAGGCTTAGAGCTAGGGTTAGGGCTAGATATAGGGTTAGGGTTAGGGTTAAATCTAGGATTAGGGCTCAGATTAGGGCTAATTTTTGTGTTAGCATTAGGGCTAATATTATGGCAATGGATAATATAAGAACTAGGGTTACAATTAGGGTTAGGGGTAGGTGTAGGTCTAGTGTTAGGGTTAGGTTTAATGTTAGGGTGATATTTATAGCTAGATTAGTATTAGGATATGATTCAGAGACAGTGTTAGTTTTAGGGTTAGGGTTAGCTATCAAATAAGGGTTAGGATTACTGTCAGGGTTCAGTTTCAGTTTAGGGTGGTCTTTAGAGCTAGGGTGACTGTTAGAATATGAGTCAGCATCAAGGTTAGTTTTAAGGTTAAGGTTATGACTTAATTTAAGGCTAGGGTTACTGTTAGGGTTCGATAGTTTAGGAGGGTGTTTAGACCTAGGGTGAGTGTTAGGATATAATTCCGGGACAGAATTAGTTTAAGGTTATATTAAGGACTCGAATTAGGGCTTGGTTAGGTCTAGGTGTAGTGTTTGGGTTTAGATTATGTTAAGTTTTAAGGTTAGGAGTATTGCTCAGTTTTGGGGTTTTTGTAAGAATGAAAGAGAGAGAGAGAGAGAATTTTTAATATTTTTATTTTTTTAGTTTTTGGTAGACACAACATCTTTTTTTAAATTATATTTTTATTGTTGCTGAGGATCAAACCCAGCACCCCGTGCATGCCAGGTGAATGCGCTACCGCTTGAGCCATATCCTCAGCCTCTATTGCTCAGTTTTGTTTTAGTCCTAGGTTATATGATTAGCTTTAGGGTCAGGGCTAGTGTTTGTGTTACGCTTAGACTGAGGGTTATGTTAAGACTTGGAGTTTGGGTTAGATATAGGGTTAGGGCTAGGTCTAATGATAGGGCAAGGGTTAGGGCTAGGTTTAGGGTTATGGTAAATGATAAGGATAGAACTAGCGATAGGGCTAGGGCGAGAGTTAGAGTTAGTCTTAGGGCTATGGTTATGGTTATTTTTAGGGATAGAGCTAAATCAGGGCAAGGTTTAGAACTAGGGTTAGTGTTCAGCTTACTCCTAGCATTAGGACTAGGTTTAGAGTTTAGGTTAAGGGATGTGTTATAGCTAGGTTTAGAGGTAGAGTGAGGGTTATAATTAGGATTAGGGCTAGGTTTAGGGTTACAGTTTTGATTAAGGCTAGGTTTAGGGCTAGGATGAGGGCTAGGGTTTGTTGTAGGTTTAGGTCTAGAATGAGGGCTAGGGATAATGTCAGGTCTAGTGTTACATTTAGGAGTAGATTTGTAATTAGGTCTATGTCTTAGTCTACTGTAAGTGTTAAGTTTAGGGTAAGGGTCAGTTTTAGATCTAGGGGTATTTTTAAGTTCAGGGTCAGGATTATGGTTTGTATTAGGTTAAGATTTAGGGATAAGGTTCAAATGAGCATTAGGGTTAGAGTTAGGTTTAGGGTAATGAATATGGTTAGGTTTAGGGTTCCGGGTAGGTTTTAGGGTATTAGAGTGATTTAGGGTTTGCGATAGGGTTGAGGGTTAGGCCTACGGTTAGCATTAGGTATAGGGTTATCATAAGGGTAATGTATAGGGTTAGGGTTAGAGTTAGAGGGCTAGGGTTATTATTAGGAATAAGGCTAGAGTTATGTTTGGGCCAAAGTTTAGGCTTTGAGCTAGGTTAGGGCTAGGTTTAGGGTTAGGGTTATGCTTAGGTAGGTTTAGGCCTTGCATTCGTGCTAGGTTTTGTGTTAGGTTTAGGTCTAATTTTAGTGCTATGGGTAATGTAAGATCTAGGGTTCTTATTAGGGATCGGTTTAGGGTTAGGGTTATGGCTAGGTCTAGTGTTAGGTTTAGATTTTGGTTTAGAGTCAGTTTTAGAGCTAGGTTTAGTGTTAGTGTCAGGATCAGTGTTCTGATTAGAGTTAGGGTGAAAGCCAGAATCAGGAGTAGCGTTAGGTCTAGAGGTAGTGTTATTGTTTGGTTTAAGTTAAGTGTTATTGTTAGGGTGAGGACTAAGTTTTTGTTTAGGTCTAGGGCTAGAGTTATCAGTAGATTTAGGATTAGGTTTAGGTCTAGGGGTAGTAATAGGGTTAGGTTTAAGTAAAATTTACTGGTAGGGCTAGTTTCAGGGTATAGTTTAGGTTTAGGGTCAGGTTTAGACCTATAATTAGTGTCATGGTCAGAATAAGGGTGAAGATTAGGGTTAGGTTTTGGGTTAGGTTTAGAGATAGAATGAGGGCTAGGGTTTGTACTGTTAATAGGGTTAGTGTTTGATTTAGGCTAAGGATTACTATTAGGACTAGGGTTAGCATTATGGATAGGATTTTGCTTAGGATAAGGGATTGGGTTACAGCTATGCTTAGAGCTAGGATTAGGGTTAGGTTCAGGTCTAGGGCTAGGGTTAGGGTTAAATCTAATTTTAGGACTCAGATTAGGGCTATTTTTGTTTTGGGGTTAGGGCTAGGGTTAGGACTATAGCTAATGTAAGAACTAGGGTTATTTTTAGGGTTAGGTTTTGTGCTAGGAATGGTGTTAGCATTTTCTTTATGGTTATGGTGATATATAGAGCTAGGGTTAGTGTTTGGTTATGAGTCATTGTAAGGGTTAGTTTTAGTTCTAGGACACTAATTTGAGCTACGGTTATGGCTAGTTGCAGAGTTAGGATTTGATTTAGGTTAGGTTTAGGTGTAGGGTAATGGCTCGGTTTAGTTTTAGGGCTAGGGCTAGGGTTAGGGTTAGTTTTATGATTAGCGATAGTGTCAGCTAGTGGTAGGGTGAGGTTTAGGGTCAAGGTTAGGGTTAGATTTAGAGTTATGGTTTGATTTAAGGTTAGGGCTAAGGTTAGGGCTAGTGTTAGGGTTACAGTAACAGACAGGTTTAGAAATAAAAATAGGGCTAGGTTGAGAGTTAGAGGTATTCTTAGGGCTAGAGTTAGGGATTTGCTTAAGGTTCAGGCTAAATTAGGGCTAGATTAGCACTAGGTTTAGTGTTAGGGTTAGACACATGGTTAGGGCTAGGATTAGGGTTAATGTTTGTGTTAGGGTTATGGTTAGTTTTAAGGAAAAGGATGAGGTTATGGCTAGGTTTAGGGCTAGGGAGAGGGTTAAAATTAGGTATAGGAATAGGGTGAGTGTTCAGGTTAGGATTAAGGCTAGGATTAGGGCTAGGATGAGGGCTAGGGTTTATGTTAGGATTAGAGCTAGGATTAGAGCTAGGGCTAATGTCAGGTCTAAGGTTATGGTTAGGAACAGTGTTAACTTTAGGTTTATGGCTAGCTCTAGTGGAAAGTTAGGTTTAGAGTAAAGGTCAGGTTTAGAGCTAGGTATATTATTAAGGTCAGATTCTGGTTTAGGGTTTTGTTTAGGATAAGGTTTAGGGTTAGGCCTAAAATTAGCATTAGTGTTAGGGTTAAAGTAATGGATAGTGTTAGGTTTAGAGTTCAGGTTAGGTTTAGAGTAATAGATAGGTTTAGTGTTAGCAATAGGATTAGGGTTAGGCATAGGGCTAGCATTTGGTTTAGGTTTGTTTAGGGTAAAAGATAGGGTTAGTGCTAGTGTTAGGGCTTGTGTTAACCTTAGAATTTTGGCTAGGTTTAGAGTTAGTGTTAGTGTTAGGTTTAGCAGAAGTGTTCGGGTTTGAGCTAGGGTTAGGGCTAGGGTGAGGGTTAGGGTTAGAGTCAGGGCTATGGTTAGGATTAGGGTTAGGGTTATGGCTTGGGTTAGCATTAGGGTTAGGGTTATGTTTAAGGTAATGGATAGAGTTTGTGCTATGGTTACAGTTAGGATTAGGGCTAGGTTTAGGGTTAGTTTGAGGGTTAGGGCTATGGTTATGTTTACGGTAAGGATTAGACTTTGACTAGGGTTAGGGCCAGAGCCACTGTTAGGGTTAAATTTAATGCTAGAGATACGTTTAGGGTTATGCTTAGGTGTAGGTTTAGGGCAAGGGTTAGGGCTAGGTTTTGTGTGATGTTTAGGGCTAGTGTTAGGTGTATGCGTAATGTAAGAGCTAGGATTATGGTTATGGGTAGAGTTAGGGTTTGTATAGTGTTAGGGTTAGTTTTTTAGTTAGGATAAGTTTTAGAGCTATGGTTTGTGTTAGGGTAAGTGACTAGGGTTAAGTCTAGGGTTACAGTTAGGGATAGAATTAGGGTTATGTTTATGGTTAGGTTTAGTGTAAGAGTTAGATTTAAGGTAAGGGTAAAGTTTAGAGCTAGATGTATTATTAAGGTCAGGGTGTGGCTTATGGTTCAGTTTAGGTTAAGGTTTAGGTTCAGGGCTTTAATTAGCAGTAGGGTTAGAGTTAGTGTTAGGGTAATGAGTAGGCTTATGATTAGGGTACATGTTAGTTTTATGGTAATGGATAGGTTTAGGGATTGTGATAGGGTTAGGGTTAAGCCTAGAGTTAGAATTAGGGTAAGGATTATGGTTATGGTAATGGATAGGATTAGAGCTAGGGTTAGGGCGATGGTTAAGGTTAGGATTAGGGCTAGTGTTAGGTTAGGGTTTGGGATAGGACTAGGGTTATGTTTAGGGTAAAGGTGAGGCTTTGAGCTAGGGTTAGGTCTAAGGGGAGGGTGAGGGTTAGGGTTAAGGTTAGTATAGGGTTACACTTAGGGCTAGGTGTAGGCCTAGGATTAGGGCTAGGTTTTGTGTTATTTTAGGCCTAGGATTAGGGCCATTGGTAGTTATGAGTTACGGTTATGATTAATCTAGTTTTAGGGTTAGGGCTATGGCTAGGTGTAGTGTTAGGATTAGGTTTTGAGTTAGGGTGAGCTTTGGAGCTAGGTTTATGTTAGGGTCAGGGTCAGTGTTCAGGTTAGAGTGAGTGTTGTGGTTAGTGCCAGAATGAGGACTAGGTTGAGGTCTAAAAATAGGGTTAGTGTTTGGGTTATGTTAAGGTTGATTGTTAAGGCTAGGGCAAGGTTGTTGTTCAGGTCTAGGGCTAGAGTTATGGCTAGATTTAGGATTAGGTTTAGGTCTAGGACTAGTGTTAGGTTTAGATTTCAGTATAGGTTTACTGGTAGGGCTAATGATAGGGTTTGAGTTCAGATTAGGATCAGGTTTAGCGTTTGGGCCAGTATAAGTTTCAGGTTAGCATTAGGGTTTGGTTTATGGTTAGATCTAGAATGAGGGCTAGGGTTAGGACTAGTAATAGGGTTAGGGTTTGGGTTAGGCTACGGATTATAGTTAGAACTAGGGTTAGCATTAGGTTTAGGGTTTGGATTAAGTTAACAAATATGATAAGAGCTAGGGTTAGGGAAGTGTTAGGGACTGGCTTATGGCTAGGGTTAGTGATAGGGTTAAAGCTAGGGTTAGTGCTCGGATTAGGGCCAGGTTTGGGGTTAGGTTAAGGCTAGTGTTAGGGCTACTGCTAATGTATGAACTAGGGTTATGATTAGGGCCAGTTTGGGAGTTAGTGTTATGGTTAGGTCAAGTGTTAGGATTAGGATTAGTGTTAGCATGATGCTTAGAGCTAGAGTTAATGTTATGGTCAGGGTCAGTGTTCAGGTTAGACTTAGCTTTATGGTGAAAGCCAGAATTGTCACTAGGGTTAGGTCTAGGAGTAGGGTTAGTGTTTGGGTTAGGTTAATGTTTATTATTAGGGCTAGGGTTAGGTTTTTGTTTATATCTAGGGCTAGAGATATGTCTAGATTTATATTTAGGTTTAGGTCTAGGGCTAGTGTTAGGGTTAGGTTTAGGAATAGGTTTATATCTAGTTCTAGTGTTAGGGTTCAGTATAGGGTTAGGGTCAGGTTTAGACCTACGGTTTCCATTAGGGTAAGAATAAGTGTCAGGTTTGAGTTATGGTTAGAGGTAGAGTGAGGGCTAGGGTTAGTACTAGTAAAAGGATTAGGTTTAGGACTAGGTTTAGCATTAGTGTTAGATTTGGCTTAGGGTAAGTAATAGGGTTAGACCTCGGCTTATGGTTACATTTCGGGTAGGGTTAGGGCTAGTATTATGATTAGGTTTAGGGTTAATGCTAGGGATAGGTTTCTGATTAGGGCTAAATTTTGGTTAGAGTTAGGGCTAGGTTCAGAGTTACAGCCAATGTTTGCAGTAGAGTTACAATTTGGGCTAGTTATAAGATTGGGGTTAGGACTAGGTCTAGTGTTAGGGTTAGGTTTAATATTAGAGTGATGTTTTGAGCTAGGGTAAACATTAAGGTCAAAATTAACGTCAGGGGTAGTTTTATGATTAGGGTTTGGACTCGAATTAGGGCTAGGGTTAGGGCTAGGTATAGCGTTTGGTTTTGGTTTAGGTTAAGCTTTAAATTTAGGGCTATTGCTCAGTTTTGTTTTAGAGCTGGGGCTATGGTTAGGGCTAGTTTTAAGGTTAGCATTAGGTTTAGGACTAGTGTTATGTTTAGGTTTAATCTTAGGTTTATATTTAGATTTAGAGTTAGGATTAGATCTAGGGTTAGGTCTAAGGCTAAGGATATGAGTAGCATTAGTTCTAGGTTCATAGCTAGGTTAGGGTTATGCTAAAAATAGGATTAGAACTAGGGATAGAGCCAGGGCTTAGGGTTTGGTTAGGTATACGGCTTAATTAGAGCTAGGAATAGGGCTAGGTTTATGTTTATGTTTAGGCCTAGTGTTAGTTTTGGGCTTAGGGATAGGTTTGGTGTAAATGATGGGGTTAGAGCTAGGTTTAGGGCTAGGATGAATGTTAGAATTAGGGTTAAGGCTAGGGTTTCATTAGAGTTATGATTAAGGCTAGGTTAAGGGCTAGGATGAGGGTTAAGGTTTGTGTTTTGGTTAGGGCTAGGATTAGTGTTAGGGCAAATGTCAGGATTAGATTTAGGGTAAGGGTCAAATTTAGAGCTAGGAGTATTATTGGGGTCAGAGTCATATTTAGAGTTTTGTTTAGGTTAGCTTTTAGGGTTAGGGCTCAAATTAGCATTAGGATTTGTGTTAGGATAAAGATAGGCTTAGGATTAGTGTTCAGGTTGGGTTTAGCATAATGGATAGGGTTATGGTTAGGCATAGGGTTAGATTTAGGCCTAGGTTTAGCATTAGAAGTAGGGCTATTTTTAGGGTAATTGATAGGGTTAGAGCTAAGTTTAGGGTTAGGGTTATGGATAGGATCAAGGCTAGGGTTAGGGTTAGGGTTAGGGTTAGGTTTATGGTGTGTGAAGTTTAGGGCTAGTATTACAGCTGGGGCAAATGTCAGGTCAATGGTTACATTAGGAATAGTTTTAGGGTTAGGTTTATGGCTAGGTCTAGTATAAGGGTTTGGTTTAGGGGTAGGGTCAGGTATATTATTACAGGAATCGTCAGAGTTAGGGTTTGGCTTAGGTTAAGTTTAGGATTAGGGCTCAAATTAGCATTAGTGTTAGCGTTAGGGTAATGATACGGTTAGATTTAGGGTTCAGGATAGGTATAGGTTGATGAATAAGGTTAGGGTTAGCAATAAGGTTAGGGTTAGGCCTAGGGTTAGTATCAGGGTTCTGGTTAGGGTTAGGGTAATGGATAGGGTTAGAGCTAGTGATAAGGCTAGGGTTATGTTTAGAATTCTGGCTAGGTTTAGGGTAAGGTTTAGGGCTAGGTTTTGGGTTAGGGTTAGGTATAAAACTAGGATTAAGTCTCAAATAAGGGCCAGGATTTGGTTTTGGTTAGGGCTACGGTTAGGGCTATGGCTAATGTATGAACTAGTGTTACAGTTGGTGCCAGTTTTAGGGTTAGGGTTAGGGTGATATTTTGAGCAAGGGTTATATTTAGGGTCAGTGTAAGGGTCAGGCTTAGCTTTAGTGTTAGGTTTAGGACTCAAATCAGGGCTAAAGTTAGTGCTAGGTGTAGGGTTAGGTTATGGTTTAGGTTAAGGGTTACAGTTAGGGGTATGATTCAGTTTTGTTTTAGGGGTAGGGTTAAGGTTAAGGCTAGATTTTGGATTAGCATCATGGTTAGGGCTAGTTTTAGAGTGAAGTTTAGGCTTAGGTTTAGGGTTAGATTTAGAGTTAGGTTTGATCCAAAGTTATGGCTCATGCTATGGTTAGGGCTAGGGTTAGGGTTATGGTAAGGACTATGGATAGAACTAGGGATATGTCTCGGGTGAGAATTAGAGTTATTCTTAGGAGTAAGCTTAGGGTGAGGGTTATGGTTACTGCTAAAGTAGGGCTAGGATTAGGACCTGGTTTAGTGTTAGGTTTAAGCCTAGGGGTTGGGCTAGGGTTAGGGTTAGCACTGGGGTTAGGGTTAAGTTTAAGGGAATGAGTGGGGTTATAGCTAGGTTTAGGACTAGGGTGTGGGTTAGAATTAGGATTAGGCCTCGAGTTATGGTTCAGTTTAGGATTAAGGCTAGTATTAGGGCTAGAAAAAGGGTTAGGTATTCTGATGGGGTTAGGGCTAGGTCTCGGGCTAGGGATAATATCAGGTCTAGGGTTATGGTTAAGGATAGTTTTAGGGTTAGGTTTTGGCTAGTTCTATTGTAAGGATTAGGTTTAGGTTAAAGGTCAACTTTAAGCTATGGTGATTATTAGTGTCATGGTCAGGGTCAGGGTTAGCATTTGGTTTACATTAAGGTTAAGAAGTTAGGGCTCGGATTAGCGTTAGGGTTAGGTTTAGAGTTAAGGTAATGGAAGAGTTTCCTTTAGATTTTAGTTAAGGTTTAAGGTAACTGATGGGTGAGGTTTCAGCGATCGGTTTAGGGTTAACATTAGGGTTAAGGTAATGTTTAGTGTAATGGATAGTTTTAGAGTTAAGGTTAGGGCTAGGGTATGTTTGGGATTAAGTCTAGTATTAGGGTTAGGCTTAGAGGTAGGGCCAGTGTTTGGTTTAGAGTAAGTGTTAGGGTTAGGGTAAGTGTTAGTTTAGGTTTAAGGTTATGGTTAGGTTAGTATAAGGGTTAGTGTTTGAGCTAGGGTTAGGTCTAGTGAGAGGGTTAGGTTTAGGTTTAGTTTTAAGTTCAAGATTATGGTTAGAGTTAGGTTTAGTGTTAGGGATAGGGTTGTTATTAGGGTTAGGATTAGGGTTAAGGTAATGGATATGGTTACAGCTCAATTTTGGACTAGGGTTAGGTTAGGATTTGGGCTAGGGTTATGATTAGGATTTAGGATAGGGCTAGGGTTATGTTTAGTGTAAGGGTTAGACTTTGAGCTAGGGTTAGGTCTAAAGAGAGGTTTAGGGTTAGAGTTAGTGTTGGTTTAGGGCTAGACTTAGGTTTATGCTTATAGCTAAGTTTAAGCCTAGGATTAGCTCTAGGTTTTGTGTTACTTTTAGGTCTAGGGTTAAGACTATGGGTAATGTAAAACATAGGGTTATACTTAGGGCTAGATTTAGGTTTAGGGTTATAGCTAGGTCTAGTGTTAGGTCTAGGTTTTGGGTTAGTGACAGGTTTAAAGCTAGTTTAAGTGTTAGGATCAGGGTCAGTGTTCTGGATAGGGTTAGGTTTAGGGTTAGAGCCAGAATTAGGACTAGGGGTAGGTCTAGGGATAGGGTAAGTGTTTGGTTTAGCTTAAGGGTTACTGTTAGGGCTGGTGCTAGGATTTTGCTTAGGTATAGGGCTAGAGTTATAGCTATATTTAGGATTAGCTTTGGGTCTAGGTATAGTGTTAGGCTTAGGCATAAGTATAGGGTTATTAGTAGGTCTAGTGATATGTTTGGTTTAGCTTTAGTGTCAGGTTTAGACCTAGGGTTACTTTTAGGGTCAGATGAGGGTCAGGGTTAGGTTAAGAGGTAGATTGAGGGCTGGGTTAAGATTAGTAATATGGTTAGAGTTGAAGTTAGGCTAAGGATTAGGGTTAGCACTAGGGTTAGCTTTTGGGTTAGGGTTTGGCTTAGGGTAAATGATAGGGTTAGAGCTAGGGTTAGGGCTAGGGTGAGGGTTAGGTTTAGGGCTAGTGTTAGGGTTAAGATTAGGGTTAAAGCTAGGTTTAGTGCTCAGATCCAGGGTAGGATTTGTGTTAGTGTTAATGCTAGGGTTAGGACAATGACTAATGTAGGAACTAGGGTTACAATTAAGGCTAGTTTTAGTGTTACAGTTAAGTCTAGGTCTAGTGTTAGGTTAATTTAAGTTAGAGTGATGATTAGATCTAGGATTAGTATTAGGGTCAGCATCAGTGTCAGAGTAATTTTTAGAGTTAGGGTTAGGGCTAGGTGTAAGGTTTGGGTTTGGTTTAGGTTAAAGGTTTGGGTTAGGGATATGGATTTTTTTTATTTTATGGCTAGGGCTAGGGCTAGGGCAAGTTTTAGGGTTAGCATTATGGTTAGGGGCAGTGTTAGGGTTTGGTCTGACTCATGATTACAGTTAAATTTAGAGTTAGGTTTAGATTTAGATTTAGGTTTAGATCTAGAGTTAGGATAGGGCTAAGGATAGAACTAGGGCTAGGGCTAGGGCAAGAGTTCTAGTTAGTCTTAGGGCTAGGGTTAGGGTTAGGGTAGGATTAAATTAGAGCTAGGATTAGCGCTAGGGTTAGGGTGGGGTTAGGGTTAGGTTTAGGGTTATGGTTAGGTGTGTGGTAAGGAATGCAGTTATAGGTAGTTTTAGGGCTAGGGTGAGGGTTAGAATTAGGGTTCGGGCTCAGGTTATGGTTCAGGTTAGGATTAAGCCTAGGTTTGGGGTTAGGATTATGGTTAGGGCTAATTTCAGGTCTAGGGTTAAGTTTAAATATAGTTTAAGGTTAGGTTTATGGCTATGCATTCTGTAAGCATTAGGTTTATAGTTAGGGTCAGGATTAGAGATAAGGGTATTATTAGGGTCATTGTCACGATTAGTGTTTTGGATAGGTTAAGGTTTAAAGTTAGGACTTGAATTAGCATTAAAATTATGATCAGTAATGATAGGATTAGGTTTAGTTTTCAGGTTACATTTCGGGTAATGGATAGGGTGAAGGTGAGGGATAGGGTTAGGTTTAGGCCTAGAGTTAGGGTTATGGTAATGGTAATGGATAGGGTTAGAGGTAGGGTTACAACTATGGTTATGGTTACAATGAGTCATGGGGTTAGAGTTTGGTTTAGGATTAAAGCTAGGTTTAGGGCTCAGAATAGGGCTAGGATTTGGGTTAAGTTAGGGCTAGGGTTAGGGTTACGGCTGATGTAAGTACTAGGGTTATAATTAGGGCTAATTTTAGTGTTAGGGGTTAGGACTAGGTCTAGTGTTTGGTTTAGGTTTAGGGTTAGGGTGAAGTTTAGACCTAGTGCAAGTTTTAAGGTCAGAGTCTGAGTGAGAATTAACTTTAGGGTTCAATATAAGACTCGGATTATTGCTAGGGTTAGGGCTAGCTGTAAGATTAGGGCTTGAATTATGTTAAGGGTTAGGATTAGGTCTATGGATCAGTTTGGTTTTACTGCTAGGGCTAGGATTAGGACTAGTATTAGGATTATCCTTAGGGTTAGGGCTAGGGTTAGGTTTAGGCTTAGGCTTATTGTTAGGATTAGATTTAGAGTTAGGGTTAGATCTAGGGTTATGGCCAGGGATATGAATAGGGTGAGGGCTAGACCTATGGTTCAGGCTAGAATTAGGCTTCCTGTAATATATAAGATTAGAACTAGAGTTAGGGCTAGTGTGAGAGTTAGAGGTAGTCTTTGGGCTAGGGTTAGGGTTAGGGTTAGGGTTAGGGCTAAATTAGGACTAAGATTAGGGCTATGGTTAGTGTTAGGTTTAGGCCTAGGGTTAGCATTAGCATAAGGATAATGTTTAGGGTAATGGATACAGTTAGAGTGAAGGTTAGGGCTAGGTTATGGTTAGGAATAAGTCTTGAGTTAGGGTTAGGGTGAGAGTTAGAACTATTGTTAGGTTTAGGCTAATGTTTAGCATAAGGGTTAGGTTTTGAGCTATGGTTAGGGCTAAGCTGGGAGTTAGCTTCAGGGTTAGATCTAGGAATAGGATTACCATAGGTTTTGTGTTAGAATTAGGGCAAGAGTTAGCCCTAGGAATAGTGGTAGGGTCAGTATAAGGATATGTCTAGGTTTAGTGTTAGGGTTTGGTTTAAGTTAATGTTTAGGGTTAGGGCTATTTCTTGGTTTTAGTTTAGTCCTAGGGTTAGGTTTAGGGATAGTGTAAGTGTTAAGCTTAGGCTTAGGGTTAGGGTTAGATTTGGAGTTAGGTTTAGATCTAGGGTTAGAGCTGGGACTAAGAATAGGGCAAGGGTTAGGGCTAGGTATAGGGTAAGGGATAGGGTTATGGTAAGGGATAGAGTTATAACTAGGGATAGGTATAGGGCGAGAGTTAGAGTGAGTCTCAGTTCTAGGCTTAGTGTTAAGGGTAGAGATAGGGCTAAATTAGTGCTAGGATAAGGGCTAGGTTTATTGTTTGGCTTAAGTTTAGAGTTAGGTTTAGGTTTAGGTTTAAGATTAGGATAAGAGATGGCATTATAGCTAGAGTTAGGGTGAGTGTTAGAATTAGGGTTAAAAGTAGGGTTAGGGTTAGGGTCATGATTAAAGCTAGGCTTAGGGCTAGGATGAGGGCTAGGGTTTGTTTTAGGTTTAGGACTAGGATTAGGGCTAGGGCTAATTTCAGGTCCAGAATTATGGTTAAAGATAGTTTTAGGATTAGGATTATGGCTACGTCTAAAGTAAGGGTTAGGTGTAGGGTTATGTTCAAGTTTAGAGCTAGGGGTTTTATTAGGGTCAAGGTCAGGGTTAGGGTTTGGAATAGGTTAAGGTTTAAAGTTAGGGCTTGAATTAGTGTTAGTGTTAGGGTTAGGGTAATGATAGGTTAAGTTTAGATTCAGGTTATGTTCAGGGTAATAGATTGCATTAAGATTAGGGATAGGCTTAGGTTCATGCCTAGGGTTAGCGTTAGGGTAATGGTTTTGGTTATTGTAATGGATAGAGTTAGATATTGGTTTAGGGCTAGGTTTATGGTTATGAATAGGGCTAGAGTTAAAGCTAGGATTAGGGCTAGGTTTTGGGTTAAGATAGGGATAGGGATAGGGATAGGGCTAATGTAAGTTCTAGGGTGAAGTTTAGGGCTACTTTTAGGGTTTTAGGGCTAGAATTATTGTTAGGGTTAGGTTTAGGGTTAGGGTGATGTTTAGATCTAGTAGTGTTAGGGTCAGTGTCAGGTTTAGGTTTAGTTTAAGGGTTTGTCTTGCAATTCATATTAGGGTTAGTGTTAGGGCTAGGTTTAAGGTAAGGGTTTGGTTTAGGTTAAGGGTTAGTGTTATAGGTATAGCTCGGTTTTGTATTAGGACTAGGGCTAGGGTTAGGGCTAGTTTTAGGATTAGTGTTATGGTTTGGGCTAGTGTTAGGGTTTGGCTTAGTCTTCTGGTTAGGGCTCGATTTAGAGTTAGGTTTTGTCTAAAGTTAGTGCTAGGGCCAAGGATAGGGCAAGGGTTAGGGCTAGGGTTAGGGTTAGGGCTAGGGTTAGAGTTATGGTAATGCTTAGAACAAGTGAAAGGTCTAATGTGAGAGTTAGAGTTAGTCTTAGGACTAGGGTTAGGGATAGGGCTAAATTATGTCTAAAATTAGGGCTAGGGTTAGTGTCAGGGTTTGGCCTAGAGTTTTGGTTAGGGTTGTAATTAAGGATATGTTTAGTGCTAGGATAAGGGCTAGGGATATGTGCCATGGTTAGGGCTAGAATTGTGGGTAGGGCTAATGTCAGGTCTAGGGTTACAGTTAGCAATAGTTTTAGGGAAAGTTTATGGCTAGGTGTATTGTACTGGTTAGGTATAGGGTAAGAGTCAGGTTTTGAGCTGGGGAATTTTTAGTGCCAGGGTCAGTGTTAGGGCTTGGTTTAGGTTTGAGTTTAGGGTTACAGCTGGAATTAGAGTTAGGTTTAGTGTTAGGGGAAAATAGAGTTAGATTTAGGGTTCAGGTTAGGTTTAGGGAAATTGATAGTTTTGGGGATAGTGATAGGGTTATCATTAGGGTAAGGGTTCTGTTTAGGGTAATGAATACAGTTAAGGTTAGGGCTAGGATTATGTTTAGGATTAAGTCTTGGGTTAGGGTTAGGCTGAGGGTTAGGATTAAGTCTAGGTTTACAGCTCGGATGAGGGTTTGTGTTAAGGTTAGGGCTAGAATTATAGGTAGGGCTAATGTCAGGTCTAGGGTTACTGTTAGGAATAGTTTTACAGAAAGGTTTGTGGCTAGGTCTATAGTAAGCTTTAGGTAGAGGGTAAGAGTCAGGTTTAGAGCTAGGGGAATTATTAGGACTAGGGTCAGTGTTAGGGCTTAGTTTAGGTTTGAGTTTAGGGTTACAGCTCGAATTAGGGTTAGGTTTAGGGTAAAGATAGGCTTAGGTTTAGGGTAATTCATATTTTTGTGGGTAGTGATAGGGTTAGGTTTAGTCTTAGGGTTAGCATTAGGATAAGTGTTATGTTTAGGGTAATGGATACAGTTATATTAAGGTTAGGGCTAGGGTTATGGTTAGGATTAGGTCTTGGGTTAGGGTTAAGGTGACGGTTAGGATTAAGATGAGGTTTACAGCTTGGATGAGGGTTTATGTTAGGGCTAGGGCTAGGATTAAGGCTAGGTCTAATATCAGGTCTAGCATTACAGTTAAGGGTAGTTGTAGGGTTTGGTTATGAACAGGTCCACTGTGAGGGTTAGGTTTAGGGAAAACGTCAGGTTTAGAGCTAGGTGTGTTATTATGGTCAGAGTCTGGATTAGGGATTGGTTTTGGTTAGGGTTTAGAGTTAAGGCTTTAATTAACATTAGGTTCAGAGTAATGGATATGGTTAGGTTTAGGGTTCAGGATAGGTTTAAGGTTTTAAATAGCCTTTGGGATAGCTATACAGTTAGGTTTAGGCCTATTGTTAGCATTAGGTTAGGCTTAAGTTTAGGGTAAAAGATAGGATTACAGCTAGGTTTAGGTCTACGTTTATGGTTAGGATTAGTGCTAGTATTAGGGTTAGGGTTATGTTTAGGCCTAGGGTTAGGGCTAGGTTTAAGGTAAGTGTTATGGTTGGAGCTAGATTTAGGAGTTGGGAGAGGGTTAGGGTTAGAGCATGTCTAGGGTAAATGATAGGGTTAGGGCTACATTTAGCATTAGGGTTAAGGTTAGAGTTATGGTAATGGATACAGTTAGATCAAGGCTTTGGCCAATGTTTACAGTTAAAATTAGGGTTAAAGTTAGGGTTAGGGATAGGGCTATGTTAATGTTTAGGGTTAGGATTAGGGCTCAGTTTTGAGGTAGAATTAGGGTTAGAGTTACTTTATTCAAATTTCTTTGATACAATCCAGGATTTATCTTTAAATAACCTTACTCTGTTTCCCAGATTTTGGCCTTTGGGTTCAACTCTTTTGTGTCTGAAACAGTTAATGTTTTCATTTTACTTCATTTTGATCTATATGAGTAAATGTAAATGGACCTGGAAATCAAACATAGTTTATGCTAGCTGCTTGAAACTGCACACACACCCTCAATTCTTTGTGGGGGACACTCTGGTATGTTCCTTGTGAGTGTAGGCCTAAGCTGAAGCATGCAAAGACAACTTTATCCAAGAGCCCTTTAGGAGAAAGCAGGGAACATGCATGCACTGAAAATCCTCCCATAATTATTTTGTCAGATTTGTTTGATACAGAGTAGGATTCATTATTTAGCTTTCCTCACAAACCTCTCCAAGTGTGGGACCTCTAGGATCAATGGTTCTCTAATAAGGTTGGGGTTAGTGTTAGGTTTAGTGTTAGGGCTAGGTTTAGATGTAGTGTTAGGGTGAGACTAAGTTTTGTACAAATTACTTTGATACTTGGAAGGAGTCATCATTTACCTATCCTTAATATGTTCCTCAGGTTTGGGCCTTCTCATTTCAGTGGTTTGCTAACAGGGACATTCTGTTTTTTAAAGTTTCACTTCATATTGAAATATATAGGTAAATGAAAATTGAGGTTGAAATCAAACCGAGTTGGTGTTAGCTGCTTGAATCTTCAAACACTGAATCAGTTCACTGTGGAAACTCTCTGGTTCTTTGTGAAAGTAGCCCTGTGATGAAGATGGCAAAAACAACTTTATCTGAGAGCCCTTTAGCAGAAAACAGAGAAATGTGCATGAACTAAAATATCACCTCCATTATTTGGTCATATTTCTTTGATACTGCATAGGATTCATCTGATTGCTTAGCCCACTAGGCTTTCCAAGTTTGGGACTTCTAGGATCATCAATTTTTCAATCAGTTTAGGGTTTGTGTTAAGGATAGTGTTAGGGCTAGTGTTAAAGCTAGTATTAGGATTAGAGGTACTTTTTTAAAAAAAAAAAATTCTTTGATACTGGGCAGGATTCATTATTTTCTTACTATACTCCCCCTGTTTGGGCCTCCTAGGTTCAATGGTTCACTGTAAGGAACAGTTTGTATTTTAAAGTTTTAGTTCATTTTGTCCTATACAGGTAAATGGAAATGGAGTTTAAAATCAAACAGCATTGGTGCTAGCTGCTTGAAACTTCACACTCCATCAATTCTATGTGAGCAATCTCTGGTTTGTTCTTGTTCACAGTAGGCCTAAGCTGAAGCATGTAAAAACAACTTTATCCAAGAGTCCTTTAGGAAACAGGGAAATATGCATGTACTGATATACTCCATCAACTTTTTGGACAGATTTCTTTGATACTGTGCAGCATTCATCCTTTAGCTTTCTCCACTAGGCTACCCAAGTTTGGAAATTCTATGGTCAAAGGTTTCATAAAAATGTTAGGGTTAGGGGAAGAGCTAGGGTTAGAGGTAGTGTTAGAGTTAGAGTTAGTTTTATTCAAAATTCTTTAACACTTGGCAGGATTTATCCTTCAGCTAGATTTACTCTGTTCCCCATGTTTAGGCCTTCTCTGTTCACAGGTTTGCTGTCAGGAACATTTTGTATTTTAAGATTTCACTTCATTTTGACCTATACGGGAAAGTTAATGGAATTGAAAATCAAACAGGGCTTTGCTAGCTTATTGAAACTTCACACACTCCATCAGTTCTCTCTAGGGACTCTGGTATGTTCCTTGTAAAAGTAGGCCTATGCTTAAGCATGCAAAAACAACTTAACCTGAGAGTCCTTTAGGAGAAAACAGGAAAATATGAATGTATTGAAATACCTCTCATAATTCTTTAGTCAGATTTTTTTGATGTTGGATAGAATTCATCACTTAGCTTGCCTCACAAGGCTCCCCAAGTGTGGGAAGTCTAGGATAAATGGTTCTCTAATCAGGTGAGGGTTAATGTTAGGTTTAGGGTTATGTCTAGGGCTAGGGTTAGAGGTACTATTAGGGTGAGAGTTAGTTTTGTTCAAATTTATTTGATACTGGGCAGGAGTCATCTTTTATCTAGCCTTAGTATTCTCCCAAGGTATGTTCTTCTCAATTCAATGGTTAACTATCATGAACACTTTGTATTTTAAGGTTTCACTTCATTTTGACACCTATGGGTAAATGGAAATGGAAGTGGAAATCAAACAGGCATCCCTTCCCCTAAACCTAACCCTAAACCTTACCATAAAATAGCCCTAATCCTAGGCCTAAGGCTAACACTAACCCTAGACCTATTCCTACCCTAATTTAGCCCTAACCCTAACCCAAACTCTAGCCATAAGACTAAGTCTAACTCTTACCATAGCCCTATTCCTAGTTCTAACCATATCCTTTACCATAAACCAAACACTAGCCCTAATCTTAGCTCTAACACTATCCATAGCCCTAACCCTAGAATTAACCATAACTCTAAATCTCTTCCTAAGCCTAAACTCACCCTATCAGTAGCAATAACACTAATGCTAATCATAAAACTACACTTAACTTCAGCTTTAGCCCTAAAACAAAACTGAGCCATAGGGCTAAGTGTAAACCTTAATGTAAACCAAATCCTAACCCTACATCTAGCCCTAAGCCTACCCATAATTTGAATCCTATCCCTAACCATAAAACGAACCGTTACCCTGACTCTAACCATAACACTATCCCGAGTTCAAAATATCACCCTAAACCAACACCTAATCCTAAAACTAGACTTAGTCCTAAATGTAACCCTAAAACTAGCCCTAATCATAACCTTAGTTCTTACATTAGCTGTATCCCTCTAGGAGAGCCCTAACGTAACCCAAAACTTAGCCCTAATCCAAGACCTAACCCTAGCTTTAACCCTAACTCGAATCCTCAACCTAGTCCTAACCCTTACCCTAAACCTAACCCTAACTTTAATCCTTGCACTAAACCTAAACCTAACCCTACCCCTAGCCCTGATTCTAACCATAAACAGCCCTAACCCTACCTCTACCCTATCAATTAGTCAAACCCTAACACTAATTCTAATGCTAATTCTCAGGCTGACCCTAGCCATATCCCTAAACCTAACCTGTCAATTACCCTAAAACTAACCTTAACCCTACCCCTAAAATATCATTATCCTATATGGAAGCTTAACCCTAATGCTAACTGGAGCCCTAATCTTAACACTAAACCTAACCCTAAATCTAATCCTAACCCTAACACAAACCCTAATAGTAACCCTAACACTAACCATAACACAAACCATAACCCTAACCCTAACACTAACCCTAACCCTCACGCTAACCAAAACTCTAACAGTAACCCTAACACTAACCATAAACTAAGACTAACCCTAACACTAACCCTAACCCTAACTCTAAAACTAACTCTATCTGTAACCATAACCCTACTCCTAACACTTACCCTAATCCTAACCCTAACCTTAAACCTAACCCTAACATGAAACCTACCCCAACCCTAACCCTAACACTAACCCTAACACTAACCTTAACCCTATCCCTAACACTAACACTGACCCTAACACTAATCCTAACCCTAACCCTAACACTAAACCTAACACCAATCCTAACCCTATCACTAACACTAATCCTATTTATAACCCTAAACGTATCACTAACCCTAAACCTAAACCTAACCCGAACACTAACACTAACCTTAACTCTAACCCTAACCAAACGGTAACACTAAACCTAATCTTAAAAGTAAATGCAAACTTAACACTAATCATAACCCTAACCCTTAACCTATCACTAACTTTATCCTTAACCCTAACCCTATCATTAACCTTAAACCTAATCCTACCCATAACCCTAACCCTAAAAGTAACCTTAACACTAACCCTAAACCTATCCCTAAACCTAGCCCTAACCCTAACACTATCCTTAACTGTAACACTAACACTAACCCAAACACTAAAATCAACTCTAATGCTAAACCTAACACTAACCCTAACCCTAACACTCACCCTAACACTAACATAAACCCTAAACCTAACCCTAACTCTAAACCTAACCCTAACACTATTCTAACACTAAAACTAAACCTATACCTAATTCTTATCATAACTCTAACCCTAATCCCAACCCTAACCCAAACACTAACCCTAACCCTAAACCTAACCCTAATCCTAACACTAACACTAAACCTAACCCTAACTCTAACCCAAATCTAATCTGAACTGTAACCCTAACCCTAATACTAACCCTAACACAAACCCTAACACTAAGCCTAAAACACACCCTACCTAAACCTAACGCTCACTCTAACCCTAACCCTAACCGTAACCCAAATTTAAACCTAAACCTAACCCTAACCCTAAACATTACCCTAAACCTAAACCTAACCCGATTCATAACCCTAAAGCTAACACTAACCCTAACACTAAAACTAACCGTAACCCTAAATCTAACCCTTATACTTACCCTACCCCTACCTCTAATCCTAAACCTTAACCCTAAACCTAACACTAATTCTAAACTAACACGAACACTAAACCTAACCCTAACCCTAACCCTACACCTAACCATAAACCTAACCCTAACCCGAACACAAACCCTAACACAAAACATAACCGTAAAAGTTACCCAAAACTATTCCTAACCCTTAAGGAACTCTAACACTGACCCTAAAAATAAACATAAATCTAAACCTTAAAACTAAACCTAACCTAACACTAAGCCTAACACTAACCCTAAACCTAACACTAACCCTACCCTACCCTACCCCTAACCCTAACACTAACCCTAAACCTGTCCCTAAACCTAACACCATACCTAACCCTAACCGTAATGCTAAGACTAATCCTGGCAGGAACCCTAACCCTAATCGTAACACTAACCCTAAAGCTAACCCTATTACTAACACAAATCCTAACCCTAACACTAACCCTAACAGTAACCCTAAACTTAATCTTAATCCTAATCCTAACACTAACCCTAACCCTAACATTAATCCTAAATCTAACCCTAACTGTAACACTAAACCTAACCCTAACATTAACCCTAACACTAACCCCAACCATAACACTATTCTAACCCTAAATAATACTAACCATAACACTAAACCATAACCATAACTAACCATAACCCTAACCCTAAACTTAACAAAACCTAACCCTAATCCTAACTTAACCCTAACCCTAAACCTAAACCTAACCTTAATCCTAATAATAACCATAACCCTAACCATAGCACTAAACCTAAATGTAACATTAAACTTAACACTAACTGAACCTAACACTCAACCTAACCCTAACCCTAACCCTAAGTGTAATCGTAACCGTAAACTTAATCCTAATTCTTACCTTAACCCTAATCAAACACTAACACTAACCCTAACCCTAATCCTAACACTAACCCTAACTCTAAACATAACAGGAACCCTAAGCCAAATGGTCATGCTAACATAAATCTAAACCTGAACCTATCCTTAACAGGAACCATAAACCTAAGTCTAACCCCAACCCTAACAATAACTTTAATTTTAACTCCAACTTAAACATTAACCATAACCTTCACTGAACCTTAAACTCAAACATAACTCCATCCCCAAATTCAACTTTAACCCACTCTCGCTATGATCACCTCTCACACAAGCCCCCACTTACACCCACCCTACCACCTAACCACCATACCCTCTCTAATCCTAAACCTAACACCAACCCTAACACTAACTTTAACACTATTCCTAACCCGAACACTAACCCTAATCCTAACCGCAACCCAAACCATAGTCCAAACAATAATACATAACATACACCATAAACTTAACCATAAGCATAACCATAACCTAAATCTAATCATAACTCTAAATATACACTAACCCTAACCCTAACCCTATCACTCACCCTAACCCTAACCCTAGCACTGACACTAACACTAACTCAAATTATAACCCTAACTCTAAACCTAAACCTTAACCTATCTCTAATCCTAAACCTAACACCAACCCTAACACTAACTTTAACACTATTCCTAACCCGAACACTAACCCTAATCCTAACCGCAACCCAAACCATAGTCCAAACAATAATACAGTAACATACACCATAAACTTAACCATAAGCATAACCATAACCTAAATCTAATCCTAACTCTAAATTTACACTAACCCTAACACTAACCCTAACCAAAACCCTAACACTAAACTTACCATTAACATTAAACCTAACCCTAACACTAACACTAACCCTAACCCCAACCCTAACACTAACCCTAAACCTTCCCTTAAACCTAACACTAACCATAACCCTAACCCTGACTCTAACCATAATCCAACCATAACTCTAAAACTAACCCTATAACAAATCCTAACCCTAATGCTACCCTAACACAAACCCTAAACCTAACCCTAACACTATTCCTAATCCTAACTCTAACCATAATTTGGACACGAACCCTAACCATAACTAAAAAACTAAACCTAACCCAAACCCTATCACCAACTTAAACCCTAACCCTAAACCTTACTCTAACCATAACCCAAACCTGTCACTAACCCTAACGCTAACCCTAACCCTTATTCTAAAACTAACTCTAAACCTAACACTATCCAAAATCTATCCGTAACTTTAACTGTAACACTAACCTAACACTAACCCTAACCCTAACACTAATCCCAAACCTATAACTAATCCTAAACCTTTCACTAACACTAACCCAAACCCTAAACCTAACTCTAATCCTAACCCTACCCTAACCATAACACAAACCCTAACCCTAACACTAACCCTAACCCTAAACCTAACCCTAATTCTCACCCTAAAACTAACCCTAAACATAACTCTAAGCGTAACAATAACACTAACCATAAACCCTAATCCTAAATCTAACACTAATCCTAAACATAACCCTAACCCTAAACCACACCCAAACCCAAACCCTAAAATGAACCCTAAATCTTACATGAACCCTATCCCTGTAACTAACCCTAAACCTAACCCTAACACCCTAACACTAAAACTAAACCTACCCTAACCCTAACCCTAACCCTTAGTCTAACACTATATTTAACTATAAACTAACCCTAACACTAATCCTATCACTAACACTAATCCTAACCCTATTCCTAACCTTAACCCTAACCCTAACTGTTACACTAACCCTAACCCTAATCCTAACCCTAACACTAACCCGAAACCCATAAGTTATCCTAACCAATAACTAATCCTAAACCTATCACTAACCCTAATTCTAACCCTAACCCAAACCCTAAACCTAACCCTAACCTAACATAAACCATAACCCTAACTGTAACACTAACCCTAACACTAACCCTATCCCTAACCCTAACCCTAACTCTTAATCTAACCTAACCCCAACCTGATCCCTAACCTTGACCTTAACCCTAATTCTAAAACTAACCCTAAACCTAACACTAATCCCTACCCTAACAATAACCCTATCTCTTACCTAATACTAAACCTACCCTAACCCTAACCCTATCACTAACCCTAACAGTAACCCTTACCCTAAACCTAACACTAACCCTAACTTTAACACTAACCCTAACCCTAACTCTAACCCTAATCCAACTGTAACCCTAACTCTAACCCTAATCCAACCCTAACCCTAACCCTAACCCTAATCCAAACCCTAACCCTAACCCTCAAGCTAACATGATCCATAACTCTAACCCTAACATTAAACCTAACACTAACCCTAACCTTAATCCTAATCTTAAGTCTTAAACTAACCCTTACTGTAACCCAATCACTAACCTTGATCCTCACCCAAATTTTAAAACTAAACCTAAACCTAACCCTAACCCAATCCCTAACACTTATCCTCACCCTAATTCTAAACTAACCCTAAACCTACCCTAACCAGTACGATAAAAATAACCTTAACTCTTACCTAATATTAAACCTAAACTTATCCCTTACCCTATCACTAACCATAACCATAACCCTAACCCTAAACCTAACACTAAACCTAACTTTAACACTAAAACTACCGCTAACCCTAACAGTAACATTAATCCTAATACTTACCCTAACCATAACACTTACCCTAACCCTATCCATAACCCAAACATTAACTCTAATCCTCCTTACTCTTACCCTAACTCTAACCATAATCCAATGGTAATCCTAACTCAAATACTGTCCCTAACCCTTACCCTAACACAAACCCTAACCCGAACCTTAACCCTAACCCAATCCCTAAGCCGAACTCTTACACTAACAGTAAACCTAAATTTAACCCTAACCCTAACACTAACCCTAATCCTAACCTCAACCCAAACCTAACACTATCTGTAAACCTCACCTTAATGCTAACTCTAACCCTCACACTAACACTAAACCTATCCCAAAACATAAACCTAACACTAACACTAGTTTTAAACCTAATCCAACACTAATCCTAACCCTAACCATAACACGAATTCTAACCCTAACACTAACCCTATCCCTAAACCTAACGCTAAGTGTAATACTAAACCTAACACTAAACATAACCCTAACCCTAACACTAACCCTAACTTTTACCCTAAAATGAATCTTAACCCTAACACGAAACCTATCCATAACACTAACCATAATTTTAACCCTAACCCTAACACCAAAACTAAACATAACCCTTACTCTAAGACTAACCTGAAGTGTAAACCTAATTCTAACCCTAACACTAACAATAAACCTATCCCTAACCCTGTTACCTTAATACAAAACCTAAAACTAACACTAACCCTAACAATAACCCTAAACCTATCCCTAATCCTAAGTGTAACCCTAACCCTAACACAAACCCTAACCCTAACCTTAAGCATAAACCTATCCGCAACCCTATCCCTAACCCTAATCCTAACCCTAATTTTAACTCTAACACTAACCCCAACCCTAAGCCTAACCCTAAGACTAACCCTAAATCTCACCCTAACCCTAACCGTAACCCAAACTCTAACACAAACCCTAAACCAAACTCTAACCCTAAGCAAAACACTAATCCTTACCTGAAACCTAACCCTTACCGTAACATTAACCAAACACTAACCGAAAATTTACACCTAAGCCTAACAATAAGCCTAGCCCTAACCCTAACACAAACCCTAACCCGAACCCTAACTAAAACCCACACCGTAAACCTAATCCTAACACAAACCATAACTCTAAACTTAACACAAACCCGAACCCAAACCACAACCCTAACCTTTACCTAATTCTAACCCAAACCCATACCCTAACACTAACCCTAAACGTAACACTAAACCTAACACTAACCTTAACGCTAAACCTAACCATAACCATAACCGTAACACTAACCCTAACCCTAAACCTAAACCTATTTCTAACCCTAACAATAACCCTAATCCTTACCCTAACTGTAACACTGACACTAATCTTAACCCTAACCCAAAACCTAACACTAACCCAAACCCTAGGCCTAACCCTTTCTGTAACACTAACACTGACCCTAACCCTAACTGTAACACTAATCCTAAACATATCCCAAACCCGAATACTATATCTAATCCTATCCATAACTCTAAACCTAACATTAACACTAACCCTAACGCTAACTGTAACCCTAACCCTAACACGAACACTAAACCTAACTGTAACACTAACCCTAACTCTAACTCTAACCGTAAACGTAACATTAACCCTATATCTAACCCTAGCCAAAATATTAACACTAACCCTAACCCTAAGCCTAAACCTAACACTAACCCTAAACCTAAAAATAACCCTAACACTAACACTAATCCTAATGGTAACCCTACAATGAACCTTAACCCTAATACGAACCTAACCTTAACCCTAACCCGAACTCTATCACTAACCTTATTCCTAACCCTAACACTAAAACTAAACCTAACCATAACCCTAACACTAACCCAAACCCAAAACCTAATGTTAACCCTAACAGCAACCCTAACCTAACCCTAACCCTATCACTAATCCTAATCCTAACCCTAAAACTAACACTAATCCTAACCAAAAGTCCAAACCTTATCCTAATCCTAATCGTAACCATAAACCTAACCCTAACACAAAACCTAAAACTAACCCTAGCACTAATCGTAACCCTAACCCTAATATTACACTAAAGCAATCCCCAACCCTAACACTAACCTTAACTCTAAACCTGACCCTGACACTAACCCTAAACCTAACTCTAACTTTAACTCTAACACTAAACCTAACCCTAACAGTAACCCTAACACTAACCCTAAAACTAACACTAACCCTAACCCTAACCCTAAACCTAACCCTAACCCTAACACTAACTATAACCATAATCCTTAAAAAAACCCTAAACCTAAATGTAACCCTAAACGAAACACTAATCCTAACCCTAACTGTAACACTAACTGTAACCCTTAGCAAAAATTTACACGTAAACCTAACATTATACCTAGCCCTAATCCTAACATGAACTCTAACACAAAAGAACACCCTAACCCTCAACCTAACACAAACACTAACCCTATTCCTAACCCTAACACAAACCCTAACCCAAACCACAACCCTAACCCGAACCTAACCCTAACACTAACCCTTACCTAACTCTAACCCTAACTTAAAACTAACCCTAACAATAAACTTAACCCTAACCTTAACACTAATAATAAGCCTAACCCTAACCCTAACCCTAACTCTAACACTAACATTAACCCTAAGCCTAACATTAACTCTATCTCTAAACACAATCTTAATTATAACCCGAGCCTTAACCCTAACCCTAACCCTAACAGAAACACAAAACCTAACATAAACCCTAACTCTAACACTAACCCTAAACCTAACACTAATGCTAACTCTAACCATACCCATAACTATCAATCTAACCCTAACCTTAAACTGAAACCCAACCCCAAAACTATCCCTAACACAAACACTAAAAATAACCCTAATACAAACCCTAATAATAACCCTAAACCTAACACTAAACCTAAATCTATCCGTAAACCTAATCTTTACAGTAACCCTAACCCTTACCCAAACCCTAACCCTAATTTTAACTCTAACACTAACCCTAAACCTAACACTAACCCTAAATCTATCCCTAACTCAAACCCAAAACCTAACCCCAAACCTAAACTAACCCAAACACTAACGCTAAACTTAATTATAAACCTAATCCAAACACTAATGGTAACCCTATCCCTAACACTAAGCCTAACCCTAATCCTAACCCTAATCCTAAACCTAACCTATTTTTAACCCTAACCTTAACCTTAACCTGAATCCTAATTGTAACTGTAACCCTAATCTTAACCCTAACTTTAACCCTAACACAAACCCTAACACAAACCCTAACACAACCCTAACACTAACCCTAAACCTCACCCTAACCCTAACACTAACACTAACACTAAATCTTTTCATAACCCTAAACCTACCTCTAAACCTTACCCTAACCCTAACACTAACACTAACACTAACTTTAACATTAACCGTAACCCTAACCCTTTCCCTAACCTAACACTAACCTTAACCCTAAAACTAACACTAACCCTGACACTAAAACTAACCAAAACACTAATACTATCTCTAACACTAACCCTAATGCTAATTGTAACCCTAATACTAACCCTGACCCTAACCCTAATAGGACCTCTCACCTTAACCCTAACACTAACCCTAACCGCAACTGTAATCCTAATTTTGTACTAACCCTAACCCTAAAACTAACCCTAGTCCTAAACCTAACAAAAATGCTAATACTAACCCTAACACTAACAGTAACCCTAGCCCTGACACTAACACTCAACCTAACGCTTACCCTAAGCTAACAGTAAACACTAACTCTAAATCTAACCTTTACCCTAACAATAACCCTAACCCTAACCATAACAGGAACTCTCACCCTAACCCTAAAATTAACCCTAAACTTAACACGAACCCTAACCCTAAACCTAAACCTAAAGCTAACACTAACACTAACCCTAAACCTAAACCTCAAACTAACCCTAACCCTAACTCTAACCTATCACTAACTGTAACCCTAACTTGAATTCTAAACCTAATCGTAAATTTAATCCTAAAATTAACCCTAATTTAACCATAGCATGACCGCTAACACTGACCCTAATCATACACCTAACCGAACCCTAACTCTAACACTAAAACTAACCCTAACAGTAACCCTAGCCCTAAAACTAACCCTATCCTTAACCTAACCCTAACCCTAACAGTAACCTACCCTAACACTAACCCTAACACTATCACTAACCCTAAATCTAACAATAACCCTAAATGTATCTCTAACCCTAACCCAAACAGTAATCCGAAACCTAACCCTTATTCTAACAGGAATGCTAACCCCTACCCTAACACTAACACTAACCCTAACTGTAACCCTAACCCTAACCCAATCCCTAACCTGAAAACAAACCCTAATCCAAATGATAAACCTAAACCAAATCAAATCCTATCTCTAACCCTTACGTAAGCATAAACCTAACCCTAACACTACCTTAACACTAAACTTAACCCCAACCCTAACACCAACACCAACCCTATAACAAAACCTAACCATAACCCTAACGCTAAACCTATCATTAACCATAACCATAACCCTAATAGTAACCCTAACACTAACCCTAATTTTACAATAACCCTAAAACTAACCCTACACTTACCCTAACCCTAACTCTAAACCTAATCCAACCATAACCTTAACCCTAACACAAAACTTAACCTTAATCCTAACCCTAACCCTTACCCTAACCCTAACTCTAACCATAATCATAAACCTAACCCTAACCCTAACCCTATCCCTAACCCAAACACTAAGCCTAAACCTAACCCTAACCCTTACCCTAAGACTAACACTAACCCTAACCCTAAACATAACACTAACCTAAGTCTAATTTGAAACCTAACCCTAACACTAAGCCTAACCCTATCCCTAAATCTAACACTAACCATAAACCTAAATCTTTTCATAACCCTAAACCTACCTCTAAATTAACCTAAACCTACCATGAAATTAACCCAAATCCTAATACTATCCCTATCCTGATCCCTAATCTAACACTAATATTAACCCTAACCCTAACCCTAACTTTAACACCAACACTAACACTAACCCTTACACGAACCTAACCCTAATCATAACACTAACCCTAAACCTAACCCTAACCCTAACCCTAACATTAACCCTAAACCTAAACCTAAATCTAACACTAACAATAACCCTAAACTTAAACCTAACACTTATCCTAACCCTAAGCCTAACCCTCACACTAACTCTAACCCTACTCCTACAATAAAGCCTAACCCTAAGACGAACCCTAACCCTAACACTAAACCTAACCATAATCCTATAATTAACACTAACCCTAACACTAACACTAACATTAAACCTCACAATAAAAGTAACCTTAACCCTAACACTTACTCTATACCTAACCCTAACACTAACCCTAAACCTAACTCTAACACTAACCGAAACAATAATCCTAACCCTAAACCTAACCCTAACTTTAACAGTAACCCTAATCCTAACTGTAAACTTAAATGTAACCCTAACACGAACCCTAAACCTAATCCTAACCGAAACCGTAACATTAACCCACACCCTAACACTAACCCTAACACAAACCCTTAAACTTACGCTAATCCTAACACAAACCCTAACCAAACCCTAACCCTAACCCTAACCCCTACCTAAACCTAATTATAAACCTAACCCTAACCCTAACACTAACCCTAAACCTAACCTTAACACTAACACTAACCCTAACCCTTTAACTAAATTTAACCCTAAACCTAAACCTAACACTAACTCTAACTCTAACCGTAACCCTAACTCTAACCCTAATTCTAACTCTAAATTTAATCATAACCCTAACGATAACCTTAACCCTAACCCTAACTCAAACCCTAACCCTGACTGAACACTAACCTAACACTAACCATAAAGCCAACTGTAACACTAACTCTCAAACTAACCCTAACCCTAACCTGAACCCTAAGCCTAAACCTAACCCTATCACAAACACTATCCCTAAAACTAACACTAACCCTAACCCTAATACTAATCGTAACACTAACCATTACTCTAACCTTAACTATAACCGTAAGCCTAACCCAAACCCTAATCCTAATAAAAATCTTAACACTAAACCTAACAGAAACCCTAACCCTAACCCTAAACCTAACCCTGTCTCTAAACCTAACCTTAACCCTAACACTAACCCTAACCCTAACCATTACCTTAACCCTAACACTCACCTAATGCCAACTCTAAACCTAACACTAAATATAACCCTAAACCTAGCACTAATCTGAAACCTAACTATAACCTTAACTTAAACACTAATGCTAACCCTAACCTTAACTCTAAGCCCCAAACTAACTCAAACTGCAACCAAAACCCTAAACCTAATTCTAACAGTAACCCTAAACCTATCCCTAACCTATCCCTAATCTTATCTATAATCCTAACCCTACCTCAAATCCTATCCATTACCCTAAGCCATACCCTCACCCTAATGCTACCCTAGTCCTAACACTAATCTTTAGCCTATCCGAAACCCTAACTGTATTACTAGTCCATATCCGAGGATTCATTCTAGCTTTAGCACTAACCCTAACCCTTACTCTGACCCTAACATTAACCCTAGATCTAAACCTGACACTAACCCTAAACCAGACCATAACCCTATCCCTACCAATAAACTTATACTTAAATCTAACAGTAATAACAGCACTAGTCTGAACCTAATCCTAAATAGATTCATAAATATAGCCCTGGCCCTAAACAAAAACCTTGAACTAGCCCTAAAAATAACCCTTAACCTAACACAAAGAGTAACCCTATTTCTAGACCCAATGCTATTCCTAGTTCTGGCTCTAACCCTGACCCAAACACTGATGCTTACCCTAACACAATCTCTAGCTCTAAACCTTATCCTAACCCAAAACCTAACCCTAAAACTAGACTTATCCATAACCCTAACCCTACAACTAGCCATAACCATAACCCGAGCTCTTACATTACCCATAGCCCTAACACTAGGCATAAACATCATATAACCTAGCCCTTATCCTAGCCCTAACCTAGCTCTGATCATAACCCTAACCATAACCCTGGACCTAACCCTAACCCTAACCCTTGCCCTAGTCCTGAACCTAGCTCAACCTCTAACCCTTTCCCTAATAAAACCCTAACCATAACCCTAGTCCTAGCCCTGACTAACCCTAACCCTTGCCCTAGACCTAACACTTACACTAAACCTAACCCTGACTCTAACTCTTGGCCTAACCCTAACCCTAGCCATAAACATATCCTTAATTCTAGCGCTAACCTTAGCTCTAACCCTATCCATTACCCTAAAGATAAGCCTAAACCAAATTCTAACCCTAGACCTAATACTAACCCTATCACTAACAATAAACATATCCATTACTCTAAACCTAACCTGAATCCTAAACCTAACCCTATCCATTACCCTAACTCAAACCCTAACCCTATTGCTAATTCAATCCTTAACTCTAAACCTTAAAGTAAATCAAACCCTACCCAGACTCTGACTCTTATAATACACCTAGCTCTAAACCTGACCCTTACCCTAAATGTAATCCTTACACTACACGTAGCCATAACCCAACCTTAAAACTATCCCTAACAATAACCCTCAACATGACATTAGCCCTCACCCTAATCCTAGGTCTAGCCCTAACAAAAACCTGAAATCTAGCCCTAAATTTAGCCTTAATCATAACCCAAACCCTAACCTAGCCCTAACCCTAATTCTAACTCTCGCCCTACCCCTAAACCTAGCTATAACCCAATCCCTTTCCCTAAACCTCACCCTATCCCTAACACTAACACTAACCCTAAACCTATCCCTAACCCTAGCGATAATCCTACCTCTAACTTAGACCTAACATTTAACCCACCGCTTACCCTAGCTCTAAGACTATCTCTAACTCTCGCCCTAGCCCTGTTTCTAGCTCTAACCCTATCTGTTATCATAACATAACACTAGCCCTAACTTTAGCCCTGACCATAGCCCTAGGAATACACTGAGATCTAACCAGAACAATCAATATAAGATTAAACCTCACCTTACTACTAGCCCTAACACTATTAATAATCCTCAAACTAGCCCTAATCCTAGCCCTAGCTCTAAAAAAAAAAAAACTGAGCCATAGCCCCAACTCTAATCCTAACCTAAACATAACCCTAGACCTGACATTAGCACTATCCCTAATTCTTACCCTAACCATAAACAAATCCTTACCCTACACCTAGCCTTAACCCTCACCCTAATTTGAGTCCTATCCCTAGTCCTACAAGTAACACTGAGCCTGACTCTGACCCGAAAACTAACCCTATCTCTAATCATCAAACTAAACCTAAACCTAAAATAAATACTAGACCCAGTCCTAATGCTAACCCTTATACTAGCCCTAATCATAAGCACATTTCTTACATTAGCCATAGTCCTACACTAGCCCTAACCTAACCCCAAACCTAGCCCTAACCCAGGCCATAACCCTAGTTTTAATCGTAGCCCTAGCCCTATCTTTATCCCTAACACTTAACCTAAACCTAACCCTAAACCTAACCTTGTCCTAACCCAAAACCTAAACGGAACCATAACCTTATTCCTAATGATAACACTAGCCCTAAACCTAGATATAATTGTATCCATTACCCTAACCATATCTCTAAGCAAATTCTAACCCTAGGCCTAACCGTAACCATAGCCAAAACCTAACCATAACCCTGATCCTAACTGTAGCTCTAATCTTATCCATTAACTGAATCATATTTTAACCAAATTCTGTCCCTAGGCCTAACTCTAACCCTATGCCTTACCCTAAACCTGTCCATTATACTAAAACTAACCTGAACAGGAAACCTAACCATATCCTTTACCTAACCCTAAGGCTAATTTTAGCCCTAACCCTAAACCTTAACCTAACCCATACCCTAACCCTGACTCTGACCCTAATAATACCCCTAGCAGTAAATCTGACCCTAACCCTCAACATAACACTTATAGTACACCTGGCCATAAACCTAATCCTAAAACTATCCCTAACCATAACCCTAGAACTGACATTAGCCCTAGAACTAATCCTAGCCCTAACCGTAGCATAAACCATCTCCCTAATCCTAGCCCTAAGCCTAGCCTTATTCCTAATCCTAACCTTAACTGGAACCCTAACCCTAATTTTATCCCATGCCCTAGGCCAAAATGTAGCTGGAACATCATACCTTACACTCACCATAATGCTAACCCTAACCCTAGCCCTAGCCCTAGGCCAAAACCTAATACTAACTTTAGAGCTAACCCTAGCCCTAAATTAACCTTAATCCTAAACAAAATCCTATCCCTGGTCCTTAGAGTAACTCTCACTCTCGCCCTAGACCTATCCTTAGTTTAAAACCTATCCCTTACCATAACTCAAACCCTAGCCTTATCCCTAGCCCCAAACCTAACTCTAAATGTCACTCCTAAACCTGGTTGTAAACCCTAATCTTAAACTCAAACCTCACCCTAACACTAGCCTACTATCCTTCCCCAAACAATGGGAACTCTCTGGGAGTCCCCTAACATGAGTCCTATAGCAGGCTGAGGTGAACAGCAGGAGTCCAATTTCCATATGAATGTAAATCTTAACATAATCATATCATCTCAATGGCTAGCTGGCAGTCACCTTAACCATGCATCATAATACTTTGCTGTGGCTCCTAGCATAATCCTAACCCTATCCCTTAACCTAAACCAAACACTAACCTTACACCTATCCCTAAACTTAGCCCTAATTTGAGTCATAACCTTAACCATAGAAATAACCCTGACCCTGAGTCAGACCCTAATAGTACCCCTAGCTCTAAACATTGCCCTAATGCTAACCCTAGAACTAGCCCTAATCAGAAAACTAGTTCTTTCATTAGCTGTAGCCCTAATGCTAACAAAAATCCTAACCTCATCTGAGCCCTGACTCTAACCCTAACCCTAACCTTACCTCTAAACCTATCCCTTACCCTAAGCCAAACCTCTCCCTAATGCTACTCTATTCCTAACCTTAATCCTTAGCCTATCCCAAACTCTAACTCTATTACTAGTCCTAAACCTAGCGCTCATTCTAGCTTTAACTCTAATCCTAACCCTAACCCTTATTCTGATCCTAACACTAACCCTAGATCTAAACCTGACCCTAACCCTAAACCGAAAATTAACACTAACCTTACTGGTAAACCTATACTTAAACCTAACAGTAACACTAGCACTAGACCAAACCTAATCCTAAATGTAGTCATAAATCTAGCCTTAGCCCTAAAAAAACCCCTAGCAGTAGCCCTAACAATAACCATTAACCTAACGTAAAGACTAAGCTTTTCACTAGACCAAATGCTAGTCCTAATTGTGGCCATAAGCATAAAACTAAACCTAATCCAACAATGACACTTACCCTAATAGAAACCCTAGCTCTAAACCTTATCCTTAACCAAAACCTAACCCTAACACTAGATTTATCCATAACTCTGACCCTAACACTAGCCATAACAATATCCCTAGCTCTTACATTACCCATAGCCCTAATGTTAGCCCTAAACATCACACACAACATAGCCCTTATCCTAGCTCTAACCCTAACCCTAATCATAACCCTAACCATATCCTTAGACCTAACCCTTATGCTAACCCTTGCCCTAGCACTAAACCTAGCTCAATCTCTAATCATCAGTCTAAACATAACCTTAACCCTAAACCTAACCCTAGCCCTGACTCAAAACCTAATCCTTGTCCTAGCCCTTACACTAGCTCAAATGCCTACACTTACCCTAACCCTAACCCTAACATTAACCCTACACCTAACCCTAACCCTAACCCTAATTGTAGTCTTAACCCTAGCCCTAACCTTAGCTCTAAACCTATCCATTACCCTAAAGATAAGCCTAACCCAAATGCTATACACAGGACTAACAATAACCCTATTGCTAACACTAACCCTATTCATTACTCTAAACCTAATCGGAACCATAAAACTAATTCTTTCCATTACCCTAACCCTAACCCTAAACCACTGCTAATTCAAGCATTAACCCTAAATCTTAACCTAAACCAAACCCTATCCGGACCCTGACCCTAATAATACACCTAGTTCTAAACCTGACCCCTACCCTAAACCTAATCCTTATAATAGACATAGCTATAACCTAACACTAAAACTAATACTATCCATAAACCTAGACCTGACATTAACCCTAGCCCTAAACCTAGCCCTAGCCCTAAACCAAATCCTCAGATTAACCCTAAACCTAGCCTTAATTCTAACCCATACTGTAACCTTAATTCTAACCCTCGCTGTAGCCCTAAAGCTAGCTATAACCCTATCCCTTCCCCTAAATCTAATCCTAACCATAACACTAACCCTAACCCTAAAGCTAACACTAACCCTAGTGCTAATCCTAGAACTAATTTAGCCCTAACCCTAAACCTACCCCTAACCCAAGCCCAAAGACTAACACAAACTCTTGACCTAGCCCTATTTCTAGTTCTAACCCTATCCATTACCATAACCCTAACACTAGTCCTAACCTTAACTCTAACCCTAGCCTTAGCCCTAAACCTAGATCTAACCATAACAATAAATCTAAACCTAAACTTGACCCTACCACTAGCCCTAACACTATTGCCAATTATAAAACTACCCCTAACCATAGGCCTAGTTCTAACACAAAACTGAACCATGATCCTATTCCTAACCCTAGCCTAACCTTAAACCTAGACCTGACATTAGCCATATCCCTATATCTAATCCTACTTCTAAGCCTAGACTTAATCCTATCCCTAATTTTTAACCCTAGCCCTAACCCTAAATTTATCCCTTAACCTAGCACTAAACATAGCTATAACATCATACCTTACACTAACCCTAATGCTAACCCTAAACCTAGCCCTAAACCTAGGCCTAAATCTAACACAAACCCTACCACAAACCATATCTCTATTACTAGTCCTAATCCTATCCCTCATTCTAGCTCTAACCCTAACTCTAACCATGTCCCTTATTCTGAGCCTAACACTAACCCTAGGTCTAGACCTGACACTCACCCTAAAGCAAACCCTACCCCTACCCCTACCGGTAGACCTATACCTAAACCTAACAGTAACACTAGCACTGGACCAAACCTAATCCTAAATAGAGTCATAAATCTAGTCTTAGCCCTAAATAAAAACCCAGCCCTAGCCCTAACAATAACCGTTAACCTAATGTAAACACTAACTCTATTCCTAGACTCAAAGTTAGCCATAAATCTGGCCCTCACCCTAAACCTAACCCTAACCCGACAATGACAGTTACTCTAAAACAAACCCTAGATCTAAATCTTATCCTAACCCAAAACCTAAGTAGAACACTACTTATCCATAACCCTAACCCTAAAACTAGCCATAACCATATTCTTAGCTCTTACGTTACATATAGCCCTAATGATAGCCATAAACCTCACACAAAACATCCCCTTATCCTAGCTGTAAACCTAACGTAAAGACTAACTCAATAGTAACCATAACCATGAGCCTAGACCTAACCCTAACCCTAACCCTCGCCCTAACCCTAATTCTAACTCAAACTCTAACTTTAATCTAAGCATAACCCAATGTTAACCCTAACATTAGCCCTCACTCTAACCCTAACCCTCACTATAGCCCTGATCCTAGCTCAAACGCTAACACTTACCCCAAACTAACCCTGACACTAACCATAGGCCTAAACCTAACCCTATTACTAATTCTAACCTTAACCCTAGCACTAAACTTACCTCTAACCCTATCCATTACCCTAAAGATAAGCCTATCCCAAATGGTAACCCTAGACCTAATGCTAACACTATTGCTAACACTAACCCTATTCCTTACTCTAAACCTAACCAGATCCCTTAACCTAACCCTATCAATTACCCTAACCCAGACCCTTACCCTATACCTAATTCTAATTCAAGCCTTAACCCTAAATCTTAACCTAAAACAAACCCTACTCAAACCCTGACCCTAATAATACACCTAGCTGTAAACCTGACCCTTAACCTAAACTTATCACTTACACTAGACCTAGCCATAACCTAACCCTAAAACTAACCATAACCATATACCAGACCTGACATTAGCAGCAGTCCAAATCCTAGCCCTAATCCTAACACAATCACTAGTCATCATCTTAGGCCAATACCTAGCCTTAATGCTATCCCAACCCTAACTCTAGCCCTATCTCTAATTTTAACCCTCACCCTAGACCTGAACTTAGGTATAACCCCATCATTGCCCCATTCCTATCACTAAACTTAACCCTAACACTATCCATATCTCTAGCCTTAACCATATGCATAATCCTAACACTAATCCTAGCATTAATCCTAGTCCTAATTTAGCCCTAACCATAACACTACCCCTAACCTTGGCCTAAGACTAACTCTAACTCTCCCCCAGCCCCATTTCTAGTTCTAACCCTATCCATTACAATAAACATAACAAAAGCCCTAACCTTAGCCCTAACCCTAGCCCTAGACCCAACTCTATATCTAACCATAACTCTACATTTGACTCTAACTCTAAGCCTAATCCTCAATCTACCACTAGACCTAACACTATCACTAATCCTAAAATGAGTTGTAAACTTAGACTTATTCCTTAAACAAAACCGAGACATTCTCCTAACCCTAAATGTTAACCTAAACCAAAACCTAACCCTAAACCTAGCCATAAACTTCTAGCTCTAATTCATGTCCTAGTCCTAAAATTAACCCTGACTCTGACTTATATTCTAACACTAACGTTAGTTCTAAATATCACACTAATCATAAAAAATAGCACTAACACTAGATCTAGACCAAATACTAACTCTAATCATAACCTTAGTTCTTATATTAGCCATAGTCCTAACCCTAGCCCTAAAGCTAACAGAAAAACTGGCCCTAAACTGAGCCCCAACCCAAGAAGTAAACCTAAACCTACACCTAAACCTAGCCTTAGCCCTAACTCTAACCATAAACCTAACACTAAACTTAACCATAACTCTTACCCTAAGCCTAAACATTAGCCTAACCCGAACACTAAACTTAACCCTATCCATAACCATAACACTAACCCTAACACTAATGTTAACCATTCCATTAATCTCTACCCTAAACCTAACCCTAAACATAAACTTAAAAATAACCCTAAACCTAACCGTCATCCTAACCCTAACCCTAACACTATCCCTAAACCTATGTATAACAGTAACCCAAACACTAATCCTTAACCTAACCATAACCCTACACGAAACATTAATCCTAACCCTAAACCTATGTTTTAACACTAACCCTTACAGAAAATCTAAACCTAAACCTTACCCTAACACAAACCATAATTCTTACCCTAACACTAACCTAACACTAACCATAACCCTAACTGTATTGCTAATTCTAAAACTAACCCTATCCCTAAGCGGAACCCTAACCCTAACCCTAACCCTCACCCAAAAATTAACCTTAACCCTAACCCTAACCTTAACCCTAACATTATCCAAAACCTAATCCTACTTTAACATTAATTCTAGCCCTAACCCTAATCCTAACCCTAAAAAATCCTAAACATATCCCTAACCCTAACACTCTCCCTAGCTTTAATCCTAACACTAACACTAACACATACACTAAACCTAACCCTAATCCTAACCCACACAATAACCCTAACCCTAACAAAAACACTAACCCTAACCCTAATCCTAACTCTAGTCCTAACCCTAAATCTAACCCTAACCCTAAACCTTACCCTAACCCTAACCCTAACTCGAACACCAACCCTAACCCTTTGAATCTAAGAGTATCAAACCTGGGGTACAAATTATATTTTTTGAAAGGTCAAATCTGCTGAGTATCAAAGAAATCCACTGAACCTATTGTTGTACATCTCAGTACATAGAGATTCTTCTGCAAAATACTAAAGTGAGGTACTATAAATTGTACCTGCTTGATTCTGCATAGAGATACTTCCACCAGGAACAAAGCACAGAGTGAGCAATGAGAAGTGATTTTTTTATGCCAAGTTACAGCAGATAGCACAGACCATGTTTGATATTGCAGCTCTATTTATATCCACCAGTATAGTGCAAATTAAAGTGAAACCTGAAAATTGAAGCTGTTCCTGTCTGAAAACTGTTGAACCTAAGGGAACCAAACATGAGGAACAAAGTGTGTTTAGTGAAATGGTGAATCCTGCTGAGTATCAAAAAATCCAATGAAAAAAATTTTGCAGCTCTTTCAGTATATGGGAATTATTCTTCTCATTCCAAAAACACTGAAAGACCAAGCTGTTCCTGCAAGCCTCTGATTAAATCTACATTAATACCCCACCAAAAAAAGAAGAGTGAATACTGAGAAATGATTGTGTGAATAAATCTTCAAGAATCTAGCAAAACCATGTTTGATTTCTAGCACACTTGCCATCCATCGCTATAGTGCAGAGTGAAACCTGAAAATTCAAACTCTTTTTCTGAGCAAACCTTTGTACCTAGCAGCAGAAAACTTGTGGTACTAAGTGCGTATAGCTAAAAGGTGAACCCTACTGAGTATCCAAGAAATATTATTAAAAAAACATTGTTGCTTCTCTTTCAGTACATAGGAATTCTACTGCTACCGTTAAAAACGTTGATAGATAAATCTGTTCCTTCCTTCCTCTACTTAGAGCTACTTTGATTAGGAACAATCC
Source organism: Urocitellus parryii (assembly GCF_045843805.1). Lineage (NCBI taxonomy): Eukaryota > Metazoa > Chordata > Mammalia > Rodentia > Sciuridae > Urocitellus > Urocitellus parryii. The sequence goes on from NC_135537.1 coordinate 82,580,684, forward strand.
ACAGGGTGATTATATAGACTTCACTGTGTGTGTGAAATTACAAACTGCTAGAACGATTGTGTTTGATTTTTAGCCTTATTTCTACCCATCTCTATAGTGCACAAAAAAGTAAAACCTAAAAATTCAAAATGTTTCTGTGTAACCTAGGAGTCCGAAACTGGAGTTACTAAGTTGGTTTAAAGAGTGGGTGAACCCCACCCAGAATTAAAGAAATCCAATGAAAAAAAAAAAGTGTTTCAGCACTTTCAGTATATTGGAATTTTTCTGCTAGCTCCTAAAATGAGTTAGTAGAGACAATTTCTGCATGATTCTGCTAAGAAAACTTCAAGCAGAAACAGTGTGAGCACTGAGAACTGATGTTGAATGTCAAGTTTCAAGCAGCTAGCAGAAACCATGTTTGAGTTGCAGTTATATATTAATCCACTGTATAGTGCAAAATGAATTGAAATCTGAAAATTCAAAATATTCCTGTGTGAAAAACCTTGAACCTATAAAAACCAAACATAAAGAGCAAAGTGTGTTTAGGCAAAGATGAAAAATGCAGAGGATCCAAGGAAGGGAATGAAAAAGTTGTTGCAGCTCTTTTAGTATATTGGAATTATCTGACTAGCTCCTACAGTGGAGAAAAAAAATGTAACTGATGTGATTCTGCAATCTGTATTTGGGGTAAAAATGGGAGTTCATGACCCACTTGATTCTACTGTATGAAATATGATATGTCAAGAGCTTTGTAATGTTGTGAACAACCAATAATAAATAAATAAATAAATAAATAAATAAACCGTTCCTCCGTACATCAGCTTTCAACAACTTTGACAAGAAACAACAGAGTGAACACTTAGAACTGATTATGTGTGTGAAGTTTCAACCATCTAGCAAAAACAATGTTTTATTTGTAGCTCTCTTTCCATCTTTCTCTAGAGTGCAAAATGAAGGGAAACCTGAAAATTCAAACTGTTCCTGTCTGGAACCCATTGAATCTAGAAGACATAAACTTGGGGAACAATGTGAGTGTAGTAAAGGGATAAGTCATGCAGAGTATCAAAGGGATCCAATGAAAATAATTTGGCAGCTCTTTTTGTTCATGTGAATTTCACTGCTAGCTTTGAAAGCACTGACAGAGAAGATTTTGCTGTGAGATTCTGCTTAGAGCTACATTGACCAGAAACAAACCATACAGTGACCACTTAGAACTGATTTTGTGTGTGAAATTTAAAGCTTTAAGAACATACCGTGTTTGATTTGTAGCTCTATTTCCATCCATTTATTTAGGGCAAAACAAAGTGAAAGCTAACAATTCAAACAGTTCCTGTGTGCAAACCATTGAACCTAGATGTCCCAAACAGTGTACAAATTGGGATTAGCAAATGGGTAAAGCCTTCTGAGTATCAAAGGAAGCCAACAAAAAGAAATGTTGTAGCTCTTTAATTACATAAGGATTCTCGTGCTAGCTTCTAAAGCGAGTTAGTAAAAATAATTCCTGCATGCATGTGCTTAGAAGTGCTTCCATCAGGGACAAACCACAGAGAGAGAACTCAGAACTGATTGTGTATGACATGTTTAAAGCAGCTAGCAAAAACAGTGTTTGATTTGCTTCTCTATTTTTATGCAACTATATAGTGCCAAATGAAGTGAAACATGAAAGTTCAAAATGTTCCTAACTGCAAACCTTTGAAGCTATAAGAACCAATCTTGCAGAACCAATTGTGCTTAAAAAACATAAATCCAGCTAAGTGTAAAAGAAATAAAACCAAAAAAGTGTTGCAACTCTTTAAGTACATTGGATTTTTTTTTGTTAGCTCCTAAAGGACAGAAAAAGAAAGCTGTTTCAGTGTGCCTCTGCTTAGAGCTTCTTGACCAAAAAAAAAAAAAAATTATAACTGATTGTGTGTTTGAAATTTCAATCATATAGCTTTAAACCTAATCTAGCACTAACCATAACCCTAACACTAAAAATAACCATAACACTAACACTAATTCTAATTCTAACCTAAACCCTAAATCTAACCCTAATCCTTTCTGTAACCATAACACTAACCTAATCCTAACCTTAACTTAAATCCTAACCCTAACCCTAAAAAACCCTAACCCTAATCCTAACACTAAACCTAATGCTAACCCTAGCACTAAATCAAACCCTAACTTTAAAACTAACCCAAATTCTTACCCTAACCCCAACACGAATACTAACCCTAATCCTAAGCCTTAACCAAACCCTAAATTTAAAAATAACACTAACCATAACCCTAACCATAACACTAACTCTTAACCTATCAGTAATCCTAACACTATCCTTAACCCTAACCCTAACCTTAAACCAAACACTAACACCAAACCTAAACCTAACCCTAACCCTAACACTCACACAAAACCTAATCCTAACATGAACCCTAACCCTAACACTTACCCTAAACTTAGACATAACCATTACCCTAACAGTAAGCCTAAACTTATACCTATCCCTAAACATAACACTAAGCATAACCATACATCTAATCCTAACACTATCCCTAACACTAACTCTAATGCAAAGTTTAACACTAAAACTAACCCTAACTCAAAACCTAATCCTAACTGTAACTCTAGTCTAAACCCTAAATCAAACCCTAAGCCTAACACTAACACTCACCCTAACCTGTACTCTAACACTAAACCTAACCCAAACCCTAACCCTAACCGTAAACATAACACTAACCGTAAACATAAAACTAACACTAAAACTAACCCTAAACATATTCCTAAACCTAACACTATACCTAATCCTAACCCTAACCATAACCTTAATACTATCCCTAACCTTAACCATAACATTAAGCTTAATTCTAACTCTAAACCTAACATTATGACGAACCTTAACCCTAAACATAACACTAACATAACCATAAACGTAACACTAACCCTAAACCTAACATTAACCCTAACACTAAGCCTCACTCTAACCCTAGCAGAAAACCTAACACTAACCCGAACCCTAACAATAACACTTACCCTAACACTAACCCTAACTCAAACCCTAACTATAACACTAATCCTAACACTAACTCTAATCCTAAAGGTAATCATAAACCTAACACTAACCCTAATCTTAACCCTAATACAAACTTTAACCCAAACTTTAACACTAAACCTAATCCTAAACCTTACCAAACACTAACCCTAAAACTAAACCTAAATTAACCCTAATCCTAACTGTAACCCTAACCCTAACACTAACACTAACCATAAACTGAAGACAAACCCTAACCCAAACCATAATTCTAAACTTAACCTAATCATAACCCTAAACATAAACTAACCCTAAACCTAACCCTAACCCTAAAACTAACCCTAACCCCAACCCTAAACCTAAACCTAACACTAACAGTAACCCTAACCATAACCCTAAGACTTACCCTAAACCTAACCTAACACTAATTCTAATCCTAATCTTATCCATAAACCTAGCCCTAAACCTAAACCTAATGCTATCCTTAACCCTAACATTTACCCTAAAACTAACCATAACCTAACCGTAAACCTAACCCTTAAACTAATCATAACACTTAACCTAAACCTAATCGTACACCTTACCCTATCACTAACCATAAACCTATACCCAACTCTAATTCTAACCCTAACCCTTACACTAAACATAACTCTTAAACTAACACTAACACTTAACATAACCCAAATCCTAAGCCTTAACATAACACTAACTTTAACTGTAACCCTAACTGTAACACTTAACCTAAGCCTAACCCTATCTCTATTTGTTACACTAAACCTAAACCTAACCCTAACACTAACACTTACCCTAAACCCTTTCCTGAATCTAACACTAACCCTAACTCTAACCATAATGATAACACTAACCCCAACCCTAAAACTAACCCTAACTTTAACACTAACATTAACCCTAACCCTAACCCAAAGACGAACTGGAAAACTAACCCTAACACTAATCCTAAATGTAATCCTAACCTTAACCCCAACCCAATCAATAACACTAATCCTAACAGTAAAACTAACCCTAACACTAACCCTAATATAAACCCTAACACTAACACTAATCCTGACACTAAACCTAATCCTAACCATAACCCAAACACTAACACAAACCTTAACCTCAACCCTAATACAAAACCTAACCCTAAACCTAACAGTAAACATAACCCTAACCCTAACACTAAGCCTAACACTAACCCTAATCCTAATCCTAAATGTAACCCTAACCCTAACACTAACCCTAAACCTAATACAAACCCTGACACTTACCGTATCACTAACCCTAAATCTAACTTTAACCCAAAGCCTAACACGAATACTAACCCTAATCCTAACCCTAAACCTAGAGGTAAACCTAATTATAAACCTTACCTAACCCTAAACCTTACCCCAACACCAACAATAAACAAATCCCTAAACCTAATAATAACCCTAATGCTTACACCAAACCTAACAATAATCATAAACCTAACACTAACAATAACCCTAACCCTAATTTTAAACCTAACAATAACCCTAACACTAATCCTAACCCAAAACCTAATATTAACACTAACCCTAACCCTCACCCTTACAAGAACCATAACCCTAACACTAAAACTAACTCTAACCCTAACTCTATCACTAATCCTAAACCTAATGAAAACCCTAACACTAACCCTAACCCTAACCCTAAACCTAGTGGTAAAACTAATCCTAAACCTTACTTAACCCTAAACCTTATCCCAACCCGAACATTAAAGCATCCCTAAACCTAAAAATAACCCTAACGCTTACACCAAACCTAACACTAATCATAAACCTAACACTAACACTAAACCTAATCTTAACACCAAACCTAAAACTAACCCTAAGCCTAAGCCTAATGTTAACCCTAACTCTAGCCCTAAAACTAACCCTAACACAAACACTAAGACTAATCCTATCATTAAACTTAACCCTAAATATAACACTAACCCTAATCCTAACCCTAATTTTAAACCTAAACATAACCCTAACACTAATCCTAACCCAAACCCTAACACTAACACTAACCCTAAACCTCACCCTTACATGAACAATAACCCTAACCCTAACACTAAAACAAACCCTCACCCTAACCTGTCACTAATCCTAAACCTAATGCAAACCTTAACACTAACCCTAACACAAACCCTAACTCTAATACTAACCCTAAGCCTAATTAAAACTGTAACACGAACACTAACCTTACTCTTAACCCTAATCCTACCCATAATCCTAATCTTACACTTAATCTAAACCTAAACCTACCACAATCCCTAACCCTAACCCTAACCCTAACCCCAACCGTAACCATAACACTCACACTAAATATAACACTAAACCTAACTCTCACCCTAAATCTTCCTCAAAACTTTACACTATACCTAACCCTAACCCTAACCTTAACACTAACCCTAACCATAACCCTAACCTTAACCCAAACCCTAACGCTAACACTAACCTTAATCCTGTCCCTCAAACTAAACCTAACCAAAATCTAACACTAACCTAACCCTAGAACTTACCATAACCTGAACACTAACCCTAACTCTAACCTTAATCTTAAAACTAACCCTAAGGCAAAACCTAACCCTAACCATAACCCTAAACATAACAATAACCCTAACCCTATTACTAACCCTAAAACTAACCTCAATCTTAACCCTAATGCTAAACCTAACTCTAACCCTAAAAATAACCCTTATGCTAACCCTAAATTTAACCTAACACTTAGCCTAAACCTAAACCTAACACAAACCCTATCACTAACCATAACCCTAACATGAACACTAACCCTAAGCCTAAAACTAAAACTAACACCAACCCTAACCTTATCACTAATCCTAAACCTAATGCTAACCCTAACATTAAACCTAACACAAACCCTAACCTTAATATTAACCCGAACCCTAACCCTAACCCTACGCAAACCTTAACCAATCCCTAACATGAAACCCATCTCTAAACATAACACTAACCCAAACCCTAACCTAACCCTAACCCTAACACTAAACCTCTCCCTAACCCTATCCCTATTGCTAAACCTAAACCTAACCCTAACTCTAACACTAACACTAACTTTAATCATAACCCTAATATGAACCCCAACCCTAACCTTAACACTAAAACTAAACCTAACCCTAACCATATCACTAATCCTAAACTTAATGCTAACACTAACACTAACCTAACCCAAACCCTATTCCTAATACTAACCCTAAACCTAATCCTAACCCTAACGCAAACCGTAACACTAAGCCTAACCTTAACCCTAATCCTACCCATAAACCTAACCTAAGACTTAACCTAAACATAAACATAACACAAACCCTAACCCCCCTAACTCCAACCTTAAACCTAACCCTAAGACTAACCCTAACCCTAACTCTAACTGAACACTAATCATTAACCTAACCCTAAACCATACCATAACCCAAACACTAACCCTAACTCTTACCTTACTCATAACACAAACACTAAGATAAAACCTAACCCTAACCATAACCCTAAACATAACACTAACGCTAACCCTATCATTAACCCTAAAACCAACCCTAATCCTAACCCTATTGCTAAACCTAACTCTAACCCTAAACTTAACATAAACCCTAAGTCTCAACATAACCGTAACTCTAACACAAAAATAATCCTAAAATAACATTAAACCTAATTCTTGCCATAACCTTAACTCTTACCCTAAACCTAAACCTTTCCCTTATCCAAATACAAAACCCAACACTAAATCTAACCCTAAACATAACACTAACACAAACCCTAACCCTAACCCTTGCACTAATGCTAACCCTAACCCTAAACCTAATGCTAACCCTAACACTAACATTATATCTATTTTAAATGCTAACCCTAACACTAAAATTAACCCTAACACAAGACTAACACTAATCCTAACCCTAACCCAAACCCTAACACTAGCCGTGACTGTAACCTTTCTTCTAAAACTAACCCTAACCCTAAACCTAATGCTAATCCTAATGGTAATCCCATCCCTAATCCTAACCCTAAACCTAACACAAGCCCTAACACAAAACCTAACCCTAACCATAATACTAAAATTAACCCTAACCCTAAAACAAACCTTACATTAATATTACTTAAAACCCTAACACAAACACTAACCCTAACAATCACCCTAACTCTAACACTCACCCTAACCTTAACCTTAACACTAAGATTAACACTAACCATAAACCTATCCCTAACAATAATTCTAACCAAAAACCTAAACATAACGTAACCCCAAACCTAATTCTAACACAAAATATAACCCTAGCACTAAACCTAATCCTAACACTAAACCTAATCCTAACCCTAAACCTAACACTAATCCTATCCCTAACATTAACACTAATGCTACACATAACCCTTAACCTAACACTAACCCAAACCCAAATCATTACCTTAATACTAATCCTAACCCTAACACCAAACCTAAAACTAACCCTAACCCTCACCCCAACATTAATACTAACCTAACCCAAATTCTAACCCTAATCCTAACACGAATTCTAACCCTAAGCCTAAGCCTAACCCTAACACTAAATTCTAACACCAACCCTCACCCTAACCCTAACTCTAAAAATAACCCTAACACTAACCCTACCCTAAACCTAACACTAAACCTAACCCCAACCCCGATCCTATCACTAATTCTAACCATAATCATAACCCTAAACGTAACACAAACCAGAACTCTAAACTTAACACTCAACCTAATACTAACCCTAACCCTAACTCTAAACCTAACTCTAAGATTAACCCTCAACTTAACCCTAAAACTAAAACTAACCATGACCCTAACCTTAACCCTAATTCTTAGCATTAAACAAACTCTAACCCTAAAGCTAAAACTAACACTAATCCTAAACCTAACCTAACCCTATCCATAATACTAACCCTAACACTACCTCTAAACCTATCCCTAACCACAGTATACTTAAACCTAACCCTAACCCTGACCCAAACACTAACACTAACCCTAACCCTAACACTAACACTAACACTAACACTGAACTTATCCCTAACACTAAATCTAACCCTCAAACTAACCCTAACCTTAACAATAACCCTAACACTAACTGTAACTCAAAATTAAACACTAACATTAACCCTAAAACTAACACTAATATTAACCGTAACTCTAGCCCTAACAATAACCATAACCCTAACCCTAACACTAAACCTATTCCTACCCGTTACCCTAACCCTTGCCTTAACACTAACCCTAACTCTAATCCTAACACTAATCTAAACTTAATCCTAATCCTAACACTAACCCTAAACCTATTCTTAAAACTAACACTATCCCTAACCCTAACCCTAACAGTAAAACTAACCCTAAACTTAACCCTAACCCTAATTTTAACAATAAACCTAACCCTAACACTAAGATGAACTTTAACCCTAAACCTAACACTAAGACTACCCTAACTCTAACCTAACACTAACACTAACCATAACTCTAACCCTAAAAAAAACCCTAACACTAACCCTAACTCTAATCCTAACACTAACAATAAACCTAACACAAACTCTAACACTAACATTAATTAACAATAACCCTAATACTAATCTTTCCTGTTACCCTAACCTAATACTAAAACTAAACCTAACCCTAACACAAACACTAACCTTAACCCTAATACCAACCCTAACCCTAACCATAACCATAACTTTAACTCTAACACTAACACTAACACTAACACTAACACTAACCCTAACCCTAACCCTAAAACAAACCCTAAGATTATCCCTAACTCTAACCCTAACACAAATACTAACACTAACACTAAAATTAACAATAAACCTAACCCTAACAAAAATCTTAACGTTTACCCTAACCCGAACAGTAACACTAACACTAAATCTAACCTGAAGCATATCCGTAACCCAATCCCTAAGCCTAACCCTAACCATGTCACTAATTCTAAATGTAATGCTAACCCTAACACTAACCCTAAACTAAACCCTATTCCTAATACCAACCCCTAATCCTATACCTAACCGTAACCGTAACCCTAACCCTAACACTAACCCTAACACAAACCCTAACCCAAACCGTACCCTGAACCTAACCCAATCCTAACCCTAACCCTTAACTAACCATAACCGTAACCCTAACACTAACACTAACACTAACCCTAATACTAACCCTAACCCAAAACCCTAACCTAATACTAACCCTAACCCTATACCTAAACCTGACACTAACTCTAATTCTAATCCTAACACTAACCCTAACTCTAAACATAGCACTAACCCTAACCCTAAACATAACCCTAACACTAATTCTAACTCTAACCCTAAACATTAATCTAACCATAAACCTATCTGTAATTCTTACCCTACCCCTAAGAAAAAATCCAACCCTAACCCTAAACCTAACCCTAAACCTAACCCAATGCATAACCCTTATACTAAAGCTAACCCTAACCCTAACCCTAACACTTACCCTTACCCTAACACTAATCCTAACCTTAACAATAACCCTAAAACTAAACATCACCCTAACCCTAACACTAACCCTAACACTTACCTTAACCCTAACCCTAACCCTAACCCTAACAAAATCCTTGTCCCTAATCGTAAAACTAACACTAACCCTAAACCAACCATAACCCTATCAATAATCCTTAACCTAACTCTAAACATAAACCTGACACTCACCCTAAACATAACCCTAAAAATAAACCTAAACCTGTTCTTAAACCTAACACCAGTTCTAACCGTATCCATAAACCTAACACTAACACGAATTCTAAACCTATGCTTAACCCTAACACTAACCCTAACCGTAACACAAACCCTAACACTAACCCCAAAACTAAACTTAAAACTAACCCTAATCGTTGTTGTAAACCTAGCCCTAACACTTACCCTAACCCTAACACAAACCCTAACACTAAGTCTAACCTTAAACCAAACCCTAACCCTAACACTAACCCTAAATGTAACGCTAACCCTAACACTAACCCATAATGTAACCCTAATGCTAACCCTATCTCTAACCTTAATCTTAACTGTAACACTAACCCTTACCCTCACCCTAACACTAAACCTCAACTTATCACTAATTAAACTGTTTCTAACCCTAACCCTAACATAACACTAAATTTAACCATAAACATAACCATAATTCTAACCCTAACAAGAACCCTAGTAATAACTTTAACACTAACCCTAAACCTAACCATCACCCAAACCATAACCCTCACACTAACCCTAACCCTAAAACAAACTTTAACCCTAACCCTAACCCTAACACTAGCCCTAACCCTAACACTAATCCTAACACAAACTCTAACACTAACCTGAAAACTAACACTAACAAAACCCTAAGAAAACACTAAAACTAACCCTATCACTTACCCTAATCAAACCCAAACACTAACACTAACCATAACCCTAACAATAAACCTACATGTAACCCTATTCTAACACCAACCCTAACCCTAACACACACCCAACTCTAACCCTACACTAACTCTAAACTAACCGTAACCTTAACACTAACCCTAACCCTAATCCTAATTATAACTTTAAGACCAACCCTAACTCAAACCCTAAACCTAAAAAAAATTTTAATTCTAACTCTAACACTAACAGAAAAAGTAACCCTAAACCAAACATTAATTCTAACCCTAACCCTATCCCTAAACCTAACAATAAATGTAAACTTAACTATAACTCTAAACCTAACCCTAACTCTAACCCAAACCCTGACACTCAACCTAACCCTAACCTTAACCCTAGCCCTAACTTTAACCCTAATCCTACCTGTAACCCTAACTATAACTCTAACCATAAACCTAATACAAACCTTAAGTCCAGCCCTATGCTAACACTAACACAAAAACTAACCATAACCCTAACCCTACTTCAGATCCTAACACTAACACTAACACTAAACCTATCCTTAACCCTAACTCTAACGCTAAAACCAAACCTAAGCCTAACCATAACCTTAAACCTAATGCTAAACCTAAGCCTAACCATAACGCTAATTTAAACCCTAATTCTAACACTGAACCTAACCCTAAACATATACCTAACCCTAACACTAACCCTAACCCTAACACTAACTTTAACACTAACCCTAAAGTTAACACTAACTCTAACACTAACCCTAACCCTAATGCTAACCTTAACACTAACTCTAACACTAACACAACCTGAACACTAACCCTAACACTTTCCTAAACCCTAACATTAACCCTAACCGTAACCTTAACCCTAACACTAAACCTAACCGTAACCCCAACCTAACGCTAATTCTAACCGTAATCTCAACCTAAACCCTAACCCAAACATTAAAACTAACCCAAACCCTAAAATAAACACTAACTGTAACTCTAACCCTAAACATAACCATAATCCTAATCGTAACCATAACTGTAACCCTAATTCTAACCCTAACCCTAACACAAAACTAATTGTAACCATAAATATAAACCTAAACCTAACACTAACCATAAGCCTAAGCCTAACACTAACCCTTACGGTAACCCTAACAGTAACACTAACTCTAAACCTTATCCCAACACTAATCCTAAACCTAACCCTAATCCTAGCACTAACGCTAGTCCTAAACCTAATACTATCCCTAACACGAACCCTAAGTTTAACCCTAACCCTAACACTAACCCTAATTTTAACCTTAACACTAACACTAAACATAAAACTAACCGTAATGCTAACCCTCACAATAACCCTAAACCTAACACTAACCCTAACCCTAACACTAACTCTAACCCTACCCATAACCCTACCCCTAACCCTAACACTAACACTAACTCTAACTCTCAACCTTACTGTAATCCTAACACTAAACCTAACCCTAATTCTAACCCTAGATATAATCCCAATCCTATTTGTACCCCTAACACTAACACTAACCCTAACCCTAACAAAACCCTACCCTAACTTAAACCTATCACAAACCCTAACCCTATTCCTAACACTAAAACTAACTCTAACCCTAACCCTAACTCTAACCCTAACTCTAAAACTAACCCTAACCCTAACACTAACTTTAACACTAACCCTAAACCTAACTCTAAACCTAACTCTTACCCTAACACTAACCCTAACCCTAACACTAAATGTAAACCTATACTTAACCCTAACACTATAATTAAACCTAAACCTAACCGTAACACAAACACTAACACAAACTTAACCCTAACCCTAAACCTAAACTTAATACTCACCTTAAAATCCTAAACTTAACCCAAATCCTAACACAAAATCTAACCCTAACCCTACCCCTTATTCTAACCCTAACCCTAAAACTAACTCTAAACCTATCCCTAACCCTAACAGTGTAATAAACCCTAACCCTAATCCTAACACTAACACTAGTCCTAATCCTAACACTAACCCTAACACGAACCCTAAGTCTAACCCTAACCCTAATGCTAACCCTAATTTTAATTAACACTAATGCTAACATTAATCCTAACAATATCCCTAACCATAACATTAACCCTAACCCTAACACTAACCTTATCCCTAACATGAACCCTAACTGTAACCCTTACCCTAACACTAACCTTAACCCTAACCCTTACACTAATGTAACACTAACCCTAAACCTAACCCTAAACTCTAAAACTATCCATAACCCTAACACTATAATAAACCCTAACCGTAACACTAACATAAACACTGAACAGTAAATTTAACCCTAACCCTATCCCTCACCCTAATCCTAATCCTAACCATAACAATCACCATAAACCTAACACTAACCCGAACATTAATTCTAACTGTAATACTAACCCTGACCCTAATTTTAACTTTTAACTTAACACTAACATGAATCTTAAACTTAACCATAACTCTAACATTAAAACTAATTTTGACCCTAACCCTAATGTTAACCCTAACCCTAACTCTAACCCAACCCTAAACCTAAACTTAATACTGACCCTAATCCAAACTGTAATCCTAACTCTAACACAAAACCGAAGTCTAACTCTAACCCTAACACTAATATTAACCCTTACCCTAACCCTAACACTAACACTAACACTAACCATGACACTAACCCTAACAATATCCCTAACCCTAATCCTAACACAAATCCTAACAAGAAACTTAACCCTAACCCTAAATAACCATAACCCAAACACTAACATAATACTAAACCTAACCTTGACCCTAACACTATCCCTAACCACAACCCTACAAATAATACTAACCATAAACCTAACCCTAAATCTAACTATAAGCCTAACCCTAACACTAAGTCTAATCCTATCCCTAAACCTAACAGTATAATTAACCCTAACCCTAACCCTTACACAAACCTAATCCTAATCCTAACTCTAACACTAACACTCACCCTAACCCGAACCCTAACACAAACTCTAATTCTAACACTAACCCTAATCCTAACCCTCACCTTAACCCTAACACTAACCCTAATTTATCATTAAACCTAACCCTAATACTCACCCTAACCCTAACCCTAAACTTAAAAAAACCTTAAACCTAAAACTAACATTAACCCTAACACTAAGCCTCACACAAAACTTAACACTAACATTAACTCAAACCATAACCTAATTCTAACTGTAACCCTAACCCTATGCCTAAATGAAACCCTAAAATTAACCCTTACACTAACCGTAAACCTAACCCCAACCCTAACACTTGTCCTAAAAGTAACCTTAACCCTAAACCTAACCCTATCATTAATCTTAATCCAAAACCTAACACTAATCTTAAGCGTAACACTAAGCCATTACACAATTCATAACATTCACCCTAAACCTAACCCTAAACCTAAAACAAACTCTAAACCTCTCCCTAATCCGAACAGTATAATAAACCCTATCCCTAACACAAACACTAACACTAACACTAAACCTAACTATAACCCTAAATTTCACAGGAACCCCAACACTAACATGAACATTAATTTTAACCCTAACACTCATCCTAAACCTAAACTTAACCCTAAAACGATCCTTAAACTTAACCCTAATCCTAACCTTAAAACTAACCCTAGCACTAACCCTAAACCTATCCCTAAACCCATTCCTAACCCTAACACTAACTCTCATGCAAACCATAACCTGAACTCTAAAACAAACCCTAAGTCTAACCCTATCTCTAACACTAAACATAAAACTAACCTTAACTCTAACTCAAACACTAATACCAACCATAACACTAAGCCTAACCATAAAACTAACCCTAACAATAAACCTAACCCCAATTCTAATCCTATCACTAATTTTAAACTTAAACATAACCCCAAACCTAATTATAACACTAACCCTAACCAAAACCCTAACCCTAATTCAAACCCTAACTCTACCCCTAGCCCTAACACTAATATTAACTGTAACTCTAAACCTAATCATAGTCCAGTAAACCTAACCCTATTTCTAACCCTAAATACAACCAAAATCTTATCCATAACCCTAAAAATAACCCTAACTCTAACCCTTATAGAAATCCTAACCCTCACCCTAACCCTAACCCTAACGAACCATAACCTTAACAGTAAACCTAAACCTAACCCTTACCATAATACTAACCCTAACAATAACACTAAACGTAAACCTAAACATAACTCTAACCCTAATTTTAACCCTAACCCTAACACTAACACTAACCTATTCCTAATGGTAACACTATAATTACCCTTAACCCTAACCATAACACAAACCTAACCCTAACCCTAACTCAAACACACCTGAACCCAAACCCTAACACAATCACTTATTCGAACACTAACACTAAAGCAAACCCTAATCCTAACCCTAATAGTAACTTTAAACTTAACCCTAACGCTATCCCTAAAACTATATTTAACCCTAACCCTAATTCTAAAACTAACCCTCACCCTAAACCTAATTCTAACACTAACCCTAACAGTAACAGAAAATTTAACACTACACATCAAACCTAACCCTAACCTAATCGTAACTCTAACCCTAAACCTAACAATGCCTCTAACCCTAATCCTAACTCAAACCCTAATCCTAACCCTAACACTAACCCTAACCCTTAAACTAACAATAATCTTAACCCTAAACCGAACCCTATCACTAACCTTAACCCGAACCCTAACCCTGACCAAATACTAACCCAAAACCTAACTGTAACCATCACACTAACTCTAAAACCATCTTTAACCCTAACACTATAATTAACCCTGTCCCTAACTGTAAAACAAACACTAATACTCAACCTAAACCTAACCTTAACCCTAACACTCACCCTAACCCTATTCTGAAAATAAACCCTAATTCTAAACCTCACACTAACCCTAATGCTAATCCTAACCCTTACCTTAACCCAAACTCTAACCCTAAACTTAACCCTAACCCTAACCCTAAAACTCACCCTAACCCAATTCTTAAAATAAACCCTAATTCTAAACCTAACACTAACCTTCATGCTAATCCTAACCCTTACCTTAACCCAAACTCTAACCATAAACTTAACCCTAACCCTAACCCTAATACTCATCCTAACCCTAACTCTAACCCTACCATTAGCCCTAACCCTAAAGCTAACACAAAATTTAACACTAACACTAACACTAAACCTAATGTAATCCTAAACATATCCCTAATGCTAACACTAACCCTAACCCTAATCCTAACTCAAATTCTAAACTTAAACCTAAAACTAAAATAATCCTAAACCTAACGCTAACCCTAACCCATACTTTAACACTAACCTTAACCGTAACCCTAACCGTAACACTAAACTTAATCCTAACCATAACCCTAACCATAACACTAACCCATACCTATTCCTAATCCTAACACAATCCGTAACCCTAACCCTTACTCTAACCCTAACACTAGTTCGAACGTTAACCCTAACCCTACCATTACATTAATCCTAACCCTAACCCTATAACCAAACATAACCTGAAGCCAACTTTATTTCTAACCCTACCCTAACACTAACCATAACCATAACACTAACTCTAACCCTAAAACTAACCCTAACCCTAATCCTAACACTAAGCCTAACCCTAACCCTAACCCTAACACGAATCCTAAAGCAACCCTAACTCTAACACTAATCCTAACACTAAAACTAAATCTAACCTTAACCCTAACCTTAACCCAAACCCTAAACCTGATACTAACCCTAAATCTAACCCTAACCCTAAACCTAAGAATAAACAACCCCAAACTTTACCCTAAACCCTTGCACTAAGCCTAACCCCAAACCCAACACTAACCCTAACTCTAACACTAACACTCACTCTAAACCTAAGTATAACTTTAACCCAAACACTAATGCAAACACAAACACTAACCCTAACCCCAAACCTAACACTAACACTAACACTAAACCTATCTCTAACCCAAACAGAAACCCTAAACCTAATTTTAGCCATAACCCTAACCCTAATCCTAACCCTAAACCTAACTTTAATTCAAACCCTAATCCTAATCCTAACCCTCACCATAAGCCTATCCCTAAACCTAACACTAACTCTAACCCAAACACTAACACTAACCCTAACCATAAAACTAACCATAACCCTAACACAAACCCTAACCCTATCCCTAACCCTAACACAAAACCTAACCCTAATCATATACCTAAAAACAACCCTAACCAAAACCATAACCCTAACATTTACCTAACAATAACATTAACGCTTACCTAACCAAACCCATATTTTAACACTAACACTAACCCTATTAGTAACCCTAACACAAACACTAAACCTAACCATACAACTAAGCCTAACTCTCACCCAAACCATAATCGCAACCCTAACCCTAACCCTAACCCTAATCCTAATTCTAACGATAACCCTAACACTAAACTTAAACCTAACCCTCACCATAGCCCTATCCCTAATCCTAACACTAAATCTAACCCTAACACTAACACTAACCCCACACCTCATTAAAACTTGAAACCAAACACTAATGCTAACCCTTACTCTAACCTTAACCCAAACCCTGAACCTAAACCTAACATTAACCCTAAGTGTAAACCTAACATGAACCCTAACCCTAAGCCTTACCATAATCTAACCCTAACTGTAACCCTAAACCTAACAATAATCCTAACCGCAACTATAAGCCTATATATAACCCTATTAGTAACACTAACAAAAAACCTAACCCTAAACTTAACCCTAACACTAACCCTAACCCTAATGCTAACACTCACACTAACCCTAACTTTACACTAACACTAATTCAAAACATAACCATAAACCTAAACCTAAACCTTAACTTAATCCTAATCCTAAAACTAACTTTAACCCTAAACCTAAAACTAACCCTAACCACAATCCTAACTGTAACACAAACCCCAATGCTAACCATAACCCAAAGTTTAACATAACCCTAACCCTTAGCCTAATCTAACACTAACTCTAACTCTAAACCTAAACTTATCACTAACTTTGACCCTAACCCTAACAGTAACCATAACCCTACAACTATCACAAATTCTAAATCTCATCCTAATCCTAACACTAACCCTAAACTTAACCCTAATACGAATTTTAAATCTAAACCTAAACTAACCATAACCCTAACCCTAACCCTAACCCCAACACTAACCATATAATTAATCCTAAGCTTGACACTAAACCTAACACTAACGCTAACCCTAACTCTAATTTAAAGCAAATTATAATCCTAAACCTAAACCTAATTATAACACTAAACCTAACACTAATCCTAACCCAAAGGCTAAAGCTAACCTTAACAATAAAAATAACCCTAATCCTAAACCTCACCCTAAACTTCACCCTAAACCAAACACTCACCGTAACCCTAATTCTAACACTAACCCTAAAACTATCACTAACCCTAACCCAAATTCTAATGCTAAACCTAACCCTAACTCTAGCACTAATCCTAACCTAACCCTAAACCTAAATCTAAACCTAACACTATCCCTAACCTTAACCCTAACACGAACCCTAAGCAAAAACCTGATCTTAACGTAACCCTAACCCTTATTCCAACCTAAACCTAACCCTAAACCTAATATGAAACTTAACAGTAATTTTAAATGTAACCTTCACCATAACTTTAACTGTAACCCTAAAACAAACCTAACACTAACCCCAACACTAAACCTAACCCTATCCCTAACAGTAACCCTAACTCCAACCCTAACAGTAACCCTAACTCTAACCCTAAACCAAATCATAAACCTAAACCAAACACTAACCCTAAGCCTAAACCATAAGCCTAACCCTAACCTAACCATAAAGCTAAAGCTTACCTAAACCTAACCATAATCCTGAAACTCACACTAATCTTAACACTAACTCTACCCATAACTTTAACACAAACACTAAACCTAATGATACCACTAAGCCTAAGCCTCACCCTAACCCTAACACTAATAATAACACTAACCCCAAACCTAACCCTAATCCTAACAGAAACCCTAAACTCAACCCTAACCCTAACACTAAATCTAACCTTAACTTTAAACCTAACCGTAACCCTCACCCTAACCCTAACCTTAACAATAAACCTAACCATAAAACTAAACCTAACCCTCGCACTAAGCCTAACCCTAAACCCAACACTAACCCTAACTCTAACATTAACACTCACTCTAAACCTAAGTATAACTTTAACCCAAACACTAATGCAAACACAAACACTAACCCTAACCCTAAAACTAATCGTAACCCTAACCCAAAACCTAAACCTAAACCGAACACTAACCCGAAGCCTAAACCTAACACGAAACCTATCCCTAACCCTAAGCCTAACCCTAATTCTAACCCTAACGCTAACCCTAAACCTAACCCTAACGCTAACCCTAACACTAACCTTAAGCCTAACCCCAACCCAAACCTACCCTAACACTAATCATAACCCTAACCATAATCCAAACCGTAATCGTAACTCTAAACATAACCC
The DNA here is from genome assembly GCF_045843805.1 of Urocitellus parryii. Taxonomy (NCBI): domain Eukaryota; kingdom Metazoa; phylum Chordata; class Mammalia; order Rodentia; family Sciuridae; genus Urocitellus; species Urocitellus parryii. Next base: position 82,599,580 of record NC_135537.1, read on the forward strand.
TAACAGTAACCCTAAAACCAAACCTAACCCTTACCCTACAACTAACCCTAACCCTAAACCTAGCACAAACCCTATCCCTAATTTTAACCTAACCTGAATTCTAACCCTAACCCTAAACTTAATCCTAAACTTTTACCTAACCCTAACCCTAAACCTAATCCTAACACTAATTTAACCCTACACTAACATTAACCCCAACACTAACCCTAATGTAACACAAACCCTATCTCTATCCGTAACCCTAATCTTAACCTAACCCTAACACTAACTCTAACCTAACACTAACCCTAAACCTAAACCTAAACCTATTATTAACCCTAACCTTTATCCTAACCCTAACACTAAACATACCCCTAACCTTACCACGAAACCTACACTTAACCCTTATCCTAACAGTAACACTAACAGTAACACTAAACCTAACCCAAACCCTAACACTATCACTAATCCTAACCTTAACCCTACACTTAACACTAATCCTAACCATAACCCAAACACGAAACCTAACCCTAACCCTAACACTAACAGTAACCCTATCCCTAAAACTAACCCTAATCCTAACACTAACCCTAACTCTAACCAAAACCTATCCCAATACTTAACATTAACCCTAACCATATACCTAATCCAAACACTAACCCTAACCCTAACACTAAACCTCACCCTAACCCTAAAACTAACTCTAACCCTAAACCTAAACCTATCACTTATCCTAACCCTATCCCTAACACTCACCCTAACTCTAACCCTCAACCTTAACCTGAACCTAACACTAACCCAAACCTAAAACTAACACTAACCCTAACTTTAACCCTAATATAACACTACCCTAACCCTATCCTTAACACTAATCCTGTCTTTAACCATAACCATAACCATAAACATAACCCTAACTCTAAACCCAACATAAACACAAACCTTAACCCTAACACTAAACATAACGCAAACACTAACCCTAACACGAACCCTAACCCTAGCCATAACCCTAAATCCAACACTAACACAAATTGTAACCACAACTCTAATCCAAACCCTAACTTTATTCTAACTTGAACCCTAACATTAACCATAACCCTAAACCTAACCCTAACACAAACCCTAACACTAACACTAAGCCTCAAACTAACCCTAACATAAAACCTAACACAAACCCTAAAGCTAAAGCTAAAACTAACCCTAACCCTAACACGAAATCTAACCCTAAATCTAACCCTAAATCGAACACTAACAATAACCGTAACCCTAACCTAAAACTAACCCTAACCCCAAACCTTACCGTAACACTAACCCAAAGCCTAACCAAAAACCTAATACTAAGACTAACCCTAACACTAACCCTAACACTAACACTAACACTAACATGATTTAAAACCATAACCGTAACCCAAACACTAAACTTAACCCTAACCAAATCCTAACTTTAACCCCAAAACTAACCCTAACCCTAATCCTAACTTTAACTCTAACACTAACCCTAAACCTAACTGTAATACTAACTAAAAACCTAACCCTTACCATAACACTAACCCTAGGCCTCAACCTAACCCTAATCCCAACACTAACCCTAACCCTAACCCTAAACGTAACCCTCACTCTAACCATAATCCCAACCATAACACGGACTCTAAACTGAAACCTAATGCAAACCTAACACTAACACTAACCCTAACCCTAAATTGACCCCTATAACTAACAGTAACCCTAACACTAACCCTAACCCTAACCATAACCATTACCATAACCCTAACCCTAATGTAACCCTAACATTAACCCTAATCCTTACACAAACCCTAACTCAAACCATAGCCCTAACCATTACCTAACCCTAACCCTAACCACTACCTAACCCTAACCCTAAACCTAACACTAAACCTAAATCTAACCCTAATCCAAATGTTAACACTAACTCTTACCCCAACACTAACTCTATCACTAACACTAAATCTAAACCTAAATCTAAACCTAACACTAACGTTAACTCTAACCGTAACCCTAACCCTAATCCTAACCGTAACTTTAAAACTAACTCTAACACTAACCCTAAGCCTCAGTATAATCCTAATCCTAACCATAACAGTAAACCTAACCCTAACACTAAACCTATCATAAACCTAAACCCACGAGTAACCCTAACCCTAACTCTAAAGCTAACCCTAATCTTATCCGTAACCCTAAACCATACCTAAACATGACCCTATCACTAGCTGTAACCATAACAATAACCCTAAACCTAAACATAACCCCAAAGCTAACCCTAGACCTCACTCTAATCCTAAAACTAAACCTAACACAAACACTATCACGAACCCTAACACTAAACCTAAACCTAACTATAACCCTAACCCAAAGTCTAATGCTAAAGCTAACCCTTACCCTAACCCTTAACCTAAACTAATACTAACACTAACCCTAACTCTACACTAACACAAACACTCACCCTATCACTAACCTTAACCTAACCCTAACCAAACCTACCCAAACTCTAACCATAACACTAAATCTAATCCAAGCCCTAACCTTAACCCTAACACTACCCTAACACTAACCATAAAACTAACCTAACACTAACAATAACCCTATTTCTAACTCTAATATTCACCCTAAATGTAAACCTAAAACTAACCCTAATCCTAACCCTAACAGGAACCCAAACCCTAACCCTAACACTAACCTTCACCATAACCCTAACCGTAACCCTTACACTTACACAAAACCTAAACAAAACACTAATATTTTTTCTAACACTAACCATAACCCTAATCCCAAACCTAACCCGAAAGCTAACCCTAACCCTAACATTAACCCTAAACCTCACCCTAACCCTAAAACTTTACCTAACCCTAACCCTAACGTAACACTAAATTTAACCCTAATTCTAACCCTAACCCTAACCTGAAAACTAACCCAAACCCTAACACGACATCTATATTTAACCCTATCCCTAACCCTAACACTTACCCTAATCCTAACCCTAACACTAACCCTATGTCTAACACAAACACTAACCCTAACCCTACCATGTTACTAATTCTAACACCAATCTTAACCCTATTCCTAACACTAAACCTAACACTAACTCTAACCTTAATCAAAACCCTATACCTAACACAAAGTGTAACCTAACTCTCACCCTAACCCTCACCCTAACCCTAACACTAAACCTATTACTAACCCTAACCCTAACACTATCAGTAACCCTAAACCTAAGTATAACACTATCCCAAACTCTAAACTCTAACGCTAACCCTAAACCTAAAACTACCCCTTACACTAACCCTAAATTTAACCCTTACCCTAAACCTAAACCTAACACTAACGCTAACCCTAACACGAACCCTAACCCAAACTTAACCCTAATTAAACCGAACATGAACCCTAACACAAACCCTAAACCTAAAACTAACCCCAACCCAACCCTAACCCAAACATAAACCTAACCCTAACCCTAACCCTAAAGTATCTCTAACCCTAATATTAACCCTTATTGTAACACAAACTATAACACTAAGCAGAAACCCAACACAAACGCTAAGTTAAACCTAACTCTAACCCTAATCTAAACCTAACACTAATCCAAACTCTAACACTAAAACTAATACTAATTGTAACCATAACCCAAACCCTAACCCTAAAACTTACTCTAACCCTAATTCTAACCCTAACCATAACATTAAACATAAATAACATTACACTAAATGTAACAATAACCCTAACCCTAACACTAACACTAACACTAACCCTAACACTAACCCTAAACCTAACCCTAACAAGAATCCTAACCATTACTCTAAACCTAACACTAACCCTAACCCCAACCCTAATCCTAACCCTAACAGTAACCCTAACACTAACCATAACCCTAACTTTAACCCTAAACCTAATGTTAACCTAACCCTAACCTTAACAATAAACCTAACACCAAATGTATAGCAAAACATAACCCTAACGATAACCTAACATTAATCCTAACCCTTACCTAACCCTAACCCTAACCCTAATATGAACACTAACCTTAACAGTAACCGTAACCCTAATCTAACACTAACCCTAACCCAAACACCAACTTTGTCACTAACCCTAACCCTAACACTAACACTAACACTTACAGTAAAACTAATTCTAACCTTAACACTATATCTAACCTACCTTCAACCATGAAACTAACCTTAACACAACACTTTGCCTCACTCTAAACCTCTTCATAACCATAAAACTAACACTGACCCTATCTCTAACCCTAACACTAACCCTAAACCTATGTATAATACTAACCCAAACACTATTTCTAAATCTAATCATAACCCTAAACGTAAAACTAACCCTAAACCTTACCCTAACACTAAACCTATCTATTAACCCTAACCCTTACAAAAACATAAACCTTACCCTAACAGAAACCATAATTCTTACCCTAACACTAACCTAACACTAACAATAATCCTAACCCTATAGCCAAATCTAAAATTAACCCTAGCCCTAACCTGAATCCTAACACTAACCCAAAAACTAAACTTAACCCTAACCCTAACCTTAATCCTAAGATTAACCAAGCCCTAACCCTATCATAACACTAATTCTAGCCCTATACCTAACGCTAAATGTAACCCTAAACATATCCCTAATCATAACACTATTCCTAACTTTAATCCTAACACAAACACTAACACATACACTAAACTTAATGCTAACCCTTACTCTCACACTAATCCTAAACCTAACAAAAACCCTAACCCTAACCCTAACATTAACCCTAACACAAACACTAACTCTATTTAACCCATAACCCTAAAACTAGCCCTAAACCTAAACTTAAGCCTCATTCTAACTTTAATGCTAACCCTAAACCTAACCCTAAAACTATCACTAACCCTAACAGAAACCCAAAACCAAACACTTACACTAAAACAAAACATATCCCTGAACCTAAAACTAATACTAACACTAACCCTAATCATAAACCTAACTCTAAAACTAACCATAAACCCACCCCAAACCCTAATCCTAACCCTAACTCTAAAACTAACACTAACACTAACCCTAAAACTAACCATAGCCCTAACCCTACACCTATCCCTAACCTTAACACTAACCCTAACCTTAACCTTAACAGTAACACTAAAGATAACCCCAAACCTAATTCTATCTCTAACACTAACCCTAACCCCCATGCTAAAACCAGCTCTACATCTAACACTAAAACTAACCCTAACCCTAACACTTACATTAACCATAAAACTCACCATATCCCTAACCCTAACCCTAAAACTAACCCTAATCATAACCCTAACACTAACTCTAATCCTAACACTAGGCCTAACCCTAACACTAACCCTAAACCTATCCCTAACCCTAACACTATCCCTAACCCTACCACTATCCCTAACCCTAACCCTAACAAAAACAATAACCCTAGACTTAAACCTAAACCTAACACTAACCTACACCTAATGCTAACATGAACCCTAACCCTAACCCTAACATTAAACCTTACACTAACCCTAAACCTAGCATTTACCTTAACACAAAACCTAACCCAAACCCTAAGCCTAATGCTAACCCTAATCATAACCCTAAAACTAACACAAACCTAACACTAATCCTAACCCTAAACCTAACCCAAATCCTAATCCTTACCATAACTGTAACCCTAACCCTAACCACAATAATACACTGACTCTCCTAATCCCTAAACCCTAACATTAACCTTAACCCTAATCTTAACACTAACTATAGCCCTAACCTGAACTAACCCTATTACTAACCCTAACCCTAAACCTAAACCTAAAATTAACCCTAACTCTAACCCCAAAACTAACCTAATCCCAAACACAAGCTTAACCCTAATCCTTACCTAAGCCTAACATTAACCCTAAAGCTAACAATAATGCTTACGTTACCCAAAACCCTAACCCTAACTCTCATCCTAACCCTAACCCTAAAACTAACAGTAACCCTAACCCTAATCCTAACCCTAACTTAAACCTAACATTATTTATAACCTTAACTCTAACATGAACCCTAACCCTATCGTTAACGTAACCCTAACCATAACCCTATCTCTTATAATAAACCTAACATTAATATTAACCCTACCCTAACAATAACCCTAACCGTAGCATCAACACTAACCTAACACTAATCTTAACCCTAAACCTAGCCCAAACCCGAATCCTTACCATAACCATAACGCTAACCGTAACCGTAACAGTAAACCTTACCTTAAACTCACCCTAACCCTAACCCTAAACCTAAACCTAACCCTAACAATAAACCTAACTGTAACCATAACCCTAAGAATAAATCTAATTCTAAACGTTACCGAAACACTAATCCTGAACTTAACCCTAAACCAAACTGCAACACTAACCCTAAAAGTAACCCTAACATAAAGCCTAATCCTAAACCTAAAACGAACCCTGACACTAACCCTACCACTAAGCCTAAACCTAAACCTATCACTAACCCAAAACTTAACCCTTATTTGTAACACTAACCCTTTACCTTACCTGAACCCTAACTCTAACCCTAACACCAACCTTAACCCTAACCCTAACACTAACACTAACCCTGACCATAACCCTATTCATAACACGAAGATCAAACCTAACCCTCAACCTAACACTAACCTTAACACTATCCCTAAAACCAACACTAACCCTACCCTAACCCTATAATTAGATGTAATACCAACCCTAACCCTAACCATAATCCTAACAGAAACACTAACACTAACTCTAAACCTAATCCTAACACTAATCCTAACTCTAACCCTAACACCAACCTTAACCTAAACCCTAACACTAACACTAACCCTGACCATAACCCTATTCATAACACGAAGGATCCAAACCTAACCCTCAACCTAACACTAACCTTAACACTATCCCCTAAAACCAACACTAACCCTAACCCTAACCCTAACCCTATAATTAGATGTAATACAACCCTAACCCTAACCATAATCCTAACAGAAACACTAACACTAACTCTAAACCTAATCCTAACACTAATCCTAACTCTGACCCTAACCCTATCCCTAATTCTAAAAACTAAACCTAACTCTAATGCTAAAGCTAACATTAACCTAACTCTAACCCTAATGCTATCATGAACACTAACCATAAACCTAACCCTAACTCTAACCCTAAAACTAAACCTAACCCTAATCTGAACCCGATCTTTAACCGTAACAATAACCCTAACCTAACACTAATCACAACTCTTACTCCAACCCTAACCCTAACACTAACAATAAAACCTAACCTTAACACTAATCCTAACCATAACCCAAAATCAACCCTAATCTTAACAATAAACCTAACCCTAACCCTAAAACTCACCCTAAGTTTAACCCTAAACCCTAACACTAACCCTAATCCTAACACTAACACTAACCCAACACTATCCCTAAATTTATCTCTAAGCCTAATCGTAACCATAAGCCTAAAACTAACCCTGACACTAACAGTAATACAAAGGCTAACCCTAACCCTAATCCTAACTCTAAAACTAAACCTTAACCCTATCCCTAACCCTAACCTTAATGCTAACTCTAAACCCTAAGCCTAACCTTAACCCTAACAGTAACACTAACCCTAAACTCTAACCCTAACCCTAACCCTAACCCTAATATTAATCCTAACCCTAACACTAACCCTCAACCTAAACCTAAACCTAACACTAGCCCTAACCCTAACCCTATCAAAAACGCTAACCGTAACCCTAAGTAAACGTAACCCTATCCATAACCCTAACACAAACACTAACCCTAACCTAACCCTAACTGTAACACTATCCCTAACCAAAAACTAACCCTAACTTAACCCTAACCATAAACCTAACTATAACCCTAGTCCTAATTATAACACTAAACCTCACTATAACACTAACCCTAAACCTAACACTAACCTTAACCCTAACCCCACACTAAGCTTACACTCACCAAAACCCTAATCCTAACAGTAAACACTAACTCTAATGATAACCCTAACCCTATCCCTAACCCTAACCCTAAACCTTCCCTTAACCCTAACCCTAACACTAACTCTTACCCTAACTCTAACCCTAACATTATCCCTAACACTAACCATATCCCTAACCTATCCCTAAATATAACACAAACACTAACCCTAACCATAACCCTAAACCTAAACTTATCCTAACCATAACATTAAACTAACCCTAACTTTAACCCTAAACCTAACCCCACTACACATTAACCCAACCCTAAACCAAACCAAACACTAACTCAATACCTAAAACTAACCATAACCCTAATCTTAATCCTATAATTTACACTAACGCTTACCCAAACTCTAACATGAATTCTAACCCTAACCCTAACAGTAACATTAATCCTTATTTGTAAACCTAACCTAATCGTAAGTCTAACCGTAAACCTAACACTACACTAACCATAACCTAACCCAAAACCTAACCCTAACCATAATCCTAACCCTAATCCTAACACTAATCCTAACCATAACACTAATCCTAACCCTAACCCTTACCTAAACCTAACAGTAACTGTAACCCTAATAATAACCTCAACCCTAACCCTAACCCAAAAACATAAACCAAACCCTAACCCTAACCCTAAACACTAACCCAAACTGAAACCTATCCCTAACCCTAACCTTACATTGAAAACTAAACCTAACTCTAAACCTGACATTAACCCTAATTCCTAACCGTAACTCTAAACCTAAACCTAAATATAATGCTAAAAGAAACACTAATGCTAACCCAACTGTAACCTTAACACTAACCCTAACACTAACCCTAAACCTAACACCACCCCTAACCCTAAGCATAACATGAACCCTAAGCCAAACCCTAACACTAACCTAAATCTACCCTAACCCTATCCTTAATATGAACCCTAACCCAAACCTAACCCTCAATGCTGATACTAAACCTAAATCTAATACTAACACTAACCCTAACATAACCCTAATCCTTATTCCTAACCCTAACCCTAACACTTACCCTAACCCTAACACTAAAACTAACTCTACTTATAACCATAAACATAAACAAAAAGTTATCCTAACTTTGAACCTAACCCTAACACTAACCCTAACTTTAACCCTAACACTATCCCTAACACTAACACTAACCTTAATCCTAACCGCAACCTTAACCCTAATCCTAAACCTAACACTAACCATAACCCTAACCCTAAACCTTATCTCACTCTAACAGTAAACCTAACCCTAACAATTACATCAACTCTAACCTTAACCAGAAACCTAATTCAAAAACATTAACCCCAATCCTAACACTATCTTTAACTCTAACCATTAAATTAAAACTAAACCTAACTCTAAACCTGACATTAACACTAATCCTAACCCTAAATCTAACCCTAAACCTAATTATAAAGCTAAACCAAACACTAATGCTACCCCTAACTGTAACCCTAACACTAACCCTAACCCTAAACCTAACACTAGTTCTAAACCTAACTCTTACACGAACCCTAAGCCAAATCCTAACCCTAACCTAAATCTAACCTAAGCCTATCCTTAACATGAACCCTAAAACCAAACCTAACCCCAACCTTAACACTAACCCTAACACTTTCCCTAACCCTAACTTAAACCTCATCCTAAAACTAACCCTAACCCTAACTCAAACACTCACTCTAACCCTAACTCTAAAACTAACATGAACTCTAATAATAACCCAAACCTAAACCTAAACCTTATCCTAAAGGTGAACATAACCCTAACATTAACACTAATTCTAAACCTAACACTATCCCTAACATTAACACTAACCCTAATCCTAACCGCAACCCTAACACTAATCCTAAAACTAACACTAACCATAAACATAACCCTAACCCTCACCTAACCCTAAATTTACACTAACTCTAACCCTAACACTAACCATAATCCTAACCTTAACCAAAACACTAACACTAACTTTAACACTAACCAAAACCCTAACATAACCCTAACACTAACCCTAACACTAACATGAACTCTAACCCGAACCTTAAAACTTGACCTTCTCTTACCTTAAACCTAATCTTAACCCTAAATCTAACCCTAAACCTAACCTTAACAATAACACTAACTATAGCACTAACCCAAAATTCAACCTTTTTCCTATCTGTAAACATAAAACTAAACCTACCCCTAACTGTAACAAAAACCCTAACTCTAACACTAACTCTAACCGTAATACAAACCCTAAACCTAATCCTAACCATAACTCTAACCCAAAACCTATCCCTAATGTGAACCCCAACCCTAACACTAACCCTCACCATAACACAAACCCTAAACCTCACCATAATCCTTATCCTAATCTAACCCAAATTCTAATTCTAACCTATTCCTAACCCTAAACCTAACCAAAACCTAACCCAAAATTTAAACTTAACCCTAACTCTATCCCTAAACCTAACACTAAACTTAACCCTAAATCTAACACTAACAGAAATTTTTTACCCTAACCTATCCCTAACCCTTACTCTAACCCTAAAAATAACCTTAACTCTAACCCTAAATCTAATTGAAATCTATACCTAACACAAACCCTAAACCTAACAAGAAACCTAAACTTACCCTAACCCTAACCATAACCCTTATTATAGCCCAAATCCTAATTGTAACCGTAAAGCTAAACCTAACCCTAAATTAAAAACTAACAGAACTCCTTATCCTAATCCTAACACTAACCCTAAACCCTAACCCTATCCCTAACTAACCCAAACCCTAACAATAACCCTAAAACTAATTCTAACCTTAAGCCTAACACTAAACCTTACACTTACCCTAACCCTAATCCTAACCGTAACCCTTTATCAACCCTAAAACTAATCCTAACCCTAACCCTTATACTAACCCTAAACCTAACCCTATCACTAAACCTAACCCTAACACGAACCCTAAGCATAACCTAACCCTAACACTAACCCTAAAACTAACCCTAAACCAAACCCTAACACAAACATTAACCCTAACACTAACCCTACCCTAACCCTAAAAATAACCGTAACACTAACCCTAAACCTAACCTGAAACCGAACTGTAACCCTAACATTAATCCTAACAGTAAAACTCACCATAACTCTAACCCAAAACACAAAATTAACCCTAACCCTAACCCTAACCCTGACACAAACACTAAAACTAATCCTAAACCTAGACCTACCACTAGGAGTAACACTATCTGTAATCCTAACACTTACCCTAATTCTAACTTTAACTTTAACCCTAACCTTAACACTAACCCTATCACTAAACCTAAACCTAACCCTAATGCTAACCCTAAAACTAAACCTATCTTTAACCCTAACTCTTAACATAATCCTAACTTTAACCCTAATGCTAAAACTAACCTTAATCCTAAACCAAACCATAACCATAACATTAACCCTAACACTAAACCTAACCCTAACCCTAACATTAACCCTAACCCAACCATAACCCTAACCATAACACTAACACTAAGCCTAACCCAACACTATCCCTAACACTAACCCTAACCCATCCATAACCCTAACAATAACAATGAACCTATCCAAAACCTATCACCAGTAGTACTTCTAACCAAAACCCTAATCCTACTCATAAACCTAACCTAACACTAAACTTAAATTTAACCCTAAATAAAACATAACCGTAACCATAACACTAAACCTAATGCAAATCCTAACACTAACCCTAACCCTAACCATAAGCCTAATTTTAACCCTAACCCTATCTTTAACCCTAAACCTAACACAAACTGTAAGTCTTACCCTAATCCTCACCATAACACAAAAACTTACCCTAACTCTAACAATAAACCTAACCCTGTAGCCCTAACCCAAACCATAACCATATCCTTAACACTAACACTAACACTAGACCTAAACCTAACCCTCACCCTAACCCTAACCCTAAACCTAACACTAACCCTAACCTTATCCCTAACCCTAACACTAACCCTAAACCTAACCCAAACAATAACAGCAAACCTAAACCTAACCCTAATCCTAACACTAACGCTAAACCTAACCCTAATATGAACCCTAACTCTAACCCTAACACTAACCCTAAACCTAACCCTAATGCTAACCCTAACACTAACCCTAACCCTTACCAAACTCTAAGAGACACCCTAAACCTAACCCAAATCCTAAAACTAACCCTAAACTTAATCTCAACCATAACCCTAATGATAATCCTAACCGTAATTCCAACCCTAACCCTAATCCTAACCATAACACAAACATTAAAACTTACCATAATTTAATCCTAAACTTAACCCTAACTGCAACATTAACACTAACCCAAACCCTGACACAACAACTAACCCTAACCCTAACCCTAACACTAAACCTAACACTTACCCTAACACTAACTTTAACCCTAACCCAAACCATAATTCTAAATGTAAACCAAACATAACCCTAACACTAACACAAAACCTAACCCTAACCCTAACACTAAACCTAACACTTACCCTAACACTAACTTTAATCCTAACCCAAACCATAATTCTAAATGTAAACCAAACATAACCCTAACATTAACACAAAACCTAACCCTAACTGTAACCCTAACCATAACACTAACCCTAACCCTAACCCTAACACTAACTTTAAACCTATCACTAAACTGACACTATTCTTAAACCTAACCCTAAACCTAACCCAAAGAGTAAAACCAAACCTAAACTTAACCCTAACCCTAAAACTCACTCTAAAACTAATCCTAACATAAACCCTAAACCTAACCCTAACACTAATCCTAACACTAACAATAACCCTAAATATATTCCTAAACTAACACTATACCTAATCGTAACCCTAAACTTAAAACTAAGCCTAACCTGAACCCTAAAATTAATCCTAAATAACTCTAATCCTAACACTATGATGAAAATTAAACCTAAACCTAACACTAATCCTAACCCTAACCCTAACCCTAACACTATCCCTCAACTTAACACTAACCCTCACACTAACCCTAACCCTAATTCTAACCCTAACACTGACTCTAATCTTAACCATGACACTAACCCTTACATTAACCATAATGCAAATCCTAACATTAATACTAATCCTAAAACTAACCCTAATGCTAATGGTAACCCTAACAGTAAAACTATCCCTAACCCTAACACTAACACAAACCCAAACCCTAACACTAAATATAAACCTAAACCTAACCCCACACTAACCCTAACACTAAACCTAAACTTAACACTAATCCTAACTGTAATCCTAACCCTAACAATAACCCTAACCCTAACAAAAACCCTAACAGTAAGCCTAACCCTAACTGTAACCTTAAACCAAACTCTAATGCTAACACTAACCCTAACCCTGTCTGTAAAACTAAACCTAAGTAAAATTTAACACTAACCCTTACCTAACCCTATACCTTACCCTAATTCAAAACTAAACCTAAAGCTAACCTTAACCATAAGTCTAACCCTAAGATAAACCTAAACCTAACCATAACCCTCAACCTAAGGATAACCCTAACCCTATCACTAACGCTAAATCTAACCCTAATCCTAAACCTAACCCTAATCCTAAACCTAACCCTAAACCTAACACTAACACTAACCCTAAGACAAATCTAAACATAACAATAACCCTAAACCTAAGCATAACACTAACCCTATCACTAACCCTAATTCTAACCCTAACCCTAAACCTAACTCTAACACTAAGCCTAATACTAACCCTAACACTAAACCTAGATATACACATAACACTAACCCTAACTCTAATCTAACACTAAAGTTCTCCCTAACCCTAACACTATTGTTAACTTTAACCCTAACCCCAATTCTAACACTAACACTAACCCTACCTTTAAACCTAACATGAACCCTAACCCAAATTCTAACACTAAAACTAATCCTAATCCTAAACCTGTCACTAATCCTATACCTAAAGATAACTCTAACACAAACCCCTAAACCTAACACTAACCCTAACTCTAACCCTAACACAAACACGCTAACACTAACCCTAACATTAACCCGAATCCTACCTGTAAACCTAACCTAACACTTAAGATAAACCTTACCCAAACACCAAGCCTAACCCTAACTCTAACTCTAACTCTAACCCTAAACTAAATCTAATCCTTAATCTAACCCTAAATCTTACCCTAACCCTAACACGAACCCTAAACTTAACTCTAACCATAACACTAACACTAACACTAATGCTAATCTTAACACTAATCCTAACACTAAACCTAACCGAAACTTTTACAGAAACCCTAAACCTTACTCTAACCCGAACACTAACCCTAAACCTAAACCTAACCGTAAAAATAACCATAACCATAAACCTAACCCTAAGCCTCACCCTACCACTAACGTAAACCTAACACTAACCCTAACCCTAACCCGTAATGCTAACCCTAACACTAACCCTTAGTGTAACCCTAATGCTAACCTTATCCCTAAAGCTAACATTAACCATACCACTAACCCTAACCATAGTCCTAACATTAAATCTTAACCTGTGGCTAATTAAACTATTGCTAACCCTAACGTTAAACCTAACACTAACACTAACCCTAAAGCTAACACTAATCCTAACCCTAACACTAATCCTAAACCAAACCCAAACCCTAACACTAACCCTAAAAGAAAATTCTAACCCTAACCCTAGCACTAACCCTAACACAACCTTAACACTAACACTAAAACTAAACTTATTACTAACCCTAGTGCAAACCCAAACACTAACACTAACCCTCCCCTAACCCTAATCCTACATGTAACCCCATTCTAACACTAACCCTAACACTACACACACCCGTAACCCTCACCCTAACATTAACCATAAAACTAACCACAACCCTAAAACTAACCCTAACCCAAACCCTAACCTTAACTCCAACCCTAAACCTAACAAAAATTCTAAGTCTAACCCTAACCCTCACACTAACACAAACACTAACACTAAACCTAACACTAATCCTAACCCTAACCCTTACCATAAACCTAACACTAAACCTAACCTTAAAAATAACCCTAACCCTAACCCTAACTCTAACCCTAACCCTAACACTCAACCATAACCATAACCCTAAACCTAACCGTAACCCTAACTGTAACCCTACCCTATCTCTAACCCTAAACACAAACCTTAAGTCCAAACCTAACCCTAACACTAATCCTAACCCTACTTCTAAACCTAATCCTAACACTAATCCTAAACATAACCCTAACCCGAAATCTAACCTTAACACTAAACCTAAGCCTAACCGTAACCCTTACCCTAAACCTAACCCTAAACCTAATCCTAACACTAACCCTAACCCTTACCCTAACCATAATTTTAACTGTAACACTAACCCTTACATTAACCCTAACTCTAACCCTAACCCTAACACAAAATCTAACTATAACCTTAAAAACAACCCTAACACTAACCATAACCGTAACCCTAACCCTGAGCACTACCCGTAACGGTAACCCTAACACTAACACTAACTCTAAGCTTTAACTCAACCTGTTCCTAAACATAACCCAACCCTAACACTTACCCTAATAATAAACCTAACCCTAACCCTAAAACGAATCCTAAGTCTAACCCTAACCCTAACACTAACCCTAATTTTAACCCTAACTCTAACACTAAAAATAACACTAACCCTAACTTTAACCCTAACAATAACCCTAACCCTAACACTAACACTAACCCAAACCCTACCCTTAATCCTAACACTAAAACTAACTGTAACTCTAAACCTTACTGTAATCCTAATACAAAACCTAACCCTAATTCTAACCCTAAATATAACCCCAATACTATTCGTAACCCTAACACTAATCCTATCCCTAAAAAACCCTACCCATAAACTTAAACCCAACACAAACCCTAAACCTATCCCTAACTCTAAACCTAACTCTAACCGTAACCCTAATTCTATCCCTAACTCTAAAAATAACTCTAACCCTAACATTAACGTTAACACTAACCCTAAACCTACACCTAAACCTAACCCTTACCCTAAAAATAACCCTAACCCTAACATTAACCCTAACCCTACCCTTAATCCTAACACTAACTCAAACTCTAAACCTTACCGTAATTCTAACACTAAACCTAACCCTAAATCTAACCTTAAAATAACCCCAATACTATTCACAACCCTAACACTAACCCTAACCCTAACCCTAACCCTAAACCTAAACATAACCATAACAATAACCCTACCTCTAAACTTAAACCTAACACAAAACCTAAACCTATTCCTAACACTAAACCTCACTCTAACCCTAACTCTAATTCTAACCCTAACTCTAAAAAAAAAACTCTAACCCTAACATTAAACACTAACCCTAAACCTACACCTAAAGCTACCCCTTACCCTAACACTAACCCTAACCCTAATCCTAACACTAAATCTATCCATAATCCTAACACTATAATTAAACCTACAACTAACCCTAACACAAACAGTAACAAAACATAACAACAACCCTAAACCTAACACTAATACTCACCTAAACCTAATAATAACACTAACCATAACACTAACCCTAAACACTAACACTAACCCTATTCTTAATCATAACTATTACCTTAAACCTAACACTAACCCTAAACTTAAAACTAACCCTTACACTAAATCTAACCGTAGCCCTAATCCTACCCTTAATTTTAACAATAACTTTAACCTTAACCCTAACCCTAACCCTATTTTAATCCTAACTGTTAACACTAACCCTAACAATAACCCTAACCCTAATTCTAACTCAAACCCTAAACTAAACCTAACACTAACCATAAACATAACACAAACCCTAACCTTAACCCTTACCTTAAAAGTAACCTTAAACCTAACCCTATCACTATATTTAACCCTAATTCTTACACTAATCATAACACTAACCCTAAATCTAAACCTAAGCCTAACACTAACTCTAAACCTATCCCTTATCCTATCCATCACTGTTACCCTAATCCTAACCCTAACACTCACCTGAACACTAATTGTAATCCTAATATTAATGCTAACCCTAATCCTAACCCTTAACATAACCAAACCATGAAACTTAAACTTAAACCTAACCCTAACCTTAAAACTAATTTTAACCATAACCCTAACCCTAACCCTAACCCTAACCCTAAACCCAACGCTAAACCTAACCCTAAAGCTAACTCTAACACTAGCACTATTCAAAACTGTAACCATAACTCTAAAATGAACCCAAGGTCTAACCCTAAGCCTAACACTAACACTAACCCCAACCCTAACCCTAACACTAACACTAACCGTAACCCTAATTCTAACCCTAACAATAAACCTGAACCCCAAAGTAATCCTATCACTAATTCTATCCCTAAACATAACCCCCAAAGTAACACTAGCCCTAACCCTAAACAAAACTTTAAACCTAACATTAATACTAACCCTAAACATAACTCTAACCCTAACCCTAACACTAACACTAACACTAACCCTAACTTTACACCTAACCCTAACACTATCATTAACTCTAACTCTAAAACTAATGATAATCCTAATACTAACCCTAAATATATCCCTAATCTTATCCGTAACCCTAACATTAACACTAACCATAAACCTAACCATAAACATAACCATAAACATAACGCTAAACCTAACACTAACTCTAAACCTATTCCTAACCCTAACAGTATAATAAACACTAACCCTAACCCTAACACAGACCTAACCCTATTTCTAACCCTAACACTAACACACATCCTATCTTGAACCCTAACACAAACTACAATTCTAACACTAACACTAATCATAATCATAACCATTACCTTAACCCTAACACTAACCCTAAACTTAATATTAACCCTATCAATAAAACTAACCCTAATCTTAACACTAACCCTAACGCTAAACTTAAACCTAACTGTAAACCTAATCCTAACACTAACCCTAACACAAAACTTAACACTAACATTAACCCTAACCCTATCCTAATCCTAACTGTAACCCAACCCTAACAATAACCCTAAGCCTAATCCTAATTCAAACCCTAAAGCTAACCCTAACACTAACTCTAACCTTAACCCTAACCCTAAACCTAACCCTTACACTAAAACTAACCTTAACCCTAAACCTAAACCTGTCACTAATCTTAACCCAAACACTAAAACTAAACCTTAACTCTAACACTAATTTTAACCCTAACACTAATCATAACACTAAAACTAACCCTAACCCTAACCCTAAAACTAACTCTAAACCTATCCCTAACCCTATCCCTCACCCTCACCCTAACCCTAACCCTAACACTCACTGTTACCCTCACCGAAACACGAGCACTAATTGTAACCCTAACACTAACACTAACCCTATACCTAACCCTAACATGAACCTTAAACTTAACCCTTCATAACTCTAAAGCTAACTCTAACACTAAACCTAAACCTTAACGCAACCCTAAACATGACCCTAACCCTAACCCTAAACCAAACCATAACCATAACTCTAACTCGAACCCTAAGTCTAACCCTAACCCTAACAGTAACCTTAATACTAACCCTAATTCTAGCCCTAACACTAACAGCAACCCTAACACTAGCACTAACCGTAACCCTAATCCTAACAATAAACCTAGCCCCAAACCTAATCCTATCACTAATTCTTACCCTAAACATAACCCCATACCTAACACTAACCCTAACCCTAACCATAACCCTATCCATAACTTTAACACTAACCCTAACTCTACACCTAACCCTAAAACTAATGCAAACCCTTACTCTAAACCTAATCATAATCTTAACACTAAACCTAACCTTAATTATAACCCTAATTATAACCCTAATCTGATCCATAACACTAACACTAACCCTAACCTGAATCCTTTCACAAACCCTTACCCTAGCCCTAATTAACCCTAACCCTAACTCTAACCCTAACACTAATCCTAAACATAACCCTTAAACTAACAATAAACCTAACCATAACTGTAACACTAGCACTATCCATAAACCTAACCCTAACCCTAACCATAAAACTAACCTAACCCTAACCCTAACACTAACTCTAAACCTAACCCTAACCTTAACACTAACTCTAACCTATCCCTAACCCTAACACTATAATTAACCCTAATCATAACCCTAACACAAACCTAAACCTAACCATATCCCCAATACTAACACTTACCCTAACCTGAACCATAACCCACACCCTAATTCGAACACTAACACTAAACCTAACCGTCACACTAAACCTTACCTTAACCCTAACATTAACCATAAACTTAACTCTATCCCTAAACCTAAAACTAACCCTAACCCTAACCCTAATTCTAACACTAATCCTAACCCTAAACATAATCCTAACACTAACTGTAACACTAAACCTAACACAAAATTTAACATTAACATTAACCCTAACGCTAACCTAATCCTAACTATAACCCAAACCTAGCAATAATTCTAACCCTAATCTTAACTCAAACCCTAAACGTAACCCTAACACTAACCCTAACACAAACCCCAAACCTTAATTTAACACTAACCTTAACCCTAAACCTAACCCTATTACTAAAGTTAACCCTCACCCTAATCCTAATCTTAACACTAACTCTAAACCTATCCCTAACCATACAATATAATTAACCCTAAACCAAACCCTAAAACAAACACTAACACTAAACTTTACTCTAACCTAACCTTAACCTAAAACTCATCCTAACCCTAACATTAACATGAACCCTAATTCTAAACCTAACACTAACCCTAATGCGAATCCTAACCCTTACCTTAACCCTAACACTAACCTTAAACTTAACCCAACGTCTAACCCTAATCCTAACCCTAACCTGAACATTAACCCTAACAATAAACCTAATGCAAAATTTAACACTAACACTAACCCTAACCCTAACATAATCCTAACCATAAACCAAACAATAACATTAACCCTAAACATAATCATAACTCAAATTCTAAACCTAAACCTAAAACTAACATAATCCTAAGCCTAACCCTTACCTTAACCCATACCCTAACACTAACCTTGACCATCACCATAACCCCAACATTAACCTTAACTCTAACACAAGCCCAACCTAATACCTCTTTCAAAAACCTTAAACGATCCCTAAATCTAACCCATACACTAAAACTAGCACTAACACTAATTTTAACGTTAACTCTAACCCTAACCATTTCAGTAACACTAACCCTAACCCTAAGACGAACCATAACCGTAAGCCTAAATCTAACCCTAAACCTAAATGTAATCCTAACCCTAACCCTAACACTAACACTAAACCTAATCCTAACCTTAGCTCTAAAATAAGGCAAACCCTAACCCTAACACTAATCCTAACACTAACACTAAACCTAAACCTAACCTTAAACCAAACCCTAACCCTAACACTAACCCTAATCCTAACCCTAAATCTAAACCTAACACTAAGCCTAACCCTAACCTTACCCTAACCTAAATCTTACTC